>NC_138656.1:15292644-17692644 GCF_964273445.1 Streptopelia decaocto
TGAATTATACCAAAGGATCACTGCTGACTGGGCTGTAATTTCTTTACAGTTGTTGTATGTTGTTACTAATGGTTACTGACAGAAAAGTCAGTTACTAACTCTTGTCATAGTGCAGGGCTGTAAGAGACACTATGCTTCTCTTTAGTATTTTGAGTTCTGAGTAACTAGCTCACATCAACATGAAGGACTCAGACTTTGAAGCATGTGATACATGATAATTCAGGAGTAATGGTGTGTTTATTACAAACCACTTTCATGTGGATGGAAAAGTTCTCTTTTGGATCTTATGCTAAAATTGCTGTTAAAATTCATGTTCTTTTAGATCATAGGATAGCTGTAGTCGTTGCACATTGCATAATTGCTTTAAGCTGAACGTGGCCAAAGTATTTTCATTATCCTCATTGCAGGATTCATCTTACTGAGCCAATTTTCAAAAAGTATTCTGCTCCAGTGGTTGGTGTTTGTTTTCAAGGTTGTGACATTATCAAAGGATTATAGAGAGAGCCTTAGGAGCCTTAATATTAGTGCCATGTCTACCTAAAACCCACAAATGTCTAAATATTAATATAACAGGCTAAGATTTGAATACTGGAGCTAATGTGCTTGCAGTGTGCTTAGTTTGCTGTTTCTTGTTTTGTTAGAAAAGCAGGTGTAGAATATATTTATCTGATAGCACAGATAATGTTGAGGCTGGAACTTTAACAGCCATCCTTTCTGACAGCAACTTTTGCTATAAAAGTACTGATTTTCATTTGGAAAAGCTTGTGGATTTGTTTTCCTTGACTTCATCTAACCTATTTTTTTGAGTTATAATTGGTTGTGCTAAATTATACAATAAATATAAATAGCTAGGGGGCTAAGGATTACAAAGAACAATTTCAGATAAGAGGTTTTAGTAGAGCATCTTTTCTATTCAGTTGCTTAGGAATGTGAGACAACTAAGAATACAGAATAAAAGAAGATGCTGCAGCTTCATAAAGATAATGAATTCTCAGACTGGTTTAGATCTTTTTTAGATTTTGACAGATTTTTCACTATAGAAATTAGACAAAGCTAAAACTATTTCTCCTCCTTCCCCCAAACACTCTTCTTGTCCTGTCCTTAGTTTCTCTTACAATTTAAACTTTACTCATTCTTTAGGCTTGCTTTCAAAAAGTCTCCTATGAATTTCTCCTAGTAGGGGATTCTTTCATCCTATATGTGTTTTCAGATGTCCTGCTTTTTTCCTTTTTTTTTTTTTAAACAAAGTTTGTTTCTGACAAGAACAAGAATAAAGGGCAATTTACATTAAAATCCCAACATGTTGTTCAACTTGTTCATTATACTTTCAAAATTCTGCTGATTGTTGGAACAAACCCACTGCTCCTTGAGATACTTCAAACCAAACAAAACAAAATAAAGCAATACCAAATGAAACAAAATAAAACAAAAATCACAAACCAAAAAAGCCCCACACAAACAAACAAAAACCACAAAAACAAAACCACAGAGAAAACCCCATAACCACGCCACACACACCCCTCAAACAATAAAAACAGCAGCAAGTATAGACATAGTTATGTTGGGAATAAAATCTTTGTGATCCACATCAACGCATGAATGAATTGTCTAGTACGTTACATTAAGCTACTTGCTTTTTTCTTACTCGGAGCTGGCCAAAGTTTCAGCTTAAAATGTGTTTTTAATTAAGATATATAGACAAAGTTTTCTTAAGCAGGTCTTACTCCATAGTACTCAGAACTGATAGTCACATATAGATTTAGTTAAGCTTTTTCTCCTACATATTCAAATTTGCCTTCAGATTCTTTTCCATGCAGAAGATATGTCTCAATAGCATTTGAAGATTTTGTACACTTATCTGAGAATGCATCATGTATGTTATGTACAAACCAGTCCTGGGTACATGAGATGTGAATCTAAGACAGCTTGTGTATCTGTACAGTAAATCAATGCTCAGTTGCATTGATTTCACTGTATATTCACAGGTTGTATCAATCCAGAGGGCTCAGTGCTTCTGCCTCCAAGGCAAAAACCATCCAGAGTTCTACCAAAACTACCAAATATTTTGGCTATAAACCATCAAGATCACAATTCCCCAAACTGTGCCACTTGTTAGAAAGCTGTAGATGCATCACTACAAAGATATGGTGACAGCAGTAGTGTTGTGACTGCTTTAGGAGCTGCCAAAGCTCATTCTGGTCCTTTCTTTCCTTGCCCTGTGGAATATCTGTAACTTCACTTCCATTTTGGAACATTGGAGTGGGACTGAAGGAGGGAATATGGGATTAAACACTAGATGGACACATGGTAAGGAGGAGAGAGATACAGTAAAGATAGAGCAGGTAGTTGATGTAAGCCAGTTTGGAACTTGTAGTAGAAAGGTGGGAGAATTCAAATTTGGGAGGCTGTAATGGGATTGCAAGAGGTGTATAGTTGTAGCTGAGCTTGAAGAGGTAAGATTTACCCTCATAGACAGGAAGAGCAGATGGGCGGATTTTTTTTTTCTTTGAGAATTTTGGTCTGGGAAACTGAAGGATCTCTCCAGAAAAATTGTTCTGCCATCATTTCCTCTGGTGGTAATACTACCAGAAAGTGAAGTCCGAGCAAATTGTATTTGAGAATCTGAAATCTATATTTTAGTAGTGTTCAATCCTCTTTCCTGTTGTCTGCAACTCGCATACAAGGCTTTTCTTTATATATGGTGGTTAATACATTTTGAAATAAAATTCTGTTCATTTGTTTAAACATTTGAAACATAACAGTAGTTTTCAATCAGTACTGTAAAGAATTTTCCTTAATCCTGTAATGCCTAATATTGTTGTAAAATATCCAGTGTTTCTTTCATTCCTGAAACTTTTTTGCTTTAGTTTACTTCAGGCTATCACCACTTTGATAACTTATGAATAATTGAGACCTATCTTGCTCTGGTTTCTTCTACAAATGAAAACACTATGTTGTTTGATAGCATGAGTGTCCTATGGAATATTTTTAATATATGTCATTTTTAGGTATGGTATGACCAACAAGACAGCTTTCTGATAACATCATCTCTGAAATAAGATCATCTTGGCTGTCCTGGATCTGTTCTGTGGGGATTATTAGTTTGCTTGGTGTTTTTATTAGATCTAATAATCCATTTAATAGAACAGACTTGCTGAAAAGCAGTGTTCCAAAATATTTCAGGAGTCAAACTGTCCATTTCCTAGGATGAAGAATGTAGCATTTTAAAATAATGTTTCTGGTGTTTCTAATGGACATTGTCAAGTGTATACTGCTTATACTCAACTATGTTGTAAATGACCTGCTAAATGCCGTTTTAATGAAATCTGAGTATATGCATTGTGTTTACTTCATCATGTTAGCTGCACTGGGGTCAGTTGTACAGAAACGTATTGCAAAATGAAATAGCTGAGGAAGTTAGCATTGGTTCTCAGCAAAAACAACATTTTCCTGTAATCCATGCTGACAAATTTTTGAAAGTCAAGTAAAATTGAAGTGTTTGGTTTTGTTTCTTCAGCAGTGTAACAAGACCTCGTGGTACAAAGCACTGTGATGTTGGTAGAATTGCAGAATTTGCTATAAGTCTTTTGTCTGAGATTGGAAATAAGTCTAGACTGGTGCTAAATTCATGTGTAATACTTTTTGCGCCATTGCCAGAGTCACTTTACCGGCCCAGTAAAGGCTAGTCTAAAATTAACAGTATTACACTAAAGCTTTGCATAGATGCTTAATAAAGGAATTTAAAATTTGAAGGTACAAATGCCCTTATTCCTTTGAGACTTAAATAATTTTCTCTGTTTTCCACACTGGTGGACAGAGGCACAGATGATCAAAGTATCCATTGTTGTGAGAATTGGTGACAGGACTGAGATAAAAAAATGTGTACCTTTCAGGCCTACCCAAAGTCTCATAAAGCTGCACATGCATTTTCAAGTGAATAACTTGAGTGGTCTTGTTTTAAATGCTATTTCCCCAAAATCTTTGAGATGCAACTTTGAGTAAGGAAGAGGAGAGCTCCTCTATGAAAAGGGAGAACGTTTACACAACCTATCCTTTGTCAACAGGAAGAGCAACATATTTTGTAGTGATGGTTTTGAATGTCCAATTTATCTTAATTTTAATATCTTCATGAAAATTGAACAAAATCTAGTTTGAGTTTAAGGAATGATGAAATTGAGAAAAACAGTCAAGAGAGAATCAAAAAATCCCACATTCCTGAGTGAGCAGATGCATGATAATTCTGTGGTTTATCTCCTATACACCTACAGCTTTCTCTCATCAAATGAGCTGTAGCTCGAGTACTGACCCACTTCTGCTATATCTTATATTGCTAGAACAAAACCAGTTATGAACAGCTCCCAACAAAGCTAAATCTTTTCACATTTTTCTTAAAACATGCTGCTCATTTCTGATACACTTAAGTTTAATTCAGTCTCTGTGGACCTCCCAATGCCTTGAATGTACACAGATGAATGCAGAAAGATTAAACATTTTCTTACTGTGACCTACAACAATATGCTGAAACTTTAATTATTATGTTAATTCAAGCATTGGGCCCAGTGGATTTATTATATCCCAAAAGCTAATACAATCTACTCTGAAACAGAGATGTGGGTATTAGATGCATCTAAGTATTTTGCCTACAAATATTTAGGCAGAGTAACTAATGGCTATGCACTAAATAAAATATTCTTAAAATCTGATCCTAATTTTGGAGAAATTTCCTCAAGTAGAAGAGTAGTTCCTCAGAAAAATACTGAAAATGTAGTTGCCTGTAGGAGCAAAAGCTTTTGTTTTGGCCAAGCATTATTACCCTAAATTCCAGCCTTTTGAAGTAAGACTTGTACTTATTAGACAAAGATCTTTATCATACTTGTCAGGACTCCATATGTTATGCAGATATATATCATTACAGGATGACATTTGGGAAAAAAAAAAAAAAAGAAATAATTTTTTTTTTCACTGCAGTACAGGACTGGGTACTGTCCACACTATATTATGAGTCAGAGAAAGAATAACCAACCCTGAAAATACCACATTTGGAATAAAAATTGATTATTATTTATGAGAAGAAATGTCCCAAGTCTTGACAGTTTAAGCAGCCAGCACTGGAAGAAATATCAGTCACAGAAAATTAAGGTTTGACCTTTTTCCTGATAGACAGTACGGGTGTTTCTGATGAGCTACTCCTTACATCAAATTGCTAGCCCCAGTTTGCATCATTCATCTAAAAAAAAAAATCTACTATTTTTTTTTTAATTATCCCCAAATTCAGCATATAATTTCCTTATTTTTCTTTAGCAACATGACTGACAAAAATTAAACTCAAATTTTAGATAGTTTAGAAGAGAAAGAAGTGAAAAACCTTAATGGGGTGAACTTGTCAGACCTTGGTAAAACTACTGGAACTTTGCTGACAACACAAACTTCTTTTTAAGCAATGGAGCTGGAGATAGCTCACATAGTCGTACTTTTCTTTGGTTTGCTACATCAGACTATTTTCTATTAAAGTATCACAAAAGCACCTGTGTTGTAATTAGGTGCAATGTGACTTTCATCAAGGGAAAGTTAAAAAAAGTTTCGTATAATAAAGGCATGCAGGAATTAATGCAAGCTTTCAGGCTTTATCCTGCTAAGTAACCCAGAGATTTTTGTCCTGTGCTCATTTTAAATTATACATATTAATTGCTTACTATCATATTGCCTTGATAGTTATCAAAAAGACAGTCCCATAATTACCAGATATAAATCTTTAAGTTCTGAAGAGAAAAAAAAATACAAAGGAGTTCTTTTATCAATATTTTCTGAAGTTGATGTAAAAAGTATATTTTTGTATTATTTCTAACCAATATGACCACAAGAGTATTTGTTTCCTGTATTACATTTAATATTTCCCCAACAGCAAGACCACATTCAAAGGAATCTTACATGTTTCTACTCTACTCACATCTTGTTCTGTCCAGAATAAAGAGAGCATACCCCTCACAAGAAAATAACAGGCTTATTAAAGCACAGCTTTAAAACAAACCTGTGTGGTGGTTTTTGTTTTGTTGGTGGTGGTGTTTTGGGAGGTGCTTTTTTGTTTGTTTTTCTAGTGTTTTTTGGTGGTGGTGGTTTTTTTTGTTTGGTTTGGGTTTTTTTGGCTTCCCCCTTGTTTCAGTAATATAAATAGGTCCCTAAATAAACAAATTAAAAAAAAAAAAAGTCAAAGCATTTTAAAATATCCTTTTTAGAATTTAAAGAAAAAAGCTTGTAGTGAAAAGATAGGCTCTATGTTGTGTATATTTTGGAGTTGGAAAATGTGTGTAATTCATCTGGAGAAGCAATATAAAGTAAATGCAGAAATGAGGAGGATGTATTTCTCAGTTCATCCATATCTCCTTTTTGAAAAGGTCATTTTGGCATTATGCCTCTTCTACAATTTGTATGCATAGATTGATAACATGCTTTGAAATACTGTTTTTTTAAAGAACTTTCTGTATTTTATGAGTTATTACATGGCAATTCATAATATTTTTTATTTAGAAACATGTTTAAAAGCAAATGAAAAATTTTGGGGGATGTTTTTTAAAGTAAGTTTTCTTGATTGTACAGGCATCTGAAAAAAAAGGACACCACCAAAGAGAGTGTAGGAAAAAATAAGGAATACCAGTGGGGAAAATATTTTCTTTTACAGTCATTATGACTAGGTCTATGAGCTGTGAATGGCCTGTCAGTCCTTCATTTGTCGAAGTAGCTATGTATCTTTGATCTCTGCTTTCTGATAGTCTTTTAGATACAGATGAATGTCAGTCATCCTTGTACGCAATAGTGCACCTATTGGGCGTTATGCGGAGGCTCAGGAAGATGGGAAACTACGGCTCTAGATTTTTATGCTCTTGTGCAGTATTATACCATTCTTACTAGAATCAGTCAGAATCCCACGTTTAAAGTCTTTGCATTCATATGGACATGGATCCACTCCAGTTTATAACAAGAGTAGGTTAAAAAAAGCTGCATAGTATAGGTTTTCTGTAATTAAATTAAGGTTAACTTTTTAAAGCATCTATTTAAAATACAAAGTAGACGGGAGTAATCTCTACTGATGAGAAAAAGAAATAGCTGTTACAGGCAGATCAACTCGAAATATTATACTTTGACAACTTAGAAACTTCATTAACTGCAAGTATGTAAGGGCCTGCTAAGTTGTGAAATTTAATCCTTAGCTCAAAGACCATGTGGTACTTTAAATTTACATTAACCTCAGTGACTTACCTAGCCAGGTTGTCTTTAATCATTCTCCCCTCCCAGCACTATGAAAATGCGCGGCTGCCTCTTGAATTCATTGATGGTATTTACAGCTATGGCCTTAAACGCTAATGTGTTCTGTAAATTCTCTGCTTGTAGACAAAGACCTATGTGCAAACATCTTTATTTGTGTGATTAGTTTTACAGTTTAAGTTTTATAAATTAAGTTGTATATCTTAGCCTTCAAAGCTTTATTATTATTATTATCATTATCATTAATTTTTATTATTTTTATTATTATTAATATTATTATTAATATTATTGCTAATTTTATTTGCTTGCCCCCAAAATCTTTCATAACTTTAGCTTTTCCTGTAAGGCTATTCCTGTTTACCAATAATTTCCATTTATTTAATGACTTCTGCTAGCATTGTCCAAACCTGGCATTTTACTTTTTCCTTAATCAGACCTTTGCAATAAAAATAACATTTAGTCAAATTTAGTGTCAAAAATGAAAGAAGATAACAGAATTAATCTTCTAATGATCTTAGGAATGATAAATTCCAGCCTCCTAGTCTTTGCCATTTGTCCAGGGTGCTAAGGGCCTGACACGAATGAGTAAATAGCAGATTTCTGCATATAATACAGTAAATGCTTATAGAAATCTACTTATTTATAAACAGTATATATTTCAGAGAGAAACTGAGGGGGCCTGAACCAAAACTTCGAATACAAACCAGAAGATATTTTGTTGGTAGTGGAGCATGGGTTTTTTCACATTAAAGTTCTATTGTAATTGATGCTTACAATGTTTTAATTTTCTTGATTTCTGTTTCATCTCAGTGAAATACAAAGATGTTAATTTAGAAGAACCATTCGGCTTCTGTTTAAAACACGGGAATTCTACTGTTGTAGACTTACCTTAGGCTTTGCAAACTTTTAGTGAAAACTAATCAAGGAGTTCAAGTATCTAAACAAAATTACGCTAGAGTTTGAGATAAGTGACTTTTTTGGTTGTTGTTGTGGTTACAAAATATCTAAGTAAATTATTTTATCAGGTCATGCTTGTATTCATAGATTTCATTCATTCACTCTCATCCACTTATTAATCAAGACATCCAAGTGGTCTGGCCTGGATTTCTGGTGTTCAGCATGAAGCTGAAGGGATGCTGGACATAAAGTACTCACTATATCTTTTGGGCTCTCTCTGCTGGCAATGGCAAACTGGGATTTTGATGTAGTCTTTGTTCTCACATTTATAAATCAGCAGTTGTTACAGTGGTGTGGTACTTTGCTTTGGATTTTTGCTTACTTCAGTCTCTGTAGCTCATAAACAATAGGCAGAAACTCCTGGGTTTTTTTCCTCTTTGAAAGGTATGCATGCAATATGTCTCTCCTTGTTTGGCTGGCAGGAAAATAAACGGCACATGCTGTACACTGCAACCGTATTTTCATCCTCCTGTTGTCAGATTGCAGTCTTCTGCTGAGGGGTTGTCTGTGCTATGTGGGCACAGGTATTCTCGTCTTTACAGAAACAGCTTTTTCTCAATTTTGCAGCTGGAAGCAGTGTTCTGGAAGCGGTTTCTCAGAAACGGTGGTTTTTGATAGCCAGGCAGGCTGTTCTTTTAACCCTAGTTCTGGTATTCCTTCTGCTACTTTCTCACACGTTGTCATTTGTATTTCATTCATAACAGCCTTAATCCTGTTACAAATCTCTTACAAATGTGATAGTTAACTGAATTCTACTGAAGTCCGAATTTGCAATCCTGAAATCTGCAAGTCCACTGGTTTCTATCCATGGAGATGCCTAGAGATGTTGGAAGCTGGCTTAAGTTCTGTAAAGTGTGGGGTTTGTTCTGTTTTCTTGTATGTGGGTTTTTCTGTTTTGGGGTTTTTTTGGGTTTTTTCAAGTGCTTACAGAAGTTTTGATGCCTAGATCTTAATTCTGACATGTTTGAAAAGCTTATGTACTTTATGTGTACATTTGACTGAAATTAAGAAACCCAGCATGTCTTCACCCTCCTGCCCTGAAAGGTGTAAGAGCTGGCTTCTCACAGATTAGTGATAGGCATTTCTTAACAAAGCATGGGCAGGGACTGTGGGGCTGTTCAGAATGTGGGAGACAGGGTTCAGTTGTTCTGTAGAATAAAATTTCTGTTGTACCTTCTTGGGTAACTATAGTCAACACCAGCTTATTCTCTGTAGAGGGGACTACCTGTCTGTCTGTCCTGCTGTGATGATGCTGTGGGGAATTCAGATTTGTTAGGCTGATACAGTGATGCTAGAAAAAGCCAAGACCATGAGGACAGAGAATCTTGCTTTCAGGACTAGTTCTGTCTTTTGCCTGGTGATTTTCATGTAAGTATTAAGCTTTAATGCTCACTCACCATATTATTTCTCTCCTGACTAGCTGTAAGGAGTTGCATATAAAACGTTCTGACTTGAGGTGACTGCCTTGTTAACATCCTGGGAAAGTTTTCCTTTTAAGTTGTCTACTATAACACATCTATTTGTGAGAACGGTGCGTTTTCTCCATCTGTGAAATAAAAAAGAAATTATACTGTGTATGTGATGTGCTTGATAGCTAGAATTATTAGTGGTCTCTCGACTTTTCTGGTTTTACCACCAGGAATGACTGCTGGACAGCAAAAGAATACCTCTTTTTCACAAGCAGGCCCCATTTAACAAAATAATTCCATGTGCTGCAATACAATATTAATATTCAAAATAAAGAATAACCTGAAAGGAAATAAAATTGTCTCAACATATTTAGTTGACATAAATAACTGGACTTTGCTCCTGCCCACAATTTCTAGCTGTGGTTGGAAATCCTCTTGAAATCCTTTGTATTAGTGAAGGAAAAGTACTAGCTGTCATTCCTCTGACACCTTTTTGTTACACATAATATAGAAATGTCAGATATTTATTTCTTTTACATCTTTTATTCATGTCAACACTGCAAGCTTGTCCTGCCTTATGTTCCTCTGGTTGCAAGAGTGTTGGCCCACATTTGAACAACATATATATAATCTGTTGGTAGTCAGAATTTGTCAAATTCTGTCTCAGCCTTAGATGAAGAAATGGAAAGGATCTTAAGGATTTGTACAAAACCTCTATGTTCACTCAATTAGAAATCAGTTGTGCAAAATGCTGAGCACCTCTGATCTGATTGAAATTTTCTAAATCTGCTACCACCAGACCAAATATGCAAATAAGGTTAAATATAGGTGTTTTTTTCTTGGGGGTTTTATTTTTGTGGTCACTAAGTAGCTAAAGTGTAAGCACATTTTTGAAACATAATCATAATTTACTTTTTTTTTAAAGACCTTTGCATATATACATATATTTTATCAATATTTTCTTTTCCTCAGACAACACTATGCTAAATTTGCAAATAGTTTCAACTGGCCTGAGATCACTTTGTATGAGTGCATCAACACCTTCAGTCATGTTAAACGAATGCCTTAGTTTCTGTAATTCTTGAATTATTTTTGTTTATGTTGCTGTGAACTAGAATAATACTATTAATATTTCATTATCCTATTTGCCTCTGCTTATTTATGCTGCTTTACTATTGAAAAGCGTGCCAAGCAAAACGAAATAAATGGCCCAAGAAACAATTACAAAGCCAATTAGAAATAGAGCCTCAAATTAAATGCAAGCAAAGTGACATGGGCCTAGTAAATCAAAATAGTGGTACAGTGTAAGAAATGTCCATTGTCTCAGAGTTATACGCACAGTACTGTGGAGTGTGGTGGTGACAACAGACAGGAACGCTAATAAACCCACTGCACATTTCAGTGGGAACATTCCCAAATAATAGGTGAACATAAAAGGTTATATCTTAAAAAAAAAATTAAGCTAGTTTGCTGGCTTTATGTATTGACACCATGTGATCTGTATTTGCTTCAAGTTCCAATTTTGTAATAGCCTCTGCTAATATGATTTTTCAGTTCTCCTTTGTTCACTGTAGGTAATTAATGTTTATTCAAATTTTGAAACAGTTGCAGTTTGTGTTTAGACCTGTTAAGAAAAAGCATTCAGAGCCTAATTTTATAACCCTCCAAAAAACCTTAAAGGTAAAATAAACTTCTGAAGCTTGTTTGTTCTACTACTTTTTGCCAATTAATTCTGGAACCAAGCAAGAGGGATCAGCTATGATATTCATAAATGATCACTATTTCAACATTTTTATTTCTTGCAGTCTGAAGTGTGCTGCTCTTCTATGTCACACTGAAATTGTACCTATTGAAATGTATTATTCTTTTTTTTTTTTAATCATGTGTTTTTTTTTATTTAATGTGAGCAAGAGCATCAGCCTTTTGAACTGGTATTGATAGAGAGAACAGGGTCATTTTTCTGAATGAGCAATGTGTTTCTAGCATCTTTTCCTTGTCTGTTGAAAGGTGTTAAAGAGTGAAAATGTGCTATAGGAGAAGAATAAAATACATCTGTAAATGATAGGTTCCATATATTGAAGTAATGATACTGATTTCTGTTTGAAATTCGAACTGAGGAGGTATTCAGCTGTTCTTTCTCATACTGTTTTTCTCTTTCTGACCCTATTTAATAAATCCTGAAGAAAGATTTCGGATTGTAAAGAAGGATATTGTTTCCTTTTGAGTATTTTTGCTTGCTTTTTGTGGATTTTTTTTTAAGCTGTGAAAGGTTTCTTTAAGCTTCTACTGTTAAATGTTGAATACTCAAAAGCATATTAAGTGAATCTGAGTGTTTATCTGACTTCCCAGGATCAAAGCAACATTTTTTCAAACATTAAATTATACTGCATTCCTGCAAATGTCACAGGAACAACAGACGATTAGAATGATAGCAGATTCCTGTGGAGTTCATGTCAACATTTTAGCCCAAATCTTTAAAAATATTGTCTATTTATATTAACAGAACCTGTATGTATTCTTCTAAATGTGTCATACTGTTTCCTGTATATGCTTCTTCTATTTGTGTAGAAAATATTTACAAGGCTTTCTGCGTAGTTTACTTTCTGTGATTCCTGTACTGTAATATTGTTATTTTTATTTTTTTACTTTTATTCTTTTTGGTTTTTACTTAGCATCTTAGGGGGGCTAGCTGTGTTGTATTATTTCCTTCAAAACAAGGCAAAATCTATCAGTATTTTTTCTATTAATATTTTATGATAGCTATTTGTTTCCTTGGATATATTTGTTGGCACCAGCTCTTCTTAACCCACATGGTCTGTGGATTTGTGAGGTTACAGCTGGAAGTGGTAGCAAGGTACCTAATTACACCTCTTTTTCTGTGAGATAATTTGCTGTCATTACACTGGGATTATGTGAACCAAAAGTCCTGAGAATTCAAAAGCTGTCATCGAGAAAAACTGGTGGTCTTGGCCATTTGTGCCTCTCTCCACCTGTGAAAGGGACTCCTGGATCAGTTGCTGGAAATGTTGGTGGAACCAATTGATCACATCCTGTTACTTCTCATTTTTGGACTATATCTGTCTCTTCTCTTTTTTTCTGACACTTAGTTATAGCTGTTATAGTCAAAAAACTTGACAAAAAGATTGTCCCACCTACAAACCTGTCTTATCTTGTATTTCTGTATTGGTTTCTTACTGCTTTGTGTGGTTATTTGTATTTACCTGTTCATTTTCTTCTGCTGTTGAAACATTTTCCATTGAAATATTTTCATCTGACATATTTGAAAGCCAGAGTGACACTGAGATATTGCTGAAATGATGACAGAGGTAATTCATGCAGCGGTTCTTATGGTCACATCTTGGCTGAACTTCTGCACCTACAATTCATATTGCACCTATAATTCATATCAGATGTGTCTAGTGTCATGCACCTTGGGGTGAGGAATGAGGTGATATATGGATGGTATGTCTGAAAATGGAATCTCTTCAGATAAAAACTTGGAAGTACAGTTTTCCTGAGGCATTTAACAAAGATGCCAGTTAAAATATCGCCTAACTTGAAATATGGTAATTTTGTTCTGCATAGCAAATAAAACCAATTTTTTTGTTTACATCAGACCAACTTGAGATACACATTGTATGATTTCACACACATGTGTGTTTTTTTTTTTTTTATTTTAAAACCTGGCAAACACATATATTATGTTATCTTACAAGGAAAAATCTCTTTTTAGGAAAGAGTAGTTTGCTGTAGGGATGGCACACAAATTATCTATTTTTTTTTAAGTTATCTGTATGGAACTAAAAATTCATATTTATAGGGAGGCCCATCTGAAAAGTGTTTGAGAGAAAGCAGGGATTTTCACTGGTGTATGTCAAGTGTGGAACCTTCAGAACACAGTGGAACATAGCTTGTGTCTTTATTGTTATCAATATGTGGGATAGCATACTGAGGGTGAAAGAAAAGGAAGAAAATAAAAACTTAAATTTCAAGTAAAATTTTAATTGTTTTCAAAATTGTGGTAAGCATAGGTGTGTGCTTATTGTGGTTGTGGTTTGTTGTTGTTTTGTTTTTTGTTTGTGGGTTGTTTGTTTGTTTGTTTGTTTCTCCCCACTGAAGTTAAGATTGTAGCTCATTCTGTCCTTCTGTAAGAACAGGATTCCTTGACTAAGTCATTTCAGTAATTTTTTTTTTTTTTTTTTTCTTTAGGAGGGAATGAATCTTTCTATGGTATTTCTGGCTTCCTGATTTAAGGAACATGAGTGCTTTTAATAAAGTAGCTTTTAATTCTGTTATTTCTTTATGCATTTAACCTCTGATAATTATTTCACAAAACCTTAAAGTACCTGTGAAAAAAAAATAGAAATCAGAATAAGAAAAAGGAATTAAGATCTATTTGAACTGTCCCGCCTTCCCCAGAGTTATCTAAATGTGTACAGTAAAATCATGGTCTTTTAAAATATTCCTTCCAATCTGTACACTATGCTTCTATTAAAGTAACCTTAGAGATGACAGTAAAATCTACTTATTGAATGCTTTGTTTCTCATTATAAATTGCCAGAAAATATAGAAGTGTTTTAGTTCATACTCTACAGAAGCTACTAATTCTTTTAAAAGCTTTCTAACATAATATTTTATTTGTTTATACAGGAATTCATATATCCTGAGGCACAGAGTTTAATCTTATGTTTTGTTTTCATTTTATTGTCGTCATTCGACATCATGGACAGAACAGATTGATTAGAAAGGTGGCACCGGGTTGAATTGTTAAAGTGAATGCACAGAGCTGCCTGGGGTTTGTGCATTATAACAGATGGATACACTAATTAATAATCTTTAAGTAGTTTAACATATAGACCTGATATCATGCCAGGATAGTTTTATTTAAAATGTTCAGACGTGGTGGTATTTATGCATTTTACATCGTTCCATAGCCTGAGATTTCTCTCTTTTAAGCAACTTTCAAGATGGAGTTGTGGTACAGAGAGTATTTAGCTTTTTCAGTGATATTTACAAGCTAGTATTCTACATTTGAGTATCTCCAAGGGAAGCATTTTTAACCTTAACATGGTAAAAAAAATGAAGGGAAAAAAAATCTTTGTTAATTGGAGGGGAATTTGTATATATTCTTTGTCACTGGATTTGGTGTATACAATGGGAAGAAGTTTAGTAGCATTACATATCTAGTGGAATTGAAGATCTAGTCAGAAGCTTTTTAATAAATTTGTATCTGTAGCTACTGAAGAATAAATGTAATACTAAAACGCAAATAATGATTCTGATTAAAATTAGATTTGTGTCAGTGAAACTCTACTCTCTTATAAAGTAACTCTTGATTTGAGTTAGCATAAGAAGAGAGGGGCCTCTGTTGTTATTCTGCTGTTCCTGAAATGAGAGTTACATGTAGCATAAAGATTTTCCTCAGTTGAAGGGAAGAAGAAAAAAGCTTTATCAGCAGACAGTGAAATAATAAGTATTTGAATCCTTTCCTGTTCAAACTTCTAAGTTTTGGCAATAGTTTTGTTCTAAAGGTGCCATAGTTACGATTTCCCTCTATGTCTGTTTAGAAGAGAGGGAAAGATGTAGTTTTATCTAATCGATGAGACTTTTTCCTGTATTTCTGTGAAAGCAGGTAGAGTCTCATAATATGTTGTAAAGATGTTGCTCTTCATTGATCTTATGTTTTTTTGAAGAACACACCTTCAAACATGTCCTGAAAGATTAACAGATGTTAAAGAGTTTGAGTTCTTACAAACAGAGAATAAAGCATGGTGGTTCTTTCATGTGTAATGGCACAACTAATTTTATTTAAATATTCGATGCTTAACACCCAAGTCTGGAATGCACATTCTTTATAGAAAATCTTGAAGTTTGTACTGATACTGTGTAGTGTGACTTAACGTGATAGATGCTTTGCTAAGGGAGTGAATCTCTTCAAAAATGTTACCTTATGCTCCGGCAAGAATTGAGACTTCAATGCAGTTGGGTTTTTTTGGTGATACTAGTTCTACAAGCTGCTATATACCGAAGGCAATACTAGAAAAATATAGGTTCTGGTTATAAACCACCAAATATGTGTATTTGCTTTTAATATGCAGTTGATAGAGGTATATCATTGCAAATGTATGAAAAAGAGACACCTCCCAAGTCTGGGTAGATATTCTCTAAAAATGAATCATTATTTTCCACAGTTTGGGTTTATTGGGAGCGGAACTACTGCAACTCTATTTGCTTTTTTGTTTTCTCTCTCTGTCCATCTGTTGTAACTGATTGTGATTGCTTTTTTAACACAGACGAAAAACAATAGCAACTGAACTTTATTCTTGGTCTGTATTATAATTATTTTTTGTTATTCCACAGGTGTATTTAATGTAGTGAAGAGGGGAGTGCACAAATCCACACTTGACTACAGATTTGAAAGTAGCTTGCCCCATTTTGTCATAGTTCCTTGCTCAATGCTTTCTCCCATAGGAGTGTGATAATGTAGACTGAAAGATTTCTACATGTGTGTGTGTTTTTATGGTCAGTTACACTTTATATGTGAAAGAGGTTACTGAATATGATATGTTACCCATGAAAAACAAACAAACAAACAAAACCCCACAAACAGCAAAACAACTCAAAAACTCCACAGCTTTTCTCAAGGAAGGGGTCTGTCTTGCTCTTGGTCTTTGGGATGCAGGCCTTTGCAGAACTTGGGGTACATTAGCACTGAGTAGTTTTCACTGTTGTCTGCTTTCATTGTGTCAATTCAGTCACGCACAAGAATCAGGAAGACTTCAGAAAGTCTGAATTGAAGGTTGTTTGGTTTTCAAAGGGGGCTTCTCCTATTGCGTTTTTTAAAAAGCTGGGAAGCTTGCACACTTACACTGGTTGATTTACATTGCAAATGTGGGAACCTAGTTTTAGCAAGAATGAATCCTTTGCACAAAAATTTGGTTGCTCGCTGGTAGACTTTGAGCTTTAGTGGACGATAGGCAGAGGATCTATGGATATATGCCCAGGGATGATGTATTGTTGTCAATAAAAGTTGTAACCTGACTCGTATCATCTGTCTACCTTCCATTAGAATCAATTATACTACTTACATTATTTCTGGGATGCACTACTTGATTTTTATTGGGGTTGACCCTGCCGCCTCTCAGAAAATGGAGAAGCTTTCATTGATCTCAGGAGTGCTGAATCAAAGCTGCCTTTGTCACAATGCACTCAAACAACATCTCAATAATTAAGTAGAAGGAGTATTGTCTCTTTTGTGGAACATAAATGAGGTGCTTATGTTTAAGGAGGCATTACAGTAATGAGGAATCTGGAATCTACATATTTGGATGCTGGGTTTGAAATTTTCATATATAACTATTAAGTTGCTTTTCAAGGCATTCTTGAAGCCTTTTTGTGCCTTTGCAGGATATTGGATGCAGCCTGCTCCCTGACCTGAGGCTTTGTTACACTTCATTCTCTCTGACTCCTTTTGTAGTGATACATAGAGTGTATCATATGTGAGGATAATTCCAGGTTGCAAAATTCTATTACATTCTTGGATGGCTGAAGCCACAGATCTTATGAAGCAGTAGATAATCTTGTTATTGGCAGAAGAATGCAGGGATTTTGAATAGGTGACAGTGATTTATTTAGCTAACATTAACCAAGTGTGGTGACATCTGTAGCTATGTTGACCCATTTATATCGGCATTAAATTTGGCCAGAAGTTTAACATTCATAGTCTTTAAGATTGTACCTGTTCTGTAATCTTCTATTAATTGAAACTGTCACAGTTTCTAAGGAACACTGATAATCTAACGTGGCTCCCCATATAAAATAGGTCATTGGGTTTAGCTGAAGTAATTGTTGTCAAATACTGTAGCCACTGTAGTGTTTTTATTGTTCCACCTATTTTGGAAAAAAAAAAAAAAAAAAAAAAAAAGAGGCAATATAGAATCTACCACATCTCACAGGAAATATTTGTAGCAGTTAAATGGCCCTCCTGTTACAAGTATGTATCTTCATACCTGAATTAATCTAATTTCAGTTAATTCCTTTGTGTTTAGGCCCTCTTAGCTACTTTATTTTTACCTTCCATGTAGATACTTTTGAAATGTGACAGTTGCCCACCTCATTGTTAAATAAAATGTTCTGGATCCTCTGCATTTTTCTATGTAGTATATTCCCTAGTCTTTCAGTCACTCTTGCTCATATTCTCTGTATCTTCTCTAACTTTTTTCATCCTTCTTTCAAATTTTTTTTTTTTCAGTTTTATATTCCTCTTCTGTACAGATTGCATTACCAAATATTAATGTTTAGCTGGTAATCCACCAGGAGCATTCAAGACTTTTTCTCAGGTATCTAGATTATTCAGGTTTATTTTAACTTAGAAGGCTTCAGTTTCTATCTAGAATATATCTGTGTTTCCTGAAGAGTGACATGATAAAGACTAATATAAAAAAGAGTAGAATATTTGGGTGCATGATGCAATATTTTAACTACTATCTTTACATATGCACATTCAAAATTCAGCTGTTACATCTCAGTGGGTTTTTTTCCACATCTCCTCAATCAATTAATATACAGATCTCCATCTAATTAGTCCTGATTCATAGTCAGATGTAATTGCCACTGACTCCCACTGACCTTAATAGGAGCTGTATAAAGACTTTACTGTGGAAAGCTTTACAGAGTGACACTTCAAAAAAATACCAAACTGAAACAAGAAGAAGCCCCACTCTACTCTCTTATTTCTGCCGCTTGTTTGAAGGAGCCAGAATGCATCAGCTTTGGGCTAGCTATGGTCAGACTACATTGAATTGCACATTTATTTATTTATTAAGCTTTTATAAATAAGCATAATCAGAGTAAAAAAAAAAACTAATATGAATTAGTACTAGGTACATGAAAATATATATGTGATACTTGCTTCCTGAATTCAAATCTTGTGTGGCTTGTTAAGTGGTATTTAAAGTAGCCAAGAAATACAGTAAACATTACTTAATTCAGATAATTTCATGTATACATTTACTATCACAGTGAAAGTGAGAAGATGGAGGTATTCTGAAAAAAAGTGTTAAGAGCCATGATGCACCTTTGCTGTACATACAGAAAATACCCAGAAAGAGCCAGTGAGTTTTCTATGAAAGTATATGTGGACTCCATTAGGGGGTTCAAATGAACTTAGTGAAGTACTTTTTTAGTGGACATCAGTATAGATTAGTGTAACATAATTTATATAGGTCTTAGGGAAATGGAACAAGTAAATGTGTTGGCATGATACTTAAAAACACAGTGTTAGGAAACTACCGAAAAATTTTCCAGTGAAGAAATACAAACAAAGCAGGCCGACATTAAACATATTTCAAGTGCTGCTGAAGAAATCCTGTCTCTTCTGAAGATACTCTGTACCAAAGGGTGCTCAAGGGAAGTTTTTAACCACCTACATCCCTTAGTAGCACTTTCAGCAAATTAGCGAGGAAATTCATACATTACAGAGAAGTCAGATGCACTAAATGGAAAGCAGCGGATCCCAAAAGGCACATCCAGAGTCCGTTTTTTGCTGACTTGAAAGGAAGTGAGTAAAAATGGGGAAAATTGGAGACCAAAAAGTTAGTTCATGTTAGTAAGGAATGCAATTTTCTCATCAATTTAAAACTATAAGCTTCAGCATGAACAGAAAATAACTATAGTGAGTAAAGAACAGTGACAAAATAGTGTTAAAATCCAGAAGGAACATCAGTGTACTTTGCTAGAATGATGAAGAGTGTAGTGTGTTTTGCTGCAAGTTTTTAAAAAGCAGAGTTTGCGTTACAAGTAGATGAACCTTTGGAATGAATGCCTCGGTTGCCCTGAAGGGTCATTGTATGAAACGTCAATATTTAAAGCAGCTTTAAAGGAGAAGCTCAAACTTAAAGTTAGATCATGGGTCAAGAATCCTAGGTCTCTTTAACTGTGAGTACAAGTACTTGAAACATGAAACCAAACATTACAGTGATGAATTCGGGAGGCACACAAATGTGTAGTCTTCACGACAGTTTTTACAGGAATGATTACCAAGTGTTTTAGAAAGAAAGAAGAAGAAATATAACCTGGATGAGGTGGATAGGAGTGTAATGAAAGCAGATGAGAAATAAAATTAAGCAAAACCTAGGAAATTATTAATCTGATCCCTTTCTGCAGCAAGACAGTGAATGTTGTTCACCTGGACTTTGGCAAAGCCTTAGACACCATTTTCCACAGCCTTCTCCTGGACAAACTGGCAAGACAGATTGGATGGGTGGCCAGTGAGATGGGAAGGAAACTGGTTAACAGGTCGCACTTGGAGGATAGTAGTCATGGTTTTTACTCAGGCTGGTAGCCTGTCACAATTGGTGTCCCCAAGAGATCAATACTGGGCCACACACTGTTCAGCATCTTCATAAATGATCTAGATGATGGGATTGAAAGCTCCCTCATGAAGTTTGCTGATGACACCGGACTGCCTGGTGATGTGGACAGGTCAGAAGGGAGAGCCATCTTACAGAGATACCTGGATGGGCTGGAATGGTGGACTAACAAGAACAGTACGAAGTTTAATAAAAACGAGTGTCTTGTACCTGGGACAACATAACCAAAGAGCCTACTGTGAGCTGGTCTCTGTGTGGCTGGGGAGCAGCCTTTCTGAAAAGGGATACGGGGTCCTGATAGACAGCAGTCTGAACATGAGTCAGCAGTGTGCTCCAGCAGTGAAGGAAAATCGGATCCCAGGCTGCATACACAAGGGTATTACTAGCAGAGACAGTGATCATCCTGCTCTACTCGGCAATTGTCAAGCTGCACCTCGAGTACTGTGCCCAGTTCTGGTCCACAAAATTCAAAAAAAGGTGTGGAAAGACTGGAGAGGTCCAAAGGAGATCCATGAAGATCGCCCAAAGGACTGGAAGATTTGCCCTAAGAGGAAAGATTGAAGCTGTTAGTTCTTTTCTTCCTGGAGAAAAGGCTTGGGCAGACCTCATGACAGTGTTCCAGTACTTAAAGGGTGGCTACAGAGAGGATGGATGTTCTCACTTCATAAGGAACAACATGGAGAAGACAAGGAGCAAAAGGTACAAGTTGCATCAGGAGAGGTTTTATTTTTATATAAGGAAGAATTTTTTTTACAATGAGAACAATCTATCAGTGGCAAAATCTCCTCGGGGACATAGTGGAATCCCCATTGCTGGAGATTTTCAAGATACTATTGGATGGGATGGTAGATTATCTCACCTAGTCTCCCTTTCTCATGAGAGGTTAGCTCAGATGATCTTCTGAGGGCCCTTCCAGCCTGCACAGTTCTATGATTCTAAGAAAAGCAAATTGGAGAAAGTCTAGGAGAGGAGAACATGTTGCGTATGGTAAAAGAACTTAAATTGGTTTTGTGAAGTAACTGTATCATGATAGACAATGATCTTTGAAGTGTGACCGGAACAGGATATGATTTTCTGAGTTCAAGCCTCTAATGAAGTTAAGAGGTAATAAGAAAGGAGAGAGAGGGAAAGATTGTTTTTTTAAGGCATCTGTTCTGAAGCATTCGGAATTCAGAAGGGAAAGATCACCCAAGCATACTTGACCTCCAGGATATTTTCGTTATACCTTGTGTTCGTTAGAATGGTGTGTTTGTTAATAATCATTTGTGGTTAGGATCAGGTATCCAAAATGATTCTATATGGAGGGTTTTTTCCTTTGTAAAATATGTAGCTGGTAATTTTTTGCTTTCCTTAATTAGAAAAACTCCATTCTATAAATCCTTTTTGATAATGTAACAGCAGATTTAAAAAAAAAAAAAAAAAAAGGAAGGGGGCAGGGACTGTTGGTATTCATAGGAAAAGGTTTGAGACGGAAAGGAGTTTTCTTTGTGGGCTTTTTGGCTTTTTTTTTTTTTTTTCCCAGCAACAACAAATATTAATTTCCCTGACAGTTATTTGGAATGTGCAAGGAAATATAGCACTCCAAGGGAGACCGACAACATTCAGGCACAGAAACTGATATGCTGAGGGAAAATGTCTGTTTTTTTCCTTAAGAATAGCTATGAATATTTGAAGAGTATAAATTCTAATGCATAAAAGCACAAGGGGAGTAATGTGATGGGATTTCTAAAGTGAAAATTCAGTATTAGGAAAAAATGATTGACAGTAAGAATAGATTATGTAGTGGAGCACTTTCCCGAAGGTATTGGTGAAAGCCCTGCCTCAGTCTTCACTGATGTGCTTCAGAGTAGATTGTATAAAGAAGCAAAAGCTATTCTGCAGGGAAACATGCTGTTCTTGGAGAGCTGTGCTAGAGGACTTAATAGATTTGCTACAAGTAATTTCTGTGAATCATTTAGAGATGTGTTAGGAATTTTTGCTCATTGAAAGAAGTTCTATATTACTTGCGGCATTTCCTACTCAATGGATCATAGTGAGTTTGCATTCATCACAAACTTAGTACATCAATATCCCATAACAGTATATACATTATTTGTTACACTTTTCTGAAATAGGCTGTCTTAAAGAAGAGGAGGAAATAAGGGAGTGTGAAAAAATGTAGAATGTTTGTGTACTGGTAAGAGGAGTGTTTAGGGAGGGAATTTTGGAAGTTTATGGATGCAGTGATTTCACTATGGCCTGGATTTCATCCTTTATTTCTGTTCTGTTTCTTTCTACATTGTAATATTTATACGTGTTCTGCATAACAATATTGACTTAAAAATGAGCCAAAGGAAATGAACACAGAGGGTTTTAGGAACATAATTCTTTAAAGGACCTGATCTTTGGGAAAAGCACTTTGTATCCCAAATGCTAACAGTATTTCTTTAAGGACTTGTGTACGCTTTGCTTAGACACAAGTTGGAACCAATAGAAGGAGGCTCAGGAATTTTTCAAGAATTAATTCCTCTCCAGTGCATGGGATGTTCTGATTATACACCCTTTGAAATACCAGCAGGAAGGACAACTATTTCATGCGCATAAACTTCTGATGTAGGTATACTGCTGTGGAGGCTGGAAGTGATGTGTGTTATAGATTATATAATATATTACTCCTTTCCACTTTCAAGAAATACCTAAGAGGAAGAAATTAAAAGTATTTATGGAGATGGTTTAGTCCCTTGATGAGGACTTGGGCAACACTAGTGATCAGTCACTGTGTGCCTATTTGTTTCCATGTCCTTTTTCTCCCTCTTCTTTTTACTGTGGCCGTGAAGAGATGCAAGAGCTTGGAAATTACTTAGAGTTTCCTGAGCCTCTAGATGGGATGTTTAAAATAATTACCATAAGGAACAGTACGTTCCTTCTCATTCAGGCAGTTCTTATGGATAGTGCTTATTTTCTGTTCAAAAGATGGAAAAACAGATTCCAGTCTTCCTCTCTTCTCATCCCATGTGCCCAGTGTGCGTATGTTTTTCAGATGGTACAAGGTCCAGGTCAGCTACTGCTGCATTCATAAATATTCATATCTGTATAGATTGCAGAAAAAAATAAGTGACAGGCGAGCATAAATTAAATATTCCACGCAACTCAGCAACATCAGTATTAAAATGGAAATATGCAAGATACAGGAAAATCTGTTCCAATAAAATGTTTGAAAAGAAAATACTTCTCTATATTTTATCAATCACCACATTTGGAAAAAAATTAAATGTTCTGCTCTGGATGATTTAAGGCAAATGAAAAAATGGTAAAATGCAGATTGCATTTCAAGAACTGACAAAAGTAGCCAGAATCCAGCAGGGAGATGTTGATGTTCCTCGAGAACCAGAGAACAGCAATTCTCAAACTGTCGTTGTCCTGGACATTTGCAGGCTGCAAACCTTGTTTGAGAGCCATGTTTGCATGTGTTTAGATGTTTGCTGCCTATATTCTCCATTTCTTCAGTCAATATTCTCTTTCCCTTACTGGAAATATTAATCTTTTAAAGATCATTTAATACAAAACTGTAGTAAATATCTGGACTATGTCCTTGGCATCTCTTCCACATTAACTGGTAATACATCATGTTAGCGATGGCTCTTTGGTGATGTGTTACACCAACACATAACAACAAAAAGTTCTGTGAGAACACACTGTTGCAAAGCATCATCAGAGTCCAAAATTCTTTGGTAGAATTGGGCAGTATGAATACCTTGGTGTCAGCTTCCAAGTCTGTACAACCTATACAGCCAGGTGTACTCATTTACCAGTGGTACTTCAGCTTCTGTAAGAAGTCCCAGAGTTAGCTGATCTGTTCTGTGCTTCTTCAGTTGAGACTCTTTCCTTTAAGGGACACACACGGACATCAAAGAGCCGGTCAGAAAACTTTTTATTGCTGAAAAAGAGGACCTAATCCTTCTGGTTGTAAACTTTGCAACTAAGTTCGTATCAGCATTGTCTGTTTGAATTATGTTCTTGTCCATGTATGGGGGTATGAAGCAGTCTAATTTGCTCAGACTTTGTAGCCTGTTTCCATATCAGTAATCAAAAATCTTTTGATATAACCATTATCATAAAGTTTTTATTAGTTTTATTTAGGCAATCTTTGAAAACCTGTGAACTAAGATATACTTTGTCCCTGAAGAATTAAGGAATGTATTTAAGTGAATCCTTTATTTCGAATATATTGATTACTATTATAATAGTAAAAAATAAAAACCTTCCAAGATGGGAAACAGCTTGCAGAAGTAAAACTACTTGTGTGTTTTTGTGCATATGTCACTTAACAACTGGAGTTGTGCTATCCTACCTTTTTCTGAATCTAATCTGATCCAGAGCAGCTGAATCTGTTAAAAATCATCTGAAACCTGCTATTTTCATTTGTTCAGTAGAAAACGGAGTATTATTGTGATTATTGCTACAGATGATATGTTCTAGCAGCTGTTAATGTATTTACTTTCTCAGAATTCTAATAGTGAAAGTAAATGGATTTTTTTTTTTTTCTGTTTAGCATTTGGGAGGAAGGTAGTATTGATGGTTGCTTGCAGGATTGTATTTCAAAGCTGAATGTTCAACACACTGCTGCATGCAATTGTTAGATTAAAAAAAAAAAAAAAAAAGAATAAAAAGAGAGAGAAGTGAAAATGAAGACTTTGGGCACAATATTTGTCACCCCTCCTCCCTACCGCCAAAAGAACATTAAACAGTACTTACTATATTTCTTTCAGAAAGTAGTATGTTCTAATATTAGACTTTAAGGCTAGAACACTGAAACAGAATATTTATTTAGGAAATGGCGTTCTAAAATTCTCTTTTAAGACAAGAATTGTAACACCCAGTTCCTTAAAATACAATGTTTGTGCTATAAAATTAATATAGTTGTATAAGAAAAAAACCCAGAGCAACAACTGTTCTCTTTCCAAGACTTACTCCAGGCAATTCCTTATGCTTGAGAGCTACTGAGGACTGATATGCTTTTTTGTCACCTAGATGGTGCATGTTTTCTAAGCTTTGGCTGGACAACTTGAAAGCAATAATGAGACAAGAATTACTTCTTTAATTTTCAGATGGTAATAATTAAATACATGTTTTAAAACATTTAACAAAGAAGATTTGCTGAAGTATAAAAATCTGTATGTTGTTATTGAGTCAGTCCTGCTATCGTCTAATTGTCAAACAAAAAATACAGCTATTCTTTGACTTTTTCACAATTGTTCCAGTATGTTTATGTGAAGGCTAGATTGCTCTTTTCCCCAGTTTTTCATCAAAAAGATTTAGTATACATTTACCAGTTGCTAAGTCAATTATATAAATATCTTAGTGTTCTTGTATGCTCAAATGGGTGTATTCTTTCATTCAAAAGTTCTTAGTTTTTCAGATATTTGCAGCATCAGATGTGTATATACTCTAAAAAAAATGCTTATATTGATATCTACTGAAACCTCTCTTTATTGGTTGTAAGAATTGTAGCCTGTACCAATTTGTTGATTTTTTACTTAAGTGCATCTTAAAAGATGTAAATAATAAGGTTATGCCTATGAAAATCACAAATAGCTATAAAGGAAATTGAAAATTCAGTCAGGTAACTTACGTGGGTCAAAGCCTAAGTACTTTGGCTCACCTGTGAACATGCAAACAAAATTATTAGCATATCTGACACTTTAAAGGTTTGTAGAAATACTTCTGTTGTATCTGTGGTTGGGGGTTCTATTATAAATTTCAAGGATTTAAATGCTGATATACTGAAACCAGTAAGAAAATTTCTGCTCAGTGTTATTTCAGCTAAAAAACTACAGCAGAGATGAGCAGGAGCAAATTTTTGGTCTCTTTCCCTGACCAAAACATAAACAAAAAGTCACAAACAAAGACACAAAAACCTACACAAACAACAAACAAACAACCCCCCACAAGCTTGGTACATTAAGGTGTTCTGTAAATTGGTCCCTGTTTAGTGGTAGTAACCTGTGATGTAATTTGTTATGCCAGTTAAGCAGTTCAAAAAGATCGTGTTTTGCAATCTCTTATTCAGGTGTGAAGTAAATTGCAGACTTTAGCGAAGTAATGGTTAAGAGCAGATACTGCAAGTTTAAATAAGTCACATTAATCAGTATGCCATCCTCTTTTTTCTTATAAGGTTAGAGGAAGTTGTTACAAAGCATAAAAGTTGTCAAGTTCATCATTTCTGTGAGACAGACTTAGAAACAGCTTGACAGTGGTCTCGTTGTATGATTTTTGCTGTATCAGTTGAGTCAGTGATTATTAATATCAAAGACGGCTAAGAATTTTAGTTTCCAAGCCAGTCTTTTTTAAGCATATTGCCATACTAGGCTAGGGAGCTGTGCTGAGAGGTAAATGATGGAGGAAAGTGAAAAATATTCTTCAGTGCGTAACTGGTTATAACTTTTGCTTTTTCTAAGGTCAGCTAGATTGTTTGTGTCAAAATGAACTTCAGGAGGAAGATATTAATTTGTGCTGGCTTGTTTTGAAATATTCTCGTGCTGTTTGAAAGAAAACTTAAAGTTTGAATCAGAAAAGAAATGATTCACTGTAAAGAAAGGGAACAGTTTTTCAAACTATTTTCTTATAGTTTGATTTGGAAACAATGTTAACCTTATTAACCACAGCTGCCTTTTTTTTTTTTTTTTTTTTCTGAGAATTATAAAAAGTATCTAGTATTGTTGCATACATCACTTCAGTCATTAGCTTATCTTATTTAAATCTGGCTGGATTCTAGTCAGAGGGCTGTATTTTCAAAAGAACACTAAGAACACTTGAGTGTTGGGTCAAGGTTGCGTATGGATGTTTGTGTATACTGAACATCCACAAGTACTCTTCAGACGCTATCCACATATTTTTGCTTGAGAACTAAACCTGTCACGTGTACTTACAGGTAACAGTTCTGAAAGGTTCTATAAACAAAGTGGCACAAAAAACCCCAGAGCTCTTGCTTTGAAAATTCTCCTTTCTAAGCTGAAGCTTTCAGGAGATGCTGGAGGGTACATGTTCATATTTTGTAAAGCAGCCGTTTTCCTTGTTTGTCAGCGATGGATGTCCACCTGGTCACACAGAAAGAACGCTTTACAGGAAAGAAGTAAATATGAACAGAAATCGCATGAGCAGGTCAGGTTTTACAAGAGCAAATTATTGATGTTACAGTTTCTGAACCTTAGTATCTTTCATCTTCATGAACCACCTGTTTGAAAGCCAAACAGTTCCACAGACAGTATTTTGCCTTGGGCCTGATGCTGCTCCAAGCAGACTGGGTCAGCCCTGTTGTTTTCTGGTGACAGCACATGGATACATATGGTAGGATTTAGTCTCATGCCCTGGTATTATTTATTGGTATATATTTAAACTAATACCTTCTGTAGATTTTTTTTCATAATATTTTTTTCTGCTTGCTAAATACTGTCTTCAAATATGCTTTTTTAGTCAGAATGAGACTATTCTGAATTCATTTTCTGCAGAAAAGCAAATGCTTTTCTTCTCTGTGGGCTACGGTGATCATGAGGCCTGCACCATGCTGAGTTTTACTTTCTTATCTGTTGTCTTCTAATGAATTAAAGTTTTTATTAGGTATCAGCAGCAGCTTGATACTTCTGAATCAGTCTTCATATAGCAGGCTTTCTCACAGTCTTTAACCAGAAAATAATGGCTTCAGTGAGACTAAGGCCCCACTACAGCGAGCAGAATCTTGAAAATAATTTTGGCAAACTTTTTCGAAGAAAATGCATGCTACAACTATTCGCATAATCCTGTATTTTTTTTTTTTTTAATGGAGTTGTACTGAGATGAACCCAAGCAATAGTTAGTAGTGTAGATGTGGCTGCCTAGATTATGTATTTATTTAGGTTTTATGTATATCCTTTATGATTTTTTTAATGTGTAATTCAGCGCATGTCCTATATGTAGAACCAATGAAGTATTTTAGTGAAAATAGTCAGAAAGCCATTTTGCCTGACATTTTTGCCCCAGGAAAAGCCTATTTCACTCCTCCTCCCGCCCCCCTGCCCTTCTCTGAAGTGATATTTCAAAACATTTCAAAATATGCTTGATAAAAAGGTTCCTCCAAATTGAAGTGTTTATTTGAAATTAAAACTAAACCAACAATCACAACAAACAAAACACTTAAAGGTGAAAACAAACGTCAAAACATTGCTGAGACATTGAATTGATGCATGGAATGGCATGGAGGGAAGTAAGAAATGCTTAATTGCACTGTCTGTGCTGTACTAAGAATTAATGCTTTTCATAACTGTTTTCCACATAAACACTGTGAGGTGTGTTTATTGTGAGAAACACATTTATGTAAGCAGAAATATTTTAGGAAGCCTATAATATTAGCAGAACAGTATACAGTAGTAGATTACAATAACCAGCAACTGCATGTGTAAAGGTACTTGTCGGTAGTTCATTTTCTGTGGCAAGCTCCTCTTCTTGAACGTTATTAGACAAATTTTATTGTAGCATTATGTGTTTTTACTGATTATCTGTCAAAATAATTGATTTTGCTTGAGGCTGAGGACCTGTTACTCAGTACAGGACTAAAAGGAGATTTTCTTATCTGAAATTTCTTTAGTACTAAGCTGACACCAGAACCTCAGGCTTGGAGTTCACCTGGCAGAATCAGAGCCTTTAAACGCCATACTTACATGTGCATGCACTGCCTCCTTCTCACGCTACACTGAGATGCCACATCTTGAAAACCAAATAATACATCTCTGTTCCTTGTCACTGTAACGATGATAATTAATTTGGATTAGTTCAGTAAGTGTATTATGGAGGACAGCTTTAACCTCAGTAAAATTTATCAACATAAAGGTGGCTCATAGGTAGGCTGTGGCTAAAGATGCCTTAAATATAAACGAGATGCCTTAGAAATATCCTGTGAATTAAATTAATCATTTAATTGAAAAATTTATAAATGTCTTTTAGTCATATGCATGCACTAAACTCATCAGTGTTTTAGCTGGAAGACTCTTGCTTTTGTTCTTCTCTGCTCAAGTACTGCTTTTGTCTGTCATTTCAGGAAAGATAGGTTGGTTAGAAAAAGAACGTGAGCATAGAATGGAGTGCAAAGGAACGCACTGCCCAGCATCCTCAAGGTGTACCTCTGCATATCACTAGAAAGTGACGAAAGAAAAGCTGCTTCTGAAAAACATGTGGCAGCTTGATACCATTTTCCTTGTGTTGGAATTACAGGAATAACTTTGCATGCAAGAGTAGTACAGGAAACTTAGCCTTCTGTTGTCACAGGTGTCTGAGAAGCCGAAGATTGTTTCAAAACACTGATGTGAAGAGTTACTGAAGTTGCAGTATTGGAAAGCAAAAAGGTTACGTTCAAAGGATTAAAAGGATTCATAATAAACAGCAGGTGAAAAAAGGGAGAATTTTTCTGCATGTCTTCCAGGAATGTGTTGGTTACTCCACAAGTGAAAGGAAAGTTAGCAGTGTAGTTTACCTATTTACTTATCATGGCAAGGCAGAATTTAGCCAACAACTGCATAAACTGTCACTGTATTGATATCACAAACCAAAATCAGAGACTCACTGTGCCAGCTCCCCGGATGGGAGAAGGGAAGTTTCTATAGCTGGTCAACAAGTAGCCACCCTCACTGAACAGATAGCCAGGTAACAGCTGCAGGGGAAGGATGCTGTCTACGTGGAGTCTGGCCATAAGTTCATACAACAGCTATGGCATTTCAGCCTGGGAGTAGAGGACTCTCTTTCTCTCAGTGGAACAGAAGGTTCTTTCAAACCAGGAATCAGGAAACAGAGCGGATGAGTCTGAAACAGAGAGCAGTCAGAATTACCCACAGCCAAGGTCTGGCTATTCAGCTAGATGCAAGAGTAAACTACAGAAGTGAGAGAGAAAGGGAACAAAAAGCCCGTTGGGTATTTATTATGCTGGAAAAGTAACAAGGTTAAGAGCTGTAAGTTGGCAGCTGATAATATATTGATGGGAGAGGCTGAAAGAAGAAAAGCTAGTGAGGGGTGGAATAACCCCCCCTGATTTCACCAAAGGATATGCAGAATTGATGTTTTGCATTTGACTGGAGTATACAGTTGTTTTTATATATGTTTTCAAACATGCTTAATATGGGGAAAAAATATTTGTTCAAATACTTGAAGACTTTCAGGATTATGTATATTGGTAACTGATTTATTTAGCAAATTTTTGTTACTTCAGAACACTCACCTCCCAAATTTGAATTCTCTGTTTGATCCGTTTTAGCTTTTCTCTTTAGTTTGAGGTTCATTCTGTTGCTCTTTTTATGATCACTTCCAATTTTTTTTCCAATACAACTCCTACCTAATTTTCAATTACATCTGTCACATTGCTTTCAGATGCACTTGAGTTGAGATGTTCCACAGAACATTCATTTTTACATTTACTTTATCTTTGCCTTTTCCCATAATTTGTTTCTGTATTTTTTGACCTTGACTTTAAAGCTTTAAGTGTTAAAGACTGGAAAAATCTAGCATATAATGAATGTTATGCCAAAGAAATAAGGCTTGAATCCTACAACGGTAATTACTGTGTTCTGCTTTACAGTGCCTCTTTCTTGCAGTCCTTAGAGAGCTCTCGTGCTTGATCTTGGGCAGGAATGGTTAATGAGGAAAGAGGAAAAATAGCATGTTCCTGACTTCTCTGCAGAATTAGTCATTGGTAACTCTTGCTGCTCTGTGAAAGAAAGGGGAGGAAAAAGCTGAGATCCAGTGCAACAACTGAGTCTCCTGTAGCCCATTATTTTGCCAAAGTCATTGGAGGTAGCATACCATTTGTTTTCCTCCTTAGACATTATAGAATGTATTAATGCAAAGCTGCTTTTGCCTCAAACAATACATTTTGTTTTCCTTTTGGTGATTCTTGTTTCTCTTGATTTTGTTTCATGGCTTATTCATGGCTTTATTCTGACTTGGGAGCCAATTGAGCTTCTGTGGTACCAACTTGTTCCTAAATTCTGCAATTAAGATGTTGCCAAGAAATTTCTATGAGTCTTTGCCATGGGAAGTTAAAAAAACAAAAACAACAACAAAACCAAACTTGAACCCATTTCTTAAAACCAGAAAACATAGCAACCACAGTCAGAAACATTTAGCAGTCTGGCAGCTGACAGCAGGACATACAAAGAATAGCAAAATAGTCTATTGAAGAGGGGAAAAAAGATCTTCAAAAGACTTGTGTCCACAGCAGGGTGGAAAACATAACAATCCCGATATCAAGCTTGTTAGAAAAAAAAAGTTTTGTTTTGTTTTTTTCCTAGCTTCTGCTAATATAACACGTTAAATGATATGCCAGTAACCTATTTTAGCATATATAAAAAGGCATTCTTTGGCATCCTTCGTAGATGTCTCTATTCAGGCAGTTGAAGTGGGAGAGAAAAGAAACAAGCAGTTCTGAGGTCAGCATTTGAAACTCCAGCAGAACAGGCCAGTTTGCCTGCAAGGTCAGCTATCACAAGTGTATTAATCCTGCAAACAGGTGACATGCATGAAACTGAGATGACTTTCCCAGCACTGCACAGTACATCTGTAACATTCACAATACACTTCTTTTACTCTGATTCTGTTAGTACTGGATTAGTTTCTACAACTGCATGTAACCATTAACAACTTTTTGATTGCCTTAGACTAATTGAGGTATCTGCCATGTACCAAGTTGTGAGCTATTTGTTATTCCAGGTTTTTGTATTCTTTTAACATTATTGAGAGTAGGACAGGGATGGTTTTCAGGTAGTCTATAGTGGACCTTCAGATGCGCTATTGAGTTCATAGCAGAATTCCATATAATTATGCTAATTTTTTACCTTTTTTCTTTTTCGTACCCACTTACCTTCCTAGAATATGCACAGATATGATAATAAGCAATTTAAATAGAATATATATTTGTGAGCATTAAATATGTGTGTTTTCTGTGAAAGGAAGTGTTAAAAATATCTGATGTGTAGAAAATGTTGCCTAGTTACAGAAACAATAAACATCACAAATTTATTGTCTCTAGTTAGCCACTCAGTGTGGCATTGAAGCACGAGCCAAGTGTATTATCATGGCATAGTAAGATATTACACTTTTATGTTTAACTGGAGACATATATTGTTCAAACCTATTTTTTATTGAGTGTAGCTTTTGGACAGATTGGGTATATTTTGTTTTTCTATTTGAATGGCCGGTGTGCTCTGTACTCTGTAGTTGCATACCAGAAAGTTGGAATATTGTACTCTTTTTGTTATAGTGGCTGCCATCTTCCTTAACAAGAAAATGGGAAGGGAATGACACCCGGTAGGAAATGTATGTGTAAATATGACTTACTTTGGATGAAGCTCCACTAGACCTGATACTGGAAATTCAAACTTTAGTCTTCATGCACGTTTCTACCCTATGAAGAAAAGGGTGCATCCATTTTACAAAGAAGTAAGGAGAAGTTCTCGGTGAGGCATTCAGATGCAGGTTAAACCCAAGTTCCTGAATTTCTGGTCCTGGCTTCTAATAGCAAGGATTATTCTAATGATTCTTTTCTTTCTACCTGGTATGACAAAGTAGTATGTGGAGAGCATGTCTGATTATTTTAAAATATATTTGTTATGTCTTAAGCTATAAACTCTGTTTCCACCTCGAGTTTTGGATACTCAGAGTGGACAGGAAGAAGAAGCAGGAGAATATGAAACCTTCAGATATTCCATGGAATTTGTGGCTCTGTAGTTGAATTAGTTGATTACACATGCTTTTTTTTTTTCCCTACCTCTATTAAGTAAAGCTTTTTTTTGAGCTGAAACTTTCAGATCTATTAATTGATCTAAAATAATTTAGAAAAATGCATGTGCTGTCATTTTCTCCAAGTGTTTATGTATCTATACCATGGAACTCTGTCCAGGACTACCTCCCACTCGGTAGGACTCTATAGACCCTTGGGTTTTGTTTTGGTGCTCAAAACAACCCCCTTTCTAAATGCCCCCCACATGGCCACTACCACACACACACATACGTATCCACCACAGGAAAATTAGAACTATTTCATTTGAGAATGAATAAATTGTTTCCTTGGAGCTTTCATTGTACCTGCTAATCTCTTTTCTGTGTTCAGAAAACAAAGCTGGTTTATAAAGTTGAGTAATCCTAGATGCTTAAAGAACAGTTGTCATTCATATTGTAATCAGAAATACACCCCATTGCAAACATTTGAACTGGGCTCCTTGAGTTTTGCATAAATAATCTGTAGTTTATTGTGTGCCTTGATGTATTCATTTTGGAGCTTGGAAGTGATTTGAGGCATATAAGTAAAATGGCAAGTCTCCTGTGAGAAGCTGACATTCATGGATTAGTTCTAAACCATTCAGCAAATACATAAAAGAGAGAAATACATGATAACCCTTAATGGTCACTTTTGCATTTGGATTTCTGGGGAATGTGATGGTGTATGGACCAGGTAGTTCTCAATGAGCATGGAAATTTTAGTGGCTGTTAAATTAGGCTGATAAAATTGCCTCAGGCTTCACTTACTGTAAGTCCCATTGTTACAGTTTTTGGCATCAGTAAGTTATCTCCTGCTGACTTCACCGTGTAGCATAAAATTGTAGGTTAGCAGGACCTACCTGAGACATTTTGGATAATACTAGTCTCCATTTTAGAGAATTAACTGCCATTGTTTGCACTTGGTGATCCAGGTTTCATAAAAATGGGAAAATACTGCTTTATGGTAACATAATGATTTCTGTGATTAATTTATTTTTTTTTAACAGATTTAGAGGCTGGATTCATCTATTGATTCAAATTGCATTTGGAAAAGTGTTTTTTCCTCACCTACCTGTTAAATAAATAGACAAGTTCTTCAGAGCAAAATCACAGTGTAGGTGCTCAGAGCTCCTGGTTTCTCCTTGAATTTCAAGGAAACGTAGATACTGGAAATTAGTCAATGTGATTAGCTCCTTAAGGGTCATATTTGGTTTTAATAATATGAAGTAATTGGAAAGAAATGCTTTATAGCAATTTAAAGGCTTTTAGTCACAGTGATGGAAAAGCTATTGCTAGCAGAGTTGGTCAGTATTCTGAAATATTTGAGCAATGCCATTTCTTCACTCAGAGTATTCGATGTACAAAGTACAAAAAGAAATCTTTCATGTGGAAAGGGCTGCACTTTAAATTGAAAATGATGTTAAAATCTGGATTCCTTCACACCCTTCATGGGATAGGGTCAGTAGAAAGAACTTGTAAGGTTTTGTTGATATTAATGTTTTTATTTTATCAGCTTCTTAATTTAATATTTGAACTGTTGTATATTTAAAATACATCTCTAATCTCAACAGTAAATTCCTTGTTTTCTCCTTCACCTTTTCTCAAAGTCGTTCATACATTAATGCATTGCCAACATCTTAATATATTTTCATTGTATGCTCTACTGCTTTTTTTTTTTTTTTTCTGAAGGTACCTGCCATGATGACTGGCAAGATCTGTAGTGAGTTCTTAATGCATTTCTAGGGTTCATTGCATACTAGGGCCCTTCTTTGCAATAAATTATATACATGATATATCTTTGGGAAGCATGAATTAATTTTGCTTGTGCTCCAAGATGACCTCAAACCATGTTAAAGAGAGTGCTGGGCTTAAGTTAATATTTGCTGGCTCTTAGCTGGACTTATTTATTAAGACTCAGAACTGTGATATTATAAGTTACTCAGCATGTGGTTGGCCTAGATAGTAGCAAAGGGAGCTCATATCTTGATGGTAAAATGATATGTAGGTCTGCAGTTTCTCTCCCGGAAAAAAAAGAAAAAGATATGCCTTGCTTCAGATAGCTCTTTTGCAAGTTATGTGTGGAATTGCTAACTGACGCTTTTTTCTTGGAAGTTTCAATGACTTTTTGCAGTTTTCAAGAATGAGGTAATTAGATATTTTAAAGACTGAGGTCTTGAACCTTGTTTAATATTGAGGAAAGAATACAATGAATGGAAGACAAATTCAAAGTGCTTTTAATAGCAGGATATAATTTCCTGAGAGTGAGCAGTTTCATGCACAGGAAAATTATATTGTCGTCGCTCAGGTATGAGAGTGAGAGAGCAAGAAACCTCTTGCCAGGGCCAGCCCAATAGATGTGCTAGGGAGGCACATAGCGGTGCAAGGATACTGACTGGTAGGTTGTGTAGGAGTAAAGGTGAATGTGACTGAAATATTTCTTCATTCCAAAGTACTTTCACTTGATAACTGTGGACCCATGTCTCTATTTGAGGGAGGGTGCATTGTGTTAACATTAAGAAACAATATGTAGGGTGCTTTAGATGGAAATAGCAGTGGACAATATAAGCCCTATTAAAAGCATGTTTGTACTTCTGTACCCAGAAAGGAAAAAAAAATAAAAAGCAGAATCTCTGGAAAATAATGAATGAGTAAATTTACAAATTGAATTTATTTGTACCCTAGAGGCTATAGATTCTGAAGCATATACTTCCATGAGTTATAAAGCAGGTATTAGTCTCGGAATTATTCCTCACTCTTCAGTTCTTATCCCGAAGTTTAATGACTACTGTTTTTTTTTTTTGTGAGCATGCTACTTTTCTCCTTTTTTGCTGTGCTTCACTGATATCTGGATACATCTTTCATGGACAGAGAGATGAGGAGAGGGCTAAGAATCTCAGCATAACACCAGGAAATGGGCTTCCAAATGCCAATTGCATTCCATTAATAGTTTACAGTTCTTTTCAATTATGGTTTTCAGTTGTGGTTCATATATTCCTGTTTTAATACTAATTATCCATGATTATTCAGCTCCAAATTTTCAGTTTTGTAAGAGTAAAAGAATATAAACATCATAAAACTTAGAACATAAACATTCTAAAAAACAGATGTAGACTTTATTCTGTTTCTACAAATGAATGTGATAAGATGCAGTCATTCACATCTCGGTAACTACGAAGTTTTAGTTGTGTGATATGGAAATAAGAATTTGTAATATGCAATATTTAGTGATTCTGTGAATGATTTAATAGTGGTGGCATAAATTCCCAATATTTACCTCTCTTACTAAAGTGCTTTAGCAATGTTTCCCTTATATGTTATATATTAAGCTATGTAAAGAGCTGGTAACAAGTTATTGAGAAAACTGTTGCCAGTATTCCTGTTTGCACTTTTTCCATCAGGTCCTTGAACCATATTTATTAAAAATTGTTATATCTGAGTTGGCAAATGACTTCAGTAGAGCTGGCTTAGGCATCAAAGAAAGCTTACCTCTCCCTTTGTCTACTCAGTTTTTCTAATAAAGCTATTAACTACTAATTTTATTATTAAATTAACCAGGTTTCATTGATATCATACAATTTGAATTTGTCCATAAACAAGAAATTACCTTTGTACATTGATTTGTATTGTCCTAGTATCTACCTTCGTTCAGCAGGCAATTAAAGAATGTTTTCTCCTTATGTTTTTCGTTACCTTAATTACTTTCATTGTCAACAGCATGATTTAATTCTAATGAGAGCCCATTTGTTCCTTTATTTGCCATATTCTTTAGTCCCTGTTTAATGCTTTCCAGTCTGTTCCAGAAAGGTTGCCCCCTGTAACTCCTTCAAATGAAATGGAAGCTATCCAAAATCCCCCTTGCCAGAGAAAGGGGCTGATGTCTCATGAGAACAGATATCTCCAGTATTGCCTGCTAGGCTACTGGCTTCACAGAATCACAGAATGTTAGGGATTGGAAGGGACCTCGAAAGATGATCTGGTCCAATCCCCCTGCTGGAGCAGGAACACCCAGATGAGGTTACACAGAAAGGTGTCCAGGCGGGTTTTAAATGTCTCCAGAGTAGGAAACTCCACAACCCCCCTGGGCAGCCTGTTTCAGTGTTCTGTCACCCTCACTGAGAAGTTTCTTCTCATATTTAAGTGGAACCTCCTATGTTCCAGTTTGTACCCATTGCCCCTTGTCCTATCAGTGGTTGTCACCGAGAAGAGCCTGGCTCCATCCTTGTGACACTCACCCTTTACATATTCATAAACATTAATGAGGTCACCCTTCAGTCTCCTCTTCTCCAAGCTAAAGAGACCCAGCTCCCTCAGCCTTTCCTCATAACGGAGATGCTCCACTCCCTTGATCATCTTCATTGCCCTGCGCTGGACTCTCTCCAGCAGTTCCCTGTCCTTCTTGAACTGAGGAGCCCAGAACTGGACAGAATATTCCAGGTGCAGTCTCACCAGGGCAGAGTAGAGGGGAAGGAGAACCTCTCTCGACCTACTAACCACCCCCCTTTTAATACACCCCAGGATGCCATTGGCCTTCCTGGCCACAGGGGCACAGTGCTGGCTCATGGTCATTCTGTTGTCCACCAGGACCCCCAGGTCTCTTTCCCCTACACTGCTCTCTAACAGTCATTCACCAACTTATATTGGAACCTGGGGTTGTTCCTGCCCAGATGCAAGACTCTACACTTGCCCTTGTTATATTTCATCAAATTTTCCCCCACGCAACTCTCCAGCCTGTGCAGGTCTCGCTGGATGGCAGCACAGCCTTCTGGCGTGTCAGCCACTCCTCCCGGTTTTTCTGTCATCAGCAAATTTGCTGACAGTGCAATCTATTCCCTCATCACTTGAGGGACTCCATGAGATAGAGGCCTCCAACTAGATTCTGCCCCGTTGACCACAACTCTCTGGCTTCTTTCCTTCAGCCACTTCACAGTTCATCTCACTACCCGATCGTCCAGACCACACTCCCTCAGTTTAGCAGTAAGGATGCTGTGGGAGACGGTGTCAAATGCTTTACTGAAGTCAAGATAGAACACATCCACTGCTTTAACATCATCTTCTTGCTGCATTCTTTTCCTTCTTGATTACTCTAAAGACAGAAAGTCACCCCATGGGAGATGACTTGCATGTCCCAATTCTCCACTGTTCTTCTAAATTCCTTTCTGTAATCTGTGAACTCTGAGGTGTTACAGAGGTATATGATAAATGCAAATACGGATCCTTATTGTCTAAGATTATGAGTTAGTCCAGTTCCAGTCACTTCCAATGTTTTCACTTAAAGAAGGCAACATGTTATCTACTTCTCTGTGGCCTTTCTGCTGCCAGGAATACACAGTGAGGTTTATTTGTTGTCATTAGAGACACAGATCCAGTGGGAACAGCAGCATTTGTACCAAATTCTGACATAAAATGAAGAAATAGGCCTTTTGTTGGCTTTATAACACATTTTTAATGTAGTAGAATAATTCTGCCATGGCTCATGATGAAATTAGCTGCATGGATAATGATACTATTTGAAAGAACGCAATTCTTACAGTAAAATTCATTGATCAATTATCTCTTTAGTATTCTGTGATCTTTAAGCACCATTTTTCACTAGCAACTCTCACTTGTGGGGTATGCCATCTTAGATCGCGTATGCTAGTATTTTGATTTCTCACAGTAGCACAGTTCTGCAGTACATCTCCTGTCTTTTCCACGTACTGTGTGCCAGATCAGTTTGCAGAGTGGGGCTCACCTGTGTTCAAACGAGGCTTCAGAGGAAATTAATCCAGAAGCTCTACCCTAAGTACTTCTGAAGGACTTTCCAACCTCTGTTAAAGATCTAAACCAGTGACTGATCCCCTGAACAGGTGGAGACTACAATGTGTAGCAGCAACACTGTATCAGGGGCCAGGCATGATCTAGTCCTGAATGGCATGAAATCTGTAGATAAAGAAGCCTTAGCACAAGGTTTTTTGATCTGCTGAGCTGTTTCTTTTGCTCCAAATTGCTTTCTAATGTGGGCTTAACCTTAGAGAAGATTTTAGCTTCCGTCACAATGCCTTCATATTGAGACCTGCAGTGGTATTTTTAGCTTGAGTATATCATTTATTGAATAAGTAAAAATATTGGCAAAATACTCATGCACACCTTTGCTATTGGGGAGCTTCATTTAAATGGTCTGTGTATCCTGGACAACACAGAAATAACATCCATTTCAGAATATACCAGTAAAGACTGGAACCCTGGCAAATGGTTTTATCATGACAGACTTCTCTGAGCCGAGTAAATATGTGAATTAAAGCAAGAATATTTGCTGTGGAGGTCAATTTGATTTAAAACTAATATTGTCTTTCATTTTTATCAGAAAAGTCTTCAGTCAGGGAAAATATGTAAGTGGTTTTATTTTTTTTTGTCCAGCTGTACTGGCTCGAAGATTATCTTCTTTTCATCTGTTTTGATCTGTATGATACTAGTTTCCCTGTCTTGTAGCTTCATAAATACCGTGGATGCTATTATTCGTCAGCTCCAAGGATGAACTAAAAAGATGTTGAATTATAAAGTATCTGACCTTGGTAAATTTTCTGTACAGGAATGGAAGAGTTGAGACAGTGACAAAGGGTTTAGAGGAAGAAGGACTCTAATACTTCTCTAACATAGCAGAATGGCTGTACAAAGAGGGCTTTTAAGCAATCAAGGCCACACAGACTAATGTGCAACTGATAGTATAAAGTATGTGCATACTCTTTCAGATTGTTTGAATTAACTCGAGGGATATTTTTGGAGCGACTTTGGTTTAATGAAAACTGTTGTTAAATCATTAGTCAATGAGAATAGTTATTTAATTTTGTATGTATGTAAGTTGTCATATCTATATACCATAATTATTATCCTTTAAATAACATGACTATTCAGGGATATATTTGTTTGGTTAGAATAGTTAAGTTCCTTTTAGTAACTTCTCTGCTTTGCCTGCAGGTTGTATATAAAAATAACGATGTCAGATTGGAGCTGTCTCGACTTGCCAAGCAAGGAGATCCTAAAATGAAGATTCATGGGGTTGTAGCATTTAAATGTGAGAATGTTGCAACCTTAGATCCAATCACATTTGAAACACCAGAGTCTTTCATCTCTTTGCCAAAGTGGAATGCCAAGAAAACAGGCTCAATATCATTTGACTTCCGTACCACTGAGCCAAATGGCCTGATTCTTTTCAGTCATGGAAAACCAAGGCACCAAAAGGATGCCAAACACCCACAGATGGTGAAGGTTGACTTTTTTGCAATTGAGATGCTTGATGGCCACCTCTACCTGCTGTTAGACATGGGATCAGGTACTATAAAAATAAAAGCCTTGCAGAAGAAGGTGAATGATGGTGAATGGTACCATGTCGATTTTCAACGGGATGGACGGTCAGGTAAGCTTCTTTTCTTAATATTCATTATGGTTTTTCATGTTGTATCTGAGAGAATACCGGTTATATATTATGCTGCCACCATTAGGGTTGTGTATCATCTCAAAAATAAGGGAAATAGAAGAAGTCATTACTGTCAGGTAGCAGAATACAGTGATTTGCAGAGTAAAGTAACTTATGTTAAAATTTATTGGGTAATCAGGTACTTAATCTTGCAAGTAAGTGTGCTACGTACTTCAAAAACAAACAATAATCTCCCTCTGTGCTTGCTTACACTAAGTAGCTGAAGTAGCAAGTTTCAAGAGTAAAAATAAGGCAAAAAAGAATTACTGAAAGTAATCTCCAACATAGGGAATATTTGGCCCAGAGAAACTGCACAGACCTTCCAATCACGTCAGCAGATCTTGGCATAATTAAAAACATGCTAATGAATTGCTAACAATACATATCAGCAGAAATGAAAATAAGTGACTCACCTCATTCTCTCAGTATGATTCGTATTCTATAGTAGTTTACTTGACAAATGATCTCCCTGAAAAGGGTAAAAATAAAGAATTCATACACTCTTCCTAGTATTACTGAAATCCACCATAACATACAATGCATGTGAGTAGCGAAACTGTCCTTGTGTTTCAGCTGCATTTGATCTTGAGTATGTATCCTCACTACAGCAAATAATCAATACCCATTAATTGAAGGACAAATCTATTCTGTAATACCTTTCCTATAGTTCATGCCCGAATTTGGGGATGAGAGTGGGGGAATTGTAGTGAGTCTGTAATTCAGTCCATTGGATAATTTTCTGATTTATGGAAGTATTCAGTCTGAAGTTTATGTACACTATGAAATTGAGTGTTGAAAAATGTAATCTTCTCTCTTTCTCGATTTTGTGGGATTTTTCCCAATTTCTTCCTTCTGGTGACTCCTTTTCCATGACTTATGTTTATAATTTCTTTCTGAGACTTCATCCCCAAAAGTTATTGTTTTATGATTTACTTTCTTACTACCCACAAATCAGATTTATGTTTACATTGAAGATTTCAGTCAAATCCATGCTGAAAATCAGACCAAATTCAATTGATCAGTCCACACTAGGATTATGAAAAATAATTATTTGATTCCTGGGCTGTATGGCTTCACATTCTAATTGTAGAGAGTTTGATTTTTTTAGGAAGCAATACATATTATTTCTAAGTAGAATTCTAAATAGTCAAATATATATGTAAAAGAAAAATTAGTCCAGCTGATGATCAAGATGAGTGAACTTTATTTACTCTGTCACTCTTGGAAACTGACCATAGTAGCTATTATCCCTAAAACATTGAACTCTTACCAGGAATAATTAATAAATACATAGGCATATGGATTTACAAACTGAATTTTTAGCTGAAATCTGAACCAGACATCAAAGATTTTCTGTGATTTTAATAGATACTATAATACTTTACAGTTGGAGAAGTACCAATAACAGTGGTAATGCTGTTATTTTTCTTAATAAGAATATTGGCTGAGTAGTATCTTAGACTGTCAGATCTAACCAAGTAAAATGATTGCCTAACAATTAACAATGAACTCTATGTTCCTATTTTCTTTGGTACTTCCTGTTCCAATCAGATGTGTTATGTTTAGATTATTTCCTCATGATTAATGCATGTTGGTCTATTATGCTTTTTTCCATGAGTAATAAAACCCACTTTACTTTTCCAAGAAGCTTTTTCATTTATTTTCTCTACCCAAAACCAAACATACTGGAAATCATATGAATATGATTGTTTTTCACTTGCTTACCTTCAGAATTTTTGTATAAGAGAACGAATGTACCTTGTATTTAAAAAAAAAAAAAAAAAAGTATTTTCTGATATTTTCTTATTGATGCTGACAAAATCCTTCTCAACCTATCAAATATAAAGGAAGAGATTCTACTGTTAATGAATAAATAGCTCAAATAACCTTTTATTTTTTTTTAAGTGAAGTTTGATGTCTTGCAACCTTTTACTCTTAGCCTTCAAATCCAATGCATAGTGGTTCCCTGCGATAATAGAAAGCCGTGACATTTCTCAAGGAGCTTTGCTAATTTCCTTGACTGTCATGTTAGCTGGGTCAGCAAGTATTCGATTTATTTTTCATCCTTTGGTCTCTTCCAGACTCTCAGTCACAGGGAGCAGCCACACTAAACTACTGACGGTGCCACTGCCCGTCTGAGAGTGCAGTGGGGGAGATGTAAGGAATGAGAACACATTTTAAAATTGTGCTTATCCAGGCCCTATTCACTAGTATTTCTGCTGATTGCCTCAGATTTTGGGAGATACAAGAAAGAGGGAAGAGAGGGTGCCCTTTAATTTCCTTTTGCTGAAGGAACTTTCTTGTAGAAGTTTTTCACCCTAGAACCCCATCCTGCTGCTTGTAAGACCTACTTTGAGGGCTTCCTTCCCTAAAAAGAAGATCTCTGATGAAAAGGAACTTCTGAGACCCTATTTCCCAGTGTTAAGTAAAGAAAGCTTTCATACTTTCTCCATTGGTCCATCTTTCTTGCTAGGTATGCAGCAGAGGGAGGGGAACACGCACTTTGAGCTGTCCATTTCTTTTGCTAGGTTTACAGCAGAAGACATCAACCTGGTAGCAACTACTGTGTCCTCCATGTGAGCTGAGTTCCCTTCCAGTATTCATGGTTATTCTGAATTCTTGCAAAGGACAGTAGCTTTATAGCTGCTTCACATGTGTCCTGTCATTGGCTGTATGCTCTGATCACAGTTCTCATCACAGCTGTAATATTATGCTTTAGCGCACAAGATGTAAAGTGTATTTAGAATACCTTACTCTGATTTTTCACTATTTCTTAATAAGCAAATGTGTTTGGCATGCACAAAAAGCAACTGAATAGGCCAGATAAGGTAAGAAAAAGATCAGAATAGCTGTAGTAGCTGTAGTTACAGTCTTCAGAATTTACCGATCAGAACAAGATTTAGAAATGTGTCTTTGTTTCTTATACACAGACTTATGAAAAAGTAAATTGCTGAGATAATGAATATGATTGGAGAGGCTCATTAACTCATACCTAAGGGAAATGTTTGTCTGTTCTACTCTTAGCAGTACTGCCAACTCTGCAGCAAAGGTATGGAAATAAAACTGAAATGCAAACTAAAAAAAAAACCACCCCACCCCCCCCAAAAAAAAAAAAACCACCAAAAAAAACCCAACCAAAAATTGACCAACCAAACAAAAAAACCCCACACATGATCATGAAACAACTGTAAAGGTCTTTGCTCACAGTGTTTCTTGTAACACAGTACAGTTAGCTTTAATAACTGTTTTTTGAGACTTGAGTATTGATTAAAATTTTCTTAAATTGCTTACCATACTAAAGAAAAACCTTACGAGTGTTTTTTGACTAAACTGCCATTCATCCTTTGGAAATCATTGTTAGACAGTGAAATCAGAGACACTCTGAGCTCTGCCCACAGGTGTGAGGCATGGAGGAAGGGTAGCAGAGATGGGGCAGAGCTTGACTGACATCCACACCAATCAATAAGAGTATTCCATCCCATTATTGTCATGCTTCATATTTAAGGAGAGCTTCCAGTCTTCCTCGGGCATCCCTGCTCTTGCTTGCTCTTGGACGTTTTTTCTCTTGTGTGTTCTTTCTTGGCTTTATCTTTGCTGGAGCTGGGGGAGTTTTGGTGCAGGACATTTAGTTGGGTTTTTTCCATTTTGCAGAGGCTTCTTAGCCTTACTGCCTTTTTCCTTTTTTCCTCCTTTCGGGACCAGGGTGCTGCTTCCTAGGACTGGCTGCTCAGTTGTGGACAGAGCTTGTGAGGAATTGCCTTGAGTATCTTTTATTTCTATTTTATATATATATATATATTTACTAGTAGTGTATTAGTATTTTGTTATTTTATTAAACTGTGTTTATCTCAATCCAAGTTTCTCTCTTCCCTTTTGATTCTCTCCACTATTGTATTGTTAGCTCGAGTTAAAACATGACAATTGTTGTTTGAGGTTCTTTTTTTCACATGTTCACTTCTATATACTCCTTCTCCCATCTTTCCAGCCTTTTAAGAACTGCTAGTTTTACATGTTTCAATTTCAACAAATGTTAATAGTTTACATCATGGGTTTTTCTTGCATTTTAAGGAAAATTCTTCCAGTAATCCCAGTAGTGTTTTTAATTTATTTCATGAGCTCATAGGAAAATTGGGATGGGGTAACCTTGAGAGACCCTCTACTATAGCTCTCCAATGAAAGTAGTGATAGAGCACTTGCATCAGTCTTGACAGATGTTTGTTGAGTTACCTCCAACAGTGGACACTGTACAACCTCCCTACGTAATCATTCATAAACTACATATTTCTGTACGTGAAACAAGCCATTATGTCTGTGATTTCATTGTTCACAGCAGGGACAAAATATACCACACTTTTTCCCAGTGTCATAGCTCTATATTTTTATGATCTGAATGTTGTTATGTCAGTCTCTAGTTTGTTTCATAGACCCTAGCTGCTTCCTATCCTTGTATGTCATGTTCTGTAGCTATTGACCATTTTTATTGCCATCTTCTGCAGACTTCTCAGCTGATCTGCATATTTCTCAGAGTTTAAGGTAAACCTCACAAATGCTCAGTAGAGTGATAAAATGAGCTTCTCCATCCATCCCTATATATTTCCCATTTTGCTTGTATGTATGTTATTGTTGACTTTTTCTTTTGAAAAGCTTCCCACTAATAAGTTATAATTTCAATCAATAAAATTTGCAAAAAATCATAATTTCATTAGTTTTTCTCAGGCTGTTCCTCCAATATATAAAGATATTTCTGAATGTTTAAATTACATTTTGCTCTCAGGTAAAATGCTCTAGAATCAAAGCACCTGTAGGTCATTATAGGACCCTTAAATTTAGGTCCTGTTTCTGGAGATAAGAAATGCTACCTGTTTTTAGAGTCTGAAGGTGGATCATGAATTCCCAGACTAAATCAATTATCCCACATATTCTTGTCTTTCAGGCTTCCCCTTTTTTTTTCTTTCAGGCTGGACAAACCAAATGCTGTCAGCTTTTTCTCATTTCGTTCTCTGGTAGAAATACAGACACTATTTCCTACTTTGAGTATTAAAAAACTTTAGAAGGAAGCTGTTTGATTCCTGGCAGACATTATTGCCCCGGTGTTGTTGTTTTCAAAGAAATAGTGTGACTACTGATCTGGTTATGGGTGCTGTTATGCTAGGTACTATGCAAAGATATAATTGACAGGATGGTTCTTACTACAGAGATGTTACCGTCTAAGGTTATAATCTTTTTCTCTTGAGAGGCCAATACTCTTCTGAACCTGCTGCTTCCTCATTATATTCTGTTGTCTTTAGGTTATTTTGTAAAACAAGATATGTCCCATTCTTTTCCCTCTTATCCAACTTGACAATTCTGATTTGAGAAAGGTTGATGTTACATTAGCTTTACAAGACAAATTATAAACCTTTTCTTGTGCTGGCCACATAAGACATTGCTTTGCTCTGTTAGCTTCCCTTCTTTCTGCATCTCTGGAAACTGGTGTCTCTTCACATTCTCAAGAAGAAGCATTCAAATGGATTGGAGCACACGGTGATTTGACAGAACAAGTCCTTTTAATCTGCCTATAAATCCCAGACAAAGTAGGGTTGAAACCCAGCAAAGGAGGTGTGCGTTACTATCCCTGGATTCTGTGGTAACAGCTGCTATTGTCATTTGGTCCAACCTGAGATGGTTTCAATAGAACTTGAAAACTTTGAAGAAGGATGACGGGCTTAAAAACAAACAAAAAACCACAGCTAGATGAAACAGCACACTCTACCCCTGTGTCAACTCTGGATGCACTGTGAATCCAAAGTTGTTTATAGACCCATTATTCTGTAGGCCTGTGTTGTGTGAACTTGAGTTTTGCATTTTATTTTAGGATATTTCAAAAAAGTAATATTTTGGATGTGTTTTGGCAGTCTTCTTTTATTCCCCCTTATTTTGTTTGCTCCCCCCCCCCCCCCCCAATACATTTACAAAGCAATTACTGAGTAAGGTTTGTATTACCTCTCAGAGATAATAAAAGGTAATTTGGGGACCAACAGTAGTACTGGCTGTATGGCCATGAAAATCTTGGTGTCCAGGCATGCGTTTTCTCCTGTTAGCTAGGCTAATGCCTGTTTGTATTCTAGCCATAGTTCTTGCTCTTGACAGTGTGCTACATGATATTTTGGTCAAGCTCCTACATAACAGCTGAGCTAGAGTGAGTTATTAAAGCTTTGAATCTTCTGCAGGTGCTATTTGACTTAGTGTAGCTCTCAACAAAAAGGATTAAATAAAGCTAACTAGCATTTTTTTTATCAACGGTAATACACACAGTATGTAGGTGTCATGGATGAGTCATGGATATGTCCAGCAGTAAATTGGAGAAAGTCCAGCTGGGTAATAGGGGTTCCATGGACTTACAAAACATGAAAAAGAAGCACAGAAGAGTTGTCGCTTGTTACGTTTTTCTACCCAAAGTCATTAGATGTTATGGTCACGCTAAGATTTCAGAGGGCTTCTCCAAAGGCATATTTTTTTGTGGTGATCTACTGTTTCCTTTATCATTCACCTTTCTCAGCCTTCTGTGTAGTAAAACTTAGATTTTGAACCAGCATATTAATGTCACAGCTATACTGGCTGAGATTTACCTGTTTCTTCCTCTGCACTGAAAGTCATCAAGACTTAGTTTGTTTATTTTTCATTAGAAATGGAGCCCTAGATGTCTTCTAGCATCACGGATAGCTTGAACACACAAGTGTCTTTGTCCAGCAGAAAACAGCACTGTGCAAATGCATGAGCTTGAGGTTGGAGGCTGAAGCTGAGTTAATGTATGTTGTTACAAGTGCTGCCTGAACATAGGTTTAAAGCATTTGGTCCTAAATTAGCCTGTAGAGCAAGCAACAATAGCAGTAAGAAATACCGTGAGCACAAATGTGATTTATATTTTCAGAATTTTTCTCTCTTTTTTTTTTTAGAATGAGAAATTATCTATTGTCTGTCAGCAGTCCTTCTTGATACCCAGGATGCTCTCACCAAAGTTAGCTGTCTTGGTTTAAGAGGTCATTCAGAGGTGTCCTTGTTTGAAACAGCTGATTAATGAAATCAAAGCTCAAAATGTTTATGCTTGTATGCCTAAGGTCAAATCTACAGCAAGTGTTCCATACGAGGGCTAAGTTTTGCTTCAAGAACCTGAGCGGCACTGCAAATATTTAGAGTTAGCAAAATATAGTAGTCTTATCAGTTTTAAACAGGTGGAGGTTAGGAAGGAAAAGGATGTTGGTTCGACTTGCCTATTTTTTACAGCTAAGACTGGAAGTTCACTTTACATCTATGTGATTATTCAGCTGAGACAGAAAACGTTTCTGATAATATACACAAGAGAAAACTGACCACATTCTCAAACATTCTTCAAACATGCTCGTAAAGATGCACAAAGGCGGCTATGCAAACCTTTGTTTTATCCTTTTAGATCTCTTCTGATAGTACTGAGACTGTAGTTTTGGTAGTATCCAGCCCTTCTAAAATCCATACACCTCGAGTGTCACATGGGGGTTGAATCTCCTGAGATGTCTATCCCAAAGAGCTTTTACTAGTTGAAGTTAACCTATTGAACCAACAAAAGAACAAACAAAATATGTAGCTCCCACAGGACCCCTCTTCATTGCTTAAAGACAAGCCTGAATTTTGGGATATATCCAAGTAAAAGAATGATCTTTTTTGGACCTGCCTTTCTTTACTTAAAACTCACATTTTAGTATTTATGCTATAAAAGTTCCGAATTTATTATTCTCATGCACCACTCCCAGGACAGTGGGAGTTTTTTTGGTAATCACTGTTACCTTCTGAGATCTGTGTCATGCTGACAGTGGAAATAGTGAATCATATTAGGTTTATGTATATATACATATATATGATAAATACATTCTGGTAAATGTGTTTCTTCGGTGTCATAATACACTTTTAGTAGTGTGTTCAGTGGATAAGTGTTGCATAATGTGGCTGGTACATTATAATAATCTGGTGACCTGTGTAATGTTTTGATTTATATTTTGCTTGCTTTTGCACCCATAGAGAGTGGTAAAGAGTAACTTCTGTGAAGATCTACATGAAGATTCTTTTTAAAGTGATTTTAGTTGTTTTACTTTTTTGTTAACTTTTTTAAACTTTTTTTTTTACTTTGTTTAATGGTTAGACTCAATGATCTTGAGGATCTCTTCCAGCCTAAATGATTCTATGATTCTACTTAGTAAATAAAATTAAATTGGGTTAACATAAGTATATTCTGTGACTTCATGTACTAAATTTGGCTTTCTACCTGTTTAAATTGTAAAAAACTTGATACCTCATTACTTTTAAACAGTACAAAAAAGAGGATCTTTACAGTTGATTACAATTTGTTTAGACACTTCATAGAAGCAGAACTTTATTTTAGGCTTAATTTTGCTTGTTTACTTTTTAAACTTAAATAGAAAATACGCTTCTGATTTTCTGCGGTTCTATATATGTCCTCTCCATCTCTTTGTAACGTGTACACATTTTGAGGTAAGTGTCAGAGGCATTGATTTTTCCCTCTAGGAGCACATCACTATCTTCTCAATAATTGCCTGCCTGGCAGCTGATGAGAGTATTTTCCTTCTGCACTTAAAGAAAAAAGTCTCATCCAAGCCCACTAAAAGTGGGTGAATCTCTTAAAATACTGTGTCTTTGGATCCAAGCCAAAGACGTAGATTTACCGCCCAGGTTGCAACCTATCAATGCAACCTCAACCTTAATGCTTTGAAGTACATATGAGGTAGTGAAGAGAATTGTTGTTACTGTTGTTGGGCAAGCAGGATATTTCTGAAAATAACTCTGAAATGCATTACCCCTAACCCTACAAGATTGCTAAGGTGATTTTGACCCTTTTTTTTTTTTTTTTTTAATATATATATATTGTGACCATGCAGTATAGTGTGTAAATGTTTTTACGTTGTTTACTTCCTGACAGCGTTTGTACTGCATCATAATTAAAATAATGAAGTATATCTGTTATTGTATAGCTGTAAAAACAGAATACCTATTTTTCATTAATAGATATTTGCAGGAGCTAATGTGACATGTAGATTAATGAGTAAAATGACAGTACCAAAATCTTATAAATATCCTGAAAATCATATATTTTGTTGTCTTTTTTTCTCAGGGACCATATCTGTGAACACATTACGTACACCCTATACTGCACCAGGGGAAAGTGAAATCCTTGACTTGGATGATGACTTGTATCTTGGAGGCTTACCAGAAAATAAAGCAGGCCTCATCTTCCCAACAGAGGTGTGGACAGCACTTCTCAATTACGGATACGTCGGCTGCATTAGAGATTTATTTATTGATGGTCAAAGCAAAGATATTCGACAGATGGCTGAAATTCAAAGTACAGCTGGAGTAAAACCCTCATGCTCAAGAGAAACTGCAAAACCTTGCCTTAGCAACCCCTGTAAAAACAATGGTGTATGCAGGGATGGGTGGAACAGATATGTTTGTGATTGCTCTGGCACAGGGTACCTTGGCAAATCATGCGAAAGAGGTAGGTTCCATGAGATGCCTGCATTTCTACTTTATAGAATCCTGCACAATGATTTAAAAGGTGATTTGGAAATATGAGGCAGAAAAAGCATCTTTGGTTTCACTTGACGTGATATGAACCCCTGCTCTAGATGGAAAGCCGTAACTCCAGAGGAAAGACCTTAGGGGAGTTTCTAAGATGCATGAGGAAGTATTAGTTGACTATGACAGAGTCACTGCTGCTAAATGTCTCTTAGAGAATGTCCCCTTTTGTTTCTCATCATGTGTTGCTGAGTTCTGAAATGCTTTGTGAAAGTAATTTCAATTATTATGGCATTACTAAATGGTCACAAAGGTCTTGTTTTTTGCCTATTTATGTCAATACCACTGTGTAATCAAATTTACTTTTGAATTCCACAGTATCATGTAAACCCATGGCCAAAACTTCAGACATAAGTCAAAGCAAAATAATCAGTGTAGAAATCAATATTTACTTAACTTGTGTTTTAAAGACTGGAGTACCCAAGGAAACAGTTTCTGCTTATCTTAAATCACTGAGTATCCCTCTAGCTTAGGAAAGGTAAGTATAAAGTTGACAAACTCCATTTAATTGAAAAGGTGGATAGTGGCAAGGAAGATAGTTCTTGAATTTATAGGAAGAAAACTCTGTAATTTATTTAAAATTGCAGAGTATGCTAATAAAAGTTTTTAATATAAGGAGGAAAACAATAAAAAAACCCTTAGTTAATATTTAGGTGTTTATTTTTATTTTCATTGGAATAGGAATGTTTCAATGAGAGTAGTTGTATTTTTTTATTTCAAAATTGACACAGTACTGTTTCTCTTCAAGCTGAAATCTGTTGACTATGAATATAAGTTCTTTCCTTCTAGTTTGTTTCATTTTTCTAGTTAGTAAGATGAAACAAAAATGTATTCTTTCAAAATAAAAACTGGATGAATGTTTAAGTTGTATGTAAATAGACACGTGCATATATGTAGAATTATTACCGTCATATTATTAGTACTTGGAAGCAGATTCTCAGTTTCTTCTGTTTTTTTTCTGCCTTTTTGAACATATATGCCTTTGGCTTATGGCCAGTTATTATGAGATCTCCAGATTGTCCTGTTACTGCTGGAGCGAAGCTGGCAGAGGGCATAACCGAGCTGTCTGATGCATTACAAAAGCCTTCAGTTAAGCATGTCTGGTGTACCACCCTGTGGCAAAATTCTGCTATTACATATGGCAGAAGTAAAAATAGGATTTGCATTTTTCAACTTGAGAACTAGGAAACATGCATTAGAGATTAAAAAAAACATGCAGATCTGCAAAGAACTTAAAAGCAGGCTTGATCATAGCAGTTTCTCATAAATATATTTGACATTTTGTATAGAAACCTTTGTCTTTTTTATTTCTCCTACTTTATTGCCAACTGTCTTCCAATATAGAGCTCGATTGTCCCAGTGCATTCCCTTACTGGGAATGGTGGCACTATGGTGGTGGTGTTGGCTTCTCTAGAATGGTATTTGGTTCTTGTCCAACAGAAATATGTGTGACAGTTCAGACAGGATGGGATCAGTTCCTGCTCTTGGGTTGCCCTCTCCAGAGCAAACCACACTGAAATGAGATGTCCTTCCAGTAATATTCATATCTCCATTGGTCATGCATTAATAAGACGATAGCTTTTGGGACTCTGAAAGAGACATGATGGCATCCTACCACACAGTTATTGTAACCACTTACCCATGTGCAGTAACTGATAAACTTTTATATTTGATGATGTAAACAACACAACTATAATTGTTCAACCTAATTTAAACAAAATAGGAAAATGTTCATTTCAACAAACAATATGGTTTCACAAAGCAGATAAATCATTAGAATATACTACTGGACATTAAATGACTGGTGTATTTTACTTAAAGTTAAGTGATTAAGGTATCTTCAGTAAACAAATACATGTAGCTACTTTTTAGTCTTTTTAGTACCATCATTTGTATTTCATGCTATTTCCCCAAAAATAGGAGTTCTAACATCCACATCTGGAAGTATCATGTACAGTACAGTATTTGAAATAGTTTTGGTCAGCTAACCAGTGGACAAAAAAACATGGAACACAACTCAATTTTAATTTCAGTATACTTTTTTTTTTTTTTTAATATCCATGTGTTTTTTATCGTGTTTCAAGTTATTCTTGATTTTCAGCAAGGTTAAACATCAGTATAATCTGTAGATTAGTAGATTATGGAAACTACAGCAGATGGATGGACAGATGTCACAGCAATATCATTTGGCTTTCTAGCTTACTTTGATTGTGGATCACAATATGTGACTGTCTCTCAGCAAAGCCTTTTGCAGGTGTATACTTTTGACTGGAACAATGCACACGAGTAAATTAATCAGTGATAAGAAAAAGTACACATGCCAAAGATTTATCAAAGTGACATTTCTGAGGAGAAAATACATGTAAGTTAGAGTATTTGCATATAGATATCCACATTGTGCATGGCATACACTTGCGCACACACACATATACATAAAAGAAAGAAATAATGCAAAGAATAAAAGCTATATCTCTGGATGCTTTACAATTTAAAACAAAAAGAAAAATACAGGTGATATGATAGTAGATGGTATGAAGAAGAATGTCTTCAAAATATTATAGTAATTCCATTTCTGACTTAAATTAACTAATTGGTCCTATGTGTTAAAGTTCCAGTACCTTTACAGTGTGGCTTAGGACCTCAGTCCTGAAATAATACCAGTGTCGAAACTGGAAGGAATCTTTTGAACTTCTCTTAATGTGTTACCTAGTCACTAATCACATATCAATAAGTGTTTCCATCACATTGATGGAAACATTCCTTGTGATTCACCAAGGCTGAAGCTTTGGACCCAGGTGGATTGAAGTAGCTGCTGTAGCAAACAGACAGCGCTGAGCTGAGTGTACACCTGAGAGTGGAACAAGACCTAAGAGTCTGGATTTGAATCAATAGGCATTGATATACTCGAGTACTCACACAAATTATAAGGAGTAAAATCATATGTATTACTCGAGTGTTTTCAAGGCAGGATATTGTTGTGCTACTTATACTGGTAAATAAAACATGGCCAGAGAGCAAACTTTGATACTTGATTATTGATGATCCAGATCATTCACAGACTTCCTGGCACAACTCTGGACTGTATCGTCTGTCACCCTCTGGGCAAAGTTTGTGTGTGATTTTGGAGACAGCAGGCACACAGGGATTTCATGCTTTAAAAATGGTTCTGTGGGGCAGCAACAGAGTCCTCATATTGTTACAGAAACTTTGAAACTGAAAAATCAGTTAAAGCAGTTATTTATATATATATATATATAGGAAGGAAGAGCATGCAGCTCTGGAGACTTCAATCAGAAACTGAATCCTTCAGCTTTTTTTGCCCCCCCCCAATTTTATTTTGGGTGTTTTGTTTGGTTGTTTTTTAGCACAGGAGCAGCAAGGGGTTTTACTTGTCAGGTTTATAAAAATATTGAAGAAAGAATGTATAAAATAATTTTTATAGATCTCTGAATGATATATTACTTAATATTTCTTCTTTATAACTCTACTGCATGCACTTATTTGCTGCCATAAAAAAATTGTCAGTGATGTTTTATAAGGATTTTCTGCTATTTTTCTTTTCAATGCTATATTTCCAACATTAAGTGGTAGTAAAATTATTCCCTGCCATGGAGACTCTGATTCTTTTAATGAATAGCACATTCTGAGCTAAACTTATGGTCCATTAGCATTTAATCTAATAATGAAGTGGAAACTGAACAAGAGAGAAAAGGCTTTCTGCCAACACTTATGTGAGAACAGGTAGCAGTGCAGATCTCAAAGACAGACAAGACACACATGCCTTTGGAATTAGTTGGTTCAACACAAAAAAGTAAAAGAGGCAAAAATGAATGTATACTTTTAGCCAAAACCTTAATTTGAGGTCTGCATAACTGGTGTAACCCCCACTGCCCCTCCTCATTCAGATCACCACTTCACTGACCAGGTCTTGCGGATTAACAATCCATTCAGGACAACCAAAGTAACTGCAGGATGGAAACAATTCCGTTAAACTACTGAAGCAATCTCTAGTTCTAACAAAGTCAAACCAAAACAAGCCCTTCCTATTTCATCTTGAAAACTGTTTTTTCCTGCTATCTGAAAACCGAAGCTCTCTGTTAATGTATGCCACCAAGCATAATGATGGGTGACAAGGCATTTGCCGGAAAGAATTACAAGACACCAGTAGGGGAAGAGGGAGCTCCTTCTGCTGTCAAAGGTCTCATAAAAGTATTACTAGATGCCTTCTGTCCAGCCAAGACCAACAGGCCATGGTAATTTGCAGAGCTGGGAGGAATGGTTAGTTAAGTGGAAGAGATGCTGAGTTGATAGATGATTCAGGTGGCAAAACCCAGCTTGCCGTCCTTAGAGAGGTGCATAATATTGATAAAGTATCATTCAACCTTCTTCATGTAGTGAGCTTTTAATAATGGTTTAACAACAAAAGTTTTTCCTAATAACACTTGTACCAGCAGACCCATTTCAAGTGAGTAAGCTGAAGATAGCTGTGTTTTTATTTTTGGAAAATGTACTGTCTCCGATCTTCAGTTAGGGGTCTCAGGGCAGTGCTAAATCTTCTTTGATCGCATCATCCCTGCTTCCTGCAAGTTTTATGTGTGTGTTTGTTTCAGATTTGGGTTTTTTTTTGTTTTGTTTTGTTTTTCTGTGATACCTTTGTGTTTAGAAAGGCTTGGAAGTCCCCATATTGAAAGGAGCTAGTTGACATGAGAGGGTTTTCTCATTGCCCCAGAGCTTTTAAGTCATTTAGTCTTCTGTTCAGTCTCCTTGGTCTGTTCTTGGAACATCTGTTTCCAAAATAACTGGCACAGTATGGTTTAGGAGGATTGAGTATCTAATCACATCAGTTCTGTTCACCATGATGTTAAATACTCACAGGTCATCTCTGATTACATTAAGACAGTTGCTTCTCTAATTTTTCTGTAATTTTCTAAAAGAATGCATAATTATAAGTGCTGATTTATTAGTAGCAGACCTCTGGTGTTGTTGAATGATGTTCATCCTATAACAACTGATTTTGCTCTGTTTATGAAACCCCTGAATAGTATGAATGGGTCTTTTTTAATGGACAACATAAAATACCTTTTATTTTCTCTTACATTAGCATACAACTTTTATGCCGCACTTCTTTAGTTACCTAAATCATGTTTACCTTGATTAAGGTCTTGGGAGCTTTTAATGCACAGACTAGACAGCTAGAAGACACAGGAATGAGCTGTAAGACCCTGCTGGCCCTTCCCCCTGTCCAAAACAAAACAAACAAAACCCACAACAAACAGGTTTTTTTGGGTTTTTTTAAAGGCAAAAATAATTTTAAAAAATACGTGTCACTTCCAACTGAAAACTCTTTTACTTTAAGTCTCTTATCAGGATGGTGTGAGTTAAATATTTAATCTGCTTGACAGAAAAAAATTTAGATTTAGCACATGCGGAAAACATTGTTACCTGCAGGTTAGAAATCATCAAACCTATACATGTATTCTTCTAACCTGTTATGTCTAATGACTTTCATGCCAGTATTAGTAATCTCTTTTTTCGAACATCAAACTGTCTTTTTTCAAATTTGTATTGTGGAAATCTGGAATTATTAATGAATATGCCATCTATCATTCTTGCCTCCAACGTGCTCACAGAGTTAGTGAAACATTTCATCCTTCCATGGACCATTTTTGCTGGAATCTTGAAGATCTTATATGTCTTTAACAGTATAAAAGATATGCAATGGAAAAGGATTTGACATTGGATATTTTTTAAAAATATTCTAACTCTGCTTTAGTTATGTTATTGATTAAACATAGAATCAGGTAGTTATCAGTCATTGAAAATATTATTGCCTGTGGGACCACACTACAACTTTGCTCTAGATCATAGAATCATAGAATAGTTTGGGTTGGAAGGGACCTTCAGAGGTCATCTAGTCCAAGCCCCCTGCAATGAGCAGGGACATCTTCAACCAAATCAGGTTGCTCAGAGCCCCCTCCAGCTTGGCCTTGAATGTCTCCAGGAATGGGGCATCTACCACCTCTCTGGGCAACCTGGGCCAGTGTTTCACTACCCTCATTGTAAAAAAATTTATTCCTCATGTCTAGACTGAATCTCCCCTCTTTTAGTTTATTACCCCTTGTCCCATTGTAATACTGCAGCAAACTGAAGCATTGAGAAGCTTCACTTAATATTCTCTGCTGTCTTCTCTTTCTGCTTGTTGCTCTTTTGGCCTGTTATTGGGCAAGTAGCTGATTTTTTTTCAGTGAGTTGAACTACTGTCAGAACTGCATCTTTTTTTAAGAAAGATTGTATAGCATCTTGTTTAGACCTCATCGTCTTATACTTCAAGAATTTTTGAGACCAAGAGTTTTGGGGTGGGTTAAAGAATGTAGGAGACACATGGAAGAAGTTAAAAGGTCTCTAGTGAATTGCTGGTAGGTAAACGATCAGATAGGCAGGTAAACAATCAGATATGCAGGTAAACAATCAGATATGCGTAAAACAGGGCACATTCAGATAGTATATTTTGCCATTCAGGTAGTGTTTTAGTTATGTGGTATGGTTATTTTGCATGTTACTGCCAAGCCTACTGACATTTCTCGTGGTCTGTCCACTGACTGCTGGCTTGGGGCAGCAAGTGAGTTGCTCACTCACCATGATCACAGAATCACAGAATGTCAGGGATTGGAAGGGACCTCGAAAGATCATCTAGTCCAATCCCCCTGCTGGAGCAGGAACACCTACATGAGGTTACACAGGAATGTGTCCAGGCAGGTCTTGAATGCCTCCAGAGTAGGAGGTTCCACAAGCTCCCTGAGCAGCCTGTGCCACTGTCCATGAGCTGAAGAGCCCTTTCCAAAGGCTATGGTTGTTAACTGGCTGCAATGCTTGATCCTCCTGCAAAAAAAAAGGATGTCCTAATATGTTTTAGAAATACATGTGTCCTTTGCTGTCTAGGAACTGCTGGGCCTCCCTGTGAGCAGAAATGGTCGATCTGCTGCCTTTCTTGTTACCAGCCTGAAGGCTGGGAAAAGACTTGTGGCTGGTTGCTCTGGGCTCTAACACGCTGTGACCGCTCTGTGCCAGAGCCACTCGCCGGGAGGGTTTTCTGGAATGTCTGAAAGTGACAGTTATTTGCTTGTCTCAGGGTTTTTAAGATCTTACCCTCAATATGCCAAGTCCAGTCATGATCCTCTTGTTGAGGCTGTCGTAGTGTTTGTACGCACGTTTTTGATTCTATCATACTGTAGTCATTGTGGTCATGAAGCAATCTGCGCTCTGTCCAAACCATGCTGGGGATATTTACCCCTTTCAGGTTGCTTTTTGCTAACTGGATGATAATTGTAACTGTGGTAGTAGCAATTCTGAGAAGTTTATACATAAAGAGTCCTAAGATAATATAATGTAGGTGGATGATTATCAGATGTGATGTTTTAATAGGCTGTTAGGTTTACCTGAATAGCTTTCACTGGCTTTGACCTACTTTGAGTAGTACAGGCTTAGTCTTGCAGGCATTTCTGTACATGTGATTTTACTCATCTGCGTGAAGATGCATATGTGAATGGCTGGTTCATTAAAAGAACAATTTAGTTTCTTTATAAAGCACTAAAATATGCCTCTTAAAAAACAAACAAACAAATTAAAAAAAAACCCTACACACTAAGAAAAAAAAACAAACCCAACTTTGCTTATGTATCCCAGTAAATAAATGTGATATGTATTATGTAATTTCTCTGTGTCATACTGAGTTCATATACCCTCTTGTCATACCCTCTTCTCTTTGAGCAATTTCAGTAAATACAATGTAAGTTTTTAGTAACTGATTTTCTCCTTTATGTTTTCAGAGGCAACAATTTTAAGTTATGATGGAAGTATGTTTATGAAAATACAACTCCCTGTTGTGATGCATACAGAGGCCGAAGATGTTTCCTTACGGTTCAGGTCCCAGCGAGCTTATGGCATTTTAATGGCAACCACTTCTAGGGAATCTGCAGATACCCTTCGTTTAGAGTTGGATGCAGGACGAGTTAAACTGACGGTCAACCTAGGTAACAAACTTTTGCTCCAAGAGATTAACATTTTCTTTACATTTTTCTTTTTGCTTGCAAACATTTATGAAACAGCCTGTTTTAACATTAAAAGTAAGCTGAAATGATATATAAACACGTCAATGCAACATTTGCGTATGTACATACACAAATACATGCTCATTATTATACTTTATTTTGTTTTCTTTTGCATTTTTGTATTCTTTATATAGTCTTAACGTATTCCATCAAAATATTTTTGTACTATTGTGTATTCTAAAAAGAGAAGACTAGTTCATCAGTGGTGTTTTTGGGCTAAATTATTATTCTTCATTGCAGAAGACTGCTCTACCTCCACAACTTCTTCACAGTAGCAACTCCACAGTTTAAAAGTGCAAGTAGAAACAACATGTGTGTAGGTCATATTAGTTTTACCTCCACCAGTTATGTACAACATATAAATGTATCAAAGAATTTTTAGATTTAACAATGAAAATGTTGCAATTAAATATTCACACTGATGGATTTCTTGGTCTCCTCTTTTTAGGTGTCAAATCTATAGTAAGTCCATCTCCTCTTTTCTTTTTTTTTTAAACAATTCTGTAGTGGTATTTTTGTAGTACCGAACGATAACACAACCCTTCAATGCCCAAAGACTGCGGCCCTCAGCAAACAGCCATGTGAACATGGGAGGCACAAGCCCTTTTACAGAAAAAAAAAAAAAAAATTTGGTTTCCTAGTTCGAAATATGATGGACAAAACGTTAGGATATGGTTTCCACTAGTTTTAAAAAAAGTAAATAAAGTGCTTCTGCTGTGCTTATGGTTAAATCAAAGTCAGGACCAGAAGGAGAACAGCAGTACAGTCAGGAAAATGCACATGTAGTGTAGTCATTTCCATTCAGTGGAATGCTATTTATAAGGCAATTAGGTCCTTTATTGTTTTAATCACATATAAAATGAGACAGAGGGGAGAGGAATCGCCTAACCCTCCACTTCATCAGGGTGTTGCCCACAGACACACTGCCCTGGTGTCTAGATTTCAGATGGGAGAAGGAGAAGCGAAAGGTTTGGGGTTTACTCATCTCTCGGAATCCTCCCTAGTGCGGAGCCGGGGCTGCCGCTGGCTGCAGGCTGCCCCCTCAGAGCCCTTTCTGCAAAAGGGGATGTGCAGGTGCTGGTCCTTGGCTGTTTGCAACCACTTTTCTGATGCGGTTGACGACACATGACAAACTCAGCTATATGGAAACAAAATCTAGGTATATACGTTCCTCAAAGGTATAAACCGTGTGTAGCTGTACAAACAAAGTAGCGTGGTGTAGGTTTTTGTTTTTTTATTTTTACAGTAATAAATGGGGGTAGCTCAGCAGAGAATCCTGCTGCAGATCAGGTCATTCTCTTTGGATACAGAATACCACCCTCTGTCAGTTTTTTGCCTCCTTCTATAGTTCAAGAAAGCAAATGAATCCATGCCCTAGCTATATTGTTTCTTCCTCCAATACCCCTCTTTTTTTCTTTCTTTATATATATATATATATATATATATATATTTTTTTTTTTTAAGGTCAGGCAAGCAAATAATCTGAAAACAGAGGATTCTCTAATTATCAGTGTTTATTTTCTGTATATTAATGTAGCTTTACATGTAGTCACTGTTAATTTCTGAAGTCTATATATTAAGAAAATGTAAACCCACAAAACCTTATTTATAGGCTGGGGGAATTAACTTTCTATTTTACTACTTAGTTTTTGGAGATCAGCCTTTGAGGTATACTATACATTAGTTGTCCAAGATGTCTGATTGTGGCTTGGCTTGCTCTATGACCCATTGTGACGGAGCACTTTCTAATTTTTTTGAGAGAAATTACCTGTTCTTTCACAGATGGGGAGAAAGTTGCAGCCTGCCTCAGCCAAGCATCTTTGACATTTAACCCTGACTTTTCACTTAGATTTGTCACCATGTAGCTTTGTTTGAAATTGGCCATTTTTACCCTATTTGTCGTTTCTATTTATAAAGACTTATCGCAGTATATCTGGGTTATAACAGTATGTAAAGACTGATGATATGGAGTGGCCATATTTGCATGTGTCTGTCCCCGGAAGGGTGGACTGTGATTTTATTGGATGTCTGCAGCTATTACCTTGAAGGATAAATTTTCATTTTTCATCTATTCTTCCCCATCTAGACTGTATCAGGATTAACTGTAATTCCAGTAAGTGCCTATTCAAACTTTTTAAAATGTTATTCCACCATTATAAAATATGCAAACTAGATGAAAAAGATTGTGGACAGCTTGCAAGTGCTTGATAATTTATTAATGAAATGTGATGATTAATTATTGTTGTGTAAAAAGTCATCATATACTCTAGTATGTATTTTTTGTTCTTCCCATAGGATACAACTTTTAACTAGAATACTAAAAAAGGATATGCTCTACAGGTTGTAAACATACACAAAGGAAATAGTGCCTGTAGTACTGTATTATTCTAGATGGACTATTTTATTGAGAGTATCCAGACAATTTTTGCAACAGCATTTCTGATAAGCTGTCACATTTTCCCCTGTGTCCTCCTTCTAGTTTTCTTGACATTTTACCTCCAACTTGTGGTAAGACTGTTGGAACATAATTGTCTGTAGTATTTTACAATCCTCTTAGACAATTAACTGTATTTACTGGCTACTTAGAACAATTGGTTTTGCTAAATCTTTGTTTTGTGGAAAAGCAATGCATTTCAATGAGGATATTATTAAGTCTGAGAATAACCATATTTCTATGATGATTTTTTACACTCTAATCATGTGAGAAACCTTAAATTGAACAATTTTTCTCTGTGATATGCATGTTTATAAAACAGAGGGAAACATTTGCCAGATGAATGGAGTAAATTTTAACTTCTCTGATATTATTTGGATTAAGAGGCTATATTCTGAAAGGAGAAAAAGGACTGTGATTTTATTTTGAGTCTATGGAATTCCTGAATGGTGTCAACAAAATTATTGATAGTAAGTATGGTAGATTTGAGTTTGGGTTGTTTTTTCTTTCCCTTCCCAACAGGTTTTGCAGGCCAGAGGGCTGGCTTTATGCATATTGAACCAAAGCTAAACAACAAACTACATAGGTAGACTTTGTAGTTGTTAATATTTTCCCAAAAGACATTAACATAGCATCCCTTAATAGTTTTATAGTCCACAAAGAAAAATAGGGAACTGCAGTTATTTATAATGTTTTATCTGCTAATAGATTTTGTGACTAAGAACTTAACAAGACAAAAATACAGCACTTTTATTAAAAAGCAAAGTTTTCTGGGGAAAGTTTTTGGTCTAAACCATCCTTAAATCCAGATAGACTTTTCAATACAATAAAGGGAATGTTCAAATGTTCGCAGGTACCAAGGCATAAAGATAGCTTCCTCATAATAATAAAAAAAAAATGTTATAAAATCAAATATTTCTATTTGCTAAAGATGTCCATAGTCCATTGCCAAAATGGATAAGATCATGAAAAATCTCAGAAACATTCTGTTGGTCTGTCACAGGACACTAATTTTTGATCATGACAAAGTCCCAATTAGAAAAAAGATTTCCAAGTATAAGACAAGCAGCTTTTTGAGCAGAAATGGCATGAGTTTGCCTGTTGCTTGTAAATTCCTTTCTCCTTAGGAAAAGCAATATAAAATTAGATAAAATTAGAAATTCCCTCTGAAAAGGGAATCAGTAATAAAGCCACAATACAATAGATGTTTTGGGTTTTTAATCTCTTTTTGGACAAAATGAGGTGTCAGAAAAATAAAATAAAATTAATTCAGTTTTAAGCAAGTGTTTGATCAAAAGAGAACCCACAAATACAGAGTATGTAATAAGCCTCAAATTAGAGGACTGTAAACATGAGAAATGTATGTACTGAATTGAGTTAGCAGTTACGAGTTTTTCTTCGTCTCATGCAGAAGCAGCATAACCTCTGTACAAAATATCCTTGGTATCGAATACTCATAAGTTATTTTTCTTTACAGTTTGTTTTTAGCTTTTTTGTTATTAGAAATGAACTCTCATGATTAGTTTCATCTCCCTTTGGTGCTTGTGTACTGAACAGATTTTTGTGAGCTTTCGGTACGGTAAGTACTACAATGCTTTCTTATCAGCACTCACTGTAGTTTTTCAACAACCAGATAAAGTTTCATGAGCAATTTCTGTGGTTCAGGTTTCAGATTATGAAGAATTATTGCTCTAAGCAGTCCTTAGAAGACACTTGCTTATTAGACAGTATAATGTTTTTTAGTGGAACACACAGAATTCATTTCAAAGCAACAGCACCCAGCACTTGAGTCTTAATTTGCTAAACACTGTAATACTTCAGTGCCTATCTTTTGAGGTCTACTGAGAGCTGGTTGTATATCAATCTTGATTTTATGTCGATAGAAGTAAATCTTGTTTTCATGTTTGAGAATTTTTTTTTTCAGATTTTCCAATTTCTGTTGCTTTGAAATTAGTCTTCTTAATATAATTTCACTGTTGGGACTGAAATACTATTTATTATAGCTAGACTAGTAACAGGGTTAAGGTCAAGGTGAAGCTGGTTTGAATTTGGAGAGACAGCTTTAAAGAAAATGTAAACCCAAAAATAAACAAAAATTGGTGTTTTCTTGAGAGAAGAAAAGGAAAGTATGAATGTGAGCACCTAATTTCCTACAGTGAATTACAAGCCTAGTGAATAAAATATTGCACCTCCCCTTCCCATTTTCCCTTGAGTGCAGCCTGAAACCTGTCTTCTGCCCACTGCAGATCAAATGACTGGCTGTTGGCTGGTCAGAGCTGAGATTTTAGTAGCAATTTCTTCTACACTTTGTCATGAATTCACCTTTAGCTGATGTCCTGTGTTGCAGAAGAGGTGGCATTTTTTGGTCTTCCTTGTTTGAAATGCAGATTTTTTTAGAATTTCAAAATGTTAATCAGATGCTAAAGAGCCTGTGTCTCATTAATAATATTATGGAGACTGTTCATGCCATTTTTATGGAAGTGCACGGCATACTAAAGTCAAACTATTTTCATTTTGTGCTAGGTTAGAAGATTGGTATCTTTATAAAACCTAACACCACTAGAAATTCTGTATCGTGTAAATCAGAAAATACCATTGCTGAAATGTTGGTTTTGTACATCCCGAAATCACTTCATTGTGTTCTTCAGACCTGCAAGTTTACAAAACGAAATTGTCTGCCAGGCAGTGAAATAAATGGTCCTTTCAGACTGCAGGTACATTTAGATCAATGTTGAGACTGACATCAGGAGAAAAGGGAAAAACTCAAGTTATGAGAAGAAATGGCTGCTATAGATTCAGTATTAGTTGTCATAGACTGAGGAATTCATTAAAAAATAAGACTGAGATGAACAGTGTTGGTTCAAATAACACGAGTGTGCAGCATTTCTAGGCTCTAGTCATTTTGTAAAAAGAACTCTAGGTTGATTGCTTGTACATTAGAAACAAAATCGATGACCTAATCCTTTAAAATTGCTTAAGGAGAAATGCTAATAATTTTTTTTTTTTTTTCCTGCCCTTTCATAGGGGAAGTAGCTGTTACCTTTCCATTGCAGACTATAAAATATCATTTATAAACATCAGTGAATCCTATTTAATTGAGTGGGATTTTTCTCTAGTATTTCTTAGAGACAGAACTTCATTCCACAAAATTTACTTGGCAGATTGATAACAGGTTTTAATGTCTTGTGAACGAATACAGGTGTACCATATCTCCATATTTTTCACTGCTGCAATATTAAGGCCTATCTTAATTTAAATTATCTTTTTTCCAGTTTTAATACTTCCATAACACTAGCATCTGCAAATTTCCAGATACCTGTAACTCTAGAGGCTCCTGGGTTTTGCGTGCAATATACTTTTTTCACAGCCATGTGCAGTCTTGCATGGTATTTAATCTTTTGTGGGATTTTTTGCATGGTTATAATTTCTGAAAAATAGTCTACATTTTACATGACTCAGCAGAGTAGGACTATGGGATTTTTCTTAACTGATACATTATACAAAGAGTAACGTTGTCTGGTAAATAGCTGGCTCTCATTTCCGGAACAGATGCCTTTATTCAAAATTAAAAGATACACTATAATATTTTATTGGAATGCTGCTGCGAAAGATTGCTCAACTACTAGGACACAGTGCAGGAGTGATTTAGGTCAGTTCTCCAGTACATGGTTTTGCTTAGGCAAATAATTCATAGAGTAATCCCACTGAATTCAGTTGTACTCAAATGTAGGATTGTCACAAGAAATTAATAAGAATTGCAGGATGTTAGGAAGCAGGGAGCAGAGATCACTGTGGCAGGATACAAGTAAACTGTTCCCCAGGGAATGTGTGAACCAGCTTTGCTAGCTGAGTGTCCACATTTCCAAATTAGCAACAATTTCCTGGGCTCTTAGGCTTTTCTGTTTGTCCTTCCAGGGAACTGCTCCTTCACTTGTATTTGCATGTGCCCCTCCTTCTGTCTCTTCCTAGTTCTTCATCCATTCCCTATATCCTTTATTTTTTCTCTCATTTTATTTTCTTACTCTGTTTCATTTCTCTGTTTTTACCTGTAATCCTTAATCTCTTTTCCTTGTTTTGTATGTCCATCCTTTTAAAACTTTGCTTTTCTGCAGATGTACACATTACAGATCATTAAATTATTCTGTTTGCAATATGTAACATCCATTACTGAAGCATTTTTTTCTTGTTAAGGTATCCTGCGAGTACAGAACATGACAAAGAGCTATGTCAGATTATTGGTAATTAATAGACAAATTATATGTAGTGAAGAACCAAAAATGGTGTTCAGTTACAGCTTATTTGCAGTTTGCACATACTTTTTAAGCAGCAGAAAAGCTTAAATGAAGACTACACATCCTATGAAAGCTACTGCTTGTAAAAATGCATTTTGTTGCAAAGTCCAGAGTCTTCAGCTATGCTCTTTTGAATATTGCAAAACCTACTTTGATGATGTGATGAGCATATCACTAATACATTTTAATGTATTAACTTCTCACTATTTGGTGGAAAGAATGAATAGAATATATTATTTGCTCCTTTTTGTTGTTGTTGGAAGTAGAAAATCATTAAAATGGTACAATATTGTAGCTCCCCAATAAAATGTACAATTTTGTATTTGACCTGTTTTCTTACACAGCGCTTATGGATTGTGTGAGATGGCTTTGATCTTTTTCTCATTCAGTATATCTGACAGCCTAATAGAATATGCAAAAGAGCTTTACCATAGAGGACATATCAGGAGGGTACTTTCACTGCAAGCTCAGTCAGTGACTCCCCTGTGTTTGGGGTGTAAAGTTTAAAATAATCAAAATAATTCTTTTAAAGCTTTGGCTACACTTTGCAGATTTAGAACCAGAGGTCATTGGATTCCTTCCTATTCAGCAGTATCACATGATTTCCTGAAAAACAGGGTCTGCTGCTGTGCAACAAACCTGAAAACTTCAGTGGCCATTTTCAGCTAAGTTCTCTGATTACAACCTACTGGTTGCTAATAGAACCATCATTGAATCCAATCAAAGGAAACAGGTTGAAAGACATACCAAAAAGGGAAACTGCTTCTTTACTCAGACCATGTCTCACTGGAATCCTTACAACTTAGTCCTGGAGCTGCACTAACACCATCCTGCGTCTGTGTTTCGGGCACTCCATTGTGAAGTAGAAAACAGCGAGGCTAGGAAAAGAAGTTCGGGTTTGAAAGCAAAACAGTCTGAATAAGCCTTATCAAGAGAACTAAATTAGTTACAGGACAGTCCATAAATTATTCTGTACAGTCACAGAAACCAGTAAGGAGACATCCTTCTGATTCCTCATTCACTGTTAAATACAGGGTGAAAAGAACTGTTGCTACACATGGTTATGCCATGTAAGCCCATCATATTAATTGGCTTACTGGAGGTGTGATGGCAAAACCATTCACCTCTTCCTGCTGTCGGCTTGCCAACCTGCTCTGGAGAAAAGTAGAGGCTGTTTCGTCTCACTTTGAGTGTGCTTCTGCTCCTTGGGAGCACCTAGGGCAAGGTCTATGGCTTGACTTTTTTATGAAAAGTCATAAATATGCAATACGCTTTTCCAAGATGCTGTGAGATGTTAACACTCAAAAATATTTCTAAAAAATTCATCTCTGCTTCTTGAATGGCAGAAGTGACTTAGCCATGAATGCAAAGGAAACCAGCAGGGCCATTGCTGATCATTTTTAAAGTCCTTTGTAAACCATTCTTTGGGGGTTGTGCTGCAGAATTTCATCTGCGTCTTAAAAATAATTCTTTAAAAGTTTGTCGTTTACTTTAAAGTTGTGTTGTTCTAGCCTTCTTGTCTGCTGGTCCTGCTCTTGCATTGCCTATTGCTTTGCTGCAAGCATGAATGTTTAAGCATCCATGTGGTGAACTTGACTGAAGAAGTGACCCATTAACAGAATTGTTAATTTTAACTTGCTGCAGTTTTCTGAGCAGTTTTGTCACATGACACATATAGATACCTGCTGTAGAATAAAACAGGAGAGAGGGGAAACAGGAACGCTGTGGATACAGTAGAAAAACAGCCTCTGGTAGAGAGAGCATGAATTTGTCTGATCTACATCTAAGCAAGAATATCCTGGAAAAATACGTTATTGACAGAAACATCACTTCTTGATGTTGTTAAGGGACAAAACAAAACCCCCAAAAAACAACAAAACACAAACCACCAACAAAACCAAGCAAAAAAACAATCAACCAACCAACAAAAAAACAACAACTTGAACTAATAAAGGACATATGAAAACTTGAATCAACTAGCTAATTATAAAGAAAACTTGAGCAGAGTCTTGCACATGTATAATTTGTCAGTGCCAATGGTGGGGCACCCATAAGTTTCCCTCTACCTCAGGCCTGAATCTGCTTAGCTGGGACACGGGAGAGAATTATCATATTAACATACCAAACAAAAGCTCAAACCTTCATTAAAGTGAAAATAAGTGCTTTAGATTTTCTGGCTGACCATTTAAGGGTCTGTCATATTTACTTTCTCCCTACTGACAGTGCTTTCAAGGTCAGGGTTGAAGGCTTTGCTCTATCAGTGCTTCCAGTCTATGTGAAGGACAGCAATAAGGTTTATTTCTGTGCCTGCATTCTACTTGCTGCTTATAAAATCTCATCTGTGTTTGCTTTTTCTTAGCTAGCAGAGGGGAAAATTACCATTAGTCTTCTGGCAGACTGTCAATAAAATATCATTTCAAGTTCTCTTACTAGAAAAAAGATGGGTTGTTTGTTTGTTTGTTTTTGTTTGGTGTTTTTGTGTGTGGTGGGGTTTTTTTGTGTTTGTTTGTTTGTTTTTGTTTTGTTTTGTATGCTCCTTTCCTTTCTTTTCACTCTCTTCATCCATCTTATTTTTGTCTTAAGTCCCACATTCTACTTACGGCACTTTAAAGATATAACTGATTGAACAGGGGCCTCAGCAATCAAATATATAAGAGTAGTATATCTATAGCTTTCTCAGGGCACAATGGTGTGCTCTGCAACAGCCAAACACAGTAAAAGAGGCAACAGTAAAAACTTAAACATGTCATTATTTAAATGAATTTGAAAAGCATGCAATAAGGATAGTTACCCTAATTGGTGGTGAAAAAATCTTTAGGTATACATTCAGATAAAGACTTGCTTTCTTGTCACTACCACATAAATATTTTCAGAAACTTCTTCAAGATTACTGAATAGCTGTAGACTTTCCAGTTGTGATACTTCAGTGTGTAGTTCAATTTTACAAGACCAAGTATAGATAGTTGTCAGTTTAGTGTATGTGTGAGTCTATATGAGTCAGGGCCAGGGTGTGGATGTATGTATATCAGCTGTCTCTGAGCACTGATTGATACCAAGGGGTTACCAGCGGAGCCCAAGGGCATGGCCTGGAGTTGGCTGAAGTTGTTTCCTCTGAACCTTCAGCCTGACTCTTAAAGGGGAATGAGAGGAATAGGAGATCCTCCAATTACTAAATATGACAAGAGGACTCCTGAAGGGTAGGAAAGAAAAGATTGCTGCAAGCATGTAACCTCTCATTTTACCAACAGGGACAAAACAGCCTCCAGCATGTGCTAGATCTATAAGAACAGATTATATTGAATTAATAAATCCTGATTCATATGCAAGGGACTTGGTTGTGTGTAGTATATAGTGGTTCTATCAGATCTTTCATACAAGGACTTTTCAGAAGTAGACTAGACCTTTCTACTATTTTAGTGGGAAAAAGCAGTAGAAAGTAAGTATTTAATGTATAGCAGGTCTTAAATTTATCTTAATTTTATATTTTTCTCAGTTTTTGAGAAGCAAGATGACTTCACATTTTAGGACTGGTGATTTAAATTATGATCACAATTTTTTTGTGAGAGAAAGTGGGTGTTACATTCTAATCTTGTGGGGATATTGAGGAGTGATGTTCTAATCAGTAGCAGCAAAGCAATTGCGTACTATTTTATTCTGCAGAAGAATATATAAAAGCTAATGTAACGTCATTTGTATCAGTGAACTTGGCTGCAATGGCAGCCATTTCACAGTAAAGCTCAGATACCAACTGGTCCCACAGGGATCTCTAATGACATATTAATAAAAGATTGAGAGAAGAGGAGCAACACTGAGATGATAGTATTTGCAGATACAATGAGATTATTTAGGAAAATCAAATGAAATGCTGCATGTGAGGGTTTTCTGAAGGGTTTCAAAATACTGAATGACCGGATAGTTAAATGATAGATGGAATTAAATATCAACATGTACACAGTAATTCATACTAGAAAAAGTAACCTTAATTATGCAAGCACAGTGATGGAGTCTATTAGCACTGAGCTGAAGAAATTGTGCAGTCATTGTAAATAGCTCTTGTAAAACAGTTCAGTGGTTAGAAGTGACCAGAAATCCCAAAGGATGTTAGCAGCTATGGGGGAAGTATGAACAGAAAACAGCATTATGCTATTGTGCAGTCGTATATCCACATCTTCAATCCTGCGTGTGCTTTTAGTTCATGTTCCTTGTGATGAACTTAAACAGGAAAAATACAGCACACTGCAACAGGAAGGATTTCAAGCATGGATTGGCTTTCTTATACAGAAGAGCTAGGCAAGCTAGGGAAAAAAAAATACACAAAAAACCCCACACATTATAAAACAAAACCAAATACAAACAAACAAACAAAACAAACTGAGAGAATATTAGTACATTCTTATAAAGATATGATTACACAGCCATAAGAAGCATCAAGAAGTTAATAACTAGTATGAAATTGAAATACATTAAGGACTTTTTGTGATAAGGCAGTTTCTGTAGATCCAGTAGTCCCTAATATGTTAGTCACTGGAAGCTGTGAGAGTTGTGTGAGAGTAGTCATTACTGTACAGGGGCCCAGCTCTTCTTAGCTCTGTTGAAAGCACAGTGCTGGGCTAGCTGGACATCTGGTCACACCTGGCAAGGCCATCCTTATTTTCCCAAAGAGTTTTTTTTTGGTTGGTTGGTTGGGTTTATTTATTTATTTATTTAAGTGGAACAAAAGCTTCTAGAAGTTGGCAGTGAATAGTTAGTCCCTTAATATTGCTCCTTTCCTCTCTAAATATCTGTTTCTGGACATCGTCATAAGCAGAATGCAAAACAATACAGAGCTCATGTGTACCATTCAGTATAGCATCTTTCACCTTATGCATCATTTCCCCACTGATTTTGCAGCTTCTTTTCCTAATCATTTTCTCACTAGTTTATACCCTGTATTCAGAGCAAATGGGAAATTTCTAGTGAAAGTATAAATCTGTCATCAGCAGGGTTGTATACAGTCATTCTAAACTTTGTAATCAGGTTCTGTGAAAATTGGAGTATTACCACACAGATGTCAGCAGATGACACATGCCAATATTTCAATAAATTCTAAAAAGAACACCCTTCTTACTTAACTGATAAAATTATTTGAGTAAACCATTAATTAATTTGGCTGGTTTGTATATACTAATTGTTGTGAATAATGTTTTTGACTTAGTACCAAGAGTTTTCTGGCAAGAAATTTTGGTCTGTAGCTCTTTAAAAGGAAAATCATGGTTAACATTCAGTATTAAGAAAAAATAACAGTAACCCAGCACTGCTCAGTTGATAATGCTTCTAAATTTATACTCGGATTAGAAATCCTGTCAGGCTTCATGTATAAATACCTCTATTCACTTTTCACATTGTTCCTAATTGCATTCTGAGGACTCTGTTTCTAAGTAATGCTGTAGTGGTAGCCATTTGTTAATAGTTTCATGGAAAACATCTAGAAGTGCTTAAATGAAAATCCTATGGAGAAATACTGAAGTCTAGCTATTGTAGTATTAGAGTTTGAAGAGTTTTTTTCAGGTGATAGGGACTTAGGTGCTTTTTTTTCCAAATAAATCTGTCTAAAAATTTAGTAAAACCTGTGATACATTAGTTCAGAAAGCATTTATATATACTAAGAACATGTATAGGACTTTTTCTGAATACAGTGGCTTACTGAATCAATGCTGCTGTGCTTACCTCCAGAACCTTTCAAGGAAAACCAAATAAATTGCCATCTCTCTGCAAGTAGATACTGCTTTTCTGATCAACACATCACATGTTTACAGATATCCTTATGTTCTAATATATACTTGTAAAGAATTCATGTAACAAGTGTCTGGATTTTTGTGAACAAAATGTGTATGCAGGAGGAAAGCGATAAGAGAGAGGAGAAGTATAGAATTGAGAAGAGTAATGTTTTAATGGTATGTCTGGTTATCACTAACACAGCCAGTAAGCATTCCAATGGGTCTAACATATGTTGAGCTGAATTGCCAAGTTTCTATCTGTTCCTATGAACAGACCACTTCAGCATTATAAAAAAGTGCAACTAACTTCAGTGTTAGTCACATCAGATCATATTTCTCAGTTTGGTGTGATTAGAACAAAGCTGCTTAAGGAAAGCTTGACTACCTCTTCTTCAATCACAGAAAGAAAAAAAAAAAGGAGAAAAAAAGGTGTACCAAACTACAATTTTGTTGCCATTAAGATTATTCTGATATGGTTATACATTCCTGGTGCTGGAAGTCTGGAATAAATCCCTGCCAAGCAATTATCTTACTCCTGCTAAGCATTAAAATCAGTGGGATCAGACCATAGACAGTATTGAAGAGTACATGGACATAGAGCCTTTGTCTTTTCTGTGTGTAGCTCTCTAATGCCAAAGTATAGTTCTCTGCCTATTGCATAAACACTCATGTACAGAACCTGGTTTCTGAACTATCTGTGGCATTTTGGATGGCCCTTCCTTTACTGCGCTGCAGAAAAAAATGTGTAAGCGTGAATTAGTTTTAGCTGTATGACTATTTCAAAAAGGTGGGCTATTTTATCATTGCTTCACTTCTCCGCAACAAGTCATCATTTCATAAGTTCAATCTTGATGAATAAGTCTAGCAAGCACTTAGCTACAATATTATTCTCCATTAATGTTATAAGCACAGTAATTCATTTTTCAATGTGCTTTTTTGAAGAGTTGATAGTGTTAAAAACACCTACCCAGTGCATGTCACTGATGAGCAGTTTCTTATATTAAAAACACTCTGTATCTGGCACATTTTGCATTTATGTCTATTAAAATGCATGAAACATCTATCATAACATTTTAAGCACTCAGTAGCTTATTATTGGAATGACAAAACTGCTTCCTTATTATCTCTTCTTGACAATGACTTTAATGAATTATATTCAGGTAGTTGTTAAAATTTCCATCCAAGCACATTTCATTTTTGGATGACATGTCAAGAGGTTAACTTATGCTCCCTTCCAGCTGATTTCTAGGCCTCAATCCATCAGACAAGTCACTTCAAAGGAGATATTACTCTATTGAGTTGAGACATCAAGATAAAGTTGGCTTTCTGAGATGCAGTCCCCTTTGGGAATTGTGCAATGAATTCATCAGCAGTTGTTTGTCTAGGCAGTACTGAAGCAACAAGACAGAAGATGAAGACCAAGACATGGAATGAGAAAAAGCGCTTAAAGAAAAGAGGGAGCTGTGGTTAATGTAGCCTATACTATTTGTTGTATTATTTCTCATTCTGTGAGATTTTTCTCCAAGGAGTGAAGTGCATGTATGTAGAAATAACACTTCATTAATTAAAAGTTCCTGTCTGTCTCTGCACATTAAGTCTTTTCTTGCTAATAGTAAAATCTGTCTGGAAAAGAAAGACCAAGTAGGTAAGTCAACAATTCCATCTTTCACTCCCATGCCATTAACTGTTTATGTGTGACTTGTGGAAATAGGAGGTTACCTCTGTACTTTGAATTGTCTGTGCAGTGTTTGCTATGTAACATTTCAGCAGCTTGAAAGCAAGTGTGCAGTTTCCTAAGAGTGAACAAAGTAGAGGTACACCACAGCTCTCAGGGGAAGAAGTATTCTTGCATCTCCATCTAAAGTTTTGCATAGGATAGAAGACACTTAGTAAGTCAGTTGACAAGATAATCAACTATGAATAAGAGGAGCACCAGCTAGAAAAGACAATGTGGATTTTTTCTTTCCTAAAATTGCATAAACCAAGACACAGAGCACACCTTAAAAAGGTGCAAGTAGGAACTTCCGTCAAGAAGTTTGCTTGGTGTTTTCATCAACAAAATTGTCATTCACTGACACTGAGTGCAATCATTAAGAGATAACAAATGGCAAAAGAGCATTTGAGAGATTCTCTCAATGTTGAAATAAATTCCATCTATGCAATTTTAAAAGACACACTGTTTTAGTTTTATACAGGCATGCAAGAGACAGAACAAGCAACAGCCTGGAAATAACAATAGCAAAAGGTGCTCGGCTGTACATGTTGTTAACATGGAAATGCTCAAGCAGCCATAATTGCAAAATGAAGTTCTCAAAAAGTTGCAAGTGAACAATGAAAAAGCAAAACTAAAACTCAGTATTGGAGGTGTCACAGTTAACTTCAGTTTCGTTTAACCATAAATATGTCTCTGGGAAAGTAATAGGTTTAGGAGCAAATGAAAAGTAGCATGAAAAGTTTGATGCAGAATGCAGAAAAAGGCCTTGTTTGCGGGAAGGAAACACACATTGGTCTTTTGGTTAAGAAATCATACGAAGAAACTGGAAGAGTTGCTGAAAATTTACCTTTACTAAAATGCCATGCTAAACATATGCAAATGGTCTAGACATACATGGTATCTAAGACAGTTGGGTACATTTTTACAAACAAAATATTTGTTGGAATAAGTATGTAGTAATTGTATAAACCTTATTTTAAAGCTCAGGAATAAAAAAAAAATATGTCTGAAAAAAAGGCTATTTTTGTAGGTTCCCTGATAATTTGTATTCAGGTTGGTTTCCTGCAGAAAAGGAATATCAGACCTAAATCAAAATTGACAGAAAGGTTTAAAGAATGTTTGCAATGTTGCATGCTATTTCAGTCTGAAAAAATCAAGGTCTTTTTCCTATAAAATAAATTTTATTTAAAGAAAGATTCAAAGAACTGTTAATGTATATGTTTTGCACTTTTTAAAAGTACTACAAGATTGAAGTCTTAAAATGTGTATTTGCTTCATCTGACCCTGCTACTGTTAATATGCCAGGTGCTTTGCCCTGTGGCCCATGTGATTGAGAACACTGGGAATCTTAAATTCTGGATGAAATCTGGTGCAGCTGAACTGATGGCTCTTCAGAAGTTGAACGGGTCTAGAAATAATCATGAACTATTACACTGTAGTGACAAAACTTGACAAGGATAATCTTGAAGCAAGAATGACATGACATGATGATGAAGAAATACACAAATCTGAAAAAAATATGGGTTTGCAAGTATTTTATGAAAGTTTAGGAATATGCAGGAAAATGTTGTCTATTGTGAAAGCTGGAGAAAATCAGACTAATCCCATACCTGTCACAGTCAGAGGGGGCTGTTCATAGAACAGGAATCAACCTTTGTGTTCATCTATTTGTAATTTTTGAAAATAATCTGATAAGTTTATTTTAGTGCTCCTTGCTTAACTCTTGTCTACACAGAAGCATCCAAGAATAAGCAGTGTCAAGAAATTGAGGGGGTTTTATGCATTGAGTATAATAATATTTTAAAACATTTAAATAATAAACAATCATAAATATTTAATTATTATTCTCTTTAGCCTTAACTAGGTAAAATGTTATCATTCAGTGTTGTCACTTAAAAAAAGAAAAAAAAAAAAAGATATGAGTGTGAGATTTAGTAGTTACGTATTTTATAATAGCTGTGCCTTGGGATAAAGACACCTGTAAATTAAGAGGAGTTTATTCTTAAAATAAAGTCACAGTCCAAATTATTTTCCTTTCTGCACCAACTAGTTACAATCTGCTTATTCTTAAGCACAATGTGCAAGATATAAGGGTAAAATGAAATATTTAAGGTTTTGTTTTTGTTTTTTTTTCTGTTATGTTCATTTTGCCTAAACATAAAGGTGATGTTTTTTACAAAAAGGTAAATTATGGAGAAACATACTTAAGTTTTACTTACATATAATTTTAAATGTACTTCAGAGTTTTGACAACTGTGGTTTGATATAAATGGGCACAGTCAATATCAAAGTCAGAAAGGCTAATGTGTGATACAAGCTGTTTCTGCTTCTTTCCAGTTGTCAGTTATAATCTATTGGAAGTATAACAAATATTCCAATGCCATAAGGGAAAAAAAATAAAAATAAAAAAAACACACAAAAACCCCCCAAACAAGTGTGTACTAACTTGTTTTTTGCAAAATCACTGAAAATTAGGTTATTTTTTCCTTTGCTGTGTTTAAGTGGAAATAAAGAGGGCAGAATTAGCAGTAGAAAACAACAGCACAGGTTCTTCATACTCAGAAAGGGTGTTTCCTGGAGCAGCTGTGTATCTCAGGCTTCATTGTATTTATTAGTTGATTGACAGTAATTTGCAGATCAGTCCAGATTATCAAAGTTATTTAGATAGCCATCTTATGGTGAATTCCTCCAGATCTGTTGGGTTCAGAGGCAACAACAAAGTTCCTCTGGAAGCTGAACATTTGAACAATAACTTGCAAAGATTATGTCTAAGGAAAAAGAGATTGCCAGGTCTGTCACTCTCCATTTCTTTGAAAGTGTAGAGGAATATTCTCACTGTTTCTAGAAATCCACAACAGCAAATATATATGTTTCTGCCTTTGTGTTTTGCAGGGTTTGGGGCTTTTGGTTGGGGTAGTCAAGACAAGAATAATGAGGCTAAGGTAAAAATCTAACTCTTCTTGACAAAGCAGAAAATGAAGTCATCCTAAGATCACTTTTTTCTCTTAGTTTAAGCCCACATCTCACAAATCAGTCCTACTGATGGAACTCTGAATTCACACAGAATTAATGAATATTGGACATCCGGGATGTGATTAAAGTTGTATCAGAAAAAAATAGTATTTTCTTTTTAAAAATGGAATTCCAGTATTGCTTAAAATTGAAGTTTCATGTTAGTCTTGGAACTATTTTACACAGAGGTTGCCACATCAGATCTTATGATTTTCAATCTTATTCCTCTTGTAGGAGGAAAAAAAGAAAACCCTAATAACTCCAGATGAGTTATAGCTGTTCTTTTCTCTGCCAGTTTTACAAAGTTTTTGTTAAATAGGAATTTTTCATTGAAACAACTTTCAGTATAAGAAAGCTGTCTGTAATAGAAGCATTCTGCATGGGAAAATTTCAGTATCATAAATGAATTAAAACTTCCAGTTTTATTCTTCCTTGTACAATACACTATTTCATAGTGGATTATCCTTTCAACAAACAATTTCATTTGTCAATTGTGTTTTTCTTTTTGCCTGTATTATTCAGTGTCTGTGTCTAGGTGAGTTGTTGCAGTGATTCAGTCCAGGTTCTTCAAGTCCATCATCACCTTGATGGCCAGACAGCTTCCCTTACTGTCATCAGCAGACTTGCGAAATAGCTGCTTTCCTAATGTGCTACACTATCTTAAGAAGAATGAAGTCAAAGATATTGACTTGAAAATGTTTGTGTTAAGTGCACCTTACTTAATCAAAATGAAATGCTTAAATGTATTCAGCTTAAAGTTCTTGGAATTTTTCATTATACCAGCCATGTCAAACTAAGGTAAAAACAAATTAGGTTTTACTGAAAGACACTCAAGCAGTTCGTAGAAAGAAGTCTGGTAAATCCTGTTTCAGAGTCCTAAGATTTGGGCACACTTTAAAAAATTGAGCATGATTCAGGGCAGGATATGACCTTACAGTGTGTTTATAATGCTGCATGATCTTTGCAAGTGCACTTTTTTCTACCGGCAGTAAATAATCTTGCACTGAAGCTTGATTTAAATTAGCATAGAATTTCCATGTATTGAAAATTCGTACTCACCTTACCTACAGCAAAGTGACTTGTCAAGTTCAACATAATTTCTGAAAATGTTCCTGAAAATGTTCAGCAATGAGCTGAAAAAGCAACAACTATATGTTGCAAGCTCATTGACTTTGGTGTGCTTTGGTTCAAGGCCTTGAGGTGGATTCATAAAACCTTTACTACCTTAGCGCATTTTCTGGTAGTCATGATCCTTAGAGAACAGTGCTAAAGAGAAACTGCACTCTTATTAAAAATACAGGGATCTAGCTGACTTCTGGTTTTAACTTTCAGTGTTTCTAAAAAGAAGGAGAATTACATGTCCTTCGGCTGTTTGTGTTTTACTTGCTGAGATATATGACTTACAAAACTACATTAAAATGCAGCTGATTCCCAGCAATAAATGTTTTAAGTAATGTGCTGAGAGATGTCTCTGAGCTGGGTTAGACATTTCATAATTCAGTAACAAACTCACTTTTATCCTCTCGTGTTCTCTGAGTTCACTTATATTTATAATTGCAATTTAAAGACCATTTTTTCAGGAAATATGGTTCAGCTTAGTACGAACCTAATTATTAACCAGCAAAGCACACTTCCAATTTTGAGAACATGTGTATGTGTTCTACATATACTTTGATGTGGCTGCAAAGTCTACAGGCCAAGACTTGCAACTCAAAAGTTTACTCCTTTCTGATGTTTGTTTCTTTCTCCATCTCAGTGAAATTCAGTAGTGGTCCTCAATCTGTTTGTAGAGAATAGGCTTTCAAAAGACAGTGCTTTATCATTGGCACCTTTCTTGGCAGATACCGAGAGTCCTTAGATTTAATTTACTCCAATATATCTGTCTATGTCCTACCCTCCCACCTTGATCCATTGTCTCTCTTTAGATACTGATGTGTCACCAACAGTTAATATCCCACAGTTTTAAAGAAATTAATTAGCTAAATAGTTTGATAAAGGCAGAAGTCAGACAGAGTTGAGAGGGAGGAAATACTGAGCAGCTCAGACCATGGGCAGGGGAAGCAAGATCACAGAAATGAAAGAAAAGAAACAGACAAATGGCTATAGAAAACTTCATGTCCTCAGATCTGGACATGGTGTTGATTCCTGGACTGGTTGGTTTTTATATCCTACTATGGATTTTTCTTCCCCAGTGCACTCACTATGTATGCTGGTCTTCCTGACTACTGAACTAGATCAATATTAAATACAGTCTGTTTGCAGTTTGGTCATGTAGAGGAAGCCAGTGGAATTTTCAAAAGAACCTTGTTTAGCTTTTTGCATTTCTATATGAGCGCATGTACAGAAACAGATTTAATATTCTATTTCTGTTACTCAATAGAAGCAAATATATTCTACAGCTAAAATTGAAACTAATGAATGATATTAGCAACTGTGTTTTAATTTCTGAAATGTCAGGGTTTGGGGTTTTTTTTTAAGTAATTAAAGCACCATAAACTGCCAATACTTGACCCAAATTGCCAAAAGCAATTTTACCTATAATAAAGCTATTGAAACCTGGAACATTTTGATCAAGCAGTGCAGATGTATATATTTTGCTTGAGATGATTCAGCAAATGTGCTGTTCTTGTAGATGTTTCTGTATGAGTCTATTAGGAAAAAAATACAGTTGGCAAAATTTCTTTGATTTGCATTAAGATTTTCTCAAGTTAATTTATTGGTTAGCTTTAAATGATAAACTGATACACATCATTGATCTCTAGAAGGCAACTAAGTTTTTCTATTAGTAAGAAACCTGCATAGTCAGGGAATTTCAGGATGATGTAGATGCAGTCATTTAAAATACAGTTTATTTGATATAATAATTAACTTTTAAAATGCAAGTTTGTAAATTAGTGATTCGGAAGACCTGAATTGTTTCTGCAGCCAACTGCCATAGAAAGGATAATGAAGATTAAGATGCCTTCCCATCTTTGTGTTTTGGTTTTGCATCTAGTCTGGGGGAATCTTTTCTTAACGCTTTGTGCTGCAGAGTGGTGTATAACGTAGATGCCTCCGAAGGTTTGCACAGTGGCTGGGAGACTGGCTGCTTACTGGAATAGAAGCCCAGCTTACAGACGTGCTAGATTTACCCTGGAAAGCAGGATAAATGAGATGGCACTGAGTTCTGCATCAGGTATTTACAATCACACTCTGAAGTGTCCCTCAGAGCCACTCAGCTGCCTTTACTTTACAATTCAGCTTGCTATGTAGATATTACCTTAGCTGTAAGTGTCTCTCTCACATCCTGGCATCCCTGACCTCAAAGTAATATTTTGTATTAGCTGGCGTGATCTCAGGGTTTTGTTCTTTTGTCCTCTTATTCTATTAAATTTCAAATGGGAAATGCTACCTGATGTTGGTTGCTGTAGTATGTTATCCCTTAGAAAACTAGGCTGAAACCACTGACTTTTCTTATACTGACCAATAAATAAATAGTAGTGGTTTACCTGAAGCATGCAGTGTCTGTTACAAGTCTTTATTTGGATACTTCTTTTTTGAAATCTACTTTTGATTACAGAATTGAATGTTCTGAGCAAGGCTGGGTGCCATTTTGATATATGCCGTGGTGGTGGTGGCTGGCATTGTAACAGCCAGTAGTAATTCTTGTGTTTGGTTCAGACATCTAGTTTTGAATGTGTTTTGGTATGATACCAAAAGCTAGTGTCTTGTTTCAGTGTAACCAGACTGTTTTTCTGATGTTCTATTCAAATAGTTGGTTAAAAGATCTACCAACTTAAGTACAACTGGATAGATATCTATAAGAGAAAAAGTGTGCATGTTACCATTCACTAACAGGCTCATTTGAATTCAGCAAATTTTCATCACTTGGATTACACTGAACAGACTCCTCACAATGTAGTAAAGAGAATAATAGTGTCTAGAGAACATTTAGAATATTCAGCACACTGAAAATGAGATTTTTTCTTTTGGAGGTTCATACTTTTTCCCTTTAACATTAAAAAGGACCATTTAACAAGTTATGTTAAGAGTTGCCTTCTGCAGTCCTTGTACTCTTGTGTGGCATCAAGGACTACATGTTTTCGTGTTTAAGCATTTAGAAAATTTTGTCCTAAATATACTGCTCACAAGCTCATTTACTATTTTTATATCCAAAAGGATTTTCTTGGCCAGGAAACAGCCTAAGCACTAAATTCTCTACAACATTGGTGGGCATCCATCCTTCTTCATCCACCTCTCCAGCTGCCATGGAAAACTGTCTTTGCCAAGACGCAAGATGATGTGACATGTACATACACGATACCTGGACACTGGGTCTTGCTATTTTGTAATTCCTTGTGCGCTCTATGACAAAGCAAAAAGAAATCTCTTTTCTGTTACTGATAAGCTTCAGGAAAGAAAAGCCTCTTTTTCATGCAAGGTAGCTAGTTTCTACAAGGCCAGAACTGCTTTCCCTGTGTTGCTCCCATAATGTTTTATACCCAGGTTCATCCCTTTCATAGCCCTTTCACCACAGTTACCTTTAATCCAGTTTTGGATTGCATGCGCTGCTAAGAAAGGCAGCTCACAGGTAGCTCTGACCTGATTATTTACTCAGGCAAAGGAAATAGACTCATACACAGGAAAACATACATTTAATTCTGCAACAGGAAGAGTTTACAAGTCCTTAAACATTAAGAGATAATAGACATATTTGCCTGTATGAATGTGAGCAACCAAGTTGGATTTGATATTTTTATACACTGAGGCACCTTTACAGAATCACAGAATGGTTGGGGTTGGAAGGGACCCCTGGAGTTCATCCAGTCCAATACACCTGCCAAAGCAGGTACATCTAGAGTAGATTGCACAGGAATGTGTCCAGGTGGGTCTTGAATGTCTCCAGAGAAGGAGACTCCACATCCTGTCTGGGCAGCCTGTTCCAATGCTCTGTCACTCTCAAAGTAGAGAAGTTTTTAATCATATTCAGGTGGAACCTCATATGCTTCAATCTGTGCCCGTTGCCCCTCATCCTATTGTTGGGCACCACTAAAAGAAGTATGGTCCCATGCTCTTGACACCCACCCTTGAGATACTTATAAACATTGATGAGGTGCCCTCTCAGCCTTCTCTTCGTCAGGCTGAACAGACCCAGCTCTCTCAGTCTCTCCTCAAAAGACAGGTTCTCTAAACCCCTAATCATCTTTGTAGCCCACCACTGGACTCTCTCCAGTAATTCCTTGTCCTTCTTAAACTGGGGAGCCCAGAACTGGATGCAGTACTCCAGATGCGGCCTCACCAGGGCAGAGTAGAGGGGGATGATAACTTCCCTCCATCTGCTGGTCACACCTTCTTAATGTTAATGATCCCATTGGCCTTCTTGGCCAAAAGGGCACATTGTTGACTCATGGTCAAACTGTTGTCAACTGAAACTCCCAAGTCCTTCTCTGCAGTGCTGCTTTCCAGCTGTACTGGTGCCTGGGGTTGTTCCTCCTCAGGTGCAGGACCCTACACTTGCCTTTGTTGAACTTCATCAGGTTCTTCTCTGCCCAGTCCTTCAGCCTGTCCAGGTCTTGCTGAATGCAGCACAGCCTTCTGCTGTGTCAACCCTTCCTCCCAGTTTGGTATCATCAGCAAACTTGCTGAGGGTGCACTCAGTCTCCTCATCCAGGTCATTGATGAACAAGTTGAACAGGACTGTACCTAATACTGACCCCTGGGTAACCCCTCTAACTACAGGCCTCTGACCAGACTCTGCCATCCAGCCAGTTCATGATCCATCTTACCATGCATCCATCCAGACTGCACTTCCCAAGCTTGCCTGTGAGTATGTTGTGAGAGATGCTATCAAAAGCCTTGGTCAAGGTAGACAACATCCACTGCTCTCCCCTCGTCTACCCAGGCAGTCATACCATCATAGAAGGCTATCAGGAACTACAGAGGATTGTTATTGTGAGAGCAAATTAAAATTGAATATACTTTGAATTCTTTTAGAGATCTGTTGTGAGATAAGAGAGACTATGTAGTTCAACTACTTTTTTTTTTTTTTTTTAAATGTGTTGGACTAACAAATGAAGAAGGGATAACATTTAAAATAATGGTAAGTTATGTATCTCTAGGCAGACCTATTGACTCTTACTAGAATTTTTACATGTGTTGTTTAAACATTTTTTGTAAATCCATCCCTTGTCTTCCAAATCTAGTTAGAAATTACTTCAGTTGAAGCCCAAATAAAATATACTATAATAGAAATTGCTTGAAGAGCATTATTCACTGCATCTCTATCACCATATCCAAAGAAAACATTTTTCACTGAAGTGTTATACAAAAGTGGTGTTTCTCTTGTCAAAGAAAGTAAACATATAAGAAACAAAACCATTCAGGTAGTTGACATCAGTGAGTACATATACATGTCTTTCTGCTGCACTTGCACACCTTTCCTAGTGTATCGTCAATACAGATGTATAGAGAAAGCAACATGATGTTATCAGAATCTCACTGCCTTTGCTGTAGCTAGTATTTTTATGCCTGGAAATCACTTGACATACTCAAAATAATGAAGATTGCACATAAAAGCAAGGCAATCAACTTGAGCAGTGAAAAAGTGCTGATAGAAAATGGAAAAAGTCTGAGATGAAAACTGTTCCATACGCTGAACAGTAATATCAGGTTATTAATGGCTTTCTCCCTCTATACAGTCCTGAAGTCAGAGAGGCTTTGATTTTAGACAGTGTCATATAGTACCCATTTATTAACAGGCCTCTTCCATCACGTTTAGCCTGCACTGGGTGGAAAAGGATCCAAAATGAAATGTGGGAGAGTTTCAGAGCCGGTGTTGTATCCCTTCTTTAAAGGAGTGTAGTCATGTGAGAAAACATGGTGGAGGTGATGGTCTGAATCAGTGTAGCCCAAATGTTTTCATGTCAAATAGTACTTTATTATATGTCTCTCAGTTATCAGCAGCCTTTATTATGCCGCAGGTAAAGAAAAACAGGCCAGGAAGGTCTCTGTCTTGCAATAATGTAATTTTGTTGCCTGCAGATTAGCTTTACCTTTTGGACAGTTACCATGTAGGTGGTAACTCAGGTTTGAGGTAACTCCAATAACTCAGGTTTAAGCACAGAAGCTTTGATTGATTGGTTCAGCACTTGGTCAATCACCTACATGTATCAATTATAGTTCATAGTCAGGATTTTTCTCTTTCTCTTCTTGGTCAACAATACAAGGGAGAATTTCCATGATTATTTTGTTTGGAGAGATTTTTTTCCTAGGTGTTAAAGATATCCTGTTTTCTAGATTTGAGAATCCTTCAGTTATTGCAAGTACATTGTGCTATATGTAGAATTATATTTGCTTCAAAAGTGTTTGTTGTGCTGCTTACTAAAATAGTAGGTTACAAAAAAGGTATCCATTAAATAAAAAAGGAGAGTATGGTTTGGAGGTCTGCTAACATCAGAAGGTACTGGATCTGAATATTAATGAGTCATCTGGATGATAAGGTAATAGATGATCTTCTGAGAAGTGCTAATAAACAAATGTTGAGTAACTGACATAGATTAAGAAAAATATAACACACGTGAACACACATTTGTCACTTACACCTCTCCTCAGAACTATTTTTAATGAAGGGCAAAAAATCTAGTTTACAAACACATGCAGAAGTTCTGGCTGCAGTAATCCCATTTCTTCCATGACTGGAAAATGCATAACTAAATCCATGTTGACTGTGCCTATTTATGGAAACCTGTTTCATTAAATGTTCATATACAATATATTGATGTATTTAAACATACAGTAGAAGTGTTTTAACATAGTAGCTCTATTTTGAGATTTGCTTATACTTTGCAATTTTCTTGCTTAATGTGTCTTTTAACATTTGCCCAGCCAGTCTCTCTGTCTCTCTCTTTCTCTGTGAGGTTCACATGTAAACTGATTTAAAGATTGCATAATGACTGTTTGGCATATCCTACAGGCAAAGGTCCAGAAACCCTTTTTGCTGGCTATAACCTCAATGATAACGAGTGGCACACGGTGCGTGTGGTTCGGCGAGGAAAAAGTTTAAAGTTAATGGTGGATGACCAGCAGGCCATGACAGGTAGTGTGGCATTGTGTCTTGGTGTTACTGGGGAGAAACACAAAACAAAATATAACAGAAGAAAAATGCCTTTATCTGAAAGCAACAGATACTTTTTTTTTGGGGGGGGTAGGGTGGGTAAGATCAAAACTCCATGTTACACATCTTGAAATACTGCTACTACAAGTGTATTATTAAACTTTATATTAATTTTACTATTGCTATTGAAATTAATGAAAAACTCCATGCTGACCTAAATGAATGTTTTTATACAGTAATTGGAGAGAAGTCATTTAATACATCACTAATGAGAAGGCAAGTAAAATGGATTTGGCAACACCCTGGGGTTATACTAAGGTTAAACTCTAAGCCATTCCTGTAAGAAAGAATTTCATAAATGTTTGAAGGATATTCCATTGTGTTTTAAATCTTGCATCAGCTGGCCTCAATAATTAAATGTTAGGCAACAGTTTTTTTCTCAAATACTAAAATAGCAGTTGGGATGGGAGAACAAACATGGGATGAATGCAAGCAGCTGTTAGAAACATATTCCTTTATGTGTGTTATCAGAAATGAGAAGATTTTGATTTTGTTTGATTAAAGAGAAATCTTATGTAAGTGTTGTTAACAGCAACAGACCTGGCTTCTGGTCCTGATTCCTTGCACAACACAATGTGCCTAATTGTGCTATCTATTTAGTAGTTTACTTTGTTTTCATGTGGTATTAAATAGCTTTTATCATTTATTCTAAGCTTGGTTAAAATGGTAACAATTTTAATAGGTTTTTAAAAGGAAAGCACCTTCTTTAGTAGTCTTCTTTACCTGAGCAGAACACTGAATACCATGTCACTGGTAGAAAAGTAATTGCCATAGATTCATATAGCTGCAAAAACATATTTTCTAGAATCAGAAATTACCAGTAGATCTTCCAGAGGTGAAGCGAAAATTTAATCTGAGTATGCGATGATGCTTTGGGTCATTCTTCCAAGAAAGCAGATAGCCTAAACCAGTTATTTTCTTTGTGAAAATAAATACATAGTACTGGAGAAACTACACTGAAAAACATCATAATCTTGCTGCCTCAACTGGCAGCTCCAATAATATGGCAACTTCAGAGACATTTGCTAGTTAGAGGAAGCTGTTTTGATCTGAATAAAATAGAGCATCTGAAACCAAATACAGATTTTTTAAATTTATAAATACTACGGGTTACAAAACCACCCAAAAGTACTGTTTTCACCTTTGGGTTCAGCCCCAGTTGCTCAGCACAGCTTCAGAAAAGTTCAAAATATATGTGAAGGTTTGTTTCTATCGTGTAGTCTAGTCAGAGGAAGTAATAAGTAAAGTCCACAGGACTGTAGGTTCTGGTGGATAATTGTAGTCATGATGAAATATCATGGTCCTAGCAAATACTCGAGACACCAGAACAGGCTTCCTGGAGAGGTGGTTGATGCCCCAGCCCTGTCAGTGTTTAGGAGGCATCTGGGCAATGCCATTAATTAACATGCTTTAACCTTTGGCCAGCTGTGAAGTGGTCAGCCAGTTGGACTAGATGATCATTTTAGGTTGCCCTCCAAATGAACTATTTTATTCTAGCTGTTAAAGCCAGTGAGTCTTTTCAGGTGCCCCCTGATCAAGCAAAATCTTCCTAAACTCCCTGCAGGAAGTTATGTGGCCCATCTGTGGCCTTCTCTATCAGTGAGGTGGGAACTGGCATGAGAGAAGAAGCTAAAAGGAACTTGAAAGTCTGATAACATGAGAAACCTGCTGTTAGTCCCAGGAATATTACATTTTTTACATGGAAAAATCATTATTGCTATGCAGTACTGTGAATTTCTATTTTTTTTTTTTTTCAGCACAGTGTGTTGCCAAAGCCTTCATGGGCTTAAGTTTTCACTCCCATCTGTCAGAAGTGTACACAATGCAGTTTAATGTGTAGTAGCTTTGAATTTCCTAAAGATGTAGTGCAAGAGTTGCCATATCAGATTGGAGTGCTCTTGTTCTAAACTGCTTAGAACATATCTTTCTGATGTCCCACCAATCAGAAATGTGTTTAAAATGGGTAGTTACTCCTGTGAAATATTATTATTGCTATCTTATGGGAACATGAGGAAAAAATGGACTTTCTCCCCAAAATTCCAGCTTCTCCCTGCCATGCACTGTGTTTTCCTTTTTTTGATTCTATTTCCTATGTCACACGTGAAAAAAAAATACACCAGATCCAGAAAGCTTAAGCTGAAGGGGAAACCAGTAAATAATTCAGCCTTACTTTCAATTTTTTACAGGTTATAAAATTATCACCTTTTCATCCCTGTACTGAGCTTAGTTATCTTTGACAAATGCACAATTTGTGCATGGATAAATAATATCTTTCAGAATCATAATTAACTTTCATTGGAAGTCAGAGAGGTGGTTTTGAAAATTTTTATGGATCATAGAAGAGTTTTAATACTTGCAGCCCTGATGCACTTTGTTTTCGGGAAATGTATAGAAAACAAACGTGGACTGAAGGAGGTCACTACAGTTGGATAATGGAAAGGATACCTAGTTTACGGTTATGAACAGAAAATCACTTGACCTTTTGTATGTCCCATAGCCTTGCAACAGGTAATGCATTCTGTGCACCAACCTGACAAGTTAAAAACAAAAACAAAAAGCCCAACCTTGTAAGCACAAACTGCACTCTCTCTTTGTTGCTGTAGCTGCGAATACTGTGGAGCATTATGTGAATTCTCAAGTCCTGTTAGCATGTTTGTACAAGTGAAATGTTAAAGGGAAAATTGGGATGTGAGCCCAGATTCTGGAGCTTTTTTACTACTATGCTCAGGAAAAAAAATACATTTAAGATAGTGAATGTAGTGAGGATACTGTGCTTCAGGCCAAAGCTTAGTGGAGGTTTGCCATGACATTTATGCAATGCCATCTGAAGTGATATAAGACTGGCATACATAATGTTCCTTCTCTAAAACATGATCTTCAGCTCTCTCGCTGTGATCTAATATACAGCTCTTGGCCTTGTAGTTTGGCATTTTTCAAGACAGTTTCCTGAGTCATTGCTGCAAGGAAGAACCCACCTTTGCTATAACAATACATCAGAAATGGTATCTTCAGAACTGATGTTTAGAAACAAGAACATCAAGAAGGCTGTCCTTGGTCATTAAGATGCCTCTTGCTGTGCTCAGCCTGAGTGATTGCAGATCCCAGATGCTGATGATGTTCAATGACATCAGTAGACTTAGGTCAGAATGCATCCTGAACCTAAGTAAGATGCTTGTAAATTTTTATCATAAATTATTAGAGCATTTTTTAAACTGTATTAAAGCTTGCAGACCTGTTTCCACTGTAATTGCATTAATACCTGTATTTGTATCTCAGTGCTGTGCCTTAATCCATTTCTGAATCCATCTCCCTGAGAAAAGCCCAAATATCCGTATTCATCTTGCCCTTATCCTTTCCCTGTTCACACACACATACATGGACACTTGCTTATAAAAACTATGAAGATACAGCTAAGCCTGCCTGAGGGCTTTCTGCACCACCAGTGAACACTTCCAGCCTGGGTCAGAGCTCACATTCTCCTCTTGGAATAATATGTTCAGGAGAGGACAGAGATGTTGGTCTGTCAACACCTTTGCACTGCAATTGTGTGAACTTCTATTATAGAGAAGTTTTATTCCAGTGTTTATTCCAGATTGGCTGGGTCTGCTGTTCACCTTCTTTGTACTCCATGAGAGATATGAAGCATCTAAGGAACAGGGAAATTTAGCCCATGGTTTGCAGGAGGTAGATTAAGTGGTAAAATTGATTAGTAATAAAAGCTGTTTTGTCATCATACCCACACAATGTGACCATGAATCAGCCTTGTGATAGTACTGCCCTACTTTCTTGAAATGTGCATAAGAAAAAAAAATCTAGGCTCTGTTAGAAAAGGAAACTCTTCAGTTGAAACAATTTTTATGTGCTGGGTAAGGTATTTAATAATTAGCTGAGAAACTTTCTGACCTGCACACAGTGTACCCTGGCAGTGTTGATCCTTTCCTTCAGATTAGCTGTACAGTCAGCAAACCTTGGGCTTTCTGCTGTGCAGGACTTCTTGCATGACAAAGAAGGACTCAAAGGTAGCTGTGGGGCTTGGTGTTGGCCACCTTTCTGATGTAAGCAACTGTTGTTATTTTCAGGAGTACAAGACATTGGCTTTCACCCTTGCTACAGGCTTTCTACTTTGTCTCTTAGGCTCTGTCTCCTCCTCCCATGGTTTATCCCCATACTATAAAGCTACTTGCTTTTAAAGGAGGCTCTGTCCATCCTTGCAGCACAAAGTTTTGCAGCAAGGCCAGCATTACTGTACCTTAAGATAGCTAAAACATGAGGAGTATTATCCCCCAAACTGTTATGTCACCTTCCATGCATTCTAACATAGTTTTAGTTCTGAGATTTGCCTCTGTGTTCTTCACACTGTGTTAATTAATTGCACTTGCTTATAGTAAAACTATATGTCTGATTAAGTGTATAGAATCATAGAATCATTTCAGTTGAGAGAGACCCTCAGGATCATTGAGTCCCATCATAACCTAACCTAACCTAACTCTAGCACTAAACCATGTACCTAAGAACCTCAACTAAACACCTTTTAAACACCATCAGGGATGGTGACTCCACCACTTCCCTGGGCAACCTGTTCCAATGCCTGACAACCCTCTCTGTGAAGAATTTTTTCCCAATATCCAATCTAAACCTCCCCTGGTGCAACTTGAGGACATTTCCTCTCATCCTGTCACTTGCTACGTGGGAGAAGAGACCAATACTCTCCATGCTAAAACCTCCTTTCAGGTAGTTGCAGACAGCGATAAGGTCTCCCCTCAGCCTCCTTTTCTCCAGGCTGAACAGCCCCAGTTCCCTCAGCCGCCCCTCACAAGACTTGTGCTCCAGACCCCCCACCAGCTTTGTCAGCCAACTCTGCACTCTCTCTAGTACTTCTATGTCCTGCTTAATGATGAGGGGCCCAAAAGTGAACACAAAGTGTAGGATTGTTTTGACACTTTGATATACTGTGGAATTGTGCTTCAGTTTAGAAATCTTGCTGTTGGCTTTATGCAAACATACTGAACTCAGTTGAAAAGCTCCCAGATATTTACCAGAAGTTTGGATTAATTTAAAAGAATTCTCTTTGGAACCAAGAACTGGCCTTGCACATTCTGAAAAGTGTGAAGTTGATGCAGATTCTTAATCACATGGTGTGCTTTTTGACCTCCCTTTTCTGATGCTAACATGTGTTTTCTTGTTGCTGTTTAAAGGTCAAATGGCTGGTGATCACACGCGACTGGAATTCCACAACATAGAAACAGGAATAATAACAGAACGGCGCTACCTGTCTTCTGTGCCTTCTAATTTCATTGGGCATCTGCAGAGTCTTACATTTAATGGCATGGCATACATTGACTTATGTAAAAATGGAGACATCGATTATTGTGAGCTTAATGCAAGATTTGGATTCAGGAACATCATAGCAGACCCTGTAACCTTTAAAACAAAAGCAAGTTACGTTGCATTGGCCACACTACAAGCATATACATCTATGCACCTTTTTTTCCAGTTCAAAACAACCTCTCTGGATGGATTGATACTTTATAACAGTGGCGATGGAAATGATTTCATTGTGGTTGAATTAGTAAAAGGGTATGTATGGATTAGCATAATGACAAAAAAAGTCTATTAAAAAAACATATATAGGAGAAACACAAGAGAAAGTTTAGGATACAAATCTTTGTCTTTTTATTCATGTTAAACTTCATATGCTTTATTGTGACTTTTTCTTTCAGATGAAGCTAGATGCCTGGAAAATGTGAAAGTAAATAATAGGTATAACTTCTATAGCGTTTATCACAACAAAGTACTACTTTATAGCCTTCCTCTTGTTCTCTCTCTACGTATGTATGTGTGTGTTGGTACACAAAGCATTCATTACTTTCCAGAAACTTGGGACTGCATCTCAGTTCATCTAAAGAATGGTGATTACTCTGAACTAAGACTGCCTCCCCATTTGGCATTCATTGTCATCCGGTTTTAACAGCACTACTGAGGAGCATAAAGAAATAAGAAATATTAGACATCTTAATTAGTGCCCCCTTGCTATATAAAGAAAAAGGAAACTTTTCCATTTTTTTCTCTTTTCCCAGGTATTTACACTATGTGTTTGACTTGGGAAATGGTGCAAATCTCATCAAAGGAAGTTCTAATAAACCTCTGAATGACAACCAGTGGCACAATGTGATGATATCAAGGGATACCCACAATCTCCACACTGTAAAGATTGACACTAAAATCACAACACAGAGCACAGCAGGAGCCAGAAATTTAGATCTCAAAAGTAAGTACAGTAATTCATGTATAACCTACAGTGAGGGTCATTACAGAATGATAACCCACATAAATCATGTATGTAAACTGCAATATAATTTTGTAATACCAAATGAAATGTTTTATTTGTTAGTAATTAATCTGACCGCAAGAGATGACATCGTTATCTTAGCCTAGCAATGCCAGTTTACTAGTAGCTCTGCACAATTAAGCACTACTTTAAATGTGTGAAAATACCACAGGAAAAATAGTAGCAAATGCTAAAACATGGAGTGTCCCATATATACCAAAAGATAATTGGGGGGCTGAAGGAGCTCTAAAATGTCTATGAAAAAGGCTTGATTTTTTTCATGAATGTAAGTTTTGTAAGTGGCAGACAGAAGCCACAGCCCAAGCTTTACAGTATGACTGCAAAGGCTTTGCAGAGCTGATGGTCTCTATGTTAGAGAACTGGAGAACATTTTGACCTGTCCCCCACTGTTCTGTATTCCACATAAAACCTACCTTTTGTTGAGAAAATAGATACAATGAGGTATTTTGATATCATAAAAATATCTTGCAAGTAAAGCAATTTATGTGACAGTCCTCTAATCAATCAGATATAGATACAAGTTACCAGATGTATTGAACCGTGAACATACACTCACCTAAATACATGATGTGTTGTAATTTCAATTTCAAGGGTGGGATAAACTCTGTTTTATAGGTCTAAACCTACATTTTGTAGGTCCGGCTGAATTCTTAAGATCTATTTTTATAAACCAAACTGATACATATGTATATTTTAAAATAAATAATAGTATTAGTTGTAAGGATGGGATTCTGAAAAGCTAGTTTGCATCAGAAGAAAATATCTTTTTGAAAGAATATGTAAGTACACTTTTAAAATACTGCCTACCTAATCAGACATGAGGAAATAGTTTTGGGTGCTGTGCAAAAAGTATTGTGTATTCTGACATTCTTTAAACAACTTCTTGTTAAGAAAACCAAAATCTAATAACAGTCAAAGAAAATGTAATAGTTCAAAATCCAGGATGTTCAAAGTAGATATTAATTTTCCATCAAGAGCTTATTCCTTGCTGGATTTTCTTTTAACTACCTCTGAGTTACAGATAATAAGCTGATCCTAGTAATTATTCTGGACTTTGTGATACTTTACATGTTTGCTTCAATTGAAAGTGCTATTAAGACTGTAAGCAGGACTGTGAAAACTGTATCTTGATATGTCATAATCTTCAATAAGAGTCTCTTTTTCTTGAATACTTGGTTTATCAAGTAAAGCTTTTTGGCTAGCTCCATTATCAAAATCATATTTGAAATCTGTGCCATGTTCATTCTCATTTTTGCTTTCTTGTAAATATGGTCGATGTTTATTGAGGCAATCTAATATTTCAACATTATTTTTGATGCTGTAGAGAAAGCATCCACTGTATTCTTTCACATTTTTTGCAATAATAGGTACTACTTACACATATGCATATGTATGTATATGTATGTAATCTGGGTTTTTTTTTTTTTCCCCCCATATATTAATTAGACATGAATAGGAAAAAAAAAAAAATCCTGTTAAGAACTAAGTTAGCAGAGTCATCTACATCCTTTCCAAAACGAATGTAGTGGTTTGGTACCTTGCATTATTTTAAAGTTTGAACAATGTGCTTATTAAAGGCACTAGAGGGCACTGTTATTTCACTAAATGCACTGCTTAGTGAATTCACAGAGAAATCTCATCAGAGAGAATAACCTATAAAATCCAACATTCCTTTGTTTTCTTCACTTTGAAAATTCTACTTTTGCTTTACCCTTTTGAAGTAGAACTGTATCCATAGCTGGTGCAGTTTCTAACCTTGAATTTTAATGGAAAAAACTGAAGAGCAAGAAAAAACATAATGAAGCAAGGAAGGTGAATTGTATTAGGTGGTGATTTTCTGTAATTCACCACCCAGGACATGTGGCTAGTAAAACAATAACAAGCCTGACATATTCAGCACAGTTATGTATAGCAAGCATCTTTCTAAAGCTAGTCTAGCACACACAGGTCCTCAACCACTGTCTTCTCATAGCAGTATGTTTCATTTTATTTTTTTAAAATATATTTTATTTTCTTTTGCTCAGTCAGCTTCCTTAAATATGGTACAATATAGTCATGTGAATTTTTGTTGGATTTTTGGGGGAGTTCAAACTGATATATTTTAGCCAGCAAAATAACGAGGAAAAAAATATGCCTTTCATTATTATTTTTTCTTCCTTTCTATTCAGTTGAAATGCTTTCCTGTAGCTTGTTCTTACCTATTTTATGTCAGTGTTTCTTATGGTGATACATCTCTGTTATGTTATAAACACTTTGCTGATACAAGCAGCTATGGTTAATTCATTGTCCTATATTATTTCAGCCCTAGCAACAATGTAAATTCAAAATTATACTTCTTGCTAGTGATATCAATAATTCTGTTTAACCAGAGTTAGCATTAGGTAAAATATAAATGTCTACAGATACTACAGAATCTGTAGCCTTACTGAGTAATTGTTGACTTATGAAATTTCAGATGCTGAAATCCAAGCTAATCCTGGAAAAGTAAATCAATATATGCAGGTTTTTTTGCAAATGCACAGTGAATTCAGTACGAAGATATGACACAGATTGTGTTGTAGAGCCTGCACAGGATTTCAGTTGTCTGGGGAAGCAGACAGTTGCCATAAAAGTATGGGAGAGAATTTCCACTATACGTTTCCTAAAGGGTGCAGGATTTGGCTATGTAACGTAGAAAGTCCATTATTACAGACATGCATAACCTCTGGTACAATTTCAGTGGATTGGAGTGGATACCTGTGGAAGCACATTAAATTATCCAGCTTAATTATTGCTATAATTAGGTGGGTAAATTTTAAATTGGAGACAAATAAATGAGTGAAAATAGTTCTGTGTTTGGATTCCAAGAACTGTGTTATTTTTTCTAGCAGAGAAAATTAGCAAAGTGTACTCAGATGCAGTTTTAGCAGATAACCCATGAAGATAAATGAGTCTTAACAGCAAAGGCAATGCAGCTCAAGCCTGTCAACATTCAGTTACATGGAAAAATTGCTTTAATGTATTTCATGAGCAGGTTCCCTGTCCTGCTTTCAATATAGCTCCAATGGTTCACATGGCTACAATTCAAGGCCTTCACAGGCTGAAATTGTTGGGTAGAGGGGAATTCATGCTTGCTCTACTTAGTGTTGTGCTTTTATGGTCTTGAGTGGTCCAGGTAGCCTTGAAGTGGCACAAAAATTCAAGAGGAAGTGGAATTTGACTTGTGCTGTTGTTCGTCACTGTTGTCAAGAAAAAGTTGTCTCCTTTATTCAGTCTGTAGGTATTACAACATCTGTAATACCTCTTCCCTCTCCACATTTTGTTCCTGTGGTGCAGGAAATTGGAGTTCTGTCCGAATTTTTTTTTTTTTTTTTAATATTTGAAGATGCATGATTGGCTGTCAAGGAGGAGCAACATCCTCAAGCATGACTTCATGTCCACTTTTACCTACTAGAGCTTAATCTTCTTTTTCCTTTCTCCTACAGCAAACATGCAAAAGCCTAGAAAAATCCACTCAGAATGACTGTCAGAAGATCAAAATATTTTAGCATTTTAATTGTTTATAAATTGAGACAGAAAGTTAAAATGTTACTCTTCCACAAATTGAAAAGCTAGGGAATGCTACTGTTATTTTAGATTTAACAATAAATAGTTACAAGCTTTTCTAGGACTTGATAGTTTCAGTACTTCAGTATCCCACCCTATTCCAGACTTTCTAGCTGTGATGTATCCTCCAGGATGAACTGCAGTCATACTAATTTTGATATTGGAATAACTATATTTTGTTTTTTAAAATAAATCACCATCACAAAAAAATAAATAAATTTTAAAAAATCCTACTCAAATCAACATTTGTGGTTTGATTTTTTTGCTGCCTGTGCAGCATTTCATACGTCTTCAAGACATACTTTTTTGAACTGACATCCGAACTTTCAACTTGTCTCTCTCTGTTATTCTCTTCCACATGGCCTTCCTAAATGTCAATTTTGGAGTCTATTGTAAGTCACATATTATTCCTGTGCTGTTATATCACTACATCATCAAAAATGTCGTTCATACTGGAGCATACATCAGAATCAGCCTCCTTGGATTTAAAAATCCTGCCTGGATATCTTGTCTTTTATTTCCGTAGCTCTTTGCTGGCCTCTCTCTTCCTCCGTTCCTTTGTCAGATATGGGTGCTGTTACTATATACATTTGCCTTTCCATTTGCTGTTTTCTCCAGTAATGTGAAAAAAGCATGCTCTGAAGCATCTGTAAGAAAAGTAATCATATTAATATCTGGTGTCACTTCAGTGGTTTTGCAAAAGTACTTTAAATATGCTACTTACATGTACATAAAGACTCACTTATAAATTAATTCTTCCTTGTAAACTTTCAATGCAATTAACTAAATTATTGGTAGATTTACTGGCCTGGCATGTTCATTGGTGATTCATGATAGTCACTTAATCTATAGATATTTCATTTGTCTGTCAAACAAGCTTATTGATGCTATGAAAAACTGAACTAAAATAGTCTTGACCATGAAGAAAATTTCCTGCTCCAGCAATACAAATGAAAATTATTTTAATTTCATATAATATTTGTCCCTGTTTTTTTATATTGAGCCCATTATTCTTGTTGCTGCATTATAAGTTCTTCTCTATATTACAAGGTCTCTGTCAATGGCAGTGATCCTTCATATTTCTATTACTAGGAAACAAAGCTTTAAGAAGTGGAGAAAAGTATTTTATATAAAAGCACAATTTCGTATAAATTAATGAGTATTAATGCTTACATTTCTCAAATAAGCATGCATGTGCTAATTGTAATGACCTTGCCAGTGGGCTGCGAACTCTTCATGCAGAAATAATGTTCTGTTCCAAATGCAGAGCTCCAAATACTGTCAACCTCTGTACAGACAGAAAAACAAGGATCTTAAAACTGAACGCTCTTCTTTGAGACTTCCTGTATAGCAAAGATATGAGGGCAGATTAACAATAGGAGATAAGACAACCTGGCCGAGTGCAAATTCCTTTATCCTCCTTCCTTTGCAACTTGTCACATACTGCTTCGAAACAGCTATGCTGTCTACAAGGCTGTGAAAATAATTTTGGCAATGCTATCCAGATCTCAAAAATTATGAGATGGGGAAAAATTAAAAATCTACTCCTGTACTTCTGGATTAAATAAAAATTAAAGAAAATACTCTAGTTTTTGTGCTGAACTCTGTGAATTCAGCAACCTCGCAGTAGTCTTTGAGATCACTCCATGGTGAGAGAAACTTTTTGCTTTCTTCTCTTCTCCCCTGCTCTTTTCAGCCTTTTGCACACAGACAAATGTATAGATTTGCCTACATTTCTACAGCTGTTTGGCATGCTGATTGTGGAATTTCTTTCAAGCCATTCTGGAACACTAAGTAAAAGTTATGTTAAGGATTAAATAGGAAACATGCATGGTCTTGAAACTTACCAAAAAAAACTGGATATTTGGCATAAATACATCCCACGAGACCCTAGCATCCCCCTGGCCAATAAGCATGTCCTAAACTTGTTTTCAAAATGTGCTGCTGTGGGTATGAGAGCGCCATCCTCATGGATCTTGGTATTCTGACTGAACAGTACTTTTTTCAAAAGAGCTGTTTCATTTAATATCTTCAGAGTCTGGAGGTGATTGTCTTGATCAAGCAGTTAGCAATATTAAATAAGAAGTTGCCCTCTGCAAACCTTAATTCAAAATGGGAACGTTTAACCTCTCCGATTTTTGGTATTTTTGTGTGAAGATTTCTTCTCTGTTTGGAAAAACAAGCTCTGTTAAGAGCATGTGTTGGCTATTGAAGCAGAAAATGAGTAAATTATTTCAGAAGAATATCAGTGGGTAGGCAAATCTGAGTATAATATGCCATGAAAATGCGCACTTCATTAGATTTTTGTCTTTTTTTCAGGTGTTTAAAAAGTAAAAAGTGGTCAGAACAGGAAAGAAATTAAGGACTTTTGATGTACTTGACTGTCTCCACCACAACCATCCCCCTCATACAGAGTAACTGGCATACCATCAGTTCTGTGGGAGATGGATTACCACACACATTTGTATGGCAATTAGATTTATTATTTACCATTTAGCATGCATCAGAAACTTTCCTCACAGTTCATTGGACAAGCAAACTGCTTTGGTTTTAAATCTGTTTAATCTTTATCAATGCCAATGCTTTCCATCTAGTGCTTGGGTGGAGGTGGAGGATGTGAAGCAAAAAAGAGTCATAGAATCATTTAGGTTGGAAAAGATATTTAAGATAATCAAGTCTAACTGTTAACCTGGCACTACTGAGTCCGTCACTAAACCATGTCCCTATGCACCACATCTGCACTCTTTAAATACCTCCAGGGATGGTGACTCAACCACTTCCCTTGGCAGCCTATTCCAATGCTTCACAACCCTTTCTGTGAAAAAAAACTTTCTTAATATCCAGTCTAAACCTCCGCCAGTGCCACTTGAGGCCATTTCTTCTCATCCTATCACTTGCTATGTGGGAGAAGAGACCAACACCCTCCATGCTACAACCTCCTTTCAGGAAGTTGCAGACAGTGATAAGGTCTCCCCTCAGCCTCCTTTTCTCCAGGCTAAACAGCCCCAGTTCCCTCAGCCACCCCTCACAAGCCTTGTGCTCCAGACCCCTCACCAGCCTCATTGCCCTTCTCTGAACTCTCTCCAGCACCTCATTGTCTTTTCTGTAGTGAAGGGCCCAAAACTGAACACAGTATTCAAGTTGGGACCCCATCAGCACCAAGTACAGAGGGTCGATCGCAGCCCTAGTCCTGCTAGACATGCTATTCCTGATACAAGCCAGGATGCTGTTGGCCTTTTTGGCCACCTGGACTTGTATTCCGCTGTCTGTGGATCAACACCCCCAAATCCTTCTCCACCAGGCAGCTTTCTAGCCACTCTTCCCCAAGCTTGTAATGCTGCCTGGGGTTGTTGTGACTCAAGTGCAGGACCTGTCACTTGGCCTTGTTGAACCTCATACAATTAGCCTCGGACCATTGGTCCAGCCAGTCCAGATCCCTCTGTAGAGCCTTCCTACCTTCAAGCAGATCAACACTCCCACCCAGCTTGGTGTCATGTGCAAACTTACTGAGGGTACACTTAATCCCCTCATCCATATCATTGATAAAGATATTAAACAGAACTGAGCCAAATACCAAACCCAAATAAAGTGGCTGGGGATCTGAGAATTGTCATTGTCAAGAAAATGTTAAATGTTTTAATGTAGCTGTTTCTTCTTTGAGAATACATATTGTTTGAGAGCAGGATTGCTAGGGAAATGGTGGATTTTAACCTGAAGAAATCTAGGGGAATATTCAGATTTGAGCACTTACCTTTTGAGTATCAATTTTTCTCTATTGAAAACGTAGCTGCTAAGGACTTTGTTGTTGCTTCACACACACACACTTCCTACTGCACAGCTTTACTTACTTGTGAAACACAGGCTTATTTGCATAAGCATTGAGAAGTTCTAAACAGAGCCAGAAGTTGTAATAGGAATGAAAATTGAGCACCAAGAGGTGAATTTGAAAGTGGAGAGCACATCCAGCAGAGCTGAGATGTAAAACAGCAAGCATCGTAGCAACAGCATAAGAAGTTTCTAGACAGAGGCAAATTTGCATCAGGTGCAGAAAGTCTTCAATGCAGTTGGGGTTGTTCAGCCTGGAGAAGAGAAGGCTCTGGGGAGACCTTATTGCAGCCTTTCAGTACTTAAAAGGAGCCTGTAAGAAAGATGGGGACAGACTTTTTGCAGGTCCTGTTACGAGAGGGCAAGGGATAATAATTTTAAACTAAAGGAGGGGAGATTCAGGCTAGATATCTGGAAAAAGTTTTTTACAATGAAGCTGGTGAAATACTGTAACAGGTGGCAGATGCCTCATCCCTGGAGATATTCCAGGCCAGGCTGGATGGGGCTCTGAGCAACCTGTTCTAGTTGAAGATGTCCCTGCTTGTTGCAGGGGAGTTGGAATAGATGGGCTTTGAAGACCCATTCCAACCCAACCCAAACTATTCTATGAAATAACTGCAATATGTCCTATATGCCAATAAGTGTGACTAAGAAGACCCATAATGCCAGCATATCACTGCTCATGATTTTTTTTATTAACTTGAATGGCTTGTTCAGAGATACTGAAGGCAGTGTAGAATTGGGCTGAAGAGATCAGTTTTTATATTCTTTCCAAAAAAGAGTGACTTGCCACTCCCCCCCCCACCCTCCCCCCCTTTTTTTTTTCCTGTAATGGTTTTGATTTGCTTGGTTATCAATACAGCGAATGTGGAAAATTGAAAGCCCACCTGTCACATTGTATAACTGTCTCTTGCCCACAGTACTTGAAGAGGCAGATAACTCAGCAGAGCTTAGACAAGTAAGCTAGCTGCCCTTTCCCTTCTTAGGTGAGAGAGAGTCTAAAAGTGATGGAATTCATCATTCCAACAGGGAAAATATTTGAAAAGCCTACTTCCAAAAAAAATAACAGACAAAATTTCAACCACAATCAATAGTGAAGATACAGAATGGACTCTTCAAAGTGAATAAATGGGCATAAGCCATGAAGTTTATACATCATGTCTTCCCTCAAGTGCCCTTGCAAGTGGTAGACAAAATTCAGTCATGCTTGGCTCTAGCACCAAAGAGGCCTGTGAATGCACAGCAAGTGCATATTCTCTACTGTAAAGGGAGGTTTGAAAAGCCATATGCTGGAGCGTATGTGCTGCAGAAGCTGTGTGGATGCATCATTTAAGTCTTTGTCAACTGTCCTTCAATTTATTATTGGGTTATGATCACAGAAGGCTTCTCAATTTATTCAAAAAAAGAGCAATTATATTTCATCAAAAATTTTAAAGAAACAAATGTTGTTTGTTTTTTTTTTATATCGAGCAAAAAGTAAACTTTTAGTCATGAATAATGAAAGTGGGGAGAGGCTCTAGAATTTCCGGTCCTCTGCTGTTCAGGCCCAAATCCTTTTCTAAAGTGTGTGTTGAAACCCCACATCAGAAAGAAAAGTCACCATTCTGCTCTGCCAATTGCATGAAGTAAATGGTAGATAGGTGCTTTTGTATAATATGTTGGAGAGGGGAGAAGGTCATTAAGGACAAGTAGACTCCAATATTTCAATGAATGTCAAAGGCACGTAGATGCCTACCTGGCATTTTCATTTGATATAATATCCCTTGATAAGTTCGTTGTCTATTGTGTTTAAGTCGGTGCATATTCAGCTTGTGTGAGAGTAATTTATTTTCATTTTTCAGTTGCCTCAAAAATACCATAAGTTGGGATTATGCAGATATTCTTAGGCTGCATTCCACATGGTACTTCATTGTGCAACTGTTAAGATGCTACAAATAAATTTCTATTGGTCTTGTAACAGCAAATCATCTGTTTTTTGAAGGACCTGAAGAAAGTGAGAACTTTTTTCTTTTGAGATTAGACATTTCTCATGGTATTTCTCAGTCTTTGCAGTCTTCATTCTTCTTTGCATGCCTGAGGGAAGAAGCTGTTACATGCTTAATCATTTTGAAATAACATATTTGGAGAAAAGTGTGCCTGACAACTAGGCTTTACCATAGATATATGTTCCTTCATATTTTAATATGTTATATAAAGAAATAGCAGAGAAGCCTGTTGTGCTTTCGGAACCCACCATGTTATCCATCTCTTTCTTGGGGAGTAACACTGCTCTAGTACACTGCAGAAGCACTCTTGTTCCTCGCCATAGTGGTGATTTAGTACAACGTGACATTTAAGAAGAAGACAGAGAAACAACTTCTAAAATGAAAGAGAAATGAAGAGAGTAACTGAAAGTACAGTTGAAACCAGCACCACAACAAGACATGAAGGAACAGAATGTCAGCTTTTGGAGAGAGTGATGGATTTGAAGGTGCCTTTGTGCTGCCATATAAAAAAATTCCAGGAATATTGTCTTTATGAGTTATGAAAAAGCCAAGCCACGCTTCCTTCTACTGTTTTACTTGTTTCGTTCATACACAGAACCATAGCTGAATGAATGGTGTTCATTTCTTGTCAAGAATGGTATTCAAGAAATTAATACCAGATATGTACAACAAAACATACAGATTTCAGAGAGCAAAGGTGCCTAACTATATTCTGGTTAAAATACTTTTTTCCCTCAGCAGTATTTACATGTTGTGGCTACCATTACAAACATGTGGATAATAATTCCCTCTCTACTAGTGCTTGAACACTATGGTAGTCATTAAATTAAATGAATATTTTTTTCCACCAGCATGGGTCATGTAAGAATGCAGACATGAATCAGGAAAGGAGGAAAGTCTATGGGATGACCTGTCAGCAATGTCAGTGGTGCCAAATAAGATACTTCTGCTACTTATTCAGAAAAGAAATAAATAGAACAGCATCTTCAGTTTTAATTTCACATTTCTTTGGTTTATCATTTGCAAAGCTCCAATTTTTAAGAAATGTATAGATGTGAGATAAAAAAAGATGAGTTATTACAGAAGAATTTGGCAGTATTTGTTTCACCAACATTGTGTGTGACTCACTGTTGTGTGGTGTTCTGTGTGTTTTTTCCAAAGTGTGATTCCAATAATGAATACATTGGGAACTTGCATTCCTTTATTAGCTAGCAATTTGTTTCCGTGTTAAATTCACTTGTTCCTCAAATCACAAATCAGCTCTAAGTCAGGAAAGAGGCACAGAGATGTAAATAAGAAAGCTCCTGTTGGAATAAATGAAGGTCTTAATTACCTGTAAAAGATATAAATTAAACCCGCTAAACTCCTTTCTTTGTCAGTGCTTATGACGTAACTGACCAGTACTGTTATTGCCATGATTTATAGGTCTAGCTCTGAAAGTGCTGCCTTCCATTTGATTCCTCTGACCTGCAATGAACATGGCAGTGGGAAATACTGCAGTATACTTTTTTTTTGGTCTCAGAAAAAATGAAGAGAAGAAACAATCCTCCCTCTCTAAATAAAAGGGGATAACTCTGTGTACTGACTCCTAAATTGCGTAAGAAGAGAGTTGTGAGATTAAGGAGTACCTGCTCTCAAATATAGTGCTTTATTTGAATCTTCTCCAGAGATCAGAAAGAAATCTCGGAGCACTCTGTTCCCTCACCCGTTTCTTTACTGCCTGCTACTTTGTTTATGCCAGTTAATATAATTTCTATAAATTGGTTATTTTCCTTTATAAATTAAGGTATGACAGGATGGTTATGAAAAAAATGAAGACTTTTCAGGAATACATTTAAAAATAAAAATAAACTTCAGGAGAAAATACTTGTACAAAAGGTAATAGATAAACTTTAGGTCCAGAAACTATTGTTAGCTTTGTAATACAAGTATATCCCTTTCTATATGTAGTTAAAGAAAATGTGCATCTATTGAAAGAAAGAAATGGAAGAATTGTATTTTCCATTGTGCACGAGTCCTAAATGGTCACACATTTTCACTGGTTGCAGTATTGTGATAGTATGGCATTTCAGCTGTGGCTAGTTTAGATAGTATCATGATCTCATGCTATTTTATCTGATGAACTGTTACTCCTTGCTTAATGAAACAACTTACATGTAATTCATAAGGGTAAGTAGGCAGATATATAACAAGGGATTAATCCTGTTTTAGAGCATGTAACATTTCCAGTAGTAAAGCTGTACTTACATAAGAAATTAAAAAGAGGAGAAAACCTGAGAATTTGTATCATACTATGTTGATTCCTCTGATCTCTTTTAGTGGCAGCAGGGACAAGCTTTATTTTTTCATTAACAATATTCTGGTGCTGTCTGAACTTGTAATGGATTGAGTTCTATAGGAAACTGTCTCCACTGAGCTGAACATGAAAATGAAGCATGTGATTACCTGAAATAAAAGTAGCTATGCAAAACATTTGTGATGGCAGATATGAAAAAATAACCCAAGTGAAAAGATTTAAATAGTTTTTTTAAACAAACGTGAAATTTAATTCCTGAGCCTATCCCTTAATAAAATTTTGTCCCTGAGAGGAAGTGTGTTTTTATGCCAGCAGCAGAAAACTCAAACCACATTCGATATTAAAAACTGGGAAAGATTCAGTCCATTGTAATAAAAAAAATAGGTGTGTACACTTTATAAAAGGTAAAGTGTAATAGTGTGGCTGCTCAATACTATGATATGTATTAGTCTAGTGTATTTGCTAGTGCAAAAGTAGAACTCAACTTATTCGAAACCTCAACGAAGTTAAAGTATTACTCAGAATGTGTCTTTGTTTGTGGAAACTATATGTTCAATAGCAGATAATGTTCAATTCTAATTATCAGTAGTCTTAAGGAACTGTAAGTAAACAGTGGAGTGACAGTTCATTTAGACTCAGCTTAATGTGTATATACTTCTGTGCATATAGTCCCTTTTTGAAAATATTCCAGTGTATATTTTCAGGAGCAAATATTCTGAGTTCAGATTCATATGCTAGCACACTGGTCTGGACTTCTACTGCTATTCATCATAACGGACAATTCCTGTATGACTATATATAGTAATCTCAGTATGCCTGAGGGATGCATCCTAGGAATTAGCAAAGGATTTATTTGAAAGTTTGTGGCTTTAAAGGTTTAACCAATCACGGAATAAAAATGGTCGTTTGGAGTTTGTGTTGGGAGGTTTAAAAAGAGGTGGCGTGTGTCATGTCCAATGGACCAAGTTTAACCTTTTTAGTGTAGTTGTGATTTTCTTAATATTGTTCTCTGGAGTTTCCCTCTTTTCAGTCTGTTAGAATCAATTGAGATTAATTATATCTCTGGTCTGAGCTGATGATGGCTGAAAGCCTGGAACCTCAGGAAATACTTTCTAAAGTTTCCAACTGTGAAAAAGCTGAAGAATCTTTATCATGAGGCAATGGTTTTTACTTGTTTCAAGTTCAGCTGGTTGAAAAATACAGAAGTTTTTCTGCTGTGAATGAATTACATCCCATTTTTGGGAACACAAGGATCACTATATTTTAATCTATCATGTCTGATATCATGCTTCTGAGATTTATACTGTACCTCAAAGCTCTTGAGGAAAGCAATATCTTACTTTGCAAAGCTTGAGATTTCTGAATACATGATGCTATAACGGCTGCTAAGACTTCAGGTTGGATGGCTTGTAAGATTAATAATACACATGTTCCCAAGCTTTTTATCTCCATTTCACTAATTCAAATACAGTTGAGTTTTAGAACTGGTGTGTAGTGACTAAAAATTTTTCACAGTCTGATAGATATTTGTTTGTTTCAGGCCATTTCCTTGCATGCAAACTGTAAACCATTGCAAATAGCACTAAATTGCCCTCCCTTGCAAGTAAGCAAGTATGCCAGGCAAACCAGGAAAAGGTGTGACTGCATCTTATACTGCTAAAAGGGAGATTAAAATTAGCAACATGAGGTAGTGTTGATAGCTAGTACATTCTGAGTTCTGTCTTTATAAAATCTGCCTCTGAAGCTTGGTAAACACTTTGGAAATGAACAGTTTTGCATTTGAGATGATGCAGAAACATTATTTGGTAAGTCCTGTAGCCTAGGTTCCAAAATCATCCAGACTGAGGGACATACCAGAAAGCACAATGTAGATTAGAATGTATATACAAACGGTCTATTGAAAATTTATGCTTGCACAAAGCATGTCACCAGTGCGGATTTAATGCATAGATAAAAAATTTTGTCACTGAGTGATGCTCAAGAGTTGGATGCTCTCATAAGCACCTTTCTTCAAACAGGTTCAATGCTTATCAGAAGCTCAGATGGTCCTTTTCCTGTGTGCCTCAAGGAACTTGCCTCTAGGCATGGTCAGAGCACTTGCACCAAGCTTGAGAAGATGGCTGCTTTTTCTGAGTTAGGGGACAGTTAGCAGGACATGACTGACATGTCCACATGACTGACACAGGGTATGAATATTGGTGGGGAGAATCAGTCATTTCACTGCTTAACAATGGTATCCCAAAGTTTCTCCTTAGATGTGTCCCTAAACCCTTTCTTTCTTGGCATGTTTTTAAATGGATGATTCTGGATATATGGACTTCAGGTGGATCTTGTCTTTTATCTCAGTCTGCTGGATCCATAATCAGGATGATCTGTGGTCGTGTTCCCTGAGTGCGCTGACAGCATGCATTGGTGCTAGATGCGTTTCTAGATGGCGATTCTGTAACATCTCTGAAATAGATCTATGTTTCCTGTATATATGAGCTGACACATAAATAACATGTCTAACTACTCCTAAATAATTAATCGTACAAATGTGAAGTCTACATATGCAATTCAAAAAAAATATAGTTCTGGAATGTCTTGTCAAATCATACATGCCATCAGTGTTTTCTTCTACATTTATTTTGAAGAATGTTTTTCTGGGATACTTGTCATTCAGCACAAAAGGGCTAGAAGATCACGCAGGTCAAAGATTATCCAGGTTTTATTCTCTATCTAATATTTATTTCTCCTTACCAGGTGATTTGTATATTGGAGGAGTGGCCAAAGAAATGTATAAGTCCTTGCCAAAACTGGTGCACGCAAAAGAGGGATTCCAAGGCTGTCTTGCATCAGTTGACTTGAATGGACGACTCCCTGATCTAATCTCAGATGCTCTCTTCTGCAATGGGCAAATAGAAAGAGGATGTGAAGGTATTAAATATGCTGATATTTTTTTATATTGCAGTGAAAGTATTGTGCAAATCCTGCAGAGTTTTGTTGATAGGTACACACCATACATGGAGAGACTATGTTTTACCTACTTCTAAGTGATCTTGTTTGACCCTTTCTTTTATAAAGACTGCACTATTTTTAGTATTATGGAGACAAGTGTGCACTGTGCCCTACAGCATAAAGATTGACATGAGAACATGAGTTAACTTCTTAAATGTTTATATAGGTTCCAGCCTTCTCCAGTGGCAAGATATTTTGCATGTATTTTGTTTACTTCTGATGTATTTTAATTAATGATAGAAACAATAGCAATTAGTGCCAATGAAGGCCTTTGTATCTTCATAACACTTAGGCATTAGCTAATGCTGAGACATTAGCTAATTAATTCCATTTTTAAAGCAGACATTTTGGGTTTATTAATTCAAGGCTAATTTATGAAACTGTTTAAGATGAATCTTCATCTTCCATCTTCTCTATTTTTGCTCACCCCTGAGATTTCTATTGTCATGAGCCTTCCTATCTGAAAACAGTAACAGCCAAATATGTTTTATCTCACAATTTTTATGTCTTTGTTGACTCATCTGGGTTATAATGAAATGTAAGTGAGGATAGAATTAGAAGAGGTGTATTTCTAATTGAAGTGTGTCGTCCTCTAGCTATTTCTCCAGCTGCCATTTAATCCCACGTTATTTTTACTATGATTTATGGAATAATTTAAAGCAATTCTCTGTCCTTGCCTATATATTTTATTCACATAATTCTGAATTTTATGGCTATGTTCAATTTTATGTGTTCTCCCCTCTTTCAAGTGCCATTCTTCTCTGGACAGAAAAATGTGTAAATGACATTGTGGAATTTCAAGTTGGAATCTTGATGATTTTGATATCAAGTTTGTTAAATTTGTAAATAGACATTGTAAAAACTACAAGCAGAGCTGGGGGCTTTTCTCAAGCTTAATCCGATAAAGCTTTTCTGGTGGATAAATTATCCTCTTTCGTTCTGCCTACAGTATGTTTGTAGAATTGGAACTTCACCTGCTGCCTTTAGTTAACAGTATAAATTCTATTGTTAGCACATAGAAACATGTAAAATTCACAACTCATTTCTCCATAGCTTTAGTGTCTATTTATTTCTATCAGGAATGGAAAAAATTTGTATAAATTAGTTTGTCACTGGTTTTAGAAAATTAGATTCTGCTTTCTGAATGATGTTAGCAAGTTCCATGCTTGCACCATCCCTTCAGAGAATCAAAGTATGCCTTAAGTCTGTTATACATTTCATAACTTATTTTGAAATTATGTAATTTTCTAAATGAATTTATGTACTTCAAAGAAATATTGCCACAGGCATAGAGTGCAAGTTCACCTTCTAAACCAGTGGCATAACTCAGTTATCGGTGAATTTAATAAAGCTATCAATAATTTAATAAAGTCTATATAAATATTGGTCTCTTTTTGTTGGAGAGTCAGCTGTTTCCAACACCAAAATCATCTGCACAAGCAAAATGGTCAAACCAGATGTGCTGCCTGGCTCCCAGAGAACTTCCTCATCAAAAGTCTTTTGCCCACAGAATGAAATCTTTGACGGCGTGGAATTAAATATTCTCTTCCAAATTTTCTGCTTAACCCTTGCAAGTTCACTCTTCTGTCTCATTCATTTACTTCAAGTCTTCCTGACTCACCTGTCAGCCTCTTGTCTGCAGACCATGGATCAGATGTACAAAAAAAAAGTTCTGACACTTAAAATATGATTTAAGTCACTTGCAAATTCAGATTCCTCCTAGAAGTCTCTTGTATGCCTCAAGCTCCCCAGAGCTCTGCTGCTCTGTACAGGCAGGACTGCCTTCACCCTTACAGAGCTGAACAGTTTTGCATCTGTCTCGTGCTGCAATGGGATGCATAAATTCTCTAAGTCCCCTAAGATGTTGAGTTCAAGGAGCTCAGGACACAGCCACAGAAGTAAATTCAGAACAATAAATATTATTCACTGCCACTCTCAATCCAAAAGACAGCTGGCCGTACTAGTGTGTATATGGCATTTATTAAGACATCAGCCTGCTGCAAAATATTTCCTAAGAAGTGAGGCACTTGGATTTGATCTTCTTCAAACTCTTATGGGATTGAATTCCCCACCATTCTGGTATAGAAAAAAAATCCTGGGGTGAAAGCTCTTTTTTCTCATTTCTATCAAACTGTGAAGCCATGACATACTACTAATTAATTTTATCTGTTAGGAGTATGTTAGTATCTGTTAGGAGTAGGTATTTCTCAAAAACTTTACTGTCATCAGCGTGTGTTAAAAATTCTTTCTTTGGAATGTTTTTTGCAAGCGCACATATGGGATTGGTGTGGCAAGTTGAAAGGCTTGCATTTCAAAGGTTCAGCCACAGGCAGATAGACATCTCTGTCCTCTATCATTGTGCATTGAATATAATTTACACTTGGCTGAATGCACCTTGTTGACAAATTTTCAATGGCTAGAACAGCTAGAAACATATATGTGCTAACTAGCTCATTGAATTGTTAACAGCAAACCCCAGAGCCAGGTTGCAAGTGTCAACCCTGTTTTTCTCTAGTCAAAGGTATTGTACTTTCTTTAAATACTTTAAATAAAGCACAATTATAGCAATTAGAGAATGATTAAAAAAACCCAAAACTTTTGATGTATTTAGGAGGAAAACGCACTGTGTACATTTGTATGTGTCTATAATATAAACTGTGCATTAAAAAAACTATATGAAAATTTTCAATGTATTAACATACATGATTCTTGGTAGCAAGATATGGAATTTTATAATGCTTTTAGTGTAATATATATCATGGAAGCTATCACATAAGACAAATGTAAATAAGCGACCAAATCCAGTCAATTAAAAAGTCTGCAGTGAAGACTGAATAAATTACAATTTTTAAATAGAATGTAAATCAAAAGGTGAGTGCTTGAGAAGAGTGTATTACAATATCTTTACTAAATAGCTTAGTTCTGTAATATATATATAGGAAAATATGAACCTGCTATAGTAGATCTTATAGTATTTGATGACATTAAACAGTCCTTCTCTGTTCTTTAAACAAACAAACAAACAAGAAAGCCTCTTTTTATTAAAAGAAATCCTTACATGTAAGCTAATCTTGATGTCAATTTTTTTTAATAATGACTACTATAGATAAGCAAATACTTCTAATAATCAATTTTATAAAAAGCAACATACCCTCTTTTTTAACAAGATTGTATCTGTATTTTTTTCCAAATACGTATGTTTTATAATACACTTCTTAGTGTGTTTACAGGGTCCTGCAGTTTATGTACTTTTAAGTCCTTGTGACTTTTGCTCTACTTTTGCAAAGATGAGGAAATTTAACATTGCATAACTGAAGTGTAAATAAATGCATGAATATATAACATTTAAACACCTACAGATATTTTCACTTCATCTTTGTAAAGTTTCTGAGTAGCAGAGTCTGGTGAGAAAAAAATGTGTCTTGTCTTGTCAGCTACGGGATTCTGTCATTATAATCCCCAGCTCAAGAAAGGGTGATGTAATGCCCAAATGTTTAAACTTCTGGGCTCAAAACTCAAAGAAAAGAAATCACTACCCTATGCCTGCCTACTGCAGTCAATTGGTTATGGGTAGTATTATTATTATTCGAACAGAAGGAAATAAAATAGTTAATAGTTTTGCTGCAGAAGGAAATAAAATAGTTAATGGTTTTGCTGAAGCGGGGATGCAGTGTACACTGCCCTCATTGTTAATCCCACTGGTGGCTGTTCAGGCCCTGGCTCAGAGGTGGGCTGGAGCAGTGCCTCGTTTAAAGCAAGTGGCCATTGAACTGACTTAAATCATATTGATATCGATTTTTCTAAAACACTGGCAAATCAAAAGAAAATCTCACACTGAGATCTTGGAAGGAGCTGTAATGTGAAAGAAGGGTTAAGTGGATTTCTCTATACAGGATGATTTAGGATATTTATATAGTCTTTGGACCAGTTTTGCCCTGTCATAAACGACTTGCAGTGGGAGTTTCAAATATTGATATGTCTTCTTCAAAACAATTTAGGAGAGTTTTATAATCCCAGAACCAAATTTTTCCTTGTGGTGTCAAGAGTCAGTGTGAAATGTGCATGTGAGCTCACAGTAATCTGTAGTTCATGGTCTGTATTCCAGTCTTCATTCACCAGTCATGAGGAAAGGGCTAAAAAAAAGAAAGACCAGAAAGAATGACAATGCTAATTATTCTTGAATTCAGTGTATCTGAACATGACAAATGGCTAGTCAGAATTCAGCCATGCATTTACTCTGCTAATGCATTCATATCTATCCAAGGAAGAAGGAAAAAAAAGCTTTTAATTTGCCTTCATTACATGTCATCAGCTCAATTAACCATTATATTTGTAGTAAAATACTGGCAAATTACTGCTTTCTTATTTTGGCTTGCCTGAAGATTTATGGCTATTAGCATTAATTTGTTTGCATTATATGGCATTTCTTTCTCTCTTTAACAGCAGCATGCACTTTACTCTGAATGTTTTTTTCTGTGTTTGCTGCCATTTCAATATTGCTTACTAACATTTAATATATTTTGCTTTTTTTTTATTTTGCTGACAAAGTTGCATTGATGAAAGCTGATTTGCAAGGTAGATAGCCCTGTGTGTATTAAACAAGACTGAAACCCCCAATGCATAGTTTTATTTCTGCAATAAATGCTCTGTACCTTTCAGAACTAAAATACGTCATTTTATTTCAAATTTTGTCTTTCACACCTCTAAAACAGTGGACTACATGAACTTTCATTTTCAAGAATAGCTTGCATAAAGGCTTTCAGTCTTGAATATCTTTGTATAGTGATTGCTTTACTGCTTTGATCATTCCTTTTCAAATTTCTTTATAATTCAGTAGTCTAGTTATGATTGTCTAGAAATAAAGTAGCTTTGTTTTTCATGCATATATCACATTTTGGCATGCCAGTTCATTAGTAGTCTGATTTTATGCATCTCCCCTTTAAAAAGCAACCTGCATGGGATCCCTGAAGCATGTGAATCAGTACTTGCCAACATTCTTGCCAAAAAATCCCAAACTCATCTTAATTTCAGACCTAAATCATTTAAAATAATTTGTGGGATTAAAACCATTGTATAGTGTAACTTCATTTTTTAAAATATTTTATTTTGGTTTTAATTTTATTTTCCAATCTTTAATTTCGTCTCTCAGAGCTTTGCTTTCTGTGGCATCTGGCTTTACTGTTTGAAATGTGTTTACAGGAAAAAGTAATCCTGAAGTTTTTAGAAAATATTTAGCCAGTTAATAGTCTAATATGAGATTAACAAATAGCTTACAACAAAGTTGATATTCCCACTGTACCTGGAATAACTCTGCTTCAGTTTGTGTATTCTTTTGTGTTTAACACATCAGTTTTAAAACTAAAGAAAATAATATTATAATATTATGTGCTGCTACAAAATCAGCAAGTTTATGTGCGTTTTACTTGTTAACTCTTTGTTCATTTGTTTTGAGATGTTGGCAACTAGTTCATGTGATCCAGTGAGTAATACCTTTCTTTGGAAGACAAAGTGCGAGTCCTTTTTTGTATATTCTCATCAGGCCCCAGCACAACGTGCCAAGAGGATTCGTGCGCAAACCAGGGCGTGTGCTTACAGCAGTGGGATGGATTCAGTTGTGACTGCAGTATGACCTCCTTCAGTGGACCACTATGCAATGACCGTAAGTACACTAAAAATTGCTGATCTGAGCACTCAAGTGCTTTAGGACAATATTATTTTAATATTAGATATTTAAATGAACTGGCAAACCCTGTGAAAATCTATAAGGTTTGTAAGAAGAGCATAGCTAAACTATACAGTATAAATTTTGGACAATGTGCAGTATCAAACACTGACAGAATTTGGTTTTATTACACTTGATTGCATGTCTAATATACTGATGGTTACCTGGTTGAAATAATCTCTTTGCTGCATAAATGTTACAAATAGTTTTGTTTTTTTTTTTTTTTCCCCGTATTGAAAAACCCTTTTGCATTTTATTATCTTAAGCTATATTGTAATTTTGTAGCATTATATCATGAGGGCTATAATTACTGTGAAACAGTTGACAAGGCTCGTTATCTCCCTTTGTAGATTTCTTTAGGTGACACATTAAGCATGCCAATAATAAAAGCTTGCCGAGTATTTTAGTTCTTTTAGATTTCATCTGAACAAAACTACATAACATACACCAACCATCTGGTCTTTCAGGAAAAGCTTAAATGTGTCAAAAATAAGGGCCCTGATTCACCAATGTCATAATCTAGCTTTATTTCAATCTAGCCTTATTGATCTAAATAGAATTATGCAGAAATGAAATTGGAATAGTAATGCAAGAGCCATAATAATTAATGGTAACTCATTGAAGTGAGCTACTGAGTTTTCTTTTTCACTCGTCACATTTGAAATTTCCAAATGTTGCACATTTTTATATCCTCATGAAGAGGGAATTTCTTTAAGGCCAAGCATTTTTATTTCTATTTGTATACATTTATCTGAATGAGTGACTGATGGTATAAATTGATGGCAGAACTGTCAAGTGTTTTGGATTTTTATGTCTTGTTCTGGTTCTCCAGTCTACAGCAAGGTGCACCTTCTTGAACAAACCCTAACAGAATAAGTATAATTTGAAAAGCTTCTGGCTTGAATTGTACAAGGCTAGAAAATGAACTGTATGCAAAAGCTACATTGCTAATTCTAATGAAAGTTCCAATTTTCTACTCCTGACCATGTTTGAAAACTATGGAAAGGTCTCACCACAGTCTGTTTCTCTGAAGTTGCTGTCATGGTAGAAATGAAATGTGGAATCAAAAAGCTTTCGATAATTTGAGCAAAGATTTTGGTTTATTTTATGTATATGATTCTGCCCTTCCTAGCAATGTGAGTGATTAGTCATACTGCTAAACTCATATTTTTGAAGATTTCAGTCCCCTATCTGCTACAGTAGAAAACGTTTTGGTTTTTTTCTGTCTTACTTTTAGGTTATTTCTGTTCTTCTCTGATCTTCCAAAAGTAACTAATAACTTATGTGTTCCACATCTAGCAAAGGAAAAACTCTGCTTATAAGTTTGTCTTAATACTAACTGATGTCTGGACCTGGAATATTCTATGAATTATTTCTTTGAGTGACAGCTATTGCATAAATCTGGCGAGCTGATAAACTCACATAAGAAAGATATTTACCAAACCGTGAAGGCTTGTTTGTATGGAAATGTTATGGACTACATTGCACACAATCAGATAATTTTCAGTATACTATTTATGATGATGGCTGCCAAAAATACTTACATTTTTCCCAGATAATTTTTTGTTGTTGTTGTTCTTTTATCACAAACGTGAAATATAAATTTATCCTAGATGTGAGTGGTTTGTAATAGAATGCAGAGTCTGGTAAATATGTTTGATTTCTGCTTTATCTTGGCTCCTTAGGTCAGTTCAGATACCAAAAAATCTGCAAAGCAAATCTAATGAGAGAGATTTTTCAAAATGGTGCATATGAGGGAAAGGAGTAGAAATGATGTTGTAATCTCCATGTCATCTAGATGCTCCTAGACTGCGTTCGGCTGTGTTTGGCAAGAGCATAATGAAAAGAGGAATGATGAAATGTTGCTACAGCTTTTAGTAACTTGCGTAGGCTGCGTACCACAGGCTAAACTTCTGCAGCACTGAAGTAAGACAAATTCCCTCCATGTGAAGAAGATTATTTCAGCGACAGGTCTGGAATAGCACCTGCTTGTTGCTGAAAAATGCACCCCCTTCAGAAGGATGTAGGCATGTTGCTGAGCAGTGCATGTGAGCATGTTTCCATTGCAGATTGTGCATGGAGCGATGCTGGTTGACAGAAGCCGAAATCTAACCCAGTATTGCTACACAGACAGGCCCTTGGCTTACTTTTCATTTGAATTTACAGTTTTATGTAAAATGGAGTATTCAGGGCATCAAAATCTCATAGCTAGAGGTTTTTTGTTATCAAACCCCAAAACTGACCACTTAAAATAAGCGTTAGTGGTCATAAGAGAAAGAGTTAGAAGTACCTGGTTAATGGAGACTTGCATCCCTCCTACAATGGATGTCCATGTCCAGGTGTTGGCAGCAGGGTGGCTTCAGTGAGGAGTCAGGGACTGCCCCGTGCCAAGCACAGCCAGCTCCAGCAGACACACCACAGGGCACAGCTGAGTCCCTCAGCCAACGTGGTGATGCCTCTGTGAAAACACACTTAGGAAGTATGCCACTCTTACCAAAATGCAGGACAGATGAAGGAGGAGGGAACAAAAAGAGTGAGAAACAGCAGACAGAACACTATGGTCAGCGCAAGAGTGAGCAAGCACCTGGGTGGTAGTTTGTCCCTTGGCCAGGATTAACCCAACACACTTCCCCACTATGTTGTTCCATCAGTTCTTATGGAACATATTTGAGTAGAAATTTCAGAGTGACAAAATAGCTGAGGTGAGAGGGAACCCGTGGAGATTGTCTAGTCCAACTCTCTGCTTAGAGCACAGTCAGCTAATACAGGTTGTTTAGGGTCATATCCAGTTGGGTTTTGAATATCCCTAAGGATGGAGACTCCACAACCTCTGTAGGTAACCTGTACCGGTGCTCAGTCACCCTCACGGCACAAACATTTTCCTTATATTTAAATGAGATTTTGTGTATTTCAGTTGCACCTATTGCCTCTTCTCCTGTCATTGAGCACCTCTGAGAAGAATCTGTATATGTCTTATTTACCTCCAACCCATCAGGTATTTTAAAATATCACTGACAGGATCCCCACTGAGCCTTCTCTTCTCCAGGCTGAACAGTCCCTGTTCTCTCAGCCTCTCTTCAAGCTTCAAGCCCTTAATTGTCTTTGTGGCCCTTTGCTGGACTTGTTCCAGTGTGCTAATGTGGCTCCTGCACTAGGAGCCCAGCACTAGGAGATAGTGCTCCAGATGCATGTTAGCAGTGCTGAGTAGAGGACAAGGATCACATCCCTCAAACTTTCTTCCTGTTCAACTCAGTCTCTACGAGGACGGCCAGATCCTTTTCTACAAAGCTGCTTTCCAGCTGGCCAGGCCCAGGCCTGCCCTTATGCATGGAGTTATCCCTCCTCACGTGCTGGATTTGGCATTTTCCTTTGTTTTATGAGGTTCTTGTCAGCCCACTTCTCCAGCTTGTCAGCGTTCCTCTGAATGGCAGCACACGCATCTGATCTATCAACCACTCCTCCCAGTTTTGTATCATCTGTAATTTGCATTAATGTGCACAAAATACCTTGCTGCATTTGAGTTGATAATTTCAGCGTGTTGCCCATAGTAACCTCAGTGCATGAAGATTTGACATGCATCATTCCTAGACTTCACAAATGTAAATGTTTCACATGTATCATTCTTGTCTTTAATTTCCAAAGCAGAGCATTTGGAAAATAATGGAAAAATAGTTTCTTGAAAAGTGTTATAGTACATTCTACTAACACAGTGTGCAAGAATTTTTTATAATCTTTTCTATAACAGCAAATTGTTACTCCTGTGCTGTTCAGTGTATTATTCCAGATGAAAATGTGCACTTTCTTTGAAAGTTCTCTCAAAATAAGCACCATGTGAGGCAGGTTGTTTCTTTCCCAGTCCAAGAGTGTCCTATATGTGTCAGCTAGAGATAGTTTAAGGAATGTCCTCCTATGGAAAATTACCTGGACCAGCCAAGGGTAAAGCTACAGTTTTACAATTGTAAACTCTAAACCCACCATTTAATCCACAAAAATTTTGCTTAGTTGCAAATCTCAGTACTCCACTAGAGTGAGTATGGAGTGCCTGTAGACTGTAAACCTCTGTGGTGGCACAGGTAGGAACATTCTGTGTTCTGCAGTTTCCTATTTCTGTGTTCTGCAGTTTCCTGGAAGATAAACAAAGCAGGGGAAGTTTCGATCTCAAAATTGTATATACATATTATCGTTTTATTTTTTGATGTGATGTGTCATGTGGAGACTCAGGGCAACACTTTTCTTTAGATGTGATAGGCAGAAGTGTAACACTGATGAGTGTAAAGCAGACCAGTAGCAGTTGTTCCTACAAAATGAGATTATATAGAAGACTGTACTAAAAGGACAGCTAATGGCTGTTCTTACAAATGGTTGGCTGCATGCAAGTGGTCATGAACATTGTAACTATTTCTAAGAGCAGGTTGTGTAGTGAAAGCTATCTTCCCAGAGAATTCAGCTTTTTATTAAAAGCAGGGTTGAAAATTACTCTGGCAAAACAAATGACAACAAATCTTAAGATATTATTTGTTTTCTATAAATTTACATCTTTTTTTACTCAGGCAGTCTTTAAACATAGCCCTATTAGTGAATGTAATGGCATGTTTGTGGAAACAAATACTGCTATTATGGCATAGAAAACAACAGACATAATAACATTGTCACATTACATTAGTATAGAAATGTTCTGTGCCAAATTACAGGTCAGCTTCAACACTGTCTGTTACCATAAGGAAATAATCTATTGGCGTTGTACTTGTGATGGTATAGCTAACACTGCGTCAACACTTCCATTAAAATCAATCTCTGAAGGGTTAGAACTTCACCACGCGGTCTCTTCTGACTAGGAATTTGACATTTTCAACCACTGTAACAAAACTTTTTCTAAAAATTCTCCGATTTTATTTTGACTCTTTACCAAGGAAAATCAAAAGCCTTCGTTTAAATGGAGAACTGTGTCAAAGTTAGAAAACAGGTTCATGTAAAACATTTTATTTTCTTGATATTTGATTGCATTCTAGAGATACTGCCTATCAGCTAAGACTGTATCTGTAGTGATGACTATATTTTATTTTCAAGTGTGTTTGAATGTTATTATAATAATTGGATTTTGGGACAATTTAATTAGAGGTTGGACAAGGAGTTCAAGGAAGACCTGCTAGGGAAAGATGGAATCCACCTGTCAAGGTGCAGCAAAATCATCTTTGCCACAAGCTGGCCAGCCTAGTAAGCAGAGAACCAGGACTAGGAATGTTGGGAAATGGAGATGACAACTCACAAGAAAGTGGACTGAATGTGACGAGAATGTGTGGAGCTCTGCCCAGGGACAAGTGATGAGCCAGCTGAGAGCTTATGGGTAAGGGTTAGAGGGCAGGCCAAAGTCTAATATGATGTGGTAGGTATCTGCTACAAACTGCCTGATAAGGAGATAAAAATAGGTGAGGCTTTCTTCAGACAAGTTGAAGAAGCCTCATGTTTGCAGACCTTGTCCTCATGAGGGGCTTGAATTACACCAGTATCTACTAGAGGGGCAACAGAGAAGGGCACAAACAATATAGATATCTGGAGTGCATCTATTTGCTGACACAGGTGATCAAGGAGCTGATGAAGGGCAACACACTGCTAGACCTCATATGTACAGACAAGGAAGAATGGATCGGGTTTGTGATGCTCAGGAAGCTGAGGTTCTTGAGAGGTAGGAGAAAGACAAAAAGCCAGAACACAATGCTGGACTTCAAGAGAGCAGACCTTGGCCTATTCAGGGACCTGCTTGGAAGAATCCCATAGGGCCCAGGAGGACTAGTAGATTTTCCAGGATCACTTCCTTGAATCTGAGGAACCCTCATACACAACCTCATGCACAGAAAATCAAGCAAAAGTGGCAAAAGGCAGGAGGAGTATCTGACGAAACTCAGACATTAAAAGGGAGTATACAAGAGGTGGAAGCAGGATTACGTGGCCCAGAAAGAAAGTAGAGATGCCCTCCGTGCATGTATGGATGGGGTTAGGAAAACCAAGGCCCACTTGGACTTCAATCTGACAAAGCACATGGAGAGTGACAGGAAGGGCTCCTACCAGCAGTGAAAGATCAGAAAAATGTGGGCTTGCAACTGAATGGGGTGAGAGGCCCTCATGGCAAGGGACAATGAAGAAACCAAGGTACTGAGTCTTCTTTGCCTTGGTCCATACCAAGACCAGGCTGTAGCACTTTCAGCAATCCCAGGTCCCTGAGACCACTGGGAAAATCTGGGGGAAGACTAAACTTGGTGGAGAAAGATCAGGTCAGGGAATATCTAAACAACGTAGACATATCCAGAGACCTGATGGGAGGCATCCATGAGTATCACAGCAATGCTGCTCTTGATTATCTACAAAAGGTAATGGCTATTGGGGCCTGTTCCTGAAAACTACAAAAAAAGTAAATGTTTCTCCTGTCTTCAAGAAGGAAGACCCAGGAAACTATAGGCTGTGCAGACTCAGTTTGATCACTGGCAAGGTGATAGAGAAAATCTACCTGAAAGCCATTTCCAAACATATTGGGGACAAGACAGTTATTAGGGGTAGCCAGTATGGATTTATGAAGGGAAAATAATGTGTTATTAAATGACAGTGGATCCGGTACTTAAGTATTTGTCATATTTTGCTAAGCTGACAATCTGTGTTCTGATTTGCAACCATGCCGAGCACTCAAAATTGAGATTGCAACAAGTACGTTTCCAGAAAGTCAAATCCTAATTATTTCAGATTGAACACACCGAATAGTGGATACTTTTGTCTGTTACTGAGGATAGTAGAAATGAGGCATTTAAAAAATACATTAGTGTTAAAGTTTATGAGAGAATTGGATATGAGAGTATTTGGCATTATAAAAATTCCAGGCGGAACTGAATGATCCTCTCTTCAGTGTAGTGTTTGGAGAGTGCATAAGTAATATTGAAGTTATACTTTGAACCACAAAACCCCTAAATATTAAGTCAGCATTCAACTTCCGCAATAAGTGAGCAGTTTTATAAACACCAGCCTTCTTTACAGAAGAACTCTGAGCAAAACAGGCAAATTCTGCAACAAGAGTCTTATACTTTGTGAACACGTAATTAGCAATTATGTTATAATCCATATGCAAGGAAGGGTAATTTAATATTGCACACAGAAGTGCACACCTGGCTTTCCTTAGGTTTGCAGTGTTTTGTGTTTAATATTGTGTGTGTGTGTGTACATTTTTTTAAAAAATCACACACTAGTGTATAAAAAATAAGAATATTATTTTCTCTTATCCATGTCACTTTTACAGTCTTCTGAACTACCATATTCTGTTGAGAATGGATGGTCATTCTCTTCTCACAATGTCTTCCTTCTTCTGTAATGGAAATCAGAGGGTAGTACTCACATAATCTCTGTTTACATTTTCAGTCTGGTATTACACAAATGATGGATTTAAATTATCTTACTGCATGTATTTCTTTCACATGTATTAATTGATTTAACTGTTTCGGATGCTGCATCTTTTGGACCTTTTGACACCTAGAGTGTTAAGGTCAATCTTAATGCTACTTTTCTGAGAAGGATATATACAAAATAAAGAAGCATAATTAAACCAGTGACCAAAAGCTAAACCTTAAAAGACACTCAATAGTACTTTCCAAAATAATATTACATATTCCTAGCTAAGGCTTTGCAGCTCCTAGCTACCGATAAATGTATAACCTGCTATTAAGAAAAGCGATAGAAAATTCCTCAGAGTACTTTAAAACACATTTGATTTCCATCTCCAGTAACTGAGAATTAAAAAATCTGTCCCTGATAATATACCAGTCCAAATACTTCATATGATTATTTTGCCACAGAGGCTCACAGGACACAGGAGAAATAAAGATAGCTGTACACAAAATTACAATGCAGGGCAAGCTGCTGGAATGATCTAATTGAAGAAATTTTAATTTGTTTCTTTTATCTTATCCAATATCTCTCTGTAATGAATATCTGGAATTTCTGGTGACAAATATCAGTGGCCTGATTTGTATAAACTTCAAAGGAAATAGGACTTCACACATGCAGTCTTGAGAATGCAGAGATGTTTAAGTGTTTAGGAGGATTAGAAAATCTGTAAAAAGAGCAAGGAAAGCAAGAAGTGTTGCCTGTGAGCCATGGCTGTGGACCAAGATCACTTTTTAAACTTTTTTCTTTTTACTGGAATCCTAATCAGGATAGACTGCACCTTGAACTGTCTGGTTCCTGTGATGTATTATGGGAGCACAGGTTGCTCCAGCCAGAACTATGGTGCATGATGCACAGATAACAACATTTTTTCAAGGTTTTAGTGGCCCAGTTCTATCAGGTTTTGTCTTCCTCTGTTTTATGTGGGTTTTGTAGTATGTAAATTTTGTCCTTTCATGAAGATATATCAGTGTATTAATTATGCAAGTTAACAGGCATGCTTTTCTTGACAGTCTGAAAGCAAGTTTTAGAATTTTTTTTTTCATTTTACCATACAAATTCTGGAGTAGTTAGTTCAATGAACTATCCATGGCTAAAATAGTTAAGTAGTTTCCATTTTCTTAAGTGCATTACAAACTATCCCTTTAAAAAATGAAAATAATAAAAAGTTGTTTGGCAATGATCGCAGAAGCTCTTACATCTGAGAATATTTCTAACAAGCAGTAATAAATAAAGTTTTAAGTGGGATTCTTGATACAGAGAAAGCCAAAAAGGAGATTTCAAGGTAGCCAGAATTCATAGTTATAGTTGTGCTTGTAGGTCAGATAGAAGCAATTATGCAACATTTCTGGCTAACTCTGAGGTATTTTCTATTTCACAATATTAAAAATGGAACATAGTGTCAGAAATTTCCAAGCTTATCTCTGCCTCTGGAGGAATCAAGGGAATCGTTAAATTGGATTTTAGTATGTCAATAATATCTTTCTCTTATTAATGGCATAATAATTTTTTAAGTCAAATGCTAGAAGTGTTTCCAGTGTCATAAAGGTGAAAATGATTAAGGGTTAATTGCATATATTCTCATGGAACTAAAATTGTTCTGTTCAGTATCATTAGATTCCTTTCTCTAGAACTTTCAATTATTACCATTTAATAACATACTATGTACAATTGAGGCCTTAAATTTGTGTAGCCAAAAGCTATTCAGAGTCATAAGCATACTGGACAAGCACTCTCACTGTTCCTTCTCACAGATTTCTCTGAACATTCCAACAATATAATATATTATAATCAGTTTCAGGTACCTAGTAGTTTTCTGAAGAAGATTAATCACTATACATGGCACAGCTATAGCAGCAGTTTTAGCTCTGAAATGGTGTCAGTCATTCTTTTCCAACAAACGCAAAAAAAGTGCAATGAGTAAGTGCTAGGTTTTTAAATAGATGACAACTGCAAGGGTCACAAATGGTAAGAAAGAAGAAAAAGCTTTCCCAGGCAGTGTCTTCTGTAACTCATAGCAAGAGAATAGCTCAAAATGTATATATAACTATGTGTAAGATATTTAAGTACAATGGCACAACGATGCACAACGGTGCTTCAAGAAGCTAAAATTGTTTAGTCTTTCTGAAGTCTTGTACAACTGGACTCAGGTTACTAAGGCAACCTGATCTTCTTCCGTGTGTATTCTGGCTTAACAGATAGGTAGGTTAGAGTCAAACTACATTCATATGAGGAACTCCTATACTCATATGCAAGATTTTGTTGGTAGCTTGACACCATCTTCCAAGCCTTCTGTGTGTTCATTTTTACTAGGTGCTGCAGAAAATGGAGGCAAAGAAAACCTTTTGATTAAAAGCAGAGTAAACGAAATTACCTGAATCTTACATGGATAAATCAAGGTGTTCTGGAGTCCAAATTCAAGATCGGTGTAATTCCTCTGAAGCTGAGAATGGAAGCATGCACTGGAGTATATCACAGAAAAAGATACATTATACAGATATTTTTGTGGCTTTCATTATTTTGTTCCCATTCTACAGGGTGGATAATTGTACCTGGTTTTGACCACTTTTGGCTTACCAGCTCCACCTAACCAGCAGTTCATCTGAATGAAATTTCCATATTTTTCTTAGCACATACATCCATAGACACGCTTGTTTTCCCAATGTCACATGTGACATTTAAGATCCTTCAATATGTCATTTGATTTAGGCTTATGAATCTTGTATACTGATGTTGTATTTGAAAGTCTTCATAGCTATTTTCTGCTTAGGTATTTTAGGAAATTATGAAAGAAGGTAACAGAGTCGGTAATAACAGTATGAAAAAATACTGATGGAAGCAGCACTTCTAGGGCTGAAGGAATTTTACAAGATTTTAGTGTCTGGTTGCTTAATGAAGGCAACCGCAAATTGAGGTCCCAGCCTGGGGAAAACCACTTCATATTAAAATCGGTCAATACGCAGCTTGGGTACTGAAAAGTTGGAACTGTAAAAAAGATGGTGAAGAACAGCTAATGCTTATGAAGCTGTTTGGTCCCCACAAACCCAATTTAAAGGCTGTATGCCAATTTGTTGCTAATTCTGGAGGAATGTTCATGCTGCTAAGCTTTATGCTTTCACTCTTTGTAATGAAGCCATATTTTGAATTAAAAACAGATATATGAAGAAGCACATCATTTCACTGCAAAAATCCACACACTAAAAAACACTTAAAATGTATGATATGCAGTATTCAATGTCAAAGTGCATTAATATTTAGAGATACCATTTGCAAATCATCTTAAGCTCTAGTCTGCTTTACCATATAAGGAAGTCTTCTCTATAGTGTTTGTTGTTTTAAAGTTCTCTCCCTTTTAAACAGTGTATATCTTAAGAAAACTTTTAATCAGATCAATGGTCTGATATTTTGATTATATTTAGTATTTCACAGAGAGGTTAGAGTACTTTGAGTTTGGGAACTTAATGCTACTCAGAAGTTTCAGCTTTGGAGGACAACTCCCTTCTGTCCAGAGGTGCTGAAAACAGGAGCTGAAGGCACTCAGTCCTTCCAAAAATCAGGTTTTTGATCACTTATAAAATATAAATGTTGCTGTGTGTTGGGGAACAGAGGTGTATATGTGCATCCTGAAATAAGGCCAGGACAGATGCTTGCTACCAGCAGACTGAAATTCAGTTACAAGTCAAGTCTCAAATCACCAGTTGAATGACTAGTTCAAATATGTTGAAATCCAAAGTCACCATATAAGGTCATAGCATATTCCCTTTCCCTCAACTATTAAACCCACTTCTTAAAACTAAACGCAGAGATTTTGAAATTGCTTGAACTTATTTCTATTCTCCTTTTTTTCCTCTTCATCCCACCTTCTCAATCATCAAAACATGTTACCCTGGGCTCAGGTTGATGATGGTCATGAATTTTCTTCTTGTCAAGAGTAATTGTAGGTTGGCTTTCCTGCCTAGTCAAAAATTCATCAGGAAGCTGATTTTAACAACTCATTCTGTAAGTGGCAGATGGTAATATCTTTGCTCATGTTAATTTGTTTGCTTTAAATACTCATGTTATTTGGTGCTTACTGAAAATTGCCTTTTTTTGCAACTTCATGACCTGTAATCATAGTGGCTGTCACATATTTGGACTAGTTTTACAGCCAACTCATATTTCTGGTTCTGACTTTGGGCCAGAACTCTCCTGAAGAGAACCAGAAGCACCACAACCCTTCAGCACATCAGGAGAAGCCAAAGATCCTCCTTAGTCTTTCACCATTACTCATATTGTAGAAGGATAGTTGTCATTAAAGCCCCCCTGCACTGTTTCTCCTTCAAGCAGTTGCGTGCTGCATGGCATATACACAACAATTACCCAGTGTTTCTGAGAAATGTCAGAACCTTGCACAAATGTACTTACGTTTTGCATGAGCAGTAAATCGGACACATTCTAAAAAAAGTCAAATGTACTGAGCAGGTACAAAACCATCTGTATAACTCTTTGACAAATGGTTCAAGACTACTCAACAGTGTCAGCCTTGCTGCACATAAAGACCTGATATGCATATGGGTGGGGAAAAGTCTGAGATTCCTAAGGATCCAGCAGTTCAGCCAACATCCTGGGTATCTGAAAACATTGGACAAATATGAAAGCTCCTCTAATTTTAGCTGGAATCCCAAAGTCAAAGAAGAGGATGTTCAAGAGACTAGTTAGAGATCTGTTTAGTAATCTTCTCCCACCTGCTTTCTCTCTTTGACCAAGTTCTGCTTTAGCATTGAACTCCAGTCTTTCCTGTTTTATTCGGTCTTTTTTTTTTTTTTGTCTGCTGAAGGGATGGGGACACATTTTAATAGGCTTCCCTTTCTGTTTCTTGAGGTGAAGACTTTATACCAGGAAAATATTCAAAATTACAGTATCTCTGTAATTGAAAGCACTACAAGGAATAAACGAAAAACGTTTCCAAATTTGCTGGACTGGTAGTGGCATGTCAGGTCCAGTTCAGATATATTCAGAACTGAGTATATTTAATTTCTGTACAACTGAGGCCTGAAAATTTTTGAAAGTCTTAATTTTAGGAAAATTTTACTGAACAAACATAATAATATTTCCCCTTGAATTTCTACCCCAAAGCTTTTCTCTTTCTTGCCTCTACTAGCTACCACTGTGTATTAATAGTGATATTTAATTTGAATTATTTAATGCAGCTTTACTGGGATGACAGCCAACTTCAAAGAAAGCTTCTGTAACCCCAGCAAATGCACAGGGCCAAGAGATGATATTTTCATTGAAGATTAACCTTTTCCTGTGGATGATACTGTATGCCAGACAACAGGGAAAAGCTTGTGGATACTGATTCATAAGACTATAACAAAAATGAAGGGTATTGTAGTCTAGAAAAGTTATTTCTTGTAATCTGACTTTTTCTGCATGGTGAGGTTTTTTTTTTATTCAGTTGACCAGAAGGTAAGTCTTCTAAGGATTTGCTCCAACTTGTTTCTCTGTCCCATTCTGTAGGAAGAAGAATGAAGTCAGGATTAAGGTCGTGTAATAGTCACAATGCTGTAAAAACATTGTTGAATTAAGTGCTTTGGAAAACATCAGTGTTGAAAGTCATAACTGAAGAGTCTCCTCTATGTTTAGAGCAGGAACAGCATCATAAGTAGCAATATAAAATTCCCTTAACACCCTGCTAATGGAACCCTCCAGAGACACTCTCCAAAAATAGGAATTATGTTCCTTTTTAAAAATTTCTTTAAAGTGCTGATCCCATATAGGTTCCAAAATGGGGGTGTCAGTGGGAGTGGGGATGGCAGAGATATTTTTAAGTCATGTCATATAATTCAGCATCACCAGTGCAACTGTGGTGGCTGTGGGGGTACAAGTCAGGAGCGTATTTCAGGCTCTGAAACTTCTTAGGCCAGCTCTGCATCCTAAACCAAGATCTTATAGAACTACATCTGTAGCTTGATATACCAGAAATAATTACTATGGTGAGAGGGTGCTGGGAACAGAGAGTAATCTTGCTCATTTTGTGCATAGTAAGTGTAAATATGATGTGTAAATATTGATGGAGTTGTATGTTAAATAGTTTTTAAAACTGGAAAGCATAAGAAAGAAGGAGTAAGAGATAATGTGGAACTTGTAGGGAGTTGTAACCTTACATGTAAGTGTTGGGAGTTGTACAGCCCTACGTCATAAATTGTGGACACTACTGGGTAGTTTGAAGCAGAGTTCTAAGTGGTTTTAAGTACCAAGGGGGTAAGGCCTACTAGTTTTTAAGAATAGTAGAAAGTATGCAGAAGAAATTCCATAGGATATCTGTACACTTGTAAGATTATTTAAACTGAAATATGGATTATTGAAAAGCATCCGTAAAACAGCAAATACTAGTTTCCCCATGTAAATATTCTGAAATTAAATTTAATATGTATGTTTATGTGAGTAAAAATGTGGAAGGGTACAGAATTACAAAAGTGGTCTCATTTGAAGACAAAAATTCTAGATGGGTATACTCTGAAAGATAATTTAAATTATTCCTTCATATCACTGTTAAGTGATTCTGAAGAAATCCTTTTTTCATTGTTCTGTTAAAATATGATTGCATTTTTTTTTTTAAAGTGGGGATGGGAACTTTAATCATGGACCAATAACAGCATTTTGGAAATTTTTTCTCTGCCTTATGTACATGTCAGTATATATGCCAGTAATCCCTTTTTCACATTAAGATGTTTTCTAAAATTCTCAGTGTGAACAATTTGTGTAAATTTTTTTTCTGCTTCAAGATGAAAAAGCTATAAATCCAAAGATGAGGTTTAATATGAGTATGCATGTAGCAGACATTCTGTTTTTTAAGCAGTTGTGTGAAAATGCAGTCTTTTCATTAAATAGACTTGTTTAGCTGGGAAGAGCCTTCATCTTTATGGACAAGTAAAAATTACAAAAGGAGTGCAGAATAAGTATGCAGTTCAGAGGTCCCTGAAGACCTTTAGGATTTAACTTTCATTTGCTTTTTTAATCTTAGAATTCTTTATTATTATGTGGAAGCATGTGGTTTAGTTCTTCAAGGTGGCAGGTGGTAACAATCCCATAATTATGATCTTGGTTGTATGTTGCCAATGCACAAAGGGGAACCATGGGAATCCATTCCAGTGTATTTCCAGTAGTCACTGCATGTTGCTTGTGCTTTTTATAAAATCCTATGTAAATCTCACTGTAGTAATAAAATTACTGAAGTTATAAAAAAATAAACATTTTTAACTTTTGCAGAAAGTAACATAAAATCATTAGTCATCATATATCACTCTGCCATAGATAGCAATAAAAATATTTTAAAATTATGAATAACACATATTCCTGTCCAGGCTGCCTCTTTTTCGCCAAGCCTCAACTATTTAATATATAAATTATTTAACCCACACTCGTCCTTAAAATATGATTGTATCATCATTTATATTCAGTTTAAATTAGATTTCAAAAGGAAAACACTTTCAATTATATTTATTTCTATTGCCATCTGTGCTGTAAAACTTCTGTTTATTAGTATTTTTATTCCATTTAGATATAATGTGATTTATCTCTTCCCTCAGCTTAGTAAACATTTAGGTAGTAGTTCTCCGCAGTTTTTTATGACTGGACTTGAGGCTGTTTTCAAGCACTTTAAGACCTTTATTTTCTTTCATCTTGGAGTGACATAAAAGGGCCTTAAGTAAAAAATCCAGTATATCTACAGAGCCAGAGTAATTACCTTAAGAAGAGAGAATGCAATAGAGCAGTCGGAACAGGACATCTGCCCCCAGCCCCCAGGACAGCAATACACATGAACAGGAGTGTGGACCCAAAAAGGGGATTCTGCTTTCTTCTGGTGCTGACTGTTCTGACCTGGATAATCGCTGGGATTCTCAGATACACTCCAGTGGCCATGTGTCCCCTGTTCACTGCCCACAGTGGATTTTCTGCCAGCATAGGTGAGAGCAGTTTGGGATTCGTTTCTATCGGATGTCAGTGGACCACAAATAAATAACAAACCATTCACCTAAGCTATTGCAGTATTATATACAGAAAGTGATTTCTGCTATCCAGACAATTGTGTTATCCAGCAGATTGAAGAGTGTAACTTTTCAAGGAAAATATGTCAAACAGGTAGAGGCTATATCAGCATTAACATAACAATGAGCAATTTTGTCCACTCCAAACTAGCAGTAATATTTCATACCTCTTTGTGAAAAATATCGAGTATACTGTGACATTTGGGATCTGCATTCATAGATGACAGATACATTAGAAAAAGGTGATAATAACAAAATAGTTATTCATCTTCAATGCCTATTTTTATGTGCACTTTCTCCTGAAAGGTTCTGTAGCATCCCAGATGAGTATGTTTCTGTACCATACTGTTCGTTCATATTAATGTTTGAGACAGTAATGAATTTATTCATGAGAACATACATGTCAATTCTGCAGACAGTGCAATAAGCATGCAGTGATGTTGTGGCTGTTTTAAGTATCGCCTCTGAAAGCTGTTTCTTTCAGTGCTGATATTTGCCCTGTGTTTATGCTGTGGGTAGTCAGTTGTAATGATCAGACTGGAAGCAATTTCTCTGATGTTTTTAAAAGTAGGAAATGATTTTTTTACCTACTTGAATGTCAGTTTTCCGTGAGTAAATTAAAATGTTACAGAACCAAGACTGGCAATTATTGCCAATTGTAATATTTCCCAATCTCCTTTTCTTTTTGGCATATTTCAGTAATTTTGTATAAACAAAATTCTCCTGTGATTGAATTTCTTGATAAAGCTGTCTTAAATTGATTGGGAGCAAGATGGATTTCTAAAGAGGCAGTTTCCTTTGTAGATAGCCGTGAGTACTATCTCTGCCTAATGAGACCAAGGCCTTCATTGCTCTGATATTGGGGTTGGATGTGCAGAGCATGTGTCTGAATGTGGATCTGCTATGTAGCTGTATAAACCATGGTATGGCATAGGGCCATTATTAAATTTACTGTATGCTTCTGTGGTTCCTGGCAATGCAGTTTTGTCTACTGAGACGCCATCAAAATAAGCTCCTCAGGCAAAACACCCATTAAACTTTTTTCTTTAAAGAAAAAAAGTCTTATGCTAATTTGCTGCAATTTATGTGTGCTTTGTGATTCTACAGCTGAGCTTGTCAATGAAACTGTGCTAATCATTAGGAAGACAGTGCCCGTGTGCATTCAGAATCATACAACTACCACTCCATAACTAAAACAATATTCTAAAGGGTTTGGTTTTGTTTTTTCCTGGATGGTTAGAGTCTTACAGCATGTGATTTTGCACTCTTTTCTCTCCTTAAAAATCCTTGAGTATTTTGTTTGACAAAATAACTGTTCTTACAGTGTACTTTTTTCTTTTATATAGTGTAGTTTAATGATGGAAAATGGACGTCTCACAGATAAAATTACATACTACATACTATTGTGTCCTGTCTCAAAGATTTAAGCCCTGTAATCTTTTAAAAATTGATCGTTAGTCACTTATCTTCCATAATGTTACTGTTGGCTAAAAATTTGGAAAACAGTTAAAATAAAAGAAAAAAAAAAATAATAGGAGACAGTAGGTAGCACTTTGTGGGAAGACCATTAGAAATGAATAGGGAGTGGGTAGCAGAAGCATATCTTATGTTTCAAGACCTCAGAAGACCAAGATGGAAAAAGACCTGTTCAACTGTTTTAAAATATCTCATTGATTTTTTTTTTTCTCATGCAAAAAACTGCAGGTCTATTCAGATGTTGAAAAAGCAATTTTGATTCCATTGTATTTCTTCACACTTGAAATCTGTGTCTGTTTGTCTCTTCTGGAAAGCTTAATGCAACAAAATTCATACAAAACTTTGCCATTGTGTGAGCATCCCAAGTGGGTGGTGCTTTCTATTGATATTTTAGTATTATTTCATATTATTTGAAAATAGATAAATTCCCACAACCATGCAACCATGCAAGTGCAGGAATAAGATTTTATTTGCAACATGAAGCAAAGTTTGTTCAGACAGGAGAATTTTCACATTACTTGATTGGTCAAATTCATATAGAATCATAGAATCATTTAGTTTGGGGGAGACCCTTAAGAACACCTTAAGCAATAAATACTGTCCCTAAGAACCTTGTCTAAATGCCTTTTAAACACCTTCAGGGATGCTGACTCAACCCTGGGCAGCCTGTTCCAGTGCCTGACAACCCTCTCTGTGAAGAGTTTTTTCCTCATATCGAGTCTGAACCTCCCCTGGTGCAACTTGAGGCCATCTCCTCTTGTCCTGACACTGGCTGCTTGGGAGAAGAGCCCAACCCCCTCCATGCTACAACCTCCTTTCAGGTAGTTGCAGACAGCTATAAGGTCTCCCCTCAGCCTCCTTTTCTCCAGGCTGAACAGCCCCAGTTCCCTCGATGACTCCTCATCAGACTTGTGTTCCAGATCCCTCACCAGCTTTGTCACCCCACTCTGAATCCTCTTCAAAACCTTGATGTCTTTCCTGTAGTGAGGAAACCAAAACTAAACACAGGATTCAAGGTGTGGCCTCACCAGTGCCCAGTATAGTGGCACGATCACTGCTCTAGTCCTGCTGACGGCACTATTCCGGATACAAGCCAGGATGCTATTGGCCTTTTTGGCCATCTGGGCACACTGCTGGCTCATGTTCAGCCATCAATCAACACCCCAAGATCCTTTTCCACCATGCAGCTTTCCAGCCACTCCTCCCTGAGCCTGTAGTGCTGCCTGGGGTTGTTGTGACCCAAGTGCAGGACCCGGCACTTGGCCTTGTTAAACCTCATACAACTGGCCTCAGCTCAATGATCCAGCCAGTCCAGATTTCTCTGTATGGCCTTCCTACCATCCAGCAGATCAACACTCCCACCCAACTTGGTGTCATCTGCAAACTTACTGAGGGTGCAGTCAATCCCCTTGTCCAGATCATTGATAAAGTTATTAAACAGAACTGGCCCCAGTACTGACCCCCAGGGAATGCCACTCATTACTGGCTGCCAACTGGATTAGACTCAATAGCTAGGATTTGGTCTGGTGTTTGTGACTGCAAGAAAGTACATGATCATGTGCAGTGAACAGTAACAGTTTGTATAATTAATATCTTACTCTTTTCCACATTATTTCTAAATACTGGAAAGATGCTTAGAGCAACTTGTGCTGAGGCCAGGAAAACTTATTTTTAAGCAATGTTTTTAGCTAGACATTTCAGACTATCTCACAACATGCTCTACTTTACATATTTCTGCTCCGATTCTTTTTTCTCATTTTTATCTGAGTGTCATAATTAGATCAGAGGCTTTACCTTGTTAGGATAAACCCATGACCCATCTCATCCATTTTTCAATATTGGCCAGATGCAAGGTGCTTCTAGTGAGAGTTTAAAAGGTGAGTGGCTGAGCCTGCCTATAGGAAATATCGACATTTATAAGCTCTGTTTACATTTATTCCTGGACAAGTTTTTGTTTCTTAAGTAGTGAGAGATCTAAAAAGAGTTATGTAAGGGAAGAGTATGTAGTCTCAGTTATTCTAATTTTACATTTTGGTGGGGGGCCTAGGGAAAGAAGAACTGCAGGTTATGTAGTTTTTATCAGAATAGTACCAGATCTTTATATTGTTTAATCCTTGCTTACAACTGCCAGATAATACTGGTTTGGGTTTTCTAACATACCAAAGGTTGATGCAACACTTTAGCTACCAAAAGTTCTGGATATTTTAATTAAATGCTGTTTCTGTTAAGCATTTTAGCATTTAGCAGTATTGACTCTGTGCTGAAATTTCGTTTTGCTTAGAATTCGGTAGCTATGATTTTCAAAGCACAATTGCAGCCTTAGTGCTCTCTGGTAAGGATGGGAAAATGCTTAGGCTGAAATGCTTTGCAAATTTCTGCACATCAAGGGGTCACCTGCCAAGATGCTGCTTTTCACAAATGTCGATCTCTCACAGTGGGAACGCACAGGGGCAATTGCTCTCAAAGAGATGCTTTACTCTCAGGTTTGCTTTCCCTAGCTAGAGGTAGTTGCATGTTAGTTCCAGGTGCCTGTTGGGGACTGCTACATCTGACCATCTACAGCATCATTTTAGGTAATTTTGCATCCTTATGAAACTTGTTAAAAAGCCATTTTAGATAGATATTCCATGCTTTCCAGACAGGACAGCTTGCTGAGCTGGTTAGTAAGAACTGTTTGTATGTACCTCTAAAAGATGGATTGGAAACAACTGAAAGACCAAAACAGCAGGACGCTGGGCGAGGAAGAAAGAGATGACTATATATATATGGTGTCCCTACCTAGAGACAAGTGACTTTCAGGGAGATCAAAGGATGCCACTGCTCTCAGGCAGCTTTTTGTAAACTGAGGGAAGAATATAAATTGAAAACTGCAGACATGTGCTCTGATGTGAGGTTACAGAAACCAGCCTTTAACCTTTGTAATTTAATTCTCATGACCTGTGGAGCACAGTTTCCCATGGCTGCATTCACATGAGAGAAAGAATAACTGATTTTCCTTTTTATCTTTCCCGTTTTAGTTAAAAAAAAAAAAAAAAAAGGAACAACTAGGCAACCAACTGAACAAAATCCAACACTCTGCCATTATTACCAATATCTTTTGGACTTAGGCATTAAAATTTGAGGCATTAAGTTTGAGAACAAAGCCGGGGGCGGGGGGAGGGTGTGGGGGTGGTGAGGAGAAGAGAAACCACCTGCTTTTAGGAGAGGTTACTGATTGTTTGGTTGTTTTTCATAAGATACTTCAATGAAGATATTCACCCCAGAAGGTCATTGCCACAAAATGAGCCAATTTCCCTATCTTAAAAGATACCACAGAGGCTAAATTCTACAAAGGGCAATAAACTGGCTTCCAAATGGCTCCTGATCATACAAATACTGCAATAAGGTGATTTGTTATTATAGTGTCTCATAGCACTCCATAGGGCAGCACTTGTGGACACTATGTCTTCTGATTTCCTAGCTGCTACATGCCATTTCTGCTTGGGTTTAGAACTCAATGAAACAAGAATTTACCCACCTGAATGTGCTCTTTCAGAACAAATCTTAACCTAGTATTTTTTCAGACCTCTTCAGACCCTGCAGAAAACCTGAAGCAGACAATAACTCCTAGGTAGCAGATGAAGAAGGAATTAATGTATTTTAGGGGTTAGCATAACAAACTAGAGAAGAAAATGTGCATAGGTGCTTCAGGTTTTCACAGTTTCACAAATGATACTTTTTGTACAGTCAGAGTTGAGGCAGCCTAACATGCACAAAGCTTTCTTTATTCCAGGGACGTGTAGTTGATGACATACATCTATGTCCATGATAATTTAGGAAAAAAACAGGCAGAGAGAAAGGAAAATTCTCTAGTGACCAGTGTGAAGAGAAGTGGTGGGTGCCCCAGGTGAGCATCCTCTCCTGGGTGTCCTGTTCTGTACTGTGAGGAATCACAATAATGTCGACAACCACCTTAGCCATTTTTTTCCTCAAGCAGATGATACCTTTCATCAATGGCTGCTCAACCTTCTTGCTGGTCTTTGATGACAGTTTGCCATTTTGACTCTGATAGGAGTTTGCTTAATTTAAGAGTGTACGTGTTGCACACCAACGGACTGCTAAGCCTTGTGCCCACCTGTTAATTGATAACATCAGATATTAGAATGAGTTTTATTCACTTACCTTGCTAGTGCTAGTATAGAGTCACCTAACAGTCTAGAAAGCTTGCAGGAGGATGGGGTGGTGGTGGGAATCCTAGTGCAGAGCTAGAAACAAAAGCTACAGGGCGACAACACGAGGAGACAGAGGAAAACCAGTATGATTTAGACATTGAAAAGAGTTACTGTCTCAGGGATTGTGACAGAAAAATGGTTCAAAGTGCACAGTGCAAGGCTGCAAGGATTCACGGTTGGGAGACCAGACACAGCTGTATCCACAGTGGAGCCTCAGGTGTGCAGGTGGAAGGCTGAAAAGACAGGCTGAAACTGTGAATGGGAGGCCTTCGGCCATACGTGAGTTAAAGCACAGTGCAGCATACTTAAAATCCTGTTCCTGGATGTGCCAAAAGCACTTTGCTTTGCCAACACAGAGCACATAGCTGCCCTTTTCAGGCAGCGGTGTGGCACAAGTACTCCCGAGCACATGCCAGAGTAGCATTTAAGCAGCTGTGTGGTCTCTTTCCTTCTTGCCACTATACATCTGAGAAGCAGTAGATACAAATTCTCTCTAAGGAGCCCTTTTGAGATACATCCCCAACTATTTGACTTAAGATGTCAAAGAAATTGACTGGTGTTCATGCATTCTGGAGAAAATGAACACATTCTTGCTTGCTTTGTGGCTTTCTTAAAAGCATTTGTTTAAAGACCTGAAGTATAACTCCCAAGATCCACAATATTCATAAGGAATATTTTTTTATGGGAATGGGAAAAGTGCAAAACTGAAACCTTTAATCTGTTTTCTGTTTTCTTTAGTAGATAGAGAAGAGATAAGACAAATGGGAAAACAACCCTGTGTAGGGAACATGAGAAGACTATTGTGATCACTCAGATTACTCAAAATCACTCATCACTCAAAGTAAGAATTTGCCATTTAGAGAAAACATCAATCTGAATAAGAAATTACTGTAATTAAAGGTGAACATGGCTATGAGGTATTTTTCAGTGCAAAAACAATGAAGTTTGTTCTGAAGCAACTTTGTTGTGGAAAAACAACACTAAAAACCAAGCCAATCCTGCAAACGGGATTATATGTGGAAACTCTTGAGGCATTCTGTTTCACTCTGTAGTACATTTTTTCTGTGTTTCCATACAGGTTGTTAATTAGCTGCTGATTGAGCTGAGAAATTATCACCTGAGAGGTTTCTTTTTTTTCGCAAATTGGAATTAAAGAAAGAGTTGACCTCAACCGTCAAGCCCAGAGCCAGCAAGCTTGAAGAAAATTCAATGCTCAGACCTTATCTGATGCATAAATAAGCTCAACTTAGATGTGCAACATCTAACAGCAACAGCTCACATTGTGCTATGATCTAGCTGAAGATGCCCCTGCTCATTGCAGGGCAGTTGGACTAGAGGACCTTTAAAAGTCCCTTCCAACCCAAACTGTTCTATGATTCTGTGATCCTGTAATAGTTCCGTGACAAGTACCTTACAAAGTACAGCTAATTTGTGGGTAAGCAAATCCTGCATGAAAGTAGTGGTTTCTGCAGGTTTTATGAGTTTCTGTTCCAGTGAATTTTAGCTCTGTAACTCTATCACTTGATTTTGAAGTTGTACTTAACTTACTCAAATGGCTTTATGACTGTAACCAAAGCAGAAACGTGCAAGTCCCAACCTCAGTGGTGTAAATGTTTCCTTTTGACCAGTTAGTTTTCAGGTAACCTTAATTGGTCTTTGGGTTATAGTCATCTGCCAAGCCGGGACTGCTTCTTGGAAGAGCTGTCTACTGCTTTTTGATTTTTGTCAAGTTTAATTAATTCATTCATTAATTGCACAGAGATTTGGCCAGCCTGTATCTTAAACAATTTTACATCGTTATCTTCCTTTCCTTGTTTATTATTTTAATGAAACAACTTGCATCTTGACTGACCCTGCTAAATTGAAAGATGTAAATAGCTATGAAAATAGAAAATTGTTATTTAAAAACAGAGTCACATTTTGTTCTGAAATATTTTTATAAAACTTACTTTTTAAAAAATTCAAATTTGCTTATATTTGAGGCTCCATGGTGCCACTGTACCTAGCACTGGTGAGGCCACAACTTGCATACTGTATTCGGTTTCAGGCCCCTCATTGTAAGAAGGACAATGAAATACTAGAGACAGTGCAGAGGAGAGTGATGAAGCTGTTGAGGGGTCTGGAGCACAAGTCTGATGAGGAGCCATTGGGGAAACTGGGGCTGTTCAGCCTGGAGGAAAGGAGGCTGAGGGGAGACCTTATCGCTCTCTACAACTACCTGAAAGGAGGTTGTAGCATGGAGAGTGCTGGTCTCTTCTCCCAAGCAGCCAGTGACAGGACAAGAGGAAATGGCCTCAGGTTGCACCAGGGGAGATTCAGATTGGATATTAGGAAAAAATTCTTCATGGAAAGGGTTGTCAGGCATTGAACAGGCTGCCCAGCATTGAATCAGCATCCCTGGAGGCATTTAGATGAGGTTCTTAGGGACATGGTTTAGGCTAGAGTTAGGTTATGATTGGACTCAATGATCCTGAGAGTCTCTTCCAAACGAAATGAGTCTATGATTACCTATTTAACTGTGAAAGCATAAATGTAAAGGCTCGATTAAACTCCAGTGCTGCCTTTGTAGGGATTCTTTGGTTTATTTTGGAGGTCAGAAACTCTTAGCTTCTGTTTCTCTGTAATAACCTATGCCAAAGGAGTGTTGGGAGAATTTTAATTCTTTAACATCTGTAAAGCCTTGAATCACAAGGCACCTCAGCATATGCTGAGAACATCTGTCTGAAAATGAGGACTTATAAATCCTACAGGAAAAGTTTCTATAGAACAGATTATACAATAAGCTTTATGGAGAAGGAAAAGCAGGATGGGTAAGGTGGAAATAAAAAGAGAGAAAACGAACAGCAAGTATAGAAGATTAAAGAAAAGGTAGATAATAGAAGGATAGTTCCTGATAAGAAATGGGAAGCTAAAAAATGTTATTCAGTAAAAGAAAATTCTAAAACAAAGAACACAAGGCTAAGACAAAAAAAAAAGGGAACAGATTAGCCATTTCTTATAATTAAATATTTGCTTTATGTTAGTAAAGGGAATTAAAATAGTTAAATAATATCTTTCAATAGATTATCCTTCATTGTAATTGACAAATATTTATTGCCTGTAGACATGCATTAATATACTTTTTAAAAGGTTCAGGAAACAAATATAGCTATGGCTTTACTTGGTTGTAGGTAGAAAATAACTGTATTTTTTGTTGATCCAAATATGGTCTTCAAAAGCTTTTGAAGTAAATACTAAATACTTGAACATTATCACCAGAGTTTAAAATAAACAAGCAAAAGCATATGAATTGTGTATGTAAAGTTTCACATTATAAAGAAGTATTTCTAGTTTTCTGGACATATTCCCCCAGGAAAACATGTGTGAAATGTTTTAATTCCTGCCCCTCACCCCTCAAATAGCATAGTAACTGTAAGGCTAGAAAATGCAAAAAGCCTCAGTTGCTTCTGTAAAACTCATTATAGCAGATTCAGGCTGAGTCGCCTTTCTGGTTTTCATCCAGCGGTTCCCTTATGATACCTATGCCTTGAAGCATCTATTCTTTTTAAAATTAAAGCAAAGAAAAAGAAGAGCTACCATGTGTTTCTTTGTCAAGGCAAGACAACTTCATTATTTATTAGTTTTTAATTCCTCTGTTAGGTTTTAAGATACAGCACATTTCAGGCTATATCAAATGTTATATGCTGCTATCATTTAGTAGCAAAAAATGAATAAACCCAGCATTTTATGTGCTCTAAGAATATGAAAATTATGATACTAATTCCCTTCAATGGCTAAATAAATGAAATGTCATAGTTATTAAATATCTATGGGAACATCTGGCATTGTACTTCAGTAGCATGTAGAGCCTGCTGTGCATGAAACATGTCATGCTGTTAATGTGTTTCTGGGTGACTGTGAATGTGTCTTTATGCCTAGCACAGGTCAGAAGCTTCTTTCGCAACAAATGCCTAGTGCAGAATTAATAATGATGGGCAAATAGTAACTCCTGGTACGATGGGGAGAACAAGGGTTTTGTGCAGTTGACATTTGAAGATCCAGAAGGTGACACTCAACATGTCCATTGAATGGGAAGGAGAAAGTGACTGTTAACTGTATTAGAATTCACACATTATGGAAGTTTACCTGTAATAAGTACAGGAGAAAACTGAAACTTGGTCCAGAACAATTAGTTTACTTGTTTGTAGTTTTTTTCCCCTGCTTTCTGTCTTGTTTTATATCTGTGTCCTTCTGTTATTCTTCGTAAACACATTGGGTAGGAAGTACAGTGTAAGTTCATAGAATATGAATCCATTGTCAGCAGGTACCAAGAAATACCAAGAAATGACAGCTTGGTTATTTTTTTTCTTATCCTTTGTAGATAGATAGTACTTAGGAGGGCAAAATGGCAGGAGTCTGAAGGTGTGATCATGAAGTTGTATTCAGGTGAATCAGTGGTGCTAAGTGACGACCAGTAAATATCCATTGACAGTGCAGTATGAAACAAGTTCCTAGTAATGTCGATGGTACGAGAACTATGATTGTCTTTCAGAATGTCGTCTCTGATGACAATAGCTCTTGATTCCTTATAAATTAAAACTGCTGTTCTAATTCAGCAAAAGAACAGCCTGAAGGTGGTTGTACTCTGAGATCAGATGATTTTTAGATGTTCAAACACTTCCCTCCAGTTTTCTCTTGGTGAACATCAACATTTACTTGCAGCACCAAGTTTTCCATTTTAGCTGAGAAGATTCACACAGCAGTTAGCACCATATATATGACATTTTATAAATTTCATATCTTAGGATATCAAGGAATTTCTTTCCATTCTACAAATATAAATAAAAAAATCCTTATCATTGTAATACCTGAATTTATGTAGGCAAATTTATCTTTTTTGGAATAATAATAGGACATGCACCCTACAATTTTCTCCTGAAAGATTATGCTTCTAATTTGTCTGTGGGATGTGTAGGCACTCTCATTCAGGTCTTTACAAAATTGTTTAAATACGATAGTGAATTCTCTGAAAATAAAAGGTGGTTTCGGAAATAATACATGTGCATTTTTTATTCCTGTAGAGGCTTTAGAAGGTATTTGGAGCAGTAAATCTATCTTTTTTTTATTTTGTTACACTGATAAAACTGCTTGTATTTGTTGCTATGGACAGAGTCAGAATAATTCAAATAGACCAAATCTTTTTCTGAAGAATAATATGGAATGAACAAGAATGAAGTTATTAAAATGCCTAGATCTGTGACCACTGTGTTTATGAATGCAGACTCTTGGGATGTTCAAAGGCATAGTAAGTTCTGAGAACTAGAGTTTTCATTATAGAGCAGATTCTGCCAGTTGCTGCATGAAAGAAATGTCTACTGCTGGTTAGTGTCCCTATCAGGATGATATATCCGCTTAAGAATCTACCTCTGCAGAGCCACAACTACTGAATTGCATGTGTAAGGAAATCTTGCTTTACAGGCTTTATATCAGAACCAGTTCTTGACTACAAGTCCTAAGTTCTTGGATGTTAACTTTTATAATATTTAGGAGTTCACTGGCAAGTTTTTGAAGTACACTTTGCTGAATACAATGCTCTTGGACAACCATTCTTCTGTCTGAAGGCCAGGAGTCAAAATGGTGATGTATCAATTATGGGTTTCTCCCTCAATCCAAAAAATATCAGTGACAAATGAATTACTTGTGCCATACGTGTAGATTGCTGTATCAGTGGGAAATTCCCACATATGCTCTAACTATTGGGTCTAGGGGTGCTCTGGGATAAGAAGCATTGTATAAATGTAGGTCATTATTGTTAAGTTATGTTGTCTGAATCCCTTGTTCCATTATTGTTTGTTTTAGACCCTGTGATACCATGTAAGTGGAAGCAAAAGGAAATCTAAATAAAGCACAAGGGCATCCACTCTACCCTAACAAGAGAAAGAATTGTGAAGGAAATCATAGTGCTGAGGTCTAAATATTTCACAATTAGGCATTCATTTGGAAAGAGCAGCTGCTCTATATCCTCCACATACTGTTTTGCTTATGTTGTTTACTGATTACAAAACACAGAATATACTTTTATTGTCTTTGCTTTCCCCTACAGTCTTCCAGGAGTGTAATAATGAATATTCACATTAAGAAACAGCTTCAAGGTTTGAGCACCAGCAGCAGCTGTGCTTCTTACAATGTCTGCAGTCACTTGGGTTGACTAGATGTAAATAATTTACATGTGCTGTATGTAGCAGCCCTTTCAGATCTCCAAATATTTATGCTAATATGGAAGTTAGATTTTGCTGGCAACCACTCAGTTGATCAAATTGAAACAAAAAGTAGGTTGTAGCTGTTCAGGGACTAGTCTCCCAGTTGCCCTGAACAACTGCCATGTGCAGTACAGAAGCCATCATAGTTAAGTGTTGAATCTCAAGACCTCTGAGGAATATTTTAAAGATAATTATCACTATCAAGAAAGTCCTTGAGGTCAGAAGGCACTGAAGTTCTCTACAGAGTTTGTCTAGTTACTTATTACTTCAGAAGTTATTAATATCCAAACACATCAAGGAGCAAACATTAAGCTCTTTTGATATACAACAGCAAGGTGGTTCTCTCACAGTCTTTCATTAATGATATAATGATACAGCAAGTACAGGAAAAAATGCTTTTTCCTTCAGTATCTGCTGCGGAAATTTTGCATCTCGTGACAGATCCTTATGTTTATAGTTACAGTATTCAGACTGATTACACAAAACTCTGAGGAGGCTCTGTCTGTTTGAGCTGTGAACTCATACACCTCTCCCATGAATGTATCTCTTGTATAGAGAAGTTTGATCAAAAGAATTAATTGCCAGATGCAGACAGCTCACCTAGTTGTCATTTTGCTTTTCTGCTTTATTTTAAAGGATGTTCTGCATTTACCTCTGTTGGCAGCTGGTTTGGATTATGGTTTCACCTGAAAGTGCCAAACAGACTTGAGCTGTGGATACTATTGTACTATGTGTGGACATGTACAATCAAGAAACTCCCAGAGTAGAAAATTATGTTACAAAGTAATATCCAATGGAAAATGGGTTAGTTATTGATTTTAGAACAGTACAGAAAATATGCACAGAATTGCTAGTATGATGTATACTCTGCAGCTTTCTAGCAGGAAATCATGCATGGTTTTTTGCTTAATTTTAAGTTTCTGTCAACCAACAAACATACATTTCAGTATTCTCTTTGATTGGTCACTGTTATTAGCTTTTCCTTTGGTTTTTTTTGTAAGTTGAAAGGAAAAACATATATCTCCCCACTATCACCCAGAATAGTGGTAAGGACACTCAGGTGTCAGAGCTTTATTCAATAACATGACAGGAAACAGCAAAGCAATTGCTTTTGCTGGAGGGGTGTCACTGTCTGGCTAATGGTTGCTCAAAGTTAGGTGTATTCAGGATACAAATACACATGCGTGCTTCATCAAAAATTAAAAAGTCAAAGCAATCTCTCCAGATGCTGAGTCTTTGTCTCATATCAGTCTTTTTCTAAACCAACCAATATCTTTGCTACAGGCTCATAGCACCCCTTAGGTGCATCTCGGAAACATGGGGAAGTGCAGGGATTTGACATTTTACTTACAGAACAGAAGCTAATGGACTAGTGGCATTTCAATAGCTTATGGTGGATAACAGAGTGCCGGTATTTTAACGAGTGAGCTCATGAGACACCCTTTGTCACAAGGCAACATGTTCAAAAAGAAGAGGATTCAGTGACTAGAGAATGTATTTGTGTGGGTTTTTTTTTTCCTATGTTAAACAAAAGTACTTGGTTATTACACAGGAGAAAGAGGCAACACCATAAAGTGATTAAAAATAGTACCAAAAAAATGTAGTATTTAGCAGCATTTTAGAAATGCTTATATGTAGTCCTTAAGATGCATATTGAGATAATACTAAGCTGGGAAGGAAATTTGAAACATTCGCTATCTGGTGAAGTTTGGTCTATTCAAAGAAAAATCTTTGCTCTTTAGGAATATTTTTATAAGCACTTGGAACAGTCCTCTTAGGGCTTAAGAGGTAGTAAGCATTACATATACAGGTGAATCATTCCAAATAGGCACAGAAATAACTTCAGGCCTTGCTTTATTTTTAAATAGAGGGGAAGAGAGAGAAGGGAATAGATACACTTACAGACGTAAACATGCTTATAGATACCTACTGAGATTTTCCAAAGAATCTAACTCCTATTTGTTTTAATAATAAGTATTTAAATATTTGTGAAAATCCTACTTATGCTTCTTAATTTATCTTTAGACTTCTGACTATCTAAACTGGCTTGCAGAATAAAATTACTCAAGTGGCTCAAGTGCTTGCATCCCATGGTGTTTGGTGTTTAGATCACCAGAGACTGAGGTGATAATAAATGGATTTATGAGTCTGAATCAAAGGCATGACTGCAGTTTGTATACATGTATCCTGCTAGCATTAAACAAATTGGTGAGGTTATTGTTAAGGCCTGTAGGTGTCAAGGCAAGTCAAACCTGTATTTACATGTAGAGCTAAGTAAGCTGTATGGTCCAGTCTGAAGCATGCTTTGCCACGTGTGTATTGATATCATGAGGCAGATTCAATCAAGTGTCTCTCTCTTGCTGTAATTGCGATTTTAGACAGAAGTGTAGGCATAGCGTAAGTTTTGAATGCTACACAAAATTTTAAGTCTTTAATGCTTAAATAATAAATAAATAATTTAATGGTAATTTCTGGATGATTCCCATTATTATTATTAGCGCAGATTATGCACATACTATCAACATGTATTTCACAGTATTTTTCCACTTAAAGCTTTCCAAGTGGTAAGTGCTACTGTTTTCACTTTTCCCCTTCAGTAAAATTCTACTGTCAGACTTGTCTCAGGTCTCCTCTATCTCTGTTTTTGCAGTGATTTGCTTTCTGCTATGTCTTATAATTTAGTATTTCAATGTATAAGTAGTGGTTTAAGAAATCAAAATAATAATATTTTAAACCTTTGAAATGGAGAACTTTCAATCATATTTGCATATTTAAATTCTTAGGTTTTCCAAATGAATTTCATTAAACAATATATTCTTATAAATAATGAATTCATCTTTCCATCTGCCATATAAAATGTGATGTTTCTAACTATAAATCACCTGAAAACAAACATTTCTGCTGGAATGAATTTCTGTGGGAAAGCGGACCATGGGTAATTTTTAGCCATGAAGGGTCCAGTGGCAGAGTTTGTGAATTAATACATTATTAAAGATGTACTTGAAATGTAAAATTCTAGAACAAGTCCATGTTGCAAGATTGCTTCCTTATACTTGATTGTCTGTTGTGAATTAGTCTATTTGTGTCATAGAAAATTTCCATTAGGAAATTTCCTGAAAAAAATTTAGAACAAGAGAAAAGTCTACCTAAAGTGTCAGTAATTTCATGGTGAGTTATGTGTCTTGAATATAATAGTTCAGCACTACTCAGTTGACACGGTTCATTAGTTATCATCAAACCCCCAGATCATCTTTGTGCCAAAGCCCAAAAGGCTCTAAATATGCACATGCAGTGCAATTATGAGGTAATCAAAACAAAATTTAACAATTTTGATGTTAAATTGAATATAAATAGTCCTTTCAAAGCCTTAGATTAAAGGAAGACAACCATATGTGAATCAGATACAGCACTGCTGAATTATCTTGTTCAATGCTTGTATTTTCTAAATAATAGACAAGGTAACTGTACAGAATGATTCCTTTGAAGGATCTGACAAGCATGATTTATGGCATAGCCCAAAACACATTCTTTGCTTGAATATTCAGTCGAAAGAGCTTCATTTTCCCCAATTCTCATCTTGTGGAATTATATCTAAATTGTGTCTTAACTTGGAAAGTCACAGGAGGGAGAATATAAATTATACTCTTATGAAAATATACAAGAGATGTAAATTGGAAAATTGCTATTTTGGAATGCAAGACAGCAAACTACAATTAATCACTGTTCTTCTTCTCATCAGACTTCACAGTGAAGCTTCAAGAAATATAATGCAGTATTTTAAAAGGCTCATTTAAAAACCATTCTCAAATACTATAAACTTCTAGGAAAAAAAAAAAAAAAAAAGCATGTCCTTGTTTAGAATAAATAATTCAATGAGTTAATATTTGAGAACCTAAAACTAATTCAGTTTGCGTAAAGCCTCCAAATTTTTAAAAAGCTCCACTCATGGAATTATTTTTAGATTCAGGCATTTTTGAAAGTTCCCTGTACTCTCCATATGGAAGGAGAAAATGAGAAACTGGAATATTAACTCCAAGAAAACAGGTGATTCAGATTTTCTGTAGGTTTTAAAAGATGGCTTATATTGTTCCTAAAGCACCTAAAATCAGAGAACCATCCTAATCAGTGTTACAAGTATAGGCTTTTTCAAATGCTTGACAGTCCGTTTCACGTCACTGGGGTTCCCCATAGACTTCCTACCTGAACTAAGTCAGATATATGTCCTTCACCTAGAACCCTCATCTCCGTGTGCTGCAGACACTTATGACTCCACTTTTAAACCTCATGAAACAGAATTGCCCACATAATTGTTTGCACAAATAAATGTTCTCTTTAAGCAACCTCAGAAACATTTTATTAATACTGTGTTCTGCAAGAAAGAACCCTCTTAAACTTTCTGTGAAGGTGTGTTTGTGTTGCTAACTAGGGCTAGCTCCTTTTCACATACACCATAGATTTTGTTCCCTTAACCTTGTCTGTCTTTCCAACAGTATAAAGAAAAGACAGTGCTTAACAGAAGAGAGATTCTGCTTTACTTAAGGGAAATAAAACTTTCCATGCAAGTGGGGGTTCAGTTGCTTGTATTTAACAGTCTCAAGTGATTTTAGACATCTGCAGAGCCTATTGGACAGCTGTGTCCTTCAGGAGCGGCAGCTGGGATCTAGGTGTCTAAAATGCCACTATACATCCATGATTAGTGCTTGAATTGCTTCCTTAATGTCTTAACAGCTCAGATGTTGTAGCCTCGTGGAAGGGACCAGAGGCAACTCAGGAATAACACATTGTGTGATTCGACTACAGGAATTTCTGTGAGCAAAGATACAACTTGACATGATGCATAGAATGTATTACATAATATGTAAAGAGTTTTTCATAACAAAGATGAAATTTTTATTATATTTTTGTTTATTTATTGGGGTGGGTTTTTTTTGGACAGCAGTAACAGGACCCAGATGCGAGGGCTGGGAAGATTTGCCAGTAGCAGCAGCTGGCTCCTTGGCAGTCTCCTCAAGCAGTTGTGTTGATGCTTTGGAGTTGCCTCTGGCTCTGTCATGTAACTAGGCAGCTGATGAGGCTCCTTAGATGTTTGGATGACATTTCTGTTAGATACCATTGAAACACCTTTAATTTTATGAAAGATGTGTGATTTTTTTAGTACCTGTGCAAGATACGTATGTATATATGATATATATGCATCATATGTATAATGATGTATGTAATATGATGTGTATATAATATATGTATGTGTAGAACTTTAAAACTCCATCTATTCAATGGGAATTTTCTCCTTGAGGAAGTGCTTTGCAGTAGGTTACTGAGTTCTCAGGAAAAACCCTTACAAAACAATCACTAAAGTCCTGCAAAGCAGGTGGAACTGAAAGACTCAAGACTGGTGTGGCCTGAAGCCTGTTCCCACTGATGGAACACACCAAAAGATGTTGTTTTCTTTCGTACCAGCATCTGATGTGAATGGTTAGCTTTGCTTGCTACCTCCATTATCCCTATGTAGATTTACTGTACTTGTCTATTTTAACAAATTCTTTATTAGCTGCTGTGGTTTCTATACCTACATATAAAAAAGTTCACATACATTCACAAATTACTTATATGGCTCCCCAATAAAAAAAAAAAGGGAGGGTAGGGGAAGGGAAGTGAACACATGTTCACGTTATACTGTGCCATATGTTGTAGTAAACTGGGTATATGAATTCCCATATGTGTATTTTCTTATCTCTGCCCCTTACATAACTTTGGCATGAATGTCCAAATTGCCAGAGGAAAAGGCAGTGGAATACATTTTTAGCTCATCTTTGACAAGGCTTTCATTGAATGCCTACAGTTTTTCCAGTACATCTAGCTACAAAAGGCAAGGATGGCATTAGCAGATATTTTTTGGTGTGTTTAAGACTGCTTGGGAAGTCAAGTGTCTTTATGAGTAGAACTAGGTATTTTGAGATCCGTATCATATTGACTGAGCCTGCATTTCATTGCAGGTGTAAATTTTTGCCCACAGTTGTTTCTCTGATATATGGGTAGGAAAACCCAAGACTCAAAAAAAAAAAAAAGTAATCTAACTTCAACATCAGAATTATTTGTTCCCAAAGGTGAGTAAAAAATCCCATGCTTTCATAAAACTACCTAAAAACTTGACAGTGAAAAAAAATCCATCTTATTTTTAATCTTTTCTTTGTTCTGCTTAAGAAAGACCCAGTAGCATTTGCAACCATCCAACCTTTCTTCCCTGCCTCATACACCCCTTTTAAGGAGACACATACTCCTGCTTTGCTTTCCTGTCGTCAGAGAGTTATTGCTCAGGTATTGGTTGCTGTTCCCAGCTGCTTCAGCCCTGTGTTCAGCTGATGTAGTGCTTTCTGTGAGGCCTTGCAGGGCCCGAAGCTTTAAAACAGGAGTATGGAATGGCAATGACATTTAGGCTGCAGGGCTTTTCATTAAATTAAAGGCACTGAAGAGACTCTAATAATAGGGAATAAGCCGAGAACGGACAAAGAAGAATTTGATCAGATAGTGTTCTTGAAATTTGATTATGCTTAAGTAAGGGAGAGCTGGGACTGGAAAGAGCAGAAGAGGAGAAGAATAAACAAAGAATAAGATGACATTAGGAAAGGTTTTTATTTCTACTGAAGCTAGCAAGAGCTGAGTAATGAATTTTTTTTTTTTTTTTTTTACATGAACTGACCTAAACTTTGGGAATGATCTGAACTCACTATGCAACAAGGCTAACATGGTTTCAGTTTGTGCAATCCTGTTCTCTTCTCATGCTTATGCTTTAGTAAATCCAGAAATAAATTGGATGTAAATCTTGTTTATGCAGGAGTGAATATGAAGAACGTATGTTCTGCACATGCAAAGGGTCTAATAGAAAACATTTTTAGCTACCTTTGTGATCTCAAAAGCAACAGTGACACTAAAACAGAGGATGCCTGTGAAGTTAAATGAGGGTTTGGATACCTCGGAATCTTCTGAGGATAACTTCAGACACTGATACTTAGACTACGTGCATGTTTCCCATTCAAAGGGAAAGAAGCAGGGTTTAAAACACTCAAAAAATATTTTAAGCATTATACATATAATTCATGTATCCTTTGGATGAATCTTTTGCTTTCTCTACAGGAACCTAAAGGCATATGCCTATTGAGAAAAGCTTTCTATTTTTGCTGAGAATGAATGTAAGATAGTAGACAAATGAAAAAAAAAAATCATATTTCTGTTAATGATAGTGCTGGACTCTGAAATTAAACCCAGCAGGTGGGTAGATGCTATATGCGTTTCAAAGGATGCTGCAATTCCTCTGACTGAGGGCAGGCATGGAGCTGAGGTTAGGTCATGGCTCTTTTCTTCCATCTGTAATGTTTCGTAAAATGAAACACAGGGACAGAAACTTAAGTTTCAGCACATCCATGTATCATGTTTCCTTTGATTAATGACCTAATGTATTTTGTTTTGACTGCAAGGCTCTTTACTGGGTTTTATTCCAAGTCTTGCAAATGAAATCCCCAAAGCTAATATTTGACTGGATCCATAACAGTGCCACCATTCCACCTGGGGATGCTGCTGAGTTGAGATGACACACCAAAACGTGTTTTTACCAGAGAGCTGTTACTTCTTTGCATTGTGGTAGAGCACAGCATAAATTTGACAGTTTATGCAAGCATATCCAAAATTTAAAATTACTTCAAGATACTTACAACTGATCAGGTCAGCCAGTGTCCTACTCATTTTCACTTTTCTTGTCAGTTTGAAATGGAAAGACTGAAGTAACATAAACCTGAACTTGCATAGGGACTGTAGGTGATAGATCCATTATTATGCCGTGTCTCTTGTGTGATCTACCTTGACATAAAATGATGGAAAAATGCAGACATGCAAGGAAGAAGTTTTAGATAAGCATTTTTATGTTTATTTTCAGCTGGAAGAACCCAGTTGAAACTCAAAATAGGATTCTACTGTACAAAGCTTATATCCTCAAATTTTGCTGCAATATTAGTAACTGATTTTGAAACTCCAGTCTATTGTGTGAATTTATACCTACTGACTGTGTTGGACAAGTTGTGTGACAAAATATGCTATATGGACCAATCAATTCATTATACTTTTTAGTTATGCTATTCAGTGAATCAGGTGGTGTGATGCATTAATATAAAAAAATCAACTTATTAATTTTTTATTTGCTGTGGAAAAAAATATCAAATCAAGAAAGAGATGTTAAGTTTTTGTTGTGTTGAGCCTCACTCTGCTTTTACAATGCCACTTGCTCAGTCATCTTCCAGAGGGACAAAGTTGATCTGAGATTAAAAAAAAAAAAGAAAAAAAAAATCATTTCTCACCATGTTTTGCAGAGTATTTTTAGCAGCAGTTTTTAGCACTTTGTTTGCAACACTGAGTATTGTCTTGGCACAGCCACAAAGCCAACAGTCTTCAATAGTTTACATCTTTCATGATCTCCAAGAAAGCAATTCTGATATTCTTCATCAGCTGTGGTTAGGTATAAACGAATAAAAAAACCTCCTGGAAAAGGACCTGTAGCTCAATCAGCCACTACTGAAACCTTGTTGTTCTCAGTTGAGTTACATCAGAAATGAATGTAAACCTTCTTTAAGTGGTGACCCACTGCCTGGGATAACGTTTGCACATGTAGAGATCTGCTCTCTTGCGATCTGTGTTGCTGTTTGATCCCACATGTGGTGTGCATTAGCCAATGTACTGTTCTGCTGCCCAGCTCCCTCTGCAATGTAAATAACAGTGCAAATGCAGTACCAGTGCAAAAATGTTTGACCTGCTTCCCTGTTTCACTGTTTTCCCTGTGGACTGAGCTTAGCAGGGAAGCTTTTAGACTTGCAAGTCTTTGTGAGTTTGATTTCTGCTGCCCCTTATAAATTTAGTTGTCAGTTAATACTATTACATATACGAGTTAGGATTTAAGGGAGTGTGTTCCTATGTGCCACTGTAATTCCTGTGAGCACACCTATGGAGGATAGGGTATACCCTATTATACTGATAGCTTACAAATCACTCAGAAATGCTGTCACACATCTGAATTATTCCTTAGTGAATATGTTGATCCAGACCGGATTTAATTACAACATGAAAACTCTAGTTACTTAAAATGGTTTATGATTTTTGTCTCAAGTATGTTTTGCTATCAAATTCTAGGTAATACAGTTTTGGGACAGGAAAGATATCCCTTGATGACTTTTTACTAGAAAATTTCAAAACTGTATTAGTGTAATTTGCATGCATATGTGAAGTCCACTTTGGCTTTCAGAAGCCAAAGAAATCAAAGTTTGCAAATGGATTAAATCCGTAAGATGAAAAAAGACAAAAAAGCTAGTGGCTGCTTTTTGTTGTATTGATTTTTATTTTAAGAAAGCAAATGGGGTGGGAGAAAGAACATATAGATTCAAAGAAGTAAACAGGTTTTGCAATCTTTTGTCAAATAATTGATTTGATCAAAGATAATGACCACACTAAAAATCTGCCATATAATGTTAAGAACCCTGGTTCAAATAAAGAGAAACTGCTAATTCTGAGGTTTAAACCCTGGAATTATATGTAGAAGCTTCCTAAACAAAATATTTATTTCTTTCTGTATATTAAATATATAATTTTGGTCGTTCCTGTGAGCACAGATATCAAGGGCTGGCCAGGGAGAGATTAACCCTTTTGTCTTAGTTCTAATTTAATCTTAATTCTATTGTATCAGCTAAGTTATCTGTGCTTGTGATTATTATAAATCTAATCAAAATGTCTAATGACATTTCAGATACTCCAGACTATTTAGATTAATCTAGCAATGGTCAGCATAGCAGATTCATCCTAGTCTTCTGTCATAGTGGTAAAAGCACAAAACATAATGCTTTTGCAGAATAGATTGGAAAAAAAAAAAAAAAAAAGTCTTCAATGTTATTTAAAGATAGGCCAGTTAAACTACTAGTGCCTTGTCAAGTTTTTCCTCCAAGCAGTGGTGAAAAAAATTATCAATGTTTTTAATATAGGGAGTATTATATTTTAATATAGGGAGTATTGTATTTTAATATTTAGCATTTTACTTCTACAACAAAAATTTAAATTGAGAGGTAAAAGTTTAACATTCTCGTTTACTGTGTTCACTGTATATTGAATTGAAGTAAATTATCCTAATAAAGTAAAACTTTTGCAGGGTTCTTATTCTGTTATTTTCTTTGGCTCAACAGGAACAAGGTAAATAGCATGTCAGGAATGTGCTGTTAAAACATTTCTCTTACAAGCTTCAAATACCATTTTAGTACAATAATCATACAATTTTTTTTAGATTCTGGTGATATAACTTGTGATTTATAAATTAAAAAAATATATCATTAACAACCATTAATAACAGTTTACCATAGCATTAGCTTCACTGTGGCAAAATTTCCTTGACCTTGCAAATTTGCTGTTGGCAGAACAACACTCAGTGAAGTTTTGGAGGAAGTGTCCTGATAAAATATATGGCAGCTGCACATATAAAAACCATAAACTCATTACAAGAGTTAATTATTTGTATTTACTATTAATATACAACTATAAACCACCTGTTGTGAAAGAAAAAAATGTGTTTCTTATGATATATAATCTTATATCTGTTGTAGAAAAATAAATAAAACATCTAACAATACCTACAAATATATTTTTGCTGAAAACTTGGGCAGAAACAACAATACTTAATAGGATTAAGAGCAAAACAGACAACTATTTTTGCCAATATAGTCCATTTTCAATGGTAGCAAAATAACTAAAGAGAACAGTCATGAAGCACTCAGCCAGCTCTGTTTAGGCTTTTTCTTACTAATGCACACTCAGGAATTATTAAATTTTAGCTTAGTAAATCTAGATTTTTAAAACTTTGATGTAAAGACTAGTCATTTTTTTTTCCAAAGTGTACTTTTTGGATTTGATAGGCCAACACAAATGTCAATATTTTGCATTTCAGTTCTTAAAAATAAATGCTTCACTTCTTAATTACTCAGTAGCTTAAAGCTTTTCTTGTTGGACTGCTGTGAGCTGAAATGTATATAGGTACATAGAATACGTCATCTAGCAAACAGATTGCACTTGCTGTTAGTCAGAGCTCTTTACTATATTTAGATATTTTATATAAAACTTTGTAAGTGAAATCTTGGCTACACTGAAGTCAATGGCAAAACTCAACTGACTTTCATTAGGCAGGATTTAACCCATTGTTGAAGGATTTGTAAAATAAAAATAGCAATTATAAAACAGAATTTTTAAATCAAAGATAAGTCTCATCCATTCCATTTTCATAGCCTCGGAAATGTTAAAGAATTATTTTCTAAAATGGATTTATATTGTAGGACTTATCTGTTGCATCAAAACTCTCAAGTCATTGTACCATGCTCATTGGAATATGGAACTTTACTAACAATATGGACAAGGCTATTCCTGTGCAAACAGTCCAGAGATGTACTTAAAAATTGACACCCTGGATGTGAACTGCATAGAGGTTTGCTTACATCACCCTAATTCTGCTTCTTAGAGGAAAAACAAATAGGGAAATAAATTCATTCTCATGATGCTTTTATTCAGCAATGTAGTTTGAACTGGGAATTCTCCATTTTTCTCCATTGTACTAAAAAAGAAAATAATGCACTACTCATTTTAAATCTCTGCAAAAATTACTCATTATTACATTTCAACTTTCTGTTCAGAGGCTTTTTCACAGTTTAGAAATCTAGCACCTAAAAATAAAAGTTCAGAATGTAAATGCTGATACAAGATAATAGGAGCAAGTGGGTGTTATTATGATAATCAAGCAAACCTATCTGCTCAGGGCTTTTTCAGCACTTCAAATGGATGAAGCCTGGTCATACCATGGAGCCTATGATGGGGAGCCTGCAATGGGTTACCTCGTTACTTTGAATGTAACACTACTCGATGCAGAGAGCGATCAGTATTTTAATGTATTTATTTCAGACCAAAGCTTGGTTTCTCCCTGCATTTTGATAAAGAAAATAGGCAATGAAAATTTAATTGGGTTAAGATTCTTTCCTAAGATTTGTGTGGAGAAGGTTGTGTACCAAAATCAAAGCTAGTGTTTGGGTAAGTGTATGTGAATTATGTATTTACATCTCTAAGGTTAACATTTTTACCATTCTTCTGAATTCTCTGTTTTAGTTGCTTTTTCAGACTACTAGTGTACTAGTAGGTAGGTTTTCCAGAGTTGTGTTTCTGCCTGACATTCCCTAAACTTTTGAACCTAAAGCTAAGTTCTGTGGTTTTTGGTGAGAAGTATGCATGGAAGCTAATATAATATGGACTCGACTTTATCAGCAAGGCTGCACAGTCCCATCTTGATTAATACAAGTGTTTGATTTCAGCATCTGTAAGACTGAACAAAATGTTTAGGCAAACTTGGCAACTGAGGCCTGTGTCTGACTCCATTTTATTATCTGATCTGTGATTCCAATAATCAGTTTAAGTTTGCACAGGAATATTACACTTATGCTGTATTGCTATGCTATCTACCACTTTCCTTAGTACTGGATAACAGGAAATATGTTTTTATCATCTAATATCTATGACTTTCTAGCAGTGGCATGTCCCTGACTCCAACTAAATTTAAAGGTATAATTAATCAAAAAAGGAAGCTCGAAGGAATCTTGAAGGCTATCAGATTTCCACCTTTTCATTCTGCTGTTTTGTTTTAATATTTTGTAAAAGGATTTAAAAATTCTCTACTAAGATTCAGTGTTGATTTTTTTTCCCGAGTTTTGGAAAAAAAACCCTCCTAATTAAGAAAAAAATAATTAAAAAAAAAAAAAAAAGACATTTAGTTTTGTACAACATAAAAGACAAAATGTTATATACTCTAGGAGGCTCCTGCAGTGCGTGGAAGACAACTTCCTAACACAGCTGTTTAGTGATCCTACCAGGGAAGGAGCCCCACTGGATCTGTTGTTTGTAAATAGAGAAGGGCTTGTGGGCAGCATGTTGGTTGGAGGTTTCCTTGGGTATAGCGATCACGAAATTATTGAGTTTACTGTCCTTGGAGAAGTTAGAAGGGTGGTCAGCAGAACTGCTACTTTGGACTTCCGAAGGGCAGACTTTGATCTGTTTAGGAGGCTGGTTGGCAGAGTCCCTTGGGAGACAGTCGTGAAGGACAAAGGATTCCAGGAAGGCTGGTCTGTCTTCAAGAAGGTAATCTTAGAGGCACAGGAGCAGGCTGTCCCCATGTGCCGAAAGGCGAGCTGGTGGGGAAGAAGGCCGGCCTGGCTGAATAGAGAGTTGTGGCTGGAACTTAGGAATAAAAAGAGAATTTATAATCTTTGAAAGGAGGGGCAGGCCACTCAAGAGGAATACAAAAACTCTGTGAGGCTATGCAGGGAGAAAATCAGAAGGGCCGAAGCCCAACTAGAGCTGAGTCTGGCCACCACTGTCAAAGGCAACAAGAAATGTTTCTATAAATATATTAGCAGCAAGAGGAGGGCTAAGGAGAATCTCCACCCTCTGATGGATGCAGAGGGAAACATAGTGACAGAGTCTTTAATAGTCAAAAAAGTTGTGCCCCAGGTACCCAGCCCCCTGAGCCAGAAGACATGGATAGGGAGCAGAATGAAGCCCCAATAATTCAAGGGGAAATGGTTAGCAACCTGCTACACCACTTGGACACCCACAAGTCTATGGGGGGCAGATGGAATACATCCAAGGGTGCTGATGGAACTGGCGGAGGTGATCACTGAGCGAGTTTCCATTATCTACCAGCAATCTTGGCTAACTGGGGAGGTCCCAGTTGACTGGAAGTTGGCTAACATGACACCCATCTACAAGAAGGTCCGGAAGGATGATCCGGGGAACTATAGACCTATCAGTCTAACCTCAGTGCTGGGCAAGCTCATGGAGCACATGATCTTGAGTAACATCACATGGCACTTACAAGAGTGCCATATGATCAGGCCCAGTCAACATGGGCTTATGAAAGGCAGGTCACATTCGATCAACCTGATCTCCTTCTATGACCAGGTGACCCAACTAGTAGTTGAAGGAAAGGCTGTGGATGTTGTGTACTTAGACTTCAGTAAAGCCTTTGTCACCGTATCCCACAGCATTCTCCTGGAGAAGCTGGCAGCTCATGGCCTGGATGGGTGTACTCTGAGATGGATAAAAAACTGGCTGGATGGCCGGGCCCAAAGGGTTGTGGTGAACAGAGCCAAATCCAGTTGGCAGCAGGTCATAAGTGGTGTTCGCCAGGGCTCAGTATTGGGGCCAGTTCTGTTTAATCTCTTTATCAATGATCTGGATGAGGGGATTGAGTGCACAGTCAGCAAGTTTGCAGACAACACCAAATTGGGTGGGAGTGTTGATCTGCTGGAGGGTGGGAAAGCCATACAGAGGGATCTGGACCAGCTGGATCATTGGGCTGAGGCCAACTGTATGAAGTTCAACAAGGCCAAGTGCTGGTTCCTACACTTGTGTCACAACAACCCCAGGCAGCGCTACAGGCTGGGGGAAGAGTGGCTGGCAAGCTGCCTGGCAGAGAGGGATCTGGGAGTGTTGATTGACAGCAGCTGAATATGAGCCAGCAGTGTGCCCAGGTGGCCAAAAAGGCCAACAGCATCCTGGCTCATATCAGGAATAGTGTGGCCAGCAGGACTAGAGAAGTGATTATGCCACTGTACTTGGCACTGGTGAGGCCCCACCTTGAATCCTGTGTTCAGTTTTGGGCCCCTCATCATAAGAAAGACATTGAGGTACTAGAGAGAGTGCAGAGGAGGGCGACAAAGCTGGTGAGGGGTCTGGAGTACAAGTCTGATGAGGAGCAGCTGAGGGAACTGGGGCTGTTTAGCCTGGAGAAAAGGAGGCTGAGGGAAAACCTTATAGCTGTCTACACCTACCTGAAAGGAGGTTGTAGCATGGAGGGTGTCAGTCTCTTCTTCCAAGTAGCAAGTGATAGGACAAGAGGAAATGGGCTCAAGTTGCACCAGAGGAGGTTTACATTGGATATTGGGAAAAAATTCTTCACAGAAAGGGTTGTCAGGCATTGGAACAAGCTCCTCTGGGAAGTGGTAGAGTCACCATCCCTGGAGGTGTTTAAAAGGCATTTAGACAGGGTTCTTAGGGATATGGTTTAATGCTAGAGTTAGGTTATGGTTGAACTCGATGATCCTGAGGGTGTCTTCTATCCAAAATGATTCTATGATTCTATATACGTACGCACGTATATAAATACATGTTTACTATTTAGTAGCAATATAGAAGCTGGATATAACTCTCAGTAATGTAAATCACAGAGTCACAGAAAGGTTAGGGCTTGAAGGGCCCTCTGGAAATCATCTACTCCAAACCATCTGCTAAAACAGGTTCACCTAGAGGAGATCGCACAGGAATGTGTCCGGGCAGGTTTTGAATGTCTCCAGAGAAGGAGACTCCACAACCTCTCTCAGCAGCCTGTTCCAGTGCTCTGGCACCCTCAAAGTAAAAACATTTCTCCTCATATTCAGATGGAACGTCTTATGCTTCAGTCTGTGCCTGCTGCCCCTCATCCTGTCATTGGGCACCACTGAGAAGAGTCTGGTCCCATCCTCTTGACATGCACCCTTCATATATTTATAAACATTGATGAGATCCCCTCTCAGCCTTCTCTTCTCCAGGTTGAACAGACCCAAGTCACTCAGTCTCTCTTCATAAGAAAGATGCTCTAGGCCCCTAATCATCTTTGTAGCCCACCACTGGACTGCCTCCAGTAATTCCTTAGCCTTCTTAAACTGGGGAGCCCAGAATTGGACACAATACTGCAGATGAAGCCTCATGAGGGCAGAGTAGAGGGGGAGGATAACCTCCCTCGACCTGCTGGTCACACTCTTCTTAATGCACCCCAGGATACTCTTGGCTTTCTTGGCCACAAGGGAACATTGTTGACTTGTGGTCAACTTGTCGTCGACTACATCTCCCAAGTCCCTCTCTGCAGTGCTGCTTTCCATCAGGTCTACCCCTAACCTGTTCTGGTGCCTGGGGTTGTTGCTCCGCAGGTGCAGGACCCTGCACTTGCCCTTGTTGAACTTCATCAGGTTTTTCTCTGCCCAGTCCTCCAGCCTGTCCAGGTCTCGCTGAATGGTAGCACAGCCTTCTGGTGTGTTTGCCCTTCCTCCCAGTTTGATATCATCAGCAAACTTGCCGATGGTGCACTCAGTTTCTTCATCTAAGTCACTGATGAACAGGTTGGACTGGACCCAGTACTGACCCCTGGAGAACCCTACTAACTACAGGCCTCCAGCTAGACTCTGCACTGTTGATCACAACCCTCTGAGCTCTGCCATCCAGCCAGTTCATGATCCATCTCACCATGCATTCATCCAGCCTGCATTTCCCAAGCTTGCCTATGAGGATGTTGTGAGAGATGGTGTCAAAAGCCTTGTTGAAGTCAAGGTAGACGACGTCCACTGCTCTTCCCTTATCTACCCAGCCAGTCATACCATCATAGAAGGCTATCAGGTTGGTCAAACATGATTTCCCTTTGGTGAACCCATGCTGGCTACTTCTGATAACCTTCTTTTCCTCCACATGCTTGGAGATGACATCCAGAACTAGCTGTTCTGTTACCTTTCCAGGGATGGAGGTGAGATTGACTGGCCTGTAGTATCATGAGTCGTCCTTCTTGCCCTTTTTGAATACTGGAATGATGTTGGCTTTCTTCCAGTCCTCAGGCACCTCTCCTGTTCTCCAAATTCTTTCAAAGATGATGGAGAATGGCTTTGCAGTAACATCTCCAACCCTCTCAGCACTCATGGGTGCATCCTGTTGGGACCCATGGATTTGTGGATGTCCAGCTTGTCTAAACAATACCTAACCTGATCCTCCTCAACCAAGAGAAAGCCTTCATTTTGCCAGACTTTCTCTCCTATTTCTAGGGCCAGGGATTCCTGAGGGCCAGTCTTAGCAGTAAAGACAGAAGTGAAGAAGGCATTCAGCAGCTGCCTTCTCTGTATCATCCATCACCAATGCCATAGTGAATACATTACAAAGCACAATAGTTTCTGGTGTTATGCTAATTATTGATTTATTTTCATCACTGTTATGATGTTTCTGGATCTTTGCCACTTCTGTGACTGTTCTAAGCAGTCTTCATCCATTTTTGTTCCTTTCCTTTTTATTGAATACTGACCTCACGTCTTCCAGGGTCATAATAGTGCTAGAAGGTCAAATCATATTTGGCTGTTTAACAGTGTCAGAGACTTTCTTTTTTCTTTTCTTTTTTTTTTTTTCTTTGTTTGCACAGAACAAAAGGTTGTGATGAAAGGGGCAAAAGCGTAGAAAATAAAAATATAAAGTTTAACCACATAAACTTTATTTTTTAAATCTTCTTAAATTTAAGGATGTATATAATAGATAAAATATGTCAGCTAGAGGAAGATAATGTGCTACAGAACAGTGGTATTATCTTATGATATTAGGCTAATTTTTTGTATTTATTAAAAAGCTTTTGAAAAATGTGAGAATTTCAGGAGGTGACAATAGTGAATATTAGTGCGGTTTGTTTCTTATCCAGGAATAAATCGTAGCTACATATGCTTTAACCAGTTACAACTAGGACCAGATTTATTGTCTGCAAATATAAAGGAGAAGAACAATTTCAAATGATACAGTGGTTTCTGGTCTAAACTAAATCATAGTAAAACCAGGGCACAGTAGCTCAACAACAGCTTCACAGAATATGACAGACTGTCCATATATCTGCTTTTTCCTTTGATAACTTCTTGTTTTAACTAGTGGGAGAGGAAGAGAACGCAAACTATGCAAACAGTTTCCCAAGAGCTAAACTCTGACAATACTTTGAGGCTTTATGATGCTGAAGGTCCTGTGGAGAACTGCTGCTCTCTGATACCTTCCATGCAGCTCAGTCTTTAGCATCTTAGCCTTGCTTTAGGTAGCTCCATTGCTTAATAATGTGTAGTCAATCTTGAAAGGCTGTTAGAAATTAACTGAAAATACAGAGGAAAATCTCACAAAATGTGCAAAATTCAAGACAAAAGGACCAGCTTTAGGCTGAAGTGTGGGTAAGCATCCACAAATACAGAGGCAGTAATGTTGCATGCAGTAAAGGGTTCAAAAATGTGTGCAGTATTTGCCCCCCTGAGCTGAGCTTTGGAACTAGTACTGTAGGGTGAGTCAGGAGCTGTGCTGGCAGAAGGACAGTGAGACTTTCTCCATTCTGGTTCTCAGATGTCTTCCTCTAACTGCACTCTTGCATTTTTCTACTTTGCTACTTCCCATAGAAAACTTCTGTGTTTAAACAAAGTAGAAACTCATATGCATTTTACTTACTTTTTTAATATAATAAAAGTAAAACCTATAGGGTGAAAAATCTTTTTTTTTCCTTTGAAAAGAAAGGCTTAACATCTGGGAATTTGGAAAAGTGGGGGAAAAAAAAAAAGAGTTTAGTTCAATTAGCTACTGTCATTCAGTATCTTCCTCCTGCGATAACTTCATTTATTTATTCTATTGTGTAGATCTAATTCCATTGTCAAGAAAAAATATAAAAACAGTTAGAGAAGTCTTAGCTATAGCAAATCTAGTATATTAATTTTCCAAATTGTACCAAAATAAAAGGGTGCTGTTTCTGTCCTGCATTTTTTGCTGAGGAAGCAGTTAAGATCTCAAACCTATGATCATCCATTACACTTCTCACCTGGGATAGATGTGAGTTCCACAAGACTCTTGTGAGCCTCTACAGACATTGAATGTTTCTAGGATTCCTGTTTAAAATAAAAGAATACTTTTGAATGCACTCTCATAGTGTGTGTATGCAGTAAATAAAATCTGGATTTTAGAATTTCTAGGTTTCAAACATTTAACCAATGCTGTCATTAATCTGGGTAGCCAAAGGGAAAACAGTGAAGTGGTTCCACTGAGAGCCTACAACAGGAACACTGCATGGAGCATGTGGTCTGTAGGTTAGAGGTCTTGTTGCTTTAAGGAAACATAGCTGTACATCTGGATCTTGCAGAAGGATACACAGACTCAGAACTTGGCAATTATTCTTATTATCTGCACTCTTTAGTTGTGTGAGCAATCACAGGTCCAAGACAAAAGACTGTACTTGACTTTCTTGGTTTGCCTGTCTTCTGATATGCTTTTCAGGTAAGCTTTCCATCTGTTGCTCTAGGTTCTTCTTTTCCCCAACCATATGTGAAGGGTATCTGTTGATTTTGGCAGTGAGCTTGTGTCTGTTGAAACCGTGATTGCTGTATAACTTCTTCCTTCCCTGCAGAGCTTTTAAGATGTGCAGCTTATGCCCTGGCCAGATTCCCAAACTGAGTATTCTCCGCTTCTCTCACTTGCAAGGCCCAATCAAAGGTAGCTGGGAATGAAAAATTTGTGTGGGAAAGCAGACATACCTCTCTGTATTATATCCATTAGACCAAGATTGAATATTGTCTGAGTCTTGTTAGAAACAGGACTTAACTGTGGTCTCCCATACACCAGGAGGGTATTTCAGTCATCTGGCTACTGGGTAGTCTTGGTGAAAATCTCTGTTGAAATTATTTTATGTTGTTCATGTAACTCCATATTCATTTGGTGGGGGAAGGAGAAATGAAAGAGGAATTACTATAGTTTGATAATGAAAACATTCATTCATTCATATAGGACATCCAAATTCAAATATTTTGCCCTTTCTCCTATGAATACTGAATGACTTGTATATAGTGAAACAACTTCAGCAGTTCCACTACGAAACACCTCACAGGTTGGTACATAGAACACTCCTTTGGGATGTGAGAAAAAAAAAAAAAAAAAAGGCTCAGGATCTCACAGCAGATCAGCTACAATAGGGATCTGAAACAGATCTCTCACCTAATCACTCAGCTTTTGGGTACAGTCACGTGAACAGACACTGGACAACCTTTCCTCTTGTATTACTTGAACCATTCTCTAAATAAAATGCGTGTAGTGACAAGATGAAAGAGTAAAATGTTTTCTCTGCTCTCTCTGAAAGATAGAATATTTGAGTGGCTTCATGTTAAAACCTGCACATGCTCTGTAGTTAACTGTCTTTACTAGATACGCATTCACAGTAGAAAACAATAAGAATGTCATGCTTGCTCAGTGCTGAGATAATAGTATCCCAATCGCAATGGCCAGTGAGGTCTAGTGTAGACAGGAATTAAAATATCTCATGCTGTCTAAATCAGTGATAAAAGCTGCATTTAAATGGAGACTCCAAATAATGTAAGATTAATAAACAGTTTAATGTCAGTTTGAAGTAACGAGGTAAACCTTAGCCAATGAGAGAGTCCCATTTAGACACAACACAGCAAAAATTCTGGATATGAAGACTATTAGAAACAATCTGTATACAGTAACTGTGGTTGGCTGGATAATAAATGCAGCTATGCCTAGAAAAATAGAAAGTGTAGGTGTTGGCTGTATACAACCCATTGCATTCCTCAGTCCATTCCTGTGTAACCTCATCTGGATGTTCCTGCTCTGGTGGGGGAACTGGACTAGATGATCTTTCAAGGTCACTTTCAATCCCTAATATTTTGTGATTCTGTGTGTGATTCTGTGATTGTTGCCAATTATTATCAGTGTTGATTTAGTCAGTTTATTTTTCTTCATAGTCCACATGCAGTGAAGAAATATAATGCTGGTTGTGAACAGCGTGCATAATGTGTGAATAAGACACTTAATCCTATACAAAAATAAGTGTATACAGTACAATTTTGAGATTAGATTTCAGTCTGAAGCTCTTGAAAGTACCTAAAACTTTTCAACCGCCATTTGCGGAAATTGGAAAATTCAGTTCTCTATTGTCTTGCAGTGATACAGATCACGTATATTGAGCAGAAAATAGGGAAATAATAGCTATAGTTACATCAGTTCTTGCTTTTGAGATATATACGTTTATAGGGCACATGTGACTTTTTATGTTCTTAAAGTGGGACGTTATTACTCAAATGTTTAAATATAAAATACCGAAAATGTTTTCCTTCTCTTAGTTTTCGCAGATGTTCTTTATTTCTAATGTAAATATCAAAGATACTTTGAGCCAAATTCTCATCTCGGTTATATCCAACCAAGTCTGCCAGTTTCAATGCACTTGCTTAAGCATATTTGAGCATGGTTTTCTCTCCTCTCATATATTCCCACCTATTCTTGCTGTCATATGCTTCAATAAAACCTAACTTCCATATCTAATGTTGAATACTCTTCGCACAAATCCCATGTGGCTCATACTGCCAAGTTGCCTTTTTTTTTTTACATTAGCAAAAGACTTTGATCTTTATTTACAATTGTGAAAAAACTACAGATTAAAGAAAAAGAATGTTAGAGTTGATGCAAGAAGATGACTTTATCAAAATATCTAAAATGCAAGGAAGGAGGTTTCCTTTTTTCTTTTCTACTACCTTGGACTGATAGCATGAGTAGGAACTGCAGCTTTCATGTCCGCAGTCAGCCTCTACCATAAGTTAGTTTCCATATGTTACCATATGTTTTATCAAATGAGTGGTAGTCTTTCTATGGATGCAGCCTTACATTGTGCCTTCATTATTAAAAGTGGTATGTCTTTTACAAGAAGACTTACAGCTGAAGATATCTTAATGGAAAGCCTTTTAGAAGACAAAGCAAGAGATAGTTTTACCTTTTTCTTCAGTGATTTTCACAAGGAAGTTACAATCTCACATTAGCTGTTGATCTGTAAATAATACCTTTTGTGGCAGAGAAGTGTTGTTCATGTAATATGCTAGATTAAAATCTACTCTCAATGCTTGAGTAAAATGCAATTAGCTCAGAGTTTAAAAGGTCTTCAGCTGTGGCAGTGTTATCTCACATTAAATTATTTAAGCAGCAATTTGTTAAAAACGTATTTTTTGCCTTGTTCAAGACAAAGTAGCATTTTCCTTAGTGGAGAAATCATTATGTTATCATTAAACACTTTCAGAATTAGCATTACACCTTAAATTTAGTTCGACTTTAGCCAGCTTGGAAGGATTCAGAGAAGTCCTTGTATTAACTTGAGTTCGAAAACTATAACAGTAGCCTAGATCTTTTTGTAGGAAGACAGATATAGTTGGAACCTGATCAAGACTGGTTGTCACTTTATATCAGATCAAACTTACCAAAGTTAGTTGCCTTTAGATGTTTCTCTACTAAATGCTTCAACTGGAAGAGCAGAAAGTGCTTTCTACTTCATGTTTCCCACTAGTAAACCGCTGCTTGCTTTTCTGTAAGCAGTATCCAGGCTAAAAAATGAAGCCCATACTGTTACTGACTTGAACAGAGGAATAACATCACTTGCCTAGGAACTGTGTACCTAGTACACTCCAAATCCATGCATGTCAGTCTGTATACGTCAATCAGTGCAAACCCATCTGCATATATATATATATATATACACACATATAAATATACGTGTGTATATATATATATATATATATATTACAGAGTGATGAGTATTAAAGTAAGCTGTGTGGGCTTTTCAAGCTTTGTCTGCATTGAATTTCTCATGGTTCCATTCCCTGGCCCAGTAATACTACCCCATCAGCAGTGAAAATGCGGCAGGCTGGGGGAACAACCAAATAGACGATAAACATGGGTGAATTAGGGAATTTGGGCAAACAGCTTCCTAGCAATAAGGATGCTCTAGGCCCTTAATCATCTTTTTAGCTCGCCACTGGACTCCCTCCAGTAATTCCTTGTCCTACACTACCCTTGTTAAACTTCATCAGGTTCTTCTCTGCCCAGTCCTCCAGCCTGTCCATGTCTCACTGAATGGCAGCACAGCCTTCTGGTGTGTCAGCCCTTCCTCCCAGTTTGGTGTCATCAGCAAACTTGCTGAGGGTGAACTCAGTCTCCTCATCCAGGTCATTGATGAACAGGTTGGACAGCACTGGACCTATTACTGACCCCTGGGGAACCTCACTATTTACAGGCCTCCAACCAGACTCTGCGCCATTGATGACAACCCTCTGAGCCCTGCCATCCAGCCAGTTCATGATCCATGAGGGACTTGCCTGTGTTAGGGGACTCTGCGGGGATGAAATGCTGGTCAAAATAGTTCAATTTCGATACTACTATGGCTAATTTACGGTAAGAAAACAAGTATAGATAGCATCTGGAAGATGGCTGCTCAGGTAGCTGAATGTGGAAGCCACTTATAAAGGAGTAAATTAATGCAGAAATGGGAAATTTGGCAAAGAAGGAGCATCTAGGTCAAAAGAGTAGTGAGTTCACTGTTCTAATCATTAATACTGTCCTTACTCATTTTATGCGTGCTTTCTTTTCTCTGGTTGAATGTCCTTCTTTACACCAGTTGTTTATACTCTTCTTAAATATTGTGGTTACTTTTCAGTCGTTAGCTTTTTGTAGGAAACTTTCGTCAGCAATCAGAGTTACTATCCTTGTTCCCTCGTCGAGCTTTAAACCCAAGTTTCTTTTGCAATAGATGTTTTTCATCTTCTTAGAGACAGACCTTCTGCCAGTAGATACTACTAAGGCTGATTACAAATCTCCGTTGCACTCGATGTCTATAAAAAACTTATTTGCTGAGCTAGTTGAGATTGTGGGGGGTTTTTTTAAGTCTTCAGTGCCTCAGTGTCAGTTTGTCTGTTCCTTTATAGAAAGGTTATGGCTGTAAAGTGACATGTATGATTAGCACTGATATTTTGAAATTTATATAGTTTTGCCATAATCCTTAGTGCTATAAAAAAGTGTGAATTTTTAAATTATTACCACTCATTATGCATTTCTCATGATCCTTTGACTTCTGAAATCTGTAATTGTTTTATCAATGGCATACAGATTATAACTCAAAAAAGAAACACCTCTAAGATTATTAAAGATGACAACTGTTTGATAAATTGATAAGCAAGTTTAATAACCTGCTTCATTAAGTAGAAGCAGAAATTAAACTGCAGAGACATTTGCATGTAAAAAGAGCAAGTAAATTGCTCAGTGATATTTTTTTTAATTATAATAACAAATCTGTTACTGAATGAAGCAGTTTCTGTGGCTGTCCATCTCTCAGTTGCACAGAAGAGTAGTGCTTAGTACAATGAGCTCAATTAAACAGTAGAGAAAATGGACCATTTTACAAATTACTACAAATTACAAATTACTCTAGCTTCTTTCTGAGTTATAGGGTTTGCCAGATTCCTTTGAAGCTCGTCTTGGAAGCTTCCCGGTCAAAATCAAGATCCAGTGATTTATAATTCAACTAACCAACATTTCCTAAGTTCATGCAAAGTGACAAACTCTAGAAGAAAACATTGGATTTTTTTTTTTCAGACTTTGGTTGCCAAACTGTCAAAGTTCCAAGGGTAACCCAAGTTATTTCTTACGAGTATTCAGATCAGAAGTAACTTAAATAAGCACTCTGTCATTAATTGTTGACAACTTAGCTCTGAAATATATTTTTGATGCTTTTTGCACAGAGTTGTTCCAGACTTTTTAAGATATTCTGATGGTGTGCAGACAAAATTGTCTTTTTTTTTTAAATATTCTTGAGATAATCTTCAAATCTCAGTCATCCAGACCCCAAATAATTTCTCTTCTAATATTTTTTGCTATTACTGAGAGATCCATCAAAGTTTGAGGTTCCCAAAATCCACCTTACAGTGGCTTTGCTTTCTACATGGATATGCCATATACCTCCCAAACTTGATTTCTGTTTTTAAATATGCTAAATTTTCAACTTGTCCATGCATTTTTGTCTTGTTTTTAGGGTTCTGCACAGCAGACGGCTCTCTGGATCAAAAATATTGTAGGACGTGCATTAGCCAATATTAGGGCTAGCCAATTAAGCGCTGCTTCTGCTGACTAGAAAAATACCTCCTTTATCATTATACACCATCAGCTTTCTAATCCCTTCAGGCAATGAGTCTGACGATTATTTTATATTTCTACTATACCTATAAAAATGCACTGTTCCCCCTGAGCCTTTCTACATTCTTTATATTGCAATCTTGACTGTCACTTGCTGTATACTGTAAGAGAGAATGTTACCAGCATTAAGAGCAACATGAGAGCAGCTCCCAGTTCTTCTAATAACTCTTATCAAATTTACATGTCAGGGTTAAGAAAATTGCTTGCAAATTACTGATAATCCTCAGAGTAAGAATGTTTTTTTAGAGTCTTCATATTTTTCGGTTTGAATAGGTAGATAAGGACAAAAGAGTTTCCAACAGATATCAAAACAAAGAGTTAAGAGAATCATTGTGTGGAAATACCTCTAGTTTGAAAATACTAGTCATAGGTTGTTCAGAATTGCTGAAGGATTGGATAATAAGTAGTGTGTGTGGGGTGTGGTGGTGGTGTTAAGGTGGTTGGTTGGTTGGTTGGCTTTAACGTAAGCTTAATTTCTGGGATAGAGTTTCACACTGATACATTCTGGTTAGTAGATACTTCTCAGAGCTTGAATGCTGGTCTTTTATAAAAAGTTCTATGGGGAGCACTAAACCTCTGGTCTTAGGTATTTACCCAATATCCCCAGGAAACCCAAGCTCAGGCTCTGGAACTCAGATCTTAATTACACTAGATACTGCTATGGGCAAACTCAAGGTATATCAAGGAATAATTTAGACTTCAAGAGCAAGTTAAGCTATCCGAGTAGACACAGTTTCAGGTCCCTTCAGTGCACTTTGCATTAATCAGTTCTAATTCTCAAGCTTCCCCCTGTCCTGAAGGCTCTCTGATGTGTTCTGGTTATGTCCCAGGTTTTGCTGCCTATATGAGCAGTCTTATTTGCTGCTTTCATAAGCTTTTATAATATCTTGAACTTTCTGTCATTGCCTTGTTCCAAGTTACTACAGAAAGGTCATTCTGATGAAAAATGGAAAAGGGAAAATACCAGCTCACATGCTGAAATAATCACTGAGATTTAATCACTAGTTCTTTCAGCTTTTGATGTTACAATTAAGGAATCCTTATTTAAAAACCACTACCTAATATATAGAAAACAAACAAACAACAAAAAAACAGGTTGGTGGTGACTAGCATGGATCTGTGTGTGAATTGAATCAATACAGGTAGGCTACAACAACATTTGATGGAAGCTTAATATACTTTTTCAGGGTTTTAAAATTATTGTCTTCTCCTGTCCTTCATTAATGCAAAGGAAATTCCATAAGGGTTAACGTGAAATGACATGCAATGACAAAAATCCTGATGTTTTCTAAATGTATAGTGCTATGCTTCTTGATAGCTCCTGCTTCCTAGAGTGTTTTAGTGCTTAATGGTGGGAGGATTTATCCACAGTATGTGTTGACTAGTACTATTTTTATGCAGAAGAATAATACAATTATCTTCTTGCTTTGATCTTTTCTCTCTACTCCCTCATTAATTTTCTGGTTTTATTTACAGAGGTAGAACTAAAAGCTGTAAGGGGAGGTTGTTTCGTAGTTTTACAACCCAATTTATTAATCTAGTTCTTTATGCTGAACTTATGGTCACCATTGTTTTGCATTGTAATACATGCAACATCAGCAGCAGGATTTATCTAAATCAAGAGAGAAAAAGTCATAATTAGATACAAAGATATAAAGCAGGGGGAGAGGAGGAGAGCAGTGTCACACACTGAAATATTATATATACTGTGAGACAAACACAAAATACGCAGTATATTATAAGCAATCTGCTTTCAAAATAGTAGACCTGTTTATGTGAGAAAAGTGAACAGTTTTTAAATCCATAGAAATTCCTTTACAGACATGTTATTTGTTTTTTAACTTTATTTATTGGAATTTAAATGTATTATACAAGAACAAATCTTTTTCTAGATACTGCAACAGATGGTAAGGCACCATGCTTACCTACAATTATATCAAAAAATTGGTGTGGATGGTTATATCATCAATGACAATAACGGAACAAATGTTCACAAGCAAATCTGAGCCATTAAAAACCCAGCCTACCCTGCAGAAATCCAGTAGGCCAAGTAAAGTGCAGAATCTCTACCTGGTGCTCCCAAGCACTGGGAAGTCTGTTAGATGAAGAGGGAGGTTAGAGTTCCTCCCAGCTGAAACAATTCATTAGTTTGTGTAAATGAGTTTAATTCACATCAGGTAAAATAATGAAATTTTGGGTTTTTAAATAATGGCCTTTAAAAACCTTATTTCTAAAGCAATGTTCTCAAAACTTTGAAAGTATGACAAAACCTAAAATCATAAAATACTGAGAGTTTTCATTTGGCTAGGAAAAGTATTTTATTTAAGCCACATTAACCTATTCTTTTGAGTTTGGAAAAAAAAAAGCCAGCAAGTTGATTATTTGCTTAGTTCTATTTGCACTAGCAGAAAGCAGCCCTAACTTCCATATGGCTGGAGAGACAAATGCTGCTTCGAAGGTGGGTATTCCTGCTCAGAGATGTTGCATGACATTCTTTCTCACAGGTAGTCAGAATACTCAGACCTGGCCTGATTATTGGTGTACTTACATACTCAAACCGGGATTTAATTGCACCTATACATCTGCCTGTGGAGAAAGTGTAAAAAGAAGGTGACTACAGCTGCCTCATCTTTTCTCAAGTAATTCCTCTGGAGGTTATTGCAGGTTGGTTAGCTGATAAAAAGATGCCATTGCGTTTCACCTCTGACGCAGACTGAATCAATTTGTGCAGCTTGTGTTTTGGTGCCTTGCAGTGTAGATAGATAAAAGTATTCTTCAGTATATTTTCCTTTCAACACCAGTAATATGGCTTTCATTGTTGCTCTAAAGCAAATCACGCTCAATCTTGAAACCCTAATTCACGTAGGTAAAGATTAGACTTGACGGATTGTTTTGGCTTTTCAAGCACTTGCCTTTGTATCTATTGTCTGTCAAGTTTTTCAGAGTGGTCTATTCAATATCATCTCCCTGAAGTGACTGGTTAAAATTTGCTTGTGTGTGTCTGAGTTGGAGGGAATAGAAATTCAAAAAAAAAAAAAAAAATCAAGATAAATACTTCTGTATTACTTCTTAAAACAAATGCAAATACAAGAAATTATTATTTTTTAAAATATTTTTCTTTCTCTATATACATTATAAATCCCTCAAACCCGTGTCTTGCTTGATATTTTTTGTTCACAGTTGATATTTGGTAAAATGTTTTATAACAGAAACTTACTGATTCCTTAATTCAGAACTTCCTTGGAATTCATAATGGTTTTGACTGGTTTGCAATTATTTGAAGATTTTTGAATACCATGAAAATTAACAGGACTAATTTGAAAAATGTCATTAGAAAAAAATAATATATACCCTTTAAAGAGAGCATTGTTTATTGGGTTTATATGTTGTTTATATTATTTTAGCCTTCAGCATCACTAACTGAATTGCAAGAGAACCTGACTTTCACTTTTGCCTTTTTAAAAAATTTATTTATGCTGCATGTATTTACAGAAAAAAAAACAAAAACAAAAACAGAAATGTAATTAGGGAGAGGGGAGAGAATAACTTTTTCTCTGCTTCCTTTGGATAGGAATAACCAAGATGCCTGTATTAACACTACCCAGTATGGTGCACATTCTAGCTTAATTCTGTATGCACATTTGCCAGTGCCACTTGCTAGTTTCACTTGTTCTGTATAAGAATTAGTATGAGAGAGAGCGTGTACAAGAAAGGCAGTAGGACTGTATGACAAATGAGCAGATCTTCCTTGACAAATGAAAGCTCCTAATTTTTCAAAAACATCACTAGAAGGCTTTTGTGAAAATAGACTAATGGAATGAATCTGGAACATAATTTTTGAATACAGATGATTTTAAAGGATAAATCAGACCTATTAGGCTTCAAATGACGACCCCAGCTTGAATAATCTCTACTCAAAATTTGTGCAAACCACTGAAAAACGTCAAATGGAATGACCATCGATATCCTTCTTTAGTGGCTGCAATGCTTCCATCATGTCTCTTAGATACACGTGCTGCTGTCACGTGGAGGTGATGGAAAGCAGAAGTGAATAGTTATTTTTGTTCCCTGTGGAATCCCTCAGAACTTATTCCCAAAACTTTGTATTTTATGTGGCAGAAGAAGAGAGCACCACTTTGCTAATGGAGTGATGCTGCTGAATTCAGTAACAGAAGCTTTACAGAAGAAAACCCAACAGTTAGTTAATCTGTGATTGTGACAGCATTATCATTGGACTCAAACTCCTTAGCAGTCTACAATGATTTATAGTCAGATTGTTCCATGATAATAGCATATCAAATGTGTTGATTAGAAAGTTTTTTAACACAATTTGTAAGCCCCAGTCACTTGTGTGTGGAGAGTATTCAAATGTAGATTTAAGGCTATCATCCCCAAATGGTTTGCTATGAGTCCTAAACCTGTCAAGCAATTTGGGTTAATTTTTCACTTCCAAATGGAAAGGAGAATGCTTTACTGTCATTTCAGCTAAGCCCAGAGGATCCTTCTCTATTCTAGCTGCTTTGCACTCCACTACATTTTCAGAGTTAATTTGAATATACAGTCAAAGAGAAACTTTTAACTTAAGGCATTGACCATAAAAGTAAGAACATTAGAGGCACCACTAGTGTGTGAATAAAGATGGGAATATTTGTAATTCAGATTGCATCCAAGTAGTCACCTTGGGAGCATTCCCATCTCTGGATCAGATCATCTCTTTCAGGACCCCTAGGGGTGCACCACTTCTGCCTGTGCCTTGGTTTCCATGGGCAGAGAGGGTGAGCCCATAGACCTGAATGTAACCACCAAGCCCTTCGAACTGCTTCCTGAAATGAGTGTCCTGACATATGTTTCTGCTCTTGAAGAAGAAATTGGCCCTCTAAGTTCCAGATTAAAAGAAAACTAAAAATAAACAACAACAATAATTTTTAAAAACCCTTTCATTAATTAAGGTGCAGCAGTTAGGCTTGCAGACTGTATAGCAAATAAGCAGAAAATCTTTAAAGGCCAGCATACAGCTGGATAAACCTACAATACAATGGGTGAGCAATTGGCTGATGGGCCGGACTCAAAGGGTTCTAGTAAATGAGGTTATGTCGGGCTGGTGACCAGTCACTAGTGGTGTTCCACAGGGATCCATCTTAGGGCCAGCACTCTTCAATATCTTCATAAATGACTTTGACACAAGACTTGATGGATTACTTAGTAAGTTTGCTGAAAATTTGGAGGAGCTGTCGACACTTGCAAGGGCAGAGAGGCCCTGCAGAGGGATCTGGACAAATAGGAGAACTGGGCAATCAACAACCGCATTAAGTTCAACAAGGGCAAGTGCTGGATTTTGCAGCTGGGACATGGCAATCCTGGCTGTACATACAGACTGGGGGATGAGATGCTGGCATGTCCAGAAGAGTTGGTGATGGGTTTGGAGGGGAAGCTGTATGAGGAGCAGCCACAGTCACTTGGTTTGTTCAGCCTGGAGGAGACTGAGGGGAGACCTCATTGTGGTCTACACCTTCCTCACAAGGGGAGGAGAAAGGGTAGGAGCTGATCTGTTCTCTTTGGTGACCAATGATAGAACCTGAGGGAATGGCAGGAAGATGTGCCAGGGGAGGTCTAGATTGGACATCAGGAAAAGGTTCTTCACCCAGAGGGTGCTGGAGCACTGGAACAGGCTCCCCAGGGAGGTGTCACAGCCCCAAGCCCGACAGTGTTCAAGAAGAGACTGGACAACACCCTCAGACACATGGTGTGAACTGTAGGGTTGTCATATGCAAGGACAGGAGTTGGACTTGATGATTCTTGTGGGTCCCTTCTAACTAAGGACATTCTATGATTCCATAATTCTGTGATTCTATGAAAGCGAAAAAAATGAAAAAAAGGAAGGGAGGAAGAGAAACTTGGAAAGATTGTTGCTGCTGCTGTTGTCCAGCAGCTTCCAGCCTGTTGCAGTACAGTTCACTTTACAGTGGTTTACAAATAGGTATTTTGTCATGGCATTATTGTCTATCCTTCAATTCAAAGCCTGAAAGCCAGAAGAAACTTTCTCTTTGGGATATTTGCATGGTATTAGGATTAGATAAAACTAGATTATGGCAAGCATTTGTCTTGAATTTTTTCTGCATTTACCTTTTTGCAGAAAGACAGTTTGCCTATTTTCAATGCAAAGATTTTGTTTCCTGCATTAACAGACATATTTAATACTTAACAAAATGGGCTTTACGCTTATACTTTGTTAATTTACCAACCAGTGGCTCCTCATGTATAAACTGTTACTGCTGTGTTGAAATCAGTGTATGTATGTTGGCTTGGGTCAGTTGAGCATTTTCCTATATATATTTTAGTCTTAATTCCTTAAGTTCTTATTCTAGCTGTGATTTGATCTCCTTTTCTTAATCTTGTAATCTGGAAATAATAACTTCCTATTACCCTCGTTTAATTTTGATTGTGTTTCCATCTAGCTGAAAATGGGGATAATAATATTGTCACTTTTAGGATTAATAATGTTTATTAGTTGGTGTTTGTATTGCAAAAAGCACTGTAGCAATAGGAAATAATTAAAAACACTTAAAATTCAAGGAAATATTACATGCCTGAAGAACATAAAGGTGTAATTTAGGGATCATATCTTACAAAAGTACACATTTTATTCTCCATGGAGGATTATGGAATTATATCAGTATATGGAATAGTTGTGTGATTTATACTACTTCACATTGCTGTAAATGAATATGTGAGAAGTTCATGAAATCAAAGTTTAGGAAACCTTAAAAATGGAGGATAAACAGATTGATGCAATTACAGGTCCTATCAACAGTTTAAATCTGCTAGCAACATTATCACTTGTGAACCATTCTAAAGCTAGAAGAAGTCATTCCTAATGGACTGTTCTGAAAACACAATAGTGTTAATCATGTGGTAGTAGGTCTGGATGCTTAAAGTGTGTTATAGATGTTTCAGAAAGCTGCAATAAAACATGTATTTAGCAAAGGAGGCTTGACCCATCTTAAGTATTCTGTGATTTTTTAGCTCAAGTCTTTCTGGAAATGGTTGGGTTTTTTCTCATTTAGTAAATTACTCATGGATATGAATTTACTTCAGTATTTATTGCCTTAATCAGGAAAGCATATGAGCAGCAGCTTTCTTAGGGACTGCTGAGAACCTCTGAAATGTTGCAAAGGATACACGAACCCAAATAGAGAGCTTTTTCTTTTTTGTCTCTCGCAGACGTGAGTGTGTACACACACGCCTGCCACTCACGCTCTTTGTCCTAATTTCATTTCCCCATGTTCTGTCTTTATAGCTGTGGTGATCTGCCCAGCAGTCACTATTCACCCACCATGCAGGCTAGATGAATTCTCAGGAAGGCAGAAAAGGCTTTTTTGATAGAGTAAGCAGTGCAACCTAGTTGTACTGGTGTGAGGGTTTTGTTGTTGTTTTTGAAGGGTTTGTTTGCCTTTTTTTTTTTTAAATATGATTCACTGGAGAATGTATTTGGGGAGAAAAGCAACCCATAATGGTGTTCTATTGAAACAAGTGATGCTTGGCTTGCTGAAAACCAGGAAGAAAATAGTAACATAAAAACTGTCCTTGTTCAGGAGCAGTAATCAAAGATTATATATAATTGGACAGTTATGAATGAATGAAACTGTATACTTTTTCATGCATCTTGGCAAAAAGTTAGGTTTCCATCTATAAGAAATCAAGATCAGAACACTACTAGAATAAAATAATTAATTTCTTTAACTGAGTGTGTTCTAGGATGAAACGAGGTAACTTTGATATTTCCTTTTGCAATGTATTCCATTTAAGTCCTGAATCTTTTCTGAAATATGATGGAAAAACATCACTTCCCTTTTCAAGAAGAGCAGCACTAAATTTAAACATCTATTTTGTAAGTATATTAAGAGAATAAATAATTGTGAATTACCAGATTTTGCTATCATGCATTCTGCAGTCATTTGAGTCCATTAATGGAATTACAGTCTGGTAAGACAAATGTTCCTAGCTTTTATTTTGTATTATATTGTGATTTTCTGCTTCTGGTTCCTCTGCTTCCTTTAGTTCTCTAGTTCTATTTTCTGCACATCCCTTCAATACCTCTTCAGTGTTTCCCAGATCTTGTGATGGCATCTTATTGGAGATGTTTCTCACATTCCTCTAGTGATGCTGATCCTTGAATTTGATGGGTATGACATTGCAGCTGTGAATTTGATTAGATAATAATTAGGTTTATTTTTATCCAACTGCTCTCATTTTTTTTATCACTATTCTTGTATTATTTAAATGCTTTGTATTTTCTAGATGTACTATCCTGCTGAAAAAACTGGAACAGAACCATAAACCAAAATTAATTGTTTTTAAATTGCTATATAGAAAATAGCAGAAACGTATTAATATGAAGAAGGAAGGTAATACAAAAGTTGTCAGGAAAAACTCTCATACTTGAGAAGTAGATTTTGAGATATTTATTTTTGAATGGAAATGCAGCTGCCAGCAGTGTAGGAGTGAGCTGCAACAGGTTTATTTTTAAGTTGTGGGGATTCAGTTACAATATGGATCAAAGGAAGCTGTTTCTTTGAAGAACAGTGGATGGGGAATTACTGACAAGAGAATGTCCTGCTGAGAAGAAATTCAATAGTCATGATGGTCTCTAATGAATTTAATAAATGAGGGACAAATCTTGAGGTACTTTACATACTAGCAAAAAGGCAAAGTCTTCTCCAAAGGGGGATGTAAGCAGCAGGAACTTGCTCTGGATATATTCTCTCACTCTTCACATCAGTGCAACTTACCAGGGAGAGAAAGACAAAATTATGAATATTAGGAGACTTGTCAAGGGTGTAACAGATGGAGATTTACAGAGGCATGACTTTAGGAAGGGACAGGGAATTTCTATTCAGTCCTCTGCTCAGTAACAGGAGATCATAACCCAAACTCTCTCCTGTGTTGAGACTACAGTTTTCTCCCTCATAGCTCTTGCAAGAAAATTTTACTCAAGCTTTAATTTGAAATTTTAAAGTAAGTTATTTCAGTCATGTTTTAGTTCACTTTTGAAAGTTTCATGCACTGTTGTCCAAATTTGTTCTCCAAATGCTTCCTTATTTAGTACATGTAAGTGGCAGCATGTAAGTTCAAATAGGACACCACAGTACCCAGCTATCTGAACCACTCAGGGGTAAGATACAGAGAAAAAATCATTTGGAGCATGATCCTGAGAATACTGATCAATAAAATATTGTGATTCAGTAGAGAATTAAAAAGATTTGAAACTAGAAGTTCTCCTAAATAGCATGATTGAAGGTTAAAGCCCAGGAGAATGGACTATTTAATAAACAGTATTAAGCCCACTGAGTCCAGGAGCATGACAGTGTTTGAATCTCATGTGTGTTACAGGTCATAGCAAATAATATAGTCCAGCCTTAGGAAATAAAGTTTAATCATGACAGATTTTGTCAGTGCTAAAAGCTGGCAAATACACACACACATATGTATGTATATGTGTCAGCTAAAAGTTCATATATTACAGGATATTTTTCTAAAACCAAAAGTGGATGACGCAACTTCATTTCTTTTCTACTCATCTAGAATCTTTGTGCTTGATGCATTTTCTTATTTCTTGAATTCATTTGAAGTTGTTTTGTTTTCTGATAGAGAAGAGGAATTTAAGGTGAATTGATATTTGCTTTCCTATTCATTTGTTTACTATTGGCCTAGATAAGGTTGGTTATTCTCATTTTTGTTTCCTAAGAAATGCTTCAAACAGGCAAATAGACCTGTCATCTCTAGTAACATCATATATGGAGCAAAAGAGGGTGTTGATAAGAAGTTTACTCCTACTTATTTCTGCAGCAACTCTGGGCAAGGGGAAGCCTAGAGGAGAACATTTACATTTCTGCAGTTTAACAGTTTCCAGCAGAAATGATTGCATGCAGGAGTCCTATTCATAGAAATATAAAGATGAAAGGGACTGCAGGACATCATCCCAGTCCAAAAAAGGTAATCAGTTATTTCTGGGTAGTTCTAGAAAGACTTGTGTCTATGCTGTTCTGAAATAAGACTCTACTGTCTTCTAAGTGATCTTTTATAGCACTTCCCTATCCTTACTGTTGAGAAGGTTTTCATAATATCTATCTTGAATCTTAATTGCTGCAATTTAGCACATTTATTTTTGTCCTATCCATCATTGTTATTGAGAACAGGTTATTTCCTTATTCTTTTGAAACAGCCTTTCATGTATTTGAAGGCTATTATCATGTTCCATCTCAGTTGTCTCCTCTCCAGCCTAATTCTTTCAAGCTTCATAGCAGCTCATGTTCTCTAGACTTTTGTAATGTTGCTCTCCTCACATTTCTATCAATTGGCCCATATTTTCCTGGAGTGTAATGTCCAAATTGGTACCTGGTATTCCTGCTGAGGCTTTATTAATGCTAAGCTGAAGGAAAGAATTACTTCATATTTTTGCAGGCTGTACTTGTGTGTGTACGTTCCAATATCCTGTGAGCAGATGCCGACCCTTGGTGTCACCCTGAACCACACTTGGGTGTGAAAGATCACACTAAAACTAGGCAACTAAAGAGAAAAGAAGTATAGATCATTTTACCCTCCCAAATATATATTAGGTAAATATGATCAAGGTTTTTTTAATATTAATCAACTGAAAAGATATGGAAAAAAAGTTCTCATATTGAAAAATATATTTGCTGTTTACCACAAGAAGATATCACTGATCAAGTTTTACTAATTTAAGAGTGCTTGACTCATTCTGTTCACCAACCAATGGAAATTTGGTACTCTTTCTCATCAGGAGAAAAATCATGCACTGCAGATTAATGACCAGGTTTGTGTTCATGTTCTGGGTTTTCTCAGTCCTTGTGTTTATAGTCCCCTGGGTCAGAAAATTTCCTAATGAGTTTTATGTATGTATAGCTAAACATTGATGAAATATTTGCTGATCTCATCACTATGACCAAAAATCTCAGTGGTACAGCAGTTTGTTATGTTCATTTGAAGAGATTAATTCAGAGATTCTAAGTACATTTGAAAAACCTTAACTGTTGTTTACCACCTGGGTCTGTATTGAGTAGTGATGCAGGAATTTTCTGCTGCTGGTCATATTTACAAACCAACATTTTCCCAAACTGTAGCAGTACTGGAAAGAAGGGCATGAACTCCTTCAATGGATAATTAGAATTTTCCTTCTGGAAAACTGATATTGTGAATCTGCTTATTCCTGAGCTTCTTTAGTGGAAGAACGCCTTTACTGTATTGCTTACATATTATAAATCTCCTTTGATGAAAAAAAATGACAGAAGTGCGAGCTAGCAATGATACATTTTATATACCAAAAATCTTTTTCATCTACTGAGTTGTATAATTGAAGCCCATCTTGACCAGAGAGGTTACTTTCAAAGTTTTTAAGGTTGTAAGCCATTTCCCCTGTGCAATTCAATAGCTCATTACCAGTTAAATATAATTCTATTATACTTTGTATAGATCCAGTGTTCTGGAGGAATTCCACAAGAAGCAAATAAACTTGTGTGTATATCTAATGGATATTTATTTTAATGACATAAATATTGCACTAAATCACTTTCTGTGTTAAAGATAAATTGATCATTAGTGTGAAAGAAGGTGAGAATTAAAAATGGCTTATAATAATTTATAGCTCATATTGATTTTGCTGAAATGTTTTAACACTAAGGTAGTGTCTGGGTCTTGGGCTTGTGTAAACCCCATTCTGGTCAATGGGATGTTGGCTGAAACCATCCAACAAGCTGTCCTTCAACTCTCACTCAGTGGCATTCAGCCACAGCATACATATTGAAGCTTGCAAGTATGAGACAACACGACCATTCCTCTTGCATATCTTGTAACTCATAAACCTTTTGTGTGACTCTAATTCTGCTGTAGAAGTTCTCTCTTAGCCAAATGAGGGTGGCTCATTGTCCCATACCAGGCAAGTGCAAATGCTTTCTGTTATAGTGGGAAGGTAAAAATAAGGATTCTGATATCCAGCTTTGTGTTAGGCTATGTGATTGAAGGCAGGTACATCCCCATTTTATGCAACAAATGGTAGAGCACATGCCCTGTTATGTACTCAGTGCACAGGATGTACTCCTGTTAGCTGCTTGACACAAAGGGTTTATCTCCCACCACTTGACCTGACACAGGTGATGTGTCCACACCTCACACTGAGCTTTATCACTAATGTTTTAACTTTAAATCTGGCAACAGTGATTAATATTCAGGATAGAAATATATATTTTTATGAAAGCTAGCTTTTCGAAGCAAAGTAAATGGAAACTGAAGTCCTTAGTACCAAGTGTTGTAAGTTTATATCATAATATTTAACCTTGCTTTGGTACTTTTGTGTTGCTTGAGTAGGAACTAAGTGAAAATAAGGCAAAGGCTTTCAGGGCATTACTTCGAGTAGGAGTTTTATTGACTAAAGTGCCCTGATTTGAGCTATAGGAATTAACAAGTTTTAGGTTTAGAGGAAGTTTTGAAAATAAAGTATTTGAGAGAAGATATGTTCAATTACAACTAAAAAATAGTGATGAACAAATGGCATTTTATGTTTTTAAACCAAGACCACAAAAATGTTGAAAGGGAACATAATTTTTAAAATGAAATCATATTTTTAAATGTGATGCTTTAATTTTCATTGTGTTTCCTTTATTTTTCACTACAAATAACTTAAGACCTTTTCATGTTACCAAATGAAAAAGGGTTTCAGTGCAAGTTTTTTCTCAGCTCTACTGCTTTCACTGCTTTATAAAGCACTTTGATATATGTGGATGAGAAGGACTACACTAGCACTAAGCTTTTTTTTTTTAAACAAAGCAGCCACAAGTCAGTAGCACATACAGTACAACTCTGCTAACAAAACAACAGTTCTGCAAGAAGAAGGGATATGGAAAACCCATGGTAATTCATATTATATGATTGTCTTCCTCCAGTGCTTGGCATAATTCTGATTAAAATTACTGGCAGTACTTTGTGTGCATCAAAAGAAAAACAGCTCCAGGAACTGACATACTGTTAAATGTGGAAGAGCTATTATAGGCTAGTGGTTCAATATGGTGGTTTTTGAAAACTTCCTAACAAAAACCCAGTATGTATTATGCCCCTAAGCTTTTCTGGGCAGTAATGCTGAACTGTGTAACCAAAGATGGCCAGCAGTGCACCCATATTTTCTATTGAAACTGATGACAATTTTAGCATGCACAAAGATTCAAAGAGCAGTTTTCAGACTGTTATCCTTTTTGGGACCACATTCTTCTCATTTTACTTGTTAGATCCAAGGGTGTTAAGAGAAAGCTGCTATCTTTCTAAGCCTTTAAAATTATGTATGCATTGTATAATTTGTTTTCTCTGAGTATATCTTTTATTATGCACTGGACACATTCCTGTGTAACCTCATCTGGGTGTTCCTGCTCCGGCAGGGGGATTGGACTAGATGATCTTTCGAGGTCCCTTCCAATCCCTAACTTTCTGTGATTCTGTGAAATAAATAGGTAGAATTAGGCAAGTTTTGATAGAGCCATAATGTTGCAGCAGAGAAGTCTTGCATTTCCTTTCCTGTTACAAGCTGTTTTTAAAAGATAAGTTGGTTGTGACTCTTCATTTTAATTATATAGCAGGTGCCTTGTCTTAGCTAGGAAAATTTTCAATATAATTCCTTAAAAACCAAAGCGCAGGTATGCATTAAATGATTTTGTGTTTCAAATCTCTTGATAGTTGCAGCTATTATTTGCATATATGCTAAGGAGAATGAGCTTGCTCCAACAAAGCCTCTTTACAGTGATAATCCTTTCCTGTACAAGTTGTCCCATTAAGCAAAGTTGATCTGATATCTACAGGATTCTCATTTATCTATGTATAAAACTGTGGGAGGCCCATGCATCAATAATTATTATAAACATTGGCATTTATCATGAAGCGATCTCAAAGTACTTTAGACACAGTATTGGTTTTAATGCCACACTGAATGTTCTTAGAGCTTTGTAGACACGAACTTGTAAATGTAGAAGACTTAATCTTGCAATGTGCTGGTTAATAGCGCTTGAAGATGAAAGCTTTTGAAACCTCTCAGCGTTGGTGTGAAGGGTGTCATTCTGCCAAGCCTTACTCATGCAAATAATCTTTATCCTTGTGACTGATAACATTGACCTAGCTTGTCAATTAGCTATTAAGTGACTAATGGTTTATAGTGATTTGCCCAAGGTTGCACTTGAAAAGCTGCCGCAGAGGCAGATGTAGAACTTCCATCTTTTCCATACTACCAGAGGGAAGTGGAGGATGTTTTTAGATCAGTGTATGGTCCATCACCTGGTAGCCTAGCCATGTATCATCACAGAAGTAGTTAATTTTATGGTGTCACTGGATGAGAGACATGTACTGTGACAGTAAAATGTAGGTAGCTGTCTTTAATGCTTCAACAAAAGTCTGTGTATTTTCTATATTAGAATCCCTTATATTTGTCTTCAGGAAAAGAACAGAATGCATGTATCACCAGATATTTTAACTTGTTATCTTTGGCTCCTGGTGAGACCACACCTGGAATATTGTGTCCAGTTCTAGGCCCCTCAGTTCAAGAAGGACAGGGAACTGCTGGAGAGAGTCCAGCACAGGGCAATGAAGATGATGGAGTGGAGCATCTCCCTTATGAGGAAAGGCTGAGGGAGCTGGGTCTCTTTAGCTTGGAGAAGAGGAGACTGACGGCTGACCTTATTAATGTTTACAAATATATAAATGGTAAGTGTCATGAGGATGGAGCCAGGCTCTTCTTGGTGACAACCAATGGTAGGACAAGGGGTAATGGATGCAAACTGGAACACAAGAGGTTCCACTTAAATTTGAGAAGAAACTTCTTCCCAGTGAGGGTGCCAGAGCACTGGAACAGGCTGCCCAGGGGTTTGTGGAGTCTCCTACTCTGGAGACATTCAAAACCCGCCTGGACATATTCCTGTGTAGCCTCATCTACGTGTTCCTGCTCTGGCGGGGGGGTTGGACTAGATGATCTTTTGAGGTCCCTTTCAATCCCTAACATTATGTGATTCTGTGATTCTGTAGTGGCTTAATTTTTCTTGCTCTATCAATAGGCCTGCTTAAAGAACATAAATTGTTTTATCTGTGTTACTGATTGGCTAGAAAGTGATGTGTTTGGGACTCTGTCAGAGCTTCTCTAGTGACTATTTATTTAAGTGGGGGGAAAAAAATCAGAATTACTTGAAAAAAAAAGTAACTAGAACTTTCATTTAACATTACAAAAGAGGGCATTGCTTAATCCCTGAAGTAGGAAATTGCTTTTCTTCATGATCCATTGCTTTCATACTGTTTCTGGCTGCTAGTGCTGAAGGGAAGAAAAACTATGTTCTCACTCTGTTTTCACTGTATCTGTTTTCTTATCCTCTACAAAAACTTGGCTGCTAGTTTGTTGTTGAAGTAAATTAAGGGAAGGGAGACTTTGGCTATGGAAAGATCTTTTTTGTCTCAAATGGGCATTTGCAGATATGGAAGCATAGCAAAACTTTATGTGGGAAACTGAAAAAAAAGAAATCAAGGATTTGAAATATATACTGAAGTACGTGAGACAATGCTATTCTTTGTGATGCCATTATGGGTTTATACCTAAATTCAGCAGTGTGTTCCCAGAAGATGGATGTTACTAAGGGGTGTTTTTTCTTGTGTTCTGATCTTGTATACAGATAGGGAGAAAAAAAACAAAAACAAAAACAACAAAACAACCCAGCAATTAAAAGCAAAAGGCATAGGTGGCTGGCAATGATGGTATCTTGTTTCACCTTTCCTAAAACTTATTATTTTTTCTTAAAAACACCTATTGTTTATTGCTTCTAACACACATTACAAAAACACAGCAAGTTACAGCTCGCGGCTGGAAAACACTAATAAACTAACAAAGGAATGATTATTTAACTCCAGAAGTTACAATATTTAGGTAATGATTCCCTGACATTTTCAGGACAGGTCATGGAATGCATTTCAAAGTAACTATAAGTTAGCAGCAGCAGTTTATATTTTTCCCCTAACAACAGCAGCACAAGTTGTATTTTTCTCTTCTATCAGTGGTGACTCCTGTTTCTTTTTTTTAATCTGACTTTTTTAAGAATCCATTTAGTCTTGCAAGTTAATCATAGGTTATGTTATCAAAATAGCAATCTGAAAATAATTGTGATAGTGAGGATTTTGATCCTGGTGTGTAACAGAAGAGATACATGTAGCTTTTATTTTTGATTTTTTGCTTGTGCTAGCTGTGTGCAGAAAATAGCAAGACTACACCATATGCCAAATAAAAGCTTCATTAGAAAAGCATTAGTAGATTAATCCAACGTACTCTGTGGTTTATTTTATTTAGAATGTAATAAGGTAAGTTCGTTAGTTTGCAGACTTAATGTTTTCTACTGTACCTCAAAGCAACCAGTAACAATTCCACTGAGACTCTGCAGATCTCACTAACACCTGTCAAGGTAAACACATGGCTCTCTGGGGGAATCATCTTGGCAACACAACTGAGGAAATCTGGAAAAAAGTAGGTCTTTCACACACAAAAGAGTGTTACACAGTATAAACTTGATTAATGATTTTTCACATGCCTCTGAGGTCATATATATCTCCTTAAAGTGGAAAATATAGTCAAATAAATCTCTGAAGAACAAATACTTTGGAATGTACAGTACTGCATTTGAAATGTATTTTAAAGATCTTGAAGGACGTAGAATAATTATGCAATTTGAATTGAGCCTCAGAAAGGCTGTCTGAGACCAGCAATTGAGTCTCCATCCCCCAGGGTTAATATATTAGATTACAAGGATTATTGCAGCGGCAGTATTTGTGCCACTACATTTAAGATTATGTCAGCATTTCCATTTTAAACCTGTATGTTCATAACTCAGCTATAGAAAATTCACTTGGCTTTACTAACAATACAGGTTCTGCACAATAGTGACACTTTTTCAGGGAGGGGGGGTGGGCATGACAGGGAAGAAAGAAGCTTAAAGCTAAATAAGTATTTGGACATTTTAAACATATGAATGCCAAAAGTTAATGCAGTCTTCTTATAACTCTGCTTTTAAAATTCAGTTATTTCTACACTGCTGCTGTTTGGAGTTTAAAGCAATATATTGAACTAGAAGAGTGGACAGAGTGATAACAGGCTGGACCTTGCTTCTCTTTGCTAATATTGCTACATGACTAATGCGTTCAGGGAAGGCAGGAGGTGGAACTCTGCTGTACGTCCTCTTCTCTACCAGGGCCAGGAAGGTGTGGAGAGGAGTAACGATAATGAATCATGATGGGATATCTTAGAAATACTGTCAAGAAAATCTGCTTAAAAGGACACACCTGACTGTTATTAACTGAAGGCACTCCACAAACATCATTTAGGGCTCTCCTGGCTACCAGTGGGCTTCCCACCAGAAAAAAAAAAAAAAAAAGGCAATCAACTTTGCCTTACAAGGGCTATAAACTCGATTTCCCCAATTTAGGGCTGTTAGGCTTTGAGTGTAGTGTGAGCTCGGCCCTGACATGGCATTTAGTATCTCAGGTATCATGTATGGTAAGCAATAACAAGAGCTGCAAACAACCCAACAGACACACTTTTCCTATTTCTGGAGGCCGTTACAAACAAATAGGCTTTTGCATATACTTCATGTGCTGGTACTGGATACAAAAGAGCAGAACACCTGGGTTCTGTTAGTGACATCTGTCACTAATCTCATCAAACTTCTTGATTATTAATTTGCAATCTCTTTTTTTTTTTTTTTTTTTTGTCCCTAGCTGGAGCATTTGCTTAGAGGTTCAAATTAGTAGCATTTAAGCTGTAATCTAGGATTTCTCATTTCTGCAGCAATGCAGTTGCCAGTTCCTGCAGCATCACTGGTAGAAATCAGGGAGACTTTTGCAGGTTCTGCAGCAGTCTAATTGCCCGTAGAATTAACTGCTCATGCAGTAGTCCAGAGAGAATGAGAACAGACTGCCCTGCCTGAAACAGGACTACAAATCTCTTAAATACCTCCATGTATATACATGTGGATTTGGCCTTAATTCCTGTGGCTTTATATTGGAATGAAAGGAGAACATAGGCAAAGTGTTAGCACCCTTTGTGCAAAGTTAGACCAAAAAATAAGAGAAAATATGAAATGAAATTATATTGCAGCACTGGCAGCCAGCAGAAGACGATCCCCAGTGGAGTATGAGCCATCCTCCTAGAGGCAGGTCAAACCAGGGCTAACGCAAGTCACGGTAGATGGACTTGGCAAAGTGCCCTGAAGATTGATGGACCAACCAGGGCTATTTCATATCAAGAGAGAGCTTCCTTTCAGAGTCAAAATTCCCCATTGGAAAATGTTCTCCTGCCAGCTCCTTCTATTCTAAATTGAAGGGATATGGCTTATGTGCATGGTTTCAATAAAATGAAACAAAATAAAAATCAGCTTGCTTTTGACAGTGAGGAATAGAGAGAAAGAGATTATTTCTGTCTTTATACACACAGAGTCAAGGAACATTTAAAATTAAGATTTAAGCCTATTTGGATGGACAGATTTATGGACAGAAGACTTATTAACTGTACTGGGATTTATTTTGCTCTATACATACAGAGAGAATAGCTGCACTACAGAGAAAGCAGCATAAGCATTTCCATTGTAAACTCCCTTTTTTTTACATGATCACCAAATGTTTGCATTTTTGCCTATTTTATGACTTCACAGAGATACCATCCATCTCTCCTAGAATCATATTTTTTTTTACCTTCCATGTCTCACAGTAGTTCACATGATAAAATTTATTGGCTTCCTTTCTAAAGCAAAGGGTTTCTGCCCTAAGTTATGTAGAGTTAGGACAAAAACTGGTGACAGTTATACCTGTGGCAGGTCTGCGTTCAGTATCTTGCAATTCATTGGTTTTTGAAAGAAACATTTTCTGCTCTTTAAAAGGGGAAAATTAACACTCTGTTGTTATCAGACATTTAAATGTCTGAAAATCAGACATTTTTAATATTGTGTATAGGTCCTTAAATTCATCAGTTATAGTGGTAAGTGGAAACATTCGCTTGAACATTTTCTGCTCTAAGCTGTTGTCTGTAGAATGGATAAACATAAATTCTGGCCCGCTTAATTGTAATCACAAAATGTCCACAGGTTTTCAAATTAAATGAGATTCTATACCCAGTAGTGGGGAAAAGTTGTAATAGAAAAACAAAGGAAATGTGTTAAAAGTGTTCATTGAATAGTATTCCCTGAATACAGATACGCATTTGTGAAGGGTTTTTATTTTTTTCTTATCTGAGTTTGCTGAACAGCACTTGAGCTTCAGGAGTTTAAGAGTGGATGTTGCAACATTAAATATAGGATTTTGTCCCTGGACAGCAGTGGTGGCCAGAGAGGTCTGGTTGCATAAGGCAGCACTTAGCCTGAAGGAGCCCTGAATTTAACTCGCAGCTTCTGCTGGCCTAAGGCATGGTCTGCACTCAAGTTTTGCTGGTGCCGCCAAAGTTGTTCATCTTAACTGAGATGGATGTATTGTCAAGAATCAGGTTGTAGAGAGATGTTGTAGACAGAGGTACGGTTGTACCAGTAAGAAGTATCTGATTTTATCTTGAGGAGCTAAAGTAAATTACACTCATATAAGTACTATTTTTGTTTGTATAAATCTTCTTTAGGACCATTTGGTGTTTATAGGTTAACAGCATTAGAAGAAGCCAGGAAAAGATGTGTTTTTACAATTACAAGGATATTCTTGCTCATAAATTTAGGAACCTACTGGTATTAACAGAGTTCACTTGGTGGAAATAACTTGATTAAAAATCATGTCTCCTACCAATGTGACCTGCACAGGGTAAGTGTTAAATGGGGTTAAAAACCCCGTTAAATTAGCTTCACTGAGCTAAGTTTCCAAAATACTAAAAACTACCTTGTGAACACTGTGGTTTATTTTCACACTTTTTTTTTTCTGCCTGCAATAGGGTATTTATTTTTTTTAGGGTATTTATTTACACAAACTTTTTTATTGCCTTCTTTTGTGCCACTTCTTCCTTCTTTGAGTGAACCTTCACAGACTGATATCACAGTGATGATTGTGTTGGTAGTACATAATTCTGTACCCTTGGGGATTAAAACCAGATTATTTCAACTTCATCTAATTCTCAGCTAAGAAAGATTCATACTCACTCTTATGTTAGCAGGGGGTAAAATAGAAAGTATTTTAAATAAGAAATGCTGCTTACCATTGGTTTTCATAATGTTTACTTGCAGATGCTTTTAACTTTTACTTTTCATTAAAAAGCCTAACTCTGACTACTAAGACACCCAATTAAGCTTTTTAAATAAAACATGAAAAGACTAGAAGTATCTGACTACCAAGATTTGCTTCAAATTGGAAAGAAGTGCTTGCTGTTATCACCAAAAAAAAAAAAAAAAAAAAAAAGAGAAAAGAGCAAGAGAGGATTTTACTGCCTGGAGTTTCCTTCTTTTGCCTTCCTGTCCCCATCTGCCTTTCACTTGCTTTCATACACACTCCCTTCTTCACTTTCCTTTTCACTTTCCCATTATTCTTTCAATTTTAAATATTTTTACGATTTTTTTCTGCAAATTACTTCTCTCCATTTCTCACCTGTGCACTGCCTTAGATCACCTTTCTCTTCCCTGAAACATAGATAGTCCCCCTCTTGTTTGTCTCAGTGGTTCAGAGTGCAGAGCCAGGAAAATGTCAAATGTTATTAAAATGAGAGCTAGTACATAAAAGATGCTGAGCACATTGCCAGGTCCAGAAAGAGATGGCTACTTAGGCATCAGTCTCTCCATTCACATTTTAACCAGGTACTTAAATAAGAGTTAGATGCCTAAATAGCTTTGTGGAGATTGGCTTTTGTTTCCGCAACTCTTGGTTTGGACACACAGCAGCAAAATAATCTGTTAATTTAACAGTCCCTAAGTAGTGTCTAACATCATAATGTAACACCTAAAAATGACCTATTCTAATCTACCTGATGAAAAAAACTCCTCTAAGTAGTCTCCAAACACAGATTTAAACTATAAACTTCAGTGGTAGTTATGTGTGTGCACTGCATAAATAGTACACATTTAATAATGCTGAGCACTTGAACACCCTTTTTATCTTCAGTAAAATATTGAATGAAGTACCTTTGAAGTACCTAAACATTTTATTCATTTGTCCCTGATATTTAAGCACTTCAGCCCTCCCTGACACAGTAGATGGTAGATGGAATAAGAATTTAAATGCAGGTGCTAAAGCTACAAACATATCCAACAACAGACAAGAACGCTTACACAAAGTCCTACTGTATCCACACCGAAGTGTATCTTAGTTGAACAAACTGTGATCAGGCTGGAGGAATCTGTGGAAAACCGAGCCCAAGTTAGTCTAGACAGGACTTGCCAACTGAAATTGTATCTGAACAACTGTGTTGCCAACTGTAGCGTTACACAGTTGGCAATACTGGCTTCCTATTTCAGAGGAGTGATAACAATTTTAAGTTACTTGTCTGTAGGATGTCTAGAATCATTAAGAACAGTTGGTTAACTATGGTATGTTTCTAAAAAGGCAGCAGCCTGTGAACACGTTACTGATAAACTAGTTCCAGTGACTGACTGAAATATTTTGTTTCCTGAGTCAGATTGATAGAAAACCTAGTGTGGCTAGGTTTTTTATGGATAAAATTTCTAACACATATTACTTGCTTGAACAGGAATTATACATCAGGAGCTTTAATTTTAGGAGAGTTGGTGAATTCTGGCTGACATTTCTTTAATATTTCTTTCGTTTTTCCTTCTTTCCTTAACTCTGAAACATAGGCAACTTGTATTTTATTTGAGAGGTGGCAGTGCATGGCAGTTGCAAGCTGATAGTTTGGAAAATTGGGGTTTCTTACTTTTACACTTAAGGTTTCTTCAGACAGGTTGGAAAAGTCACCGAGTTCCTTATAAGCTGTTTTTCCCCATAGCAAGCCGGGGGCGGCCGCTGTGCCACGCTGGGTTGGTGGGGACCTGTCGGGGAGCCACTGCTGCCACCTCTCGCTTTTGCAGGCTCGTCCAGTGCGTGTGTGTGCTGAAAGGCAATGAGCGCTAAGCCTGGGTTGTGGGGGGGTGTTCTTCCCTGAGTGCTTTCATCACTGCGTTAAGTTCTTTTTAGCATTTACCTTGGCGTCTTTGCAAAACTTTTGAGTACGCGGCGAGGCTGCGTTGCGGTGCAGCGAGGCGGGGAAGGGTGTAAAACGCACCGCCCCCGGGGCAGGGCAGCAGCTGCCGCTTCCTCGCCCCTGCTGTGAGGATTTGGGGGGTCCTGTCGCCGCGGTGTGCAGTGCCCGGCACGCCTCACAGTGAAGGGCCTTTCTCCTCGCCCCTCGCCGGGGGGAGCAATCCACCCAGGGCTGAGCAGAAGCAGGGCGAAACGCCTTTCTCTTCCCTAAGCCTACGCAGCTGAGTAAGGGTTGTGACTTCCCTTCCGTGTGCATTAGAAAGCGCTTCGGCAAATTGCAGTGGCTTTCGTTTAAACTAACGCGAAATGTATAAAAAAGCATTCTCACACCCACTGCTCGCCCTCTCCCTTTCACGCACCCGCACCCATGAGCTCATGCTGCTGAAGGCACAAGATATACGGCAGGCTGGAAACGGGGGAGGGAAGGGAAAGAGGGAGAGGAGCGCCGGGAGCGTGCGGCTCATGCACCCTGCTGCGCCCAGGTGTGGTACTGCAGGGGCTGAGCCTCCCGCCGCTGGTTCCGGGGGGGGAGGGCGGGGCATAGGACCCGCCCAGGGGTGAAATGTTTTCCTTTTGAATGCAGACCTTCGTTTTTAAACGTGACAACTCCCACCCTTGGCTGCGGGGGGGGTTGCTCTTTGCGCCGTTCTCGGGGCAGGAGCGGGAGTGCGGCGGCGGGGTCCCGCACCCGGGGGGCGATGCAGACGCTGCCGGCGCCGCCCTGCAGCTGGGGCGGTGCGGGGGGTTATCAGCTCAGAAACCTGTTATTCAACCCAGTTTTCGGCCGCGGTGGGCAGCCGAGGTGCGGTAGCTGAGTAGTGCCGAAAAAAATAACACCGGTAACTCTTTGTTAGGCGCCGTGTGTGTAATTACCGGCTAATCAAAGCCGATGCTCGAATGGGCACAGGGAAACATCTGATGGGCGAAGTTTAGGCCAATTAAAAGACCCGAAATCGCTCTTTTTAAGATGAAACTGGGTTTTCGAGACATGGTATCAGAGCAGGGGAGATGCTCCAGCCGTGCTGCTGACTTGGCGGCACGGATGGGTGGCGGGTGGGGAAGAGCGGCGTGTGCGTGGTGTGGGTCCTCCGCACCGCCCGAGCTGTGTGCTGGCAGCGCCCGGCTCCCGCAAGGCAGAGCAGAGGCAGCGCGACTGTGTGGGAGCTGAACTCAGCCTCCCTCTTTAACATAGGCTCGTCCTCTGCATTGCATCCAAGCTTCAGCGATTTGCTGTTTGGAGACTGCAGATTTGCATAGCCCTGCTCTTCGCAAGCATTTTTTTTTTTCTCAGCTTCTTTCATAAGGGTGCACTATTCTCCCTGAAAACATCCTCGGGTATTACTGTCAATAGTCAGACCATTGAGATTGCCGGAGCAGCCTGATTATTGTCTGGCGGCGTGTGCGGGTGTGAGTGTGTGTGTGTGAGTGTGAGCGTGTGTGTGCGCGCCGCGAGAGATCGCTCGGTGAGGGCTCACCAGTTTGGAGATGAATGGAGGGAAGAGCAGCAGTTTGATTTTTCTCTGCTTTCCCCGCGCTGGCTGATGGAGTGGCATCCCCTTTTTTCCTTCTTAGCAGAAATGTGGCACGAGTGCCTACACTGTGGATTACTGAGGATGGGGGAATGCTTGGCACTCTCGTAGCCCTTGCAACTGTGGAGTATTGTTCATGAGCACCAGCCCTGGGCAAGCTGAAACTAGCGTTTGTTTGAGCGCGGGGCTTTTCCCCTCTTCCGCCTCTTTGCGAAGGCTCTGAACTGCTTGGATTCTCCGCCTTTGACTATGTCTCGGATTGTTTTGGGTAGAAGAAGACCTGGAGAAAAGGATCCTCATAAGCTTTCCCAAAGGGCAGAGATGGCTCGCCTGGTGCGGTGAGCTGCAGCCAGCGCCGTGTGCGGGTGTGCGGGCGCGCCTCTGTCCAAAGTTTGCCTCCTTCGCTGTGGCTGCTGCTCCTCCCGAGGACGCCGGGGGCCGGCTCGCCGTGCACCGGAGGATGGGGGGGCTCCTCAGGGGCAGCCCGGAGCCGGGACCCGCCAGCAGCGGCAGCAGCGCCGGGGGCCGCTTGGCCCTGCTCTGGATAGTCCCGCTCACTCTCAGCGGCCTCCTTGGGGTGGCGTGGGGCGCTTCGAGTTTGGGCGCTCACCACATTCACCATTTCCATGGCAGCAGCAAACATCATTCAGTGCCTATCGCTATCTACAGGTCACCGGCTTCCTTGCGAGGCGGACACGGTGGGTTCGGACGCCGCTCGGTACCTTGCATGGTCGGCTGTGCGCCGCGCCGTGCCGCCCGCCCGCAGAGGTCAGGCGCGGGCTGCCGAGACCCCGCGGGCCGGGGAGGAAGAGGAGCGCGGAGGGGCGGCGGGAGAAGGGCTGCGGGGCCGGTCCCGCCGGTAGCTGGGCGCCCCGACGGGCGAGGTGCGGGCCCGTCCTGCCGCTCCCGGCTCGGGGACAAGGAGCCGCCGCTGGGGCGGGGCGGGGGGCTCGGCTGGCCTTCAGTTGCGCGGGGGCGGGTGGAGGACGCTGCCGGTGCATCCCGGGGCTGCCGTGCACTCCCGGGGGCCGGCGGCGTACCTGTGCTGGGCGCCCCGCGGAGCCTCGCCGAGGTCGGTGGGCGCGGGGCGACTCTTCCGCACCCCTCCGCGAACGGAACCGACTGGGAAGCCTAGCACGGAGGCGCCTCCATCCCCGGAGCCGCGGCCCCCGAGTGAGATCACCCCCTAATTGCCTTCGCCTGCCCCAGCCCGGAGACCTCCGCAGTGGGTGCCTGTAGCCCTGCGCCGCGGGGAGAGACAGGGCAGCACGCCCAGGGACCCCGGCCAGGGGCGTGGAGGGCGCCTGTGTGTTGCTTAAATTGCTGGTGATGATCGTGCCTACTTCCAATTCATTACCTTGGTCGAAAGTCGATGAACTAAAGCAAAGGTCAGCTAATTATACAGGGGACAGGGGAAGAAGCGAGCGTTTGGACACTGAGAATGGGCAGTAATGCCCACTGTAGCGGTCAAGAAAGGAACGGAGATAAAATTACTTCCAGGTGCAAACACATTTTGCTTAAGAATTACAGTGATCCGGTACTTAGTTTCTGAAGTGACAGGAAGCTGCTTCAGTGCCCTTTAAACAGCCCTGTTACAGTTTTTCTCTTTCTTTTTTGCATACATGCTTAGTGAACCTGTACATAAATATATGCAAAATAGACATGCTTATGTTCAGCGTTACCAAAAGCTGTGAAAGAAAGCGGAACACTAGACTGTGTTTTAAGGATTTAAAACCAAAGCCTCCCTTTGTCTTCGAGAGAGGAAAAAAAAGATAAAAAAAAACCCTTGTTGGCTTCTGATTAGATTATACAGCTTCATTCTTCTTCATTTTCTCATCTTGCCTTGCTTCATTTGCACGATCATGCAATGTCATTTACAAGCTTTGCAAAATAAAAAACAGATCTTATACTTAACCTTTGTATCTCTATGCAAGATGACCTAGTTGCAGGCACAAAGTAGTAAGGATTTATTTTTTTTTTTTTTTTTCAGTAATTAACAATGCTAGCATTAGTGGATATGATAGTACTGTTTACCTGAAAATTTGAACTGGCTGCTAAATAGCCTTTAATACTCGACTGCGATAAAAAGCAAAGTGCATAGGATTGACTTTTCTTAATCATTTTGTTAATTAAAAAAAAAAAATAGTAGAAAGTTAGATGGTCTAATTCCAAAAAAAAAAAAAAGGAGTGAGAAATTCAGGCCACCACTTTCCTCTATAATGCACTGAGGCAGTACAAGATTGAGAATGCTGCATGTTCTCTACTGTATGTGCTTAAAGGGGAAAATTAAAGATGCATGTGTGTGCACATATATGTATATGAGCTTATTGTTCTTCAAATTTCCACCCATATTATTTAGGGGATTGCTAGTAATTTGAGGGAAAGCTATAAGAATGAAGGGAAAAGAGAGGTGCCAGCATTCCTTAGAATGCTTTTAAAAATCACACTTTTTTGCCAATTCTTAAAAACATTACCTTGGACCCAGTCAAAGGCTGATGGTGTAAAAAGGCAGCTTTTTCAGGAGAAACTAGTCTTGTTAAAGAAAATGAAAAATGTAGTGGTGGAGCTGCCACTTAAGGACTTCATAGGGAAGCCCAGGAGCCTCTCCAGAAGTTAAGTAGATGATTTTACAAAATGACAGATGTTACATATCATAAGAAGGGATTTCAGAGTGTTTACTTGGTAACGCTAAACATTTCTGCTTTTCTGCGTTCATCAGAAATTCTGCTATGTGTTAATATTTAAAAACATCTAATTTCTTTCAGTATTAATTCTTTAGAGAGGTGTTCCCATTTGCTTCTCTTAGCCTGACAGAAGCACTTTTTGGCTGAGCAGGGTTGGGCACAGCTTCTGTGGAACCCATCACTGCATTACTATGCATTGGTCAGGGGGGACTGCGTGGTAGTGGGTGCTTATTCCTTACTCCGTCATCAGAGTCCCCTTCTTCAGTCCCAGCCCTTCCTGGCTTGGCCAGGTGAGTGTGAGACTTTGATTCTCAGGCTTGTATCTTTCAGCATTCAGTTTTGCAGTTATTTTGTTCTAGTCTAATGTGATTGGATGTAAACGTTGCAGTCTTTATGGTGACCTCATATCTGTTACTTTGTCAGCTTTTCATAGCATCACACCTGTTAAAAGTCGAAAAGAGCTTTTAGGGTAGGTCGATTAGTCGATCCCCGATGAAGGCATTGCTGTCTAGTATTGTGAATCAGAAGTGTCAAAGGAAGGAGAAAAAATCATTTTGTCCAGGCATCCAATAAATCTCACCACAGTCCTCGAACATCCACACCCTCCTCCTCTACCCCTGGCACTGGCTGGCCCTGCCACCCTCATCATCTCAGCAAATGCTTTGATTTTTTAAATTCTTTCAGTTTTCCTTGAGCCAACCCAATTCCAGCTAATAGTACAAGCAAAGCCAAAAGCCCAATGTGGTTGGATTTTTTGTACTCCTTTTCAAAAACCAAACCACAATCTTGCTGCTAACACTCTCATTAGGTAATTTTGCTGGGGTTTTGCTTAGTAGTATGATCTCATGTTGTTTTAGTGGACAGGATTGTGCCTCACAGGGACATAAACAGAATTCCAGCCAAGCAGTTAGCTCACTCCATTAAACAAAAAGTAGTTCAGCACACAGTTTTTTTAATACTAAAAGTAAAAATTACACATCTTTCAAGCTCGGCCAAATGATTTTTCAACTTTGCTTTCTGACTCTTGTTAAACTCGGGAAGGTGAAGGATGGCTGAAAGATTCAAAAGTTTAACCAGAGGAAAGAATAAGAAAATAATTCTCTGCATCATGACGTCAGCAACATAAAGAGAAGTACAGAGAAGAGAGAGACAAATGTTCACAAATCTAAGTCGGAGGCTGCTCAGCACTTGCCAGTGGTCTCTGCAGCATGTGGGTTATTTGATGATTTATGTTCAAATCTCCTTGCTCCATTTAAGAAGAAGGCTATCACTTTTATTATAGCTTTATCTAACATGCAATCCATATAGTTTTATTTTTATTTTTTTTTTAGTAGATAGAGTAGCTCATAACTGCAGTGCTTCTGTATTACAAAAACATGCACTGTCCATGGCAAAGCCCTCGTAAAAGGGAAGACATTGCAACTTTCTCAGTAACTTTAAAGGAAGAAAGGCAGTTTCTTTAAGAATCCAAGAACATGATGGATTATGTTTGAAGTGAAAATTGCATATTGAATAAGTAAAAAGTTAAAAGCGTAGCTGTGTGGATGGCCGTCACCATCCTCACGCACCGTCTTCCTTCCTGCAAACACCTCTTTGGTCTCTACTGGGCTGGACCTTTTATTAATCCCCAGTTCCTCATTCAGTGACCAAATGACAAGTACAGTGTGTCCATTTCTTACCACTATTTCTTTTTTCTGTGCTCTCAGGATCTCGTTCAGGCTGTTTTCTGATAAATGTAAGTTGATTCTGTGGTTTTTAAATCTGCCAGAATAGAAGCCAGTAGGTGATTAGTGAAATCTGCATGCTGGTATGTGCATGTGCTTGGAAAGAAGAGGAAAAAAATTGGGAGGGAATGCGATATATGTTCTTACAGGCAGAAAAGAAAGAACTGAGCAGTATATGTAGGGGTTGTGCATTTAAGGACTTGGGCTATGGTGTGAGAAGGATTTGACTCTATGAGACTTAGGACCAGGATATCAGCCAATGGTTTAGGAGGAGCAGATGTAGTCTGATGTAGAGGGAATGGAGTACTGGGGGCAGTTATTAAGAAAGTGGTAGTTTGGGATGGAGAAAGTGCTAGGAACCTTTGTGGTGGAACAGTAGAGGGATTTAAGAGGTTGAGCAGAGGTGTTGACAAAGTGCTTCAAAAGCAAAGCTGCTGAGCAGGAAGAAGAGTTTCTGGAAAATGAGGGCTTTGAGGAAGTTGACATGTTTTGGAGGTGAGAGCTGAGGCTGAGCACCCGGATCGTGTGTTAGTGAAGCAGGTTCCCTCCTCCTCATTTCTCTATCCAGAATGTGATGAGGCAGCAGGGATGTGCATACTGATCTCCCACTTCTGAGCTAGACCAGCTTCTTCCAGTCTCTGCTTCGCTGTTGTTGCTGAAGTTCGTGTGCGCTGGGTTCTCCACAGTATTGCCATTTAAAGAGAATTCTGTAGCAGAATCACCAGATCTCCGTTACTGGAGTACCCGGCTGTGGGATGGATCAGGCAGCTCCTGTTCAGTGAAGATACCTATTGAACTCCACAGGAGCTTTTGCTCAGTAAGAATACCAGGACCAGAATTGCAACACTGCAGTGAAGTCGTTTATACCATCACCATGAAAAATATCACCAAAACAACTTTGGAAGATGTACATATGATATATAGATAGCATTTTATCTTCATAAGAAAACTACAAGGAAAGAGTTATTAGTGTAGGTAAAAAGAATTTTATAGCCTTTTACATTTTTTTTTTAAATATACTGGAGTTGCTATTTCTACATATAATGATAACGAAACAAATGTTTTTAGGTGTTAAGGTAAAGGCAATGGCATTTTTTTTGTTAGAGTGTGCTTATTATGTTGCAGAAAAGGATTATATTTTGATTAAAACATCAAGTGTAAATGTTTCCAGATGTTCAAGTGTTGTTACTCAATGTGACATTAGAGGTAGAAGCAAAAAAGTCTCATCTTCATGTTATAATTGCCGTTTTTTAGAGAGAGATATTTTTAAATGTGGTGGGGGTTTTGTATGTGTGTGTGTTGTTTTTTTTTGTTTTCAAACCTGTTTGTGTATCACAGTCTTCTTTTTTGTATCTCCTTTTCATTCACGGATTTTCAAATGCTTACTAGGTCTGCTCTGAGCACTTCTTAGATACAACAGAGATGTTTTCATGTTTTAAGACTCTAAGGCATAGCAGCTTTCTCCATGACTTTAAATTACATAAATTTTATATTCCCTTTCAAAATTTCCAATATGCTCCATCAGTTATTATCCCCATCAGCTGCCAAAGTATTAACATCAGTTGGAACAAAATGAATAACAAAGCAATTTGAGTCAGCATAGTGGTTAATTTGCTGTGCAGTTAGATATGCATATTAGGAAGTGTGGTTTCTGTATTATTATTTCTGTCAATATGGTTTGTCAGAGAGGCATACAGTCTTCAGCAGTATTGTGGACAGTCTGGAGCACTGTAATCAAAAGTGGAATGTTGCTTATGGATTTCTGATAAGCATCTTTATACAAGCCCTACTGCCTTAGTACATGCACAGCTATTGATTAACTGGGGTGCCTTTACAAGAGCTAAATAAATAACAACACTCTGTTGTCACCTATCAGCAATACCACTTTTGCCTCAGCCTGCGGTAACCATGTTTTTCTAGATTTAAAGCATGTGTTATTGTCTTTTAATCAAATACAGTTTGAAATAAGTTATCAGAATAAATTAATTTAGCATTCAATACAGTGGACTTCCTGCTGTTTCTAATTTTCAAAGATGGATTTTTTCTGATAGCAAGAAGTTGACTTGGCTTTAAGGGAAATGTCTTTCTCTTCATTTTAGTCCAGGGAAGAACTCTGTAGACAAAACTCTGATATGCAACTGCTATGCCCAGTATAAGTAAGCACAACCAATCCTACAGTCCTAATATTTTCTCTGTTTTCTCACACAGATGGCCATTACCATGGTTAACCGTAGGATGATCTGCTTGATTATTATATTTACGATGGAACATGTAGTGTAGTTCACTGAAGTTAATTTTTCTTCTACTTGGTCAAAGCTTGCAATAGTTCTGGGTAATCAAGATGACATTACTGACCTCTTTCTTGTCCTTTCCCAATATCAGTTAATTTATCTGTCTGTTATTAAGTTTTATGTCCTCAGGTCTGCCACAGTATCTAGCAAATTTTTCTATGCTAACAACTTCCTTTCTAGTTTGTAAATACAGTGTAGGCAGAGCTGATAGATCTTGCTGTGATAATAAGTTGACTTGTGAATATAGCTGTGATTGTAAGTAGAATGGAACAGTCTGATTTGATGAAAGAAAGTGTCTTATAAATAACGATGCTGTTCTATAAAGTTAAAAGTAAAAAAACAAAGAAGTGAGGCCATGTACTTACAATCATTTAGACTTTTTTTTTCTTTCCAAATAGCAACATGGATAGCTGGAAGTAATTTCCGCCCCCCCCCCCCCGCTTCTCATAGATTCATATACGTTTGTGTGCAAGCACACACATATGTATCACAGTTGTTTCCTCATAATAAAAAAATGGTCTATAGTATTAAGTTGAAAAAGCAAGCATTTTTCTAATACTTGAAAATGGTAAAAATATTAAATTGCCATATTCATTAACCACAGATGTAACTGCTCAGAACAATAAAATTAATTATTCCCTTCCCCCTTAGTTGACAGAAACAATGAGCCAGTGAAATAAAGTGGGAAAGGAGAAGGGGGGAAGAAGTGGTGCTGGTGGATGTCGCTCCATAGAGCTGGGATAAGGTGGTGGGAGGATGCCATCCTCAGGAGCAGTCACCACCTCTGGCCTATGATTAGTGAATCGCTGTAGAAAACTGCAGCAATTTGTTCTGAATTTCTGCAAGCACTAAACTGGCCAAATCTGTCAAAATAGCCCAGATTGAGGGGTGTGACTGGTTTACACACTGGAGGCAGGATAAAAGTAAAAAGGCTTTAACATTTCTGGGACTTGGTTGATAAGAAAACAGCACACATACTTTAGCTACATGGTATGCCTGATCCCGAATCTCAGAAGGCAAGACAAGGTTGAAGCTGAGGCAGGGTTTACCTGAAGGGTTGAGGAATGTGCATAATCTACATATTTGCACTGTAAATAGCACAATGACAAGTATTCCTTTTAAATACATAGATAGGTGTTTCCTGAAGTGCTTTTTGCTCAAACATGGAGAGACGGAGGGCTCAGCAATAAAATATTTGCTCAGATCATTCTGCTGTTTTGGGGCCTTAGCGGAGGATGCACTCAGACACCTACTCAGAAATGACAGAAGTGTTAACTCTTTCTTTAGCACTCTTTTACTGCAGCTGTATCTGCAAAGAAACGCCAACATGCTTCTAAAGCAAGCTGACTTCTTTCCAAATATGTTCTTTTATCCCTGCATATCTGTGACAGAGTTAGGGCTTCTCTAATTTACTTTGTTAATTCAGCTCATCTGCAATTGTAAAATGAAAACGAGCAGAGAATGACTAGACCTGGAGAAACTTCAAAAAACCGAGAAGCTTTCTCTGCCTTGAAGAGAAGGCAAATGTAGTCTTAATCCATGATTTAATTGTGGAACTGCTGGAGCTGGTTGATTTTCTCAGCGACAACAGCTCTAGAGTGCTGGGAAGCAGGTGGAAAGGAAATGGGGAGAAACGACCATGGGCTTGGTTCTTTCTCACTGTGCAGTGAAGATGAGGAGGTGTGAAGGAACTGGGGGGTAAAGAAGAGCCTGTTTCTGATTGTTGGCCTGGGCCTGATTTGCTCTTATTGAGGTCAAGCACAAAATTTCCACTGCAAGATCTGATCTGTTGTGCTTCTGTCACATCTGATGTCCCTCATGCGCACAGCACTTCTGGTGTGGTCTCCCTCCACCAAAACAATGCTTTTTAAGCTGTCAATGAATTATTGCAAATAATAATGCAAACACATGTATTTTTAATATAGGTTTGATGAATTTAATGGATGTATTTGCTTTATTTCCTGTGACAAGAATTATGACGGCACTTTCAGCAAAAATAATGAATTGCCATATTTATGGAAAACATATGAGCATGAATTGAATCATGCTGTTATTTTGGGTTTGGATAGTTTGTGCCCACAGAGAGGGTTTTAGGAGTTGTGACAAAACAACAGATGTGAGATTAGCCCCTTTGGCTGTGTCTAAATGGATGCGTCTTCAAATCCTGGTGTCCTAGTTGGTCAGAACATGCTGTGGCTCCCATCCAAGCCCAGTCCTTCCACCCATGTTCTTCTCGGGCTGGTTTGTGTTTGCAGTTTGCCTTGCTGCGGGTTTTAAGTCTGCCTAGGGCATACACCCCAACCCTGGCAGTCAGAGCAACTCTCCAATACTGCTGTTGATTATTCTGAAAAAAAACACAGAAATGCTGTGAATGTCCATCTTCCTAAATAACCTGTTGTATCAAGTGGAATTAAATAAAACATTTTATGGACAAGGGAAGGCGGAGGAGAAGTCTACCATTATTTTATTGCTTGGAAGTTTTTCCAAATAATTTTTTATTGCTTGGAAATTCTACTTAAGCTCGCTTTATGCCCTATCAATTAGAATAATTTATTTTTCAAGTCTGTGGTTAAAAAACATGCAACGTCTTTTCGTTAGAAGTTGTTGGCTAGAATGTGTTATGTGTGAGGGTATGTAGGCCAAATACTCATTTCAGCTGTGCTGACTTCTAAAAGAAAAAGCCATTCACTAAGGTTGAAGCCAGAACCTTTTTTGTAATGGCAATTTTTAACTTTTGTAGAAATCTTCTCACATTAGCTCATAAAGTTTGCTTTTCATCATTCAGCAAAATTTGACAGCTTTATCTGTTGTCTGACATGAATGTGGTAAAATCCACTATATGGCATTTAGAAGGAGTAGCTGCTGAAGAAAGAATAGTAACAACATTATTTTGCAGGAACAACAGCAAAAGCAAGCATCTTAAAGTGAAATGTTTGAATATCTTACTGTGCAAAACATTGCAAAACTGTAGGTAAGCACGCAGATAAGAGGAATTGTTGGTCTGTTGAGAACAGTGACCTGTAAATATCCAACTCGGACACTTAGATTTTGGTTTGTAGTTGGGAGTGATTTCATTATTTCTATGATTATACACATGAAAATGCAATTTGTATGACAGTGTACAGGAGCTTAGTTTCCAGGAGCCTGAGGTCAGCAAAGGTAAAAATTAAATGAGGAAAAAAATGATACATGTGCTAGATACCTATAGAGGTGGTTACTTTAGATATGGTAGTTATTAACACTGATATAAATTGCAAGTGACTCAAATGAAGAGTCCTCATATCCTATCCATTGTACTTGTAGGATAAAAATTGCCTATCAGGGGACTTATGCCTTAGCCTTTGGGAAGGTGGGTTTCAGTGCAATTTGTATATCTCATATAGCTTTTTCTGGCACTTGGACTAGGGATGACTGTCAGTATTTCAGTACAAGGTCACTGCTGGAGACGTGAGAAAGGCTCATCCTAAACTGGTCATAGCAAATGTGGTGTGAGTAAATAAATATGCCAGTATTTTGCAAGTATTTTCTTTTTGTTTCAAGTCACTAACTTGATCTCTGCTGGCTATTTGGTAATCACTCCCCCTTCCACACCCCCCCCCCCCTTTTTTTTTTTCTTCTTTTTCCAAGTGCTGTTATTTGAATTGGAAAAAAAAGTTAGAAAAAAAAAAAGAATTACATGTAATCTATGATTAAATTTACCTTTACATATAATGTGTGGTGGTACGTTTGTCCTCTCTAGGGTCAGTTAATTGCCAAAGTATAGTTTGGAAAAAAAGAGAACTGGGGGGAGAAAAGGAGCAGCCATTATTGCTAAATGATACTTAGCATAAATAAGTTCAACATTGCTAAACTCTGCCCTCATTTCTAACTGTCATGTGAAAAATGTCATACATACATTAACCCTTGTCCTGCAGAAGCAATGGAATCCCCGCAGCACCACAGCGTATCTTGGCAATAGGCTTGTCGGGAGTGGTTATTCCTGTTTCACGGAGAGGAGTGGAGGCACAGTAAATCAGCTTCTCATTTGTGCTCTTTCTTGAATGACTCAAAGAAATCATGCAGTGAGTGGAGTGGCCATCTGAAAAGTCCCTCTGTGTCTCTTGTGCACTTGCCCATGATATAAGAGACGTATGTGGGGCATGGCCGGACCGTGAAATGCTCTGTTGTCAATTGGCATAGCTCAGAGCAGATTCCATGCTGGTTAAGCGTATGCCAGGCCTCAGTCATCCCTCCGCAAGCAATTCATTGGGTAGTGCTTTTCCCACAGCCGTGTGTCAAACAAAAAACTAAGCACAGCAGAGGTTAAGGATTATTCTGTTCAGCTTTTGCTTGTGCTTGGTAATGAATAGTAGTCTGCTTTATTTCAGGAGTACACAGCTTTACCTACCTAAATGTGACAAGCATCTAACCATCAGTCACGCAGCCGCCTGAAATGGGAAAAGGAATTAAACAAAGACTCACAGAGTTTCCTATTGCTGTTTCATTCTAATGTATTGTGCTAATACTAAGACCCAGGACCATTAAAACGATGTCCTAGTTACTGAACAAGCACCATTCTTCCTTCCTTCAGTGTGTAGGTCATACGGTGGGATTAACAGAACTGATTCGTGAAAGGAAAAAAAAAAAGGAAAGAAAAAAGGTGATGTAAAGAAATGGGGGAGGGGAAGAAGAAAAGGAAAATGGGTCGAGCAGGCAGAGCATACCTTTGTTTAAGAAAGAAAAATATATATATTGTTTCTCCTTGTGAAAACTTGTGATTTTTTTTTTTTTTAACAGAGATTATTTTCTCACTTATTTTGTTTGATTTTGATAGAGCCGTTGTACTTATTTTAGATGTAGAAAAGGCATAAAATGCTGATCTTTGTGTATGCTAGTACACCGGGCTTAGAGCTCTCATGCCTTGACAGATGAGACTTGCCTGTCTTTTGCTGTAAGTCCCTGTCAGTGCTTACATTTTTGGGGCCATATGGGGGGCAGTTCCCTTAAATATTGTTCTCTGCTTGTCTTGTAATTCCAGTTGCTCATGGTATCTGATGTCTATTAAGTCAGAAGGGCAGTCATAATGCATTGAGTCTAGATTTGAACTGGTGGCTTCACATCGTGTCATTTTGTTTTACAGATACTGTTTGCCATTTCAATGTTCCTTCTCCATGTAATTGTTCTGGATGTTTGAATGTCAACATCAGTAGGCGAGATATTTTCTCTCTGTTCCCTCAGTGAATGTGAATGGGGTAAGGATTTTGGTCAGTGAAGGCACATCTAGCTTTGTTTGAAAGGGTTAGTTGCTTTCATATATTACTGTAGGACTGTTAGGATAACTAGCAGTTCATCAGAATGATTTCACAGGCCATTATTTGTGAGAATGAGTAGGACAAGGCTTTTTAGTTTGTAGTGAGTGTGTGATTTACTGTATGTAATGCCAATAGATGTGAGGAGTCAAAACAGTCACAGAGGGAAGGTCAGCATTAATGTTCTTTCATAATTTCATGGGGGTTTTTTTGAGTAATGCATCATGTTGTGTGTGTTTTGTTTCTTATCTCAGCAGATGTTATAATTTTTAATATTAGTTTGTGTTACGGTGATGTCTAGAAATTTCAGTCAGAGGTTGCGAACCTATTGTGCTAAGCAGATGGATTGAATAGAAAAAGACAAGAAAGCTGAGGAAATAATCACTCTCTACTGCTGACAGTGCTCTCCAGGGTAGATTTCAAAATAGCTCAAGAGCTGTGTAAAATTAATAAGCTGTTCCTCATGTACTGAAATCCTTTTTCATATTGCATTGGCATAAGGGATATCTGTAGACAGGAGGGGCTGCAAAAAATATTTGGCAGACAATGGGCCTGAAGATCGTCCCTGAAAGTCCAGGTTTTACAGTGAGTCCAGGGGAGGAGCACACACTAACAATGTGCATAAAAGTGGTCTGGATGGAATTTGCCCACTGCAAAATCTCTGCATCAATGAAGTCTGCTTAGTCCCTCAGAGCAAGGTTTATTAGCCATAAAATTTGAATTAGTGTCCCTTTGTTTCTTTAACATCTTTATAATTTTCTTCGCTGATAGAAGAAAGATATCAGAAATCAGGGAGCATCACTTTTGTCTGATAGGAACTTAATGAGATATTTTAGTAGCTTTTTGAGGTACAAGGTCAATCTGTATTTTCTGACACGTTCCCTCAGATCCAGATTAGCAGTATGGTGTGAAGCTTTTTATTTTGTTATGGCATTTTAAAAATGTTATTTTTTTCATACAGTATGTGTTTGGTGCATATATACAGCAGAAAAACTAAAAATAAAAATGCAGCACTGAATTGTAATTAGAAGGGAAAATAGATCATTGCCTGTCATGGAGAAAACTCTGAAATAATAAATACCACTGGTACATTTGACTGCTATCATAAATATTTATTCAGCACATGTCCATAGGCTGAATTTATTACATCATATTCACTTAAATGTGTTTATGAAATGGTCCTTCTGCACACACACACATTTTATCAAATTTTAGATTCCTTGATTAATGGCACAGACCTTTTTTGCTGTGTGGCACAGTCTGTCACACCTCTAATAAAATTTTGAAATAAAGGTATTCTTAGATCTCCTTATAATAAGACTATTCTTTTTGCTACAGTTATACCTCTTTTGCTTATTTTCTTAGAGAATGGATTAAGATTTAATACTGATGTATTTCCTAATACACCCAGCTGGAGGACAGCTTCTTCCATTATCTTAGATATAGCTTTGTTACATCTTCATTGGAACCCATTAAGTGTTCTTGCACAGACGCTTAGCAATATATAAAATGTTTCTTGTCTTTGATTTCAGCAGAGAGAACAATCCAAATGTTTTGGGCTATATTGCATAATTGTCAAGGAGTTAAATATGTGCAATGAAAGTAGTTCAAATTAACCCGTGTACATCTAATGTTAATAGATAACCCTTTTAAAGAAGTCAGGATGTATTGCCATGTTCAGCTATTCTATCTTAATTCTAAATCACTGTCGCATTGTCTCTGTAGTTTCTTTTGCAGTTAGTCAGCCAAAGACCCTCCAGAACATTTACCTTGAAGTCTTGCAAATTTAATTATCTGATTGAGTGTATTAAATTCTGGTAAGGGCAAAACAGATTACAATTTCTCAGTAAGTTCATGCTTTATTAGAAGTTTTCTAGGAAATAGAAACTAACTTTGTAGCAGGTTTGAAAGGAGAGGGCTTTATAGCTCCCTGGTTTTCCTTTGCATTTCAGACTTGGGTCTTCAGGTAGTATCATCACTGGCACTTGGTGTTGCTGATTCAAAGTGTTGTATTTCAGTCAGTGAGCTTGTTTTAATTCCTGTTTGAGTGTGCACACACTGTTGCAGGTTCTCTAGGATAGTTCTGTGGATACTTCATTGATGACATTAAAATGGTTTGTCTGCTATGTAGTATTTATCACAAGAGTAAAACAATGCAGGTGAGTATGGTGTATAAATGCAGGTGCTGTCCATCTAACCTGCATCACCAGTGTCTAAAAATCTAGATCCCGTGTGTTACATGAAAGTAAAACAATCAAGCAATAGCAACAAGATCTTATTAAAAAAAAAAAAAAAAAAAAGACTGAGACTCACAGCTATAGGCAAATTCATCTAAGCTGAATGCTCTTAATCATATATTGTAACATTAAACACCATACAGAGGAAAAACCTCTGGCCTTCTTGGGAGGTATAATAATATGCACAAGAAACTTTCTCTGCCATGATTACCCAGGTACTCTGAAAATAAGAAAATTTTTAACTTAAATGTTGTATGAGGTTTGTAGATATTGTGTATAAAGCAATGGCTGAGTGAGCCACCTTCTTACCTGTCTCTTGCTGCTGTCAGCCATGGCTTTCAGGCCACCACGCTTCTTTCATTAGGCTTAGCTATGAGGTGCGGTAGATACAGAGGGATGCTGTCAACTGTGGTCTAGTATTAGGTGCCAGGAACGTCTAGGTCAGATCCTCTTCTAATATCGGTGATTGGAATCTGTATTTTCCAGGAAGATTTCCAATTCAGTTTGATGTCTAAACTGCTTTTTTGCAGCATTTGTGCTGACAGGCCTGTTGAAGATGTGGGACCCTTCAAATGTCTGTGAGAGTTATTTCATCAAAGGTGCGATTGAACCGTTGGATAAAATATGTTCTTCATTGTCACAAACTCTGAGACCAAGAGAACATTACTGGTGTGTCAGTGAGCTAATGCTCTACTTTCAGCTTGACCATCATCCTCAACTGGGAGCTGTGGTGGGAAGCTAGCATGTCACACAAGACATGGACAGTCCCGTTTAATTTAAGAAAGCAGACACAGAGCCTTCACTGCAACTAAACTGCTGCTTATCTTAGGTTCTTGTGAATCACATGTAGCAATACTCTTTAGCAAATAAAATTGTATATGCTAAACGCTGTTGCCGAGATAGCCAAATGAATTATCCATGAAGTGAAAGGTACACATCCTGAAAGCTTATCCAGGTATTTTAGCAATTTAAAAGATGTCATTTTATATGCTGGATATTTCTTAAATGTTCCATTAAATTGAGAACTCTCCATATAAATGCTAATTTAATTAAAATGTCTTTGTATCTGAAATATAAATGAAAACAAGCTAGAAGCCTTGCTCAAAGTTTGTGTAGACCTCTACTTGTGCATAATTTTTCTTCTCTTCTGCAACATTGTCTTTCTTTTTTAGTTAAATTAACAATACACAAGAACATTTCCTGACCTTTTTCTTGTAAAATTTCTAATAACAGAATATTTTTGACAGGCCACTTTTGCTTTCAGAATTAAAATTCCCCCACAAACGGTTAGTAAGAATAACAAAACATTGTATTTTAGCTTGGTAGGCATGATGATGATACCAGTTGGCATTTAGCTGTCCCATATACTAGTTCATGCATGTGAAACAAAATGATTATACTTACAATTTTTGATCATTTACCCAGTTCCTATAAGGGAAAATTACTTTAAATGGAAACCAGTTATACATTGATTTTTTTTTTTTCTTTTTCATTTTATCAAACATTCTTTACTGAGAGAAGAAAGTAATGCTTCACCTCTTACGTAAATATGCTTTTCAAAAAAATCCACCTACATAGGGGTTAAATCAGTCTTTTTCAGGTGTGGTAAATACGTTGAGTGGGGACCTATAAAGAAGAGCAGAGACTGCAGAAGAGGCTGGAAATCTTTATCTGCAGGATTATCTGGACATACCAGCTACACCAGCTTCTTCACCAGTGTTATCAACCCCTTAATAAGTCCGTTGCCTTGTTTTGTGATAAATCTTCAGCTGTTTTCAACTATAATTTCTGACATGTACTAGGTTCAAAATTATGGCCCTTTGAAGTAGGATAGTCTTCAATCCCATCCACACATAAGTGTATGTATATATTATATGTGTGTGTGTGTTTGTGTACATTTTCCTTTTAATACGACATTGCAAGCATTAGGACAATGCTGTTACTATGCCTTGTATCTCTTGAATTGTGATTTTAGCTGTCTGTACATCCCACGAACTGGCATGAGAGTATTGACGTAGCATATTTGAGCAGCACAGGAGTTGGAGCAGAGACCTCCCCATGCTCTGGTGCACTGGCTGGGGCACCTCTGGGAAGGTTGTTATATTATCAGTTGTTCTCAGGTTCCTCATCTGTAAATTAAGAATTCCTCCCTGCCTCCTGCAGGGCTGGCAGCAATCTTGAGGAGAACATTTTGTGAATGCATGGATAAAGAATAGTATTCTATAACTGCTATTTTAAAAGGGATTTACATATATTGCTCTTAGGTCAGGCACTTGCAAGATTGTCATCCACTGCCTTAGAATATGGCTAAGCTGAAGGGTCAGTGAGAGCATTGGGCTATTTTTTGTTCAGAGATTTTTAATGTCTTGTTCAAGCATGTGGCAAGAATCTCTCGTTTCCAGTTGTGAAAAGCTTTTTTTTTGTTTTGTCTAGCAATAGAAGGGTGCGGAATGTAACAAATTGTGAATCTGGTTACTCGTGTTTGATCTCCCATCATTTAGGCATCAATGGAAATGATGCAGTAACTGCTCTGTTCAGAAAGTTCCCATTGATACAAAGGCTTGTTTGAAGCAGAATTTAGATCCAGGTCTCCTGTGGCTGCATTGACTACAGGTAAACTGTAATTACAGCACAGGTACAGAGCAATAATGACAAATAATTACTATTTCTGGAAAGGATACAAATATTTATCATTTCTTAACTGCTACTAGTACACAAGCTATGGTTGCCTTGTGTATTATGGTCAGAAGGATCTTTTCATCTTCGCTTCTCTTGCTCAGGAGATTTTGAAGTACCCGTATGACCTAAAATTCTTTTTGACTTTTTTCTATTTCTATTCACAATCAACCTCTGTTGTCATGGGTATTTAAGACAATTCTCTCCATAGAAGAGTCTTAGTCCTGGTATTCATTTAGCAGAAGAAACATGAAAGTGTCACCTGTGTGCATTGTTCAAGGCTCATTTCCATGCTGAGGTCAGAAAAAGTGATTTTTTTTCCACAGCGGAAAGGATAGAAAGTACTGTTTTCAGGTTCCGTAATCAAGACAAATACAACTGCCTGTTGCCATGCACCATATATTTTCCACATTATAGTAATGGATGCACTGCTGCCACCTGCTATGTCAGGACTTCCAGCTAATTGGAATAAGTTATGTGTGTTCCAGTTACTCTTATGGTCTATAAAAGGCTGCTTTGTCCTAAACTAGATAATAATTTTTGATGAATTTCCTTATGGTAGCAGATATTGCTGTACTCTGGTGAGAACCATTGTTTTTCACAAACACAGGTGTTTTCTGCACATATTAAGGCTTTAGAGATGATTCTTTCTACTGAGTTTATGCTGAGGCCAACATTTGGTGTAGGTATGACCCAGATCCAGGTGTAGTAAATCCTGAAAGGGACATGAGTAGATGTGGTTGACGGTACCACGCGCCCATGGCTGCTGGCTGAAAAACTGGTACCTGCCCTGCTGCTTCAGCCTAGGATCTGCCATAGTTTCATCAAAACATAATTAAATCCTCCTGACGCTGGGAGAAGGGTTCAGGCCGTATGAATCAGAGATAAGAAAACTACAAGGGTAAAGAAGTACCCGTGTGTTTTCTCTGAATTGCTCTGTGGCTTGTTTTGTTTGTTTGTTTTTTTTGTTTTTCTCTTTTCTCTTTTTTTCTCTTTGTGGCTGTAATCTTGTCTTACAGTATAGCCATGACATCAGAAATCAGAAATGCGGTACTTTTTAGGTGAAGTTAATTTTTGTGATATAAATCTGAAGTTGAATTGGTACGTGGTGGTTGCAGTCTAGGTCAACACTCATTTAACAAGTACTGGAGCTATGTGACTACTAGAGCATAGTGTGTTCAACTTTTTAAGTAAATTTTCCCATAATAAGTGATTTATTATTTTTAGAAGGTACCAGACTCCTGGATTTTAATCATTCTCTGATAGTCAAGCTTGCAGATTTGGCATGACGGAGTAACAAAGGAGATTAAGTGTGTGTGACCCATTGTTGTGCCTGTGCTCAGTCTGGAGAGCGTGTGTTTCAGCTCCGGCAAGAAGCCTGACCTCTTCAGAGAGGAGAAGTTGCTTTTTCTTCTCAGGAGCCTCATTTGGTCCCAAATATCAGCCAGTGTGTGGCTCTGCTGAAACTGCAGGTTTCATTCTTCAAACCTTCACCTTCCTTACTTCAAAACTAATTGGAATGGTCTTTTTTCTCACTCCCTTTTCCTCCCCAGCTCTTCCAGACTGCTTTTTTAGGTGAGATGTTAGGTGATAGCAATAATATCCTCAAGGTTATGGCCAATTATAACTGTAAAAAACAGGCTGTCTGTTTTGGAATAGAAAAAAAAGAATATTATATGATTGCATTCTATAAAAATATGAGAAAATGTTAATTCATATTTTATAATAAAAATGTTTGGTACTTTTCAGCACTTGTCATAATGCTAATATGGAAAAAAAAAGTGACATTACACCGGCTATAAAATGGTATAATTTTTTGTGCTATGAATCTCTTTTATACCCCTCCATGCCTCATCACAACCTCATGACAATGTCATATGGTATTAACCATGGCTGAATAGTGAGGGGAGCCTTCAGAAAGCAATCTTCAGTCTTAAAGGCTACTTGTGTCATGAAGAAAAGAGAATGTCTGTGGTGACTGCTAATGAGAATAGTAGCTACTTGTTCTGGGTGTCTTCATCAGGTAATTGGAGAACACTTTATTTAAAATTCACATTCTTGCAGAACATGTAGGTTCTTTCGATATCTCTATGATGCTAAGACCATTTTGCTTATTTAATATCACCTCTATTATGTATAAGACTATATGAAATGCAGGGAAGATCTGAAATATATTACATAAACATGTATTGCTTTACAAAACACAGGAAGATAAACCTATGTGTATGTGGTTTGGTTTTTGTTTGTTTGTTTGTTTGTTTGTTTGTTTTCTAAACATATCCTAAAGCTAGCTCTCCTAAACCTCTAAATTAAGTGAATTCATGGAAGGACAGGCAGATTTGTGAAATTGTTAGTCATCTTGGTTCAAAATAAACTAACTAAATACATATAAATTATTTATGTAATTTTTTTCTTCTCCTGTATAAATACAGTCTGGTGTCTTAGTGTAGAGTAGAACTCTAACTTCAATTGAGTATTTGTTAGTGTTTTTAATAGATTCTTCTTGTTCGTGAACCTGGTAAGACAATTCTTTTCAGGAACCTGGAAGCTAAGTGCAGGAACCATCTCAGCAAAGCTGGTGCAGCTAGTTATTTGCTAGTCTAGCTCATCTCAGCTTTTTGGTGCAGTAGTTTGTGTTACATAGAAATGTCAGTAGAAATGGGAATTAGCCTGTGATTGACAATGTCTTGGCTATGTAATTAATCATATTCCTTTAAATATGTGGTAGTCAAAGACGTAGTTCTTTTTAAGAATACCGAAGTATCTGAGAAAAGCTCTTTGTCTTTGATCAACTCTTAAACTTGTAATTGAAAGTATCTAAAGCTAATAATAGTTTTTTCCTCTAAATGAGGTTTGCCAAAATGGAGGGATCTTGCTAGATTAATTAATCTCTGTTCTTGCTGAGAGAAGAGTATTATATAGACTTGGAAGACTGAGAGTTGCAAAGCCTCATTTTATTCTAAAAACCCATATACAACATTTGCAGAGGAGTTTGGGTTTAGAAGGACCCACATCCAGCCTTCTCTTTTTCAAGGATTTTTTTAAACTGTTTTTGCCAGGAAGGAGTCCAGAAATAAAAATTAGAATATAAAAATACTTAGATTATCTTTAATCTTCCTCTACCTTTCCATCTACAAATCTAAAAAAAATTTACACTGGTAAGTCACTAGACTTCATTACCCGAACTGGGGAAAGTTTGAGTCAAAAATCAGTTATCATAATTAGGTGGATGAATAAATGACTCATCATCTGTATTCTTTTCCAGTTGTATTCCAGTTTACTATGTTTTGTTCCTTTATTCATTTCTTCAACCCTTTGCAGCCCATACTTGCCAGGGATTGTATTGTTCAGCACCAATTTGCTCATGGTGACTCTAGAAAAAGCAGTGGCTCAAGGAATTATTCCTGTCTCAGGAAAGGTGGTCTTTTCTACAAGACCCTGAGATGTATTACTATGAAAAGATTCATTCACTTAATTCATATTCCATGACTCATAATTCTAATGAGATCTTGGTTATTCATGCAATAGTTATTCATAGATTATTCTCTACTTATTAACATATGGAAACACTGGGCTATGATATTTGCTTTTGAAGAATACTTGCAGAAATCAGTTCCTCTTAAAAAATTATTTCACATGCAAGAGTATACCTCTTGTTTACTTAATGAATGCATGCTGTGAAGATGAGCAATGTTAAGTCGTGAAAATCCAGCTACGGCAATGTATATTGAAGGGACACTCTCTAACCCTGTAACATTTTGTCTTGCTTTTGTCACCAGTAATTTTACACAAAGAAAGAGACCTATCACTCGATATATATTGAGAGAACATTGAAGTTATGGTGATTCATATATTACAACTCTACCATAATAGAGAAAGAACTGTGTGTAGAATGAAGTAATATGATGTGAAATAAAGTGATGCAGGACAAGAAGCGACAGTTGCTTTACATTATTCAGTGGAACAGAATATGAAACTGCTGCAGGGGAATGAATACATGGTGCATAATATGGACCAATATATCATGTAGATCATTTAATATATTGAAAAACTGATGTATAATGCACTATTGAAATGGGGTGTATAATGTATTCTGTAGAGAGAATTTTCTTTCAGTTCTCCTGTCTTATGCATGGACATAATGGAATATGTTGTGCTAAAGAGTAGTTGACCTTGCTTCCATTTACAAAAGGAGAAGAATCTATAAATGAGGTGTTTCATAAAGAGGACCATGTGATTAAGAAAACTGGTTTCCCAGAGCAGTAGCGTCAGGGTCAAATCAATCTTGGACACAATCAAAGAACATACACTTTTGTTTCTCTGAATTGTGTAATAATCTTTTGACAAATACAGTGCTCCAAAAAAAATCAGAATCATTAAATTTAAAAAAGATTTAAGCTATCCACAAGAAGAGCTTGTGTCATGTGTCTTGAATTGTCAGTCAACAGAAAAGCTTTAACTTTTGAGTGTTTATTCATTTTTTCCCCTAGTGATTGGTTGCATATACCCTAGATCAGTCTGTCCACATGTCTTTTTTTTGAAAGAGAATCAAGAAAGTTTGGTGGAGTGGCTTACAATTCAACTTAAAGCAAATATAATGACTTACTTGCTGAAACTGGAAGAACTGTCCCTAAGGATTACTGAATGCCTTTTACAGGTGTGAAAAAGATCTCCTGTTGTTAACAAATACATCCATAAAGAATTTTCACACATCTATAAAACCTATTGCTAAACTGAGGAGACATCTTGTTTCTTAATGTAGGTGACTAAATGCTTCAGGAGATGCGTCTCCCCTGAGGCACTCAATTTGAACACCAGCCTATTTAATGCATTCTGTAAGAACAGAGACACAGCTTACAAAAGGAACATTAAAACATATTTATACCCTGCATATTGGTGAGGGATCATACTATCAGTAAGTATAGTTTTACAGCTATCATATTTCACTCATTGCTTGCATGGATGCATTCAGCTGTAGAACAGGTTAATTTGTGGCATGTATTTGGGGTGTTTTATAGAAACACGAGGCTGTTTCACCAGCTGGATGTAACTCCTGATGAGAGTTCTGTAAAGCGAGTGAGTTTATAATAATAAAAGCTGAGAGAGGTGGCCTTTCTGATCCAATGATGCATGCATGCTTTCTTGTTGGGGGTGAGTAAAATGGGGCAAGAATTTGACAAATAGCACTTTTGTATACTACTGCACAGGTTCAAAAAAAGGAACTACTTAAGCAGGGTGCACAGGATACTTTGCAGTTGCTAGCCAGTGCTGAATTACATAAGAAGATACTTGTTCTACATAAAAAAATTATACTCTAGGGTACTTGCCTAATCCAAAGCCCATTAGAGTCAAAACAATACTCCTTGCATCAAGGTTCTAAAGGAGAACAATGTGGAGTTATTGTATGGTCTGCATAAATCCTGATACAGTAGCTCTTAAAATGAGACTGCTTGCCATTTTCTTTATTTTTCTTTTTTTTTTCTCCTTCCTTTTTTCATCTCCCAATTTTGTATTTCCCTTTCCAATGCACACTTTTTTCCTCATGCCTATTTCTTTTTTTTTTTTTTTTTTTTGCTGCTGAATAGTGCTTACATTTTTTCCCTTCTCTCAGTGCTTCATTTTGTTTCTGTTTTACTCCGCCTTATTTCCATCTCTTATCTTTAGGTATACCCCTTTACCTTTATTTTATTTTTTGAAGGTATAAACCCTCCTGCTTAGCTCTGTGCCTTCAGCTATGTAACAGGGAGATCATTATGGAGCTTCTCTTTCATTAGAGCTGAGTCCATAGCCCACCTTAGAAGAAAAGAGATGCTGAGGCTCATTCACTTATTTTTGAAAGGATACTTCGTATGCCCTATTTCATTTGCTGCTTTCTTGGTTCATTGCATTGACCTGCTCTGGCAAAAGGTAAAGTTTTCAAAAGCGCTGAAGTCATCTGAAGAGTCAGAAGAGATGTCTACATGGGAAATCCAGGTGAACTGTGCCCGCTTTCTGAATGGAAAGCCTGTCAGCATGACTCAGTAGCCTCACATTTTGCTAGGCATGGTTTCTGGATACCACAGGGTGTGTGAATTTGCAACTGCTAAGTAAAAGGCACGTTAGAGACACCTTACCTATAATGTAGTAATACATATAGCTTTCTTAAGTGCCCAAATTTCTTCTGAAAATGATTAGCTGATGCCCTTTGGAATTTTGTCCAAAGGTGTAAATAACCTTTTTCAAAGGAAATAAACTTATTCAGCTCCTAATCATTGTTAGTGGTGCAGTTAGGCAATGTATGAGATAGTTGGGAAGTGAGGCAGCTGGACAGGAAACGGGATTTTGTGAAGTGACTGCTCTGAAAGCTACCCAAGTCATTGCAAGATGTTGTTAGGTTCACTTAAAAAAAGAGAAAATTCCCTCAACATATTAAAAAACTGACAACATTTTAAATTGGGAATTTGGGGTCTATTTCTTCCTCCTTTCAGGAGTAATGTGCATTGGCTTAAGGGATTGTGCTGTAATGGACCGCTTTCATTTTTATAATAGCTGAAATCAGTTGAAAGGGATAAATGATTTCTAGAGGAGCAGGGACAAGAGGGACACACCTGGGAAGCTGGAGCTCCTTCTCCTACACACTGAATGGCCTGTGAGCACCAATATTCCTTCCAAGTGCAAGGATTAGGGATCGCAATTAACAGAAATCTGCTGGCCCTTTTATTCCACTGCAGTGTAAGATTAGCTGTTATTGAGGAGTCTCCTTCATTCCAGGACTTTCTGCATGTTCTGTAGAAATATGGCTTGAGTAGGATACATCATAAATCTGAAAAGTTCAGCAAAGTCTTCACCACAGCTTTGGAGCTAGGCAACTCCTTTTAATCTTGAATGAAAACCTTATCAGACCAATATATTGAAACAGATATTCATAATCATGGCAAAGGAAGATGTGGCTGAATCCTTCATAGTAGAATCTTATGCAGCGGATTGTGGATAGAAACAGCCTGCAGTCTTGTATAGTGTAAAGGAATAACCGTTCAGGTTTAAAATATTATAAAATATTTCAGTAACAGTCTTCATATAGTATTGCTCACAATCTATTGTATCCTCTTCAGTTCTGTTGCTGTGTCCCCTCCTTCCCCACCAAGAGGAAAAAGGATGCAAATGGAAGTTTGCCATAAACAGGGAGTATGTTATTGTATTTTTTTGTATTAATTTTGTTTTACTCAGTGGCACCGAAAGCCCGGGGTTTTGTAGTTCTGGTGTGCTGGCTTTTTCTAGATGGCAGAACAGTTTATTTATCTATACTTTGGGAAAAATATATATATATTTTTTTTTTGGTGTGGTTTCTTTGGTCGACCATTAAATCATGTGTAAAACTGGATGTGAGTGTGGAGTTGCTGTATATCATTAAATCTGTTGCACAGAGTTTGCTAATGAAAAATATGATACAGTAATATTGCATGAAGTCATTACTTGATAAAAATACTCTCATGCCTTTGCATTTAGAACAGGTGCTGTTCAAAAATGTGTAGGCAATCTCCACATAAATTAATTTTCTTGAATGCATAGTAGTTTGGGTTTTTTTTAATTGAGTGTTTTTATTATTTATGTCACTTCTGTTTTTGTTTTTTTTTTTTTAGTGGGTGTATTTATTATTTTTCTCATGCTGTTTATCAAGGTTAATATTTAGAATAAACAGCTCTATTTGTATAGTAGATTTGTAATTAAAGATAATGACACCACTATCTATCTTAACTGCATGCACTTTTCTGTAGCAATGACTGTTATTAGTAGTGGTATAATAGTTAACACTAAATTTGGGTTATGTTTCCTGTTCAATATACAATATATTATATTTGTGTTTCATCTGTTAGCAATTGGCATGCATTTGGTTTGTATAAGGGTTTAAATATTTCAGCAGTAAGTTTTAGGAGCTTTGATCTCTGAGATGATGTAGGTCTCTCAGGTTAAAATATTGGTCCTGCCTTCAAAAGCGGGGCATGTACTTTTGTACATAAAGAAATCATATATGTTATTAAAACATCCAAAGAAATGTTTTCAAATAATGTTCTAGCTGTTCTTGCAGCAATAGGATAGCTACAAATATACTTGCCTATATGTTCTTGTTTGTATAACCTTTTGATAATCTTGACAGCATCAGTTTTTGCCAATAAATGCAAAAATAAATATATGCAAGCTTTCTGTAAGACTTATTAATTACTTGTGTGTAAAGGGACATTCTTTCTGCTTGGAGACAGAAATAACGTAAGATACTGTTTGGGCGTAGGTTCAGCTCAGAGTGTTACCAATCAAGGAATTTTACAACTCATAGTAGTTGCAGTCCTGTTTGTGCAAAACATATATTCATAGAAGAGAAAAAAAGTTTCTAACAAATCTAAAATGGTCCCCAGTTTGAAACAAAGTATTAGGTGGACATATCAACCAAAACAAGTGAAAAATCTAACCACTATACATCTGGCTTATATGCATTAGTATGAAATGAGCAGATGTCCATGAAGCATGTAGGTATATATTGAAAATGAACGGAGAACAGACATGAATCCATTCTTTCATCTTATTATAGTTAACCTTCTTTAAAATAAAGAAGAAAACATTCCCTAAAAATTCAGTGGAGCATGCACAGTTTTCCCACTTCTCTCTATACAGCTGTTTGATCGTGTAAAATTGAAACAGTTTCCTACAGTTTTCTATTCATTTATGTGACAACATTTATGTGAAGGCTTCCACACCCCTTTCCTGGTGATTCATGACAGGGCAAAAGTGATGGTCTATGGGAAAGTTCCATGCCATTAGCCATAGCTGGTCATTTAACCCCAAGGAAAAATTTTTGTGTGGGTTCTTGTGTCCCATACAAAGCCTGACTAGTGAAACTTTTTGAGTTTTCTTGGCACGTTTTAAACGCTTTCTGTGACAGTGAGGTCTCATTGTTATTATGTACATGTGATGTGTTGTGCGTTACATATTTGCTTTGTATGTTCTTTGCTTGAGTGACGAGAGGGATGATCTGTGTTAACAGAATAACTGAAAGACGTGTTTTTACTTTTGCATTCCAACTCAGGGTGTTAGTGTGCTTTTCTGCTGCTACTAAGTTAGCCAGTGGGATGGGTAGTTTTCCTTTCCTAATGTAGGCAAATTGATATATGGATTTAATTACTTGCACTCAGAGGCTGTTATGATGGATTCCTTAAAATGAAGTGATATAAGCAATTATACAGAATTAGGTCGTTAGAAAACAAAACAAGAACTAGAAAGGGATTTGCTTCTGAAATGAATCTTTTGCTGTAAACATCTAGTCAGTGAAATTATACTGGTGTAAAATAAATGCAGGTGAGCTCATAAGCAAACTTCTTTCTTTTCCGAATTTGTCTACTAAACACTGTGCTTTTTAGGAATTCATTTCAAAATTAATATGCTCATATTCTGGGCAAGAGTAGTAAAGTACAGTGGTAGCTTATTGCAACAAAAAGGGCTTCCCAGAGCTTTTCTTCTTTTCTTCTTCCTCTACCTGTTTCTACAGAGAAAGCTTGAAAGATAAACTAGAGGGGAAATAAAGCTTGCAAAGCAAACATGAAATAGTGTTTAAATGTTTTGGTTGTTGCGGAAATATTCCTGGGTTCAGTCTGTCATCACTGCAGGTTCTTTGACACTTGCATCTTGCAGATCTGTCATAAATGGAGATCCATCCATAGTAGCACACATGATTGGTTTTTGCTCATCAGAAGAATAATTTTTCTTAAATCCAGTTACCGAGAAATTTCACGCTGGCAGCTTCCTGTATGAAAGGGCTTTTGTACAGTGTGAAGGTGACAGACTGAGGATGTACTAATATTTGGTACTGATTCCCTGTATGATCTGGGGAGGCAAATTCTGTCCTCATTTACTCTGTCCTTATTAGTGGCTGACTTCCAAACCATAGAAATATCCCTCAAGTGGCTTCAAAAAAGATTGGAGATAATCTGAGGCAGCTGATTTACTATTTGTTCTCAGGCCAGAGAAGAGTTACCGTATAAAAAAGACCTTATGTATATTCAGATCTGTGGGAAAACTGGAATTATTCATTTTGTGGATTTTAATGGACATAGCAATATCTTTAAAAAGCGGGCCATGACACAGATCTAAAACTCTACACCACAGCAACAAAACTGCCGTTCAAGAGACTGTAGGCCTTGCAATTTCATTTTAAGTGGAAGAAGTATTGCTACTGAATTTAATAGCTCTGATTTGTAGCTCATGGACCTTCCAGCCACACTTCCTTTCAAGTAAACTTTTTTTTTTAAATTGAATCTTTAATGCTTTCTCTGTGAGTTTGATGCTGTGAGGTACTGGGTGTCTTCTGGGAAGAGTCAGATGCTTTTAACTCCTAGAGTACTTTTCTGTTTGTCAGTTACACTCAGCACATCACAGGAGAGTGTCCCCCAAAGTTCCCTTTGATTCTGCAGAGTGGGTAGGGGACAGCAATGATGGTGAATATATTATGCCAGGCTAAATAGGTACCTATCGGTAAAAGTGTGGTTTTATAAACCAGGAGATTACTCACACTAGTAAGAACATCTCGTGGGAAAACCCCGCAATCTTTTCTAACTTTTTCAAACAACTCTCTCCCTTGACAGCTGATAATACCATTTCTTCCTAATACACCCTTGCGGTACACAGCCAAAAAATGTCATACAAAGTAAATGGTTTTACTCTGTAACTTGCTTAGTGCATTGTTTTTCAGTTTTCCTAGGAGACAGACTTCAAAGCATACAATAGATAGACACTGCTTCAGCTTTGCAAAACACCTTATTTTTGTTAGGGATCCTTTTTTATTTTTTTACCTTGAACTAAAGATTCTGTGTCACTAATTGGGCCAGTAATTTCTTGTCATATCATACTAAGTAATGTATTTGTTACCTGGTAGTCAATGGCTTCTTCAATGGTTTGTTACACTTTGGGCAAACTTAGCAATTAAGTGCAACATGAATGTTTCATTAAGCAAAAAAGTGGAGGACAAGGTATTAATTTTCAAAAAGTCTGTTAGGTAAATTTAAATTTCCTGTTACCTCATCAAAATGTCAGTAATTTCCATGTGTGCAGAAAATTTCATACTGTTCTTTGTAACTTTGAAACAGCAGAAGAAAAGCTGTTACTTTATTGGAACAAATATGGGAAACACTTTGTCCTTGTTAAAAATGATCATGCTCAATTGTCTTGCAAAGTTGCCTTTCAGTTTTTCATATAAAAATTAATTTCTAATGGCCTCTCAGCATGGTAAGTGCTAACAATAACTGGTGTGTTCAGGAAACACCATTGCCATTTGAGATTCATAACTCTAGATTTAATTCTTTTCCTTTTTAAAAATTAATGAATTTACTAAGGATTAATTGATTGTGAGATGTACTGATTTATTTCCTTCCTGTCTGCTCATTGCAAGTGACTTGATTCTATTGGAAATCAATATTAGTGGTGTACCTGCATATCTCTACTTGTAATTTCTGTCTCTTACATGCATGTATACATATGGAAAGGAATGCGTAATTTTCCTGGCATAAGTTTGTCTGCAATGCCACTCACCTTTTTATATGGCAGCAGTATCTTTGTTGTGTTTTTCTGCATCCTGCAGAATTCATTGTTTTGAATTTATGTTTTTAGCTTCTCATCATTCTTACTTTTAGCATCTGAACAGTTTAGATTTATTCTGAGTATTTTCCCTGGGTAATACTATGTGTCCCTAATGCTGATCTGTTTTTTTTTTTTTTTTTTTTTAATTCAGAAGTACTTATGTGCTCACTAGCATGATAGAACTGAACGGGGAGAGGGACACAAGAAAAGGAGGGATGTGATGTACATTAAATGGAAGAGAAATTGTTGGAATGACTAATTATTAAAAAATAACACCAAATATGTTTGGTGTCAGTGTAACATTTTGTTCGCATCAAGATAAAGTGTTTCATATTCAATCTGACTTTTTGCCTAACCTTTCCTAGCTCTTGCAACCCAACAAAATACTCAGTCTTTTTTATGTGACTGATGCTACTCACTGAATCAATTCAGATTTATTAACTGTATAGCCCAAAGTCTGCAAATTTTCTTGCATTGAATATGAATTTACTATTTGTTAGAAAAAAAGCATTCCCAGCACACCTCACTGTTGGGTCTCATGGCATAATATTTTGCCTGGAATTTGGACTTAATATTGCATTCCTTGTAGAGATAGAGAAGCAGAATACAAAGCAACTTAATTATTTCCCTAATTCTAGCCTGAAACAAAAACTGGACATTCGAACTGTAGCAAATTAAAACAGAGTCCTTGCCAAGTGCCCTTAATAATGAAAAAATTATTCACTTCCTTGCACAACAGTGCACTTAGTGAATAAGTGCTTTTGTGCCAGCCTACGTAGCATAGTTAGCTTTGTGCTATTATGCCCAACATGAGGAACAGAAACAGTAGTTATTTTTTTTAAACTTGAATAAGTAATAAGTTGGGTTTGAGATGTGGCCATTGTATGTTTAGGCAGACCGGGGGTTAAAAAAATTGTGCTGCTTCAATTGCTGATGACAAGCATACAAAAAAAGAGCAAAATACCCTAATGATATGCATACATATTTTCACAAACATTAACTGTGCTACATGCCTTCTAGAAATTTTTGGGTATGAATTTTATTTTCAGTGTCTTCCTTAAAAAAATGCAAAAATTCTTCTACCTATTAAGGCAGAGATCTGGCTTAGAATATGTGATGTCAACAAGACTATCTAAAAAGATAAATTATAGCTAGACCTTCTCAAGTATCTTTCCTATTTCTTGTTGTATCGTAGTCTCAAAATTTTGATATCTTATGTTCTGCCAAGACAGGAGTACATGCTCTAAATTATTGGAGAGGACAGTATTCTAACTCCTCTGGATTTACATAAAACATGCTTGGAGTTTACCCTAAACCTTTGGGAGACAGTGACAATGATTCAGCCAGTGAAAAAGGACTTGGTGTGTTTGTAGGGCAGTGTGATTTTGTTTCAAGTATGAATTGTGGTGACCTATAGTGACAATGAGGACAGTGTCTGGATGTCACTGCAGGACAAGCTGGAGGACAGTGAGCGGCCAGCTGGCGTGTAACCCACCGGCTGCTCAGCAGTGAACAGCACTGGGGAATCCTGGACCTAACAAATCAGCCTCCCAGTAAAGAGGAAAAATGTCATTGACATAATGAAAGACAAAAAAAAAAAAAAAAACAAATGCTGGAATGAATTTTCTGTAAGTCTGCTACCTAACTGACTGGTGGGATTTTTTCCAAGATGATGATTTCTAACTTCACTTCCCTACAGGACCACTCCTGAAATGCTACGCAAAAGAGGTGATTCACAAATCTTCTCTCTTCCCAGCTAGGAAATCAAGTGCAGACTTCAATTGCAATTGATAACTGCAAAGGCTATAGAAACCTTGGCCATGTGTCCTTTTGACTGCTTTTACTCAAGTATTAACATCACTCTTGTCCCTGCTCTCATATTTCGGTTGCATGCTGCATCCATGTTTTACGTCGAGAGGCTTGGTTGTTCAAATATGCTTCTTTGCTTTTTTGGTAATTTTTTTTTTTTTTTTTTTAATGAAAACCAAGTGCCAGAAACATTGAAATCATGAAGAAACACATGTTTTATGTTAAATACAATATTCTGAAATCTCATACTAAGACATATATGTTAAGTGAAATGACTGCAACTTCCATTCTTGCCCTCCATGCTGAATTTAATCTTACAGAAAAAGATGAGGCTAGGTAATATCCAGGCAACATGTGCAATTCCATTTTCCACAGTTTCATGATGGAAAAAAAAAGTCTTTACTGATTTAGGTCTAATTTAAATATATCTCTGTAACATTATCCTAGGAAATCTTTCTGCTGATGTAAAAAATGTAAACAATACTTTCAGAGGAGATACGTAAAAACGTGAAGAGAATTGTAATTTCTAATCTTGTTTCCATTTTTGCTGGTAAAAATGTATCTACCTGGGCATCTCTGTAGGAGATAATGTTTTTCAGGCTTTAGAGTACTTTTGCTGATAGCAGCATGGTAGAACAGTATAATCTAGTGACTGCTGTCATTTCAACACTCTTCTGTAGAGTTTTAGAGCAAATAGTGTATGAAAAGGTATAATAAAACTTTTTTGTTTTGTCATTCTACAATCTAGGAGATTGCCTTACATCCTGTTAAAATTGTTTGTAAGCAGTGGGTTTGCCATTTGCCTTAATAACAAACACCCATAATGAACTTAAATAAGCATATGAGTTCCAAGGTCACTGCTGCCATGGAGTTGTCTTTGATTGCTTACATTGTGCTTTTGATAAGTTATCATCATATCCTATTGATGTTTCCATGTCTGTGCTTTAAATGTCAGGAGGAAGGCAGCATAGGCATAATTTAAAGATGTAAGAAGATATTCTAGCCCCTTGCTTTAGGGTAAACACAGGTAAGTAAAGGAATGGAATAGATTTTCAAATGGCGTAGTAGAATGATGCTGCAGTTATACACATTTTAAGGAGCTGAGCATATTATTAAAAAAGGCTGAATTTGAAATAAAATACTTTCTGCATAGTTAAAAATGTTTGGCTTCAAATCCTGAGTTATCTTTTTCTTCATTCATATGGCTTCAGCTTCTAGTTAGCATAGGTCTCATATGGGTATGTGTAAACGGCAAATGTGCATTTCCCTCAGGCATATAAACTGAGGTAAGAGCTGTCATTTACTTTTACTTTTGTACAGGATCCAGCAAAAGGGAATTGTATTAAGTGCCATAAGAATAGGATTGTTAATAATAAAAACTTAAAATAAAAATGCAAACTGAAATCAGTCTTTTTTCCAGTTTTTCCCACTACCTTCTTAAACTTGTCTGGTTCAGTTATATATGGCTCACTACTGATTTTGCTATTGCTGTGGAGCTGCAAACCACAAGATTATGCAAAATCCAAGACTTTTATGTGCTGCTTCAATTGCTGATGACAAGCATCCAAAAAAAGAGCAAAATACTGCAACTCATAGTGATGATTTAGTTGTTTCAGGGCAATATGCATTTCTGGAGAAATGAAAGAAATATTACATGAAAATTTAATGGATCCTTCCAACTAGTATTGTGTTGCACTCTGTTACATTCCCAGAAATTATTTTTCATTCTTTTTATCATATCTGGAACATTATCGTTGTCATACTGTTCTTTATCATTTATATCCCTGTATCCTGAGTACCATAGAAAGCTTGTGTATCTGCAAGCTTGGTATGATACCTAGACCAGCACTGTCAGAAACACACATAGCAAACTGTACTCTGATTAAAAGAAAATCTGAGAAGAGCCACAGAGTACAGTGGTATTTGATTGCTGTATTCTTTTAGGAAAAAAATAATATTGCAACCCATATCCCTTGTAGAAGACATTAAATAGCATCTTTGAGGTCTAAAATTGCATCAAGTGTTGGTGGTTGGTATTGTTTCTTTAGCTAATGCTTTGCAGTAGTTTCTCTTCACATCTACTTTATTAGAAAATAAGCTGAGTGATCATCTGGCTTTTTCTTTCATCTCCCTGTATCTGATGGTTTGTGGAATGGCTGAAACTGGAAGGGGCCTCTGAAGAACATGTAGCCCAAGCCCCGTTCCCAAAAGTTATCCTTTTAATTAGCCAAATACGCAGCATTTTTATATGTATCTTACACAGAGACTTGTGAGAATAAATTGAACAAAAGCCCAAACACTGTAATTTTTCTGATATTTTTATTGTTTATGCTTCTTTATGACTTTGAATTAATTCTCACTTTATTTAAATCATTATCATAGCCAGACCTAGCTGTATTTGTCATATTACCTGAGTGTCAGTCAAGAAAAAAAAATTGGGAAAGAAAATGTTTTATTAAAAAGAGCAAAATAAACTCTTGGAAGAAGCTTTAGAAGGTATTTTCAAAATTTTGAAATGACATTTGAAATTCTTACAGCAAGTGAGCATTTCCATAGAAAAAGTCAGGCTTTTTCACGACCATCACAATTTCCATAGATTTGATTTGTCCTTTTTTTGGGTGGTGCCTGCCTTGTTTTCTCCTGGGATGGTGATGTGGTGGCCCATGATGATGGTCTTTGCTGTGGACTTACTACTACTAGTAGCAAATGAGGAGATAAAAGCACCAGGGATAGAATCTCAGGGCTCTTTCCAGAATTGTTAACTTCACTTGCCAAATTTTGCCTTAGACAAAGTAAAGACTGGGATCTGAAGTCTGACACTCATGGAATCACTTGCAAACATACACTGACTTGTCCTGTGAAGTATCGCCCATAGACATTTAGGAGTACTTGGCCACACTTCCTAGAGCTCTTATCATCTAGTTGGCTTTGTGAAGGTTTGGCCTTGACAAAGATGTTAAAAATGACTGAACTAATCTAATTTGGTGGTCATCTGCCAATTTAGTGCATGTTGATCTGGTGTCAGCCTTGCCAGTTATTTTTACATTCACTGTGGAATGGCCTTGGAAGATTTCAAACCAAAGATCCCACAAGGCAGCAGTCAGCCAGAATATCCTTCATAAATTTTGTTCCATACATCTTTCTGGCTAGTCAGGTCTTTGAATTCAGTTACAATGGCACTTATCAATGTATTTCCTTTCCCTAGTTAAGCCCAGCCTGAGAGGGGAAGGAGAATGCTCTGTTGCAAATATGGTGTTTTCCATTAGCCTTTGAGAAAATGATTGCCTTTTTCTTGGTCCCCTCTCTTAATGTGTCCTTAAATGGTTACGCTTCTGATAATGCTGTCAGGAGAAATACTTCTGCAATTTGCTTTGACCTTTTTGCTCTTCCTCATATTTTCCCATTAGTCTCAACCAATATAAAACTAACTAAGCTTGACTTTCAAAATGAAAACTGGCCAAAATCTCTTTGGGAATCTTTGAGCATTTAAGAGACAAAAAAAATGCATGTGTGATATCTGGGAGTGAACTGATTAGACAAGAAAGTTTTGGGGTACTGTTGTTATGAAAAACAGGATTTTCAATGTTTTCCTCTTTAAAGAATTAGAGATAGCAATGAAACTTGGACAAAGGAGGGTTAAGTTCAGAACAGGCCCCACGTTTTATAGATCATTACATGTGTTGAAGACAGCTGATGGGCCTCCCTCTGTATTGCTATTTTTCCCCTCTGCCTATCACAAAACCCACATTACAACTTCTGTGGGTCATTTGAGTGCAAATTGTTCTTCATGAGCCTGATTCCATCATTTAGCTTATTTTACTTTACGCAAGTATCTTTCTATACAATTTCTTTCTGTACAATTTCATTATTATGACCAGTTCATTTAGAGGTAGGAAAATTAGCAGTGCACAGTATGGAAAACTATATCTTTCTGTACTGGATTATTGAAACAGAAAAAGATATGGTAACTCAAAGGAAAAAAACACATATATTTAGTGGATTTTAGTTCTTTTCACCCTACTTATCAAATGTGGGTTTACATCATATTAGCTTGATAAAATACTGAAACAATATAAAACGACGTACATGGAATGCAGTCTTCCAGCAGTAAATTGCAATAGGATGGATTATCTATAAAACCAAGAAAGCAGATTGGCTTGAACAAGTTCCTTCCCCTAGGTATTACATTTTGCACTAGGAACCTGAAATTGCTGAAGAAGTTAAACAAAGGAGATTATTACACTGCACTGATCATTGTCAACACTGAGAAGAGAAAAGTAACATACGGACATGTCCAGGATAAACGGTCTTTGCAACAACTTGTTCAAAAACCTATCAAGATGAACATTTTCAAAGCTGAGAGTCTATTTTTAAGATGATTGAAATAGGAAAATTACACTGATTGTCAGTTATCTGGAATTGTTGTCAGTCATTTGGGTGATTGTACTTGGCAGTATTAAATGTAGTGAAGCTTTTCTGTTCCCTGTTACTGTTGTGACACGAATGACAATGTATTGCCTCGGTGAAGGGTTGGACTCGATGATCTCTGAGGTCTTTTCCAACCCAGTCAATTCTGTGATTCTGTGATTCTGTGGTGAAGAATAGGATGCTGGTCTGATTTAGCTTACTTCTGAACAGTCTTCTCTCTGCATCCCACATGGAAAAAGACTGGGAGGTGGCAGTGGAAGTGACGGCTCTCCTCTATATTATCATGTGTGTGAGCCAGAAAGACAGATTTTTATTCATATTCATATTCATATCCACATATGAATTAAATTGGGGTGGAGTTAATCTGAACAAAGGAACAACATGAATCCTTATTTCTTTAAAAAGATTTGAGTAAACAGAGAAAGGCTTAATTAGTTTATTTCCATGGGAAACAAACACTGTAGTATTTGCAGTTTTAAATAAGGAGATCCTTATTTTTTAAGATTGTAGATGCCTGCCATACCGATCTCTGGATTCTTTCTCTATGCTAACTGAAGTAGCTCTCATTAAGAAAAAACATCAAAAAAACCCACGCTCCAAAATTAACACCACATGAACATAAGCTAGGCTGAAGCAAAACTTTCCCTGCTACCTGGAGGTACTGCAAATGAGTAGTAGTTTCTCTCCAAGACTACATACTGATGTTTGCCTCTTTCGCATAGCAAAGGCATTTACTAAAAAAAAGAAGTCGCCTTTTGAGCTAACCCACTTGGAGAATATTGATTTTAAAAGGGAGATTGTTCAATATATGTGACTCAAAGGCTGTTAAAATGCAGCTTTTTAAACTTCATAAGTGATGTGAGTGAGGAAGAGATCCCTTGGGCAAAAATAACCAAATAAATTGTTCATTCGTATTTGCTGCAGAATGGTAGACGCCTAGGAAAATAGCGGAAGTTCTGATTTCAATTTACTGCCCTGTAGATATAGCTTCACTTCAGTGTTACCACAGTAGGGTTAGTTGTATGAATAATGGTTCATCAGTGTGAGCATGAGGAAGGCACAGTATGGCCTTTAGTGCTGTGGTATGAGATTATGAAAAGAGATATGTAAAATACAGCTAAGCATTTGATTAATTATTCAGAATAGAAGCAGAAGCTTTAAGCCCGTCATTGTAATGTGTATCTTTGCAGCAACTGTTGCCTAAACTTCATATAGCGTAACACACATGTAAGTGTACAATTTGACAGAGAGTTTCTCTTTGATGATATATGCATCCTCCATATTGTGCAATACAAATAAGAATTGCTCAAATCCTTTTTATAGTTCTAGTCTGAAACAGCTGCTATACATGTTTATGGGAAAATGATGTGCAATACTCGGTTTGAATGATATTTTTTTTCAAGATTTGTGTTTAACAAAAGCAGTTGAACACATTAGTCATAGTCCAATCATACAGATGATGATGATGATGACTCAAATCCAACTGTGTTACGTGGCAAGCGCAGCATAGGCTCCAGACAACACCACATTCCAGGGGTTCAGAGGTGTCTTTTAATCCAGACTTGAACATTGTATCACTGGATGCAGCTCTGCAGATTTATGAATGATTAAAGCTCACTGGCTGGTCACTAACGCTCTGGTTCAGCTTCTTCAGTGTACATCAGTTGATGTGCATTGACCGCAGCAACAAGCTTGTGGTAGTGTGAACCAGGACATGCACATAACGCCCAGGCTGTTAGTATGTATAGGCATGAATATTATAATACAATTATAGTTTCTTCTACCATATAGTTTCTGAACACTGTTAAGCATAATAATTCCTTAATGCGTTCCTTTGTTCACTTTTTTTGGAGCCAAGGATAACTCTGTATGAGCCACAATCATTCCTAGTCTAAGAAGAAACCGTTTCCAGTGAATTCTGTGGGGATATGCTCCATATGTCCAGAATTTAATATAGATTATGAATTGTTTTTTTAAAATTTTGATTTCTTGTTGCATTACCTTCTTTCAAATAGTTGTAAATTTTATCTTGACTCTCATTGTATTCCTGATTTTATTTCACCTTTTCTCTTTTTCAGCTTTAAAATCTCATGATCTGTGTCACTGCTGCTTTTTGTTTATGCTCACAAAGTGCTAGAGACTTCTCAATTGTAGAATTTACTATTTATAGGAGATTTTTAGAGGGGTTCCTAAGTTAAAATAACAGGCTAATTTGAAACATTAGCATTTGAAATTACTGCTCTGGTGCGTTGATATAAAAATTTCTCAAAGTAGAGTTTTAAAACATTTTCTATCCAAATGCAGCATCTGAGAAAATTGTTCATGGTACTTTATATAGATTTAAAAATTGTGTAGTGGAAATACTGTGATTCCTGAGCTCTGAAATCAGCAGCTCCATCAGCACAATCTGAGGCAATATTGCATTGGATGCATGTTTGTTAGTTGAAGTGCAGAAGAGCACTTTGAACAATGGAGCACAGAATTCTCCAATATGGGATCTTCTGATGTACCCAGGAATGTAATTTATACATGAGATTTACTTCATCATTCAGGGGAGTTTTAGTTTGCTTTTGTTAGGTTGTTTCTTTGAATAATGTTGTCTGAGTGAAGAGGTACTTAATTTTAGGATTTAAACAGTCATTTTAATGAAACTTCTTTCAGAAACGTATTAAAATAATATTGATGCTTGACATATAAATCAGAGTTTCTGAAGCCTGGGACATGGATTTTTTTTTTGTCTCAAATTACACTTTTTACATTCATAGTTCACCAACATTTTGCTCCTTTTCTGTTTCAGTTCTGTCTGGGTTGTGGGGGTTTTTTTTGGTTGGTTGGTTTTGTTTGTTGGTTTGGGTTTTAAATAATGGATAGATTGAAAATTGCATTACAGAGTTCTGCTATTAACATATATGCTTAATAGTCAGCTTCCAAAACTGTTCCCTTGGTTAAACAGTCCAGTAAATAAGTCTTGAACATTAATTGGTAAAACAGAAGTGGTGAGGTTAAGTATCCAGTGCCTTTCTCCTGGTGGAGTTGTTAGAAGCAGTGTAACATAGCATGACACATCTGCCAGCACTTCACACCCACTTGCTCATGTATAAATGACTGAACAAAGGACAAAGCAATGAAAAATCAAGCTTTGCTTTTTAAATAGAAACGATAACTGGTTAGAGAAGGCCAGAAATATGAACTGTGCAAAACATTAGGGGAAGAAAAGTCTAGTGGAAAATATTGTAGCATTTTATAATTGATTACACATTATGGTAGTAATTATGGATATGTAGCTAACAAGTTTTGAGAATAAATAGAAAGATCAAATTTGACAGTGTACAAATAAAAATGATTCTGATGTTTATTTTGTAAGAAAAGGCAATCAAAGAAAACAGCCATTTGTATTCCTTATTCTAGATTAGTTAAATGTGGGTTTTTAAAAAATCAGATTGATACACTTTTAAACAAAACCTGCAGTCATTCTTTTAAATCAAATTGTGTCCCCAAAATCCAACCAGATACGTATTTCTTAGGAAAAAAAAAGAATGTTATTGAAAAAATATGCTCATCTTTTGTCTAGAAAATAAGGACTAAAAAGTGAAGCTCATTATGAAAGCAAGAAGGATGTTCTATTTCCCTTCTTCTGACATGATTGATATTCTCTTTTCTGTCTCCAGACATGTTTTCTATAATGCAGACCACAGAAAAATAGCTGGCAACTTGGCTTGATTTTCTTCCAACCTTCAGACTTCAAACACAGAAAAAATGTCTACTAATTTCTATTTCAGTGTTGCCATAGATACAGTTTCTATGATGTTTTTATTTTTTTACTTCTATCTGTCTATCTGTCATCTTGCTAGCTAACAGATTTTTTTCTTTCTTCCTCCTTTACTTTCTGTAGTTTCCAGTTATTCCCCTGCACCTATTCCACATGCTTAATTTAGTCAAGTGTTACTATTCTCTTATTTTTTGTAATTCAGAATACCCACTCTCGATGCTTTGTTCAATACTTGTATGCTGTAAGAGCTCACAGGCGGTGTCCGGTGTATCTTGTTAGGCTTTGAAATACTCTTTCTTTCTGCTATTGAAACTCACAGTAATTAACTTTGCTTTGCATACTATTCCAAGGAATGCCTTCAGGTCTAAATGTTCCCCTCTTCCCATTCTGTTCTCAGGTTGTACTGGATTTCTCTTTGATTCTGTATGTGGTAGACACACACTGATGCAGCATAATACCCATTCTCTCATGCTGCACTTGCCCCATTTTTTGTTTCTCTCAGAGGCTCTCCTCTTGATTTTTCTTTTCTGTTTATAGTAAATACCTACAACAGCAGCAACTCAGAAGGCACCGGCTGTGTATGCTTAATGTACCTACTCACCTGCAGTCATTCATCATTGCTGTTAGATTGCTTATACAACTGCAAAGAGCAAGACAGTTTGGTGACGTACTTAAATTGGATGCTAACTGCTGCTGGTGAAAATGTTTCATCCCTAGTATTTGAAGAAAAAAATGATTACTCTATTAGTCCTTTTTAACATGCAGGTAGACATTTGATTCTATGATATACTATGTAAAATTTATAATCTCCTGACCTAATAGGAGTAAGTAAGATCATGAAAGTAGAGCACCCATGTTTTTCCATTGCAGTTGTGCCATTCACTCCAGGGACAGTGGCTCTGGGTCTGTGGATACCTTGACAATACTCTACTTTATATATCTAATTCGAGGGTTTGGAATCCCTGGTATATCTGCTGAAGAGATTTAGATTCCAAATTTAGATGCTCTGAATAACCTTCTTTAGAGAGTGAAGTTTTGCTGGACTATTTAGGAAACCTATGATCCTAATTGGTACCTGTTGTTTTCTGTTTTCTTAATGCACAGATTGCATCATGTGATATTCTCCTGTTTAAGAAACACAGAGCTTGATTATCCTTAAGTAATAGTTGTCATTGAGTTTAATAGGGTTGTACCCAGTGGAAAGTGTCTCAAGTGACATTCTACCTTCTTTAAATTGGGGCAATAGGATAATTCACTTTTGCTACTACCCAAAGAGATTTTCGCTGATTTTGTTGTTGTTGTTGTTTGTTTGTTTGTTTACTGGCAGGTTTTTTTTTCCATCTGTTATTCTGTCCTACTGGGCATTTATTCTGGACTTCCTCCGGGTCTTGGATGACGTCTCATGTACCACTTTAGTCCTCAAATACTTAGCTTCTGGGTTTTTTATTGAATAAATGTTTTAGATTAGGTAAAAATCAATTGGTAAAAATCCAAGATTGATATGGTTGGAGGATAAGAGCGATTAGCAGCATGCTTAGTGTGCTGTCTGTTGCCTATGTACAGACTGAAAGGAAGGAAAAAATACTTACAAATGAATCAGTTACTGAATTTTACAAACTTCTTTGACAGAACTGATTCTTATTTAACAAAGTAGTCAAAGTTACAGAATTAATGGTAAGCTTCATACTGTAGAAGCTATGGGCTGGTGCAAAGCAAATCATTTATGTGACTCCTTTTACAGCTTCTCTTTTCTTGATGTCTATCTGGATCTGATAATCAGTTAACAAAGCCTACATAATCATTTATCACGTTATAATTGTTACATTATTTTTATCAACAATTGGGAATTTCCGCTTTGCTGCCTATCATCCTCTGAACTGTTCCTGTGTTGGTGGGGAAAATCAGCCTCTCCTCCTGCAGCTGAACTTGTTGGCAGTATTCTTGCATGCTTTTTAACCAGTGGTGAACAGCACTGTGATTTGTTGAGGAAGCAGGACTTGTCACATCCAGAACAAACATCTAGACTTCAGGCACTGGGTCTAAGATAGCCACAGGCAGTCAGGCATATCTGGGAAGGGTTTTTTTCTATCCCCATTTAGCTGTTCAGTAAAAACAGGATGGATGTATATAGAGACACAACTCCAGGACATGTGTTTCCACACCTTCTCTCCAAGAGGGAGGCTTCGTATCAGCTTTACTCTGTTGTATTTGTGTCTACCTCATGGAGCTAGCACAGGATATACAAACCCTTCCAAGTGGTGCTTCCAGTTTTACAGCTCCAGAGACAATATTTTTTTTATTTCAGTGTTATGTCGCTTCACTTTGGTTGTCCCCAGATGAGTTATTCCTAATTTACTTAGGTGTTAGCAAGAAAAGAAACAAACCCTGAGCTCAATACTTTTGCTTTGAATGCAAACAGGCAGAAATGAAAAGATTGCTCAAGTTGGTTTTGGTGATACTTCAGAAACTGGTGTGTGCACAGTATGGCTTTTGGAGTGTTTCTATAAATGGACAAAATTCAATGACATAGCAAAATCTGCCTCGTACTAAATGGGAAACCTGACTTGTAAACAAGCAGAGGCTATAGAAGCTATTTTTTTCGTAATTGTCTATTACTGACCTTGTAAAATGCTTGTTAGGAAAGAGTCAATGTTGATCACTTTTGCCACGGTCACTATTTATGAGACTATTATCTCACATAATCCAAATAGGTAGTGTTGTTGTGCACTTTATGTACAGTTCTTTTGTGTTCAATAAATTACTAGCTGCATTATTAACAAGTATTTATATAGAAGCCCCAAGTTTAGTTAATATTTCTGTGGGCAAGAATCTGATAGTACTAAAACCTGCACAAACAGAAAAGAACAACCAACCAACCAACCAACACCCATAAAATAAAGATCTAGAAGATTACAGGAAAGGTTAGAGCAGTTTGAATAGCAGAGTTATGGTGATTAAGACTCTAGGTGTGCCAATGCATGAATCCCTACAACGTGAATGATAGCATGAAGCCCAGAGAGTCTCTTCCTGGACTGTAATAGAGCCTGGAGCCTCCGGTTATGAAACCTCTGGTTCGCTTTTCCCAGTGTGCTGTTTCAGTGCAAGTATCCAAATGTTCACCTCTCTGTCCTGATTTTCCTCTCCATCTGCTATTAGTGAATAGTTAGATTTTCCTCCTGTCAGTTTGTCCTTGTGTGCTTCTCCCCCACCTTCCTCTCCAAAGAATATGCTACTGTCCTGTTTTGATTCCTTGATATCATATCTGCTGTGTGGTCTACTTGCTGCATCTTGCTGTTACAACATAATTTTTTCCTCCAGCGATATATCTGATTAGTATTCACCACTTTAAAAAATGCTTCAGTTTTCCTCTCCCTACAGGCTTTCCTTTAAGAGTGTTTACTTCAGGCAAAGGACAGATTATGCTATCATGTTGTAAAATCCTGATAATACTAATAAATGCTTCTAATGGACTGATTTCTGTCCCTTTTTTAGTAGAAGACCATTGAGTAGGTGTCCCATAGCAGTGGGCTTATTAGAAAGGAAAAGTAGAAATAAAGCTAGTTGTATGCATTAGAAAATTAGAAATATTGGAGTCTATCAGTCTAGAATCTCTTTGCAGTTTCCAGTTGCTCTGCTGACAATAAGAGGGTTACAGTAGTGTGAAAACTGAGTCAATAAAATCAACAACATGCCCTCTGAGTCGCATAGTGTATTGTATGGCATAGAAGATTGTGTTATATATTTGCCCCAATAAAACTAAGCCATTATTAATGCAGTGTAGAAAGGAGCCAGAAAATATATTGATGGTTATTTCTGTTTCTCTGAGCATGACTGACATATGCTGCTTGTATTCTGCTTTGATTGTAGGATTGTTGATAGGCAACTAATGGTAGTAATATCTTTTATCTTCATTTGTATCTAGTTATGTCTTTTACTTTCCAGCCTGTACATTACTGCTGTAATATGTGCTTTTGGTGAGCTTGATGTTGGACAGCTTGCTCTATATGGAGCGTTTGAAATCTATTTGAAACCAAACTTCGGCACATAATGAGGCAGCCCACTTGCTCCAGCGAGTGTGCTGTTGTGAACAAGTAACCCTTGTGTCCAGTGGTATATTGCGTAAAGACTGCAGAGTCTGAGGTCTCTGTGCATGGAACTGTACCCTCAAAATCCTTCCTACTAGCTCTGCACACACCCAGCTGTGCAAACTGGGTATGGATTATGGAGGAGCAAGTAATATGGTGTTTATGGTGCCTGCAGAAAGACAGATGATACGTGGTATCAAGTCTGAGATGACAGACACAGAGCTACAGAAATGTTTTTAAATCTCTTCTGGCAAAACTGGGAGCTGCTACTGGCAGGGCATCACTGTGAACAGTTCTGAAATTCAGCTGGTGGGTCCCAGATGGTCTGAAAGGCTCACCAAGCACACATCTTCAGGTGCTTTGAGAACAAGCTGTGTTACCTCACCGAGTCCAGTTTTCTGCACAGGCCATGTTTCTTTTTTATCTCTTATTGTGTGTGATTTTTAGCTGCTGAATGTAGAGAAGAAGGTCACGCTGTTGATTGTAGTTGCAGAATTGGGCTTTCTGACAGTTGTCCAGAGGTCAGACTGCTTGTTCTTTTATTATCTGTCTTGAATGTAAATAAATAGTTGAAATACATTGAGGCAAAAAATCCCAAACTGTAATAGTTCAGAGTATCTTTTCAGATGAAATAGCACTTTATTCCCTTACAAAATGTTGCATAGAAGAACACGAGGAAAACACACACATTTGGTTTCTTTTGAAAATGCTCTCTTAAGATGGACAACTTGGAAAGCAGCTGGAAGAAGCAAGGAATGTCACAGGATGTGACAGCTAAAATGTCTTCTTTAAAGGAGAAGAAAATTCCTCAATAACTCTCCCCCATCAGTATAAATTGCTACAGAGAGCAATTTACTATATGCTGCCCAGAATTAATAAATTGAGTTATTGATGTAGGATCCAGGTCACTGCCTAAAGCGGAGGGAAGACTTAAGGGCATGTTGTCTTGCTCAAACAGTATGGGGTTTTTGTGTGCAGAATCTGTATTTTCTCTGAGATACACAGCTCATACCAACTCAGCACTTGAGATAATGAATCTTTTTCTGAAGTTGAGGTTTCTGCATATTAGCGACAGCATAATATATTGAGTCTGAGACTGATAATGGTACTAAGTAATCATCCATTTAAAAAGGGAATTACTTTGATGAACGTTAACATGAATATCTGTATAAGTTCAGGGTATCACTTAGTACCATTTAACATGACCTTCATTTTGAAAACAGCTCTAATTAGGCGCTGTTTTGTAAAAGCTGACAAACAGTTCTGTTGTGTTTGCATTACTACTGTACCGACTGGGTTCTGTTTATCTGCAATTTTGTGACTTTCACTTTCTTTATGATTTTTGTCTTATACAATGAGTTTAATCCCTTGAGCAGATGAAACATCCACAAGATGTTTAAGTGCGCCCTGAGATGGGTACTAAGAGAAGAGTGCTCTTTTGGGGCTGTGTGTTCAGTCCCGTGGCAGTGTAAGTTCACAGCTCTCAGATGGGGTCATCTGGGCTACTCCAGAGGAAGAAGAGGCATCAGTTCAGCTGCACCAGCCTCCTGAAGCAGTGTACCACACAATCTCTTGGACACTAATACTGTGCTAGGAAAGAGGTGATAATATACCTGGGATAACATAGTCTGGGCTTTGAGGTCTCCAGGCTTGTTTGACATACTTTCAGAGAATTTGCTTGTGGCTTTGTTGTGCTTTATGATTTTGTCATGTTTATCAGATTGAACTAATATGTTACAGAAGCAGATTTTCCCACCCACCAGCACGACAATTAGGGTAAGACTCTTTCTTCAGGTCCAGCATCATTTTAAGATGTGCTGTGTGTTTGCATAAGGTGCTCACAGAGTAACTTGAATATCTCTGTGACATTTTCTTCCTTGGTTATCCTGTTTCTGGAGTAAATCTTATATCTTCTTGTGATTCTTGCAAGTGTTGGACTCACTTCTTTTGATGTTACTGTTGAAGAGACGTGGTGTGATTCTAATCCAAAGTCTTTTTTCTATTCTTTCCCTTATTTGTGGTGTCTGCATACCCTCTGCTTTCCCTTAAACCCACACCTGATCTGCATATGGAACTGCTCTTAGGTAGGCTTTCAGACAGTCAAGTCACACAAAAAGGTTAAAGAACATCACTTCCCTATATCATCTTGTGCAGTGGCAGAGAATCAGGTTTGGCCTTCCTATTGATTGTACTGTTATTTCTATATTGGAAACAGTGAAGACAATTGTTTGTGAGATGTTGGAAAGAAAACTGCTATGGAACATAAAAATACTTTGTTATTTGCAGTGGTTTAAAACAGTTAGAGTTCCTCATTATTTTTAAGGAGGCTTTAGGGTATTTTTGGGGTCACATACACAAATTTTTGTCTCAGCTGTTAAATCTGAGAATGCACTTTTTCTTAGTGAAAGTTCAGATTCCCTCAGTTTTTGAGATTGAAAGATTATGAGACTTTAGGGGGGATTCCTGTTCATGAAACACATGACATGTTTCATCACTGCTAAGATTCTGTATAATGCAGACATGAATAAGTCAAGTTTGGGTCTACAAACATCAATGGGGTTTAATAGGAATCAAGAGCAATTGCTGTTTAAGGAGATAGTCTTGTATTTTTCTTTTTCATTCTAGTTCTAGTTTAACAATCTTCTGGCTAAATTTCATGTACAGGCAAGATTCTCAAGGTAGATGAGTCTGAATTTCTCCAGAAAAAATGTAGAAATTGCTCTTTCGGGATTTGTGATTTTTTTTCTTATATGTTGTTATATGTCATATTTTATTTATCAAAAAGTAATGTGAAGCTCCTTTCCTTCTTTTTTAGTGTACAAGGAGTTAGTAGCTTAAGGACACTGATATTGGACATCAGTTTTAAGGTCATATGTTTTTTTCCCCAAGCAGAAGAGGGAGAATTGTTTTGAGACATGGCCTGTGGCTCTGAGAGCTGCTCATGGTTTCTGCCACATCGTTAGACACCAAACAATTTGTCAGAACTCTTGCAGATTAGGATCAGGAGGGAATGAACAATTGATGAAAGGGGTAACACAGACTGACTGAAGCCCTTCTCTGAGCCTATCACTTTATGTGAAGCACTCTCATTACAAACAGTTGCTGAATGCTTTTCTATTCAAGGACAATAAGAATAAAAAATTGGGCTTGCTAATCAGATGAGAACTTCATTGCTTTGTTTCAGCGACCAAGGCACACATCATTTTTAGCTCTGAAAGTCAGTTAACTTCACGAGACTATTTGGAAAGTTTGATTAAAAAAAAAAAATTAGAAATGTATGTTTTAAAAGTATTGACAAGAAAGGTGCAGAAAGTGCTTCAGCTTTGAATAGGGTAAAATATGCTTTAGAACTGATTAAATGATTTTTAAAAATGATGCCTATTTTTACCAAATATATTTTCAACCCGATAATATATAACAGAAGAGTGCATAATCAAGCATGGAAAGCATGGACCATTGCGCTTTTGGAGTTAAGGGTACATTAGTGTTTCTATTACGGTCTTGTGTATTTTATGAGACAAGATGGGTGTAGTAATTGTTTCTAGACTGAAATGTAGCTTGAAAGATTGAGACCTGAGATCACAGGTTATATTTTTAGAAATATATTCTGGGAATTACTTAAACTACTGTGGTTTGTTTATGGTATACTGGATTCCCAAGGTCCCCATTAAGGTTCATGGTTGCATTAAAGGCACTTTTGTATAAACAGGTAGGTAGGCACAATACCCATGCAAGTAGTTGACAGTCTCATACCCTCAACCAGTGGGTTGCAATTTAAATAGATACTTAATCCCACCAGATCAAGTTCTGTAACTGTATTACTAACAGAAGAGTGGGTCTGAAATTCACTTAAGCATACTGAGATCTTTGAGATCTTTGTAAGCTCACTGGGAGCTTAAGGATTATTGTGTCCATCCTGTATCCAGAGGGCCAACTTTGAAATACTTGCTGGCAGATAGGACTGCTGGGTGCCTGTTGTTTGCTCTTCAGCTGTGCAGGCAAGTTCAGGCGAAGCAAGAGCCTATTCCAAATCCGCGCATTTGACCTCCTTCCTTGGACATGCTCTGGGTTGAGTCTGCTACTAACTCCACTCTTGTGTGGAGCAACATGAGGACTGGTGTCATGTAAGCTGAAAAGACATGCTGTGTTTCTCAGCTGGGACTGAATTCACTTGAAACTTGGGGCCAAGATGTAAACTAGGTAACAAAGCAAATTGTTCCTATTGTTTTAGAGTCCATGCAAAGCTCTTTGGGTCATCTGTGGCTCATACTGTGTGATCTGCAACTTTTCTGTGGCTTGGCAGAACACCCTGTTGGGAATGTCTCTGTAACATTCACCAAGCGTCCTTTGCAAAAGGAGGCCCTGTTCTTTTCTCACTTGGGTTTTTATTTGGAGACGGCTTCGGTTGTTTCATTTGGATTACCGCTTGCTTGGACTGAAGAGATATAGGCTCAGGTCGTTGTTATTGCCGAAAGCAGGACAGGTTCTCCATACCTTGTTCTGTTCCTACCTGTATCTTGAGGACAAGGGTGTTGATTTACCCTTGCCTTCTGACAGTGTGATACCAGGAACAAGTAATAGCTTTGAGAACAAAGAAATGAACTTCACATTGATATATTTTCTAAGCTATTATTTTCAAAAATGAGCATGAAAACACTTTCAGTGCGAATGAGATGTTACTGTCGCATTTGGCCTGAGGTATTTACGATTTACTCCACAGCATCAAAACAAAGTTTATAAAGAGTTTGTCACAGAGCCTCAGGTAGTTATCCACTTGCTGCTGAAGAAGAGATATCAGATAGGAAGACATACACAGAATTTTTATATACAGAGAGACATCTATATATAAGGGACTGTGTTACTAGAAACATTTGTCTTTTCATACTGTTATAATGTTGAAAAGCTTTTTATGCTATGTATTAATTCTTGCAAATTGCTTGCCAATTTAATATCAGCAGCATCTAAACAGTAAGTAATTGCTTATGATAATGAGTGCAAACTAATTTACTGGAATATGTTAGTATTCACAATGCACTTTAGAACAGCAGGGTATTCCAAAAATACTACTCTCTTGTTTTAACTGCAGTGTTTAGGTTGTATTGTTATTACAAAAGCTAGCAAAATCATCACAAAGCAAGCCTCTCATTGAATAGCCATCTTGTTGAGACTCCGTCATGTGTGAGCAAGGAATATGTAGTGTCCTTTGAGAACTAAACAGGATATGAACAAAACCTTCTAGATTTAAATAATGAATCTTAATTTCTGATTGATGTTCATTAGATGAACATTTATAAGACAGACAGCGAGCTTTCTTTCCCTTATGACTTGTAAAATTTAATGTGAATGTTACTATAAAGTGCTATATTAAAATAAGGCTTCCCAAACTATTGAAGACTGATCTTCATTTCAGGAAAATAAACGCAATCATCGCTTCACCTATCCAGATGTTTGGAAGTGAAGGGCCTACCCAAATTCACTGCTCTAATTTGGCTGGGTTATTCTTCAGAGGGTAATTAACAGCTCACCTTTCTTGCGTAGACGAGTGAACTAAGTCATAGCTAATAGTACTGGGGTATGAAGTGTCAGAGTTGACACTTGAATTAGTCTCCGTTGAGATGAATGAACATCTTACACCCCAAAACTGTTTTGTCAGGTTCTCTCCAAACACCGGTATAGAATCCAGTGGTTAAGCCACGCTTCCTAATTACTCAACTGTGCAAAACAGTGAAAAACATAAGATGCGTGTTTTTCACTGCAGCTCTTTATCCTCTGAAGCTGGCAGTGAATTGTTGCTTACAAACAACAGCATAAGGACTTTCTGAAGAAGAATGATAGTAATTATCATAATGACAAGGCATGAAGCATTTTTGTGCCAGACCGCAACTGGAAATCTATTATGTATTAGAGCAGAAAGAAGTCATAAGGAAGTGAATTGGCACAACCTGGCTGGCCCCCGTTAGCTCTTGTTATAATGGTCTAATAACCTTAAAGATTCAAATACAGCTGGATCTGTGTACTATTTGTTTCATGTGCAAATTTGATAACATAAGTAAACATTGATGTCCCTTGGGATCATCAATCCTTGGGATAATGACTAGGAAATCTTTCCAGATAGAGTATCATTTGTAGCTGCTTTCTGGTTCTTATTTTTGGGCTTCCACTGAGCCAACCAACTAGATATTTTTACATCATATTCCTCTTTTGCCAGATACTTTTCTGAGGTTTGAGTACACATAATAATGGTGAACACTAGCTTTGGTTTTAAAATTTGGGGATTTTTAAAATCAGTTATTACTCTGTGTATTGAATGAAATGACACGTCATGAATTTTTAGACTTGCTTATGCTTGGAGTTAGCAAGACAGCACAATCCTACAAGGCTGCATTTAATATGTAGCCTGCTCATCAATCCTTCCCTTTGCCAGATCTGCCTCTGAGATGCCTCTGGCCACTGAACAGCTGCTTCAGTAGTGGATCCATGTGCTTCTGGGAGGCTCTGTGTTTTTCCAAAGATTTAATATCTTTCGTTTCCCTTTTGTTAGTAGAAGAACGGTTGCTGTTTTTTGCACTTCGGGATGTAACATCTCTAAGCAACTAAGCTCTTTCTGTTTTTGTTCACCTATAGCCCATGTATGTCTATTTGAAAATGTTCAGAAATGCTACCACAGCATCATTCACCTGCTAGCTATTAGTAACTTAGTAATTAGTAGGAGAGCATGTATGCCACAGAGCTTCTTACTCTTCACTACTTTTACAAGAAAAAAATATCAAACCTCATTGCACCTTGTCCATAACACAACTTGCTATTTTCAGAAGAGTCTTCGTCTCAGCAAACTCTGAAAGTTGCAGTGTTACCAGTACCATCTTTCTGCTGCAAGTAATAGTAGCATCTTATCTTAGTCCAGCGTCTGACATCCTGGTGCTTGCATCATTTTTCAGTGAATTTAACATGCCTGCAGTTAGCAGTGCTCTTATTTTCAGCATGTTATGCATTTATTCTTAGACAAGATTTTACTGCTTTTGAGATCTAAGTGTTTCAGGTTGTCTCAAGAGTAAATTATGAGTTGCACAATTTAGCAAGGAAGATAATATAAATGTCACTTAAAAATAACTAAGTTAATGCAAGATAGGGTAGCTGGAGTATTGTATTAGTAAGGAAGCAAATAAGAAATAAAGACTTTAGCCTAGAAGCATATTGGACATTTGCAGCCAAACTCCTTTCGCTTTTAACATAACTGAATAACTTAAGGCCAGCTATTTCAAATATTTGTATCATCATTTAAAGGATAGGGCTTTGGGTTTTAAAGGTTGCTAGAAATGCTGCAGCACTTCTGAGCATCAGGATACTGCTGTAGGTGCTTGAATAAAAATATAACTTCAGGCACTCTGTTTTGCATGAAGTAATGACTTAAAAATTATCAGATTATTTATTTGAAAAGTACATTGTCTTTTGATGAACTTATACAGAGAAAATTTAATTTTGGGTTTTCTCCTATTGTTTTTTGGCCCATATGCACCTCTGTGTAGAGCTGCTTTTGTGGGAGATGTTCAGATCCTGGTGCATAAGCAGTTTGTCTTCAACTTACAGGACTCCCAGTTGAGTCAGCAAGCTTGGAAACTCTTAACAGCTCAAGCTACTTGGCTTATGGAATTTCTAACTTTTGCCAGGTATCCACTGAGTTTGTAAGGTCTCTGGACTGGAACCACTGAATGATCTCACATAGGCCACCAACAGATGGTAACAACATTTGGTCTCTTATCGACCTGCGTAGTATTTGAGCTAATGTCCTAGTTTCTGCATCCTGTTACAAATCTCTTCAACTAACCAGCCCCTTAACTGCATTAATTTTGTATGTTGGCACAACTAATAAGCCATAAGAATCAAATCATTGCATCTACAGCCCATTTATTTTAATGGAATTTAGTGTAACAGTAGTTAAATTGAAGTATAGGGCCTTGACATTTCCTAAGGTAAGGAGTGTGAACAGTCCTATTGTCTTCAAGAGTACTTGAGTTTACTAATATCAGCCTGATGATGCTTTTACATTCTGTCTGTCCGGAAATATTTTTCATCTCATTGCCTTCTCATACTTGTTTCCCAACAATGCAATTTCCACTTCTCTAGACACTGTTCAAGGCATTTATCTTTAACTATATGTTGACAAGGTTGTAGGAGGAATAAAAGCTTCCCTTACTTATAAACATTTGACTTTTAATTTCCATCTGACTTTTTGGCAAGCTTTCAGGAGGAGACACATTGTATCCTGGTTACCTTTAATAGAGTTATAATGGATTAAAATGTTTCATGTTGACTGCAATATGACATTTAAAGCAGACTTTGATTTCAGAAATATATCATTTTCTAACCATCTACATTACATAAAGGTAGAAAGCAATAATGGGGAATTACTTGGCTTGTATTTCATACAGAAATATTCTAAATTCATTTTGAACTGCCATCCACACTGGAAAAGTGAGAGGTAATAGACACCCAGTAAAATTTTTAAACTGAGAGAGTCTGGAGTAGAACAATAATTTTCTTTTACCAGCCTGTGTCAGATTTGCATTAGAAAGACCATACTCTTTCATAAAATAAATCATCATCTTTGTATAAATGAACATGCTAATGAGATCAGCAAACCCCAGAACTTTTCTACTGTGGATGTTTCAAATCAAAATAATTTTACAGAATCAGCGCCTAACTACTATGAAGTCTATTGGCTTTCAGTAAATCAGGTTTTGTTAATAAGTCAGATGAACATATAGTCTAATTTTTGCATTCTCTTAGGAGTCCTTTCAGCTAGCTCTTGCTCAGCTAAGGCCCTTCTCAAAATTATGTTCATTTTAAGCGAAATTGAAAGCTCTTAGTTTGATGTGCCTACTCAAACCGAGTAGTACTTTACACCAGTTAAGTGATCTAATCTAATCAATGGGGTCATTTGAGATATAAGATGCTACTTGATTTGAATGAAGGTATTAGAATCACTTCAGTTGGAAATCCTTTAAATTCCTTGAAACTTTTATTTTAACCATCTTTGTCATTTATGATAGTAAGATTGATGCTAACTTGTAATAAGCTGCATAAGACTTGTCCTTTACAAGCATACACATCCATTGAGCCTTTATTACTCAGAAGTTTTAGTTGTTTGTTCCTTAATGACTCTATTGAAATCAACAGAGCTAGGTATCTTTTGGATTGAAATATTAATATTTTGTCCCAAAAGCAGCAAAAATAATGAATCCTGACCATGCCTTGTTTCCCAAATGTTACTCTCTCTTACTGTAAGAATCCAATAGCTTCTGTTCCTTTTTCCCCCAGAGCTTCTGATGACACTTCATATGTATGGCAGCACTATCCAGCTAGTGTAGCACACAGAGTATATTGACTGGCCCACCAATACACAACCATCAAGTGCCCTACAGGCTATCACCAAGCAAAAAGTATAGTGGTTGAGCTCTACCTGTTTCTCTTTTACAAAGAAACTGATTTTCATTAAACTGCTAAGAGTAAATTTTGTTTGAAATTTCTGCCTGTCCCTCTCTCAAATTTGTCTGAACTTGACTATTAAATTGAAATTGGAGGATGAGCAAGGGCAGGGGATATGTTGTCTAGCTTCTAAGGCTATGCTCCACAGAAAACGTTTTGAAAATAAGACTTCACATTTGAAACGGGGGAATTAAATTTACAAGGGCAATTCAAACTGGAATGGAGTATTTTTCCCCCACTTTATTAAGAGCCTGTTGCCAGAAAGTCAATTTTGGGAAGACCGTAGGGATCATTTTAAACAGGTGAGAAAGCTGTTTTGCCACTTACAAAGCATTTATCAGGCCATGGTACTCTCCAAATACCATTGCCAAAGACTGAAGGAAAGAAAGAGTAAGAAAGGAGTAGTTTTCTAGTTGTTATTTTGTTCTTGCCGTTTGCTTGGGTTTTTTTGCTTGGTTGGTTGGTTTGTTTTGTTTTGTGTGCATGCATACGTGTGTGTTTGGAAGGGGAGCATGGTGCTGAGCTGATTAAGCTACATATAGCAACTCCTGTGGTCTGAGGAAAAAGCTTAGCTTCTGTGCTCAGCTTGACTTGAGACTGTGTTGTTCTATTATCGTCTAGACCTTTACCTGGAGACAGCTCTTGGGGATAGCTGAATATAAAAAACCATGAACAGCATTGTTTTACAGATCACTGTGAAAACTTGGATGTAGTGTGATGAAGAGCCTTCTAGGCTCTGACAAAGCAAATCAGGGTCTCTTTAGTAGTTTGGGGAGAAAAGTTCTATAATACAGTGTGAAGTTGTGCTGCATGAATAGCAGCTACATAATGTGGTTTCTGTTTGTCAAGGAATGTAGGAGGCTGTGTCTTATCTCTACGTGTTTAGTATTGGTGTTGACTGGTTGATAGATAAACTGGAAGAGGCAGTAGACAACAGCAATGAGGTGAAGGCTCTTCTGTTTCAGCATGTTTTATATCCTGGGGATACTGTTTTGTTGGCTCATTTCAATGAATTGCTTCAGCTGATGATTGAGCTGGTTGAGGTCATATTCATATAGTTATTGTGTGGTTGAAACTAGCTCTTGACCTTAACTTTTAATACATGTGCCATGATACGAAACCTGGTCCAGTTCTAGATTATAATCAACCCAGTATTAACCTATGCAGAGAGAGCAGATACCTCAGTAGTATCCAAGACAGTGTTGGAAGTTTGGAGAATCAGCTAGCAGCAGCCACTGTAAATGTGATGTGGCTTTAGTCTCTCTTACAGAAAAACTGAATTTTAGAGCTTAGCTGTAGCATAGTGAAAGGTGGGTGCTGCAGAAGGCTGACAGTAGGCAGGTAGGCATTTTCTGTTCTTTATTTTCATCAGCATCTTTATCTGAAGTGGCAAGATGATATAATTGATGAATATATTAATAACAAAACCCAGCAATGGTCTTTGTCAATGCTGGTTTGGTCAGTGATTCTTCTTAGTTATTCTGGTATAATGGAAGATCAATGAATGAAGTAATAGAATTAATAAGGAATTATGCTATGTAGTTTGTGATCTAACATTTGACAAATGTACCAACATGAAAAGACTGCAAGTGTCAGTCATAGTTCAAGCACTCAGTCAGATTGCTTTAAGGACCTAAGTAGAAATTACTTGGAGTGGTGCTCAATTTCCAGGAAAACTATGACCCTTAAAGATTTGCCAAGCTGAGTGTTGTCCAAGGAAATTCATAAATACATTCCTAGACCCAATTATCCACAAGTCTAAGAGGATCCTGGCCAGAATATTAGACATTTCTCCATTCTTACCACTATGGCTCAAGCTTTTTGGAGAGCTACAGGCAATGATAACTTTGAAAATCTTCTTCCCCATCCAATATACCTCTTTTGCTGTTAAACAGATTGTACTTAGAGAAGCTTGATATCATTGTTGCAGCAAAGAAGCTACAATCCATATTCAGGGTCCTGCCTGGATTAGTGGGAGAGAGTGTACCAGAATACCTTCAGGAAGTATTCAGTTGAATCTGATCTTTAGTTTGAAATACTTCTTCCAGAAGCTCTTTCCATGTTCTTCCCATGGTTAACCCTAATGGGCATTCCCTTCTCACCTCAACTCTCATGGCATATGTTCTCCGTCCTGTGTAAATAATCAATAACACGTCGCACTCTGAGAAGAAAGTCATGGAAGAATTGTTTTTTAATCCACCAAAGTGATTTTTTTTTAAACACTTCCCTCTCTCTCCTGGCAGATATTGTCTCAGACTTGAAGCTTTCCTTTATTTTCTTACCTTAGAAAATCTGTACAAATCTGTATATGGAAATTTTGTGTACTTTTCATAGAATCATAGAATATCAGGTTGGAAGGGACCTCAAGGATCATCTGGTCTAACCCTTCTTGGCAAAAGCAAGGTCTAGACAAGATGGCGCAGCACCCTGTCCCACTGAAATTTAAAATTGTCCCACGTTGGGTAATCCACCACTTCCCTGGGGAGATTATTGCAACGAGTGCTTGTTCTCATTGTGAAAAATTTCCCTCTTGTATCCCATTGGAATCTTCCCAGGAGTAACTTGTACCCATTACCCTTCATCTTTTCCATATGACTCCTTGTAAAAAGTGAGTCTACATCTTCTTTGTAGCCACCCTTTAAATACTGTAAAATGGTGATGAGGTGTCCTCTAAACCTTCTTTTCTCAAGGCTAAACAAGCCCAGTTCTCTCAGCCTCTCCTCTTATGGCAGCTTCCCAGTCCTTTGATCATCTTTGCGGCTCTTCTCTGGACCCTCTCCAGCTTGCCCACATCATTTTTGAATAGCTGGGACAAAAACTGAACACAATATTCCAGGTGTGGCCTGATAAGTGCTGAATGGGATAATGACTTCTTTGTCTCTGCTGGTGATGTGTTTGTTGATGCAGCCCAGCATTCTGTTGGATTTCTGTACCATGGCAGCACATTGGTCACTCTTACTGAGCTTTGTTGTCCACCAGGACCCCCAGGTCCCTTTCTACTGAGCTTCTCCCCAGCCAGGTAGATCCAAGCCTGTGCTGCACTCCTGGATTGTATTTCCCCAGGTGCAAGCCCTTATGCTTGTCCTTTTTGAACTTCATAAGGTTCTTGTTAGCCCACTCTCCCAGCTTATACAGATCCCAGGTGGTTGTCCCTTCTGAAGCGTTCACTTCCTCACTCAGTTTGGTGTCATCAGCAAACTTCTTCAGGATAAACTTGATCCCGTCATCCAGATCACTTATGAATATATTAAAAACAGAGTTGAGCCCTATGTTGATCCCTGGGGGACCTCAGTTGTGACAGGTTGCCAGTTTATAAAGGAGCCATTTACCACCATCTTTTTGGTGCAGCCTGTCAGCCACTTCCACCCCCACCACACAGACCACTTGGCAGGAGGCAGTGGGAAACCATACTGAAAGCCTTGGAGAAATCCAGGTAGACAATGTCCACCGTTTGGCCTACATCAACTGAGCAGATTACTTGATTGTAGAAGGTGATCAGGTTTGTCAAGCACAACTTGCGCCTGGTGTATCTGTGCTGTCTTTTCCCAAACGCATCCTTCATTTGGCTTGTAATAGCCCTCAGGAGGATTTGTTCCATAACTTTCCCAGGGACTCAAGTCAGACTGATGTGCCTATAATTTCCTCCATTAAGCCCTTCTTGTACATGGGGGTGACATTAGCCTTCTTCCAGTCCTCAGAGGTGTCTCCTGATCTCCATGACTTCTCAGAGATGATGAACAGTGGCCTCACAAAAACATCAGCCAGCTCTCTTAACACTCTCTGGGGGATATTGTCAGTACCCATCAGTTTGTGGGGATCAGGTTCCTGGAATAGTTCCCATACCAACTCTTCCTTCACAGATGGTGGGTCTGTGTTACCTTCAACCTAGATTTCTGTTCCCAAGGCCTGGCACCCAACAGTGCTGGTGAAACATAGGTGAAGATAGCATTGAGAATCTCTGCCTTTTTGGTGCTGTTGGTGACTAATTCACCTCTGCTGTTTGACGGTGGGGCAGTATTTTCCTTCTGTTTCTCCTTGTTGTTAAACTATGTGAAGAACCCTTTTGTGTAGTTTTTGAGATCTCTGGCCAATTTCAATTTGATCTGAGATTTTACTTTTCTAACTGCATTTGTGCATGTCCTAGCAATGCCTTTGTAGTTCTCAAGGAGTATCTCAAGGCAAAATTGTGATCACTGCAGCCAAGGCTATCACTAAACAAGGTATTCCAAACCTGGTTTTCTTGATTTGTGAATGGCAAGTCCAGCAGTGCCTCGTTCCTGGTTGGCACATCTCACATTTGTATGAGGAAGCAGTCCTCTATGCCTTCCAAGAAACTTGATGGATGACAGCTGACCTGCTGCATTCTTCTAACAAATGTATTTTCTGGAATTTAAGATTGGGCAGGATGAAAATACATAAATGAAAACATAAAAAGAACTATTACTGGAGATTTATATGCTCCCCTGTATACAGCAGGTGTGATTAATGCCACCATGTAGATATTTGTGCAAATGTGTGTGTGTATATATATATATCTCCATATTGTTAATTCTTCACTCTTGGTAATTAATAGCAGCTTGTACAAATAGTCTCAATGGATTCAGCAGATTTATCAATGCAAGTAATTACTTATCAGTGGGAATAAGAAGGTTCACATTCTAGCCCAGAATGAAGTAAAGTACTGATAACACACAAAAGGAAGAAAATGACATTATTGGATAATTTCTTGTTATAACCAGCAATTCTTACCCTTCATATTTTTATAATAGTTAAAAATTACTTTACTATTAATGAAAGGTCAGCTTGTAGTTTCATTATTGAAATCTACAGACTCCAGTCTTTAGTTTTCCAGCTACAGAATGTGATGGAATCATAGTTCATTGGGATCCAGAGCTCAATCGAAGCATTGCTTTCACTTAATCAGGATCTGAAACCTGATGTGAATGTTGAAAATAAACATTAAGTTACTAACATTATATGGGAAAAGTGGAATTATGTACATTACCCTTCAGTGCAATATACCTTAAACACAAAATTGGGATGTACATGAGGAGGGTAGAGAGCTGTTGATTTGTTGTTGATTTGAGCAAACTATCAAACTACATCAGATGAGGCTTAAGAGCAACAAATATTGAAAAGCTTTGCAGTCATACGCAGTAATAGATACAGTAAATGGGTACTAAACAAAATATTTATCTGCTTAATACTGTATAGGGAAGCAGATGTCCTTGAGTTGCAGCCAGGCTGTGCTGAAATGAATGCACTATTTCATAAAGATGAATTTTGCAAACAAATAGGACTTGAGAGACCCAGGCCATTAAAAAACATTACTGTATCTTGACCACTGGCAGTTTGTTACAATAGGAACCATGCTTTCATGGTTAAGATTTCAAAGAGCTGTATGGACATTTTTCCTAAACATTGTGTAGATGCATGGATGCATAAAGAATGATGCAGTAAATTCTGTGGCTGAGAGGTATAACTGGCATGTTACAAACTTGCCTACTTACAAGTACAGTGCTGATGGCATTGCTATTCTTGACATTCTAATTCTGCTGCTTTCAATTCTCTTGAGATTATAAACCCCAAACAACACAATGCCATAAGCTAAAAGAAAGATGCCTGGTTTTTACTGCCAAGGTTCTGAAAGAGCAGCAGAGACATTATAAGGTTTGTCAGAGAGCACAAAAGCCTTTATGGAGCAATGAATTAGACTTCATCTGTTGTTTCTTAAGAGATCCAAAACTGATAGTATGCAGGGTGGTTTCGAACAACTGCTCAGTTTCTAGCTTTTAATAGTTAATGGGAGGTCAGATTGTAAGCTAAGATCAATACCAGAGTAATAAATTTTACATTATTATATTTGTCTTTCTTGAAATATAAACACTAGAGGACCTAGTCTCAAATGGCTTCCGACCCATTTTTTTCATAATTAATACAGGAAATTCAAACAACGTGACTCCCTGCACAGCTTAGACAGAGGCAAAGCTGTATTAGTCAGGATGGATTAATTAGCTTGTTACCAGACATGCAGAGCTACAAAATGGACAGTTATAAAAATGGGAAAGCTTTGCCATAGAAGAACCATAAACCATGTGTTATCATGGATAAAATATAAGTTTTTATCAACTTTGATGTTGATTCTACGTAGTTTTAAGATTTACAGATACATTTATCCATCCCAACTGACATTGACCTTCAATGTGGCAGAAGTATGTAATGTTTTGCTCTTCATAGGTTTATTTGAGTGGCAGTATTTAGCAAAAAACTGTGACAAAGATTCCCTCTGAATAAGAACAACAGAGTCTCTCGTTGTTCAGATCTGGAGACTTACTTCTGGGTCATTGTATTCAGTATGACTCCACTATCGCTTGGCAGGCATTTTCTTTGTCTTCTATATTGGGTAAACACATCTGTTACAACCAAGAAAAGGATAATTGTGCACTCCCAGTTAAATCTTATGTACTATTCTAACAGTTTCATTTGTGACACTGAGGTGTAAGGAGTTGTTTTTTCTTAGCCTTCTCATTTTTGTTACTTATAAGAACCTCATTTGTGATCTGACACAATATTTTATGAAGTCAACAGGAAGCCTGTCACTGTTTTTAATGGGCTCTGGATCAAGCCCTCAGTTTTTCATCAAAACAGAATAAATCCTTTCACTACAGACACCAATGTGACACGTAGTGTATGAAGGTCCAAACTCTGTCACTCCTCAATTGGCTCAAGATTTGAAGTCAACATCAGGAGCAAAGAGAACTTGGGGACCATCAAGAGTGATATTACCTGTCTCATGTATCTTTGTTTTGGGATATACTGGAACTGGAGATTTGACCATCATTACTGATGCATGCATGCATGCATGCATGCAACAGATTATTGTGTATTTCAGAGCACCACATATGAGGAAAGCAAGGGTTGAGGAGCAGGAGATTAGATTTTTGTCACATACATTCCTAAACCAGACACCATTTGCCCGTGTCCATCACCAAACTTCTTAATGCATGGCCACTTTATTCAGTACTCTTGCACAACTCTTTACATTGATGATAAACCCTGATTTCACTTGGAGTGTAAGTGAAACCGTAGAGATCAAATCTGTTATTGTGTTCGTCTTAGCTAAAGAGAGTTGACAAGTTTTCCTAAAACACATGCAGTTTGGTATTTTGCCATGAAGAGAAAAGCCAAGAGATCTATTTGAAGCACAGTGCAATCCTGCAAGTGTGTTGATATAAAAGGAGATTTACAGTTTTTTAAGTGCTATGCACAGTGCATAAAATGTTCCAAATTCTGGCACTGGAAAAAATCTAATGAGCAGGTATGTAATTCCATCAAGAAAAAGTGATGTTAGAAAAAAATATAGGATATATTTTCAAAAAGACTGGGTGACCTTTTTGCTTTGAGACTGACACAAAGCAGTCTCACTCATCAGTATTTAGAGACAACTGGAAGTTGAGGGAGTGGTGTAACTACACAGTCCTTGTTTTCATCTTTAAAAGTCTATATGTTCAAGAGATTTTAGATTATTTTGTATGCTTACGGCATATATAGTCAATCTTGAAAGAAAGAAAGAAAGAAAATGACAAGTATGTTGTTATGCACTATCATCTCCTTACGTAGACATTGGAAGTATGTGATGCAAGTATTAGGTGGAATAAGATGAATTCCATTTAATAAAATTGAGAGTAGCCACACAATGAGCCAGCTTAGAACGGCTAGTAAAACTAGATGTCTGTATTTACAGTGTGCTGACACATCTCCTTAAACTTTGACCTATCTTCATAGAAAAGAAATGGACAGCTTGTAGTAGCTTTACAAATGAAAGATCAAGTGCACAATTTGCCTGCTACATGCTGTTGTTAGAATACAAGTTTTAAATGGAAAATGTCCGGATATGTTTCTATTTTAGTTCAGAGGAAATATGCTGGTGATGAAGTTAAGCATCTAAGTGCTAAGTGGTTTCAGATTACAACACTTGTTTAAAACAGATTATAGATTTTGTAAGTGCACGCTGGAGATAATGTGCAAAGATTTCCACTCTTCCAAGTTATACATTGGGCATTATGTAAATAAACCATTGCTTACTTAGATGGTAGACTGACATCTTTTTGTCCTGACATGACAAGTATGTTTCCATTTGTTATCCCCATCTGTCACAAGCTGATAAACTTCAGATCTGTAGAAGTCTTATCTGAATGTATTTGTTGATGTCTTGCTTCACTGGGCACAATGGCGTATCACATAGTGCATATCGCTTTCATTGTGTAAATAAGGAGCTGCATTTTTTAATCAGTCATGAGAGAACTAGAATTACTTGATTTCTTCTCCACATAGGCCCAGTTCGGGAAAGCATTTGGTTCAAACTCATCCCAGTTCTGCACATCACAGAAACATGTTTTTCAGGCATATGCTTAAGAACTCTCTTGAATACGTATGCATTTCTGAATCAGAGCTATGGTATTTTAAGTCACTGCATAAGCAATTATGTTATATTCTATGTTGATTGCACTATATAAAAAGCACTAATATTTCACATGCTGCAAAATTTTCAGAGATAAAGACTGCTTCATGTTAAAATACAGTCTTGTTTGGTTCTATGAATTCATTTGCTATATGAGAACATTTTTTATTTTTTGTAGACCATATGATTTCTGTATGGGTCTGCATTGGTGCAAGTGAGCTAATTACCTTTATTTCTCTTTTACAGCGGGAACAACATATATCTTTAGCAAAGGTGGTGGACAAATCACTTACACGTGGCCTCCTAATGATCGGCCAAGCACTCGCGCAGACAGACTGGCAATAGGGTTTAGTACTGTTCAAAAAGAAGCTGTGTTGGTACGAGTGGACAGTTCTACTGGGCTTGGAGATTATTTAGAGCTGCATATTGTAAGTATTATTAACAAATGCATGATATTTCTTCTTGTCTTGATTGTTCTTATATTTGTGATTATCTATTTATTTTAATGTAAATACAGCAGTTTGTTAATGAACCTTTTAGGGTCAATAATGAACTAAATTATAATGGCTTATAGCGTACAATACTGTACAAAGTCTCAGATATTCTCAAAATGCCTTTTACTTTACACAGTGCTACTTTATATGGCTTTTCCACTAAAAATCATACTGTGATACCTGTACCGATACAGCAGTTTATTGCAATCTAATTACATAAAATAGGCTTTAGCAATGTCAGAGGAAGGCACATTAATCCTGAAAGATTTAATCTGGAATCTGCTGGGGGAATTACAGTGTATCACAATTGACTGTGCTTATTGTTAATACTAGAATTTATCCTCTGATTTTGCCATTCCTTTGTGATGATAAACCTTAAGCAGAAAGTAAGATCGTCAAGCGAGGAAGTCTAAAAAAGTAATTTCATCTGCCTTAAAGCAAATAACTAGCAATGAAAATTGAAAGCATATTTTTATGGCAACATAAATAAATGATTGGTTTGGATAAACATAACTAGAGCAGTATAAAATTTTGTTGTTTAGATTAGTCTCAACTTTGCTAATGTATTAGTTTGATTTTGATTTAAGAACCTCTCTACTTTCAGGAACGGAAGAGTTCCTTTTGAATGAAATTACTTATTGATCTGTAACCAATTACACTTTTACCCTCAGAAAACATTCAGCAGTGATCATTTTCAAAATTAGAGGGAATTACGGTATTCAGTCTTCCTAGGCTCCTTATTTCTGTAAAGACACTCTTGTATTGTGAACCAAGGTGATTTTTTTTTTTTTTTTTTAATTTACTGGCTTGAGTAAATAAATAAAGGCGGCCTTAAATCAAATCCAGGGGTTGTCTATACCCTTCTCTTACACTGAGAAATATAGACAAAATGGCTGGCTGGTATTATACAATCTTAATTTAAAAATGTGAACAAAGCAACTTCTCCCAGGTACCAGAAAAGCTGAGAAATGACATTTTTCAAGGCAAGTATTGTGTTGCTGAAGATAACTTAAAAAATTTCTTTCTAAAGCCACATCTAACATAAGATGCCTAATCATCATTTGTCTGTTTCTTTGCAATCTGAGACCAGGTCTATCAACTGTGGTCATCAGTTACTTTGTTCTTACAGTGTGTTCTTTTTCATTAGCATATTAAGGGATGGGGTATTTTTGTAGTTTTACTATAACTGAAGTCTATAAAAAACATAATATTTGTGCAGTTTTCTGTCTAGCCTTGATTTTTCAATTTTAAAATGAACATTTGGTTCGCTAATTAGGAGTTGTAGATGAAAAAATATTGCCTGTTCGTGTTTTTTGGTTTGGGTTGGTTGGTTGGGTTTTTTTGTTTGTTTGTTTGTTTGTTTGTTTTTGGTTTTGTTTTGTTTTTTTTATACAAATAGATTTCTTATACCTGTGTTGTAGCAACAGATGGTGAAAATAAAATAAGAATTGAGAGTTTTCTGTGGTCAGAAACACAACTGACTTCGTAGAAATGGGGAAAATAATAAATTATACTTTACTGGTCTTTTGAAATTTCTGTGAAGCAGCAAAAGATCTGTTATCATTGTGGTCTGTGAGGTGATCCTGGCCTCCTCCTATTGCCCTTGCAAGGGAATTCGGGAACCTCCCTGAAGCTCGCTCTGCCTCAGAGCAAAATCTGTGATAACTGCAATTTCACTGCAATGAGGTCTGACCTTCTGAGCACTGCTTCTCTTCATTCTCTCTCTAGAGTGGAGACACTAAGGGATTGACCTGAAATCCTAAGACATCTGGCAAGGATTTTTTTTTTTAAGGATCGTCAATGTTAGATAAAGCTTGGAAAACTTCAGGGATATAATTTCCTGGAATCTATTTCACATAAGGATAGTATTCAAAAGAAAGTTGAAAGCCAGTATTTTCAAAAGCACTCATGGTACCAAAGAATATATATCTTATTAAAGTCAGTGGAACTGTAGGCACTTCTGAGAATTTTACCTGAGATCTATTGTAGCTCAGCAAGATGTTGTGAAACATCACAGTTATAAAAATGAAGAAGAACATAGAAACAGAGAGGCCTGTGTATATGTTATATTTGAAAAACAGTTTATTGTATTGAAGTTTTTCAATATTGGCAGCTACTGTATTAAACAAGCTGTAATAAAGTAGGAGGAAGGTTATGTCATTCAAAAGTTCCATCTTGCACCGATGTTGAGATACCACTAAGAATGTCTTTTTTAGTAAATAACCAGAAACAAGCACAAGCTGTGAATAGTAGAAGGAAGAAAAACTGGAAGGAGGGAAGAGTCTAACTCTGCATGTTCTTTTGCATGCACCCACTTACCTGTTGGATATGCATGAGGACTAAATGCCTGTGTACATTGAGATGCACTATGCATGGATAACTTCCCAGTGTTACATCAACTATAACATTATAACAAGGATATAATTGTGATTTAATTATGCTGGGATTCAGTTTTATACTGTGGTAGAAATAGGTTCTTCTGTTACTGAGCTTCCATTTTACCCAGGAGGTCACAATCACTCTGATCCTTCTCACTGATGAAATTTTGGACAGATGTGTAAACAGAAGTTCTAAGTGGATTTTGAGCAGAATGGGTGCAAAAAAAATTCTACATAGAACTGTTGCTTTGCATTAAAAAATAAATTAAATCGCAGTTCTCACTAGCATGTCGGGGAGAGTGTGTGTTTGGGATGTTTCAGAACAGAGGTATGAGGTAGCTTGCTCTTAACCTAGTTCATTCTAGGAATGGAAGAGGAAATTACAAGTTTGATTATGGTACTTCAGTGTGTGCTTGCCCTCTTTATTGTTCTGTTTACTTAAAAATGATGTAAACCTAATAATGAAATCAAGCTCATAACAAATTCTGATTTGGAAAATTGCTACTTGATCAACTGAATCACAGCTTTAGTGTTAGGTTAGGAACACATTTATTTAAAGTAATCATTTAACGTCCTCAAATAACCATTGTTAATATGAGAAACATTTTGAAAAATGTGTAATCTGCATTGCTACCAGATGCTTAACGGTTCGAGTGAAAATACTTTAAATTTCTAGGCAGATTATAAAGTGTAGCAGTGTAGATATAAAGGACTGGTTGTGTGCATGATACATATGCATCCCTGTGCTTCAAGAAAGGAATGTTATTAATAATATGATGTAGTCATCCAGAGATGCAGCAATTAGTTTTCATAGCTATTACTTGACTTTTGTGATGAAAGTGTTTTCCTGTGCAGTCTCTGCTGGGAGATGTAGTTCAAGAGGAAATAGGTATCATGCCTAAAATTCTGTTGCCACTTCCTTCTCCTGTTGACAGCTAAAAGAAGGACAGTTAGCTTTGAAAATTGCTATTCAATACTTGTTTTTTTTTCCTTCTTCTTGGAATAGTCCACATCCATCTGCATGCCAAACAGAAAAAGGCATCAGCTTATTCACACAATGTTCAGTTAATCACCATGTGCACTTCTGTGCTTGGCTTTTTCATTGACTTCTGAAGCCTTTAGGTAATTCTGTCAGTGATTCCTGTTCCTATCTCTGCTCTTCTTTGCTTTCCACCCTCTTCTCCCAAATAATTGGAGAAAAAAGTAGCTATATATATATATATGTCTGTCATCATCGTCATCATCTTTCACAAGCACTGTGCTCCTGCAGCCTTGAGTTTCCAGCTTTTCTTTGGTGAGGAACAAAGTGAAGTTAGACAAAGATATTGCCCTGAAGGGCTAAGAAATCCAGTTCAAATTGCTCTTTCTGGCAATGCTGGTAGCATAGAAAACTGCCATTCTGCCACATAGCACAAGTAGTATTTGCTCTGCTAATGAAGACAAGAAGGATGGATTTCCATCAATAGACTTCAAGCACTTTTAAACATTATTTTAAGTATAAATTATGCCACATTTTTGTCTTTCATGGTTAAAATGAAAAACTTTATGCCAAAACATAACCTTTCGTGTGCCTGATGGAAAGTGTCAGCAGTTTCTGTGTCTTCCTTCTTTGTGTCATTTGTTTTAAAATCATAGTATTTTGGGAGCACAAAAACAATGTGGTGTTTTTATGGTTACAGCTGATTTTGAAACTGAGAAGAAGAAGTCTGTATGGGGGATAAAGCTAGCAAGACCATTTCAGATCTTACAGATTAGTCCTTCCAGAAAAGACATCCAGCCTACAGTGCACAAGCTACTTAAGCTAAACTGAGCTTACTTCTACTATCTCAAGCAGTACTAGGAATTATTAATTAAGCTCAGTTACATATATAATGGATCTGCTGAAGTAGGTGGAGATCATTCTGATAACAAACATCCTAACATTTAAAATAAGGAATAAAACAGATATGGCAGCATTTTGAACATTGTCCTAACCCTTTTCTGAGGGAAGGTGGAGAAAAACACCCTGTAATTCCAGCAAGAGAAGAGTGACAATCTTACCTAGTATATAGTAAACATAAAAAAATAAAAAGAAATTAAATTCAGGGTACATTATGGTAGATATTTTTTACTTCATTCTCTTCAGTTTTATTAGGAAAAATATTATAGGCAAAATGTAAACCAACAAGATTAATACTGTGATGGGAAAGTATGGAAAACTATTTTAAAATATATAGTAACATGTCACCTGAAAAAATATAGTATGATTAAAGACAGATAATATCAATATATGCAAAGTATAACACAACCTGAAATACTCTGAAGATGCAGCATTACTGGCATGATAGATTGACCAGTATTGTACTTAGATTTTCAAAATGCCTTTGTGAAGCCTTCAATGTTACAATTAATGACTGACATGAACAGTCCTAGGAGAGGAAATATTGTATGTCTTAAAAAAATTGGGGTTTGGATCACGAATAAATTCAGTTTGTGCTCTTTGTCCTAGCTATTTACGTACTACATCTGTTAAAATATATGTTGTAGGAAAGGCAATTTTCATTTGCAAGTTTTTCCATGAGGAAAATGTGGATAAAAATGAAGTGAAAGCTTTTGTGAGTTTTTGTCAGCTTTGGTTCAAAAATTCTTAGTTTAAAAGGAAGTTAATGCTTCTTGATTTTCTAAGCTATTTACTGAGTGATATGATATATTATATGATATGATATACTTAATTTTTATAAACTAGGGTAATATTTAATATCCCCAAATGAAATGTTGACTTTTGTGTAAACCAAAATAATGACGTCCAATGGTTTTGATTTTCAGCTTTAAGTTAATGGAAAATTTGCAAAAGTCTTCTTTCAACTTTCTTCCTACTCATTTTTTGGAATTTTTAGCAAACTTCCTGCTTCCTTCCCTCTGTCCCTCGTTACACATGTGCAGTATTCTTCTACACCGGGCTTTTAATAGCTGACTCTGTTAGATTCTATTGTACTTATACATCATATATGGATAATTTTCATTTATCCAAGTATAATGACCTTCCCTCAAGTGAACAAAAATAGTGAAACTTGGGTGAGGATCAGACTTTTGTGTTTGAGCATACCAGAGAAAAAAATAGCAGAGTCTTAAGATAAATGAATTTATTCTTCTCTTTTGAATACTTTGCGTGTCTTCGTCTTAATGCCTAACGGATAGTCAATTGAAGGATTCTTATTGACTTAGTTGTATTTGGATCAATGCCTGGAGAGTTGAATGTACTTTCAGTGAGATTGATGGTAAAAATATCTTTGATTTTAGGGGTTTGTGTTGGAGCTAATTAATTTTCCCAGGAAGAGTTTAATAATCTTTAGAAGTTATTCTCAGGATAATGTTTCTTCTAATAATAATCTTTCAAATATAGAATTCATTATTATTATATGCATATCTGTGCAATGCAAAGATTTGGTAAGGCCGCTGGTGGCTTGTACATACATGAAACTGTAATTACTTTAAAATCGAATTAGTCACATCCAGGAAGAGCTTAAAAAAAAAAAAAAAAAAAAAAGAAAGAAAAAAAAAAAAGAACTAGGTTTCAGAAATCTGATATTTTAGAAGTGCTGAACATGCACATCTGTGGCTAAAGTCAATGGAAGCTGAATATAGTCAGCACCTCTGAAAATCAGGCCATCATCATATCAGCTAAGTGGGCATCAGGGATCACTCTGGAGCCCTAGAAAGTCTTCGGATCATTATGTTTGTCAGGGTTGTGATATTTAATATTCTGCTACCTTGAGGCACAAGAAAATGACTGAATTCTGTGATTATTTTATATTTCCTTATTATGCTTATACACACGATTTTTTTTGCCCCTCCTTAATATCTGTGTAAGGAAAATGCTATAGGAAGTGTAACTGTTGTGGGCAGTGATTGTTCTCTTTGGGAAACAAAAAACTCAGCAACCAGACTATGTGTTAATCTTTAAACTGAAGAAATATTACTATGAAAGAAGGACTTTGCTCATGGGTTTGAATTATGAAAAGCAGTGCAATAAAAAAAAGAATCATTTATGAGACTAGACAGGCAGGTGAGAATGCAATTCAATGTACACAAATGTTAAGTTAATTAGAATGGAAGCAATTAATTAATCTAGGGAAATGCAGCAATAATTTACCTTACTGATCAGGTTAAAGATCTATGTTTCTAGGAAAGAAAATAAATAAGTCACTGAAATGGTCCAGCCGTGCCTTGAAAACATGCGATTAAGTTATTCTTTTGTATTAGCAGAGGCATAGGTTAAAAAAAACAAACCTCTGAAACAGTGTTTTATGATATGTTTGTTAATGTCTCATCTTGAATACTCTCTACAGTTGGTAATTGCACACTGAGCGACAGTGGTCTATTCTTGCCATAAACAGCCCAAATTGCTGAGAGAAGGTCATGGAAATGTTCTAATTTTGGCACAAAACACACTGATACCTTACTGTATGAAATATATGTATGGAATTTGGACAGTTGATATAATTAAACAGTTTGGCTATGACTGCCATCACGGAGCACTGCAAGGAGAAATCCTGATGCTGGAATGGAAGGTCCATTATAGCAGCGTGGCAGGTCTGATCTCCCAGCTCTGACGTCCTGGTGCCCCAGCCTGGAAACGTGCTTGAGGGAAGCAACTCTTTTCATCTTCTTCCTCTGTCTTGGGATGAATAGAAGTTCTCACTTCTTGCTCCAGCCAGCTAATAACTCCTTTATGCACCCTGCTCCTTTCATGCTTTTGGGAGGATAAAAGCTTCCGTCACACAAAGCATGCTGTGTGCTGGGGTCACCACCTGCCAGCCTCTTGGTGAGAAGAAATTGCATAACCACTAGGACCTAAGTTCTCAGCTAAAATACCATGTGTGCATAGCAAAATGCCCACCCCTCAAAAATGATGAATCTCCTGAGGTGCTTTCTTCTAGCAAAGGTGTAGAGCCTCGCTGAGGGGTAGATATTTAAAACATTTCTGGTGAGACCACATATATTAGAATAATGTGATAGCAATATAGAATGAATTGCATGTGGCCATAGAGTTGTATGAAATAATCTTGCAGACCAGTTTGTGGGCTCTTAAGATCACTTCTGATCTCACGTATCTCAAGATTACACTGTAAATTAAATCCATCTGAACTGCTTAAGATCCAAAACTTTGTCACTGAATTTGATGGCAAGTCTTCCTTTGACTTTCCTGTTGCAAACTGTACACAAATGGGACTTTTGATCCAGCCATGAGGAGAGAACAAAAGCATGGAACTTAATTTTTCTGAGGCCTCGTTGAACTTAAAAAAATGCTGAAAAGATAAGGAACAGAAGGGGTTTGGGCTGAGTCATGTTATACTAGTAACAAAACCTGTGCATTTCTAAGAATTGTAGTGGACCAATTTGGAGAGGCAAGGAAAAGAGCAAGTATATTTAATTAATATAAACTTGAAGAGGCTTATGACCTCTCCATGAAGCAGCTCTGATATTTTACCCTGTTACTTTTAAAACTCCCTTCCTTCCTTCCTTCCTTCCTTCCTTCCTTCCTTCCTTCCTTCCTTCCTTCCTTCCTTCCTTCCTTCCTTCCTTCCTTCCTCTTCCCTTTCCTCTTCCCTTTCCCTTATTCCCAGATTGTATTTGTGCTGTGTCCTCAGGCACAAATTCATGTGCTATGTATATTCTGCAGTCCCAGTGAATCCCAGTGAAAGCAGGTGGCAACTTCCAGGGGTCTCAGTAATTATAATACATACCTTTTCTTTCCCACAGAATGAGGCATGCTGTATAGCTAAAGGAACATAGGAGTCACTTCAGATGGTGACCATATGGTGTATGCACATGGAAGACCTTCTTTATGGGGACTATTGATTAGTTCTGTTTAATTGAAGAACAAAAGCAGCAAGAAAAAAACCCATCTTTCCTCCATAGCAACACCTTTTGCAGTTAATGTTATATTATCCCATTATGTTTTAGGCCCATCTCAGTCTAGTCATGTCCTTTTAATCTGAAGTTTCATGCATTGGTTAATAGCCAGCATCCTTGCATATGAAGGTTATGTATTTTAATATCTTGGCACCAACTCTTCCAGAACATTGCCATGTATAAAAAGAGCTGATGAAAAATTTAGCAGACGTTTAAGCAACCTTATTAAGATTTAAAGAACACTTGACTATTATTTGCAATAGTAGAACAGTTGAGATGTTCACTGAAACCTGGCTGATCACTCAAAGGAACAAAGACCAAATCGTAGGAAATTATTGTGACTGTTTGGGGAATAAGAGTTGTGAATAATTGAGGGTCACTTCTAAGAGTCAGCCACTTTTGTGCTTGTTATATCTATTGTATATTTTGTTAAGCATATATTGTTTGTTATATCTAGTAATGTAATAGAGTCAGCCCTGATAACATTTCCTAGCTTGTTACTGCCTAGTTCTTGTCTAATTTTAGAGAAGCACAAGACGATTTGCATGCCTGGGGGTGTCTGGGCTCAAAGCCAAGCAGGACACGTCTCCCCAGTGTGTTAGAAGCCATGGCAGTGCAGGGTGTAGGCAGGTTGTAGGCACTTTGGGCTGACAATGTGTGGTTTGGAAAAAAAAAATGACAGATGTGAGGAATGGCATCACTTTCAGAAGAGTATCCTAAACTATGCTTTTAGCTCCTGATGGCAGCTTGAATAAGAGAGAGTTACTCCTAGATTACTATGACCCATTGAAAGAGGGCCAGGTGTGAACAGGACGGATCAAGGTTTGTTTCTTACTATATAAGCCAGAGTCCAAGATCTGGCCCATTAACTCCCTGTCTTTTAAATTGATGAGCTCTAAGTGAGGATAAGGATATAATGTGTGCTGCAGCACAAAGTACCAGTGTAGCAGTTTTTCAATGAACATGCACTATGAACAATTCCATTTTTAATACCAGTCAGAGAAATTAGCCTGTTGATGCAGAACAAGGCTAGGAGAAAAGTGCTGCTAGTACCCGGAACAGATTCTGATCCAACTCCAAACAATTCTCATCCCACCACTTCCACTATTAATGTGTCTGAAGAAACTGCAGAAATGTGAGTAAGTATGAGCAGAATCTATATCAGGCCAGAAAACTCCTGCTGGAAGGTGAAAGGTGCCGAGGCAATTTAACAGAGCCTGCTGTTTTGCCTCAGGCATTTGTTTAAGTAAACATTGCTATTATAGTTAATCAGTTTGTGCTAATAATGAAAGCTCATCTTAATACTATTCTGGTTTTGTGAGATACCACCTTAATTGTAACTCATAATTAGTTAATTAGGCCACTTGTTTAATTCAAGTTTTGCTTTGTGATGCCTAAGTGTCATCACCAAACTGGAAACTTCTTTTAATATTTAATGCCAGTTTGCTTTTTTCTTCCAGATTGCTTTATCATCTTGAGCCTTTATCACTTTTCACTTACACCACTGTGTCAGTGAGGAGTAACTATGATAAAAACACTGAATTCAATCTGGTGTACCAGAGGGTAGAACTGAACACACCGGGCCTGATTCTTACTGTTATCCAGTTTAGTTACTTAACTTTCACCATCTCTGACACTAACTCATTGCACCAGGGTCGTGCAAGATGTAGAGCCAGGGTAAGGAATTTATCTGGATTTCTTGAAACCCAGTTTGCCATTTATATCTTCATCTGCTTTTTAGTACGTGCCTGTGATGTCTAATAATTTTCTCTCTTACCTGAGCACGACATGCTTGACAGCAGTGCATCTCCTCTGCTGGTGTGCCACTGAGTAGCATTTTCCTTTTCCTCCCAGCAACAACCATGGGTATATAATATTTGCCTTCCTATCAATCTGATAGCAATTCTTTCTGTCTGTCAGCGGGCTACTGCTGCTGCTGTTAAGTCTCTTTTTGTTGTTGTTTTTTTTTTTTTTTTTTTTTTTTTTTTCACTTAGATCATGCCAGTCCCAAGAATTTCTGCAAAATTAAGACAGGATAAGGATTTAATGAACTGATATTGTCAATGTTCTGGTGGTTTATGCTTAATGTAACAATTCTGCTAACAACACGTTAAGTTTTCCTGTTAAGTGTTTGGAGAGGCTTAAATATATCTGTTCATGAAAGCCCATTTACACTGAAGCATTCTGATGCTCCAGAGGGTGGATTAGCTGAAGGAACTGACTCATGCATTTCTTGGCTTTTGGTAATTACCTACCTTACATTGAATAAGGCATGCTAAAGAACAAAGGCAAGACACAGGTCCTTCACTTTTGCCAGTTCTGTGTGAAATTAACCCGAAGCCTTCAGTGCATCAGCATGAAACTACAACCGTGGCTTTAACCTCTTGTGCTAGAATTTGTAGGTGATAATCTATGTTCAGTCAAGGACCAAATGTAAATTCAGATATTCTCTCTGGGAGGTGTAAATCATGCTTGCAGCTGCAGCACTGAACATTATCTGTGGTCTAGGAAAAACTGCTCATAGAGGACTGGGAAGTCTTCCCTCTGTATATTCTGCTGTTGAGTTGGGTACTCCTCTTCATCCCAGGCCTCTGGATTGAAGGATCGTGTTGAAGCATTCCATCCTCAACAGATCTAATTGTGCTCCATTTTGGGGCTGGAATCTCTTGTTATTTTCTTTTCAGTCCTCACCCCTGCTGGACTTGTGGCTTACTGCCTACACAGGGAATGCTACAGGCTGTGTTCCTGTTCACTGTGAAACCCCATTAATGTCCTGAAGCCTTATTTTTCCCCATACAAGTGGTGGTGTTTTTTTTTTTTTTCCTGACTCAGTGAATTCCAGGGGATAACAGAGAGTTCCTGGAGCAGAAGTACCCAGCCTTTCCCTTGCTTAGTAGATGGAGTTTTAAAAACTTGCTGTGGATTATGTAGCAGTGCCATCTCATTTAGGGACGAGCACAACGAACATTATCATATGTGAAGCTACTTTACAGTAACTTCTACTAATTAAAATAAAAAGCGCAAAGATTATGCTATAGAGCCTTAATAAGCACTCAGCATATTTGATAATGTCACTTCTGTCGGTATCATATTCACCACTATGTTTAATAGCTGAACAGATGCAGCTCACTAGAGCACCACATGGTATGCAGCAGCAGGGAGTCCCATTTGACAACTGAGTTTTATTTTCTTTCTTTCCCAGAGAGCCTTCCCTGATATCCCAAGTTTCTGTAATGTTTTGATTTGCTGTTCAGCAAACAGAAAAAGGCAAGGGGATTCTGTACTGCTTGTTTTCAAAGCAAGAGGGGTTTTGACTTTTTAGTGGAAATACTATGAAATTTCTAATAAAAACAATATAAGGTGTGTTTTAATGTAAAATTGTCAGCCCTTGATATGAAAAGGGTTGTGTTTTAGCAGGTTGCATATATTTTCATGCACAGGTTGCTCGAATGGTAGCAACTATGCAGGTTTTTTGGAGGTGGCTCCGGGGTTTGGGTTTTTTTATTTTTATTATTTTTAATTGCAAGATTTCATGCACACATCTGCAAGTCACTTTGCACAGTGGGCAATAACTCTTGGCCGTAGTGGTGCCATGGGATTCTGTAGTTGTTTGGTGCTTCTAGATTTGCTCTCCATGGAACAATTCATAGGAGCCTTTCCAGGCTTCTAATTGCTTGTCTGGAAGAACACCTGAGTATATACTTTGAGGCTAAAATAAGATGGCCGTGAACTTAATATATTCTAAAAAAAAAAAATCTTGTGAAAATACAGAGTAATAATGAAACCTTGGACAAATGATTTGGGTATTTTTCCTGGGTACATGTAATAAAGATGTTAACAAGACTAAAATTGCTGCAAGAATTGTCTTACCTGTCTTATATTACCTTGTCCATAAATAAACACAGAAACTCCCTTGGTTATATTTCCTATTCCTTATTAATGTGGTTATATAGTTAAAGCTAGGTGCTGCCACGGACTGTGTCTTCATCAAAGCTAAAAACTTGTCATAGCATTATTCTTAGAATATCTGCTACTTTTGGAAGATATTTACGATTTCTGGGTTTGTATTCATAATCTATTCCTAATCTACTTTTAAAAATATTTTGCTGGCTATTTAAACTGACATTCTTATGGCATTGATTTTCTTTTCTCTCTTGCTTTTCATTGCATATGCAAACTGAAAAAAAACCTCAGCACATCTCCTTGTCACAGCTGTAGTGTGGTGGATGATGACACCAAGCTGTGTGTGTGGGGGAGGAGGGGAGATAGAGATTGGAAGTACTGGGGAGAACTGATTAAAATTAAAAATCAGCTTGATAAAATGAAGAAATAGCCTGAAATCAGAAAGATGAATTTCTACAAAGGAAAGCGCCGAGTTCTGTAGCTAAGATAGAAAAATCAAATGCACAGCTATAAAATGAGGAATAATTGTGGCCAAGAAGCAGTTCTACAGGAAAGCTTGGGAAGTTACAGCTGATTGCAATTTGCTGCAGAGACAGGCAGGCATCGGTGTGTGATGTATTGACAATGTGGGGTGGCAGGGGAGGTGAAGAAGTTAATTGTTTACTCAGTGCTGCTGGGACTTTAGCTGCAGAAGTGTGTCCAGTTTTGAGTGCTCTGCTTTGGAAAGGAGGTAAGCAAATTAGGCAGGTAGTAAAAGAACCAGCAATATAATCTAATTTAAGTTACACGTAGTTCCTAAGAAGAAAATTAAAAAGTGGGCTCTGTTTTGTTTCTAAAAGAGAAGACAGGAAGTGACTGGATGTGTAAACCATATTTATATACATACAGGTTGTTAGGAACAGGACCATGGCTAATTTGTTTTACCTGTTTTTCAGCAAAAGGTAAGAAATAGTTGGTTTAATTTGCAACAATGCTATCAGGTATTGGAAATAAATTTCCATATATCAGTTTGATCGTTAGCAGTGGAGCAGGTTATGTGGGCAGGCCCTGTCAATTTATGCTTTCAAGATCAGACTGCATTCCTATCAGTAATGGGAATGCCATGAAGACTTCTGCTGTGTGTTTTTGCTGAAGTTTGCCTAGATGTACTTGCTATTGCCAGTGAGTGATGGGTGTAGTGAGGTCTTCTTAAGCTCTATGCTCCCACTTTGCTTCAGCTTTTAACTGAAAAATTTAGGTCTAGGAATGATTTAGGTTGAATGCCTAGATACAAGCACAGTGACGTTCTCTGTTTTCACACAGAAAAAGGAGAGAGTAAGCTGCTGCTAAGCATTTTATTTTAATATCCCTTGGTCTTGGTGTCATCAGCAAACTCTTAAGACTGTGTGCAGCAGCACAAGGTGGAACCTGCTCTCGCCTTCCCATATCAACCTCCCCTCTGGTTTAAGACTATCCAACTTCTTTGCTGCTATATGCATGAAAGAAATTTGAATCTGTACATCTGAGAATTGCTCTCTGGCCAAGCAAAGCCTTGTTGGTGTGTTCTTCACCAACTGTTGGCATGTGCCTCCTCTTCAGCTTGTGGGAAAGGTGGTGGTGATGTAACTAACTTTGCCTCCTCGCCCCCCTCACAAATGTTAGCAAGTGTTTGCTTTGGTTGCTGTGTGGGAGTAGTGAGGTAATTTGAACTGTTCTGGTGTAAATCCAAAATAACCTGAGCAGGCTAAATAGATTACTGAGTGAAAATTATTTTATTATATTGCAAGAATAATGTGCAGTTGGAGCCAATTTATTTTTCAGGTTTATGAGCTATTTGGCCAGTTCACTGGCTGCAGATACAGCTGCACAGCTGTGTGAAATCTTTCTTAAGTTTTTTTGTCACAGTAGTGTATGTAGATTATTTAAAAGATAATGATTACTTACAAATCATGGAAGATAAGCTTTCCTGTTTCTTTTCTAAAGTAGAGCCTCTGGTTTCTTAACATTAGTGACTATTTGTGGTGGGGCTTTCTAATTATTTAAACAGAATGCTGGTCAAAAAATGTCTAGCTAAAATCTCTATTTAAAAAATCTTTAGCTTTTAATAGATGTCATAGCTTCAGGCTCATATTATAAAAGCCCAGTACATTTCAGCCTTTAAGAGGTTTTCTCTTTCTTGGTATTGTTCTCCGGGAATGTGTGTTACCCTGTGCACCACCCATGCTGTGTCTCCAGGAGCTCAGGTTTTGGGTTGTCGCTTTGCAGTGACAGCTGATGAGGATCTGCTTAGAGGTGAATCGATAGCATTGTTTTTTCTTCTGCTGTCAGCCATGTGCAATAGAGAACAAACATGTGTTTGCCTCTCTGCCAAGGAAGGTAAACCTCCCCTACTTGTGTCACCCCATCCTTCAATCCTGCTTTCAAACCCCCTTCTCCCCAAGTTGAGTCATGCACCTTCACCTGCTATTTTGCACTTCAGTAGTCGCAGAGGTAGGTCATGGATTTGCTTCATTGCCACAAAATATAGAAGTATTCCCGGCTGATAATGTATGTCCTTTCATCAAGCTGGAAGGAAAACAATGAATGAAATGGTTGCTATGACTCTGTCAGGATTGTCACTTTATCTGTCTTGTAATGGAGATGTTTTTCAGCATTTCTAATTATGATATTAATCTTCACTATTCCCTGACACAGGTGCAATATCAGGAATACTAGTGCATGAAAAATTTATTACTTTTGACCCTCAGAGGCAGCAGTCACAAACACTTTGGGTTTGCTGGCAAACCTAATTGGTTCCCTATAGTCCTTCCTTTTCTCACTGAAAATATTTGAGAGATTCATGCTGCGTTTTTCCTATAATGTATGGTAACATTAAAAATTGAGGCAGGGAAACGGTCTTGCTTGAGTCATGTTCTCCCACACATGTACAAGTTATTATCAGAAACATTCCTTGCATTGTTAGTTTTTTTTGAAATTATAGACAGGATTGATTTCTGTATCTGAAAATTTTACATGTAAGCTTATGGTTTAGAAAGCTTAATGACTTAAAGTATTTTTTTAGTTTGTTTTTAAGTGTTATTTTGAAGGAGAGTTTCTAATCATAAACAAATGGCTTACCTATGGTAAGCTGGAGAATGTAGAGAAAGCAAAGTATATTCATGGAAGCACTTTAGGAGGTGAAGAACGTGGTTGAGCTTTCCTTCCATCCTGCTCTGTTGTGCTTCCCTGACTGGTTCTGAGTGACAAAAAATTATGGGATCAAGGGAAAAACTGTTACTCATCCTTTTGGTCCTGCTGGAGAGGTGATAGCAGTGCTTCAACTCTTAAGGCTGAGTTTTGAGAAGCTAGTGGGCTTTTCTGCTACTGCTCAGCTGGCTTTTTTATAAATATTCAAGATGGGATGTTAATATTTAGTTTTGTCCTCCACTTTAAGCACATGCACCTGTCTCAGGAAAAACTTTATGGGTTTTCAAACTTTTGTTATTTTGATCTAATATAGGTTAAAACCACCAAACCTACCCCTTGTAGGTGCAAATCAAGGACTACACATTTAGTAACTGTCCACATGTTACTGTTCAGCACCACGAATTGGATGCAGAAGGAAAAAAGAACAGTGATCTGATCTAGTTCTGTAAAAGTTAGAAAATTATACTCTTCCAGTCTTATTTCTCAATGGAAACAGGAAGGTGGAAAATATTTAGGACTGGGATAGAATGTCCAAGCGAAGGCAAAAGGACTCATTCCTAACCACTAACCACTTGGTGCTGACTTCAGTGGGACTGGGAGAAAACTGGATTCAAATCCTTTACCTGCATAGTTTGGACTGGGGCCTCAGCCAGATTCCCTCACTGCAGCTTGAGGACTTCAGTGTCAACTTTTGGCTTGCCTTGGTGTCTGAATCTTTGTTTCATTCTGTGTTTCTAAAAATGTAAAATTTAATTTTTGTTGCTGTACATCAGGAACGAGATAGTTTTGGAAACTATCTTTCTTTGTTATTTAATATTTGTGAAATAAATTGTTTTCTAGCCAGTCTTAGTGAAAACACATCTTCTGTATATCGATGACAAGATGGTCCTATTTATTTCATGGTCATTATAGTCCTGATTGCTGTTGCTTGTTGTCACTAAATTCAGGATCCCTATAGCAATGGCTTCCATTAGGAAGTCAATATTTTTCAATAAAAATTCAGGGTGGAGATTTACTTTGTCTTGTTGAAACGACTGAAAAGGATTCCTAACTGTTGTTTCTGGAATTGTTCAGAGGCGCAGGAGGTAAGAAGCTTGGAGAGCACTGTAACAGTTGCACAACATTAGGGACATACTAACAGAAAAATGTCACTGTGCACCAGCTCTTAGTATGAAACATGGCATATTCATGCTCGCCAGAACCCACTGTACATATCCAAAGGCCAAACCCTTTTCTGAATCCCTTAATACCACTGAATTTATTACATCTCCTTAGCCCAATTGAATATGTGTGGAGATGTGGACAAGGGACATGATGATAAAGCGCTGTAGTGATGGAAAAGACAGAGCAATTAGGTGAAGCATTCTCCTGTATGTTGTAGCAAGTATTTCCCTACCTGTAAAAGAGGTTTATGCATCTTTTATTACCAATTCTAGCCACCCAAGATAAATCTGGAATCTATATCATATTTGCTTGATTTATTAGCACCCCCAGGAAATATAAGCAACATAATGATTCTCTGTTACCAATCACTTGCTATAAAACTTGCAAAAGGTTTACTAATTCTAACCAAAAATTAATGCATTAGAAGCATTAGTGCGTGCGTGAAAGATGTTTTTTTTTAAAGGCTTTTTAATGGTTTAAGAATAAATAACCTTTTAAAAGCCAGCTGCACCTTCCCATTTTATTTCCTACTCATAATGAATTTCTGCTCTAAGTATTTTAAGGGGCTAAAATTAGACAGAGAGCTAAATTGTTTGGTTTGGTTTCTATTTGCTATCATGCAATTAAGAGAATATTTGTGTGGGATAATTGTAAATTGAGAAAACTATCATCACTGTTCATGTAGAACATTCTGGTCACTTTTTCCTCACCTCACATCCTCCAAATAATAGAAAATAAATACATATGGGTTGCAACTGAAAAGTACTTTAGTGGCTTGGAAAATCTTGACAATTCAAAATATTCTTTTGATGAAGACTGTAAATTAATTTGCTTCATTATTTTTCTAAGATCTTTGTAGTGCATCATATAGTCAGTGCATAATAGAAACCCATTATTTGGAGACTGCTTGCATGGGCATTTTGAGCTTTTAAGGAATGTAAACATTTCTGATTGTGGACCTGCGACATAGTACTTTTTTTGTTGCATCATAACAACAACAACAGTCTCTAGCATTAGAGGTAGGTAATCCAGAGGATCACCTGACCAGCATACAGCTCCTTAATTTTAGTTATGAATCTTAGTGTTAAATGAAAATAGCAAGCCAAATAAGTTTCTTCGGTGTTGCATTGATGCCCTGTTCACTTTTTTTAAATTAAAATTTTACATCTTAAACCCATATACTTACCTTCTCTTTCGTTACAAAATTAGACTTTTTAAATAATGACAGAAATGCAATCGCAAGAAAACATACACAAATAATAGACAGGATAAGTTGTTTAATGCCTTTTTTCTTTTTTTTTTTTTTAATAGGATATGAGGTAATATATTTTTTTCTACTTTCTGTTGCTGTTCTAGAGCAGTACAGTAGAAGCTAATTCCAATTTCAACTGCGTTAGATAAAATACATTTAGAAAACACAGCTAATGCCAAAAGCAGATACCTAAGGTTCATTATGTTGACATAAAATTAGCAGAAAAGGTGGATTAATTTTATATCCTTCTGATATTGGTGCCTCTTGAATGTATTTTCAAGCTTTTCTGCAAGGTCATGAACTCTAGGTGCTTATTTATTATTAGTAGCCGTCTTTTAAATAATGCAGTATAAGTTGCATCTTCTAATAATAGAAATGAAACTGGTTTTGCAAGACTGAGGAAGGGAAATGAGTAGTGAAAATACACCTAGCTACCACCTCAGTAGCAAATGCAGCGGAACGGTGTGTCTCACTGGAGAAGTGCAGTTCTCAAACGAGATTTCTAAACCCTGTATGACTTTGAGGATTGTTTGTTAAAACCAAAACAAAAACCCCAAAGTGCAAGGGTGCAGTGCTTCAAGTTTAGTTGCAACTCTTCTTTGAATGCAAATGCAGAGCCTTAGCTGGGATGGGATCCCCTTTTAACCAAAGCCTGTCTACGTGTGACACTTGATGCTTCGGTTGTGCAGTAAGAACCAAATGGACGTGCTGCTTTTGAGATCTGCCCTGTGATTCTTATTGAAAATTAATTTTTAATTCACACCTGTGGCTTCGGCACAAAAAAATATCCTGAGGAAAAAGTGTCAGACTTGATTGCTAGAAAATTTGTTATAACTGCATTATGTATCAAAATTATTATATTGGATGACAATTTCTATTATTTTCACAAGGTCCATTCAGTTTAATTATAATTTACCACTCAAGTATACCATTCTCTCCATGTTAGTCTTCAAATCATTCTTGCTTTTGCTTTAATAGCTATTTATGTGTCATAGAAAGTACACCTAATTAATACCCCTGCACGTTGCTACAATTAAACATTAATCAGATTTGATTTTTAGAGTAATGTGCTACCAGTCTTCTAATCTTCTAAGTTACGACCTGATAAAAATTTCATTATGCTAGTTATAAAGTTCTGAATGGGGAAGGAATTTCCATTTAGTGCATTTAATACATTATGGTGTTTTCTGTGTGAATTTTACACTCCTACATCTCTATAGATAAATTGCCTAGAAAATCAGAAGTAGTGACACAAAGTAAACTGACCTTTTAGAGCTAAGTTTTCAAAAAAATGTTGTCTTGAGCTTGTCAGAAGGATCTAACTGAAGCAATAGGTGATGTTTTTTTATTAACATGGGATGACAGTGGTTAGTCAACATATTCCATTTTTCCCTCTTAGTTCATAAGGGAAAGTCCATAGATGTGAGCATGAAACAATGCATCAGCTTGCAAAACCCCCCTTAACAGTGAGTTTCCTGTAGTTGGTATAAGCATTTGAGCCTGGTTGGTTTGATCATCCTTTTTCTTTTCCCCAACAAACAGTTCATAAAAAACAAGCAAACAAAAAAACCCAAAAAACAACAATAAAAAAAACTTGCAAAAAAACCCCAAAACAAAACAAAAAATCCATCACCAACAAAAAGCCTCAGCACCCACTGTTGGATCCCAGCATGTCAGAATGCCCCGATTACTCACTTGTTCAGTGGTTGCTGGGGCTGTGTGCTTCTCCGCTCTTGGTCACTGCTTCTTCCCCCACCCCGCCAATTCCTGTGCTTGGAGAGTGGCTGTTGGTAAGTCAAGGAATATATGACAAGAAGTGGACAGGTGGGGAATTAACTTTATCGCATCCCTGAAACTTATCTCTGACTCTATTAACTTGCTTTCAACGGTGAAAAATCCTTTTCAAATCCTCGGAAGTTCAGAGTAACAAGATGGAATGAGCTCTGTGTCAGAGGTTAGCTCTCCCAGATCATCTGCAGCTTAGAGGTATTTCTTACATTTTATTTTTTTTTTTGTCAGAGAGCTAAACCCCCTCTCTTCATTCAATAAAAATGGAAAAGATAACTTGATCTAGGCAAGGGCACAGCAAAGACAGTAGATAACCTGTTAGAACGGGTTTTGGTGGAACTGGAGAGATTCCAAATTTAATTCTGATTCTTGACAGGTTTAATTAACCCTATGCTTCTTACTCAAGCTTAGTGCATTGACAGAGCTAATTTGTTTAATGCTCTGTCATTTCAACCCTATGTCGTGAGTTTTTAAGGGGAACAGGCAATTTTGAGGTTTTTTTTTTGTTGAAGTAATTTTGTTACAAATCTAGAAACTTTAGACTATTCAACCAGTTGTATCTATAAATCACATTATCAAAATATTGGGACTGATACTATTGGGGCAAAAAATTAGTTATGAAGCTGTCACTTCTCTAAATTGAAAATTTGTCTGGGTCAGAACAAACACAAACGTAAGTGGGAACCTGTTTAAAGGATGGGTCGTCTTGTTATGCTTGCGCAGAAAGGATGAAGTTTCTTGGTTCCATCACAGACATTCTGAAGTCAGAAGGAATTGATAAGGTCTGCTATGCACATAGTGTGAGGGGCGGATTTGAAAGCGTTGTAGCAGTTGTCTGTACATGCTAGAGTTCTGCTCCCTCTGGCTTTTGTAGGATTTTGAGAGGTTTAAATGAGCGTGTGTGAAGTGGTGGATCCTGAGCTGCTGCGTGTGAACGCCCTTGTTCCACCACCCTGGCAGAGGAAAGGTTCCTGTGAGAACCCTGTGCTGGGAGCCCAGCAGCCTGGTTCTGTGCTGGGTCTGCTCACCTGCCTGAGGTGCGTCTGGGAGGCAGGAAGGGACCCCTTATCTGCAGGAACCTGCCACCCCTGGCTGTTCTGGTCTTTGGGAGAGTACTGGTGTTGCTGTATACATTGCATAGGCTGAGGGCTGAAAAAAATACTGAAACACACACTCTTGTAATGTCCCCATAAGTAGTATGAATTCCTTTAAGTCTGTAGGGAGGATGCTGAATGTGAGTTATGCTGTTGTCTAGAACATGTAACATAGTGCAAGAAAAGCAAACACTCTTATTGCTGTGTTCTGTCATAACTGAAAGTTATGTCAATTGTCATTTGTTTTGCTTTTTTCCCCCTTAAATTTTACATATTGAGGACTTACCTTTTTTTAAGAGGTAGCTACCAGTAGTTCCCTTCTGCTACATTCCTATAGTAATATGGTTAGTTATTTTTTTGTCAAGGTTCAGTCTCTCTCTATTATTTTATCCTTCAGATACTACATCATGAATGATTATATCCCTGCTGTGCTTGCCATCAAACCTCTGCTAAGCCCTATTAGTAAAAGTTTGTTTATTTGTTTTTCCCAAGATTTTAATGAAGACTAAACATCTGGTACATTGGTGAGATGACCAAGAGATTGCATTGCAGGATCAATCATAAGGAGGTGTAAGACTGTTTGAGAGAAAGAAAATGAATTAATTTTATCTTTTAAAGGCTTTTTGGAATAAGGAAGTAAAATATAATTCAGAAATTTTTTAGAAAAAGGAAAATTCTGAACTTGTCATTAGGCCTGTTCCTTCAAAGACAGGGCTCTGAATTAACTTCCCTCCAGATTCCTCCCCCAGAACTACTTTTTTTAGTCTTGACATCTACTGGTTAATTCAAACAGCTGTGGGCACAGGGTAGAACTTCCAAGAAGTGTAAATTATGCTCAGGTCTTGTTAATATTAGCAAATATGGTACAGACTGAAGCACTGTTCAGAGGCTGCCTGCTACATTGATGGAAGGAAAAAGGAGACTTGCTTTTTGGAAAGTGTGGAGTACATATCCTGTCATGTAGACTTAAGCACTCTGATCTTGAATTCTTTCACGGGTTTTCTTAGAAAAAAGCATTCAGCCTCTGTTATGAACCCAAGCAGAAAGCAAGAACTCGCAGCTTAAATTTTTAATGGATGTTTCTTTCTGGTGGTTCCTACATTGAAAACATTGGCATGCTTTTCTTTCTCAGTATATGGGTTATTGGCCTCATCAGCATTAACAGCCTAAAGGAATGATATTGTTTGTTTTTAATTCAGCCAAGCTGCTACCAAAAAAAGGTAAATTATCAAATATTCTTGTAAAAATAAATGGACAAGGCAAATTCCCTTCTGTGTGTAAGCTACCTGGAGGACCTAGGAAACCTTTGTACTCTTCAGTTGTTAAGAAAAGAAATAGAACCACTTGCCAAATCTAAGAATACTTTTGAACTGTTCCATGATAATTTTTGCCAGCATTTTAATGGTCAAGTATTACAAGCTTGCGTTGTGGAGTTACTGGAAACACTGATGATCTTTAGAAGTACTTTTAAAAAGACAATTTAAATGAGAATAATACTTGCAGAACATTAAGACAAAATACAATTATTCATAGGAAAAAATACATGGTTATTACTAGAGAGAGTCCATTACTGCTGTTACATGGTTTTAGAGAAGCTGCTCAAGTGGGGTCATAAATAGGAAACTGGTGTTACTCTTGCACTCATACCTGTGATTTTTCTCAATTGTCTTCCTTAAACTAAGATTTTTTTCTTACAAGATAAGTGCTTAGCTTTGCCTTTTGAGTTTTGAGCAGTCAGTGATTTCACTCTGGCAATGTATAAACCTAAGAATGTCTTTGGGTTGTTTGTGGGTGTTGTTTCTTTTTGTTGTTTGGGTTTTTTTTTTTTTTTTTCAGTATCAGAGTTTGAACCACTGCACCTCCCATTCGCGTGTGTGTTTGCATGCAGTACATTGCAGTATTACAAGGACTCTAATCGTTCTGGCCTGTTACCCTTATGTGTAAGAAACTAATGCACAGGTGGGCTGTTTTGTCCGTCAGATGTTAATGCAAAGTATGACAGCAAGGTTATTGTTTTGCTTGACTTATAGGATTAGACCCCAAGTAGAAATGGTAACCTCTCCAGATAAAGTCAGTAACATAACAGTTTTATTATTCATTTAAATGTCTCTAGGGTAGTAACTTTTTTTTTTTTTTTTTTTACGACTTTAAATTAATTTCTGGAACTAAGCCTGTGCTTTTGTGTTTGTCTCTCAGTTCTGAGCCTTGGGCAAGACATAGGGCTGGGCAGAAGATGACCAGTACAATGCATCTTGATAACCGTGACAGTTCTCTCTTGGCCAACATAAAATATGGTTCTACGTGGATAGTAAATGAAAAAGATGAAACCGTGTAATGTTTGCCTCTAGCAGTAAGGTTTATATTTTTTGCCCTTATTTTCTAGTTTGAGGAGGGTGATACCTTGTCCAGAAATGGCCTTTTGTTATTGTGGTAGTTGAAAAGGCACATTTTGACTGTAGGAAGCTTTTGATTTTCAAGGAAAGGAGTTTGATTTCCAAAGAAAACAGGTTTCTGTAATCATCATGCCCATCAGTTGATCAATCCTATTTTCCTCCAACAGCACTTGAACCTTGTTTTAGACAAATTTCTTAGAAGCCTAAGGCACTAAATTCTTGCCTTTTTTCTTTTTTTTTTTTTTTTTTTTCCTTTTGGTGAAAATCAGCAGCTCAGTAATGGAGAGAGACCTGTTAATGTCCCACTGGGAGAAAGGTCAGATACTATCCATTCTGTTTGGCAGTAGCTGAATGGTCAATCAACGTTTGAAGATTTTTGTTCAGCTTCTCTGTAACTTCAGCCTAGGCAAGGCATTTGCTGCCTTTTACTGACATCACAGGACATAAGAAGATAATAGGAGAAACAGGAAAACTAAATGTTTTGAGAGGCTGTGGGGGTCTTGAGAGGAGGCTATTGACAAGGGAGGGAGAAAGGAACATTGGAGACGAATCAGTAAGAAAATAATTTGGTGGATTATTCTTGCAGAACAGTCTGTTTAAGATTCCCATGAATTAGAAATGGTAAACCAAGAGCAGCTCTCCTTGTTTTCTTCTTTTTAGTGTGTCAAAACTTTAATTTTTGGACACCAAATCTTCTGTTAAAGTGTCACACAAATAAGCGCAGGAATCCCACAGCACATTTTGCATTTAAGTATTATTTTTATGTTGATTTTGTGAAACCTAGCAACAATTGTAAGCTGGTCTGTTACCCAAATTCAACTGCACAAAACAGTTCTAAGCCACCAGCTATGTTGTGTCTTTCCTAATTTCCTTTGGGGATCAAACCTAGCCCAGCTTGTACCAAATTACCATGTAATTTTGAAAATTGGTTTAAAAGTGGAACAAGACAGCTATCACTGTAATATATGTGAACAAAAAAACCCAACCAACCAAACAAACAAAAAAAAACAAACTGTAAAAACAAACAAACAAAAAAACCCAACAAAAACAAAACAAAAACCTGGTGAAACCAAAACCCACTTTCCAAAGTTTGTGGTGTTGAGCTGTCATTCAAAAGAATGGTTAATAAAAGTTTGTTTTACCCTTAGGAAGTAATGACATCAGCCTCCCCTCATTGCAGGAGTGATTAAAAGTCTCTAGCGCTTTCGAATTTTCAAAATAACAGATAGACTTGAGAGATGTGAAGCTGAAAAGAAAGTAGTTTCAAATAGGTTAAAATAGCTTTTAAAATTCAGTGTGTTTTATAGCTTGTCCTCTATCCTTAAGTACCTTGAATTATATCCACCTGTGATTGTAATAGCTTGAATGAAGGTAGAAGTATACAGTACTATGAGTAGTGCTCAGATGCAAAATTTACAGGATTCTTATTGCTTTGCTGGGTCAAGACTGTAAGCCATAGGAATATTAATATATTGGAAGGCTATATCGTACAGCAGGGGGGAAAATTAATGAGGCAGATTCAGTATGATTTCAGGCAACTGACAAAACTGGTTTATAACTGCAGAAAGAATATAAGTTATGTATGAAGTCCTTCCAGCTACAAAATAATAGTTCATATAGTTTCCCTATGTGGGGGTCCAGTGAAGTTGTTGCTATGATGTGCATTAGTAGACTGTTAAGTATTTGCAGTAAAGCTTCTAGAATGTATTGTTTATTGATGCCTATTTTTGTTGCTAAATGAAAATATTTATAGCTATATGTAACGAGCAGATTATAATTCATAAAATATGTGGTCATAAAAATGAAGAATAGTGGGATTATTAGTGGCATTCAGCAGTAGAGAGGCTGTCTCTTAATGGTTTCCTCTTTCTCTAGTCATTATCACTGCAGCTGTGAATTATAGTATTACATTTCAGTGGATTCACTAGAAGAATGTCTCTAGATAAAAAATAATAATTTAAAAAAAAAAGAGGAAATAAAATGGTTTTGTGTTTTATCCTGCTCTAATAATTATGATTACAATTCTCACTGAGACGTGCAGAATTTACTCTGGAATTCTGACTCTAACATGTAACAGTTATGGTAGTATATTGAAGATAAATTGATGCTCACATACAAATAAACTGATTTTGTAACCATCAATTTTATAGAACCAAGTTCTTATTATATATAGGCAATAGTAAACATTTACATATGAGCACACTTGCTGAAGGCAGCTCATTTCACCACTGGACTATTTGCCTAAATAAGCATTTTGAGTCAACTCTTGATGAAATGGGTGCACTTGGTCAAGAAAAAGTGCCTGACACCCTAGTCTCACTGTTATTTTTTTTAATGTCTCAGCTATTGCATTTGAAATCTATTTCTGTTAGGATGTTTAGAAATTGTTACTAACTCCTAAACAAGTTGTATTTCCCCTCAATCATTATTGGAAAAATACTCAACAACACAAACCCCACAACATAAACACCAAAATAAATAAACAAATGAAACCCAGCAGACAGCAACTGCAAACCAAAAGTGCTTTCATGTAGGGGAATGATTAGTAAATCTGATTAATGTCAGTTACAAAAGACAAAGACAGTTAATGTGTTTCATGAAAAGGTTATAAAGGTATAAAGTGAAACTAAACATAGAGATAAGGCATATATTTTCCAGTAAGCCTCCTGAGTGGCCAAGGAGATTATATTCTCTTCCAAAGTTGTCTGTGGAGATTTTCAGGGATGCAAAGACTAGTAAGTTGTCAAATGTTCATTGACTTTCAATGAGTCGGTTTTATTTGTTAGTCTTTGAACATTATGCTTTTATTATTCTAGGGGCTTTTGATGTTGAAGAAATTTACAATCATGGGAGCACCAGTCTCCAGTATTTTGAAAATTATAGTTTGAGTTATATGAATTGAAACAATAGCCTATGCCTACATATAATGATTAATAAAGACAGTATTAATAAAAACGAGAGATCCTAATGTATGTAAACTAATACAAGCGTACAGGTCTTTAAGTCTATGAATGAATAAATAAATCTAGTACCAGTTATTCTAGACTGCTGTATGATCAACCCAGGTTAGCTGACTTTTGGCTCCTTACTTTCATAAAACGCAGGTGATCTTTTATATGTTATGTTTCTAATGGGTTTGCTCAAACAGAGGGTGCAGCTTCTGGTTGGTGCTAGTGAAGGAACAAACCCTTGTTCTGTCAAACAGTTAATAGACTCAGGCAGTCACCTGGCACACAGCAGACAAAGGCTCAAGTTTCCTTCCATCTTATTCCAAATTATCCCAAATGCCTCATGCACATTCTCATTGTCAGACTAGTGACATTTCAAGCTGCTTTCTGCATTTTTACTGTTTTGTCTAATTAATAAACTTTTAACTGAGCAGGATCTGACTTTCTTCACCAAACATGAATATTTCTTCTCTGGCCTTCTCTGCGCCCACTAATTCATGCTTTTGTTCCTGCTTATCTGATGACTTTAAAACCTGAGCTGTTTTTATGAGCTAGGAAGTTAAATGCTTTATTGCAGTTCTAAATTTGTATGGATCAGCATTCAAAATGGAGATTTATGATAGCAATGCTGAGAGACTTCTAACTGTTAACATACAAACAACCAATGCTTGGACACTGAAAATATTTTTGTTCTATCAGTGTTCATCTTCCAGTGGTGTGGTTTTTAGGGGAGGGAGGTTGTGTGTGTGTGCCTGTAGCCTAATAAGGAGTTAGGTAGGCACAGAGCAGCTGTGGTAGCAGCATGTCTCTTTATTTATTGATGAGAAACCTCTGGAGGAAATGGTGTGGAATAGAAATCAGCTCAGCTGAAGTCACTGTTGGATTGCAGGAGATAGTATGGTTTGTGATATATGCGATGGTGAGACCAAACAGGATCTGACTCACCTCTGCCTTTGCAAGGTCACCGTCTCTGACAGATTTAGTAGGAATTCCCCGATTTCCAGGCACATGGCCTTGTCCAAATGTAAGTTGTAGTGGCAGTTTTGATTTAGATTGTAGATTTACACTTCTCATTGAGTGCAAACCGGTGGGGATTTGGCCAGAGTGGAGCTGTGTTCAATCTTAATGTGTAGTTCCTGTTTGATGTATCGTCTATGTCTGCATTAGGAAGTAATGCAACTCAGGAAAGGCAGATTTGTAGGGAGGAATGGTTGGTGCAGGGGACCTAAACCAACACTGCACATATTTCAGCAATTTTTTCTTCAGGCTAGCATTAGTCTGGTTCAGTAAATTAACGTCTTTAGTAACACTCCTGGAGTCCGGTTTATGTTTGACCCAAAGATACCTGGTTCATGAACACTTATGCATCATGCTTTGGTTCCCATCTTGGGCAAAGTGGGGACAAAAAGGAGATTTGGTTTAGTAGTGGAGCCCTGATGTGATGTAAGGCGGTACCCAGCCCCTCTGGAGTCTCAGTGGGTCCTGGTGGCTGCTGAGCTGGCAGATGCCTCTAGTGACGCAGATATCCCTCTGCAGACAGGCAGGGCACTTGCCTTTTGGAAATGGTGCCTAAATTTTTTCTAGGGCAGAAACTAATTTTGACAACAACTAACCCAAAGAACAGAGGATTAGGGTCTTTCCTGGTTCTGGTGGATAGATGAAGGAAGAAATTTTCCTTTATTAGCACGACTGCATTCCATTGATTAATATCACTTGTACCAAAGCAGGGGTGTATCTCAAAACTTTTTGTATCAACGTAAGGTAAATGCTGTTGTGTAATTATTTTTGTGACCAGTGGCAGCTTACTTTCTGACATATTTTGCTTTGAGATTTTTGACAGATGGTCACAATGAGGCTATCGTTAACATATGTTTTTCTATATTTTGCAGGTACTGTGGTAATGTGTGTTTTAAACTCCTACAAAGATCAAGTGACACTAATGCTTCACAAGTTTCAGATACTGGATTAAATTCAAACTCTTTTTCAGGGAAAATTTATTCCTACAAACATAGTAGATATTACACTTTCTATGTGAGACAAAGTTGCAGAATTTTCTCGAATTTACAGTTATATTTGTATGCTTTGGGACAGCACAGAGGGAATGTATAAGGAGTCTAATAAGCCTTTTTCTGAACTTGACGTCATTGCTGATAGCAAATGTCAAAGGATGTCCTAAAAGTGAAAATTAACTGTAACAAACAAACAAGGAGTAAGAAGAGCTACAGTAATTGAAAAGTACTAATGAAAGTCCCTGCAGTTTGTGCATGTTATGAGCAGTCAAGAAGCATGCATAATTCAAGAGTGCAACTGCTAACAGTAGGCTCACATAACATCACTTAAATTTGTTTCTCTGGACATGAGAAATTGATCTTTGAAGTGATCCCTGATGAGATTCTGTTTGGTCCTGTCAGCATCTTGGGAGGAGAGTGTTCTATTTTCCCTCTTGCATCAGTTAATATTTATGGGATGTAAAAGAGGAATAACTTCAATTATGTATTGAGAGAGAAATATATGCAGTCTCAAACAAGACACTTAATTGTAAAAATCTACCTGAAACTCTGACAGGTAGTGTGCTTGTGCACTAATTTAAGAATTGAGTTTTGTGGCTTTTTTGCATGTGTATATGTGAACATATAGATGTGTGGCTTTTAATCTTATTTTTCAAATTCTCACTAATTTTAATAGTGATGACTATGTTGCTATTCCTTTTGTTATAATGCCAAGAGGGAGACCTTATAGCAGTTTGCAGTCTAAACAGCTGAGACACTAAATGTGGGAGAAAGTACGACCATTCTTACTTTTGTATGGAGAATCAGATCTTGCTTGGTATCATAGAAAACTTGCACAGCAAAACTCTGAAGCAAACTTACCTGTTCTCATATTTAAAACCAAGCCCTATCCAGAAGACTGAGCTTCTTCATAGACAAAATACTTAGTGAAGCTATGCCCCCAACTGAGTTTGTTCAGAATTGTCTCATTCAAGCTTTCCTCTAAATGGTAGTAATTATTCAATTAATCTACTTCTTCTCTTAGAATATTATTTAGAAAATGTTGAGTTTTCTGACACAGACAGATACTTCAGTCTCTGTAACTTCAAAAGTACTCTTATTTTTGTTTTCGTGTTATATTACTACAAAATTTTTGGTAGTTTTTTTTTATATGAACCAAGTGCTATGTGCCAACAAGTGACAGGATTTGAGTTTCATATAGCAATTAGCAGCTGGCAAGTTAGGTGAATTGTAGAATTAGGACCAAGCTGTATTAAGAGCATTCGATGAGGATAAAATTTGGTGAGGAGAACTTGATGAAAAATTACTTGAAAGTATGTCATTTGATTGGAATTTCTTAGGAGAAGTACAGTAGCAAAAATGACTTTGAAACGAGCAACTGACTTGCATTTAATAACAAATCCTGCAGATTGTTTCGGAGAGGAAAAAAATAATCAGGTTGGGGATTTTTTTATGCACAAGTTCAGTAGAAATCTTTCACGTGTTGTTACTCAATATGTCAGTGTACTGTGGGTGTTGAAAAGCTAGTGAGGACTTTGCAGGCATGTGCAGCAGATGTACAGTATGTCGGGAAAAACTGAATACACAGTGAGTCAACAAACACAACCTACTTTGTCTATGGACAAAATGCCCACATCTAAAATGTACAGTGAAAGGGAACTGTGCTGAACGAATTACTGTCACGATTTAATGATGTATTTCATAGAAGCTTCAAAATACTAGTGTGATGCATCTTGTGGTCATCCTTCTGTTCACTAAAATAGGATGAGCCACTTCATTTTTAAAAGGAAATATGTCAGAAAAGTCAGGAAATATAGAGGAGCAAATGTTCTATGGGCAGATGGTGCTCTCAGAGGTGGAGTTTTGTTTTCCTCTTCCACTGGCTTGCTGTGAGACCTCTGGTTTGTGATGTAGCACATCTTGCTCTTATTCTCTTTGTATTTCTGTGGTTTTGTGCTGTTTGTTACAGCAGTATGGAAGTGTCTGTAAACATTCACAAGATATGCTAGAGCACGGTGACAGAAGATTTTCTTCCCAGTGTTGTCATGGGACATGTGATAGAGATGGGACAGCTTCCTCAGGACAGCCCTGATAAAACACATTACTTCCAAAACTCTGTTGTTACTAAACATTGGTTTAAAAACCCATGAGAGTTTGTATAGTCAGTGGTATAATTCTTTAGCAATCTTATGGATCTATGATATTGCTCCCAGGACTTGTGAACTTAGAGGAAAAATCTGGAGGAAACGGGGGGTCTCATGAAGGACTGAAGCAGATTATTCAGAACAGCGATGCAGAAGAAACATAGCTTAAGAGAAGTCAACATAGAATCATAGAATGTCCTCAGTTGGAAGGAACCCACAGGGATCATCAGGTCCAACTCCTGTCGCTGCATATGACAACCCCACAGTTCACACCATGTGTCTGAGCGTGTTCTCCAGTCTCTTCTGGAATACTGCCAGGCTCAGGGCCCTGACACCTCCCTGGGTGATGAGTGCCCCTCATCCAACCCTCATCCATGGTCTCATGTGCGGGGAACATGCTTAGACAAAAGCTTGGGACAACCAGGGAATGGACCTTCTCTTTGGCCTTTCTGCATCTTGGCTTGCAGTCTCTGATTAAAGCAGAGGCACACTGAGTCATGTCTGCAGACCTGGAGGAATAGGGAGGATTTAGGCAGAAGACATGTGTGCTAATTGCAGCACTGTAATTGATCTGTTTTTCTGTGGGATACTGAAATCCGAAGTCAAAACACTCCCATAAAAAGTTAATGAACAGAGACGCTTTATTGTATTTTTATGGCCTCAGTCTGCCATGAGTAACTGAGCATGCACTTTTTTTCCTCTATTCCATGTAATTTGCATGATTAGTGAATTGAATCATTATGTTTCTGGGGAGTGTTATAGTTGTTTTTCTGTGTTTTTGGGATCCCTAAGCAGACGTTGTGAAAGCACAACTTAGCTCACATCTGAGGCAGGGAAAAGAAACCAGGCTACATTTTTCATATTTTTTCATGAAACATAGCAAACTATTGGAAGGTAAAGTGATCTGATGCTTGCAAACTGAAATATCATGTGACAGTAGTTCAGAGAGGCAAGAGTCCTGTCCTCATTATCATGCAGTGCAGTCTGTGAATATATTTGTGGTTTCCTGTGCGATTCCAATACTTCTAAGATAGCGAACTAAAAATGAAATTATATGCAAATGAAAGCATTTTATACTTACACTGAAAATGCCACATTCAGTATTTTTGATAATGTTTCATACTTTATGAACTTTGACGCTTTAGTTGCTAACAAGGGAGTAACTTCAGATTTTCCATGCAAGAAATATCTCTTTTATAACTAATAGTTGTAATAATATAGTTATGGTTTAATAACTAATGTGCTATTATGTGCAGCTAATGCTCTGAACGCAGTATTCCTTTTGCCATGAAGTAAAAACGACTTGCACGGTGCAAAATATTTTTCCAGGCTGGAAAGAAACTGTATGAATGCCTGGGTAAAACTTGCATGTAAGTGCTACTTTTAACACATAAATATTTCAACCTATTATAAAGTACATCAACAACTTAGTTACTAATTAATGTTAGACAACTAAACCATTTCTCTGGACTGAACTACTGGGAGGTTTTCCATCTGCTAGAAGGTTTTGTGGCTTTCTGCCTTCTATTGTAGATCCAAAGAGGACCAAGGGCAAGAGCCAGGATTTTGCATGGGATGGAAATACTGAATTTGTGTTTGCATGCTAAGTTTTCAATTTCTGATGCCTATAGAGATCACTGCAAGAGATTACAAAATTACTTAAAGTATTGTTAACTAAAAGGCACTGTCCAAATATCAACTAATTAACCCCCAAAACGTGTGTGAGATCCTGATGTTGACTGGACGCTACTGAGAGACACGTGCTGTGAGAGTGTTGCTAATTGTCTTGCATTGGATCATTAGCTGTAACGTGCAAGTCCCTTGCACTCACTGTGATGTTTCTTCCTGGTATTCTCCCACATACGTATATTTAGGCATGGGATGCCATCCGGAGGGAGCTGGACAAGCTTGAGAAGGAGTCCACACGAACCTCATGAGGTTCAACAAGGCCAAGTGCAAGGTCCTGCACCTGGGTTGGGGCAACCCCCAGTATCAATACAGGCTGGAGGATGAAGGGATTGAGAGCAGCTCTGTGGAGAAGGACTTGGGGGTACTGGTGGATGAAACATTGGACATGAGCCAGCAATGTGAGCTTGCAGCCCAGAAGGAAAATCATATCTTGGGTTGCATCAAAAGGAGCATGGCCAGCAGGTCGAGGGAGGAGATTCTGCCCCTCTACTCTGCTCTGGTGAGACCGCACCTGGAGTCCTGTGTCCAGCTCTGGAGCCCTCAGCACAGGAAAGACATGGACCTGTTGGACAAGGTCCAGAAGAAGCCACCAAGATGATCAGATGGCTGGAACACCACTCCTGTGAGAACTGGCTGAGAGAGTTGGGGTTGTTCAGCCTGGAGAAGAGAAGGCTCCAGGGAGACCTTATTTTGGCCTTTCAGTACTTAAAAGGGGCCTGTAAGAAAGATGGGAACAGACTTTATAGCAGGGCCTGTTGGGACATGGCAAGGGTTAATGGTTTTAAACTAATGGAGGGAGATTCAGGCTAGACATGAAGATGAATTTTTTTAGAATGAGGGTGGTAAAATACTTGCCTAGGTTGCCCACAGAGGTGGTAGATGCCCCATCCCTGGAGATATTCACGGCCAGGCTGGAGAGGGCTCTGAGCAACCTGATCTAAAAACATGCACAAAACACTGGAGACCCTAAACTCCAAGTATTTCCTGAATAAGTGTGGGGGGTTTGTTTCATTTTAGTCTTGCATGAACAGTATGTACCTATACAGTAACAGTATTCTAAGACTTAAATTGAATATTTGCTATTTTCCCCCTTAAAAATTAGGTGAAGATTATATGCATGGAGGAATTGGAATGTATAGTACTTCATATTACAAAGCTTGTTAGAGACTGAATTACACACAATCTGCATTCAGTTTTGTGCAAGCTTTTTATAAAATGGCAGAGCAGGAAATGTGTGGAAAAAACCAAGTCATTTAGGAAGTACAATTGCTTACACAGGGCAGTATTCTTGAGCCTTTTAGTCCTTTGTTTACTGAAATATAAAGGCATTTGATCATAGAATTGAAGAAAAGTATTATTTCCAGATATTCTAAGAATTTGGTCTGAAATTTAATTCAACCCAAGATTTCTGCCTATCTTTTTGTTATTTAGCAATTTTGGTAGGTGTGTGGGGTTTTTGTTTGTTGAGAGTTTTTTTGTTGTTGTTGTTTGTTTGTTTGTTTGTTTTCCTCTCTCCTCAAGAACTATTCTGACAACTGGACTATTTCTATCTTGATTTGTCTGGCATGAAAGTGTGATGTGTGAGAAGGTCTTCAAATGGCAGCTCAGTTTTGTTCGTACACATGAGGGACTGTATAATAGATGAAGGGTCTGTATCCTTTGCAAAGCCTAATTAATTTCATGCAATAAAGCTTGAACACAAAAGGCATGCTTAAGTAACTTTAGTTTCCTTTAAACTGTTTCCGTTTGCAAGTATGTCTGTCAAAGCTAGCAGATGTCCAAGATTAAACATGAATAACCTTGACATATTTGCAGATGTAAAGTACAGGAGGTGTTAAAAATAATAATTAAAAAAGAGTAACATCTCTTAGCTTCTTGCTCTTCAGGATTTTGGCAAATAAGAAGTGTGAGGAAAGTAATCACAAATTCCACTGGCTTCTTATAATTATTGTTCCTGCAGGCAATATAGCTTCTGGAAAATATATATAAAGGTCCAATGATAAAGTCAGAACTAAACCAGTGCAATGAAAGGTTCTTAAAATTGTTAATTCACAAGGAATATAATGAGCAATGTCAAAGAGACCATGTGCTATTGCCCAGCATACTCGAAGAAAACAGCATGTGCACCCATCAAATAGCTGTAAATAAATAATGGCAAGAAAGCTTGGGATTCTGCAGTCATAACATCCAGGATGCTTTCGTGTGAATAGGAAACGTCTGCAACTCAGGGTGACAAGTTCTTCTGGCGCACCATAATGCAGGCACATTATCACCTTACAATATATTAACCTCTGTATCTTATTCTCTGACTCATTGATATGCAAGAAAACTGTTGAGAAATATAAGAAGTATAATAAAAATATATTGCACAAGGAAAAAACGAAAAACTATTAAGACATAACACTTATGGGAAAAGATATGTAAAGAAGCAGACAATCTCTTCAGGCTCTATTTATTTAACTAGTGCATAATCACAATATTAAAGACTATGACTTAAGGAGGCTTAAGAGATACCATAAGAGTCATTTCATTTCACAAAGGATTATGTTTGCCAAGTTTTAAATAATAGAAAGCTTATACTATGAAGTAAAAAAAAAGTAAAAAGAAAATTTAAAAGCTGGAACTTCTTTTGAGATGTGTTGTATAAATTTGTCCCTAGCCATTCTTCTGATACATGAAGCTGTCCAGTATGCCTGAGAGAGGGCATCTCTCTTCCTTCTGTTCTGGGAAAGCCCATCACTGACCTAGAGCACCTTTTTATTTGGTTGGCTATTTTTGTTTCTTTTACTTCCGCTATCCACAGCTGAGACATCTTCAAAGTGTTACAATAAGTCAGTAGTTTCCAGCTTTTATAGTAGGGCCTTAAACTTGTATGTAACCTTGGTATTAGCGCCTACAGTTGTAGGCACATTGGTAGATCAGAGAGGTAGGCGAAGAGCATCTTTAATCCAATAAAACAGTATTGTTCTTCTGGATTGGTCTAACTCTTTCGCTGTGTTGAGATATACAGTTATGAACAAGTCTTGACAACTGCTGTAGCTCCATTCAGGGTAAGGCTTATTAGTTTAGCCATATCTCAACTTATAAATCCATGTAAATATGATTTCAAAAAGGAAATGCTGACACTACTGTGACAGCATCAGTTTGTTACCATATTTTTAGGCTGAAGCATTTGAGTTTGTTTTTTTCGATAATATTTAGGTTAAGAAACTACTGAGCTCCAGGTTTGTTTTTCTGTTTTTGAAGGGTAGCTTGGAGTACTGCAGGATGGACAGAGAGTCCATTAAATTTTGATCTCTCTGCAGTCTAGCTTCCCCAAAGCTGAAAAGCAATGAATTACATCAGAATTTGAAGGTAATACAAGTCTTCCTTAAAATATATATTTTTGAGTAGTTGCCGACTAATAACTTCCTCTTTACTAGGTAACAAATGTTCTTAAATCTTGGAGAAAGACTTATTTTTAATACACTTTGAAAGTAAATAAACAAACAACAACAATAGCAGGAAAATCAAGCACCAGCTGGCCTTCTGGCAAGCAAAAATTCTGGGGTTTTTTTCTGATTTCTGTTATGGTTGTCAGTAACATTGACAGCTGCTAAATGTAAACCCTAGTAGTATAATAAATGTTTGCAATTAACATCTATGTTTCAGTTGCCAACTCTTTGTTGTGTCATATGAAAAACAGATGCTCTTAAGAAATATTCAACCCTGTAGCAATAATTCTAATGACAAAAGTAATAGAATTTTGGATCACTATTTTTACTTTTTATTCCTGTAAATATCTCTTTGAGGGATCACTTTTCAACTGGAAATTGTAACTTCTAAAATTTTGCATAATTTAGAGTAATGTTTATGATATTTAGGAGTAAATCATAAAAACAAAGTAAAAAATTTATTTACCACAGCCCCATGCAGCATGATAACGTATATAAAAAGAGCATTGCATTATTTTATACTTCACTGAGGACTTCCTCTTTATAATTAGAAGACAGGGATAAAATCCTTCCCCATTCAACATTAATGGCAAATATCCCACTGTCTTCAGCAGTGTGAGGATTTGATGCTTAGTTGAGTAGATGTGTTTTACACAGTCCTCTGTGTTTGGATATCATGGCTTTTCATGGACACCATGGTGGGGGTGCTGGTATTTACCTTCATGGGTTACTAACTTTGGCTGTGTTTATGTAGATGAAACGGAGCATGCAAAAGCAGGAACAATCCATTCTGCCTTATATCTTGTTAGGCACAAATGCTGTTTTCAACAATACGAGTGCACTTTGTTTCTTAATTTGGAAAACAGGCTTTGTCCAGCTTAAGAATCAGAGAATCATAGAATAGTTTGGGTTGGAAGGAACCTTGAAAGCTCAGAGCCCTGTCCAGACTGGCCCTGAATCTTTCCAGGGATGGGGCATCTACCACCTCTGTGGGGAACCTGGGCCAGTATTTTACTACCCCACTGTAAATAATTTGATCCTCGTTACCTCTTGTCCTGTTGTAACATACCCTTCCAAAAAAGTCTGTCCTTGTCTTTCTTACGGGCTCCTTTTAAGTACTGAAAGGCCAAAATAAGGTTGCCCCAGAGCCTTCTCCAGGTTGAACAACCTCAACTTTCTCAGCCTGTCCTCACAGGAGAGCTGTTCCAGCCATCTGATCGTCTTGGTGACCTTGTCCAACAGGTCCATGTCTTTCCTGTGCTGAGGGCTCCAGAGCTGGACACAGGACTCCAGATCTGAGCAGAGCAGAGAGGCAGAATCACCTCCCTTGACCTTTTGATGCAACCCGAGATACAATTGGCCTTCTGGGCTTCAAGCGCGCATTGTCGGCTCACGTCCAATGTACCCCCAAGCCCTTCTCTGCAGGGCTGCTCTCAATCCCTTCATCCTCCAGCCTGTATTGATACCGGGGGTTGCCCCAACCCAGAACAAGGCACGATTGAATGCTCACTCGCCTTTCTTGCTGTAACTGATTAATAATATAGGACCAAATCTTCCTCAGAAGCCTTTCTCCACCTCTGACTTGGATTACTCGCAAGTGTTTTCCAGTCATGTTTTCATGACTGAAGTGACCAGTAGCATTAGCCCTATTGTCCACTCCGAGTGTACATTATCACATTGTGTAAAGGCATGCACTAGTTCCATCAAATCAAATGATACATTTCCCTGATGGCCCCAGCCACTCCAGAGGCTGGGACTAGGAGTGAGATCTTGGCGTTCCAAGAGCGAGTGCCGGGAGGAACAGACCGAGCAGGCTGTGCTGCTGAGAATCCAAGCTGCTCCTGGCTCAGATGCAGTCGTGTAGGATGTATTTCTAAAGTCATTGCTTTGGAAGGTGCTTTTGTATCCAGCTTTAAGTTATGCAGTGTGGTAAAACATATGAAATTCCTTCTGTCAATTTACTGGCATGTATACAGTATCAGGTGTGCTGCTGGACAAACTCCCAAAAATGGCAGCACATGGCTGCTGGACCCAGTAGTGGTTGCCATATGACTGCAGTGCCTTCCTTTCCTACAGCTTTAGAGTTATGCCCTTTGTGCCCCACAGAGGTATGCATGGCTCTGAGAATGGTGTTTTAAGCCTCAGTTCATCTGTAGATAGCAAGTGCGTTGTCTTTGTTTTACAGGAAGTTGCTATTGATGTTGGCATCCCATATGTTTACTATGAGGAAGTATACTGACAGTTTGTGAATGGTGTATAAAGTCTCTGATAGAAATCTGTGTATAGAGACCATGCAGCATTAGCTGATAGATATTGTGTGTCAGATTACCTTTTACATTGAATATTGGTTTGATAGTTTGAGCTAATTTGTTTTTCATCCCTATAAAAACTTTCATAGAAAACAATCAATTGTAACGATGTATTTGACATTGTCTTTGCTTGGGGTTCTGTTACAGTATTTCTGTTGTCTTTTCCATGCTTTTATGGTCTCTGGTAGCTGGATGCAGTTAGGTGCTATTTAGCCAGGTGAACAGCTGAAAGATGCAGCAGCTGACTCAGTGTGCACTCTTCCAAGACTTAGCCATCGTGCATGTCACACGCTCACATCCAATCTTTATCTCCTTACCATTCTACCAGCTCTTATGTGACAGTTTTCTTGCCTACAGTCTACCCTAAACACAGATGTAAATGCCAGAGGAGATAGGAAGGAAGAGAAAAGCATCTTTAGTGAAAGGGAAAGGAAGCCAGGTCTTTTCTGGTTTTCATGCTCAGGCCTCTAAAGTCAAGAGAATTCATTCTGGATTCACTGGCAGCTCTTTATTTTGCTGATTGTACCTCGTGTGGTCATTTGCTTTAGCAAAGAGTGATATCTTAACAGTTTAAAGCAGTGGCAGAACAGAGTTCTTGGCTTACCTGTCCATGCAGCCCAGGATACGATTTGCCTTCTGGGCTCCAAGCACACATTCACATCACCGGCTCGTGTCCAATCTTTCATCCACCAGTACCCTCAACTGCTCCTCCACAGGGCTTCTCGCAGCTGCGTTGAGCTAACTTCCATCTCACTGCTCTAGAACATGCTTAGTTCAGAAATGTGTCTGTTTTGTTACGCTGGATGTTTGTCAACTTGACTCTTATTCCTCTGAACCAAAATTCGTTCTACAGTGAAGCCAAGAATACATGAGCAGAAAACCAAATGTTAAAGGTTAGTCTGAGAGAAAATATCCTGAGTTTACTTTGGGATGTCCAATTAGCAACATCACAAGAACTGAAAATATCATTAATAAATGTGATGAAAAAAGTTGGATTTTTAGCCTCTTATCAGAATTGTACAGCATTTCCTCTTTTCAGAAGCATCTCATTACCTGTTTCTTATGTAAACATTTATTTATGAACCTAAGGCAATATCTCAGTATTTTTCTGTTAAGGAATGAGGTCTTGAGTTACCATGTACTAGTAAGAGACAGATTCATAAAAGGGAAGCCTGAGTCAAGAGGGAAAAAAAAAAATATGATTACCATATATTTCTAATTAATTGCTTTGGTATCCTCTTTATAATGAAGAGCATGAACAAAATATGTGCATATCTTACTCTCAATTACAAAAAAAAAAAAAGCTAGTTATCCAGCTGGCAAAGGGTTTTCGGCAGATTCAGGCTACAATGTAGGAGGTTTTAAACAACTAGTTCAGTGCTTGACAAATGGTTTTATTTGTTCAGAGCAAATAGAAATTCTGGGTGAGCTCGTGGGTTTGGTGTGGAAAAAGCTGGGAGAAGAGTGGAAACTTGAAATGACTATTGTAATGTAAAAATGTATTTATTTTAACTTAAATTTTTTTAGAAGAAAGGGCAAATTGAAATAATGATGACTGAGAGGAAGAGTCGTAATTCATTCTGGGAGGAAAAATGGTAAATAGTAGCAAAATACAGGGACAAAAAATAATTTGATGTCTCGGAATCTGTTAGTTTGAAGGAGAAGTGAAGTTCATTGCATTGCTCTAGGCTTTACTCAATCTTCATATTTTCATAGGAAAGGAATTGTTTTCAGGATCAACTGTGTTGCAGTTAAAGACTGATTTTTCTAAGGAGCTTATTATTTGGAGCATTTCATCTGAAAACTCCACCTTATGAAGTCATGTGATGGATGAGACATTTACCTTTAAAAACAAAGTATAGGCAAAGTAGAGGATCTAAAATTTGAAAGCATTGGAAAGCATAGAGAAAGACCTCAGTTAAAGATATTTATTTTAAAATATTGTAAAATTATAATTAGTGTTGAATTCCATTTAAAAATACCATTTTTGTTATGTGCAGTATTGTTATATATTTGGTAAACCTTGTAATCTAGGGAAATGTCTTTGCTATACATTGCAGTAAGTCAGTAGCTACCATTTCATGACTATTGTTGTATGGTAGCAGGGAAAAATGAGGTGTCCCCATCTACTAATAGAGATGGTGGAAGATGTCTATCCTATCTCAGTATCCTCCCTGTGGTGCAAAGAGGGGTGCACCTCAGGTTGTACCTCTGCAGAATGAACAGAAATGAAATAGTTGGGACCTTCCACATCTGTGGCTACAGCATGAGGTGATGGATAAGTCACCTCAACCCCTGTTCAAGAAGGCAGGTGACTACCATTAAAAACTCTTCCACATGTGAGTGCTGAAGTAGCTGGTCAACTCTAGAGTAAGGGCAGTGAGAAGCTGATCTTCCCAATTGGAGTGGGTTGCTGGAAGCTGACTACTGATCTTTTCCTCTCTGTGCTGCTTTGGCCTCTGGCAAATTAGGATGCATAGCTCTTGGTGGAAGTTTTTGGTAGGGATGCTTTTATTGCAAATCTATACATGAAAGCCCTGGGGAAAAGAAATTGAGAGGCTGCTGCTGAAGTGTTATTTATCTTCTCTAGGAAATGAATTCTACCTGTTAGCTTTCACAGGAACTGCAGCACGTATTTAACACTTGGTAACTGCTCATGTACTTTCCTGAGTCAGAACTTTAATTTCTTTGCATAGCAGGAATAGTAACAATTATGATGACTATCTCCTTGAGTTAATGAGGATTCATGAGGATTTTGTGAACATGTTAGAAAAATGCTGGGCTTACATGTAGCAGACAGATTGCTATGAGAGCCAGTAAGTGCGTATTTTGAAGAACTGTTTAGAACAAATAACTCTTACTTGTGCATAATCTTTCTTCATACTGACAGGCAAACATCAAACTCTATAGAAACCCCAGGAAATTTTCAGGGTTGACATCATCTTTTTTAAGCCCTCATAAAGCAATGAGGAGAACAAGCTGATTTTGATCTGTGGAATTTCTGCAGGGGAAGAAAAGGGAGATTGTTGTCATCTGAGCAGCTTGATAGCTTTGTCAGTCAAGAAAGATGCTGGGATTGAACAGGGTGCTTCCTAGAATAAATAGAATGTGGAGCATTCCAGTGATTCATTCTGCAGCATTTCATGAACAGCATACAGGAATATGTTTAAACTCTTTAAGAACCGATTATGAAGAGTTTAAGAACCTAAATTATTAATAAATAATAATGTGTTAGGCTTAACATGGGTGGAGATTGTGCACAGTGAATCATCAGTGTGACTGGCTTTTCCACGGCTGTATGAGCTTACTGACCATCCTTCTGCAACCAAATATGATTTGGTGTAAGGGAAAGCTTCAGTGGTGTGGTATGGTGGTCAAGAAGAACTTGGGTTTACTGCTTCTTATGATGACAGGTTTTTACCGTTAGCAACTATTTCCTCTCAGATCAGCAAAATGGCACTGAGAACTGTGATAGACTTTGCCATGGGGTTTGACATTGGGCAAGACCTAGGTGCTCCCATCCCTCAGCCAGCTAAACCTTCTTATGATAAGTGGTAGATGATCCCAGCTGGTGTTAAGCTCAGGACTGAGTTGGAGCTGAGATCTGTACTTGCCATCTGTTGTGATGGTACTGATCAGCAATATCTGTTTGCAGTTAGTTGGTAGCACCAAGTTCCCACTGGTGTTATGAGAAAAGTGATGGCATGCCTGGCTTATATATCAGATCATGGTATATACCATGCTTCCACTTCCTGTTACACTTTGGGGTCTAATGACCCACCTAGATCCCAGCCTGCGTTTTCATGGTTTACCTGAAGCTTACCAGTCCTCAATCTGATGTCTCAACTGATTTGGGAAACTGCAATTTGCTACTTAATAGGCGTAATTCTAAGAAAGGGGTGTTGGATGCTGAGAGATTCAGCACTGAAACGTAGGTATCTAATGCCATGTGTACTCCATCCTGGAATATCCTGCCTGGCCTCCAGCTGCTGCTGCAGAAGGTTGCCGATGTCCCTGGTTTCAATGTTAAATCTGCCAGACCCAGGCAGATGTCTCAGACACTTAGTCTGTCTCAGCAACATATGTTTAGGCTAGTGACTCACTCTTAAAGTAATAGTAATATGTACAACATTTCAAGTTGAAACAAAAATATTAATACACAGATGATTTCTCTTTCTTCACTGCGCTGCAATGAAGGGACAAGAATTTTATGCACGGACTTTCTTACTTTCTTTTTTTTTTAAGAAACACATTCTCCTATTTAAATAAGTGGATCTCCAATTGCCTCCTCCTATTAAGAAAGAACAAGATTTATTTGCAATTTATTAATGGGAAATAGTTTATTTTATAATAATATATTTTTCTAGTACAATAGAAATAGTTGGTCAACTGCACGGCTTTTCTTGAGATCAAAACCAGAATGACAATGAGTGAACATTTCCCCAAGAAATTAGTGTAATCTCCAATCCATGGTAGACAAGTGAAATAATTTTAATGTAAGAAATGAGTTTATTGTTATTCCATTGCAAACAGCCCACATTGTTGTTCATAACCATATATTTTGTATTGCATTATTCTACATTAATTTACATCATTTTTGCACTTGTGGATAGTGCTTATGACTAATTTATAGATTATGTGGTGCCATATTGACTTAAATAGACTGTATTTTAATGCTATTATGAGCATTTTCTAGTAAAATCATTTAATTACATTGACATTTAATGCTGTTATAGTGGATAATTGACTGCAGATCAAAACCATGTTATATAAAAGCTACCTGGAAGGTGCACAAAATCAATTGGCTCAGCATTAAAGTTGTTCGTTGTACCTTTTTTAAACAGAATGCAGCCTACGGAGCCATATTCTGGTCTCTGCTCATTCAGTAATCAGATGACTTTGAAAAGTGCAGCCCACCTGTATCTTAATACTACCTCTCTTTGTCGCGTCTTTTGTATGGCCATCTCAAACAAAAAATACTTCAGTCTGAGAAAGAGATGAAGAGACACTGTTGTTATTGTACAGAAAAAGAAGTATATAAAAAAAAATTGCCAACAACTGGGAAGGAATGAATTCTTATTCCATCAAATTCAGTGGGAAAGCTAGCACTGACTTCGAGCCAGAGCTTCATCCAGGATGCCTTCATGCCAGCAGAAAGGCATCCAGATCCATGGAATCCGTGTTATGATTTTTTTTTTTTCTTGCAGAATGATTTTCTCATTCTTAAGTAATTTTTGTTATATTTTCAGTTTTCCTTGCATTATACTAAATGAAGTAGTCAGAGAGGCTCTCAGATGAATTTTCACTGATAAAACAAGTTAAGTTTGAGCAGATTATGTCTGGTTACTTGAAAAAAAAAGAGCAATCCATTTTCTAACATAACCAAAGTACAGGTGTTGGTTCTGTTTCTTTTAACCTCAGGGTAATAGAAATACAAATAATTTGATCAGAGCATGATGGGAACAGTTTATTATGCTATAAAAAAGGAACATTCATGTTAATACTGACTACTGATTGATAATTTCCTCATACTGGTTTTCTTTTTCATCAGTCTTACATATATGGACGAATATTTTTGATTTACCTCTTCTGTGTCCCTGTTATAGTGTGGCCAGTTTTGTTTCTCACATTTCAGTATGATTTTACAAGTTCTGTGCATTTTCTGATAAGGTGATATTTCTGTTATCTCAGGTTCTGAATACCAGTAGCTACAGGTTTGATATCTTGGGCTTTCCAAATTGAAAATTATATCCTGAAATGTATTAAGTCCTGTTCTGATTTTTCTGACTTTGAGCACTCATATACACCCTCCAGAAAATGCTCTTAGTTTACAAACCTCCTGTTATGCACATCTTAAGGCACCACTCAGATTACATGAGGCCTGGGCTGTATCTGCCCACCTCTTCATGGATCAGATGATTCAGGCAGCCATGGCGAAACAAAGAAGCACAGAAAGACTACTAATGACCTTGCATCCTTGTAAAACAGTTAGGTAGGGAAACTAGAAATTATAATGATCTGGGTAAAAACTGCTCAATTGGCTTTAGGAATGAGGAAAGCCAAAGGATCGGCAGCTTATGCCAACCCTCCAAGTTGGAGAACAAGATATAGTCGAGATGGTAGCACATCCAAAACTGTTCAGCGTCTTGCTGAGCCCAAGATGAAACCAGGCCACCAGCTGCACATGGCTGTGTTGTGCACCTGGAGTTGGGTTCCTCCAAGTCTATAATGTTGGTCACAAGGGGACTGGAGAGGCAGGAGCCTTGTTGGGTGTGAGGGTGTCTGTACAGAACATGCGAGTGTCAAAGCGTTAGAATCTTAGGATAAAAGGCACTACGTGCACCCAAAATATCCATCCCATTTAGAAAATAAATCTTGGACTTGGTGACTAAACGATAGCTAAGTGAAGATATCCCACCCTAAATTTCCCTGTAATTCCCACAAATATTAAAACAGGGCAAGTTAACTAGGTATAGAGGGACTTCAGTATTCTTACCAACTTTTCTACTTTTTTATACTGGGGGGAATTGGCACCATGACCTCCTATATATCCCGTGTGCGCGTTTGTGTGTGTGTGTGTGTGTTGCGTATTTTTTGTTTTCTGTTTTTGATTGTTTTGTGTGGGGGAATGTGTGTATTGGGAGGGGCAGGGTTGTGTTTTGTTGGGGTTTGTTGGTTTGGTTTGGTTTGGTTTGGGTTTTTTTGAGGTTCTTACCTGCGCTTACAGAAACCTGAGAAAGCTTCTCCTTTGAGCCATGCAAGGAGTCAATTGGAGTCTTATGGAAGCAGATAACAGAAGTTCAAGCAATAATAGTAGGGATTTCTGAATGACCATGTATTGCCTTGTGGCTGCACAATGCTTCTTTCGATGCTTCTATATTTGATTCCCTTTACCCCGCTTAGTAATTCTTTAAATGAGTAAGAACGTAATAATATTTGGAGCCGCTGTCGTCTTCTAACCTACTGCTTTGCTGTTTCTACTGACCTACTCATATGATATTAAGTTGGGGAGGAAATTTTTAGAGAGTAGCTTCTGATGGCATTTATGACAGAGGTGGCAGTTCTTTGGAAAAGGGAACATCTATACTTGCCCTACCAAACCCTATTTACTAGAAAAGGCTGAAGATTTCACCTTCTTTGCCTACTTTTTAAAAAAAATGTAGTATAAAAAGGTATGGTGCTAACTTTCAGTATAATAAAAACCTCAGAGTCATCATCTGCAATAAATAAGTGGGTAGGTTGCATTGCTTTTAATTTTCTCCATTGATTTTTTTTTTCTTCATATCTAGCCTAGATTGGTTTCACCATTATTTCTTCTTTTGGTTCACCGAAGTTGGCAGTTTTTGTAGATTGGGTAACTCACTTAAAATAACTAATTTCTTGATTCAGTTATTTACTCACAAAGTTGTTAAGGCAGGACATGCACAAAATCAACTGCTCTCCCATTTGAACTCTAATGGAAATACGCTTTGGGTGTGAAATGAATGATTTTGTTTTGACTAGAAAAAATGTTTTCTTTTTGATTAAGCTGAAGGGTTCATTTTAATGTATTCTACTAAATAAATTGTTTTTAAAAGCCATTCTTTACCTCTTTGCTAATAATTCTCTTCCAAAGGAATGTGATTAGATTCTCATTAATCCTTAAAGCAAAAAGCACTTTATTTTTCTATAAAGGTCTTTCCATCTTAGAAGAAAATCTTGATAAAAGGACCTTCTGTAGTGTAGAAAAGTTACTGCCATCCCTGTTCCCAGACCAAGTGGTGCAAGTACTTCTGATGGGTTTCCTCCTGTAGCAGAACTCTTACCTACAAGCAACTTGCTGAATTTTGTGAACCTTCAATAAACCTGCTTCAGTGTAAATTGGATAGAAACATCATCAGTAAGATTTACATGAAGTTTAAGTTGTCTAGAATTCAGGAAACTACATGTTCAGAATTTGGAACTGATTTGACCTGAATACGTCGCTCTTGCTAACTTGAGTGTGTGTTATGGAATCATTATTCAAGACGTTCATGTTCTAAACATTTACAATTCAGAGAAAATTTTCCTGACAACACAAATAGCTGACTGATAAGTACTCACACTTTTGACCATATCCACTGTTACTACAATCCAAATGAACTTTCAGCAAGTCTGAAAGGCAGTGAAATGTTGATTAATAATCATGTTGGTATGAAAGGGAACTTTATAAGATTTTTTTAAAATGTTTTTATAAGTGGATCAATAATTAATTATGTGCTGCAGTTTTAGCATTTGAAAATAAAAGAAGAAAATACAGTCCACAACAAGAATGAATTTGGTTCATTAAAGAGTAAAAAATTACATATTTTTTATGCCCAAAACAGAGCTTACTGCTAAAATTAAAAATTAGATACATAAGGCAGTCTGCTTTTATTCTCTACACAACCTCCTTTGCCTTATTGCCCCCAAATAAATTATAGGAAGGGCTTTACTTGCACTGGGAGAGATTCTGTGAAGACAGCAAATCTTCTCAGATTAGCATCCCACTAAAATTAAATTACATCTGTAAGAATGGGGAGGGTGGGGGGTGTGCACTGTCTGATTTCTTTCCTCCCCCAGGAGGAGCTTTTCTCCTGCAGACATGTACTTTCCTGAAGGAACTGGTAGGTTCTGGTCAGACACTAGCATGTGTCACATCTATCAGACAGTTTTTAAGGACTGAGAGGGTATTATTTTTTTCCTGTTCTGCTACATGTAGGGGACTTAATGGGATAAAAGAGGTACTGCTTTACTGCTTATGCAGTGTCAGTCTATTTGTGTCACATCTGTGCTGGACTTGGAGGTGGGATAGGAGGTGGGTGAGCACCATGTCTGGGTGAGTAGGAGCCTGCTTGCTTGGGGAACAACTGTGTCAGAAGCATTGCAGCAGTGCATCAGCCACCCCAAAACATACTTGAGGTACTTGTACAGGTCATGTCAGAGCTTACATGTACTTAATTTCATTGCTATCAGAATGTCAGTCAGAGCTGGCTTGAGCCCACCTGTCTCTACTGCTGGTGCCTCTCCTGACCACAGTCCATGACATGCCCCTTGGTAGCTCATGAGGAGTTCACTATGTCTTGCCACAGGCTTATCATTTCAGAAAAAGAATTAAAATTTCTTTACATTTCTATATTCACTGCCATGCAACTACTTAAATATCGATTATCTTAATGAGTTGTGTCAAAATAGATTTTGAATGAGTACTTCAGCCTGTGCTGAAGATGTGGAAGCTGAGTTGCTTATACACTTTTACACACCAAAGCTGTGGCTGGGAACCCTTTTATTGATCTCCATGCCAATCTTTCTCCTTCATAGAGGAAAAATACTATTTCAACTAGAGAAAATGAAAACAAAAGGCCGCTTCATCCCCAGATGCAGGATTTGACTTCTCTCTGATCAGCATTGGCAGCTGTTCATTTTCTGCCTGAGTGACTTCAGAAGAAGTCATTTACCTTATGAGTGATGAATGCTATATGACACTCACTTGTCTGTATCTTACTAGTGTTTAGTTTCAGGCTGACAAAAACCTTTTATTTCTTTCTGGATCCGCCAGTAATATTTCATTGAACTAATTATTTATCATGTTTCTGAATTGAGTCAGAAAGCAAATAATCTCATAGAGATGGCAACTTTGTTGTGCCACACTCAACTGAATTCAGGAGGTAAAGAGTAACCTAAGCAATGACATCAGTGTTCCCACAGAAGGGGGGTTTCAGATTCAAGCAGAAAGTGTTACTAGACAACAAGTTCACTTCTCTGAAACAGATTAACTTTTATTGCACTGCAATTTATTCACTTACCATCTTATTTCCATTTTTGATGTACTCCTCAGTCCATAAGGATGCCTTTTTTGCTGATGTTTTTCTACTTGGCCTCAACAAAGAGAAATTAAACACAGTAATTTTAAGAGGGAAACATGAGGGTTACTGTTCTTGTTTTCTTGCTGTTTTTTTTTTTTTAAGTGAAAATTTGCAAGGCTGAATTGGACTATTTCAACATCATTTCATTTTGATTGCTGCTTTGTGTAGTGTATGTAAGACTACAAACTATAGCTGTGAAAGTTAGTTACAAAGCAGTAATGAGTAGCATCTTCAATAAATGTGTTGCACGTAGATGGATTAAAAGTGTGCATGTTCAGTTTTGTAAATACAGTCAGTGCTGTAGAGCCAGTGCTCTTCAATACTGCTACCACTGTAAGGAGAAAAATAGAGTTATCAATAGAATGGAAGTGTAATAAAACTGTAAAATATCTTGGATAAATGTTTTCTTCTTCATCAGATTTGCAGACGTTTTGTTCTAGTATGTGAACTTGAAGGATTTTAAGCAATGAAAACAGCTGTTTGTCATGAAGGTGGGAAAACACATTATGCAGTTACTACATGAGTGGCAATTTTTAGCACAAATTGACATGACTTCACCAGTGACAAGAGATGTACATAAAGTTTATTCCAGCCGAGAGTGTCCATTTTTCTTTTTCCCTTCTGTCAAGTGAAAAGGGTTTTATTCAGAAAGCATGTATACTTTAGCATTTAAGTGCAATGCTTTTCAGCCTCTGCAGGAAATTTAGGTTAACAGCAGAATTTTAGAGAAGTTGTGAGCCAAAGTTTTTGACTGTTCTCAACCTTAAACCAAATGTGTATTTGTGTGAGAACCAGCAAGGATATAATAAAGCATGTGACCTCATATGCTTCAGAATATATTTCTCTTTGAAAGGTGAAGAGTAGTGTGCTAATCTGTTAGACGGAGGTATGTAACAGAAAGGCTTTTGCCAGATGTTGCTCAGTTGGTTTTGAATCAGTTGCTTCAGGGAAGTCACATCCTGATGACAAAGATTGCTGTTTCTCTGGTTGCTGCTAGAAATCAGTAACCTCAAGAAAAAACTGTTGCAGCCTGGGTTCCCATCAGTTTGTGCATTGTAGTAGCAGAATAATGCATTTACATAGCATCAGGCTTGTAGGCTTTTGGGGTTAACTGTAGCTATGGGCTTGGGGAAAGCAAACAAAATGCTTCCTCATTCTCCTTCCAGGCAGCTGTGTACAGAAGGAGCTTCAGTTTAGGATTAGATATTGCATTAAGTTTTGGGGTTTTTTCACCCTTTGTGAAACTCTGTCAGATGGCAAAAGTGGGCTAAGTGATGCATTTTTAGTGTATAGGTGTTTGCAGGAGATGCAAAACAGTGGATTGTCTTGCTCCTGTTATCAGTCTGATTATTCCAAATGTAAGAATCAAGCACTCTCAAGGTTGTTGGATGCTTTCAATGATGCTTTCTTGGGTATTTAAGTCTAGAAAGTATTGGGAAGATTTGGGGATTGGATGGGGAAACAGCTTTCATATTGCTCGTTCCTGCACAAATATCTTGCTTGGGACAGTTAGCACACTCAATCGGTATGTGTAGGCATAAGTCAGCACTTTCTGGGGGATGGAAGCCACTACAACTGAATGCAGAGGGGTAACAGTCCTGTTTTATACCCTGAACAGGCTGCCCAGGGAAGTGGTTGAGTTACCATCCGTGGGGGCATTTAAAAGACATGTAGATGTGGTGCTTATGGACATGGTTTAGTGGTGGACTTGGCAGTGCCAGGTTCACAGTTGGACTTGATGATCTCAAAGGTCTTTTCCAATCAAAATGATTCTGTGATTCTATATGGTTTTCTATTTGGGCTTTTTATGTGCTTTAGCATTCTCTGGGTTTTTGTTGTTGTTTTGTTTTACCTTTTTCAGCACATCACACAGAGGATACTGATAAATTGGCCCCATAGTAAAGTCACATGAAGTTATGGCATCAAACTGTACCTGAAAAACTCATTATTCTCGTTGGACATTCCAGTGCCTTTAACTGTGCTTACTTCTTTACTCCAAAGTAATTTGAATTTCCTCATAATTTTTTCTTTAGTTTAATGCAGTTAAATTTATGTTGTTGGGTGTATTCTGCATTCTTGTTGTCCTTTTCAAAGCTTAAATACTTCAAAAAGTTTTATTTGACAATATTGATCATTGAAATGACTTCCTATTAAGTAATTTTCTTTCTAAAAGGCAGCCATTAATTATGCCTTTTTTCTGTCTCTTAGGTTGTTATTAATTCAGAACTCATTATCCCTTTTTCCTTTTCCTCTGAATAATCTTTCATGAAAGGTCTTGACCAACATTAAATAATAATTAAAAAACTCAATTCTGAATGTAGCTACAGGCTCCCACTTGTTTACCATTTAAAAACACTTTGAAAGAATAGGTTATGAACTGTAAGCGTTCTTTATAAAGCCACAGTCCTCTGGTTTATTCAGACTGTATTTTTCACACTACTGCATTATCCTGTATTTACTTAACGCTTCAGAGCTGGTCCTTCAGGTTGCTGGTTGAACCTACCTTGAAGATGATTTGTGACTGTACTGGTGCCAAACAGAGCTCTGCTTCATGTTTTGTGGAGCACTTCAACCCTTAGCTCTTTGGTGGGGCAGCGAGACTTAATTTTACTTATGTTTTGGAAGACAGATCAGCTGGGAATAGCTTGCCTTCCTCCTTACAGTTGACAGCTTTTTTTCTTGGCTCTACTCCTTTTCCTTTATAGTCTTCAGGCACTCAACAAACTGTCTGGCCCTGGGCATTTAATTTTTCAAGCTGTTGTGTAGATTTGTGTCTCTGACATCATGCTGTAATTTCCTTCTAAGTTTGGACAATCCTCCTATAAATAAAGTCATGTAAATAGTTTAACTCTTTATCATCTTGATGCCTTTCATTTCTGCCTTTATCTTTTAATAGCTAGACTACAGGGGACTGTTTTTTTTTCCAGATATTTCTTCTCCCTGCTGACACAGACCCAGACCTGTAGGTCACACACCAGCCTTGATACTAAGCAATCACTTATATTTTCTTTGATCAAATAAGGAAACATCATTAATGAAAGGAACAATAAAATAAAAAATAAAAATTAAAAAAAAAGCTATTATTCTGCTGTTTAGGCAGGACTGGGATCCTGATGGGATTTTGCTGCCATAAACAGTCCAGACTGTTGACTACAGCTCCTTTAAATAACATGCATCCCAGAATATCACTGATTGGTTAAGAAATCTGATCCTTCTCATCATGTCATACACCAGTAGACATTTACTCATCATATTGTAGACACTTTCTCATCGTATCGTAGATTTATAGCAAGGCTAACTTATGCATATTTGGCACCATGCAAGACTTCCTGGCACTGTTGTGAGCTAAATGGTGATACTTGGTTGGAATCCGGTGATAGCTGCCAAATCTGGTTATTTTTCCTGCTACGGTAGGCATCTGATTCTTGCTAGACGATACCTCTAAATCCTCAAGTCTGCTGGCTTCATCAACAATAGTTGTGCCTAAGCCCTTTATAAAGCCTGTGAAAATAGTTTCTACTTTTTCTTTTGCATTGTAAGTAATTTTAACCGTGCCAAAGCCTACACCAGAGTTTGCCTTTGCACTTTTGGCCCTTTCTATAATTCTATAGTGGGGTAGATAGGGTTAACACATTTTGTGTATCTCATGGTCTTTGTGTGCATGTTCTTCAATGATCCTTCTTTGTCATTCTTGAGATATGCTCAATCACTGGAGCACAAGTGGAGATGCTGAAAGAGACCTTGTCACCCAAACGTGGGCAGACTCTGCCCTGTGCAGAGAGAGATCAAGAGAGAACATCTTCTCTACCTTTTCTTCCTTTTCTGGAGATCTCTGGACTGGAGAGAGAGCAGGAATACCCTCAACCTGCTGTGCATCAAAACAGGAGAGCAGGCAGGTTGTGAAGTGTCTTATCCCCACCACAAGTAAAAGATAATGCCAGGATGACTTGGCAATGTTAAATTTATAGCTGGACTTGATCTTAAAGGTCTTTTCCAACCTAAATAATTCTACAGTTCTATGAATTCTTAGGAGTTACTGACTTGCTGAAAAGGATTTTCCTACATGCTAGGGGTCACATTGTCCTTCCTCACTTGCCCAGCATTATGTTTAGCCCACAACTTTTGTTTGCCCTTTGTTTCCTTTCCTGTCTCCTTTAAGAAACATCCATTTGTAATCCATTCTGTAACTATCAGGCATGGTTTTGATTTTCAGAGGATTTATTGTAGCTCTAGTGATTTCTGCTGTATTGCTTTGATCTTGCCTGTATTTTTAGTTATTAGATTAATAAGCAGCAGTTTCCATTGCTAGATTTTTTAATAGCTATTTATAGATGCTATAGCTGTATCTTCTCTGTTTAGCTCCTTTTAACCAACCTCCTGAAAGCTTTAAAGGTTTAAAATTTACCATTTGAAATTCACCACAGCTGCTTGTCCTTGATGATTGTTGTTGATTAGTTTTTCATGCACAATTGCATACTCACTGCAATTGCAATACAATACTTCTCCCACGTTACCCTATAAAGAAAATGCTACAGTTTCTACGTATTATACAAGATGTAATTCAGAACACCTTTATTTTATGCTGCAGGATTCTCATACAGAGTCAGTATTTTTCTTTAAATTGCCTTTGGTATGTTCTGTAAATATCCGATTCTGGGAAAGATGATGTAAAAGAGGTTTGGTAAGTCTTATTTTTCTATGTGAAGCTAGTCTGTCAACAGTATATGCACAGGATTTCTTGGAAAAACTGCAGTTTGCTTAGTCTCACTTCCAGTAAGGTAAGGAATAAGGTCTCTTTGAACTGTCACTGAATGACAGGCTTTGCTTACTTCAGGGTGTGTGGCAAAGAGAAGGAGGTATTTTAGGCTGAACATTGGCATGGTTATGTGCAAGAAGCTTTTGTAAGAGCAGAGTATTTCTTGTCCATCTGGTATATTCATGTTTTCTTGATAATAAATAAAATGTGTGCTTTCAACATGGGAAGGCATTTGAATTAAACTATGTCTAAATATTTGCAGATGTTAAAATGTGTGTTGAATGAAAATTGCATCAAGAAATACTTGTATCTACAAGATAGTGGCTGAATGTTTAATTTTCTGAACTTAAAACTGACCAATTCTTCCTCTCTGTAGCTTAGTAGATGGGAAGATAATTTTTTTTATTACTCTAAGTTCAGTCATATGCTTAGGATAAATTTCTATACTAACTAGGTAACTGAAGCAATTCTATTTAAATAATCTGTAGTTCCCTCTTGTTTAAAGTTCTAGAAACAGTAACTGAAAATGACAGAAACAACTGCATGAAAACTTCTCTAGTAAAAAAAAACCCTGTGTACCAAGCTATACATTGTAGATTGGGGGCTGTAAAATAAATAATATCTTGCAAAGATTTGATTTGGTATGTGCAAGTTATCTAGTAGCGGCTCCACACTATGGTGCTCTACCTGTGGCTTAGAAATACGGCACTTAATCAAATCCTGTGCTGATTCTGTTCCTGAGTTGGTCAACTGCAGACAAGGACCAAGGCAAAAGGCTTTGAAGCTGATGATGTCTGTTTAATTACTTCAAGATTCATTGCTTTCCCTCTTCTTAATTAAGCTAAGGTAATCATGAAATCTGTTTGACAACTGTACTCTAAAAGTCATGAGTTTGTTGCTCGTCTATTTGATAAATGAGTAGGTAGAGGATAATTAGTTTCAGTCCTTTTGCTAGTTCTCAGAAATGAAAGAAGGAACAAAGATGTAGAGTCTCTCTTCTACAAAAATTGCAGTAATAATAGAGAAACTGTGTGGAATAGAATCTGAAAGTTCCAACCAACCAGCCAAAAAGAAAATTCCCATTACCTAACAAGTTCTCTGAATTTTCCCCACTCTTGCTTTCCATGAGACATAAGATTATTTTTACAGGCTGAGGACTTCCATTCCTCTAGGGTGTTAAAAAAGAGCCATCAAATAAGGTTTGCAGACAAGTAAAACCACAGTTTTCCAATATTTATTTTTATTGTTAGTTGGTATGAGAATATTGTCTTAATATGATTATTTTATGCACATGGTACTAAATGTCACTATGTGGTGTTTAATATTTAGATTAATGACTAGAGAAAGTCAGGGGGCCAGTTTCTTTTCAGAGTGTTACTGTAATGTCAAAATTAAAATTTTACTTGTGCTTCGTTAACAAGGAGGTGATTCTTACGGGAGCTTCCAGATAGCCAGACACACTGCAATACTTTCCAAGATGGTGCTAGAATATGAACCATGAAAGTATAAATATGCAAAACATGCACTCATGCTAGATTTCATACTTACATGATTTTGCTACAGTGAAGTAGTATGGGACTTAACAAATGAAATTGACAGGAGATCTCTAGTAAAACCTATGTAAATACTTACTTTGAACCTATCATTTCCATTTGGAAGCCTCTATGAATTGCTTAGGGATAAATATATTAGCAGGTGGGGAACAGCCAAGGGGATTTAAAGTCATTGTGCCCTTAAATATCCAAAGGAGTAGCAGCAATTTAGTTAGGATGTAAAAAATGGGCAGGATAGAAAACTTTAAAATGTATAAAAATTAACATTTGGATTTTGCAGCCCTTCTCCGTAGTATGGGTACAGAGCATTAGACTTGTGCCAGATGAATGGGTAAGATTATTCTTATTATGATTAATTTATAAATGATATAAATATTGTATCAGCTGCTAGAGTTCTGCCTGTTTCTGTATCTGTTCTTGCTAAATAAATGTTTTATTAAGAAATAGATATTTAGAAGAATGACCTTGTCCCTCTTTTACTCTGCTGGATTGCCTATTCACCATTTACTTACTGTGGTGTTGTGGGTCAGCTGCATTGTGTAGCTGTTAATGGGTTAATCTAGTCTGGAGTTTTACAAGTTGTTACTAATTTTGTAGTCATTAACATTATGTAAGATAACTCTTCCTGGACTGTGTGTCGGACATTAGGAATTCCAGAAGCAGTGCAGAGAGAAAACCACAACTTAGATCAGAGACACAGTTATGAAGGTCTTTCAGTTTTACTCCAGCATTTTTCCAGGTCTGCATTGTTACTTTCTCCACACTGTGGATCAGGCTGCATTCCTGCCCCAGTTTTGATGGCAGGCTGGAGGAAGCATCTGCTCAGGGCTATTCTCTACCTTGCATTGTTAATAGCAATGAAGACAGGCTGTTTCATTGCTGGTGTTGACTTTCATGAGTAATTTATGTTGATTGTGATTTGGCCCCAGGTAATATAGATGTTTGCATGAAAATGTCCTGAAGACAGAACGTTTATTAGCATGGAAAAAAAAAAATCTGACTAACGTGACCTTTTTGGAGTCCTTGCTTGTGATGTTCACCCAAATCTATCTACCCGGGTTATGTGCTTGTGTACCTCTACACTCTTTGTAACTTCAGCTTCTACATCCTATTTTCAACACATCAATCACACACAAAAAAATATATATATAAAAAAATTATCTGCTGTGTCACTTGCATTATTTCAAAGATTCTCTTCTGTCTTGATCTTAGATATCTGATTTCACGAACAATCTTTGAAATACTGTACTTTTTTTGCTTCCACTGGTGTTTCAAAAACATCCAAGTGACCCTGGAATCCTGCTGGGGAAAAATGGCATTTTCCCAGCAAGGTACATTGTTCCTGGGGGACTCCACCAGGATACATGCTCTTTCATCTCTCTCTTAAGAAATTTAGACCTATAATTTAAAGAGCTAGTTTGGGGTTTTGTTTTTCCTATTTTTTCTTTTTTCTTTTCTCACAATATATTTCTTGTTCTGAGAGAACAGAACATTGTCTCAATTCTTCCTGCTTTAACAGAGCAAGCCTGTCTTTTCAAGAACAGATCATTATTTCTTGGTGTATCCTGTTAAATTTTGCATGCCAATATTATTGAAGTCTCCAAAAGAGATGTTTTGGAATGCTTTTCTCAGCTACCTCTGTAGCCCTCAGGAATCATTTTCTTCCATGCAATTCACTTGTTGCTGGGTTGTGGGTTTTGTTGTTGTGGTGGTTTTGTTTTCTCCTTCTGTGGTATGTATTTTTTAATCAGCCTTGTTTCTCTAGAGAATTGTAGCTCCCATTCCTTAGGTTTAGCTACCTAGAAACCTTCAACAAATTTTTGCTTCCTAGAGACTGTTTCACAGCTGTAAGCCATCCAAGCCATAACCTTGTGAATGATTTCTTGGACACAGCTACCAAACAAAAGTGTTTTGATGCTGAAGGCACCATAGGTCTTCAAACCAGATGGTTAGGAGAAGGTGTTATCCCGTTCAATAGCTTGAACCATGGGGTCACACTGTAGTATGTCTGATGCCATCCTTTTTAGTAATTGGCTGAAAGCCTTTGGAGAGAAGCATGCACAATAGGAGAGAGTATAATGAAAGACAGAGATTGAAGCAGCTGTTCCTGGAAAGTTCTGGGCCATCTTCCTTTTATTCTGTTTTTCCTTTCTTCTTTATGTGCAGAGTTGGTAGTGAGAACAGTTGTTTAAATGTTTCGTATGTGATTTTGTTCACGGTTCTACTACTGGAACAACTTTAGATTCATGCTTTTTGGTGTTTGAATTTCCAGGGAATCTGAACACCCATGGTTTTTGCTGCCTTCAGTTTTGCAGTTGGAAGCACTGAACTTTAACCCTCTTATTGTTTAGGCTTGCTGTATTTTTCCCTATCCTCTTTATTCTTTATCCTCTTTATTTCTTTTACTTAAATTAGTAAAGAGTGGTGAATATTTTTTTAATGAACAATTTATTTTAGCATATTTGAGGGGTTTTATTATAGTTGCTCGAAGTCAAATTCTCCTTTTTGCAAAGAGCAAATGAAACATGATAATACTATTTAAATTACTCTATGTAATGTTCAGAGATGCTTAGATTTCAGCTTAATCTCATCCACAAAGGTGAATTTAATCTATTGAGACACAGGAGACAAACTAGTTTCATTTTACTTTGCTATTGGTAGTCTGAACATGTGTTCAATGTATCTTTTCTTGTTTATGCAAGGGAACAATGTTGGAAGCAAATGCTCATTTCTAATGCTAACTCTTGCCATGGATCTTATAGAAATTGATGCTTCTATGAAGTCCTCATCCCTATAGATGAGTGTGTTTACGAGAATCTCAGCTGTTGTTTAAAGGCGGGTGTTTGTATATCACTGTCATTATGTTGGAAGCAAATTTGGAAACATTAGCCCTACTGTCCAGAAATCTGCAAACAAATATGCAAATATAGATTTCATCTGGTCTTGTAATTGGGGGGTGTTGTTCATGATTTCTGAATATTTGATGTACTATACTTATTCTATCTTATACATAGAGCCTAAATAGTGAAGAGTCTTTATTGCTGAATTTCTACTGTATAGAGTTTGATTTAGAAAAGACTGTCAGAGTCCAAAAAAATATTTGCTTACTGATGTAACTTTCTATAATCAACCACTAACTAAGGTTATGAATAAGTGCTAATTGCAGTGACACTAGAAAACTAGCAAGGATGAAGGAGAAAGGAGTGGTTCACCCAAGCTTACTCTTCTCTTTGGTTCCATACATGGATAAAAATAGAAACTCTGCTGCATTCAAGGATCTCTTCTTGGGTTGTATCAGTGATGCTGTATTCCAGTAATTTAAAATTGTGCTTTTGTTCCTTCAGTCTGAATGAAAAGACTCACATTTATGGTTCAACTTGAAGTTGCAGAATTACATTCTGAACTGGATGACAAATCTAGATGGCTGATGTCTGAATTAGTGGTTATCTCACACACTGCTGGAATTTTACAGCCGTTGCTCTTCCTTCTTCTTTAATTTTCTGGACCTTGATTGTTCATACTTAGATTTTAAAAATAATGATATTATAACTTGTACCTATACATAAAGCTATGATGGTTGCTTATCCAGTGTGTAAATGAGTTAAATTTCTTCTCAAAATGATGTTCTGAGGGTCTTATAGACCAAAAGACATCCAGGTTTCCATTATTGTTTCTGTAGGGTATGCAGCTGCGCTAAAGAAAAGATTAGATTTTTTTTCTGGTCAGAGTAGCCGCAATTGGCTCTAGACCTGTCATTACATTGGGAAAATTCACCTCAATATTTTAAATGCGCTGTGTCTATTATTTTTTTTCTCCATTACACTTGTAAACTATTTACTTAACCATATTATGCTAATTTTATTTGGGATGGAGGGAACCATATTTATTAGGTGATGAAAGTTCTAAATTTTGCCTCCGTACTTTATGGATCTGAAAATCTGCCTTTCATCTCTCGGGCATTGTCAAACTGAGGTCATTGGTGTCAGGGGAACTGCTAAGTTGCCTTTTCCCAGGTTGCCCCCACAATCTTTATACTTTTTATATTTTCCCCTCATTCTTACTGTTATTTTTCTTTTCATACCTCTTTTCTCTTGATTGATCATGGGTAGAACTCCTACCCTTCTTTTTACACAGGCCTCTGGTTTTGTACCTCTAGGCAAACCGATGTCTTAAATTTCCATACCTCTATTCTTCAACTTTTTTCCTTTAAATATGGTGCCCAGAAATATAGCTCAAGGGCTATTTCTCCTGCGCTGGTAGAGCAAAACATCTGTGCTCCTGTTTTTATTGTGCATTCTCTCAGCAGCACAAACATTTTGGTGCTTAATAAAATGAAAGCTAATGACAAAGTTGCAGAATTTGCATTTTTTTTTTCTTGTGCCTGCTTTTTCCCAACATTCTAGATTTTTATCTCAAGTCCCAGTTTGGATGACTTCTGGCCTCCTGTAAAATATTCATTAACCAGAGTCACAAAGGTTCTGTTAAATACAGCAGAGCTTTTCTGAAAGTTGGTGATTTCTTCCCCCTGCCCCCGCAAGAATCTAAGCAGAACATTTTTTGATTTTACGGAACAGGAGACTGAGTATCCCATTGCACCTTCTGCAGGTAGACATCTTGCAGTAGTACCACTGGTTGGGCTCAGGTTTTGTGGTCACAGTTACACCCTGAACTCAGGACAATACTGATGTGACCCACAGAGTTGCTACAGACACAGACTGAAGAGGCTGTTAAAGCAGATCAGGACAACAGGATGAAAGATTGATATGAGATTCTCAGTGTCTTCTCTTCAGCCAGGCTGTGAATACTTTGACCTTACTTGTCCTACTTTGTTATTGACAGAGAGCAAACAAGCTGGGGGAAGGAGATGACATGCTTGTGAAACACCTGTTCCTTACACACTGAACCATCATTGATTGTTACCAAACTCGCCCCACAACAGTTATTTCTCAAACCAGAAACTCAGTTTGTTTTGTCTTGTTTTAAAGTACAAAATTACTCAGCATTAATAATGATGTGCATAGTGTTTAGCTAGAGAGAACATTAAATTAACTTTTCTTCTTGAAACATGTCATATTTAACATGAAAGGCATATTTGCCTAGAGCTTAACTGGTACCAATAGAAATAACATAGCTAATTAATGTCAGCTCATAAAACTAATGACTGTGTTCTTTCCCAGTGGTAGCATCAGTTCATATGGTGGCATGTACAGTGTCTTTACTTGTAGTCACTTGGCTTGGAATTTTTGCTAAATGAGAAGACCTGTTCAGAGTTTCTGCTTTATGTTCTTCATCTGGCAGTCACAGAAAGCATATGTTCTCTTCAAACAAACCCAAAACAGGACTGGGCAGCTATGATTCATCCTGTTTCTCCTTTTTTTTTTTTTTTTTTTCTTTTTTTAATTCTGTATGCTGTTGTATTTCAGTATCATTTCTTTTTGAATCTTTTAACAACACTAAACCCAGCATCCTTCTGTTCTCAATAATCATTAGGACAGATCTTTTTTATGACTAAGTTTGCAAAACCCCATCTTGGGATTTGTATGCTTATGTCAGCACTTACACAATGCAGACATTCAGAGAGAAGATCTGGAAAGTTTTTCAAGGCATCTTATTTTGAAATTTCAGCATTTATGCAAGTGATTCTTGCCCCTTGGGATGAACTCTGTTAAATTCAATTGAGTTCCTGTGAAGCTAAGAATACACTTTACTTTGCTGTGGGGCAAATGATGATGTTAAAGCTTCAAGGCTCCTGGCTACACAGCCACCAAAAGCAAAATTCCATCTGAGTTCAGTGATATTATCCCACCCAAAGCCTAAAACTACTATTCAGTTAGTCACTGAGTATCACCAAATATGCAGATGGGGAAACAAGTAGCCATGAACATGTAGCAAGAAAGGGAAAAAGGGAGGAAGAAAAAAGATTGGGTTCTTAAAAACCCGAGAGCTGCAAGGACAGGCAAACTGAGGTCCATAAAGACATATAAGGCAGTCAGCATGGCTTCACCAAGGGGAGGTCATGCTTAACCAGCCTCATAGGCTTTTATGAAGACATAACCAGGTGGACAGATGATGGTAAAGCAGTGGATGTGGTCTATCTTGGTTTCAGTAAAGCATTTGACACAGTCTCCCACAGCATCCTCACAGCTAAACTGAGGGAGTGCGGCCTGGACGATCGGGTAGTGAGGTGGACTGTGAACTGGCTGAAGGAAAGAAGCCAGAGAGTTGTGGTCAGTGGGGCGGAGTCAGTTGGAGGCCTGTATCTAGTGGAGTGCCTCAAGGGTCAGTACTGGGATGAGTACTATTCGATATATTCATCAATGACTTGGATGAGGGAATAGAGTGCACTATCAGCAAGTTTGCTGATGACACCAAACTGGGAGGAGTGACTGACACGCCAGAAAGCTGTGCTGCCATCCAGTGAGACCTGGACAGGTTGGAGAGTTGGGTGGGGGAAAATTTAATGAAATACAACAAGGGCAAGTGTAGAGTCTTACATCTGGGCAGGAACAACCCCAGGTTCCAGTGTAAGTTGGGGAATGACCTGTTTGAGAGTAGTGCAGGGGAAAGGGACCTGGGGGTCTTGGTGGACAGCAGGATGACCATGAGCCAGCACTGTGCCCTTGTGGCCAGGAAGGCCAGTGGCATCGTATTAGAAGGGGGTGGTCAGTAGGTCAAGAGAGATTCTCCTTCCCCTCTACTCTGCTCTGGTGAGACCACATCTGGAATATTGTGTCCAGTTCTGGGCCCCTCAGTTCAAGAAGAATGGGGAACTGCTTGAAAATCCAGTGCAGAGCCGCGAAGATGATTAAGAGAGTGGAAAATCTCCCTTATGAGGAAAAGCTGAGGGAGTTGGGTCTCTTTAGCTTGGAGAAGAGGAGACCTCATTAATGTTTATAAATATGTGAAGAGTGAGTGTCACAAGGATGGAGCCAGGCTTTTCTCAGTGACAACCAATCATAAGACAAGGGGCAATGGGTACAAACTGGAACATAGGAGTTCCACTTAAATATGAGAAGAAACTTCTTTATGGTGAGGGTGACAGACACAGGAACAGGCTGCCCAGGTAGGTTGTGGAGTCTCCTCCTCTGGAGACATTCAAAACCCATGTGGACACATTCCTGTGTAACCTCATCTGGGTGTTCCTGCTCCAGCAGGGGGATTGGACTGGATGATCTTTCGGGGTTCCTTTCAGTCCCTGATGTTCTGTGATTCTGTGAAGGCATTTATGTGTCTGCAGAGTTGGAATGGTTTGGTCTTTGCAGAGGTGCCAAGCATTTGGCAACTGCATTTGAAGTTAGTGGAATCGCATCAAATGACTTGTCATGACCTGGAAGACCTGAAAAACAAGTAAAACAGCTGTTGAGAACTAGAAGTTCCTGCTAGGACAATAGCAAAGCAAGGGAAAAGTCCAGAGGACATTATAAGTGTGTTTAATTCAGTTAGAAAGGATCATTCCTCCTGCTTCTGTCAAATATTGATTGAGGACAGTCTTGCCTTATCACAAATCCGAACCACAAATATACCCACGCAAAAAAAATTTTTAGTCACTCCTCATTTTCAGATTTCTCTAACAAACTGCTGCATTGTGTAAACAAGCCTGAAACACTGCTTTGCTCTACCATCACATGCAGCCTCTTGCTTTTCACACCCTCTTTGTCCAGCATGTGTGACCTCAGACTGTAAATTCCCACTAGGCAAGTCTTTTCTTAGTGGAAGACACTTTGTTTAGAATTAGATGAAAATAAAATACAGGAAAGGACAAAGTCTTTGTCTTAACAAGGATTGTACCAAGATATTTCACCATCAGTCACCTCATCTGGAGTTAATTGTTACAGGTTTCAAAAATTAGCTCAAGTATGCAGCATAAAATTGTTCTTCTGAGAGCAATAGCTGTAACTTTAGGTGTAAGAAGAGGTGAATAGACTTTTGGCATTGGCATATGAGGAAGTGGACTTAAAATGCTTCCTTTGATAAATGCAGTGCTGAGGATTTCATGTAGGACATGTAGTCCTTTTAAGAGACTGTTCTGTAAATGTGTTAAAATGGACTTGGGGTTATATTTTATACAATGTTAGGGAAACAAGTACCACTATACTTGTAGATTTGATGTACTTTCTTGATAATCATAGTTTCTCTGACACTGGGGGACTTCATGTGAATCAGATCTCTCTCTGAAGGGCTGCAGATAAAAAAGTAGCTGCTGAAAAGACTTTCAGTGGCTTCAGCAATCGTTTAGAAAAACATGAAACCCAAGAAATACAGAACCAGGCTTCAAGGTAATATTTCAGCCCATGAAGGACCTCACTCTCCTTACAAGCAATTGTTCAGTATTTTTCAGTTCCATGCAGCATCATCTCCACCTTTCCTTGCTTCCCTCCCATGGAAGGCTAAATTACGTTCTGATGAGTTTTCTGCCTCGTAGTCTATAAGGAGAAGGGGATAAAAGAAGAAAAGGTCTAAGAGTTCATGGATCTCAGTTCACCTTTTCCCAAGAATGAAAAACCCTCTTTGCCTGAATAGCCTTATGTGCTGTCTTCTCACTTTCCTGGGGAACCTGTAATGGTTGAGTGCTAAAATAGCCACGCAAAGGATCTCTTCCCTGTTCTGTGCAGCTGCCCTAAAAAAACGAAGATGGCAATGTTCGGTCTGCCCATAGGATCAGTCTGACTCTTACTCAATCCCTTTTGGGGAGGAGTAGAAATCATACTGGACTTGCATCCCCTCATCTCCATGTTTCCAGCTGCCCTGCAGTAACCGCAGCATGGGGACTGTATCAATACCGCAGTGCAGTACCTCATGGTCTCGGGGCACTCTTGTGGCCAGTACCACTTCATTTTCCAAAAATTACTTACAAAATGTGAGTTCCTCTGTGTGACACTGGCTGGGCAGCTTGCTTTGGCCCTCTGCACTCTCCAAAGACTGATCTCAGGGTGTTCCCACTGCAAATTCATCTCAGAAGGTGGGAGGAGAATGAAATCTGGACCACCTTTTCATTTGTGTGCTGAGTATTGCGCTCCTCTAGTATGGTGGTCTCTGGCAGGTTTGTCCTTTCTTGAGAAGTTTATCATTAGTTACGTAGCTGTTGAGGAAGGTGCAAAACTGGGAGAAACGAACAAGCTGCTGAAATGTTCACAAATGCAGTACCGTTGCAAAAGCGAGCTGTTTGCCTGGCAGTCATTTTTCATTTTGATCCTCAGAATTGAATGCCTTATTTTTATTTCACTGAATATTTCAATAAATTCACCTTTTGCCACCAGCATTCATCATCTATGTTTTCATTCTTGCATCATTTAAAAATCTCTCTACCTTGATTTTGATGTTTGGCATATATTTATTTCTTTACTTGTTTACTTAAAGGCTTATGCCATTAAGCAGCCTGCCACCAAACCAATAAATGGGTAAAGAAATAAATGTGTTAAAAGAAGCTGTCTGCACTGCAATTTATGCAGAAGCAGTTGACTCTTTCAGGTTCTTAAGGGCTGCATCATAGCTTTGAAAGTGACTGGCTTGAACAGTGAATTGAGTTTCATTGATGGAGCTGACCTCCAGGAAATCTCTTTATTTTCAACTGCAAGAATAAAAACTTTTCCTAGTTTTGAAGTTTCTCTTTTTCTTTAGTTTTCTTTTTCTAAACTTCTCTTGATGATGTTAGGAGGCTGGGGCCATAGACAAGCTTTTTTTATACCATTTTACCATTTTGCTTTTTCTTATGCTCTGGCTTTGACAGATTCACTCAGTGAATTGCTTTACCTTTTTGGATTTTGAGCTCTGTTTTGTCCCTAATTTCTTTCAGGAATGAAGAATGTGGCAGTAAAGATGCCTTAAAAACATGATTCTTAAATTTCACATGTAATAAAGTATACGTAACTCTTTACTCGAGTTCAGCCTGACTGAGCAATGGCCTGAAGATACGTTGTAACTCTGAGCTATGCCTTTTGCAAAACAGACTGTAAGGGGAAGTGGGAAAACAAAATCAAGGGCTACTTAATTTCCACTCACTTCTTTCATTCCATTCATAAGGAAAATAGCCCTCTACTTTTTTTATCCAACTTTTGGGCAATTTGGAGCCAACATAAATATATGGGAATTGCTGTAAGTTGAGCATCATTCAACCATAATGTACTTACAAAACTAGTAGGAGCTAAGAAAGTATTCAAAATGCAGGTGCAAAAAAATCAAGAACCACAGCAGCATTTTTGTTATTCAATCTAGCTCCCAAATCTCCTGCAAGTGCTCTGAGCTGATTCTCAGTGGAATGATTTGACTGAAAACCAATTAGAAAAAGCATATATGAGCCACACTCCTACACAGAGGTGCAAAACACTACACACACCAAGTAAGCAGAAATTGCTCTGTAATTAGACTTTTCTGCCCCAAGTCTCTTGATGTTACCTAAAAGACAGGTTTCTGGTTTCACTGTCTTTAGAGAGGAGTTTTTCCAGGATACAGGCACTATGCTAGCCACTTCGGCTGAGTTATTTTAACAGCAGTGTACTAGGATGAGAAATAATTGTTGGTGTAATGTTTTGTGTGTTGTTGGTCAGGCAGTATCACCAAGCCTTGCTCTGAGATGTTGTGAACTTTCACAGTTATCCTTGAAGGAACAGGATATCAGGAACAGGTGATGACAGTGCAGGTCTTAGCAGCATGAAACCCAGTTTGTCCTCTGGCTGGCACATGGAGCAAGACATTTATAAAATGAGGTATTTAAGAAGACGTAAGTGTAGTTGTGTTAAATTAAGATGCTCTAGAGCTACTGGGGAGGTGCAGAAAAACTGATGGTGTAGGATGTGCTTAGATAGCTGCAGCTGCGCAATGGTAATAAACTGGAGGCTAGTACTAACTACCTCAAATAGCAAAAAGCTTATAGGATGTTGGGAGCCTTTCTCTATGAGAGTGGGATTACTTGAAAATAGTGTGTTTGCAACTTACTCATCTGCAGTGATATTTATGGAGGATAAGTAGTTTCAGCCTTGGTCCTCACCAAGTTTACTCTGTTCCTGTTGCCATTTTTTCTAAAACCTTTCTTTTATATTTTTTCTTTAAGTGGTTTGGTGCATTGTTGAGCATGCTTAGAAGACTCAAATCCAGAGTGGATTTAGAGTGCTGGAATGCTTCATATCTGAATCCAAAATGTCCTAACGTGACTACCCTTGGTACTCTCCGTAGCCAAGAAAGATGAACGACAACACAATTTTCACTGTCTAGGTAATTGTCAGTTTTAAACAGAGGTGCCTTAGGTGGCCAGGGAAGGTAGGCTAGCATTTTCTGAAATATTTTCCTGAGCTTAGGTGCTTCAGTGCATCAAGTGCCAGCTGAGTGAATACTGCCTTCAGTGGAAGTACCGTTCAGCTGTACTTTTCAGTGGTCTGTTTATCATAGATGCCCTGACACATGTGCAATATCTCAAATAATGTCAAAATTTGTATCAGATGTTGTGACAGAGTCACTATTCAGCTACAGCTGGTCTGAGATTACCAACACTCAAGTCTTCTCCTGTGAATACTCGCATAAATATCAGATACTATTGTTTTTTTCCTTTCCTGTTTTTCCCCTTTGGGTAAACTAGAAGCCAAGAGCAGAAGATGTTTTGTAGTCAGTCTGGATTCCACAGCAAATGGTTACAGTCATTGGGTTCTAAGCAAAATAGTGTTTTTAATGGATTTATTGTATCTATTTTTCTTATCTAATATAACCGTCTATCTCTCAATACTTTTGGTAAGCTTTCAATGTTTATATCAACTTTCATGACTCTAGTGTGGGCTACAAACTGGCTGTAAATGAACTGCTTAGAGGTCAAGAGAAATCTATTGTGACACTGTGAGTGTCAACTCCCTTTAAGTTGATTTACTGAGCTCAGAAGTCACAGGTGGGATGCTCACTGAATACTACCTGAGGTTTCTCTTCATTGCACTGCTGTAGTTTGTGGTTGTATACCTGAGCATGGGAAACAATTTATGCAAGGTTTGTTTATCTTGCCTTTTTTTCTATTATTCATTTTTATTTTTAACACTAGCATCATAGAATAGGTGGCTGATCTCACAGTAGCTCCTGTCAGAAACTGAGTTTGTTATGGGCTTTCCATATGATAATTTATATGTCAAATTACCATGTGTGTTTGTTTATGATACAAGTACATACACAATGTAAAAATGAAAAAGTAAAAAAAGGGATATTTCTGTGCCTGAAGGATACATTTTGAATGGCTGTGGGACATTCAACTATGTGGCTGAAGTCTATGAATGTATAAATGACTAATATATATTCATGCTGTTAGTAGCAATTGAAAGGCTCCTACTCTCCTGACCACAATAAACTTCATTCTTCTCCATTTGTGTCTTCTCCTTTCTACCCATGGGGAAAATGGCCTTAATACCCAGTGAAACAGAAAGGATTGCTGGAGAGGAAAGTGTTCAGAAGAATGTCTCTTTTCATGTGTGTTTCCCCCCCCCCCTTTTTTTTTAATTCTCAGAAGTTGCCTCAGTCTTCCTCTGCCATAAATATAAAGCCTGCGATAGCGTGAGTTCCACACGCACAAGGACACCCATGACCTTGGTTTTATACCCGAGGGTGCCAGGCCTGTTGGAGTTACTTCTGACCATCACTCTAATTGTGTTCCTACTGCCCCGTAGTTCTAAAGCTTCACCTCCATTTTTTAGCAGATTTGTCATGGTGTTAAGGTGCTAATCAGAATCACTTAAGATATAATAGGCGTAGCAAATCTGTCCCCCTATTTCTCTCTGCATGTTCAGGAGCCTGAACGTAGAATCTAAAAGCCCATTGAAGACAGTGGTTTGACCATGACTGATTTTGCTGAGATTGTTCGAAAATGTGTATTGACAGTGGCTTTTAGTTGAAAAGGCTTCCTTCATTTTGTCTTCCTACTTTAGAAAATGCTACCAAAGAGTCTCTAGCATCTAGGAAAGGAGTTGCAATAGAATTAAAAAAAAAAAAAAAAAAAAAAGATAAAAAAATGAAGTGGGAGAGTAGTAGGGTTTTTGGACAATGAAGATCATGTTATCTGCACTCGAACTAATGCATTCGCGGAAGCAGTCATGACATGTGGGATGAGAGTGGAGTAACCTCTAATTCAAGCATTTTCAGATGAAACTCCTTATGACTGAAGATGGAGGGTAAAGAAGAATGAAGCAGTTGGGTTGAATGGGAACAGTGTAATGTTGATTAAAAGTATCAACACTGCAACAAGGTTAAAAAGTGTCTCAGTCTCAAAGTACTAAAGTCTCCACAGGAGCCCTGAATGGTTTCAGGGATGAAGTGGGCTCAAAGGCTGAGGTAAAGAGAGATGTTCAACTGAAGTATCACACCATGTTTGCCTGCAAAAAAGAATAGGAAAATGCTTGAAAGATACTTAACCTAGGAGAAATAATTGGTGAGGATAAAGACAGCAGTAAAAACAAAAGGTTGGATGGAACTTCTTTTAGTAGCATTGGTATCAGTCAGGTTGTTGCAGGTTGAGATAATGAAGCTTTAGTTAGGTTAGGTTACATTAAGACTGTGAAGGTCACAGGCACATTTGAAGATTTGTAGGGTCACACCAAGCATCAATTTTTAACCTGAACTGCCTCTTGACATCTGTTTCAGCAGCAATAGTCAAGTTGGTTGGTTCACAGGAAGTTTTTGTGCTAGTCCTTTTTCCTCTGCAACTTTTCCTCATCCTAACTTCTAGATGAAGTCTGTGTTCAGATATATTTGGGTTGGGATGGCTGGTTCAGGTCAGTTTTTGTGCTTTCTAAACGTCTTTGTCCTTCTTGAATCATAACTGCAAATCAGGGTTTTTCTTAGCCTCTTCTGAAGAGATGCAAGTCTGCAGTAGTGGTGTACCTCTGAGGATGAGGATCCTGAGGAAATGTGGGTGCAGTGAGGACAGTGAGGTATTCAGATACCACTGGCTGAAACCACCAAGACAGGGACTCTGAAACCTCCCGTTCTGCAGCACCACACTTTTCATTCTTTGTCTCAGAATTCTTTACAGCTTCTTTAGGAAACATGGACTGAGGCTTGTGAAGAACTTTGTACTGATGATATGCGGCAATGTTTCTTTTTCTCTTTGGCACTTTTAAACCAGTAGCACTTAATCTCTGACAGTAATTTTATTTGTTTGGTTGGTTTTTAGTTGGGCATATCCCTTGTCCTTGGAAATTTTGTGACGTTTCATTTGGAAGATAGAGTGGTTGTTTCTCATAGCACTGTTTATTGTTTGATTCCTAAACAGTTCATATGTGCGTTTTATAAGAAGAGTTAAAGAGTGTTTTAATTGACTATATTTAAACAGTTTGTGTGTGTTGTGAGGAGAAGTAGAGATACCAGAAAGCAAGAATGTGCATTTCAAGTACAATCAGTTCTGTGCTTGGTTGCAGTGTCTTTTGTTGCTTAGAGGCTGCTGTATCTTTTTACATGGAAGATGCTGGTCATAATGAATGTGGCCTGATGTTTGGCAATTTATTTTCTCCAACCACTGGCTTTGATTGTCTCTTTAACAACAAACACCCTTGAGTGAAATCCTAATGTCTGACATGATACCTTGCTGCCTGAGTTATGAAAAGTAAAAGTCCATGCAGAACCCAGGTTTATTGAGAATTAGATTCTGCACTTTTAATGTGTTTATTGAATCATCTGCTAACTGATGAAGAAAGAAAAAGTTATTGTGATTAATACAATAAATATGTTTACTACCACTGCCATTTTATTTAACCCACATTAATATTGGATTTTGTTCTGTGGACTAGATTATTTTAATCCAATATTTTTACATTACTGCCAGAGGCAGGTAGGAAACATTCTGTTAAATGCACTAGAAAGATAGAGAGGTGATTGAGTATGTAGTAGACATGTCTTGTGACTTAAAAAAAAATATAATTCCTAGATTTATCACCTAATGTATCTATTCCTCCCATGTCTGGAGAGTAGTCTCATGATTTTAGGAGGTATGAAAACCTTAGTGAGAAAAGATAAAAATGAAAAATGAGAACATCTGTTTGTTTATTGCATAAGAGAATATAATGTCTGGAGGTTAGGCAGGAATGCAATTTTTTTTTAACCTTTTTTCAAAGAGGCAGTAAGAGAACACTTGAACATATTAATAACTATCTTGGAAGATCAACTGGCAGTTCTATAAACATTTTTTCCATGGCTAAATTACAGCTAATTTTGGTGAATGATTATATTTATAGTCACTGAAATTTTATCACTCTTCAACTTTTGTCAGTCTTCTGGAATAAGGCAGAACATGGTGAATATGGGCATATGTCCTGCCTCACTTTACATTAGAATTAATTTTTGGCTTTTAAAAGTTTTTCATTTTAAAAATAAGGTGGCTTTCCACTTCAAAATCATGAAAGGAAATAGCTGAGCAATGTGGAGATGATTTTTTGCTTTATATTACCAGTGGTTCATTTTAGTGCTCACTGGCTTTCAAAAGCACTGTCCAGGGCATTTAAAGAGATGATTATTGCTTGGCAGCATCAATACTATTACGTTCTTTGATATTGCAGCTTAGTGGAAGAAAGGTTAATAAAATTATTTTCCCATTGGAAAATGCTGTTCCATCAAACTACATTATTGTATTAGATTTGTTTATTTTCTCTCTGAAGATTTAAAAATTTGCAAGATCCATGCTGCTTTTAAACAACTGAGCTCTAAAACCAAACTCCTTTGCCAAACAGAATTTACATTCTCTGTACATCCCGGCTTCAATTATGGGCAAGGACTTTTGATTTCCTGCAGGCTCAAGGCAGGAGGCTAAAGATCATCAGCTGCACTAATGTCCACTGCTGGTTAATCCATTATTAGTATTATTGTTTGAATCACAACAGTGCATAAATGCCTTAATTAGGAATGTGATCCATGTGTGCCTATGCACACATGTATAGATAATAGGAAACAGTTTTTATCAGATGCCTGACTAAGCAAGTGAGAAAAGAGTAGAAGTTTGGTAAGCACTATTCAGGACCAGTGTGTGTGAATTAATAACAGGGATGTGACAAAGTCCGTGGTGCTGCTCTGGAAGAAATGTAATTGAGAAAAAAACAAGTTGTGTTTGTTTGTTCAGTTTTCACATTGACTTTACAATGCTCCTTTTAACATTCCCCCTTTTTTCAGTGTCCTTTGTTATTGTTCTTTGTTCACCCCATTCTCATGGTGCCCTAGTGGATAAGGGAACCAGCACTAACTGAAGAGATTGCAAAGTGGAGCTATTGCATTTCTTTTTATTGCTAATCATTTCAGCTCCTGGCAGATGGCCTAATTGCCAGAACAAAAGGAAGCTCATGAGAATTGTGGCCGTGGAACTGGCCCAGTGACTTTCAGTAGGATTCATGGCTTATAAGAGCTTGCAGTACATTGGGATAGTAAACATTATTGCTGCTTGAATGTTCTCAGAAGACTTTGAAAAATGAGTCTATTAAATGTAATTTACAGCCAACTGTAACTTAAAGAAATGAAGCAAAATATGTTTAACTGTTTTCTTCATGCTTTCTTCAGGGCAACCAGGAGAGTAGCTACTGTATCTGAACCAGGAGCTTTCTTAACTGATGCTTTCACTTTTCTCTTCAGGTACATAATTCTCATTAATGTTAATGAGCTACCTGCAGATGTGAGATATACAAGCGCATATATTCCGAAGAAAGGGAGCTGTACATATTGACTCCAATTGCCTTGTTTTGTGAATATTACATTAAGTATGTTCCGTCAGGGGGCTAGAAATAGTTTTGTGCAGCAAGCCAAGGAACCGCAGTATTTCTGGGGTTTATTTATTTTTTTTTTAAATTAAAAACCTCCTCCTAGCTCATTTCAATACTTGTTTTCCTTTTGGTTGTTTGAATTGCACCTGCAGCCTCAAATAATAACCCAAAAATGAACCAGGAGTGGAGGAAGCTCTGCTAGATATATCGGAATGTAAATTACAACAGTAAAAGAAAAAAGAAAGAAAATAAAACCTCGAGGTCAGCAGTGGGGCAGAAAGATTGCTGTCTGATTGCTTGGCTTGCCTACTTGCCAAGTTCAATATTGAAGTCATAGGATGAAAAGGCATATATTTAGAAACTTGCTGGGTGGCAAACGTGGAATTGGAGTTTATTGCTTGTACTGCCTTTAGCCACCCCCCCGCTCCACCCTTTCTATTGTTGTTTCTGTTGCTTTGTTCTTGCCGTCCTTTGAATAAGTCTGCAATCCCCTGTAACTGCAGTGGTGATGGAGAGAGAAGAAACTGTTTCTTCTTTGCTGTCTTTCCTTGCATCATGTCAGACACCGGCTTTGCTTGTGCTGAGGCTCTCCCTGGTGTAGCAGCCCCTCAGGGTGCCTGTCCCTTAGCCATAGGTGGATTCCTGCAGCTGTTACTGAACAACGAGATTATCAATATGGCACATTAGGGTTTTAGGGTAGAGCTGCTGTGATATCAGCTCCAACGAGGGATTTAAATAAGGCCAGTGAGCACAACAGAAGGATAAAATTTACCAGTATGTGTTTTTATTGAGTTGCTTCAATGTTATTTGTTGCTGATTTCCAGTACATATACAGCTTACTGTTCTGTTCCCTTTTTTTCAGAATACGAATGTGGATCTCATTAAATTTAAAGCTCAGCTGTGCTGGAAAATATTGCTGAAGTCAGAATCTTCACTAATATCTTTACATATGATAAAACATTGATATTGCCTTTGCCTCGTAGCTGCCCCAATTTAATCAGAGCATTTTATGTCTAGGAGACCTGGTTATTGTGCAAAGTGCTATCCCCTGAGAAGCTGGGGACTTTTTTCAGCCTGGCACAGTTGCTGTGTGCACACAGGCACCTATTTGCTATCACATGGGCACAGGTTGAAGTGAAACAAAGAGCTATTTCACTCTGAATTCCTGTCCTCACCCAGAGCATTCCCAAGGGACTAACATCAGTGTAGTGGGAGGTAAAAGTCATGTTCCTAGTTTACAGGCAGAGCAGCTGATTTGCATAGGCAGTTCATAGAGCTGCCCTAGATTTAGACCTGCTCCTTGATGTGAATGGCTGGGGAGCAAATCCAGGCTGAGGAAGTTTAACTAACGAGGCTCCTCACTGCTTCACACTTCCCTCTTACCAGCAAGGGTTATTGCAAAAAGAATAAGTTCATGGACATGAGTTTCCTGTGTGGAAATTTTTAGTAGGATGGTGTTTCAGAGTACTGGATAAGTGCTCAAAGAGCATGTTCTGAACCTGGAAAGACAAATGGTGTCGATGTGGAGGTGATGCATTGCAGGTGCTTCTTCCCCTGTTTACCTAAGTTCATGCTGGGGCAAGGAGGGGAAGAGCAGCTTTTCCCCTTCTCTTTCCCATTCTCAAAATAGTGTCACTTCCGCAGACACGTCTGGTACAGTGTTTTCTGAGCTCCCCATTAAAGGCTGCAGCTGTATTGCTGCTTGATAAAGATGCGAAACAGTAGTAACAGCACTGACTCCATCTGCTGATTCAGGAAGACATTTAATTAATAAAAGATAATTGTACACATTTCTGTTTGGTTATTGGAAATTGTATTTTACACTCTGCAGTAATTAGTGGTGTGAATTCAGTCACCTATTAGTGGAATTTTTTCTTTCTTAATTTTTAATTGTTTTTTTCCTCAAACATAACATGCTTTATAGCATTCCAGCATGACAGCTAAGACATTTGCATCCTTACATCATGAGATCCTACAAAAAAGTAAAGTTGACCCTTTTCAACTCCTTGGGTGGCTTGAACTTTAAGCTGTGTTTTTCATAGTTGGAAATGTAACTTTAAATAAATGAAGCTGAGATTTTCCCATAGCATGACTCTGATAGTTAAATTTTTAAAATAAAAGATAAAATATAATGAGATTCATGATAAGATGGCATGAGTCAGAAATGTAACCTAACAACTCGTTGTATGCTTTGGAAATCGCTCTTGTTATTTCATGTTATAACCTATAGATCCCTACTAAGATAATTATTAGAGGGCTGCTCTATCATCATTGCTCTATTTGAAAATGCTCCAGTTTCCCTTACTTGCTGTATACAATTATGGAATACAATATGATTTTGAAAGGTATATTCCTTTCTCCTTAAGGAGAAAACATTTGCATGGAAAACAGTTTTACTTAAGTGGTAGCATTAACACTTTTGACTGGAGAAAGAAGACTATCTCTGTAGCTGTGTTAAAGTAATCACTCTTAAAATAATCTGTGCCTTCTGAAACAAACAATTCCCTGTTATTATGAGATTTATATACTGGCTTAAATCTAAGCAAACTGTCCAGGCATGTTGCAGTCTCATGGTAATCCCATTCAAATGGCTCATGCAAGACATAGTAAAAATGGCTTTGGCATTGCTAGTTACTGAAGTGAAATGGAACATTTTTTTCATACCAGGTGAATAATAGCTTATCGTTCAGAAAATAATTGTAATTCTCAGGAACTGGCTGCCAGTAGGTAAAATTCCTAAGTCATATGTAGTTAAGGAACACAGTTGAATATTTTGCATTGCAGGGAGGTCCTCCTTAATATAGTTCCTCATGGAGAATATTTTTTTTTCTTACCTGGAAAAATTGGCCTTTGCTCCAGTTTTGGGTGATGATTTTCTAAGAGCACTATGAAGGCATCTCATAGCTCCTGACAAGACTCTGCAATTCCCCATTATCACCTCAGAATACAGAAGAGAAAGTATTTTTGATTCGTTGTCACATTCAGATAAGGAAGGAAGGAATCCTCCCTAGCAAGTGTGAATAGAGTCCTGTAAACACACAGGTTTACATACAAAGGAAAAACCCAACCCTCAGAAAGGAGCTTTTGGTTGGAAGAATATTTTCACCTTTATAGCCATTTCTGGCATCTTCACATTGCACAGTATGAATAGTAATCAGCAGTACAGCTTTCTTCCCAGTAGATTTTGACTCGGAGATGTTCCTGCAGGAACACCTTGCTTACTTTATTTGCTTTACTGGTGTTTTCTCCTTTTTCTGTGCAGTATTACAGGCTGCGCATGGAAACAGTCTTTTTAAGCTGTGTTGGTACTGACTTGTACTGGATCAACGATCCAAACCATCAGCCTTGTGTTATGCTTTTCCCCTCGCATGAAAATTTGTGAACTTTTATTGAGCATTAACTGTTCTGTTAATTAGCTACCAATCTGGAGCAGTAACAACATATTTAGTTGAAATTAGTAGAAAAGATCCAAGTGCTCTGCCTCGACCTTCAACATACCACCAATGTATTTCTAAGCATTTGTTTTGGGCTTGACTATCCCAATATATTAGTGTAAATGAGATCAGAATTGAACAGGCTGGCACTAGCTGTCTTTGTAATGACCATAATACTCTGAATTAGCTAGTCCCATGCCTTCCATTGTCCTCTGCTTCATTGCAGTTGCTGTCTTTATCACTTCTTCCAGTAGTCTTCTGCAACGAAATGAATCACCTGTACATTTTTCATGCGAATTCCAGGAATTATTCAGAGGCAAGTGCACATAGTCTGTTATCATGCACTTGCCAACAGTCTGAAATCTGCTCATAACAGTCACTGGGAAGCCATAGTTCATTTTGCTGTCACCTAATTGCATGCACCTGCTGGTGACAGCAGTAAAATGTGATGTCTCTGACATGATGGCAGCAGATGGGCTGCTCAGAAGAGCTGCTTCCATTTTTCATCCTAATGAGCATAGTCTTTTCTCTCCTTTTGCCTTTTCGCTGTGTTGGGAAGATACAGAGATATGCTGGGAAAGATGATGGCTGCGGCAGTGGAGCTTAATGCGACACGGCTGTTTTTTTCGTACTTTTCCTAATAATGTGTCAATCAAATATTCATGTATGAAACTTTCTTTTTAATCGAATTAGTGAAAGAAAAGACTTTTACAAATGAAAGGCCTCGCAGGAACTCAGTAACAACAGCAGTATGGTCGTCACTTGTAAAGCTAAAAAAGGGGCAAGATTTAAAGGAAGAGGCAATTTCTATTAGTTTCATTGCTTTTTGATGCTCATACCTAAACTGGGGCTTGTCCATATGAAAGCTTGTCCTGTCGTTCTACCCCTCTCTCCCCCCCTTTTTTTTTGGTTGGTCTAATGGGAAGAGATTTCCTCTCCCTACAAGCCTTGTCTCTCTGCAGCCTGACACTCACTGGCTCTTCTACAAATGTTTTAAAAACTGTACCCTAGTGAACAGTAATGCATAAAGGATTTGCACTTCCTAATGAGACAAAACCAGCACCACCAGCTTGATATATTCCAATGGCAAATGTGCTTAATCAAAAAGAGGAAAAAAAAGGGCAGTCATGAATTTTCTGACAGACTGTTTTCAGGGGATTCAAATGCTGATACATCAGAAACCAATATACCTTGGAAATAAGACTCTTTCAAGAAGTAGTAGTTCTGAAGTGTATATATATATATATATATATATATATATATATATATATATATATATACATATTTTTTTTTTTTCAGGAAAGGTATTTAACTGAGACCAATCTTGAAAACTGAAAAACTAAACATTATTTTGAATAGTTTAATGATGCACTACTATTTAAATTTGTGTTACAAAATCACTAGTGTCCTAGCTATGCCTCACCTACTCCTAGTCACAGACCGAGATTTCATACTGCGTAACCTCTCTGCAGGGAACCTGGGGTGATGGCATCCTGGTTCCAGAGTGGGCTTTTAGGAAAATCAGCCCAAGACATTATTCTATATTTCTGCTCTTCACATTCCCATGGAGTTGTGACCTGAATGCTAGGTTCTATGTGTAAGAATAGGAGGACTTGGGGAGTAAACTGAGAGTTCATGAAGCCCCCTGGCATATTGCAGCTGTGGAAGTGCAGTGTTCTTAACAGAGGTATTTGAGCTCCTGTGAATAGATGATGCTGCAGATATAATTCTGCTGCATAATGCTTTAATCAGTTGTTTGCTGGTGTAAATGCAGAAACATTTCATTTTTCCTGAACTTGATTCTTATCTTATTGTTTTTCAAATTAGTATAACAAATGTTCAGCTGGTGATTCCCGTTGCTGAGCTGTGTATTGCTTGGGACTTTCAAAAGCACTGGAATAACTTAGGAGCACAGTTTCCATTAATTGTCATTTAAGCACTTTGGAAATGTCTTCTCAACATTCAGTCCATAATTCTCCCAGTGGAATGACTCAGGTAATGTTGGCTATATAAAGCTTTTTCAATCTGAGTTTAGAACTGTTTAATATGTGGGGGGTTTATTTAAAGCATTCAATGGACTTTGCTGCTACATGCTGATCGACACAGTCGGGGGTGCAGATAAATACATTGTGCAAATGAGGAAATATGGGCCTCATCAAAACCTACCGAAAGCGATCAAAAATCTCCCACTGTGAGAAACGTTCGCTCAGACCCCTGACAAATAAATACAGGAAAAAGGCAAAGAGATTACACCGCTGGCTACCCTTTATTCTTGCGGTTGAATACTAGCATCCTTCCGGTGTTATTTATTATGTTTCCCAACCCTCTACCTCTCATATGCACATACCTGCACTCCCCTCTCACCGACTGCCCTTTCTCCCAGTAGCATGTGGTCTTTCTGTTCCAGCATATTGCAAGGCTTGTCTTTGAGCAGAGGGAGGTTTTACTTGATTTTGTTGCAGGTGGTTCAGTCCAGTGGATAAGAACTGTTAAAATCCCAGCCAGATCCCAACCCAAAATTTACCTTGAGCCCTGCTCCCTGTCTGCAGACCCCTTTCTTGGGGTCTGTGCTGTGCAGACTTGGCTTGGCTGTTCCTTTAGCATTCCCCCAGCTATGCAAACTCAGACCCAAGTTTCCCTGTCCACTGCATGCGTGGGAGGGAAGAGCTCTGCTGGTCCCACTCCATCTCCTTTTTCCACCCCTTTCTGACTTGGTCCTATCTGCAACACTGGTTAATATTTCCTTGGCAGCGCATTTTTGATAGTATCTTGATAATATGTGCAGAAATTGCTGGCAAGGCTAGAGCACTTGGCTTCTTTGAATTATCGAGCTTGGTTGCATTTTATTGAAGTGCAATTTAGGTATCAGCTGAGATGCATCTTCAATGTATATCAGTTTTGTTTTCCCTTCAATTATGCTCTAAATCTAAATAAATAAATATGTAGCAGTAAATGCTCTGTGGTAAGATTAACAGTCTTCTAGTAGGATAATGGCTCATGATAGTCCTGCTGAGGGGAGAGGAAAAGCAGATAGTTCAGTGAGCAAATTATGAAGTATGTGGGTTAATGAAGTGCCTGTCATAAAACTGATTGTTGCTTCTTCACATCCTCTCCTTTTTGCTAACAAAGCTCTTAATAATGCAAACCTTGGAAAACTGAACATTCCTCTTTATTTTTCAGTGCACACCCATATTGCAAACCAAAAAAAAAAAAAAAAAAAAAAAAAAAAAAAAAAAAAAATCAATGAAATGTTTATTCTTCTCAATCCAAGTACATATATGATTAAGTTAAGGTATGGAAGTAATGTAACTACTTATTGAGGAATGTAAATCCTCAAAGTTTTGTTTTGGATCCTATTTCTACTAACAAGGCATTTTTAAGCTTATATTACTGTGGAGTTTCATGATGCTTTCCTCTTCTAACCTATGTCTTCTTGATAGAGAGAATTTTACCTTTTTTTAAATACAAAGAGGAAAGAGATCAAATGCACCTCTCTGCATGTTTGTGTTCACTGTTTTATGTAGCTCCCTAAAGCCATACAGTTGTTTAAGAGATTATCAAAGTGGTTCATATACAAAACAATGAGCTTTTGATTTCATTTTTTCCTGTGTGCAGTGGGTTTTTACCCTGGAGTTATGACCTATACTTACAGCTAAGGAATTAAAAAAAAATACAATTCATACCTACAAACCCTGTCCTCTCATGCTTACAAATATGCATTGTTAACTTGCAAAGAAGATGGATACAATACCTGAGAATTAGTTACTACTGAAAATATTTAATGTCCTATATTTACCAGTAGCAATAAGACAGACACTCTGCTAACATCTAATCACAAATGTGATTGCAGATGGAGTTTCTTCTTTGTATTTTCCCTTCCATCTAAATATAGTCCTACCCCAACTCTAAAAATAACATTTCAAAGAGGAGATGGAATAAATGCTTTTCAGATATAATATCAACATGATTAGTCAATATATACACTCCACCTCAGCTTAAATTTCCTTTGGAAAAGACTTAAGATTTTGCTGCATAGAAGGAAAAAGTGCAAAGACACCCAAAAAGCATCTCTTTTTCAAGTGTCCTGACCTGGACTTTGCAGACCAACATGTGTGTTTGAAAGATCTACGTGTTTTTGCCAATCTTTCAGGGTTTTGTTGTCATATTTTTGGGAACTGCACTGTATCCTTGCATCTTCTCTGGTATTATCCCTATTGTACAAAAGCTGAACTGAAGCAAAGAGATACTGAAATGACTCTGGGAGTCTCTTAACTCTGAGACTCTTTTGCCTTTCTTTTTTTTTTCTTTTTTAAAAATATCCTCTGCAACAGTGAGACAAGCATTGGCAGGTGCAGGCAAGTACTTCATATACATCCCATCTGTGATTTCCAGAAAGGTTCAGTTTCATTTAACAATAAATAGCAGCAGTTTGCTGGTCTACAAATCTGTAATGGGATGCCATCAAGCTGAAGTCTCAGAAAGTTTTGGTTTTGTTGTTTGTTTGTTTTTTGGAGTTTTGTGTTTGTTTTTAGGTTTGTTTGGGGGTTTTTGTTTCCTTTTGTTTGGTTTGGGGTTTTGGGGGTTTTTTGAGATTTTTGTTTTTTGTAAACACACAATGTCATCGTGTATTTTTCTTTGTAATATGAAGCATAGGTAAAAGGAGTGAGGCCAGCTTTGGGGGGAAGTCACAGCAGTGCACTTTGCTCTGTTAGCCCCTTCACCACTGAGTCGCACTGTTTGCTGCTGGTAACAAACCTGGAGAAACTCTCCAGAGTGTCCCTCTAGAACAGGGGTGTCAAAATCATTTTCACTGGGGGCCACATCAGCCTCGCAGCTGCCATCAAAGGACCGAATGTAATTTTAGGATTGTATAAATGCAGGAGTAGTTACATTTATGCAGTCCTAAAATTACATTCGGCCCTTTGAAGGCAACTACAAGGCTGATGTGGCCCCAGGTGAAAATGAATCTGATACCCCTGCTCTAGAAGGTGGAAAGAGTGCTACAGTTGTTTCCAAGAATTACAATATTAAATATGAAATTTGGTCCATCCCACCCTTAGAAAGAGATGCAAGCAGCAGCTGAAAATGGAACATGGGGGAGAGAAGTACCAAACTCAGGGAATTTTTGGACCTTTCCATCTCTATTGCCTTTCAGGTGCTGTGCTCTGACATGCAGGTCTGGAAGGAAGTTGTCTAACATTTGAATTGCAGTGGATGGTATTTATCCTTTTAGCTGCTGTGTGGTTCTGTCATGTATTGAGTGTATTGTAGCTGTCAAATGTGCAGTCTTTTTATATTTTGCTGCATTTGGTTGGAAACTGATAATTTCAGTAGCTTTTTTTTTTTTTTTTTTTTTTTTTTTTAACGTGGGCAACATAAGAAATATTTGCCAAGTTCCCTTTTCCTTCCTCATAATTTTACAAACCACTCCTGGGACCTTCCCAACCCTCGTTTTCTCAACGGCATATTTAAGGTGAGAGACTGAGTGCTAGCCACAGTATAGCCAGCCAGAAATGTGAATGTGTTATCAGTAAATGTGACCAAACCATTCTAGCTCATATGAGCAAGAGCCATAGTAAAGTTGGGTTGCAGTGTTGTACGTGTGACAAGCTGCTGGTAGCGTTGTGTTTTGTACCCTAGTCACTCTTGAGAGTTTATTACCACATCTTTACAGCTTTTGTTTGGAGAAGAGAGTGGCCCAGTCCACTGCAAACACCTTTTCAACCTGAAGAGGTTACTGTCATTCCATAGGCACTGGCAGAGGTCAACTGATGGGCTGCCCCACCTGATGGTGAATAGAGGACCCAAGCTCCAATGGGAATTAGCTCTTTATTCGCCACTATTAGGAGAAGGGAAAATAAATAAGACTATGTTTAGAGAAGGGAGGGGCAACACGTAGTTTGTCCTTTCTTCTATCAGAGCTGAGTATGAGCAGTGTCTTGTAGCCGTAACTCTTGTCTGGAAAGGTCATGAACAATTCTGACTTGCAACCAGCTTGCACTGTGGCCACCCCATGTTTCTGTGGCTGTGCACACATGGTGCAAAGCTCTGTGCTTGGCCGTGGTGGTTTGTTACAGTTGTCTAGCAGTACCTATATTTTCAGGGAATGTGCCCTTGAACCATTAAAACAATTGGAAGCTTTGTAAAGTTTAGGATGGGACATGGGAAGAGAGGGCAGCTCTGAACCTCTGTTACTTTCCAGTAAAGCAGAACTTGAGGAGAAAGCACTGTGGCTGCACACTGCTTCTCAGTGCACCTTAATTAGGAGAGGGGAACAAAACCCTTGCCTCATACCTAATTAGTACAGGACACAGTGCTTTGCCTTCTGTTATCCTCAGAGATTCAAAACAGGTTGGTTTGGTGAAGCTCTTCCTGGTGTGTGAACAGCTCGGTAACCCCAAGCTCCTAGGCATCACTTGGATATATCCCAGCTTGCACAACGGGGCCCATTGCAACTTCATTCATTAAGCCCAAATAAAGAGACTTATGCACTGTCTGCTGTCCTAGCCCTGGCTTTTGAAATGTTATTTCTCATAGGGAATGGAGACACACTGATCAAACAAAGCCAGCAGGGCTCACATCCCCTTAGCCCTGAGTGGTGGTCTTGGGGAGGAAGGAGATATTAACCATGTGCCAACAAGGGATAGATTAGCGAACTTCAAAAAATAAAATAAAATAAATCCACATGGTTGGTTGTTAGGAGTCTGTTTCCCAGCAATAAAAAGAAATATCCAGCCCATTTCTTCTTGCCGTAATTTTGTTTCCAGCAAAATCTGAAAACCTCAGTTTGGATTATTGCTAGTGGGAAATGTATGTGTTGTGTTTTATTTGATCCAAAATCAGCTGGAGCACTCTGAAGCTGACCACATTAAACATCTGAGCAGCTTAACCAGAGAAATTGCAATCTTGGCTTTTCCCACAATGCCTGTACTAGCAAATGCCACTTGCACATTTTTGTCACATATCAATAGAAATCTACATCTGAAAAAAGGTGTGGGTTGCTTTTTTTTTTTTTTTTTTTGTTTGTTTGTGGGTTGGGTGGTGGGTTTTTCTGTTTTTTTTTTGTTGTTTTTTTTTTGTTTTTTAATCAATAGATTTTCATGACTGCCTGAAGCTTTATGATTTGGCTCACTGGGTTGGTTAGAACAGTTTGCTGAAGCTATTTTAATGGTAGCAAGAAGGTGTAAAATACTTTTTTGCAGCAGATATTCACATTGAATAATTCTTCTAAGTCTACATAATATAAAGTTGTTTTGGAAGCCTGTACAATCATTAAAGCATTATTTTCTCCATGTTTGCATTTGTTATTTTGCACTTACTTGCTTTTTAAAGCAAAGCAAATTATTACCAACAACAATATTCCTAAAAGGATTGCCCAAGGGGGGCTGACAAACAGTTCTTACGCATAGTACTTTTTATTGTCTACGTGTTTTACCACATTCTCTTTGGAAAATAAATTTGGAGGTGCTTTGGGGGTAGGGAGGTAATATGTGGATTACAAAAGATAGAAAGAATGGGGGCAAGTAGAGAGCAGCCTTAATTTCATAATCTAATGCCTCTGATTCATAAGAAAACTCTTTAGGACCAGGCTGTGTATAAGGTTTTATAACCATTTTGTAACACTGTAGTGAGTTGATTTTTTTAATCATTAACATGCTTCCAAAGATCCCTGAAGTCACCGTCATGCTCCTCTGACCCTTCATGTAACAGTTCCTTTTTGTATGCATTTCTATTCAGGAACAAGGAAGATGTAGAGTGGGCTCACTGGTTTGTCAGGCTGTGCCACAGAAAGTGGAACTAAGAAAACATAAAAACTTCAGCTTGGCCAGAAAATCTGGGGAGAAAAAAGCAGGAGACTGCATAGAAACATTTAAGATCTACCTCTGCTTTTGGAGTGGTTATGGAGGCTCATGGTGGGAATGGATGAGTGGGACCACCTGGACTCACTGGAGTGGAAATTACTCCAGTCTGCAGTGACATGGTGTGGGATAAGAGTATAGTGTTTCCTAAACCAGGTCCCAAGTCCTGATTTAAGAATTGCCAAGCTTTTATATTTTTTTTTCTCCCCTCTTTGTTTATTTGTTTGTTTTAATGATGGTTTTAGGCTGTAAGCATGATGTAAAGGAATTTCACTAGTATTTGGAATCTAACTAATACTGTAGATTTAGACTAAACATATTATAAATGACCAGAGAATAATTTCTGTGATTCCTAATCATATATTAAATCTTGAAGGTTAAAGGCCACTTCTATTTACACTGCTTTCTGCACTTCTTGTTTGCTTCTGTATCCTACAAACCTTAAGTCCATTGCCCAACAGGGATAGTAGTGATAAAGTTAAGTGCAGGATATGAAAGGTTTACCACAATATACTTGTTTTGGGGTATATTCCCTTATTAGCAAACTGTGAAAGTATTAAATGCTTTATAGTTGGTTACAGATTTTTTTTTCCTTTCCATTTATTTATTTTCACATAAAGTTTTCAAAGCAACCCTCTCTAGTGGATCATAGGCCATCTCTGCATGAGCTGCATCCTGAAGCTTCATATTGTATTTCACCAGTTTCTAGACTAAAACAGTTGTTCATAAAGAAAACACATATATTTCTTGTTATTTGTATCTATCTCTGCTACTAAGAGTCAAGCTAGGACCTTTTCTTGCTTGATAATAAGTACTTCAAGGTAAATATTGCAAGCACTGATAATTTTGTAGTTTCAAATAGTGAATCCATGAGACCTTTCCAAATGCAATCAGTTTAGGTGTATGCCAGAGGGGAAGATCTATTTTTTTTTTAATTATTTTTTAAATTTTATTTTTAGGAAATTAATCTTTTGAAATAATTGTTATGAGTATACATGAGAAGGAACAGAGTCTAGCTACCCTCCCTTGGGGTATGTGGAGATAAACATCTAGCTGTGACAGTGTACATCTCAGCACAAGATTTCCTGCGTGTGTATCTAGCTTCTTAGATAGGTTTTGCAGCCTGATTTTTCTCTAATGCCACAGCTGCTCCTCATATATGCATACCTGGGGTTGCCTGTGCTATATATCAGTCTCATTAATGACTGTGGAACATGCACACCCCTAGGTTTTTCGTTAACTAGGCACATTGCGCACTATTTTAGTTTACTGCTTACTTGTTACATCTGCAGAGAACAGAGTTAAAGAGCTGTCTGTGCTTCAGTCAAAGGCATGACTATTAGCTGTGTCAACATATCTAAGCTGGTTTAAAATCATTCCACTCAAACAGCAGGAGAAGGGCATTGAAGTGATAATGCTGCACAGTCTGACTGGGCATTTATCTGTCTGGAGACAGACCCATCTCTTGCCCTGATATCAGCACCTGAACTAGGTAGTTTAAGGATACTTGGGGGTCCAAGAACTGCCCAGATCCCACTGCTAGTGCTATCTCTGCAAGAATTGTTTAATCAGGAAAACAGGAATAAAAACCATTAAACATTAACTTTAGTTACTTAAGGCAGTAAGGTCTTACTCCAAGTAGATACACTGACTTTAAAAGATACCATTTTTATTTATTTTTGCTTTGAAAAATAAAAATACAATTGAAGAGTTTGAATTGAGCTTTGAATCAGTTGCTCTGTACAGAGAAATGTGTTCACACACAGAAGCTAAAGAATAAATTAAGCTGTCTGCCATAGAAGTTGACCCTAATTAAGGTCAATTCTCCTTGATAAGTAATTAATCAGGAATTCTTATTATAGTTTAGTCTCCATTAGCAATAAACAGAGCATTATTTTGTTTTTATGGTTAGAATAAATCTCTTAATTGATAGTATTCTGCAGGAGGCAAATATCCATCAGCACTGAAACTGATACACCGAGGACATTTTAAATTAGAATAGTGTTAGTTAAATTAGTCAAAAGAATGTACATATTCTGCAAACATCACCCTCTGTAATTTGTTGCTTATAAAGACAAAGAGCATGTCACCTATCAACAAATGAGAAGACAAGGCCTCTGCCTCGAGGTGATTACAAATATTATATAATATTATAATTCTCGTAGAATCCAGTTTGCCATGCTTGTCCTACTCTGCTTATCATCTTAACACCTGAACACTTTTCTCTAAGCAGTAATGACACATATTTGTTATGTTGTTTTGTATTCTTATCCTTTTACATGGAGTGTGTGCAGTAGGATGTTCTTTATCACCTTGTCATTCATATATATAAATATATATATATATATATATATTTGTATGTATGCTTACATATATATATTACATGCACATACACACAGAGAGACAGCTACATACATATATAGATGATGATGTATTTAAATTGGTGAAAGAAGGTGGAAAAGGTTTCGATTGTCAGTACCTGCCTCTCTACCTCAAGTTTAGATTCTGAGTGTGGGATGCAGCACAGAAAATAATTATAATTCTCTAGGAGGAAAAGTAACTCCTACTGTGGTATCAGAAGCAGAGCTTAATGGAATAGCAGCTCAACAGATTCCTTGTTTGTGGTATGTTCTGTATGCTGGAGTTTGTGGAGTTCCTTCGCATCAGGATGCGCACAGGATATGCACGATGCTCTGCCTGAGCAGAGCCCAGGATGTGCAGAGCTGAGGGAGGAAATGGGAGAATGCTTATTGGGGAGATCTGTCAATCACAAATGCCCTTTGCTGTGGTGAAAGAGCCAAGAAATCTGTTAGCAATTGCAGAAGTGGTAGAAAGCTAGCTTCACTTCAGGTGAATAAAAATTGTCAATGATGTCCTCTAATGATACTTACTGCTTAATAAGACTATTTGTGGGCAAAGAACTATTTGGAAAAAAAGTAAGAGAAGAAGAAATAGGGATTGCTTTTTATAGCTCTCAAGTTATCATATTTAGTGCAGAAGAATGTCTGAAAGGCTGTATGTGTGCACAGCCACACACTCATGCACACACACCTACCTTGCCTGATGCTATACTAAAGTCATTTTGAGTCTAATGATCTTGAATAAATTTTTCAAGAGTGCCTTGTTCACCCATGTGGAAACCTCACCTCTGTGATGCTAGCAATGTCAGCAAGACATTGGGTTATCTGCTGCAGAGCACAGGGCATTTCAAACACATGCTACCCAAAAGGCTATTTAAAATGCAGTTTTTCCCCTGCTGTTTTAGTAAGTCTTAAGACTGGGACTTGATCCAACAGGTCCATGAATCCCCTTCCTAGTGGTTCTGTGGGGTTTTTTTTCTATCCTTCCTTTCAGTGGTACCCATTCTCTTCCCTACCACCCTGGTGTATTTGCAAAGGCTTATCTGACCAAATAAAAGCAAAGCTATTCATAACCTTCAAGTAATCAAAGATTTGAATGTCACAAGTCATAGACAGGCCAACCAGAGAGGTTGTATGCTGGAGTGGCTGAGCTTCAGGGGGGAATGTATTTGTAAGAGTAGCTATTTACAGTGAGGTCTTCAGATGTGTAAAATCCTGCCCTCTTTTTTCTTTCTATTCAAATAGTACCTTACTAGCATTAAAGCTGTAGAAGCATGAAAATGAAAATGGTCTAGGAAAACCTTGATCTTAGTAAAGCTAGAATTTTAATAAAAATAGTGAAAGCACATCATTTCAGCAACTGTCTGTCGAATATTTTACTATAACCTCTTCCACACTGAAATATGTCAGACTAGCAATAAGAGGCAGAAGTTCTGAAAAAGTGACAAGAAACTAATGAGAGATGCCCTGGTTTTACCATGTTACTATTTTTTAAGTAGCCTTGACTACAGTGCAGTTACTTCTGGCTTTTAACTTTCGGAGTTACATATAGGTTGTTGCAAAAATAATTGTGGTTTTGGACTGTAAATTTTAAACCATTTTAACTGGGCTCAAACACACTTTATTAATCACAATAGGAACCATTACAATCAACAAAGTTTTGCCAATGAGAAATGAGTTTACTTATTCCTGTAGCCTAAAAATATATGCTTCGGGTTTTGATGAACTCTTGGAAAGCATTTTCTGCATCCTGCTGGTTGTGAAAGTGTTTTCCTTCCAAAAAGTTGTCAAGATGCTTGTAGAAGTGGTAGTCAGTTGATGAGAGATCAGGTGAATATAGCGGATGAGGCAAAACTTCATAGCCCAATTCATTCCACTTTTCAAGTGTCGGTAGTGCGATGTGTGGTCGGGCATTGTCACAGAGAAGAATTGGGCCTTTTCTGTTACCAATGCCAGCTGCAGGTGTTGCAGTTTTTGGTGCATCTCATTGATTTGCTGAGCATACTTCTCAGATGTAACAGTTTTGCTGGGATTCAAAAAGCTGTAGTGGATCAGATGGGCAGCAGAGCACCAAACAGTGACTATGACCTCTTTTTGGTGCAAGTTTGGCTTTGGGAAGGGCTTTGGAGATTCTTCTCAGTCCAGCCACTGAGCTGGTCATCTCTGGTTTTCGTATACAATCCACTTTTTGTTGCATGTCACAATCTGATTGAGAAATGGTTCATTGTTTTTGTTGTCTTCTCTTATTCTACACACTTCAGAATGATGATTTTTTTTTTATTTTTTGTGAGCTCATGAGGTGCCCACTTATCGAGCTTTTTCACCTTTACAGTTTGCTTCAAATGCCAAATGACTGTAGAATGGTCGATGCTGAGTTCTTTGGCAACTTCTTATGTAGTTGTAAGAGGATCAGCTTCAATGATTGCTCTCAGCTGGTTGTTGTCAACTTCCAATGGCCAGCCACTACACCCCTTGTCTTCAAGGCTCTCATCTCCATTGCAAAACTACTTGAACCACCACTGCACTGTACATTCAATAGCAGTTCCTGGGCCAAATGTGTTGTTGATGTTATGAGTTGTCTCCACTGCTTTATGAACCATTTTGAACTCAAATAAGAAAATCAGTCAGATTTGCTTTTTGTATAAGACAATGCCCATAGTCTAAAATAAATATAAAATAAACAGCAAGTAATAAGAAACATAAGCAAGAAAAGCACATTAAAATTATATAGAATGTAACCACATTTATTTAAGAATGTATTCCTTTATCAAATGGCAAATTTGAACAATACAAAAACTGCAATGCCTTTGGCACCTAAATATACTGCCAGGTATATAAAAAAAAGAAAAGAGAGAAGAACGTAGATGCATGAAGGGCAGAAATCAAGAGTGCACTATCAGTGAGGTTAAAATAATGCCCTGAAAAGTTGATTGTTGGTTGCCTAACAGACGCCATTTGCTAAGTGACAATTTCCAACAGTAGCAAAAGTCTATTGTAAGGTACATAATAAGTGAATAGCTTGTAAGTAAAAGGATGATATTGTTCCATTCCCTTGTGCAGTTTGAAGATAATGATGCATTTTGCAATTTTGGGTGTTAGTGGTTGTTGCACTACGTGTTATAAAGCAAGTATTTATATACCGTTAGGGATTTTTTAAATACCATTGTGTTCTTGAACACAAATAATATATGAGAACATCATTCAAGCCTGATGCTGATCATTGCAGTGAAGACAACAACATTTGTGACTGTTCCTTACTTTGGAGAGGCATTTGGAGCCTGATGGTGTTGAAATCTGTTATATGCAAAATTCCCTCACTGTGGTTTAACTTCTGTTACAATTTTTGTCTGATTTGCTTGGGGTTAGCCTTTTCAAACATCTGGTAGGTTTCTTCTAAATACAATTAAGTTTATTTGCAAGATTCTGGCGTTTGAAGAGTGTATTGTTGAAGGTGCTCATGCTATTTCGCAGTGCTTCCTTTGAAGAGCCTTCCTTAGAGAAGCTGTTCACAAATGCTAATGATTTCCTGTACACAGCCCTTTTGTTCCTTTGTGGCACTTCTACTGGGTGGTGTTTTGTTTTTTTAAGATGCCAAAGCAATGTCACTCAAACCTTTGGGGGCTGTTAGCAGCAGTAACAGTGGAGAAGGTAGAGGGTAGCTATCAGATTTTGCTTTCCCCTTCCAGCTACCAGTTGGATTTCACAGTCCAGTCAACTGAAGCTGTTTGATCACTTCATGTGCTACATGTATTCAGTGTAAGAATTTTTACATGCTTTGCAGCATTAAGTGATCAAAAGAGGCAAGATCTTCTGTTGTAGCATTGATAATAGCCTACTCCACACTGCGTATCTCAGCACAGCACACAACGATATTGTCAAATCGGTTTTGATCCTGAAAGATCTTCAAGACGAAGAAAGGTAAGATAAAGGAAAGTACTGCCATTGAGAAAAATATACATGATATTAAAAACTTGAGGTAGGATCACTCTACACTTGAAGATAAGAGAAAGGAAGTTGGCAACAGAAAAAAGATTGGACTTCTCAGAAAGTGGGACAACAGCCAGGACTTGCCTTTCTGTAGGAGCCCAAGCCCAGGCTGTGGCATGTTGTAGTTCTGCTGTCTGGAAATAGCATAACTATGTTTCTTTGTGTGCGGTCTTTTCACTGCAGTTCTACATTTGTCTCATAAACCAGTAATCGATTTTGTGGGTTTTGTTGTTGTTTTTTTTTTGTTTGGTTTGTTGTTTTTGTTTGATTGGTTGGTTTCAAGGGGTGTATTTGCTTGTTTACATGGTTTTGTTTTGTTTTTAATTCTGCTTAGCTACTTTGCAGATATGAATTGGTTTAGATATATGTTAAATTTCTGAAGTGAAAATATAATATTTCCTTCATTTTACAGAGAGGAGGCAAAAATATTTATCTAGGTCTACTATTCAGATGCCTGTTTTTTAAATCACTTTGTGGTCTGGATTTTTTTGTATTTAACTTTGTGTAACACCATGGCAATGATAAGTACTTAGCGGCCCAGGTGGATTAAGAACAGGTTCTTTCCATCTGGAAACCCTGAAGCAAGAGAAGAAGGGTTAGGAAGGAATTCTGGAAATACATTTTTATACAGACAATCAGAACAATAAAGGAGTACAAAGTTTGCATTTAAACAGTGTTTAAAAAGTACTTTGTCCCAATGTCTGTGGTAGGCATCTGGAAATACTCAAGATTGTCTTTAATATTAAAGGGAGCTTATCAAATGATAGCATGAATGACAGGAAGGTGTTCAGTTTTCATTGAAGTTCAATAGGAATTGGGTGTCTAATACTATTTTTGGATTTTAATAATTCCTTGCAGGAGAAGCCCTTCAACTCAGATTCTCAAAAATATATTACTTGTGTTTTCATGAGCATGTGTGTTGATCATATAGCTATTAATCATTTAGCATGAAAGCCTGATTGAGAATGTGCTGATTCATCAATTCTGGTCCTAGCTATACCTCTTTCTGACTCTGATTCTGAATTTCAGTTACGTGAATTATGAGAAGAGTTCTCTGAAACCTTTCTAAGCACAGAACTCAATACCCTTAAACCAGCACAATTTCCAGTGCAGATTAGATTGTACCGATATCAAGAAGCTACTGGTTTGCTTTTTTTTTCTAGGAGTATCTTTGCACCTTTGAATGATGGTATTCAGTCCCAGGAACACTATTTTAATCACCTCTGTATAAAAATACTATGACAAAAAAAAAAGGAAAGCAAGCCTCATTTTCAAATCTGGAATTGATTAACTGGAAAGACATGTTGCTGTATATGTAGGAAGGAATGGGGTTTGTTATTTTGATCAGGTGGAGCTCTCAGTGAATATGCCATTCTCAGGCTGGGCTTACTATATTTGAGGTACACAAGCTCACAGGTGTCTGCCTATGTGGAAAATAAGTGTGCAAGAACAAAGTCAAGGCATGTGAGTTACCTTGGCCAGTAGTTAAAAGACTTCATTTTCCTTCTGATTAGGTTCTGTTTGGTATAACAGCATCTGCAGTCTTCAGTCAATTCATACTGCCTTGCTAGAACTGGGAGTCCTTGGTGAGACACTAGCAAGGTCAAGACACTTCTATGCTACATGCTGTTTTGACAGAAAGTACCATGTTGAGGGCTGGCTACTTAAATTGTTCTTTACTGCATGTTTTCTCAGAAAAAAATAATTTTTTGTACTGCAGTAATGATGCTGAGTGGATAATAAGATGCAATGAGCTGCTGCTGCAGGCTCTACACCATATGTCTTCCATAACTATTGCATTTTGGGGGGGCTGGTTGTTAGGATAATTGTATCGTCTCAGTAATTCATCATCAGAGTAACTTGAAATAATACGGTGATGATATATACCAGTGAGAGTTACAGTGTTTAAAACCAAATAGGAAAACGGCAGTCCGAGAGATGAAGTGTCAGAATCCTAGATTTATAAATATTTCTACATTTTCTGCTTGCTGAGCTTTATGTATAGATCGAATTGCTATTATAACACTCAAAGCAGACTGTTAGGACAATTATTTTAAAGCAGAAAGTGATACAAGTCATTACTTTATAGCAGTAAAGAGTAGTTGCTTCCTGCCCTGAAACACTGGGACAGTGAACACTTCTGTGATATCTTCTTTCCAGGCTTCTTTTTCTTTGATCTCATATATGGCATTTTGTGACATTAAAAATATCATATCATTTCTTCCACTTAGAGTAGCTTTTTTTTTTAGGTGCACCTCAGTTGTAAATTACTTTGATGGTGGGCCCATATTTCACTTACATCTTTTAAGGGTCATTGGTTTAAGGCTAGAAGCTGCTTAATTTTTACAGAGCAATATTTAAGAGTGCAGTAGCTCTGATGGCATCTGTATGCATTTGCATACATAATATTGTTACAGTGACAGTGCTATTTCATATATGTCAACCAGGGGCATCTGGTGAACAATGAATTTTTATTATTCCTGTATTGATTTAGAAAATCTAGATAACTTAATGGCATGAAACTGGGGTCATTTAAAGGTTTATGAAATGATCTTACAGAGCTTGAGTAAAATGTGAGAGTAAAAATATGTTGCAAATTCTCTCTCTATCCCTCTTGAGACAACTGATCTCTCATGAAACAACTGATTAAAGATCCCAAAATTAGGGGAGGAAAAAATGGTTTGTTGCTGTGCATTTATGATTATAAATCTGTTTTTCAAGTGCCTTGTACTGTCTCTGGAAGTATATTGGTGTAGATGAAAAAGGTGTGCTTGGGTTTGCACTTAGGTGAGCATGCACAGCTGCTGCAGGAAATATTGGTAACATTTGTGGCTCTGGAGACAATATTTTTCCCCTCAGAATGGTCTGAATAGTGGCTTAGTGTAGCGTTAGGCAGCAGTTTCCAATTGGATTGGTGTGTACAAATGGGTGCCACAGACCTGACCGTACTTCTTCCAGGAACCCAAGGGTCACATTTGGATTCCAGCCACGGTGCAAGCCAACTAATGATATCCTTCAAATCATGAAAAAAAACACTCTGAATGCAAGCAAACTGCATACTTGAGGCTCAAAAGGATCAGTCAGCTGTAGATAAAGTCTTATAGAGCTTTTTGGAAGTAAGTATGGCCAGTTCATTCCTCCACTCCTACTGTCAGGGGGACCAGGAGGCTGAGATTTGAGTAAAGGAGAACAAATCTGTCTGGAAGCAGGATCTGAGGATGAAGGAGGAGCAGTTAAAATTGCTGAGAGACTGGATTGAGAGGAAACCCGCTTTGCTGCATGTTGCTTGGATTTGATATGAGAGTGGTGAAATCAGTGATATTTGCACAGAGCATCACACCTCCAGATGAAAAGAAAATCACACATTTAGTTTAAAATAATGGGATTTAACATGATTTTCAGTTCTTTCTATTAGCCTGCCAATGCCATAGCCTGCAAGGCTTTGGGTTTTAAACTTTCCGTACAATTATTCAGAACTAGGGGCTTGTTCTAAAATGAAAAGTGGGATTTTCTCATAACTTAAGGACTGCAGAGCTGTGGATTTAAGAAATAAGTTCCAAGTAAATGTTGTGAGAATTGGCAAGAAGGAACACTGGGAAGAGCTCGGTCTCCTTGCTTAGACAACCAGGAAAGGGAGAAGTTCAGTTTGTTTTGGTGTGTTGGCTTCATGCCTGTCAGATGCCAATGCCTGGTGGATGCCCCCTATCAGACATCAGGAAAAATCTTTGCTTCCTTGCTTGAGATGCCTACCTGTGACTGATAACTTTGCCTGGTACTGCTCTGATAGAGTTTTAAAGCCCCTCCTACATTTTTCTACAGTATGTCAAGCACTGATATACTGAAAGCTATAATCCATCCCTGAAAATGGTTACCTTTCTAAATTCATGAAGGGACACAAAACCTGACTGTAAGTACTGAAGATAACATGAGGATGCCTTTGCCTGTGGGGTGTTGTCCTGCAGGTGACTAGCAAGGAAAAAGGTTTGATTACTGTAGGTACAAATTAGGTTGAATATTTTATCGCTGCTCATAGAGGAAAGCAGTACCAAAAATGTATTAAAAAATCACTTATGAAATTGGGTTAATGACCTAATACCTGAGGGTATGAATTTTAAAACCCATATCCAGAAAGTTAACTTCTTCTACATTCATTCTTCAATAAAAAGAAAAAAAAATGAAGTAAATAATCAGTTAGTTCTAAGGCTTTGTTATCATGTTCACTAGAAAGTTGAGCCTCAGGGACTGACTCTATAAGATACAAGCTGGCATGCTTGTATTTTTTTTTTCTCTATTTATTCCTCTGTGGGACTAACAGTATTATTACTTTTCTTTGCAAGTGGTTAAAGGTTGTAAGTATTATGAGCTTAGGCTGTCTGTGGTCTCTTCTAAAACTACTGTAGTGCACATGCTCGTGGTTGACTGATTCCAAAATTATTACTACAGAGAGCACTAAAACCTTGCTGATGCTATAGGAAATATCATTATTCTGGAGATATTATTATATTATACTAGCACAGGTTTTACTGCATTTGGAGATGGCAGATCAGTAGCACCGGACTACAGTCCAACAGGGAACAAATTGCACTGTCAGCTGCTGGCTTGATTTGTGCTTCACGTTTTTTTGCTTGGTTCTCAGGCTCATCAGCATTCTTGGTGCTTCATCAGAAGCCTGTTAAAGCCAAGGTAGAAGTATTTAGAGTACACAATTCATAAAACATGGTGGAGAATATCCCACTGGAGTTACTAGGTTACAATAGTAGCTGCCTGTTCTTTTGAAGACAAAATATTTTGAAATGATTGGTATATACACATGCAGGAACACACACGCTGCCTGAGCAATCAAAACTCCTAGTGTTTCAAAGCACATTGGGAACCTAGGATTGGACCTAAACATTTATATCTCATGCTTTTATCCAGCTGTTTTGTAGCCATTAACATAGGAGCCCTGTGAGCTTGGATTCCTACAAGTGGCTGGACAGCAAAGGTTGAACTGTAGGCAAAGCCCTTGTACCTTGCAGTAATGTATTAAAAACAAAAGAGCTCATCTACCTGCATGGCATTGTAAAGAGAAAGTCACCCTGGCCTTGTTAACAGAAGAGCTGCAAGCATGAAACACCTCCAAACAAATTAGCTTTTCTGAACAGATAGAATAATAAAATACAGGGTAAGAACCATAAACAATGCAGAGGACTTCTCTGGGCTCTGTGTACAGAGCTCTGAAATTATCATCTTTGCTGGTGGACATAAATAACCTCCTAGAAATATAAGCCTTAAATGCCATGCTATTTCAGGTCACTGGAAAGGATAACATCATTCAACAGTGATGTTGACTTATTGGGGTACTTAGTGACACAGAGACATTTCTGTAGTGCCCATCATCAGGGTGCTGAAGAGGGAATCACTCATTCAGCAGTTGTCTGAGGCTGTTTCTAATAGGAGATGTAAGATTTTAATGAATGAACAAGTGATAAGGGAAAATTTCTACTCCTGTACTAAGCAACTGCTGGGAAAACAGAAATAGTAATTTAGTACGCTTCAGTTTTATCAGTCTCTTCCCTTTCCTTACTATCACGTTGCTTCAAAAAGAAGGAAAAATAAAAAGTAGGTCTTTCAAATGGGCTACAAACCCATGTGATTAAGCATCACGGGGCCAAGGGCTGAGATCAGGTTATCTCAATAGGGTACTGTGCATCAGCTAAATCACAATAACTGTATGCACACATGGTCTTAACCAGTGACAAATGAAAAATAATGTTATCTTGCAGTGGAGAAGGAGTACAGTGAGTCAAATTACTGCACAATTATGCGAGGGCTTAAAAAACCCATGATCTACCTACAGAGATGCCTATTGCAACTCAGCCGATACATGGTGACCTGCTGCTTTGTGCAGGTGTTATCATCTGTCTGGGCTCCTGTACTGTCAGGTCTTTACATCAGATTTTATTTTGTGGTTCTAAAGTGCTGTGCGCAATGGGATTGTAGTCCATGCCATGTTTAGTGTGATGTTCAGAACTCAAACTTAAATATGGGTATGATAATAAGGAAGACCTGAAGTCAAAACCAGATTTGCTTCCCTGTTTTGTGGGAGCTTACATAAATGCACACAGGTGCTAAGCAATGTCAAAAAATGAAACGTGACCTTTAAATATGGAGTTTTTAATGTTATCAACTACACAAATATATTAAAAATAGAGCAAAAAATCACCATAGTGTGTTATCAGCTGTTAGGATGATATTGTTTGCTATTGCAGCTGTGTTTGATGTCTGTGCACAGTACTTCTGTGCTAATGTAGGGAAGGCAGGGACACTTGTTTTTTCACTTACAGCTTCTTGTGTATCAAGTACGGCTAAAGGTCTGGCTTCAAGGCTGTGAAGCATTCATTTCACTTGCCAACACCTGGCTGTTTAGAAATGGCAACTTGGTAGCCATGGCAGCACCACATTTTTTTTTTTTTTGGAAAAACTGCTGATACATTCACCATTTATGCCACTTCATTTTGCTTGCACCTGTCCTATTCACTCAAAGGTGTTATTTTTCCTTGTCATTTTTTGATCTAAAAGAATATGTGTATATACATATACATATATATATAGCAAGCAGAAAAGCAGGTATGTAAAGTGTAGGTTATGAATAGTATAATTATGAATCAGCGTAAAATTAGTCAGCTTTTTTAAATCCTCAAAGCCTTTGATTTCTTGAAAGTACTGTGAAAAGGTGCATATGCCATTATCATTACATGTTGTTTTTCTGCATTTCATAAATTAGTAAAAGAGGAGATTGCTTTAGAGTCAGGGCAACATTATATTTCTTTGTATATATTTCTTTATAAAGAGAGTAAGCACATGAAACAGGTGAAGCAAATAAGTTACTGCACCCACTGGAGAAAAATGGGTGAAATCTATTCTGAGCCATAGTTGGACCAGTCAATATAAAATAGAGCTACAGTTATTGCCCCAAGATAACCTGGAGATTGCTCTGCAACTCACACAGGAGGCAAAAGAAGACGTGTGTGCTGAATGAGGTGGATTCCTTATGGACACCCTATAGATGTGGAAAAGTAGGAGAGCCTACCAATAGAGTAACATTAAAATTATCCGCAAGGGAAAAGAGAGAAATGTTTAGAACATGATATAAATGACTGTGCTACTTAAAAAAAACCCAAAACTTTTCAAAGCAATTCTGAAAGTCTCACCAGGGAATGGTCCCTTTATTGAAGGGTGACAATGTAGTACCATAATGTGGAGGGACTTTCTCCAAAATTGTTCAACAAATGCTGAACTGTGTAACTGGAACATGCAAGCACTATTGGAAAATGAAGTCAGGTATTTAAAAAGAGAATAAGATAAAGTGGATGGACTCTCAAGTTCACCGCTTGGGAGACTTGCAGAGACAAGGAACTGCGGGTTACATTCACTGCAAGGAGCAGTGCCAGGGTAGGAAGAGAAAGAGGGAGCTGACACCAGGCTATGTGGGAGAGATGAAGCTGGTTCTGGAAAGACTGAAGTGAATGACCAAGAGGTACAAAGTGAAATGTTTCATTGTGTTTCCTCTTTTGGTGCAGAAACTTTAAGAAGTTTTTTAACTTTTAAGAAGGAAGCACCAGTACCAATGACGTGAAATTTCATGTAAAATTGCCATTTATTATGCACAACTCTCTAATCCCATACTGTGCAGTGCTTTTCATTTTTTTCCCTTTAATTTAGTAAGTCTCCTTATTCAGGAATAGAAATTATTTTATAGGAGGAAAAAAAATAATCACAAAGCCCTTAAGTTAAACTTTTAACAGACATTAAAGGGCTTCGTTAAAATGTTAATGTCCCATTAGAGTGAATATCTTAATAATTAAAAGAAAATAAAAATGAAAACTTCCCAATATCACTATCATCTGGAAAATCTACAGTCTTGGTCATGAGTATGAATGTGCATGCAAAGTTCCCTTAGTCCTGGGCCTCCTCAGGCACAGGAGTTAACAGGCAGATCCCAGGAAAAAAAATAATCAGTCTTGTCCCTTAGTGGGAACAAGACACCATCCCTGAGTCACAAGATGCCTTTTGATTCTCTCTGGTGTGGATCAGGAAAGTCCTTGTTAGTCAGATGATTTGTAGCTACTACAATGTGATGCAAAAAAATCTCCCTGATGGGAAGAAAAAAAAAAAATCCTTCTTTTTTGTCATTTGTGAACACTCTGAGTATGAATGAGGTTTGAGAGAGGTGTAGGGCTGGGCCTTGGCTTTTACATCCAGAAAATCCTTGTACCTCTTCTAAGTGAACTGAAAGTCTTTCCATTTTGAAAGCCTAAAAAGGAAGATGGTATTTAATCCTCATGGAGGGGGGGACAAAGAAAGAAAAGTTGAGCTTTTTCCTTCTTCCCCCCTCCTCATCTTGCTCTGAACCTCTTGGAAAAGGAGAGAGCTCAATTTGGTGAACTAACTCATTTGGAATACCAATTATCCATCAAAGAGATGTCCCAGGCTTACTTAGCTGTCAGGAGGCTTGTCACTGCCACATACGAGCCTTCAGAAGTTACATCAGAGGAGGGAAGATGTTGTTAGAAATCTTTCCCTGTGTGACACACTGTCTCTATTTCTTGCTAAAACACCTCTTAATTAGTTCTTCTTTTTCTTCTTCCTCCCCTTTCTTTTTTTTTTCTTTTTTTTTTTTTTTTAAATATGCAGCACCAGGGAAAAATTGGAGTTAAATTTAATGTTGGAACAGATGACATCTCTATCGAAGAGATCAACGCAATCATTAATGACGGAAAATACCACGTAGTACGGTTCACAAGAAGTGGTGGCAATGCCACATTACAGGTGGACAACTGGCCAGTTATCGAACGTTACCCAGCAGGTAAGGGCTTACACAAACGCTTGTAAGAGAGCGGGGGATGCATGCAGTTTGGCTCATTTTGCTTCTCTTCTTATACAATGTCAGCTCCTTCACAGTGTTTTAATAGCTAATTAAGTAGTTAAAGAGTGCTGGGCAGTATGCAGTTTATGATGATGGCATTTTCTTAAGTGAGTTTAAAAGCACGAATTCAAGTTACTGCTGGAAGTGGAAAAATACAGTTATCAAGGCATGAAACAGTGGGGATTTTTTTTCTTGTTTTCATTTGTTTTTCTTGGATTATTGTTTTAGGGGGAAAAAAGGCTTTGACAAAAGCTACAGAGTAATGTGAGTCCCAAATTGATCTCCAGGTGATGGGGTAAAGCATTTACTGAGGAAAAGGTGATCTGTGTTCTTTTAATTAAAAGTTGTTATTAAAACAATCTGAAGCATATGAATCTAGTGCAAGTGTTCCATCAGGCATAAACCGACAGGTGTATCAGTTGTCAACTGTACAACCAACAAACCAAATTGAGGTGACTTAACTTAAAATGCAAACTACAGGATATTACTTATGCAAGTGTGTGGACAGGACTGCTTGTGTGAATACAGAGTTGCCTTGATCAGGCCCATATTAAATTTCATGCAAATGCCTTACACTGAAGATTAATGTGTTACTAATTTTATTCATTTTTAAAGGCAACAGGTTTTTCAGATATGCAATCCCTTTCTTATTGCGTAGGACAACCGAGCCATTAATGGTAACTTACAAATCTGCATGTTATCTGTTAACAGTTGGTGTGTGTGTGTTTACATTATTAGACAAAAGGCAGCAAATTCAGAGATGTAAGTGAAATATAGTTCTGATTTATTTGTTCAAAAGTAGAATATTCTTCATTTTGGGGGTGGAGTGCGATGGGAGGGTATGCTTCACTAGTAAGGAATGTATAAGCCATTCCCTGTACTAATTATTAGTATTCAGGGATTTTTTTCCTATTTGGTATTCGAGTTGCAGTCTAGCTGTTCACCTGACTTTTTATAAATTAAAAAAAAAATCCACAGGTGAAATATCACCCTTCATATAATTTATTTGAAATAATTTAGATTTTAAAATAAAAAGTATGCACCACAAATGAAATTAAGTATAGCGAGGGTGGTTAAAAAATCCTGCATGCTAATGCATTATGGATGAATGACAGTTCTGGCAGTTAGAAACAATTAATGGCTTTAAGATAGATACATCTCTGAGAGGTGATAAACTCTTGAGGGGAAGGGGGATACTGAATTAAATATGTCCTGTGATCTTTCAGATATTCCTGTTTCCCATTTATTCTCCTTGTTTTCTAACTTTTGCAGTATTTGGTAAATGGTAGCTGAAATAAACTGGTGAAAGCTGGAGAGGGGTGTCTCTTAGTTTGTCTTCAAGACCTATATGGCAGAAAGGAAGTTTGTTTTGTTTTGTTTCTTTTTTTTTTTCCTTTTTTTTTCTTTTAATCTAAATGATGAACATGACAATATTTTTGTTTTTCTTCTCTGTTCTGTTTATTTGTGAAAATACTCATTGACTACAACAAGGATGAATAGCAGTTGAGTTCTGAAGAGAGTGGCACACAGAATTTATTTATACTGAACACAGATCAATTTAGAAAACAGATTTTCTTATGATGGGATTTGTGGAGGGGAAAAGGCTGAATGTTCTCTTTGAAAAAGGAAAACAAAAAATTAGAGTTTCTTGAGCTTTTATAATCCATGTGCAAACTCCATTCAAAGGCATTTTCAGTTGCTTCATCAGCCAAGATACAGAATCCCTTGGCTTGCTTTATTGCTGGATTTTCCAAGATTGCTGTTGGCCTTTAATTTTCATTGCCTTTCACATAGTAATATTTTATGGTTCCTGTATGCCATAGCATTGCTTTTGAAATCCATCTTCCCCCTTTTCACTTTTCATCTCTTCCTTCCCAGCACGAGAGCGCCTAGCCACACCTTTCTCTTGTGTTTCCATGCTGCTCCGTCAGGTTTGGCACTCTTCATTATAAACCCTTTTCAAACACTAGTTTCTTCACAGACTGATATTGATGTACATTTTAAGAAAAACATGGGCTTGTCCTGAAGACTATGCTGTCTTTGAGTCAGGTTGATACTGTTCTGAAAATGTTAATGGCACCATGTTCAAAGCTACCACTGTCATCCCAGTTCTAAAAGTACTATATCTATAAGTGATGTCTTAAACATATCGGGCAACAGTTTGGCAAATACTGCTGCATCCAATTTAGATGTGCTTCTGCTGTTGCTGTTTTAGGGACCAGTAGTAGCACCTGGCAATACTGGTTGAACAGCTGACTTGTTCTTTGCTCATGTTTTGGATGGAGGACATGCTGCTGTTGTATAATATGGACCAAATTTGATCCTGTTTTCATGAGTGAGGGTTCATTAGCTTTCATTTAAGTGTCAGAAAGAATATTTTTTTTTCCTTTGTGCCTGTTTTCTGAATTGTTTCCTTCTGCATAATTTCTTAATGTGCCTGTACCACTGCACATAAGCACAGACTTATCTCACCTACTTCTGGGTTTTTTTTAATTAAGAATAGGAACAAGATTAGAAGCTTAATTAGTAAGTTTGCTATTCCTAAATATTTTGGATTTCTTTTTTTCAAAAATAAAATAACATAAAAACATCAGTTGGTTGCCTAAAGCATATGAACTGATTAATTCTCCTTTCTTTACAAGGAAAGCTTATATACTAAATTACACTTCTGGTTAGAGTGTCTGACTACAAGACATCGCTTGTTGTGATGTGTGTCTTAAAATATTGGGTGAAGATTTTCTGAGAAGAGTTTCTGGTCAGAGACTCAGGATACAGCCCCATCTAAGTGCTATATTTATCGTCACCAAAAGCTCAATAACAGTTGGTGTTGTAGCACTTGCTAGGAGGATGTTGTGGGCACCCCTGTTGATACTCAAATTGAGCAGCTGTTGGTGGTGCTGATTGCCACAAGTCTGTGTGGGATTTGTAGGGTGTCTGAACTCAGTCCTGGGTCTCAGGAGCTGCCCAGAGTTCTATATGAAGGAAAAGGATTTCTAGCTGGTGTAGCACACGTGATTCTCTAATATTGCTTTATGAGCAGTCAGAGAGGTAGACACCTTGCAGAAAGAATCATATGGCATTGCTCCATAGGGCTTCCATGGTTGTTTTTTGTGTTTTGTCCTAGAGCTGCATAAAATGCAGAAATGACCCTGGAAGATGAGTAGGCTATATATCCCACTACTCTCGAGTGTTAAGTTTTCTCTGGACCAATGCACCTTCAGTTTGTATCTGAGTAGATGTGAAATGAGAGAGAGTAAACCAAAAGAGGTGGCAGTGGCCAGTGGTAAAGGATGTTTATCCTTGTAAAGGTGGCTAGTTGCTTTTTGGAGTATAGTGGGGAAAAAATTGTTTTACTCCTAGAAAAAATATAAAGATTTCAATGTTGTGAAATGGCTGGATGATTTTCAGAAACAGAGGTACAGATGTACTTCCACACTCCTACCTAAGTCTTTTTTTACTCCAGAGTTTCTCTCTTGCCATTTCTCTGAGTCAAATGCTAGAACTATGAGGATGCACCCTTCGATTTCTGCCCTTTATTAAATGTTTGTCCTATTTTCCTACTTCCTCATTGTGTCAGTGGCTGGTGGGTAGCCCTGTGTTTGAGAATGGCATACTGTAGTTTTTTGATAGCTGACTGCAATGCCCAGATCTCTACTGGATTTGTATATTACATCTTTCTTAACTAAGTTCAATGTTATGCCTCTTTACTGAATGATTATCATCCCTCTGCACCTTTCCAAAGGACTGGAATATTTCACTTTGTCCTCTTTTTCAGATAGTGATTTCCCATTAACTTATCTGGATGCAGCCTAATTTCCGATCGTATTAAACAGGAATGAGAAAACTGCTGACTGTGCAGAGTTCCTGATCAATAGACTAACCCCATTTTCCATACAGAACCTTTCTACTCCTTATGGCTTATCTTGTCTGCTTCACAAGTTAATTTTAATTGCCCCTCCTAACTGGCTGCTGTTGTGGGACTGCACCAGAGTAGCAACTCCAGCTGCTCTTGTAACTTGTTAGGTGGTAACTACACTGACATGTAGATTTGCTAAGAATACATTTATGGCAGGAAACCAGAGGACTTTTTAATTTGGGTCAAACTGAACTAAAAATCATGGGTGAAGAAAAAAACAGAATAATTGGACATTTGCTTTAGTAATACATGAAACATTAATGTCAGTATTTTCTAAATAAAATGGTCTGACTTTTCATGTCAAGATTGCCCAGTGTTTATAGGGGATTTAGGTAATCTGAGAACAAAGCATTTCATTTAATTTGAAACAACCTTTTCTTCCTTACCTGAAAGAAAATCTGTTTCGAATCAAATAGGGGAAAAAAAGAATCTTTCTCATAGTAGTGCTCATAATGTTATCTATTTAACAGGAAAAACAATTTTCTCAATTTTCTAATTTTCCTTCCTTAGTACTGAAGAGTATGCATTTTACTAGTCTGGGAAAGTATGTTGGAACAAGCTAGATTACTTTCTAAAGCCACAATAATCACCATTTATTGTGAGAGATTTTCAGAATCACTTTTCTGTGAATAACTGCACTTTCTGCAGCCAAAGGGAATTTTCCCAGTGTTGATTCTTTTAAAAGGACATGGTACAACCAGTTATTTTACCAGCAGGAACCTACTCTTCAGGACTTCCATCATCAATCAAACTGATGGGTATGAGACAATCTGTTAGATATTGGCCAACCGGTCTATGGTTTCAAAGCTGTTCAGACTCAGCAGTTCCCAGAAGCCTGCAGCAGTCTGGAAGATACAGTCTGATGTAGACAGATCTCTAAAATGGAGCCTTCCCGGTCATACCTGGACCTCTGGTCTGACTTAGAAAAGCATAACTTAGTTGGCAACTGTCCTCATGTATCCCATAGGTCAGCAGATGTTGTCAGGGATGTGTCTGACAGACCTAGATCTGAAAGCATGAGCATCTCACACACATTGTTCACACAAGAGAGATTGTGCAAAACACTGCCAGACTGCTGGAACCAGTCAGTCTCTGTGACTGGGGACCATACGTTATGATCAAGCATACACACCAAAGAAGAGCCAGTGTGAGAGTCCATGCATGTTGGCAGAAGATCAAACCACAGGCTGACATTATGGTTATTGCCAGGTACCTCTGCAATATGACAATTGGCAGCTGAAGCTCTTAGAACTTTGGTATAATACAGAATAATTCTGTTTCGGGGTTTGTTTTTTTTGCTTTATCATGTAAGGTTAAGCATCTGAGGGCACAAGTGTTGTCTTAGGGACTTTCTCTGGATATGTGGGCTTAAGGTTGTTAGTGCAGAACATCCAAGGGCTAGGGGAAAGAGGAATTCCATCTAAATGCTTCTCTTGGTCCCTGTGTTCTGGAAGACAGACAAAGCATCTGCCATCTTTTCATGGGATACAGCTGACAGATAAATAGTGAGTCAGACATTATCATTATTATTTAGGATAAGGGCTATCCATTTTTTTTGGTTTTGTGTGTTCAGGTTGGCCATAAAATTAACAGGAGACATTTGTATCAGTACATTTGTTTCTCTGGCATATATTAGTATTTCCCAAGCAATCCATGTAGGTGTCTAACACACACCATTGGCTTAGAAACACCTTGCAAATTCAAGCCCTTACAGCCACTTCTGAAGAGAATCTAAGATCTGTTTCTCAGGCCCAAGTGTAGTGGCCAGGAGAGATCTTGAACTATTTCACAAACATAATGGTCAATGTGCGGTAGGAACCTAACAAGTACATAGTCACTCAGTATTTGCCATGCCTTGCATTTGCCATAGGGTGATTTTTCAAACCTCCTTGGCCACTGCTGTTAGGAATGGGACTGTCAGGGTGTTCTCCATATTGAAAGAATGTAAGCCTTCTGACTCCTGTTTATTTATTTGTATAGCAACGCATCATCTTTACGTTTTCTCTCACTTGCTTCCTTCTTTGGATAAACAACCCCAAATTTTTACATTTGTACAATTTAAAAAGGAAAAAAATGTAGGTTTTTTTTTTTTCTTTTTTCAATTTATCTGTATATTTTCTAGATGGAGAGATTTTGTAATATCTTCATCAGCTTAAACAATATTTCAGTCGATAAAAGCATTTTTCATTCTCGTCCCAAAGTCAAAAAATCAACTTGTTCTGTTGGATAGGCATCATAACAATAAAAGTTGATATATGGAAGATAATGCACACAGGTGAGATCATTTGAACTTTTCTATAAAATATTTTCAGTTAATTGCATTGGCTCAAGACAAAGGTTTAATGCTGTAGACAGCTCATGGATTATTTTAATTAGCAGTCAAAAAACAAGCAAGGTCTGAAAATTGTTAGAATGTTAAAAAAATATTAATGGAACTGCATTTTAGTCAATGGCCCACTTCCCCTCTAAAGGATTCGTGGTTTGGGGTTTTTTTCTCTTTTCCTATTTGTTTTGTTTTTGTTTTGTTTTGTTTTCCCATGCTTATTTAAATAGTTATCTTAGTAAGAGAAGAGTTCAAGAAATGAGAAAGAAAAATGTACTGGGTTAAGACTGTTTCTTCACATAAATTGCTTCTCTTAGAGGGTAACAGGAGAAAACTCCTATGCTTGGAAATTTTCTTTCAGGTTTCCAGTCCAAATACTTTCCAGTTCACCCCACTTTGTTCTTATATGTCTTTTCACAAAATAGTTTGCCTATTTCACAATGGACAGTAGTGAGAACACTAGGACCTCACGTAAAGACATATGGAGATATTAATGCTGAAAGTCACCTCCACTAATGCATTTCAAGATCTTATTTTCCCTTTTCATATGTCAAAATTGGATGGCTCAATGTCATTCTGCAGCTGACTAGTATACCCACTGAATGTCTTTCCTCATGAATTCTCTCTTGTAAGACCCCAGTTTATCACAAAAGGCGCTGTGACTGGTCGTATATCTTAAGTACATGACCTGAATTTTGTAGTATAAGCTTTACTGTCACTTCTGTTACCTTAGAAGGGCTCAGTTCTTCTTGACCACAATCTGCAGCCTCTTCAGAGTTACCAATATGTCAACTGCAGATTTCACTGTGTGGTCAACATTTTATACTGAGATCAGTGAAGAAAATACTATAGAAGATTGGGCCTGGCACTCATCTCGGTTACTTTCTTAGGGGTTCCACCATGGTAGTTTTCCTGTGGGAAAACCATTAATTTCCTTACATACCTGTGGTGGCCTCGGTGGTAGCTCCTAGTCTAATGTATTTGCAGAATTCACCATGATATTAATCTTAACTTAATGTAGAACTCAGCATTTAGTTTATTATACTTGTTTGACTTAAGCACACATACATCTTCCATTCAACTGGAACGCAACATCAGCCATTCAACTAGATGGCGTCGGCTCTCCAAAACACTTGGAGAACTTTGATAGGTCTGACTGACCTACTATCTCTTGAGGATTTTTAGTTGTCAAATATAAGTAATATACTCGGGAACGATGAGGGCCAGAATATTATATAATTGGCATATTGGCAGGTCTGAATGTGACAAGTTTTGAGTGTAAATGATTCACTAAGAAGCTGAAGAAGACACCTTAATGAAGTTGGAAGTATTAGGGAGAAGAAAGCTCCAATGCACTAACTAGTTCCTGGAAGGGGCTTGCATTCTAGGAAGATGAGTACCTCGAGTGTCACCTAAAACAGGCAGCCCTTGTATTCAGAAACCTGTCAACAGATACAGAAATAGGATATCAGGCTGTATTCTCTACATGACAGAGAGGAGAGTGGAAGCAAAGACGAAGATTTCCTTGTTCAATGCTATCCCTTTTTGCCTTTTTTTATTCAGCTTTTTACCATACAATTTTTCTACTCTTCTGTGTTTTTCACAGTTAATCAATGATTCTCTACATGGCATCCTATCAGATTCATTACTGAAATCCAGATAAATTGGATATACTTCATTTCCTGCATCTAGAAAATCAGTTAACTTATCAAATACAGCTATTAGATTAGTCTAACATGATTTGGTAAAGTTTTGCATTTTATCTCATTTTCCAATTGCTTCCAAGTCTTTTATTCTTTCCTTTCAAATTTGTTCTAAAGCATCATGTATGGCTAAGTTCAGATTAAATAGTTTGACTGGATGGCTTTTTTTCATCTTCTCATGTAAAGCTATTATATTTTCTGTTCTCTAATAGCAGAAGTATCATGCTCCACTGGATAGCTGTATTTAAAAACTCTTGGCTTGTTATTTTTAAGTTCTGGGGTAGAGCTAATATTCCTTTCCTTCTGACCCCACAAATTCATTAAGAATATGTATGTTGCTTTCTTCTGAGCTGTGGAGATCTACATTTTCACAGACACGTTTCTGTTAGTCAGTCCAATCTGCTCCCTTGGATCATCATCAACCCTACTGTAAAGTGGCTTAAGAACCTTTTTCTTTTAAATTTATTCTACTTGCTTTGAAAGGCCCTTTGAGCTGCAGTTTTGGCAACTTTACCTATATGTTTATTTCTAATTCTGAAAGTCATGGCTTTCTTTGCTGAGAAAGTCTGGGTTTTAACCTCCTAAATAACATAGTCTACGGTAGTGTAGTTATTCAGCCTAGTAGGTCTACTATTGTATATTTTTAATCTTGCAGTTGCAAGTCCAGATACATATATATATATATATATATTTTTTTTTTTTTTTCCTCATACTTTACTTTAAAGAATTTCCAAGGGTCCTTCCTGGCTGAGTCTAGCCCCTCAGACTGATTACACAATCTGGTTTACTTCACTTTAACAAATTTCGTTATTTTGAAATCAAGAATCTGATTTACAGACTTATTTCTAATTGTGCTTGTATTAATTTGAGTCACCTCACGGTCATTCAATCAAAAATTGTTTCCTAAAATTAACTTTTCTATAGTGTTTTCAATATTTATCCAAAGTAAAGCTAAAATAGCATTGTTTTTTGTTTATTTCAACTGGCCAAAATCTTCAATGAGTGTTACAGGAAGCTAATATCTACCTGTATTCATACAATTATGTTCAGTTATAATATGAATAAAATAAGGTATTATAGCAGTGTGTAAAATAAGGGCATAGAGAATTGAAAATATGACAAGGAAATCTGTGAAACTCACTTCAGCAGGTTCTCTAGAGTATAGTAAGATGCAAGAAACTAATTCAGCAGGAATCAAAATAGAATAAAAATTAGTTTTAGTTACTGAGCCACAAACTGTCAGTTCAGTGATGGCCAACATGCTACTTTACCTTTGCCAACATGTGATTGCACAACTGAATTCTTGCATCTTTTTCTGATTCATATGGCTCTGGCTACTCTTAGGTTATGATCAAATGTATTTTTCAGCATTTATCTAGGTCTCACTTTCATTATAATCTAATTGTTCACATAAACATTGATGTTAAAAGTGGTGATTTATTTTCCCATTCTCTTTGGGTGAACCTCTGTTACAGCTTATCCAAAGTCAATGAAATATTTTTTTTAAAAAAGCACTACTGCCCTTTGAGAGCTTCTGAAATTGTTCTATCCTGCTGTCATCTTTAAATAAAGAGCCTAGGTGATACCCAAACAAGACATTACAGTAAGTCTCTTTTCAAAAAGTGGTTTCTGTAAAGTTTCCCAAATCAGTTTTTTTTTAATTTGACAGCTTATCAGGTTTTTCTGTCAGATAATGCCGTATAATAATGCTTCTCTAAGTCTGCAGACAGATTTTCTTTTTTCCTTTATTTTTCATCTTGGATATCCTGATGAAATACAAAGGCTCATCCCCTCTTAGACTTTATAGATCCTGTAATTAAATTCAGATCTTGATAAAATGTGTGGCACAGTTGTCATTACTTGATCACAGAAGGTATAACACCTTTCAGTTAAATACGGCAAGGTGGCACAATGCATCTAGTTTAGAAAGAGAAAGAAAATGTAAAATGAGCAGTGATTCAGAAAAAGGTGTTCTAAAATACTGAAAGGAAGAGGTATCTGTGATTTTTGTGTCTTGTGACAAATGATGGTACCCATACCTGCTTGTAATAATTAGGCACAAAGTGGTATGGAAATGGAATTACTGAAGAAGACCACAAGCTGTGGGGATTCAAGTTAGAGGAAGAAAGTGGGAGTGAAAACAGATCTCAGAATGAGACATGGCAAATCTGTCACAGCTGTTCCCATTCACCTCTTCAGGAAGACCATTATCTTATTAACAATCCCAGTAAAAGTCAGAATCACAAAAAATGAAACATTGCCAATATGTAGGGATTCTTTTGCACACTTTCATTTGGTTTGACGTATGTTTTCCCTGGAACCTGCAGTATCACAACTTCTCCAACGTAGTAGGATAAGTTCAAAATGGAGGATTGATGTGTTGTTGATTAAAAATAAAGTGATTTAATCAAATTATTTACCGAGGAATTTTAGCTACTCAGTAGCTTCTGTAACAATACAGTGCTGATATCTGTGATAGAATCAATGCCATTCTTTTTTTCTTTCCCAGTGGCAGAATCATGTTGTCAATGCAAAGTTGTGGACAAAGACCAGATTCCTTTATTTCCTTTCAGCCTGCCCTCTAGCAGGTTCATTGTTGCCTGATTGAGGATTATGCAGGACTTTATGTAACATTTCACTCACTAAGTCAAACCAGCATCCACTGATTTCAGTAAAATTACTTTTGTGTTACACTTGCGTGAATAAGCATTGGCATGGTTGTAACTGCGCCCCTCACTTTAGACGCCCTACTTGATGGGTGTACACATGCGTTTGCTCCAAGACTGGTATTAATGCTCCTAGGGGCTGATAGGTGATGCAAGAGAAGAGTATGACATAGCACTGCTGCCATGTGCTCCTTCTGTGATGTTATTTGTTTCCATTACCTTCTGGGGCAGCCCTGAAGTCAGTCTGAAATGGGAGCCTTTCTCAGGACAGAACAAATCAATGCAGTGTTGAGCCTTCCAACCAGCCAATCAATCATATGGAAAACCAAATTAATTTCTCTGCAGTGCTATTGTGTTTTAGGTTCTCTCAGAAGGCTTTTTTTTTTTTTTTTTGGGGGGGGTGGGTAGGCACATTTGTGCATGTGTCCCCAGTTATATTTTACTGGTGTTGTGAGGTGTGACAGCAGAATAGTACTTTATGTCTTCAGGATAAGAACTTCCATCAAACTAATTCAGAACCAGTTACTCTAATTCATACTGCAGCAGGGAAGATGCCAGCTTGCTCTGTCCTGGGTATTTTTCAAGACACTGAACTGCATTAACCATGTATTCAGGAGGACACACATCATTGCTGTCTTGAACATACCAGTATCTACATGCTTTAGACTCTCTTTGTCTCCTTTGTACCATGTGAACACAGGATAGGTGTACAGCCATTCCTTCATCCTGCGGTGTGGTTAACTTTTTGCAGTCTTAAGCCTTGTTGGTTCCAAATAGAAAATATCTTAAAACTGTAGCATTCACACTTTCAAAATAACTTTCTGTTAATACTTTGGATTTGTGATTAATGACAACTTGGTTGTGACTAGTTCTGCAGGACTGTTGTTTTGTGCATTTCGTAAGTTCAGAGTGTTCCAAGAGTGTTCAGAGTTACCTTGAGCCTAGCAAGGTGTAGCTAAACCCAGATGGTCTTATTTGCAGTCTATCCTACCTGTTAGAAAAAGGTTAAAAGGCTTTTATGATACAGATAACCTAGAACCCTTATGAGTTTTATGAGAGTCACATTCTGTAGTATATACCATTTCAAATAAATTTGAAGCAGAATTGAACATCTATCACTATATCAGAAGCACAAAGCATTGTGAATGACATCCCGATTTCAACCCCTTGCAAGCAGAAGTTAACTGAATTGAAGGCAGTGAAATTATGCTTTTACAAATTGGTTTAATTGAGATGCGAATGGTTTATTTTCCTTAGTGGACTACTTCTAAGGAGTTAATTTGCCTTTCTGGTGCAGCATTGAGTTCAGTGGATATTAAAAAACTGAATGAAACACACTATTGTCAGGGTTAAGTATATATAAAGACAATTTTGATTTTCCTGTTTTAGAGATCTCACAGGCATTAATAGAGTACTGGTTTAAGGTTTTACAATTACAGTTGCACAATAGGGAGAGGAGAATAAATATACTCTTTTGAAAAGAATGAACTGTACTAAAAGTTTGACTGTAGCTGGGTATAGGTCTAATTCTTGAAAATACACTCTCATTTTCAGAGCACAGCAACTGCCTCACAGCAATTTTCCCCCAAAGGATTCCTGAGAATCTCACTTTAGGGTCCTAGTCCAATAGCTGTCTTCCATGCAAATTTGTGTGTATTTTTGTCTGAAATAAAATACAGACTCAGACTGAAGACAGTGCTGTGGTTGCACCATCAATTCCAAAAAGTTAGGGTAGGATAAGGCACAAGTGAAGGATTTGGACGGAAGTTTCAGGCTCAATTTCAGGGTTCCACATCCCCTTTTTAACTTGTCTGGTGCTCATAGGTATCCTGTGTGTATAAATCATCCTTTATGAGCCACATTGCCATCCACAGAAGTGCAGCATTGCAGTGTTCAGTGTTGCAGTGACTTTGGGGAGCCTGTGCGTGACAGCCACACATCTCATAATCAGTCCCAAAGCTGATGGATACTCTTCATAAAAAGTGAAGTGATCATAGTTACTTTTTCTTTAGTCAGCTTGAGCTAATAAACTCAATATTACATACAACAAATAGTTAGCGAGCAGGAGCATTCATTGACTGGAAACACATCTAGTGGGGTTTTACAGGGTTCTGTACTGGGCTTGAAAATATCAAACACTTTTATAAATGGCCTGGAAGTCTATATTAAGTCATTGCTGCTGATGTGTGGCTGCTACAAAGATTAAAAAAAAAAGGTGGTAAATAATAATGAGGGCAGGGTAACGTGACCTCTTGGGAAACCAGGAGAATTTAAAGGAAGTTAGACTGCAGAAGTGCTAAGTGCTAAGATATGATTCTAAGGAAAAGTTGAAGATTAGAGCAACATAAATAATGTCCTGGAAATTAATAATTCTGAGAAGGCACTTGTGAGGTCTCATCTTCCAGATTGCTCCATATGAAATATCATGTGATGCTGTGACAAAGGAGTTTATGGAAATTACTTTAGTGGGCATAAAAGGCTAAAATGCAAGAACTGAGCAGGATTTTAACACCCTTTACAGCACTTTGAAGCCAGCTCTGGAACAAGTATCAAGGTCTGTACCTGGGGTCTGTGGTTCTATGGGAAAAAAAAACAGAGGATGTGTAACAAAAGCCCAAAAGAGGTCAACTGATTTATAGTGTAAAAAAAAAAAGAAAACTGAGCAGTGACTTCATTACAGCTTTTAGTGGGACAAAAAACACTAAATGCTTACAGTGCTCTTTAGCTGTTCCTAGAAAGTCATAATCAGAACTAAGAATTTCATGCAAGAAATAGAGCACATGATTTCAACAGTGAACCTTGGAATTCACTGCTGAAAGATTTCTCTTTACTGTGTGTCATCACATTAGGAGAAGATGGTTTCCTGGAAGGCCTGTTTGAGCCTGTTACAGGTTATGAATTGACCAAACAATAGTTTTATTGCTAAAGACAGGATCAAGTGGCTCAATATTCATGTCCTGTGATGTGCATATCAGATTATACCTATGTCTATATTAGGGGTGTACTATCAAGATAAGAATATTTTAGTGCTATGCTAATATTGTGTTCTTAATGCAGATATAACTATACTTTCCAAGGAATTAACAAAATCATTTTAAAAAATGTTTCCAGGTATAATTTCTATATCTAGAAATAATTTCTATATCCAGAAATATTACTGTGCTAAACGAAGCTATACAGTGTCTTAAACATGTCAATCCTATTGCATTGTACTGAGAATGTGCTTGCAAATCAACAGAAAGAGAAACTGAAAATATTATCCCAATCCTAACATACCATTTATCTTTCTCAACTTTGTATATTTATACATCCATAAATACTGATAGCTAGGAAAATTATTATTATTTAGTCATTTGCTCAGCCATTCTATCTGATATTTCACAGTTTTTTTCATGTTTTTTTTTTTTTTTTTTTTTCCTAGTAGCTGATTTTAGTTGAAGAGCATTCTACGGAGTAAATCTGCATATAGATTTGCAACTGAGCTGGAGGAATGAGCCATGTTGCAAAAGTCTGACAAAAATAATCTGCTGGTTGTACACTTGCATCTGCCACTTCTCTGTGGATGTGAGCGCCATGGGTGCTCCATGCAGAAAACAAAGCAGGATGTTACTCCAGTCTTTGTCAGAATCGTGTTTTAGCCTTGTGCTTTATTAGTGGTAACAATGCATCCTGGGAGTTAGATGTATTTTAGTCTTAATTGTATTTACTTCAGCCTTAGCCATGGAAGTTTGTTTATAAGATCTAGCATTCTACTTTGGAAGCAGTGTCAAATCCATGCACATATTAATAAAACCAAGGACAGTAGGCAGTTTCCTTTTCCCATCTATTTTTTTTTATTTCAGGGCAGTACTTTCATGGGTAATTGTGGATGGTGGATTGATGAAATCATGTAGTCCTTCCTTCTTATGGTGCTCAATTTTGTCTTGAAAATATGCTTATTAAAGTGGAATGCATTAATATTTTATTAGTAAGCCATCTGTACATTTTAGCTGTTAGTGTTTTATCTGCTTAGAATTAGATGTTTATTTAATGCTTCATCATTCTCAGTACTGTCATTTAAAAAATAATTTCAGTAGCATATTATATTATATTTTAATAATGCATTAGTGCTTCGTGTTAGACAAGGTACTAGAATTCATAAAGCTGGCGAGATTATAATATCCTTATCTAATTTCTTCAACATGGTGGGTTTCAGTATGTTTTTAAAAGGTCAAGTGGTTTCCTGAGAAAAAGTGAATGTGTAAATTGTGCTAGCAGAGCTATTTCCTTTCAAAGGTTGTTCTTTTCTCCATTTAACATTTCATAAGCATTTCAAAGTAGAAGTAGAGTCTACTTTTAGATATTACATCAGCAAATGGATTTTTATAAAAGAAAATGAAAAATTAAATATATTGACAGTTGACTAGCGATTGCATATTTCTTTGAAAATTCATATATGCTTAAATAGCTTAATATTGATTGTTTTTTCATTATGGTGTTTCAATTCAGATTAACTCTGAAAATCAAGCCAATAAATTTATGCCTGCACAAAAGTTAGCTGCCAGCTCTGGGCTGTCTATCTAAAATGTGACCTTGTTAACTTTAAAACAGAGTAGATCCTCGTATGAAAGTGTGTTCTGCGCAAGAGCTTAAAGAATTAGGATATCTTGATTTAGCTGGTGGAGCTCAGATCCGTATGTTAGTTCTGGCATTGGAGTTGCTGGCTTTCTCTTCTAGTTGCCCAAGCCTACCTTGGCACCAGCTGTCATCTGAAAACATCCAAGAAGAGATCTATAGCTTTAAAGGCCTTTTCAGGTCATTGTTTAGCAAGACACTTGGGAATTGCTTCTGTGGTTGATGTTCAGCATGTGTTTAAGTGCTTTTACAGAACAGGTTGCACTGAAATCAGCTTTCTGTAGGAGGGGGGTTGGTGATAACACTGAGAACCTTTCTCACACCTGTACCCCCTCACAGGTGCTTTATTCAGCAGTGGGTCTTTCTCCCATTTTTACAGAGAATATGCAAGAAGTCGTGAAGCACAGACTTCAGCAAAGTAATAAATATGTTATAGTAACCATCATTTCCCTCCCTTGAGAACTTCCTAAATCATAAAAGAAGGAAACTGTAGAAGTTTTGGACATAGAAATCCAGAGCATTTGAAGAATGCAGTTTTAAATTTTCTTCAAAATCAAAACCTCAATCAGAATCAGAATCTCAAAGCTAATTTGGAACACTTCACAGAATCAAAGAATGTCCCAAATTGAAAGGGAAACACAAGGATCGAGTCCAACTCTTGTCCCTGCATAGGGACAACCACAAAATTCACATAATGTGTCTGAGGGTATTTTCCAGTTGCTTCTTGAACACTGTCAGGCCTGGGGCCGTGACACGTCTCTGGGGAGCCTGTTCCAGTGCTCCACCACCCTCTGGGTGAAGAACCTTTTCCTAATGTCCAACCTAAACCTCCCCGGCACATGTTCCTGCTGTTCCCTCAGGTTCCATCACTGGTTGCCAGAGGGAAGAGATTGGTGCCTGCCCCTCCTTCTCTCCTTGTGAGGAAGCTGTAGGCTGTGATGAGATCTCCTTTCAGTCTTCTCCAGGCAGAACAAACCAAGTGACTTTAGCCTCTCCTCATACGGCTTCACTTCCAAACCCTTAACCAACTTCATGGCCCTCTTCTGGACACTCTCCAGTAGCTTTATAACCTGTTTTATCCTGTGGCACCCAGAGCTCCAGGTGAGGCTGCACCAGTGCAGAGCAGAGCGGGACAATCACCTCCCTGCCCGGCTGGCAATGCGTTGCTGGATGCACCCAGGACACGGTTGTCCTCTTGGCTGCCAGGGACACTATTGGCTCATGTTCAACTTGCCATTGACCAGAACCCCTAAATCCCTCTCTACAGAGCTGCTTTCCAGCATCTCATCCCCCAGTCTGTATGTACAGACAGGATTGCCATGTCCCAGGTTCAAAATCCGGCACTTGCCCCTGTTGAACTTCATGCGGTTGTTGATTGCCTAGTTCTCCAATTTGTCCATATCCCTTTTCAGGGCCTCTCTGCCCCTGAGAGTGTCAACAGCTCCTCCTAATTTTGTGTCATCAGCAAACTTAGTATTCCCTCAAGTCCTGTGTCCAAGTCATTTATAAAGATATTAAAGACCCATCCACAAATTGCTTTGTAGATTTAAAAAAAAAAAAAAAAAAAAGCTGTGTTACATAAACAGGCTACATATCACATATCACAGATTAATCTAAATAGAAAATATTAGTGAAGAGGTTTTTTAAAATATATAACTAGGGAATCAGAGTATTTCACCTTTTAACAGATAAAACTAAATCCCTGCTGAGAGTCTAACATGGCTGTTATGCTGTTGTGTGGTGGACTGCTCATTATAGTTCTGCAGTCCTAAAGCACTCCCTTGCTTTTATCTCACTGAGCATCTGTTTCTATTATTTACAGTTTCTGTTTCTGTGCCTTGCCAAAAGCATTAAAAAACCCTATGTGTACAAGTTTAAACCTTTCCATTTGAAATAGATTATTCTTTTATAGTAAAATGTCTGCAAGGCATAAATACACAAATGGAAATACAACTTTTAGACAGAGATGAAAGTCTGGAGCTTGCTTTGGCCGAGGGCTACTCTTTTGCTGCATTGCTGACACAGAACAGATTTTTATCTCTTAAATGCCATTTTCTATCTGTATGGGTGCATTTGGTTTCTTCTGCTTGGCAAAGGCTTGTCCAAATGATGACCTCACTTTTGTTGTTTCCATTGGCTTGTGTGTAATCATGCATGTCCCTAGGAAAACGAGCTGACGCAGCCACAGCATATGTAGCGAGTGTGACAAAGCATCTGTATGGTCCAGGACTTTGGGGCATAGTGGTGATGAAATCTAGCATTTTCGTGCTTTGTGAAAGAACATGAAATCAACATTTTTAATATTTGCAGTTACAGTCAACTTAGTTTGTGTGCTGTTGATGAAGATTGATGCTAATTGCCTTGGATTTCTTATGTTTGATATTTCTGGTCATGTTATGGTCATGAAATTATCCTCCCTGCATTGCTTCCAAACAGTCTGCTAGGGAAGTTCTATTGCAGTAGCTTTGGTGATCATGAACTGAAGGCTAAACTCGTATTTTCCCTTACAAATCACATAACCAAAAGCAGAAATTCACCCTAGAATTTTTTTTAATTGTTCCAGATAGCATTTCATGTTGCAAATGGTCCAAAAATAACATATGGGAAAAATTTGTAGAGATTCGCAAAGCCTTTCCCTGACTACAATAAAATGCAATGATATGAGCAATGACCTTTTGACGGTTTGTCCTATTCCATCCTCAGAATTTGCAGTGTGACTAAACTTAATTAGGAGGCTTGCACATAGTTAATAAGACCTTTCTTATTGATGGATTCTACCTTAATACTGGATACTCATGGGATTACAGACCAATAGAAATTTAAAATAAGAGCTGAGTATGGTGTTTTCCATTTGCCCTTGTTCATTCATATATAATGTGAGCATTATTTCTGTCAAGAGACATTCTATATAGCAGCTCTTTGCTAACATGAAATGAAGATCATCTAGGTTGCTACCTGGGTGGAAGTCAGAACAACACATTCAGTAGTTGCTATCTACTACCTAGCTAATTTTGAATATAGTAGGGTTGAAATATTCTCCATTTTCCAGCTGTTGAAAACCTATTGAATAAGAAACTGCTTACAGTCAACTTCTGGTTATAGTTCTATAGGAAAAGTAACCTTAAATACTGTGACATTATGATTTAGAAGCAGTTCAGAGTCCTTTTACCTTGGAGAACTACAAAATGTCACTCTTGGAATGATGTGGGGCATGGTACTGTACTTATACCAATTCACTTTTTTATACTTTAATCTTACTCTTTAATGATTTCTATCAATTTTCCTGCCTATTTTAGCAGCAGCCATACAATATTAGCTCCTTAAATGCTGCACAGGCAGTACAAAGGATCTTTTTAAAGCTCCTGATAACAAAATATGACCTTTAATTTATCAGACAAGTCCTATGTTTTCTTATCTTCTTGTTGCTTTTCATCTTCTCTTGCTTGCTTTTGGTATAATACACCAACCTCTCAAAGTAAGCAGTCCAACAATGCACAAACTTAGACAGATATTGCATTATAGTGAAGAAGTGAGAGTCACGAAGAGCACACTCTTTAATTACTAATTAATCCAGTGAAAAATAATCAAAACCAAAATAAGGCAGAAGGTAGTTGATTTGAAGTGAAGGTTCAGATCTCGCTGAGAGGTTAATGAGAGTTCTCAGTTTTATCCTGCAGAAAGTTGTAAAAATATGATTTAATTTGTTTAACATGCAAGCGTGAAACAAGGAGCTTATAGATGAACATAAGATGTTTTTGTACAGTCTGTAGTATCAGTGGAATGGGAATCCACTTACACATACATCTTTCAATAAATCTGGTAATTGGATTATTTTTTAAGGCAACGTAAGTTTTGCTTTGTATTTATGAGTTATAAGCCACCAATGAGAGATTTCACTCTGCTGTCAGTCAGTCAGTGAGCAGAATATTCTCTTGGAATACTCAGTGTTCGTTATAAGGAATTTGGGAGTCCCTGTAGGGTGAAAAGGGCCATATAATATTATAGTCGTTTGATACTAACTTGCCAGTTTTGACACTTTAAAGTTTGGAGAAGCCAAACTTTTTTTTTTTTTCATAGGTTAGCTCTTCTGGAATAATGTAAGGCACTGTAGAGCTGCATTCTTACTTATTTGCTACAGGTTCTTTCTCTAACTTTAGTGTTACTTTGCACTTCTATCTTCTCACCAAGCTGATGGTCAGGTTTGTTCAAGACGACCAATGGGAAAAAATACGCATCCTCAAACTTTGTGTCTGTCTTCCCTTTGGACACTGCAGAAGGCCCAAATCAGCCTTCTGGATGTGTAACTCCTTGTACAATAGTCTTCAGGGCTGACCATGGTATCCTCCTACATCTCTCCCAACTTGTCATCCTACACATTGTAACAGATAGAGCTGGCATATTTTAGCAACAGAAAAAGACACACAGCTTAATCTGATCCATCTAGAACTCATTCCTGGATCAAACACCGGATAGACAAGTCTGTAGGAACTCAGCAAAAATACAAGTCAGAGCAGTGTCAGAGTCCCCCACAAACATGGTGATTTCCTGGCATGGCCATGGACCTATTGTCCTCTGCCCATCCAACCTGGTCTCATGTTTAGATATTCTAGTCCTAGGGAATTGTGATAGAAAAGGTGATCTTGTGTTTGCATGTATAAAGGCAAGCTTATTGATGGCTGCTGAGGACAAGATGCTTGCAGGTAATAGTAGGCAGCAGGCAGGAACAGATAATGGGATGTTCTGCAGACTATTTAGAAGCTAACTTTGTTACGAGCAAGACTTGCTCCAGGTCTACAGCAGCAGGTGAAGTAAGGTTATCCCCTAGCACGCTTTACGCATCATGCATGGAAAGTCTGGGAACATAATCTGGGCTTGCAGTGTACAAATGGGTGGGAAGCCCTAGCCTGAGTGACCTCTCTAAAGGGGTCTTTGGTCAAACAGATGTAGACATAGCCACTGAATTCCTTAGATGACAGTTAAAGACTACTTAAATTTTAATCTTAATATAACTTTAGAGAATGTCTGTATATTGGCTATTCAAAATGCATTATGTTTTGAATCTATTGTATTGTCAACATAAATTTCCTTTGTGACTATGATGATACTGAAAGCATCTGTATATGGCCAAGACATGGAACCATTGTGAACACCAGCATCACAAAATTACGTGCAAGTCATGTAAAAGTTTGTGCTTGCACTTGATAGTACTTAAAATATCACTCTCTCTCTTTCTGGGAAGAAGCAAGCTGCATGTTGCAAAATCATCTGTTGTATAAATTTCAAACTACAGTCTTTCCATCTCCAGTTTATTCCAACATTAATATGTATTTGCATACACAAATGTGCATGCACAGTAGTGGATTATTTGAATGAACTTCAGCATGGGACATTACTAAGATTGTGCTTGCATTTCCTAGCCTGGCCATATGAGACACTGTGTGGACTGTTTGCTCCTGTACCACAGAGCTGCCATGGCTTCCTCCCATGCTGTGCAGTTGATGCTTCAGTCAGGTTTCATCCCTGATTGCATCTGGCAGAATGATCTAGGTCTTTGCCTTCCTCTTGAGGATGTCAGGGGTGGGTCACGATTCAGAAATAGCAGTGTCAAGATCATGATGAGCAAAACTGGGGAGAAAGGGGTTGTTTAAAAATGGAGATAGACCTTGGTTTTGTCAGTTTGTTATTTATTTCTCTAGCAGATCACTGAGACTAACAAGGTGAACTTGTATTCTGTTAAAGAATATGTTTCAAAGAAAATCTTCTGTAGTCTAGGTTGTTATTCACAGACTCTCAATTTTCAACCTTCTTACTTATTCTCTTTCAAGGATGCTGCTATTTCACATCAATAACTGACACCTTTATTTCAGAGAACAAAATAGAATTACACTCCAGCACTGACAATATAATAAATCAGGAGGGATAAAATACATATTAGTGAAGTTCACACAGTTGGTTTGTCCCAGCTGACCTATAGATATAAAGGTATGATTAAAGTTTTTTTGGACTCCTTCTTCTCAATCTTGCCACAAGATTTAGCTCCGACTCAAAGATTTGACCTTTGCTGCTCTTCTCTGCTTACCTTGATTCCTTGGAATTATTGTTACTCCCTTGAAGCCTTTCTCTCGCACAGAATTAGCACTGTGTTGTGACAAAAATATTATCTATGTGGCAGAAGAATGAAGCCATCTAGAATTCAATCAGGTGAGACAATGTCACAGTGCACATCCTGAGTGAATCATTTTGACCCAGCTTTTTTAATCAAAGAAGTCTCGGCTATACAACCAGGAATTGCCAGGCTGGATAGTCACATAGCTGTCTACAATTAAAGTTTAGGCATACCAGTTGGTTTTTATAAATTATGGTTGAAAAGCATGCCTACCAGAACATTTAATCTTTCAGACAGGTAATAGAAATCAAATCTCAAAGCCACAGGTTTATTTAGAGTATGGAAATATTTATTAACCTTCTTGGAAGTGTTTTTACTGAATAAGTTGTTTGTGGTTCACCATGTTGGTAAAAACAAGCATAAATAAAGGAAGCATGAAAAATGTGCACTGAATACTCTGATGAAAAGCAATATGTAGTACTTATGTTTTCCCTACTGAGGATGAGAGTACCAGATGAAGTAAATACACTTAGTTTTACTGATTGCATTGGGGCTATCCAGATTTGTTGTAGCTGAGTGTATGACCCAAACCAGCTGTTTGGGAAGAAGCAGTTATTGAAAAGATATGTGTTTTCACAATGTAATAATAATTTGTTGCTGTTAATGTTTTCTCCATTATTTTCAATGTCATGTATTTTTTTTTTTTTAATGTAGTTCTTACCTATGCATCTCCTGGTTTCATTACCAAACCTATGTGTTCTCCTTGAAACTAAGCCTGGATAAGTTCCACACCATTTCCCCCTAGCCCTTCCATTTATATTATCTACTAGAAGAATTCAAGCTAATGTAATAGTGTCAAATTGAGATGCATTTGACAATGCACTTTTTCTCTGTTGAGGGATGGGCTAATGTAATCAGCGATTATTTTTTTGTGTGACCTTTGCAAATCAAATGGCTATTTCCTTGCTTTTAATTTGTATTTTGCTCCCAGTGGTGCAAGACTGCTGCAGTTAGTATAAAACATAATTTATATATAGAATCACATTATAATGGATGCACTATTCTCAAAAAACATGCTCCATGAACTTTTTAGTCAAATAATTTAAAGAAATGTATAAGCTGGCCAGGACTAAATTTATGCTGCTAATTCACAGAGGAGTTTCCCTGATCACCATAGAAATTCCTGGAGCAGCTGCCGAGTATTAGAGGTGGGGGCAGCAATAAACCCTTGCCTAGGATAAATCCCTCGTTAGTAGTGGAATTACAGTAGAGAGATGCTATAGTGTTGGGGATCCAGGCTGGTGATCGTAGAGGGTCCTTTTACTAAATTCACCTGATTTAGACCCACTAGTTGAATAAACAACATAGAATTTAATGCCTTCCCAAAGTATGCAGTTGTAAACGTTGGTTCATTTTGACATGACTATGTGGTTGTTCTGAGGTCTGTGAAGCATTTGTTCATGAAAACCATCCAGTGAGTAACAGTGGATGAATCTGTACTGAATAATCATCTACAACCATGAGACTTCTGCCCATTGCGTTAATAGACACCTTATGCCTGCAAACCTATTCTGAACAATATAGCCTTTTCTTATAAATGACATAGAAGAATCCTGCCAACCCCCTTTTTTTTTTTCTTTTTTTTTTTTTTTTTTCGGTATAGATAACAAAAGAAATATATCCAACAGCAACAAAGCCTCATGATTAACTTGTTTTAAGTTAAGAAAACCTCCTGGAAATAGGACGTTCTCTCACTTATTCAGTGACTCAACTGATAATGCCTCAATAAAAACTATATGAGCGTCTTATGGAAAAGCTAAACATTAGTGCTAAAAGCAACTGACTGTCAGGGAATATAAATTATTAATTCACTGGTGTGTACATCTGTATGTGTACATAGATATAGATATATATATATATAATTTTTTTAAATTAGCATATACAAATCCAAGCCAGAAGGATGGAGGTTCACACTACTTATCTTTGTTCCCATGCTGATCACAGGACATTTCTCACATTTTTCTGTACTTCTCAACTTTCCATGTAGTCACAGAAAGTTCATACTAAGGTAAGGAGCCCAAGATGAAGAGCAGTAACTTTAACGATCATAACAGGAAAATAAAATCATAAGGCATTCTGTATCACAACATCACAAGACCTGTGTTCTGACTCTTTATTCTAAATTTTCATTGTCTTGGAAAGGCAGAAAAGGAAAGGTGTCAGTAAAATATTGTTTTACAGGGAATGATTCAGAAGGTTGAGAATAGAGCAAAATGTACATAAGGAAAAAAAATGTATATTTTTATATATACACCTATGCAATTTTTAATATTGACACACATATAGAAGTCCACATAGCATATTTGCCCAGAGAAGCTGTGGATGCCACATCATTGGAAGTGTTCAGGATTGAGTTGAATGAGGCTTTGAGAAACATGATGTAGTGGAAGATGTCCCTGCCCATGACGGGGGGCTTGTAGTAGATGATCTTCAAAGGTCCCTGCAACCCAAACCATTCTATAGTTTCGTATTGGGTAGTGGATAGGAAAACACATCCTCTCAAAAGAAAATAGATCAGCTTCTGGCATAGTGAACTATGTGCATGCTAAACCAAGTGAGGGAGACAGGAAGGACGGAGAGTAGCAGTTCGTGTCACTGCAGGATAAGTATCTGCATAAAACCACCATGTTTTTTGGCACAGAAGCTGCTGTTCTTGCTCTTTCTGCAGGTTACAGTACTGATCCTTCCCTGCAACTTTGTTCTGACTGGTGATACTGATAGGGGGGATGATTGTCTGACAAACTAGAACATTGATTTTCTGAATTTGGATAATACCTTGGTTTCATAACTAGCAGTAGGATCTTGCTAGCTCAAGAAAATATGTTTCTGAGCACTACATGAGCTATGGTATCCTGTACTTACCATTTCCACCGCAGATACAGGACTCAGTTCATTTCTGGTTGAAGTCAAAAACAGTATGCACATTTGACTTTGGATTTGGACCTGAATTAGGAATGACTGCTTTTTACTCATCTGGCTCTTCTTATCTCTCAGGTTCTTTACTAATATGAACCAATACAATGGAAGAAAAAGGTATTGTTGGTCTAAAATAAGAAAACAGTAATGTATGGATGGTTTTCTCAGGGATCACACCTATATCATTCAAACACAAAAACCTATAATTAGAAATAGTTATTTAAAGTGGTTTGCTAAGTATTCCTTGTTGATGGGTATTTTACTCTTAGTACTAGCCTTACTTTATCTCATTGTTTTATTTAAAGAAGTCAAAGATGTCTGCACAGGCTGAGGATAGATATGGTTTGCAAATACGACAAGCTTGTGTTTTGCATTGCTGAGATCTGGGCAGTTCTTAATTTATGAAACCCCACTACAGATGGCCTCTTGCTAAATTTTAAAGTACTTCCATGTTTCATAACCAGGCTACCTTTCAGCAAGTCACTTTTGTCAAAGCCTTGGTGTTCCTTCAAGATGTTGTCAACATGTCCTATGAGAATGTACAAAGGGTGAATACCCTGGTCTGTTCTGTACCATGTATTTTAATCTCTGGAATTTGTTTAAATGAAGCAAATACAAATATATTTTTTTCTGACTAGGAAACAAGTTATGGCAGGTCTATTTCTAGACAGCAGAAGTGTGCCTTAGGTGGTGATTAAGAGTTGTGTTCTTTAAATGACTAACCTGGAGTGAGAGGTTGGATGTCTTTTGAAAACTTAAACCTGTTTCACCTGAACATGTTTAACTAGTTAATAAGAAACATCAAAAAAGACAAAACCCTGAGGTCAATGATCATTTTCTGTAAAGCCATTCGATGATGTTTAAATTTGTTTTTTGGGTCTGTCTATAACATAAGTTTAATAACCTAGCTCAAATGCAGATTTCTAATTTTCAATTAACATAGGAATAATTTTGTTTGCTAAAATAAAATAAATGAATGAATGAAAAGTCTGAACCATGAAATGTTCTAGGTAGCACTTTTTAAAATTCCAAATTTCAAAAAATCATGTGGCAACTGTATAGCTCAAGATTTAAGTATTAACTTTTAACCTTTGACCTTACAGATTTTAACCAATGAAATGTCTCTTTAAACTTTAAAGGAAACAATGATAACGAGCGCCTGGCGATTGCTAGACAGCGAATTCCATATCGACTTGGTCGAGTAGTTGATGAATGGCTACTCGACAAAGGTAAAAAACATTGATTAAAACTTCAAATAAAAAAATAATTTGAACATAACCAAGTAGTACTTCATTGTAAGACTAATAAACATAAAAAATAAATTTCAGTAAAACTAAATTAAAAACAACTTTAAAAAAGTAAAATATAGAGTAATATTTGCATACCTTGTATAATAATTTCTATTCATTTCTAGAAGTACCAGCTGTTTAATAATCTTACCCTGTTAACTTAAGGTTAAAGGGACTGTTAAATATAATCCACTAACTCAATCTATGAAGGTACTCATAGCAAACATTAACCAAAAATTATAAATCATTCATAGATTATACTACATGTTCCAGCATCTAAATTATTAACTAAAAATATATGTAGTTATGATATCTTCATTATGGTCCTGAAAAAAATTTGTTTAAACTGTAGGTATCTTAAATAGTGGGCAATATGAATTGCCAATCAAAATGAAGTCCCTTTAACGTTTGCAACCTTCTAAGGGGATTTTGGAACAAACACTAATTAAAACAGAACTTAAAGTTGTGTGCATGCTTTTTGTGAGCAGAAACCAATCTGCTAAAGTGACTATTCTATTTACTAAGAGTGGTACTGTTGCTGAGGATTTCTCTGTTTAATGGAAATGTGCCATGATTTCTCCATCGGTATGTGTATCATTTCTGAAGCCGCTTTTACATCTAAAATCTTTTATTTTAATTGATAGCCTTGCTGAAAGCCAATCAGACATTTATTTTTGAATCTGCCTCTGAGATACTCAGTGTGAACCATGTGTTTCTCTTCAGTGTGGATGTTGAAGGAAAACAAACATTTAAATACAAAAAGAAAACATTTAATTAAAAGTATAAATATTTTATCCACTTTATATAGAGATATGACAGATTACTGCATAACATTCTTCTAAATTCACTGAACTTGTTGGGATGTATATAAACTCTGTGTGTGTATATACATATTTGTATATGTCTATACATACATAAACTCACATGTACATACTTAAAGCTATAGGTCCTATGCTGTATTGCATGGAAAATGCTTTGAAATGTTGGCAGACTTGAAGAAAAAGTAATCTTAAGGAATTAGAAATGTGGCATTCTTGACACACAACAAAAAGTTTAACACTACTTTTGGGTAGAAGGGAGAGAGGTATTATTTGTACTGCTAAACACATTTACAAATATATTTGATTGGCCTTTTAGCAAAAAAAGAAAAAAAAAATCCCAGAACGTCATAAACTAAGAAAAATGCAAATGCTCTGAAAATTTATGCATTTCATGGACACCTCATTAAAAAGCAATGAATTATGAGTCAAATCCTTTTCTTATAGTTTATTGCTCTCATTATTCACCCCATGAAATTCTGTTATCACTCGCATAGAGTATAGTGTTCACAGTCAACATTTTTGCATGTATACAATGTTATCTTTACAGGGCGTCAGCTCACAATCTTCAATAGCCAAGCAACCATAAAAATTGGAGGCAAGGAACGTGGCCATCCTTTCCAAGGCCAGCTCTCTGGTCTTTACTACAATGGCTTGAAAGTTCTGAATATGGCAGCAGAAAATGATGCCAACATCATGATAGAAGGAAATGTGAGACTTGTTGGTGAAGTGCCTTCCTCTATGACAACCGAGTCCACAGCCACAGCGATGCAGTCTGAGATGTCCACATCAGTCATGGAAACAACCACCACTTTGGCCACAAGCACCGCTAGAAGAGGAAAGGCCCCGACAAAAGAACCTATTGGTCAGGTTAGTTGGCTTCCTCGCCTTTTGCAAATATTTTCGCGTCTTTGAGCGTGGCTCCTATATTGCATTCACTCTGCAGATGAAATTGTTCCTGTTGAAGAAATGCATGAATCACAGATAAAAGTTCTGTACCATACGTGGCTCATGGATGTGATGTTGATCAGCATTTAGAGGGAAAGTAAGGATTTTGATGTTCTTCCAAGTTAGACAAAATTACCAGATCAGATTTTCCTTGTGCTGAGTTTTATTGCCCTGTCATCTGTCTTCATCAGGGTGCCTATCTTTAAATACTTTTTCTTCTTTAGATGGCTTATATTGATTATTTTCGGTATAGGAATGCAGGATGTCTGGAATTAGACATAATGAAATGAAGTAATGACTTTATCCATGAGATAGAGAAAAGAGACCCAGTTAAAAGAGGGAGCAGGAAGGAGGTGTGAAGACAAAGTTGGAAGAGGCTGGAAAAGAGAGAATTAGTGCTTTCTCTAGTCCCACGATTTATTATCTTGTCAGGCAGAATTCCTCATAAGAGGCAATGAGAACAGAGGGAATTACGAGCACTCTGTACCCTGGGAGGCTCAAACTCCAAGTCAGAGGCTGTTGTTTACTGTTTGTTGAGGTCATTTGCATCTCATGAATTTAGTGATATATTTAGTAGCTTTCAGGTTTTGTCAGAATCTCTGCATAATATGTGTGGTAATTTAAATATCAGAAAAAGAAGGGGGTAAAACACATGAGTGAATTAAGTACCTCTGTCTTGTGGATACCCTGAGTAACAGCATTCAGACTTCATGCTTTAAAAACCTAAAACTTACCAGGACATTTCTGTGGCAGAGAAGATTCTTTTATGTTTATCCTGTCTATAAAACAAAACAAAAGGCACACTGCTAAAAGCTTTTCCTGTGTTCACTTGGTTCACATGTTTGCTTGTGTGCCCACTGTGCCATCAAGCCATGACAACTGTGCTCTGAGATCCAGAAGGAGGAAAAAGAGAAAAGAAAGTGTTATGAGCCATAGGGAGGAACAGAAGCACGATGTGATGAATGAGGTTAATTTTCTCAAGAATGGAGGAGAACATGCTGATTAGACTGGGAGGCTGAGGTCAAATTGCCTGATTTCTGTGTAAAGCCTCAACTCACAGTTGGAATTTGAACGGGGCATCAAAAGTATGCCTCACTTTATTATCCAGCTATTCTGATCTCAGTATTTTGTGACAATGGAATGTAAGACCTCATCAGATTTACACAGAGGAAGATTTGCATCTAATAAATGCAGGACAGCCTCACAACATGGAAGAACTTGGGCTAAATTAGTGCTACTAAATTAAAATTAAACTAAGTTAAACTGCTCTAACAGTTCCCAGCATGATTTTGGCCTCTACCACTGCCTCAGGTAATTCCCAGACATGATTTGGGAAGAAGGACATCACAGGGAGCATTCCCAGTTGGTACCTTGCATGATCTGTGGGCAATAGGAGTTTACTGGCATAGCTGCTTTGCCAGTTAGCCTCAGTTTCCAGGAATATTCCGCAGTGTGATTTACTCACTTGTTTGGATGTCTGGCCACTGAGATTTTTCTTTTTGAGGTGTTCCAATGGCATCTTTGAGGAAGAAAAAGGTTTCTTCAGCTAACAGCTATGGCGAGGTGTAATTTTTTCTGAAGAAGGGAAACAGATGATTAGGCAAAAAGATCTTCCAAAGATCTTCCATTTCTAGACTGGTGCCTGAAGTAAGGTGTGGCCCATATTGATTTTATCAACGTATCTACACAATTATTTTAAACACCTTGCTGCCACTGGAGCAGAGTGACCTCAGTGCAACTGTCCTGTCCTGGCTGATCTGGCTACTCTGCGATGCTGTGAGCACCTGGTCTTTGAAGTTCCACCATCGTGAACCTTGGGCAAGCTCCAGGAGCGTCCAGAGTTGCACAGCATCTCACCAAAGCATGTTATGAGGGTGAAGGTTTAGATCAATCTCACCTATTATCCTGGTTGGTGTGAGTCCTTGATGCAGCCCATTTGAAACAACTTGGTTGGAATATGTCTCTATGTAAGAAACTGAAATAAAAATTTCTGAGGATAGCATTCATTGTTAATGCCTTTACAGCACAATGTCATCCTGATTCTGTAACTGAGCCCTTCTTGTAGTGGTTTACTTCAGCTGTATCTAAACATTCTGCCTGGTAGGATTTGTGTTGTCATTATGTCATATACACTTAATTAGTCAGGCACTGCACTGAAACACAGTTTGTAGTCAGGTCTGTGATTTGATTTGAACAGATTGATAACATCCCAAAGTCAAAGCTGAAATTTATCTGCAGGATATTATGTTATTCCTGCAACAAACTCAGACCTAGGAAGCTCCTAAATCACATTAAGGACATAATTTCTTATCTCATTAATACCTGTTTTCTTATTCTACCTGCATGTAATAATTTCTGTGCTAGTGACCCATAGGACTCCCATGGGTCCATCCTGCAGGGTGCTAAGTAATCACGTCTTGTGGTCATGGAGCAATAAAGGCACTCACCTCTTAATTTCTGCATTCCCTTTCATTTTTGTCCTTTACATTTTTTTTTCCTGATTTTTATTTATATATAACCTCTGTGAGAGTGTCAACTACATTGACATACTGTAATGCACAAGAAGAAAAGTTACCTTTCCAGCATTAATTAGTTTACTGAAGAAAATATGCAGCTGAACAGCAATTCCTAATGAAAAAAAACTTAGATTACTGCAAAGCAGCACATCTGAAATACCATATAAGCAAATGACCTAATCAGTCAGAGTTTGTTTGCTTCATTTGCAGAGGTATTGAATTCAATTAAAGATTACAATACTTAAATAAGATCATTTAAATCTCTATTTATAGGAAATGCTCTTTTAAAAAACCTACAATGTTAGTGTTTAAATTGAGAGTGTGTGCTTCTCAGCAAATATCTAGCTAATGCAATATATGATACAAGACAGACATTATACTTCCAGAAAGTATGGTGCATAATGTTGTGCATGATTTTAGATAACTGAGGTCTTAGGTGTTCTGAAAAAAAAAAAAAAAATACTGTTTGTTAGTGACTCTTCTCTAAATGCAGGTTTTGCCTACTTGGAGGCTGTGTCATACTTTAACAATAGATGTTTTGGTGATGACAGACATCTTAATTATTATACTTGTAAATGTAGATTTTTCAAAGAGGAGGAGAAAGGTGCTCAAGGCCTATTGAATGTCAATGGTAGGTGAATGCCTCATTTTCCTCAGTGCATTAAAACTCCCACCCCCTCTTTGATTATAGTGGCATCTAGAGCTGTCAGCCTTTATGCAAGGCACTGCATAAACACATAGGAAGTGACAACTCCTGACTCAAATAGCTTACAGAATAAACAAAAGGTACCAGGTAAGGAGGAAAAAAAAAAATTAAAAGGAAAGTAGGAGGTAGGAGGAAGAGGGAAATAAAGCAAGCATCGCACTGTTTCAGCGTTAACAAGCAACCTGGGGATTTGCACCCATTGTGGGAGGGAAAGTTTACGGCCTGGTTTTCATCCAGGCTCTTCAGATAGCAGCCCCCGAGCTACAGCTGTCCTGTAGGGACACTGTCTAGTTTACCATAGACTCTGGAGCAGGCAATTTAAGAACTGGGCTACACAGTTTGTCCCAGTTTGGCAGTTGGTGCAAAATCAACACCAGTTGCATGGTCAATGTAAGGTTTTCTGTTCTTTGCATCTCACTTTGCTGTTGATGCTTCAGCAAACCCATGGCCACTGGCGTGGGAGCTGAGGATGGCAAAAGAGGTCCTTTGCTTACCCCCATAATGATCGGGAATAGGCTCAAAATTTCACACACCTTTATGAGCATGAAAAGAAATCCCCAACCTTAAGTGTTATAAGAACAGGACTTCTGTTAAGTAAAAATATGCAGCTATGTGTCGCTGGCTTTTGGTAAGCCATAAGTATGCAGTGCAGCTCAGAAATATCTAAGTCTAAGAATATCATACTCTTTCATCTTTCATTTTTGATGCTTTTTAAAAGTCTCATTTGCAAGTTTTTCTGTGCAATCATGAAGGCGATAAACTTCTTTTAAAATTGAAAATTAAGAGATTCGCATGTTGTATAATTCCAGGAGCGGGGGTGTTAAGCAATACATCAAGTACTGCAATGCTTGCAATAAAAATTGCAAGAGTTGTCAGAAGCAAAAGGGCTTCAAAAGGACTTCGAGTATGGGTTTTACTTGAATTAGGATAGCACAATCAGGCCTTTAGTATCTCTTTGGCATGGCTTTGTGGATCTGTATTAACTAGAAATCATAAATGAAGTGATAGTAAATCAAGAATAATATGCTAATTTCTCATCTCTTTCTAAGGATTTGATTATGACAGCTCATCCACAGAGCAGCTTCTGCTCTCATGCGTTGGAAACCAATTCTGAAAGTTGTGTGCAAAATAGCTTTTTAAAATTTTTCATAGGGATTCTGGCAGTCCTCTTTGTTCTCATCAGAGTGGGCTCTTATCAATAACACTAAGCCACTTAACCAGCAATTGCAATGCACTGTGATATGATTGCATGTTTTGGAACAATAGCCACTGATTTTTGGTCAAGCAAAATTAAATTGACTTCATATTAAATTGATGAGCTGAAATTTGGTCAGTTGCCTTGAAGGGCATACATCAGGTGAAGGGTATATTTCTTTATGTGTATTGAAGCACAGGATTTAAATGGTATTCATTGTAGCAGGGACAGTGACAGGCCTGACTCAATGTATTCACCTGCCAAATAAAACGGAGCATTTCAAAAAGATAGGGGTGTTTTCCATGGGAAAAGTTCAATTTTAGGAATGGTAGTTGAGTATATGACCTTTACACAGGATAGTAAATATGAATATATTTTATGGAGACACACTAATCATTAAATCAATGTAGCTAATAGGAGAAAGAGTATTTTCCACCCATCTCAGTTTAAAATTATCCACCGAATAGTTTGCAATGCTTGTTCTTATATACCGGGGTTGGGTTCTTTCCATGCCTCTGCACTGCTGCTACTTCTGGACATTCACACCAACCAGTCTCACAGTTCATCAGCCCCAGTAGGCAAAGCTTTTCCCCAGGGGTCTGGTAAATCACAAGGATTTGACTCATATGCTCACTAGTGTCAAATGAATCCCATAGCTTCCAGCATCACAGCGCTCTGCGCCCATGCATGGTCACTAGGTGACAGAACCTGGGAAATCCAAGTGTTAAGAACAAACCTCATTTGTAGTAGGATCCCTATGTAAATACGGTAGCTGTGGAAGTGCTTGTGTAGTGCAGGTAGACAGAAAACTAGCTAGGTGCATGAAACCTATGCCCTTCTTTTCTTTCTTTTATTTTTTTTGTTTTGTTTAAACTATCAGACTATGAATTTTTAGTTTCTTCTAATAAGTTTTGATAATTCAAGTGATTATTTTAAAACATAATTGTTAGTGCTCACACTAAAATAGGATCTCTAAAAAATTAAAATAGGATACTGTGAAAACTGAAATTCTCTAGCTGTGTTTTAGTATTTGCTACCCAATCACATCTGACTTTCCCATTCTCCTGAAAAGTATTTGCATTTTGAATATTAGCTCTTCAGTTGGAGCACTGAAGTTACATAAATATGGTGGCTTTAGAAATGCAGCTTTGAGCACACCTGCGTTTTGGGTTGATTGATTGGTCAAGTCTGACTTACATGATTGTAGGGTTGTCTGTCTGTCCATCTTAATAAATACTGAATCCCTCAACCAATTCAGTCAAATCTGTCATTGGGAGAAAGATTTCAAAGTCATCAAGCTCACAAAGGAGCCAAATTACGTGAGTTCTGGTGCCATCCTGGTCTTCTGTTTCATATTGCAGAGTCATGTTTTCCCTCATTTTGTGTTTAAAAAGCAAAGATTAAAAAGCAAAACAAAGTGAATGTGTGCTTAGGGAGAGTTTTTTCAGAGGTTCCCTCAGACTCGTTAATGTTTCTATATTACTTCAGTGGTTTTGAAAATCTTATCCAAGACAAGATACTATATCCACTCTTCAAAAAGGGCAAGAAGAATGACCCGGGAAACTCTAGGATGGGTCCAGACTCTTTTCAGTGGTGCCGAACGATAGGATGAGGGGCAACGGGCACAGTCTGAAGCACAGAAGGTTCCATCTGAATACGAGGAGAAACTTCTTTACTGGGAGGGTGCCAGAGCACTGGAACAGGCTGTCCAGAGAGGTTGTGGAGTCTCCTTCTCTGGAGACATTCAAAACCCACCTGGATACATTCCTGTGCAATTTGCTCTAGGTGAATCTGCTTTAGCAGGTGGCTTTGACTAGATGATCTCCAGAGGTCCCTTCCAACCCCAACCATTCTGTGACTCTATGATACTTCATGTCTACTGCGCTATACAGTCCAGAGAAGATGGACATCTGCACGGGTTATTTTGTCTTTCTGTCTTCTGTAGATTAGCTTCAAGAGGCACTGTCCAGCCTGGTATGATGGATTTTGGTCATAAGGCCTGCTGCAAAGCCTAGCCTTTCACAGATATTACCTGAGAAGGAACAGCATGGAGGGGACCCTCTCCCTCTCACTCTGTGAATGGTTATTCTGACTTGGCAATGGAGTTTTAAAGAATAAATGGAAACTTGGAAGTTTTTCATACTGGTACCCCTCTATTGGCATCCTTTCTTTGTTGTTGTGCAGTGAGAAAGCTGAGTGAAATACGTTTCCAGTCTCTCAAAAAGAAAGCTGAGCCATGCATTTTCCATTAAACCAGTGGGATATGACTGAAACCTTGAGCACTGCTTTGAAAATACCCTCTACAGTGTGCATGCACAGGGGAAAAAAAAATCTTTGTAAATTAAATTACAACATTGTTAGTATCCAAAGAAACGCAAGACACTTGTCTAAATTGTCGATTAATTGGTTTCAAAGTTTCTTTTTAAGTTCAATTTGAGAAGTGAAGTATTTGAGGCCACTTGCAGCTTCAATTTTGTTGTTCTCTCATGTTCAAATGACCAAGCTCATTTATTACCAAGTATGCTTTATTATGTGAGGTATTCTTTTAATCCAAATTGGTGTTATCCAGTCTCTCAAACTCTCGCTTATTGCATTTTTTTTAAATATGCTGAATTTTAATTTTCAAGTAGACCAAACATAATCTTGATACTTACGCTTTTTTCATAGCATGCTGCTTTTCTTTTCTCCTAATGTTTTGCTTGTGTCACATTAGCACTGTAATATTTCTAAAACATCCCTTTGGACAATATGAGACATGATATCTAATGGTTACTGAACAAAGACACACCCAAATTTAAGTAGTGATTTGTTTTTGGAGAAACATTTCCCTCACGTTCAGAAGGCTCTTTCTTCTGAGGGCTTTCTTAGGAAGGGTTCTCTCATATGAAGTGGTGCTTGGTTCTCTCTCACCCTCTGTATCAATCTGCTATTTACAGTGCGTGCACACTAAACAAACATAATTACATCAGGATTATATGAAAATGGGATTGTTTCACCCAGGTAGAACAAGAGGCTGTTGCAGAGTTGGTGAGCCGTAAGTGCTGTTATGCACTTTTCTACATTTGGGATTGCTGAAATGGCCTGGACATTACCGTCACTGCGGATTTTCAGTAGCTTTGCAGGATAGAAAACTTTGCATTGTGTCTGAGAACTGCTGTTCTCCTGTGAAAAGAAAGTGATAGTTCTTTAGTCCCTTTATCATTCACTGGAGCTGTGGGAAGCCTGAAGATCTTGTTCACCATTTCCTTTGGTGAATTTCTGTGATTGAAGTACTGTGTGTTTTATATACTTGGCTCACACAATTTCCTTTCAGAAAGCATGAAATAATACATTCTATTTCTGTACTTTTGTGCATGATTCCTCAGAGCTGAGGGAAAGAAAGGTAGCATGGCTCAGGGTGTGCCCCTCCTCTCCCAGCGGTGGGAACCCAGAGCAGGTGGCCACCTCCAATAAAGCACAGCTTAAATGTGCTGCTATGTGTGCAGACCCCCCCGCCCCAGGCTACCACAGCAAAACATCGATCCTACTGCTGCTGAAAAAAAACATTGCAATAGTTTCCATGCTCTATATATATGTGTGGCTCTCAAGTTAATTGTTGCAGGTTGCAGTGTTCACTGTGCTTTTGTGTATGGCTGGCAAAGACTCATCTACAACAGCATGTTGTTTGATGTTTTGTTGAACATCAAATGTGCATTAGAACTTTTCAAAATGTAGGTGATACAAACATATTATGTACTGGAGTTTCTGTAAACATGATGGTGACAGTATTGTGTGAAGCCTTTCTGCTCACTGATGTTAAAAAACAAGCTTCATTCACAGTCATGCCTTCTTCATTGACTGCAGATCACTTTCTTTAATTAAATAACTCTTGGAACTCTGTTCAGTTAATAAGTTAGTATAGAAGGTTTAGTCAAAAACCAGTTGGTTTTCTTTGTTCTGTTTTCAAGTGGGTAGTACCAACAGCTTATGTCTGTCTTTAATAAATCAATAATTGTTTTATGACTTCATTTAATGTTAGCTAAAGTTGTCTTTACGTATTTGGTTCCATTTGGTATTCAGCATTTGATCTGAATAGCTGGTTCTTAGGAGTTGGTTATATACGGGCACTGCTTCAGACTTAGATAATTTCTAATCGTTATGTCTCCATGCTCTTCACCTAGAGGATTTGCAGATCTGTTACAAATAATTTTACATGCAGGCAGTGTATTATTTCTTTGCATAATTTTTGTTTCTTTTAACCAGTTTCTGTTGAAATGTCCCTTTTTTGCAGTATGGTTTTGCAAACATAAATATGTGTACTTGTAAAAGGCAGATGAAATTATCAGATTTCAGATTTTTTTTTTTTAATGTAAAGGTAAACAGTCAAGTTTCTGAAGTGACTTAAGGAAGAAACTTGTGAAACTTGCCATTTTTTCCCAAGAGGGAACATGGGTGATGGGCAGGGACATCTGCATTGAGGAAGAACTGAAGTTGTTCCATAGATCTAACTGTACCACTCTCTCCTAGAAGTGCATAGAAACAGAAGAAATAGGAAACCATTTCCTTAAAATCCACTCTGGAGTATGAGATGATATATTGAACAATTAAACAGAAATAAAAGATGTAGGTTTGCATTCTGACTTGGGGGGAATATTACCATCTTCCTCCAGTTCATATCTCATTAATAAATTAACTGAGTGCTTTCCTGTTGTGAGATGATGGTGGGGTAAGGATGAGATCCATTATTGGCTTTGATGTGTTCAGGTAGATTATTAAGGATTATGTGTGTATCTAGAAACACAAAAGTGGAAGTAACGGGTTTTAGGAGAACATGTAGCAGGTAAATTAGAAGTAGTTCTGGAAAGAGCAGAAATATGGGAGGAAGCCCATGTGAAGAGATTGCATGGTGCTGACATACCCTCAGATCCAGATACCTTCAGATCCTCGCATGGGGGACAAAATATTGAAAGGTATACTGTACTATATTATCTTGCTACATCTTTTAATGTAACCACATACTAAATGTTTGGGATTTTGTGGGTGGATTCTGTCCAGAAAAAAGACTGAAGTGGTTGACAGGGTTTTTGAAATGCCCATCAGCTTGCAGGAAGTTTTGCTCAGCCCCCAGCATAACACTATAAATATAGAGAGCACATTTATTCTGACATTTTTGTGCTTTAAAAAAAAGAGGATTAGGTCAGAATAAATGGCCTTAAATATATCTTCAATGACACTTGCATATTATTTTCAGGCTTTAAAAGCAGGGCACTAGTATTTGTGCTGAGTAGATGCTGTGATGATGCTGAGAACAGCAAGAGTGAGATTCTGATGTCCATGTAGCCATAGCTGACTCCAGCAACTAACAGATTCAGGAGTTGATCATTTGCTTGTCTTTTCCTATCCAAATTCTCCTGTGACTTTCAGAAATGTGCTGGTGTTAATAAGTATAAAGCCCTAAGAGAATATTCCCCCTTCTTTCTGTCTATTTATGGTCATATTTGGGGAAAACTAGTGCAGATCCAGACTCCATGTTTCACGAGGTCATGAATTCACTAAAATTAAGTGTCTAGGAGTTTTACCAAATGCTTTAGGGAGATCCATCTAGACCGAATGTGTTCAGTAAAGCTGATAATTACTTACATTAATACTAAGACTTAGTTGTTTACTTCTATGGTCCCAGAGGTATGGAATAGGACACATTTTCTCAGGGTGTGATGGACTTGCTAATAAACTGATTTAATCCATACTGCAGCATTATCAATACGTTTATCATGCTACAGTGTAGGATAGCAGTGCTAGCTAGAAGTGTGTTGCCTTCTAAAAATATACAAATATTTGCATATGTATTTGAGTGTATAAACATACTTTCTGAGTAATTTTTTGTGGTGTTGCAACTAGGATTGTGCAAAGACTTAAAAGCGTTTCCATGATAATGTCATTGATATGAACATTTCTTCTCCCTGAGGTAGCTGCTGGTAACCTGAATCACCATGTGCAGGAATTGTCTAAGAAACAATGTTTTCTAGAGTAATCTAAACAGCCATGTTATGATATTATGATTAAAAGATAAAGGCAGTTGTAGCATTTTGTAGCACAAGTGGCAAGAAAGGTAGACTCAAGATATTATTACTGTTTTCCTCAGTGAAATGATTGATGGAAAAATCTTTTGGGATGACCCAAAATAGTTTTTACTTTTTTATCAGCAGCATGACAAGGACAAAGGAAAATAAACTCTCTTGTTCAAATCTATTTCTGTTTGTTACTTTGTATTCTTTACCATTAAGTTCAGGCAAATTTGGAAAACAAAAATGAAAATGAAAATTCAAACAAGACCAGGGTTTAAAAAAATTTTTGAGTGTGATATATTGATCTAATCAGACATAAACCTGTGAATGGCTGAGATTAGCCCAATGTTTTCAATCAACTGCTTGAAAAGCTTTACAAATCTCTTGTGGCAGTGCCGCCTCTGTAACTTTAACTGGCCTTAGCACTTAAATCTTTGCAATAGTTTTTGTAGTGCTATGAGGCCCCGCTATGAGACCATTGTCTTTTTTTTCAGTGCTATACAGGTTAGCCTCTAAAGAAAATTCTACAATGTGGGGTAAAACAATTTTAGTATCTTTATTTACTAAAAGTAGCTATCAGCTTGCTTACACTGTAAATATATTAATGTACTTGTATTTCCATAAGAGGGAGTTAACAGATGTCTGACATGATAATTCTACCATATGGCAATTTCATTTTCTTTCTAGTGCAATATTAAAATGATCATTATAAACACTGAGTAACATTGTTAATCTTAGTAGGTGAAAGTTTCGCCAATGTTTAAGAAGCAAGAAGTGGTGATTTTAACTTGCTATTAAACATCCTAAGAGGTGTATTGTAGTCCTGGGTTGATAGCAAAAAGAGCTAGATCACCTAACAAGACTCCACCACCTCTGAATTGCAGGATGCTGATAGAGGTGAGGACAATAGCCCTGTTCCAGGGGTGCTGGTGAAGCTCACAGGGTAAATACTGGTTTCTGGTAAGAGTGAGCAGGAGAGCTAATGAATTGCCTACATGTTTCTTTCACAGTATTTCTGTTCATCAGCAGTTACTATAGACCTCTCAGCATCAAAGGATACCATTCGTCTTATGTAAAGTTTATCCCTCCGTATTGGTGATATTTGAAAAGTCTTGGATTTGTCAGATGAGAAGTCTGAGCTTTGAATTGATGCAGGTTGGAGGGTATTCTAGGACAGCATTACCTTCTGCTTGCCACTATCCTATGCTCTTCCCAAGGCATGCACTATTAACCATTATGAGGAAAGAATAATACCAGGCTAGATTAACCTTTAAACTGACCAGCTATGGCCATTTTTATAACATGCTGTGGTTTCTTTTTTTTGTTGTTGTTGTTTTCTGCTTTTCTGAAAATAGATTCTCGTATTTCAAATAGCGGTTTGGTTTTAGGCACACGGTTTCTTCAGAATTCTTTGAAAACTTTGCTCGTGCCAATGAACTGATTAGCAAAACAAATCAAATGTCAGGTTTTTCTTTTGGCAAGGCAAGTTCATCAGTAAGAAACGGTTCCCATATGACCTATGCAGATGGAGCCAAGGTGCAGGGGGAATTGAGAAACATTAAAGAAGCTGTATTCAGGTATTTTGGTCGGGTAACAAAGAGGGTCTGTACGCCCACAGAAGAAAATAGGAAGGTAGAGTAAAACTCCCAGTTGGTATTCCCTTACCTCCACCTTGGTCAAAGAAGAGAAAAATGCAGTGGCATGGGTGAAAGTCAAAGCATGAACGTGATTTTATTTACAAATGCTAACAGTAAGATAGAGCTGTAACACTGCATTTTCAGAGTATTGACTGTAATAGTTGAAAATAATTTATTTCAGTAGTGTAAAAGGAAATTTTGTAAAATCTATTTGCTGATGAATAAGGCATATGAGATTTTTCAGATTATGCATTTGGGCCTCAGTGTGCAGAATTCCTATTCAAGGAATTCAGTGCCATCATAACCTAGGATTGAACTAAAGGTAAAATCTGACTCAGTTCTTATTAATTCTCTACAGAAGAAGTTTTCTTTCATTTTTTTTTTTTAATTAAGATGTGACATAAGGTGTGATTCTGATATCTGTGCCACTGTTGAAATGAATGGTTTTATTTGTGTCCAGGCTGGGTGTCTGTGAATTATGTACTACCAAGCCTCACACACAAGTGAGAGGTCATGTAAAGTATATTCTGATTCACTAATTTTAAATAGCTCATTAATCATTAATGCCAACATTCTCTTAATTGTGGTTCTTTGTGACTGGTGGAGCATTTACTGGTGATCTGCAGAGAAGATGGCTCATTGCTTTGCTGGCTCTCTTCCATTTTTTCCACTTGCTGTACCACACTATTGATGGTTAAAAGTACATGAATGATTGACAAACTGTTTTTCTGTGTAGTCTGCTTCCACACTTGCCACAAGAGCCTGCATTTAACTTCCTGTGGGGGAGAAGTGATCTGTGGGATCTTGAATAGAAGGTATTTAAGGCCTGCAAGGCCTCTGTTTATAAAGATGGAGTTTGGACAACAAAGACATTTTGAGAAGTTGTGTAGGATGAATTCACCTTCTTAGAATATCCGATAGTTACAACAGTCCTGGTGAAGCTGAAGTGTTACAGGGTGCTAGCACATAAAACATGAATACTTCAACCATGAATAAAAGTAGACCTCACATCTGCTGATGTTATGGCGTATTATAGTATAATATAAATGTTGGAATAATATAAATGTTAGTATATTTTTCCCCAGTATAAACTTCAATGACTCTTTCCAAGTTCATAGCTCTAACTTTGAAGAAGATCTGGGATAAATGTGGCTTACTCTGCTACTAACATCAGTCCCTTTTGCCAAGGCTGCCAGCAAAGCTCTCATTCAATGCTGGAAGTAGTACGTTCCACTTTCCCTCCTGGAACTGGAGTGAAAACACCCTTTTAAAACACACAAGGTAACAAGCAGACATTGCACAGAATAACTTGTGGCCACTGTTGACCAAAAGGAGATTGTAACTCCGAGGTTAGAGAGGATGAATTTCTGTTGCACTTTCCCCGACCTGTGCAGTCAGGGTTCTTAGTATTGTCAGAGCTCCCACATTTGTGTTTGTTTGAGAAGAAGGGTTTCCCAAAGAAGGACAAAAAAAATATTAGTACAGTTAAAAGTACCCAAATAGCTAATCCTTAAAATTTTATTTTAATTTGAAATGAATATGTGCTGAGACTTGGATCAGCACCTGGCACTAGAAACACATAGAAATGAAAGGGTAACAGGTCCTTGAATTTGGCTAAATAAATAAAACTGTTTAATGAATGCTTCATACATCGAGCCAAATTCCCAGTCACGGTGGTACAACTCTATTGACTTCAGTTATGAGCATCAGTGTAGCTGAGACAAGAATGTAAATCACAAAATTGTTTCTACGTGCTACCTCAGAGGCAGCCTGTGTTTTGAGAAGGCACTCATCACTCTATTTCTTCGTATATAAATTTGCCACAAGCCAAATGCATTTGAAGCATGAAAGAGGAAGTTAAAATTTAAAGGTGACATCACCAAAGATTAGAGAGACAAGAGTTTTGACTGGAAGAGCAAGAAAAGTTTTGAACAAAGGTACATGTGAGGATTTAACATATGATACCACCATCAAGATAGATAAAGCTGTGAAAGAAAAAAAGAAATTAGGTGCTATTGAGCTGAGAATTTCAAATGAACAAATGTGCAAAGTGATAGCAAATCTGGGTTTGCAGTCAACCCTGTTAACCACAAGCTACTCAGGTAGGCGCCAATATTGTGTGCTATGGCATATACAAATTACCTAAGATTTAGGTCCAGACTTAATGTTTGTTAATACAATACAAATTGAGAGCGATAGATTTTCAGTGGGATAAGACTCTTTTTCTCCTAAATACTATCCTGTCATTTCAGGCAGTGCCTTGGCCTCTTCAAGGTCCTGCTTGAAAGAATCCCATGGGACAGGGCTCTAGAAGGTAGGAGGGTCCAAGGGAGCTGGCTAATATTCAAACATCACTTCCTCCAAGCTCAAGATCAATGCATCCCTATGAGGAAGAAATCAGGTAAAGCAAGTAAGAGGCCAGCATGGATAAGTAAGGAACTCCAGTCAAAAATCAGGTGGAAGAAGGATGTTTATATACTGTGGAAACATGGACAGACCACCTGGGAGGAATATAAGGTGGCTGTTAGACTATGCAAGGATGCGGTGAGGAAAGGTAAGCTCCACTTGGAATTAAATCTGTCCAGGGATGTCAAGGATAACAAGAATGGCTTCTTCAAGTATATCAGCGGCAAAAGGAAGATTAGGGAAAATGTAGGTCCGCTGCTGAATGAGGAGGGTGCCCTGGTGACTGAGGTTACAGAGAAGGCAGAGTTACTGAACGCCTTCTTTGCTTTCGTCTTTACTGCTAAGACTGGCCCTCAGGAATTCCAGACCCTGGAGGTAAGAGAGAAAGTCTGGTGAAAGGAAATCTTTCTCATGGTTGAGGAGGATCAGGTTAGAGACCATTTAGGCAAAATGAACATCCACAAATCCATGGGCCCCTATGGGATGCAGCCACGAGTGCTGAGAGAGCTGGCAGATGTTATTACTAAGCCACTCGCCATCATCTTTGAAAGGTCTTGGAGAACAGGAGAGATGCCTGAGGACTGGACGAAAAGCAACATTGTTCCAGTCTTCAAAAAGAGCAAGAAGGATGACCCAGGAAACTACAGGCCAGTCAGCCTCACCTCCATCCCTGTCAAGGTGGAGGTGAGTCATTCTGGACTTCCTTTCCAAGCATATGGAGGAAAAGAAGGTTATCAGGAGTAATCAACATGGATTCACCAAAGGGAAATCATGTTTGACCAGCCTTCTATGACGGTATGACTGGCTGAGTAGATGAGGGGATAGAAGTGGATGTTGTCTACCTTGACTTCAGCAAGGCTTTTGACACCATCTCTCACAACATACTCATAGGTAAGCTCAGGAAGTGCAGGCTGGATGAATGCATGGTGAGATGGATCATGAACTGGCTGGATGGCAGAGCTCAGAGGGTTGTAGAGTCTGCTACAGGGGTCAGTACTGCATCCAGTCCTGTTCAACCTGTTTATCAGTGACCTGGATGAAGAGACTGAGTGCACCCTCAGCAAGTTTGCTGATGACACCAAACTGAGAGGAAGAGTTGATACACCAGATAGCTGTGATACCATTCAGTGAGACCTGGACAGGCTGGAGGACTGGGAAGGGAAGAACCTGATGAAATTCAACAAAGACAAGTGTAGGGTCCTGCACCTGGGGAGGAATAACCCTATGTGCCAGTAGAGGTTAGGGGTTGACCTCCTGGAAAGCAGCACTGCAGAAAAGGACTTGGGATTTCCGGTCTACAACAGGTCAGCAATGTGCCCTTGTGGCCAATAAGGCCAGTGGTATCCTAGTGTGCATTAAGAAGAGTATGACCAGTAGGTTGAGGGAGGTTATCCTCCCCATCTACTCTGCCCTGGTGAGGCTGCATCTAAGTACAGTGTCCAGTTCTGGGCTCCCCAGTTTAAGAAGGACAAGGAATTACTGGAGGGAGTCCAGTGGTAGGCTACAAAGATGATTAGGGGCCTAGAGCACCTTTCTTATGAGGAGAGACTGAGAGAGCTGGCTCTGTTCAGCCTGGAGAAGAGAAGCCTGAGAGGGGATCTTATCAATGCTTATAAATGTCTGTAGTGTAGATGTCAAGAGGATGGGACCAGACTTTTCAGTGGAGCCCAATGACAGGATGATGGGCAACAGACACAGACTGAAACACAGGAGGTTCCATCTGAATATGAGGAGAAACTTCTTTACTGGGAGGGTGCCAGAGCACTGGAACAGGCTGCCCAGAGAGGTGGTGGAGTCTCCTCTGGAGACATTCAAAACCCACCTGGATGCATTCCTGTGCAATCTGCTCTAGGTGAATCTGCTTTAGCAGGTGGGTTGGACTAGGTGATCTCCAGAGGTCCCTTCCAACCCCTACCATTCTGTGATTCTGTGATTTAGTGTGCTGATCAGTTTTTTAATTCAGATATTGTCAGTAATTGAACATTGCCTGAAGTCATGTGAGACTCAACACAGTTGCCTATACAGAGACATTTACTGCCATTCAGATGCCCTGAGTTATCTGAGACTTGCATGGGGCTTAAGGGAGTCCTGCACCCATCTGGAGAGGGGGTTGAGGGGCAGCCAGCACTCCCTGGGGCATTGAAAGTGGGCACATCGCTGTGAAGCCATGCCTTGACCATTAAAGGAACTTTTTGTGGAACAAGAGGATCCTTCTTCCATTGATGATATCATGCTTCTAATAAAGTAATGGCAATAATACTACATTGTGGTTTAACCCAAGCTAGCAATACAACCACAATAGCTGCTCGCTCACCCCGGCCCCTCACCGCACCCCAACAGGGGAGAGAATCAAAAGGGAAGGGAGAAACTTGGATTGAGATAAACACAGTTTAATAAAATAACAAAATACTAATACACTACTAGTAAATATATATATACATATATATATATATAAAATAGAAATAAAAGATACTCAAGGCAATTCTTTACAAGCTCTGTCCATAACTGAGCAGCCAGTCCCAGCAAGCCACACCTGTTCTAAAGCCGAGCCCAGAGAGAGAAAAGAGAGGAAAAAGGCAGAAAAGCCCAGAGGCCTCTGCAAAATGGCAAAAGGCTGGGCTAAGTGTCCCGGCCAAAACTCCTCCAGCTCCAACAACAACAAAAAAAAAAAAAAGCGAAGAGAGAGAGACAGAGAGATCGGAAGGGCCAACCAGGATTTCCCAACTCTCCTTAAATAAGTAGTATGATGCTAATGGGATGGAATATGCTTATTGATCAATCTGGATGTCAGTCAAGCTCTGCCTCATCTCTGCCTCACTGCCTCACACCTGTGGGCAGAGCACTCAGAACATCCTTGGCTCTCAGACCAGAGCAATTAAAACATTAACTCTGTGCTGGGGTGTTATCTGCTTGTTCTCAAACTAAGTCCAAATAATGACCATGCTAGCTATGAAAAATAAAGGTTTCTAACTGCATGAAGAAAATTAACCCATTTTCAATCAAACCAGCACATACTAATATTTTACTTTTAACACATCCCTTCCGATCAGTGTGCCTTTGCGGCTTCTGCAAAGGAGATTGGATTGCCCTGCCTTTGTTTCAGAGACTCAAAAGCTGAAGTGACTTGTTCAAAGTCAGCAGAAAAGGGGCATGGGAGAGCTGGGATCTCCTGAGACCACCTTTGTAGTTAAAAGCTGTGTTTGACACTGGTAAGGTTCACCATATAAGTCAGTAAATGGTTACAGATTTACAACACATACAACCCTGAACTGCATAAATCAGGTTTGTCATTTTTTCAATCTTATAGCTGAACATTAGAAACTATTTCAGGTTAAGCTGCAGTCCTAATTTTCAAACAAACAGGGTTGATTTTTTTTTCTTCTGTTATGTGAGAAGGGGTCAAGTTAGCTGTATTTTGTATGGTGATAGGGGATTTGTGCTGCCTTCAACTCCCTGCTGAAATCAGTGGTAACAGTCACTGGCCTCCCCCACTACTGTCAGATAAAGAGCTGCTGTGGAGCTGCTTCAAAGCCGAATTGCTTTGAAGGCTTGTGAAATTCAATTTGCAAGAGAATGGAGGATCCTGTCCATGTAATTTCAAAATGTGGAAAATAGTAATCGCTTTTACTTCCTGCAGAGTATAGGTCGGCGGTGCCATCATTTGGGTCCCAGCCTTCTCTGCCGCTGGAGTTCAAGAATTTGAACCTACACGTCTGTGAGCAATGCCAGACCCCACATCATTTTGCCACAGCTGCTCCTTTCAGCAAGCAGGCACATCAGCTCAATGGCCAGTACCATGTCTTTTTATCTGCTTAAGGCAGCGCTTTTTATCTTGCCAAATTACATGAAAATGGTTTCATTATGATAACTTTGTCTTTAATTGACTGCATTTGTATTTGTCTCCTCAGCATGGAAGATAATCCTGTATATGAATAATCAGGCTTGATCTCATATTTATAACGTGTTTAGAATTGTTCCATTCAGTAGAGAACAGAAGTATTAGTGGATTTTTTACAAGTCCCCTGTAAGGAGCCATCCTTGATCCTATGGCTGGCTTGTCTGCTGGTAATCTTCTTCCATGCCTGAAGAGCTGACAAAAGCATCTGGGCCTCCCTGGCAGTAATTAAGGAGAGTCAACTGACTGCTGTGCTGAAAAGTATCACCGAGATTTGAGGAAATGCAGTGCAAAATGCAAACTGGCTAGCATGCCAGGGACCTTTTTCCTTCATACAAAGAAAGCACTGCATTCAGTTACATTTAACTGAGACCATTATTTTGGTGCCTTTTTTTTTTTTTTTTTTTAACTTGGAAGTTTTACTAAACTCTGGTGTTATTTTGAGAGCTTTTTTTGTTTGTTTGTGTTTTGGGTTTTTTTGCTGTGTGATTTTTTTTCCTCTCCACAGCTGTAAATCTAGAATTGCCTTTGCAAATTAATCAAAAGTCCTCCATTTTCAATCACTGATTTTTACAAAGCTCATGGAGGAACCCTCTTCTCCAAAAGCTTTATAACAACTTAAACCAGCAATTCCTTAGTCAATGTCTTGATGTCAAGTCATTGGATACTAAGTATTTATGAAGTTTCCCTTAAAGCGGAACTTTAACATATATAAACTTGTAGATGGAAGAAAGATAACCTCAGGCTGCAGTCCAGTAATTTTTTGTACAAGAAGCTAGCCTTCTTTAAAAGAGATTGAACAGGAACTGGAGAAGGGACTGCTTATGGCACATATTTTACAAACACTCATAGCAGCCTCTGTACGCTTGTGCTCTCAGATTTGAACAGCCTTGCTTAACCATGGGATAGTTTGCAAGCTGAGCATGTAAGTGGCATGTTGTGAATGAGCAAATCCCTAGCAAAATTTGTGGGGAGCAGCAGCGAGTTCTGGAAATTAATCTACTTGGATTTTTTTTTTTTTTCTATCAGAAGAGAACAAGAAAACAATGGTGTAATTCGTGAGCAAAATCCTGCCTGGCTCCTGTGTAGACTAGGTAAAGTATGGCAAAGTGGCCTGGTCCTTTCCTCTAGTGGACTTTGGCAGAGGCTGGATGTAGTTCGTGATCTTTTCTTTGAATACTGAATAGCACCTGAAGATGCCCTGAAATCCTGCTTTGTCTACAAGACTGTCTCCATGACACGTTTGTTACCCTTGACATTCCTTTCTTCGATATTTATTACCATGCTAGTACAAAGGCTCTGTTCTACTCCTAAAAGTTGAGGAAGCATCTTGTGATTTAAATGGTCAGAAATACAAATCTGGCATTATAAAAGAATAGATTTTGTTTCCTATAAATCATCTGAAGTCTTTCTTCAAACCTTCATCTTGTTCTATGACTTCCTGATTATGAGATCCCCTTCTGGCATTATTTCTCATGTTGTAGCATGATGATGCTACATTTCTTGCTTCTCTGTGGGAAGAAAAGTAGCATCACCTGCCTCATCGTAAGCGGGGACAGTATCAGTGCTCCACCACAGACTGGCTCTCAGCAGGTGCTGTTAAGTCCTGCAGTTATTATTTTTTATCTCTTCACAGGTAATTATCAACAAATCTTGATTTTTAATTTTTATTTTTTTCTTTTTTAAGATCATAAATGCTTTTGCCACAGCACTGCACCTTTGCTGTCGCTTACACTCAGTTCTACCACGGTGTGCCCTGAATCTGTTTTGTGATACATGACACCACTATACCTCAGGGAGATTTGATCTTCCTGTCCCTATGTTGTATGATTAACTTATATGCAGTGAGTCCATGCTTGGATTGAAATACGTTTTTCGTCTTTCTGCCTTTCTTCACATTTTTGTGCTCAGTGTGTTTCTAGGAGGGAGATTTCTGCAAAGCTGTTTTGGCTTTTTTTTTTTTTTTTCACTCAGAAGCTTAGTTAAATAATTGAAGCAAAAAAAATTACTTTAAAAAGGGCAAAATGTATTTTATTGTTTTGCTTCATGAGCAGCTGAGTTTGAATACAGATGTCGACACTAAAGTAAATTAGATTACCTCAGTTCAGTATTCTGCACCACAGCTCCAATCCCCATCGTTGTCCCAATCCCCGTATCTATGAGATGGAAAGATTAAGTAATAATGAAGACATGTCACTGCACCTGCTTTCACTGTAACAAGCTACATATAGTAAATCCACCCGTAATTTCATTTTCCCACCTCTGGCATTATCTGTTGTTCATAGCTCCCAGCTGAGGGCCTGCTCTAGATCTCCAAAGACTCTAAAAACACATTTATAATTATTGCTTGTTCAGATTTGCCTACAGATTTTGAAAACAAGCTGCTCTTAAAGGTCTATATACATAAACTGCAAGCATTTGAGTTGATGTGTAGCTTCATTTGTTAGAACACCATTTACCCAGAGCACAGTTAAATGGTGAACATCTGGCACATAAGGTGGTTTAGTGGCTGCAACAATGAGACTGGCACGGGCACGTTTGCAAAGAGTGGTATGAAAAAGATAAGAGTTCACCAAAAATAAGGTTTTCAGGCACCTGTGTAGTCTTTTGAGTCTCCAAGAGCCACTCCATGGCAGCAGAGAAAGCTTGTGTCCTACTCCGTGCCTGTGAAGGTGGTGCATTTACTCAGCAGCTTCTGGATTTGCCCATTACCTCTGTTGCCCACCCAGCCCAGCGTGGCAGTTCCCTCCTGTTGGCACAGCTTTGAGCTCCCAAATCACTTCTCAGGATAATGCCGATGAGATTAACATATTGTGAGTGATGTGAGAACAGAGGAAATAAGCCCATGAAAGGGCTGCAAGTCCAGAAAGAAGGATCAAATTCTGATCTGTTGTGTTGCAATGCTCCTTGAATAAATTACAGCCATGTAAAAGCTGTGTTTTGTTTTGGCACAGGCATGGGCCTTTGACTTCCAGTCTCTTTATCTCTTCCAACTTATTTCTTTTTTGCTGTTTAAATTGTTCTTCCTCCTCTATTGATCAGCATTGTTTAAGCAAGAATTGCACATTTTATTTTTTTTTTCTGCTTCACTAGTACACACTGTGATGATGTTCCCCTTTACTATCTTCCAGCTGTTCTTTTTTTTTTTAATGTCAGATGGCCCCTTGCTCTTAAGGTCATGTGCCATAAGCCTTACTGGAGAGTCCAAGTTCCACAGCAGCCATGTAATTGATTTCTTGTCATCTCACCAAAAGGACACAATGTGCTTTGGATGGTGCTTTTGTCTTAGTAGCATTTTGCATAGGTAATTACGTTTCATGCAATTCCAGACTCACTTCAAATTTACAGGTTTTCTTACTCTTTAAATGGAAAATATATTTCATATGAAGCATAATTTATTGTACACAACAGCTGCAGTTATAATGCATCAAAGATAGCCTATCAGGATTGATATGTTTACACTGAACCACAGCATCTGGAATTTCCACATGTATTCCTGTCCTCATCTGCCCATGTCTGAAGCTCTTGGCTTTGGAAACCAAGCCGCATGAGATGAGGTGTTAGGGAGTGGGAGGAAAGAGTCCTAAAGAGCCTGCAGCTCTTCCTGGCTTCTGCTAATGCATTTACTAATACAAGGCAAGTTCTGCAGATGAAAAGCAGGGCAGGATGTGTCTGGAGATTAAAATTCTGCTTGAGTGCTGAAAACAACTCTTGTTCCCTGTTGCTTTACAGTGGCCTAGACCCAAAGTTGTCCTTCAGGTTGGTGCAGACTCTTGCAGTTGCAGCAGTGAGAATGTTGCCTGTTTGTGCTGCTTTGACTGAAAACAAGTTAATTTTCCTTCATGTAGTTAGCAACCTTTCTTTTTCGTAGCTAGTGTGGTTATTATTTGGATTTAATTTGAGAAGAAGAAGATAACACCCCAGGACAGAGTTAATATTTTTATTTGCTCTGTTCTGAGAGCTGAGGCCTCTGAGCTCTGCCCACAGGTGCGAGGCAGCTGGGAACGGGGGTATAAATGGGGCACAGCTTGATTGACATCCAGAACGATCAATAAGAATATTTCATGCTATTAGCATCATGCTACGTATTTAATGAGAATCGGGGTCTTCCAGTTAGATTCTTTTTTTCAGAGCCAGAATGGAGACCAGTTCAGGAGAGTTCTCTTCAGGATTTTCTTTAGTTCAGCCTTTTGCCATCCTGCTGTTTTGCAGAGGTCTCTGGGCCTCTCTGCCTTTTTCTCTCTTCTCTCTACGGGATCAGCTGTTTGGGACCAGGTACTGCTTCCTGGGACTGGCTGCTCAGTGCAGATGGAGTTTGTGAGGAATTGCACTGAGTGTCTTTTTATTTTATATTCCATTTCCATTTTATATGTATTAGTAGTAGTAGTATATTAGTGTTATTTTGTTCTTTCAATAAACTGTGTTTAACTCACTCCATGAGTTTCTCCCTTCCTTTTCGATTCTCTCACCTACTAGGGATGGGAGGGGGAGGGGATGAGCGAGTGGCTATTGTGGTTGTATTGTTAGCCCAGGTTAAACCATATACCGTCTTTTCCAGAAAAGGACCAAATATCAGCTCTTCTCCAGGTATCATTAGTTCAGGCATTGATTTGTCCTTGGTTGTTCTTATGCAGCAAGTCTGTATTGTTTTAGGTGATGCAACCAAAACAATAGGACAAGTACTTCAAGACAAAAGCTATTAAAAACTAGGCACAATCCTTGTAGCATTGCTATAATAATAACTTTTTTTTTTTAAATTTGTCTTTTTGTATCTGCATCTTGGATTTCATATTCTCGAGTTTTATTCTGCAGCCCAGGGAAATGAGTTTATGATATACACATTTGCAAAAGCTGAAGTTTAGAGAACAGTGCGACATACCATAAGACCTGAAGGTCTTACAATGAAAACTGGCCACATGTGTATGTGCTAGAAAAGACTAAAATGATAATTTCACAGGAGCATCACGTAACATTTTTTTAATATACTAATAAACCAAAACTTTGGAAATGGCTGGTACTTTCATCTCGAATAATTATTGTAATAGAAAACTTCCCAGGTCATTTTTATTGCTCCCCTGTGGGGCTGAAGCTGTTCTGGTATAATGGAGTTTGCATATTCAAGATATTTTAAGACCTATGAGAAGGTCATCTGTTAATAACAAATGGTGAGTCTGAACAGCTCCGCTAGGCTCTGTTTTATGGCTTGTCTTTGGACATAAATGTAAGCTTCAAAAGAATAATAATGCCCAAGCCGGTAAATAATATATCATTCATCCTTGCTAATCTAGAAAAACTGTGCACACTAGTTCAGCCTATAGACATTAACTCCCTTGACTGTCTGAACAGAGAACTTTCTAAATCATTTGCCTCATATAACAGATTATGAATCAATTGCTGTGAATTGGGGAGTTCTGGTGACTTCCATTTTATTGGATTTAATCTTTCTCCTGTCATGGGTGTTCCAGGGTACCAAGTCTATTCATTATGGACCACTGTTGATGGCAGAGATGTATTCCCTTGCAGGAAAGCTTCTCCTGCAAGCTGTAAATTGAAGCTGAGAACTAAATTTATTCCTTCTAATACCTCATGCTGAGTGGCTGAACTTAAAACTAGTCCCATAGCATCAACTTTGGTCTTAGTTTGACAACATTGCATTCCCAGTATTTATCTGAATTTCATAATTTATTGCATGAAATGTCGTGTATATATATTTATATATATATATATATAATTCAAGACATGATATTTGATGTTATTTCATATTTCTGGCCTATCATTTTCAAACAACACCAAAAATTGCCTTGATTTTGTCAAAGAAGAAGAGTGCATTTGAACAATAATCAAAACAAGGTATGTGAAAAACCTGAATTTAGCAACCTCAGGCATTTGAACAGCTTCACCTAATCATTTTGCTCTTTTAATAATGTCTTACAGTTTTTGCAGGTGTATCAGAAATAATGTGGCCAGCAGAACTAGGGCAGCGATCATTCCACTGTACTCAGCACTGGGGAGGCCCCACCTCAAATTCTGTGTTCAGTTTTGGGCCCCTCCCTACAAGAAAGACATTGAGGTGCTGGAGAGAGTTCAGAGAAGGGCAACGAAGCTGGTGAGGGGTCTGGAGCACAAGTCTGATGAGGAGCAGCTGAGGGAACTGGGGCTGTTCAGCCTGGAGAAAAGGAGGCTGAGGGGAGACCTTATCACTGTCTGCAACTACCTGAAAGGAGGTTGTAACATGGAGAGTGTTGGTCTCTTCTCCCATGTAGCAAGTGATAGGATGAGAGGAAATGGCCTCAGGTTGCACCAAAGGAGGTTTAGATTGGATATTAGGAAAAATTTCTTCATGGAAAGGGTTGAGAAGCACTGGAACAGGCTGCCCAGGGAAGTGGTTGAGTCACCATCCCTGGAGGTGTTTAAAAGGCTTATAGATGAGGTTCTTAGGGACGTGGTTTAGTGCCAGAGTTAGATTATGGTTGGACTCGATGATCTTGGGGATCTCTTCCAACCTAAATGATTCTATGATTCTAACATTTTTTTTTATGTGGCTAGCTCATTTCAATATATATTTGTCTTAATGTTTGTAGACACTGAAAGTGCTTTGATATGTGAGGTTGCAAAGAACCATCCTGTCTGTAGTTACAAGTGGGATCATGACTCAAGCCTGATTTCCAGTGCTGTCTCCTCCTGTTTTCTGGAAAGCAGCACTCTCAGGCTCACCTGGGACCAGACTCTTATTCTTTGCCGAATTGCAGTGCTGTAAATGTGAGTAACCATGTGTGTAGGCATCTAGAACAAAACTATGTGGTAAAAATGCAAACAAAAATTTTGGTCGGTCTCCTTAGTTACGTAGGGAGAAAAACTTGCCATTGAAAATTATTTTATGTATTTTAGCCACTTCAAAAGAGACTTGTGAAGGCTTTTTGTTAATTTCCCTTTTTTGACTTTTACTATATATTTCTGCTTTCAGGATCAAGCATATATCCTGCCTCTGTGGTCTCTCTTTGACAAGTCTGTTCTTCTAACCAGCTATGTCAGGCTTCAGAGATGCTTTTAGAAACACCTGTCCTGTGTTACAGAGGCTTGACAGTCATTCAGTTTATATCCTTCACTAGTTAAACTCAAGAGATTCAAGTGTAGGGTCAAAGCCACAGTGTTCCTTATTTTTTTTTCTAGCATTGCTGCCAACCGATGTTAAAATACAAACATTCTCTAAGAGTATTAATATTAGTGCACAGAGAGGCTTGCTAATCGTGCAGAAAGTTGAAACATGGACCTTGCAACTTGCCTTACCATCTTTCTTCTGTCCCCAGCTGCTCAACATTTTCACTTCTGTGCATCTTTATCTCTTCACAGTTACTCCCCGTTGGACCCAAAACAGTATGCCATACTTCTCCTAGGTGCTAGCTCCTACCCCAGTGCATAAACCCAGCTAATGAATGATCCTGTCTCTCTCACGTGGTCTGCCTTTCAAATAGTTTATTTTTATCCTGTGTGTATAAGAATATTTACCTTCACATAACACAGGACTTAGGGTATTTTCTTCCTAGTAACATATAATACAAATCCTTGTTAAAGGAAAGCATCCTTGTACACAACCATTAATGAGATTTTGAGTTCTGGAGATACCAAAGAGATGGTTCCTGGGAACAAAGCCATCGATGTGCTGATACCGTGTGACTGGATCAGCAGGTGAGCAAAGCTGCCCTGTAGCCCATCTGCATGAACCACTAGCCATGACATCTGTAGTCCCAAAAATAGTGTAGGAGTGCAGATGTTATCCATTGCCAATCATCCACAAAGGAAAGACCTCAGAGTTTCCTGTCCCTCAACTAGGAAAGATGTCATTTTTATGCTTCTGTGTCAGTGCTCTTAAAAGGAGTTGGGAATATGTAAAATAAAATCAATTTGAGATTTTGAGGTTTGTTTGTTTTTCTTTTCTCTTCAAATAGCCTGGGTCTAGTATTCTCTGTGATCCCTTAAACAGTAACCACATGGGTTCCATTTTAGCCTCTACATGAAGTAAATGGGATGGAAGCAGGATTATTTGATCAGGAAGGTTTTTTTTTCCAAGTAAACTTAAAGAAAACAGTACTTTCCAATTTTTAACTGAGATGAAAAGGTGGTGAAAGTTTGGGAAAATTGTTACTGGCCTGGAATGCTTCACTCATGTTCTCTATTTAGATGAGAAAGAGCACTGTATCATAGAAAGGTTTATTTTGATTGTCTTCCCATTATAAAACAGTGCAATAAAATAACATTGAAAATGAAACAGAAAATGAAAAAAACTGAGAAGGTATAGGGAAAAGTGCTTTTAATGTTTAATAGCTACCACTGAAGTCCCTAATTCAGGCTATCAGTTCTTACAATTCTGTAAGTAAGATGAGGTGTCAAACATTATTTAAAGCGTGCTGTGAGATTGGACTATGTCTTGTGTTTCACAATTGATAGAGAATTGTTTCTAAATAAATCTTGCAATTCTAGCTGCAGTGACACAAATAACAGAACATGAAGGTGTGAAAGAAAATGGCCAATTTGATTTGAAAAAAAGGTATGCCTCATTTGGTCCTAGAAAAGAAGGCACAGTACAGATATGATTGCCTTTCTTGAACGATTGTATAGGATTGCTACTATATAAAGCTCTCCCTACTTACATTTTTGGAGTGACTCAATGATTTTTGTATATTGTGCAGTGTATTTTTCAGTTGTGAAAGATACGTTAAGGTAATGGTTCTGTAAAATTTTAAATGTCGGAACAGTATAGCTCCTTTTGTCACCAGATTCTGATTTGTTTGCAAATTATGTATTCATGTGTAAGGGTGATAAAACCAGGTAGAACACTGATCCTGGGAAAGACCACACATCACAGAAGTACTTGTCATTTTATTTTTGTGTCTAATGGTCTATTTTTAAAAGCTAAGCTTCCAGCACTAGCACTTAGGAGAAATTCATTCTTCTGCCTTGGAAGAATAATATCAGCCTAAGTTATGCTTTCTGGACCTCTCATACCCTTTAACATCTTTACTGTCTGATGCTGTTGATACTTCACGATTATTTTCCACCTTTAGCCTAATGAAAGAAAAAGTATGCTTGTTTCTGTATAGCAAATATGTAAGTGGCCAACAGGTTAAAAATCACATTTACAGACAAAATGTACTCTGATTTCATAAGAAAGTTGGATTGACAAATACCATTGGCTTCTTGTGTTCAAGTTGGATTTAGCTAAAGCTTGCATGGTTTTAATCTCTGTGAGGTTACTGTATTACTTAGAACACGTATTTTGAAGCGGGAGTCAAAAGGATGAGGGCTTGGGGTTAAAAGACTTTCAGACATAATAATTCTTAATCAAAATCTCATTTTGAAAAAAATGGCACCTGGATTCAGCAAAGCAGTAAAGCACCATGACTCTTTCAGGGAGCACAGCAGCCTCTCTTGACAGTGATTTATGTTCTTTTTTGCCTACCATGCTGAAGTATATTATCTAGGTTGACACACATATGTACATATATCAAGTGAGGTCTCAGCACCTGCTACAATCCCCGTACTGAATTTATCCTTGTTGATGCCTCTGAATATTGGTAGTGAGCGAAGGACATAGTCCCTTGACACATATCAGCTAGATGTAGCACAACATCATTTCAGCACAAGCTGGGCGTATATTTAGACTCTGGGGCAAAAGTAATTAAGAGTGGAATTTGATTGTCATCTGGCCTTGCAGTTGTTCTTGCCATGAGAGTCTGGCAACTTGTAATCTTACAGGTCAACAAGCAAACACCTAGCTTCCATATTATTTCAGGGGCTATTTCTGTGTAGATGTGAAGCAGGAACTCTGTGGGAAAAATATTACAATAATAGATGTGACTCCTGAAATCTTGTCAAGTGCAGAATAATTTAGATTGTTCTGTAAATCCTATGCATACATTTTCCTAAATTAAAAACATGCTGCATTATTTGGAAAATACCTAACCTGACTATAATGGCCTTAAACATTACAAAAAAGTCACTGTATAATTTACTAGAAAATGATAACCTTCCAATACATTTTGAACCATCTTGTAAAATTTAATACAAATACAGCATTCTAGCTTGGAGTTGTCTGGGGCTCCACTAAAGTAAAACATAAAAGATTTACGAATAAAAATTGGTAGAATAATGTTATACAATCTTTGGATATCACTACTAGATGAGATTTATTTATAAAAGTTATTTGTGCACTAGTTTGTCTTTTCTTAATCTCTTCCTTCCCCTCTACCCCTAATGCATAGGCTACTTTTTTTTTCTGTATGGAGCATTATTATCTTTTTTTATTTGTGTTCAAGTAAGTCTTGCTTAAACTCCAAAGTGGACTCTTTAAAATTATTCGGTTGACTTCTGCAAACAGCACAATATGATAAGCCAATGCAGATCCTGTTAAAACTTGCTAAAAACCATGCAAGCTCAACAGCATGCTTTAAGAGATTTAGGGCAAGAGCCATAGAGGCCTAAAAGGAATCTAAAAATGGGTTTTAGACAGAATGTGGGCAATTACCTTTTTTTTTTTTTTTTTTTTTTTTTTAAGTAGTCCAGAGCTCCTCTGCTTGGCAAAATCTCCTGGGCATCTAAGTTAAATTTGCCCTGAAATTTGAGTGGCAAAGTTCTCTGGGTACCTTAGCTTAGGGTTTTCCCCATCAAACCAGACATGAAGTTAAGCCACATCCAAGTAATTTCAACAATCCTCCGCACTAGAGGCTGTGTTTTCTGAATTGTGTCTGAACTTCCTGAAGAGTTACTCAGAATTTCCTACTGATGGTATAATGTAGCTTTGTAATTTTACTGAATTTACTCAATTTATATGCGAGTAGTGAGATTCCAGCCTTGTGACTGTGCAGCAGCAAGAGGAGGAGATTCACACAGATCTCATTCTCTGCCTTATTCAGTAGAATCATCAAGTTATTATCATCTAATTATTACATGGAACATTTAATGGGTTATGTGCTATAATTATGAATTTGACCAGGACACATTAAGGAAAAATCTTAGTGTTTCATCAAGTAAATGGATCGTACTTCAGAAGATGTGTGAGGTTATTTTCAGGAGTAATGCACAGAAGTGAAGAGTTCAACCTTGATTTATGAAATGCACAAGGCAAATTAAAAAGCAAATTTGAAGGGCAGTATCCTAAAGTGATGAAGACATCTGGGAGAGGTTCAGCAGTGAAGAAATGGTGGCATAAATCACAAATGGGCTGTTCTTTGGTTGAAGATGTATACAAGTGGGAAGGCTATGAAATTTGCATTTGATTCTGGTTCAAGCTGAAGTAGCTCTGTATTAAACCTCAGATCACAAGTTTACTTCCATGATCTTCTTTTGCACTATACTCTGCTGCACAGTGAATGCCCCAAAACCAGTTTTTTGGGAAGCAGAGCTGCAAATACCTCCATGCTTACAGTGCTGAAGGTGCAGATTGTTTTAAAGCAGGGAAGAGGACTGACTCCATTACAACATCCTTCAAAATTCAGAAACAGAAGTAAGCTGAAGCAGTTTAAAATTGAAGCATTTTTTATCAGTGTAAATTTATTATTTGGAGAAAACTAAAAGTTACACAGAATACATCTAAGTAAATAAGCCAGTTTGCTCAGGATTTTAGTGAAGTTTTTTTTTATGCTAAAACAATGTATTATCTGAAACTTCTCTTCAAAAGAATTGCAGATTAGGAGCTACAGAGATGTTAGAAAATACTTTTAAAGAAGATATTTGATGCTTTTGCATTATTCACTGATTAAGCAATATTTAGTACGTCCATATTCCTCTGATTACTTAAAGCTCACTCTAGAAATGTGGGGTGTGTGCATATATCTGGGACTGATTTCAAACCAGACATTTCTTGATGTTTTAACTCCCTAAGCTTCTGCTATGGAGGAGTGGGTGAACACATTCAGAATGAATTTAGCAAATACAAACAAATGCACTTGAAGACACAGTCAGCTGTGCATGACATTCTCTCTCCCTGATGGCACTCTGGCTAGATAAGAGTTTTGTTGTCTGTAGTGGAAAAGACAAAAGATGAGAAATGTGAGTTTGCACGCTAGGGATAAAAAAGAAAAAAAACAACCAACAGATGAGGTAATGTTTTGCAAGAGTCTGAAAAGCAAAGGGACATGGGGAAATAAAAAGCTTTAGTAGCATATTATATCTGACATTGTTTTCTTTCTCTTTATTCACTCTCACCCACACAACAGATAATTTCTTAGTTTTTCCATATGTTTCCTTTGTATTTTTCATTAATTGTCCTATTTTCCATAATTAATTGCATACTTCTAGATTTCTTCCTCCACTGAAAAATTCTGGATGATTATTCTCTGCATCCTTCCTCCCTTTTATTTAGCCTGTTTAATCTTTATTAGCTTTCCTCCTCGAAACCTATTTCTTTTTTTCTGAAGAAACAGAATTTCTCAAGTTGCCATTTCTCATTGAACTTTAGTAGCATCCTTGCATCTGCTAATTCCCCGTGGCTCTGTTGTTCTCTTGCAGTAATAACAGCCTTGTTTTTTTTCCTTCCTGGGAACACTGCGGTGACTGATATCAGTGGTGAAACTTTCAGGAAAAAGCTTCTAAACCAGTTTATGTGGAAATGAGGTCTTCCTGTCAATGCCACAATCAGCTGTCTTTTTGAATGGACTTCTATGTGGTGCACACAAGCATGGGCACAGAAGGAGGCTTTATTTCTTTGTGCAGAACATGTGACTCATGATCAAGTCCGTATCAGCAGCCTAACAGTGAAATCTGCACTGGTCCGAACAGATGTCTTGGTTCACCTGGTGCTAATACACTCACATAGGCTAAGACTCCAGTCTACTTAGGTTGTTGATTTGGTGAGCCCTTTTGTCATCAGCAGGAAAGGGCAGAAAGGACCTCAGAGAGGACTGATTAGTAGTTTTCATATGAAAGCGCATTTATATGGAACTGACCTCTTTTCTGTTTGTCCATATATTTCTTCTGCTTTCAGTGGATTTTTAATCTGGAGTGGCATTTTTGCCAAAAATTATGTAAACTTTTTGTTTTCTTCTTTCTTTTGCTCGCTTTTATTTCTTTTGGCCTCTTAAAAAAAATAATGGAGAAAAGGATTGAGAACGGAGGAGTCTAAAAGCATCTGAGTGAAAGCAAACATAAATATTAACTTATTTAAAAGAATCACAGAAAATATTATCCTTTGTCTCACTGTAAAGTTAGGGCTTTATGTGAGTTTTCTTCTAATTTAGTCACTTGTCAGAGAGGAACCAATTTGCTTAGAGTTTTTGTTTTGGGGAGGTGTTGTTTGTTTATTTTTAATAAAAAACGAAAGCTCCTAATTATGGAGAGAAGCAAAGGCATCAGTTACTATTTCTTGTTGATGTCATAGGTGGAATGGTGTCTCTAATTTCAGCTAATTTCAGACTATTGAGTCACCACCCAGTCGCAGCATTGGACTAGCATGAAGTAAAAATATACTGTTGTCTTTATGAAGCAAGATGGAATAGCAGTAGCCTGTGAGAAAGATGCTTTATTCTTTAGAGCAAAGAATCTCTTACACTTGTCAAATTTTAACACTGGGAATATAATTAATTGAAGTATGTGTTTCTCAGGTTTCGGCTGTAAAAGTATTTAAGAGAAGCTGCCACTTTTAGAAGGAAAAAATGCATGAATGTAGCCATACGTGCCACTATAAAACTACCTTTCTTTTGCTTCTTAGGCTGAGATAAGCCTATTTTGAAGGCTCTGGTGATAGGAATTTCTTTGGAGACCAAAGCAGAAGGTGGAAATATGAGGAGAATGTCAGTTTCAAGATCTTTAACCACACGTACATTTATGAGCTATGTACTTTCTCCAATAGCTCATCTTACTCCTCAGGAACTTACAGTTTAACAGTGTCCCTTGTATTGAACTTTTCCCAGGGTCCAGCTATCAGGGAGTTTTGTTACTTAATTTGTGAATGTTGCGTGCAGTGCTTTTAAAAGAAAATTTTCTTGTAGCAGAATTTAACAGTTTTCATGTGATCAAACAACAACAGTACTGTGTATGTCTATAGCGCTTTCCTAACAGAACATTTCTGAATGTTAAGAAAGGTGTAATCATTTTATTCTATGATGGGCTTTATCTTCATATTGTGTTATTGTCAGAAGATAAATGATCTTGTACTTGAAAGGTCAAAATGCCCACAAATGTATGAGGTCACATTCCTTAGTGTTGTCTCATTGAGCTCAATGAAATTATGGGAAGAAGTTTTCTGACCAAAGTGGGCTGCACCACTCCTTACTGCAGGTCTTGCCATGAGGCAAACTGCTGCATATCTCCAGAGATTCTTGACTGAATTACATGGTCCTCTTGGAGCATGATGTTCCTATGGCTTGGGGTTCTTGGGAAAAGAATCATAGAATCATTACATTAGAAAGGACCTTTAAGAACATCACGTCCAACTGGAAACCTAACAAACCTAACACTGTCAAGTCCACCACTAAACCATGTCCCTAAGAACCTCGTCTGTATGTCTTTTAAACACCTCCAGGGATGGTGACTCCACCACTTCCCTGAGCAGCCTGTTCCAGTGCCTGACAACCATTTCCGTAAAGAATTTTTTCCTAATATCCAATCTAAACATCCCCTGGCGCAAGTTGAGGCCATTTCCTCTCATCCTATCACTTCCTATTTGGGAGAAGAGACCAACCCCCTGCATGCTACAACCTCCTTTCAGGGAGTTGCAGACAGCGATAAGGTCTCCCCTCAGCCTCCTTTTCTCCAGGCTGAACAGCCCCAGTTCCCTCAGCCGCTCCTCATCAGACTTGTGCTCCAGACCCCTCACCAGCTTTGCTGCCCTTCTCTGAACTCTCTGCAGCACCTCAATGTCTTTCTTGTAGGGAGGGAACTGAAACTGTTAACTTCCTCTAAAAGTACCTGGGTAGCAGCTGTCTTTAATGAGAAGAAATTATTCCCCTGAAAGCAAGAAAGGAAAGATAAAGAATTTGCAAATAGCTACATGTCCAAGAGCAAAAACCCTTACCCAGAAGTTGCTTTTCTGGCTCATTGTGTGAGCACATGTTTAAGTCTGTATGTAATGATTTGCCAGTAGGCTTTTAGCCATAGTACGTTCTGTTAGGAAAGGCTCTGGGAGTTATAAATTTTTTTTGTATTTTCTAAGCAATTAGTCAGCATAGGAACAGTTATTGTTTCTTTGCTGCTTTTCTTGGGATTAGAAAGGTGAGGAGAGGCTGGCAAACACCGTGCAAACAGATCTAAGAAACTGTAAACCGTGGTTTTTCAATCAATGGAAATTGTTTTAAAAATTTCATCCTTCAGTTCCTTGGTTGTTTCTAGTTACTAAATCCCATGAAAAGGGTGTATCATTATCTTCTGCTCCACCATTTCTAATGTTCAGAGCTCTTGATAAAATAACAGACTGATTATTCAGAAAAATGAAATTACATTTCTGGATTGGATTTATGATTATTATGCAAATGTAACTGCCATATTCTGTGCAGAAAACACATTTTAAAGCCCAAAAATAGCAGTAATCCCATGCAGGAGCTACTCCAGTTCCTATGTTTCTATATAGAACCGGGCATTCATTAATAACCTCTGGATTGTTATTAGGACTGTTTTATTGTAACATGTAATTTGCTTGAACTGACTACGTCTTTCTCAAAATGGTTTTAATTACAGAAATAAATGACAAAGCTTAGTGGGGATGCTTATACAACAGTACAGTCATTTTCTGTGTGCCAACTGGAAATTCATTCTTAACAGATGGAATTCACCAGTCTGCAAAGAACTAACATGAGGCCTTTGCACTGCTTAATTCTTTACTTAATCTGTCTGATGAAGTACAAACGCTATTTCTTCTTGGCTTTTGCACTGTTAATCAATTATTCTGTTACAGCCGCAGAAAACAAAAAAAAGGCAAAACAAAAAGAGTTGGTCATTTTACTGAGAATATACTTTACTATTAGAAGCAATGTTATATATCAACAAGACTTACCACCGTGGGTCAGAATAAAGATATGGTTCAAAACAGTTCCTTTTCTTTAAAGGGACTGTGACATTTATCCTTCTTCCTTCTGGGGGTGTGGGCAGTGCTGTTGCAGATTATTTTTGCCTCTTTCTGTTATTTTCTTTTCTTTTTTGTTATTTTTCTGACTCTGTTCTTGTAGCTGTTGTTGTCTTTATAAATCAGTAGGAATGGTCTTCTACCCAATTCTGATTCAGGATAAAGGCTGTAGATAGCCATAAGATGAAGCCAGCACTTTAGATGCAACCTACCAGGAATAAGAAAACCATTATTTTGCTCTTCCTTGAGGCTCCGTAACTTTAATGAACAGCAGTAAAAACGTAGCCTCGGAGTAGCTCAAAAAGTGGAGGTGCACTGACTAGGCATGACATGACATACAGAAAGGAGGCATCGTCAATATGGAGAAAACGAGGGTATCAAGCTGAATGACCCTGTGGACTAGGGTGGAAGCAGAGAGATTAATTCATTAGTATCAAGTGCAAAATCACATATATAAGGATAACAAGATATTCAGCTACAAGTTAATTGCTCATCAGTTAGAAATGAATGAGAAGTAAAAGCATGGGATGTGTAAGCCCAAGTCCTGTGGCCATGGAAAAGGCAATTGTACTGCCGGCCTGTATCAGGGGAGAGAGAACTGGCAAAAATCCTGTCCTACAAGAGAAAAAAATGGGTACAGCTATATGAGCCAGTCACCTCACTTTACATGGAGCTTGCAGCACATCAGTACTGTGTATCCACTGGAAATATGTGTGTCTGTCCCAGTGCACTTCGAAAACCATGACATCGGAATTGGCAGTGCTAGGTTAACAGATGGACTCACTGATCATAAAGGTCTTTTCTAACCAAGGTGGTTGATTCTATGATTCCATTCTGCCATGTCTTATTCATTTGATTACTTATGCATCGGCTATAGCAAAATTCTGTTAAATATGGAAAAGTTTGTGATTTAAACCTGACTGTGATTTGAGTTGTAAATATTCCTTATGGACCTAAAGGCGTAAATTTAACATTAGGCTTGTTTTATTTATTTTTATTGTTGTAATTTTGTAGCAATACCAAGCAACGATATATTTAGTTCATTAACAATAAATGAGGAAATACTGCAGCTATGCTGTCAAGGAAATGAAAGAGCATAGAAAATACATTCAAGACTATTTAATTAATGCTTTTACTTTGCGTTGTCCTACTTTTTATTCTGTAGTCTCTTTTAAAGCACAGAAAACATTTTGATAGACAAAGAATAATTATCCTAGTTGCTTTCAATTAAATAAGTATACACTTCTAGAATGCCAAATAAAATTCAGTGATGTTGTTAAAAAAAAAAATGGAGAGGAGGAGGTCTGAGCAGATGAACTGTTTTTGTAATCTGTGAATATATTAATATTGTGGCAGAAAGTATATCCCTGCTTCTTTGTAATTACAGTTTAGGTGCTAAATATACTTCTTCAGAGGCACAAAGAAGGGCGCTCTCATGGAGCCTGGAGGGCACCTGGCTTTGCTGCCTGAGGATGCTGCTGGTCCAGCACAGCTGTGCCACAGCTTCTCATCATAACGCTTCAGCAGAGAAACCTAAACCTGGCAGGGAGCCCTGAGGGAGGAGAATGTCCTCCTTCCTTCCCTTCTTTGTGCAAAAAAGTCCTCCTGTGGCCCAGGAGATCTCCCTGGCACAGGAGGAGGTGCCACCTCCAGCAGTTAGAGCACACCCGACCTCCAGGGCTTAGCTGGGGCGAAGCAGTCGCAAATTTTACTGCAAAGAGAAGAAGAAAAAACAGATTTGCATTCTGCTTGTTTTGATTCCACTACTTAAAACTAATCTTTTTTATTTTCTTGAAAGCTGCTTTGTACTGACTAGCCCTTGGTATTTGTCAGATTCTTTGTTTTCTCCACATATTCCCTGCTGGCCTACTCAGAAGCTAGTTAAATTATGAGGATTATTCAGAGCTGCACTGTATAATAAAATGGTCTATTGATTAGTAGGCTTCTAATTACTTGTCTCTTAGCATGAAAGAGAAATAAGAAGATTTGATAGTAAACAAAGCAGAAAACAAACAGGGTATTTCCAACATGTAGGGTTATACATGCTTGCGTGTGGCCTTGCACATGAGTATTGTAATTTCCAGTTTATCATCATGAGCTTATTTGACTGCTTACAGAACTGTGACCTGCACAAGCAGATTGTTTGACAGATAATCAGCCAAAAATACAACTCCTAAATTTTTTCTGCAATACCCTGTGTATGCACTGGAAGAATAACATCATGATGTTTTTGGTTTTTCATGTCTTGTTGTGATGAAATGAAAGTTATGGCTAATTTGTGTTTTAACTGGGTATGTACCAATAGAGATGAATATAAAGAGTGTGTCAGAGCTTTAGCTTGAAAAACAGTGAACACCAGTAGGTAGTGAAACCTTTCCACTTGTATCATATGCCTCCATACTGGTTCGACATGTCAAATTACCTCTGGTCGTCCCTAAAAATGATGTACTAGCTTCTCTAACCACACTCATCTTAAAGAAGTGTGTGAAATTGTTAAGGATGCAGATCTACAAACCTAAACACCTTGCCAAGGAGGAGAAAGGAGGAGAGTAGCGCTGACATCCTCCCTTCCTTAGTGCAGTCTGGCAAGGTGACAGCAATGCCGCTCATGAGAGGACTTCTCACTTGTGCTTGTAGGTTACTGTGCTTCCCAAAAAGGTACAAAAGGAGAGGACAGACTTCATGATATTTTGAAAAATAAGGATTCAAATCCTGGCAGAATCAGATTTGATTTCAGAGAGACCGGGGTTTCTTGCAAGCCTCTTACATGATCCGCAACAATCCTTCCATGAATTTCTATAGGCTTTGCATGCCTTTTTTTTTTTTTTCCTAATATCTTTCTTTAAATGCTATGAACTTCAAACAAAAAATAACTTATACCCCCAGCAACAACTCTGTATAGTTATTGCCCATGGCAAAATGGATGACCCAAAGCAGCAATTTAATTAAAGTCAGAAAATCATGTAGTTCTCAATAAGTATTCAAATTCCTTTTTTGTTTTGCTTTGTTTTGTTAAAGTTGTCCAAGTATGAAGGGCTCAGTTTCCTGTTTGGTTATGCGCTTCTAGAAAGTATCAGTTTCTCATTCAGAAATTAAGGAGTTCCCTTTGCTTTTCATCTTGCTGGTGAGTTGATTTGACTGTGGTATAGTCTGCATGGCTCTTCTAGTTTGCCTGTTTTTTCTCCACGGTAAAAACCCTTTCAGAGGACAGGTGAGCAGCCCTGTGCTTTGCAGATGCAAGCAGGATTGTCAGCCCATCAGCCTCCTTCATCTCCTGTCAGTCACCCGGAGGCTGATGTCAGAGCAAGATATTATCCGTTAAATGTGAATTCTTTCATTAGTTTTGTGATCTTCCTCTAGGCCTGTAATTAGAGCCCTCCTGATAAGCAGCACACAACAGCACCCATTAATTAGCTCTTCATTTGAAGGTTTCTCTCTCACTGTTTCCATTCTTGTCAGCTTACAGAAGGCTCAGCTACGCTGCTCGAATCCGTTATCCATGTCGATCATCCTTCCTATAAAACCCAACCCACCGCCTCAAGGAAGCATCTCTGCGGTCATGAGAAAACCACCCTATTTTCACACGGGGAAAGCACTGTGCTGGGCAAACAGCCAACATTACTTTGTGTGTGCTTTTGCGGGTGTCTGTAATTATTCAGTAGCTGTTTTGTTTTCCTGAGAGCATAGAAAAGAGACACAACCCAGGCTCTGCTGTTTACCTGACAGAACAGTCAAAACAGGCAGCAGTAAGACACCCAGTCTCTGCAGGCTCCTCCACATTAGGGGATAATGGAAAAGTTTACTAACAGCCAAAGAAATTATTTATTAGGCTATGAAACCTTTAATTTAGAAGGAAGGTTTCACATTCTTTTTTTTTTTTTTCCTTATACTCCCACTCTGCAAATTGTAGCAAGGCCAAAAATTAATGCATTTGCACATCTATTTCTAAGTTATGTGGGTGTCTCTGAAAAGGTATGATTTTGAAGTAGAACAAATAATATACTCATAGCAATCTTCTTTGAACCAACAAGGTTTTAGAAACCTGAAGATCCAAATGAATCAAACCAGGTATATTACATTCTCTGTTCTGTTACTTTTACATTTAAACTGTTTTAGAAATGTTGAAATTGCAACAAGACTTCCTCAGCTGCTAAAAATGGCTCTGATGGAGCAGGGCAAAGTCACACCTGGGGAAAATGAATTGGAACAAAAGACTTCATCTTTCTCCTCCCCAAACTGTCTGGTACAACAGGTTTGTGTCTTAGGGAGTGCATTTTGTCATTGTGTATACATTTTGATGTAGGCAGTTGCCTCTGCTGTTCATACAGGAGGGTGACACAAGGGGGTGAATTCTTTCCTGACCCTGCCAAAGTTGATGAGAGAATCACTTTGAATCACATAATTTTTGAAGTACACAATCATATTGAAACATTTAATTATCAAATGTTGACAAAGGTATGAAATGTTATAAATAGCTTTATTGTTTACAGAATATCCTTATCTGAAGTTGTTCCTGGTTTATTTATTTGTGTGCACACAGATGCACATTATGTACCCAGAAGAAAAGAACACAAAGACTCGTTTTCTTTGTTTCGCTTGTCTGGGGGAAAGAAAATGTGATCTCTGACATGCTGAAGAGCACAGGGCAAAAGGCAGCTGTGGGGCTTTGTCTCCTGGTTTCCCTCCCTGACTTGTGTTTTTAGCATATTACTACTTCTTGTGCATCTTCTGGAAAACACACCTTTTGGTGTGCTGCTGAAGGCACTGGAGCTCTTTCTCCCCTCTCCTTTGGATCCTGTTGCTGTTTGCAAGAGGAGAAAACCTTTACACAATTTAGAAAGTTTGCATCTTCCTCAGCCGTGCTGAGCTCGACCCTTTCCCCAGGCTCGTCTACTCTTATGAACCTCTGGAGATAATTCACCTTCCCTTATACACCCAGGGACTGAACTGACATCGACTAAAACCAGAATAGCACCAGTAAAATCACTGGGTGTTGCTTTAAGATAACAAATCAAAGACATTTGGTCCATCATTGTGTTGTTCTACCTTTGACCCTCTACAAAACAAGTAAGAGGGCTCACAAGAATCCTCCTCATTTATTTTGGACTTTGTGACCTTTACAGAGCTGTTGTTAGTGCAGCAATCAAGACAGATGATGTCTTTACAAGTCTTTTAGGCCGTGGATGGTCAGGTGCAAGTTAAGGCAGCCTTAATACTTCCTTGACTGAAACGGGAGGGCAAACTCACTTCTCCTGGCCTGCACGGGGTAGCAAGGGTGAATAATTTCTGTGTCATACTGGGTATCTTTGTGTAGCTACAGGGGTGAAATGGATCCTTGTGATGAATTAGACATCGGCATTCTGAATTACTTTTAATTAGCAAAGCATGGGCACAATACCTCCAAAATCTGAGAGTGCTCTGCTCTGAGTTTATCTCATCTGATCTTCATTTTGTTTTGGTGGGTTGTTTTTTCTTGTGTGTAGGGGAAGGGGGGTTTGTTGTTGTTGTGGTGGTGGGGTTTTTTTTTGTTTTTTTCCACTGAAGGGCATCATACACTGTTTCTCTGTATCTGCTTCTGTAGATAGGATCAGTCTAGGAGCAAATTGTCTTCCGCATTCTTCTACAGGTGTTGAGCCTTAAATATTCTTCTAGTGATGTTTAATTTTGCCATTTCAAAAATACTAAGGTTTGCAGTTGATTACTTTTAATCATCTTCATAAAGATTTCAATACAAGTAGCTAACTTCTTTCTCATTCTTAAATTTTTATCTGTGCATATTCCCATGTAATTTGACCCCTCATCCTAGAAAAAGCAATGAATACTTATGACTGAACCAGATAGCTGCAAGCAATCAGGTACTGTTAATATTAGTAAGGGTAAGAAATGAAATCTATGGAGGCAAATGAGACAAACGTTCCCTATATAATTAGCATGATACCTGCATATCATCTAGTTTTCCCTGTGTATTATTATGACAGTGTTGATTAACCACATATAGAAGGTTTTGGAAAGATCAGAAAAAAAGTAAAGGAATAATAAATAAGAGGTAATATGAGGTAGAGAATGAATATATATGTGTGCCCACTAAAAGGTACATTTTGTTTGTTTTTTGGTAGTACAGGCTTTGGGACTGCACTTTGTCTCATGGCAGCTGTTAGTTACGAACAGGTAGGATTGATCTAAATTATGGTTTCTTGAGAGGGTAATTTCTTCCAGTGACAGTTTTTCTGCTTCCATTTGCTTAAAGGAGGAGGAAGATCTTGACCTTTTGAGCAGTGGAAGGCAGTTCTCTTAAAGATTTTCATCACTGTCAAGCTTGTTTTCCTCTGATCCACAGGAACAGAGGTATCTGCAAGCTGGTCTGATGGGCGCAGTTTGGCTGACAGTGTGATGGGAAAGTTCAGACCTCCGGGAAGCAGATTACAGACTTCCTGCCAGAAGGGGGTAATTTTGTCACAGGTGCAGAGTACAATAAGTGTTACAGAGATGACAGAAAGTGTTGACACTGACATTTATTTCCCAGAGTTTGGTAGTTTAGCAGAGTGGAGTCTTGCAGAAGTCTTCAGGGGCAAAGTGGAGAAGATATAACGTTGATGACATCCCAAATTCTGCCCCAGTTCTTCTGCAAAAAGAGTAAGGCTACCTCCTTAATACCAGCTCTTTCTGGATAGGAATGAATTTGCATATGAGTAATGATGAAATTAAAACCCACAGTAGACTGAAAATCCACATATGCCTCAAAGTTGTGAAATACTCTTCCCGAGGACAATATTTGGGGGTTTACAGGTGACTGGGCATCAGCAAAGGCCCACCTGGTGAGGGAGATGTGACTCTCAGGCTGAAATGCCAACTTAATGCCGAAGGACACTTAGAAGTTTACATTTAAAACTCTTATAACTTTCACATTCATTAAGAGCATTAGAAGTGGTGGGTAATATATTTCAGCCTGTGGAGTGGCTATCTAGGATTGTAGCTGTGTGTGCATGTGGACACATGCATGTGCACTTACCGATAAACTCCTGCAAGCTGTCAAGTGCTTTTGGATTTTAAAAACACAAGGTTTAAGTACATTATTTGTTCATGCGGAAATCGCAGTATATGAAAAGTTTCACTCTAATCTCAAACTGTTTCCTTTGTGCTTGCCTGTAGATTGAATTTGTAAGAACTTTAAGTTTCCACCTCTCTCTGAATTGTAGGTAAATTTTTTTTTTTTTATAAAATGGTATTTGGGAGAAAAAAAAAAAAAAAGGCATTTTGCTTTTGGGTAGATCATTTTCCTAGATAAATTAAAGTAATTTTAACTGTCTGTTCTGTGCAGTAGTGAGGATTTTAATGATGGTAGGTCTGTGCAGTTCTTGTCTAGTTAATGAAATATGTAGCATATTTAGATTTAAATCAAATCTCAAGTCTGGTGTTTTCTGTTCTTGGTTGTGTATGTATGTTGGATTTTATGTCATTTTTTTTTGGTGTTGCTTTTTCAAGCATTACACTGTTACTGCATTTTAGTAACCACATAGATTTGTCTTTGTGATATTTGCCACAATGTCCCTTGCTATGAAATATGTGCTATACTACTAATTTCCTATCCCTCATTGCATTGACAAGCAGGTTCTTAAGCAATATTTTGTATATATTTGGCAGAATATATACATTCAGCAAAACTTATGTACAGCTTGAGAGTGTTTACTCAAATTCAGGTTCATTGCCTTTTTGTATTTAGTGTTATTTTCTGTATATATGCCTTTGATTCAACAAAGCACTCAGGAATATTTGCTTAAATGTAAACTCATAGGTACTTAAGTGTAAAGTCAGGTTCATTTCTAACCTCTTTGCTTTGTTAAGTTCACAATGCTTACAGTGTCTTCACACTCTTTGGGTAAAATCAATCCTAACCACATTGTTTACTGTATCTCCATATTACACCACAGCACATGACACACGATACACATATAGCTGCATCTCCATTGAAAAGCAAAAAACCATCTGAATTTTGTTAGATGGAGGGATATTCTCCAACAGAAAGCATTCCATTATAAGCTTTGTTTTGCTGGGCACGCAGAATCTGTACATTTTACCTTTCTGACCTCACATTGCTCATAGCAAGGTACACTTTGCAGCATTTCTCCTGGCACTTCAAGGCAAGGCTTCCAGAACAGCATCCCGTTCTCACAGATTATCTGTTCAGCATTTGAGAGGAGTCGGGATCTGCTGTCCCTCCTCCATGCTGTTGCTGTCATTACTATGTTTGTCCCTGTCGAGGGTTTTGATTGCGGGGTGACAATAAAACCACGGCAGATGTATTCTTAACCTCCTCTCCTCACCACTTCCCCCTTTTGCCCCTCCCTCTCCCCCCTTCCCACTCAGGACAGGCGATCGGGAGGGAAAGAAGGACAGAGAGAAGAGAGTTGGAAAAATTAAAAATGTTTTACTAATGCTACTAATAAGAATAGAGAAAATAATACAAAATATACAAAACCAATCTTGAAAGTCTCAGCAACTGCAGAGCCGGCACCCAAAGTCCTGGATTGGACTCTGCACCCAACCGGAGCTGGATTCAGTCTCTCACTAGGCCTCAGTTCACAGGGACAACTCGCAAGGTCCTCTCCTAATGTTGGCCATAAGCAAAAGGGAAAAAAGGGAGGAGATCCTCATGATCTCCCACTTTTATATGAAGTATTCATGTGAATGGAATGTTATACCTAGTTGGTCAGTTTCTTGGTCACCTGTTTTCTCGTTGCCCCTCTTGCGAGATGTCCATCCGTGCTTATCAATAACTTCACATTCCATTGCTATGTTTACCAAAACAAGTATCTGGTTCTCCAGGAAAATGCAGCTAATATGAAGGCTTTAGCTGACAGGCAAATTCACTAAAAGAGAAACTTGGTTTTTAACAAAACCAGGACAGTCCCCTGGATAACAGCACATAGGACATATGACAGTCCATTATTGTTAATAGTGTTATTGTAGAACCACACTACTGAAAAATACTGCCTCAAGCAAAATATCATAGATAATTTAGTCTTGTCTTTCAGGAAGGCACATGCTGGGGTTAATAAAAGTTTGACTTGGTGAATGTGTAAGAACCCCATTGTTTGGACCGCTTGAAATGGTATTTAGTATTCTCATTTAGATAATTTCCTTAATGAAAATAGAAGTTATTTGTTTTTCCTCCCAGATCAACTCCTTTAATTGAGGACACAGCCTCAACAGGGGTTATTGTCAGGCAACCCAGGGAAACTGATGCTGATGCCAGAAGGGCAGTCAGAGCACAGCTGCAAACCATCAGCATTGCCCTTGCTGTCCTCTGCCCTGGTCTTTGAGAAAGGGACGGGCAAAAAAGGCAGAAGGATTGACCATTGCCACTGCCACAGCAAAACACTGCACAAGCAACCATGTAGTTATGGCCTGATGGTGTATTCTGGCACCTTCATAAAGGGGAAAGGTGCCAAGTCAAGATCTTGGGATTTCTAGGGTGCTCCTTGGAGGTCCAAGAGTTGCCCTCAGTGAAAATGCTGAGATTCACAACTGGGAGCTATCAAAATATAATGTCCAGCTCCAGGAGACCTTTTAATTTTGTTTTCCCACACTAGAAGAAAATAAACTTATAAAAAGATGTGTAGAACAAGTGAGCATGGTGCTCTCTGTGCCATCCACTTGCATGTTGTCTTGAAGGCTGCCAGTCTCAGGGTCAAGAGTCAGGTTCTGCCACCAGGCAGGTGTGAGAGACTCAAGGCGGAGGCTTCTCTCTAGTTAGCACCATGTAGCACAGACAGACAAGACATTTAATGAACAGTAACACCACTTCCAGCAAGTCATGCAGCATTGCTTTCAGTATTAACTATATTTGTTTCAATGAATTACAGCCACATGAATATATGCAGACAGCACCCATGTCTACCAAGCAGCCCTGCTGCTATCTAGCTATTATTCTTCAGTTAATTGGGGGAAAAAAAAAATAAAAAACAAACCTGCAGACACCTGTTACACATGATTATAATTTAATAACTGAATATTAAAAGTCTTGGCACTACTATGCAAGTCTACCAAAATATACTGAGCCACACGCCTTAGGGTTGAACCTGGTTCGGTGTTTGTGATACAGAGATCATCTTATTAATCCATCTCAATTTATTGCCCATGGTGAAGTATATCAAGACATGGCATTAGCTTTGTTTTACTGCCACGTGATTTGGCCGTTAGCAGAAATATACATGCAGATGTGTGGTTTGTCAAATGGTGTTGTGAGTTCAAAATGCCTTTAAAAACATGCAATGCATGCTGCTACTAAAAGGGGTGCGAGAGGGCAACCTTATTGTCTCTGAGCTCATGTTAGGAGAATGGCAAAGGTCATTTCACCTGACCTTTTTGAATCTCACTTGTCTTTTTCCTTAGCATATACACGCACTATTCAAAGTAGTTTTGAGGGCTTCTGGAAAAGCCTTACAGGAGAGTAAGGTGGGCGCTTGGTAACTTCGTACACATGGGACTGCTGGGATTTGCTAAAACTTAGAAGGAAAAATTCTCGCTAGGACAAATCAAAAGAAAATTTAATTGTTTTAAAGTTGTCTGTTGAAGAGACATACATTTGGAGAGTTTTGGGTTTCTTGACTAGCTTACCCGAAGTGTTTTCACAGGCTGCTTTCTGCATCAGGGCTGCTCCCAGTGCCCTGGGGGACCTTGCAGCACTGGGGACCTGCTCTGGCTGTGGCCAGTGCTGGGTGACCGCAGCTCAGCTTTACAGCGCGGGTTTCCATAGTCCAGGTTTCCACAGCGCAGGTTTCCATAGCGTGGCCCAGATGTGCTGCAGGCAGGTGCAGGGTGCAGCAGGTGGAGGGTTTCTGGGGGGAAGGAGAAGCTTCCATTTTGTGGGCTCATTTGGCAGCCCCTGGCTCATTAGTCGGGCCTCTGAAGAGAAGCTGCCAAATTCATGTATACTGTGATTAAGTTACAAAAGATGTACCCGTCATTAACCAATTGACATCAGATAAATGCTTTCTGACCACCTGCAAAACGAGGGGATATTTTTCAACTTTTAGATGCTTCTGCATGACAAGAGGGAGACAGAAGATTAAGTGATACATTGTTTAGAAGCAGAGTGCCTAGTTTATATTTAACTAATAGTTAATAGGTGTATTTTAAGTAAGAAACTAAACAATTGTAACTAACGTCATCAATTATTTCTTAGTATAGATGTATGTCAAAATTTTCAAAATTTGTATTGCATATGTAATGATTATGTGAATATAAGCAGTCCAAGAGCATCCAGTCGCTGGAGCACTTCACAGAATCACAGGATGTCAGGGATTGGAAGGGACCTCGAGAGATCATCCAGTCCAATCCCCCTGCCGGAGCAGGAACACCCAGATGAGGTTACACAGGAAGGTGTCCAGGTGGGTTTTGAATGTCTCCAGAGAAGGAGAGTCCACAACCTCCCTGGGCAGCCTGTTCCAGTGTCTGTCAAGCTCACCGTGAAGGTGTTTCTTCTCAAATTTAAATGGAACCTCCTGTGTTCCAGTTTATACCCATTGCCCCTTGTCCTGTCATTAGTTGTCACTGAGAAGAGCCTGGCTCCATCCTCCTGACACTCACTCTTATGGAGGATGATCCCCAGTGTTTCCCTAGCGCTGACAAAGTAAAGAATGCCGCTTAACAGTATAATTGACTCTGCCGTTAAGTTTATTTCTCCGTTTCACCTTAACTTTTAAAACGCTGGATTAAGGCACCGGGGTGTTTCGCGTTGATGTCCACGACCACCCCACCAGAGGCAAAACTGCCCCCCCCAACCCTCGGGGCGGGGGTTCGGCGCTCCCTCTCCGCCCTCCCCGCCGGGGCGGGGCCGTTCCGCTCCGCTCCGTTCCGTTCCGCTCCGCAGCGCAGCGCGGCTCCGGGCGGCGGCCCCGCGCAGTGTCCCCGCCCCGCCCCCCACGCCCAGCCGGGCGCGGCCATTGGCTGGGCGGCGGCACGCGTCGCGGGCGCCGTGTCTCGGCGGCGCCGCCGCCCGTGTGCCGGGCGCTGATAGGCCGGGCTGGTGCGCAGGCCATTTGTCACCCGGCGCTCCCGCGGAGGCAGCGCGGCTGTCAGCAGTATTGATTTCAGAGGATGGACTAAATTTCCTAGGATTTCCATTAAGAATTAAGGCGGGGGGAGGGAGGGGGGGGGGGAAGGAAAAAAAAAATAAGCCGTAAGCACGCAGGGTAGCCAGGCAGACATGGATATGAGATGGCACTGTGAAAACTCGCAGGTAGCTTCTTCTCTCACAGGCGATGCAGAGCACAGGCGAAGCACTGCAGCATGCAGGGTTTAAGATACCATTAGTCTGACAGCAAGGAGGAGAGAAAAAAAAAAAAAAAAAAAGGCATTTGCACCGGTTACTGAAAATGACTTTTTTTTTTTTTTTTAAATTAGAATATGTCTCCTTGGAGATTGCATGTCATTAATATTATGATCAAATTTCTGCACGATGTCTGTTTTAAATACAGAAAAGCTTTTATTTTTTTTTTCTGCTCAAGGAAAATAACGCTTTGGTACCTAGAGCATGGATGCTTCTGTTTTTTCTCTTCTGCTTTTTTAAACAATAGAGATGGTTTTGAGCATGTTTGCTTCAAATGAGTATAAAGGAAAGGAAAATTGAGAAGAATCAAATAAAAGCATGAATAAAACCTGCTTCAAGTAGTTGCCAGGCTTTCTTTTTAATAATCTAGCAATTACTTTGGCTTAAATGATACTTAAACCCTGACCATGCATGCTTTTCATTTTGGCTCAGAATCTGCATGTATGTGTGTGTGTACGTATGTGTGTATTTGTTTTGATTTGATTTTTTTTCAGTGAGCATTTGCACAACTGGAATTCCTGTGAGTTATATGCATGTTTTGATGAGAAAAATTGCTTACAAATGGATGACTATATCTGACTGACTAATATTTCATGATATGTAATGCAAAGTAGCTTCATTTTTAAATGAGTTCATTCTAATCTTTTGGGGGAGGGTAAATCGCTGCATGTTTATGACAATGAAAGTGTTCGTGTCTTTTTAAAAGATTGATTGTTTATTTGCTTGTTTCTAACACCGAAGAGCAAGGCTTTTCGACTACTTATTTATTTATTTTTAAATAACAAACCTCCAAGGCATCTAATTTAAAAGAGCTTCGGTTACAAAGCTTTCCATATTACCTTGAAAACACGCAGAAAGGTATGTGTTTGTGGGAGAGTGCTCAGCTTCTTCGGAGAGGTGCGTGATCTTTTCTCGCTCCTTATTCTCCCCAAGAAGAGTTAAAATGCTGTGGCACTATCACGCCTGTGTGCACCATGGGAATTCTGCTGGCAGAACCAGGGCTGGCACCTGGTGGGACGGGTGTATCGTGATAGTGAGCAAAGACAAAGGTGAGGACAAGGGTTGCCAAGAGAGGCAAAGAGGACTTTAAAGAGAAGAAGCAGCATTTTCTATCTGTACATAAATGTCTAATTTTACCCTCATTAGACAGAAAGTAAAGAGGAAAGGCTTTTCCGATACATTGTTTTCTTTCAAATGAATCAGTGGATAATAAAGTGTGGGAAACGTTTGCTCAGATTTATCCCAGTTTAGAGGTTTTAACCACTGTGTTGAGAGGACCTATGGTTTTGGGGGGCATTTTTCATGATTGTGAAAAGGTTGCCTGCTGCATTGAATCTGAGCCATGCTAATTTTTTTTTTACTGCAGATATGAGGCTGAGGAGCCAAACTTTGTATTAGGTATATTGTGTAATCTTGTTTGCGTTTGTTAGCTGGGCTTCTTCAGGGTTCTGCCATTAAGCCATTTCTTTTATTGTATGCATTTGAATTTCTTAATATGCAACTCTGTAAAACAGCTCTTCTCTTAATGCTCTGTGCTAATCTATATGTGGTTTTACTCTTCCTGTAGCATCTTACCTCCTAAAAAAATATTTTGTGTGGTTGTTAGAGTTTTCCCATACCAAATGGTTTTGGTCTGTTGGTATCTGAGGCCACTATTCAAGTTCAGGCTGAAAACTTTGTGAATTGAGTTTGTCATTCCCAGCTCTGTTCCTAATACTCTTCCACATTGCCCTGGCTTCATACATAATTTGACACAGCTGACAGCATCTACTTAGAAGCATCTTAGGGCTGAGCCAGAGTGGAAATTGAATTGCCTCTCAACTCCCTAATATTAATGATCCTTCCAGGTCAGTACAGGAGTAATTGCCAGGGCAGCCTGAGGAATTGTCCATTAAACCTGCCTAGATGGTAGCTCACCTGTGGAGATATGCATCCAGATAATGACTACAAAATGAATTCCATTTGCTTAATATAAGGTCTGCTAGAGTTATGAATATCTCAAAAGCCAACATGCGGCCTAAAGTTTAGTATCAAGTGATTTTTCTGGTATTTTAAGATTGATTATAAGGCTAGGCAGATTTGCCTTAGATGTGCCTGCAAAACAGAAGTACACACAATAATCTGGTTGGTGGTTATATTTTGAAGGGCAAGCCTGTATTGCTGTAAAGGTATAGTTTGATCTTAAAACCTTGTGGCATAAAACAATAGAAGAAAAGTTCACATTGTCCGTGTTCTTTAGTCCTTGAGGTATCTGCACATTTAAAATAACTCATTAAACAGTCAAAGTTTGTATACACCAGGGCAACCTGATGAGGTGGGCAGCTGGACCTTTAAATCCAAAATCAATATTCAACAGGAATTCAGAGGAGACAAACAGCCTAAGGACGATGTTTAAAAACTCATGCACTTATATGTCTTGGAGTAATGCTGATTTAGCAAGAAAACCTAGTCATAGTGCAAGAGGATTTATTTTTTGACCTTGCGCATTTAAGATGACATAAAAAGTTAAGAGTTGTCAGCACAGCTTTACTGCGAGAAGGAAATGCAGAGGAGGTTCAGCCACCTCCTGTTGCCATGATGAAAGGCACCCGTGTGGAATAGCAACGAACAGCAGTGCACACAAAAGACTAAAATACCAATTCTTCAAAATAAAAATTACGTTCTTCTGAACTCGCTTCTGTGCCAGGTTGATGATTAAACAAAAATAAATTATGAGGGTAGTTTGGTGGCCCAGGTGAGGGAACAATCTAACCTGTTGCAATCCAAATGGGAAATACCTTCTAGGAGATCTTGGGCCACCGACTGTTCATCTGTCTTATGTCTCTTCACAGCTGCTGAAAATCATGGTGTTTTTTATCAGCAGCCATGTAAACTATAAAAGCTCTGTATCATACGATTTCTCACTCTGCTGACACCCTTCTGCCTTGGATCACCCATTGTCATTGCTTAGAGCTCTTGTCTCCTCACCTTAGAGCTTTGTTTTTACACTGTTAGAGATGATGTCACAGCGTGATTGGTTGCTGTGTATATAAAGAAATCATCAAGGTAGTTGGAGAAAACATCAAATTCTTAGCTAAGAAGAAGCTCAACAGTTGGAACTTTTTCATAAATAGTAAATGGTTTTCATAACTTCTTAGTTGACATTTTGAATAGCTTGAAATATTTTCTCATTATTTTTAGTTGTGTATATTAATATAAAGTTTAGTCATTCTGTTTTATGTTACTAATTCTTATGAACTATCAAAGGCTTTTTTCAGCAACTAACAGAAAAGCTTTTCTGATACAAAAAATAACTTTATGCTTGTTTTACATATTGTGCCAGTAGTAAATTTAGACTTCTGACTCTCTTGTTCTCTCTCTGTTTTCGCATTTCTGCCATGGTTTTTCAATCCATAGGGTATTTTGTCTTGCTTTTACAAGCTGCTCTAAGCAGCAGGTCCAGGAAGAGTCTGACAAAAGCATGAGAGGTTGCTCTTGTGGGGTAACTTGAATGATTGCAGTATTTTGTTACGCTTTTCTGCATTGCCTCTCTCTTTTCATCTTTGCCTACATTTGAATTGTACTCTATTTTTTTCCTTGTGGGATGCATAATTAGATCTGGCTATATAGTCATGTACAGTTAAGTAGCGCTAATCCTTTTTTTCAGATCATATCTTGCAATCCCTTTTGGGTAAAACTTCAGGTAATGCCGTCAATCTAAGTACCACATGGAGATGAGACAGAGTAGGTGCCAAGGGCAAAACTTACAGTCAGTGGCTTTTTGAAAAGGTGTGGACTGGCTGTAAATCAACAGGCAGCCAGAGAAACCCTTGTGGTTATTCCTCCATAGTTCCTCCAAATAAATACCTGTTGGGACTGTTTCTGTGCAGCCCACGTGCTGTGGCTGGGTAGTTTTTTATGTGATGCTGCAGACATCAAATCATTATTCTGTGCACATACATCTGGATTGCTACTAGCAAGAAATAGTACTTGTTTTTTTTTTTTTTTTCTATGAATGCATTAGACTGCATAAGGGAAAAAATGTGTGTAACCTTTAAAAAAAGTGGAAAGGCCATGAATTAGAAAGTACGTTTTGTGTGTGTGGGAAATCTGGGCATTCTGACACACAGGTTAGTCCTGTGCAGCAATGTGGGTAGGTTTCCAAAAAGAGTGGATTTAGGTTGACATTCTACCATCCTTAAGGTCAGTGGAAGTTTTATCATTGACTTCAATGTCATTCACATGTTATCCCTGGCAGATGTCTGAACAGCACAGAGTATGAAGTCCAAGTAGGTAAGGATATATTAATTCATTTCTAAACCGAGCTATTTATTGGTTGATTGTTGCTAGAAGCATATTAGAAGTGCAGTGCAAAATGAGCAGGGTGGTATTTTCACCAAATAGATCAATTTTAAACTCTATCTCATGAACTAAATGATTGCTTGCCAGTGAACAGCTGGGCAGCTTTCAGGTGATATGGCATTTCTCACACTGATAGTCTGTAGCATCCAGGACCTTGGAACATCTTCTGATTTGAGTCTGGCCATATGTTTTTGGCACAAATCCAGTAATGAATATAGTAAGTTGTAGGCTTCAGCACAGAGTAAATCACATATCTTGGTCACAATCATGTTAGTGCCTTCTTGGCTGGTTTCTCTAAATTGGCTCTGGTGTGGCTGTAAACCAATAAAAACTGAACTACACTAAGTAGAGACTTAAAGTATTTTCTCAAGTTTCCACAGGTTTTGTATTTGTTTCTTTCTTGTAGTTGTTCTGTTTTCTTTTGTTCCCTTTCCTGTCTATTTTCATAACTCCCTTACTAGTTCACTCCCATTGTGAAAGCTCACCATCATGTATGCTGTTGTATTCTTCTGCACTGGAAGCAGGGCGAGATGCTTTCCTTTGTGTGGTCTTGTCTATTGCTGCTTCACCTTAGTCATTCGGGGGTTTTGTTGGATTTTCAAAATTTGCCTGTGATGTTATTTGAACTGTCAACCAAAATCTGTAAGTTAGCAAAGTTTGTGAGCAAGTTCAGGGTCAGGAAAAGGATGCTTAGAGTCCAGGGCTGTGTGTCTGCACTATGGCCGCTACCAATTTTTATAGCTACCTCAAAGCAGAATATACACCTGGGGCACAGCTGCATTGAAGAAGTGGGCAATGGTTTTGGGTTTTCACTTGTTTTATCTTGCATGACCAAAGGTATTTTAAAAATGTGTTGTCCAAACAGTACATAGGAAATGAGCAGACGCACGTTATTTGTGCTGAGCCTATTGTACAGTCGAAGCAAAAATCAAGTTCATATGGCACTTAGCAGTAAAGAATATTTTTGAGTTCCTCATCTGTGTTACATTTGCTTACTAACAGGGATATGACTGCAAATGAAAAGTCACAATTTTCCTTTACATGTAACACAGGTCTATTAAATGCTGGTATTTAAATATCAGTAATGCACCAAAGACAGAGGAGCTGAGTAATTAAGTACAAAAGAGTTTGACAAAGAACAAACCTCCATCTCATTTTAGAGCAGCAAGAACTGGGTGGGAGACCACTCGGTCAAAATCTCAGTAAAAAAATCCCCTCCAGTAAACTCGCTCCCAAATGCCAATATCTTCTGCGAGGCTGAGGTCAACATCAACTGCCATATCCTGGGCAAGCTCACTTCCCCCAGCCTGTGCCAGCTTCATAGTGGTTTGCAAATCCAAGCTAAAAATGTCGCTTGTGATTTCATAGAGGATGTCCATCTGCACCGAACAGCCTGAGCAGCCCCGGGCCCTTGCTGACAACTGCGTCTGCGGAACTGCCACATCCCACGTGAGCAGTGGCCACTGATTCCAGCACATGTTGCATCAGTGCCAGAAATAACTCTCCTTTTGTCCCGAGCATAAAGGGCACAACACTAGGGCACTGCACTCTTACTCATCTTTAGGCTTAGCCCTGAGAAATGCAGTTTGCATCCTTTAAAGGGGTTTAAACTCACGCTGGTCCAGTGAGGGATCTCTGCAGGAGTCCTCTGGCAGGTTCAGTGCATGTTGGATTATAGTCACCTTATTTAGTTTTGATTAGGAAGAGACTTTATAGCAGAGCCTTTCTGTTACTCCTCTTTCTATTTATTGAAGTTACTCTACCTAGCAACAGACAGCAAGACTTTTTCTGCTAACTCTTGCAGGGCACATGAAATGGCTAAAAGAGAATCAGCGTAATTTGTTTCTTTCTGCCTGTACCTTAAGTGCTAAATTGCCGGTTGCACAATTTTTACCTAGAGGCATAACAAAGTAAGACCCCATGTTTTTCCGTAAGCTACACTGACAATTGTCATCTTCACCAGCCCTAACCCTTCCCTTTGTGGCTTTACCTGTGCAGAAAATTTCTATTGCTACATAATTTCCCTTTCTACTGGGAATACCTAGGGACTAACCTAAGTAAAGTGATAGCAGAGACATCTGAAACAGCTGCAAAGGCGACCTTTGCAAAATACTCCTTCAGGGTTACTGGTGATGATGTGTGAGGCAGGAAAGATACAGCTTGACATTCAAATCTCACTGTTTTTGTGGAGCAGACAGTTACAAAGGAAATAATAGCAACTTTTAAGCCCATAGGAGTCTATCTGTCTGTCACTCTGTCTAATCTTTATTTTCTGGCAGTCTAAAATGGGCGACTGAAATGGTCAACCTAGTCCTGAAAAAGTCCAAGACAATTTTCTTGCGTCCAAACTGTCTGTAATATCTGTTCCCCATTGCTATATAGGTGATTTATCTGAACCAGGAAAGAGCAGCAGCTTTTATGACAGCGGGATCATTCTTCCAGTGTGCAGCCACCGCAGCATGAGAAGCTTTGGCAGCTGGTCTGTGACCCTTGCTCCTGCCTTGCATTGTGCCAAGACTGACTTGACTGCTCTAGTAGACTTTGTTATCCTTTTTATAGCCAGGTATCCAGTTGGCTTCAGGATTAAAGTCAGCTTTTCAACTGTAGGCATTGTTGTATGTGGAAATAAAGCAGCTGAAAGTCGTTTGGGTAAATGATCTAAAAATACAGTGGGAAGTAACTTATTCCTGTTGAAAGCATACCTCAACTGTAATTAATTTCATTTCCAATAGAAGATTCTCATTTACTTCTGATTAATTAGACAGAGCCATCTGAGAGTACTAAATAATAAGATGACCCCAGAAAATAACATTATTCCCCTTGAATGAACTATAAGCAGCTTCAGTTGTTTATCAGACTATTAGTGCATGACAGATGCCTGTACTACTGATGAGCTATAGAGAGCAAAATGGAAAGATGTTGTCTTGGCCGTGTTGGTAACTGGAGTAAGAGCAGCTGGAGCTGTGAAAAATATTGGTTAAACAATGTTCTCTTGTAATGTGGAAACTAGCATTATTCAGAACCTGACTGGAGTCTGCATCTCTTTTAGGCTAGCATATCCCAAGGGGTGAGGGTTTGGTGGTAGTGCGGGTTCTGGGCTTTCTGGTCCTTCTTCCTTCCCAAATCTGTGTGTGAGTGCAGGACTACCTGTATTTCCAGCTTGAGTGTAGAAACTCCTGTTCCTTCAGTTATTTCTGGGAACTTCATTTTCTTCATTAATTTCTGAATATGCCAGATAATTTCTAGGTTTTTAATTGAATTTGAAGATCCAAGCAAGAATTGGGCAAAATATTTACCAATCACATTATTCTGGCATTTTGTAGAAAGTTTTTGTCGCTGTTTTACCAACTCACATTCATTCATGGTGAGCTTTGCAAACTGCCTTTTGTTTCGCATGGTCTTATACTAAAGCTTTAGTGTTGTTATTTTCAGTTATTGAAAATAAATATTTTTCCATGAATATTCTCTGTTGGGCTTTTGCTCCAGTACCAGTGTCCCAGAACAGGACATTGATCTATTAGAGGGCACTGGGAATGACAAAAAGAAGTCTTAAATTGAAATTATCCTCAGCATTACAGTTGACAGTTTAATAATTAAATATATTAGAAAATGTGTAATCATGCTATTTCTTGCATTTTCCAGGTGAGTTATTATCCAGATTCAGTGTTTTGCATGTATGTGTATGACCAGAAATAGGTCAATGATTCAGTAAGCCACTTCTTTGGGGTGGATTTTTCCTCCAGTGATAGTTTCTTAATTTGGAGGTGGCATTTCTTCCTTCTGTGAATGGTTTTGTGTGGATGTATATTCAGTTGTATTAGTGCCGATAACTGGGAGGGGGAAGGCTATTCTTGGAAGAAGGAAAGGCAGCAATATCCTGTGACCCTTGCAAAATGATTGGGAGTGGGCTTTAAGGAAACCACTACATGTTCTGTATGCTCAGTTTTGTCTCTAAGTGCCCTCAGAGGGTGGCCCTGCAAGTTAGACACTGCTACTTCAGACCTGCGGTGATTTGTGAGGTCAGCAGTTAAAAAAGTTGAGGGATTTTGTTTTTTTCTTCTTATTTGTAAATTCATGTGGACTTAATGGAAATGTTGGTAACTGTGTAAGTTGCTGGGTCTGATTTCCATGTGAGCTGTTCTGGCTCTGAAACACTGGAAGAGATGCTCCAGTCAGCAGATGCTCTCAGTCTCCAAAAAAGAAGATGAGTTTCAGTGGGGAACACTACCATGGCACATGCACAGGGGTGGCATCTGCAATCAAACCACTGACACTTCTCCTTATGCTGGTGGCCTGATTTGGGGCCGTAAATGTGGTGTGTGTGCCCAGTCCACCATCTCTCTGGCTGAGGGAGCCATCCAGGTCTGGATGCTGAGCTGAGCAAGACGCTGGCTTCATTCTAAGGATCTCTAATATTGTTATATTGTCTGTACAAAGCAGGTGGCTGACTGACTACCAGATACATTTTAAGAGTTGAAATTGTAGACCAGGAGTGTCAAACTCATTTTCACTGGGGGCCACATCAGCCTCATGGTTGCCTTCAGAGGACGAATGCAAAATTTTAGGACTCTATAAGTGTAACTACTCCTACATTTATACAGTCCTAAAATTTTGCAGACTTTTTTTGTAGACTTTATCAAGGAAGTTTTGTTTATCTTGCGCTGCAGAGGTCAAAGCAGGAGAAACAGTGGTGCTCTCCTTACCATCAATTTCATGCCAATTAAGATCTCAGAATAAGAGTCTTGTAACTGTCTCTGCTGCTCTGATTTGCTCTCTCTTCTCATTTTTATTTTTTAACCTCATTTACGATGGAAGACTGAGTGTTATACTCAGATTTGAGAACCAGCACCCCCCTGAAACGTCTGGAAGCAGTACTTGCTTCTTATATCTGTTGTTTCCTTTTGGCTGAAAATTCAGCTGAGCATCATTGTGTCTGTCCCTGTTCCATACCTGGTCCTCAGGAATCGTGCATTGGGGCAGTAGGTCACATGCAGAAAGCCTACTTAGAGCCATATTGGTATAACAGGGAATGGATCTCAGTGCAGGAGCCTGCCTGCTTTGATTCCTGCCTTTGCACTCCATGCCCGTGAAGAAGGCACCTTCCCAAGGTCACACACAACTGTGCTTTTATGCTCAGAAAACTGATGAAGGGTTATTCAGAACAACAAAGTGAAAAGTCTCTGAAAGGATTTGTCCCTCAGCAGGTATTATGAATCTTGCATGCAGCCATAGGCTACAGCTATGTAAGCCTCAGGGAGTTATAAATTAGCCTTGTGGGGACAACTAATTGGCAGCTTCTCCTTCAAAAGGAGACCCTTATGTGTGGTATGTGTGTGCATATTTTCATACTCAGGCAGAGTTGTAAAAATATTTGATGCATCATCTCCCACTTTTTCTGCAGTGGAGGACAACTTATGTATTTGGGAATGATCGTGGATAGATCTCAGCCCTGATGCAAAGGGAAAAGATTGTATCTAAGTAATCTAATTTCAGGCAGAGTATCTTCTTTGGATAGATGTGCTACCCCTAAGTTGAGGACGTTGTTACTGTCCTCAAAAGTACTCCGTAAAACAGAGTGGTAAACACAGATTAACATCCTTGAGGCAATGGAAGAGAGAGGATTAAATAAATTGCAAAAAGTTTAAGTATTTCTTATATGAGTCAGCGATTGGGAAACCAGTCTTGAAAATTCCTGTAGCCCCATTAAAAAAAAACAACAGCAAAAATGCACCACCTAAGAAGAGTAGGGCACCTTAACCTTCCAGAAAGAGAAAAAAGAATCTCTTCAGAGATTTTAGGGTTTATCCTTGTGTTATTCTGAGACATGAAGAGGATATCCAAGTACCACTGCCAAAGAAGTAAGGGTAACATGTGGGTGAACAGAGAGAGGATTTGAGCTGCAGCAGGCAATAGGGAAGTTTTAGTTTCTTATTATTCCACATTTATGAAATTACAGCAAGCAGACAGGCTTTGACCCCATGGACTACAGCAGACATTCCTTAACAATTGCTTTCCCTCTGTCTATATCACAGTGAGATTTACCAAAATGCAGAGTTAAACAGATAAGCAGTTGGTGGCAATCTGGAAAGCACAGAAGTTGTGTATTTGTCCCCAGGAAGGGCTATAGTGATGCTGGAGGAGATTGTTAAATACTGTTTGTGTTTTCCCAAAGCTGTAACAAGAACGAACATGAGTAATTGTGAATTGGGCTGGTTAGGGGGGAGTGAAAGCAGCCTGGAGAACTGGTAAGCGGCTGAATATGCAGTTGTTTGATGCCAAAGTTCACCAGAGAAGACGGAGGCAGGGCACTGTGGGATTGTTTCAGCTGATGTTCATGATATATCTGGCTTTAATCTGTCAGGTGGTGTTGTGCTGCTGGAAGCAGCCAGTTAGCAAAGGAAGGTTTCCTGCCAGCGAATAAATGGGCAGCAGAAGAGGCCAGCTTGCTATCAGTCACAGCCAAGCATGGAAAAGCGTGAAGAATATCAAGCTCAAAATAAAGCATCTGAGTTCCGGAGTTTCTACCATCAAGACAACCATTCATTGAAAAGATGATGCAAATTCAAAGTGGTTTCTTATATCTGTACATGTATTTCAGCCAGCCTTCAGAAGATGCATTCAAAAGCATTTTCAGTGGGCAACTTTGGAGATATATCAACAAACATACAGCATAGGGGGAGAAAGAGTTTGGGGATCTTAAAATGAAGTCAGGTTTTTGCCAGGTTTAATAAAATTAGTATCCCTTCCACTTTCCTCACCCAGTTAAGAGCTATTTGTATTAAACATGAAAATTATGCGGTAGAACCTGAAATATGCAACTCAGCTGTCAGAACCCTAAATTTCATAAAACCTATTTTCCATTTAAAAAATGAAATTGTAAAGGAAACGGTGATTTGGACATGTGTAGTTTAGCATGGTCTTAAAACCTTTTCAATTTATGATTTTTTTTTTTTTTTTTTTTTTTGTTGGCAAAAAGGGGCTGAAAAGCTTGTCACTGTGGGGATTGAGTTTTGTAGATATGAAGGAAGATAATGAGTTGGAATCATTGCCAAAGCTCTGTGAAGTATTACCTGAGATGGAAGAGGCTGGAACAGGATGAGATCTGAGCCGGTTTTGCTTTAGGCTGTCACCTGTGAATAGATTTATGGTTGGGAGAGCCTATGCAAACTATGTCTGGGGGAGGTCATATTTTGAGCTGTGGGTTGATAAGATGGTCAGGCATAACTCCACAAGGAAGTTGCTGCCAGAAAGAGGAGTGGGTGTTTGCACATGTTCTGGCATCTGCCTGCAAGCTGAAACAGCAGCAGGACTGGGAGTTCAGCTGCAAGGGAGTCAGTGGTGCAGGCTGGAGAGTTCTCCAGCATTCATGGGGCCAAAATCCTGTGGTTGATGAGGAGAAGAAAACCTATCAGGTACGAATACTGGACATCAAGCAAATTTAGCCTTGCTATGCTTTTAATAGTTCTAAACCAGAAAGAAATGGCTTTGTTGCATCTCTCAATATATAGAAAGAGTCTCCACCCATCACTGGCATAGGAGAAATGTCATAGCCTTTTCCAGCTAGCAGAACTTCAGTTAAGAGAGACCTGTGACTGAAGGCATGGAAGTCTAGCTCAAAACACAAGTATTAAACAAAAGCTCATAGTGTTTCATTCACCTACATAGAAACTTCTTACCTAAGCTGAGGACCTAAGACTGAAGAAGAATTTATGGGTTATAAGTCCAGTCTGTTTCTGAAATTCTCCTGTAGCATTACAGTTTTAGATGGACCTTTCTCACAGTAGTGTTAGGAGTCTGTAGGCAGAAAAAAAATGCTCAACCCTGCTCATCTGGCCCTTTACGAATGCTGAAAAGTGAACATATTTTTCTATTTTATTTTTCTGTCATTTCACTAGCCATTGTTTCAAGCTAGCAAGACCTCAACAAATTACAAGTACAAAGGCATAAACATAGTTATCTACCATAATGAGGACTTGCATTACTAGTTACTGACAGAACCTACTGTAGATTCTTGTTGAACATTTTTCAGAAGCTTCTTTCCTGACACCAGCAATTTTCAAGTCACTGGTGCCTTCTTCAGCACTGATGTTTTTTAAGTTGTCACCATTTTGTGTTTATTATAATTCTGAGAGTAAAACATTTTGGGGGTAACAAAAGCTACATGATGTAATCTAGTTCTGCATATCTGTGTTTCAAAATGTTGACAAATAATGATTGACCCTGACAGTGTCTCATGACCTCTGGGGTGGCTTTTCACATTAGTCATAAGGAAGACATCCATTAGCTGAGAAATATTGATGTACATGAACTATGTCATTACTTAAAATAACCATGTTTTCTACCAAAGTGGCCTGTTAGGAACATTCCATTTATTTAAGAACATGTCTCAGTAACAGTGGAACAACTGACCAAATAATCATAATCCAGGGGCTCTTCTCTTAGTGATCTGAACTTCTGCAGAACCTGTTGAGGACATGGAGGCTGATAGATCTGTTGGTTTTTATCTAAGCAAGATTCCCTCTGGAAGCAGTGGGAGTAATGCTTAGTAAGACCTGAAGACACAGTTAGTGGAATTACACCATGGGAGTCCATCCTTGCTTCTGAAAACTTCTGCTTAAATCCAGTTGACATTTTGGGAAGGGAGCAGAAGTGGGAGATGAATTTAAAGAGCAAGTAGGGGAAGTTTGTTTGTAGAACAATTCTGGCTTTTTGCTGTTTGAGTTTGAAATTAATGTAATTGCCTTTCATTTAGGAATGTTGAACCTTTAATGAAAACAAGAAATTTGATGCTGCTGTTAGATGGGAAATCGCATTCAGTACAAAGAGCAGACTGGGATGCAGGAGTTGGTGCACAAGGCTGAAGCCACTTTTGTCTTTCAAGAAGCTGATTAAAATGGTTCTTGCCTTTGCGAACATTGTGTAATACAAAATTCATCTTATTTCTTCTTTAAATATCCTTATGCTTTAGTATCTGTCCTGTGATGAGCAGTGGAAGTGGTATAGGTCAAACAGAGGCATTCCTATTCATCATGGTTAACATCCATAAGCTTTTCAGTGCCCAGTATAGCTTAGCCCCTAACAGGTATGGCTGTGGGTGTTGGCACTTCTGAAGCTTCATTGGATTTCTGTGGGAGAGGAAAAGAAAAAAAAAAAAAAAAGGAAATTTCCTGTTTTACATAAATGTCTTTCTACTTTGGCTTTCCACAGTATAAATTACAGCATGAAGTATTGATTTGTTGCAAGGCGTGGTTCTGCAGTTTATTTGCTTAACTCCTGCAGTATTTCAATGAAAACCCAATTTGTTTTTGACAGGTTAGCGCTGTACTTTTAAAGGCAAAGTGGCAGATTTGTAGATAATGACTCCTTGAAGAGTGGTTATAGAGACAGTTGCTTATATAATTACTGCATTATATGCATGCTACGAGTGTTACATGACATTAAAAACAGTCATTTATCCGTATTTTTATTATCCCTAGTAGCTAAAAACACATGGAATGAGAAAAGTAGACCAACCACCATGAGAAATAGAATGGGTCCTCAAAGGAGGACCGGATTGCTCAAGAAAATGAGTTACTGAAGCGTTGCAACTTGCACTTCTCTGAGCTAAAGTGGCTTTTAACAGATCAGGCAGAGCAGGAAGGGTTAAAAATAAAGCCTAATAAAGGCTTTTGGAGATCATGAGTGATTGCCCAATGTAAAAGGAAGGAGGGAGACTTAAATTAGTTTTATTTTGCAAAACATAAGGCTGAGTAAGTGGGAGGGGGTTTGATCTAAATGCTTGAACTTGGGACAGAGATGATGATGTTACTGAATCTCTAGTGCATCTAAATGTGTATAGTCCTTTGCAAGTAAAAGTGCCAAGGTGAAAAACAGTGCATGGCATTGCCAAAACTGGATCCTTCTTGATGGAAAGGCAGTGCAGACTTTGAAGTCAGGACCTGAGCTGAAGCTCAATACAACCATTTGGAAAGATTCACCAGTCTTTGAATTGACGCTTTAAGTGAAAGCAGCCGTGATGTGCTGATTGTTTCTTTCTAAACATTATGAAATGCGTGGGTTAAAAACAGAATCTCCCACAAACACACACATGCTCACCCTTCCTATTTTCTAGTTCACTGCATACGACAGAAGAATTAAATATTTAGTCATTTTGCTTTTCTACAGTTAAGATTATGCTTTCTTTTAAATTATTCTTTTTTAATAATTGGTTTGAGTGCCTGAAATAACAGCAAGTTTGAAGGTTTATCTCTGAGGCCAAGCATTGCTGTGCTGGAAAACACCCATTGCTTGAGCATGTTATTGTTTGAACCAAGCAAGTTTCAACTGCTGTTAATTAGCTTTTGAACAATATTTTTTTTTTGTTTCACAATAATTTCTCTACTGTTTGCTCTGTGCTTAACCAGGTAAAGTAAACATTAAATCTCAATTAAGATTGCTATACTCATCAAGCAGAAATTCTCAGTAGTATTCAGTTCCTCTAGCTGTAGCTTTCAGGAAAGCAATGCTGTTGTTTTGCATGAGATGAATGCATTATATACCTATAAACAGTGGACAACGGGCTTTTATCTAGTCCTGTGAATATGGTGAAATATGCTGCAACAGATGTGCTTGTGAATAAAATATTCTAGCAAATTAATTGCAAGTGTGCTCAGGTTGGGTGGGTTGTGTAATGCTCAGGTGTGTCTTTAACATAAGGAGCATGTTTTCTGGAAAGTACAGTCCAGCTTGAGAAACCGTGTAGTGCCAGACTCAGCGCACTGCAGTCTTATGAGTAATAGATGGTACCTTAGGGTGTTTCATACGAACCGCACTGAGAGTGGAAAACCTGAGTGCTGGGAGGGGATCCCTGTATCACAGAGGAATTAATTACATTTAAAAAAAAATAATGGAAAGGTAAGGGTTTTGTAACTTCAATAAATAACAGAGGAGGATGAACCTCAGCATCCGTGATAGGAGAACTGGGAATTGTGGCAATCCCTCTCTGGCAAGCTGAGATTCCCACATAGCAGGCACTTATGATGGAGAGGGAGTGGCGCTGACTTTTGTCATGGTGTCCAAGGGCTGACTCTCCTTCGCCATCCGCACTTGGGGAAGCTCGTTGGACCAAAATGTGTGTAAGCAACAGGTGATTTCTTGGTGCTTCACTGGAAATGCACCCAGTGTAGTCATGGCAGGAGCCAGTCAGGCAGTAGCTGTGGAGTGGGACAGTGGCTGCAAGTCTCTGCCTTCTCCATCGCTGGTGCAGAAGCCGGTGCCACCCTTCCCCGGGGAAGCTGTGTGTCTCTGAGTGCTGTGAGAGCATGTTTGTTACTGCCTTAGCCAGAAAAGAGGCTGCCTCGCCATTTTATGGAGAAGAGCCTTGGCTCATCCGTATGCAGGCAGCCAAGCCCAGGGGCTTTCAGGGGACAGGAGCTTTCAGCATCAAATAGAGCCGCACTGGGAGATGTCAGGCCCATAACAGCATCTCTGCATTTCATGTTGAAGCTCGACCAGGAATGTGTGATATGTGTCACAAAAAGACTAATTAAATTCTGTTTTGAAATAAAAGAGAAATAGGCAGAAAGATGCAGGCTTGTTCAGCTGGGTCCTCTGTTTTTGGAGCACAGCTTTTGCTGAAGAACCTTGAAGAAGTAAAAATTATATAATTTTCTCTGTTCAGTGAGCTGAATTATTCATTTTAAATGAAAATATTTATAATCATATGTCGGAAGATCTGTGATTTCTAGGCAACTATGCCTAATAAGACCCCTGTGGTGTGAAATCTAGTCTATGGCTGCTAAATAGTTATCCATCTTAAAGCTGTGCTGGTCTATGTGTATTTTTAGGCATCCTATCAATAAATATTTTATAAAGTGCTGCCGACAGTCAAAGGAGGAAATGTTCTATTGCAGAGGAATCCAATTTCAGGTTCCCCATAAAATGATGTGTTTTATAGGGTTTGATACCAGATAGAAAAACAAGGATGTTGTATAAAATGCATCAGATGTGATCATTGAAGAAACCCCGCTGTGCTGTGTATAATTTGTGATCCTTCAAAGAAAACTAGAAGGGCTCTAAGCAGACTGTATAGTGATAATTATCAATCAACACGCATTCCTGTATTGATGAAAAAAGCCATTTCTTACTTTTATTAACAACAAGGTCAGATCAGTAGTAAAGGAAAAGAAGACAAACCATCTTTATTGATACTTAAGCTACATGTTTAATGGAGAATAAATTTTGCAAGTGCTTGCTATAATTACGTATGCTGGTGTGAGAAGTCTGCCATCTCCAAGTCAGCATTTGGGGATTATAATCATCTCTTTGAGGCTTCACTCCGATGTTTTCAGAACTCCTGATATATAGCATTGTGTGGTGGCGGCACTTGCTGTGCATTTTCTGTGTACAGGAGACCTGCCCTGTTTTCTGTGTACAGGAGACCGCTCCTGTTAAATTGATGCAGGGGATAATAGCCTTCCCAAAGTAGAAATTGACATGAACAGCTGAGGTTTAGCTATTAGCATAATCTTACAATGGCAGATTCAACTTTCAGAACAGAATCACTGAAAACACCCTGTCTGCTGGCATTCACTTTGCCTCGTTAAGCCCAAGAAACACCTGGTCATGGTGGAGAGGTGGACACAGGCGTGTTGGAGTGGTGTTGCTGTGATTTCTGCTCAATAGCAGATGGGAGCCACTGGCCAGGACCCTCGTCCTGCCTTTAGGAACCAGAATACAAATTCCTCTCTGATTGCTTGTTTGGCTGCTATTAGCCACCCCTCTCTTCATGGTGGGTTAGTGCCCACCTTTTCCTTGAGGTGCTTTCCACGTAAAGACATCTTGATGTTGTTCAATCAAAACTGAGCCATGGGGGTGGAAGGTTTTACAGGGAAGAAGCTGTGTGTTTGCTCTCCATCCTGTTGATTTAATTGGAAGCCATTGCATAAAGCTGCAAGCATAGAGCTATGCAGGCATGGGTGATCATTCCTCCTGAAGGAAATCCATAACCAAAAAAGGATTTAAGACCACAGGGAAGGCTTTAATTTCCTTTGTTGTTCCAGCAATAAAACCTTTATGAATTAGGCCAATAGCAGCTGATTAATGGAAAACATGTATTTCTCATTGCCATCCTGGAAAACAAGGATTTTCTGAGTTCTGTGTCATTTTAAAAACCTGGGACTGGGGGCATTTGGAGATTTTGTGTGTTTACAAGTAAATGGTAGGACAGGAGAGGATACGACAGCAGGGTTTTTCTTGGGACTACAGCATTACGACTACCTTGTATCATGGCTAATAAGGAAAAAAGGGGTTAAGTTTCAAGACTGAGGTAGAGGAAAGAATCACATCAGGAGGTTTCGAGAAAAAAAAAAGGAGGACTGTATCCCAAGGTACAGTGTAACCTGGGAGAGGGTATCTCAGATCTGCAGGGCCCATGCCTCCCTAGTCCACAACTTTCTGGGAAGGTTGTTAGACTCCCTTCTCTTTCTGAGTCAGGGTGTCTCCCATATTGCAGGATGGGAGTTACAGATGAGTTTCCTAGGCACCTTTTCCCCAGCCGGTAGAGCCCGTGGGACTCTATATATGTCCATATTTCTGTCACCTGTCAAGAGAACTGCACTTGTAAATGTCAACCTCATCCTCCCCTCTTCTGTTTTAATGTGTGGAATTGGGTAGGGAAGCTAAATAGCAACTCTATAAACAACTGCTAGTTAATAATATCAGTTACCACTTGTCTTACTGTTTGGAGTTTAAAAAAAAAAAAAAAGCCAAGGGTTCACAGGGCATCCTGTATGCACTGAAAACAAAGCAGGTACTTCCAGACTGAGCATTAGCAAGTGTCAAGTGCGTTTTAGAAAATGGCTGTGCTCTGTTACCTGTAAAAATAGTACAGGGAGTGGCTAGCCTACTCCACACATTGATGGATGAGGTATAGAAGTATGACTTCCATGTGCTGAAAAGAGCTTGTGGATTTTATTTTGAGACAAAATAAAGAGAGAAATGATTGCTCAGTGAGCACACAGCTATAGATAGCTTTTTTCCTAGGATTTTCATCCCCCCAAATATCTGAGTGTGATTTGCATAAGTAGATATTTTATACCTACTTTAATTCAGACATAGTTGCAGAAGAAGGTTGGCAAGAACAAAGAAGAGAGGCTGAAATGTTTTTATTATGCTGAAACAAAATATTAAGACATGCTGAAATACATGCATATTAAGTCAGTAGTCTGCAGATACTGGGAAGGAAATGTTAGGGAACTACCTCAATGTGTATCTGACAGTTTAGTGGAAACTTTTGTCATCCTGGTAAGCAAATGCAGAACAGAGCCAGGTCCCCTATGGCCTCGTTTTATGTAGGACACTCACTTTAAATCATGATGGATCTTTCATTACCAAAGAGTTTGTAATGAAATTAAGCATTATACACTCCTAGGACCCATTCTGTTCTGCCTGCTGAAGCAGTTTTAAAAGTATAAGATCCATTAATAAAATTAATTTGAGATTGAAGAACAGTAGGTTGAAGAAAGTTCTTCTGACTGCCTGAGTATATTACTTGAGCACCCCGGAGAGTCTGGTCTGCGGAGATAGTTTGTCTGTTGTCTGTGAGTTTTATGTTCATAGATTGCTTTGCTAGACTAAACTAGCTTCAAACCTAAACCCTCTCAAAATCTGGCATACTTTGGCTCTGAGGTTTTGATTTGAGGCGTGAAGCTGCCCACTAATATCACAAGCATTGAATAATTGCATTTATTTTTAATGAATGTAGCCAGGAAAAATTAGTTTAACTGAGCAGTGAAGTAGTATTAAATTGACAAAATGCATGGAAGGACGATTCAGGTATTTTTGCTTTATCTGCTGCTTGGGCTTTTGAGAATACTTGAACATTGCATTTTCACACCCCTCATTTATGCTGAATGGTTATGAAATTGTATCTTGATCTGAGTTCTTCTTCCTTTGCTTCCAGATATTAATCTGATCTTAAATAACCACTATTCAAAGCAGACCTCATTTGAATAATGTGTTATGCACAATAATTCAGAAAATGTAATTGATTGCTTTTAGAATATATTTATATAACTTTGACTTCACGGAAAAGAGCAGTTGAAATATCTAACTGAATGCATAGATATAAAGGTTTTTCTGAACATGATTAAATATTATTAACAAAAACTATTCTTCCACTTCTAGTTACTGGAAGTACATCACTATAGGTAATTTACAAATCTGATTAGGATACAATAAGCATCAGGCAGTTTATATTCTGGTAATGAACAGCATGCATGAGCTGAGTAGTAGGCTTGAGAGCTAAAATGTGGCTGATGCACATTCCCACAAATAATTGCTATAGCAACATTGTCATAATGTCTGAGAACTGCCTCCCTTGGGTTCACACCTGAAGTTTTCTTTATAGTGAAACAAAAGCCTTCTCAAGTTGAAAATATTGTGTAATTGTAAGAGTATTGATGGCTTTTTCATTTTTTTTCAAATAATTAAATTTCAAATGTTGAGAAGCATAATGGAACATTAGGGGAAATCATTTGCTGTCATAGTGTCCATTTATCATGAAATTCAACATTGTGTGGCTCCTTCCATACAATTAATCTCTGCAAATTGGTGTGATCAGGTGAAGAAATTCTCTGTGGGTGGTCTCACCTTACTTACAGAGTTTTTCCTTATCTTCATCTGACTGCTTAGATGTTACATTAGTGTTCTGTAAAAATCAATCAAAAAAAGGTTTCAAAGTTATTATTTCTCTGATTTCAAATGGCTGCACGTTGTGATGTAGGTTTTGTCTCTGCTTATTAGGAGCTCTTCGACTCAGTGCACTGAAATACAGCATCACATACATATCAGCTTTCTTAAGGGACCCTAATAATACAACTTGCATTTCTGTAATATTTTTGGCCAGATTCTGGATCCCAATTCTTGCTTTGTGTGGTTGGATAAAACTAGCAAGAGATGCCCCAAATGGCAAAAGGTGCATCACAGAGCAGCCAAGGAGTACTCGCCTGTTTGGTGTCATAATGTAAAACATCCATATGCATCCAAGGACTATTTTTTTCTGCTTGGTAGCTGATTCAGGAGCAGAGGGTTTGAACAGTACTTTGCAGGCTTCTCCTGCACTCCTGTCCCTTCCAAGCAGCTCAAAATCTGTTCCTCTGTATTCAGGCTTATTGTGGATATTGAAGTTCATTATACATGGGTAACATTAAGTGAAGAGTATGACTCCATTATCATTATGCTGAACAGAGAGCAACAGATGAAATAATTTCACCCTGGGTCCTAGAGTGATGCAGTGAAGTCCGAACGATATCTGCGGAAGGTAGAGCGCTGAGGGCAAGAGAGGACTTCTGTCATCCAAGCAGGCTAATTAGAAGTCTTTCAGCACAGAGACAAAGGTGAGCAGAGGTTATAAAAAATAGATCGATATGCAGCAGTATTAAGGAGAAGAGAGAGATCTCACCCTCCAAAGGACAGGCCTCAGGAGAACAGCAGTGGAGGAGGAGGCTGGGTCCCTTGTGTAAGGCCAAAGAATACTAAAGATGTGAGAAATCAATGATGGGCAGTGTGCGAAGGTAGTTTTATAGCTTCGTTCAGATCTAAGAAATCTGGGGAGTCTAAGAAATACAGATAATCTAGCGTTTACATGTTTTTGTAAAGATGTTTAAAAAAAAAAGGCAAGAAAGAAAGAAACACTTCCCTGTACTAAGGTGCTGTTACACTGCTGAAGGGAGACAGTATCAAAGTTTCCTCAGACTCATAAAACCTCAGGAGACTTGAACATGACGCTTCGATGGCTGTCCAACAGGAGAAACTCGGAGCATGCTGACAGTGACAAACTGCCTGGATGCTTCATGTCAAACCAGTGGGAGAAGGACTGAAACAGATTTATTTAATTCAGATTTTCTCATATGTTGGTCTGCATTGTTTTGGTTGTGCAGTTCGCTCTCCTGATAGCAGGACATAAATGTTACAGGTAAGAAAGCTAAATTTGAAGAGTTGAGGTATAGTGGAGGTTGCTCTGCAGTCAGACACATTGAGCATGTCAGTGTGAGTGTAACAGCTTGTCCCTGTAAAGGGTCTGACACATCGTCTTGTTGCCATTGCATGTGTATAGATGAACCAGTGCAGTCTGAGCACTTCAACTCCTATTGGTGCACAGGGTAAAACCATGGGCTGGCTGGAGGTAGCTTACGCTGCCCTCCAAAGCTTGCAGAAAACATTTGCTCTTTTTCCTCAGCATAAATTTATCCATCTGGGAGTTTTACCAGTTTTAATTAACTTCATTTATATCACAATAACATTCCCATATAGACAAGACTGACAGACTCAGGGAGTTTAATTATAGCCTTTCCTGACACAGCATGCGTATTTAGTGAGCCAACTGAACATCTTTGTTGGACCACCAAGAACTTCTACACTCCCATCTGAGTTTGAGCCTGAGTCTTACGAAATCCTTTTTATATTTAAAGAGGAACATTACACTGTCTTTCTGTTTGCACACCAATCAAATTACATTTCCTTGCTTTTGTGCTGTATCTCAACAAATAAAATTATAAGGCCTTATGAAAAAAAAAATATACCTTATAGGCTCTTGCAAGAGAATGGAAAGACCTTGTCAAAATATAATGCCATACTGAATAACTGGGGTGTGCATGGATGCTTAATTTCTCCCTTTGCATTCTTATTTTAAATTATCTGCCATATTCCTAGTAATTACTCATAATGTAACAACAAAGGTGAAGCATCAGACTTTATCTGACTTAATTATTTTAACTTAGATTTTTTTTTATTACCTCACAAAAGAAATGTCTTTGGAGTATGTCTCAGAAGTGTGCCATGTTGCAGTCAGAACAGGGATTAGTATGTAGCCTTAAGCATATTGAAGCTTAAGATAATTCCCTGTGGGTTAACGCTTTCCGTTTTGAGTGATGTCACAAGAAATGATGGGCCAAATACACAAGTGAAGTATGAACATTTTGTTTCTCTGGAACTGTATACACCAGCTGACATTTAAATATGTTGTTATTAAAGATGGCATCAGATTATGTGGGCACAAGGCGTGTGAATTAAAGCTTCACGTCAGACTCAAGTTCTGGCATCCCCCAATTACTTGATGTTCATTCCCTGTCACACCTAAAATTTTCTAAATCAAATGTTTTGCATGTGATTTCCCAGTTGCTTTAAAAACAAACATATGCAGAAACATATTCCACTATGCACTGTCGAACTTATACCCCAAAGCGGACAGCTGGCACAGCTGGAGCCTCTGGATTGAGTTTGCAGATCTCTGAAGCTAACAGTGATTAGTGGGACTCTTCGACTTATGTCCTTAAAGATGTTTGATCCTCATCGGCCAGACATCCGCAGAAAAGTTGAAATCTTTGCTAGAGTGATTAGCAGATAACTGCTGACAGTGGACGCAAAGCTGACATCTTGGTGCCTGTTCTGATGGCTGCAAACCTGTGATTTCTCCTGCCAGTGGCTGGTCCAGCATTCTTTGTCCTTATCCCAAGCCTTCTCATGCCTGTTGTTCTTTTTAGCTCTCCATGTGCCACTTTGCTGATTTACTCTAATGCTTTGTCCCCCTATCCTCTCTTTCCCTTTGCAATGGTGTGTGTTCCTCCCAAACCTTACAGTAAGCTCATTGTTTCATTTCTCTTCCCAAATCCTGCAGCAGCTTATCTCAGTTACGTTTCACACCTTTCTGGCCCTTTGTGTCAGTATCCCATGTTGCCATTGTTCTGAGGCTGATTTCTCTCGCCTTCCTACTCCAGTCTGACCTATTCCTCATCACTGTCCAAATGCCATCAACAGCAGTATGGACAGCACAGCAGAACTCCCAAATCTCAGTTCCTGTCTATGGTGCTGGAAAACCACTACCTATCCTCTGAAACAAGACCATGTATTTAGGTCGCAAACCCAAATAATCTGTGTGAACTGCAGTTTTTCTGAGGCTGACACCCTTGGGTAGATTTTTATACAGGGATGAAAAAGGTAGTTCCTGATTAACAACATGGTTGTAAACAATGTCTGCATGGATTTTTAGACTGGATATTTGGAAAGTTTCATCGTGGAAAGGGTTGTCGGGCATTGAAACAGGCTGCCCAGGGGAGCGGTTTAGTCACCATCCCTGGAGGTGTTTAAAAGATGCATAGATGAAGTTCTTAGAGACATGGTTTAGAGGTGGACTTGACAGTGTTAGGTTAACAATTGGGCTCCATGATCTTAAACGTCTTTTCCAACCAAAATGATTATATGATTCTATGTAAATTATGTCTCTGTCTGTCTTCCTCTTTTTCATTTCTGCTTAACCTGGTCTGAGAAGTTTTGGAGCTGTTTCATTACAAGTGTTTGTGCATGCACGTAGGCTAATGATTTGATATACCCAGGCTTAACAAAGTACCAGTGGTTTGGAATGTATCTTTAAATAGCTAATTTGATAAAACTAGGAGCAATTGCAGACAAGGTCTTCAGAATGGAAAACGGTCCTAAGTGTAGGTATCATACTATTCTATGATGTAAATTTAATTGACAAGCACTAAAGTAATGACAGAGATAAAACTTTTCTTATCTGAATAATACAGGTTTAAACTTCCTCTGCCTTTTGTTGAAAGTGATTTCTTAAGAATATTGAAGTCTGGAAACAACTAATGGTATGTAGGTTCTTGAAGGCTGAATGATGCCATCTGAAGCATGTGCCCCTCCCACAGCCATCACCTAGAGCATCTGCCAGGCCTGCAAAGCATTTCTGCTGTCCTGTAACTCATTTTTCACCTCTATTTTGAGTGTCCTTTGTTAGACAGTTATGAAATAAAGGCATCATTAATAAATCCCTGTGACAAATCTACACTTTCAGAAATTATCTAATTAACTATATCTCCAAAACAGTGCTTTAGTGAAACTCTTATTTTAATTGAATGGCAGTTAGGCGTTATCTTTTTCCAATGCATGTGTAGCTAACTCTTGTTAGTATTGACAAGTTGCAGTTGCAGAATGGGAGAAGGTTGAGGGCATCTGAAAAACTAGTATGTTATTTCCTTGGTGCTTTCCCTGGTCCTCCCAATGTTGTTTGAGTTTTTAGATTAAAACATTAAGATATGGAAATGTGGCAAATTTTTAGTAGTGGAACTAACTACTCAATATTAGAAGAGGCCAAATTTCAAAGACAGGTTTGTGGGAAATAATGTTTCAATTTTCCTTGCCCAGCTTTGAGTAAACCTATGTAACCCAGTGATACTAGGGAATAAAATGTGACAAAGGAGCTAGTATCTGCGAGGGGGAAATGTGCCCCCTTAACCTCTTAAAAATTTTAAATTATACTCTTTATTAAAAAAGATTTAAAAGATTAAAAAATCAAGAAAAGGGGGGTAAGACTTGTGCTCATTTTTCCTTCAGGAGAGGAAAACAAGGCTTGGGAGAGGGATACCAGCAGATTCTTACCTGCTCTGACATTTTTTGTGAATCAAAGAGGTGCTCAAATGAACTTGAAGAACTTGGCCGTGAGTAGGTCAGTGTTAAGTAGAAGATCCCATGTTTTCACTGTCTCTGTCTCTCACTTGTCTCTCTACGGGGCAAGATGAGATGGCTGGTTAACCTAAATGGCTAAAACCCAGACTGATAGTTTACGCAGTTTCTGACATTTCTTCTAAAATTATTATTTTGTGCTCTGTGTCTTGAAAGAAAATAGGAAAATATTTTCCATCCTGAAAATACAGTGAGTGAGGACAGAGAGCACATGTTAGCTGCAGGGACTATTCCTTGCAAAGGGCTTTTCTTGCCTTCCTTTCTTTTGAGACCAGAAATAAAATTTCCGTGGATAACAATGGAACCAAGATATTCTTGTGTGGCACAATTTAATAGTCAGGGATATTCACAGTGTGTAAAACTGGTGGTACTGTAATGTATAAAAAAGATGGAAGTGTAGTTCAATGAAAGTGCCTTCCTAACTTTGCTGTTTAAGAGGGATTTTCGTCACTAAATGAATCATAGACTCACGGAATACCAGATTGGAAGTGACCTCAAGGATCATCTGGTTCAAGCTTTCTTGGCAAAAGCATGATCCAGACAAGATGGCCCAGTACCCTGTCCAGCCAAATCTTAAAAGTGTCCAAGGTCCAGTCTTTTCTCTAACTTAATAATTAAGTTTTGGTAATGGTCTTAAACCATGTGAATAATTTTTTAAAAAATCGTGTATGTTAGCAGCTTGCTGATCAATTACAAGCAACCCCACTTCCCCAACAAAAGCTCAAATATTCATTTTTGAAGTCTTTCATAATGCCATGCCTGAGTTTTCTGAGATGAATTCAAATGCAGTAAGTTTCATATTCAAAAAATTCAGCAATCTCTGTCCATGCGATTGGTAATACAGGAATATAAATTAAAAGGTTTGCTATCTCTGCTGCAGTGTCGCAGATTAATAAACACAGTGTCTCTGGGTTAAAAAGAAAAAGAACCTGTAAAAGTCTCCACTGTGTTTTATGAGTTCAGAATTAATAGAGACCAAAATGTTTACCTCAGCAAAAGAGATGACTAAAAATAAAATGGTATCAGAAAATACAAGCATAATGCCCAGAAACATTTCTCTCATACTTAGAGGCAAAATTATTTTCTTGCCTAGGAGAAAATAATAGGATTGCATTTCATCAGTCGCATTGCATTCCGTATATTTTAGGCTCAGGGCAAATGTAAAAAAAAAACACAAAAACAAAAAGCAAACTGCATTTTTGTTGTTCTTGTCCTGTAATGAAGTATGGTGTTTATGAGCGAAGAATATGGATATTCTGAAGAGAGTCTTGGAAAGAACAAACAAGTGGTTTTTAAAGCATTCACAGATTACCTGCCCCTTGTTTTCAAACTATTTTAGTTACCTGGGTGAAATAAGGGTGAAAAAGGTAAGTTGAAGAGAAGCACAACTTCTTCTAATTAGTATGATCTGTGACAGAAGTATGCAGAATGAAATTAGCCAAAAAAATTGTTTTTGAAAACAGAGATGTTATGCCCCTGTGAATCTACAAGTTAGATGAAAGATTTTAAGGTTGTGATGTGGAAAGACAAACTTTCTGTACTTTATGTAGGGAGGTGGAGGCCAGAAATGAAGTTATTCTACTTTGCTGTGTGGGGCAACTGTGTTCCCATCACTGTTGAGATGTGGGGAGAGAGGCTGGAGGTGGCTCACAGGGCATCCAAGGCATCATCTTGAGCATTTTACCAACACCTCAGAGTTTAATTTCTACAACACTCATTTCACTAACTGATAGGCCTCAATGTGTTTGGTTGTTATATCCTAGACGTGGGGGGGGTGTTTATGTTGTTTTTCTGTTGTTGTTGGTTGGTTGGTTGGTTGTGGGTTTTTTTTCTATGAGAGGAAGTTGTTAATCAAAGCTTTTGCTTTCACCCAGTGTCATTGACCAATTCAAGAAATAACATGTTGGTATTAATTGGATGAGAGCCAGTTTTGCAAAAGTGTTTTGATTTTCAGTTACTGTATATTCACATTACAGGGTAATAATATGTCAGCAGTTAATAAAAGATCTAATAAATATTGTGTATGTGCTTGAAATATTAGCATTTTAATGTTCATGTCCAGAAATAACATTTTTCAGTAACATGGTGCTGAGAAAATACATTTTGTATGTGGGCGGATTTGCAGTAATTGATGCACACGTACTTGTTTGACCTATAGCAGGTTAAATACAACTTCAGAAGCAGTTGTCCAAATGGCATGTCATCTGAGTTGATATTACTGCCAGATCACAATAGCATCTTCCTCAGCAAACTGTCTTGTGCGATGGGAGGTTATTAACACCAGGGAGAAGCTAGCTGAAGAGTGCAGGTGATTAATGTAACATATTAGAGTTTCTTTCTACAACTATCTCAACAACCAGTCATAGTGATCTGCTTCATACACAGAAAATTAAGTTTAAATTACACAGTCTTGACTAGAAAATTGTGCAGTTAATCTTATCCCAAAAAATGAAATTTGATTTTCTTCACATGAACTCTTTTGTGATTTTTCATGCCCTGTTGGTTTCTGCCGGCATTCCCATTGGCTAAAGTTACTTTACTCCTCCTCCTTTAAAAGAAAAATAGAGGAAAAAAGGAATATATTCAAGGGATTGGTTTCTAGGAAAAGTTCCTCACTGCCTCAGAAGTTAATGTACCCAGTGCAAAAGTACCAAATGCCTGCTCTAAGCTTCCTTCTGTAAACAGTTCACGAACCATGTTTTTAAAGGAAAGTTTGTGACAGCTAATGCAGAAGATAGTAGTCTCAATTAGTTGGTTTTCCAAAAGCTTTGTTTATACCATGACTCTAGCTACATACCCTTCTGGTAAGCTGAACCTGACCTCCGTATTTAAATATCAGTTGTAGGTGAAATAAATAGCAAGTATTTGAATAAGCTTTTTTTTTTTTTTTTTCCAGGGGAAAAATTAAGAAATGTAAGCTGAGATGATAATCAAGCATTTCAGAAAAGGGGAAATAGAGGTTTCATTTCCTAGTCCTACATCTGAAACTATGTTTTCAGACAATCATTTGTTAACAGCCGTTAAATTCTTGCCTGCTAATGTTCACATAACCAAGTCTGTTGATATCAACTCCCTTTATCCTGGCCATCCATCCCCTTTTACCTCCTTGTCACCTTTGGTCCCCTGACCTTACCATTAATTTCTCACTGTCTTTGTTACTTCCCCTCCTGCGCCTCAACCTGCTCCATCCTCCTGTGCCTCAACCTGCTCCATCCTCCTGTGCCTCAGCCTGCTCCGTCATCCCATGCCTCAACCTGCTCCATCATCCCATGCCTCAACCTGCTCCATCCTCCTGTGCCTCAGCCATCGGGCTGTGGGTGCTGCCGGCCCCTTCTTGCGCTGCCCCGGCTGCCATCATCCCCCAGCTTTCCTCACCCCTGCGCTCACTCAGCCGGATCTTAAACACCAGGTTCCTTGGAGAGCTGGGCTGGCAGCCTTGGCAGCGCTCTGAAGGCACCATCTGTTCCCAGCATCTCCTTGGCCAGTGCTGGGCTCCTCCCTGGCTTTTTGCTGCCTCCTTTCCTCCCGACCCTCCTTCCTGCCATCTCCAAGCATCACTTTGGAAATTTTTCTAGATCAGAGCCTGTATAACTGTGCTTCTCAGTAGCACCCTGACCTGATGCTTCTCATCCTCTGCTCCCCTCTCTCACACTCATTTGTTGCATCTGGTCTGAACACAAACGTTGAGCTCTTCAGAGCAGAGCCTTTTCTTTCCAGCTGCCTTTAGCACCAAGCACAGTGGTGCCTGGCTGATATAATTAAGTACCAAAGCTGTACAAATAAATAAGAATAGTTTTGATTACACAGTTGAAGTTCTCATCTAAAATAATTTAAACAGTAGTCACAAGTGGTTATGCTGTTTATAATTCATATAACAATTTAGGACTGCTAGTTTTTAACTGTTGTGTAATTTGGATTTACTTGCAGTTCTCGTGGGATAAAGTATATTATCAAACAAGAAAGGAATAAACGGTATTCAGAGTAGCTGTAGGGTGCTATGATTTAAAGGAGAGCTGGTGGAATACTACAGGAGAAAATATGCAGGATCCATTGTGCTGTTAATGAATGCACAATTCAGATTGGTGATTTAATTTTTAAATCATATTTCTCTGGTGCCCTCAGGTACTACAGGCTTAATATATAAAAAACTAATAAGATGGTATGTATTTATGCCCAGTCATGCAAAAATGGAATAATTAAAAAATTACTTTCCTGTATTTTTTATTCTTTTGCAATTATTTTTTTTAATGATACAGCATTCAAAGAGCACTATTAAAAGGGCACAGCCATAATTGCTGGTACCAGTTTTGAACCCATGGTAGTAACCTTTGAGGCAGCTTGATATTTATCCATAGCTACAGACTGTCACTGTATTTAAACCCTGACTAGAGCATCATTTTTTGACCTGGCCAGGAGCTTTCTTGAAATAGTCACTCTTTCCTTCCTCAGGCAAGGTGGCAGATTGGTGATATTTTAAACTCTCTCTTGGCTAAGAGACAAATCCTGAAGACCTTATTTTTGCAAGCAGACCCTGACTGATGTAAGCAAGACTTGCTCCTGCAGGGGCCATACCCATGAATAATTGTCAAAAACAACATTATGCAGTGACTTCTAGCTTTATCCAATGTGATTTTTTTTGGTCCATTTTTTATACTGGCATGTTAATTATAAGATTTTTCTACTACCCTTTTTTTTTTCCTGAAATGTGAACAGATGTTCAGCTTTTTAAGAAACGACATATTACAGTGGACTGCATTTTAAGTCATACAACCACATCCACAGAATGAATGCAGCTCTGAAAATGCACAAAGAAGATGCAATCAAAAGAAATTCTGCCTGGCCTTCCAGGTTGTACATCTGCTATTTTAATATTTTCTTGTAATCTCTTACAACTAGAGTATCACTTCTTAAATTAATTTGAACAACTCACACAAGAGACATTCTAATCCATTCATGTATTATGATGATACCAGTTGGATGTTATCCTATTAGGCACTCACTGTAAATAAGGGATTTTCCACTGACTTTAAAATCCTTGATTAATGAGAATGCTCGAAGCACTGTCCTGTAAATTAGCCATAGTGCTAGCAAGAATTGCAATTCACTTAGGAGAACTGATTTGGTTTAAATCTTCCCAAATCTTCCAAATTAAAAAGCATGAGGAACAGATAATGTGCAGTAAGTTAAACATATTACACTATCTTGCATTATTTATCCGTACCTTGTGGCTATCTGAGTTCCTTGGGTCTAAATCCTGCTCTCTGTTCAGGTAAATTCCCATCAGTCAGAGCTCTTCTGGAGAAAGAACTCTGATAGCTGGCCCATAGTGTTTTTTTAAGTTATGTTTTCTTTGTATTCTCTAGTGTTTTAGCTAATTCTTAATCCCATTTGAAATTGTGATAATCCATCCAATGGCTTTCATTATAGCTTGGTCACTGCCGTTTTCACCTGCCTTTCACAGCTCCTTTGCCTTTTTTTCTGATAAAAATATGTATGAGTAGCAGGAAAGACGTATTTGGGTTTGGGGAACAGGGGGAATTGGGGGAGGCTGTGACACATCTGTTAATTGATACTTAAACTGGAATTCTTCCTGACATATCTTGCTGAAGAAAACACTTCTCACATCATCTTACCACTTCCCTTCTTATTCAAATGCTGATACTTGATTTATTGCTTGCAACAAAATTAGGTTTATATCTAGTATTGACTTTGAAGTATACATTATTTCCTTTAATACTCTAAGATGTTAATGAGGTCTTTCTTGACATGCTATATTCACATTTATTTAAGGTACTACTCATTTCTGTGCCCATAATATACATGCAGTTTTATCAGTCAAGAACATTCCTTTGTTCTTGTAGAAATGTGAATATTCTTTCCATAGATTGGAATTAGTGTCACTCTATAAAAAAGACAGTTTTGACACTCACTCTTACAAGTAACTTAGCAAAGTGTTTCTCATACATTAATATACTTTAAGTGCAGGATTTTTGCATAGTTATTTTCTGATATTTTGAATACGCTGTGAACTGTATAAAAAGTAGAGTTATTTAAAATAAACTCTGACCGTACTATCCTATATCAAGAGTAATCAGAGACACTGCAATAATTCTATAAATCTATGTGATCATTTCACCTCAGTTTACTCAAATTACAGGGGATAGTCATGTACCAAAGCACCCATAAACAATATTCCAGTTAGACCAGTAGATCTCACAGACCATAGTTTCTTGCTATGACTACTATGCATGCATGTGATCCTCTCTGTTTAGTGGTTTTTGTGTACAGCCCCTCAGTGATCAGTTGGTAATTGTTCAGAATTCTGGCTGCAGGTCATAAAAGTATGGTCTTCTCCAGTGTTATGAGCAGGAGGAAAAAAGTGACACTGTGGTTTCACTGACCAAATTGAAACAGTTTAGGAAAGGAATTACACTTTTTTTTTAGAGCACTTATTAGTACTTTTTTATACTTATTAATTGTGGTTTTTACAGTACAGAGTTAACTTTTTGCAGGCTTTATTGGTTAACTGGTTGGCTATTTTTTGCTTTATCCTTTAGGAAAAGCATAGGAGCTTTTCCACAAAGAGACTGAGATAATGATTTTCAAGCTTAAATGATTGTATTCTCAGGAAAAGAAATGGATATTAGAAATTCAAGAGGATGTTTGCAGGTGGCTTTTGCTGTAAGTTTTTCTACATGGCAGAAAGAATGGACAACTATAATACTTTGTTTTGTTTTGTTTTGTTCTTTTTAACCATTGCAAATTTTCTAGCTAATTTTGGCAGCATTACAGATTTGTAGAGTGGTTTCCTCCAGCTATGAATTTACTCAGCTATAAAGAAAGATAATTTCTGATTATGGCGTCAAACTGTGACATAACATAGCTGTTGTCTATAGCCTTTTTGATTACCTTCAGCGAGTTACTTCATTCTCTTATGCCTCAGTCTCCTGTCTGTAAAATATAGTACTATTATAATAGGCTTTTCTTTGTTATGCCTCCCATATTAATGAATGTATTCTTGTATCACTTTCCTACTTCACAGAAGTCCTGAAGGCATATGTTCATTAATATTCTTGAAGCGTGGCAACAAAAAGCCTGTTACTATAATATGCTTTGCTTTAAAACTTCTGTTAGAATAATAATGACAAACAACATTGGTTAAGCTTTGGCCCTGCTGTATAGAAGTAAAATTTTTACTTGTTAAGACTTAAACTAATGAAGGAAAACTTTGATGTATTTTATATCCCTCCTCTGTACTCATGGAGAAAAAAGTATGAAAAATAACATTTCACATTCACTGAAATGGATTGTATCTCCTCATGGGCATATGTATCACGCAGGAATCCAAGAATGGCTTTTTGCCTGCTGTACCCTTAGCCTCTAGTTTCAATATGATGTAGTCTTTTTTATTCTCTCCATGTATTTCCTTCAGTGAGGTGAACAGAATCTTGAAATGGACAGTTATGAAATGTCTTGCCCATAGGAAAATCTTCTTCCTAACCTCATTAGTAATTGCTTGAGAAATGACCAGGAGCATGACAGTTTATATTTCCCTGCTATTATTTCCCCTAATAACTGTGGATGTTCTTATTACATTTCTAAATGACTGTTCTCAGAGGTGGCTTGAACAGAAGGTATTTCATTATATCAGGTTTAGATTGATTGCCTGCGTGTTTCATTGAATATCTCCTTGTTCTTGCACTGTGAGAAGCGGTAGATAGGAATCCCTGGGTTCTTTTCTTTGTAGTGTGCTGTATCATATGTCCCCTGGTTTGTCTCTTTTCTCTTGATTTATTTGATTTCCTTATACAAAGAACTGTCCAAGCTCATTTTGGACAGATGTTCCTAGAACCCCTTGGACCTAAACACAGCACTTGGGCAAGACGTCAAATATTTAAGAAAAGATGTTTTCACTTAAATAAGAAAATAGGATGATAGTTTCTAACACTACATATATTTATTATTGGTTTCTTACCTTGACTGTCTTTTCATTAAATAGTTTTCAGCTCAATGAGAGTCATATTTTCTGCTTTTCCTTTTTTTTTCCTTTGGCTCTACATCTAAGAAACCAAGTGCAATTAAGGGAGAAAACATTACTACATTCCTGATAGTTTTAACAGCTGCAGGCAGCTCAATATTTTTACTTTTTTTTTTTCTTTATGCTCTCAGTGTTTTCAGTAATATCATAGTAGAGATATTGGAAGTAAAGAGGGAAGACCAGCAGCCCCAATATACATATTCTATCCTTTTACTTTCTGTTCTTATTACAACAAAATATTAAAATGTTTAAGTGCCTGCACTGGATATCTAACACAGTTCTTCTAAAAACTGACAAGTGTGAATTGAAAAGCAAAGTCTCATTAATACAGAGTTGGAGAGTATCACTGTTCCATTACACATTAAGCCTGGAATGCTCTGGGCCTTGCATAAATCCAAGCAGCAAAATAAACTGCCAGTAGGAATCTTAGAACATGTTCAATCAATTAAATTATATCTGTTTGACTTTTATTTTCTTTGCAGACCACAGATGACATCCTGGTGGCCTCAGCTGAATGTCCTAGCGATGATGAGGACATTGATCCCTGTGAGCCGAGCTCAGGTGGGTTAGGTTAGTCAACTTTTTTACTACTTTCTTTTATTTCATATTTGCATGCTCTGGTCCCTCAAAGTCCTGCCTAGCAGGACAGCTCTTTTTTACATAGCAGGGAGAAATTGGATTGGGGCCTTTCTATACATGGCAGCATCAGCAAGAGGGGGAGAGTTTACTATATGTTTTTCAAAGAGAACAGGTGGGAGCGCATTGATAGTCACGATCTGAACAAGGTTATAGCTTGGCCAAAGACCTGAGGCTGGACAAGGAAGGGCATTTTAGGACCCCTGCAACTGTGTTGTCATGATGAAGAGGGGACAGCTTCATTTAGGAAAAGATGTTGCAATTGTTTGCACCTTAGGTATTTCCCCCAAAGAAGCTAAATGTACCATATTTTAAATGTCATATTATGTCAGAAGAGTTCATTTTGAATTTCTGTTTGTAGTATGAAATACTGTATAGCTATTGAAAACTCAAAGATGTAGAATACAACAGTCTCAAATTTCAAATTTTTTAATGTCTTTTTTTTTCCAAGCCAAGACTATTCAGAGTGTATATTTCAGTTCTGATTAGAAATCAAAAAAAAATTGGCATTATTGTATTTTCCATGAAACAAAAACTTTGTAGTGTTTTAGCTGTGTCTTTCCTACTCCCACTGAATATTGGAGATTTGATACTAATTTTTCTCTGTGACATAATTTCCCACTTCCCTTTATATTCAATTAAATACTACATACCTTCTCTAAAAATATGAATGTTTGTCACAGATGTGAAAGGAATGCAAAACTTCATAATAGCAATCTGAAGAATTCTGTTACTCTATAACCTTTAAAAATATCACAGTCCGATGAATTTCTCTTGCCTTCTTTGTTGGCTTGGGTTAGATTTTATCTTTTCTGAGTGAACAGCTTGTGGTTCCATATATATCTCAGTTTTTCTTATTCACTTGAATTCTGTGCTATTTGGTACCCTGTTTCCCTGAAAATAAGGGTCTTATATTGATTTTTGCTCCAAAATGGATCACGTTTTTTACATGTATAGCTGCCTGGACACTATTTAAATTGACTTTTTAAATGAACTGTAACTAGGGCTTATTTCTGGAGTAGGACTTACATTTCAAGCATCATCAAACATCCTGAAAAATCATGCTAGGTCTTATTTTCAGGGTAGGTCTTATTTTTGGGAAAACAGGGTAGCACACCTGCTGTCAGTTGTTTTAGGTAATTTGATAATCTTCAGTCTTTGCTATAATATTTAATAGTAAAAGAACTAAGATCAATTTGTTGTGCAGCAATCTATTTAGTTCAAGTAGAAATCAATTAAATTTGAAGCTAGTATATTAATGCAATCACAACCAAGAACCGTCTTATTACAACACCCGAATCTGGGGCAGGAGATATGTCTACATAGCCTTAAGACAAGTGAAATTTTGCTTAAAATGCAGATACATGGTTCCTTTTTGAAGTCACATAGCCTAATCCCACATGCAAAAATTATTTGTTTAAATTTAAGAAAGGCAGAGACATTTAAGACTTGTCTCAGTGTTTGACAGACCTGCAGGGTGGCTTTACAGCCAAGATATTTATAGATTTGATGAGAGTATTTAGGGTTTTGTTTTTGTTGTTTTGTTTTTGGTTTTGGTTTTTTTTTGTGTTTTTTTTGCTTTCCAATAAAAGGATTTCAGAATGTTTTTCAAAATGCCATGAGATGGAATGACCATTCTTAAAACAGAACAACAGATAAATGTACCTTACACACTTTTATACCTCTCAGGAAGACGTTTCACTTGCAGAAATCCCAGACATCATGAGCAAGATATTTAGGAATTGTGATAAGAATTAGTTTTTTGAAAGCTTGAAAATTAATTTCCAGGGTAATTTTTTTCCGCTCTTCTCATATTCAAATTCTCGAGTTTAACAAGACCATCCTGTCTGGTGCAAGTCAATACAGTAGTTCCTCATATGGTTCTGAGCTCATCCATGCCAATTGCTTCCTTGCTTTAGTTAACTCAGGCAGTGCTGTTCAACAGGTAAACTGACATTTATCTACTTTAAATGCAGATAATTTAAATTAAAAAAAAAAAAAAAAGTATAAGGTAACTGTTAAACAATACATTAGTTACCTAGCACTAAAAAATATCCCAAGCCCTCTTAGAATGCAGGTGCTGGGTTAGAAATGTAATTGTATTGTCTCAGCCATAGAGCTTGCTGAAAGCCAATGAAATTTCAGAATCATTCTTCTCTCAGATTATTTTGAACTTCAGATCTGAGGCTGCAATGCTCAGTAGACCTGGAGCCACACAGAGTCATTTGGCTGGTGGGTGCAGGAATGGGAGGGGTGAAATGAAGCTTACTGACAGGTTATCATTTCTGTCCAAACTATGATCCAGAAGGGGAATATGAATGTTAATCTTCCTGCAAAACCTTACCATTAGCTTTATATCCTGGTGTTTAGCTTTCCTATTTTAGCTTATCATTGATCACTCAGCTATGCTTCTCATTTTTACTTTTTTGGAGAATGGTTTTACTCTTTCATTTCTTGGATCCCAGCTGCTACTGCTTTAAAAAAAAGTATGGATTGGCATAGGAATTACGTTCTCCATAATCCCAATTGTCTGGATCATTTTATCTGTCATTCTTCACATCAAAATGTTGCTTGTCCTCCCACTCTCAAATCTTAAAAGCTATTAATTTGCCTCCCTCTTCATTGGCCTTGTCGTTTTCTCATGTTTGAAAAAACATGAACCAAAGGGATTACTGAAGTCATAACTTTTATCACATCTGTTTCTCTGTAAGCCGTTTTAGTCTTACTCAGTCTTCTGAATAAGCCTTCTCCATGAATAGTCCCGTAGGTGCTGCTCCATCTCAATAATACTGCGGTCTCCATGTGCATTTGAGCTACTTCTAACAGTAGGCTGGAACTTAAGGGAGAAAAGCATAATATTGTTGACAGTGACAGATTAATGATATTTTTTTTCTTTTCATTTGGGATAGGATATGCAAAAGGATATGTCCCTCCATTTAAATTCTTCCCGTGGCTCATTTCAGCTTTTCCCTGTAACCCTTCTCACAAACCAGAGTTGCTTCTCTGCAGCTGCTTCTCCACAGCCTCACCGATGCCACTGAAGCTTATGTTTCCTAACAGATATGTCTAGGAGGCAGAATACATGATTATTAGGACCCTTTCACAACTATGCATTCGCTTCAGAGGCCGTAACCTGAGATCCCATTAGATTTCTTCTTTTGCTGCCTGATGGTCAATCAGCAAAGAGATCCACCCTGGCACAAGAGATGGTGCTCTCAGAGATTTCAGGCCTAGCAAGAACACACTCAAGGGATGGCCAGAGCCCATTCAGTTTTATTGACAAAGCCATAACTGTACGTTTACATTATGATTGCCCATAATATGCCTATTTTTAGCCAAAGTTCTCAGCTCAGAATGAGAGCCTATTCAACAAACAGTTTGAGTACGGTAAACCTATGTATCATAGAAAATACCGATTAGCTAGGTTTTACTGATCACTGAGATTTATGCCTAAAATAAAGCTTTTTTTCTAGGATAAATATGTTGTATTTTGTATTGGCTAACAAGTCTCAGTCTGTCACCACCAGCTTCACTTTGTGTGCACCTGTCTTCTAAATAATAAACGGAAAGATGCAATTTGCAACAAATTTCATATGGACATAAAAACAGACCAGATTAGGAGCTGCTAAGCAGAAACCCCATCAACTTGTCTGGAACATAAAGTCACAGAAATGATAATTGCAGATTTCATTGTGGTATACAAACTGCTAAATGTGCCATAATTGGATGAAGTCATAACAAATTTATTAGCATGCAAAACTTAGTCAACATATTTTGGTTTTGTTATGTTTTGTATAGTAAGGCAACATGTATCGCTTCCTCAGTCTGTCCACACTCCCCTCCTACTCTAAATACTAACAACACAAAAAATGATGATGATAGGAATAAAAATAAGAAGAAATGATGTTTCTTCATCTTCATGTCATAGAGGAAATAATAAATCCTTTTCATTTTGTAGACAAGTTATGAAAAATATTAGGTTGAAATTATTAAAGGACCTGGGATGATTTACTGACTTTACATGAAGAGTTATAAAACTGCGGGTGGAGAAATTGCCATTCTGCACATCAGGATGGCTGTTCCAGGCTTTACTGAGCTCTGTACAGAGCTCTGATTTTTGCTGAGTGTCAGTGAGCATTTGCACTACACAGCTTATTTGTTCCATTTACACTGGGCTGGTATTTTATTTGTTAGCTATTATCTAGCCACTTCTGTAGCTATTGAAATGTTCCAAAATACAGAGAGGTCCAAACTGGGTCGAATGAAGTGAAATCATTGAGTTTAATAGCAGGGAAATCTAGACGAGGGAGAAAGTCTTACAGTTTTTAGCAGATGCATAAACAGTTATTTTTCTGCAAATTACAGTTATATCCTTCTCAAACTCTGGACCTAACTAAGCTTTAAGTTAGAAATTATGTTCCAAACCTTTCCTGATGGCCCCATCAGAAATGGGATGGATGGAAGCTTTACCAGTCTTAAAGCCAGAATATATGGTATTTGCTGGTCTTGTAAGTTTTAGCAGAAGATAAGTTTCAATGTGAAAAAAATGGCCTTGTAGAAACAAGCTTATTTCAGGTTCAAACAAGTGTCTTTCTACCAATAGAAGTTCACACGTTGCAATCAAATAAAACACTTCATCTCATGATCAGCATTTGTCTGGCAGCTCTTGGGTTCCACTTCCCAGGACAGTGTTTGATTGGTATCAGATCTTGTCCTGTACTTGCTCTGTAGGAAAACAGGGTAAGAATAGTCAGGAGAGAGCTCAGTGATGGATACCAACTGGTAGCATTAGGTACCTTTCTTACCCCTGATTCTCAGTTCTGAGGGAGAAATGGGATTGGTTATTTTCCCACGTTATTAAGTTAGGACCAATAATAAGATAGATGCTTTTGGACTGGTCTTTGAGCATGTGTTGATTTTTCTACATCTTGGCCAGGCTCATTGCATTGCAGAAAACAGCTGACGATGATCAGAAATCTCTGAAGCATCAGTCTAGCCATCAGAGAGCGATCAAGCCGCTACTTAAGATCAGTCTTACAGTTCGGTCACTTCTGTGGGGATGGCTTTGTCCTGTCAGCAGAACAGTGTGGGGCTTCACGTGAAAACTGCTTCCTCCACATATACATTCCCGGCTGTGTGATAACGTGTATTGGATAGATGGAGATGGCTAGAAACCATTCATTCTCAAATGCTTTGTGATGGTTTAGGTTTGGTCCCAGAATTGATACCTATTTTTCTAACGGGCAGTGCTGTGAAATATGGACTGTAAATGATTTATGCTCTTTATTAGAAGTTTTGCTCTTGTTTTCCTGTCACAAATAATTGTACTGTATTCCTGGTGCATCTGACAGCAAGATAACATTGCAGCAGGAGGTGAAGTGACTCCTTTCATTTATACATCACTGCAAGTGCCCTGTTTAATGCACTTCATGGAATTCATTGTGCAAGGAGCTGAAACAAAGAAAAATAAAATTACAGTTAGTTCATAGGGCTGCTGTGTTCATTATGGCTCGAACATAAAGGGAATATTTGTGCCTCAGTCCAATTATCCTGTAGTTTTGTATGCTTTTCCAGTACTAGAAAGACTGCTGGGTTGCCTTGAATCAGCCTTTTTAAATGCTTAGCTGAAATACATATAGATGTGTCTGTATGAGCTACTACAGAGTGAAAATTATGCTATATTTACAAACTTTCCAAATGTTTGCACTTACCATGTCTATACATAAAGGAACTGGGGGCTTCGGGTATACATTTATTTTCATATAATTGATGTTAAAATAGTTGTTAAGGTTATTATTTTTTTTATATATATAAATCATAAAGCCACCCCAAAGCAACAGAAAGAAAAGGTTACATTTTGTCAAATTATTTTATAGTGAACTGAACCACTGTTTTGTCGTTAGACTGAACTCTTAGTGTCTGTCACTGTGAATTGCAAATAAGGCATTTCTCATTTTAATTGGTCAAAAAGATTTTTTTTCCTAAATATCTAAGCAAATGAGGTTAAAAATTATAATTGATCCATTGTACCAACAGTGATCTCTATTCTTTGCCAGCCACATCACAGAAACTTGGGACTACTGAGTAGAATTGTAGCTTTCCAGCCAGTTCTAAAGATTTTCCTACATTCCCAGTGTTGGGAGCAGCTGAAAACAACAGCATGTACTGAAATGAAGGGTTTTCTTCTACTCTAACAAATCATTTTTCAATAGTTTAGAGAATTCTGACTCTTCTCATACATTCAGTGCGATTTTGGTGGCAGTGTGGTGTTCACAGTCCTATACCTCCTTTCTTTGTGTAACCTCAACTGGTACAGCAGGTTTGTGACCAACATGAAATTATTTTAAATTTTGGTTTTTAAACACACTTTAAAATGAAATGCAGCTATTTTTAGCTAAACATGCCTTTTAAATGTGAAAAATTGAAGTAGATACTCCTTGCTGAACATATGTATTTCAAAGAGACATTTAATGCAGAGATGACAGCACAGGCTAATGCTTTCTAGCATGTATTAATTGCAGTCATAGTTATATGAACATATCAGAAGGCAAAATATGGATGGAAACTGGGGAGCTGGCTTTTTTCCCTGAGCATAATGGGTTTCTCTCAATGTAATGTCAGTGACTCACTATGCCCTAAGACTAGTAAGAAATATGGACATCAGGTTGCTATAAATCATACAAAGCTCTCTGTTAACTTGCACAAGACCTTCGCCACTGCTGCATAAATGATGAACGGATTTCTTTGTGTGTGAACTTTGAGGGTTTGTTCCTATTCCACTCTTATTCCTGCTAAAGTTGGACATTCTCACTTCCATAATGTGTATAAGAATGGCAAACATTCATTATGTAAATACTGGAGTTGTTCTTTTGTATGGCAGCACCTGAAACTCTACTTCATGCTTCAAATGTATGCAGACCACATGAAAAGACAGTTCTTGTTCAGATACATTTATTAAGTGACAAGTATTAGTATTGCTGTTACATGTTCAGTGGTCTGGAGTTAGAGATCTCCACAGCATAGACAAAACCAGATAGTAATGTTTCTAGTAGTTTGAAGAAATATAGTCATTTTATAAACTATAATTGAAAAAAATGGGTACATTATTCAATGGTCCAGAAGGAGTGGCCCAATGAAAGAAGGCTGGGGTTTTTTGTTTGTTTGTTTCTTCAAAGATGTAGAAACACTGCTTGTGACTCAGTTCTGAAGGTATTTACACACAAAACTGAAGCACATGATCCTGCTGCCATACCAGGACTAGGATATGAATGCCGAGAAGCAAACCAGGTGCTCCACATCACTCATCCACAAATGCATGTGAACTGTATGTGTCATCCCCGCAGACACTGGTGGGACTCCCCAAATTTTTCATTGCTTGTCTGGATCATGGACAATAAAATGTTCACGAATATTTTGTCCTTTTATTCAGGTGTAGAAGTGATAATGTTAGTCAGTCAGAGGCAAGTGTACAGTCCCTGTGTGAGATAATGTGAGCTGGAGGAAGTAAATGGAGAGCAGGTTAGAGGTGAGGACCCAGTTCTCTGGGCAAGGTTGGAGAAGAGCAGAGGTCAACCCTCATGCAGTACACACCGAGGTGGAGAAATATGGCCTTTTTTCATCACTGAGGTTATTTTGGGAAAACGATTTGTCTCACAATCCATTTCATATTCATTCTCTCTTGTTTTCTCCCTCCCTTCCCACAGGTCTATGCATGTGCTTATCTTCCCAGATTTCCCTAGAACAATTTGCAGGAAACACTGTTGTTAGCATATAGGCAGTTGCTTGACCTATTCTTTTTGCTACTCCCAGATAAAGAACCTGCCTTACGGACCATTCCAGCATTAACTGGAGAGTGAGATATGTGCAGAATGACTCCCCCCCCTAAAAAAGAAATAAATCTAACAAAGCACAAAATTACTGAATAAGGTATTAAAGAAATAATTGACTGCTAATGCAGTGGCTTTGTCAGACACACACACGAATAAAAGGAATTGGATCTATCACCGCACTCTCTTAAACAAAGCAGTCCTGATTTTCAAGACTGATACTCAAGATTTTCTATAATACAACTAATTTAGTTCCAGTTTCTGTGCATGTATCCCCAGTATGTGAAAGTTCTTAGTTGTTAGCCGCAAAAAATAAAGATGTATGTGCTTTGGCAGCCTTCACTAGGAGATGTTTCCACCATTTTCGTAAAAGGTATAGATCTTTTTAATCTAGAATCAAAAAATCACTTAACTGAAGAACAAAAGGTAAAATACCTAAAGGAAAAACAAATAAATAAATACATGTGTATGTTTTTGAACTATCATGAAGAATTTTTTAGGTATATTTCAATAGATGAAATGAATGAATGAAATGAACTGAATAATGAAATAAATGAAATAAATGAAAACAATGAACTACATTGTTCATTTAGATGCTCATAATCTTTCTTTCTTTTTTAAAATACCAAGTCAGATCTTATCCATGATGTGGCCCATGTGGTTCATGCCAGTTGAAGTTTGTGAACTCCAATAGGGAACAATCTCTATTTTGTCCTCTAAATTATGGTCTTTCTAATTAGGGATAGAAACACAATACAGAAGTAACGTGAGAAAAACAGCACTGACCTGTCTTAATCTGTATACTGAAAAATGAATTTGGTTTTCAGGTTATTTTGTAAACATTACATTTACTGAAACCAGTTAAAGCCAAATGAAGATTATGGGGGCTCTCAAAACATTTTCCATGGGTGGATTTCACACAGTGACCTTAGAGGAAAAATACAGATAATAAATAAATTAGTAATTGCAAAACTGAGGTTTTCATAAACAATTAAGTAATTTGCTGACTTGAGTGGGGCGTTCAATCTGATGAAAAAAGGAATTTTGGAAAGGCAGAAGATTTGCTTGTGTGAGGATGAAGTAAATAGCTGGTCAAATCTGGAACAGGTTGCATTACTTTTCATGGCAATCTACTTAACAATCCTAAATTAAAGTTTTTGAACTATAATCCTAAAAATTGGTCTTTTGAATCAAGCTTACACTTAGAATCAGGACTGCACGTAGATTGTTGACATAAATAAATTAGTTGTTCTAGTTTGTTTGAAATTAGATTATATGCTATTGGTGCCTAATTAATGCAAACCCATTGTGTTCTTTGAGCTACACTTCATTCTGGTTTCACTGGCTATATCTAGCACATATATTTTAATGTATACTGTATTGTAAACACTAGTAATAGCAAAACTACTTCTTGTCCCTTTGTAATTCATATGCAGTGAGTTTGCCTCTTTTTGTAGAAAAATCCCTCTTCCTCAGGGCTGTTTATCATCCTTATTTCTATGGGCATGGTAGTAGAAGACAGACAGTATTTTGCAAAGATATAGAAAGGTTTATAGCCAGAACACCGGCCTGAATTAACATCATATTGCTCAATTTCTATGCCAAGGCTTTCTCTCAGACCAAAGTTGAAGAATTCGGGAAGAAATTCGCTTTCCTTCAGCTACTATTTGGAGCTAAGGACCGGACAGAAGGGAGGGAAGCTGGCTGCACTGCAGGCAGGATGCAGGGCAGAGGCCAATGCTTTGCCTCTCCAAGTTCAGTGGCACAGGGTACTGTCTATTCCAGAGCCTTTTTGCAGTTCAGTTTTTCTGCATTCAAACAGGGGCATCACAGGTGTGCAAGCAAACCATTGTGCTTCTAGCTAACCATGTGCAGTACCTGATAAATTCAATTTATATGGTGTTACAAAGCAGTTGGTGTATGCCATCTTCAGCTTATCAACTAATTGCCATGTTAACAGACTGCTGGGAGTGAACAGGGTTGCTTACCCTGCTGTCAGACAAAGGAGATATGAGCGAATGGTAAACCTTTTGCTCTTTTTTTTTTTCCTAGCAATCAGTACACTGGTAATTTATTTTTCTCTTGCACACCTAGAAGTAAGACTGTTGCTGCTAATTTTCAGCTATTAATGCTTGCTAACACCTAATTTAAACCTCTGTGGAAACATTGGGGTTTTTTAGCATGTGCCTGGTCATTACAGCCTGCAAAGTAGCAGGTGAATGCTGACAAGCTTGAGAACTAGGTGTTCTCTAAGAATGTTGATCATGAATGGAAGCAGGGAAAATTCAAGGCAAAAGTAACCTGTAATGAGGATGAAGGTACCTAAAATAGTCTAATCTTAGGCAATCTCCTTCTAACTATGTAAAGACCTGAATGAAACCTTGTTCTGCTACGTTGACATGCTATTCTGGCCCATAGGTTTCAAAACCAGCACTTCTCCCAAGGTTAAGAGCTAAGGGCTAGATTTGGGACTATGACAGTTTAAATTAAATTTGTATTTATACTGGCTTAAGCGGTAGATGATAGTTTAAATGAAAGCTAGCTTAAACAGTAGATTCTCATCTTGATACAGCCCATGTTGTGAACATGTCCTTTAAAAAGTTACAGAAAAGGGCTAAATGAAAGGAAAGATGAAAGCAGCAAGAACATGAGAATCATACTCCAAAATAAGAGAAAGCTTTATAGATATCTCAGTCTTTTTCCTTGTGTTAACATCAGAGACACCAGTATTGTTTTGCAGAGTATGATGAGAGAAGCAAAGAAAAACAAGGTGGTCTTATTAATTTTGATAATTTTATCATGAGAAAAAGAATATTAATTACATCAAGTGTAATATATATCAGTCCTGAAGTTCATTTAGCTCTCTCTACCCACCCCCAGAGAAGCACGACAGTAACATGATTCAGGGTGAAGTGTAGCTTCATCTGGAAGATGTATTTGAGCCTTTGTTTAGTGGATGCAATTTGGTATTTGTAGCGGTCACATTTCCAGCATGTGTGAAGTATATTCCAGATGCCTTGAAAGCCTGGCCCCTTCTTTTCCCAGGCACAGTATCAACTTTTTCAGTAACGGATCTGACTCGATGGCAGTGTTTAGAGCAAATTGCATGCAGTGTGCTTTCAGCTCCGACATTCAAGTCATATATATAATGTTTGTGGCACAGACATTTATCTCTTCATGTAGTAGCTGCTGAGTGAAGGAAGACAGTCAGGGAATCACCCACGGCTGCAAAGATGATGTCCACACCTCCAGCTCATTTTGTGAGAAAGAATCATTCCTTGCTCTGCAGGCCAAGCCGTCAGATTCCTTACTCTTTGCAACTATTTTTTAATGTTCCCTTAAAGAAAAGTGGTTCCTGGATTGGTGCTTTGGGTTTTTGCATTTGTTTGGGGTTTTGTTGGTTGGTTTGGTTTTTGGTCTTTTTTTTTTTTTTTTCAATTGTTTTAAAATGAGATTATAAAAATAGCAAACAATGAAACCTGGGTTCTGTGAAGGTCAGTGGCAAAATTTTCGCCAAGTTCAGTGGGATCCAAATGTCACTGTCACTAACAATGTAAGTTTTTGGTACAAGGAAGCAAATCTTACAGTTAGCTGCCACCAAAAATGTGTGTTTCCAGTGTTCCTGCCCTTTTCTGCAATAACACTGGTGTTCATCTGACTCTCTTGGGAGCTAGGGCTGCAGGCAACTTAACTGAGCAAAAGATACTGGTTTAGCTGTCTGACCTGGTTCCCCACAATTACAGCAGCTTAGCTCTAGCTTGAAAAACACGCTGTCAGTAGTGTAATATTTGTGTTTTGTCTTCCCTATGTTATCTTATTAGCAAAAGCATTTATTTTTTTTCCCCATTTAGGAATACTTCAATTAAAATCTAGATCACCACTGACTCTGCTGATCAGTCAAAATTTCTGAAGCAAAGTAACAAATTACCAAAGATTTCCCCTATCACACATAAAACCAGGTTCAATTACTCCAATTAGAAAAGAAAGAAGCAGAGGTGCAAAGGTGACTGACAAATGTAGAAGTGGGGAGAGGTAGGACTGGACTGACAGCTGAATTAGCAAAAGGAGAAAGGATCCATATTGGGAGAGGAGGAATACTATAAGAGGAGCAATACGACTGAAATTGTTAAAACATACTAATAAAGGGAGTAAGAGCACAGGCATGAAGACTGCTAAAAGCATTAAGTGATATATTGGTTTACATTTTCCGTTTTAGCTAAAATTAAATTTAGTTTTGTGGAAAATGATTTCACAAAAGCTTCTTATTAAACTGTGTGAAATATTCCCCTCAGCTCTGCAGAGCATATTAACTTCTAAACCCCATCGATTTGGTACGCTCTAACAATTGGCACTGTGCTACCAACTAACCTATCTCCCTTCAGATTTATGTTGACATTTAATAACTATTGAGACAACAACCCTCTCACCTCTCAACCACAGAAAAAAATATGTTATTTGCGAAACTGCAGTCCTAAGTAGTTAATAGAATTTCTAAATTATTTATATGGCAAGTCATTGGACTTAGAAATAAGCACTGTATTCTGCGCAGACAATGTTTAGCTTCGTAGTAAAACAACATTTTTAGCTGTGGCTAGTGTTTCCTTGCCAGACTATTTTTATGACAAGTTAAGCTAGTTAATGTCCCTTTAGAGGTATTTTAATGCATTATATCTTTCCTTCTGAGGACCTTTGAAATTTCGATATATAGGAAGTAAAGAACCTGGTTTTGCACACCAAAGAGTAGAACAGATACCTTAATAATTTTCTTTTAAACACATTTGAAAGTAGGTTATTGTCTTGTTTCCTCAAACTCAATAAGCATCAGACAGATTTCATAGGACAAATGCAATGGCATGAGTTCGAGATAACAAATGTATCTACTCCACTCACAAGCACCACACCTCTCTACCACGTCTCAGTGTGTTGTGTGTGCAGGTCGCAGCTCCCGTTCTCTTTGAATCATGATGCCATTTATGATCAAGGAGTGTGGAGTGTGTGTTCGTCAATGCAGCTGGTTTTGTCGTACCTCTGTCATGCAGATTAGATTGTGACTTTGGATATAGATTGTTCCACGTGTTGAAAGTTTGTCACAGAGCTGTAGCAGGGACATGTGCAACCACCTCATACTCCTTCTCTCCCATGGCAGCTCAATTGCTGATGGACATCCCCTGGGGAGCCAGTTCTTGCCCTGTCTTGACAGCAGCCCCTTGAGGCTGCACAGGAAAGGAGCAGGCTGAGATAGGCCCGATTCAGAGCAGTGTGGGTTTGTGCTCAGTCTCTCGCACAAGTTTACGGCAGATTCTCATCCTGGTTTTGCAGTTGGGCTGCACCTATTACACGGGTTCAGCAGAGTAATCACTGAGATTTGTTTCTCAGACGTATTAGTTGTAACGAGATGTTGAAATTCCAGTTCACCAGAATCCAACAATACTGCGGAAAGTCTGCCACAAACAGGTCTACAATGATAGCATGCAGAGTGAAAATTAATATGTGTCCTGTAAATAATTGCATTCATGCCTCATTGCAAATGCAGTAGTTAAACATTCTTATCTTGTGAGTAATTTCCTATTCACAGTTTGGAGGAAGGCATAAATGTAAAGAAAACAGGTTTGGGGTCCTTTTGTTGGGTTTTTTATTTTGTTTTTAAGTCTGCTAATTTCAATTCATGAACACCATGGGAGCCTGCAATTCCAATTTTCTTTTCACAGTATTCATGAAAACTGGGCACTGAAAATAGTCAGATTTTTCCCTTTAAATTTTAAACCACTTAGAAATACAGTCAAGAATAATAGCTTTCTAATCCATTATTACACAATGTAAAAATGTGCTCAATTGTTATTATTTAATGCAAAGTTTTTCATAAGTGGTACAAGAGGCTTTTAAGATAATTTTCTTCTAAGCTGGTCATTGAGGCAATCCCAAAAGGCTGACCGTATGCTGTTGAGAGGAAGGGTTCTGCATCAGAGAAGTTGTTTGAAGAAGGGATCGGTACATCACTAGATGTTTTTATTTCCTCTCTGTGTAATGGCATAGTCTTTGCACTGTCAGTCTTTTTGATTTTCTCTTGTTCCTAATCAAACCATCCTCAACTTACAGATTGTTTCAGGATTTTTTAGGGATTACATTTTTTTCTTAAAACTAGGGATCATTTTTATGAAATTTAATCTTGATTCACCTGTAAGGTATTTAGCTTCTTATTTACAATAAGAAACTTTTTCTGGGATGAAGTTAGTGACTTGTTGACGTTACAGCAGAGACTGCAACCAGAGAAGCAGACAAGGTTACCTGTAGACATACCTCTGCTGCTATGCCAGGAGCCAATGACTCTGTTCAGTTCAGCTGCAAAGATGCTGGGGAGAAAACTGCATCTTCTGTTTCTCAAAGAGCTGGGAAGTAAAGAGCAAGGTTTGTTTAACCTTGTGATCTTCACTTGCTCTGCATTGAGGTCATCTGTTGTCCTTTGCAATAGTTCCTGTCCTGCGGGAGAGGTCAAGATCTGGGTGAATTCCCCTTGGGTATCCCAGTCTTAGTCAAATAAGGATCCTGATTAAATAGAAGGCAGCTGGTTACGGATGGGGATTTGTTTATTTACATCGATTTCAGTAGAAGCATAGGCTGGCCTTTTTTCCAGTGGCCTTTTCCTCCCTGTCTCAGAATAGGACACTTGCTTAAGCATGTGCTTCATTAGCTTTTCCTATATAAAATGCTCACAGACAAACCCATGTCCTTTGTAAAACTTTCTTCATTTATTTGCCTTGAGAGGCCTTGCTAGGTTAAAAGTATATTTTAATGTAAATAGAAGTAAAATAGCAAAAAAGTCATTTCCCTTGCTGAACTGCTCCTTTTACAGAAGTCCAAATAAATGTAACAACAGATGCTTTGGAAATGGTGTAAGTTTAAATAGCAATAATGTAGTTGTTTAATATTCCTCAGACAGATGGGATAAATGAGATAATTGTGAAAGCATTCTTAAAAATAAAAGGATGCCATCAGGTGAAAGGTAGGAGTTTAGGAAACATTGAAAAACATTCCTTACATATTTTTTCAGGATGCAGTATTAAAAGAATGTTTTCCTCTGAGCACACTATTAAGTGTCATTAAGTAGACATTAATTGTAAAGTTAGTTGATGGCATTTGGCCCAAATGTCTGTATTTTAAAGAGAAAGAGCAGTTGTTAGTCCATCAGGTACCAACAGTTTATTCAGTTGCTTTTATTATTTCTCAGACAAAAATTAATTTCCTGAAATGAAATACAGTAAGACTTTGTCCCATTTTCATTCACTATAGAAATACCCAGGAGCCTTTATTCTGCAACAATGCATCATCTCTTGTAAAACAATAAATGACACCCCATGTGTAAAAGAATTTCCGTTTTCTACAATACCTACAATGAAGAAACAGGATCTAAACCAGTCACTGACTACTTTGAGACAGACCACATTTCTTAGTAGGGTGGTATCTACCCTGAAATGAGAAAAAATCTTAGAGCCTTCTGAAGGAAAACTTCAAGATCTCTTGTGTAGTCCTAGAAAATACCAATTGTACCAACTCATAATAAATAAGAACTTTCAGAAAGGGAAAAAACATTAGTAGTTAAAAAACTGTTTGACACGAATGACAGTTTTCTTGAATCTTACTGTGGTGCCTCTGTTCTTTCAGACAAATAAAATGTCACTTTCTGTAAGCACATGTGAGATAACTGCCAGGAAGTGGTGTTTCAACAGTAAGAACACAAATCAATAATAAATAAATTATGAGTAATACCAAGCTAGGGAGGCAACATAGTTCTTTTGGGGGTTTGTAGCTTCTTTTGCTGTGTTTTGTTATTTATAGGCTAATTGTGGATCCTTGTACCTGGTGTCTCCTTTTAATTCTGCTTGTCCAAATTTGTTGAAATTTTTTGATCAGTGTTGATAGTTTGGGTGACATTACCTTTAATGTAGAATCCTTAAAATCATCAACTTCCTATTATGTCTTTAGAGCAGACACCAAAAGTGACTATGGGGCATAGTGTGCTTTTGTGCACCTCGAGCAAGACACTTCTTTAATACACTTCAATAAAATGCTAGTTGTAGGCGAGGCCTGATAAAGCTAACATTATGAATATAATGTAAAACTAGTGTTTAATAATACTTTTAGTTAACATTTGTATTTTACTGACCGCATTTTTAGCCATGCATAATGATGTAATATGTGGTTTCTATAAGCCAGGGTTGATGCTTAATGAGAATGCTCTGCACTGCTCAGTGGGAAACCCTGGTTCACTCACTGCTCTTTTCTTGCTCCTGAGCTCAGCCAAGGCTGGTGGTGCTGAGGCTACGCAGCCTCTCAGGAGTTTGGAAATGCTCGTATAATGAGAGGAACATTGCGTAGACCCAGGTCACTTCATTTTTGTCCCATGACACTTGCTAAGCTAAGATCCTTCTCAGCTGTTGCCACTTAAAGTGATTCTATACAAAGATCTGCCTCTCCTCCTTCTGCAAAGTGCAAAAAAGAAGAGAGATCATGGGAAATGTGTAAGCATTGTGTGTGCTGTGAGCATTTAACCTAGAAATTTCTCCTAGAATTAGGCTTTCATTCCACATGGCTGTGCAAGGGGATAAAATGTGCCAGACCACACAATAGTTCCTATCAAGAAGACTTTACAGTCTGAAGACACAGGTCAGATCAGTGCATATCACAACTGAAAAGACCAGAGCCTGGCCTGAGAGGTGGGTTCTTAGAAGGCTGAGCCCTTGCTCAGTGCAGTTTGAGAGTTTTTTCTGGACATAAAGGGTTGCCCAAAGGAATGCCTGGTATTGTCATCAAGGACAAAAAGAGGGTATGGGAGAAGTTGAGTGAAAAAGCGTTCTAAAGTGTAGCCATATTCAAGGAAGACTGTGAATTGGAAAAGAGAAGGTCAGGTTGGATAGCTCTCTAAAAAGTAATAAAAATAAATATAATGTGAGAAGGAAAGGAGACACTGAGAAGCTTGCTGAGGGGAGACTAAAGAGCTGAGGATACCTTATTTGTAGCCAACTTATTGGCTGCTGTCATTTATTATTAGGAGGAATTTTGTTTTTTTCTTCCATTCTGTTTGGTAGTCAGACTTATCATCACTGTCTTCTAAGTAAGTACTGTAGTGTCACTTTTTGCTCTTTACAGAAGGAGAGAAAAAGAGAGGGAGGGAATGAGAGAGGGAGATCCTTTCTTCCAAGATGATTGTGTTCTGGCATTTAAATTGTGGCACGCCTGTTATTCCAGATTATTTAGACATTCTTTGCTGAGTAACAGTATTTGGAGAAATTATACTCTTGAAGGCTAAAAAGATATTTTCCTTGCTGTCCTTTTCCTTATTTAAAAGCCTGTTTACTTGTGCTGATAGACCTGAAAATGGAATGGGCTGCAAACCTAAATGTTTTCACACCAGTAGTATAGGGTATGTTGATAAGGCAGCCCTGACCTAGTGAGTGCAATTAGAAAGATACATGTTTGTAGCAGGTAGATATGACTGACTTCTCAATGTGCAAACTCAATAATAACCTCTCCCTTATTTCTTTATCTACCTACAGCAAATCCTACCAGGGCAGGAGGAGGAAGGGAGTACCCTGGCTCATCTGAGGTGATTCGTGAATCCAGCAGCACGACAGGGATGGTAGTTGGGATCGTGGCGGCAGCGGCGCTGTGTATCCTCATTCTCCTCTATGCTATGTACAAGTACAGGAATCGAGACGAAGGATCTTATCACGTAGATGAGAGTCGAAACTACATCAGTAACTCAGCACAATCCAATGGGGCTGTGATCAAGGAAAAGCAGCCCAACAGCGCTAAAAGTTCCAACAAAAACAAGAAAAATAAGGATAAGGAGTACTATGTCTGATCTCAACATCTAAAAGAACGCTTGTATAGAAATAGTCTTCATTTTATCTGAGACATAATACAAACTTATTTACTTTACTTTTTATGAAGCACATTCAAAAACAAACAAACAAAAAAGACAGGGAATGCAATCAGAAAGGAAAGACTGTTTTTAAAAACAAGCATTTCATGCTCTTGTTTTTCAGAAACAGGAGCTGATAAATTCCCTAACATCCACAGTGTTTTCATTTACTCTGCCTGTCTTTATGTTGCTGGAACATTTCTGAAAGACAATGATGACACCACGATTCATAAAGCAAGGAGTATTACTACAACATCAAGGCACAATATGAAACAAAACAAATTAAAAAAAAAAAAAAGGAAAAAAAAAAAAAGAAAAAAGAAGCTACCTATGATTCTGGATTTAGCCAAAGTGCTAGCGCTTTCTTGAGAAGTAAGTTAGTCTTATTGTCAGAGGAGACTGTCATTATATATGGTGACTCAACAAGCAAACATAAAGAGTTTGCCGTCTGGTGCAGTGAAGCAGTGGTTGGAAACTTGTATTTGAAACAAGTACTGGCTTTTCTGAAGACTTACGTAGAAATACTTTCAAAAAGCCCCTTTCTGGTTGTGAGGAAAATAGTATGGAGGCCTTATTTTCAAAAACAAAAACAAAAATCTGGAATATAAGGCACATTTCCACAAAAAAAAAAAAAAAAAAGAAAAAAGAATAAAAAAAACCAAGAGGGTATAGATGCAATCAATGGGAAATTTTCATGCACGCTTAATATGTTATTACATATGTTTATATAAAAACACATCTATATGTGCTTTCTGGACTGTGGTAAGTGATGTTTTATAGCCTGTTGTATAGAAAATGCAAACTATATCTGCTCTTCAGCCATTTTTGGTAAACTCAATGTTATAAGTGTTGCTAGGTATAGAGAGTTTTATGACATCTGGAGCAACAGACATACTTCAGGTTTTTTGCAGCCATTATAAATTGTCCCAGAATTCTTCCCCTTTTTTTCTTTTCTTTTTTTTTTTTTTTAAATATAATTTACAGTGTAGTGGTTATACTAAGGGGGATGTGTATGAATGTATATACGAGTCAGCTAATTTTTTTCTTACCTGTACAGCCTCTATTCTGTTGCAGTTAAGTTTTAGTAGTTTGTATGAAAGAAGTGGACTAGAAAGCAAAAATATATCTCTACTGTAATTTGTCTTCTCCTTCCTATCCCCATCTCTTGCTCCTGATATGCATCGATGAAGTTGATCAGAATGACCAATTTTCCTAGACATATACATTCATTAATTAGCTAAATATTTAGTGACTTAAACTGGCCTTCAGCTTCCAGTCAAAGCTTCACTATTGGAGAGCATGGTTTGCCTTACAGAAACCTTGTTCTTAAGAAATTATGAGAATGATGAGTTTCTTGAGAATCTTAGGAAGTATCATATAGTGTTTTTCTGACATTCAGTTATATGAACGACAGCTACTACAGCATTGAGTGGTAGAAGATCTACAAAGACCCATTTTAATTATCCAGGTTGATTCTACTGCAGAATTTACCCCTTTCTCCAAAAGGAAATGATCTTCAGGTGCACGATAATATTTTTCAATGGTGGGCATTTTGACATACAAAAAGTATTTTTAGCTAAGTTTATTGTGTAGTATTGCAAGACATCATAACCAGAAAAAATATGAGTTTATCATGTTTTAAAGTAGCACATAGCTTTTCTTACATATATAAAACATTAATGTATTTTAGTTAAGCATACTAAATATAATGCTGTAATTTACATGTTAAAGGGTTTTTTTGTAGTATTACTTCATTAGGTTCACAGCAATAAATCATAACATAACATTTTATTTACACGGAAGTTCAAAGGGAATGCGTTAGACGGAAAAAGGATAGTTCAATAGAAATCAACCAAATCACTGGAAGGCCTCCTGGGAGGGATATAGATGTTCACACTTTACAGACAGGAAGGAGGAATTTAAAATTAGCTTTGAACAGCAGGCACACAACGTTTTGTTGTGTGTTATTCACTGTAGCTGATGGAAAAGGCTGAAAACTGGTACAGCTGTCTATCTGGGAGTCAGAGCACTTTAAACGTACATGTAGTTGACATGAAAAGACCTCTCTTGAATGTTGCCAACCACATCGAGATGTGTCATGTTGCATTTGTAAAACACTTTTTTTTAAAATTTTCAGTAACATTTACGCAAAACTGAGAACAGGCTCACAAAATCCATCTGATGTTCATTTCTTAGATTGTCATTTACCTGTGGCATTCATACTTTCTCCCACCTTTACAAGGCAGCTGTGCTCAGGGAACGGCAGGGTCAGGTTTACTGGAGGTCATTGCTGGAAGCAAGAGACTTCATCTGGAGGGGGGAAAGAAGAAGTTGAAAGCCAGGTGGTGTTCAGATTTCAGTGCTTAAAGATATGTGGAAGACCAAGAGTAATCTGACGACAGGAGATTGGACATGACAGAATATGGTTTGGGCAAGATGAAATTGTCTTTTCTGCTTGGTATTGATCGCATTAATGAAATAGCGTGGTCAGGTCAACTTCCAGGCAGTTTGGTAGATTAATCTTTAACTAAATCCATACATCAAGGAAAAAAAATCTGCTACTACCAGAATAAGCAAACGCAATTTTAACACTGTTTCTGAAGGTTCTCCTTTTTCCTCTTTAATTTCATAATTTAACAAAAAACAAATATGGATGTATCAGAAGTGCCAGCAAGTGGATTTAAAATTCCTTTATGTTTAAAAACAGCAGCAACAACAGACATAAACCACTACCTAACATAAAATTGGATCCTTTCTCTATAATAACCTAATTTGTTTGACTGCGATGGTTTCATTTCTATGACTGTATTGTGTTGCCTTTTTTAACAAAACACTAAATAACGTGTGAAACTTTCAACCCTAAGACATCAAAGAGAGGCCCAATGCCCCTAACCTTATAGTGCTTTCTGTGATAGATATTTACGATTTTTTTATTTGTTGCAAGGCAAATTTATTCATTATTGGAAATGCTAAGCAAGTGGAATTTACTGTTTTGTTAATAAAAATGTTTCTTAATACAAATGCTGGCTTGTTTCTTCTCTTGTCATTAGATCTGGAGTATCTGTTCATCTGAAAGTGGTGGGAAAAAAAAAATGGTAAATTTGTATGAAGTTACAGGCATCCATGTCAGTAAAAAGTGACCTCAGAGCTCTTTGTACACTTGAGTGAAAACCTTCAAGTCTTTTGTTCAACTGCCCCAGTCAGAAAAGCATGAATTACATTAATGCATTGTTTGGGTTTGCATAGAATTACTTCATTTGAAGTTTCTAGCTTTTTGGGAGTTTATTTTTGGTTTATTATTTTTTTTTTCGAATCTTGATGTCCCTTCCCTACCCTCACACCCCATCCATTAATGGAAAAAGAACTCCCTTCCTTTTCCACCACTTTTTTTTTTTTTTTTTTTCCTGGTGGAAAGAAGTTGGCAGAAAATAAGAGAGTGGGATGAAAAGTTAAAGCTGAAAATATTTTCTCTTGTCTAGGACATGGTTTAAAAATTAATGGAAAAATGAACATATTTCAGGTCCTTAAAAACGTTACTAGATAATAATTGCAAAATTTCAACTGGAGCTAATCCATTACCTAAGTACTTTCCTATTTACCATGGCATTTAAATTCATGGCTAACTTCAAGCAAATATCTAATCCTATTGATTTAAGCAAGTGTCTAAAGTTGCCTAAATGTATTGCTGAATGGGGATGGAGTTAAGCTTTTGGATCTAAACTCCAAATAGAATTTAAGTATGTATCTCCTTTAATCACATCAGTAGCTTCTTTGACTTCAATGGGATTTATTCATTTGCTTAATTAGGTATAGACTGAAGTATTTTAGATAATTTAAGTTTGAGAATATCTGGAGGAAACAGCCCCTATCTTCCATTGGTATGAAAGAGTTCATAGTTAAACTTACATTCTAAACTGCTTTATACTGGGATTAGTAATTTTTTTTGTGGTTACGCGTGTGTGTTTAAATGAATACTGAACATTCCATTTAGGAAAATGCTTTATACACATTTAAAAGAGCTATAATGATAGTGATTTTTGTTCTACTAAAAACCGAACAACCAAACCAAACAAACAGAAAACCACACACAAAACCACTTTTTAATTCTACACTGTATTTGCTCAGTTTTTTCTTACATCTATACTGTGCCCTCTCTTTCACCGCAATAGTGATGGCCTCTCAGTACCTGCATCATCCATCATCTGCTACCTGCTTTAAGTGATGGTCTCCATAATCAGTCATCACTGTGAGCAAGTATCTAAAACCTTCAGAAATGAGGAAAAAAAGAGAAAAAACTAAACAAACCCTCCAAATGCAACTTAGAACAAGAGAAGTAGAGCACACATGCAGGCTGCAAGTGACAACTTGTGTTTGTTATTTACTCTAATATGACTTCTTTATAGTTCAACAAAACAGTTTTAAATTGAGTATCTAGGTATGATTTTCATGCTGATTATAGAAATTTGATTCTAGGTTCAGTACAGTCCTGGTTAGAGGTGCTTGGAAGCACTGCGCTGCGGTAAGCCAGATTTCTCAGTACAATTTTATCTGGAATAAAGGCTATTTGCTTTATTTTTAAGCCCTTGCTTTGTTAAAAAGTCTGTAAGTATTTCAGCATTAAAATGTTTCTAGCCCTAATGGGAGTGGGGAGAAAGAGAAATCCATAAAGCATTTAAATCAATTTATGAATTGATGAATGCTTGGGGATGATAAAATTGCTTGCCTGCCAGCCTCTTATTTGGATGGATGGTCTGTTCCTCCTTTGGTTGGTCATTGCTCTCCAGGAAACCAGAAGTATCCCCCCTGGGTTAAGCTTTGAGCTAGAAATGTCATTGATATGGGTGTTCTCAGTTTTGTGAGGTACACAGCCAGAACTCACCCAGTCTTTTATGGGCTTACTTTGGAGGCTTCTCCTTACTCAAGGTCTTTGACACACTTCAGCCAGCACCTCTGACCTCTGGAAAAGAGAGTATAGCCCCACGCCTTTCTCATTGACTCTCCACCATACAGATATCTTCATTTGATGTTCAGAACAAGCAGTTTCCCATATGACACTGATCCTCCAGTGGGGTTGAATTGTGGTAGACTTTGTATTTTTTTAAAGCAAAGACATGGTGACGTAAGGAGTAGAGTTATTTCAAAGAGCGTGGGATTCTCAGTGATTAAATTGCCTTTGGGGACAGTAATTTCATGCTGGCATACACTTGAGAGGTTTAAAAATCCAGGCCAGTAATTCTCTACAGCATCCTTTCGGTAAACAATAAAGACATAACTCGTTTGTCAGTGAGCTCAGGAATAGACAACACTGGTATCAAAATGTGAATGCATCGGTCTGGTTACAGGAAAGAACACAGGAAAATGGAATTTTGGCAGCCAAAAATAAACACCGGTGTGTTGGCCTGACTCTTACGAGCAAGTCCAATTACAAGCCAGTAAGTATTTATTGGATGATAAATAGCAAAATACTTCTATTAGTCATAGTTTGGGATGCAGTAGGCTGACAAAACTCAGGCACAGCCCCTGTGGCCACATCAGCTTTTTCAGTCCTAGTTGCTGTTAAGGTGCCCTCCAGTCTGGGGGACTGGGCAGGTTTTACACAAACTGCTGTGCACACCAGCTGATCAGCTATTTCCAGATAAACCTGCCTTTTCCCTTTGAAATTAAAATACATTTTCTGCCATAAGTACAGTAGGTTGCTTCATGAGACAAATTAAGTGACTCCCAAAACATATCACATCCCAGGAAGCATCATATGAAACAGAAACCAAACTGTGTGGCTGGGGGCCAGCCGCATGGCTGCAGGTCTGGGGGAGAAACCTCCATCCCGCTCAGGATGAGAGGTGGTGGCAGCCCCTGGGTGCAGCAGACACCTGAGCCTGGCCATGACTTCACGTTCTGTGTGTACAGTGATGGAGGCCAAGGGCAGGACACCAGGCGACATGAATGGAGAAACCCTGCATGCTGGGACAGGCTCAGCTTGTGCTCCAGAGAAGGACAGTGAGGGGCCAGGGCATGAGGAAGGGCTTACAGTCCCTGTTGTTGTCCCTAAAGGGCTGCCCTTGCTTTCACTCCCACTGCACTCTGAGTGTATACTCTGCTAAAATAGCAGGTCACTGTGTGGAAGGACCCTGTGGTGCAAGGGACATTTTCAAGTCCACAGCAAGCAGAGGTCAACATGCAGCATCTAGCCAGCATGTGGTCATGTGTGGCCCCTCCGACCAATGCTTCAGTCAAGGCTGTTGAGATGTTGAGATACAAGCATTTCCTTTTTTCTTTTTTTTTCTTTTGAGCTCCTGCAGCTCTTACAGCCATAGCAGGACTGAAGCCCTCAGAGCCACATGACCCCAGCAAGCAGTGTTTCGGGAACTGGTAAAACCCCACAAAGATGGGCAGCTATGCAGCTATGAGGAGGGAAGACACAATGGCCAAGCCCCCCAGCCTGGTATAAGTACAGAAATGGGGAGAAATTCAACTGCAAGGGTCTCACAACCAGGACTGGGTGCAGAACTTTTCACAAGACTCATGGCCTGGTGAAGCTGAGGTGGGTTTTGGTGGGAGCAGGCCCAGGTTTTCCTTAGCTACCATAACCCTCAAAGAAATAAAAAATGTAGGTTTCTTAAAAACATGGTGGCATATAGAGTTTAGTTATTATATTTGGAGTTAGTTTACTGTTTCTTTAGAGCTAGGCATGCCTATGTTTCACACCAGAAGAAGGTTGGGCAGCCAAAGGTGCCTAGGCAGCTGCATCCCACAGGCACATATGGGTATCCCTAATTTTCTGGGATACCAGATCTCAAAGACTGAGGGGAGAAAACTGTCTGAGGGGAGATCCAACAACATGCTCTATTAAGCACAAGGGGAGGGGCAGGCTTCAGTACAAGAAAATGTAAAAACCTTAAGGAAGAAAATAATAACACAAACAGCCCCTCAGATCATCTGTGAAAGTCCACCACAGTCTACTACTCAGCTTATCAGGCTTACAGGTGGGTTTTATTCCTTGCTGATTACATGTGGAGAGTTAGCAGCCTTCTTACACCTGCCTGTCAGCCCCACCTGGCAGGAGAGTTGTCATCCTAGTGAGTGCAGAGCTTGCTGTAGTTACCAGACCCTTCACACCACACGTGAGCTAATTGTACGAAGATTTTGCCTTAGCTTCAGGCATTGCTGACAACCGATACAAACCAAGAAGTCACATCAAGGCAAAATTTAAAGGTCAGGACCACTTCCTTCCCTGCCTTCTGGGTTTTTACTAACTTTCATTTGATTTGCAGAGGAGGTCTAAGGCACAGGACAGGAACATACTCCAATGAGACAAAGAAGAAGAAAAAAATATATAGACAAGCAGACTTTGTCTTATGCTGTCCAGCAAATCCCTGTATAGTAAGCAGAAGATTTTTCAGGTAATTAATTTGTTTGAAATTTGGTTTGTTGATGGATGGTGCTTGAGAAAAGCAAGTTTGCGTTCTGCTCTGCTCTCCTGAAAGCTAAGTTTGTTTAGGAGCTCATTTATACCTGTCTGCAGGCTCTTCTTAGGGAAGTTTTTCAAAATGCTGATAGCACAAATATAACAGTTGTTACCTAGACCAGTTTTTCACCTGCTCTAAGAGCTTTGTCTAGGTAAGTGTTGTAGGATTTCACTTGAAATTAAGGTTATATCTGCATCAGAAAGTATGGCTCAATAAGAGCACTTTTACCAGGCAAATTGGTCAGTGCTGAGGACCTGACCTCCATGTCGCATTTCAGGTTTTTCTTCAAACCAGTTGTAGTCTGGTCCCATGGAGTGAGTGCCAATTAGTGGTTAGGTGGCATTAAGCATGTTTATGGAGCTCATATTATTTAATCTGCAAAGTGTCCAGTTTCTTCATGCAGAGTGCTCTGTGTAGGTAATTGAAGTGTATAAAGTAGGAACAGCAGGAGTTGCTTCAGAACGGTACCCTGATCTTAAATAAAACTTTCCTGTTGAAACACACTTTGTGCATTGCTATACGCCAATTCAGTATAATAAAACTAGGCTTTTTTGAATATGAAGTACCCAGCTCCAAATGAAAATTGCTATAACACACGAAGTCCTTTCTGATACTTTTACAGGATTTGGTGTGTTTACAATTCCGGCCCTCATCTTCCTTTTTTAACCACAATCTCCACTTCCTAGCATTGCCTCTACCCATTTCCTTAAACCTAAAGAAATAATGGATTGAAAGACTTATTTCCTTTAAATATATTCAGAAAAATATGGAAATATTTTTAGATAGGCACTGTATGAGGAAGCTGTGTTACCAACAGTGCAATTATTAACTTATAGAAACATGCTGTAAGCAAAACTGCTGCTGCTGGAGCTCTGGATGGAGCAGGTGCACTGGAAGAAAAGGCTGGGGCAGAGATGGGTTTGGCCACTGCTCAAAGAGACAGAACTGCACTGACCAACCCTAGTCGTTGGGAAACTCTACATCCAGATTTTGCAACACAGATCTGCTTTTAACCGAAGTTTTTGACTGTCTTCTCTAACCTAGTTCTCACCAAAATAAATTATTTCCTGTAAGGGAATTAATCATAAACTGTTTCCTGATTTAGTCCGTATTAAAAATACCATGAGAAACCACAAGAGATTGGACTACATTTTGAGATCTTTGCCTGTATCTTCTGCAGACAGGAAAGTTGCCATTTCCATTAAGACTGAAACTTTGTTGCTGCTTTTAACTAAAGAGTGATTACACTTCCCTCTAGCATACTGCATAATATTATAAGCGTTTCATACAAGTATTCTGAATAATCATCATTAATGCTTTTAGATTTCTAAGTGTTAGGCATCAAAGACTGACAATAAAGACTGATAAGAGATTTCTAATTCTGAATTCTTTTAAATGACCATATTTGTGTTTAAGTGGCTGCTTATAAGCTTTGCCTAAGTTCCAAAAAACAATCTTGAGATGTCTATTTTTATTATTACATTGTAGCAAAATTTGATCGCTAAATATAGAAAGAAACATTTCCTGTTAACATAAGCTTGTTCAGAAACAGTTCATTTTCAGTTGAAAACAGTTCAATTTGGCAACAAGAATATGATTTCAGAGTTTTTAGACATATTAAGTGAGTTCTTGGTATCATCTAAGCTAATTTAGGAAATTTTAGAGACTTCATTGTTGAGCTGAGTCTTGGTGGGAGTTACCACACATAATGAGTGAAGATTTCAGTGTATATGAATAAAGTTTTGGCAACAGCCTGATCTCACATGCTGCCAGGTCTCTGTTTGTTATGCTGCTCTGCTCCTCATGTGAAAACTTTCAGTGGTTACCCATCCATAGGAACCATTACACAAACTCTGCTGTGCACCAGGAAAGTCCCTGTCTCAAAAGCAGAATTTGGCATTAAGATACACTCTGTTTGAGGCAAAACTCTCATTAACCTCAGTGTGAGCACGGATTTCATCCTGAGTACGTAGCACCCCAGATAAATCAGTATCTAAGAAAATGCTACATAGAGCAGATTGAGAGGAAGAATACAGCCCTGCACAAACATCCTGAACACAGAATACAGAAAACCCAATCCAAAGAACCTAAAACCAATCTCCTAAAATGGACTGTATGCTGGTGTGGATACATAACTTGGTTTTGCAAAGTCCTTAATGGGCTTTCGTAACTCACTTTTAGTTCTGCAGACTATCGAGATGTGAAAGTCTTGATGTTACAGCAATAAATAATGCAGCCTAACAAAATAGGACTGTACAAACAGGACACTTCAATTCTCAAATTGTTTCCAAAAATTGTGCAAGGGCTATGTAATGAAAGTGGAATAAAGATCTAACAGTAGGACTTTGTGATAATAGGATAGAACAGCAAAGTGGTGAAGGTCACCAGCCACGGTAGTTGCAACTGTCTGGGAAAATAAAAAAGAAAGGAAAAGAAGGAAAGGAGCCAAATGGCTCTGAATATCTCTGATCAACAAGGAGATTTTTTGCTTTTGTTGTACTTTTGTAAGGCCTTCAGTTCTATAAGCATTTTGGGGATGTTTGCAGTGCTTTAAATTATGACTGCTAGATAGGGAGATAAGACAGCCTAGGATTTGCAGTTGCGTGGCTGTGGCATCCCTGAGCTAGGCGTAAGTTATCTGCTTCAGCTGCTGATCAGCTTCTCACAGCTCTGTGCTGCTGCAGGCATGCAGCTGCTGGCAAGTTTAACTTCAGCTCAATACCTGCATGCTGCAGTGCCAGCCCTCAGGACTGTTTGCCACACTACCCGGGTAGAAGACTCACAATAGAGTTGAGCGATACACCATGCTTGCCAAACCTGGGATAGAATCGTAGAATCGTAATGTCCTGAGTTGAAAGGCATGCACAAGGATCATCGAGTATAACTCCTGTCCCTGCACAGGACAACCCCAAAATTCACACCATGTGTCTGAGGGCATTGTCCAAATGCTTCTTGAACACTGTGAGGCTTGGGGCCGTGACAGCTCCCTGGGGAGCCTCTTCCAGTGCTCCAGCACCCTCTGGATGAAGAACCTTGTCCCAATATCCAGTGTCTCCTGGTACATCTTCTGGCCATGGGTGTGGGGAAGTGGAGTCAGGGTCTGCCCTGGGGGGAAAGGCAGAACTCCTGTGGAAACAATGGGAAAACATGAGCAATTTCATTCCTGCCGGGCTCATTCAGTCTCCACTGCGGGGTGGTCCCAGGGCTCCACTTGAATTTGATTCATGAAGTCTCATCTTCCTTCAGATGCTTATTGAACATTGTCAGCTGGAGTTCTTTGCTGAACAGCCACATTTCTTTACTACTCCCACTATTATCCTCCAGGAATTTTTGAAATGCAGAGAAGTGCTTTTGCCACTGCATATGCTTTTCCCCTATGGGTTTTTTTTAAGCTTTTTCTAAGGCTGGGAAAGAGCAATCAAATGCTATCAGTTTTGAGTGAAGTCATAATCATATTTCAAATTCTTATGTGATGCAAACACGTTTCAAATAACTGAGCATTACAATGGTAAATAATTTTAATTGGAATTTTTAAAAAAATTGTGAAAATTTGTATGAAAGGCCTCTTAAAAATAAACCAACCAAACAAAAACCTACAACAAACATATTAATACTGTCCAGTCAGTCTTTCTGTTGCTACAGTGGTGTCCATTCCAAGCACTTAAAGTGTATGAACCATACTACAAAGCCTAAGACTGTAATTAAAATAGGAGTATTTACAACATATGAAATGTTAGTGTGAGTAGGGAAAGAGGAAGTCTCTTCTTCCAAGATTTTTTCTCCTTGTTAAAAGTTAGATAATTGTGTAGATTAATTTCACCAGCATATTGTCATTATTGAATATTTAGAGAGATTTTCTTTTCCTAATACACCTCTGCCTATGTAAGTATAAATGTGAAAAGGAATCATAGATTCTAGAACATCTACTGCTCAAACTGGTCTTGCTTCCTATACTAGCATATGTATTTTCAAAAACATACACATCCCCCTGTGCATACAAGTATAACTGTTGCCATGCTGGTATGTTCAGTGGGAGAAAGGAAGAAGACTACTGCACTATAGTAAATACATCATTATTTACTTGAATTTTAGGTTTAAGCTTGCACACTTCAAGAATAGAAAACTTCCTGATTATCCAGTTTTCCTGTGTATGCAGTAGGAAATGAAAGTAGGAATGAAAGGAAGATGCTCTTGATTAATAAAATTCCACTTAGAAGCAAAAGTTTATATCCACTACTGGACCACCACCAAACATCAGAGCCATCACAGAAGTAGACAGTAGTGTCTCAGGGTGGCCCAGGGCATGTGTCTTCAGGTTAGCCCATGGATATATAGCAGATGCAACTTTACAGAAGTTAGTTGGTTGGATTCCAGCCTTGCTCAGAGGCATTTTATGTCACCATAACTCTGCAGACTTCATTGCAGTTTTTCATGATTGCATTAACATGAAACTGAGCTCGGCAGTATATGTCCATGTCACTGGAATTTACAGTTCAGACCTTCCTTCAAGCTTGCACAATGGAGAAAGGCATGCTTCCTCATATTTTTATTCCAGAGGGAATGAAAGTTCCATTTTTACAGCACTACAACACAAAGAACAATAGATATAATCAAAAGGTTCTTTTATATCTTCTTTTTTTTTTTTTTTTTAACCTTATTAGAAAAATCAGCTGTTCTGCAGCACTGGTCCTTGAAGGTATTCATATAACATTACTTTGTTATTACAGCAATAAACAGCACTGACAGTACCAAGCTACAGATGAACTGTGCCCTTTTGCAAAACCAGATCAGAACTAAAATGGTCGTGATGAATCTGTTGTATGTAAAGTTGGTGGAATTAATAGGTGAACAGGACAAATTATGTAGAAATAAGGAAGAAACTCTTCACTATGAGCATAATGAGGCACTGGAACAGGTTGCCCAGAGAAGTTGTGAATGTCCCCTCTCTGGAAGTATTCAAGGTCAGGTTGGATGGAGCTTTGAGCAACCTGGTCTAGCGGAAGGTGTCCCTGTGGCAGAGTATTTGAACTAGATGATCTTCAAGGTCCCTTCCAACCCAAACCATTCTATGATTCTACAGAAACACAATATAGGAAACTACCTTATTTCACATAAAAGCTTCTGTGGTGCTTTATAACCCCTCAAGTCAAAACAGGTGGGAATATGTACCAAACCGTCAGCAATTAAATCAGTCCTTCTAGTTTTGTTTTGCACTGTTCTGCAAAGAGTTGACCTGCCTCACGTTTAGGGACTGAGGCAGATCTCTAAGCAAAGGGTAGCAGGTAACTATTTTCACAGTAGTAGAAAGGACTGTGCCTAAAGGAAAGACAGAATTTTCCCAAGGGTCTTGGTGTAAAAAAGATAATGTAAACTGCCTTCTCTTGGTTCAGCTGCTTTTTGCTGAACAGACCTGCTCTGCTTTTTTCTGTGCTTCCTTTGGGGATATGCGTTAAAGGCACAAGGTACATAGGGGAATGAGGGCAATCTCAGATTTCTTTTTCCTCCTTGCCCTTCAGTTCTCCTCCTCCTTCTATGAAAGAGACAGGATCTCTATTCTTGCCAATGCACCCTCAGAATAAATACTAGATTTGAGTTATTTCAAACCCTGAGCCCTTATAAACACCTTAATGCAGTTCAGCTTTCAAAAGTACACAGTGATGTGAGCTATTATGTGCTGAGCTCTTTAGAAAAGCTGACCATAAGTTCTATTTTATTTACTAAGACCAAATCCACACTACTAGTGTTTGTGATGCACAAATACTTTCATAAATTGTGCCAACACATTTCCTAGCAGGGAAGCTGCTTATACTGGGCAAAATGTCTTGTGGAAGGAGAGGTTAAAAAGAAATGAGGGATAAAATAACAAGCACAAAGCATTATATTAGTGTAACTGTATCTAACTTAGGAGCCCCAATATCAGCAATTGAAGCTTCTTCCCCTCTGTCTTTGTCTGTACAGGGTGAGAAAGGAGCGTATCCCTAGAACAATACTGCTCTGTCAAGGATAGCTTCATATTGGCTTTGCCTAAGCAAAAGCAGGATGAAAACTAGCAGAGCTGCTATGGAGAACTAAATTACTGAAGTACAATGCCAATCTATGTTGGACTAAGGCCATAGGATGGGATTGAGTTACAGAAGCTCATTAAAGCTATTATGTATTAACTGAGCCACTATATACATGTGTGCATGCTCTGAGATTGCCTGAAGAGCTGTCTTAGCTTAAGCAATAATGAATGAGGCTGAGTCTTGTGCACTTTTGCCTTGACTTCAGGGGAGGACCCCCGCCCCCAACAAAAAAAAAAAAAAAAAAATAAACACCAAAAAAACCAAAACCAACACCAAGCAAACAACAACAGAACCCCAAACAAACAAGCAAAGCAAAAAAACAACCAACCAACCAACCAACCAACCAAAAAAAACTGATGGAGAATGATGTCAGCTGAGGAGACAGGTGGTAACTTGTTAAGCTGTCCTGACTCATCTATGTTAAATCCTCTAACCTGCCCCCTTAGCTGCAGCTAACTAGACTTTTAGACGGATAAAATGATAAATGCAGGCTATATGAGAAAAATAGCTAGCTTTCCAAACATACTTAGCTACTCAAAAACATGCTTGGAAAAAATGCTAAGTTGAGAGAGAGCACTAAATAATTCACTAACTTTTAAAAGTTTTACACTTTCTGTCATTTGTTTCTTAGTCTCTCACTTATTCATCATTATATGGCATATTATTGAATTACTGTCTCTCGCCAAGCTGAAGCAAACTAGTCAATTCTTTATGCTGTTAAGGAACAACACAGAAACAAAAAGAGGTTGATCTCTCTATTATCTCAGTCATACAGTTCAGCCATGATTTCTTTGTACTTTCAAACCATTGCATGTTATTAAAATGAATATTCAAGTGTTGAACACCTCCAGGTTTTGTTCAGTTGTCAGTGTACTTGCAAATTTAAACCTTTCCATTTTACGAGGTCTTTAAAAACATGGAAATAAATGCACAGATTCTTGGAAAGTAGAATAGGATTAATTTCACATAAATTCACTGTATATTTAAATCTCTACATTATAAAAGTCTAATCTAGTTTCTTTTGTAGTCAGCTGATATAAATAAGTACTTTCAGAGTGCAATATACATATCATTTTAGATGTCTGCCTTGAGCAAACCTAAATTCTGCTCTCTGCTGCCTCTTGAGAGAGAGTCTAGACAGCTCACATTACAGGGGTTTTGTTTGTTTTTCAGCTGAAAAAAGCCTACTTAATTGCAGCAAGCTTTTACATATATCCAACATCTTCCATCTGGAAAGTCTTCCACGATTAGTGCATAACCCAAGCTGAATTAGGAAAATAATTTGTCTCCTATTTTATTTGAGTCACAGAGGCTACTTCACCCTTTCTTGTAGATACACTCATCAAAGGGTCATTCCCTTAAAGAATGAAAACACTAGCCCTATGAATATCCTCAACTCCCTGTGTGGTCAGAATGTGTTTTGCTGGAGGCTACTGGCTGATTTGATGGGGATCTAAAGTCTCTGCATCCACCAGTTCGGGTGACTCCCCGTGGTTCCCATGTCCTCGTCCTTGGCCCCTTCCTGAAGTTCCTGTTTTTCAGCTGTCCTTCCTCATTCACAGCCCTTCCTCAGAGAGCTCTTGGTATTGACTGGGGCAGGAGATGCTGCTGCTGCAGAAAGACACCATTCAATAGCTATGTAAGGAGTGCTTAAACTCAGGAAAATTGTCCACACTGTGTCATTATGTTTTGCCTGAAGGAAGCCTGTTCCAGAGCTGGTTGTCATATGCAAGTTTCCGGAGCTTTAATCTTAAATCCTGTAAATCTTCCCCTTTATCTGTAGTGTGAATATGTGGCAAAATACTGGTATGTACAGAACAACGGCCAGCATTTTCTTCTGCAGAGTAGAGAGGCAACAAAAAAAGGCAAGTCTGCTTACTTCTTGTGCATGGGAATTGTAAACACAGACAGTCTGTAATCCCAGGACTGATTTAAGTGGAACTTCATAAGTTTTGGTTTTGATCAAAACAAACAGCATTTCATTTATTGAGTGGCATCACTGGATCGCACTGAACTGCCATTTATCTGATTATAGCAGCATCTGGATTAAACATTTAAGATGTTAGAGATGGGCAAAAGCAGAGGCAATAATATCCAGCAGGTTACAGTGTGCTGGACATCTTGTATTCCCATCCTTTTTTTTTTAAAAAATATTTTTTTAAAAGCTTCTTCCCTTCTGAGCTTAAAATATTAATGACTACAAGCTCTGCTGCATAACTATAAATCTGCAGACAGAGAACAATGTAGATATGCTTATGTCAGTTATGCATTGTTCTGTTCAGTAAACTGTTGTTTTAAGCATACCCAGCTTAAATGAATCTGTGATGAACCTTTTCAGTGTTTAGGTTGTTTTCACTTAGTTTTAAACATTCCTGCATTATAGAACAACCTTTCATTATTCTGTGCTGTAAATACCTCATTCACATCTTTGCATTATCTATTACTATTTAGCCCTTAAAGAAAGAAAATGGAACACATCTCATGAAACTTACAGTTGCAGAGTAAATAAACATTTATTGTGTGCTTCTTTCTCAGACTTTATGGGCTGCTTCAGTGTAATTAGTACACAACATAATTTTCAAGGTCTTGGTTTAAAAAAAAAAAAGAAAGTAAAAGCTTGACAATTGCAAACAGATCTTTTCAGAGAAAGATGGCAGTAATAATTCTTCTACCACCCCTTCCAATAATAACATAGACTATAGAGGTAAATGTGTCTGGCCCTTACAGGTAGCATAATATAATTACTAATGTATTTTAACTTTCCATATGTGAAAAGTAAATGGTATAAGTTAATTCCCACAGTACTTTCTGGAGGAGAAAGATCTTAGGTCTCCCCTTCTAAAGATACATCACACAACTTTCATTTTAATTTCACACTGGTGTAAATGACCAGTTCTTCTTTCTGAGGTATCTCATTCTTGTTTCTTTCAACACCCCCAGCTCAGCTGGCCATTTCAAGCTCATTGCCATTTCTAGATCCCCCAAAACCAGAGTCATCTCTTCTAGTGCTTTTGCCACCTTGACCCCTCCTCTCCTGGTGTCCCCCTGCAGCAACTGCTCTTGTCCCAGTGCCTGCCCAGCACCACGCTGCTGCATTGTGCTCTTCTGAAAGTTTTGACATACAGGAACTGCAGCAAAATAACAAAGTGACAGTGCGTACCAAACATACCTACCCAAAGAGTCCTAAATTTCTATCTTTCCTGGCTACCCAGCAAGCATATCCGATTCAGCTGATGAAACTGCACAAGAACAAATGAGCTCACTGAATTTTGAGACCAATTTTGGCTCCAGTTCTCTCTGCAGCTTCTCATGTCTTGACTGATTGATTGATTGAGTCATCATTAACAGCCTGAACCTTTGAATGAAACCAGTGGGAGTCTTGCCACTTATGCAGCAGCCTGTTCTTGCTGGTAAAAGTTTCCCACATGAAAGTACAATTCACTAACATGTAAAAGGGTAAAAAAAAAAAAAATTCTGAAAGACAGAGATCACAGCTCATAAGTCAATTTAGTACAGAAATCTTTCGCTGAGGCAACTGTGTACAAAAAGGAAAATCTGTGGCTGGTTTTTACATTTATTTTTGCACCCTGATTTCAGTTTGTCTGATTTCAGTTTTTTGCTTGGTAACATGTCTGTGGACAAAGGCAGGGGTGCTTTTGGTGTACCTTGAGAACTACTGCATCCCTCTATTTTTTTCTTCCTATGATGTCTCCTCTCTCTCATTGTCCCCACCATCTCATGTGGCACAGTCATCCTTGGGACCAGTGAGGACAGGTTGTCTTCCCAGGGAGCCATCAGTGCTCTGATTTAATTGTCAGTCCATGGGATATCTGTGGAGAGATGCATGGTGTATGGAAGCAAGTACTGGATGAGCTGTAACAGAATCACTGAAAATGTAATCTGAACCTCCCACCTATCAGAGAAAGGACCTACCACTAACAGGCTGATTAACTTTAGCATCATATATTTGTTTTAACCCCTAAATCCTAGGCTGGACTTGAACATAGAAGCAGACCTTTACAAAGGCCCTTGGGAATGCACTTGGTCTCATATGTTATACTTCAGTGAGCATCATCATTTCTTGGTCATAATGTCAAGGAAAGATATAATTAGATTTATATTAATGTGCATTTTGTAACATATAGGATTATTTTCTGTTTATGCTATTACTGCTTTGGGAGTACAAGCAAAACTGATGAACACATTATTATACCTTTATGAGGGCAAGTTATTCAATGCATGAATGCTAGTGACACTTTCAGTACTGTGCTCACAATGCTTATTCTGATCAGAATGGTTTAAATAATACATGAACTCATGCATATACATATTGCAGCTCAGCTCTTTCATTAGGAGCCTTGCTAAATTCTTTCAGCTAGTCCTCCTGAGTGCTCATATGTTTTCAGGGTGAAAGTCCTTTTATTAGTTGCAGGTAGGTTGCAAAATCTTGCTGAGATATCATTTTAAATTTGTTTGGCTGTGCAACCTAGTTGAACAAGGGCAAATTGCAGACTTTGCTTTTCCTATTCTTCTTGGAAAAAAAAGAATCTTATGTGAAGTGTTTTAATGTATGGAAAAAAAAATCATATGAAAGGAAAAGTGGAAAATTGGATTTGGTAAATTAACATTTTGTGTTGGGACTGCAGTGGTCATTGTTCAGTTCCCTAGAGTTTCTATATGACCTTGGGTAAGTCATGCTAATCTCTCCAAGTCTCTGTGAAGTAGGGTAATGGTTCCTCCTTTACTCTCCCCTGTCTTGTCTGTTTGGCTCAGTACAGATTCTCTTTCAGTATGTTTATACGGTGCCCATCACACCATGGCTTCAGACATATTTTGGAATTTTTATACAAATCAAGAACTAGTAAGGAAAATACTTACAAATTTATATCTTTGGCACTCCAATTAAGGATAATAACTTTAAACAAATATGTTGAAGAATGTGTATTTATACAGAAAGCTCTCGCTCCTGGTGTTTTTGGGCAGAGAAACAAGATTCTGTGTTGAGAGCAGGATGGGATCTGTGCATTAAATACAGCTGGCACAGAGGAATGAATCCATGTTTCGTGCCTGCACTAGGCTCTGTGTACTTTGGAAGTGCTGCAAGAGAGTGAGGAGAAATTCTAGAGAGAGGCCTGATGTATGGCAACTGAGCAAGACTTGGAAGGGATAAGAGACAGAGAGGAATGCAAACAGAGGATCCCTACTGGGAGAATAAGTTATAGTTGATTATGTGTCTTATTTATAAAAGAGTGGAGGCTTGTGTGGCTCTGTTTTTCAAGAGAGTACCTGCCCTTGGTGTCTGCAATGCTCCCTCCACTGAACCTAAATATATGGCTTTGCATTGGAATGGCTGTAAGGTTTTCTTCTTCCTCGCTGAAAACCACTGCCTGGTATTTCTGTTGAAATAAAATGAAAGTGTCTGAAACAAACCCAAGACTTCCCCCCACCCTGGGCAAATCAAATTACTTTAATGAAATTGAATTTTAAATCATGGATCATACACCAGCACCTATCAGGCCAGGACATGGGAGGTTGCTAATGAAGCACTGCTGTTTGTCACCTAGTACACGTGCCCAGCTTCTTCAGTTCAAAGTGGCCCATGCTTATCACTTCCACAGGTGCTGCTGAGATCTCAGAAGTCCTTCACAGTCTGTAGCCATACCTGGGGGTTATTCACAAACAGGAAAAACAAAGTTGGTCTTTTTTTTTCTGCATACTGCAATAACGAGTCTGTTCTGTTTCTCTAAATCCACAAAAGGGACAGTGCAGGGCACAACTGGAGGCTGTTTAGGAAAGGTCCCTGGTTCATCAGCTCTGATTGCCATGTTAGATGCACCTGAATCCCCACCTGGTCCTGACACCATCTATTAGGCCAGCATGACCTCCCTGCCGGGCAGCAGTCATTAGTCACTCTGCTCTTAAGAGAAGTGGATGGCACTCACGTGGGCTGCTCATCAATTTCCAGTGTTGTCTCAGCCATGCTTTTCCCTGAGAATTTGCTGTTTCAAAGCTACAGCAGCTTGAGCAAAAACGTGGAGTTATCCTGTAACTGAGGAATTTCCAATCTAGTTGCTGTCACTGGTCACCCTGCTTGAAGTTGTACAAAATCTGAAGAAAAATGTTAAAAAAGGTCTGCCTTACAGCTTCCTTGCAATTCTCGCAAGTCTGTGAAGATTTCATATCTTAAGAGCATCACTGACACTGAGACTTTGGTTAGAAAAATTCCCTTATCCAGTCCCTTTGCAGGATGCTGTCACACTGACGTATATCAGGAATAAAAAGTGATCCTATAAACCCCTGTACCAAAAGGAACTATAAAACAGTGAATTCCTCAAGGCTCTGCTTGATGCTCCAAATGACCCAATGTCTAACCACTCGTGGGGCCCAATGGGTTCAGGAGGTCTTTAGACCAAGAAATATTCCCTTAGGTGATTATATATATATATATATATTTTTTAATCATGCATGTCTTCTTATTGAGATTCACACAATTATGTACCTGCAGGTGAAAGCGGAAGAGGTTTTGAAAGATCAAATCCACAGTTAATGCATTTCTCCACAGAGTTTCCAATAAAGTATGTTTCTGGAAACAGTAAAAGAGCTGGAGAGGAAACATGAGAATTTTGCAGAACATTGTTATGTTTAGAACAAGGAGGCTGCTCTAGCTGTGAAAATTTCAGACTGCTTTTTGTTCGGGACAGTCTGGCAGGGAGAAAGACAAAAGTGAAAAAGGCAGTTTTTCATAAGGAATGACTATTACTCTTCTCACCCTTGTTGGCAGTGGGTCTGATTGTGCCACTACTAAAGTTGATAGCAAGGCTTGAACAATTTCAGTGGCAAAAGACCCTAAAGGGTTCTGCCTCATATCATTTTATCTTTCTAACTAATGATAATATGTTTGAGCTAGATGATCACTCTGGTCTGTTTTCTACCTACCCCCCTACCTTCTGCTCTTACTCTCCATTTATGTATAAATAATGTTCAGGAAGCTTGTTAGAGCTGATGCAAGGTAAGATAGTCTCTGCCATCCAATCTGTAGTTGCCACATGTCATCCTCTCCAGGCTTTTTATGTTATAAACATTTCTTTTTAATACCTCACAGAGAAATACTCTAGTAATTATAGCAGCAATTTCCTTCCTTAGCTTTACTGTTTCTTCTCTCTTGTGCAGATTATTTCATTTAAGCTGATATCCTGAGCAATTATAGTACAACATCATTTGAGACATAATCACCTCTGGCTAACCTCTTCAGGATCCCTTGGATATAAATGTGTTGATGTCTAAGCATCCCAGTGAGAACATTTCAGTAAGAAAAAATGATATGAAATCTAATATTTCCCAGGAAACCTGGTCAGGAATAGAGCAGAACAAGTGCTCTCTGTTAGGGAGAGGCAAGGAATATCAGAAGAAGATATTGCATAGATTTTATGGCCAGAAAGAATAACTGTGATCATCTATTCCCATTGCCTGCAAAACACAAGCCAAGATTTTGGCTGCAGACGGTGCTACTGGCTGTAATGGGCCACATCCAAAACCCTGTGCAGTCACTGGAAAAAATGCTATTGGCTTCAGAGAGAGCTTTGGATCAGGGTCAGTGTGAACAGAAGCCCAGCAACGCAGCACAGCTGTGGGGAAATCCCTGCCTTGTACTGAGCAGTGATCCTCTGCCAGTAAACAGGGAGTATCAGTGGCTTCCTGGAAGGAGGACGGTGCCTCTTACAGCATTTCTTCCCTGGCTCTGTGGTTGTCCTCGCTGGGGGGGGTGACGGAAGTTTGGGGAAAATGGCCAGGGAGGAACTGCTGCTCTCTACCTCCCTGCTGTGTCTGCAGCCACTGCCCCCAGGGCTGCTCTCAGCAGCAGCTGCTGTTGCTGCTGAACACCTGCACAGAGGAACTTCTCTGTTCCCTGTGTGGATGATATAATAAAGACAGCTGGAGTCTGGTGTGCTCATCTAACATTTTGGTTAAAAAAAACCAACCAAACAAAAACAACAAAAAACCCAAACTATTTAATTCTTTGGTTTAGGAATAACTTAATAAAAGCTGATGAGAAAATGTAAAGGTGTTTGGGGGGAGAAGGGGGTGTAGGTCATTTGACAAAAAAAAAATAAACAGCAACAAATCACTACATCAGGAACATATTAGATCTATCTGACCAGTCTTGGGGAAAAATGCAAACAATCTAAAATAAAAAGAATGCTCAGAAGTGCTCCTCTGGGGCTCCTTCAGGGCTTCAAAGTGCAATAATTCAGAAATACAGCATTTTGTGAGAGAACTACAGTTTGCATTTTAACAGTGGCAAAACTCAGCATAAATGTGTAATCAATGTTTCCCACTCTTACAAAAAAAAAACAAAAAAAAAAAGAAAAAAAAGATAGAATCACATTGTGGAGGAGATAATACAACAGGCTAAATCCCACTGATGAAGTAAAACCTATCTTTCCCACAGTCAGGGCTACTCTGGTGTACGTGCTCCCCAGCACAAGTCTTTGCAGAAGCAGGAAAGGTGAGTGGAAGCCTGCAGGATTTGGTATTTTGCAGAAAAATATTCATCTTCAGACTACAGTTTAATTTCTTCCCAGGTGACTAATAACTTAAAAGTGCTAATTGCGGTACAGGGCTTTGTGATATACAAGCAGCTGGGTCCTGCTGCTGTTCCTGATGAACAAGCACACCAAACCAGGTGGCTGGCTGACCCCTTCAGCAGAGGCAGCAGGCATTGCAGTGGACATTGAGAGGGGAAAACTCCCACTTCTCAGAGGATGCTCTCTCTGAGCAGGAGTTACTGCTCCCTTGTAGAAACATGTGCGTTCCTCCCCATGCTGGTCTCTTTGCATCTTTGTCAAGGCTCATGAGGCAGTGTCCTCCCTGCTTTCCCCTCAAGTCTCCTCATAGGTAAGGGAGGGATATTTAGGAATACTTTTTTTTCCAAGTTATGTTCCTTTGCTATAAAACTGTCAAGCAAGTTGGCCAAGACAGAATTTAAAATTTAGATTCCCATTGCTGATCCCTGGGCAGCAGGTAGGTGCCCGAACACAAGTGTTTAGCATCATTTTAAATTACCTCAGTGCTGTGACTTCCAACTGCCTCTCTGCTTCCAGGCAGAGTTTTCTCTGTGTCATATCTGTCTGTCCTGTGACAGACCCACACTCTTCTGGAAAGGCAAACAAAGGGCAATTAGGTGAAAGGCCCCAACAGCATGAAGGGATTCAGCTGCTTGAGGGGCCTGATGGGACATGGCAGGGTAAGCCAGGGAGAAGAAAGCTAGCACTGGTGCTGGACTGTATTGCCATATCATGCTGGCTAGGCCCATAAATAATCCTGTTCTGCTCTGGCAGAGCAGCTTTTTGATGCAGCTCTTTTGCTCCTAATAACTCCATTAGTCCATGGATAACTCTGTTATCCTTGCACAACACTTCATTGCACCATGTGGTTACCCCCTGAAGAACTGTTCTAAAGCCTTTGATAAAACAGGAAGTGAAAAACTGTGGATTGGAACTTGGAGCACAAAGCTACCAGAAGTGGCGCTGGAAAGCCTGTACTGCCTCTTAGGACTCACAAGCAAATTGAATATTTGGTCAAATCCTTTACCATGGCTGTAGCAGGAGACTGATTTACACCAGTAGAGAATCCAAACCTTTCCTTTTCTCACTCTGCTGTAACATTAAGGTGAGCATGTGCCAGGCAGCATGGAACACACGGGGGTATATATAGATTGGCTGCTTCTGTGTGCTGAGGGAAAGAAATACAGCTTGTCTAAAGTTACTTGGTTCCCTTGATTTGCACCCTCTTGCAGCAGCAGGAGGAAAGACAGGTCCTTTTGGGCAGAGGTAGTGCCTGCTGCCTTTTGGAGCGGCTCATGAGCTCTGCATTGGTGTTCGGGGCAGGTTTACTTCTGTCTAATTGTTTTTGAATGAACACGAGTGTGGAGTTATTAGTTGCATCCCTATTATGTTTCTAATAGTCTTGTTAACATGCAGGAAATCAATGCTAGGAAATGTTAAGAAGTGTACAGAGGAAAGTTAGTGTACTATGCTTTGAGGCCCATCCAGATTTTGTCAACAATAATTGCTTTTCTCCAGGGATCATAGTGGGTTTTTTTGTTTTGTTTTGTTTTTTTTGTTCTCAGACCATGCCAATAATTGACACTGACTGAGCTCTTTGCCTCTTGCTCAGTTATCTGTGGGCAAAACAGCTGTGCCTCATCAACAGGGACCATACAGTTTTTATCTAAGCAGCAGTGTTACAGTATGGAAGTGAAGAATTGAAGGTATTTAGGAAAATTATTAGAGAATCAGTGAGGAAAAAGAGCCCAGTGGGAATTGAATTAACCTTACATTTCAGAAATGTTTTTCAACTCTTTCTACATTGCAGGCTTCCTCTAAGTCTCCTGGTCCAGTAATTTCGCTTCTGCTTCCATGCTGTTAAATGTGGATACCAGTCCTCTGCAACACAAAAATACTGCAAGGTACTCAGATTTTAAGCAGCTGGGAACCACTCAGGTATGTTAGTGGAGTTTACTGCTCTAGTCACTATCCCGGTTCCTGTTGCCTCACTTCACAGAGCCTCCCCCAGCTTATTTTAACCTGGAAGATTCAGAAAAGCTCTGTGGCCTCTAGGAGGGAGAATTCCTCCTGCCTTATCCCTGGAGATATGCTATGTCAGTGCTATGTCCAACACTGTATTACGCAAAATAGGACAGATAAGACATGGCATTTTTTTGGAGACCAATAGAGTCCTTATGCAGGTGCGCTCAGGACAGAAACATTAAGTACCACTTTCGCCAGTATTCCCATGCATAAGGCATTCATGATGCAGGTATCTGCATTCTCTGAGTATAAAAGGGACACTGAAATACTTTGGGGAAACACTGAAATACCCCAAAAGAGTTATCTGGAACCCTCTTTGTTAGCACTAAGAGAGGAAGAACTGAGGAATGTCAAAACACAGGTGCAGGTGTAGTGAGTGCATTGCTGGGTATATTGCTCCTCTCTTAGTTTTCTTCCCCCACTGCTGTGTCATGGAACAATCACTTCATCTTTTCTGCTGAAGAAAAGGAAATTTGACACTGTTGATCAGCACTGCTTCTGCCATTGTAATAAAAGGAAATGAGGTCCAATGTACTCAGCCGTTACTTGAGCGAGTCAGACACTGACCTTCACTGCGGCTATTAACGTGCAAAACCCTGTTTTCCAGCTGTAAAAGCTGTCTCTCATTTCTGAAGTGAGAACAAGGAAAAAACAAAAACAAACAGAATAATTTTACAGCTTTGACCGCCCCCCCCCCCCCCCTTTTTTTTAAACTAACAGTGAGTTTTTTCTCTCAGTCATAGGTATCACCTAATTCATTACATGTTCCCAGAGGATAAAGAAAGTCTCGCTGTTTGCACATACAGTCTTAGTGTCCCAGTAACTTACTTTAGACCCTCAAAATATCTCTGTGTTTTCAGCCAGAACCAATGTTTATTTAACAAACCAGATTGGGTGGCTCAGGGCTCATACGCATGGTCCATTGCAGACAACTGCATGTTAACAGCACCTGCTCAGTACAAGACCGTGTCAGTTTGCTGCCCAGACTGATGTATTTGAGCACATCCATGCTTTTAAATCCAGCCTTGCTGCTGTGTGGTTTAGCAGCTGGTTAAAGCTGACTGGGTGCCTAACATCTGGCTGAAAGCCAATTGCTGAATGTGCACACACCGCAGCTGTGTGGTCCCAGTTTAATGTGGATGGCTTGAGAGGACCAGCATCCTCTGCAGCTGTCCCTGCTATGCAGGTACTCCTGCACAGGAGGGAGAGCTGAGAGCAGGAACCATTTTAGGTGTCTGATCCACATCTCTCACATGGTGTGTGGGCTCAGCTGGATGAACAGAGGTGACATCTTTAGGGAAAGATGACAGGATTACTATGTGTAGCTTTATCCCCTGGGACAGAGAGATGCCTGAACACTTGAGTAATAACTCCTGAGCCACGGCAGTTTACAGTATGGTGTTTCAAGATAATCAAAGTCACTGATAGCGTCTGATAGATGATGTGGCTGGAAGAGGTAATTGGTATCCAGTAGGGTTAATCACACCTAAATTCCTGCAAGAAGGCTCTCCTGGGCACCAGTAACAGTAAACCTGTGGGCTGTGTGGCTGGCAGTACAGGGCTGCCTGCACGTTTACCTCACCATTCCTGTGAGAACTGTAGTTATCTCCTTAGAAGTGAAATGGAAATGCCATTTAAGCTCTAACCAATTCCATAGAGAATTATGCCAAAAGTTATGTGTTAAGTTTATAAAATCCGATTAAAAGCAAACATATTGTGCTTTGTTCCCGCTTAACTATGTTGGTAACTGCTCTGGGAAAGTGGTGCAATGTTGAATTTCTTTCTGTAGTAATTACAAATGAGTATGAAAATGAGCTGCAAAACAAGGAAGTGCTTTTATCCTGATTTTGCAGATGGAGAACTGAAACAGTAAAGGCCAAATCTAATAAAGAATTACAGTACTGCAGCACCTACCTTGCAGTCATCTGGTGCCCATATGGGATCCAGAACACTGTTAGACACCTAATCTACATTTAGAGGAGCCTACATGTGTAGGACAGGCTCATCCTCTCTAAAAAAGAAACAAAATAGCCAACTTACTGAGAAAGAAGCTGCCTAAAATCAGGACTTTGGGGTGGCTCTGATTTGACCTATCCAGCTAAGAAATGCTATGAGCAACGATAAGTGTTATACTGTGCATCTTATATATACTGAGCTACCTCTCTCAGGTTTTTGGAGTTTTGGCTCTAGATCGTGACCCACGCTTTCTTTTAGATGTGTGTCCTACTACATTCCCAGTGCTCAGTATGGTTCCCTCAGGTCTTGTAAAATATTGGAGTGCATGGAGGCTTTCTCTCCCTCTTCACAGTGCTTTAGTGGTTTGCTGTGTATTCGGGAAGATCCAAGTTTAATTTCCCTTTCCCTTCCTTCCCACACTGAAGCTTTTCCCTGCATCAGAAATAATTTGAGAGCAATCAAGTAGGAGGAGGGAGATCAGCTCTGCAATGTGCTGCCTGGGGCTAGAGTTTGCAGAGTATATATGTGTTCTTGGCTATGAACCAGGACCCACTTTGGTGCATCCTGATGAATATCCTCAGTACAGTAGTATGGATACAGTCTCCTTATGCACAACTTCCAAAATAATTTTTGCACAATGATGCAGCTGTAACATAGCTGTGGGGATCCCCCTCTTTGGTCCCTCTGGACATAGACAGTTCAGATGCTCGTATGAGATGGCATCAAATTCTGAATCCCCTTAGGCAGGTGCAAGAACTGGACCTGGCTGTCCCAAGTTGGGACAGCTGTTATTTCAATAGGCTATAATTTTGATGCCTGTCCAAGCTTGATAACAAGGAGCTTGAAGTGCATGTGTGTAAGCTTTTTCCAGACTACAGTTCTGCCTCCTTCCCTCTGTAGTTGCCTACATCCCATTTCGAATCTGACCTTAGGTAGCTTATTTAGGTACTCAAGAAGATTCCATGACAAAGCAAAGAACTAAACCCAGTCTCCCAAGTCTTGATGGATCTTTGGATCTCTCTTTCCCTTCAACTGACTTGGATAAGGCCTTAGCTTTACTTGCTCCTCGCCCAAGCAAAGCTCCTTTTGATGTTTGCATTCATGGCCAAATATTAATTTGGGATCTAGAGACAGTAAACCAGATGCTATTCCCCACAAGAGGAGAAATTGAAAGCACATTTATGTGAAATCTTTCCACAAAAGAAGTTTGATGCTTTTGTTGTTATTTTTCTCACCTTATGCCACAAACACAATGATGCCAGCTCCTAACAGTCAGACACATACAATGACAGCTACCGGTTTTGCTGATAAAAGCAGGATCAACACCCCAAAAGAAAGACATTTAGCTAGGGAAACCTCTGAAATAAAAAATTCTGCAGGACATTGCAAAACAGGTGGGCACGCTGAGCCTCATTTAGCAAGTTCAGTGGTTTCAGAGACAGTGCTCAGCCTAGGAGTGGGTAGGATATTCCTGGATGTATGCACAATATCAACGTTACAAAAGTCTTAGAGACAAATGCAGCTTGAAATACCAATCCTTAGGGCTTTCCAGAAGGGGATTTTTTTAGCCACAGCAGGCCAGATTCTCGGCTAATGTTAATCAGCCTCCCTCTACAGATGACTTACAGCAGCTAGAACCTGTAGCTTCAAAGGATCACGTTGCAGTCTCCTGAGCAACTGGGTCTGCACAGATTTTTACCACTAAAATTAACAAAGCCAGTGTGTGCTGGGGGGCGGGGGGGAAGCAACCCTTAATTTAACAGAAATTGCTGAGACTTAAATAGTAATTTCTCTAGTTACAGGCTCAACAGGCTTTTCTCCTAGCTTCTTAGACCTTTTTGCTGAACCTCACAATCAATACAGAAATAACACATCTGAATGGCCTTGGATGGTAGCAAGCCATAAAAGCTTCTGGAGGCTGTTAAAATGAAAATCTTCCTTTCTAAGTGGAAGGAGTTTTTAAGGACAAGACAGCAGCTGCTTTGAAATGTCTGTGAATTCTTTTTCCTTGCAATTAGTAGCAAACAATAAGGGCCTCTTTTCTGAGCACTGATGGCGTTTCCTTGCTTTTGGCAGCTTTTGTCTTTTCTAAATGATAATAACTGTGCGTGTTTGTTTCTGTTTAGTAGGGAATATGTAGCCCTGTAAAGCACACTGGTTCCACGTGCTAGCTGTAGGCATGTTGTTCCGAGAAACTGTTTCAAGTCTGGGCCTCTGTAATTAGTATTTTTACTGATATATAATATAAACCTAATAGCACTGTTATGTTTGGCTTACATGAAATTGTTAAGTAGTGAAATCTCTTACCCGCCCAGCTGCTCAGCAGTTGTCTCTCAGTCCCCCATGCCCTGCAGAGCTTTGTGCTTCTACCAGGAACAAGAATTTACCTTGTGCAAGTGAAGTAGAGAAACAGAGGAAAGGTTTGTTTGGCTGCTTTCAATTATTTGTTGCTGTGTGTAGTTTTTTTCTAAGCTATTGACTCAACCCTCAACCTTCAGGCAGCATTTGAATGGAAAATCTCCAGGGAACTGGCTTGTATCTCCCTTTGGTGGGGATAACAGGGCATTAGTTGGCAACTTAGAAAACTGAAGCCTGTTCCATGCTCTCCCATGGACCCAGTGTAAGAGCTATCTGTTTACCTGATAACATTTTCAGCTAAAATCCTTTTCTCACCGAGTATAGTACCTTGACTGCTTCAACAGGCTCAGCTCTGAGCTGCAGCTGATAGGCGTCTATAATCTACAGAGCCCTGAGCTGGGGAACATGTGCCCGGGAACACCTGATTAGGTTCAAATGTGTCTACTTTATCTCTGGTCCAGGAGGCCCTGTTATCTGCTTTGTTCTTCTACAGATGGTGAAGAACTCTCAGAAAGGTAAAGCTAGACATTTCCTTTTAAGGAAATTGTTGTCTATAGAGTTTGTTGTCATGTTGTCTATAGAGTTTTCTTTGTTGGGTTTCCTCTTCCTTGAGGAAATTCTCTGTTTTAGAAAGTGAGAATGTTGGAAGTGGAGAGGACTTAAGCCAGTCTCTTGAAGTACATTCCACATAAAACCAGAGAGGATCTCTAGTTTCTCCTTCAGCATTTCTTCTCTTTTAGCAAGTGAGGACAAGAAGAATTCGTGCTTCAGAATTTGGCTACTGAAAGCTGAGTTGCAGGGTTTTCTGGGGAGTTCCCGCTACTGTGCTCTAGGAGATGATGTGCTGGAGGAGATTCCTGCTTTTTCAGTTACCATTACTATGGTAAACTTCTCCTAGCCCTGTGCATTCAAGTATGTGATTCATCTGTCTAAAATAATGAAACAGTTTCCTACCTGAGGCTGTATTTTTGTGGTGTTTGAGGCACATTCAATCTTTATTGCTTACTATGGGGGTAGAGCTGTTTTGAAGGCTGAGTTTTTTGTCATCCTTTGATTCTAGGAGTTGAGGTTTCAATTAAAAGCATCAGGCAGTTAGAAACTCACAGTAAAAGCATGAGGTTGCCACCTTGGACTTCAGGAAGAAGAAGGATTTTTCAGAGTATATAAAAGCTACAAAGGTCACTTGCTCAATTTGAGCAAGGTTGTGGGTTGGGTTTTTTTTTTTGTTTTTTTTTTTTTTGTTTGTTTGTTTTGTGTTGTTGTTGTTGTTGTTTTGTTTTATTTTTTTCCTTTCCCCCAACTAGAATATCATCTAGGAAAGCTGAGGAAATCAGGGAAGTAGAAGTGTTTTGGAGATTGTCTGAAAACAAAATCTGTGAAGAAAAGCATCCATGTTAAGCATTTAGATAAAGATAGGAAATGTATTCAGCTGAGGAGTCTGGGCAAAAAAAGCTTTTAAAGGACCAAAAAAACCCATGAAGTACTGCAGTTTGCAAAGAAGAGAGGACAACACTAGAGGAAATTATGTGTCTCTCTGCAGATTAGGTTCCCTTTTATAAGGATACATGTCAAAAAGCAATCAGAGCAGAGCTGGGGATATGGGTAGTTCTGTCATTTGAAATATTTGTATCAAAAGTGAAAAAGTTTTTTAAAAGGTACGTTCCTGTTCAAGCAGAGCTTGAGGCAAAGATTACACATTAAATTCTCCATGCTGTGTTGTGCGGGAGGTCAAACTTCATGCTTATGGTCTTTTGGTCTTAACATCTATTAATGTGTTTCTGTGCACTTGCAATGTTACATGCACCAGATTTTCTCACATCCTCGAGTGAAGTAATCCAAGGGAGAGGGCTCAAGTTTCCTCTGGTTACAGCCTGTGAACTACTCTTAGATTTTAGTGAAAACTCTGCCATCAGAAGGTTTCTCATCTGCTCTTGATGCTGCGAAGAGGTAAATAGCACACACGAGGGGACAAAATTAAGGTTGCTTGAATGACTTTAAATATACATTTCTATGCAAATAGCTGTGTTGTGTCATTCTGGGCTTCTTTCTTTTTTACTATAATCTGGATTTTCAATTCCCAGGATTTTTTAACGTTGTTTGAGAAAATGCCAGTATTGTCTTAAGGTTTTTCCCTTCAGCAATAAACAGCTGTTTAGAAGCTTAGCTCTAGCTTAATGAAATTGTTTTTGTCTGAGAATTTTCTGCAGGCCTTGTCAACCAGCCTTCTTTCTGCAGCACCAGCACATTTAACACAAAGATGGGGAAAGGGGTCATCCCATTTTTCATGTTTCCACATTGACCACCAGCCTAGCAAGTGGGCCAAATCCAGCTGTCAGCTATGCCAGTGCAACCCCTCCTGCCCACAAATCTGATTTTGAGCTTGCTCTGCAGGTCAGGCGGAAACGTACCTCCAGAGAAGATAAACCACTGCTAGTGGAGACAAAGCAGGGCTGTTGACTCCGAGTGAAAGTGGTGTTCAAAATCAATTCTGGCTGGCAAACCTTAATGCACGTGTGGTTTTCCTGTGACCAAGGCAGTGCTAACAGGTTCCACAGCCTTAGCAAAAGCAATCACGCTGGAGACACGGAGTCCAGAGGGATCAGAAGTGTTCCTCTTGACTTCTCACCTTGGGGGATAGATGCAGTTGCTGCATCTTCTAGCCATGAAGATAAATCATAAAACAAAGGAGAAAAGGTTTTTATTTCTTTTCCCCAGGGCAGCTGAGTGTCTTGTTCATCAGTATGCTGTATGAGATGTGCTTTCTCTTATAAAAATGTACTTGGTTCACTGTTCATTTATTATATGAAATAACAGCACTCACATGTGAGTTTTCTTCATGAAGCCCCACAAAATGCTAAGTATACCTATTCAATTTACACTTAGGAAGTATGTTGCTGCATTTATAAATACTCCAGTATTTTCTCCATAATAGTACAGATATTCTATTTTTGGAATTAAAATTCATTCTAATCTTTTACATTTTACAGAAGTTAGAGCATTCTTCCTGCTCTCAATTTCTGCCTTTTTTTTTTTAATCTTAAGTGGTAGGCCATTGTCTGGACTTATTCTCAAGGGATCCTTCTTGAGGCTAAGTTACAGTGCAAGTACCTATGTAATTTTTTATTTTTACTTTTTTTTTTTATCCTTCTTACATGCCACATAATTCTTGTGTGTTGCATAAATCCACCAAATGGCTGTTGCTTTTCAGTCTGATGACTCATCAGCTTGTCATTTCAGAAGACCCAAAAGAGAGAGAATAGTTACTTAGGTAGGTTTGGAAACATGCAAGGAGCAGAGTGGGCAAAGCACTTATTTGGGGGATGGCAGGGATAGGTGCAAGGAGAAATTGTTAAGCCCTCAATGGCAGCTGTATTTCTAGGTCCTTTTTACCTTTTCCAGTCAGCATCAGCTTTTATGATGCAGTTTTCAGTATTTCAGGTAGTTCACTAAAATCTTCCCATGAAAAAGAGAAAAACAAAGGTCTTGCCACATCTTGTGAGTCTAATGTGCCACATTGCACAAAGGAATCTTATTCACATTTTTTTAATCTTATTTTTGCCATTTCTCCATGCTAGGATCTGCTGTGGTTCTTATGAAATAATACAAGAATTGCTACTGAGGTGGAGAATAAGTGTAACAAATTTAAATGAGATCTGCATAAAGCACCAATGACAATTTTTTATTTGTTCTATACTAAAAGCCAGATGCCTGATCATTGAAGAAGTATCACAAAACTTCTTGTCTACTTCTTGAAGACTCCTGCTGTTGAATTGCATCAATGTAACTGAAATTCTACTCAGAACAAATGAACTGCTATGCTGGAAACTTGTGCTTTTTATTGTAAGTCTTGCAATGTTCTTCTTTTTCTTATATTCTCAGCTCCTGGGGTCAGGTGATTTAAAAGTGATTTTTATGGACATATAAATATATATGCGTGTCTGTGTGTTTGATCACTTGCTTTTCCATGCTGGTGGAGAATGCTATGAAAATATGACTTGCTTCCTAAAGTCTCAAAAATGAGAAGGCAAACAAGAATTCAAGTATACATATGTATATATATATATATATATTTTTTTTTTTTTTTTAACTGCAGGATTTCTTTTAGATATACCTCATGATTTTTTTTTTAGATCTGTTGTGTGCCTTGTTAAGTTTCAGGGTTGGAAATACTTAGGCTACATATTGTTCCCAATTACATCTGTCCTATGCAAAGCAATCTGGTATGCTGGCTTTTGATCTAGAGCAATATAATTGAGAAGAAAATTCTCCCTTCAAATGGACTTCATTTTCTTATCTCTGGCAATGTTTGAAAGTGATCTCCACCATGTCACTTTGCTTTATGTTCAGTTCAATTTGAGGTGTTTATTTTCATCCACCCCTTCATACTATTTATTGCTCCCTTGAACAAAGAAATACATATTTCTTTCTCAGCAGAGGAGCAACTTGGGACATTTTGGAGAGAAGCAAGCCATGACTGCTTGCAGCTGTACATGAGAAGAGACTCGGCTATGCCCTTATTGGGATAGAGGTTTGTTATTTGTTATTAATTCAAGGTTAATTGAGAAATTCGAAAGGCAGAAAACACAGGCCCTTTTTTCATTCATTCTGCGGTTTTACCCAATGAACAGCTTAGGAATATAACGAAACATCCAAAAAATGGCTTGATGTTACTATGAATGCAAACAGGAATTGCTGTGAATAATGTGTTCACTGGACATTGTTATAGGGAAGAAAAGGACTAGCATAATAGGAAGGAGTAAAGGTAATTACTTACTATCTATAACATTTCAAGAATGGAAAATAGTCTATTTTTTGGTCCACATGGAGTGCTTTGTTTAGTAATTTAACCATCAGCCTTTTGATGTACATTGTATGCCTCTAGCAAGACATTCTAGCATCCTATTTGCTTCCTTTGTTAGCATAGCAGCATATTGGGTTGAATGCTTCAGGAGCATTTCTGAAATAACTACTAAATCTTTTCCATGGACAGGCTGCTATAACACCTCTCTATTTAGTGTATAATACTCACTTTGAGTTGTTGCTACAAGTCTCATTATTTTATAAGCCTTCACTGGCTATGTATGGCATTGCTTTAAGTAGGTGATGTTTCAATAGTCCTTCCCAGTTCTTTTTTTTTTATTTTTATTTTTTTTTTAGTCTGCTGCATATAGCCTCTCTGTATAGAATATAAGTATAGATTATCATGATTTTTTTTCCTCCTTATCTGAAGCATACAGCAGAAACAGAGGTGTCTGGAGAGCTAAAAATGATTAGCAGTACGGAAAAGACTTGTGTAAGAACACAGACACAGAAGATTAATACCACTTAATGTAGAGACACAAGGCCATGCTATAGTTACACTAAATAATCAGTGTTACAGGGAAGGCAAATTGTGTGCATTTTGCTTCTCTCCAAGCAATAGCAAAAGGATTTAATGCAACTGCCAAATTACAATATAATATATGTAAAAATGCAAGGCAACACTTTTACAAAGAACATGAATCAAGGAAACTCATGGCTGCAAGGCAGCGATGACTGTTTTACACCATGCTGGGGGCCGGATTCTTTAGAAGCTGATGTGCCATGTAGTTGAAAGACCAAGAGGAATGGAGTAAGTGCTGCAGCAGGGGTGCTGGTGGGTGAGCCATGGTGGGGAATTGCTCTGCCTGGAAGATGGTTGTAGTAAACCTCTGGATGGCTGGCATGTCAGAGCACCTGCAGGTGGGTGCCCAGTGGTCGCTCATATATACAAACTGCTGTTGCTTTGAAGAGGTCCACAGCATGGCCAAAGCACGCAGCCCCAACCATACCGAAGTGTGGTTCACCCCACCACCTTGCTTAGTGCCCCAGCAGCCACGTGCCAAGTGATAAAGGATGCTGTTCCCAAAATTAAATTTGTGCCATCCTTGGCACAAAACCAGCTGTTTGGTGTCACAGCCCTGGCAGTGCCTATTCCCCAGTTTGCACCAACACGAGGAAGTTGCTTCCCAGTCACTCGAGCAAAACACCTGCACACCAGCTCTTTCCTGCAGAAGGCCCCAGCTGTGTCCGAAGAGCATGCTTGCACTAGCCCCCAGTGCAGTGACCTAAAGGACAGGCAGGTTTTGAAGGACTGCTGACTGGCTGTTTCCAGAGGCAGGGACTTTGGTGTAGGTGGATGTGATCAGCAGTGACATAGATATATCATTTTGATGATTATTCAGGAAATGCTAGAATCAGACATGAAGAAACCATTGATGACACTTCAGTATCAGGCTCATAGTGGTGTGACAGCCTGGCTCCACTGGAATTGTTTTGATTCATGTCCTCTATTAGAGAAGCGGCAAGATTTGCATTCCCTGGGGGCAGCCACGTTCCTGTTGCTGAAAATACTTTGATCCTAGAGTTAGCCAGGTTGCCAAGTTATCTCCCTGGTTCTGGATTGGTGAGTTGATTTTCTTTTTAATGATCTGGTGGCAAATAGATTACTACAGGCTTTGTTTTATGCTGCTGAAGTGTGGTCTGTAATTATATCACGTAAGTCATTAATATTGAGAGTTCTGGGCTATCCCATTAAATTTTTGCACGGTGAGGAAGAAAAAATAAACGTCTTCACATTCTGTTCTTCATCACTTTCCAGGATTTATAAACTGTAACAGGGGGCCCATGCTATGTAGAGTTTGCACTGCATTGAGGAATCTTGAATGTAGAAACCTACAGAGATTTAACTTTGCACATGAGGGGGAGGAATTAAAGTGGCATGCAATCTGCTGGTTTTTCTTTCTCACCATTATCTAAATTAACAGTTTACTGTTTTCTCTGTGTCTCTTGTATTATAGGCTTAAGTGCTTAATCTAAAGCTTAAGAGCCTTAGTATGAACACATTGAGAAAAAGTCCTTAAGGAAATACAGCTCTGGTTTCTTGAAATGGGCAGTATTTAAAGGACCAAACACAAAGACATCCTGCCCTGCAGCTTTCTGTCACAGGGAGAGCAAGCAGCCTGTACACATGTGAATCTGTGCTGCCAGCACATCTGGAGAATTTGAAGGTGGGAAGCTTGCTAGAGAGAGGTAGCTCTGTTTGGCAAACCTGGTGGTCTTGGGAGCTGTGAGGAAAAAGTCCTCCCTGGGATGATGGGCAGCTAGTGAAACCCATGGATGCACAAGGCTCAGTTTAGCTGGCTTTGCTAATCATACCTGTATAGCTTTCCAGGTTTGTGAAATTCTTTGTTAAATCCAGAGGGATAACCTCACAGAATGTCAGGGATTGGAAGGGACCTCAAAAGATCACCTAGTCCAATCCCCCCACCGGAGCAGGAACACCCAGATGAGGTTACACAGGAAGGCGTCCAGGCAAGTTTTGAATGTCTCCAGAGAAGGAGACTCCACAGCACCCCTAGGCAGTCTGTTCCAGTGCTCTGTTACCCTCACTGAGAAGTTTCTTCTCAAATTTAAGTGGAGCCTCTTGTGTTCCAGTTTGAACCCTTTACCCCTTGTCTTACCATTGATTGCCACTGAGAAGAGCCCAGCTCCATCCTTGTGACACTCACCCTTTATATATTTGTAAACATTAGTAAGGTCACTTATTAACACTCATTAATAACCTCACCCTATTCCAGAGCTGTAAACACTACATTGTGAATATTCACCTGCAGAGACCCTACAAATCCTGCTTTGATACTAGAGGAGAGAGATCACATCTCTTTGGTAGGGACTGTGGATGGCTGGAGGACACTGCAGCGCACCAACTCAGGGACATCATCTTATCAGAAACCTTGCATGTTTGTTTTTCCTGGCAGAGCTCAGGATACCTCATATCAACAGCTTCTAATAAGGTTTTTAATTTTTTTTCTGGATGTTGAAGGCTATTGGTCTTAATGGGTAAATATATTGGGTTTTTTATTTCAATATTATTAGCTGTATTCTGTTTTTGTTAAGGTGCATTGAGAATTCTGAGCTTGGTCAGTCATTAATTATAATTTATTTTAATTACTGCTTGAATCCCTGAAGAAAAAAGTACAAACCGTATGCAGTTTATCCACAGAACTGGCCTGAAAATACACAGAAACTCAGAATGATAAAACTGTAGTTGTGTGCTTCCTTCCTCTTAGGCTTCTATAGCCTAGCTCAATATATTAATGCATGAAGCAGAGACTCAGGGAATGTATTAACAGTGAGATGGAGAAAACATGTTTCTGGAGCATCGTTGCCAAAAACTCCATGTTACTAAAATAGCCTGGGGCTCTGGAGCTGTTATGGTTAAAGAAGCTGCGTTAGACCTGTGCTCCGTGTGGTACACCACCTGTTTTGTACTCTTGGAGATGACAAACATTTGTAAACTGGCAGCATAGGATAATTGTGTATGGGATCATGAAAGGCATTTTGAAACAATTGTTTTCCAGATGGTGGCAAACTGTTGTTAGAGGAAGCTGATAGAGACAAGGAACAATGTTGATGCTAGTAACCATCAAAGACAGATCCTTGAGAGACTCAATGGCATGAGGAATTTCCCCCAAATGAGAAGTCCAGCTTCCCTGCCAATGGAGCTGTAGGACTGTAAATGAGGGAGGAGGTTTGCATGGCCAGAAGGGTTTATTCTTGATACAGTAAGATTATGATATGAACACTATCGCCTGGTTGATGATGTTTCATTGGAAAGGGTTGGTTGAAAGAAAGCTGTATCTCATCAAACGTGACATTATGTCTTAGATTTTATTTTTCATCTGGAAATTGTCTAGAATGTACATGTTTCTTGTTTGTTTGTTTTCAGTTTAAGCTTTGGAAAAAAAGCTTTGCTTTCTAAAATATGACACAATCCCCCCTCAGAAAGAATTCTCTTCACATTGTATTGTACTTTAAGTTTTCAAACATACACTGACCTAAAATTTAAGTCATGTAATAGATTCATTACATGTAATAAGGAGTTTTTAGTTTTCAAAGAAAATGTCTACCAAAGTAATGTAAGTACTTGGTGTAAAATAATCCTTTTATACTTAACCTGAGCTTTTCTATAACAAACAAATTTTAAAGTTCGAAGTGATGAAGTGATGATGCCCCATATACTATAACCCTGACAACTGAAAGGTTAGCAAAAAGTGGTTAAATAGTTTTTGGATCAAAATAATATGTAAGAATGCCCTTAGACCCATGACTGAAAAAGGCACGGAGTTGGAACATGGAACAAAGGAAGCTCTCATCAAAAGAATATAGATACCTGTTGCCTAACCCACTCTCATCTTCTTGTGTTCTGGTCTTATTATAAAAGGGAAGCATCTCAGATAGCAGGTCACTGTGGCCAGCAGCTAAACTGTGACACTGTGATTGTAGCTGGGTTGATCTAGGAGGGAAAAAAAAAAAAAAAGCATTTCTGCTGCAGCAGGTTATATCCTGTGCTGAAGGTCTGAGAAGGTGAGTGTCCTGTTCTACTTTGCCAAGTTTTATGAGCACTATGAAGGGGAAAGTACAGAAGGAGCAGTGTTGCTTAGGAAAACCAGTCAGGAGTTGTACTGCTATTAAAGATAGGCAGTGTGATTAGACACTGTGCATATAAGACAGCTGTACACGATACTTGAGTTATCCAGAGGAGAGGAGTCCATTGTTGCTCAGGAGTTAAGCTGAGTAAAAAGTATTTTATTAGCTGTATGTTCTGTTGTCAAAGTTCCCCATCTCTGGAGTGGCATGGATACAGGACTTAGAAGGCCCAACTTTTGGAAAACACATACTCTCTTGGAGGTGCTGGGGTCCACAGCTTTCATGGAGGGTGCTTTACCCACTGCACTACACCCAGAGGAGGCACCTCTAGCAGTGATGTTGCAGGGGTGGGCCTGGTTTCTATTGGGGATTAGGAGAGGGCCAGGTGGCTCTGCTCCAGCACCCTCGGGACACTCGTAGGTCTTAATCGTTCTGCCCAGCGGGTAACCCCCAACACACACCCACTGCTCGTGAGCCAGGAGCCACATCTGATCCCAGCCCTCAGTGAAGCCCAGCCCCAGGTCTTTACAACATGGACAGTTGCCAGGCTGGGTGCTGTGGGATAATGCCCCGGGTGATGAGGGCACTGTCCTGTACTGTGGTCTCTCTCCTTGGTTCCCTGCTTGTCCCCTTGTGAAACACCTGCTCCAGCTGCATACTGACTCTCTGGTTTCATGACATCTTGTAAAGCTGCATTTATAGCATGAATTAATGAGCGGATTCTTTTGATCTCTATTTCAGAAGAGCTATAGGCAGTTGAAAGTCTTCAGTGAAGGCCTGAATCTCAAGAGGTTTTCTCCAGTTCAGTTTCTGTAAGTCTCAGAATCTTTGTGTTAGAGATTCTAGAGAAACATTTCTCTGGAAGGTGCTTATCTTTACTGGGCACTTTTGATTTTTGAGCCTTCTTCCATTGCATTGAGCCCATTATTTCAAGGACTCCAGCATGCTCCTTTTCTGACAGTTTTTCTGTCCTCCATATGCTTTCCTTCAGCAGAAGGAGGGCTGCCCATGATGCAGATCATCCAACTCTGCCAGAGTCAACAGGTGTCAGCCGTGTCCCAGGGGCTTTCACTACTTCTGTAGCTAAAAGTACACAGTCAACCAGGGAGAACTGGGGTTCTTCACAACCAAAAACATGTGCTTTCCAGGCTTGGATTTAACTTCTCACTAAGCCAGCATTTCCTTCAAGCCCTAGAAGGACTTAAAACTTTACATATCTGACATATTTATGTATAAAAGAGCTCTTTTGGGTCAGTTTTAATGGTTTTATATGATTCTCTCTGAGCTCTCTATGGCTAGTAATTACACACCTGCTTTTACAGGCAAAAGAAATATGGAAGAAATTCAATAAATTTTTTAAACTGTCTTAGACTTCCATCAACAAGTTGTGTGGGTTTTTTGTTATGTTGCAGGTTTTTTTGGTAGCATGTCTCCTCCACAAAATATGTGATAATGGAGGTGTTGAAGCAAAAACATTTTTAGCATTTTGTTTAGGTAACCTGCAAAATGTACCTCTAGACATCCCACTACTTTTCTATCATAACTTTGCCACAGTATTGTCTTGGCTTCATCCACGGGGTCACCAGCATTAATGAGGGGTGTTGTGGTCCTTGTCTCTCAGGGAAATGTGGAAAGACTTTCCAGACAGCACAACAGTGAGGGAAAATGACAAGGCCAGATGGCAGTGGCTTTGAATAAGGCCTCAGCTACATAGCTTTGTGTGTACTTAATATCAGAGAAAAGGAAGCTGTTTCTGTATTTGGTCTCCCCATCCTGCACCAGTACTGCAGACACCTGTGAGTGGTGTTTCTTTGGCACTGGGCCTCTTAAAATATCTCCCCACCATACCTGTGTGGTCTGTTCTCAGCAGCTTAGATCATCCTGCAAATGTGAATTTGCAGGCATATGAACCAAAAAAAGAGAAGAAACTCTTGCTTGCTCTGTTGTGTTGGTTTTTGTGTTGTTGTTTTGTTTGTTTCTTTCTTTTTTTTTTTTTTCTCTAATCCATAGATGATTTGCTCTGTCCTGCTCTAGTTTCCAAAGAAATTTCAGGGAGAATGCAAGGTGTGTGAGAAAGCAGGATGGGAAATGTTTTGGGGAATATATGAGGCTACTATGAGCAGAACCTATATTGTGCATTGTGGCATTATGTACCATACCATGCATGGGCAGGGTTGAGCAGGACATCTCTTAATATTTGGAATCTGGCAGGGTTAGTCCTCTCAGGAACAGCAGGAATGTTAAATTACAATACAGAGGATAGCCAGTATATGCCGCTGGGTACACCACAGCAATACTGTGTTTGTACTCTGTGATATTTACTTTTTTAGAACTGTAATAAAAGCTAATTTTGTTTCAGCAGATGAAGGATCTGTGACCATTTTTACTTATGATGTTATTAAAGAAAAGAATATAGCCACTACAAATATATTTTCACATTTATTGCAAGGTTTCTTTGACTGAAGTAGTACATGCCAGATGAATTATCACTGGTTGTCTTGCCCAGTTTTTTCCCCTAATATCATGGCTTTTTGTGCCTGTCCTTAGGAGATGCAGCTCCAAGACTGACAGGTAGAATGCAAGAGACCTGAAAGTCAAATAAAAAAAAGTGACTGTCAGGAACAGAACCTGGTAAGTACTGCAATAAAAGTGCTATTTAACCTGCTGGCTAATACAAAAAGGTTATTTCTACAGCAACTAGTGGAACAATATATTTAGCAATTAAATTAATCCAAACAAATAAGGATTTTAACCCCACTTTCCTGGCTAAATTCCAGTTTAGGTAATTATATTCTGGCTACCTGCATTCCCTCTGGAGTTACTGCTGGGTAAGTTATGGCTTACGTTGTGTATACGTGCATTGGTCTTGTTATGAACAGTTGTGTAGCATGTCAGCATCTGGTAAATTCTATCTGGTAAATAAAAAAAACAGGTGAATGAATTTCAGTGGAAGTAAGGAGCGACAGTTCTGTTGTATTTAACTTGTCAGCAGAATTTGAAGATGCAGCAAACACCAGGGCTGGCATGTTACAGTGAAGGCCATAATATAAATGGGTGGGCAGTGGCTAGAAATACACAAACAGGCTGACAGACAAGCTGGATTAGCACTTTCTTTCCTCCCCAGCCTTCCTGTGTTAGACTTTCCTGTGCTTCCTTCTGAAATTGAACCTTATTCTTTATGTCAAAGCCAGCTTGAAGTGGCTGCCTGTATTTCTAATCATGTCAGTTCATCCTTGTGATTCATAGGGGTAGCCACATAAACAGATGTACAAGTGGAACTGAGAGGTGGCACTGGGGAGAGGAAAGGGACTAGGTAAACCAGCTTTAAGACAAAGCGTCCCCTCACAGTGGCACACGTGCTGCTCCAGCCCTCAGGGAGACTCAGCTAAGACTGGCACATTTCTAAAGCCCTTCTGGGGAAATGCATTGAAATACTGAATTTGGATCTAGCTTACATCTCCTACTGTATCTGATACAAAGCAGATTCTGACTGTGACTTTGATGCCATTTTTGAAGGGCCAGGAATATCACGGTAATGTAATTCATTTTATTAATTGTAGGCTAATTTGGAAAGGGTCTTCCCTGTGAAGTTGAAATGGATGAGTCAAGGGTAATATACTGCATTCTCCATGAATTTTCCTTTTATTTTCCTGTTCCATTTCAGAACATATGGACACTGTAAGCTGATAAGATCATTAAGCTGTAGCTAGCACATAGTGAACAGGCCAGAGAGTCCTTTTCCCCCTCTGCTTTTTAATGGAGCTGAGGAGAAGTCTCATCTTTCCAAACATGAGGCATTAAGAATCCATTCCGATCAGTCACATATGAGATGCGAGTGGATAAACTTACTGGTATTTGGATGTGCAACCACCAGGGAAATTCAGAAACCATCAGAATTTTAATTATGGTTTTGGGACAGATTTGTCAAAATGCACACAGTCTGTTATGATAACCTGGAGTTGGAAACTGTCTCTTCATGGTACTACTTGTAGAAAATGAGGACACATTGGGCTTCTGCTATGAGGTGCAGTTCCTTGGAGATCAGGCATGTGCATACAACCTCGCAGGGAGCGCCTGAAGGCAGTCAGCTCATTGTTACATGCAGTAGAATGAATTAACAGGAATAACAAGGTCTGAGGCAAAGAAGTGGTTCCTTTCACCTAGACAAATGTTTTAGCAGCTGTGCAAAACAGTTAGGGTCCTTGGGTGAATGAATTAAATGAAATGAACATTGGCAAGCAGATTGTAATAAGAATTGCTTTTAATCACAAGGATCTTTTGGTAATTAAATCCAAAATCTGCAAATTTTAAAATTTGTTTTTATTTATCTATCAAAGGAAAAACAATTTTCAGCAGGATAAAAAGAAAACAAGTGTGGCAGCTTTAAGCTCTTCTTAACAAGTTTAATTCAGTTAAAATGATTTGGCTATCACCATTTCTCTGCAATAGATATTTTGTTGGGGAAACTAATTTGACTGTGCATGATAGATGAACTGCATTGAAAATTCCAATTTTTATCAGCTCTAACCCTTGATCTTAATTAACTCCACATCTGTTTCCATAGAAACCAACAATACAATCAATAAAATACTACAGCAAGTTTCTTGTAATGAAGAAGCATGCAGAAAATATTTTTTTCAGTAGTTTGCTTCTGGCCAGTTTGTGGACACAGCAACAAGTGTACTGTATTGCCCTCAAACGCATTGCTGGGCTTGATCAAGGGCCTGATCCCTGCTACAGTAAGGTATATCACACAGTAACATTCCCTCTGCTGCACATGTGGATAAGACGTAAAATAAGGGTGTTACTTTTCTTCTCATTATTGACAGTAGTTCTTGTGGGGACAATGGAAAGAGCCACTTCTAAGTTTTTTTTCCATACAGAGAGGAGTCAGACCATTATCCAATAACTATTCTATGGGAGAATCTCCTGTGGCTTATCCTCTGTCCACATGAAAAGGCCAAAGCAAAGTGAAGGAGTACTGCTGCAGAGTCCTTGGGCAGGCATTTGGGTAATGTCCTCCGGCTGCCTGAGTTACCTGCGCCACCAGAGCTTGCAACCCTCTCCCGCTTTTATGCAATCATATTTGGGAATACGTAGACCCCATGCTGAACTATTTGAGGGATATTAAATCAAAAGCAATAACTCCTTGACATCCAAGTCCTGCAGCAATGCTTTGTAAGCCAAGTGCGTTGCTATGCCATGTAATTTTCAGCCTTCAGAGTAGTGCACTTAGAAATCTATTAGTGGGCACTCTGATGTACCTTGCTGTTGTTCATGTCTAAGATTGCAGGAATGTACTTTAGCCTAAGTATATTGTTAATCAGTGGTTATGCAATATATCCTTGGGTTTTGAAAACAGTTTATTGGAACAGATTTATGTAGAAAGGACCCATGTTCTGTTTTTTTTCAGAAGGGCTGATGGGGCTTCGCATATTGTCATGGTGCAGTTTGTCCCTGTGTCTGTCCCATCCCATAAGCATATCACTTAGTGACATAATCTGAAATGTATTTACCAAGTGGGATGGGCCTGAAGAGGGGATAACAATTTTTATAGTAAGATTTCTGTTCAAAGACACTTGTACATGACACACACCATTCAAGGCCCCAGCCCCTCCAGCACAGTCTGGCGCATCACCCATGGGAGGGAAATGACTGACTGACTGACTGACTGATTCAGGTCCTGGCTTCCAGCTACTGCATGCAGCATTTCCAGCTCCTGCTCAGCCTTCTGCATGGCATCAGGCAGCTGTGGGGATGCATCTCCAAACTTGTGAGGATTCGATCAATTCCACTGTGGCTGACTTTTTGTAATCTAATTTGTCATGTGGTCAGTACTGTGACATGTAGTTTACGCATCTATATTTTAATAGATTTTTATATAAGACATAATCACCTGTTGATGTGTTTTATATATTTCTTAATGCATTGGAATACTCCACATTCAGAGATATGTATTATGGTAATTCCCTAGACAGAAAGAACTTTTAACTACCCAGGCAGTTAACAACTGGCTTAGTCAAGCACAAAAGAAGGCTGCACCCAACCTGTCAGATGTATGGATGTTTCCCAAGAGGTGAAAGTAGTTAACAGTCTAATAAGAAATAATTCTACAAAGAAGGATAGGGGAAGGAGAATGAAACTCAGAAAATGAATCATCAAGGAAGCTCCCTTGTAGGAATGCAGAAACTAGGCTATTTCCCCAGACCAAGAGTCTCTTCTGTTAATGTCCTCAGAGGTAAAGAGTTGGTAAAGAAATGTAGCCTCCACTAGAAGTCTGAGAATGTTTAATAACCTGAAAGCACAAGAGACTTTTTTTTCCCCCGCAGACAACATATACACATGCTTCGTAATTGTGTTTGTATGCTTTAGACTTTTGTAAATTAATACTTGCATTTGAAATAATTTTAACATGGCCATGAGTTCTGAGGGGTTTCAAGCTCACTAGCATTAAGGTATCCTATTTCTGTTAGAAGGAGATCTTTACAGTTGTTGGTTTCCTAGTATTTTTTTTTCCCTATATTAGCTCTTAAGTTTCTCCAGGTTGACCAAGCAATAATAGCTCCAGGCTCTAGAAGCCCTTGGGATACAGGAGGTGGATGGAAGAAATTTCTGATGGGTACAGCTGTTATCAAAGCAAGTATCCTGCTGTATAGAGAGATAACAGAGAAAATGTCAGAAGCCTGAGGCTCCTGAGGGAATCTGACACTGAGAGATATTGAGGTTGATCTCATCTGTGTAAAAAACAAAACAAAACCCAAAACAAGCAAACAAACAAAAAACCCCCAAACCAACCCAACCAAACAAAAAACCCAGACAAAATAAAAGCCAAACAAATAGACAAACAAACCAAACACTTGGCTACAGGCTCTGTGCTGCGTTGTCCTGGATGTTAGTGACAGTGTCCTGCAGCTTGCTGTGTATGATGAAGACCATCTGTGTCTTTCGCAATACTGATACAAAATTGAGTGTCATATTATTGCTTAACGTTGTCATCGTATTGTTATTAATAGATGGGGCAGGGGATTTGGGGGCACAGTTGTGGTGTCAACAGAGGGAGCAGACAGATTTTAAGATGAATATTGTAATTACCGTGAGAGTACGAGCACCTAACACTTGGTAATGCATACATTTAGAAATTCAGCTCCACTGTTGTACTGATAGTTGGTCCAATGCTTACAAAAGCTAGTTCATATTTTAAAGGGCTGTGAGAGGACTGTATGGTTGGAATATGCATTTGAGAAGGGATGTGATAAATTGCCCGGAAAATTAGTTTTTTCTGCTTTATATATTCTCCCTTAAAGAATTCCTCTGGGTGTTTTTATTTAAGTAAATGAAAACTTAAAGCCGTTTGTATATGTTCATGTTTCTATGATTGCACACAGCTAGATTATTAGATTCTTTCTTCAACCCCTAAGCCCCTATCATGGAGACAGACACACACACATGTGAAATTTATGCATGTGCATTCATGTATTACAGGTAGGACTGATGACAGTTTTTATAATTAAAGTTGCCAAACATTTCCCATTACAAAAATTTGTAAATAGGGTGTTATAACTCTCCAAAACATGAATTTTGAGGACAGGGTTTTCTACAAGAGGCTTATCCAGATTTTATTTTATATATATATATATATATATATATATATATATATGTATGTATGTATGTTAATTTCAACAAGAATGGTTGTTTTACAACTGAAACATGACAAAACAAGGTTTCCTTGTCTTAAAAAAATTAAGTCAGTCGTTAGAAGGCTCTAGTATTACCACTTTCAGAGTGAGGCTTCAAAATCCTAATGGAGCAGGAAGCTTCTGTTAGGGATGCTTCTGATATGTTTGTAAAAAGAAAAGAAAAAAAAAAAAAAGAAAAGTCCCACAATGACTCCACTGTCAGTCAGACTATAAGCCTTTGAAAATACCTGATTTGCGGGAGTTCAACAAAGTTCGTAAGTTGACAGCCAAGTCTTCCAAAGCTTCCACTTGGATGTAGCATAGTTTAGTACAGGGCTGAAACAGCCTGCTTGGTAATTACATATGATATCAAGCTTGCATGCCACCATCAAAAGGAAGGATTTTCTTTCCCCTCTCCAACAAGAGAAGCCCCTGCTGCGCACCAGTGGCAGAAATACGATCCCTTCGCAGGACCGAGAGCTGAAATTTGCTGAGGAGACAGGTACAAGCTGGTGCCAATGTGAAACAAGGCCAAACAGTGAAAGATAAAAGTGTAGAGGTGGTGGATGAAAAGGAGTGGAAAAAGCCTGGAAGGGGGAAAGGATATGGGGACTGCTGGGCAAGCTGAGCAAGAAGAAAATAAATGGGTGAGGGATAAAGTTTGTGTGAATAAATACAAGAGATTACAAGACTGGCTGGACTAGAAAATGGAAATTAAATTCATGGAGCAGAGGATAGCAAAAAAATATGCAAAGCAGCTAAGGAACAAAGAGTGGGCTTGGTAAAAACATCTGAAAGAGGAATACAGAAGTGATATTGACACTTGCAGAGGAACTGGTCAGACTGTTTTAGACTGGGAACCAGAGTGAGAAGGGAAGGTGAATCTGGGGAAAGGGAAATACAGACAAGATGAAGAACTGGCCAAATAGAAACCAGACCAATTTGAGAAATGTCTTGATGAACAAGAGAAAAAATTGTGACTGTAATAGAAAATTCTGTCATTCATTAGTCACTAATTTTTGTTTGTCACAAACAAGGCATCCGGAGTTAGTGTATTTTTTCCTTATTCTAACTTCTTTGTATCTGTTTCTCTTTTGTAAACTGGGGATGGTTCCAGCCCCTCACCTCACAAAATTTTTGGGAAGATAAATCACATAATGTTTGTGAAGCATTCACACAAGCTAATGATGAGCACCACAGAAACACCCAGGAGGAAATTAGTACTTCTGTCTTCAGAACCACATTTGTAAATGTGCAGTAAATAAGGCCTGGGGCAATACATTGAACAACAAGTAGAAAACAAAATATTGAATTGCTGCTCATTAAGTGAGCACAGTCCATTCTATGCACAAAAGGAACCAGGAAAAATGGTGTGGAAAAAATATGGTTCTATCATTAAAGGTTCACATGGAAAGGGGAATCTGAGGCAGCACTAGCGATCTTAATTCTTTCCTTTCGTAAACCTAAGAGAGTTTGTCTTTATGACCTTAATAACATTCTCTTAGTATTTTTGTGTTTGTGAAGCTGTAGATACGTAGCACAAAATGTTATCTCATGAAGCTTGAAAAACACAAGAAAGCAATATGATTTAAACAGTAGTTTTCTGTTCAAGTAGCACAAAACCAATTCTACTGTTAGAATGAGATGTGAGATACATAATTGCATGTTATTTGGCATGGGTATACTTAAAACTGCAATATAAATGTCCTAATCTCACTTTTTATACTCATACAACCTTTTCTAGCACACAACTCTATTGTGAATTTAAAAGCAGCTCTAACATGCTAGAAGGAATGAGGCAGGAGTATTCATGACAATTAGGATGTTTATTTCCTATAAAGTTGTATTTTGTTTATAAGTAAACATGGAGTTGAAACATCCACTTCTTTAGAAGGAGTGTTTGCAGTTCGGCAGGTATTGATTAAGTAGCACTACGTTACCTAGCTGACTGAGCAGGATTCCTCTGAATAAGGATATGAAGCGTGTACCTAGTGTTCTAATTAAAGCCGAAGGCCATTCGTCTCTCTAATTGCAGCAATGCCCTCCAGGATAATTTCATCCCAAATGTACCATTCTTCTTTTGCTTGAACAAGTGACTTAAAAACCATCTGGAGCCTTGCCAAGCATGAAGAGAAAAAAATACTGGCTGTGATATCACAGCAGAAAACTCTACAGGATGAAAAATTGAAGAGGTCAGGCAAAGTGGTGAGATTTTTCTATCAGGCTTCTGGAAGTATTGACATCTAATGTCTAGATATTAGTGGTCATATCACCTAATTTTTCCCACAAACTAGGAGTCATCTGTTTAATAAGTAAAGATTTTCTAAAATGCTCTGTAACCTTTGGGGCTGCAAAGCTTCTCGACAAACAAATGTGAGTGAATGAGGCCTGGGAGCAGGATGTGCCGTCAGAGGAAAGCTGCAGAGTGCTGTCAGTGCAGCTCTCTAAGCATGTATGACCCCTTAGGAAAAGGGTTCTTTCGTGAATCAGCTGGCTTAGCAAGCAGAAATCATAGGATTTTTTGGGCTGGGTTTTACAGACTGAGCATGGTCTCCAGAATTAGAATTCAGTTGCGCTCTGTAGGACATAACCTGAAAATCATAAAAAGAAAAGAACATATTTCTTGATTGAACAGTTTCGGTTCAGCACTGTCAACAAAATTTTACATGTCTGATTGATTCATTTTAGCCCTGGAGTACATGCAATAGATTTTCACTGCTGAAGATTAAGAAGTAACAATAAATATCACTTACTTGGCCTAAGGGCATGCACTAAGAATTTTCTTTGTTTTCCAATGGGCAAACATTGCCGCATTAGCTTCAAAAGTTATTTCACCTGTTCTTTGGGGTGAGAACTTTCCTTCTGTGCTATTGGAAACAGTGGATGTAACTTTAGAAAGGAGTTTACTAGAACTAAAGAGCTTTAAGATCTCAGCAAGGGAAACTATGTGTTTGTAAATTATAAACCTGATGTTTTTCTGTTGCATATTTTTTTACTGCAACTGGTCGTGCACTGCTGCAGCAACATGTGAAAGAGTTGATCTGAGGCAAAAATCCTAAAAAAGTGGTACCATCTGCCAACTGATTTTACTGAGAATTGGGAAATTATCACCCTTTGGGCAATGAGATTTTTTTTTAATTCGTCAGACCTAGCTTTAAAACACCAAAAATGCCAGAATACAGTATTTTCCATGCAATTTAGTCTGTTTTTATTAAAAGAAAAAAGAAAAAAAAAACAAACCTTGATCCACCTGAATTCTGGAATTTCAAGGTTTTTTTTCTGTGATAAGTCCCAAATGGATCACATACCACTAGCAGCCAGATCCTTTGTCTTTTAGAAATCAGTTCGTGCTTCATAGTATCATATGACATGACCAATGGGACCAGGAATAAATGAATACAAACCCAGCTACATCTTCATAATATTCTCTCTCCTCTCCCTCTTTTGTTTTTTTAAGAGCTGGAGCTTGAAAAGCAGTTTTCAATCCAGACTTTATTTGCTGCAACACATTGAAAATCAGTTGCCTCCATTGAGCGACCTTGTGCACACCAAGAATATGATTTGTGGTTGCTGAGACATAGAGATTTGATGACTTCAAAAAAATTATTAATATGTGTGGGCTAAATTTCATGCTGCTTTTGGATTACTGTGTGTCTCAGTACCCTGAGAGATACAGCCGTTGTCACTTCAAGTGTCCTTAGGCAACTACATGCAGGGTGGCACCCTGCTGTTTATTAGCGGTGGCAAAGGTCTTGCTGTAGTGGTCATTACTCAAAATTTTATAATGTAAAGAAGGAAATGGTGGAATGATGGAGTGGGAGGCCCTGCATGAACCTGTAATTGTTGTCTATCCCTGCCTCTGGGAGAGAAGAAAGGGAAGATTCTTGCAAAAGCAAGCTAAAAATGGGGGGAAAACAATTAGCTTTCTCAGCATCCCAGTGAAGATTTCACCTTGGTTTTCCAAGAGTTTCTTCCCAATATCTTACCCTGGACACTTACCCAGCAACCAGATGTCAGTTCTGGTGGGACAGGTTCTTCTTCCACTCTGGTGTAATCTGGAAGCATGCTGATAAAATTAATAGTATTTTGCTTTTGTCACTTTGAGAGCTACATATATGCTGATTCTACAAGATACTATGTCTAGTTTGTATACCTGAGTAGACCTATTAAGATCAGTCAATTTACTCAGACACTTAAAATTAGGCTCAAAAGTAGTACTTTGCTGAACCATGTCTCAAGTGAAGTGAATTAAAACAAAATTTGACTTTACAGTTGCTGATTTTTCAAAGCCCCAGTCAGGAAAAAATGGATTAGTGATTCTTGTCTTGTTTTATTCTGCAGTGAACAGTAGGCTATAACAAAAATCTGAATGGTTACTGTATAATTGTGAACCAGATATGAGGTTCCGGTTTCAGTCACTGATACTCTCTGTTCTGTCCAAGTTTGATAGCAAAACAGTGAAACTTTTTATCTTTGAGCAAATTGCAAGAGCAAACTTCACATAGACTGAAGTGTCTTTTTCTTTTAGTGGAATCTGTGAGCTATCTAGAAAGGTACATATGAGCCTGGAAAACTGCAAGATGGAGTAACATGACATTCATGATAACTAAATAGCTTTCCTTAAGATACTGTTTCAGAGCCCTCATCTTCTGCTCATTCCAATGGAGAAAAAGCTTCAACCCAATGCAGTGGCAAAGTCACTGCATGGGTCAAATGTGTGAGGGCAGGAGGTACCAGAGCGTGGTTTATAGCTGGCACAGAACACTCCTGTTGTCTCTGATGGTGTCAGCTCTGTCCTGTTCCTCAGTGAATGTCTTGCTGTCACTATTTCCACCATGATGTCTGGGGAAGTATTTTGTTCATATCTTGTTTTTTTACCGGGGATTTCCCCTAAATTTATTTCACCATCACCTTCCCTTTCAGAGGAGGGGAAAATAAAGTTGTTACTTTGTCCTTGCCTCATTCCTACCACAAAAGAACTTGTTGCTGGATTCTGTCTGAGATAATCTAATGCCATTCCCAGAGAATGCACTCACAGTTCCCTTGAGTTCAAGAATAACAATTAAATACCATGTTCTGCTGGAGAGTTAATGTGTATGTAATTTTCTACTTTTTCTTTCCTTTATGGTCTCATATGATCTATTGCTCTGCAGGGACAGAGATCACTTGTATGTGAGAAAGAGAACAAGCAATTGCTTATTGATGTAACAGAAGCAAATGAAGATAATGTGAAGTGCAGGTAAAGGAGAGCATCTTTCTGAAAGATATGCAGAACCCCTTCTGCTTCTTCTGAGGCAAATGTTGCCAGTTACTTGCCCAAAGGTAGGTCTGAAAATGTATGACTAGAGTGAAAGTTCAGAATATGAGTAATTAAGGAAGTCTTCATCAGGACCGTTCTTATTTCATCTCTCTTCTGTTTCAATGGTTTTTGTTTCCTTTCCACAAAGATGACAACAGCTCTTAATGCTGGTAAAACAAAGCTTGGCAGAGTCACAAGCAAGATATCTAGTTCAGGGACTTCACTGAGCCTGAGCTTCTCACTTATCTTGCAGGTATGTGATGATTTTTCTTAAGCTGGACTGACCACCTCTGCTAATAAAGACAAAAGCAATTTCTAATTGTGGTTATGTCTGTGTTTGGATAAAAATAATAATTCTATTTAAGAGGGCTTTTGTGAGCAGACTATATATATATATATGTACACACATATACTGGTCTGCTGCTGTAGAAGAGTTTATTAGATCAGGCTGGTGTCATATTAACTGTGACTACAAGGTCTTAGCTTGATGTGAAGTACAGAGCAAAGTCACCTGCTGCACAAGCATAACCTTAAGCCAGGGCTGTCAAACTCATTTTCACCAGTGGCCACATCAGCCTCACGGTTGCCTCCAAAGGGCCGCATGCAATTTTAGGACTATATAAAGTAACTACTCCTACTCCTAGGAGTCCTGCCTTAAGTGCTCAGAGTCAAATCCTTCAATATGACAGAGTCACCCCTGTGGGGAGTGACCATGGATCATGTCCACCTCTGTCTTGTCCCATTTCTAACCTGGAATACCTGTGTGCTACCAGTCCCTGGATGGTAGTACCTCCTGAAAAGAGAATTTCCCCCCTAGTCAGAGGGTGGGGATCTTAGCCTGGGGTGCTCTTGAGTTCAGCCCAAACTCTGTCAAACACAGAAGATACCAGAGGCATTTTGAGAGCAATCTCTGGTTTTCTTTAATTGACTCATTGTTTATAATAATTTGTCATATTAGTTTTGGTTAGCTATTTTTAATCGTTTATCGCACAGCTGAGCAAATTAATCTTTGTTCATATACAGGGCATCACAGTGCTCATTTTATAGCATTAGAAATTTTAAAGGGAATAAGAGTAAGTAGCTAAAAGGTTGTGCCTTCTCAACCACTAATATAATAAAATTCACCTGAGACCTGATGGCTGTAATATATTATTGTATAGCACCCTATTGTTCTATATTTAGAGAGGAAAAAAAAAAAGAAAAAAAAATAAGATTCCCATAACTAGTTCATGAGTCCAGATCTAAATAAACCAGGCACTTGTGGGACTGAGAAAGATTAAGCATTACAGAAAAGGATCTGGAAGGCCGTTAAAGAATTTTAGCAGAGCAAGAAATGAAATCCAAGCATCCCATGTCTCACACATTTTTGATAAGATGAATACTGATTAATTTTCTGTTGCTCTAGCTTATATTGCACTGTTTGCAGTACGTTTCTGCACAAGACCCTGTGCATATGTTTTCCTCTACAACTTTTATATAAATCAGAATGTTCAGATCCTAGATCCCTTCCACCTTTCAGACCCATCTTCAGATATTCAGCAGGACTGCTTCATAACTTTGCATTTTTACTTTTCTGCAAGTGTCCTCCGGGAAAGCACATGTCACTCTGAGCCACCCTGACAACGGCTGAATCATGCTTTGTTTCACATTGCACTGAATAATTTGTAAAGCAGCTCACATGTCATTGTTTATCTGAAAAAATTATTAAAAACAAAAACAATTCTGCCAGTCAGAGGGTATATCTAATAATACAAAACTGAAGCACTGGCCAAACTCTTTCTATGTGATAATTAGGAGCTAAACATTTTTATATTTGTCTCATAGATTTGTTACATGCAAAGTTTCTGCCTAATAGGTTCCTTTAGAATCAATATTTACAATAAAGGCTCATTCATGTGTTGTTTTCTAGTTCTTGACAAGATGACAAAAATATTTAAAATAAACTAGCAAGGAATGCAAAGTGTCAGGATGACTTTTTCAATCAATAATATTTCTTGGTAAAATGAATTAATGCTTTGGGACACATTATTTTTACAAATATCAAGCACTTATCTGACATCCAGATAGTGTAACTCCACTGTGTTTACCAGCAAACTTGTAAAACATTTCTATGCCCAAGAAATACATTAAAAAAGATAATTTTAGCCTGGTTTGGACACCTGTGATTTGGGGCACTTGATGCATTATGTAGAGCCTGCAAACTCAAGGCAGTTTATTGAAATATTTATTTTCACTGATGCCGAAATGATGCCTAGTATTGTTGCTGCTGATGGCTCTAGTAATGTGGTAAGATATCACTGAAAGGGTGCAGTGTAAGAACTGGGGCAGACCAGAGCTAAATACATGGGCAAGTCACTATTTGTCTCAATAATGTACAAATAACTTCAGAGAATCGATTGACATTATTTCTATGTGCCCTACATGAGAAGTACAATGATTACAAACTTAATAAAAGATAAAGACCAAAGCCTTCTTTCCCGTTGAATATTAAACTGGACTCTCACTACTCAGAAAATCTCAACGCTCTAAATAGCATGCCGTCTCCATGGCAATGTGCAGCCCAATTTTAAACTTTTCAACACACAAAAATGGTAATTTATTTGTTTTAAATGTTCCCGCAGTCTTCATAGCTATGAAAGCCTCAGGATCGGGCGCTTTCCGGGAGCAGTGGATCCGCCAGGTAAAAGATTGGGTGAACTGCCAGCAAGTGCCCGACCTGAAGGTCATTGTTGCCTAATTATATTATTATTTCCTGTCAGCTCAGCTTGTGAAGTGGCACTCAAAGCATTAGGGAGTCAGCACACTTGGAACATTCAAAGAAATTTTGTTTCTTTTGTTCTTGATGTTAAGGACTTTGCAAATGAATGCAGCCTGTCATGAAGCAGAGGCATAATAAATCCTGTGCGCAGAGTGCCTGACTCTCAGAGCTACTACGTTTACAACCTTTGGGTTTTTTTAAATTTGTAATAAGGGCACATGTTTTCAGCTCCTTAAGGAAGCAAGGCAATAAGTTTATATTTCCAGCATTCTTTTTATATTGTTTAATCCTTTGATAGCTTGGCTTTTTGCTGTAAAATCATTGGCCTTGAGACTGTCAGAGCCCTGCCTGGCAGAGTGCTAAGCATTTTGGTTTCAATCCAACAGAGCACTCAGGCAGATGTTCAGCTTCAAGTACGCAGGTAATTTCTACTGGAGGCTAGAAAAAAAATAAAAGTCTTGTCCTAACCTCAGAGCCTTTTGTGTTTTTTCTTAACTAGAACTGGAGCATTTAGTACCTATGGGATTGAACCTATGGATCAGCAATTCCTAAATTTTGAGCTCTGAAAAGAGCTTGAAAGCCATTCAACTTTGCTTGATATTTTGACTGGTAATGGGGTTGTCACCCTTTACAGTTTAATAATTTCATACAACAGAAATTAGGGTACTGCCGTGATATTTTAGGGGCCAAGAAAGTGTGAACATGTATTGCAAATTCATATAATTTAGGACCAGTCTTTAAGATGTACATATTGTGGATAAGAGGGTTAGTTCATTCACTAAAACGACCTGCATCAACACAACCTTTCTTAAAATATGCTCAACTGAAGTGGGCTAATGCCCACTAATATGTCTGGGCCACAATAGTAAATACACCCAAAGTGAAGTCAAAGCTTAAATTGTGTTTAATTGTCTTTCTGAATTCCACACAAATTCTTGGACAGGGCAGGCTTACCTTCAAAATGTGATAAAAAGCTTTGTAGAGTAAGTTTAGTTACAATTTATAGTTGATGGGGTTTTGATCTGAGACAGGAAAGTGATGATTCCATGACTGGTACCTACAACATGCTTGGCTTTTCTGTGAGGGGATTCTCTGACTGTGATTCACAGACCAGTACAGGGAACTCTTCTGTGGTTTGCACAGTTTCTTTGGAAAACTGAGATGTGGGACACTGAGGCTGGGAAAGAATTGTTAACAGTGTTGGCTCTGGGTACCAATAGCACCAGCCATCATGGAATGGGTTACAGAGTCAACACTGCAGAACAAGCCACATCCATGGAGTTTGGTGATTCCCCATCCATTGCCATGACATTATGCAGGTTTCTTTTATTCTCCCTTAGGCATTCAGTCTTCAAAAACTGAGAACATATTAATACATCTTTGGGAGATAAAGTTGCAACAGAGTTCTGAACAAACTGAACCTGGAAATGCTTCTGTCTCAGCTGGCTGAATGATGTGGTGGCCTTGGAAAATGACACACTCTGCAGGCTGGCTCTGGAGGAAACGAAGATGCAGAAATAGAAGAGCTTTGAACATATGGGAAAACAATGAGAAACAGCTTTAAAATGCTTACCCATCTCCTTCAAATATTCACACTGGACAACAGGGATATATATGAGCTGTAAAGAGAGGTACTTCCCCAAGAGTATGTTTAATTTTATTTTTATAATTAGCCTCATTGGAGCATGAAACCTGTGACATCTGGACTTGGAGGGAGACTTGTCATTATAACTGAGCAAAACAAGGATTCAGGTTTATTGTGCTACTTATTCATAATGCAGATCTCAGTATGGGTAAAGACAGAGCTTATAGGAGGACTTCTAATTTACCTTGAGTCTTATTATTTGCATATGGGAAAAGAAGCCCAGGCACACACCATGAAACCTTCTCATAAGGCTGGAAGGAACATTCACAGTCCATTATCCTTCTCAATAAAGGAAAAACTGTACAAAGCCACTACATTTCTGAAATCCTAGAATAAAAAACTGGCCATGGATTTCCTGGGAATGCTGCTATGTTTTCTCAAGTGACTTGTTTTCTTAAACTATGAAGTCACTAAATTCTCTGACACTAGATGTCGTGACTAATACTTTCCTTATTTTTGTCAGCTAGTTCTATTAGAGAAAGGACTTAGATAAACTGGGGCCAGCCCTTTCTATTCTCAAGTATTACCTTTTTCACTGTAGTTGATGCTACATTTGTTATAATGCTATGAAGCAAGTCTGAAGAGCTTTGCAAAGACGTTAAAACTGATAGAAGTCATTATTTTTCCTATAATGAGAACAGAAGCTGGCATTTAATCCATTGGAATAGCCAGATACCATCAACTGAGCCTTCTGAAAACAAATTCTATAATCTATATCATTTACAAATAGATGAACAAGAGATCTGGCCTTCTTTCTTGGATATATACAGTGAAAGGACATATATGCAAACAGATTAAAACAATATCAGAAAAGCCAGAAACAGGCTACATCTTTTAAAACTATTCACTGGATTTGAATGCTTGTGGATAGATCATATTAGAAAACAGGCATGAACAGAACAGAGATGGATCCATATCAACCCACAGAGACATTTAGAACACTTGCAAGATACCATTCCTGTAACTCCACTCCTTATTTTTGTGTTCATGTCATTCTAGACAAAGCTGTATTTCTATAGACGTAGTAATGGCAATTATTTGAGAAATTAATGTGGCAAGGAAATACGTATCTCTGAGATGCTGACCATGTTCCCTACAGATAAACTGGTGGCCTTGTGTTTTGTATGCTAAGGTGGGTGCTTGTAACATTCTAGTTCATAAGCAGAGATGTGAAACCTAATTTTTTATTATCTGTCATTTTTCCTCATAGCAACGAAGTGAACTCCCTCCCTTGCCCAAGCTGCAATATGAATGCATATTCACAGACCAGTGAAGCACTTGTGATGAGCCCATGCCAAGATGTCACTCAAGGACCTGGGAAACTTGCCAAAAAACTGTTCTTGTGTTGGGCTAATTAACTCTTGGCATATTTGTAATTGTCCCTATTAGTTAGGGGCATATGTTGGGAGCAGCACTAAAAAAATGGTGATAGGAAACCAGATAAAAGGGAACATTAGGGACTACCTGTATTAGAAAATATCATCAAAATTATTAACCAGAACTACAATAAAACTGGCAGGGCAATCAGCACAGTCAAACCTATGGTGTTTAGCATCACTTCAGGTTACTGCTATGTATAAACTTGACCAGCTGGCAAGGTTGTAAATGTGACCATCCTTCTTTTCACCCAATACTCTGTGTGGTGCCTGGTAGCATATGCTGTAACATCATGGGATTTCCTGTGAAGACGTGCCCTCTAGTTCTAGACAACTGTTAGTGGCACTCATAAAAAAGGCATCATGAGCAGTTTAGTGTCCTGACCCGGCACAAATGCTAATGGCAGATGCTGGTGGCCTCTAGTGAGGAAATAGCTGTCTGCTCTAGACAAATTTACTGGAAAAAAGGAGCATCAAATTCATTTTTTACTGATGGGTGCATGAATCAATTCCAACCCACACGAAGCAAAAGGAAATTGGCTAAGAACATGGTAAATCAACATTTTAGTTTATAAGTCACCAAAATGATCACAAATTATTATGATGATTCTTTACTCTTCATAATTACATTTGTGAGTTTGATTCAAACCTCAGTGAAGTCAAAGCAAGACATACATTAATTTCAGTGTGCTTTGGGTAGGATGAAAGAAAAAACTATCGTGTGTTCTGTAAAACAAAATGTGTAATACACCCCAGGAGCCTTAGTCTGAAACTTAATGCACATGAGTAACTCCCCTCACATGGACAGTTCTACTATATGAACACATACAGCTGCATGCTCTGCCCACCCCATACAGCAGCAACCCAAATTCTTGTTTCTTGCTCATCATCCTTGGTTATTTGTTTGTAGCTTGAAAATTAGGCAATTAGGCAAAATTAGGCAATTTATAAATGACTCCTTTCTCTGAATATTACCTAGAAATGTAGAACTCAAAGCACTACAACCATGGAAATGAAACTAACTGCCCACTTGCATCATGCACTAAACATTTCCACAAAAGCAAAACATATTTGTCTTTTGCTCATTACAAGCATATTTTTTCTGACTGTATAAAAGTACATCTGCTTAGACTTGCCCAGTGCTTAGCCCAGCTTGACGAGCATATTATGCTCTCAGTAGCTTGCTGCTGACTCCTTGGAGGTATGTTTTCATGGATGTTTTTTTCAAAGCCTGTCTAATATGTTGCGTGACTGTTTTTTGTTACATGTTCAGCTGTGTCAGAATTCTGGCATTTGCCACACCAGCAGCAGAAATATGAATAAAAATGAAGTATGAGGATAAATATGCTTGTAGCAGAAGGAGTCAGCCCTAACATTAGGGCATGTTACATGTCCAGTCAAAAAGGATAACCCACCACATGCAGAGAATATAACAAGACACTCATGATTTGTGAAAACAGGAGGGGGCTGATAGTGCCCTGCATGTAGATAGGAACCTAGCAGAATATTTTCTGGTCTCTTTAGTGGGTGGCATATCTTTAAGAACTTCTACTTTCTTTCCCTCCATTTCCTCCAAGATATGGATCGTATTTTATAGCTCAGAAATAGTAGCCTTAGATTAAATTTGTATATAGTGATTTTTTAAACTTAGATATGAAAAACAAACAAACAAAAACAAACAACAAAACAAGCAAACAGAAAACATACAGTGTTTCAAATGCCTTTTTTTGTGCTCCTATATAATTTATATCAGATTTGTTATACTGAATCTTCTCCATTTCATCAGTGTAAGACTATAACTGACCACTGTGGCATGGTGTGTTTTAGGTAGACGAGATATGCACTGTTATTAAGATGTCAGGATGACCAAGAGTCAGAGAAATTAAATTTCATCCTTTCTACAGAGAACAGTGGCTTGACTGCTACACAACTTGATGCTTAGCCTATTGCATATGCAGTAGACTCATACCAACCTTTTGCAACAAAACCAAGCTGTGCCAATTTTAATTCTGTGAGATCTACCTCATCCATTCAAACTCTGTATTAATTAGGCTTAAACCATCTCTCATGATTTGACAAGGCAATATGTTCATTGAAATCACTTTCCTCAAGTCAGTATTTCACCTCTTGGTGTCTCCAATTAGCACTTTAAATAAGAAGTGAAGAAGAACAGAGCAAAAAATGGAACTTTACTGAACATGAAAATTTTCCACTGAAATATGCATGCGTATGATAGAAAATTCCACATCCTTCAGATAGAACTGGGGTTCATTGTAAAGCTTTCTGCATATGGATATATAGAACAAAATTTGGAGTTCTTTGTACAAGTTACAGCCTGTACAAATACAAAATACAAAACCACCACTTGCTGACCTAAAATCCTTTATCTGTTTCTGTATTTCCTTTGCCCCCAGCCTCATCTGTGATGTTCCAGATGTCAATGCCATGGTTCTGCAAAAGCTAAAAGGAACAGGGAGAAGTAATGACAGAGCTGGCAACATCTTGGAGGCCTCTGAAATGGATCTATAGCTCAGGTGGAGCATCCTGCCCTACCAAAACTTTTAGAAGCACTTCTGTCCCACACCTCTGTGTTTGGGCTCAGCCCAGAAACTTCCAGTGAAACCTGGGAGAAGAGTACTGAGCTTCCACTGATTTCTAGGGAGCCCATCTCTGAGGTGTGGCCCAGTAGGTCCTCTGGGTCATGACAAACTGACGATACTCAACATCCCCCGCTCTGGGAGAAGAGAGAAGTGGGGACTGATGTTGGGGAAACAGGGTGTTATCATGCTATATTTCATGTAACTCGATGGGATTACTGCCATGAGTCCTATAAAAGTAATTGCAAAGTTGTGAGAATAAATCCCCTTGCAAATGCTTGAAAACATTTATTTTATGTCACCTTAACAAATCCTGCTCTGTTGTAACTGGATGTTTATAGATGATGAGAGAAAGACTGCTTCGTTAAGCCACCCAGCCTTTATGAAGTGTTGCAACACAAGCAGAGCAATCATAACCCTGCTGTGACAAATCAGAGCCTAATGAATGAACGAAATTATTACAGGTATGTCCCAAACCAGGCTAACTAATTATTATAGCTGTCTGACTTAAGCAGTAGCATTCTGTCCCTGTTTCTCATACCTGTAGTTAGAATGACTTTTTATTCCCATTTCCTTATAGATGGCACTGCACTTGAACAATAACATCAATACCTAATCTACTGGCAGAGTGGGCTGCATTACACATGACTTTGTACCTGCTATAGTCAGATGGCACAGAAAGCAAGCTGGAATTGCCCTCTGCTGTGGAGGTCAGGCTGAGAGAGCTGCCTCACATCTAAATGAACTGTGGTGTCAGCAGTGAGTGAACCTCATGCAAGTCGTCCTGGCTTGGATACACATTGGCTTTGTGTAACATTGCAGTCTCACTTTTTTTCACTTCTTACCTTCCTCTTAAGTCCAGTTGGTTTGAAGATATATTATTTAAAAGGACCGATCTTCCAGTAGACCATACCCTTCTGCAAGATATGGTACAATTTGCTTGTCTTCAGATCCAGTTTTATTTGAGTAATCAGACATAGAGGTAGTCTCACTTTACTTTAGGTAAGCATGCAATAGGGAGCTGAGAGGGAAAGATGTGTTCATTGGCAAGAGAGGTAGGATGGCCATTAAATGGGGCTGGTAAGGGGCTGTATATGTTTGAGGCACCACACATGCTGTCTGCAGATGATGGTGTGAGGGCAAGTTTTCCCTTTATAGAGCTGAGGTGCTTGCAAAGCCATACAAAGGGGTTGTTGGATTAACTCCTTCATATTTCCCAGAACTGTGTGTAACCATCCAGCTACTCAGCCAAAATTTTTTGTCTGCTCATTTATAACAGCTAGTTCACATATCATATGTTGTTTTTCCCAGACCATCATTTTTTGTTGCTTCATGTCTTGAGTAAAAAAAGTAGAAAGGAAATTCTACCAAATCTTCATGTATCTCCTTTTGCAGCACATGGAGAACACTGGGTGCAAAGCCTCCCAGGGGGATGTGATGTTGATTCATTTCATCTGAACCTGAATTTGGAAGCATTGGAGGTTCAGACACTCACCTCTGAATTTCTTTGATGAAAAAATGACTTAATTTTAAAGATTAAAGGTCAGACTGTGTCATCAGTTTAATTGAATTTGGCTGTGGCCACTTAAACTTTCATTTATAATAGGAAAGGCCAGTTTAGGGTGTTTTTAATCACTCTCAAAACTCATAAACAGAGGCAAAAAAGTTTCTGCTGTAAGTCAGTGAAAATCAGTGAGGACCACAGCCCAAGACACAGCTTAAGGAAGATTAACCCCAAAGCTTCCCCTTTGAGAGGAAAAAGAAAACAAACTATCAAAGCCACACCTAATGTGTTTGAGGTTCAAAACCTCAGTGCTGTGGAAGCTTTCAACTTTTGTTTCCAAATGTCAGCTGAGACAGCCATAGCTATCAATTTCATTGCATTCTATATCATGGTATTAGGTATAGTTAAGGGAGTGTGGAAGTTAAAGAATTTGTTCTCCCCTGGGACACTTCAATGGGAGAACAGGCTCCCCTGATTTCTGTTTCATCCTTAATTGCTTCTGAAATTACTTTGATGTGTGTAAAACTGTATCTGTTTCATGTGTCATGGAATCATATTCTTGCTCAATGTATTGCTGCTTATTTTTGGACACAGAGTAGAGAAATTTTACGTACAGAGTTATTCATCCTGCCAAAAGAAAAAAAAATCTGTAACAATTCTTAGGGAATACATTTTTGCAGTTAGCAACATACAACTGACCTACCATAGTGAAACAAGAAAATAACTGTACTATCATGGTTTTACTGATGGGTAGAAGAAGAACAAAATTGAAGATGTCTGCCTTGCCGTTTCCCAACAGACTTCTTTAACCTAAAAATAGTTCATTTGGAATGATTTCAGCTATTGAGGCACGAAGCAGAGAGACCTATTTTGGGAAGCTAAACAACAGTTTTGACAGCTGTTAACGTGACTTGCACGTTGCCAGTACAGTATACCTAAGTTTGCAGGTGACGAATCCCTGGGCACAGTCCCAGGCTTTCAATACTTTTGGTACAGCAGGGTTTTTCTGGGCTTAGGCTGCAGCCAGGGCAAGTTCAGGATTGATGCCAGATGGATTCCTGGGCTGTGTCTCCCTTTCAGACACCTGTAGCCCTGCCCTATTGATTCCTGATATGGGAGCAGGGAGGTTGGCGTGGATCAGGTAATGCTACAGTGCACTGTTGTTTTCCTGTGTTTTGAATGAGGTATTTCTAAACAACCTCTTTCCTAGTGAATCGCCCTACCATAGGAATACCTATATCAGTACCAACTGTATAAACCCCACAGGGATGAGAACAGCATGGGAGTAATACCTAATTAAAACTGCAACAAAGTAGGTCAGCTAATATTTCACAAACAGCAGCAAGTGCTCTAATTGTTAATAGTTCAGAGTTCCTGTACTTACTCTGAGCAATAAAAAATATATATATTGCCTAGAAATGCAATGAAAGTGCAAGCAGAAAACACATGCCACAGTGGATTACAATTATAAATATTCATGGCATCTAGTGAGTGCTGTACCTTAACTCCTGACAGTAAATCCAGCAGTAGATTAATGTCGTTACTCCCACCCTTTTTCAAGATTGCAGGAGGATTGTCAGAAGAGGGTTAAGTAGTTCTAGGTGGAAGAGCAGATGAAAAAGCCCTGCTTTCAGTCAAAATAAAATAAGAACATTTTAAAGAAATGTAATCCTGCCCTCAGATGCCACAACTGCTTATAATATAATTTATCATTATTGCTTATAATATCATATTATTTTCAAAAGTCCCAAGTTCAGACTTTAGCCAAGTCTTCTGGTGCTTACTGACCTGCAAAAGTAGGTGAAAAATCATAGAATCATTTAGATTGGAAAAGACCTTTAACATCATCATCATGTCCAACTGTTGACCTAACACTGCCAAGACCACCACTAAACCATGATTCAACCACTTCTCTAGGCAGCCTGTTTCAATGCCTGACAACCCTTTCCATGAAGAAACTTTTCCTAATATCCAACTTAAACCCTGGGTGCAACTTCAGGCCTCTTTTTTAAAAAAGATATATTATTTTATTGGGTTTTTTTTGTTTGTGTGTTTTTTTTTTCTCCAGGAGGTTATTAAGCCTCTCTGCAAACCTGGCACTTTGGTTGTAATGTGAGGTTTTGGAGCCTGATGATTATATTAGCTAATACGATTTTGTGGTTGGCTTGAGAAGCTTGCTTGAAACCAAAAAAAGGAAAAAAGAGAGTTGTCTGATAATTGGAAGAAGACTAGGCTTTGATCCTTTGATCTCTTTACTGCTTAGCACTTGATTACTCTGTTTAAATGATGCTGATTTACATTAGAAGGGGAATTGGGCCTCAAAGAAGGTGTAACATGCTAGAGCTAGTGGCATTCTCAAGGTGAAGTAAGCCTGCTTGTACTGCATCCACACCTGACCCTGCAGTGATTCTGCTGACAGGGCAGCCCTTGGGTGGGAACAGAAACTGCTAACAGGTGGCATGAGGATTTGTTTTAAGTTAGAATCAATCAAAAGAGGTTGTGTTGTAATGAGGGAGTGTGTGGCCTTTCTTTTCTTCTCTCTATGGGTTGTAAGTTTTTGAATTGCTACTCTGTTCTTTGTCTAGAGTCAGTGGTGTTGTATTACATTCAGTAATATCATTGAGGTAAGTGTGGCATGAATCGTGTATGCAGAGGAGGAAGACTTTAAAATGAAGTATTTGAAGGAAAATACCTACCAGCAATACAGGTGTCCTTGTAATGCTTTGGTTTCTGCGAAGCTCTGTGTTAGAAGCTTTACCAGGGAAAGGTGTGTTTTGCTAGAAGCTGGTCAAGGGACTTGTGGTTTCCTTGGTGACCTGAAGTTGTAGGTTTGGTCCCTCTCGATTCACCCAATATTTGGTCAGCCATAACAAGAAAGTTCCTTATGAAGGAGGGGAAGACTCTGACTGTAAATTCAGGTTAGATTACATATGCAAGCTAGAGGCTGAAAGCTGTGTGGACACACAGGTAGTGACTGAGCTGAATTTGCTGTAAGAAAGCACAGGATTCAGCACAGCTTCGGGATTCGCAGCAGTCCTTTACTTCTGATGGATGCACCCTGACCCTGTAAAACTCCAACAAGACTATATATGTGACAAAAGAGTCTGGATCTAAAGCCGTAGAGAGCTTATGGTGAAAAAATACTTATAATGTAACAAGGTGGATGGATGATGGCAGAGCGGTGGATGTGATCTACCTTGACTTCAGTAAAGCCTTTGACACAGTCTCCCACAGCATCCTCACAGCTAAGTTGAGGAGGTGTGGTCTAGACAATAGAGTAGTGAGGTGGGTTGCAAACTGGCTTAGGGAGAGAAGCCAGAGAGTGGTAGTCAATGGTGCGGAGTCTAGTTGGAGGCCAGTATCTAGTGGAGTGCCCCAGGGGTCAGTACTGGGGCCAGTATTATTCAATATATTCATTAACGATTTAGACGAGGGAATAGAGTGTACTATCAGCAAGTTTGCTGATGACACCAAGCTGGGAGGAGTGGCTGACACGCCAGAAGGCTGTGCTGCCATCCAGCGGGACCTGGACAGGCTGGAGAGTTGGGCGGGGAATAACCTAATGAAATTTAACAAGGGAAAGTGTAAAGTCCTGCATCTGGGCAGGAACAACCCCAGGTCCCAGTATAGGTTGGGAAATTCCATATTAGAGAGCAGTGTAGGGGAAAGGGACCTGGGGGTCCTGGTGGACAACAGGATGACCATGAGCCAGCACTGTGCCCTTGTGGCCAGGAAGGCCAATGGCATCCTGGGGTGTATTACAAGGGGCATGGTTAGTAAACTGAGAGAGGTCCTCCTTCCCCTCTACTCCGCCCTGGTGAGACCACATCTGGAATATTGTGTCCAGTTCTGGGCCCCTCAGTTCAAGAAGGAGGACAGGGAACTGCTGGAGAGGGTTCAGCATAGGGCAACAAAGATGATTAAGGGAGTGGAGCACCTCCCTTATGAAGAAAGGCTGAGGGAGCTGGGTCTCTTTAGTTTGGAGAAGAGGAGACTGAGGGGTGACCTTATTAATGTTTATAAATATATAAAGGGTGAGTGCCATGAGGATGGAGCCAGGCTCTTCTCGGTGGCAAACAATGATAGGACAAGGGGTAATGGGATCAAGCTGGAACACAAGAGGTTCCACTTAAATTTGAGAAAAAACTTCTTCTCCGTGAGGGTGACAGAGCACTGGAACAGGCTGCCCAGGGAGGTTGTGGAGTGTCCTTCTCTGGAGACATTCAAAACCTGCCTGGACATGTTCCTGTGCGACCTCACCTAGGCGTTCCTGCTCCAGCAGGGGGATTGGACTAGGTGATCTTTTGAGGTCCCTTCCAATCCCAAACATACTGTGATTCTCTGAAACATGACCAAGACAAGGCAGGAGGCATATGCCAAGTAGCTCAGACTGGGCAGTTTCAGGTAGGTACAAACGCTATGAATAGTCGAGTAGGTAGATATCTTGTGAGCATAGGCAGCTTCAGATTTTAGCAGCAACTCAGCAGGGATTTTCTGAATCACTGTTTGAATTCAGGAGCCCCAATGTACCTGCATCCTATTTTAGAAGATGATATCTTTCAAAGGCTTAGTTCTGAACCCCTCTGAGCTTTGAGTCTTCATCTTTAAAATGATGACTACAATATGCCTTCTGTCATGGCTGTAGTGTAGTCTACCCAGACTACAGGTGCTAGCCCACAGCATCACCAGCATGTTGGAACTCTAAATTCCTCATGTAAATATAGTAACAGTACATGCAGGGTCTCAAGGCTGAAGCATTTATATTTCGTTAAAATGACCCACATTTAAAGTGAATAAGATAGAGCCATTCACACACTAATGAGAAGAAATCGCCTCAGCCAATCGCAGTGTGCAAGCTATTGTGCCTGTTTTATAAATGAGATTAATGACTCAATTTGCAGTAAATGCTTCAGCAAGGAGAAACTTATTTTGTTATACTAATTGTGTCACATATGTGCCTCAAAACACCAACTGTGCAAAACTGGATTTTCCTGTGGTGTGCAAGATGGCTGGCCTCTCTGGTTTTATTAATGCCATTGTTCCAGTTTTTTGCTGCAACTGATCATTTTGATCTTTGTGTTTAATGCTGCAGTATAAAAGCTGATGCTGGTAAAAAATTGTGTCGTGTAATCCTCTCCATTAGTGAAAGGACAAGAGCCTCTTTCTAACATAAGCTATTCAACCCTCTTTTCCAAGCTATCATGAATGAAACTCCAATAATACTTATTTAGGCATACAGTTAGTTTTTAATCATAGTGACATGATGAATAGCTGCCAGAACCTTTAATTTACTCAATAGTTACTGTGATTGTAATGGGTGTTAAAAAAAAATTAACATTGTCCATTTATAGGGCAAACCGTCTTACTTTTAAGGAGTAAATTAATTTGGAGAGTGTCATCAAGTTGATCCTTACACCTACTTTTGCATGTTCCCATGCTCCTAATGGTTTTGTTAATGTAAGTGTGAGAAAACAGAATTTGCTGACAATGGACCAACATCTACAACCAGTGTAAATTAACGTTACCACACTGAAATCTGTAAGTTGCATTACACCAGCTAAAGTTGTGCCTTAATTTGCCCATTATTCATCCTGTTATTCTGGTTGTGATATTGAATACAATTGCCCTCATATTTTTTCATGCTTTTTACACCATTATAGTTCTGGCATCAAAGAAATTACTCAGAATTCACATGGGAGTTAATAAGAAAATTGCATCAAAAAATACCACATTGGGATTCTCTTTCTAATGACAAATTTAAGATATTTCCTTTACCCCTGACTTTTGTATGCAAATATATTTGAGAACTGTAGTGTAGGCTTGAACAGTTTGTTTGGCTGTAGAACTGTTTTTGTAAATCTGTTTCTATGCTTCATGCTTTGTTAAATGTGCTCTGATTTCAGCTGAAACTCATAGCAGTTGCTATATACATAGCTGCTGTCATAACATGAAGCTCTCTAACCATTTATAGAGAGAAAGGACAATGTTTGTTTAATTTTATGTCTTAGCAAAATGCTGAAATAATGAGCACTACCCCATTGTCTGGGCTGTATGTGCATTTCTAAAGTTGTCTTTGAAAAATCTGAAGTAGACACTTGTGCCTTTGAAGCCTGAAAAGAAACCCACAGTGCAAGAGCAGCCTCTTTGTTGCCCATTCTGAAAAACACTCAAAAATAGGGTTTCAGATTCCTTATTGAAAGTTAGCATGCCCCTCAGCTTCATCCTATCCTCCCATAACAGCAGTAAAAATGAATAGTTTGTGCTCTGTTATATTTAGGTGACAGTCTTGGACAATAAACTAGGTGTTACAGAGTTCAGGGGCTTTCACCAAGCGTGATGTATAGCCTACAGATGGCCCTGAGGATGGTGCATGGACAGTTCCTTCCTGTAGAATGGTTTGTAACTGAAACTCAAATGTAAGGATGTACGTGGCTGTGCTCATCATACCCATGTAGCACACAGCTGTGGAGCAGTGCTGTTACCCATCATGGAAGACATGAAGTTCATAGATGCAGCATGGACCCCTCTCAGGGTGGTGCAGTGCACGCCTTCTGCAGCCTTGTGACATTCTGTGAAGCAAAGAGGTTACAGAATTTCAAGATCCTGTGAGCATCTTTGTCTGTAAAATTTTGCTTATAAAACAGAGTGTTTATGCCATGTTGCCTTGCTTTATGGAAGAGCTTCACAGACTTGAATATTACTGTCACATTTCTTATATACTACTGTGCATAGTTAGTAGACTTCCCTGGTTTAGCAAGCCTCCGTGAAGGAAGAACTATATTAATGTGAAAGCCTAACCTCTTACACTGTTGGCATGGCATCAGCTGAAAATATGCCACAGAAATGCAATATGTTAAGTGTGTAATATTCTGACTGGCTTCTTATGGGAAAGACTTTAAGCTGAAAGGTTTTCCTTAACAGGGTGTGTGTATTTGTGTTCTGCTCTCTGGTGGTAGAGAGGGTTTTCAGAATACAAAGCTAACTTTAGGAATCATACGGTACACTGATTACATTGCACCATCTTTTTTGCACTCTTGATTCAAAATGCTTTGTATGGAGACAGCTGATTAGTAGTGGTGTAAAACAGAGATCAAAGAATGTGTAAGGATTTAATAAAGAGATTGGGATTAAGTTCCCCCCAGTATTTTACCTCACTAGCTCCCATCTCCCACTTCTGTACCATGGCGTGATAAAATCTGCATCCCCAAATTGGCATATAGGTTTGTGTTCCAACACCTCAACCTCATATGTTAATAGCAAGGAGAAGGAGATAAAATATAGTGCTGTGCAGAGTTAAGGAGTGTGTATTTTGTGCTCTGCTGCCTTAAACAATAGATTTTTCTCTACCTCGTAACCCCTTCCTGGGAGAGGTGATTTGATTGCAGTGTGATTGCAGCTGTCTCCATAAAGTCTCCTGGCCAAGACTAATTTTCTCCTTGTTAATGCCATAGTATTGGAAGGTGCTAGTTAATATAATGCTAAAAGCAATGTAGCAACTGAGATACTTGATTAAAAGAGTTCATGTATTATTATTATTGTATGGGAAATCTCAAGGGACACTTCATTTTTTAAATGAAGGTTTGTCAATAATAACTTTTTCATTTGCATTGAATTATAGATTCATAACATGAACAAATATACCAGATCTGTAAATCTACAAAGTCCTCTGGTCCTTGTGTTCTTGATGTAGACTATCAGGGGAGAAAGAAAGAAAAAAAAAAAAGAGGAAAGCAAACAAACAAAAACCACCCCCCTAAAAAAACTCCTACCAAATAAAAAACAAACACAAAAAACCACAAGCAAAAACAAAAAAAATAAACCCAAACCAAGATGAACTCATAATCCTTTTGCTCTCTTTGAATAATTTCAGTTGAGGATTATGTTATTTTTCCTACCCATCTTGCAGCCATAGCTGGCAGACTTCTTTCTGTTAGTCTCTGTGGCTTGCTCTCTCATTTCCTATATATTTCTTGGTTTCTGAGTGGATGCTATTATGGCACATCCAACCTTCGGTATAAATAGTTTATTCTGAAGGTTCAGTATGTTACAACATGCATGAAGCATCTTGCATTTATTTTTAATATTTCTACTTTCTGAGAGCTTTCTACATCCAAAGCTACTATCAGAAGGAACTGGCAATCTTCAAGCAGAAAAGAAAACTTTTAGACCATATCATTCTATTTTTCTAGCTATAAATGATACGCTTCTGGTGAAGAGTGGAACAAACAGTTATTATTTACCATTTTGAAGAACCTGGCTTGGAAGATGTGAAAATGTCTGTTTGCATCTCGTGTGAAGTCTCTGTAAGCAACTCCTGTGCTCACAAGCATGCGACTGGTGCTGAACCCTTATGGGAAGCCAATAAAATCAGTGAAATATCGAAGGGCAATTGGGTAACTGATAGCCATAAGTGATAAAATACTAAAAAGACATGTAGCTAGGGCAGCAGTAGCCAAAAGTTGCTTGGTGCTAGAGCACAACGGGGAGATGAACCCACTCCATATGACAGAGGGAAAGACAGTTCAGTCCTATGGGGGAAGGTCAGCTGATCTCTGCTGGTAGTGGTGAGGATGGTCATAGCTTTCTGTGCTGTCAAATGAGAGTTTGCTCCTTTCTTTCCTTCATGGTTCCTTCACAAACCTCATCTGGCACAAGAGGCTGCTAACAGCTAGGATTTAGAAATGTGCAAGAATTTAATTTTAGACAGGAGTTATTCAATGGGGACATTAATAGCGGTGGGAGCCTGTTCTCTTTTTTGAGGTGCTAGTAGTTTGGTAGGTTTTTTGTAGATCTTAGAAGTCTGGTTGACATACCATCCCTGAATTTATGTTGATTTAGTACTAAAACAATATTAGGATTAAAACCCAAGCAAACTTAAGTTATGTGAGACATATCAGACATGATAGTTTAAAATCTACCCTGTCTACAAATAACAGAGCAAATGGAGATAGGGGCATGACCTCTAGTAGCTTCCGCTAAAAACTGGAGCCTGACGCTCTTCAGTATTTCTATCAATGTGCTAGGCAGCAATGTAACCTTGTGATGACAAAATTAGAAGTGGACTTCATGGCTGCAAATCAGTCCTGAAACATGGAAAGTGATATGACAGCAACTGTTACAAGTTCAGTAGCTGGAATGCGAAGTTGAACTAATGCAATTTCAGAATAAGAGGGAGTTTTCCAGGCCCAAGGAATAGAAGGAACAAAGAAGGTGCTCCCTAGGAACATGATAATCAAATGCTGAGATAGTTTGCCTGATGAGTAGGCACTAGGAGTCTCTCAAATTCATTCCACAGAGTATTTTAGTCTGTACTGTCTGTGTGGATTAATGAGGAAGAAACCAAAATTTTCTGCTTCAGTTTGTGTGTTCATGATATTTTGGTTTTGAATTCAGCTAGTTAGTACTTTCAGTTAGTTGCTGAATCTTGTGCTTCAGTCAGTTGTCTGCAGGCCTTAAAGAGTGTGGGTTTTATGTTTTTTGTTTTTTGTTTTTTTTCACTTTTTTATTCCTCTTCCCCTGCCCCACCTGTGCCATTAAATGCACAACTACAGAGATGTAATCAGAGCTGGAAAGAGACCAGAACTCAAAGCCTGGATGGTTATGGATGGATGCTGCTCAGTCCATTATCTATCTCATCATTCTTAGCTACCTGGCTGGTATTTCTTTGTACATGCTCAGGATTAAATTCTAGTCTGTTTTAATTAGAGTTTTGGCTTGGTGAATGGGCTGTGCTGTCCAGCAGATCAGATTTTATAATGTAATGGTCTTTTCTGGTCTTAGCATCAACAAAGAGAGCTAGTACGGTCCCTACCAAATACTGCTGTGCTTATGTTGTTAAATTGCATTGGCTTCTACTAATATGTTTCATGAAAATGTCGCTGCTGAGCAGTACTATAGACTAATAGAGTTGCACTGAAATTAAAGATGTTACATCTGCTTAAAATAGGTGAGAATTTGGTCTGTAGTGTATGACATCTAACACAATATTGAAAAAACTAAAATCACCCAAGACTGAGGGCTATCAGATCACAACTGTAGTCCCTCTAAAATGCCAAGTGCAGATACTATGTCATGTCTCTTTTTTTTTTTTTTAAAAAAAAAAGTGGTTTTATACACAGAGTATAAAATAAAATGTCTTCTATATCTGTTTTTGCCAATACTGTTCTGACCTTGGCTTGATTGAACCAGCAAATTGAAGCTATATTTTTTCTTAAACCTTTCTGTAGACCAGGTCTAATTCATATTTCACTTGTGTTACTTTTATTCATTTGTTTCTACATTAACTTCAGTTAACTTACTCTAGACTTATGCTGGTCTGAGTGGAAACAGAATCAAGTCTACAGACTTGAGCTTCATTCATTGATTTTTAGAAATTCGTAGCTGCTTGCAAACAGCTCAGGCAAAATGAAGTAGAGAATGATGTTTGAAAATGTGGAGTTACTTTCAGGGTGTTTTCTTTTTATTTAGCTTTGTTTCTAGGAGATCAATCTTTTAATTACATTGTGCTTTCTTCCCAGTTGTGGGAATAGGTAACAATAAGCACGTTAGCACTGGCTATAGCCTTCTCTGCAGCATGTTGATGCTATGAAATGTGCTGATTCCCGTAGCTAACACTTTTATTCACTGACTGCATGCTTCTCTAAGTGAATCAGTACTTTCTAAATATAACGTTTGACTGGCTACTTGGAAAATCATTTCCCTATGCCTACCACATTTGTGGTTGATACAACCAGCAAATGCCATCAGCAGTGTGAGTCTAAAATGAACTACCCTGCTGGGCCTTTGCTTTCTGTATATTTGCTATGCTTTACTTGCCCCTGGCAAATTACAAATGATTGTAAGAAACATGACTTTTTGAGGGGAAAACAAGCCACAGCCTTAAAAAAAAAAAAAAAAAAAGAAAAAAGAGAACAATAAATAATCTGGGTAAATAGTCCTTGCCATGTTGAATTAAATACACCCACATTGCTGCACAAGCCACTTGTAGCACAGCATGGGCCTGATTTTTACTCTGCTGTGCTGCAATGACTTCACTGAAGCCCACAGGCCTGGTTTTGTGCAACACAAATCTCCATACAGCCAGAACTTCTTGTGGCACTGCCTGCACTTTGAAACCATGAACTGCTTGCCAGCTTTATTTTGGGAGCTGTTTAGACCCCAAAGCATGCCCAGTTGCTGTCAGTGAACAGTCATGCCTAAAGGCTTCTCCATCATTGTTGTGACTGAGTAACATTTTCTCAGGTCCCGTTGCTGGACAATATACAATGGTGTTAGTTTCACTGGTGCCAAGACCAATGAGTTAAACAAGGATGGCTATGTGGGAACACTGTGATAAATCCAAGCCACTCCTATATAGGCTGCTCTATGGGTACCAAACCTATTATGGATACGAAAGTTGTTATGAGCTACCACAGGCAATGGTACAGTACAAACCTACTGGTTAGATGCTAGCTTATGGAGTAGTATCGAGCTTCTTGAATGAATAACCTTTTCAGGATACAACTAGTATTCAACAGGCATGCCTATATGGCAAATGTTTGACGTGCAGAAGCCGCGTACACATTGTTTCTCTTCCTGACTGTGCCTGCAAAGAGTTTTTTGCGTAATCTGACTATGTATCACATGTAGGCAAGTCTGCCTGACATGAGAGAAGTCTAGACACTAAAGGAATCTCTGGAGAAAGCTGTGATTAAATCAGCAGAATTTACATGCAAGTGAAAATTGCTTAGCCAGTTGTACCATTCTTCTAGCAGCACCAGCCTGGTCCTTGAAGTTTATTGCCCACAACTGTGCATCGAGTTGCAATTGTTGGATTACTGAAGTTTTAAAAAAGTGAAGCTCCTGCGTCCTTGCTCCAAAGACAGGTTGTAGTTTTGCTTTCCTTGGTATTTCAGAAGGGGTGATATGCATATGGGCTGAATGAACTTTTATTGGTCATCTGCACTGTTTGTGTATCAACTTCTACTTCTGTATAGGTTTGCATAAGCCCAGAGGCACACTGAGAGGCAAAGCCCAGACTTGAAGGATTCCAAATGTTGGCCTGATTATACTGCTGAGGTCAACCCCAAGTGCCTTGCCACATACCACATAGTTGAAGATATTTTGACTGCCAAGTCCTGCCATGCAGTAGTGTGTTGGCACATGTAACCTGTATCCTTAGCTCTGCGCAAGGGAGGCACCTGGCTCTGCAAGTGTCCTACAACAAGCAAACTGGACCCAAACCAGGCATTGCTCTGAAAGGCTGTGCTTTAGTTGTCTGTTCACCAGTCATTATAGCCATAGCACTTCATGAACAGAGGCACAGAACAGCCCCATGTCTCGTGGTGTTCAGCACTACCAGGCTAGAGAGTACAGAAACCTCAGGACATCTTTTATATCCACTGTCATATTTAACAGGATGCAGACCAGCTGGCAACACTCCTCTTTGGCCTTGCCAGCAAACTTCTCATGCTGAATCTATTATGGCCCATATTTCCCTTGACTCAGTGTTCAGGGTGTTGCTGCTGTTGCTGTGCCTCAGTTACAGCCTTCCTTTGTCATTACAGATAACCTTTCCCTCTGCCAGCATGCCCATGAAGGTGGTGCCTGCATAGTTCCAACAGCTTTGGATGGCAGCAAACAATTTTTCATACAATTTTTCACGTGATACAAATATTACATCTTGGATTCCTCTGCTTTTCTACATACCATTGTAGAGCTTTTCTCCCCATTCTACTATTATTTGGACTGCTGCCTCTTCCTTCTTTGCAGAATTACCCAGGATCTTCTCTGTCTTCTCTAACTTCTCTCCTTAAAGTCTCTGGTATCCCTTCTAACCTAGGGAGACATAAGTGGAAGAGAGGGCTTTGTCCCAGTTTGTGTTTCAGAGAAGCCAATCCTGGAGCAACAGGGACTGAGATCTGTTGTACAGGAGACTCAGAGTCAAACATCTCATTGCTGGCAGAGCAAGGACTTTGCTCAGGGCTTCTTCCATTTCTGTCAGTGTCTTACTGTTGAGGGTGTTTGAAACAGTGAGTACCTAATGGTTTTTGGTCATCATTCACTGCCCCCATAGCTTGTTTTAATTCAACCTTGAAATCAAAATTCCCCAAACACCAGGTGATTCATGGGCACCTGTAGATGGTTAGAAGTGTCAGATGATTTAGCACTGCCATCACTTGCTATTAGGTCCATGATCATCTCTGTGTATAACATGCTACAGCTGGAAAAAAAAATGGAGTGACCTAAAGGGTAGACTGCTTTAGGAATATGAGAGCAATAAGAAAGTATTTATGCCTTGGAACTATGCCCCCTGATGCATCCCAAGCCCCTTATTTAAAGCAGGTGGAGCGTGATACCATGCTCCAGGCAGTAAATGGTGATGGGGATCCTAAGCAGAGAGCATTTAACTTGTCAGTTACAATTGTGTCCTCACCTGGAGTGTGGAGATCCACGCAGAGGGGACCAAACACCTGACCTTGCCATCAAGCCTCGCAGTGCCTGAAGCCAGGAGGCAATGAGGCAGCAGCAAGAGCTGTCTGCCCTTTGTCTCTGTTACAACTGACAGGTTTTACGCCTGAGGAAGGAATGAGAAAGCAGTTTATTTAAATAGGATTTTACATGGGTTTGTGTATGTGTGTGCTTGCACATATTTGGGGAGGGCAGCTTTAGGGGGAAATGTGGACATACCTGCTTAAAATTACTGCATGTGTGCCAATAAGCTTAGGAAATAGTTAAATAAAACAGAAGCCAGTCTATATAGAAGACTAACTGCTAGTATTTAAAAAAAAGTAGCTCTTCAGCAGCACATCTCATATACATGTCTCTGAAGCAATTCCCACCTTGCCCCGGCTCGTTTCATTAGGGGACCCTGAGTAGAGGAAATGGCGTCTAGAAATGTGGAGCTCTCCAAAAGACAGGCTTTCTCATTAGTGTCAATGAAATGATTTCTAGTTTCATAATAAAGCCCTCTGCATAATTCTTCCACTATTTATACATCTCAAAGATTCAGCCTTCATGGAATGAAAGGCAAAAGGGAAGAGGGAGGGAAAGGCCAGAACTAGCGGGAGAAAAACCCCCAATAATTAGTCAGATAACTTGTAGACTGGGGAACTGACAATGAGTGTACCCTGTCCTAGAAAAGAAATGGTTGAAACCACATCATATTTATTTCAGTAGTGCAGATGAGAGATATGTGTTGTATTACATTTCTATACTTTACATTGTGTTTTCTCCCTCTGCTGGCAGTTGGATACAGCAAAGTTGTACCTAACAGAAAACAACAAAACTGAAAAGACTGAAGCACTTGGGAATCTCTAACTCTGTGGCACATACTTAAAAATTAGATCGTACCATACTTTAGTCCAATTAGTCCTGGAAATGACTGACAGACATTCCGTGTACAAATGAAAATAAGTCTTACAGAAGATTTAAAGTACAGCTAAATGCAGCTCTCTCCTTTAGAGACACAGCAGAAATTCTCACTTGTTAATGTTACAGCAAATACAGCCTACAGAATATAACTTGAAAGTTTCTGGTGGTTTTGCTTGTTTGTTTGTTTTGTCCTTTTTTTTTAAAGAACAACTTCAGGTCTGAAATTTTAGAAATAGTATTTCTTGTCTTTATTTTACAATGACATTCTGTGTATTTACAGAGGTTACTGATTCTTTCTTTATTTATTTCTTTTTGTTTGTTTATTTGTTTGTTTATTTGTTTTTTACTTGCAATTATTTCCATAATATACAGATCTAAGGGGAAAACCTTGCTAAAGCAGATTCTGCCCTATGTGTTTTAAAAAATAAATGATTAATTTTGTTTCAGGGAAATTCTTTGATACAACGAGTTTCTAAATAAATCTATATAAGCACGCTGACAGTAAGTATTTGTTAATTATAATGTTCTGTAAGAGAAAAGAAATGCTATGGAATTACTTAGAAGGAATAACTAGCAAATAAAAATATAATCTTGACTATAATGTGGATACCACTTTCCAGCCCATAGGGATGGGGTATTAACCTTGCAAATAATATTATTCTAAAGACTACAAACCATAAGCTATAAATCTTAAAAATATATATCAGGTCTGCTTGGAAATGTTTATATACTCCCTGTAGCAATTCAGAACCAGTAGTATTGACTTAATAACATGACGCTTTTAAACTATTCTTTGAGATATTGTAGTAAATATAGCCATTTTGTGGTTGAATAAACTGAGGGAGAGAGAAGGTTGTTCAACAGAGGTTAGGAATGCTGATTTCTAATCCTCCTTTTATTGATACACATATTAAATGCAGGGGGAGGGTTTTTTTCTTTTGAAGGGATGCATTTAGAGCAGTAGCTGATGAGACTTATAGAAATGTATTTAGTAGGAATTTAGCTAGGGAAAAATTGCTGGCAGATGCTAAGGAATATTCAGGTTAAACAAAGAGATCTGCAAGGAGCGGCAGTGCTGGAAGAATAATTCTGTAGTCAGCAGTAAAGAAGGGCTGAGTTAGAGCTGCCATGGCAGGAGCAGGTTGGAGTTGGGGTGTCAGGGGCAGTTTTCAGCAGTGTTGTAGCTCAGCTGAAGGCACTAGTTAAAAGCACTGAAAGTGTACAAATAGGGAAAGCTTTAAAACATAGTATTAATAGTAGCAGTAACAGTAGGAATAGGAGCATCCTGGATTTTTTTTCATACCTTTTCACCACTGAACAGTTGTCTGCCCAAACCTGACACTGCTCAGTCAAGGGGTGATGCTCCTTCAGCACAGGCTATTTCCTACCAGTTCAATTGTTCTGTGAAGATTAGCAGAGATTCTTATCTTCCCTGGAGAGGCACAACCTCTTTTATTCATTTGTTAACTATCTGCCATGGTAGGCACCAATGCAGTGGTCTGGCTCATTGATTTTGTTAACTGCCCTGCACCCAGAAAACTGAACATCTTGTTTTGTTATTTTGCTGAACAGTCAGCTTTACTTTGACATGTAAAGATTAGAGAAGATCTATACACCCAAAGTGTTCCCGACAGTGGATGGGGAAGGTTCACACAGACATTTAACACCTTTGCATTGTTAGGGCTGTACGCAACAATAGTGAATCCCCTTCATTGCTTCAGGGTCTCCCGCTGTGACCACAGCTTGCCCAGAACAGCACAGGTTGGGGAGTCCATAGAGCTACATCCTCCCTGTTCTTATGGCTGCAGTGACTACTTTAAACCTGTTTCTTCCTGTAGTTTACATGAAAAGACCATTTAAAAAACAATTGCTTCTTCCTTTTCTCCCACTGTTAATTCCCTGTGATTGCATACAGTTAGAGCATGTGTAATGTGCGAGGCTCTTCCCCCCTGCCTAAAAATACCAAATTAGTATTTGTTTCCCAAATACATTAGTATCTTCCCGATTTTAGTATTCAGACTCTTTGTTGTACTTTTTGAGGATGAACTCGTAAAACATTGTCATACAATAAGAAATATTAAATGCACTCTCTTGTTCCTAGATTCATTACTGTTCTCTTTGGGAACCTCATATAAAGGATACATAAATCCTACATATTGAAGAATAAGGCGGTGCCTAAGAAAAGCCTCTTAAATTGTGAATGGAGAATCCTGGGCACATTTCTACAAAAGGGAAGGTACCTAGTAGAGTGTTTTGGAAAGAGGTGGTTTGCTACACCCTGAATTGTGATTGCTGGATGAAACTGTAAATAAGCCTGTGCTCATAGATCAGTTGCATTTTCTGAAAGGATGAGTTCTCCAATAAGTCCTTAAATACTTTGCATATCACAGAGATGTTATTTTCTTTTATGTAGGTACTTTGAGTATTACCAAGTTATTTGTGAAACACTACTGTTTTTGTAGCATGTATCTTTAGTGTTTTCTGTCAAGGGAGTAGGTGTTCTAGCCCAATTAAAAACCACTGTATGTGAGCCATAGCCCACTTTGAAATACACAAAACATTTTGAACTGTGAGTCTTGATGAGAATTTGTAACTCTGACTTTTTCTTTGGGGATTATATGTCTATTGACTTCAGTGATGTTCTCCTTTCACAGCAGAAGACAAAGCCTGGTCTTCAGGCAGAGCCTGTCTAAATTCAAGTGTTTCCTGAATCGTCTGTTTACCTGTTCTTGTCTTCTGTTCACTTCTGTCATCCCTGTGGAGTATGTTGGGACAGACTTAATTGTTTTCCATCTTTATCAAGCTGCATGTGGAAATGGTATGCTAAATAGAATCTGAAGATTGTCTCTGATTAGCATTTAGCAGTTAGTAATGGTGACTACTGCCATCCCCAAAATACTGGTGTTGCAGTTAGCAACCATTTCTTCTGGATGCTAGAAAATGTATGCTGAAACTGGTAAGAGAACCAGTCCAAAGGGATGCCAAATGCTTTCAGTTTCCATTGGCCTCTGGGATTTTGGAAATCAGTACTTTTTAACCTCAGACCTTTAGAAATTACTTAGTTTTCTTTTTGTTATATTCCTATAGAAATGTGGGTGCTTCTTCCTCCTCCCTCTCTTTCTCCACAGAATTGTATGTAGGAAACATTTTCATTTTCTTTGCCACAAGGACAGTTCCCTGATTCTATGCTCTGTGGTCGAATGTAGCTTCAGATGTTGGCCAGCTGATTGTAAGGGTTTTCCTCACCAAAAATATGTCAGCAAGCAGGACATGTCCTGCAGCATCCTGCAATTTGGAGGATGTGTAAATGACAACAGCTAGAAGATGTGCAGTTAAACATGAATTAACAGGGATTCAGCTAAACAAGTGTGAAATTGATTCAAGCACATATTGAGATAACTTTTAGATGGCTTTTAGATGAGTGGACAAGCATAATTTGCAAAGGAACTGCTCTTCCAATCAAAAAGACCTTTCAATTCCCTAGGTGTATTTTTGAAGAACATAGAAATGTGGTAAGAAACACTTTGATAGCAAAGTAAAGGGGGAAAATATAGTCATACATACTAAGATACATGTGTATGACTAGTAAAGCTGATATGTATATGACATTAAAAGGAAATATATCTGCAGTGTTTTTTTCTTTTTAATCATGGATAGTGTCCTTCTCCTTGCCTAAACATTAATCTTACTGAAGCAAAGGCCAAATAACACAAGATCTCATTATATGGAAGACTTGTTTGAGTGCTTCAGGTAAGTCCATTTTTTAAAAAACAGTTTTATTATTTTTGCTTCTGAATACTAAAAAATTGAAATAATCATATATTTCTTTCAAATTGCATACCACACACGCACTATAACCTTCTACATATGTGCTCAAGTAGGCGATTGTGCTGAAGAAAACACAGCTAACTTTGACAACTGCCTAACTTTTACACGCAAAACCAGGTTTTGCTTGTGCATTGGATATGTCTTCCTGTGTAGGTGGTTCTACATCCCTTTCAGGCACTTGAAAAAAAGGAGCCATTAGTCACAGGAGGTCTTCTCATTTTTATTTATTTGTTTTAGCTTAGCTTGCTGTTGTTAGGTCCAAATAATTTAGTGGCAGAAAAGGCAAAAAATTTAAGAACAGCTAAAAACTGCGATTAAATGTTGATTTTTTTTTTTTTATGTCTGCTCGTGTTACTGTATATTAATGGTATTCTTTTATGAATAATGGTGCAATGTATGTTCATGCTGACCCAGCAATTCACCTACTGTGTATGCCTGACAGACCAGTCCTAATAGCTTTTTGCACTATTAACATGTCACAGTATGGAAAGACACATTAATGTGGTTTTAATGTGTTTTAACTGTTGGTATTATTGGGCATGTAAGATGTTGTAGCAGATGGATTTCATGTAGATAACAAGTACATTTAACCTAAAGAAACAGAAAAATATGTCAGCTCACCAGGAACCCTTACTTGCAAAGTAGAAGAGCTCTCTCCCTTTCCTGGTGGAAGCTGGTTGAGATGTTTATGGGAAACAGATTATTGTTTCATCTCTTAGTGCCCAGTATTCACTGTCTCCTTATTAATGTGCACAGGAAGATGTCTCACAACTGACCTTAGGAGACAAAAGGTATGATGTGAGAAAGCTAGCAAGAGAAGGAAGCGAGTGATGAAAAGGATTGGAGGGAAACACCATGAGATTTCCTGTATGAACAAAATTGAAAAATTATAGTAGTGATCATTTGTAGTGCATTTGCCTCAGCCATGAAGAGTTTCATATGTTTTCCTGTTTCTCCTTTGTCAGCACTAGCATGGCATACTTTTGTTTGTGTGCATACTCTGCTATACAAATGTACTGCATTATCAGTCCAAATTTGGTGTCTTCCTGCTAGGTGAGGTACATTTTATTTGTATGTCCTGGAATAACCTAACTCAGGATGGCACCAGCACGTGTGCAATAAAGCCCAGGCAATAGCACACTTCTTCAACACTGGGTATGCTTACTTTATTATGAGTAAGGGAGATTCAAGAAGTTTATGTAATACACTAGAAGGCATGAATTATTCAATTAATTATTTCTGGTTTTACTTTTTTTTTTTTTTTTTCCAGAAATCTCTAAAACCTGCCAAATATTACCAGTAAGTCAATATGTTATTAAAATAAATGCTTCAATTTATTTTTGCAGAAATTTGTAAGCAATACTGAAGTTTTATGGAGAAATTTCTAGCAAAAATAAACTGTGGTTTGCACGCTTCTTGCAATCATTCACAGAAATTCTGTATTGCAGCAGGTGGCAAAATATAGCATGTGATGTGGTTCCTGTCTTCTGTCAGAAAGGACTATGAGTAACCAGTGAATTTGAAAGTTTGGATCGGAAAACAATTTACCAGCTGAAACTTAAAAGTGTAAGTTAAGGATTGCATGTATACTTCTGGGAATATGAGCATAAACATACTGATTTTTCTGTTTAGCTTTTTCTAAGTAGTCACACAATCGAAAAATTATTAGGTAATACACTTAGAGTGAGTAAACATAATGAGTTGGCCTCCTAAGTCAAACTGCAGCTCTGTCAGAGTCCTAAAAGAAGAGTGAAACAAAGAGAGGAGAAATTGGTGTTCTCAGATATAGTGTGGGGAGAAAACTAACCGTAAGAATCTTGTAACTTCCAGAAAAATCATATACATACATTCTTTTAAAATGGAACTTTTTCCAAAGGAAAATCAGGGCAATTTATGTTGCTGTGTCTCTCCAAAATACAATTGTGGAAAGTAACTCAGGCTTTGCATTGAATTTATGTTGTTAGATTCAGCAACTTTATACAGTAATAACAGCATTCCCTGTCATTGTGTTTCTATAGTTTGCTGTGCACGTAACATCTTATATTACTTTTTCCGTCAGTTCGCTAAGCCAGCTCTTGATAGATAAACTCATTTGAAAAATCTAGATAATCTTGCCTATTTGGCATCTATGAAAAGCAGATAAATGTTATCGTGTTCAAATTAGAAGCAAACGTTCTCTATTTCTGTTCTTACCCTTGATTATAGTCATTGCTAATCTTGGTATTTCAAATATTTTGTTAGGCTGCCACCAGGCTAATTTTTCCACTGTCTTTGCAATATGGCCTTTTTACAAGTTCCCTGGAAAAAAAAATTCTGCCTTGATACTAGAGACTTGCTGCACAAAGGGACACTTCAGTTGCAAGTGTTAAGGAGTTATTGTTCTGGTTAAAGGGTTGCTCCCTGTGGCTGGGATGTCTCCACCAGCAGAAAACTGCAGTGGGGAAGGAAATCCGTGGGCTGAGCAGGGGGTGCCCTGCACTTCTGCAGGCTGGAGCCTGGGACCTCCCTTAGCCTGTGACTGCGAGTGGCACTGGAGTGAAAAGAAACATTACAGATCTGAGGGGAGGAAAAAAAATCATAGATGATGAGTGGGAAGGCAGGGCTTTAGTGCATAATGTGCACTTAATGAGCAGAAAAAAGGGAGAAGGATCAAACAAGGGTGCTATGTCCTCAGACAGATTTCCTTAATTCCCCTGAAGGCAATTATGTTTGCTCCACCTGTATAATTCAGCCCAGACCTCCAAACCATCAAAGCTTGAAGGAAATGATCTTTATCTTTACTGTAAATAAGGTGTTCATGCCTGTGACAGCCTTGAAGCAACCCCCCACCCTCACCCCATCCTTTGCAAAACAAAAGACTATATTATGCCTTAAACATCTGTATTTTGCAACTTTGGACAGAAAAGATAGGTGGCTGTGAAGGCAGACAATCCATCTTTCTCAAGGTTTCTGCGAAACGAAAGCATAAATTTTTGAGATAGAGACAATTAACGATGTTGCTGTCAAGGCCTCCTGGTCTGATTGGGAAGATCAAAGATGGAGCACATGGTGGACAATCAGCCACTAGGAGAAAACACAAACCAACAGCTACCCCTAATGAACAACACAACTCACTTCTGGTCAGTACTGCCACCATTCCTCTAATTTGTTGAGCTCTGATTAATTTCCAGAAACCTCCTCTTAATTAGCAGGAAGAGTGAGGAGAGGGAGTAGAGAAGCTGCCCCTCTCTTGTCTCGCATGCAAATGGACTAGGCTATAAAACAATCTCAGTCGCGACTCAGGTGTGTGGTGTGTGCACTGCGCAGCATTACCAAAGTCTGCAATGCATCCACCCCCGCTCCAGAGGATGCCACAGGACCAACTGACCTGTGGAGTGGTGATACTTTACTTTCCTTCTGATACCTTAATCTGCCTCTTTTCTTTTCCTCTCTCTCTCTCTATTTCTCTCTTCCTAACCTTATTTCTGGAAATATAAGAGTAATATCATTGTAGGTTTTGCTGTCTAAGCCTTGCTAAGTTTTAAGATACAGTTGCACACTTTTGCCAAGTCACTATTCACCGTAATTTGTAATTCCACTGAGCGCTTTTAGTAAATTTGTGATTGTATTGAACCTCTGGGATGATTGTCATCACTTTGTGTTACCGCGCAGAGTGCACATAGTTAACCCATCCCTAATCTCACACTTGGTGGGACAGGACAATGCCACCTGCATTTAGGGGTATTGAATTGCCCTGTGGAGCCTAGCATCCCTTTTCATTTTCTGTGTAAGGAGGCTGGAAAGATTAGTCTCCCAAGGAAGGTCTCTAAAAAGCTTGTCCATAGCTAAAGGTTATCCCCTTCCCCCAGTACACCTTCCTTTTATATTATTCTTCACCGTGATATTTTGGAACAGAAATATTTTGTCTGGTTTCTCCCTTAAGAAGGTTATATTTGTACAAGAAAAAAATCTCTGCAAAGTGATGCAGAGTATTATTATTTTTTTACCCTCATTATTTTTTACTTGCCTTGGCTTATTTTTATAGTTCTGCCTTTATTCCTCCTCACCAGACTGTTTATAGTTTAAAAGAAATAATCCTTCTGCTTGTTTCATAGTCAGTTCTCTTTACATTTTTTTAAGTTAACGCTGGTTTCTGTTGTCCTTTTCCGTGTTTAGACATAGCCAGGATAAATTTCAATGACAGCCTTTCCTACTGTTTCTAAATATTTCTCACTGTTCTCGCAGACCGATTTCCATATGTTATAAAATTCAAATAAAAATTCCGTAAGGCGTTCTCTCCATCCCTCCAGCCACCATCCCAAAAGTGAAAGAGGTTCAGTTTGTTCAGGTGCAGCTCGCTTTCTACGCCCCCAGCACCAGCAAATCTGTCGGGAGTAGGAGGACGGTGGAGCACAACGCCCACTGCCACCTGCTCTGCCAGAGGGCCCCGCGCCTCGCCAGTGCCAAGCCACGGCACCCGCGTGGGGTGGGAGTCTGCAGGAGGCACAGATCCGCCAGGAGATGCGCTCCTTCACTTCTCCCTTGCTCGTTCTCTCCTGGGTAGCCTTTGCTGACAAAACCTGCTGTGTGGGTGTGGGATTTTTTATTTATTTTTATTTTGAAATCTCTCTCCTGGCAAATTACTTGCTCATCTTACCTATAGACATAGAATCATTTCAGTTGGAAGAGACCCTCAGGATCACCGAGCCCAACCATAATGGCATGTAGTCAGTTGGATGAGTATAGCCTTAGTTTTCTAGCAAGACAGAAAATTCTGTAACACAGGTATAAAGTATATTAAATTACTTCCTCGGTAAGCTGGTTAGTGGTGTGCACAGCCTTGCTATTAGAATAATAGCATCTATATTGAAGGTGTGACTGTCAGGAGGAGGCTTCATTGCATTTAGTAGGACATTATTTTTTTTATGTAGACAAAATCAGGTGTTTTTCCAAAAAATCCACAAACAGCACCAAACTGAAAAACAACCCACCAAAAAAAAACCCAAATCCCACTAAACCACTCCCCATTCCCCCTCAAAAACAGAAAAACAAAACCAAGTCTCATGTATGAAAAGTAGAAGCTACAGGCTCTTTTTGCCATATAAGACCTGACTGGGATCAGTGGGGTGAATGTTGCTGTTCAGCTGTGCTGCCTGCAGACGCTGCAGCTTTGCCATAGTCAAACCTCTGTGTTCTCTTATATGGGCCCAGTGGGAGAGAGAGAGGGCAGATCAGCTCCAGCCCGGCATAAGGAAATCTTGCAATGCATTGCTGCAACTGTGGCATTTCAAAGTGGAAATCATGAATAGTTCTCAGGAAGAATTGTCCTGACATCTTCCCTTACTCACTGGGAAATGGATGTTCTCTCATCAAAGACAATGAGACTCATAAAATAGAAATTAGGTCACTGATTACTGTTGTTTTACTATTAGCTGAGCTTACTTCTCAGTTATCCATTAGATTAATTACAATTTCATGAATTAAGTTCCCTGATATGTCATTATTATTGACTCCCCAAACCTACAGAACTCTAATGCCAGGATATAATTGAACATGCAGTAGCTAGAAACAGATTGCTCCAAATTAGGCTTCTGTCTATACTGGGAGAAAGCAGGGCAGTTTCCAGTACATCTTCCCCAGCCCATTGGATTGTGGACACTTGAACTTGCCCAGTGGTTCAGGGTGGTCTCAAGCATATTGGAAAGTGCACTGTGGGTTGTACTAAGCCCCGTTCTCCTGCAGCTATCTCAAAAAGCCTAGCGATTTCTTATCTCTGCCCCTTTACATAATTCTTTCCCTTTTTTCCACAAATTTAAAAACATTCAGTTTTGCTCTGTGAACCTGTAGGGTTGTGAGTATTAATATTATATGATATGGGCCACGACTGCTTTCTCTGGGACAACTCTTCTAGTCTTGAAGAGCACAGTGGTACTTTGTGTTTTGGGGGTAAAATGGCATGGCTGCAGATAACTTGACACAGAGTCCGACTTTCACATTAGCCAAAGACTATTGTAGCATCAAACAGCATTGGATACCGGGGTCAGTGATGCAGGGAGCACATCAGACACCTGACTGAACACAGGCCTGGGGAGGTAACTGCTGATTTGCAAGTACTTCCATGGGATGTATCTGATATCTTAAGAATTTTGGGGTGTGGGGAAAGAGGTGGGGGACAATGCAGTTGTCAGGACACATGCATTTTGCCATGCAGACATGGATGTCTGTAGGGGCAACAGGATGGTGGATGCATTGCAGAACAGCCTGTGCTCACAGACACTCTAGAAGTACTTTTGCATCACCAGATATGGTGGCAAAGCCACTGAGCTCTAACAGGTCCTTTCCATAGGCTTGAGAGCAAGGCCATAATTCTCCTCATCTTTTGATGCAGGGAAGGAGTCAGTAATAATAATCCTTACCTTGATTTTCGCTTTTTTTTTTTTGTCTGTCTAAATTTCTTTACAGTTTAGCTAAAAGACAGCTGTGATTAAAAAAAAATGCTTGTGAGTATTCCTTAAGAGCTTCTAAAGTATTTGCATTTAAAAAAAATGTCAAAAGATGTAGTGAACAAGCTATTGTCTTTATGGTGAGAGGCACAGAAACATAAGAAGTACAATACCTAAAGAATAACATGAATTTGTATTAGGCTATAAAGATAATAATGTTGAGGGTTTTGCAGTCCCTCAGTCTCCCAATGATTTTTGGCAATAATGTGATCATTTCGCAATGCTTTCTATTTTCATTACTTTCATTGTCACATAAATAAGGCATCAAAGTTTTAATATTTTGTGAACAATATTCTCTAAATTACAGTAATGTAATATACTACTTTGACCTTTTCAATATTGTGTGATTTGGTTGGCTGCTCTTTCTATTTATAGCTATACTGAGTAGTGTGGCACGAGTGAGTGGATACCAGCTAATGAAAATATAGAATACTGGAAAAGTCAAGTGAAGGTACTATGTTTGAGCATAATATAATATTTCACAAAATGTGTAGCATGAAGTATTGAAATTCTGATAAATCATTCTTCTGACAAAAGGTATAATGAGATTAGAAATTGCAACAAAAAAATTTAATCCTTTCTAATAGCATAGACTGTGCCTAGGTGGGGAAATGGTGTGAATTTAACTTGATCTCATTATACTCCTAAATTTGTAATCTCATTTTCCCCCTCAGATGCTTCACTTAAGAAGGCAGCAGCGTGTGTGTGTGTGATTGGGTGTGATACATTCTATATTTGGGAAAAGTTACTTAATCCTTCAACTTCAGAGCACCAGGAAGTGAGTAATCCTTGAAGCAGAGGGAAACTTCCAACCGAAGATTCAGAAGAGTCTTTTGATTCTTATTCAAGGTTCTGCAAAATGTAACCAGTGTTGACTGGCTCCATAAATCTTCCCCGTTCCAGTGGTCTCAGCCCTTAGAAAGCCTGCTCCAGGCTGTGAGGAGAGACACATGCAGAATAATTAGAGCAGAGAACTCCACAGCCAGGACATAAAGATGAGGTTTCGGCCATCAGCACTGAGCAAGAGCTATGGTTTGAACCATAGCACACCTGCGGTGGACCTAGGAGACTCTCTTATCCAGCCATTACCCCCTGGATCAGTTGCTTCATGAAGCAGATGGCTGAGGGGGAGGCAGGAGGGAAATGTTATTTCTTTGGAGCAAGTTATGTCTCCTCTCTTTCCCTGTTTACCATACTCTTTCAGATATGCTGCCCGAGTACTAAATGATTTCTCTCAAGGCTCTGACAGTTTTTAGCTGTCGTCTTTTGTCGTGAGAGGATAAAGGACATAAGAAGAACCTGCTTATTCCTGTGCATCCATAACCACAAATGTGAGCACATGCAGGAGCATCTTTCACAAGGCGTGTGTGCATAGCTCAAGTCATAGCTGAAGTAACAGAGCCCCAACCTAAAAATCTTGTATGATCTCCTGCCTCCTCACTGAGAAGGAAAGAAATAATGTAGAATCCAGGTTTTAAGTTGCTGTCAAGGCTGGATATGCAGTGATTTCTTTCTCAACCTTGGACTAGGAATATGCATGAGCAAGTGATGAGACATTTAGGAGCTCAAATTAGTCTCTTATCTTAGCAACATCCTTCTTCCCACACCTCAAAACACTCTAACCAGTCCTTCCCTCTTTATAATCCACCTCCAGCATTTGAGCAACATAGATGCTTCCAAAATGCAAGTGCTTTCAACAGGAATCCATCTAAAATGAGTGTCTGGCCAGAGAGGGAAGATGTGGGGAGAGCTGGATAGCAGAAGCACGTTCCTGTCCCCCTAGACACCAGGACCAGAAGCAGCTTACCACCAAGAAGCTGCTCTGATCTCCTGGCCATACTGCCTTACCCTTGTAACTAATAGCTGTAGTATAATTCCAATGCACAATTCAATACTATTTTTTTTTTTGCTAGTTTTGTCTCTGTTAGTTCATGGCTTGTGCACCACTCATTAGAGGATATCTGTTCTGTGGGAGACCCATGCAAAACTTACTGCATGTATGGCCATGCCCACACTAGTCCTACCAAGCAGAGCCCTCTCTCCTGGTGTGCTTGTTCCTGTTACCCAAGACTCTGAACTTGGATCATGTCCTTGCTCAAATTGTGTTGTCCTAAAACTGTGCAGCAGCACGGGTAAGGACTAGGCTCTTACTAGGCTGCCTCCTCATTTCCATTTAGCTGCCACTTATTTGCTTCCAGCTATCGTGCTCGTTCCTGTTTGCCATCTCTTTTCCAGTGTGTCTTGAACAACTTGTTGCACCCGTTCTTTACTCCTCCGGTTTCTGTCTCTTCCCAGTCATCAGCTGTAAGGCTCCACTTCCCAAACTGTTCCCTGTGTCTCCAGTATCAGCCCCTGCCCATCTGTTTTTTTACTGCTGACACTGAGATCTCCCTCTTGTCTTCCTCTCCGCTGCCTCAGTCCAGCAGAAATCTAAGCAGATGAGCACAGGATTAAAATCTCCCCTGCCAAATTCATGCATGCAGGCTACGTTGCAGAAGACCATCTCTGGGACTTGAGGTCCCGAACAGTAAGTAGCTTTTCCTGAGAAAAAGCATGCTGAGAGTGAGGGTAAGGGGAAATGTACAAAAGCTTTTAAGATGGTTGATTTGGTACAGATTTTTACAGAAATAACTATGAGTATCTTTTTAAAACAGAAACATTGCCTCCTGCTATATATGTTTCAGATCCCCTCAACAAAGCGTGACATGGATAAGAGGATTTTTTTCAATTCGTCATCTACAATTTCTTCTAATCTGGGACCCGCAACATAAGAAGGGCATGGATCTATTGGAGTGGATCCAGAGGAGGCCACAGAGATGTTCAGAATGATGGAACACTTCTCCTATGAGGACAGGCTGAGAGAGTTGGGGCTGTTCAGCCTGGAGAAGAGAGGGCTCTGGGGAGATGTTATAACATCCTTCCAGTACCGAAAGGGGGCCTACAAGAACACTGGAGAGGAATTTTTTTTACGAGGGCATGTAGTGATAGCACAAGGGGTAATGGCTTTAAATGGAACGAGGACAGTTTTAGACTAGATATAAGGAAGAAATTCTTCACCATGAGGGTGGTGAGGCACTGGAACATGTTGCCCAGAGAAGTTGTGGATATCCCATCGCTGGAATGGGGTTTTGAGCAACCAGATCTAGTGGAAAGTGTTCCTATTCATGGTGGAGGGTGTTGGAACTAGGTGATCGTTCAGGTCCCTTCTAACCCAAACCATTATATGAAACTGCCAAAGCCATTAGCAGCTGAAAATGTGTTTAAAATTTAAAGTGTTTGCACCATTAGTATTATCCAGAATTAAGTCATGCCTGTAATAGTTTGCTAATAGACAGTGGCTGGACACAGCATTCAAGAAGGCATATAACTGTGAGTTATGCAGAGTCAGAAAACTTTCTGCTCACTGAAAATTGCTACCTTATACGGTTCTGTGTGTCTGTAACGTTACAAAATGCATGAGGATTATGTTCTATTGTTTTAATTACAGGTGACTTGAAAGTGGATTTTTTTCGCAGAAAATGTTGCAGATTTCCCTTCCCCTCACCCCACCCAGTTCCCAGAAACTTCATGATTTTTTAGCTACCAATCAAAATGAAATCAGTAACACAAAATATTTTTTGGCTACAGATATGTTTGGATTTTTAAAAAGTTGCCACCATGTCTCATCATCTCCTAATTGATTGATATGTCTGGAAAAAAAAAAAAAAGCCTCTTCTGTGAAGCTAAGGAAAAGAAATTTCATCATTGGAATCTCTAGTGTGTGCATCAGGAGAAAGAAAAAGTAGTCTAGCTTTTGACTCAGCCACTAAGAAGATGAGAAAGCAAGTTACTGTTGTGGGGAATCTGGGAAAGTAGTTTCCCCGTCAACACACACGCTCTTCCTGCACTTTTGCAAAGCTGTTACACATTCACACTGCCCTTCATGACTTCCTGGTGCCAGAAATGGTTAAGAAAAATTGCAGGACTTTTAAGGGTACTCACACAACCTGAAAACTGGATATGTAAGACTAGACCTCTTGGGAAACAGAAATGCCAGGAAAGGGGCTTTAAGGCAGCAGCTGAGCACCCTTCTGCTGTTTTCCAGCTTTCCTCTGAGTTATGGTCCTATGGAGAAGCATAGACTAAGACAGGAGGCAGCCTAGTAAGAGCCTAGTCCTTACCTGTGCTGCTGCATGGCTTTAGGACAACACAAACTGAGCGAGGACATGACCCTAGTTCAGAGTCTTGGGTGACAGGCACGAGCACCCATGGGAAGAGAGGAGGAGGGCAGTGCAGATCCTGAAGGGAGAGTTGAAGGAAGGAGCCGAAGAGAAGAAACGTCCTCAGTGAGGCTCCTGTGTCAGAACCACAAAGTAAGTCCCCTGTAGTATAAGGCTTTCATTTTTCCTCTGGGGACATGTACCTATGTTATTTATATAGATATAGATATGTATTTCTTCATTCATGAGTTTGTGTATTCCATGTCAAGTTCTGCAACACAGAGTTCAGGATTTCTAACAAGAAGCTGTTTTGTTGTTTTTTTATTTTTCTTTTTTTTTTTTTCTTTTTTTTTTTTTTTTGATAGAAATGTTAATAAAAGCCAAGTATATTTTTTGTTTTACGTCTGGTCTGATGGACAGAAAGCCTGACTGGTTCCCTGCAGCTGTCTGGCCAGTCTCTCATGACTTGTTTGGGTCTATGTCTTGGGGGGTTCCCTCACCAGAACCAAGACCTGGGGACACTGTGAACTCACACCTCTCACCTGGCCCCTCCTTCAGGCTTTTTCAGTTTCTCAAAGCAATTTTCTCCCTGGGCTGCCCAGCTCCTTCTGCTGACTGAGCCAAGGAGGCTTCAGGTGCAAGCGATGTGGGATTCTGAGCTCGGGGCAGTCCTGGACAGACAGGGCATTGGGACAGACATTCTGTTGCCAAAGCACCTTCCCTTCAAGAAAACATGTTGGAAGTATTTTCATTTCTCAGATTTTGTTTAACAAAAGCCCAAAGGAGAACAAGGAAACTTTAAAAGCAATGATATTCCTTTTGAGGACAGATCTCCTTTTACATTTCCCTTTGTTTTGCTCTTTACTTCAGCTCTTGCAAAATGAATCCTTTTTGCCTATCTTGTAATAAAGCCAGTTGAAGAGAGCACAACTCGGAATGCCACTGTGACCTGGCACAAGATAGCCCTTAGAAAAATACACCCAATTTTTACCTGCAGGAGCTTATATTTGTAGGAGCCTGTGCTCTGGCTGCTCTTGCGGTGCTGGAGATGGAACAGCAAGCCCTGCTTGCCTTGTTGTCCCCCTGCTGAATCTTCAAATTCCAGTAACTCTCCCTCTGCCAAACCTACCCCTTTCCATCACAGGTGCCGGAAGGTCACCTTTTGGGAAGGGTTTGTGAAGCAGCCGTGTATAGCTTGTGTGTGTTCTTCCACCTGTTGTCCTAAATACATGAGGAAATACCATACTACCATTCTCGATTACAGTATCTTGCCCTTCAGGTGGAAAAATAAAAAGATAACCAGAAACTCCACAGTTACCATGCATGTATATCTCACATACTGTGTTATAGGAACACAAAGCTGAAATGTAATGATGTATCTTAAAAAAAAAAAAAAACAAACAGGTTTCTGTATTGAGGAAAGCTGGTGTTGATGGTGGGTACCAGGTGGATTTTAGATTGAATTGGATGGAAACTAAATTATACTGTGCTGAAAGTCCACCTCCAGCTGGAAGCACAGCCTCAGTGTACCCTGGTATGCATTTGTGGTTTTCCACGAGCTCAAAGAAGACAAACTTGATTTTGCAGCAAAACTATAATTTAACATTAAAAATGAGAATGTTATGAGTTTAAGTTAATGTCATGCTTGTTATCTTTCGTTTTCCTGAATTCATGGGGTTGGTGATGCTTTGTGTGACTTCTCTTCCTCGCTGCCCCATTTCCTCACCTTCCGTTAGAGCCACCATAGCAACATTCACACCTAAATGAACAAATGAATTCATAGCTTTTTTTTTATATACACTCATCAGCTGATTAGGTAGTTTTCTGACAGCATTATATTTCATTAAAAATATATATATTGAAATTTAGGACATCAAAATAGAATGCAATTAACAGAGCAAAAAGACTTTTTGAACCATTAACATTGAAAAAATGACTGAACTACAGTTTTGAACTCTCTACAAAATCCTTAGGAAATGTAAAATTCTGTTGCTTTGGAGGACTTCTAAAATATTAGACCAAATTCAATACCTGCACTGACATGTAACAATCATCTGGTGGCCTAAAAACAATGAGTTGGCTTTTTTCTGTTCTGAAAACTTGTGCAGCAGGCAATTTATAATTCCCTGTCTTTCGTCAGTGTTTTACTGTCTTAATGATGTTTGAATATACCATATCCTAATGCAATTTAAAAAAAAAAAAATAGGAAAAATGAAAAAGTAGACAAGCTCTTGAACTGAAGTCCTTCCTAATTTTTCCCCGAAGATTGCATCTGTTGTTAAGAAGTGTTAACTTGAACAGGCAGAGACTGTGGTGATTATGTGTATTATCTACATCCTGGGGGAGCTGCTCTGTATTATTATTATTTGAGGAAAGTTCATGCTGTACTACCAAACTTGGATCAAAACCTTCCAAAAATGTGGTGCTGTTTACACTGAATGTCAGAGTTCTGACAGTTAAAAATCATGCTTGAAGTAGTTTGTATAAAATGCAACGGGACCATTTGTCCATCTTCTTCTGGGGAGAGAGTTTATAGACAAATTAAATTAAAAAAAAGAAAAATTTCAAACATGCCCTAAATTAAACTTGCTAGCTTGTAGGATTTTCTATGGTGAGGCATGGCAATGCTTTTTAAAAAGTCTTCTTTTACACCTAAACTTGAAAGAGCACATCTTTCAAAACCTGGAAATTGATGCTGATGTAAATCTCTAGGATCCAAGCCAAAGCCAGATGTCTGTGCCGGTGCCAGGAAGGCAATCCTGCTGCCATCATGCTTCACCTCCCTCAGCATCTCATTGTCCTCCTGGAAACAGATACTGTGGCCGTGGCTGCTGAGCGGGTGGGTAAACATTTGGAAACTGCTGATCCGTAACAAACGGAATGCAGGACTGCTCCAAGACAGGCTTTGAGTTTGTAGACTTGTGCATCTTGTCCAGATCCTGTCTCCCCACCAGTGGTGCAGGGCTCCACACTACCAAAGAAGTAGTAACAGGGAAAAAGTAACCAGGGCTGACTCAGTTACACTGAAAAAATCCTTCTTTTTGCCATTGATCTGTTTTGTTTGGAAAAAATAAAAAAAAAATGTAAAACTTGAGCCTGAAGTCATTTTTTTCAATCAAAATGTTTTCCATAGTGTCTAACCGTGTTATAGTTCTGATGTGCATTTCCTTAGTTTCACCTGGGACTGCAGGACTACTCTGGAGACATTCAAAACCTGCCTGGACACCTTCCTGTGTAACCTCATCCGGGTGTTCCTGCTCTGGCAGGGGGATTGGACTGGATGATCTTTTGAGGTCCCTTCCAATCCCTGACATTCGGTGATTCTGTGACTCTAGCTCCCGCAGCCCAGGGAGCAGCCACAGTCTCCTGTGTGCTACGGGACACAGTGTTTAACCTTGAAGCTCCCTGCAGCAGCATAGATGGAAGAGGAATATGAGTTATCTGAAGTACAACTTCTGTGAGGTGTTGCAATAATTTAAATTTTTAACATCCTTTTTGGTTTTGGCTTCATCTTTTTTTCATCTCCACATGTTTATAATTTCTGTTTTGAAAAAAAAAATCAACTCCCTTCCATGGAAAGTAAACACTTCTATGGGAAAGGGTTAGTTTGAACGTTAAATTTTAATACTGTGGATGGCTAAAACTCAAAATGAATTTTTCTTTCCTTCTTAAAAATCTGTTTCACCATTTGTTAATAAATGAAAAGGATCAATGTGGACAACAATGCAGTAACAAAATGAAACAAAAGAAAACCACTTTCCTATTTTTTCCTTATTTGCCTTATTATGTGTATATTATTCTGTGCTATATTTACCAACATTGGCCTGTGTTGTGGGATTAAATCAATAAATACTGTGCCTAAATTGAACTCTGAAGGGTTAAAACCCCCTATCTCACACTATTATTATTTTTCCTTTCATTTTTATTTATCTTGCCTTGTCTTTGTGTTGTAACCTATGCTCGGTCTGAGTGAGCACCACTGGATATAACACTCTATTGCATAATTTATGTGATGTTTTATAGCTACTGTCCACTCAGATGATACTGTTGGAAAAGTTGGAACAATTTTAGTGATTGGAAATTTTAATCTTTTTCGTGGAAAATGACCAGCTCTGACTAGAACCTAATTTGCTGCAATGAACAAAGGTGCGGTTGCAGTGACGTTTAGGAAAAACAAATCAAATTTTCTTTACTTGTGTCCTACCCTCTTTTCCAGAACATGGACAATTGTACAAATTTGAGAAGAAGAACAAAACAGTGAGGCTGAGTGCATTCATACAGCCAGTGGCATCACAAGTGAGGTCTGAGTTGAGCAACCTCTCTCTCGTATGAACATTATAAGTGTGCCAGTTTTGCCCATAGACTGAGTGCAGCTGGAGCTTGCAGAGGAGTTTCCTACACCCTGGGTTTGAAGTCCCCTGTCTCAGCTGGTATGAATATCCAGCAGCCTGGACATGTCCTGGCTATGGAATATCCTGGACATGGCAACTGCTCTGTGGTCGAGTCATCCTCTTTTGCTACCATGAGGGTTTTTCTCTCACAATAACTTCAGGCTTGCTTTGACAAAAACTCAATTGGATGGGAACATCTGTTAAATAAAACAAAAGTATGAAAAACCTCATAAAATACCGTGTCTGCTGTATGTCATGTTCCAGAACGTTAAAGACTCCACGGGAATAGGAGTTTACAACATACACAGTGGTGTTCTGGGCTTTTAGTTTTTCATGGTATTTTGTTATTTTTTTTTCTGTTGGAGGGTACTCTGAAACTGATTAAAAGGAATTATTAAGCAATCTTGTGTAACTGCTCTTTATGCCCTGAATGTAGACTATTTTGACCATTACATTTATTTACATTGTTTATTAACATAGTTAATAAGCTAATAATAATTAAAATAGTTATGACTATGAATTTACACTGTGCAAAAGCTGACTTCTTTTTTCCTCCTCAGCTTTTTATTTGCATTCCAGACCTGGACTTTATCCCCAGTGTTTGCAAACACTGAGAAACGAGCTGGATTGAAGGGTTGGTGCTGTCCTTGACCTTGCTGTCCTCACCAAGGACCATGTCACAGGTGGGCCACGGCTGCAGGCAGCCCAAGCTCACTGAATAGACTTCAATGTGCTACAGCACATTGTTGCAGCCTGTCCTGCTCGTGCACTAACTCTTACCTCTGGATCCTGTTCCTTGTTCCAGGCATGGGCACCCACATATCAGGACATTTTCATATTGATGCTGTGCTACCTCTGTGCTAACTGGTGCGTGGGGGGTATTTGGAGAGAGTTAAGTAATTGCATGTCAGCAGGTAAGGTTCCTGTCTTGCTTTCAGTGAAGCGACCTCCTGCTGTGTCTATCCAAAATGCAACTTTTTTCAGGTTTTTATTTATTGCTAGTTGGAAAGAACAACAAAATATAAACTGAATCAATGTTTGTCTCTCTAAATCTAGTTGTTCCTAGACCCATGTTTAGACCCTAGAGGTCAGGCATATGGTACCCTTTTAACCAGTGCATTAGAAATGTACTTTGTCCAACTTTGTATTACCATTTCAGCACACACTTTAACATAAAATAAGCTGGAACATGCAAAACATTTAATTCAGTGGGGCTGAAGAATGGTTGTGCTTGCAGTTATGCTGATGCATCCATGGCACCCTGAAGAGTGGTAAAAAACAGCAGGGAAGCATAGTGGACAAAAATGTCAGTGGCAGCAGAAACAGGACACGTGTCTACAGCTTTCGTTTATAAATTGTCTCAACTTCAACCTGAATTTGAATTGCTGTGAGCCCCACTTTGGAGTAAAAGTTGGCTTTTTGAAAATCTCCAAGGATGGAGACCCCCCAGCCTCTGAGGGCACCTGCTCCAGTGTTGGATCACCTTCACCATGAAGAATTTTTTTTTATATCCACTTATAATTGCCCCTGCTGTGATTGAGTCATTGCCTCTCCTCAGTGTGAGGTACTGAGACCTCTGTCTCTGTCTTATCTACAACCCTGTTAAGGTAGCTGACGACAGCAATTACCTCCCCCCAGCCTTTGCCTCTCCAGGTTAGAAAACCTGGCTCCTCCTATATTATGTTCACATTTAGTACATGTGCTCTCAGATCTGCAATAATTATTTTCACATAATGTCTCATTTTAAATAATCGATGAACATTTAAAATGTTTGGGTTTTGTTGTTTTTGTTTGTTTGTTTGTTTGTTTGTTTAGGGTTTTTTGTTTGTTTTTTTTTTTTTTCTAATAAGGATTTGATCACTTCCTCAAACACTTTTATTCCTGAGGCTGAAGGATGTCCTCACCCAGTCAAGCCCATCCTTATGGCTCGCTGCCTAAGCAAACATGAAACATAACCAGCAGAAAAAATGAAAAGGCCATTTTCTGTGATTACCCATGTCTTCCTGCTGAGTCTAAGCTCAAAGAGGCTGAGGTTAATGGGCAGAAGCCAAAGGCTCCATGAACTTCCCTTTTCTTGCCTTCTTCTCCACCTTTCTGCAGGCTTTCAAAAGTGACCGTTGCTCCTTGCAGCCGTGCCTGGGAGAAGCACTGCCCAGCCGTGAAGACCTAGGAGCTCCGCTAATGCATCTGCTGCCTCTTGAGGAGCCTGACCTCAGGCCTTGTAGGTTGCTCTCCTGGTGAGTCAGTGGCCATCCCTCTGCTCAGGGTGTATGTTGACCACAGACACATCAAGGACTGTTCCCAGCTCCCTTTTATCCTTGCCATAATGACAAGATCGGATTTTACCTTTTCCTTTAGATAATAAAGGTACTTGGAGATCTTTCTACAGTTGATACATTTATGTATTATTTTTCAAAACTGGCAGCCTTATACAGAGACTCAGCTCAGGTCACTCACCTGATCTTACGGTCTAAGTAAAGATGAGTATTTTAATTTCCATGTTATTGCTGTTCTGTGTGATACTGATGGCCATCATGAGCTGTGAACATGACTGAACTTCTCAGGTGTGCTGCCTGTCATTTCTTTAGGCTAAAGTAAAAAGAATGTTTAAGGCAGTGTAGACAGTGAGAGCTGAAAGAGAAGCTGCTGTACGAGATGGTAATTAGTAGTTAGCCTGGCAACCTTCAGCAAAAATTGAATCTTTATGGCCCAGTGGTCTTTTTAGTGCCTTAGTACAAACACAAAAGCTAGGTCACAAACTTGATACTGCTGTGTGGGCTTCAGGGGCAGAAAGCAGACAGGAATTTGAGAGAGGTAGCAGACTGAGACAAGGCTGGGAGAGCTTAGCTTTTAGATGAGGCAGAGACAGAATCCCTCCAGGCGATAGCCTCATGAGAAGCAGATCTGAAAACTGTAGTCAGACAACTCACTTCTGTATTTGTGTCTGAGACAACATGATTTTGTGTACGCTGTTTATAAATAAACATGGTTGTACCAAAGAAATGCTGAACTTTCTGAAATTCTTAATGGTGTGTTCTGGCAATGTATGTAATAGGTGTTAAGTTTTTCCAGATTGAGCCAAAAACATCTGTCTGTCTGCAATAATCTTTCAGTGTGAACTGAGACAGAACTTTACCCCACGTCTCATTATGAACTTAAAAGAGCCTGGACAACAGAATTGATGCCCAGGCTGCTTTATAGGGAGAAGCTGTTGACAATGGGGCCAGGAAGGGCTGAACGGATAAGGCACCTAGAGAGGAAACACGTGCCCTGGTGTTTTGTGGCCGTGCAGCACGCTGATCAATATGGTCAAGTTGGGAGCTTTCCAGGGCTCGATTTCTGCTGATAATAAAGTTGCAAGGTGAATTTGGGCTTGAAGCCTGGCCATAGTGGGTATCCCAAATGCACTCAGTTTTGTGCTCTATAGAGTAAAAAATTCCCAGCTTTAGGCAGGAAATTGGGTATTTTCCTATTGATTTTTCCAATACAAATGTATTTATTTCCACTTTTGCCCTGTTTTTTCATTTGGCCATTGTCTTTGATCTGGAGCATGCCTAATGCCTCTTTTGTGCTTTTCCTGTTCTCTTTCTTTGAAGAGGCATTCTGGCTTCTATTGTCTTCACATCAAAGTCTTAGAAGTGTTTCCTCAGTGAGAATTACAGGCCATCAGGACAGCAGTAACTGGTCTAAGTATATTATTATTTATTATTTATACCCTGTATAGTGCCAGGAGTGTAGCAGGTACTCTGAGTCTGGTCTGTAGTACAATGAAGTCAACAGGAAATGATCCTTAATTAATTGGGCTTCTGTTCCTAAAGTAATTCAGCACTTCCACTGAGAATTAACTCATCAGCTCCTCTTGCTAAGTAAACATCACAATAAATAATATAAATTGTTGCTTTCAGAATGTTTTGTTTTCCTGCAACTCAAAAGGAGGTTTGGTTTAAAGTTTAAAATTTTTATGGAGCTATGCCTCTGGGTGTTTTAGACATAAGATGAATTAAAAATGATCTAGGGTTTTATTTAGAAAACCATTCCTGTATATATATGGGCTTGTCATTTTTAAATGAAATTTTCATACAAACTTTCAGCTGAAGGGATCAAGTGGGATCTTCAGATTTAATAGTTGATAAGTATTCTGCCATTGAATGGATCTCTGAGCAGTATGTCCACACTGAAATCTGTCTTTGTCTGCCGTCGCTGAGCACTGTGAGTTTTTTGTATTTACTGGGAGTTAGCGCAGTGTGTTTACATGATACTATCTGCAGTGTGAAATTAATCCAACAAACTAGGCAACTTCACAGACCACTAAAAGCTACTAATTAATTCTAACTTCAAACATCCCTAAAGACACACTCCACTGGATCACGATGGAGCTTACAGCTAGGGTTGTTATTTGTCAGAGGAAAAACAACTTCTAAATTGTCAGGTCTCTCCAATAACATGTTTCCTTCCCAAGTTGTCAGTACTGTGCTCTTTTCAGGCTGCCAGGTAGGAGCAAACAAACTGGCTCGTGTGCAACTAAACCAGCCCCAGCTTCATAGTTCCATCCCAGCCTTTGAAAGCCAGCGTGATTGTGTAAGTATCTGAGCTCATACGGTATCTGAGATGCAGTTTTCACCTACCTCCTTAGTCCCCTTCCTCCCGGTCCTGCTTTTTCACTTGTAACAACTTGCTTGGATTGTGTGGGATGCCAGAGGTGGGGGAAGAGACTGGGAGCAAAATCCCAATGCTAATTTTGCACAGCGGCTGCCACCCCATGAGCACCACCTAGCTGACTCCTAATACAACAGCACGGGAGGCTGAGCAGGTGCAGCCACTGAAATACGATGAAAGAAGCTTTCCATGCTACAGCCTGGTGATGTAAGCTTTAAAAATATTGTGAAGCACCTGGGAGCCTGATACCCATATAAACTGCTTGCCACATGCTCATGGTGCAGTGATGTGGCAAAAGCATCTTCTGCTATGGAGTGTCTTCACAAAGAAAGTTTCACAGTCTGAGGGTTAGGGCTTTTCACCTTTTCTACTGTATAAACATCAAGAGTATTGCATTCCATTTGTTTTCAGCTGATCAGTTCTCTGTAGAGACAGCACTGTGCTGAGGGAGAAGCACTGAACTGGAGCCTGAAAACCTTTTGCCTGAATACACTGTGCTATTCTTCATCTGAGAAACAGGATTGAAAACTTATTTATATTTTCTTTTTCTTCAACAGCATTCTGTCAAGATGACTTAATTAGTTCTTCGATAGTAATTTGAAAATGAAAAATTCTGTCGTGTTCAGAATTAGAAAGGTTTTTTTACTCCCTTTTGAAGAAGTATAGTTCCCTAGGTTGGTAGTTTTTTTGTTGTTTGATGTTGTGCATTTTTTGGTTTTGTTTCTCATTGGTTTTGTGTGTGTGTTGTTGTTGTTCTGTTTTTTTTTTGTTTGTTTGTTTGTTTTCTGACAGATTTTACATTTGCAATCCTGATGTAAAAAGTCCTGCTGAAGAATTCCCCTGGAATGGTGTGTGGGAATGGGGAGAACATTGCGAGGAGGTTTGATTTTGTTATTTAATTTGTATTTGTTTTTTCATATTTGAAAACCAGCTTCCAAATTGACTGTATCTCCTTATGAAACGAACAAAAAATGTTGGGCAAGGTAGCAGACACCTAGTGATACAGATGTTTGGTGCATAAAATTCCAGAATTACTTATGTAATCTATATTGATGGGCTGCTTAGATAGTGCAACTTGAAAATGTTTTGGTTATGAAACCCAGAAGGAGTTGGAACTTCCTGAAAAAGTACACAATATCAGCTCACACGTCCCTCAGGTACACAGATGTCGGTCTTCAAAGCTAGCTGGGACCTGAGTGTGAGGAGATGGCGATTGACTACACTACCAGCAGCTATGTTCATGTCTGTGTTTTTTTCAGCTATCTCAACATTTCTGAAGGAAGGAGGATAAAATTTCTTAGAAAATTTGATAGCTTTTCAAATGATGAAACTAGATTTCAGCTGGAAGGGGACCATGGCTGTGCCTTCCACAGGGCAGTGGAAGGTGCTTTGTGCATGATGTTGGCTGCCACCATGAGCCGCACTCTGGGTACCATCATTTTGGTAGCTGATCCTTGCATGGTCCTGCTGGTGAGTTTACATCTTTCCCTCTGCCTGCAGCCTGCCTAAACTGTTACTGTATTCTCTGCCCTATCAAAATCAATTTGGCTAGTAGTGCTCATTTGGGGTTTGTGCTAGTACATGTATTAGTGGCTCTCTACCAGCTGATTTGAAATTATTTTGGTAATTCTCTCCTTGCACTGGCCAGTATCATTGAAGCTGTAAGAGTTGTGTGTGAGTCAGTAGACTCATTCACTATTCTGGAGTCCAGCAGACTCTTTACACTGCTATTGTTTAATTTAATCCAAGCAGAGAGTCTACAGAGCTAAGTAGCATGAGGCTTGGCAGCACCAGCAGATACATGTAATTTATGTTATCTTCACTATCCAAACAACATGTAAGCAAAGCTTTCTTCTTGACAGCTGGCTAGCTCCTACCATTAGCAAGAACATAATTCTGTGATTCTGATTCATATTGAAAGACTGATGTGATTTGTATTTTCTGGAATGCACTCCCCAAACACCCCACCTGCAGTGTTGAGTTTTTCCATGCAGGGCAAACAAGCAACAGTGTTTTATAAATGGTTCTGCCTTCAGTGACTTGAAACAAGCTATATGAAGCCACATACACACAGCTGCTGGTGTACCTAAAGATTAAGTGAATGCTTACATGCTTAAGAGCACTGTTACGCTGACTTAGTTTTTGTGTGTGTTGATCTGGGAGTCAGCACAGATGTCTTTTCTCAATCCCCCTATCCTTGCATGATGTTACAGCTCTGAAGAAAGGCTCATGTGCCGCTAAAGGGCTGGTGAAGGAGAACTGCATCTCCTTCCCTGTCTACATCTCACACTTCTGATCTGGCCTTAGGCCAGGCTCATGATTTCTCCTGACTTCCTGCTTGATTAGTGGGAGTGCTGTCTCTCTTCTTCCCTTGGCTGGTGAGGAGAAATTTATTGATATTTGTAAGGTAGTCAAATACGATGACTGGGGCATATATTTTCTCTTTTCCTAGGGTGCAGTCAGCTAATGCACACAGGGGAAAGTCTTTGTAAAATATGAAACCTCTGTGAATTTACACCTTTTAATTGTATTGCATATTGTATTTTTGAGTACCTTCTTGTAAAATGGTGCATAATCTTTAATGAATACAAGACTATAAGGTCTCCTTTGGATTTAAATTCTAAGTATTTGCATAAATCTAGCACCATAAAATTATTTTATTGGGAAATCAAAATGCACACACAGATGTACCTTTCAGGGCTTAATTTTGTAAACAAGGCTTCATATTCTGCTCTCAGCAAAGCTGGCATAACTCTACAGTAACATCAATAGATTTACTTGAGATTTATATTTGGGTAACTGAAAGCAGCATGTGGCCTAAAGACTCCAGAGTGAGAAGCATGTAATTAGTCATCTGCCCAGCAAATGCAGTCTACTCAGAAAATTTACAACTAGAGTAAAAATTTTGCGCCAATCAATTTTTAGGCTCTTTTAACATCCATAGTTTTCTTCCCTATCTCATTCTTTGTTAATTAAATAAGATTTTTTTTTTTCCTTGCTTGCACATTGGGGAGCTCACGGAGTCTTGCTTTTTTCAGATACAAAGTCTCAGTGCTATTTTTATGTGGACAAAGCACCATCAATTTAGTTTAGTAAGAGATTATATACAGACAGACTAATGGTCTAATCAGGGTCTCGAGGGCTTTGAAATATTAAGCTTGATTTCTGTTGCAAGTTATTCCTGCTATCTGCTTTTCTGGTGAAAACATGTTCAGTAAAAGGAATACCTTATAAATGGCTTAACTGCCTCAAGATCACTACAAAAATTCCCAGCTATAAATAGTGTACTTTGACTGTCAGTTAACTGCAGGAGAGTACATACACATATCCTATATTACCCTAACCTTAACATACAATGAGCAGATTTTTTTCCTTTGTGCATTGCAGAGAGATTTCTGTTATTTAAGCAGCAGCATGCAGCCACATGCCACAGTCTAGAGCTAAGTTACCTACCACTCTTTATTCATTTGGTAGTTCTGGCTGTCCAGCATTATCTGACCTTCATTTTTTCTTCCAACAGCATATGCTGGGACTTATATTTTTAATTTCTTTTAGTCACCAAAACAAATATACTGGTGGGGCTCAAAATTTTAAATTTCAAATAATAATATATACATAGGCTAAGGGTAAAATTGTAAAATAAAACCACTGTGAAAACTGCAAAATGAAATCCATTGAGCACTTTTTTAAAATATAAAGTGGCTACTGAAAACATGGTTTAAATGCCTACTAAGAATCTTAGGTAGAATAAATATAATGGCCTTATCTTCTGAAATATTATGTTGATATAAAGCTATTATAAGTACAGTGCATTAGCACATCCAGAACTAATGGTGACCTTTGCTTTAAGCAAAACTTACTGAATGTGAAATAACATTTCTCTCTTGAAGCAGACTGTGTTTTGCCAGAGAGGAAGGATGTTCAGGCAGAAGAAGGTAGGTGCCAACCTTTGCCATGCCCAGGCAGGTTGTAGAAAAGACAACAGAACCTGAAGGTTAGTCCGGGCTCATACCTGGGACAGTTGTGCACTCATGATTTTTTTAGTATTTTTCATCAAACAGGTATTATAAAATAAGTAAAAAAAAAAAAAACAAAACCAAAACACACACACAAAAATAAATCAAACAGAAAAACCCACAAAAACCAAAAACCACAGGGAAAAAAAAAAAACAAACAAAAACCACAAACAAAAAAAACCAAACAAAACCCCAACCAACCAACCAACCAACCAAACAAACAAAAAAAACAAAACCAAACCAAACCAAAACAAAAAAAACGCACACAACCAAAAAGGACAAATTTAGAGTCCTTCGACACATTTTGAGTTCAGTGTTCCTCTTCACAGTCTTTGCATGAGACCAAGTAGAGGGGTTTGAGCCTGTGTTCAGATGTAACCTCAAGCATTTCCCATACTGAGAGCTGAGGGCACACACTGGAGAATGTTTGTACTAAAACCAGTTTCTCAATGGATTTTTTTTCTTTTGCTATCATGCTGCCAACTGGACACCTCCAGGAAAATGCAGCACATTGAGAGCTCTAGGGTCTGCTGGGATCTCACAACAAGTCAGAGATCAGTGCTGGGACAAGATCTCAAGGATCCCTTTCTCTCGCAGTATACAGTCTGTCCCTGACTGTTCCCAGTGAAACCAAGGAGAAATTGTTAAGGACGAACAGTTCAGCACATGAACTGCATTGTCTCAAGGTAAATTTCTCTCACCAATGCTTCCAGCTGTTTCCGTCTGCAAGCTTCTCTCTTGCTTTCATCCCACAGCTTTTCACTGGCATAAAAAATGAAGAGCAGACACTGTCTTATATCTTATCTATGCATGGTCTGATTCCTTCTCTGTGTTAATTAACCTGTGGCACCAGCAGAAGTCCATGGTGGGGGATGACTGCTGTGCTGGGAGCTGGGTGAAGGCTGAAAGGGCCACATAGACGGCAAACTGAGAGCACAGCGGCAAATGCTGCGCAGGGATTAGGCCAGGTTTCTTGAGGGATAATATACTTCAGTCGCCGTTAACATCCTGCACAGCCTTGGTTTAAAAAAAAAAGGGGGGGGACGACGGGGAGGAAAAGAGAAGGAACATTTCACTGCTACATTTGAGCTGTGGCATGATGGCTCAGCTTTCAATCTGTTCTGTGATAATAACCTCAGAAAGAGAGAAAAACACTGTAAAAATGAGTTGGACAAAGTGTATCGTTTGCTACACAAAGGGCTATTATTTCTCACTGCATGTGTACTTACCATTAGAAAAGTTTTAAGGATAATACAAAAAAAAACCAAGATGACAGCTGCCAAAGATATTTTAAAATTAACTAGCATAATTGCACTTCCAGATGGAGGGAAGTTCAGAAACAACTTGAAACAACCTGACCCTAGGGTGGTGAAGGTGATGTGTTCAGTCTCTGGAAAGAAGCATTTACTTCTTTGTTCAGTAACTCTACCTTTATTCCTTCCCTACTTTCCAGTTTATTGCCGCAGCAGTGGCACTCGCATGGCATCTGGAGGGAGCTGTTTGGCTGTTCTGTGAAGATAAGGTTGCAATGTGGAGGATGCTGAGCAAGGGCAGAGGAATTAAGACAAGGGAGAATGGGGCATCAGGCAGCAGGTACAAATAAAGTGAGATGAGCGCAAGCACCTGCTTCTCAAATGAATCTCCATATTTGCAAACTGATTAAAAGCTGAGCTGTTTTCTTTATTGAGGTGAAGAACAGGGAAAAGTGAGACTCCACTAAAAGCGATAAGAAGTGCCTTTTGGATAGCTAGGAGTTTAGGTATGATTATTCTTTTGGGAAAAGCTTTCTTGGTCATTGTGGGAAGGAGAAAGCTGATTCTTAAAAATCCCTTCTGTCTTGCTTGTTTTTCCTTTCAGATAAAAAGGTTTTCTGAAGAAAACCCGTGTGCCTTCTTGACATATAATTATACTTCTTGCATGCAAGTGGCTGGATTTTAGGGATGCCATACACCAGATTGTTTGATCAGTATTCTGTGATGAATCCCAAAATTAAATTAATTCATTGGTATTTAACATCAGATATTAAGTAATTTTACAAAAGTAGTGGTTACTCAGACCTTCTTTCTGTTGTTCCATGATCATGTCAATATATGTGAGAGCAGAGCACAGATGAAGCAGTGCCAAGACCTCAATATCCTTCACACATTTATTTCACCCTGCCTTCTGCCTTCCAAGGAGTGTGATAATAGCTGCTGTCTTGTAGTCATTGACCAGAATCATGCACCAGGTACCATGGGTGAAAAAACAGAATCATAGAATCATTTTGATTGGAAGAGACCCTCGAGATCATAAAGTTCAGCCATTAACCTAAATCTGGCACTAAACCACGTCCTTAAGAACCTCATCTGCACATCTTTTAAACACCTCCAGGGATGGTGACTCAGCCACTTCCCTGAGCAGCCTGTTCCAGTGCTTCATAACCATTTGCCTGAATATTTTTGTTTCCTAATATCCAATCTAAATCTTCCCTGGCACAACTTGTAGCCATTTTCTCTTGTCCTATCACTTGCTACTTGGGAGAAGAGACCAACACCCTCCATGCTACAACCTCCTTTCAGGTAGTTGTAGACAGAGATAAGGTCTCCCCTCAGCCTCCTTTTCTCCAGGCTGAACAGCCCCAGTTCCCTCAGCCGCTCCTCATCAGACTTGTGCTCCAGGCCCCTCCCCAGCTTCATTGCCCTTCTCTGAACTCTCTCCAGCACCTCAATGTCTTTTCTGTAGTGAGGGGCCCAAAACTGAACACAGGGTTTGAGGTGTGGCCTCACCAGTGCTAAGTACAGTGGATGGGGGCACTGGAAGCAGCATAAGCCTGGGGCTACTTGCCCTGCAGCAAGGGTTGGGCTGTGCCACTGCCCACCTAAGGGATGATATGTTTTTAAAGAAGTATAATTTGTGGCAATCCTGTTGCATTTTCAAGTTATAATTGGCACATATCAGTGCCCCAGTTCTCTGCAAATACAATTATTTAGGATTTAAAGGGTTCTGCACTCATCACTGGAATTCTGGCAGTCAGAGAAATACTGTAGAGAGTATACAGTCATGTACATGGTTCCTGAATGGCATACGTTTGTCATCAGTAACAGTATAGTGGAAACTGCTCTGCTGACAAGATTTCCTGGTCTGTTCTCTGCATCTCACAGTAAAAAGGCAATGTATCTTTGGATGTGCTCAGATAACCAGGGAGCGGAAACATGAAGATCTAATTAGACTACAAGAGTTAATTATAAAAAATAGAAGATTGCTTAATATAGCAATGGAAAAAATATATATTTCAAGAATGATCCAACCCCTCTAGCTTTCATTTTTTTGAGCATTAGTTTTGTTTTTAAGGTATTACAAGTGATTATATAGTGTTAAGCACTGCTCAAAGTGAAAGACTTTGAAACAATGCAGGAACACTTTGAGCTTCCTGCAGTTCTTTCAGGATATTAGGCCACAGAAACATAATGGCAGTCCTTTGAAGGGAATATACATTTATAAATATCACTCTTTTGCGTAAAATTTTAAAGCCTATTGATCATTATTTTAGACTTTTAATGAACATTAATAAGACGCAATCATGTTTTGTTCTAATACTTATACACCATGAATAATAAAACAGGTAACAGAAGCAAACACTATGAAGGTAAAATTTTGAGCTGATATTCAGATCTTCCACTAAGGCATATCCATTTTATTCTGAGTTGCATGGTCTTTGTGCCGCCTTGCAATTGCAAGGTTTTGGATGAAAGGAGCACAGACACCCTTGGATTGAAACTTAAGATACAAAATTTTGGTGTGAGGTAGATCCCAGCATGACCTCTGGCTGCTGTGAAGTACGTCACTCCTAAGGACTCTGTATGATTCAGTAAGAAGTTTAACAGTATTAGGTGATCTGGTCATCTGAAGGATACTGTGTAAAGCATTAGTAACAATGGAAATTGTCAGTTTTGGGAAAAAAAACCTTGCATTTATCTTCTTCCACTATACTCTGATTTTATTTTTTGATGCAGAGGTGTATCTTTATAGTTATACTGTGGAGATATTTAATCACAAAATACAGTGTTATTTTTAAAGAATAAAGAGGTTTCTAAATCCTTTATAGAGCACCTGCAAATAAAGGCATCAATGAATTTTATGAGTAACTACTATAGCAATCTATAACACATTTCTAAAAATTACAATACCATTATAGCATTGGTATCTTTTGACAAAGCATGAGAGAAATCTGAAGACTATTTTAATGTAATTTTATTCTTCAATTAAAATAGTAATGATCACCTTTCATTATTTCAACTCCCTGATCACTATGAAAAATGCAAATTACTTCAATTCACTTATTCAATTTTCATGTAGAAAGGAGAAAGTATTGAATCTGGTGGACTGCATGACTACAGACAATTTTCATAGAAGTGTAGCCCCAGTCAGGGTTCTAAATTTGGCTTCAGCATTTTAATTAAAATGTACAGACGTTACAACAAAATGGCAGGGGCTGGAATTCTTGTGTATGGCTCATCATGAAAATTAGAATTGTTATGATGGTGTTTCAAATTTTATCGGGTGTGCATTTATTCCATTATAATACAATGCTCACAGATCTACACCTCATCTTTATGAAGTTTTATGTACTGTATCATATGGAGGGAGAAAAAAAAAAAAAAAAAGGAAACTCCCAGATTTAATTCCCTAGGTGTTCTTCTTGCTTTTAGAGAAATGCTGGAAAACTACAGTCCCGAATCTCATTAACAAGTAGGACTGGTAGGACTATTAGAGCTTTTTTTTTTTTTTTTGGATTGCTAATATTTATAGGGCTTGCTCACTGCAAATGACTTCTGCTTTCTGCCACTGTGACCATTGCTCACTTGCTTATTTTCAATTTTCATGCTTTCCAGATCCTTCTACCACTAAGATTATTCTTTCTTGCCTTGCCAGGACTTCTCCTTGCTAGCACAGTCCTGGTCTTTCTGCCCTCCGAACAACGATTCCTGATTCTACCCTTCTTCCCTCTTGTTTCTCTTAATTTCACTCCCCTGCTTTCTCTTTCTTCTGCAGGAGAGCAGAAATGGTTTCTCTGCCCACCCACAGCCCAGCCCTTAGGCACTACCAGAAGCTGAACCTGTGCTGAAGACACCAGGACAGGGCTGGTGCAGTGTGCTCTTACTTGTGTCCTCACCAGAGCGATTCACCAAGGCCCTCTGAGGAGACGAAAGCTTTCAAAGGGGTATCATCTTCTAACACTCTCTCACACCTGGAAACGTTAAGCTACATGAAATGTCAAGGAGGCAAAAGATAGTTATTTTATGTATTTGTCCCACTTATAATATCTGGGCATCTTTAAGTATTTGCTACACTTTTTTTTTTTTTTTACATCTTTGTACAGTCTATTATTTATTTACTGAATAAAAAAGGGGGAAAAACGGTAACAAACTTCAGGTAACCTGCTCACCAGTTAGAAAAGATTCACAATCTGTTCTCTAATGACCTGCAGTCAGTATGAGTTTTACATTACAGACCATTATGACAGCATGGCATATCACTGTCTGACTGGCAGTGTCTGCCTTGGGCAGCATCGGGCAACATGAATGAATCAGAGGAACACACTATATACCCTGCGAACTGTTGTGCAAAAATTCAGGGTTTTCAACCTCCTCTCTTGTGAAGAGATAGTTTACTGGCTGAAGCTGTGCTAAATTATGGAAGAGAAAATCAAGTGCTATAATTGTGGGTGTTTATCACAGTTACAGTTTTTTCTATTCATAGAAATTTGATCTGAACAGGGTAAATCTGTGACTGCAATACAAATGAGATCATCTGCAAACAAAGTAAATGGAAGAGACACTTTTTATAGCTTTGTTTTATAGCTTTTCTGTTTGAGGAACTAGTTTTTAGTTTATGTTTTTCTCTGGGGCCTTCGTGTTAAAGCAAACATGGTGTGCAGTAATTCTTCAATTAAAGCACTTTTTGTCTGAGTATGAAATTAAGATATAAAACTTGACTGACCCCTATTCATGGTAACAGATTTCTAGAGGAGGTAGGGAAAATACTAAAGGATGGTGTCATTCCAATTAATATCTGTGATGGAATTCTCTCAATAATAACATGAGGAGTCCCTGGAGTTTATTTAATATTTTGTCATACTAGGACAACAAAAATTCCTCCCAGCAAGTCCCAACACCTTTACACCACCTGAATTGCATCTCTTCCAAAGAGCTGGACCTTTTCATCAGCATGTTCCCCAGTGAGGGAAAGTCTTAAGTGGGAGAGAGCTGATGTATTAACCCATGATCAGCCAGTTGTGTGCTGATCCATGAAGGGAAGAAGCAATATATCAAAGCCGTGAATATTTGGCAAAGCACTGTGCTAGAGTGTGATGTACATTAGCTATATTCCACTGAATGATGAGGCAAGGGTCAGTCAGCTTCTTCTAGGAATGTGGAATATGTAACAAGAGCTATTGAATACTATTGGAGCCCTTGTTCACTTTCTCAGGTCCTGGTGGCACCTAGACAGCAGCTTGGTAGGCAATGGCAACTGGAAAAAGCTGGTGGAAGGCATGTAGAGTCACTTTCTCACCTCTCCAACCCCCTTATCCTTTCCCTTCTTTCCCTCTACCCAGGATAAGTAAGAAAGTAGCCTCATTTATAACCGTTTATGCAAGATGGGTCTTCTGGGATTGGGAAAACAGTTCTCAGCTAGGTAGAAAATTACTAAGCCGTCATGTGGAAATGCAGCATGTGCTCAGTTTCTTAACCAATCTGGTTTCATCAGTTCAGAAGAAATGAATACAAGCAAGAAACTCTTTCAAAACTCCTTTTGTTGTGTGCTAGCTTGAACCCAAAAATTGTTGCTGGACTGCCCATGGTTTATTTGTCTAGCTCCTGAACTGCAGCTCACTAGCCACAATTGACCTTCTGCATTAAGAAGGGATAGGTGTTTCACCATGATGCCCAAATCAGTGAGGATACTGAGGACCAGCATGAAACTGGGAGAGCATCACAGGTCTCATCAGTGCCTGCAGCAGGACTCTGGGGAAGCCCTGTGTCCCATCAGAGCCATTGACTCCCCTTCCAGAGAAACAGCACTTAGAAAAATTCTTTGAAAAAACTGAGCACCACAATTCTCTTTTTATGAAGATGACTACCCAAAAGAGCAGGAGCTTATGATAGCTGGGCCACAGATGAAAAAGCAATAAATTTTCATTGGACCAGAGAAAGATGAAAACAAAGCGTGAAGTGGCACCGTGAATGTGAGATGGTAGCCCTTGATTTTTCCAAGCCTTGCTCTCTCCCCTGTTTGTATATTTATATTGGTGAACAAATTACGCTCCATTATCATTGGGTATGTCACTGTTTTGCTGCAGCCTGTAAAACTGACTACAATGTATGTGAAGACAGGTTGACCTGCTGGGTTTCAGTTGCCTCTAAGATTGCCAAAAGGGAAGGTGGTTTCTTCTCGGTCCATCACAAAAAATGATACAGCGTTTTATGCCTTAGGTTTAGGAGTGCAGTCATGGGAAGAGTGCACATCTGCCTCCTCGCTGCCTTTTCCCACCCAAGCAACTGCTGTCTTGTCTGCCTGGGCTGATTCTCATTGGTATGACTTTAACCTTAAGTGACTTGTTCTGTCTATGGGGAACTCCAGTGTTGGTTTGTTTGTTTCTTTGTTTTCCGCAGGTGGTAAACATCTAAAGCGTTTCATTCTTTACTTTTGAAATAACTTGTATCCTTGGTTGTGGGTTTGCTAGTCATATTTTCTTTTTCTCACTTTTGTATTATTTGATACAATGTCTTGTTTAAGAATGTAGAGGAGGAACTGATTAGAAGAAACCATTTTATAAAATGAAGAAAACTTGCTGCTTAGTCTAGAAGAATGTGACCCTAAAACACTTTTCTGTTTAGCTTAAATAAAAATACCCTTCACACATGTAAGGAAACGTTAACTTATTCAATTTTCTTTGCTGCAGAATGTCCCTCACTGATTGACGCATGCTGCTATGCTTTTGTTATAAATCATAGCCAGAGTGGGAACATCGAACTGTGATATACAGCTCTATTCAAATCACACTCGCTTTTCTACCTCTGAGGAGCTTGCTTGTTATGAGACTCATAAGTTATAAAACATATAACAAGCTCCATTGCAAAGATATGCCAGAAAATATTTTCTCTGTGGGGAGAGAATCTTTTAAAAGAGCCTTTCAATTTTTCTGCTTTGGTGCATACTTCTGCTGTTCCTTGTCCTGAGTACCCAGAGACTCAACCAGGGCAGTAGGAATCAACTCTTCAGAAGCTGCTGCTCCTCTCCTCTGCTTGGCCACAGACCTTAATGCAGAATTTTAGTTTACTCACCTGCAGAAGAAGGAATTTCTCTCAACCTAGATTATAATTTGAGGACCTGTGCAGCGCCAGCATGAGATACCATCACCACACAGGATAAGGGCTCTCTCCATCAGTGTAAAATATCTTTGAAGGTGTTTGAAGATTCACCATGCCAGAAGCAGGGCAGAAAACTAGTTGTGACTTGAAGCTAGATTCCTTAGCTTATCATTCTCCTGATATCTTGTGTAATGATTATGGAAGGCAAAAGCTTACCCTGTTTTGCAGTTCTCCTTTTCCCTGCTGTGATTGGTACCACACTCTGAGCTGTTGAGAAAATAGAAGAGAGAGGAAAGGTGGTTTTATTGCCCTGATGAGGATGAAGGCTGGTTAGGGCTCAGTGACAGAGCATGGGCGTAGTAGTTATCTGAGATAGTTTAACAATCACAGTGAACTTGGACACAAACCAGCTTCTCTGTATACATAGCCCTCCGTAAGGTATGTGGTAATCGTACTGCACAAGAACATTGCAGTTATCTTTCTGGACAGCTTTCATAGCTGATGGGCAGTAAGGGGAGCACTGAAGACCTGCACTGTGGTCCTGACATCATTGTCACTGGCTTGCTGAGTGCTCCTGAACTTGCCACTTCATCTTTCTCCCACACTGTCTGTTTTTTTTATCATTGTGAATCTTTTTGACAGGAAGAACAGCCTCTTGCTGTTTATTGGCACCATGTCAGTCTTACCTCCTGTCTTACCTGTGGCCTCCCAGTGCTGTTATAATTTCGTAATTCCTCATATTTGTAGGGGTAATACTACTGTTGAATGCAAATCTGTATCATTATATTACCACTAATGGATCATTCACACTATTGTTTTTCCAAGTTCCTGAAAATTTTTGTGTGAAGGAGTAAATAGGAGCAAGGAAGTACTGAAAGTTCTCTAGATTGTCTGAAGATGTGAAGTAAGTAAATATAAATCATGGAACAGCAAAATCTTAATTTTTAATGCTTTTCCTTTTCCTGCTTTTGTGATGAATGTTATTCCTTCCCCTTAAACTTCTAGTGGCGGTTGGCTGTTACACACAGCCTCCATCAGAAGAACATACTCTGTTGCTATAGCAATACTTTCTCACTCTGATGTTTTATTGCACTTAGATGCTGCTGGCAGGAAAAAAAAAAAAAAAAAAAAAGAGGAAAAAAAAAGAAAAAAAAAAAGAAAAAAGCACAAAACCCAACAAAAACACATCACTAACCTCCTCACAAATGGTCAGCCTCCCTGACCTCTTATTTCTGAGCAACTTTTAACTATCTCACAGCAATTTATGTTCTGGTAAACACTTTGCGCTAGGCACAATCTAGAAAGGTTTATCATTGCTCTATAAGTGGCATACTGCACACAGCAGGACACACTGCAGCACAGTGTCTGACATAGCAGATATAGATTACTGTTAAGATAAATTCATCCTTTTTGATCTGAACACTTCACCAGCTCAAATTTGAAGTCTTGATATCACCCTGTCAACTAAAGGGGATGTTTTTAAGCAAGGGAAGAGTTATAAAAGGTTTCCTCAAAGTTCCTTTTAGGATGGCTTCTACAAGAGCAAAGATACATACATTTATTGGGGGTGAATGCAGTGCACATCAAAAGTGCTAGACTAAAATCCCTGTAGACACAAGGCCTCTGTTCAACATCAGATACTAAACAAGAGCTTCAAGTTTTTTCTATTCTGCCAAAACCAGATGCCTAAACCTTCAACTAATTGGGCAAGAAAAGGTCATTAATTCTATCTTCTGCTGACTGCCGGCGGCTGTGTTTTCCCACCCAGGACACCAGCAACATCCATCCTCCTGGGAGTAACCGTCCCCATGGGGCTGGGACCTCTTGTGCTCCCTGGGCTGTGTAACCCAGGCTGGGAACCAGAGGGAAGGCAGCTCTGCAGGAGGGAAATGGAGAGAAGCTGAAAACAGCTCTTTTCTTCCACCTTCTCCCATCCTGAATATAGCATCATTCTCATGGGTAAGGCACTGCCTAGAAATAGTTGTCTCCATCATATTGGGGCACAAGGTCGGCCAGCACATCCCGTCTCCCGAGGGAAGGGGAGAATGCAAGGTGAGCAGCAGTAGGAGAGCCCCTTTCCCTGCCCTTCACTGCCCGGGTGGGCAAATCAAATGGGATGGGAGGAAGCAGGAGGGCTGACTCCACATGTGGAGCACTGCCATCAGCCTCTCCAGGTCCTAGGGACTCCTGTCTCCACCATAGCAGCATTCAGAACAGCACAAAAGGGTGTCCTAACCCAGCAGCATCTGCATGCCATTCCTGGGCCAGGCATGCAGGATCATGCAGCTTTCTCCTTCTTTCATGGGTCTCTGCATTCCTTCGAGGTTTGAGTGGGGCTGCCTATGGCCCAATCCTTCTCCCTCTGGGAAACATTTCCATCAGCAAGGCCAGGAAAGTGAGTGCAGCTCTCACCAATGTTGGCACAGCCCCTCACCTTCTTCTCTGTGCCTGCATTGCAGCTCGTCAAGGAGACACAAATGAAAAAAGAGCTATTTCACAGTCCAGTGACTGTGAGACTCTGTGTAGCCGGAGGCTGAGGCATGAGGGCGTGATGGAGGAAGGCAGCAGGCAAGGTCGACTGCTGCAAGGCCAGGAGGAAAGCCCGGAGGTGCAGGCTTTGCTTGCTGGCTTGCACTCTGCCCTCACTGCTTATGGCTTATCCAAATTCGGTGTTCCATTTTCAGCCTGAGGTTATCAAGATCACAGAATCACAGAATGTAAGGGATTGGAAGGGACCTCGAAAGATCATCCAGTCCAATCCCCCTGCCAGAGCAGGAACACCCAGATGAGGTTACACAGGAAGGTGTCCAGGCAGGTTTTGAATGTCTCCAGAGAAGGAGACTCCACAATCCCCCTGGGCAGCCTGTTCCAGTGTCTGTCACCCTCACTGCGAAGAAGTTTCTGCTCAAATTTAAATGGAACCTCCTGTGTTTGAGTTTATACCCATTGCCCCTTGTCCTATCATTGGTTGTCACTGAGAAGAGCCTGGCTCCATCCTCCTGACACTCACCCTTTACATATTTATAAACATTAATGAGGTCACCCCTCAGTCTCCTTCAAACTAAAGAGACCCAGCTCCCTCAGTCTTTCCTCATAAGGGAGATGCTCCACTCCCTTCATCATCTTTGTGGCTCTGTGCTGGACTCTCTCAAGCAGTTTCTTGTCCTTGAACTGAGGGGCCCAGAACTGGACACAATATTTCAGATGTGGTCTCACCAGGGCAGAGTAGAGGGGGAGGAGAACTTCTCTTGACCTACTGACCACAGCCCTTCTAATACACCCCAGGATGCCATTGGCCTTCTTGGCCACAAGGGCACAGTGCTGGCTCACGGTCATCCTGCTGTCCACCAGGACCCCCAGGTCCCTTTCCCCTATGCTGTTCTCTAATAGGTCGTTCCCCGACTTATACTGGAACCCAGGGTTGTTCCTGCCCAGATGTGAGACTCTACACTTGCCTTTGTTATGTTTCATTAAATTTTTTCCCCGCCCAACTCCCCAACCTGTCCAGGTCTCTCTGGATGGCAGCAGATAGTTTGGGTTGGAAGGGACATTTGAAGGTCATCTGGTCCAAACCCCCTGCAGTGAGTGGAGACATCATAATCGTCTTCATTTTGTCAATGTACTTATATATACAAAAGGAGAAATTATGATTAGTCCTAAGTCAGTTTACTTTCTGTTTATAGCATTATCACAACAAAGCCATTATTTAGGTGCTTAGAATTTTGGCAAATACATACAGGCTGAAATTTTGTGTGCTTAGACTCAGTCCATAGGCAGAGCTTTTAGAAGCTGGATGTAAACCGCATTCGATGATCTTTGAATTGTGTGTGCTTCAATGGCATATATTCCGCCCAAAACACAGCATGTTGTTGTTTATCCTTGTAGTAGAACAAAAATGGGTGAGCTGAGTCATTTAAACTGGCTCATTTTGTAGATCTTACTAAAAAACAATGCAATTGTGAAATAAACTGCTTGTCATGCTTAAACAACACATCTTTTTACAGTTTTTTTTTTCCTCCACATGTACACAGTGAGCTAAGGTGTTTGACTCAATGATTGCAAATATCTGGACTTTTGTGAGATCCTATAAACTGATTTGAAATGGCAAGAATTACTGCTGCTATCTAGCTAGCAGCCATGCAGTTTCTAAAGAGACTCTTTCCACAAGAACAACTGTCTTTGGTAGGGGGTTCCTTGTTGTAGGATCTTTTATTTTTCAGCAGGCTTGTCTGACATTTAACATTCAACAGAGACTGGTCATTAAAGCCTTGAGGCAAGGGGTTTTAAATAAGCTGCAGCTTGCTCAATCTTTTCTAGCTGGTAAAAGATTGAACTCCTGTTACTTTTTATTATGCATAATGCTCTCCCATCAAACAAGCCCTTCGGAAGCTCGGAAACCAGCAAACAAGGGTGTGTTTTCTGCTCACCAGCATATGGTCAAAGGGAAGAGCAAGTAAGTGGGCCCTGAAGCAGAGGTCTGCTCCCACCTCCCACTCCAGCTGGCTTTCACAAACATATCTGCTGGCATAGCGTGGTGCCCTTTGAGTGTTATCCACGTCTTCATGTAAAGTAAGTAAATATAATTACTCCCGCTTTACAGAGTGGGACTGCAGTTCACCCAGGATTAAAGAGGAAGAGGGAACACAAAGAACATGAACTGAGATTTCTGCCCTTATTCAGGCTATTTGATTTCTGAAAATCTGTAGGGACAATTAATCCCCCCCCACTATTTTAGATGGCAGCCATATTAAATGAAAGCAGTCTACTAGGAAGGGCTGTCTACTATACTCTGCTGTGTAAGGATCATGAGAATTGTGTTTCTTGAGCAGCTGGGAAGCACAGATTTTAAATTCATTTGTTTTCATTTATGAGTTCATTCAGATATCTTAGAATTGCCAGAAACTTTGTTGTTGTGAATTTTCATGGGGGTTTTCACTAAAAAAACCTAACAGTATTTGCAAGTCAAAAATGAAAGCTCTGCTATTGTAATTTCCTACATCTCCTGTCCATTAAGGCAAGTTTTTTTCTTCCTATGTGCAATCTCATAGAAAACAATAAAATAGCGTTTATGGAGCTGATTACAGAATTTTTCACAATAATTATTGGAATCAATCACAATCCAAAGAAGTAACAATGATTTAATAATTCAAGACAAAATATCTGTAGTTAATAGCATCCCCAGTGACTATGTATGTGTCTACCTGCCACAATGGTTATATAACTTAGTGATGTAAACATCATGGACTCTATCAGAAAAATGTCATTTTGACAAGATTACATTGCTTTCAGTAAATTTGCCCAGAACTGAGAATATGAACTTAAGTGGTTTGCACAAATCTCACTTTGGTCAAATATAATGAGTACATCCCTTCCACCTGAAAATGGGTGTCCAGCAGCACAGTTGATATCATCACTGAACCCATGCATTCCAATACAGTGCCCATTGGAACTGTGTATGAAACCTGAGCACAAGATGCTGTCACCATCCATCTGGAGGAGTGACACTGCTGTGTCCACAGCTGGGAGTCCCAACAGCTGTTCCCTGCTTTGCCAACAGCCTCGTAGTTTGGCTTTAGGCAGTCAGTGATATCTCTCTCTGCTGTAGTTCACCTCTTGTACAACAGGTAATAATGGTAGCCCAACTCCAGATGTGCTTAGATTGTTTGGTGAGGACCACAGCATTGCTCATCTATGGTTGGTATTGTGCCGTCTAATTGGGTTTCTTCACTGCTGTGTTCAGAGCAGGGAACCTCTCTAAAGCACATCCTTGTCTCAAGGTCTTTCCACCCTGATTCTGTGTTAAGTCAAAGGATTTGTTATTAGTCAGCATTGTTATGTGGTGGTTCCCCTGTCTTTGTTCACACCAGGAGAGACTACTGTCCTAGGAAACATTCTGCTTGCAATCTGTCATGAGGTATGCTGTGGGAGGGGACAAAAAGTGGTCCAGTGACCTTTGAATAAAAAAGTACAACTAGGGTGAAGTTTACCATTAATTGGCTAAAAGGGAAAAGAGCATTCAAAGGAGCAAAATAACTTACAACAAGCACTGAGACAAAGCTAATTCATAAATGCCATGTCACAGCTGCAAAAGAGCAACAGCAAGTGCCCAGCTGCCAATGGGTTTCATGCTGGATTATGCAGAAGTGATAAACTGATCTTAATGCCTAAGTAACTAACAGTGAAGTATTTTTAATATGACAACTAACACTGAGCTATGACTGCTGCTGTAGCACTAACAGCTGAGCAGCTATATCATTATCTGTGTCTTTTCCTGTGCAATCTTTTTAGTGTGAAATGTCTTTAATTTTAGTTTGCCGGAAGAGCTGTGAAGGAGCAAAGGAGTCAGTGGATATAAAATATCCACTAGCTTACAGAATGTGCACTTCCATTTATACGTGGTAGTGCAGTCTGAATAATGGCCTGTTATCAATTGCTTGAAGTAACTTATATGCTGCAGTTTTTTGTGCTTTATTCCAGAAACAATAACTATACATCTGCAAACCCTAATGTATCCCTTTGTAGGAAAAGCAAGAAGAAGTAACAGAAAGTGTTTCTTCTTATAGCATAGAACAGCCTGGTATAACAGATATGTTGAGAGTGCTTTGAAATGATGCTTACATAATATGAGGCAATGTTTACATCTTAGTACAGTCCCATCAAAAAATCTGTCTCTCTGTTCTGAACAAACTATTTTAGCTGAATATTTAGAAGGTAGCTCCTTAAAACCACATTTGCATTTTTAAGTCTTGCGAAGCAGTAAACACAAGTGGAAGGTGTAGTTTCCAGTGCAGAAAGGATATATGAATTTAAACTGGATCCACTGCACTCAGATCATTACACATGAAACTTTCAGGCAGATCAACATGCAGAAATTCAGTAAACATCACGCAGCAACACACATTGATGCAGCTATTCCAGGCTACCATTCACGTTGTTGGGGAGTTGTATCTATCACATGCTGACATTACAAACCATCAGTTTCCATCAGAACATAAATACCTGGTGCTGCAGCAACATAGGATCCAAATAGATTATGCTTTTTGTACCAATGTTTTTTCTTGTTTTCTGGGGATTGGAGCACTATTTGCTTTGCTTTAATTTTTATGAGAGCTTTGATGCTTTTATATCACTTGGCATAGTGAGGTATTGCGATACTTCATTTATTACTATATACCCTATGGTTTTAGAGAAAACATTGCAAGAAGAAAAATGCTATTTTACAAAGGCCTCCCTTTCTGCAGGTGCAGCACATAAATGAGGGTTCCCCAGACCCTGATCGCAGGGGTTCCAAGCAGTCCTTGTTTGTTCTCTGGGAGCTGCAAAAAACGTTGGCTAGGAAAACTGTGATTTTACTTCCTCAGGACCATGAATTGCTTACCTGTGTAGTCACAACTTTGCATGGCATAAGTAAAGGTGTAAAGGTCTCAAATTTCTTATATTCACCAAACAGAAGAGAGTAGGAGTTGGGTGAGATTCTAGGTACCTGAAAGAAGGTCCAACACAAGAGACTCTTTGAAATACTGATACAGGACCATAGGACCTTCGTATCCCCATACCCTGCAGTTTATATGTGATAGATTACTCTCAATATTTTTTAAAACGAAATGTTCTCCTTTTCCATTCTGTCTCCCATGGAAAATACTTTTTTCCAGTAATATGTGCCTGGTCATTGTAATTTTCCCTATCTTTTGACCTAAACAATACATAAAAGTTGGGAGGAAGAGGCATACATATTCCCCTTACATCTTTTCATACCATGGGATTGAGATGAACATAAGATGTATTCTGAATTGACTCTCCCCTCTACTGTGGTCTTGTGTCCCATAATAAACTTTTGAGAATTCCTTGTTCTAAACATGCTCCTTCAGTGTACAAATACATCTTCAAATATAGATGATAAAATCCAGAAGTAATACTAGTGGTACTGAGATTCCTGAAGGCAAAAATAGGAGAGTGAGAGAAGTGAGAAAGAAAATTGAAAGACGTTGGAGTGATGCCTGTGAACATTTAGCTGGTTTGTAGCTGGGCCATGTATTGGAAAATATCTAGTTTGAGCAATCAGTAGTATACTTCAAGGGATGAAATGAGACTTTCGCTCCAAAACTAATGTGCGAAATTGTTTCCCTATGTCAAATCCCACTTAGCATATAAATTAAAATAAAAAGAAATTTTAAAAATATCTGCTTGCAGTGGTTTTGCTAGACTCTTTCTGTGACTATCCTTAATTGCTGCCACCAATGGACCTGCTGGCCCTTTCATTGGAGGTTACACATATATCTGCAGTAGTTGTTTTCTCATTCTGAAGAGGCATAATATGGTTTTACACTAGTAAAAATAAACTCATTTCACCTCTCTCCTGCCTGGACAAGGACTTTCCTTATGCGTCTGGGGACAGCCTCTCCCATAGACCAGGTACCAGCTAGCCGACCCCAACCAAAACTGCCAGGGATGCAGTGCAGGAGCTGAAGGGGTGAAGCCAAGTCTCTGGGTGCAGCACTGCTGGTGCTTGCCTCTCACCAGCCCAGCACTGGTCCCGGGAGGCTGCTGTGTCCCAACAAGTCATTTCAGTGCACATCACCCAGCATAACCCAAAGGCTGTTCTTGGTTGCACTAATGGCTGATTACCTCCATTTCGAGGAAGGCAGTAGAGAAGGAAGGTGGCTTTCTGCTGACTTTATCTGCCTAAACACTTTGCTGATTGCAAAACAGATGAACTGTACTTTTTGTCAGTGAAGCTAAATTTCCAGAAGACTTAAATTTTTTGACAGCAGCAACTCAATTTGGCTACCTTAGTTTTCAGGCACTGCCTTGATATATCAAAGGCTTCATTTCACTGGACAGTTACTGATCATTGTGGTCATGCTGGAGGTGATCAGTGCTTAAAACATCAGGAGCAAACTGACTCAGATGTGACACTAAAAAGCTGAGACAACAGAAATGAAACGTAATACTTGAAATATAGATGTAATTAATTTTCATGAAAGCAAAGCTTATTGCAGAGTTATTACATACTCTGCACATGCTTGATAATATTTTTGAATGTGACCTACATTCTTGTTAAGTTTTTGTACCTGGTGCTTCCTCTTTGTTTTATGTTATCAATGTGTGCCTGAAAAAAATGTTTCTTATCTTTCTAATTCCTATAGCTGCATGATAAATACAGAGCTGGAAACTGTTGTAAAAAGGCTAAACTTGCATTTAGTCAATGCAAAACAATTCCTGTCTAGAGTTGCTGTCTCACATCCTTTGTGTCCCTTGTTTGCAACATGCATGTCATTTCTGCAAAAGCCAGTTCTGCAGCAGAGGACACCGCTGACAGGTAGGGCACCTCTCCTGGTAATTTGTTGTCTTGATGCCCTGCATCACCAACTGCAAACTATATCCAATATTCAGTGCTAAGATGGGCTCTTGCTGAGCTCACTGCAAAGCTGCAGGAATTTGAGGGGAAGCTCACCAGGATCACTTAGCTGGTTGCTGTGTTGCAATTTGGGTGTTTTTGTGTGCCGTGTCCTAGTGTAGGCCTTGGTGCTGAGAAGTATCCCGTTGCTCTTCATAATCCTGTCACCAGACATGCAGAGCATGTGGGTAGATGCCATCAGTGCTGTTACTCAGCTCCCTGGTGGACTAGCGGGTTAATGAGAGGTTTCTGAGAGTACACCCGGCCTCGTGAGTGGAGGTAGAGAGAGACTGCGAATTTATCTGTGTGCCACCTAATATTAACACTACATTGAGATATAAAGGTAAAAGGGCTTGGCAGATAATCCTGCTCCTGTATTTTGTCTTCAGTGTAAATTCTGGGTATTATTCTGTTGAGAAGATAAAAAGCAAATTATTTGAAAAGGCTTTTCATGTCTGCCTTCCACTCACCTTCCTCTCTATGTACCAAGAGACCTGAATGGTCCCTAATTAACCTAATCCCATCAAGCAAAGCATTGGTAGAACTGGAGATGCTGTTGATTGCTACTACCTGCCTAATGGCATTCCCAGAATGTACATCTGCACTCTTTAAATTTCTTGGTGGGGCAAGAGGCTTGTTTCTGGGACAAAAAGTGTCTTTTCTCCTCATGCAAGTATTTGCTGGTGCCTGCAGGCCGCTACACCTCTGAGGTAGGTGCAAAGGCATGACTAGCTCTCCTGGTACCAAAATGCAGAGTACTTTTCTGGTGTTCTGAGACCAGCTATCTGGCAGTTTACTTAGCAGACTGAAAACCTGCTGTGTCCTACTGTAAGAATTACTGTGATTTGTAAGTTCACTTTCAAAGTCTCATTTCTTTTGTTGTGTTTGATCCTAGGATGCTAATTTACAGTGAAAAGATTTAATTGTGTGTCTGAAGACTCTGTACTTGCTCTTAATAAAAATGCACGGTTGTAAGTTTCTATAAGTCCAGCCTTGAAGAGCTCGGATTTGTGAAACGTCACTGCACTTCTACCAGCATTTCTTTGTGCTTTTCCTGCCCTGGTACAGTTGTTATGTGCCTGTGATATGTTATTGTATAGTAGAGACCATAAACTCTCTGGGGAAAGTATGGTCTCTTTAAAAAACTATCTGTATAGAGCCTCAGCTGTGTACCCCAAAACCCCAGCTGAAGTTCCTGTGTTCTTCCTTCATGAAAAAAATGAGGCAAAACATGCAGTTTTCTTATGAATGGACTATTGTATTGTGGTTAGATTACAACTTCTTAGCAATCTGGGATGCATGTATGGCAGAGGGAATTGTAGGCAAGGTGTCGAAAAGGAATAGTGCTGTGTGATGTTTTTTTCTAGCAGGAGGTAGGGGTTGTCCGTTTCCCTTTAGTCCTGGGTCTGTGCTCCTGTGTCTGCACCCAGGTTAGCAGGGAGGAAGCGTGTCCACAGCATCACTGATCTGGATTAAACATTTATAGATTTGAGAGTTTTTTCTTTTTTCCCTGAGCCCACAGTGCCTTGCTGGCCTGATGCCAGGACTCTCCTCCAAACCTGCTGCAGTGGCACAGCTTAAGGAATCATAAAAGCCAGGGGGAGAGTGGGGGGAAAAGAAAAGGAATGTCTTAAATTCCCTCTGCTGCTGGGGAAAAGGTAAAGTCATGCTGCACAGTGATAGACTTATCAAGGTGTGAGTAATATATTGAGACTCTGCAATAGCAGAAGATGGGCATTTTTTTTGTTGGTTGGTTAAGTGCGTGTGGAGGTGATTTTTTAGTTTAGTTTAGTTTTGGGTTCGTGTTTTGGGGTTTTTTTGTGGTTTATCTTTGGTTTTTTACCAGGAAACAGCCCAGATATGCACTTTATTACAGCCATCATGTCATTACCTACAGGTAAATATTGCATTGCTTACAGAACAGATAGTTTGACTACAAAAACATTATCACCTGACATAAACCTGCAGGAGAACTTCAGGAGTCCTGTTGAACACAGAGGTTGCATATTGTGTCACCAAACCTTAATTTGATTCTGATAATAAATAACTACCCAATGAAATGAAGAAGGCTGGTGTTATTTAGGATGTGCGTAACCTAACATTAGGGTATATACACCTTATGGAGTAAGAGTTTCAAGGAAAAGCTCATGTCAGCTTCAACTGGCCTGTCTGGTACTACTATTTTGAATTCATTTGTGCAAAATTAACTTTTAAAAGATTCACTAATTGGCAGATAGAGATGTGATTAATTATATCCCTAAATACACGCCTTTTGAAAGAAATTATGCCCTCAGCCATATGAAACTTTTCTTGCCCTTCACCTTTTTATTGTTTATTACAAAATTCACAAAATGTCTTCCGTAGGTTAATGAAACAAAATGGGACCGTGAATTTGGCCTAAAACTACACTGAATTTGCTTCAAAAAGATTATTGTAGAATTTCTTGCCAAAAGGTTTAAGGCAAAATAGATGATGGAACTAGAATCTGAAATCTAGGTTTCTCTGAAGTCCTATATCCAAAACACAGCTCTGTTATTTTATTTGGATAGTAAAGCATATCCACGTGGAATATTTTGACTGGTAGGCACCTGTTTTGAAGCCTAGTTTATACCACAAAGGCTTGTCAGTGTAGTTTTTCTAGCAAGTCCTTCCGCAGTAGACAAAACCTATATTAATACAAAATGCCTTTTGTTGGGAAAACATGGAAATGCTGTTTAAAAATAAATGTTGCCTTTTGAGTGATTTTTTTCTTTTTCCTCCTGTTGCTTTTGTATATATGTATACCTTTGAAGGGGGTGCTGACCTCTGAATTTCAAAACTGATGCATGTATGTGCAGGTGATAGAGTACACTTTTTCCATCAGGCAGGTATCTGTAAAAGAAAAGGCTTTGTGGAAGTGTTTGAGCATTGGCTATAAATCCAAGCCTTTGCTCTGAGTGTTGGCTTGGAAGTTAGCAAGCAGTTGCTGGTGAGTCAAACCTGGAAGCATCTCTGTGGGATACAGGGGCTCCACTGCAAAGTTCCCCTCTCGACCCTGTTTGGGTGAAGCTGCTCCTGCTGCTCCCCACAGGTGACACCAAAGCATGCCTGCAACAAGTGGAGATGAGGATGAGAAGGCAGGCCATGCTACCAGAGGTTGTTTTGCAGTAATTTGGTTTTGTGCAATCTTCCCAGCAGAGCCCAGGAGAGGGGATTGGTTTTTTCTCCTGGGAGTCCACTGGGTTTTTGTATCCTGAGCTAAGGGGTCCTGCTATAGAAAAATTGAAGTTTTACAAATGTGGGTGGGGACACAAGTAAGATCCCCTGCTCAGGTTTACTCTACATGGTAAACCTGGTCTTATTTCTCCAGTCTGATCCTTGCTTCCCATTCAGGCAGCTACCTGCTGCTGCTTCAAGTCAGCTCACACTGGGATGATTGTTGGCTTAGCAGGATGCACATTAAGTGGCACTAAAAATACATAGGAAATTGGGTTTTCTTGCTCTCTTTTTGATTTTCTCCTTTAAATGAAAGAAATTGTTAAGCTCTTAGAATTGTTAAAATAGAAACAAAACCAAGAAGTCCCTAAATTGCAAATACCTTCTGAGTACATGAGGAAATGCCGTCTTTGGTGGATGCTGCAGGCATCTCCTAGAAGAGCCATTGCACTCCCTCAAGGAGCTGCACAAAGTAGTGCCACTTCCTGATGCAGAACCCACAGAGTCGCTCTGAAACATTGCATAAGCGCTTTCAGAAATAGCATATTTCAACTGAGGCTCTCCAAAGCCCAGGGTGGGGTTAACACAGAATTTAATTTTGAGTGACCTATTAGCAGGAGACAAATGAGACCACCCTGACTTGCTCTCTTCCCCTCAAATGTTGTAGCTATATAGGAATTGTGCCAGACTGAATGTTGACAGTCTTTAACATAATTTGTCTGTACTAAAATTAATACTATACTTCATGTACTATATTTGTATCTATCTATCCACTTCCATGTCAGGCGCAAGTTCTAGTGTGTGGGATGCATAACAAGACTGACTGAAAAATAATTTTTAACTCTGTGAGGTCTAGTGCATCCTGCAGGTAGAGAAGGTTGAGGTTATTTTGATGCCAGTCTATTATGATGTGTCTTATTTTTTTGCCTGATTTCTTTTTTATTGCATTGCTGTATTATACAACTATAGTGTGGAAGTTGCAAAAACCTCTTATGAGGTATATGTGCAGAGTGCAACAACAACTGCCTAGAGCTTTGCTTAAGAAGCAGCTCTGAAAACAAGCTCAGCTGTAATTATAAGCCTTATAAAAAAACCCTAAAAATATAAAAGCAATATTTTGAGAGTTAGAACTATCTTATGTTATTAACTAATGGACCTAAACCCCTGGAAAAAATGCTGATTGCTACATACCTTTTGGTGATTACTTGCTAATTGATATACAGGGAAAGGTGAGGAAAGCTTTCAAAAGGACATAGGGGGATGAATGCAGATTAAACTTTTTTTAAGCACCAGTAGTTAAAGGCACCTGTAGCATGTCTGCAGTTGAGAAGGAGCTTTGGCTTCAGGGAGGAGCAGGAGTTAATAGGATGGTTAGCATCCCTCTTGGGCACCTGCACCCATTGTCCAGCTGTGGAGGAGGTTCACCACTGGGCTGTAGTGCTCCGCTTTGCTGCAGTGTCCCTGCTTATACTAAACCTTTCCTGAGAGAAGACGGGGGTCTGGAGTGCTGTTGTGATTATGGTCCAGGAGGCATTCCCATCCATCCTTAGGATGCAGGAGCTTGCTGAATTTTCATTCTCAGATGGGGCAAATTACGGTGTGGAGGTGCCTCTTCAGTGCTCTTTTTCCTGACTACATAGGGAAGCCAGTGAGATGATTCAAAGAGTCTTAGCTGCTCCTGCTAAAAGTGGTTGTTGTCATTTCTTTTCAGAGGGTGAGACAAAAGATGAGACCTTTAAAATATTTATTTATATATGTATGTATTCATGTTATTGTCAGAGATGTTTCTTTAGGTTAGTGCCATACAAAGTAAAGGGCAGCAGGAGAGGGTCAAGACTAACTGTTTTATATCTGGGAATCTACTCTTTGAAAGTTCAAACAGACAAAGGCCAGACTTGAATGGTTTCTCAAGACCAAGTTCTGCCTGGAGGTCCTCTTAAACCTAAAGCAAAACCATTCCTCATTTGCCTACCTTTGTAAATGCTGAGCACAGCAGGAGAGATGCTGAGCTGCTGTAAATAATCTTGTCTCTGACGTCAAGGAAGCCATAACAATTGACATCAGCTGAGGACTTGTCTATAGTTAAGTAGAGCCCACACGTTTTTCAGCGTGATTTACAGAGGCTCTTAGCAGCATAAAGCCCATATGTTATATAACTGGTGAAAAGGAGAGGAAACTGTCTGACAACAAGCGGAGGCATATATAATAACATTTTTATATGGATGAAATTGCCCAGTTAGAGGATTCAGGAAATAGATTTGCTGTGAGGCACCACATAGTTCAAACATGTAGTACCCCAAGCATTCAATTTATCACAATCTATCATGTTAACTTGGCTAATTTGACACTAACTGTTTCCTGCCAACATGCTCTCAGACAATTCTGCATTGTCTGCTAATCTCCACGACATGTGAGCCTGTGGGAAGGACTCTAAGGAGATGGAGCTCTCAGTGCTGTGGATTTGGGGAAGGAGGGGAAGGAGGAGAACAGATCTCAGTTACATTAGTATGTCTTGTATTTCACTTAATTTTTGAAAGAAGGAGTAGTGAAATACTGTTGTTCCCATGGCGTGAGTAAATGACAGCAAATTTCGAGTAAATATGCCTTGAAGGAAGGGTGAATCTCCAGTGTCTTGCTGTGGAAATGTTGGATAATGAGCTGAAATGTGAGTGAGAGGCAGCAAGGACACAGAGGATGCTTCTCCTGGAGAGGTAGGATTTTTGCTTAAAAGTTCTGTAACCATCTAAACCCTCTCTCCAGGCAGTTCCTTGCTGAGCAGAAACAGACAACTGAAGAGATGCTGTTGAGTGTTTTGCAGCACCCAGCAGAGACTTAGCATTTCCTGATGTCAGTACTTGAGAGCTGACATGGAGACTATGTTGCTGCAAAAGCTGCTGTAGTAATGGTGGTAGCCCAGGAAAAATACTGTCTGCCCAAACTTCTAATCCTACACCCTCACCAGGCTGACCTCAGGTGAATAATCTGGGTTCCTGCAGCACCTTGAGCTGAAATTCCTCATAGTTTGGGTGACAGGTAGTGCTAATCAGGCCTGGACTGTGCAGAGCAGGGATAGGTGGGAAAGGAGAAAATAAAAAATTGACAGGTGCCATCAGAATGAGTGGCATTCCTGTGCTGCAGCAGTCACAATTTAAGGTGTAGAGGCTGATCAAGAAGTAATGTCAGCTCTTCAGCACAGCAAAGGCTGCATGTCCTGGTCTCGCCCTGAAGTGGAGATGCTTTTGCCATTAGGTAGACCCCGGCAACAAATTGTGACAGTGCAGAAGTGAAGGTGACAATATAGTGAAGTGGTACTTTGTAAGTCTCAGTATTTGATCTGTCATATAGATCTAAATATTTAGGGACATACAAAGGTATGTAAGTCCCTTTAATTAGGCTCATCTAACTTGGATATTTTAATTATTAAACATTTGCAAAGACAGATGAAGAGCCAAAGGTGATTATTTTGTCTATTATTATCTAGCTGCTGAACATTTCCTAATTGATACTATTTTGTTTCTTCCTTTAATAAACATTATCAGTGTTTATGCAAAATTAGCACTTGCAAGTATTATCTGTTTAAATGTACCCTGGGCAGACTTTAGTATTTTTAGATTCCTAACTACAGACTAGTGCCAATTTGCTTTTGTAAATTTAAGAAAAATACTAAAGTGTCTTATGGCCACTGACTCCTCCTGGCAAAAAAATGATGCTGCCACCAGACTTCCATTGGTACGGTCTATTCAAACTGAAATCTAGTCTTTGTGCAACAGGGGTGTGAATTTGGTATATTAAAACATAAATGGATATCCAATGAAAATGAAAACTGCTGACAAAACCTGTAGTATCTGTATCTCTGCTTTGAATGGCGTCTTTGAAGTAAAGTTTGCAGTACCTTTTAGTACTCAAGTTTTGATTGTAAATGTGCACAAAGCTCTACCAATAACCAAGCTTGAAAACAGAAATATCTTCTTTTTAATTTTAAAAGTCCCAGTGTTTCATGGCCAAGTGTGGGCTCTGAGCCAGGGGAAGATGGGTAGCACTGAAGTGATGACACTGGAGCCACGTGTCCCTGTAAGAAATCCCTCTCTGCACTGGATATATGTGAAGAAGCTGTGTGATGCCCTGGTTTTATATTGCATGCAATAATGGAGCAAAAGAGACTTTTGTCATGAATAGCAGGTAACCTGTACTTGTTTTCATATTGGTTTGCTCACAATTTACCTTGTCAAGAGCAGAGGTGCACTGACACTTCCCCACTTCCCTGTGGGAGGGTCAGACTCAAAGGACGAGGGACTGCAGCCTGTGTTCTAGGGCAGTTTCTGTACCTGCTTTTGGCAGTGGTGGCAAAGGATGCAGAACAAGTGCTTGAAGCACAGCAGATTTGCTCCTTGGTTGACATTAGTGTGAGTTTGCTGGCTGGTGGGGGTCTGTTTACAGAGCCTGGAGGAAGGGTCAGTGCCAAGCAATTGGAGCATGTCTTCTGGGATGCGTTTGGTCTGTAAACCAGTGGTTTTGCTTACATAGTTCAAATACAAGCATCCCAAATAAGCATCTTCTGGGATATAGAGGTACAATTTGTGCTATGTAGACACAGCAGGAAGGTTGCATGCTATTGTGTGTTTAAAAAAAAAAAATCAGATATATGTCATAATTTTAGGTATTTTGTTATAGCGTCTAATGCTTTTTTCTGCATATAGAGACAGTGTACACTTCATAAAAGAGGAAAAGTCCAGGTTATACTGATGGAGTTAATTCTGGATTTCCTTGATCTAAGACCTCAGCTATCTGTAGGTTGGGGGGGTGGATGTTGGTTGTTTTTTGGTTGTTTTTTTTGTGTATGTGTTTTGATTTTGTTTTGCTTCTGAAAACACAAGCACAATACTTCTTGTGGAAACTGTTTTGCTTCCTGTAGTGTTCCTTATCGTGGAAGATTTACTGTGCAGAACTGTTGTGTGAACTACAAAAGTGGAAGGCATCTGTGGCAGGATGCTGTAGATGTCAGCCAGCCACCAGATCAGGATGAAGCATTGATTTACTATTTCTCTGTTGCCAGAAAATAACAGTCTCTGTTGTGAGCTCAGGCTCCTGTTGTGCTCTACAGTTATAGGCTTTTCTGCTCTTACTTACTTGCTTATTCCTGTGCTTTCTGGCTCCAGGTACCAGCTGATGTTCCTGCAGACACTTAGCTCCTGTTTCCAACTTCCTAAAATTGGCACCACTGAGGAACATATGCAGAATATTCTTCTTGCTCTGAATTGTCTTCACTGCCACCTCCAAAAGGCAGGTAAAGGGTTTGCAGTATAATTTGTGCTTGTCCCTGCAATCTCGTCTCGGGGAGGGCCGTGTGTGCACAGCAGGGTTGGCACAGGGGAGCGATGTGCAAGGGCAGCAGGGTCAGCACAGCTGGCAGATCCCTGCTACCACTCAACTCCTTCATCAGACTTCAGGCTTTCACCCAAAGCCTACCAGATTCTCAGTGGATGACTTAAGTTCACTTTGTTTTAATTCATGTGGGTAACACATGCTTTCTGTAAACTCTCACCGAGGAATCACTGTGTGATTTCTGTGGAAGTCTTCAAAAATTAAATTTGGAGCAAGCCAGAGTAGCCAACAACATTCTCTCACACTGCTAGACAGTCTGGCCAGACCCAACATGAATCCTGTGTCCCATAATCTCACTACACACTCTGCTTTCTCTCACCCTTGAAATCTTTTCAAATTGAGAAGTGTCATCTAAGTCGCCACATCAGGGCTTGGGGAGTGTCTAGTTTTGAAGCAAAACATGGAAGAGGTACTACACAGTCTATTAGGATGAAACCAGCTGAGAAAGAAAGTGGGTAAGAGAAGCATTAAATAGAGGGTAGAGGTATACAGGCTTTATCAAGAGTCAGCAGATAATTGGAGTGTGTTCTGTATTACTTAAGGTTATCATCTGCTAATTGTAGTTTGGCCTTATATATATATATATATATTTATACCACAAAAGTAAAACTTACATGGGAACCTTGTAAATGTGTATTTTGAATAAAGAACTTTTGTCTTGGTGCCAATTTAATTCTTTTACAGGTTGAATATTTTCTTTGCAGAATGCATTTCTCTGCACTAATTCCAATCTATTAGCACCAGATTTTGGCAGTTGTTATCTAATAAGTAATTTTGTCTCCTGTTGTTCTATTTTGAGATTTATTCATAAAAAAAAAAAAAAGTGGAAAAGTTGTGAGGGATGCTTCTTTCCTCTAAGACACAAATACACATGGCTAAATTGAAGACAAGGCATTCATGGGCAATGTCTCTGTTATCCAAATGCCACTTCTTTAGTGGTAATACTTTTGGAAATAGTGCTGGGCACAATAGGTGTAAGGAAGCTGATACAAAGAGAATGCTAAACAAGAGAAACTATGCCTGTACTTGCTGTGTATTGGGAAGAGGGAAGTATGTTGCAGGGGAACACAAAGGAGCTGGGGGGAGCTTGGAGAAAAAGCTGCCTCAGGAGAAGCCAAACGTGCTGCTGCTCTGCACTGCTGAGATGCATATTATAGTTCTTGCAAGGAGTTTGAAAACTGACAAATGGGAGTTTTATAGCTCTTGCCTAAGTTTACAAACAGCTATGAGCATTTAAATTTTTCTGTTGCATCAGAAAACACTAAAAAAAAAAAAAAAAAAAAAAAGAGTTGTGAATGTATGAGAAATAAAATCTTGCTTATCACACCTTTGAACGAGAATGGTGGCACTTATATGGCTTCAGTAATAACAAACTCTCAGACAATGTGTGCCATGGCTGTGACCTAATTTGCCTTCTTTGCACTTGAAAAACAAGTGAGCAAACAGCAGATTATCTTCTTTTAGCACTTACTGAAATAATGAGGATAGATTTGCTGCAGTTTCATCTACTTGCAGTCACTTGTTGGTGTCCATTGACTGGGGACATTATTTTTAATGTCTTCGGAGGGAATGGCTGTGCCTGCTGATGGGCAGCTGGACAGTGAGCAAGGCTGATGCTGGTTAGCAAATGGCTGGACACCCTCTGTAAGTGTTGGATGATGTTGCTATCAAGGCTTAGACCAGTAGCCAAAGGTGGTGGCTGTACCACCTTGGTTCCCTCAGCCAGGCAGGTCAGGGTGGACAGGAGAGGCAGGGTGCTCTGTTTTTGTGGAGTTGGAGGGACCCTGTTTCCCAGGCACAGCCCTAGGCAGTGGGGTGAGGACTGGGACCACTCTGCTCTGTTTGGGGTGAAGATAAGCTAAGTTCACCCCAGGCTTTGCTTATCCTGGAATCATGACCCAGGCTGTCCCTCAAGGAGTGGGTGGCTCTGGGACATCTCCCATGGTGTCCATAGTGGAGCCGTTGGCATCTCCAGCCTTGCATAGATAGCAGTACTGAGCTGCTTGTGAGAAAAACTTGATGGGGGCTGAGTTACCAGGGTGCAAAGACGGAGGGGATGAGGTGCTGACAAAATGTGGTACTGGGGTACCCTGCCTGCCTCCAGCATCAGCACACCAGGCTGGGATGTGCCCTGTGGCCCAGGAGCTGCAGAGGACACACATTGCAGGGATGTGGATATCACCTTGAGCTCATATGTTCACATACTTCACATGTACGTGAGCATCCAAGAAAGCTCAGAGTAGGTTCTGATTTTTAAAAAAAATTAATTTCAAAATTATATTGACTTTTCAGCATAGTTCTGCTGGCATCCCTGCTCTTACAGTTTGAATCTCCTTTCTAAGTTGCTATGTGTGCAGATAGGTCTGTCTTTCACAGTGACTTTGAGCTGACTAGGAAGCAAGCCTTTTTAAATTTTTTTCAGTAGTAATCCTCCATGGGCTGTATTTTGACCTTGTAAGGGAGAGAGTGTGAAATATTTGTAGCAATTGATGTATGGGTAAAATCTGGATGTTAATAAATAACTATTCCAATGAGGTTAGAGCAATGTAAAAGACATTGACGCTTTTTCTTGGGCCACAGTTTTGCCTTTGGCAGTATTAACATGGATACCATTTATTCATCAGTGTGAGTTGTTTACAAATGCAGAGTTATTCCTACCTTCTTTATTATATTTTGAGCTTTTTTGTTTTTTTCAGCTTAGAACTTGAGGGCAAATAATCATATAATGAAGTGGGTGGTACTTGTCTGTTTTTAAGGCATGATCAAGAAATGAAGAATTGAGTGTACCTTTGATTCATGCAGCAGCTAAGTAGAATGGTCCAAAGTGGTGGAGATATAAAAATTATTACCTTGGCCACTCTGGCCATTCATACTCTGCGTCACAGAAACACTGCACAACCATTCCTGGTTTTCTCTCTGCTTTAGATTTTTCTTCTTTCTTGTAATGAGTTTTGTGAGAATGCGTGTGCTGCTCTGCATTCACTATGAAAATAATTTTGATGACTAGGGCAATAGGGCTGCTTCCTGTTATGATGGAACTGTATTTTTAAGAACACCTGAAATGACATATTTAAGCAAATAGTCGGGCAGTTGGCACCTCATACAGATATGAAATTATCTCTAACTTCCAAGAAGGGAGAGAGTTTAATTTTTCACTTGTTTTATGGTTTGTATTTATTCAAATGGTTAACATACCTCATTAAAATTGCAAACTTATTGAAGACTCCAGTGTTGGGAAAAAAAAAATTAAAAATGAAGAAAAATAAAACTTAAAAATATGTTATGCTGCCAGAAAAATAGTGTGAAAACAAATCTTTTAAACAACACTTCAATAAATGAAGAAGAAAGGCCAATTTTACCATTATTTTACTATGCTAGGAACTAAATGACAGCTTAAGCAAGCTGAGACATTGGCTGTAATGCCATCTACATTGCAGCTGGCCCATCACCGCAAATGGTTTTAGCAGGCTATGTTTCCAACCTCAGAGCTCTGAATTCATCTGAGCTGATGTCACCTGTGAATATGTTAAGGAAATGGGGGTGGTGTTTCAGTATGCCCCCTCCAGAAAGGCTTGTTGTGATACATCATTGCAAGGAGCTGGTCCTTCCTAGGTGGCTTCCAGGTCGTCCTTGACTTTTGTGTGCGTGTGTTGCTTCCAGGTTGACCTTGCAGCCTCTGCAGTGCATTTTTGCCTCCCATCCATGCCATCCTCAGGGATAAGAAGATGCGCCCACAGCCCTGCTCCATGCTGCATCGGTGCCACTGCCACTCCAGGAGCTGGAGATGTCCCAGCAGATGGGATGCAGTGAGTGAGTCAGAGCTGTTGCATAAACTGCGAGGTGGTAAACTTTGCCCAGCAGAAATGTTCCCAAATCAAAAGTCTTCTTCTCTTCCTCCCCAAAACTCATGAGCACCATGTGAAAAGATCCTCTGATTACATGCATCTTGGGTTGGTTTTAATATTTTAGGATGCACATAGTTTATTATTCCAGGCAGATCCATAATCTCTAGGGATAGAAATGTAACTAGAAGGAAAAATGTGTTTGTATGTGTGGGTGGACATGTAATCTCAGGCTTATGGCCTTAAGAGGAAACAGTAAATAGCATATGAAACTCCATAAAATGGTAACTGTTGGAAGTTTTGCTCCTCTGGGATTATGTACCTGCCTAAAGAAGTAAAACTGTTACTTAATAGGCCAAACAGTACCTTGGTAAAAATGAGACTGCCAGGTATTACATATGGGCAGAATATGGTCCACCTTGTGTTCAGTACAATTAAAGTTTACTGCTAGAAAATGTGTGATGAGAAACTTTCAGCAGTGGATACTGTTCATTATTTGCAGAGGTTATAAAAACAGAAGCTTTTTGCAAAAACAACATGGGGCAAATACTATTTTTCTTCAATTGCATAAGCTAAGCCCCCTTACCCCTCCCACAAGGTAGCAGATAAATCAGAGTTGAATATAGATGCAGTTGAACTACTCTATTTAAGAACCTGCTATACCAATAAATCAATGTTTACTTGCTATGTAATATATAAATGGTACATTCATGGATGTTGAGTAAGTTTCCCTAACTAAGGAAATTGTGCAACACACTTAAGAATTTAGTAGCAATGATTAAAGTACAACCCTAATAGCATCAGTTGAGTAGAAATGGTTTAACAGAATAGCACAGGCTTTATGTAGGGTTTTCTTTAAGCTGATATTTTTAGTCTTCAGACTTCAGTTACTCCTGCTGAATTAAGAAAGCCTTCCAGAATATCTGATTTATTTGAAATCTGCAAGCCTGACATTAGCTTTTCAGCTAGTCCTCTGCCCTATTGCAAACCTTACCTGTTTCATTCACTCAGCAAATATAGAGGGAAGATAAAGCATACAGGATTCGGTCACGCTTTCATAAATTCATGAAACATGGGATTTCTTGCTGTGAGAAAAACAGCTAAATGATTGCTGCTTTATCTAGTAAAACAAATGTGTCTTTCCCAACAGAAATGGTAATTCTAACTGAACACTTATAGATTTTTGCCACTAAATACCTGATTTTCCAAAGAGCTCAGATCCATCCTATTTCAGCATTGAAATGAAGCTATTGTAGCAGTTGGCTTCCAGCTACTCTTCTGAAGAACTAGATGCCCAATTTAGAACTTCTTCCTGCCTGTCCCCCTACCCCCCTTCCCCCCAGTGTCTAAATTGGGATCCTTAGGTGCTGGACTTGTTCAAAGTTTGAAGCTATTTGAAAGAATCATGGTAAGTTGCACTTGGGGAATTGCTAAAAAGCCTGGTGTTAATTAAAGTGAAATGGCAGCTTTTTAATGCTGCCATTTTAGAAAGTAAGTATCCACAATTAATTCCCTAAATGCTTATTTAGACAGCCTCTTTCAAATTACATGCATAAAGATGCAGATACAGCACTCATCCTGTACCCATTTTATATTATCATTGCATAAAAGCTAACATGACTAATACTAGCTATCACTAAGAAATAATCTATTTCCACTAAATTGCTGCAGAACCTCTGTGTTGAGGGGTGGACACTGGGAGAAGCATCGGGAGCCTGTGCACTGATTCTCTCATGCTGTTGAGCAAACGATAAAGAATTTGAAAAAACACTGATGCACTAACTTCTTGGTGTAAAGACTTTTCTTTTCATGGAAGTGACAAGACCTTCCTGACCTGTAAAGTTAGACCTGGTGATCAGATCTGGGCTATCAAAACGGACCAGAGATGAAAGGTTGCAGCAGAAACTGAGGGTCTGCAAAGACAAGCAATGAGAATTTTTAGTGTTGTGGAAGGGTATTTTTGTATGTGTGATTGGAATTCTTTATGGAAGGGGAAGAGGTAAAAATGAGGGGATGTTAGGATAGTACACAGGAGTTCTCACTGATATTTTTGATGCTATGTTTTTTCCAGTCTTCCATGATACATAAACAAGAGGGAAATCAGTGAAACCAAAATAATGCAAGTAAAAATGGGTGTGTGGGAAATCGTTTCCAAACTGAAAACCAGCAGACTATAGAAGTGGCACAGGCAGGGATATAAATCTTCTGGCATTGGGACCTCTTGGCATGAATGGGGAGATTTTAAGAGATGGCATGGTATTGTGTAACTGCCTCACAAGGGTTTTTCCCCTGAAGGAGCCTGTTCTGGTTAGTGCTGAGGATGAAATGGCCGACTGCACGCACTACTGCTCTCAGCCATGTTGGCAGCTTGTGTGTTTGTTCTGCAGCCTTGACTGTTGATAGCTTTGCCCTTAGTGTTATTTATCTGTTCCTTCCAGGATAAACATAGTAAGGAGCACTGAGTTTCTTTTAGGAACCTCCCAACGTACAGCAGGGTTCTGTGAAGCCTGCTGTGTTCTGATAAATTCCTCCCTGTGTGCATTGTGTCTTGAAATTACTGGGGCCAGGAGAGGTTATTAACAGCATCGAGGATGATGAAAATTTTTTCTTGATTTGGAGTCTGATGCAATCTGTGACTTAACCCGAGCATCCTAGGCTGCACCCTGCAGTAGGTTGCAGACGGGGAGAGCCACATTTGAAGACGGGCAGGCTTTCAAGGTCTGGTGTTGGCTGTGCTGCCCCAGCTGCTTTTCTTCTTTGAAAGGGACCTCTAAGACCTGGGCAGTTTGTCTGTTGTTGGTAGCATTTGCTCTAAAATATGTGAAAATACACTGAGAGATCCATCTTATTTAAGTTAATCAAGTAGGTACTCAGACTGACATCTCTTCAACTTAGCTCTGTTCTTCTGCTTCTCTGAAAAGAGCTGAGCTCCAGCTCAGCACTGCAAAAAATCTGAAGTAGATGAAAGTGTAAGAGAAAGAAGAGGGGAAAATAAAGAGAAAATGGCTATTTATAATCATATAATAACTTGGTTGATTTGGGGGGTATGGCTATGGTATTTTGTGACAGAGACATGTGCTTAGCTTGGAGGAGGAGGCAAATACATCAGGAGAAAGCCCACCAGAGCATATATGTTTGATATGATCTGCATAATAACATAGATCTAGTGCATGCAAAGATGATTTCAGCTGTCCCTCATACAGAAAGGCAGCTGGATTTTGGGACTAGGCCACCCACTGCCAGAAGAAAAATGCTTGAATCTTCAATACCTTTGATTCATGGGCTTTAAAAGGTGACAATCGTACTGTCACAGCATGTGCCTGGGAAGCATGTTAAATTTCCTATGCCTCATCCTCTCCCCCTCTCCCACAGTCTGCTTCTAAAAAATCTCAGCAGAAGAAACTGTTTCTGATACCTCTACATAAATTGCCTGGTTTCCATTTTGACAGGAGTTTCACTGGAGGAAAAAAAAAGTTCTTTTTCCCCTTGTCTCTGTAACACCAATGATTTCTTACTTGTCCTTTTCCTGAAATATCTAAGTTAATTTTGTAGCTATTGAAGACTGCTGTGTAAATGCAGCTTTATAACCTTTAACCACAACACAACACCCTCCTTTCTGCAATCTCCACCTCCTGTACCTATTCTTGAAAACTGCCTGGAGCAATGTTTCTGCCTCATAAATCTGAGCCTTTAAGATAGGTAGCATTGTATAGCTGTTATAGCTGAAGTAGTGTATCTGACTGATTTTTCTGATAATGTCTTTTTGATATGTTGCCAGTAAACAGCTTTATTTATAAGAGACTACAGCAATAGTAAAAATCCAAACAGTGACAAAACTATTACTGGCCATGTTGGAATTGCTACTCATTTGGAGTTTATCTTGAACTTCCAGTTAATCTTTCTGCCAATTATTATTTCAGTATTTTCTACATACAGACCACAAAGAGGATTTTGGTCTTCCTCTGTCTAAAGTCCCACACCATCAATTAGTATGGGAATATGGGTTCCTTAGTGGTGTTTGAATCCAAGCAAACCTAAAACGAAAAATGTTTTACTGATGTTTACACGTAAATTCTGTGCCTGCATAGAAACTGAGTCTGCACCTGTATGGAAAACAACCAGTAGCTCTTCATGTGTGAAACTTGTAAATGTATCAGTTACATAAGCCAAATTGTGAGTGGGGTATGTTTTATTGGTATCTGCATTTATTGTACCTTATCCGCAGAAAGTGAATCATCTGATACAAAAACGGCACTTCAGAGACCAACATATGCAGCTGAGCCCAGATTTGCAGTAGGGAGCTGATCGTCTCAAAGATGGGGAAGAGTTTCCTTAGAATATAGCTGGAACAATAATATTGCAGATCCATTATTTTCTAGCAGGTGATTAAGATAAAAATATTCATATTTAGCTACTCATATGTTAGGCACCTAGAAAGAGTCCTGGTTTTTCTACATGGTAGCTCTGAGAGCTGTATGTTTTTTGACACATCTAAAAATCAGGCTGCTCACATCGATGCCTATGTTTATTTCCAGACTTAACATGTAGTTGGCTGAATTGTACTATAGTGGCAGATAGTGGCCCCCTCCCTTTGCAGAAGGAAGCAAGGCTGGTGTCATAGCAAATGGAGCAGGCAGCTCTGTGCAGGCTCATGGACTGATGCTGTCAGACCAATATGGAAAAATATGCTGTCACAGCTTTTGAAAAATCCTGATCTGATTGAAGACAAAGAGTCTATCTCTGTGTGTAGTATAAAGTACCTCTTCAGAGTTTTGTTGGCACAGAGCAGCTTGTTTTTTAAAGGAGACACATTAATCACAGCCATAGAGAGCAGAAATGGCCACTTCAGGTTAATGAATATATGACAGCAATGAAGTCATGCATGTGTGTTGGGGGAAAATCTACCATAAAGGGATGCAGTGGATGTAAATAAACATCCCTCACTAAATAAACTGCATAACTGTATGAACAGAGTATTTCCTAGTGTCCATTTTACTTAAGGTGGAAAAAAATTTGTTTGCTGTGTTTGTTTTGTGTGTGTGATTTTTTTATTTGGTTAGCGTGTTGGTTTTTTGTTTGTTTTTTTTAACAGTACCTTTGGAATATTGATATTGCTGACAGTTTGTCCCTTTCAAACTTCACATCATGGTACCAGTGATTAAAAATGCTTTTTGTCCTTTTGCTAATTGTCGTCCCAAAAAACTTGTTCAGAACTGTAACATTTCCTTTCTTAAAAGACAGATGCTCTGTCTCGGGTCATGATGTGCACAGTGCTGAAGTTTCAGTGCATGTGTAAGCTTTGCTTATGAGTAAGCTCAGAAGTTTCAGCAATTGAGTCTAAAGACAAGCATAATGTTCAAAACAAAAGGGGAGGTGTTTACCTTACAAATATTTGCAGCCCATTTTGAAACAAGAACCGTGTCAATCTTTGGGCCATTTTGGATGGGTGCCTCCTGCTCCACCAAGCTCAGCCTCCTGCCCCCCACACAACTGGGCTCAAACAAAACAACCTGACCCAAACAAAAGAACCTAACTTAAGCAACCAACATAAATAAAAAAAACCCTGCCTACACCCAAGAATCTAAAAAAAAAAACCAAACCAAAACAAAACTCTGGAACCTGATGTGCCTAAACCAACCTATAACGAACAACCTAAAAACGCTAAACGCAACGATATAAACCAAAAAACCTAAACAAGCCTAAACTAACCTAAAGCAACCCCCAAAACCTAAAAACCACTGGCTAATCCACCATACCTACAAACAACTCAACAAAACCACCTAAACCAAGCTGAAGAGAAACAGTTAAACCAACCTCAACGATGCAAAGCAAACCTACTTAAACCAGCCTACCTAAAGACACAACCATACGCCAACTTCCCTTAACCACCTACCGATAAAGAACCAGTGTAAAATAACCAATCTAAACCACCTAAATAAGCTAAACAACCTAAAACTAATGATCTCAACCAAACTCAACTGAACAACTTAAACCAAATGACATAAGCCAGCCTCAAACAAAACACTGAAAACAACCTCAATGAAAACCACTTTAAACATCCTGCCTAAAACAACCAACCTTAATTACCAACCTAGTACTACAGACAGCAAACATCCTCAACCAAAAACTACCTAAACTAGCCAGTCTTAACCAACCAGCCTTCAAGAACCAGCCTCTAACAACCTGCCTCAGAAGAACAACCTCCAGCAACTTCAACAACCTCAACCAAGATCTCTAGACCAGAACACTAAAACCAAACTCCAGCAACCAACCCTAAAGAACCTTCCTAAAACAACAGCAGCCTAACAGCCTTATCAAAACAAGAAATACCAAAACACTGTCCTGGTTTTGCTAAAAACAAGTTTCTCTTTCAGTGAATTTTGCCTGTCAGCTAAAGCCTTCATATTAACTGCATTTTCCTGGAGAACCAGACCCATGTTTTGGTAAACCTAGCAATGGAATGCAAACATATTGATAAGCATGGATGGACATCTCGCGAGAGGGGCGACGAGAAACAAGTGACTAAGAAACTGACCAACTGTGTATAACATTCCATTCACGTGAATACTTCATATAAAAGTGGGAGACCACGAGGATCTCTTCCCTTTTTTCCCTTTTTTTTTTCCTTATGGCCGACCTTAGGAGAGGATCTGGCTGGTCGTTCCTGAGAACTGAGGCCTAGTGACAGACTGAATCCAGCTCCGGTTGGCTGCAGAGTCTAATCCAGGACTTTGGTTGCCGGCTCTGCAGTTGCTGAGACTTTCAAGATTGGTTTTGTATATTTTGTATTATTTTCTCTATTCTTATTAGTAGCATTAGTAAAACATCTTTAATTTTTCCAACTCTCTTCTCTCTGTCCTTCTTTCCCTCCCGATCGCCTGTCCTTAGTGGGAAGGGGGGAGAGGGAGGGGCAAAACGGGGGAAGTGGGGGGGAGAGGAGGTTAACAATTATCTGCCAGGGTTTTATTGTCACCCCGCAATCTTAACCCTCGACAGATAATTGGCGCCCAACGTGGGGCAAGAGAAAGGGGTAAATGTGAAGATTTTTGGCTTTTCTACTGCTCTAACGTACCTTTCAGTTTTCTTGGCACGGTGCCAACTCATAGAGTTGTGATACTCGCGCGTCTGTTTGCTTCGGACATTATTTAGTGTTATTAAGGCAAAGTGAATTACACTGATTTAAAGATGTTATGGCATAAGTTGTATCAATTGTTTTCTACCTTGTGCTCACTGATTCCATATCTGTGTTGGGCTTTCTTTCTTAATCGAAGTATTCATTATATAACAACAAGGAACTGGACAATGGTCATAATGATGTTGTGTGGTTTGTCACTAGTTTACTTAATTATACTGCAGCCTCTAATGAGTTTCTACTCGCTTCTGCTTTACCTTGAAAAGCCTCCAGGAGAGATTAAAGAGCAGAACGGCTCTGTGTTTGCTAATTGGTCAAGTGAATCTTTAGAAAGGCTGACTAACAATACTTTCGTTTTGTCGCTAGGAGAGTTCGCAAATGTTTTAGAGAATTTTGAATATCTTTGGAGTTTTGATAGAACTGTGATGGTGTTATCTGGTTTGCTGAATGTGTGTCAGTTTGTGCTTCTGTTAAGAGAAATGGCGTTCAACAGGAGGTTTGCGTCTCTTTGTTGTCCTGAGATTTGCGATGCGTCTTCGGAAACTTTAGCAAAAAGCTCTCCTAGCCGCTCGAGAAAGAGCAAAACAGCAAAAGCAGCTGCCGCCGTTTCGCAGGCTGAAGGTACAACTCCTACGCAGAATTCCTCTGCCGCTACTGATAACGTTACTTCTCCAGCCTCACAGGCTAAGGCAGCCCCCCCTTCTTCACACACTGGGCACTGTTGCTGCTGTAACCACAGTAACCACTGTGACAGTCATTCAGACTCTGGAAATGAATCAAACGATGGTAAACCCATATCAGCATCAGTTGCCGGTTGTAAGAAAGTCACTAGAAAGACTACCCGTGCAGCAGATGATGGCACAGGGCCAACATCAACCCAAGGGCCATCATCATCAGGACAGGGAGGAGATGAAGTGACCACCACTCGGTCCTTCTCTCCAGGTGAGCTGAGAGATCTGCGAAAAGACTTTAGTCGTCGTGAAGGCGAGAATATTCTAACCTGGCTGCTCCGATGCTGGGACAATGGGGCAGGAACAATTGAATTGGAAGGTGGTGAAGCCAGGCAGCTGGGATCTCTGTCAAAAGATTCCACCATTGATAGGGCAATTTCAAGAGAGTCTAATGCCACTACTCTCTGGGCCCGACTCCTGGCAGCTATGAAAGTAAGATTTCCCTACAAGGAAGATTGTATATCCAAGTTAGGGAACTGGAATACTATGGAGAGAGGTATTCAGTTCCTAAGAGAATTAGCTGTGCGAGAGATCATCTATTTTGAACCAAACAGCCAAGAGGGGACAGACCCAGACAGAATCAATTGTACACGACCTCTGTGGCGCAGATTTGTACAAAGTGCACCACCTGCATATGCTAAGTCATTGGCAGGAATGGTCTGGTCATCACGAGGTATACAAGATATTACTGAAGTGATTGAGCAGCTCCGGAACTTTGAGGACAGCCTTGCTGGTTCTCTACGGGCTTGTGTCTCTGCTGTAGAGAAACTGTGTGAAAAATCTGATGACCGGTTTGAAAAGCTATTGCAAGAAATCAAAGAACTCAGAGAAGACACATACCATTCACGACCTGCACAAACCTATGTTTCAGCTGTTAGGAAAAGGCGTTTCCAGTCTCGAGAGAGAGGACAGAGGCAGCCCACAAAAAGAGGTTCACTGTGGTTCTTCCTACATGAGCAGGGAGAAAACATGAATAAGTGGCATGGAAGACCTACCTCAGAACTTCAAGAACGAGTACGTGAGATAAAAGGAAAAACTCCTAGGAAGGTGGCTGCTCCAGTTTACAAAAGGAGCAGAAGAGATTCTGATGCTCTTGAAGGAACCTCTAATTCACACCCAGAGACTGTGCAAAACAGAAATTAGAGGTGCCCTGCCTCCAACCAGGTGGAGGAAAGGGATAACAGAGTTTATTGGACTGTACAAATACGATGGCCTGGTACAACACACCCCCAGGAGTACAAAGCTTTAGTGGACACTGGTGCTCAGTGCACAATAATTCCTTCTAATTATAAAGGAACGCAATCCATCAATATTTTTGGAGTGACTGGGGGATCCCAGGAACTGACTGTTGTAGAGGCTGAAATGAGCCTAACTGGAAAAAACTGGCAAAAGCATCCCATTGTGACTGGTCCAGATGCTCCGTGCATCCTTGGCATAGACTACCTCAAGAGAGGGTATTTTAAGGACCCAAAAGGGTATAGGTGGGCATTTGGTATAGCAGCTGTGGACACTGAGAAAATTGAACAGTTGTCTGATTTGCCTGGTCTTTCAGATGATCCTTCTGTTGTAGGACTGCTGATGGTTGACGATCAGCAGGTGCCAATTGCTACCACGACGGTGCATCGCCGGCAATATCGCACCAATCGAGACTCTTTGATTCCTATTCAGAAGTTGATCCGTCAATTGGAAAGCCAGGGTGTGATCAGTAAGACTCGCTCACCTTTTAACAGCCCAATCTGGCCAGTGCGTAAGTCTAGTGATGAGTGGAGACTAACTGTAGACTATCGTGGCCTGAATGAAGTTACGCCACCACTGAGTGCTGCTGTGCCTGACATGCTAGAACTGCAATTTGAACTGGAGTCAAAGGCAGCTAAGTGGTATGCTACAATTGACATTGCTAATGCATTTTTCTCTATTCCTGTAGCAGCAGAGTGCAGGCCGCAGTTTGCTTTCACCTGGAGAGGCATCCAGTACACGTGGAATCGCTTGCCCCAGGGGTGGAAACACAGTCCTACCATCTGCCATGGACTGATCCAGACCACATTGGAGCAAGGTAAAGCTCCAGAACACTTGCAATATATTGATGACATCATCGTATGGGGCGACACAGCGAAAGAAGTCTTCGAGAAAGGTGAGAGAATAATTCAGATTCTTTTGGATGCTGGTTTTGCCATAAAACGAAGCAAGGTCAAGGGACCTGCACGAGAGATCCAGTTTTTAGGAATAAAATGGCAAGATGGCCGTCGTCAGATCCCAATGGATGTGATCAACAAAATTGCTGCAATGTCTCCACCTACTAATAAAAAGGAGACACAGACTTTCTTGGGCGTTGTAGGTTTTTGGAGAATGCATATCCCTGACTACAGCCACATTGTGAGCCCTCTCTATCGAGTGACTCGTAAAAAGAACCAATTTGAGTGGGGCCCGGAACAACGACAAGCCTTTGAACAAATTAAGCGTGAGATAACTCATGCGGTGGCCCTTGGACCAGTTCGGACTGGACTAGATGTTAAAAATGTGCTCTACACCGCAGCTGGAGATAATGGACTTACCTGGAGCCTCTGGCAGAAAGCACCAGGAGAAACCCGAGGTCGACCCTTAGGTTTCTGGAGTCGAGGATACAAAGGATCTGAGGCCAACTATACTCCAACTGAAAAAGAGATACTAGCAGCATACGAAGGAGTTCGAGCTGCTTCAGAAGTGATCGGTACTGAAGCACAGCTCCTCCTGGCACCTCGACTGCCAGTGCTGAGCTGGATGTTCAAAGGGACGGTTCCCTCTCCACATCATGCAACCGAAGTTACGTGGAGTAAATGGATTGCATTGATCACGCAACGAGCTCGAATTGGAAGTCCCAATCGCCCAGGGATCTTAGAAGTGATTACAGACTGGCCAGAAAGTAAAGACTTTGGGATGTCTCCAGATGAGGAGGAAGTAAAACGTGCTGAAGAAGCACCACCGTATAATACTCTTTCAGAGACTGATAAGCAGTATGCACTGTTCACAGATGGATCCTGTCGTCTTGTAGGAAAACATCGAAGGTGGAAAGCTGCTGTGTGGAGTCCCACACGACAAGTTACAGAAGCCACTGAAGGACAAGGTGAATCTAGTCAGTTTGCAGAAGTGAAAGCCATCCAGCTGGCTTTGGACATTGCTGAACGAGAGAAGTGGCCAATACTTTATCTCTATACTGACTCATGGATGGTAGCAAATGCCTTGTGGGGGTGGCTACAGCAATGGAAGAAAAGCAACTGGCAGCGTAGAGGTAAACCCATTTGGGCTGCCACACTGTGGCAAGACATTGCTGCTCGGCTAGAGAGCCTGCCTGTGAAAGTTCGGCATGTAGATGCTCATGTGCCTAAAAGTCGAGCCACCGAGGAACATCTAAACAACCAACAAGCAGATCAAGCTGCTAAGATTAAAGTAGCTGAGGTGGACTTGGACTGGCAACATAAAGGTGAACTTTTCCTAGCTCGGTGGGCCCATGATGCTTCAGGGCATCAAGGTAGAGATGCAACATACAAATGGGCTCGCGATCGAGGGGTGGATTTAACTATGGACACTATTTCACAGGTTATTCATGAATGCGAGACTTGCGCCGAAGTCAAACAAGCGAAACGGTTAAAGCCTGTATGGTATGGGGGGCGATGGTTAAAGTATAAGTATGGAGAAGCTTGGCAGATTGATTATATTACACTTCCACAAACACGTCAAGGTAAGCGTTATGTACTTACAATGGTGGAAGCAACCACTGGATGGTTGGAAACATATGCCGTACCTCATGCTACAGCCCGAAATACTATCTTGGGCCTTGAAAAGCAAGTCCTTTGGCGACATGGTACGCCAGAAAGAATTGAATCAGACAATGGTACTCATTTCAAAAACAGTATTATAGACAATTGGGCCAAAGAACATGGTATTGAGTGGGTATATCATATTCCATATCATGCACCAGCCTCTGGGAAAATTGAAAGGTACAATGGTTTGCTAAAAACTACACTAAAGGCACTTGGTGGTGGAACCTTTAAAAACTGGGATTCACATTTAGCAAAAGCCACTTGGTTGGTCAACACCAGGGGATCAACCAATCGAGCCGGGCCTGCCCAATCAGAAATTCTACGGACTGTAGAAGGAGATAAAGTCCCTGTAGTACACATGAAAAATATGTTAGGAAAGGCAGTCTGGGTTACTCCTGCCTCAGGCAAAGGCAAGCCCATTCGTGGGATTGTTTTTGCCCAGGGACCTGGCAGCACCTGGTGGGTGATGCTTAAGGATGGAGAAGTTCGGTGTGTACCTCAAGGGGATTTGAGTTTAGGTGAAAATATTCAATACTGAACTGCATGATGTGAATTGCCATACTAACAGTATTTAATAAATGTCTTTCAGATCAAGACAGTGATGATGAAACCAGAGCTAGCTTCTTCGAGTGGCGCCTAACAAATTCCTCGAAGTTGATGTCTTTAACCCACAAACAGTGGTCATGAGATGCACTTGTACCATTTTTCCTGCCCTGGGAGACTGTTGTGACAAAATGAACTTAATGAACTTCTTAAAGGATGGTCCACTAATTAAGTACTCCTGTGTATATATGTACATATGTGTATATATATATATAGTAGTAATGATTAATTAGATTGTGTTGATAGATTGTATTGATAAGGTTTAAGTATTCAGTGAATGGCATATTATAAGGGGTGGAATGTCCTGGTTTTGCTAAAAACAAGTTTCTCTTTCAGTGAATTTTGCCTGTCAGCTAAAGCCTTCATATTAACTGCATTTTCCTGGAGAACCAGACCCATGTTTTGGTAAACCTAGCAATGGAATGCAAACATATTGATAAGCATGGATGGACATCTCGCGAGAGGGGCGACGAGAAACAAGTGACTAAGAAACTGACCAACTGTGTATAACATTCCATTCACGTGAATACTTCATATAAAAGTGGGAGACCACGAGGATCTCTTCCCTTTTTTCCCTTTTTTTTTTCCTTATGGCCGACCTTAGGAGAGGATCTGGCTGGTCGTTCCTGAGAACTGAGGCCTAGTGACAGACTGAATCCAGCTCCGGTTGGCTGCAGAGTCTAATCCAGGACTTTGGTTGCCGGCTCTGCAGTTGCTGAGACTTTCAAGATTGGTTTTGTATATTTTGTATTATTTTCTCTATTCTTATTAGTAGCATTAGTAAAACATCTTTAATTTTTCCAACTCTCTTCTCTCTGTCCTTCTTTCCCTCCCGATCGCCTGTCCTTAGTGGGAAGGGGGGAGAGGGAGGGGCAAAACGGGGGAAGTGGGGGGGAGAGGAGGTTAACAATTATCTGCCAGGGTTTTATTGTCACCCCGCAATCTTAACCCTCGACAAACACCTAAACCAAGCAACAGAAATTAACCTTATAATGACAACAAACATTGGGCTGTATGGCTATTTGCAAAGAGTTGTCTTGATTGGAGCCAAGTCTAGTTGGCGGCTGGTTATGAGTGGTGTTCCCCCGTGCCCAGTACTGGGGCCAGTTCTGTTTAATCTCTTAATCAATGATTTGGATGAAGGGATTTAGTGCACTCTTAGTACGTTTTCAGATGACACCAGATTGGGTGGGAGTGTCTATTTTCTGGAGGTTAGGATGGCTGTACAGAGGGATCTCTTTGGGCTGGATGGTTTGTCTGAGACCAATTGTTTGAGGTTTAACAAGGCAAATTGCCAGGTTCCGCACTTGGGTCACAGTCTTGGGGAAGAGTGGCTGGAAAGCTGCCTGACAGAAAGGGATCTGGGGGGTGTTTTTTGACAGCCAGCTGAACATGAGCCAATATTGTGGCCAAATGGCCAAAAAGGCCAATAGCATCCTGGCCTGTATCAGGAATAGTGTGGCCAGCAGGACTAGAGTGGTGATTGTGCCACTGTACTCGCCACTGGTGAAGCCTCTCATAAGAAGATCATTGAAGTACTAGAGAGAGTGCAGAGGAGGGTGATGAAGCTGGTGAGGGCTCTGGAGCACAAGTTTGATGAGGAGCGGCTGAGGGAGCTGGGGCTGTTTAGCCTGGAAAAAGGAGGCTGAGGGGAGACCTTATCGCTGTCTGCAACTACGTGAAAGGAGGTTGTAGCATGGAGGGGGTTGGGCTCTTCTCCCAAGTAGCAAGTGATAGGATGAGAGGAAATGGCCACAAGTTGCACCAGGGGAGGTTTAGATTGGATATTATGAAAAAATTCTTTATGGAAAGGGTTGTCAGGCATTGGAACAGGCTGCCCAGAGAAGCGGTGGAGTCACCATCCCTGGAGGTGTTTAAAAGGTGTTTAGATGAGGTTCTTAAGAACATGGTTTAGTGCTAGAGTTAGGTTATGTTATGGTTGGACCTGATGATCCTGAGGGGCTCTTCCAGCTGAAATTATTTTATGATTCTATGATTCTAATGTGACTGCACAGAGCTGAACTTGTCGGAGATGAGAATCTGGAATTTCAGGGGTGAGAGCCTATTTTGTATATTTTAACAACTACATGATACCATTTGGAAAACATTTTCCTGTGCTTGCCTCCATGTCTTCTTGAAATATCCTTGCCTCGTTCAGGTGAGGTTCTCATTTAGTAAGTTTTGTGGCATTGATCTATAGCTGCTCTGACTTCTGTACAGCCTGGATTTGCCGCAGTGAGCATGCACCTATACGTTGACCTTCATCCTCAACCAAGCCAAACTAAAAGAAAATCTCCAGACTTCCAGCTGAGCTGTGTGTTTTTACTTCATTTATCCTTACTCTGTGTTGTGCTTTACCTCCATCATTAACAGCTGCACTTCTGCTGCATTTCACAATGTTTGAACAGAGGTGGCAACCAAGCCTCTTACTTCCACATTTACTAGAAGATGACAGGAGATTTCTGATAAACTTGCGTTGTGCAATGAGAAAGAAATATAGTTGAGGAGAAGAACATCCTGAAAGACATTCCTTTTCATAATCTATCAGAGTGTGAGGAGCCAAGGCAGAGAACTCAGCAGAGTCATATGCAAATCACTTTGTCACTTAGAGACTGAATTACTTAATGACAAAGTTCTTCCTGCCGTATTCTGATAGTTTTTTGCCTTCACGTTGGCTCTAATCAGTAACTTCACTTGGAAGTTGCTTACATGAAGTATTGTTCTTGTGTCACTTACCAGACAGCGATACCTTGCTAGGTGAGCAAGAGAGAGTCGCCTCTTATACAGTTTGTTCAGTGATCTGGCTAAATGCATGTCTGTGATACTTAGGCATTGCTGGTACATGCCTCAGGTGCATTAGTTAGGCATTCATTACTTGGTCACAGGATCATCGATGATCATACACTAATAATACTAAGTGCAAAAAGGACAAATATGGTTGGAAGGTGTGTCAGGAGAAAGATTTCCAGCTTGGAGAAATTTCATTTTCTGGAGTATCATGTGAAGCATTTCGTGAATGTTTATTAAAAATGTGTTCATGATGGAAAAGATGAGAAGAAGGGTTTGTAGGAACAGAGAACCTATCTTAGGAGAGTGCAAAAGTGCTCTCTTTGTTTTGCTCAGCAAAACGATACCTGGGGAGGGGCATGAGTGGGAGAAAGACGAATTGTTCAAAGAAAATGCTGGCCTCAAACCATGATGGACAGTCTGCAGCTGGACTAGTAGAACTAGCTGAACTATCTGTAAGAAGAAGATGGGCAAATTCATTCAAGTGTTTATATGATGTGGTGCCTGCAATAAGTGTGGTCTCAGTAACCTGGGAGATTCTTTCCAGACCAATCTTCTGACTGTCCATGAGGGAGTGGAGTGTTTCCTGATGTGGTGGTATAATCCAAGAATTTTTTCTAACTAACATCTAGATGAAAAAGAGAGGTGTTGTGTAAGGTTTTTTTGGGGGGTGGTGTTTTTTCACTCTTTTTTTTTCTTCCTTCTGTCTTTCATAACTTTCCTGTTCACTGCTGCTGTTTACCCTCACTTCCTCATTATGGTCTGGAGTAGCCTTAACATCTTGCTGGGCTATTTTATTTGACCATTACAAATTCTTAACAGTTATTGTACTGTATTATATGTTGTCTTAAATTGTCATTTGCTACCTGATTTGACAATTCTGATTAGTTGGGATTTTTGTTTGTTTGTTTGTTTGTTTGTGGTTTTTTGTTTTGTTTTGTTTTGTTTTTTTCCCCTCTCATCACTGCTTCTATACTTTCTTGGGATGTTTAAAACTAAATCCTCCAAAAAATGCTACCCACCCTTTCCCCCCAAAAGTACAGATCCTACAAACTCAAAGAGGATAAGCATTGTTCACTTTTTCTTTTCATTATCTTTCTGTTCTTTTTTAAAAACCAATTATGTTAAAGAAAAATATAAGACAAAGAAAAAAATGTGGTCCCATTTTAATCTTAATCTTAATCATGTCTGTTAGTGTCTTATGACAAAATGCAGTTTGCAGCAGCCTTCCTCCTGTTAGCCTTACAGCACTTGGACAACCAGAGGAATGTTCCAGGGAAACTGGATACTGTCTTGGAGCTACTAAATACAAAATACACCAGCATCCAGTTAAGGAAGTCCTCTGAGTGGGAGCCTGGGACAGCATTACAGGGAAGTGTTGCATATTGGAATACTGAAGCTTTTTTCTGATTCTTGGGCATCTGTTTGTGTCTGCAGCTGGACACGTGGCATAGATTTAGATAGGACTTGTCTGACCCAGTACGGTGGTTCTCCTGTCAGCTGGGGAGGTGACTGTCTTCGCGTTGAGCTGTGTCACAGAACAAATTCTGCAAGCAGCAGCTGATCAGTAGAAAATTGGTCTCTTTTTCTTAAAAAGCAAAAAAAAAAAAAAAAGTAATCAGGAAGGACTTTAGTATTGGTGATAAAATAGGCACTTAGGGAAAACAGAAAACAAATCCCACAAAAAAACCCAAACAAACAAAACAACAAAAAAACCCACCAAAAAATAATCTAAAAAAACCCTCTTTTTGGAGTCATACTTCCACAAAATAACTTGCAGAATGACACTAGAAATTATATTTACATTGTACTGCAAAACATGTATTCTTCAGCGTTAACTTACTGTACTTCTAGTAGTCCTTCTTTTCCACATTTTCCTTTTCTGAACATAACTTGTTCATTTATCGTCTATGGAGTTTTCTCAACTTGTCTCCTTTATGTGGAAGTGAAAGGGGATGATAAAGTATCTTATGACAATTCTCCTACTCTTGTAATATATCAGAGTTCAGAGTTTGTTGGAAATTCTCCACAATTTTTTTTTGGGGGGGTGGGTTCTAGAGAAAAGAATAAAATATGGCAAAATATATTAGTTGAATGGGCCTGGACATCAGGGACATTCTAGGCTGATTTTATTGTGTTATTCCTCATGTATTGGGTCAGCTTAGGGAAGCTGAGAACTGGCTTGGAAAGTACAGTGTTGTCTAAGGTAAGGTTCTTCTGAAGGTTATCAGTACATCATTGCAGACATAGAGTTTGGGTTGAAGGACACAAATCTCTTTACCAGTTAGTGTGAAACTAAAGACTTAGTTTGACTATCAGCTGAGTGCTGTCTCTGTCAATATTGACAATGTCTTGAATTATTACTTTCTTGGGAGGTTTTTTTCTTAATATATTTGTAAATTCTAGAATCTTTGCTCAAGGTTGGACACTGTCTAATATTTAGATAACGAAGTGAACTAAAGCAACTCACGTCACTGACTAATCCATATGCTCTGTGTGCAGGATTCTTTGTAGCAATTAGCTCATACTCTCTATTCTTGCTTTCTCCTTTAATTTCATGCTCTCTGAACCCTTTTTTTTTTTTTTTTTCCCTATGTTGTCATCGCGGTCACTACTACCATGCAATTCAGAATTCTATTTTAAAAAATGAATACTGATGACCAGCTAATATATCAAAGAATGCTGATGGAAATATTTTTTTCCATAATTGACATCATACCACTGGCAAGGTGGTGAATCAACAATTTTATGTGTCTTCCTCTTTAATACTAAACATATGGAATTTTACAGACTAAATGAAATACAATAAATTACAAGTAAAACCCCTTTATGTTGTTGAAAATGTGTACTCAGTGGATTTCAGAAGTTTGTGTTAATGCATGATTTCTTGTACAGAGCAACAAAGTAATGACACATTACAAGTAGTGAGAAAGGAATGATTCCAATGATATTCAAAAATCGTAGTTTATCTAGATTATATAGATGTAACAGTAATTCTTGTGGACTTGACAATTAAGTACAAAACTTCAGATTCAGGGCTTAGTCTTTGTTTTTTGCATGTATCAGTTTGTCTTAGGTACAGTGAGCTGAGTAATTCACAGCATAATTTAAAGAGAAACTCAATTTTTGCATGAAGTACATACAATATTGTCAACATGGATACTACTTTCTATGTTTGTATGTCTGAGGAGATCCAATACAGCAAAGAAATTGAGTTTACCCGATATCAGTATTATATCAGAAGTCTTCTATACTCCGTGAAATAAGTTGTTTTTTCATGTTCTAATTATACACCTTTTAACTAAATTTACCCACTGAAATACTTTACTTAGAGATTGTCAGATGAGGTGCTCATACATCAATTTCCTAACACACTGAGTTTACAGTTCAATAACTTTGAAAACAATGACGGTGAAATTGCATTAGTGGACCTTTTTTCTTTCTATGTGTTTAAAGATCAATTAGGCAGCTTAAGCAGGGTATTTCTGGAGAAGGAAAAACATTATGACTACAGGCTGTAACAAGAGTCATAGGCAAGAACTACAGTCAATGTATTTTTAATGTGTTGATAAGCTATTGGATGCTCTAATGTTTGAGCATCAATTGATGAGCAAGACTCAGTTATTCCAGCAAAACCTACCCAGATCGTCTCTTTCACTTGCACCTAATTTCTTTTATTATCTCGTGTTGTAGTTAAAAGTATCATAGATAGACAGAAGAGAGGGAAACGAGTGCTCAAAAATGTCAGTTGAAAGTATTTGCACTAAATAAAGACAGGGAGAGAAAATATTTTGATTGGTTATTTTGTAGTGCAATACTCAGATTTTACTGTTAGCCTTTAACAAGCTGAGCCCACTAATTTTCCATTCCTCAAAGTGAGGGTGAATACTACATTAAAATAAGAGTTGTGATTTCAGTTTACTTTTGTTGTTGTTGTTTATAGTCCAGACATCACTGTCATCATCTCAGTCCAAGTTTTGTTCCATAGTTTTTAAATCTTTTGTTATATGGAGTCCTCCAGTTATATGGAGTCCTCCAGCTGATCAGAAGACCAGAATTTTGGAATGCCAATGAGCTAAAAAGAAGTCCTACTTCTCCTTCAAGATCAAAACCAAATATGGTTCAGAGTTCCCCTTTTCCTTTTGCAATACCAGCAGAATTATGTCTTTTTTCCTAAGAGAGGGTCAAGCAGATGCATGTGTTGTGCATGTGGAGAAAATGCAGAGCTACACCTACCACTTTAAGAACCTTTCCAGAACAACCATGGCCTTAAGTCCCTCTTGTGTTTCTGCTACTCTTGGTGATTTTGGGTAGCATTTGATGGAAAAACAGTATGTCCAGAGCAAAATTCAGCGGGCATACTTAAAGACAGTTTGGTTTTGATGTGAAAAGAGGCTGACCTGATTTTTAAAAAATAATGTGTCACTGGGCCTGGGTCTTACATTATTAAAGTGTCTTGCAAGTGGTATAAGTGAGAGAATCTCATTGAGAATAATTGTGAGTATTGTGCAGCAGTGCTTACTTCTGAAGATACTTATTAATATGTTGAACAACATTTCATTATTGACTCTTGCTTGTCTCTACATTTTAAAAAGACAGGAATAACAAAGCTATCACAACAGCATATTCCTCAGCAAGAAAACTAATCTCCTGTGTAGCCAAACTCCCTCAGCAACTTGAGAGCTATACAAGGCCACTTCTTAGTAACAAAAGGGATGTTTTTGTCCTTGGATGTGCACAGATGGTATTGAGTGAAGTGCACAGAAGCAAAGGCATGTCTTGGTAGCAGGAACAGTTGAGATTTGTGGAAGATTATGGTTAGAGAAGAGAAAGCAGTCTCTTCCTTTCACCCCTTTATAATTGGTGTGACTGTTAGGCAGTGGGGAAGCACAAACATATATACAACAATTTGTACTATGCAGGAGGATTACAATTGAAAAAAGAGACAAGGAAGCAGAGGGAGGGAGAGCTAGATGTTGTTTGCTTGGTTAAGGACAAAACAAACCCTTTCCTCCCCTTAAAAAGTATCTTAATTGATTTCTGGGCTGCAGCACAGGAGGGGAAGGGAAAAGAGGATTTTCCCTTTGCTATGTCAGACCATACTGGTTTTTCTATCCTGCTGAAGCAACCTATTTTTTTTAATGAAACCCAAAAATTTTGCAGCCTCTGTGAAAGAGCTAGAGTACCTCTGAAGGAAGCAGCACTCAGCTAAAGCCCAAATGGCTGGCACACCTGCTACCATTGACAGCAGTGCTCAGTTGTTAAGACAATGTCCACAGACTAAAAATGTGGCAACTGAGGAGCTGGACACTTCCTATGAATTGGATAATTATCAACTGAAATATTTAAACTTTCTTCCCTAGGGAAAAATGTGGAGTTTTTTTTGTGAGTTTGTATTGTAAATAAGACATCAGTGTGTGTTGAGGTGCTTGCCATAAACTGACATGCAGGACTACCAGATGAAGCAAAATGTTTTTCCTCAGCAAAGTAAGAAAATGCCTATAGTTGAAAATGTAAGTGCTATTTGCAAGAATGCACTTCTTGAGATAACGGGCTTGTGCACATGTATATGTGTCCTAAATAGCCAGAGCTGTAGTTTTCTAAAGAGCCTTAATCACTAATATGTTACAGCACGGCAGTGTGTCTTACTGGTTCACAGGGGTAACATGAAGTGTGTGTTTAAAGACATTTCTGTTGCTATTACACACATTTTACAGTTTCTCTAGGTTGATACTAGATGACATAAAGTTTGCACTATGTCAGTTTTTGAGATGTTCTCTTTAAAAAAAAAAAAAAAGTGAATGAGTTAACTGGGCATCTTTGAAAACTGGGAACAGTTCATAAGCAACTTATTTCAGCGTATTTCCCATGGTATCTCTCTAATGTTAGCACAGATTTAAAATAAATAGAGTAAGCCTATATTATATCCGATAGTTTTTGATATGCTTGTATCTGCACTAATATGATAACTGCAGAGCTTGAATTAGGATGTCTCTAAGGAAAAGCTAAAAGATTGCCTAATCTTAATATTACTGAAAGCAAGTCAGTAATGTTTTTAAGGTTTGTATTGAGAGCTGCCTTTACCCCCATACAGTGCAATATCTTAATTTAATTTTAAGCAGGTTCAGGCTGAATTTTTGTACAGATGGTATATCATGGCTATTATGTATAAATTACGGTGTACAAAACTGGTTATACTTGTTTCTGTAACACAAGTAGCATTGGTGCAAGCTGTTCTTTATAGGATATTACTTCTTTGGATGAATTGAGGCTAGCTATGGAAAGTCAGTGATGTCAGTGTCTTTCTTGTGACAGGAACTAGACAATCTTATCAGTTGCTTTTAATGAGCTCATCATGGCAAGATGTAAGGATGGCAGGGATTTAATTTGGCATGTGGTCTTACACAGTTAACAGCCTTTTACATGTCTTACCCTGTACACTAGAATGCTATATATGAAGCATATATAGATTCAAATATATATAATAGTAGTAACAGCACTTACTGGTCATAACTGATAAGACATGGAGTTCCTGAGCACTTTTTTTTTTTTTTTAAATAGTGCTCCATCCTCATAGATTATATCCTGCCCAGTTCACATTTGTGTAACTTATTTCCTGCCTATCTAGCTGTTTTTCTACAGTTTTGACTGGATACTGTAATTTTCAGTGCATATACTAAAGTGCTTCACAACACAACATGTCGTTGGTTCCACCTTGAGCAGCTAAGTGTTATTTATTTGTTCAATGATCCTTAGGTGTAGCCTGAGTATATTCTTTGGAAAGGTCCTGATTCACAAAGCAGACATGCTCTTCAGATGCCGGGTTTACAGGGCAGAGGAGGCTGCTGAGCTATCCCAGGAGCAAGGTTGTACCATGGAATGGGCTTGGAAGGACCTCATCCATTTTTCTTGACTTGGCTGTTGCTACTGGATGTTTCTGTGTACTTTCTTGTGTGGTGCAAAAGGGTTGTTTCAATTTAACACCTGCTGAGGCAGTCACTTTCTTTCCCATATAGGCAGTCATTCAATATCTGCCTCTCAGGGTTGCACTGTTGGAGCAGAGATTCATCACAAAGCACCCAGGACAAAGATGTCTCTTTGGAACCGAAGAAAGATATCTATGATAAATTAAAAGTCCTTCTCTACCTACTGTATAAAACTCGAGCATTTGACTCTGCCCGCAGTATGCAATGTGGTGAAAGTTTTCATGAGTTCAAACTTATTTTTACACAGAATAAAGTGCAGAATACAGTGCATACATCTTGGGCTATCAAGATTGAGAACTTTGCCAATCACCATGTGAACACTGATGTTCCCAAAATGCAATGGAGTAGTATATCTCAGAGTCCACTAGTATGAAAATAGCTGAGCACTGGATCAGGTAAACTCCTGTTATATTTGCTATAGCTTCAGCTGGGTCCTGTGGCTGCTCATAAATACTAACTGAGCTTTAATACTCCTCGTTTATCAACAGTAGATGGCAATCCTTGTTCTATTTCTTCAGTAGTTCATAGAAAGCTGGTTAGTCAAATCAACAGATGCACAAGGTGAGCATTGCAGACCTAGGTCTGCAATAATGTGGGCTTCTGACACTGTCATCTGCACTCATTGTCTGTGAACACAGGAGTAGGCAGTAAGAGGAATGAATCTTCAGAGAGCAGAGTGTCAATGTGGGATCAAATGCAAGAAATAATACATGGGCAGGTTAGTAAAGGACATGTTTGCTATGGCTTCTTGTAGAAAATCATGTTCTTCTCCAGCCCTAAGGAAGGTCATAGGCCAGCAAGTAAAGGGCATGTCACCAGTGTTAATTTACTTGAATGTCCTAGCAAAAGACCAATATTAAATACTAAACCCCATGAGAGAAAAATTACTGATGTGACCTTTGACCATGTCAAAGTGTGTCCACATGTGCAGTTCCTCTGGTGGCTTGCTGACAATTTGAAGTAAGGACAGTACAGTCCCTACAACTGTTAAGTCAGTCTGCATCTTCATCAGAGAACTCTTATTTTTTTTCTCCCCCCACAATGGCATTATGGCTGTTGGGTTTTTGTCAGCTTTGCAGTGGTAGCTGGTCAGGCAGAGAGCACAACAAAGAGCATGAGCTGCATCTTGAACTAGGCAAGTTCAGAACCTTGCTGTAAATGTGGTTTGTATCGATGAATATTTGGAGAGAAAGGATGAACAAAAGCTGCTGATATGCAAGTGGGATGTAATGTTCCAGACAAAGTCCAATTGGGGGTGGAGGGAAGTGACATAAAGGCAACAAATTGCAATGTTTAGGAACTATCATTCACCTCTTCAGGGTGCCATATAATTTGATTGACTAATCAAGACAGCAAGTGGTGAGTGTGTATAATTATGGTTTGCCGATGATTTATGGATCAAGGACTACTTGCTATTAGCATGGCCTCAATTCTAAATAATCAATAAACAAATAATTTATTTGTTTTAGGAGCAATTCTTCACCAGAAAAAGGAAATATGATTCTTCTCTTTGTTATTTGATGCAAATTCTTCAGCCAGTTGTATTTGGTTGCTGATATACTAGCCTGGCAGGAGGAAGAAGAGACTTAGCATATGCAACAGTGAAAATAATATTTTTGTTGATCAGTCTGAACACTTAAAGATTAATGAAGTCCTTCATCTGAATTAACACAGCTATTGATGTTCCCATTATCAGTGATTCCCTGGCTAGTTTACAAAACATGTAGTTTAAGCTGAGTAAGAAATACAAGAAAAATCCTGTTACTTTTTATGCAGATTTCCTGGTCAAAGCACAGGCAATCCAGTTGCTGACTATGCAACTAGAGCCAGTTCACCTTAGCATGCCCCAGAAATCTGAGGCAAAGGCAAGGAGAAAAAACTCAAAACATAACAGATGCTACCATCATTGTCCTTTTAATCGCTGCCAAATTTGCTACCTCTGGGCTTCGGTTGCGCTATGGACTCTACGAATTGATACGACTAGAAGATAAAAGCTTTCATAAACTGTAGATAACCAGGAGAATGGCAGAAACTGCTTCTTCTACCACCTGAACCCTTCTACAAGTCTGGAAACCCTGGGAGGGCAGAGGCTATCAAGTATTGTTCTTGCCTGTACAGTTTCTGGTACAATGGGACTTTGACCCCTGACCAGGATTTTGAAGTCTGACTAAATATTACATAAAAATTAATACCAAGTCTTGAAATATGTGAATGCCACATCTGTGGAGTGTGCCTTAATGTTACTCAAACGAATTAAGAGAGGCTGATTAGGCAGTAGCAGGGTGGTACAGTTCATCCAGCTGTTGCCTAAATAGTGAACAAGGAAGCTGCAGGTTTTCTCTTTTTCCTTGATCTTTTATGTTTGTTTGTTTATGCTTCCCTGTCATTCTCTAGTAATGTTCTTGAATGCAGATGGTCCACTTGTGTAGTCTGCTCTTTACCTGCACTACTTCTGGTATTTCAGATGGTGGTCAAGCTGCTCTTTCATCCCCATAACCTGTGGGTATTTTGGGTCATTGATAGATGGTTTTTACTGTGGTCCGACTGCAACAGATACTAAAATTATTTCAGGATTTAGATCACTTTACTGGTGACATCATGCTAGTACTGTCACCTAGGTAATGGAACTAATTGCCATAGCAACAAGGCTTTATCATTCAGCAGCCCGAACATTTTTGACAGATGGGAAAGCCTAAAGATTTGAAGTAGGACACAAATGAAATGTATCTGATTGGACTAGTTGTATTAATAGTTCATGAATAGGAATCTTCTGTGCAGGGTAAATCAAATCAAAGTAAATGATATATCTTTTAGAGGCCCATTTACTTCAAACTAAATTATTTAATGTTGAAATTTTTCTTCCTCTAGGGAAGAAAATAGAAGCATTTAATTAAAACAAGCAGATAATAAGCCTGCTTGTTTAAATATTATTGTACAGTCCCTAGGTATTGCTCCTGTCCTAGGCATCATATGAGACTAATTAAATGACAAAGTAGTTCTAAAAATTTTAGCTGAGTGTTGGCTCACTTCAGGGTTAGTAATTTACCTTGCCAAAATGTGACAGTGACAGGAGCACTGGCACTGGTGGCCGGATACCTCCCTGGGGAGCTCTGACAAGGTTGTCTAGTTTCAGTGGTGTTGACTCTGCCTCAGCCTTTTTCAGGGAGGGCATAACCTCAGACTTCACCTGACGCAGTCAAAGCCAGCTGGGATTAGGCCTAAAATTACAAACAGCCAGGGTGAAGTTTTTCCTCACTCTAGTCAACGCATTTTTTGCCATTCAGTCAGTAGACACACGTTTCATCCTACTTGTACTGTTCTCAGCTTTCTTGGACGTTAAAGGCTGACATTTTCTGCTTTGGTCCTTGGACTATTATTCCTATGTTTCATATTCAACCATGGGCAGCAATGATGCTGCTGCTGCTGCTGTGGTATAAATAAAGAATGACTGTAGAGCTTTAGGGGCAAACGTGATTAGCCCTCCTTGATCCAACATGTGAGCGGAAAAGTCTGGGTAAGAGTGGACACATCCTGAAAGGTAACAACTGGCTGCATAGTCAGCTGAGAAAGTCAGTAAAGACGTTCTAGCCAGCAGGACTGGCAGGTAAGGAGATCTTTAAACACAAAGGCGATAATAATGTAGTCATTATCACTTAAACGAATGAATACTGTCAGCAATTGCTAATCTAAAATATGTAAATCATCTCAGTTTTGATCAGGCTGCTCCTCTAATGAAGGTAAGAGTTACCTGCAAAACACCTAATCACCAGCTACAAAGAATACTGTCCTTAAAGTGCAGACTCTCTGGAGCCAGCACAGTTGTTTGAGTCTTGTTTTAAGACTTCTCAAAACTGTTATCTCATTATAATACTAAAATACACACCCCTAGGACAGGAGACCCAGGCTCAGCCTGGGACCCTTTGTCAACAAGCGTGCATAGTGGTTAAATGATTATGTAACCCAATATGCAAATGTATAACCAATTGGCTCTTAGGACTTGCCCTCAGGGTGTGCATGTATTGATAAGGTTTTGTAAATAATGGCTGCTACTTTTCTTTTTGTTGTGCTGGCTTTATTTTGGCATTCAGCTTGTGCAACTCTGTAATAGACAATATCCCATTTCTGTGTGCTACAATTTGGCTTTTTTTTTGCACACGAGGTGACAGAACTCTGTTTTTGGGACAACAATGACAGCTTGCAATCAAACGAAGCAGGAGATTGGGATGGCAACCATACAAGGCAGGATGAAGTTCTTTTTGAGTAGTCGGAAGAAGTCTGCAAATCACAGACTCTGGTCCTTATGGGAGATTTTAACCTCCCCTACTGGAAGGGCAGCACACTGGGAGATGAGCCATGCGGGGAGTGTCTGGAGTGTGTTGCATAATATCCTAATGCAGATGCTATATAAGCTAGCTAGATCTGGCGTTCTTCTGGATCTGTTGCTGGCAAACAAGATCTGGTTGAGGATGTAATCAAAGGCAGCCTTGACTGTGACATCTGTGAAATGGTGGCAATCAAGATGCCTTCTCAGCAAGCAGCAGTGTAGGCCCTGGAGCTGGGGGGAACAGGCTTTGATGTATTTAGGAAACTGTTTGGTAAGATCCTGTGGGAGACAGCTGTGTCTCACTGGTCTTTAAAAGGAGTTAGAAGGATGTTCAGGCAAACTACAGGTCAATTTGACTTTGTTTCTAGGAACAAATCCTCTCAGAATATATTTTTGGACATATGAAGGAGAAAGTGGTTCGTAATAATTGCTTATTAGAACAAATCTAAAGTACTTCATCCAAGCTGGGGACCCCGGTACAAGAAAGACATCAGTGAACTTGATGGAGTTTATAGGAGGCCACTGGGATGGTTGAGGCAGGATCACTTGCCCTATACAGGTAGACAAACACTGCAAGAAGTTGCACAGATTGGTCATGGTGTCTCCATCCTTGCAGGCTTTCAAGCCCTGACTGGACAAAGTCCAGAGCAACCCGGTCTGAATTCAGTGTTGATCCTGCTTTGAGCAAGGTGTTGGGCTAGAGACCTCCTTAAGTCTCTTCCAACCAGAATAATCCTGTGATTTTACAGGAAGATAAAATTTCTCTTTACTCCACCTGATCTTCCTACCTATATCTAAACTGTTAAAGCTGCATGCCTATGCTGTCTTGTTAAGCAACAACAACAAAAAAAGATAGTAGAGAGTTTCTTTTCTATGAAAAAAAAAGAAGAATGCATCATATTTAGATTAAATTTAAATAATCACAGAACATAGTGTTTAAACTTAAAGTGCATCTTATAGTTCCCTGTACTGAGGCATGCACTACCAGTTTAATCAAAATGGCTTATATTGGTTCAGGCAGCAACAGTGAAGAAATTCTCAGATAAAGAACAGTGACTCACAGTACTTTCCACTTTCAACATTAATATTAGCTGCCCTCCAGTAAATGCAACTCATCTGTGCTTAGAAATGCAGTACACAGCAGATAAAATGCCATTTCTTCCAGTTATTTACCCATATTATACAGGCTCAGTATTAACCTAAGCTTTTCATTCTGATGGAATTATATGTACTAATTATTTCTAACATATTGTCTGATTGCTTTCCTTATCAAGAGTTCAGGTTTGCATTCCCACCTTTAGTATCAGATTCCTTCTAATGGAAAGAGAGAATTTGAGCAATTAGGCTGGAGGGTCAAAATAATTCTGGCAATTACTTTTCATTCTAATTGGGATTGTGAAGGCATAACTCAGCATTAAGAATTTCTCTATGCATCGTCTAAGTTTTTCTCACCATCCCCCTTCCCGGCAAACGTAGAAACAGACTTTGTTGTTTGTGTTCTATAACCTCAACAGCTTTGGGTCTTGAAAGCAAGTTTTAAAGACTCGGAAAAATCACAGCGAAACAGCTGCTTTATTTTATGAAATATAAACGTTATAGTTGAAAATGCATAGATAGCTTATCAGTGATGCATTTCATAAACAAGCTTAGATGTTATTCAAAATATGAATCTGAATAAATCTGTAATTGATTAGCAATTTTTTAGTTGGTGATACCAGCTATTGATGGTAGAGCAGTCAGTCAGATATCCTGGTCTTATTTTTCAAAATTACATGTAGTTCCCTGCTTTTTTTTTTAATTTGAGATCAAAACCGCTTTCTAGCTTTTATTTGAAACTGAGTTTCAGCCATGGTTTTGCTGTGGCTTTAAACAGTGTGGTAACATGGGATGGAGGACTACCACTGCTAGAAACAAAGTCTAGATTCATTACAGCTGGAACCATCACATTCTTTTTCTGAAGAAAGTATGGTCATTTTTTTTGGTCTTGCTGCACTGTACAGCACTCACGTGAAAAGAATAAAGAGAAATGGATGCTATCACCTTCACAACATGTGCAGAACAATCTTGAGCCGTGGACATATGTGTGAAAAATACACAGCATTTCATAATGCGCTTGAACGATGATTGTTTTAAGAGAAAAAAAAAGCCCTTCATTTAGTGCTGGTAGGGATTTCTTCTGTAATTTAAGCAATTACTGAAAAGAGGTTGTTTATTTTGGTTGCACTACATGACAAGAACGGTTTGAAAAAAACAATCAAATGCTTTTCCTTGCATACTGATCATTCATTATACAGCTATCAATAACTGCATAATAAAACTAGTCCAAAATATATCATGCTTTCTTAACTACTTGATAAAGACTGGACAACACTTCGGTATACTTCTCAATACAATAGCACATTACAAAAAACAATCTACACTCTAAACACACATTGCTGTTCCTGATTCATCAAAATGTTAAGTTAGTGTATTCAGATTCCTTTATTGGAAAATGAAAGCCAACAAAGACGCATGTGTCTGATTATACTACTCTAGAAATAAATAATACAGCATTATGCAATTCATGGCACAAGTAATGGATTTCGGATCGCAGCATACATCCAATTGAAAAATGATGGACATGTCAAAGTGAAATATGCCATAGTCAAAAAGTGCAGGCTTCTAAAATAGATGATGATAAGTTCAAAACTTGTGCCTGTAATTTTCAAGCTCAAATAAGACTTACTGGTTCCTTTTAAAAACGTATTGACTGGCGATCACACTTAATTTAATTAACATATACAGCTTCAGTGAAACATTCATAGAATTTTTCAGCACATGCCTTGTATTTGCAAAGCTTAGAGCAATTGGAGGCATGAATTGGAAGTGAAGCAGTACTAACAGGGAAGGACACACATTAAAAATGTTTCGTATTAATCAGAAGTTATCAAGTTGGTACTAAAGCTACGGACAGGTTTGGAATAGATTTCATTGAAAAGAATTGGTGATTACTAAAATCTAGTGGTTTTAAAAATTCAGGCCTGGCAGTCTCAGTGCAAGCATCTGAAATGACTGAGTGAAAACTCCATATGGAGACATTGGTCCTCAAATCCAATGTAGTAGTCCATATTCACTTAATAGCTGTTTCACTGAAGTAGAATGAAGAGATAAAGCCTGCCATACATTAGCTGAGTAATTTTGCTTGACGAAGAAAGTGTCTGTCCTGTTCCTCTGCAGTAATGAGGACAGCATAATCTGCATTTGAGTATCACCAGTAAGACTGACCATTTGTTCATTGGAGAACTGTATGTATTGTGCTGGTCCACAGCAGCTTCAGTTAGTGCTGGAGAGTTAAAGGCTTTTGCTGCTATTTTTATAAGTGACAGTGGACTTCACAAAGCATGATTTTTCATTATTTGGTCAAGGACCTGCTTGGTGCTATCTCTCACTGTTTGTCTGCTGCCTCACCACCACCTCTTGCAATTGTAGTGAAGATGAATACAGTAAAGAAAGTGGGTTTAGATCTACTGGAATAGAGCTTCATCTGCATATGAGGGGGGCACAGGAAGTAGTGATGGGAAACTCAGGAAGTTGGGTAGTCTATAACCTTACCAAACAAGGACAATTACTTCCCTGATAATCAGAGCAGATCTTCTAACCTAGCCTGTGGGGAAATTTCTGTGGACTACTGACAGGGATGACACGTTGCTTGGCTTGCCCAGAGGAATATGCATGTTCCTACCTCCCATAAGAAAGGTGAGGAAACAGTGCATCTGGCTATGACTTGTAACTGGCAGGAGCAATGTACATTCTAGCTGGTCAAAACTGTGGCCCAGGGATTGCATGGTCCCTTGCCATGTAGATGACAAGCACAAACGGCTTCTATGACCATGAAAAAGAAGTGGAGGCCCACTAAGGGAAGGGGGTTAGCATAGCAAAAGGAAAAATGTGAAATGATAAAAACTGATCAAGGGGTTACTATAGAGGGGGGAGGTGGGGATGATGGTGTGAACTGATGTAGGAAGAGCTATGGAAGCATGGCAGAATCTTTGTGGGAGAGGAACTGCAGACACGGAGAATTTAGTGGGTGCTGGGGGAAGAGGAGACTGAAGTTAGAAAGAACAAGGAGAGGAAAATGTTTTTTACCTTCTAAGGGTAAATTTGAGTCTTTTAATGGACTAGTTATCTGAATTTGTTATTAAAGATCTTCAGAGATGGCCTTCTTAAAAATTTCATAGTAATTAACTACCTTTACTGCTGAAAGCTTTTCCTAATATTTACCATTGCTCCAGTTGAAGTTCATTAGCTTTCTACTGTCTACCTCTGACATGGGTGAGCTTTTTTGTAGTGTTATTTTGCATTTATGAACTCTGTTACCGTATGCATCATCTTAGCATTTTCCATAAACCCAACTAGCCCTAGCTTCTGCAGAAAACTGAGTACTTTTTATCACTCCATACTTCTTCCTGAATGCTTCATGTCTGCTGAAAAGCATGCTGGCCAAAGCTGGACAAACTGTCCTCACTGAGGCCCTACCAGCACTGAGGATGGAAGGATGACTTTATGTTTGTTTTTCTCTCTTGGGTTGATGGCTGTGATTTTGGCAGGAGTATAGCCCTTCCATCTCTTGTTCATCTTATATGTTTTTGCAGCCTCCTAACTGCTCCATGGGAGTGCTCACTGGCCCATACTACATCCTCTAGTTGTGGAGCCTGTTATTCCAAACTAAATGTAAAATTTTGCATTAGTGTCTTACCTCATGTGTTTGCAGACCTGGCAATTTAACACACATCCTATATTTAGTCATCTTGGTCATAAATGAAACACTGAGAGGATACATTTCTGTGGAGGGTTGGATTGCATGGGATTGTACTCTGACAGTGTATGTTTTCTGGATGTATAGACTCTCTAGATATTTTTTTTCAGGCTGTTTTAGTTGCCATCCTCTCGTTTCCTTAGACTGTGCTTCCTAGGTTGCTTATAAGAGATAAGGTCAGAAATCTTGCTAAAGTCAAGATATATAATATCTACAGCAATTTCTCATTAAATACAAGCATTTTCACCTGCCAAGGAAGTAAATTAGATTAGTATTCCATCATTTGTTTTTGATGAATCCTTGTTGATTGTTTCTAGTCTTCCTTATAATTCTTTTAATTGCTTATACATTCTTTGACGGTTAATTTCACTATTTCTCTAAGAGTTGAAATTGTGTGGTCTATAATGTTCTCTTTCTACCTTACAGTAAAAGGAGCACTGTTTTTATCCATTTGCAGTCTTTTGGGTCTCCACCTATTTCAGAAATTCTCACAGATAACAGCTAGGCAATCTGAGACTGCTCAGACAGTTCTTCAAAAGTATCTTAGGAGAAATTCAGTTAGACCCAGACGTTTGGAAAACACCTAGCTTACCTTTTTCCAAGTATTCATGGCACTTCTCCATGAGATCATTTGTCCTTATCTGTAGGTGTTTAAATAAATAAGCACCTTAATTACAGCTGACCTTTTTAATAATGAAATGAAAACGACATTGATGCATTGATGTTGAGATTAAGTTCACCAACTCAGCTTTCTTTGTTTCCTGTTGTATTAGAGCCTACCTTATGCTGACAACAGCATCATATATAAAACAAAAAGAGGAGGACCTCCGAAACTTTCAAGACTCTCTGAACCCATGGCACTTGAAAACCCATCCTATAAAGGTCAGGATCAAATTTTGCTGGGAGCACAGCAAGTGTAGCTGGGATACGTTTGAGGACTTTGTATTACTTCGAGTTATACTAGAGAGGTAGCGTAAAAGGGAAACATGGAGATGTGGAACAGGAAGATATTTCTGTGGTTTGTAATAAGTTAATATTCATCGGTAAAATGTCAGTTGTGTCCCCAGTGTTACAGGTAACATGAGATTGGCCCAAAATGCCAATGTCTCAACAGTAAATAGCTCCAAAGGAGCTGATAGTCTACCTGAAACAAAAAAAACACTAATCTTTTTATATTCATGTTGTGCTCTGACATAAGAGAACATTAGCTGCAATAAAATAATGCCAGCAATCCTGAGTCATAGGTGGGAGCAGGATGGGAACATAAACCAAGATTCCATAAATTCTAAATATTTTGACAAATGAAAATCTGCAGTCATAAACTCTGTAATCTACTGGATGTGCAGTATGCAAGAGCTTATTCTGATGCACTTGCATACACTAGATCCATTAATTTTCCCTTTATTCAGAGAGTAACGTGGATATTATAGATTTTGATTAAAAGCCTGGATAATTGTGAACTCCACCATTAAAAGAAAGGCAAAGAAATGCAACAGCTATCTCTCTGGCTTATGCACTGATATACCTTCTGTTTCCAGGGTAAGGTATCTGGTCAGAGGCTCTAATAGGAAAATCTCACAGGATTTGTGTAATACCAGAGGAAAACAGCACAAAGGGCAAGTCTTAGCTATGACATTCTGACATTTCTTAAAAAAAAAAAAAAAAAAAAAAAAGCTTTGCAAAGGCTTTTAATATGACTTTATCATTTTGAAATAGGCTAGAACAGGAGTTTGAACTTCTTACAAGACTGCAAGTACTGAAGGAATTGACAATGATGTAGCACCTGGGACTTTCTTTACTGCATTTGCACTGAATGAACGATTTTCAATGGTGATGTTTCAGGAATTCCTATCATGCACAATAAGAAAGACGCTTTAAAAACACATGTGTATGCACAGAAAGAAATCTTGTTACAGCTGAACTCCTCAATCTCTTGCCCTTTCTGAACAAATTGATTTTAGGGAGGAAGTATTCAAATATATCGTCTCACAGTGATGTCTGTCTTAATTCCAACAAACCTTTCCTTTCAGCCTCATGATGTAAGATTCTGAGAGGGCTGAATTTCAAACCTGCTTGATGCTCTGAGCCTGCTGAAAGGCAGAGCTGATTCCATGGAGGGCAATGATGTTTTGTTCATCTCAGCCTCCTGCCCCCTGAGCTACTGCATCTTCCTGGTAGCGTAGCTCCAACCCAACTCTAGAATTGCAGGCTACGTGAACCTGGCTCGGTTCTCCCCACTTTTAATGCATGGAAAAGTTGAGCAGGTTGGGTAGGGGGCAGAAAGTACATGTGTAAGCAGTATTCTAGGGTTCTGTAAAACATCTACTGTTGTGACAGATCGGAAAATATTAGCTAAACTGATAGTAACTTAATTAAGATAAGATGGAGATTGATGTATAAGAATTCTAAAGTGATGGTGGAAGGTGACCCAGAGGAGGCTGGCAAAAGACCATGCTGAAAGGGTAACTGTTAGAAAGTTACTCGAAACAAAATTATCAGACTAGGGCATAATCTGATTTAATATTTTCATTAATGACCAAAAGTAGGGATGAATTAATGATTTTTTTCTGGTCGCATAAATGTGGGACATATTAGCAATAAAAATTAGAATTACCATATTATATAGAAATAATTAGATGACCTTGAGATCAGGAATGATATAAATGTGATGGAACATTATAGTACAAAATTCAAAGTTATACACTTTGGGACCATGAACAAGAACTTTGGGCATTAACTGGGGCTTGTGCAGAGAGAGGAGAAGAGCCAGGATATGTGTTTTAGTCAGCTACAGAGGTAGCTGTGAAAAAGCTCATTGGGTTTGTAAGCTAGTATGTTCTGGTTTTAGTGTAGTGATTTCCATGCTGTGTACAAGGCTCCAGTATGACCTTATCGTGTGAATCTCTGTGTATAATCTCTCAAAAAGTAAATTAAAATGGAATGATTGAAAAGAAGGGTACAATAGTCCAAGCAGCCTGTCTTAGGAAAGAAAATCAAAAATGTGGCTTCTTCAGGCAAGAAAAAGAAGCAAAAGTTGAGAGAGGACGTGCCTGTCATCTACAGAATTACCAAAGGAGAGGATGCTAAAGAAGGGAAGAAGAGGGGAGAAGAGCTCTTTGAGGAGAAATGCTAGGCTTGACACAACAGCATTTTCATGTTGAAAAGGAGGCAGACCACTTATGAGAAAAGGCAATGGGTGATAGTAGTAGGTGACTCTCCTTTGAGAGGTACAGAGGCACCATTTGTAGACTCCATGTATTCTCTTGAAAGGTGTGCTGCTTACCTGGGGCTCATATCAGGGATGTCACTGAGAAACTACCAAGCTTCATACAGTCCACTGACTATCATCTGCTGCTGTTGTTTCAGATGGGCACCAGTGACACAGTCGGGAGAAGTCTGAGGAGTATCAAGAAGGATTACAGAGCCCTGGAAGTGGTGGTAAGGGACTCTGGATCACAGGGAGCTTTTTTAATCAATCCTGCTGGTCAAAGCAAAGGGATTTGAAAGGGCCAGTCAAATCTGGCAAACCAGCAAATGGTTACAGGACTGATGCCACAGCCAGGGGTTCAGCTACATAAACCATGGGACTCACTTTCAGAACCCTGGGGGCTGATGGGATCCATTTGCCAGAGAAGGAGAAGAATATCTTCGACTGTAGCCTTACCAAGCTGGTGAACATGGTTTTAAATTAAAGTTGTCAGGGGATGGGAAACTCAATCCATCCTACTCCTACCAGTTTGATGCCACTGCCAGCAACTGATGCCCATTGTCTGGAGAAGGATTAAAGGTACCAAGAGAGCACCTGAAGAGCAGCACAGAGGAATTACAGCCAGTAAGTCAGCTCCATTGGGGGCCCCAACTTAAATGCCTCCGTGGAAATAGATGTAGCATGGGGAACAAACAAGATGAGTTAGAGAGGTGCACATGCCTGTAGGGCTATGATCTTGTTGGCATCATGGAGACGTGATGGGATGGCTCCTATGAGAAGAGTATTGGAATTGAAGGATGCAGTCTCTTTAGCAAGGACAAGCAGGGGAGATGAGGAGGGGATGTCACCCTATATGTCAATGACCAGCTGGAGTGCATGGAGTTCCACCTGGGGATGGATGAGCAGTCAGCCAAAAGCATATGGCTCAGGATTAAAGGGAGGGCAGGGACAGGTGACATAGCAGGGATCTGTTACCTGTCACCCAACCAGAAAGAACGAGTGGGTGAGGTCCTCTATAGACAGGTAGGAGCAGAACCGTGTTTCTAAGCCCTGGCCCACATGGGGGACTTCAACCACCCTGATATCTGTTGGAGGAACAACACAGCAGAGCATAACCAATCCAGGAGGTTCCTGGAATGTGTTGATGTTAACTTCCTTCTCTAAGTGACAAAGGAGACAATGAGGAGAGGTGCCATGCTGGACCTTGTTCTCATCAACAAGGAGGGGCTGATGGTGAAGGTGAAGCTCAACTGCAGTCTTGGCTGCAGTGACCATGAAATAGGTGAGTTCAGGATCCTTAGAGAAGGAAGGAGGGTGCACAGCAAGCTCACTACCCTGGACTTTGGCCTCTTCAAGGCCCTGCTTTGTAGAGTACCATTGAATAAAGCCCTGTAGGGAAAAGTCCAAGAAAGCTGGTTAATATTTAAGGCTCACCTCCTCCAAGCTCAGGAGTGATGCATCCCAACAAAGAGAAACACAGGCAAAAATGCCAGGAGGCCTAAATCGATGAACAAGGAGACCCTAGACAAATTCAAACTCAAAAAGGAAGCCTACAGAAAGTGGAAGAAAGGACAGGTAGCCTGGGAGGAGTAAAGAGAAATTGTCAAAGCAGCCAAGGATCAGCTTAGGAAAGCTAAAGCCCTGGTTGAATTAAATCTCACCAAGGATATAAAGGGCAACGAGAGAAGCTTCTATATGTATGCCACACCACCCAAGTCACAGAGACAAATGCAGGGACTGGGAGAATGAAGAACTGCCTACTGTAAGAGAAGATCAGGTTCGAGACCATCTAAGGAACCTGAAGCTGCACAGGTTCATGGCATCTGAAGAGATACATCTACAGGTCTTGAGGGAAGTGGTGGATGAAGTTGTTAAACCACTGTCCATCATATTTGAGAAATTATGGCAGTCTGGTGAAGTTCCCAGTGACTGGAAAAGTAGAAACATAATCCCTATTTTTAAAAAGGGAAGCAAGGAAGGCCTGGGAGACACAGGACAGTCAGTATCACCTCTGTTCCTGGCAAGATCATGGAGCAGATCATCCTGGAAACCATGATAAGACACATGGAAAATGGGAACAGGGTTTTAAATTAAAGTTGTCAGGGGAAGTGATTGGTGACATCAACATGCCTTCACTAAAGGTAAATTGTGCCTGAAAAACTTTGTGGTCTTCTGCGATGGGGTTACAGCATTGGTGGATAACGGAAGAGCAACCAATCTCCTCCACCTGGACTTGTGCAAAGCATTTGACACTGTCCTTCATGACATTCTTGTCACTGAATTGGAGAGACATGGGTTTGACGGATGGACCACTCAGTGGATAAGGAATTGTTTGGATGGTTGCACTCAGGGAGTTGAGTTCAATGGCTTGATTTCCAAGTGGATGAGCAGTGTTCCCTCAGGGGTTGGTACTGGGGCTGTCATTGTTTAACATATTTGTCAGCCACATGGGCAGTGGACTGAGTGCACCTTCAGCAAGTTTCCCAGTGACACTAAGCTGTGTGGTGTGATTGACATGCTGGAGAGAAGGGATGCCATTCAAAGGGACCTTGATAGGCTTGAGAGATGAACCTGTGAAAGTGTCAAGAAGTTCAATAAGGCCAAGCACAATGTCCTGCATGTGGATTGGGGCAATCCCAAGCACAAATGCTGGGCTGGGTGGAGAATGAATTGAGAGCAGCCCTGAGGAGGAGGACTTGGGGGTGCTGGTTGATGAGAAACCCAACATGACCCAGAAATGTGCACTTGCTCATAGGAATTGATATGTTTATGAATTTATTATTAAACCTTACTGCCTAGGACAGCATGAGGCTGCAAGCAGATGATTTTCAGATGTCTTTCTTGCTCCTGTGCTCAAAGCTTTGTTCTGGATATCTCCATACCCTCCATTGCACTGTTTCCAGTCTCTGCTTCTTTCCTCCCTGCCAGCTCCCATCTTCAGAGCTGTACAGTTATATATTTTATTTATTTTATTTGCATCACTTATTCTGTATGTTATTTAGCTAGTTTTTTCTAGGATAAATTTGCCTCAGAAAGGGGGCGAAGATTCCTGTGCTTCACTCAGCCCTGTAGTCACCGTAGGATCTATACTTAGCATGTTGCCTGCTTTTCTAATAGAAAATAAATTATCCTTCACACTGGGTCTGACTTTTCAGTCCACAGACAGGAGGGAGATCCACTGAGGCTTTGAAGCAGAATTTAAAAATTATACTATTCAATAACTAGGAATTCTGATGTTTTTGTGTAACATCAGAGAAAAGCTCCTTGTATTAACATTCAAATAGGTTCATAAAGTAGTTATTGTTTTCCTGGCCATACAGAGTATGCTGCCATATGCTCACAGTCAGAAATGGCATGAGGTACTATTCATAATGGCTTTTATTTATGACAGTTTCTGGGATCCAGGGTTCTACCTGTGATGGCTCAGCAGGTTTCCACAGCTCAGCCATGACTAGACCTAATTCTGATTCATTCAGACTATCCTGCAGTCAAGAGTAGTAGCAAAGATAAAAGATACTGCTGATAAATTGCAGATAGGAAAAAAATCTGAAAGATATAACAAATATAGCTGATCCAATCAAAAATGAGTAGGAAAATTAATGGAAGTTCAAAAAAGAAGGAAATAAAATCCACTGAGATTAGTAGTAAGTTTGTAGTGCTTATCACAAAAGAGTCAGATACTTAGGTATTATGCAATAGGACAGAAGAATGTAGAAGAAATGCTTCTGGCCTAGAAACTATGTATATTTATGGCTAAAGTTCTTGTCAGGGGCTGGAGCAGTTTACAAAAATACCACCTGTGGCATCACATTCAGCTGTGTCTTTGCACCTCTTGTTGTTTTTGCACAGAATAAGACAAGATAGCACTTCAAAAAGACTTTTTTTTTAATTTTCATTCAGCTTGTGAGGCACCTACTTATCAAACTTTTTCACCTTTCCCATTGGCTTCAAATGCCGAATAACTGTAGAATGGTTGAGTTCTTTGGCAACTTCTCATGTATCTGTTAGAGGATCAGCTTCGATGATTGATTGTTGTCAACTTCTGATAGCCAGCGACTATGCTCCTCACCTTCAAGCTTCTCGTCTCCTTTGCAAATCTTCTTGAACCACCACTGAACTCTAGGTTCATGAGCAGTTCCTGGGCCAAATGTGTTGTTGATGTTGTGAGTTGTCTCTGCTGTTTTAAGACCTATTTTTTAACTCGAGTAAGGAAATAGTTTGAATTTTCTTTTTGTCCAACACCATTTCCATATTCTAAAATAAATATAGAATAAACAGCAAGTAACAAGCCAGTAGAAAAACAAAAAAAAAAAACAAAACAACAAACAAAACCAAAAACAAAACAGACAAGAAAAGCTCATTAAAGTGATGTATAACATAACGACGTTTATTTAAGAGTGTCTTCCAATATCGAATGGCAAATTTCAACGATGCAAAAACTGCCATTACTTTTCCATCAACACAATACTTTCACAATTTCTGCATGTGGCAAAGAGTATTTGTTGTTTTAGCCATGGATTTAGCAGCTCCTATCTAGATTTACTGTTACTTTGCAGGAAGAACTGCAGCATCGCAGGAGTTATAGCTAGGGGAAAGGAGAACCTCTGTTGTTCCGTGTGATGACAACCCCAGCAGCAGGACAAAGGCTAAGTGATAATGGGAGAAAATTATGATAAAGGTAAGTCCATGTTTCCTCTTGAATATTTTGAATTTTTTTTTTTTTTTTTTACCAAAAAAGCCCAACTGTTTTTGTTGGTAATATGTTTAGCAAGATCTTATCTATGCTCAACTATTTTTTGGCTGAATAGTGTTTAGTTGAATTATTTTTTTATTTGTGGCGGGAAAAATTCCAGCTCACCAGCATCAACTTGCTCAGAAGCCCTGTTAGCTTGCTTGGATCTATAGGAAATTAGGAATTGACACAGTTCAAAAAAATATGCTGTTGACATCTCAGTCCATGTTCTGTACCTTCTCTTCCTCAGTGTGGCTGGTTCCTGTCTGTTCAAAGGAAGATTAGTCTCTGCCCCAAACTAGCCTGAGGTCTTTAGGGAAAATCATGGGTTATTTTTGGGATCAAACACAAATGCCCACAGTTTGTAATAAACTACTATTTAGTTCCATAGGTGCCCTTACCTAGGAGATGAAGCCATGATGTGTGTTTCACTAAGAGGAGCTAAAGTCAAATAGCAATAATATTATCTTAGCTTTGAAGTGGACACAGACCCTTCTCCTACTCCAGCCTAAATGAAAATACTATTTGTTTTGTTATCCACCACTGTAGGACTCAGATCCAACGGATTTCATGGACCCAGTGGAAGTTGCAGTATCTCACGTGCTCACTACATTGGATGTGTTCTAACTGGGATCCAGATGCCCACCCTGGCTGTAGCTTGACTCCATGCTGGGGCAAGACTTGGCTGTGCAATATCCTTTCACCACAATGATTTCTAAGGAGGAAATACCCCTGCACAAGTGTAGGAAGGGAGTTGTGGTGCACTCTACAGGTCCAAAAGATCTCCCCACAGGTTAGGGGTGGCTGTTGACATACCTTGGCTATCAGAGACTGGCCATCAATGCTGTGAATCTTTGTTTGGGAAATGGGGTAAAATGAAGTAGGTCCTCACTTCTATTCTCAAGTAGATATTTGAGCAGAAGTAGAAAACAAGTAGATATTCATCCCTCACAAATGTAATGTAGACAGTTTGGTACTGACAGATTTTTTGACTTGTTCCAGCTTTGAAGCTGAAGTGTGATTAACAACCACGATGTCAGTTTGACTCCTGGTCTACTTGTTTAAATAATAAGTTGTTTCTTCCTTGGAGGTTGCAACAAGCCTAGAATTTAGCAATTGCTCTTGAAAGGTCAAATAGTGCATCTTCTCAATGGACACTTGTATTTAGCTGAGCTCAACCTGACATGGCAGTTCACTGCAATAATCATGGTGGCCACAAATTATTTTTTTTAATCCCTATTGCCTGCAATGAAAAGTAAACTTTGAGTCTCAGGCTCCTCTTCTCTAAATCCATCACAGAATTTGTGCATGACACAAAGTGACGGAAACAAAACAGAAATGGTTATGGATGTCTGGAATCTGCATGAATGACTGTGATCTGCAAGACTCATTGTTCACCTGCAGTTAATGTTATGTTCCTGCTATCAAAAGCCAGTGCAGTGGAATGTGATTTGTGGAAGGAAAGAAAAAACTAATTTTCTGTGGGATTCACGCAGATGTTTTGGCTCAAGTCTGAGGAAATGTCATTTTATTTTTTTTTTCTCCCCAGGGTGCTGTGAAGAGGCTTATACTCCCTGATTTCAAGAGCAGAACTAGGTCTCATGTGGGTTTGCAACTTTATTGCCACATAACTCACTTTGTGGGATCTTCTGACAGAGTAAACCTATGAACAAAAACAATAAGATTATCAAATGTAGTGTGTATTTTGCTACTGCTTGAAAATAGTTGAAATAAAGGGTAGTACTATTAGCTCTTTCTTTTGCTAGTAAAAGAGAGAAAATAGTGACTGATATCTAAAACTCTCATAGTTCATAGTTGGTACACAACTGTGGTACACAGAACTAATAGACGAAGAACCTGGACTAAATTCTTTCTCCCATAAAAGCAGTAGGTGCCATTTCAACATACTCCTCTGGAGACACCACTCCTTGAATATGGGATGAGTGAAATGACTGATTCTTCTTCACCTGCCTCCATGTGTCAGCTCCTCCAAAAGGGAAGAGGTAGAAAAGCAGCTGTGGGGCCACGCCATTAAAGGATGTGGGGCCACATCATTTACCTTGGCTCCCAGTCCTTGCTGAGTGCGGAAAAAGGAAAGCCAAGTGCTTCCCATTCTCTCCAGGCAAACGTGTCTGGCAGGGCTATCTTCAGACAAGAGTTGTGCCAGGACTCCCTCAGGACCAGAGTGTTTTTTCTTGTTGTGTGCTTTTTTTTGCTGTTGATGGGGTTTTTGTTTGTTTTGGTTTTGTTTGTTTGTCTGTGTTGTGTGCGGTTTGTGGTTTTTTCGGTTGCACACTGTGGGCTGCAGTAATAAAAGTTATATCCCGGACTCAATGTGCATACTTCAAACATCCAATATCCCCACTGGTTTGGCAGAGAGGACTATACATTTTTCATGAAGTGAGCAATTATGCTTCCGGGGAAAAAAAAATATATTTCTATGGCTACAGATCCTTCTCATGCAGTGGAATGGCTTATACAACTCAGCTAGGAGAGAGCTAATAAAATGAGAGGAAGTAATTAGATGAAAGGATGGCTGGGTGTTTGATGTCAAATTTCTATTTTTCACCTGAGATCTACGGAAACTGTCTCAGGTGGCCAGGGATGCTGTCCAAGTTTGTATTTTGCATGAAGATTACACTCTGGTTTTGGTCCTGTAGGTTTTTGCTGCTGTATTTTGCACAGAAGTGGTTCTCATTTTTCTCTGAGATATGCATCATGAGAGTGACATAAAATTTCCTCTTCTCTACATAAGCTAAAATGTAGTTATAGAATCATAGAGTGTCCAGAGTTGGAAGGGACCCACAAGAATCATCGAATCCAACTCGTGGCCCTGCATCAGACAACCCTACAGTTCACACCATGTGTCTGAGGGTGTTATCCAGTTGCTTCTTGAACACTGTCAGGACTGGGGCTGTGACACCTCCCTGGGGAGCCTGTTCCAGTGCTCCAGCACCCTCTGGGTGAAGAACCTTTTCTTAATGTCCAACCTAAACTTCCCCTGGCACATCTTCCTGCCATTCCCTCGGGTTCTGTCATTGGTCAGTATAGAGAAGAGACTGGAGCCTGCCCCTCCTCTTTCTTTCTTTGTGAGGAAGCTGTAGACCCCAATTAGGTCTCCCCTCAATCTCCTCTTCTCCAGGCTGAACAAATCAAGTGACTTTAGCTGCTCATCACATGGCTTCCTCTCCAAACCCTTCCCCAGCTTTTTAGCCCTCTTCTGGGCACTCTCCAGTAGCTTTATATCCTTTTTATCCTGTGGCACCCAGAACTGCACACAGTGCTCCAGGTGAGGCTGCACCAGTGCAGAGCAGAGCGGGACAATCACCTCCCTCGCCTGGCTGGCAATGCTGTGTTTAAGCTTAAAAAAGGACTATGAGATTGTAAGTGGGCTCTAATATTATTAATTGCCAAATTCTTATTTTTCTTGGTTTATCTTTAATCACATAGCCACATGGACTGTGTGAGTAGGAGGAAACACTCATCATTTCTGTCCATCCTTAAAACCCTATCAAATATTTTTAAATGCTTCTGATAATTTCCCATAGAATTTTAAGTGCTTTCAGTTTTAAAATAAAATCCTGCCATTGCAGTGAACCTAGGATGAGTCTCCACTTAATGAGGTGAACGCATTTAGTAAGGATTGGACAGTAGTGTGACACATTTTGAGCTTTAAAAATATCTGGCAAGTTAGAAAGAAATTCTGTTTTAATTGAAGGACAGATTCAGTAAAGAAAAAAATGAAAGAATCCTTCTAATGATGTACATGTGAACCAAAACAGATGGTAAAGACACCTCACCAACATCTTCTAAGTCCTAGTAAGTAAATGTGACAATATTGATTTGGGTGAAAGGACAAGATTGGTACCCTTTGGCTTTTTTTGTAACAGCTGAATCTACTGTGTCCTATTTGTATGACTGTGAAGAACTTCCAGTCATATAGTAGTGATTTCCAAGGGCCAATTTGAAATAGATTGCACTATGGGTATCAAGTTGACAAGCTCACATCCTCTCCTTGATGTGAAGTACTAAGTTCATGAAGATGTCAATGTGTTGCATTGCCAAGTCTCCCAGATGGAGAGTAATACTGCATAATAGTCATGAGAGTTCATATCCAACATCAGTTCAAATTTTGACACAAGCAAGTAATTTTTTAATTCAATGGCATTATTAGAATTTGTTTCACTTTGAGATGCATTGCTGGGTGGATGTACAAAATTCATTCTTGCTCTTTCAAGTCAAATAACATTCCTGGCAACATGGAAGCTTTGACTAGGTTGGTAAAAAATCATGAACTCAAGGTAACTTCAGGCTCTTTCAGGAGATGTGCATACCTTAGCACACATGAATAATATACTTATCCACGTGTTAGTACTAACTTTCTCATGGTCTTCCTACAATATCAGTTGTATCTGTGATCAGCAGGGGTTATCTGAATTGGAGCCTCCTTCATCAAAATCAGTGAAAGAAGATGGGCCAAGCAGTGACATACTCCAAAAGTTCTTGCCACCTTGTCTGAAAGTGCCTCCTCTCTTCTCAGTCTGAGTAAACAGGGCACACTGTCAAGTCAAGGCACATCACCAAATTCAGTTTTCCCCCCCCCAGCCGACCTTGAAATTAGTGAGCAAGTTAGGGAAGTGACAGTTGAAAAGGGTATGGAGCTTATGTGATTGGGTTTGCTTGTGATGAGATACCTTAAATTTGTATGGTTCCTTTTGAGACGCATTCTGAAGTTGTTCTGATAGTGGCCATCCATCTGGACAGGAACCCTTGCCCTCTTAATAGCACTTCTATACATCTAATGAATCAGTCAATACTAACCTAAAGAGCTGTGCTTCTGAATGCTAGCCAGTTTTTTGCTGTCACAATGGGTTATTTTCCTGTATAAAACTGTGGCCCATGTTTTAATTTGTTCTTGCTAAAATACATATGCTTTTGAAGTGCATATCTTAAAATAGACAGGTTGAAAGCTACCACCAGCCTTACCTCTCAGTGAGATGCTGCCTACTAAGTGGAGAAAATTGTCCTGCTTGTCAATATCAAACTAATAAAGCAATGCCCCTTTTTTCTCTACCTGCAAATGTAGATAATTTAAGTCTGAGTGAGATTCTTGTCTCTGGTGGTGGCCATAAAATGTTTTCACATCATATTCAACGTGTCCAGGAAAGAGGCTTTGGTTACCACAGCATATTTATATCTTATCCCTCATCCGAAGAGAATATATTAGTGGCTTTTTCTATGCTAATTAGGACAACATGAGCCATCTTCAGATATCCTGAGTTGATCATTGTAAAGGCAGTGAGAGTATGTGGTGCGAAGTCTCTTCCCTTTCATTGAGAGCAAAGAAGAGAGCCCAGGACCCACTGACATTCTTGTGAGAACTCACTAGAAACTTTCTATCTAGCTCCCAGTCCTGTCTTTTGGGACTTTAAGGTAGATATATGAAGATTCTTCAGGTCAGTTGGTGTCCTGTTGGCCAGCAAATACTGTCTTAATCTTCTCTTGAATTCTCACATTTCAACTTCTTGATTTCCCAGATGCATCCAGCACAAACTAGCTGCCATCACATAAGTGGCCCATGGAAACCATGGCATCTGATTGCCCTTCAATCTTTGTAGTGTCCCTGGGAGATGCAGTGCTAGTCCCACAGCAATGGTCTAACTGTGACACTCAGGGCTTCACTGCCTTAAGAATTGGAGTCCACAGTCTTCCACGTATCAGTATTCCTTGCGTATTGGAAAGGCATTAAACCAGTAAGAGGTCCTTATGCTAAAATTGTGGGTTAACTAAGAACTTAAGACACTTGAGCAGCTGGCTGAGGACTTTTCCAGTTACCCTGTGGCTCTGAGATGCCTGGGGTATTCAAATGTTAAGCTTTATATTTGAACTTTATCCAACAGACCATCCAGCCTCTCCTAGGTATGGCAAGGAACTTAGTCTGGTTCAGGCCTTTGAGTGCTTCTGTAGTGGAAATATCTGGCTTTAGCTATGGTAATTTAACTTCCTTTCATAAGCTGGTCCAGTATGTGTTCTGTGTAGCTTCTGGACTTTTGCAGGAGCTTATAAAGTGGGTAATAAATGATCTTCTGATACAACACCAGTAACACATTGAAGATTCTTGTCTCATTTGCTGGAGAGGTGTTAAAAACAGGAATAAGTGTGAAGCAATTAAACAAAAAGCATGATTACTTGTCCTCACACAGACCTCAAATGATAATACTGAACATTATTTCACTTGAATGTGTTTCTCTCAGTTTATTTGTTAAACACTCCATGAGAATAAATTTGATAAATTGTACTTTGGGATTGGTGAGTTATGAAAATGGAAGTTTCATTGCTGTCCTGGTCCCAGAAGACGGTATCTTTATTACCTTTTTAGTTCAGATTCTGGACATAATAGTATCTTTAAAACCATAGATCAAGCAGGAAGGCAATAGATTTTATGTAAAGCATGTTACTTTTAAAATATGTAGGAAGCCAAACTGCTTTTCTTCGTATGGGTATGAAAGCCCTTTATAAAAATTGGAATTATTCCCTTTCTGTGCATTAAACCCTTGCTGCACCTTGTTATGATACTTCATGCTAGAAGACTCTCATTTATGCTACCTATAAGTTTTCAAAACCACCTGCATTAAAGTACTTATGCTAACCAACATATACACAGTCTCAGTCTTTATGGCCTTGTTATGAGCAGCACCCAGGGCGGTGGGGAGAAGCCGATTAGCTACGGTGTAAGCAAGAATGATGAATGCTCTCCAGATGAAATGCAACAGATGAACACACACATGCTAAATCCATCTGCACTGTATGAGGCACTGACTTCCTAATGGAAACTGTTTTTAGCGGGAGCAAAGGCTAATCTGTAACTTCCATACTTGGAGAATCAATCAATAAACATGCCTGTGACAATGGGATTTTTGACAAGAAGCACTGCAAAATCTTATTTACCTCCTCTGCACAGCCAGAAAATATGCACCAGGGAAACAGTTACTTTTGATGTATACGTATAACTTAAATAATGCTCAAATGACTAGTACAGGCATTGGCTACAGAGGATAAAAAAGAAAGCTGGATTAGCTAAAAATAGTTGCATTAAAAATCAGTGTATTTTCTTCCTTGAGGAGGAGGAAGAAAAAGAACCAACTCTAATCTTGGACTATAAGACTACAGGTAGAAAAGTTCAGGTCTTGCCCTTCTCATTTTTGAAAGACACTTTTCTAGTTCAAAGGGGCTTTGGTTTAGCTTCAGGGAAAATATCAAGGATTATAATTGGAAGACTTTTCTAGGTTTTCATAGCTGGATTTCAGAAAAATGGTATGTACTTAACAAAACAACACACACAAAAAAAAGAACAAAGCAACTTTGAAAAAGACCTTTCATTCCTCCTGCTGCCATGCAGCCTATACTGTCACCATGCATTTTCCCTGAGAGGGAGGAGTATGGAACAAGGGATGAAAGGTATTGAAAAAAGGGAGAAGTGCAAGATTAAAAATAAATCAAAAAAGGGAAAGCATATCGAGAGAGGTGGATTTATGTCAGCTCCTAAATTTTCCTCTTAAATGGATACATCTGGAAAGATTTTTCTGTATATAATGGTATATCTCAGCAATTAATTGCAATACAATTGATTAGAAATGTCAGTGGAGATCATAAAAGGGTGGTGGTCACCAGGAACAACTAATTTTAATGATCTGCCTATCTGTGCTGTACTCTGACCCTCTCCTCACTAAAAATCAAGGAAAATGAAATGCTGACCCCACTGAAGTCATCAGAGCAGATTTTAGGGGTGGTGGTAAGATTTCATCCTGGCAAATATGTTTTGGCATTAATGACTCTCTAAACATTTGTGTTTATGTTTTCAGTTTGAGGTGAAGGGCTGCTGACTTGTTTTGTCTTGTTCTTAAGCAAATAATACCTTTTCCTGCTCCTGCCTTTTCTTGGTGCATACTTTGTGTTGCACATGTTCTGATAATGTATATTAAAACAATAAAGAACACACCTTCTTTATATAACTTCCTAGGCCAGAAGCTCTTGTTTTGAAAACAAACTCCGCATTTTAAACAAATGGTTTAGCTTGCAGCAAATTAACCACATATTTAGAATAAGAAATGATTGTGTTTATGTATTTTAAGAGCTCTAACTAAGAAGAATCTTGCTATTTTTCTAAACTGTTTGTGGACTGCAATATAACTGAAGACACATAAGTGACTTTAGTCTTTTAATAATGTCTGAAAAGGTTGATAACTGCTACAAACTATCAGCCGGAACCACTTATTCACACTTTTATTAGTCACTAGGATTTTTTTTTCCTGAATAAATCTTTACCTGTTTACTGTTTGGGGTTAGAAAACAACTTTGTATGATCCAAGGTTTTCTGGCATTTCTGAGGCCTCAGGAATAAGGGGGGTGATGGGCCAGCCCTTTCAACCAGGTTAACTGTGAAGGACACAGTAGCTGGTGCTCTCAAGTGTTTCACAGCTGGTCATTTCTGTGAAATCATCAAGCTCATGTGGTATTATGACTGCCAGAAAATGATTTGCCTTTTAGCATTTTAATTGTAAAAACCTTAATTTTATTGCTTAATTCTGGGTCGCCTGATAGTTTGACTCCAATTTTATGTTCTTCTGAGTGACCACTTGGTGGCAAGGACTTGTGTAATCTTGGGATGTCATTGTTCAACAGAGTTTTGGTGATGACATCCAAAAGCAAGCAGCTTTCATGTTTGAGAAACAATTTGTCCAGTGATTAAAAATGGTAGTAGGAGTTTGGGCTCGCACTACCACTGATTTGTTATTTGCTTAAGATGCAGAGTGCCTTATTGACAAGGCTCATGATGTTCGATGTTTTATTCTGAAACACTGGTCCCCACAATTACTTCACAGGGTATCTCATCTTGCCATTGTTAATGAGAGAAGAAAGAAAAAGCCAGTTTCACAGAAACACAGAATCACAGAATGTTAGGGATTGGAAGGGACCTGCTCGAGCAGGAACACTTAGATGAGGTTACACAGGAGTGTGTCCAGGCGGGTCCTGAATGTCTCCAGAGTAGGAGACTCCACAAACCCCCTGGGCAGCCTGTTCCAGTGCTCTGTTACCCTCACTGTGAAGAAGTTTCTTCTCATATTTAAGTGGAACCTCTTGTGTTCCAATTTGAACTCATTACCCCTTGTCCTACCGTTGGTTGTCACTGAGAAGAGCCTGGCTCCATTCTCGTGATACCTTTATATATTTGGAAACATTAATAAGGTCAGCCCTCAGTCTCCTCTTCTCCAAGCTAAAGAGACCCAGCTCCCTCAGCCTTTCCTCATAAAGGAGGTGTTCCACTCCCTTAATCATCTTTGTTGCCCTGCACTGGACTCTCTCCAGCAGTTCCCTGTCCTTCTGGAACTGAAGGGCCCAAAAGTGGACACAATATTCCAGATGTGGTCTCACCAGGGCAGAGTAGAGGGGAAGGAGAACCTCTCTCGACCTACTAACCACAGCCCTTCTAATACACCCCAGGATGCCATTGGCCTTCCTGGCCACAAGGGCACAGTGCTGGCTCATGGTCATCCTGCTGTCCACCAGGACCCTCAGGTCCCTTTCCCCTGTGCTGCACTCTAATAGGTCATTCCCCAATTTATAATGGAAGCTGGGGTTGTTCCTACCCAGATACAAGACTCTACACTTTCCCTTGTTATATTTCATTGAATTTTTTCACCGTCAAACTCTCCAGCCTGCCCAGGTCTCGCTGGATGGCAGCACAGCCTTCTGGTGTGTCAGTCACTCCTCCCAGCTTGGTGTCATCAGCAAACTTGTTGATAGCACACTCTATTCCCTCATCCAAATCATTGATGAATATATTGCATAATACTGGCCCCAGTACTGACCCTTGAGGCACTTCACTAGATACTGGCCTCCAACTAGACTCCACACCATTGACCACAACTCTCTGGCTTCTTCTCTTCAGCCAGTTCACAGTCCACCTCACTACCCAGTTGTCCAGACCACACTCACCCAGTTTAGCTGTAAGGATGCTGTGGGAGACTGTGTCAAATGCCTCACTGAAGTCAAGGTAGACCACATCCACCGCCCTGCCATCATCTATCCACCTCGTTATATCCTCATGAAAGTCAATGAGGTTCGTCAAGCACGACTTCCCCTTGGTGAAGCCATGTTGACTGCCCCTAATGACCCTCTTATCCCTGACATGCCTTGAGATGGCACCAAGGATAAGTCGTTCCATCAGTTTCCCAGGGATGGAGGTGAGGCTGACGGGTCTATAGTTACCCGAGTCCTCCTTCTTGCCCTTTTTGAAGACTGGAGTGACGTTTGCTTTCCTCCAGTCCTCAGGCACCTCTCCCGTTTCCCAAGACTTGATGGAGAGTCGTACATCAATGACTTCAGCCAGCTCCCTTAGCACCCACGAGTGCATGCCGTCTGGACCCATGGATTTATGGATGTCCAGATTGCTTAATTGCTCCCTAACCCAGTCCTCATCAACTGAGGCAAAATCCTCCATTTTCCTGACTTCCTCTGGGGCCTCAGCTGTACAAGGCTCCTCAGGACAGCTTCCAGCATTCCAACTTTGATGAGAAGAGCAACTTTTAATGAGAAAAAATAACTTATGAAAATATTATTTTTTAAAGGTTATTTAAAAATATCAAAATAACTGTTTCTAGGGCCAAAACCAATACTGGATCCAAAGGTGACAACTGCATGCTGTCAAAACCTGGCTTGTGGTTTACACTTAGACCTTTCTATACTTTGTAACTCCAAAGCAGTGTTTGATTTTCCTCCACTTTAGAAAAATGTTCTCTTACAAACTCTTGGCAATATTCTGAATATTAAAGCTCTAGTAATGATAGCAGTCTTCATGTTGACAGTGCTGACATGCCTCAGAGGAAACTTATTTCTAAACACTGCCTTCATTCTCTTTTTTCCTTTCTTCTGAAATTTGAAAATGTTTATAATTTCATCCAAGACCATGGAGAAAAGTTTCAAGGTCAGTCTGTGCTACCAGTTTCCCAGTGAGAACTACAAGAAGTCAGTGTTTCTGTTCTCTAGATATACGCAAGAAACAGGCCATGGTCTCTTGCATGGTGTGACCAGTGTCTGTAATTATGGGGCTCTGGGAAAAACCTGGTCAGAATTGGAGAACACAAAATAGTAAAAACAATGGAAGGACACTTTATCTCATTATTATACTGGAAATTACCATGGAACTGTGAATCATGACTGGCCTCTGTACCATATATACCTTTCAAGAAGGCGTAGCCAATGACCAGAGTGTTTTTTTAATCTCTTCTTGTTTTTCTGGACTAAAATCCTTCTCTTGTAAGCTTGATCTAAGCTGTTAGTAAAAGTGATAGTGAAATTTGAGCTTGCGACTGCTTGCTCTTTATGCTCATTGCCATTGTATCAGAAATTCCTGATGACTGGAGAATGATGGACAGGTGCTCTCTCATGTGCAATGTTGGTGTTATTGTTATCTCATACTATCTGTAATGAAAGAAATGGCTTGTTAGGAAATGATGTATCGCAAATCTAGGTAGAAATTATATAGTTAGAGGTTATAAGATGTAAAAAAGCAAAAGTAACCAAAAAAATATCAAACCCAGCATCTGTTCACCTAAGTGTGTCTTTCTAACAATGACCAATGATGAGCTCCAGTTGTCTCGCAGGAGAACGTCCTGACTACTGAACTATGTTCCACTTATACAAAAGTGGTGACTGTGGGGGAAAAAGACTGCTTGCACCCCATAACAACGATAGAATTTCACCACTATAGGAAACACAGCCTTAACTCCCCCTTGGACCAAGGAGGGGACAGAGCTGAAACATATATGGGAAGTACTGTAGCCATTTGACATAGACTGGGCTGAAGGTAATGGTTTTCATGCCTCTGATCTTGTATTTGAAGAGAACTGTTAGGTCAATTTGTTGCAGAACCCAAGACAGTAGGCACCCGGCAAGCCTGGCACCTCCTGAGCCTTGGAGGATGGAGGCAGGACACCTCTTATTTAATGTGGCCCTGCCAAACTAAGAGTTAAGACTACCCAGCTCATTTCACAGAATCACAGACTGGTTGGGGTTGGAAGGGACCTCTGAAGATCATCTAGTCCAACCCACCTGCTAAAGCAGGTACGCCTAAAGTAGATGGCACAGGAACACGTCCAGGTGGGTCTTGAATGTCTCCAGAGGAAGAGAATCCACAGCCTCTCTGGGCAGCCTGTTCCAGTGCTCTGGCACCATCAAAGTAAAAACATTTCTTCTCATATTCAGATGGAACCTCCTGTGCTTCAGTCTGTGCCCACTGTCCCTCATCCTATCATTTGGGCACCACTAAAAGGAGTCTGGTTCCATCCTCTTGACACCCACCCTTGATGTATTTATAAACATTTATTTGATCCTCTCTCAGCCTTGTCCAGGCTGAGGTTTTTCTGAATATATGCCTGGAGACACTAAATGCAAAAACATATAGTAAGCAACAGCCTTCGATATTTACAGGTTTATCAAGGAGCCTATGAAGGGTTCAGGCTGTCCTCAGAATTATTATATTATCTGAAAAGTTAAGTGGAATCTGACACATTAGTTTTAGCTGTTGTCACCAATTATGCTGCAAAACTGATTCTCATTCATGTTACTTACACCCCTCCATCTCCCAAGTAAATGCAGATTGTCTGTAGGACTGGAGGCTCTTCGAGTTCAGATAATGATTATAGATATGTCTGAGTTCAAGTCTCTTAGTTATTCTTCATCTTTGCATGGGGAAGTAGGGAAGATTGGAGACAGAGAGTGCATTTGATAGATTTAAGGGGAACAAAGGGGCAGCTTTTATATCATGGCTTTTGACAAGGAGAGGCACTAAAGAGAATTTTGGTGACCTGAAGTTGCCACACAGTCTGGTTTAACTCAGATTTTGTTTGGCAGGCTGATAGGGAAATTTAAAAAAATAATCAATATTCTATTCTAGATGGCTTTGTATGGTTTTTGTTATGCATTATTTCAAATGCATCAAATCAGCATCTAACAGTGCATCCTTTCTTTTGAATACAGACATTTTGGAGGAAAGTTCATCTCTTGGGAAGAAAAAGGGGAAAATGTAATTTCCCTTCTAGTTTCCTATTACTGCTCCCCCGTTCCTTCCCTTCCTGGACCTGAGTGATTCCCCTCCTGTAGGAATCACTCTTATGGCTTCACTTAATTTTCTTAGTGATTGTAATCTTTTCTGACTTTTTCTGTTGGAGAGAATGCCTCTGCACCCTCCCAGGATTTTGCTGGGGAAGGAAGGTGGGAGAAACAGCAAAGGTTGAGCTGGCTTCAGGACTGATGTGATATTGCGTTTGACGGTGGGAGGCTTTTTTCCTTCTTTGCAATAACATTTTCTGCAATTGGAACTGTCAGTAAAGTGGGAAAAAGCAATTAAAATTTTTGCTTCTGTCTTTCACAAAATCCTTCTTTTTCTGCAAGCAAAGCTCTTGGAAGAAATCATAGTTCACCTTGAGGAATGATAAGAAAGAAAAGAACCGTAAGAACTTTCTGTATCCTTTGCTTATTAACAATGACAGACTGTGGAGGAAAGATGTCCCACAACACAAGTTTTGTAAATACAGTTGCAATAAAATCTAATTTCAGGACAAATAAAAATCAGAAAAGAAAGCTAATTGGACATTTCTTTCAAAAGCTACTTTGTCTTCATCTTTATGTCTTAACATGTTCAGCTAAAAGATTTTGGCAGCCTGAAACTGTAATACAAGGAAGAACTACTACAACTTATGTCAATTAGGTGGAATTCTTTTTAACTAAATATGCCTGTCCCTTTAGCAGATTTTGCTTAGGAAGGTAGAAATCTGCTCCTTTGAGTAAGTCTCCAAAGTCCAATTACTGGTACATTTATTTTGTTATGGGCATCACTGACGCGTGCCAAGCCAAGAGGGAAGCAGCGGGATGCTGTGACCTCTGCTCTGTGCAGTCAGATCAGTTCAGGTGGTTTGATTTTGACAAGGTGATAAGCTGCTTTGGCTCCTGTTGAAGTCCTGAGTTGCCTTTCTCTAGGGCATCAGGAACCAGAGTAGACAGGAGACAGCTGCCCTCAGCACGTCCTCTCACTGTGTTTCCTTGGAACAGACGTTTCTCCAAGTACCTGCTGGTCCTGAGTCTCTACTTGGAGCTGGTTTTGAGTTTGTTGGGTCATCCTGGTGTCCAGAAAATTTTCCTGGAGAAAATAACTCCTTAAGTGCAGTACAAGATGGGTACATATAAATAACCAGAGACTATAACAAGCATACAACAAAAAATGGCCTCTACCCTGGCGAGTGAGTGGTCAGACCATCTGTGAGGGATTCTTACCATCAGAGTAGCATTTCTTCCACTCCATGATCCAGAAGTGCGAGTTGCCTGGATATACTGTATGGCAGTCCATAGGAATTGTGTATCTAAATACCTCTGAGGTGAAAAGCTTTTAGAAAGTTACCAAGCTATTTGAGGGGATTGATTTTTAATTTTCCTCTGCAGTGGAAATGCAAAGGGCAAAACTCACACTGATGTAACCAAAATTAGGATTTCATATTTGTTCTTTAAAACCTCAAACTCTGCTGCATTAAATCTACTTTAAACTTGAAATATTTTTCCATGTAAATAATTTAAGAACAGAAAGGGCAGTGCCTAGAAAGTGAAGTTGTATTTATTATCCCATATTCCTAAGCATTAAGTAGGTACCTAGTAAAAATCCACATCTTCCTGGTTTGTTTAGATTCTCTGTAAGACTCTCTGAACTGTTTTCATTACAGATGATCCACAATGCCAAATTCATTTACAAGGGTGTTAATGTTTCTATGGAAATTTCTTTTAAATGAGAAAAAACCTTAAAAGTATCTTAGGTCTTTGGGACAGTTTGTAAGCAACAAATGTCTTTGAGATGGAAATATTTCCTTTCTCGGTGAAAGGCCAGCTGCACCTACGAAGACTGTACATGGGATGGATAATGGTACTTAAAAGCTTCAGCAGAGCATTAATAAAGGGAAAGAATTTTCTGTGCCTTCCTAGGTTTTGTACAGTGTCTGTAACAATGTCCAGCCTGTGAAAACACCAGCCTTAGTAATGAATTTTCAGTCACACCAGGCGAGAACGGATGGGTCGACAAGGTTCAGGAGAGCCAGAGGTTTTGTATTCTGTTCCCAGGCCCTTGTCAAGCATCAGCTTTTCTCCTCTCGCGTAATTCTGGCTACTCCTGTAAGCAGAAGTGGGACACACAGAAGTCTCTGCAGCTTTTGCTGTATCTGGATAAGACTGATGTGTTCATCTGGATGCCTCTTGGTGTGGTGGTGTTCAGTGGGCTCATGCCTTGATGTCAGGCTCAGCATGTGACCTAATGTATGTCTGATTCTATATCACTGTTCAGCACATCCGATGAGCAGACTTATGTCCACAGCTAGATCTGCAGCAGCTCATGCCTCATGATTCTGGCAAGTAAATATTAATGTTTAGCTGAGTGAAAGCTATAATTAAAATATTTTCCTCAGGAATATCTTTTTAAACACACTAAAGGATTAACATAACATTTGTCTAACAAGAATTCTTAATGTTTTGCAACAAAGACAAAAAAAATTGATAATTATTTAAAAGTGGGGAAAGCTTTCGAAAAGCCCAGTTGCATGTCTATTTCTGAGGAATTCCTTGAGAATGTGTAGAAAATAGAGATATGACAAGGAACTGAGGAAAGGCAGCTTGTTTTCTTATCTGGCTCTAATCAGGACTCTTGTCAGATTTTTTTCCACAAGTTCCACAATCTGTGGAACTTGCTCATTTTGAGGAAGAGAGAAGGGCTGCAGAAGGGTTTAATTTGTTTTGTGTTTTCCTGTTGAATTATTACCAGTTTAACTGGTTTTTTGTGAAGCCTGGTATTTGTCATATGCCATTTGATTACAAACCTGCATCCAGGTGAAGTTGCTCACCCCATCCTATCCATTCAGCTTCCCCAGGACTGGGGGTGGTAAGCGATGCAACTCCCTTGGGGCTCTGCTCCACAGCAGGGCTTGGTAGGGCTACTATCACTCTTCCCAAGCCACCCAGATGAGCTGACGCAGGAGGATGTTGCCCTGTGCTGGTGTTATATGCCAGGCCCACATTGCTGTGCACAAGAGCCAGGAGGAAGCGTAAAAAGAATTGTAATTTGGAGAGGTTTGCTAGCAGCACAGATCAGATTGCTGCTTGGGGCTGTGCCTAAGAAGTTGATGTCTGATCTTTCCATTAGATAGCAAAGCTTTTGTATAATACCTGCTTTTACTGAGTTATGGATCTCTTGCTTGCTGCACTCCATGCTATAAAATTTATGACTGTACTGGTGTCACACACAAACATTGAAAGAGGGTTGTTTCACTCAAAATTCTGTAAAATTTACTGTTACATACAGGATTTTTATAGGTATAGCTCAAAAGAAGTTACTGACTACTGACTTCATTGAATTTTCCTTCTCTAAGTAAGAAAGCTGGGGATGCATCTGTATGAATTGTGCCAAGTAGACGTGAGTTGCGTATGCATTTTCTTCTACTTTCACATTGTGTAAATTTGAACCTGAGACCTCCTATACACAAGGGGAAAACTTGCCTTATTTGTCACTATACAACTCTGTTCTGTCATTTTCACCATTAATAGGGTTTTGTTACTGAGTGACCTTGCTAATACAGCAATATGTCACCTGCCACATCATCAGTAATGATTGTCCAAAATAATAAAAGAGAGGCAAGAATGCTGGGCAAAAAAATAGTCAAAATTATTTTGCTAGTTTCTTTCTCTTCTTTTCCAGGAAAAGAAAAAAAGGCTCCATTATCTTAAAAAATTATATTACATTAGAATTCTATTTAATGTGATAAAATAGTTAAAGCACTGCTCCTCTCTAGCACAATTTTCCAAAATAGCTCTTTAAAGATCTTCTTGGGGGGAAAAAGTAACATAAATACTTAGCGTATCCTTTGAAAATAGCAAAGCCCATCATTAGACTAGGAGGATACTGTGACGCCAGTTACCAAGAGAAAAATTTCTCAGAATAGACTTTATGTGATAAAATAATATTTTTTCAGAGATTTGTAATTTCCTAATATTATATAGTTCAGAACCTTTTACTATCTTAATTATAAATATTGTTATTATTGAAGTAATAATAAGTCTGACTATTTTATATGTATAAAGCTCATACAGTACATAGTTAGGAGTGACCTGATGACTTTATGAAATGAATAGATGTGAAAAGGGGGATAGTTATAGGGCAATGAAATGACAACCAAATTTCCCAAATCCCTGCCCACTGGTACATTTACCAGACAACCCTGGTTCTTGATTCATGTCTAAAATCTCCAAGGAAAGTTTATATTGCTTCCTGTTGGAGGAACGTATGAAATTACATTGGAATCACATTCATCACAGCTCCATGCCTGGCACAGTGAAGGAGGAATTAGGGATCTGTGGGCTTGGGCAGGATTATATAGACAGAACTGCAAAGAGGTATCTGAAAATTCCTCTAATTATCACTTTTCAAAACAAGCCAAGAGCAATATCTTCAGAAAGCAAACAGATTAATCCTAAGGCAGACTTTTCAGGAAAGGAGGCAAAAGGATTTATGGGATTAGGGGCCTGTGGGGGAAGGCCACTGTCATTGAGCAAGTCTTCACTGCTCAATGAGGCATTGTGGTAACTCAGTTAAACTGGAGCTTTTCTCTGCTGAGTCAGCCCAATGACATGGTTCAACATCATGCCAAGGTGTTAGCTCTGATCAAAAAGAGGAATAGCTGCACTGATAGCTAGCAAAGACGTTGCTAATGCAAGTGCTGCCTCCAGCACTGTAGATGTGTCCACAGAAAATAATTTTGTAATCCATGAGGTACTACTTTCCGTTGGATTTGAAACCCTTTGTACTGTCAGAGCCTTTGTTTCATTTTGGTTTTTTTGCTGTTGGAAGCAGTGTGTATTCTATGAGACAAGAAGGTGGTGTACTGAGGATTTATATGATTCTGGGCATTTCCAAAAGTCAGTGAGTTCAAATATTTGAATCCTAGCTAAATTCCTGCCTGTTGCAAAAACATCCTGCCCAGCTGGTTCACTTTGAATTTTGTACTGGTTACAGTACTCCAGATGTTCACTCATAATTAGCAGCAGTTCAAGGAAGGAAGAAGCACTTAGAGTATTTATTACTAGACCAGTATTTATTGCTGGACATAACGCTTACAATTTCTGTTTAGGAATTCATAACAAACTGTAATCAACTGATCAGTATCCACAAGCTCCAAGACAATCATGAAAAACAGTAGCTGAACAAGTAACGGTCAACCAGCTTTTGATACGTCTTTGTTAGATTATGTAGCCATTGCCTGGAAGACCAAATATTTAATAAAAAAGCACAGGAACACACTCCATCCTTGTTCAAAAATTAGCAGCCTTGTGCTTTAGCTGGTCTTGCTCTGAGCAGAGGGCTGGAATAGGTGATTTCTAGAAGTGGAAATTTCTCAAGCGTTCTGCGGTTCTGAGTATTCTTTAATAATTCATCTTCCATGGAAAATGGCGGACTTGAATTAGGAAAAGGCAAATAATACAACATATATACTGCTTCCTGTGGCAAGCCCCAATCCAGTGAAATATGTTTAAATTTAGGTATGCGAGTTGTGTAGCCCATAAAGCAGGCTTGCTGCTTAGCCCTTAAGTAAATGGGGTATTCTTGTGCTTGAATCTAACATCTTTAATTGCTTTGTTGAAACCCAAGAAAGAAAATAAGGACTCTTTAATAGCAAACGTACAAATTTTCCCTAAATTAAATATGTATATTAAGCATTGCTTTAATGTATATTTAAGTAAGTCTCGGACTACATTTATGCAGAAGTTACTATAATGTTATTAATCTTTTGGGGTTTTACTAAAAAAAATGGAGAAGAAAAATATAGCCAGCCTTTATTTATCTTTCATTTTACACTGACTTGAATTTCCTGTGTTCTCATAAACAGGATTAAAGAATCAGCTTTTAGAAGCTAATTCTTAACCAAAATCTGAACTATATGGGGTTTTGTTTGGGGCAGTGGATTTTTATTTCTTTTTTTTTTATTATTAAATCAATATAGTGCATGATAAACAACGTCATTTGTCAGCCATCATTTAGGCCAAGGATTGGTGTCAAATAAAGCTGTTCAATGCACCAGGCCTGCCAAGTGTGCATCTGTCTTAGCAGACAGCTCTAATCCTTCATGGTTCACCGACTTTACCTTTATGAGTTCTTTTGATTGGTAATTGAGAGAATAAATCTTTTAAGAACTTTCATAAATGCAAAAAAGAAACCCCATTAAGATTCAAGCAGTAAAGTGCCTACTGGCATATTTTTATGGTACTTTTTCAGTCCTCCACCACTTCCATTCATTTTTGCCAGACGAAGATTCAAGACTGGCATCCAGTTATAGATTTTGTTTTCTTATGCATTGTCATCTGTGCCCTCTGATTTTAACTTTTAATACCAGCACAGTAAATGAACTGCTCCGAGAGCCAGCTTCCTCTAAAGCACTTTGCAGTATTGAAGATGCAAAGCAGAACACAGAATTCAGTGTATTGAGCAACTTCATTCTCCCTGTCCCTATTTAAGAGAAATGAGGCATTCTTTCTAGTAGACTTTAGGTCTTATATTGAGTTTAGGATTAGTTAGAGGTGGACTAACAGCTCTCTTGCTAATGATGAAAGAGAAGGAGTGAATGCTCACTGTTGGTAGAGGAGGTGGTTCTGTGCAAGACTTCTTATAGAGCAAGAAAGCGAACAGGGATCACTTGCATCTGCTGCCTACCTGCTAGGCGTTTATTAGCCTGATATGAACATGGCCTGCCTTCTTTTAATTTGCTTTTCAGTCAAGCCACCAGTAGATCCTGTGAGTAAAGTAATTCAATAATGGGGGAAATGCAACTGAAGACTCTAAAAGTTATCTTGACTGTTTTCAAAGACAAACATTTCTACTGTAGTCTGTAGTATATATAAGGATGGTGCAAAATAATTGCAGTTTTGGACCGTGAATTTTAAATCTAAATGAAGCTTAAACACATCTTTATTCATCACAGTAGGAACCATTACAATCAACGAATTTGACCAAGTTTGTTTATTCCTGTAGCACAAAATTCTGTGTTTCGGGATTCAATAAGCTCTTGGAAAGCTTTTTCTGCATCCTGCTTGTTGTGGAAGCGTTTTCCCTGCAAAAAGTATTTAAGATACTTGAAGAAGTGGCAAGAGGCCAAGTGAATGTGGCAGATATTCTGTTACCAATGTTGGCTGCAAGCATTGCAGATTTCAGTGCAACTCATTGATTTTCTGAATATACTTCTCAGATGTAATTGTTTCACCGGGATTCAGAGAGCTGTAGTGGATCAGACCAGCAGCAGACCAACAGACAGTGACCGTGATCTTTATTTTGTGCAAGTTTGGCTTTGGGAAGTGCTTTGGAAGTTCTTCTTGGTCCAAACACTGAGCTGGTTGTCATATCAAATCCATTTTTTGTCACACATCACAATCGGATCAAGAAATGGTTCGTTGTTGTTTTTTAGAATAAGAGACAACGAGCTGCAAAATGACGATTTCTTTGATTTTCAGTCAGCTCTTGTGGCACCGTTATCGAGCTTTTTCGTCTTTCCAATCAGCTTCAAATGCCAAATGGCTGTAGAGCAGTTGACATTGGAGTTCTTCAGCAACTTCTCATGTAGTTTTAAGAAGACCAGCTTCAATGATTGCCCTTTGTTGTTGTCAAATTCTGACGGCCAGCCATTACACTTGTCAACTTCAAGGCTCTCATCTCCTTTGCAAAACTTCTTCAGCCACCACTGTACTGTGCATTCATGAGCAATTCCTGGGTCAAATACATTGCCGATGTTTTGAGTTGTCTCCGCTGCTTTACAACCTATTTTGAACTCAAATAAACAAATCGCTCAAATTTGCTTTTTGTCTAACATGATTTCTCTAGTCTAAAATAAATATAAAATAAACAGCAAGTAATAAGTCAATAGCAAAAAAAAAAAAAAAATAAAGCAGGAAAAGCACATTAAAATTATGTATAACATAATGTCATTTATTTAATAATGTCTTCCAATATCAAACAGCAAACTTCAACAATGCAAAAACCCCAATTACTTTTGCAACAAACCTCAGCCCCTGTAGGTTTGCTTACTCGTAGGAAAAATCATTTCAATATGATTTGTTAGCTTAATGTAACCTCATGCAGAGGATGATAAAGATTTGACCTCTAGTAAATTTGGTGACCTCTTGTCTTTGTGATGCTCTCGTTAGTACAGTATGTTTCAAAAAGATGGAGCCAATTTCAAAGCAGAAAGGTTTCAAATTGGGTCCATCTTTGACACCCTGTAGTTTAAAGTTCCTTCTCTTACATGTGCCTGCTGTAAAATTAACAATTACATACAAAAGTGAGAATTTTTAGTGAAATAATGTTGAGGGATTTCTCAAAAATCCCTGGACCGTTTGTATTGTTTAAATGTTTGTGTAAGCGTTATAAAATCAACATTGTAATGATGTACCTGTGAGAGTTCAAAATACTGTGTCATAAGAGGTACTACACAGGTAGACAAAAATATTATTTCCAAAAAAATACCCTGCTCTCCCTATGGGGCTGAGGCTGCTAAACTTGCAAAAGCTGCATCTTCACTTTGCTAAAAAAAAGCTCTATTTATTCAAGCTGATTTACTCACTGACTGTTCTCTAATATATAAGGTTAGATACAACTACTATAGAAACAGCCATGTTTGTGCTGTACGATTCATTGTGTTTGATACTGAATAAGTCACAACCTGTTTGTAGAGTAGGTGAAATATGAATGGCAGGCCTTATTTTTGTTTGCTGACACTGCAGGTATCATTACATAATATTCAAATGCAGCCTCTGTGACAAGATTTGTCATGTTCCAAACCTAGCTTCTTTAATAAAAAAATTTAGAGCTAAAAATTAGAAGGGGAAATACTGTTCCTATTTCTGTGCATGAAAGTCTTGGCATGGACCAGAGAGAAGTTGTCATGATAAATACTCGAATAATGGGATAAACAATAATCAGGTAGGAGTTCTTAAATTCTTTGGGCAAAAACCTATTATGAGTTTGTAGATCTTGCGTGTTCAGTGTTTCATAAACAGAAATCCAGGAGACCAAAGTCCTGGCTCAAAAAATTCATAAAGATCTATGCCACCAAACAGAGGTACCTTTCCACTGAGACAGGCTGGGAAGAAGGGAGGACTTCTATTTCTGTTTTTCATGGAATTTAATACTCATGAAGATGTCAAGTTGGTAGTCTCAAGGACCAAAAGGTTGTGGTCTCAAAGATCAAATACAGCTTGTGCAGCAGTAGTGCAAATTTTGCTGTCCTGCCACATCAACGTTTCCTGCTCTGCACAGAGGGAGATTGTCAGGGGATGTTTGTAGGATGTGACCTGGCTGTCAGGCTGATATGGTGTATCCTATCTCATTGACAAAAGCAGCAGCCAGTAGGGCTTTGGTGAAGTGGGAATGACTTTAAGGACAGGGTCATTCAAAATCCTAAATATTGCAAAATGTTTTAAACACAACATAAGTAAGTCAAAGCTTTGATTCTGTTCTCTATGTAACTTTTGCTTTTTTCTTCCTCTCCAGCCTGAACTTTCCCTTGTTTTTCTGTCTCCACCATATGACTCCTCCTCTTCCTTATCATTCCTGTTTCCCCTGAAAATGTTGTGCAGCTTCGCTATCTTTTTCTTCTCCGTTAGACATAACGTACTGCCTTACTGTCTGCCGAGCTGAGCATTCCCAGATACTGCTGTCTAGAAGTGACGTGGATGATTCAGGTGTGTGGTTTTTTTCTTAATTTGTAGCAGCATCGCCTAACAGAGATAGCTGTAATGGCTCTTCCATTTCCTATTCAATTCCTTTTTAATAAGAGCAGTTATGCTGGTGAGCTTTGTTCTGCATAGACATATATGCAGAGTTAACACAATACCTTTCATATAAGTCTTCAGGTTATCATTAAAGGCATGACAGCTTCACAGTAGCTGCTCCCGCTGTCTCTAACTAGGGAACAAAACCAGCAGTAGCTTTTTAAGAAATTCCTTGCTACTGGAAGGCAACATTCCTAGGACAGCTCTGTGTTTAAAATGTATACATCTAGTATTCAAAATTAAATTATGGCTAAGTGCAGCAGCATCAATACTGCATTCATTTCTGTGTATATGTAAGGTAAAAGAAGGCAGATATTGCCAGTTTCAGGTGCCTTTGCTGCTTGAGATATAACAGTAAAACTAGTCAGAGTAAACTTAAATCTCAACGTTATTTCAGCCCACCCATTCTTAAGTTCTTAAATCCTGCAATGCTGACCAACTTTGCCTTGTACCATGCTTAGAATTCAGTAATTTGGATGATTCCGGGATGGAAGGGAGGAAGAGCCAGATTAGGTCTTTCAGGTAGCTTGTGTCACTACCTCACTCAAGAGGTGGTAATGGTTGGAGTACAGCTCCCAAGATTTTTCTGAGCAGAGAAGTGGTTAATGATGAGGGCTGGAAATTCAGATCAGATATGCTCTTCTCTGCTTCCTGCACACACTCTGTCACATATGTCCTACCTGCTCGCCAGTGCAATTCATCTTAGAATTAACACCGCGTACCCACTGACATACAACGAGCACTTTGGGCACTGTGCCTTCAGGTACATGCACATTTGGACAGGTGTAACGACGGCAGTTATACTTGGGCAATGTGTTGAGCTTGTTTTAATTTAATTTAATTTTTAATAGCTTGGCATATTGCCAAAATATAATCGATGCAGTGACAACTGCCTTAGCCCTGGCTTCACAGGTCCTGTCTAGTTTTAGGTCTTGTTCCCAACCTTAATTTATCTAGCTAATATGCATATTTCATGATGTGCACACAATCTCTTGATCTTGGAGTGCTGTGTGGTTGGAAAGATTTCAAGTTTTTATTGCCTTGATTCTCTCTCAGGCATCGTCCAAGACACTCTACTGCTGCATATTAACCTATTCTCTGAGCAAAACCATTAATATTTTTATTTACAAGTGTAAATGAAACATTTCTAGGAGAAATAAAATAACAGATTAAAGCTGTCATATTCTATAACCTTCTCCCTTTCCTTTAAGATCACCAATTATGGTGTCTGGAAGGTGCAAATGGATTTTGTCTTGTTGTTAATGTTAGTTTTTGTCTTTAATTTTAAATCAGATATTAGGTCCAACAGATACATATTAAGTGTTGAGTGGAATTTTCCAGATTCCTTTTTGCCCATCCCCCAATAAATGCTACAACAGCTGAGTCCATGGGAACAATTTTCCTGAAGTGTATTTAACAATACTAACAGACACTGTCTGCTTGGTTCACTGACAATTTCTTCCATTCTTTAATAATGCTTTCTTTTCATTTAACACCTTAATGAAAATGAATGTGGGAGATAAAACTTTAAATTAGAGTAAAAGTGCTCCCATACTCTGATTGGCATTGACCTTACCAATTCAATGTAATAAGAATTAAAATTTTATGTATTTTAATTGTACATTTAATAAATTAAGAATTCAGCTTGTCTGTTAAATATACAAGGATTTATTTAGTTATTGAATTAAGTCTTTAATTTTATAGAATTCAATTACCAGCACAGGGAAAGAGACAGTACTATGACCAAAAAAACTGCAAAGAAATACTCCAATCATAAAAATATTTTTCAGCTCAAAACTTTGTTATGCCTTTCTATCAAAAGCATATGAAGGAATTATATGCCTTCTAGGAAGTGTGGATAGGTAACCTGTTTTAATTCTTTCTGGCATTCAGCATATAAACCCATTTCACATAGCAAGAAAGGGTTCATTTTGATGGTCTCAATGGGGGTTGAGCATGAGGTTTGAACAACATTTAGTATCAGAATCTCCATTTTTCTCTCTCAGAATCTCAATGGTAATTTGTCTACTCATAAGAACGAAGTGCTAATTTGGTACACCAGTCAGTCTTTGGACAAGAGACACGTTTTACTCCTAGCCTGTTGGTATCTGGACCATGATCACTTTCTAAAAGGAGAAGTCTATTCTTACTTAGGAACATCTTTGGGACTGGTTTTTAGGCATACATCTGGAAACCCCTGTTCTCCCTCCTGCTGTTCTGGCAGCTACAAGTTCCAGATGTGCATAACAGCTGGCTTCCCCTCTGGGCTTGGAGCTCCAGACATGGCCCATTGCCTTTCTTGTAGGACTCATGAGAGGCTGTGGCACCTTTACTGCCAAATGCTTTCATCACTCTGTGCTTCAAAAATACAGAAACAAGCTGTGTTGGGACTCTGTGATGGCAATGTACTGTAGGAGGGAATTCAAGGAGCCAACAAGTGAGAGAAGTTTTTTAAAAGGAAGAATGGTAGTACAATGTATAGACAGGTGAGTCTGTCCGCTTTTCAATTTTATATTGCCTGCCAGTCTGCCTAGGCTTAAATAAAAGACAATGGCTGTACTTCCAGTTAGCAATTCTCACAGCAAATTTTGACCTTATAAATAAAATGGTATAACATGCAACTCATGTCAGGTAACATCATTTGCTATTAGCAAAGGGGTACTAGGATGCTGAATGATGATTCATGATCAGAACGCTAGGGGAAATCTCTGTCAAATGCAATATGGCAAGTCCTGCCCTGTTATGTAAGTAATAATCAAAGGTCTGAGAGAATGAAGTTGGCAACTTTGAAGTACAAAACATCCAGAAAACCAGAAGGGGAAACCTTGGCCTGGATGACATCAGTAAGAATTTTGCCTTTGGTTTCCATGAGACCAGGCATTGGCTCTGGTTTTTACAAGCAATAGATTATTTTACAAGCAGTAGTTTATAATAATAATCAGAGAACTCATCCATGAAAGAAAGAATTTGTCTTTTTTCCTGAACCAGCAGACACATGTTGTGTCTCCTTCCCAAATCTGCTAAGTGCAGGGCCAAAGGAATCTTGCCAAAGTGATGCTGTGAAAGCAAGCCAAACACAGGTCCAGCAAGGGCAACATGATGTTGGTTCTGCCTAATGGGTGCCTCCGCATATGACAGTCAGAAGATGCACCAGAAGTATGCCCATGTGATCTAAGGACTCGTGAGTTAGTGCTTCTGTGGCACCATGTGTTTTCTAAGCCCTCCTGGGTTAGTTCTATCAGCTGCGCCAAGCGCGGGATGGAAGTGGGCTTGCCATGAAAAGCTCTGTGAATCGTGTTTGAATATTTCAATCTTTGGAGTAGATGCTGGGTTTCATGGATGTTGGAGACTGCCAAAGGGACCAGATTGGTCAGGTCTGGACAACCTAGGTGATATAATGCCTAATAGCAGTTGTAGCCACCTTGGGGACTATATCCTTTCCAGAACGTTTGAACTTTGATGTCTGATAGATAATCTGTGCTTCTGGAAGGCTCCATGGCTCTCCAGGTGTTATCTTCAACATCTCTCCAACTCTGAACCAAACATAGTGCTGTGCTGATTCTCCTCCAAGCTTCAAATGAAACAATCACTGTATGATGAAGCCATGCTACGCGTTTTTAGCATCATGCTTACTGCCCCTTCATTAGCACTGTCCTTCACAATTGCACAGCATTCTTCTTTATCTCATCCTTGAGCAGAGCCAAAGGACTCTCAAGAAATGTTCTTTTTCTGTGACCGAATCAAAAGACACTCCTGTTATTTATCCCTGTTGTTTAGGGACTTACTGAAATGCAATCATCTCCTGTGTTTGGTGCTCACTTTCCTACGTGGTATATGGAAAGAGTATGCAGTATACCCAGACCTGGACACTGGAAAAATATTTCCAGACTAGTTTCAAAGGACACTGTTTAGTGATTTCTATCACACTCATTCTTGGTCTTGATTTCACCTGTATTCACAAGAAATAAAAGCCTCATGTGGTGACTAACATTCAAACTCTTCCTCTCCTGCCCATAGGTGCAGTCACCATCAAAAGTGTTTCGCAGACTTATCTCCTGAGACACTCAAGGACTATAATGTACTTAAATCTGCTGGGGTTGAGATGTGAATACTATTATTCATCCTTCCTAACAGCCAACAGGTAATCATCCCATGGAAAAATATTGTTCCTCTTGCTTCTTGCAGCCTCCAGCTGGACAATTGTGCAGTGCTACTTTGAAATCTGGGGCCAAGCGTTACAGCTGCAGTTTGAAGAGATGAAGGGTGTGGGGGTGGAAGCCTCTGAAATCAGTATGGTTTGGTAATCTTAACAATATTAAATTGGATATTAACACTGTTTTATCATAGGGTTTCTGCACTGCTACACCAATCTCCTCCATAACAACAGATCCTTGTCATGCTCTGAAAGGTATTTTTATTATTTAGGTTGGGAGATGTGCAATGACATCTGTAAGGATTTAAAACACAATTGGCAACTCAGACAATAACTAGATATGATCTCACAAGGTGTAAACAAAACTTGCATGGGGCTTGAAATGAGGAAAAGAGTGGCAGGAGGAAAACAGGTGGATTTTTTTTTTTCTCTGACAAGACATCTCTATAAAGAATTAGGAAAGGAGATCCTGATGGCTGCTGATGTATATGAGTGTATAGTTATAAAATGCTGCTATCGCATTGTATTTTCCTATATACTCTTCTTCAACTTCTTGTTTATGTTAGAGCAATCACCTCACCTTTTTCTCACATCACCTTTCCTAGAAGTTTAAAAAATAAGAAACTTTGAAAGGGACCTTTATAGTTTTTTTTTTCCCCACCATTAATTCCCATCCTGACCTTCTGCCACATCTGCAGTGCTGCTCTCCCTTGCCTCTCTTGTGCACAAATGAGACTTGCTGGGAAAGTGCAAAATGGCCCCTGCACCTCTTAGGGGCAGTTCCCAACATTTGGCTCTGTGCCTGCAGATGATTATGTGAGGGAGAGCTTGGAGGAGGTTGTCTCAGTGTGGTGGGATCTCCTGGTGGTGCGGTAAGTCTGTGCAGCTGGGGAGCATGCTATAGAGGTCTGCAAGTGGGGTGAAAGCATCAGATGGAGCCTGGTGGCTTTGCCCATCACATCTGACCTTTGTGGTCCTGCACATCTAGCTGAGCTGCCCCGTTTCTTTCAGCTGGGCCATCCTCAATGCTCCTAATTAACATTCACAACCCTCTCTTTCTTCTGCCCAAGACTGGAGTGAGGTTTTGCTCTGGTGTGTGGGCCCAGGGCTGGGTTGTGGCAGCCAGTCCACCAGATGGTGAGATCAGGGTGGCCAAAGGTTGCTTTCCTGATGGGCATGCTAAAGAAAAAGAAAAAAGAAAGCCTGTGTATATTTATCACAATGTGTCTTACGTCCTTTCCAGCTGAAACTCTGTATTCACTTTGGATTTAGGTTACTGATCAAAATAACCATTGGCACTAAATTGCATAATAGGTGGAATCTGTTTAACCCATGGTTTGTCTGGCAAGCTGCCTATGCTGTTTTATTTATAGTGTTTATGTCAAAGATTGATGGGAGCTGACAGGAGTTACTGAAACAATTGATAAAGGTGACAGACATTTTGTCAGCTATCTGGATGACAGGAATATATTGCGAGAATTTAAACTGTTTTCCCTGAATAAATCATCGTTGATGCTAGAATCGACCTTTGGCCCTTTCCAACTGGTTCTTGAAAAGTAGCTAGGAAAGGTGTTTGCTTAAGCAGTGAGAAACTTCCTGTAAAGAGCAGATGCTTATCTTCAATAAAATTTTCCTCAGCGATACTATTTAAGTATTTAAAACATTATTGAAGCAGTTAAATTCTGTTCATGGCAAAGTTGAGTGCAAAAGTATTATCGTCCCCTTTGAATGTTCTATAAAAAATTAGACATGTGGTAAAGACCTGTGGGGCACCTTTTAATATGGATGAGAAGGAAGGCTCTGTGCAGTGTATTTTAGTTATCCTTTTCTCTTTGAAAATGTGCTAACTGTCTTTGAAAAGACTGAAGACTTGTACCTGCCAAGGTGCTCCACCTGTCTGTGTTTCTCCAAGTGACGCATACTCCAATCCCACAATATTATTCAAGCGATCTGTTTGATGAGCTTTGATCTCTTTGTTTCTTCACTACACCCCTAAATCAACATAAATGTCCAAATGGCAAACTGTTCTCATGTATAAATATTGCCTAGGAAAGTGCATAAGGAGTATGTCTTATGTGGGTGTACAAAAAACGGGGCAGGTTTAGTCTCTTTGAATTGTAGAGATCCTGTACTACCCTTCAGAGAATTACCTTCTGCTGTTACAAACATGCTGTCTGCAGGGGTCCTAAGTGCCACCCTGTTTCTCAGAGGAAAGAGTGGTTGAGGCAAGAACAGGCATGATGGAGAGAGCCTCTCATCTGTCCTTGTACAGCTGTAGGTCTCCACAAGATACTGAGGAAACAATGGAAAGCATATATAGCTGAGATATAGCTGAGCCCTTTATGAAACCATTCAAAGGAGGAATGGGATAAGTCTTCTGCAATTTAGTTGCATGTGTTGGAGTTTTTTGCATGATGAAAAGGACATCAATGTTAATATAATTGCCCGTGCGTTCACCAACAGGTAACGTGAACCTAGATGAATTTCAGGTTGATATGTTATTGAGATGTCTTCCTCCTCTGGCATAGTTTTCACTTCTTGGTACTCTTCTTTCCATCTGAATCTGATGCTGTCAGGTAACAATAAGAAGGCTCCTCTCAGAAATGTAAATGCAGAAACAGACTGAATCCGTTCAGGTCCTCAGGCTATATTTGAGGGTAGGCTGCACAAGGGTAGACCAAGTTGAAAGGTCATACCCAAACACAGTCTATAATCTGCAGACTGAGTGTCAGCAGGATGTACCCAAACAAACCCTTAATGCTAATGGAGAAAGAGCAATGACAGAGGGATGTAGGAGAAAAAAAAAGTTCATCTTGAGCTTAAAACCAGCTGATTAACGGTTTCCACTGCCACAGCTATTGCAGAGCTGCATGGGTTTATTTTAACAGTCTTGGAAATAAATTAATCCAAGACAATTAAGTTTTCTCAATTCATAGGGTCTCTACCTGATTCTTAATAGCTCTGGACATGCATGTCAATAGATATCTGCTTCTGCAGGATGTGGTTTATGAATTTTTTTTCCATGTCTCTTAAACTACACAACTTTCCATGACTGGTGATTTTACAGAGCTCTAGGATAAAGGTCTATCTGGTTCTTGCTGTGCACCAGCACATGGGGTATATTTGGTACTTAGGATTTTTCCATTAGCACAAATACACACCATGTCAGGTTACATCAGGCTGTGTTACATCACATGACTTGATGGGACTTGACATAGCACAATGTATGCGTCTTCTTACATCAGAGACTAACAGAAATACAGCTTAATAAGGAGTAATAATGAACAAAAGAAAAGGACTTTATTGCTGACTCTGATCAAAGGCAGGTAGCACATGTTGGGTTTCCGGCACACATTTAATTTTGATTTTTTAAATTTTGTTTTTTTTATTTTTTCACAGTAAATTTCCATCTTGGTACTTGTAGCCTTTCATAACTATAAATCTGCTGATAGGTCAAAGACTGCTTTTTATCATTTCCTTTTATGCATGTATTGAGAATGCAATAATGTAACAGTTAGAGCATTTTGCCATCCTAAGTGATTCAGTTTATCATTCTGTCCCATAATGTTCTCATTTTCCCCTTCCCTGATCTCATAATTCATAGTATTGGAAAAGGTGTACTTAGCATGGCTTTCAACTTCTCTTTTTCAAAGTTTCTCTTTGCATCTCTAATGCTGTCCTCGATCTGATCTGCCATCTTCTAGTAATCTACCCACTGTTCAATACTTAATTAAAAAAGTTACTTAGGTATGGTTGAGTGGTGTCTTTTGAAACTGTCAGTGATTTTATTCTGATTTCTGTAGTTTTAGTGAATGCTGCATAAGCACTGGTTTGAAAAGTGAAGGTCTTAAAGAAAGCTGTACTGATGTCTCACAGGGAAAATCTCCATTGCTTTCATGGAAGAAAATACTACTGAGGTATAATTTCAATAAGTGATTTTGGGGACAAAGAAAGGCAAGTCCTTTGTCTCTATAAATGGGGCAGAAAAGAAATGGGCCTTTGTTCCTGGGGGTGGAGTTGCTTTTGATACTGAAGACCTGCTTGTTTTCTTTAGCTGGAGTTTTCTGTTGGTGTTATACATTTTTAGTGCTACTACCAGGTACGTGTCAGAGGTGCTTTTGACAGGAAGAAATAGACATTAAATAGTTCAGAGGTTTGCTTGTGGAGCCAGCAAAGTGAGACCTGCAGCAACCCTTCTGAATGCCATTACTGACTTGATTAGGCTGACTCTTAAAAAAACCCCAACAATTTAACAACAACAAAAACCACCCCAAACAAACATAATAATAATAAATAGGTTTTAAAAAGCAAGACAGTGTATACAAGGCTTGACCTGTTACCCCTCTTATACAGCTGGAATGTATTTCTGTACAGACTTATCTTGGTAAAACTCAAGATTGTCTTAGTATTAGAAAGTGAGGTAGATATTGAGAGATGTCTTAGGTGCGCAAGGACAGGCTGTGATCAGTGCTTGTGTACTGAATAACAAGGAACGCTAGACCAAGCATTGCTCTACAGTAGTGCTGCTAGATAGCCACAAGTCAGAGTTTGCCAATTCAAATTTTGCTTGTGGGGTTTGTTTGGTGTTCAGTGGTTTTGTTGTTGTCCATTTATTGTGTTGTTGCTTGTTTGGGTTTATATATATATATATATGTATATATATATATATGTATATATATATATGAAATTCCTAAAGAAAATTTCTGCAGGACCTGTTCTTCTAACCTAGAGCTTTTGAAACTCCCATCTGGTATTGCAGCTGTTTTGGCAATAAATGCATCACTTCAAATCTAAGTGTAACTTAAAGTGTGTCCTATGGCTTTGCCAACTCTGGGGTTCAGTGAAGCTGAATAAGGAGCAGGGCATATTGCGCACATAGCTTTTCTGTCTCCACATTAGTTTTTTTCTGGAAGGAACCATGGCCTTCAAGAACAGGATATTCACCAAATTCTTGTTACAGGCTGCAGTCAGGACACTTCTAGAGTGTCCACTAGAAGATCAGGACTGTGGAGTGTCTCACAGGGCTCCCTCACCACACAGTTCAGGTACCACATTCCCAAGGTAGAGTTTTTCTTGAAATTTAGGCTCCTTGAACAGACTACATTGCAAGCAGGTATGCAGGCTGGATTGTCGGTTGTAGTTAAACTAAGATGCTTCAGAGTAAGAGCAAGACTTCAGTAATCAAATGGACGGTTACAGCCTGGTGGAGTCAAGCCCCGAATATTTATCCACATTCCAGATCTTAGCATTGTCTAGGTTTTATTAGTTATATATAAGCCTAATCTCTGTTTATATCTCTTCATTTGAGAACAAATGTATGAGAGCAAATATATTTTAAGAAATGTCAATAAAAGGCACAAAACCATCATTGCCACCTAATATTCGGAGGAAAATGTAAACACAGAAAGTTGAGTGATGACTGTAAGTGTGGCAGTGATAGAACAACTGTGGTGTCTACAAGCATTCATATGTGAATGAATTAATAAAAATGCTATCTGCATGTAGTGAATGAAGTCTGTGGCTGTCTGAGCTGCTCAAGAAATAGCTTATTCTTTTTATGAGTATACAAACTGAAAATATTACCATTTTCAGGTTTATGAATTTTAAATGAACCCTAAAATTAACCTCTGTGTCTCAAGGGAAAAAAATCTATATTTCAAAGAAGGAAAACATGAAGATCTTATTGACTGTTTCATAAAGAAATTGAGAAACTCACTTTACATTTATTCACTTTTTGACATTTTTAAATAGTAATTTCATCTTTCAAATGTCTTTTCATTCCATGTTTTAATCTTTCTTTTTCAAAACTTCCTTTCAAGTTCTGAAGACATGTGATTTTTCTTTAGTATAAGGGAAAATGGTTTGTAGTATTATCAATTAAATATATGGAAGTCAGGCTTCCTGTCTTGAGTTGGAGAGCTGGGAGGGAAAAAAACATTCCGAGTCAACTACATCTTGCTAGATGATTTTAATCTAGCAGTTTGACAATCTGAAATTCTCTCATTTTATCCATAAGATTCTTTTAGTCGTCTCGTGCTAGCATATTCCTTATCTTAAAATACAGCGCAGCATAATGGGGCCTTCTGAATGATGCTTCATCACCAAGAATTTAACAGTTTCTGCCTGCTTACTATTTAAGGCTGTTTCTTCTAAAATTCATTTCAAGAGGGAATTGTAATCTGCCTTTTTCACTCCAAATAGACTGTGAGGCTTCTAGCAATGGTCCATTCCTCCAGAAGGTCTGGTATCCAGAGTGACAGCAGCTGACTATGGGAGAGTTTCGACTTGTGAAGACTATAGTAACTATGTAAAACATTTTCTATTGCTCAAAATACATGTGGTGGATTTCAGATTGTCTTTCTTCAGGATGTTTCTAACCTTTAGCATAAGGATACGGTTGTTTCCTTTTCCTCTACTCTACAGCCTTTCACTCAGGAAAATGTAGAAATATTTAGTGGAGTCGTTAACTGAGTAGTAATTCAGGTTTTCTTTTCAGAATTATTCAGGTCCAACCCACCACCCCCTGCACTACAAAGGTCTGCTGTAGGAATCCTCACCCATCATCTGGTTCTTTAAGGTCAGCCTTCTGTGGTAACCTATGGATCAAAAAAATTATGTATTTTTCTGCTATTTCATTGTGAGGACAGCTGTGGCAGTTGAGTCTGAGCTATTTGGTGGCAATTGAATATTTTAGGTAATTGCAATGCCAGTTGCTAGACTCTACTGTGCCAGCTGTGCAATACAGCAGTGTGGGATCTGGACTTTGGAAATTTTGAGGCAGGTACAAGTTGTCATCTGAAATCTGAACAGCTGCAATTACATTGTGAGAAGTGATAAGAATTTTCTATTTCAGGAAACATTTGTTTACACTTCAGATGTGTTGATCAAAAGCTCTGGGGTGAATCACAGTCCTTCAAGATGAATTTTTGTCTAGACAGCATGGTATTTCTCATGCCTAACAGCAAATACAGCATATGTAACATTATCTGATATTAAATTAAAACGAATGGTTCAAGTAATAATTATTGATGTACTGTTCTTTCTTGTTTGAATAAACATTATGTTATTGCCTGTCAGGAGTATATCTTAATTGTAGAAACTCTACATTCTATTAATTTTAATTACCTCTGCTTCACTATTTAAAACCTAGGGGTGGATTTAGAATAAAAGCCTTTGAGAAAACCTTGGTTTATAATTGTCAAATGGCCAGTAGCTTCAATAGAGGCACACAGCTACCTTGTGGAGCATATAGAATAAGGGAGTAAACAGCTCATGGAGGATTTAGTGCTTTTTTCTCTAAATTTAGCTAGAATATTGCCTTCCCTTTTCCCAATGTTGACAAAATAATCTGTTCAGATCATCTGATCTTACATAGTTTTGTCAAGATGTGTGGTAGAGGAAGAGAACAAGGACAAATCACAATTATCATCTTAGAGTAACCCTTTTCAAAGAACCACCCTTGAATATCATTAAGAGTAACATGTTAATTTAAAGGGAACCTTATATTGACTGTCAGCATCCAATAAAATATCGGTCCTCTATCGAAACAAGTGTCTTCCTCTACTCTGACTTGACCCATTCCAAATTGTATCACTATCCATCAATGTCTCTGAAACCTATGTTCTCCCTATTGCCATAATGTCTGCACCTCTGGGGCAAGCTTGACTGTCTCAACTTACCTGTCATGGCTTATGGCTTCCCAAGGACACTGGTACCCATGCACTCTGTGTAAAATGGATCTGTAAAAAAGAAATTACATGATAGAAGTAAATTCATATTTCCATTGGCTTTCACCAATTGCAAGAAATCTTGTTGTTACTTCAAAACTCCTCCAGGTTAACCCTCTCTTCCTCCCTGCTCTGCATGTGCTTGCGGATGTGGCCATTATTTGCCAAAAGCCACCACTATTCTCTATTCCTCTTTCCCCTGAGCACTGACACTGTTTAACCTGCCCTTCTATTTTTTTATTTTTCTTTCCAAATATCTCAGAAATATAGTAATATCTGGTGACATCTGGGAGTAGCTTTTGCTCCTACCCACTCTGACAGCAGACATGATGATAAAGGCTGTGGTTGGACGCTGGGTAATATTTCTGTGGTGATAAAAAAACCTCAGTACAGCATGCAGAAACGAGGCCATGAGCAGAAATATTAATAGAGTAGCATATGTTTGATATCACGTCATAGCTGGGATCTGTAATGTCATACAGTGGCGTATATCGCTTAATATTGATAATCAGCCACATTGTATCCTTATGTGGTGATTCAATCTTAAGTGTTATTATTAATCTGTATCAGATTTTATTGTGTTATGCCTTCAGTCAGAACCCTTCCCTTTCACCAATTATTTCTATATATGTGTAGGAAAGGGATTTATGGAGTTTTGGTGTAAAGCGTGCCATATTTATTCCAGTTAAATTAAACTGTTTTGTTCAAATATTTCTTTTTTTCATACCCTCTAGTTCTTGAGAAAAAAAAAAAAAAAAAAAAAAAAAAAAAGAATGTTGCGGTAGCCAGCAGTTTAGCCTACTTGAAGTATAAAGCTACTGCATTTCAAAGATTATTAGGTTTTGTACTTGCTGAAAGCAGCACATTTATGATGTAGCACTACTTTTCCTGGGTAGTGATGACGATTGACACCAGAAAACAAAAAAAGTCATCCTGCACATGTACAAAGCTTGAAGAGCAGTGGCATGTGCTATTCCAGCTAGGAAAGAGCATCTATTTATTTTCTCTGGTGATAGAAGATGTACAGTCTGCTTCTGGTTGTAAAGGAAGAAGCACATTCATAAATGCTGTGAAATGGGTTTTGATTCTTTCCAGTCAGTTGTGGTGGAAATGAAGGTACAAACTTGTGACTGTGCTGTTCTGAGGAAATCCCAGAGGAAAGCATGAAGCAAAATACTGTGAATTATGAGGAATTTTTTTCATGATTTCATCAGTGACCATTGGGTCAGTCCCTAAAACTCAATTTTCTTCTCCTGGGGAAAACCAAATTTTGAACAAAACAACATGGAAATAAGATTAGCTTTTCACTAGCATTAGTTATTCTGGTTTAAAGTTTAGGGAAATAAAGTAGATTTGTGATTGATCCATCAATTTCATAATGAATTTTAAAATAATTTGGAGAGTTATAATGACAAATAGTCTATCCCTTCACAGGGACCTACCTAATATACTATTCAGGACTGATAAACAGATCTTGCACTTTGTGGTATCAGCCTATTTCTTTCAGTGTATTTTAGGTAGCTTTGTATTCACTGTAAGGTCATCTTCTGGTCAGTTTGCTGTTATAAATAAGCACAATGTTTATAACTGCATGTAATAGAAAGTGTGCATTAGAAACATCTATGGTATCTACCATAAGTGCTAATTAAATTACATGGTGGATCTGTACCTCACTGTTTTAAATATGCTGAACACTTCACAATAGTGTTAAAAATAAATGAACATATGTTCTCTTCTCCCTTGCTACCACTCTGTCTCATTATCCTGTTAAGCACCTAGATTTTTTTTTACTCCTCTGCAAAGGAAAAAAAAAATCGAAATTCAAAGGTCCAACCAGAATCCGAGTCATTCTGGCAACAGATAGTATCTTGTGTAATCTTTATCTACTGATCAATTTGACCCAGTGCAAAATAATAATAACAAAAAAGTATACAAAGCAAATGGTGATAGATCATATGTGCAAAATTTTCAATGAGACCATGTAGTTAAATCACTGATCTAGTTTCCAGAAATGGAGAGCTGGTTAACAAAACTAAGTTTTTTTCTTTGATACTTTGAAGAAAATAACATTCCGTTGGTCTTAAAACCTACTTGCAAGTTTTTACAAGGTCACAGACATGTCAGTCACAATCCATTACCCCTCTTTATCATCCATGGAAAATATCTAAGTCCAAAGCTGTTTTCAGTCTTGTTATATGTCCTATGATATTTTCTGTCTGATTTGTACCTCACAGCAATCTTTTTGTGTTTGTAAAATTAACAGTGAATGATCTTGCAAAACTCAGAAGCCAGGCTATAGATTGAGGTATTCATACACGCCAAAGGCACAGATTTTTTTTTTTTCAAGTATGAGCAATAGTTACAACTTATTCTTTCTTCTTATTTATTGACACATGTGTACATTCAGCAGCATAACTGCATAATGGCTGTCAACAGGTTAATCTGTTTATTAATAGCATTCCCCATAGCTTGTATTGAAGCCAAAGCATAACAAACTTCATGGAGTAACCCCTGTCCGCTCTGTTCTTTGGATTCAGCCATAATTGACAAGAGTAACTGAAAGGAGTTTAAGATTGAAGCTAATTATATTGGTAAATGGTTTCAAGATGATTATTATTAGCTGCAAATATAAGCATTAATTCAGTAGTGACATTACAGGTGGTGTGCCCCACCCTTGGCCCCAAAAATACTGATAGAACATAAACAGTAAAATCCCATAAGTCACTGTTGAAGAAAGGCATCAAAATGAGGCTGATTCTGAACTTTCAGCCCAACTCACCAGGAATCATATGCTGCTATTAAAGTGTATAGGAAATCCCTTCTGGATTCGTTTGTGTTTTGGCTACAGACTACTTAGTGTGCAACTGCAGGCTCACTGCAGGATGCAGAAAGTGGCAAAAACCTACACAGCTGAACAAGGGTCATCTAGATTTGAACTTTTTTGCTTTTCTGTCCCTTTCAGCAACCATTTTCCTTTGCAGTTGTCTTGAGTGCTGTTCCTTCTCTTCTCATGTATTCTTCATGTCAGAGCTCTGTTTTCTTGATCTTGTTTCTCTCTCCACTCCAACCTGTCATCTCTAGAAGAGCTTTGCTCATTTCTCAGATGTATTCTCCAGTATGTCTGAGGTCAACTGTCTTGGTTATTGTTTCTTTCCATCATTCATTCTGTACTCTTGTGTGTCAGGATGTCTGCATGCGACTGCCTATTAGCACATCTGACCTGTCTTCTGACTCTATTCCTGGGTAATATTGAAAGGAGATCTCTCAATGGGGATATCTATGGTGTGCTGTTTAATCTGTGTGGGAGTCAAGTCCTGAAAGGTATCATCTCTTAGTTGCTCACATATCAGTGTATCCTAAGAGTCCATGCTTCCAAATAGCAGTAGCACAGATTTGCTTTATGGGAAGCAGAAACCTGTAGTAGTCTAAAGGCAGCTGCTATTAGCAGATTTGATTGCTGTTGCAGGAACAAGAGGAGTCCAGGTGATCACTCTGTGACTAGAGGTGAGGGAACACAGATCTCTGGCCGTGTATTTCCAGGCCTGCGTATCATGTAGGAAGTGTTGGAGAAGGGAGGCAGCAGGGAGAGGTGCTGGTCTCTTCTACACTCCAAACATTTTGAATGGCTCAAACCAAGGAAATATAGATGTAGTCTGGATTGTTGCGTTAACTTTCTTGGTCAGAATTAGATTTTACTGACTGATGAGGTGAAAACCTTGCTAGGTCATTAACAAAATGTCAGGAACTACAAAATCATGCAGAAAGAATTTAAGATTTTCATGTGAAAATTAATGTAAAACAGGTAGTTTTTTTCCAAACCAAACCACTCTATTATTCTCTCTTTTCTGACTAGATTCACAAAGTGGTGTGAAAGACACTAAAAAAAAAAAAAAAAAGGTTTAGGAATGTCAGGCTCTTGTGTCAAGAGTGCCCTAACCTATGGTACTAGTATTCTGCAGTGGGTCCCTCTCAAGGGACTGTTCTTTGTTTCCCACTGAAACTTAGGTTGGGACCCAAGAGGCCCTCTTAACGTCATTCTGTAAATCATTGTCCATGATCCCATGGAACAATCCTGGCTTACACCAATTCATACTCTGATGAACGCAATTTAAAGATACTTGCCCACTTGCCCATAAGTGCTTAGGGTCGAAATCTGCTAATAAAAGTAAATGAGTGTGAATCATGAAGAACTGAGAACTTCACTTGAACAAAACTATATGGAGGTCCAGAAATGGAAAAATAAGATATTACAGTGTTTGCTATGTAATTTACAGTCTGGTTTTAATAGGCCAGTGTTGTCTTCAACCTTCTTTACCTACCTGAAAGCAGTAAAATTTGAAAACAATAAAAGAAATTTGTTGCAGAATGATTTCCCTGCTGGTATCTTCATTTTCCCCCGTCCTGACTGACAGGATATGGGTGAATGTTGCTGCATTTTTCATCTCCTTCAAAGCAAAGAAATACAGGTAGTCCTCTCTTGTCTCAGACTTCTGGCTCTGACAGAGAGACCATTACTGTGAGGTGTGCTCCTTTCAGCACTCTGTGGAGAGATAGTGACGCCTGTCACATATGCTTCTCCTTGTCCTCTTTGCTTGCCTGGGTTTTATTAGATTTCTGTATGGTATACTTATGTCCAATTAATTAAGGCAGTTTGAAAAATGGTTTTCTCTTGGGAGTCTGCAAAAAGTGTTGAAGCTTTTGATAGAGTGAAAAGTGTTGATGCTGCAGGGTTGTACTTCACAGACTTGTAAAGTCCCTCAAGGAAGTCTGTCTACTGCACAAATGAGATTTACCCTTTCCAAAGACAGTTCCTCTATTCTTGAGGAGTGGTACTGCCTGTGATCCTTCTCTCAAGTTTTACATGCTACCACCACTCCTGGATATCTTTCTGCATGAGCCTCAGATCTTCATATTGTACCTTACAAGTGCTGAGACAGTGCAGGATGCCTGCTACAGGGTGTAATTTCCTCTGCATATGTAAAAACATAAGCAGCCCCCAGCCAGGCTGAAAATTTACTACAAAAAAACTTCAGCGGTGAGACAACTTACTTGATCACAGTGCCAGAGATGCCTGGAGCCATGATGAGGTTTTTTTTCTTGTTTCTAGAAATAACAAACCTCTTTTGGTTACAATTATGAAAAGTGTCCTTTTAAATGTTTTGCTTGTAGAAAAAAAGAGAAAATGCAAAATAGAATCTTTCTAATCTCAGCAATGTGATGTAAAACATGGAGCACTATTTTCATGTTTTAAAGTCTATATAATTCTCTATAGCCCAAGTCTCTAGCTTAACATGTTAAAATTATAGCTGTAACATATATGGAAACATGGATTTTGGAGCAGGCTGGACATTTCGGCTTCTGGGTTTGGCTGCTGCTGACATTGCTCTGGTTGCATGGACCATTGAACAGAGAACAGATATGCCCTTCCTTGCTCTCCTTCAGCATTCAGTAGGGAAGATGGAACGTACATTTTCCAGTAATGAGGTTCTCAAAAAACAAAAAAAAACAAGCAAAGAAAAAAGTCTTTGTAGCTCATGTGAATTGACGCTCTCTGAATTTTCTTGCTGACCTGTTTGCATTGTAAGAGCTTATTATTTGAATCCCATGGTGTGTGATCATGGAATGGCATCACATTTAAAATTTGCCTCTATGCTGTTTTCACTTGCTTGTCACTGGGTGTTTACTTTCATCCACTTGAAACCTGCAGACTACAATTTTGATCCCTAAGAAAACATATGGAAAAGCAAGGCTAGTACTCTTGCACACTTAAACTTATGGATGCCAAAAAACACTTCTAATACTTTTTGTATCCAGTATTGTCCCTTTCTCTCAAGATCTTCATATAGGCATGGTGGCTCTGATTATACTGACTTAAACAGCAAACACTACTTAAGAGCTCTAGTGAAATCTCATCAAGCAACTTATCCATAAAAGGGTCTTCTTTGGTATGTATGGGAATTTGTGCAAGAATGGCAAGGAGGTTAAATGTAAATACGCTCAAATGACTTGCAGCTGTGCTGTAGAAAAAACACATACATCACACTAATCATTTTACTGACCTTGTATGCCTGACAAGTAGAACCTCTTTGTTAGATAACATAGGCCTGTGAGAATCTCTAGACACCTTACCATTTTGCCTGAAATTCCTGCTTTGTTGTGAGAAAGAGCAGAAGGCTGAGCCTGCTTGAAGCCTTGAAATATAGGTGAGTGCAGCGGGCCCAGTGATCTTTTACCAGGGTTGAATTGCTGCAGCACCTGCTGCTGCATCCCCACTTGTTTCACCTCTGACCAGGAGCTTAGGTGTTACTTGGGAGATCCCTCAGTAGCGAGGTAACTAAAATAAAACATGCTCTTTGCAAATACATTCGCGTTCAAGCAGAGTGGTGCTATGAGCTGCAAGATAATGTAGACCGGTTGCTAGCATGTATCGCTAAGGAACAAAAGGATAAATATGGAAAAAAGTGAGTTTTTGAGTTCTCAAGTTTGTGCTCTTACCACAAAATGATCTTGAAATCCCAAGAAATGAGATGGAACTTTTTGGAGTGAACCCTCAGACTCCAATATTGAGTTTGAATTTTGTCCTGACTTACATGTCAGGGAGGTAGTCAGAGCACAATCCCCCCATACAAATGATACAGCAGCAGGAACAAGCAGATGGGGGGGTAGATCGCATGTACTCACTCTCTGAAAGGGTTAACAGCATTTTCAGAGATCTCTCAGCAGTAGAGTGGGGAAGGAATACTGGCATGGATTTTGCCAGCTTGGGATAGTGGCGCTGCATCTATCTATTTATTAGCAGATGGAAAAGATTTATTAAGCCCTATGCCAAATGATGATCAGATACAATGATATGTTCAGCTGCAAACTCTCAGAGGTCCTGATGGGCAAGATATTATTGCACCTAAACTATATCAATATCAATATTTGCGTGCAGCAGTTTTAACAGCATATGCTGAAGCTGTTGAATCTGTGTTGCCCTGTGGAAATTGGTGCACAAGGGAGGAAGGTATTGATTAAGTGCAGCAGACGGGGGTGGCATATGCATTGTTTATGGGATCTGATCCAGACAGGGTAGCAGTGACAAGAAGTATTAAAATGCAGCTTTTGATAGGAGCACCTGCCTCACTAAATGCCATGATTCTGACAGCAGTGACAAATGCTACGGGTAATGCAGGCACTCTAGCAAATACCTTGAGGGGAATTGGGGCTTGTCGAGGGTTCAGATTGCGGGGTGACAATAAAACCCTGGCAGATGTATTGTTAACCTCCTCTCCCCCTCCACTTCACACTTTAGCCCCTTCCTCTCCCCCCTTCCTACTAAGGACAGGCGATCGGAAGGGAAAGAAGGACAGAGAGAAGAGAGTTGGAAAAATTAAAAATGTTTTACTAATGCTACTGATAAGAATAGAGAAAATAATACAAAATATACAAAACCAATCTTGAAAGTCTCAGCAACTGCAGAGCCGGCACCCAAAGTCCTGGATTGGACTCTGCACCCAACCGGAGCTGGATTCAGTCTCTCACTAGGCCTCAGTTCACAGGGACGACTCGCAAGGTCCTCTCCTAATGTCGGCCATAAGCAAAAGGGAAAAAAGAGACGAGATCCTCATGATCTCCCACTTTTATATGAAGCACTCACATGAATGGAATGTTATACACAGTTGGTCAGTTTCTTGGTCACTTGTTTCTTGTTTTCCCTCTCGCGAGATGTCCATCCATGCTTATCAATAAGTTCACATTCCATTGCTAGGTTTACCAAAACAAGTATCTGGTTCTCCAGGAAAATGCAGCTAATATGAAGGCTTTAGCTGACAGGCAAATTCACTAAAAGAGAAACTTGCTTTTTAACAAAACCAGGACAGGGCTGTAATTTCAGGACCTCCTGTTTGGGTGGTGAATAAGGGAAATCTGACCAAAACTAAAAAGAGTTGCAGCAAGTGACAAAAACACTAATGTGGAATGATTTTGTACAACCTGGTATCTCACAATTAGAAAGAGGTGGATCATACCATCTGAAATGTTTTGCAGCTTGCGAAAGTTAATGCTTATGCAAAAAAGCCAACCAGCCCTAGCCCCACCACCAAGACTGCACCCACCCTCCACCTCCTGCCATCTCAATGCAAGACCAGTTTGCCTTTACCTTGCAACAAAAGCAACATACTTGCTGAGTATTTTCTCAGAGATACAAACACAGTGCCTCTGTTTGCCACCAAATCATAGTAGCTTACATAACATTGTGGTCAGGTACCATTACTGATTGCCATCATATTGACGATCAATTGATTATGGCAGTGTCACAACAAGAAAATGAAACAGCTGCTGAATTTTTGAAGGTGTATTTAATCTGGGCAATTAATCTGACTAAAACGCAGAGCCTTAGTGCTACTGTAATATTTTGGGGAATAGTTTGGCATAGGCAGCTTAGAGAAATACCAGATAAGGTACAGCACAGAGTTCAGCAGTTTTCTGTACCAGCTGCAGTAAAACAATTACATGCCTTTTTAGAATTTTTATCCCTAGATCTTCTGTAGAGGAGAATTCCCCTTGTGAAGGGTTAATAAAAGAGCAAAATAAAGTTGATACACTTGAGTCTCAATACAGTAAGAAAGCAGATAATGTGATCTCTGCCGAGCTGCATACTCAAGATCTAAGTGTGCATATAGCCTGTGGACATTGATCAGCTTATGCTGCACACACATGGGACATTAGTCACAGTCAAACCCCTTTGCTATCATATATTTGTAAAACATGCACACATCATTGCACTACTTGTACACAGCTACATTTAAGACCATGGGGAAAGGTAAAACATGGTCAGTGGGCCTTGAATATTTGTCAGGTCGATTATATTGGCCTCCTAACCCCTCTTGTGTTACACCCTTTGCTAATATCAGATTCTCGAGTTCTTGTATTCCAGGTATCTTCAGTGAACACGTGTGCTTTATCTAGAGGAGACAGCGTTGGAACAATGTTACTGGTGTCACAGACCCAACATCTAACTGAAGTCCAATCTGAAAAAGTGCAGGCCATGACTTTCCAATCTGTGTGGGCAATTAAGCCTCATCGAGTTTTTAAACCCGGAGTAATACTAGCTGAAGGAGCTGGATCAACAGCGTATGTGTTACTGGAAGGTGACAACACTCCTGTTGATTAACTGAGATTTGTCCTGTTAAACTTAGATTTTTTTCAGCCTCTACTGCACTCAAATAATGTGCCTTTAATATTTAGTAGAAATTAGCAGCTGCAGGTCTCTTAACAATGTGTTTCACTAGTATGACAACCCTTGTAGCTGTATTACAGAATTGTGCTACGCTAAGAAAATTTAACATTGTTTCTTATTGTCTCCTCTGAGTAGGTAGTGGTTGCAAATGATGCTTCAATTCTGAAGGCATGTGTTGCTTCAACATAGATGATGAACTAGCCAGCATGGAAGACAACATCTCATATCTTTGGGACTAATGCAGCAAGTGAAACAATAAAATGATAATGCCTGGCTGAATGATTCATTTAATTCCTTGACAAGATGAATGGGACACCTGATTTAAAGCATTATTGTAGAAATATGTTTTTTGCTTTTTCTTTTCCTTTCTTTTCCTTTTATTGTGTTCCCCTGTAAATTGCTCTGTGCTACACCTCACAAGCCCACATGAACAAATCTCGCTTTGTCGGCCCCAGCAGAAGCAAGTCGCATGAGTAAGGGGGTGGAATTTGCGCAAGAATGGCGAGGAGGTTAAATGTAAATATGCTCAAGTGACTTGCAGCTGTGCTGTAGAAAAAGCACATACATCACATTAATTGTTTTACTGACCTTGTATGCCTGACAAGTAGAACCTCTCTGTTAGAACTGGCATGACATTTTAAGTCTTTTTCCCATTCAAAAGAGAACTACAACTGATTTATTTCAAATAATGAAGAAAGGTGCCATCAAGGGGCATCTTTGTGGTGTTCTGCATTGCTGTATGAGTGACTTACAGCATCATGTTTCTCACTCAGACCCATATAGAATATGTCCCCGGCCTCTTCTGTCACTAATATCTCTGAAATACTAAAGGTGTTTCTCAAAAAAATGAACTCAGACAGGACAAATAAAACCTCAATATGAGATTGCATGGGAAATCAGTGGTGCAAACATCAGTATGCAACCTATGTTTCGACTCTCATGTTTCTTTCCTGTTCAGCTACCTGGACAATTCAGCTCTGGCTGTACATAAAAAACTGCAATGGACTCTGTCCATATTTCTGTAACTTCAGAGTGAGGCATTTTATGTAGCTGTACAATGAGGAGCTCTAAGGTGGTGTCAGAATTGCTCTCAATGTGCAACTGCAGAATTCATCCACCTGCAATGAAGTTAGGTTGATGGTAGCTTTCACTTTTGAGGTCACTCTCAAAGCTTTCTCTCCTTATGAGATATGCCTTGGTCTTACTTAGGTTTAGCAGCAGTCTCTAAAACCATGTCAGTTTGAGTTGTGTAAACTGCTTCTTGTAGCAGCAACCTTTTTGCACTTGAAGATTTAAAAGAACTTTTCCTTTATAACAGTTTCCATGGCTTATTAAGTAGTTACCACTGTAAATTTTATACGCTGGACTCCAAGGTGGTGTTCCAGACTCAAGTTACTGAATGATGTAAGTAGACCTAGCTTGGTTCTCTCTGGGATGACCCATTTCTGTGGTCATAATTACATGCAAGCACCCTCATTTTGCATATTTTTACTAAAGAGTTGTGACATTTGTGATTCTTTCCTGATGAAAGGAACTCACAAATCCATCTGGCTCTAGGAAGCTCTAGCTTCCCTATACTTGAAGGACAAATAAATAGAATGAGGCATAATCCCGGCCCCAAAAATGGTTTCTAGATGAGCTATGATATTGGTCTCAGTGGAACCAATGATGTTGATAATGCCAGCTCAAATACTGAAGTAAACTTTGGTTTATGGAAAAGTTTACCTTCAAGTGCAGAGTGCAAGTGCCACACATAAGTGGTTACTAGGCCTCAAAGCCTACGCTGTCTGGAGACTTGAACTGAAAGAGAGTAGATTTTTTTTTTTTTTTTTTTTTTTTTTTTTTTTTTTTCTATTTCCTTTCTTCAGTAATCAGGACCCTTACCTGGACTAGGGCATGTGTAGAAGGGCCCTAGCCATGTCTGTGATTTATCACATGAGGAGATGAAACAGTGTCTCATCACTGGGAAAAGTAGAACATCACAATACATGAAACATGAGCTGAATGTCCTCTTCTATGAAGGTGGTAGCCAAGTTCACTATGGAATTGTCCCAGTACACACTCAAGACTTCAGTGTTTCTGTGCCAATAGAAATTGTGCAAGACATGAGGGTATTATCCTCTCTGAAAATATGTACTTACATTACCATGGCTAGTAGAAGTTAGCATTGCAGAAGGGCTAGTGTAAACTTATTGATTAAGATAGTTTGAAGCCTGTTGTTGATGCATGGAGGTTTATCCACCAGTTCCGTTAGGATTAATCCCCTGCTCATTGACCCTTAGGTACCTTCTTGCTTCACTAGGAAAACCTTTTGCAAAGTTAAAGATAAATAGAACTGCCAGATTAAACAGTATTTACTTTCCTGCTCATCTTTCCAGGAAGCCACATTCAAATGTATTTTCTGAACAAAAGTTCTTTCTTCCAACTTTGCATAAAGGAATATAAAATGTTTTTCAACTTTTTCCGGTATTCATGTGGAATTTATTACATACCTCAGTGCTGTTCCAAAACTGGTCCAACACTTAGACATGAGTTACCTTGTTGCAGTGATTGCCACAAATATAAGCATGTGGTGTGTTTTCCGAACAGTGCCTCAAGGTGGTTACTGCTGTTGCATATGAAGTTTTAAATTAAGGATCTTGAGGTGGAGTGATTTCACTTGCTATATAATTAATCCAGTATGTAGGTATATTTATGTAGGGGGAAATCTTTTGTGTAAGGACCACCTTTTCTGTGGCTGTGCTATAAAAAACAGTGGTGTTCAAGCAGACCTGAGGTTTTTGCGTAGTCCTGTCATCTATCCAGCCAGGGCTATGATAATGAGTGGGTCATCCTTGTCTTAGGAAGTAGGAATTGCCACTCTGAGCTCAATATTTCCCTGTATGAAGTAGTTCACAGTAAAAGTCTCACTGGTTGTCACTGCATCCCTTCCATACCCTGCAAGCCTTGTCACAGCAAGCTGTTAACCTTGATGTTTGGTTTCCAAAGGAGAGGAATTCAGAGAAAACATCTTCACACGATGCTGTACTTGGGGAGCAGAGTGGGAATATGCTGTTTGCAAAAACAGTCTTCTGTTTTGGAAACAGAAAGGAAGAAAAATGGGGAGACAGAGGAAAAGTCAGAAACAGAGTTGGAGGATAACTGCAGTAAGAAAGTTAATATTGCAGTCAAATATCCCCTACAGAACGTTTGTGCTCTGCTGTTCCACAAGCTGAACTGGATGTTTCTTACCAGTTCATAAAGCCTGTAATGTAGTAGAGCCCCTAGAGCTGAGATACACAGAGGACTCCTGAGTTACTTGGTAATGACTGCTCCCAGCTTTCTTACCAGATGCAGTAAGGGGTTAGTATAGTGATGGCTTCGGTATTGTACTTATTCCATTCCCCTTGCCATGCAAAGTCTTGATTATTACTTGATAGTTACAGCTCATGTACAAGTGCTGCAAGGGCCAGTGCTCAGCTGGCCTCCTGTAGAGATGTGAAAAGCACATCCTCACACATCCCTTCCTCCTGATGGGATCTGTAATCTGGCCCTGATTATGCATGGATTTTTATATGCATCCTTTAAATCACACCAACAGTACGGAAGTCGTAGTAGATTTTAATCATGCTAGGCTCAATAGTAAGACTCTCCTCCAATTGGCATCCCATTAAAATTTTAGTAAGGCTTAAATTAATTATCCAGCTGGCCTTTATCCAAATATAATGCCTGTGTTCTGGCAGAGAGAGTTTATGTAATTCTGCTAGCAGTAAGGATCAGCCATCTGACTGTCATAACACAGTGCCCCCAGAACTAAACCTAAGCACTGGGTTTTGCTTGTTGAGCAGCACACTTTTCTAATCTGCTTTAATCAGTAAGTGACAGGGACACATTCAAGTCCGAGAACAAGAGAAGCAGTAAAGATGCATATCAAACGATGCACCCAGCTACAGTTTATCCTATTGATTTTGGAGCCATCATAGTTTTTGCCATGCAGAACACTGTGGGGTCAGGGATAACCAGGGCTGGTATTGCCCTGAAAATGTGGTGGCTAATGACATAATAGCTGGACTGTATTAGGAAAAAGCTTGATTTTAAATTTTATTTCATTTCATTACTTCATTTTATTTTATTTCTTTTTTTGATCCTCTCTCCCAGCCTACTGCACATTCTTTGCTAATAGTAAGCAGAAAGGAAGAACAAACAAAACAAAGTCCATAAAAGGCTAAGCTTTTTTTTTGGTTCTCTTATTGAATCGATTAAATTACTACAGCACTCTATCAGGCCAAATGATGTCAGTGTTGAGGCTGTGGTGTGCCAGTTTATTTTGAGAGTGAAAACTAGAAACATGATTCTTGTTGAGAGAAGAGTTCGAGACATCATCTGTCCATTTTCACAAAGGAAATGATCTCAGCAAAGAAATGTTGATACTTGTCTCAGCTTTAGTTCTTCCTAGTGTAAGGGATCCTAGCTTTTCCTACTTAAAATGTTCTCTGAAACCAATCAAATGAAATAATATTAAAAATCTTTAATCAAACTACAAGATGTCGTGAAAACAGTTTGTTCCATTTACAGTTGAAGTCAAATATTCACTGCAATTAATTATATTAAAATTCCATTAGAATTTTTCCAGGAAAGCAAGGATTCCTCACTGCAGCTCTTTCCATGGTCTAGGATTTTTCCATATACCTATGTATTTATGTTGGCAATCTTGGCAAGAATGAAATAGCACTGAATGATGCACACAAGAACAAGCAGCAGTCAAATCCTAATCCCAGCCTGAGCTTTTGGTTGTTAATTCAAATAAAATAAAAAATTAAAACAATGAATCAGTTTTTCCATCAAGCATCAAATTCAGTGTTTGTGTTCTCAATTACAGTTCACAGGTATGGAAATTACTTAAGCATGACCTGTGATGCAAAGTAAGAGAAATTCAATTTCAATCATCAAGTACTAAATATACCTACCAGGCTCAGGGCGCAGCCTAGACCAATTAGGCCCTGCAGCTCTGGCAACTGTGACACCAGACAGTAGTCTAACACTTATGATTGCCCAGAGCTGCAAAACCCAATGTCTCTTCACACTTAAAAACTCCTCTCAAGTCATGTGCTCTGACATCAGGAGGACTCAGGAATGCACTAAATCCAAAATGTTTATCCCCTATGTATATTGTTGTTGTCAGGATACAAAATCATCTGAACATTTTCGAAATCTCAAGATCTGGTAAGAGAAATCTCTGTGAGAATAAGAATTATTCTGCCTCTTTGCTTTTTTTTTTAAATCTTTTTTCGTCAAGTTATGAGCATTGTTGGACATATGCCTCAATCGTATTCTATAAATAACAAGACTTCTACACAGAGGAAAAGACAATGCACTACATAAATGTGCTTGCGTATTTTCACCTAAGGGCTACATTTGATCTACACTTTTGTGACAACTACACTGATTTTACCAGCTAAATGAATCTCTTCATCCTAAAATGCTAAATCATTGCTATCTTTTCAAGATATAGCAAATACCAGCCATGATTGCGCAAGAAATATGTATTGCTTTAACTTGACTGGTGTGCGATGCAGGGTCATAACAATCTAGACAAGCTTTGAGGAGCATAATATCAAGGCAGCATCAAGAGCAAAGAATAGGCAAAGGAGCAAGTGATAGCTGAGAGCATTCACACTTTACACTGAGGGACTTATCGGTGACGAGCATCGTCCCAAGTGCTTGGGGAGACTAGGGAATGCAGCACAAAAGAACATGACTGGAGAAAGCAGAAATAGGGAGCACACCTACCAGATCCTCTGTACTCATCCAGATTCAAAAGTAGATGTCCATCATGAAAGAACTGTAGAAACACTACTTGTTCCTACTGAAAGTGAGGATAGCAGAGACCATGTTGATCTTACTACTTGGCAAGTCAGATACACCTAAGCATCTTGGAAGGGATTTGAATCTGCAGTAGCATTTCTGAGAGTCGTGTCTTCTGGGATAAACCTAAATCCTTTGTTTCAGTAAAAGATTTATTTTTTGTTTTGTTTCATTTTTCTTTTTTAATACCATTATTTGGTTCCTGGTGTTGAAGGGATGCTGGGTATGGAGTTAACCTGAGCCCCGGGTAGGACAGCAACGCAGAGGTAGACCCCACAGATACCCCAGCACATCCCTCAGCACCACGTGTGATTCTTCTGCATCTCTTTTTCACTCCTTCTCATCACAGACATTGCTCCTATATTGTTCTTTGGTTAAGTGTTTGGTACACGTGGATTTTTTTTTTATCAAGCTACCACAGGCACAGGTGCAGATAAAATCTTCAACCCTTTCCCTGACTTTCAACCCTTTCCAGTTTACATTTTTAAGCTTATTTGCAATGATGACAGCAGAAACTTTTTAATGGTATTTTTTTGAAAGTGGAGATTCTGGTCTTGTTATGCCGTTCGGTCTTCAGGTGCCCCACAGAGCAAGTGCCTCTCTGCCACTACACAGTTTGTCGTTGACTGGGACAGACCTGTAGCACATAAGGCCCTCAGAAGATTTTCTATCAATCTCATCAGGTGGTTTCCTCATCACTGGACATCTGCTCCCTAGTCTGGGGCATGCTTGACATCAGTAGAGACTCACAGTTGCTCATAGAATTTCTTTAGAAGGCGGGAAAGAAAAACTCCCCTATGTGTCACTTCTTTAAGTTTGAAACCATATTCGGCAGTGGGAACTTCTCCATTCCCTTCTTGTTTGATGTCAGATATTTCACCTGCACTTTCTGATGGATACTCGATCCCTGGAAGTGTTCAAGGCTTTGATCAACCTGGTCTAGTGGAAGTTGTCCCTGCTCGTGGCAGCAGGTTTGGAACTAGGTTGTCTTTAAGGTCCCTTCCAACTCAAACCATTCTATAATTCTATGATCTGCAAGAAACATTGTTTTAAAAGAAGGTTTTCTAAGAGAACTCATGTTCAGATGTCAAGAGGTCTCACATGTCTCTGTCTCTCTCTGCACTTTTGAAAGCATTAATGTGTTATTAAAAGCCACACGAACCCATGATTCATTGATGTGTTGTTTGTTTCTAGTAATTTCTTCAAGGAAAATTAGAGTTGGTTTGTAAACAAAGTGGAATAGGGAATGAAGGGAGCACAAAACAGGGAAGGTTTTTGGTTCTAGTTTGTACCTATGGATAGGTACAAGACTGGATATCTCAAGACAGTACCAGGTTTAAAAAGAACTAGAGTATTGATCTTTATTCTGGGCCTCTGAATAAAACGGATCTCACTTATGTCTTCTAGAAATGTCCCTAAACGAATGCCACACTAATAAAGGGAGAAATACTGCATTTCTGCCACATTTTTTTGCTAAAAGAAAGCATGGGAAGCATTTTGAATTGTTTTTTCTTGGTTGGTTTGTTTTTTTGTAACGTGATCTTGCATTTGGAAAACTGTTGGGATAGATTGCTGTAATGCGTTTTGTCTTCTCATCTACATAAGAAATTTCATGCAAGTCAAACTCAGATAACAGAAAAGTGATGGGTGATCAGACCTGTTTTTTAGGTTCTTCTTGACTATAGTGACTGTGAAATGCTGGGAAAAAAATGTGTTAAGATTACTTGTTTCTGCATTTAAATTAATGTCATTACCTATACTGCAAATGTTGTAATCCTTCAGCAATACTGGGAAGGGCAGTGTCAGCATTACAGGTGTTTCTGAACAGGCAGGGACTTGAACACCTTTACTCTTTTATGGTGCTTCCCCTTTTTTCAAGTACACTCTTTTCAATTATTTCTCAGTTAAATCCAGTTAGTCAGAGTGACAATTAAATCGATTATTCTGGAGGCAGGTATGACATTACAGGGTGTTTCAGCTCTGTTGTCAAGCTTAGGTTTGCACAGCTGGCAGACCATATTTTTCTGTACCTGTGCATATATCAGATTATTTTCCAACACGGCAGAGGGGAAAAGAATGCATTGTGGTTGTGCATGGGCCCTCCTGTTTCAGCATTGCTGAACTCCAGGTAACTCACTGGTGACTTTGAACACAAAATAAAAAATAAAATCTGTATTTTAAACTGTAGAAGAATGTACTCTATCTCAAAGTCAGACCTTGAATGCCTTCTAATTAATGTCCACCTTTCTTGGATTTTGTTTAAGATATCATTTTGTTATTTAAATGAAATTAATTTTTATAGTTGAGAGGAAGCTGGTGGATAAACCATTTGTTAAAATGGCATTGAAGAAAGCAGTGCTGAATGTAACAGTTTATTTCTGCTTAGCTAGGAGGGATTAAAGTATTTGCCCTGAGCTCTTGCATTATTATTCCCAGCTACTGAAAAACAAAAATCAAAGGGGAGGGGTTTAAGATTTGTTTCTTCTTGTGTGTGTGGTGTTTTGTTTTGTTTTGTTTTCTTTGAGCAGTTTGTCTAGCTCTGGGTGATATGCTCACTAGAATTTAAAAAGCTATTAATTTTTACCTAAATTATTTCTACCCGTGTAGGCTCTTACGTTCTCATAGGAAAAAAAAAAAAAAAGAGGGCTCTTAGTAGCCTTTATTTGGCTGCATTATATGTGTTTTCTTCTTTTCTTCCTCAAATGTGATGAAACTGTAGTGGCTGGGCACAGGTCCTGACTTCAAAACCAGACTGACCCATTTATCACCACAAACTCAAGTAAGTCTCAAAAGACTATTTTTTGGTCTGATGCATACATGAGTAATGCAGAGGTATTTGCATTTTTAAAGAGTGAAATGAGGTAAACAAAAACATTTTTCCAGTAAACTAAAGAAAATAAAAATCAGGTATCTTATGAGCACTTTCCTCCACCCTTTTACATTTGCAGCATTAGCTCCCTAAACTTGGTTAACTGCTATGGGGATGTTTTATGATAAACAAGTGCTCCTTCCCAATAGCAATATCCAGGTAGTTCAGAAAATGTTGATGGTAAAACATAAAAATTGCTTCACAAAAAATACACAAACCAAAAGAATTTTGGGGGTATCCCAATATTTGGATGCCCACTTGAGACAAAATAGAGAAGCTTTTATTTATCAGAGAAAATAAAAAAAAAAAACCTGCTCGTTGTCTCCGTGTGTGCTTGTGTCTGTCATGTAATACATAAATCCTACTACACTTCTCCTTTCTTTCCTATTCCTTTATGAAATATGAAAACATGATTTCCATTTTCTCTCCTAACAGAAGAGGGTATAGTAGTTGTGAAGGCCCACAAAAAGATGATGATTTCTGTCTGTTACAGTGATCCTGTATCTGCTGTTAGCATTACATGATCATATTGGGCGTGATCAGGCATGAATATCTAAGGACAGGGTGAAAAAAAGGAAGACCTTGCTTTCAGGTTCCTTAACATTGATGTTTGCATGTGGCAGGGAAGCAAGCCAAGGCATCTTCCTCCTATCCTTCCGGGGAACACTAAAATTAGCTTGGTTACAAGTAATTCAGATGCACAAGACTGGAACTAGAGAACTCTTCCGGTTTTACTGCTTCGGTACTTTTGCAAGGAGGTGTGAAAACATCCTCGCTGCTTACCTTGGCCTGCTTAGCAGTTGCAGCAAAATTTCTCATTGCAGGTGTTGTAAAACTAGTGCAAGGCTGTTTGCGTTGGCTGGGTTTGTTGTTAGGAGCATGCTGGTGTTGCTGGTGACACAGGCTGTACTCTTGGTGAGCACCTCTGCCACTGCCACTTGGGAGGTGAAGATGATACTGATGTGAACAGCATTATCCATAGACTTGCAGGGGCATCTGGGCTTTGTTTAAAGACTCTGAACTGTGTTTTATTCCTCTCTTGTAAAATAAGAGGCAAACTACCTGGAGTAATTCGGGTGACACGTGAACATGGATGTCACAAATACATGACTAGATATTTCCCTCTAATGTTTTCTTTCAAGAAAGCTATTGATCTATACAACATTGATTGCTGGAGTTTATAAGCATTTGCACTTATTCTTAAAGCCTCTAGATCAGCCTCTCTCAGAATACACAGATGGTGTATCTGCAGAATGGTCCTGTCAGAAATTGAGGTGATCCCAGTAGTCATCCTGGGACAGGCACCAGCAGAAAAGCTCATGATTGCAAGGAAGATGTAATAGAAATAAGGGTTAGTAAGCCTTATCATCACAACTTTATAATATGCAACAGAAATTACTTGAGAAAAGTGACATATTAATTGTCCTTAATGGGTGAGGAGTGACTCACAAACCCACTAAGTTCTCTGCATGGGTCAGCATCTCCCACCCACTGGGGCTCCTGAGGTCAGTTCCCTGGCTTCTTCCCTGCCTAATTCCAGTAGCATTCCCAAATCGGTTGCCTTTGTAGAGATGTTTTTTGGGAGAATGCATTACCAGAAGCTCTTGATCGTACTGGCTAAAATTCATCCAACATGTTTTGAAACAATGATGTTGATGGTTGTCTGAGTCAGAAATGCTCTTGTGAGCAGCCATGAGAGGTGCATACTGGCAAATGAAACAGGTGGTTGATTGCCGCTTGGCAGGCACAGTGTTGATACTCAGGAATATGTGAAGAACAGTTTTCAAAGTTAAAATTACATAATTTATAAAATAAGTTGCTCACGCTCTGTAATGTCTTACACTTATGATATCAAGTTCTTAGACATTAGGCATTACAGGCACATTTTATGTCTTAGGAGACAATTATTGAAAGAGAATTTTACATCCTGAACCATGCTAATCTGCTAAGAAAAATCTTGCTTTTAATATAAGGCTTAAATGGAAAGAGAGGAATCTCTAAATACTTGTAATAGATAATAGTGGCAGTTTATTTATATTTTCAAGATGAAACAGGTACATCAAATGCCTTTTACTTCACAACCCCACCAGAAGAAAATTTTAGCCAGGTTATGTTTTTGAGCATTATTGTTTCATACCATGGTGAAGCAGCTTTGTTATGAGTAGGTTTAAATATGCCTTTGCTGGAAGTGCTTCCAATCAGAGAGCGAGAGGAGCCCAGCAGTAGAGCCATGTGTACGAGGTGGCTGGTGCCAAATGGCACACACCTCATGGTCTCTCAGGTACTATACTACTTGACCAAATCAACCCTCTATGCTAAAACAAAGCAAAAGAATTACCAATCATTTTCCTAGCTATTTTTGTCATATACAAAAATGCTGTGATTGAGCACCATGCTTTAATGAAAATTGATTTGTATTTATTTTCTAGAAGCTGAGAATTTACTAGCAGTTAGATTTACTTTCACTAAATATTCTTAGCTGTATCTGAGCAGCCAGCAAGCAAAAAGGTCTTTACTATCAAGTGAGGAGTTTTGTTGGCAAAAATGTTTGTTGACAGTTTGGTCAAAACTCTCAGCCGGTGTTTCACACTCTTGTAGCATATTGCGTTATTCATAGTATCATTTTAATCTAGTAGAATGGGGTTTTTTTCCCCTTTTTTGTTGTTATTGTAGCTGTTCCATTTCCATAGTAAATGATTAAGCATGTACTTGTTCTAATTCTCAATACCTGCAGGTAGTAGTGAGCAGGACTCTCTCTACCCCTGCTCTGTAAACAATATAGGTATTATTCGTCATGAAAATTACAGTGTAGCACAGAAAGTAGATCTAGCCACTAAGCCTTGAAATTTGAAATAACTTTATAATTTAAATATGAGCTCATATTAACAAAAAGTACCACAGTCAGACTGACTACTATAGTACAAATACACTCATTTTGACCAAGAAGGCATTTATAAGTTGCTGTATTCTCCTAGGCTGATAAATTCAGATCTCAGTTAGTTAATACTTGGAAATACACTTGCATTAGCAACTTTGTTTTCTGCATGTGCCCTATGAACTTCTGTTTCTGGGGGTTCAAATGATGATCCTTTGTTGCTAGGTCCGTTCTACTCACCAGCTCTCATCCCAAGAAAAGGGCTTCACAAGCAATACCATGATGTACATTTCAGGGTTACACTGCCATACTTTTTGTTGAGAACAGAGGAAGAAAAAGTATTTGAGCCTTGGACTCTCTTTTAAATGCTCGTTAAGCTTGCATGTCTGGTTATAACTAAACTGCCTCCTAATTTCAATAATTAGCTATAATATTGGTAAAAAGAGCTTTTTCTTTTCACCAATGGTTTGAAAATTGGTGCTGTGGAGTTGGGACACAAGCATTTCAGCAGTTAAATACAAGTATAAAACATAGACTACAACTTAAACTAAACGAGGATAGTTTGCTGGGCTACAAGAAGACGAGGAGATAAGTGATACCTTGCATAAAACAGTACTTCTGTGTTTTCTAGCTAAGACTCAACAAGGGCTTAAAGGTGAGATTTGGTTTGACGAAATGGCTGAAATTAAAATTTTATCTATAGCATAAGAAGTAACAGTAGGAAATGAAACTCAGAAACTATATACATCAATTCTGATCAAATTGAGATGTATGTCTTGTCTGAATACTTATTTCATTGACATGTCTATAATCAGGGGTAGCAACTACAGTATCATCAACATGTAGGAGTGGATGTATGATGTGACAGGACTGGATAGAGATTTGCAATGCTGCTGCTTGTGTTCAGTAAATGGGGTACTCTGTGGCTGTGGATGCCTCTGATGCACATGGATATTCATTTGTTGAAGTTAAGGCATTTCTGTCCCATAACTTTACAATATGCATTTATTTATGTCCATAGAAATTATGCCCATTCTATGAAAAAAATCAAAGCAGCAATGCTTAAACCAATGATAACTGTCTTTTCTCTACAACAAAATATTAGGCATCACTAGAGAAGTTCTCCTGTTGTAAAATAATCATTAATCGCTTTTTTACCTTTCAAGGAACTGTGGGAGGGAGAAAAATGAAAAACAGAACTTCCAAATTCCTGTGCAAATATCTTGTTAGTAGAACAGGACCTTGTCCTTGTATTCGATCAGTCCCTGCTTCTGGTAATGTTCATTAATCCATACATGAACTACTGAGTCTGGTGGTGGAGACATACAAACAGTGAATGCAAGTTGTGGACATATCAATGTGGAGTTAGCAGTGGTGTATTTTCAGGTGAGTAATAAATGCTTTTGAGCTGAATGGGTTTAGCTCTTCTCAAGGTGTCAGAAATGAGGCCAAATTGATTCTTATCCAAATGTTTTAAAGATATAAACTGATATATAATGAATTTCCACTTTCAAGAGGAATTTGCTGTGCCATTGAGACAACGGTTCAGCAAATTATTGGAAAAAAAGCAGTGCAAATTCATTGACAAATTTACAATTATTTGCAAATTCAGCAGTATCTTAAGAGCACAAACATATCTTCACATATATCTGTGATATTGTTGAGTATCTTTAATTACAAAAAGAACAAAAAAATGCTCTATAAGTCTTTTTTTTTGCCTTAATGCAGAATATTACAATGAATTTTCCAGTCCTGCATTTATTGTCTGTTCTATATACATACATAGTACTACTGTTACAAATAATGGAGGTTTTTCTTAAGATAGTTGGTCTAATCATTCCACCCTGAGTTTAAAGAAAGGAAGATTTTGTGTGACTTGTAGGGGTTTTTTTTTCAGAAAAGGAGATGGCAATAAAAAAAGGCCATAGTCTTTTTAGCACATTACCTCCTCTTGCTCAGGCACACTCTACAGGACCTTTGCCTCTACTATCATGAGAAGAAGCAGAAAAGAGCCCATCTGCCCTCTTTGTCACTTTAAAATCTTTATTACAGAAATAAGATTTTAAACTTTACCTTCTGTTTCAAAAGCCATGATATATCTAATTACTAATGCACAACAGAGATATTTTGTGATCAAGGAAGTAATAACACCTTGTAAGCCAAAGGGATAAGAATCATGTAAAAGTTGAGGTCTGTAAATTCCCTTGCTCACCAAAGTCCTTGGTGATGGAATAAAGCATTAAATTCCTGTATGCATGAATAAAATTTTCCCATGTTTTCTTGGATAATCCCAAAATGCATAAAAATCTTACATTTAAAGGGAGTGGGGGGATGGAGAAGAAGCTTGACACTATCAGAAACAGAAAATTAAGTTAGAAGGGAATTCTGCATGCACCAAAAATGAAAGCCATACATCATGCATTGATCAATAATAAAAGGGGTTTTTTTTTACTAAAATATCTAGGTCTTTTCTTTCATGGAGCCCCCTAAGTTACCTGTAATGCCAATAGCTCATTCTGAAGCACAGCCCACGTGGCAGTCACTGAAATGCAGTGTTTTCTAAGATGTGTTGCAGTTATTCTTTTGAGAAATGAAATGCTACTTTAAAAACTCTGAGTAAATGTAAGGCATTTCACTACACTTCAGGAACCTTTTGAGTGTCTTGATGTGACAACATGCTACTACATAGAAAATGTGTTTCAAGTTTACAAGCTGCAGGAATGAGGATTACAAAAATGACAAAAGGGATTAGCCCACAGAGTGAACAGGTGAAAGTCAATATTTGTATCATGGGACTTAATAATGATTTTTCAGAATCTACTGCTACTAATGGTCTGTTGCTGTTTGGCTTTAAAAGTCCTGGTAGTTAAGAAGAGCTATTGACTATGTTCAGTCTGATTTGCATTGAAGTAGTCACTTTCAAAATACTTTTCTTTCCACTTTTCCTTTCTTTTCTTCTTTTCTTTTCTTTTCTTTCTTTTCTTTTCTTTTCTTTTCTTTTCTTTTCTTTTCTTTTCTTTTCTTTTCTTTTCTTTTCTTTTCTTTTCTTTTCTTTTCTTTTCTTTTCTTTTCTTTTCTTTTCTTTTCTTTTCTTTTCTTTTCTTTTCTTTTCTTTTTTTCTTTTTCTTTGTTTTTTTTATGTTTTGTTTTGTTTTTTCCTTTTCACATTAGTGAGTGGCAGTTTATTGAGATCTTTCCTTCAGACACTTACTACTTCTAGGAATACTGAAAGAAGAAAGAGCCATTATGAAGGTTCACAGCGGGTGTGCCATTTCCAGCTGCTACGCCTTTACAATAATGAGCAGATCACTAATAAATTGCTGCAGGCTGCACAATTTGGTTTTGTGCTGTACGTTACTGGACTATACCAGAACTCACAGCCTTTTTGCCAAAACGTGCCAAACAGATGAGTATGTTCACATTCCTGAAACAAGCTATGATTCTGTGAAAGTAGTGGTAAAGAGCCTGTTCTGTATACTGTACCAAAAATGTAGGCTCTGCATAATTCATAGGTTTTAAGCACTGTATTTAAATACAGGATGTATGTCATAGTAGTATGGCCAGGCTCCTTGTTCTTTTCTATTTTGCACCTGAAACGGGCAGAGAGATTTCAGTTACACTCCAGCTCTATCGGGCAGATATTGGCTGGTTCAAGATGGGATTGTTGGGGCATGACCTTTGAAAACTGTACTAACTCAAAGCAGATGCATTAATCAGAAAAGCACGGGTACTTGTGTCTTTCTCTAATGACAGTATTTATGACTAAATATCCACATGAAGGCATGTGTAACACCATGAGCTGGGTAACTCACATTCATTCACAAACATAAAACTGTCTCACTTGTAGGAGAGGCTCTGAAGATGAAAGCAAGTCTTTTATGAAGTTTAGCATAGCACACTCTCCATGATAAAGTATACATGGTGAAATAAATGGCTGTCTTTGTAGAAACTGTTTGCGCATCTAGGCTGCCAAGGTAGCCCCCAGTGCGTATTTTTCATATTAATGTAGCATTTTTAAAGGTCTACTTTCTATGAAGCAACTTTTCTTTATATCTTAGACATGCTTTTTTTTTTTTTTTTCTTGGATGCCAATTTCTTATTCCCCATAGTGCAAGCTCTTTGATCCAGTAATGCATAGGTTACAGTAACTGAAATCTTCTGATCTCTGAAAGTGACACTTGTGAAATATAATATAATACACTTGCTGTGATGTTTTCATTATTTGGGTAAAAATCCCACTGACCCAGTAAGAGTCCTGCCTCAGTAAGAATCGAAGAAGTGCCCATTAGCTCCTAACAGTACACAATGTATGTAAAGGAGGAATGAAGTCATGGTGAGTGTCTTTACTAATGCTATAACTTTTCGTAAACAGCTCACCACCTCCAGGGTTATGGCTTAAGTGATCTCCCCTCCTTCTCCTAGACCAGAATAAAGAAGGGAATGCATTAATATGAAAGCAGGAAAAAACCTACAGGGAAAATAGAGGAGGGAGAATGATCCTGCAAAAGATTGATCAGATGGATCACATCTTCACGGTAAAATTTAGCCTTATCAAGAAGATTAGCAGCTGGTGCTTGGGGTTGTATGTAGCCCCACTGCTAGTCTCACCTATGTTTGTCTGGGAGTTTGCTTGGGATTCCAAGGCATGTTGTGCTTCAGGAAGCTGAGACACTTTATAAACTTCTTGGTGCTTTCTGGAAGCAGATGTTTAGTGAGCAGAAGGCTACATTGTGAGATGACGTACAAGTAAGCATGCTCATTGCCCAAGAGTTATGGTAGCAGATTGATATTGAAAACTGTTTTGGATGAAAAATAGTTGTATCTAGTGGATGAAGAGCAATGCTTATTTACACTATTTGTGTTTAAACAGGGATTCATGGAGGTAGGTCTATAATGGTTGGCACCTTAGCAGATATGAAAAAACATAGATTCCTGGACCAGTCAGCTCTTCCACTTTCTGTTGCACATAACTTACCAAGGCTCACTGAATTGACAGAGCCTCAAAATATAGAGGCACTGAAGTCTCTTTTATTTTAGCAGAACGTCTGTGCCAAAGGTAAACCGGTGTTTACCCTCTATTACGAAAATATCCTCTGAAGTGGATAATTCAGGAAACAGCTATATTGCTTCACATAAAAGCAGAAATGCATCTCTTGAATGGTGTTCTTGCATTTTTAGTAATAACAAAACTGGTCTAGGAGAGAGGATGGAAAAGTGAAAATGCTGCTGAAATTTATGTGCAGACCTCAAAGTTTCATTAGCAGCAACGATTTCTGACAAAACTTGCCAAATATCCTGAAAAGTTCTCTAACTCTGTAAGCAGCTTCACTGAAACCCAGACTGTAGATGCAGTTTTGATTTGAGGTTTTGCATTCATACAGAGTTCACACATTAAAACTCACCCATGTCAAGCAAACATGAACAGTCATTTTTTAGAAATAAAGCTGGGTTTCTTTCAGCTATACTTTGAACATCTCAATATAAATAGAGAAGACTGTTCAAAAAAAAAAAAAAAAAATTGTAGCAAACCTGGCACACAAGGACAGGTTTTAGCACCCTGGATGCTGTTTTTGAAAGGTCTTAATCTCACTTTGTGGCTTAAGGAGGCAAAAAGTAATATGTATGATAGAAGAGATGGAAAAAAATAAGAAAAGCTTTTGTCAGTGCTCTGTCTAACATGTATATCTGTGTTCTCTGTTTGCTATTGACTGTTAAGACAAATGAGTGGTTAAACCAGTCTGTGAGTCAAGTGATCTGGTCAAAGTTATTCCTTTAGGAGAATACTGCACCTATTGCTTTTCTTAGTTCAAGAGACCAGACAAAAAGGAAAAGGGTATAAAAAGCCTGTCCAGATGTGTGATGAGTGAAGGTTAACCAGGAGGTGCAGGCTGGAATGCAGAGAATTTTTATCAGGATACCTAATTGACAATGGATGACTATAGTTGGTAGACATAACATGTATGTAGATTTGTTGTTTTTTCATGACGTACTTTTTATTTTAACTCATTGTCCACAACACAGAATAATACAGAGCTTTCTGAAAGCAAAGGTTTTTCCACTTTATCCACACAGTTGCCTCTAAGAAAGAACACAAAGGCAAGTACTTATGCCAAGGTTGGGTCCTTGGTGGCAATCACAGTAAATCACCATGGATTTGGAAGTCCAAAACCATAGTCCTTGCAGAGGTGAAAGGAGACAGGTGATTCTGGCAGGAGAGGGGGAGGACTTATACCTGGAGGCACTAATAGGAGGGAGGCAAAGGTTTTAACTATAAATTATGGTACTTAAATTTTCTTTTAAAAGCATAGCAAGCTGCAGTTTTATTCTGAATTCAAAGAGTGGGAAAGGAAGCCTACAATAATAATTAGTTTGACTCAAAGCATAGTAATTTATGTGAAGTGATTATAAAACTTAGACGTTAGAGTCACACCTACAATTCAGTAGAAGGCAACTCCATACATAAATATACGGGGCCCAAAATATTCCTCTTGAAGAGCGTATCTCATTCTTTTCAATGGCAAAACAGTGCATACTTACTGACAACCAAAAGTTGGTTTTGGAGGTGGAGCATCTTCATCTGATACTTCAGCTTTTAGAGGTTACTAGATCTCTACATATAATTAACATTTCTCTGGTGTATAAAACACAGCAACACAAGTATAGGGTCAAGTATTTTTGCAGCTGATCTCATTATGACTCTCGTGGAGCTTCTAAGCAATGTAAAAAGCAAGAAGACTACATTGCCTGCAGCTAAGTGCTTTACTGCAGGTGGATTTCACAGCCTCTGGACTCATACTGTCAGAAACAGGTATAAAATTGCCTTAACCTCTTCACTTCTGAAACACAGAGGATGAACAGACTAAAAGAGCTCTCACTAATTTGGTAAGCCTAGTTCCTATATAAATATGCCTTTAAGTTAAATGTTTCACGTTGAAAGCTGTATGCAGATCAGAACAATCATCATCAAATCAGCATGCCACACTTACAGTTTACATTCAAATACATAACACCCAGATTATCTTTGATTTTGAGATTTTTTTTAATCATGCAATCAGCTGCCACTTTAAATATTGTTGTCAGCTAATGACTTGTATAAAAATCCTCTTATTCTTTCTTCAGCATCCTTGTTTTGAATCAGCAAGGACAGACAAAACTGAAGAACAAAACATGAACATGAATTTTGTGTCCTCAATTAGGGAACACACAGTACAAAACTGAAAGAGACTCTAGAACAGCATAAATATTGGAGGGCAAACTCCTTTGCACACCTTAATAAATCAAAAATAGATTAAATATACAGAATGTTCAAGAGAATTTTATTTATCCACTGAAAACTGTGTGTTTGAATGAAAGGTTAGGTGCTTCAACACCATTTCTGTAAAATGTTTTGTTTTTTTCTTAGCCAACTTAGAGGAATCCTGACTTCGATTGCTTTCCACCAGATGAGGTTCTGACACGTTATGTATAATCATCTATTAATTTATCAAATTAATTAGTCTTTTTAAATAAAATGCAAAAATGTAGTCAGGAAAATATGTGAAAGCAACCAAATTTATCTAACTAAAATGTGTTAGCAGAGGGACCCAGTGTCATCTGTGACCAGAAACATGGGTGATACTTTGTTGTTGTTGTTGTGTATTTAAATGTGAAAAAAAATTCTTACTGTGAAAAAGAATGTCCTCAAAATAAAAAAAATAATTAGGAAAATCACAGCTTTTGTCCTCATGCCTAGGAAAGTGCTGCCTTTAAGAATCTGAAGCACTAAGCAGTGTAAAAGTTTAGGAAATTCAAAATCTCCATTAATGCTATCATTTTATCATTTCTCTCCAGATAAAAAATCATGATTGTCCTCTTAGTGGGCCTCGAAGTTTCCATTTGTGTTTTACTAATTTGAATCTGATTCTGTTCTCTTGTGATTTCATGCTCTGACTGCCAATCTCTTACAAAAATGCTTTGACTAATTTGATGTTTCAGTACCAGACTCTTGCCAATTAGTCTGGTCTAATTAGTACTTTCTAACTGCCTAATCAAGACAAGGTCGGTGCCTTTTTTTGTGTTGAACTGCTTGATTTTAAGCCTTGTACAGAGGGTAAAATCATCTTCAGCCAGCTCTAGTACCTGGTAAAATGATACATTTTCCTTAGTGAAAGTAGACACCCAAGCTAACAGCTCTCTCTTAGACCGTCTTTATCAGCTAGCATGCATTTGTCTTGGGGCACAGGGAGATGTGATATAGAAAATGTGTGTCACATAACTCACTGCCAAGTCCTGGAGAGTACAAGTCACTATCATTTGTATCAGGGAGAGAGCTGGTTGAGATGAGCCTCAAGCACACTTTGTCTTCTGATCTCCAGGTAGGATCCAGAAGGCACTCCATTACCACTAGGATTTTATGGAGGTAGCTAAGATGTACTTGTGTTGGTGAGAGCAAGCTGCCTCTTTTGCAGTGAACCCCAAAGCATTGTTGTGCCTCTCTGCTAGGGGCACACATCTTTGCACTTCAGATCTGGTCTCTCATATCCAAGAGCAGATGGCTGCTCCTGTTCTGCCAGTAAGGCAGTGCTCTCCGCTTGAAATGCCACGACAGAGCAGCTCAGTCCTACTGCTAAACTCCAAAATGGAAGGAGGAGAAGCAGCACAACGGTCATACTTCTGCACTGGTTCTGCTAAATGGGGAGACAAAGTGAACATCTCAATATTGTATCTTCCTTACTCTGGGGGAGCGAACCCAATGCAGGGAGAATTGCAAGTCTTTTTGCATGAAGGGACTTGCCAGACTCTGAGGAAGGAGAACTGTGTGAGTCTGACTCTCCTTTGCACAGCAAGTCTGGGCTTCTTCTCCCACTGTCGTAAGTTCCTCACTTTGTGAGGATTTCTGTGCCCATCGATAGCAAGCTGAAACTCAGCTGAGAGACACCCAGGGAAGGTATGTCTGATAGATTGGTTGCAACTTAATAAATTGCCAAGCATGTTTGCCTGTCAATAGGGAAAAGACAGAGCCATTTAAATGGTTGAAGACCTCTGTCTGCAGATGTTCTTCTTTCTTTTAAAAACATCCCACTATCTCTGAGAACAGGTTGAATTTAATTAACAATAGAGATGAGTTGCCCACAGAAGCAAGATTGGTTTTGTTTCTTCTGTTTCTCAGCTACTTTACTGAATTTCCTGGCACGGCTAGCACACTACTTGTGCTCCCTGCATGCATGAACATTTTCTGAAACGCCTACAACACTTGTTTTTTCAGTTCCTCATCCCAACTTTTCCTGATGTTTCCTCAGATCCTTCCTGTGCTGGCATGTTTGGAAGTATCTTCCAGCCCTGATTGTGTCCTGGCTCATTCAAACACTACATCTAGCAAGCTTCCTACTTCTAGCTGGTTCCACTTGCTGGATTCTCCTGTGAGTCAGAGGTCTCCTGGAGATGTAGCAAAGTGACAGGTCTACTCTTGGTCAGCAACCTTCTCTCTCTTTACTTGCTGAAAATCAGTACTGATGGTACCAATATAGTAGGATTTGTTTGTACCTTGAGTGCAGTGGTATGAGCTATGACTTCAATACAGCAGGGAATTTGAGAAAAAATTTCCATCAGTGTGGCAATGTTTGATTCAAATATGGATAGAAGCCACTGACATATTGTTTGTAAGCGGTCTTCCTCAAGAGTCAGCACTGATCAAAAATGCAAATCAGATGCTTCAAAGCAGAGACAAGGAAAGGATGGATCTTTTTGCCTGGTTTTGTGACAAAACTCTGTATGTCCACCGAGTGAACTGAATGTTGCTGTACCAACATACACCCTACTCTTTTCTGCTGAGAGGCATAGGTCTTTAACCAATCTGACTGTTGGTTCAGGGCTGTGAAAATGAAGCCACCCTGATTCTATGACCAAAGATTTCTGTCTGGTAATGTTGTATCAAGCCAGTATTTTTTCACTCTTTTTTGGCTTTTCCTGCAGAGGTCTCTGTTGAGTGGTAGAGGAAGGATATGTGCTATTTCTGCTGCTGCTGCCGCCAAGTAAAGCACTGAATAAATGTCAAAATATTTGCATCCTAGATAAGATGCCCATCCTTATTTTTTCCTGTAGGGCATAATCTTCTTTATTCCAGACAGGTTCTCTTACTCCATCAAGATCAACCTGGCCTACTTAAATATAAACTTTTGTTTGCCTAGCTAGATGCTAGTATCTTTTTATTTTAAAATCGAATTAGAAAACCTGTGAACATCTAGGCAGAGTGAATATTGCAGAATCTGATTCTCTTCTTCTCCTCTCTTGTATGCTTACAAGAGAGGTCCTTTACAAAGCAGGCTTGACCTTCGCCAGTCTGATCTCAAATCATTTGTAGCCACACAGGCAAATGATCACCCAAGTTACAGCCAAAACAGTCTGTCTTTTAGCAAGAAATTCCAAAACTGCTTTAATCCTGAAAGAATGTTGCCTTTCCCCAGATATGATCAATCCACCCTCTGTTAATTGTTAAATGTAAGCATGGCTGTTGTTGTACTCTGAATCATTTCTTTATTTTCATTATTTTGTTGTTTGTACTAATGCAGCTTAACTGGATCCTGTGGAATTGCTTTGGTTTCTATGCAAATACCTGTCATCTTTATGTCTCAATCAATCTAATTGGAAGGAGTATGTAAAAAAATAAAATAAAACTGTCCTTTTTCTGACAAGCAGATGTTACATTTCAGCTAATGTTCTTTGGCATCTAAATGTTATAAAAATGATCAAAGAGTTGGTGAAATATTAAGTAGCTACTTTCATTACCTCAAGGACAAACTCAATTAAGCTTTAGTGAGTCACTGGACTAAGTTATGCTACCTGTTATGCAGTTTAGTGTTTACCAGTTACTATTCAATCAGATACCTGTATGAGAGGCAGCCTGAAAACTGTAAAAGGATTGCTGGTTGAAATGAATGCGAGCATGACATCATGCGACAATTTTCATTGGACTCTCTGCCAGAAGAGGAGAAAGATGAAACAAGACCAACTGACAAAATAAGCTAAGACTGGGGATTTAGATTTATGGTAAAGCAAATCAAGTGTAGGTGGGATGTGATGAATTCTGCAATTTTTCAGCATTAGGAGAAGGAATCAGAAGAATCTCCTTCGACAGGATTTACATGATGTCTATTTGTGCAAATTGACCTTGTGATCCAAAAGCCATTAATTTGATAGCACAGAACATGATCGCCACCCTGTGGTTGCTGGTAGAATTAGGCTAACGTAATGTGTTCCCTAATTAAAAAGTAATTAATCCTTCCTGCTGTCTGCAGCAAAGGTTTTTGCAAGCACTTTTTGGAATCAGCTGGGAGCTCGGAGGGGATGGAACAATTCTGGTTGCTCCCTTGGGCATGGGGATTGAGAACTGAAGCTCTAGTGTGACTGGAGAGAGAGGTTTTATTTTGGAGATGTTTAGCTTCCAAAAATGAGTCTTAGCTCTGTGTGTGAGATATATATGTTACACATTTCTCATTTGTCAGAATTTGACTTGATTTTCACAGAGTGATAAAAGGCATGATCAAAAGAAAAGCCATATGGGAAAAGTGTATTTTTCTGTAACTCTACAGTACAAATCACCCAAATATTTTTCTGAATTATCCCATGAAAAAATCAGCCTGGTATATATGCCTAGACAGGACCATCCACAATACTAGTCGTACTTTAATAAGAAAATAACCTTACACTTCCTTAGCAGTTTTCTGAGAGAAAGCCCTGCCTCTCAAAGGTAGTTTTGTGCAGGAGGCTATCTTTATGTAGGCTGCTTTGGCTGAAAATAAGAAGATAGAGAATATTAAATCCCCTACTCTTAAGCCATCTTCTATGAGCATCTTCTTATCTTAAAACTTCAGATCAGTTTAACAAAATTAAAAGCAGCATAATATAAAAGCCTATAGTGGGAAGTGTCAGGTAATGTTTTTAATATGCCTAGCTGCCTATACTGTCAATATTTTTGTGAATGCCTAGTGTTCATGAAAGCTGGCCACTATTATAGGCTAATAAAGCCAGGTACAGTGCAGCCAGGTGCAGAAGAAACCTTCCACAGAGCAGTAGTGTCTTAGACTTCTTCATGGATAGCATGAGCTCCGTGTGAGAGAGTTGGGCTCTGGGGATGGGGACAGTCACCTGGACCTGTAATCCAATATGCAGGAAATTTCTGTAGCTTGGACCTCAGCTTTGGCAAAGAAGAAATTTTGTGAAGCATACAGTGAGCTATGGTTGATGTTGCTTTGTTGGTTTTCTGCATCTTTGTGTTGGATGACAAATCTCTCAGAGGAGCTGGAGCTGCTCTCTTCTCAGAATACCTCCACGGTGCCATACTGTTTCTAAGCTCTTCAGAGAGAAGATCCAAGGGTGACTGGCACAAACTTTAGTCACCCTTAATTTAATTCAATTGAGAACTTAAAGCCCTGAAAAGTTAAGTGAATTCATTTAACCCACAGCACTCTTAACCTTCATCACAAATTAAACAATATGGATTTGCTCAACTTATGGTGGGAGCTTATGCTGACATTTTTCTTTTACCAAATGCTTTTCCATCACACTGAGATCCTGTAAAGGACAGGAATAAATACAACCAGTCACCTCAAAATCAAGATTGGAGGTGAAGAAATATAACTGCAGCACAGTGTTACCATAGTAACAAAAGCTCTAAAGTGATCTAATCTACTGTTAAATTCCAGCTCAGAGATGAACAAAATCAACATAACAGAATAAATGTTACATTAAAAAAAAAAAAAAGCTAGAATTTTTTGAAAGTGTTCTTATATCTATGTCCTAAAATATAACATAAAAACCATTTTCAAAAAGAGAGGGAATTTTTACGTACCTGAGTTATACAATTATCATATTTGTTTCTGATTTGGGCTCTAATTAATATCCTGTGATGTTAGCTGTCAGGTGACCATTTAACACACCGCCTGAGCTTTCTACTGTCACTGCAGTTGTGCAGATGGAAAATGGAAATAGTACATACACTATATATCCTAGATTTTTCAAGCCATTAAAGTCTCGTGCCCCAAGGTGTTCCAGGATCTAAATGAGTTCAAACACTGAATCTCGTCTAAAAATTTGTTTAGACCAGGAGGAGCTTCCAAAGAGGCTTGCATTGCAAGGCAGAGCTGTTTTCAGCGTGTTTATCTTCCCGCTGAATGTTGATGTTAATAAATATTTTCATTTTGTTTTAAAAAGAAAACAAATCTTTAAAAATTCCTGTGAAGTTCATTCACCCAAAATTGTTAGTATTGAGAAAAATTTAAGTCCTGAAATATGGAAGTTACTTGCATCATTTCATGGCATGTTGCTCTGAGCATTAACACCATGCCTTACCTGAAAAGGCAGGAAGTACCAATTTTATTTTGAGTTTTAATACTCTTAAGGATGTTGGAGCTTCAGCTCTCATCTAAGATTAGCTGTGATTTTCATTTGTGGGAAGGGAGGCTGGGGTTTGTTTGTTAAGCAGTTTCTGCTTGTGCCACAAGTTTGAGATTTTAACTGCCTGCTATTTAAGCATTTCTAAAGTAGATAAAATGAGAAATTTGCTTTACTAGTCTAGCTGAGTTTGATATAATTTTGACATATATGTAATAATGTAAAATTAAAAATAAAATATCTGAACTAGCACCAATGCATTTGAAATAATTGCTAAAGGAATTCAATAACAGACATTCTAAAATGATCAAAATAAAGAAAATATATTTTAGTGACAGAGTTTGACTAAAAAAAAACAATTCACTCTGAATCTAAGCATCTGGCATAGGTTTCACAACAAAATGTGTCTTCATGATCAAAGACACCCCAGAATTTCACTCTGCTTCATAGTGAAGTGTGTTTTAAAATAGGTCTTCAGCTGCATTTCATCAGCAAGAAACAGGTGAAAATAGAATTTGCAGAGCATGTCTTTCGTTTTACCTTAGTAGCTTATAAACAGCGTGTGAACAGCATGCTTTGGACTTAAGTTTTCCTTTTCCAATGGGAGGAGATGTGCTCTTAGAAAATGACAACTCATTTGCATGCAATTTACACACTGCATTTTTTCAGGAATACATTTGACTTTTTGCACTTTTCTCTGGTAGTTGCATTTCATTTTCTCAGTGCAGAATGGAAGCATTAAGATCAAATTTTAAAAGACATATCCTACATTCTTTGCATAAATAAACTTAAAAGTGCTATTTGTGAAGCAGAGGCCCCTCTTTCTAGCTCTCTCTTGCACACTGTGTAAAATATAATCATTTTTTCTGATATCAAGCCATTTATCTGTTTCTTTCTCCTTTAGTCCATACTGAACACTGTGGTATCTTCCATAAAGTTTTTGCCTCATTATTGAATGATAGTGAAAGTAGAGCTATTTCTGAGGCAATAATTCTTGCTTTTATAATCTATTCTCCTTCATACTGATTGCTTGAATTTGAAACTCTCATGACATTTTGCAGGCAACAGAAACCAGAGCAAGAATGTGTTTCTTTTTGCCAGTGTATTCTTATAAAACCAGGCAGAGCTGCTTACAGATTTGGAGCCGTCAGTGTAGCCAGGTTCAGGTAAATGAGGAAAAAGAGCAATTTCCATTAAGAATGGAGTTGAAGCTTCCTTCAATTGTTTTACAGGTATCCTTTGTTTTTTCAGTTCAATTTGTCCTCATTCTGTTTGAGCCTTCACTGAACTTGAATGGATGAAGTTCTGTGGGGAGAAAAAAATACCATCATTCTCCTCTCTTGAACTAGTCACTAAACCAAGTGCAGTACAGTCTCCAAAGGCACTAGGATAACTAAAGAATCTCTGCCCCACCGTGTACGTTAGGATGAGTTACATTGTAGTAGATATTTTTTGGGTCCTGTTGGACCTTCAGGGTTTCTTCACATTAATGTAGTCAAGTAAATACTGCAAAATTACATATATTAAAACACAGGAAGAGGTTTAAACTTATGATTCATTTTTTTCAGGCGTATCTTCTTAACAGGGTTAAGAAACTTGTTCTGTGTAGAAGACACCAAAGGATACAAAAGAATATTTATTATTTTTCTTTTCATACTTTATATGTGTATTATGAGTAGCTTCAGGCAAATAGAACAACATGCAGAGAATCTTATAGGTGAGTACCACTTTGACATCTTCTTTTTTGTCAAAATGATTTACTATTTTAGTCAGATTTATAGGTTAAAGTCAGGTTTCAATCCCTATACTTCTTGGATTGTTCAATCATAAACTGGGCAGTTTATAATTTAGTTTTTTATAATTGCAGAAGGAAAGACCTAAGTGAGAGCAAAGTGCTTTAGGCCTATTATATAGGAAACAGGTGTTTTACGATGCCATGATAGGATGAGAATGTGAGAGATTTCAGTTTGCAAGTCCTCTCCAAACACTGAACAGTTTTGAGCAGATTTTTGTAATCTTGAGAGATGGCCCATTAAAAACTCCTCGTTTTTAGGGGACCTTTATCCTGGAGGCTGTATCCAGCTGCCAGAGCTTACTCAGGCAAATTCAGACTTAGCATAAGAAGGTGCAACTTCTCAGAAGTATGAGGCCTAAATACAATAGAGAATACATCAGAACACAGATGAAAGTAACGAAGAACAGTGTTCTATTTTATACATCCAGAGTACAAAATTAATGAGATACAGAAGTCTAAATACAGAGAAGACAAAACAAAGCAATGTTAGTAAAAAGAAAAAAAGATCCAAAGCTCTCCTTTTAGAGGTGGGGTGCCTAGAAAGGCATGCGGTGTTCAAGCTGTGAGAACACCATGGGTTTATGAAGAGTTGTTATATAAATTTATAAAATGTTGTTTTTACTGTTCTTTTCATACTTTTAAAATTATTCCTACCATTCTGTTTTTCTTGCTCACTCTTGGCCTTGAGCCACGAACTAATGTTTTCAAAGAACTACCCGTAATGACTCCAAGATCTTTCCTGAATGTTGAGAGATAATTTAGAGTACATCAATAAATACATACATTTAAACAGTTTTTTTTTCCAAAATGCTACGCTTTAAATTTTATCTGACATTGATGGATAATCGCATCATTCAGTATTGTGAGAACATTCTGCTACTTGTCGCAGTTAGATTTCATTTTTAGTACCCTGAATGATTTTGAAGCATGGAGATACTTTGTCACCTCACTATTCATTCCTTTCCTGAGCTTTAAATGTATTGAAGAGGATCCATATGGGCCTACAGTTTAAATTTCCTATGTTATGAAAAATGACTATTTATTCTTATACTTTACATTCTACCTTTCAATAAGTAATTTCTCCTGTAAAGGAATGACTTTGTAGTTTCATTGAGTTCAATTTTTTTAAGAGCCTTTGGTAAGAAACCTTGTCAAAACCTTATTGGAATTCCAAGTACAGAAGATCAATTGAAATGGCCTCATCCCTATTTATAATCTCTTTCAGAGAGCCTGAATACCCTCACGAGACATGATTTTGTGTCTTGGCTTTTCTGTGTTATATTTATTTGTCTGTCTGCTACTTCTTTATTACAGTTTTTATCAATACACTCTAAGAGTCGTTCTCAAGATGGGCAATATTTGCCTGAAACATCATCATCAGGAGCTAAGAGAACTGAGGCCCTGACAGAAAGAACACATGGACAATGACTTGGAGAGAGGCCTGAGGAGAAGCATTGTGTTGCACTGGTTTCCCCGATCCGGGGGTCTACTGCTTACAATGGCTGTTGTATGGACTTCGCCTGCTGCCTCAGCCAAACTAGCCCCCGCCTCCTAAAAGGGATTGTTGTGCAGGTCTTTTCGACCCAGGGACAATAGCTGCCGTCCAGAAGATGGGTTCTCACCTGCAGCCTCAGTCACAGCTTATCCCCCAACTCCTGCCTCAGACAAAGGCCAACGAAGAAGAGCATGCCCAGAAGCTCACCAAGGGTCCTGAGGTCACCCAGTGGACCAGAGAGAGACCCCTGAATGAAGGTCACGCAAGCGCAGACGGGTCCTGGCAAGAGATGCAAGGACTTTCCTAGCCTGCGCAGTTTAAGCCTGGGTTGCGAAACAAAGGCAGAGTCTGGCCTCAAACAATGGGAGCAAGGGAGGGGTGAAGAAGCATAAGAGATGACTCCCAAGTGGACACTGTTGAGATCTCCCCACCAAAGGATCATAGATCATGACAGAGGACCGGCAGGACGCTGTTTGGGACCTGGGACCATAGGGACGCCTTTGGACTCGTGGTGGTAACCAACCCTCTTTCACCCTTTTCTTTTTTTTCCCCTTTTTCTCTACTTTCTCTATCATGTGCCACTTTACAGACAAAATAATAAAGTAACACTGTTTGATTGAATTATAACCCCTTGGCATTTTGGTTGCCTTAATTTTGCACTTCGAGATCAAGGTAAACGAACCATCACAAGTCTATCACCGAATGGACCGTGACATACACTTAGTCAGATTTGCTGGTCTGAACTTTCCCCACTTTTACTTTAGTCCCTTAAAGAGCAACTCAGATGTCTGTGTGTCTCTATGGAAGCCTGCTTAAGTGAGGAGTACTTTCATGTGTGATTTCTTTCAGGACTGTCACTGGAATATTACCACTTACTCTTCTCATCTTAAACCTTCTTTATTTGCATTTTGGTTTGAGGTAATCACTCTGACTTTTCTCCTGTAAAGAAATTATGTGCCACCTCTCTTAATTATTTCTTAACAAACACTGAAATAGTTTATTTCAGTTCTCTGATAAGGCATAATCTTTTTTCCCTGTTGTTGCTAATTGCTCTTTGGCAGACACACCACTATTCATATATTCTCTTGGAAAAAACAAAACCAAAAACAAACAAACAAAAAAAACCCCACAAAACTGAAAAAAAACTAAAAAAAACCCTGCTTTTTGTAGTTTGATCTTTAAAATCTTTTTTTACTATCCATATTATGATCTTCTTCATTTTCATCATTTTCTTCAGCTGAATATAGCTTCCAGTTCTTAATTTGCTGAATTTGGAAGCATGGACGTCGCTTCCAATGTGATTTGTCATCCTCCTTCTCTTCCTTCACAAGAAAAAATGAAATGGTTAACAATATTGACATGTGAATTATCTCCTCAAGACACTCGAATCAATCCTGCGCTGAGGGATTTCAGCTCCTCGGCTGCTCTCTGGAGACTTGATGAAACGTGAGGATAAATGAAGACACAGCAGCATGGGTTTCAGTACACTGCTAATGCCTTGCTGGCTGCAACCCGTGCTGCTGTATCTACGGTGGTGGAGCTACTGGAGGTGGGTAGATTGAAATGTGCTGCTTCCCACCTGCCTGCAGTGCAGGCATTGCTCAGCATTACCTACAACAGAACTTTTTTATTAATAGGCCCAGTGCTGCTACTGACACCAGTGAAACTTCTTGCAAAGAAAATACCTCTTTAAAAGGAGATTCTGCAAACTTGTTTACCATCTTGGAAATGATTAAGGGGAAAACTGTAGGCACACTCTGACTGTACAGATGGTTTGTACTTCAGTTTTGAGAAGGTGAGACCCTATGAATATCTTGGTCAGAGTGTGCAAGAGTAGTGACGAGTGACGGGGGCTGAAAGGAGGAAAGGTAATGGAGATTTTGTTGGTAGGAAGCAGACTTGAGTTTAGACCCACAACCAGTTAATGGAAAAAAAAGTTAGAAAAAAACAAAGAAAAACCAAAACAAAACAAAAAGCAAACCACACACACACAAAAAACCCAAACCAAACCAAACCAAACCAACACACAACCCCCCAAAACAAACAAACAAAACAAACAAACAAACAAACAAGCTACCAAAGATTTCACCCCAAACCACATTTCATCAAGAAAATATTTAAGGCTAGGGCTAATATCAAGAATCTCTGAATGGATTGCTCTCCGTGCATGCATTTAAGGTTTCCTTTGCCTGCTGTAAGAGTTAACAACTGCTTTTCAGACAGTATATTCTGGTGAATGTCCTAACATCTTTCTGATGAGGTACCCTGCCAAGTCAGCCCAAGTCTGGAATGTATGAGCCATGTTTTTAACTCACAACATTTAAAAAACAGGTTTAAACTTCAGTTTCGTATACTAAATATAGCAACTATATCTGCATAGAGAAATATTCCTAAGGTTCAATAAACACACATATTGTTAAGCTGTGAAGAAATGTATAGGGTATTTTTAATGCAAACTAAACTTTGAGGGGAAAAAAAACCACCTTTCCATGAAGATGTCTGCTTCCAGAATCTTGCTATGCTGAACAAGGCTTTTTGGGAACCAGTTTTGTAAAGCTTGTAATAACATAAGGTGTGACCGAATTAGGACTACTTGCTAATGAAATCATATATAACTGCCATGATGCTAAATAAGTGTAGTATCTGAGATTTCAAGATCTTTTTCTGTGAAAATACTAAATATTTAATGACTGTGGATTTGGAATTTTCTAAGCCCATCGCAAGAAGAGCCAGAGGCCACAAATGCATTGCAAAGAGCAAGTTTTATTTTAGTTACCTCTCTACTGGGGGATCTCCGAAGTAGCACCTGAGCTCCCAGGCAGAGGTGACACAGGTGGGGATGCAGGCGCTGGTCAGTTCAGCCCTGCTGGAAGATCACCAGGCCTGCTGAACTTCTTTCTCACAACAAAGCAGGAATCTCAGACATAGTGATAAGGTGCCTAGGGTTTCTCACAGACCTATGTTATCTAACACAGAGGTTCTACTCATCAAGCACACAAGGTCAGTAAAACAATTAGTGTGATGTATGTGCTTTTTCTACAGACAGGTGCAAGTCACTTGAGCATATTTACATTTAACTAACCTCCTCGCCAAATCTTCCACTGTATTCCCATACAGTTTAACTTGTTCTTTCTGTCTGACACTCATATCAATCTCTTTTAAAATAGTTAAACAATCCTTAATAAGTAAGGTTTCTGTAGCCTTGGTTTTGCATTGGTGTTGATACCTTTCCACTTTATACTAGTGATATTTGTTAGGGTATGTATCAGTCTTTACCAGTTCAACCTATTCACTTTAGTTTCACTTTCATGGGAAAGGCTATTAGAGTTGGAAGAAATCTCTAATAGGTTATTTAATCTCCTTTCAACTGTAATAAAAGTAATTTCCCTACTGCAGACCATCTCTAATCCATGGATATTCCAGTCTAGGAAATTATTACCAGGATATTACTACTATGCATGATACCTTATTCCTAATGCTATGTGTTGCTGTGATTATTTCACTGTTATCTTTTCATGAATGTGATGACAAAGTGATTATGGATTCTTATAGATCTGGTTTTACATTTTCTTCTGAACAAGCAGGGTGTCATTTAATATTTTCTATTTCTGCTTTTTTCCACCCAGTTCAAGTGTAGTTTTTGGACTGAAATACTCGTCTGTGCTTGTTGTTGACCTTGAAGATAACTTTTGTTCCTTGTAAGCTATTGTATCCTACTTGCATCTTCAAAATTTGGTCCACCTATTCGCAAAACGCATTCTTTTCTCATAGTAAGGCCATACATCAAGTATGGAGTAAGGGAGGGGAGATTATTCCTACTTTGATTGAATATTCTTTTCAAACGTCTTTCCTTTAAACTCCATTTCTGCAGATCTCTCACATATTTATAAACAATAATCAAATATGGCTTTGAAAGATAGAAGATTCTCTCAAAACTTTGAAATACTTTCCTTTTATATCATGGTATTTGGAACAGCTACTGCTTGTGTTTTACTCAGCCAGGATTTTTCTCAGGTCTGAAAGGCAGAACTTTGATAGTCTTCTTTTGCTACATCTAAAGTAGCTCTCTGCCTGTGCACCAGTAGATCAGTAGAAGTATATCACTGTTGAGAACTGTGATATAAATGTCAGAGCAAAATTTGTACTAAAAGCTAGTATAAAAGGTACTGGAGCTGTAGCAAATTTCCATCGATTTGTATTCATAATCTACCATTGTGCATAATTAAGCTGTTAACCTGTCAGCTTAATATGAAATATTTTTAGCTATTTGCTTCTTGTCCCTTATTCATAAAAGAAATAATACAAGTAATGATTTAAAGGCCTGTCTTAAGATGATACCACAGCAATGTTTCTAGTACTGTGCCCTTTTACATAAAGTTAACAGGCAATTTTGTGAATCTGGAGTTCTCTACAATTAACTTAATCATAACACCAAAAAGTGTAGGATTCAACCCCATTCAGGGAAAGAAAATCAAACAGGTTATGCTTACACTTTTTGCCTTATTAAGAATACAGAGAAGGCTGTTTGCACTTCTTTTTTTTGTCAAATAAGACAAAATATGTGCTTAATGTTGAAATCAAGTAGTTTTCAGCGCATTTGCATAAAACAGAACAAGCATTATGTATTTCGGAGATCTTAATCTTAGTGCTGGACTGAAAAGCAGCCCATGGGAATGTAACCAAGGCTGGCAAGTGCCTCTTTGGGCTTGACAGTTTCTCATCTCAGAGAGAAGGTCCAAACAACTTCCAGTGTTTCTCCTCTGGCTGTAAACTGTGGGGTTGGTTAGTATGCTGCAGCTGTGCAGATTTTCATTTCTGATAAAACTTAGCCTGAGAGGTATTTGCTGATGATTGTCAACAATCAAATGAATTATAGATGATGTTGGTAAACAAAATGCTGCCTTGATGAATGATGAGTTGGCTATACTATGACATGACTGCTAAGTCATTCAAAGCACTGATTAAACCCATTACAGTAAAATAATCACCATCCATTACCTTTAATGTCGTGATCTGACAATCTAGTTAAGGCAGCTGATGGTGTCAGCAAAATGATTTGTTGGTCTTATGTCCAATGACAATAAATCACTTCAATAAATCAATGAACAGTAGCAATAAAACAATATATTTTCATTTTTCTTGACATTCAATTACAGAGTGTGTATAAGGACTTATTCTTAAACACTCAGTGATACAACAGGATTCAGCATCCAGCAACGAATACAGAGAGTTGTTGAGATCTTGTTCTGTCCAATCATGTTTTTTCCTTCATTTTATTTTCTGCTGCATCTGCTGTTGTGAAACATTACTTGTCTTACAGAGACAGATTCATTCTCAGGTATCAAAGCTAGAATCTTTATATTGTTTTTCACTACATCTGGAGAAGTTTCTTCTTCTAAATAAGACTCTATAGATGTTGTAATTTTTTCAAAATTTCAAGGATAATGGTAATATTCCTGTTTTTCCCCTTGCTCATAATGTCTGTAGCCTAATAATCTATTTGCTTTGCAGGTTAAACAAAAAGTGAACTTCAGCATTCAGCCAGAACTGAGTTCAGGCTCCTGTACTGCTCACAAATGAGCAGTCGATGACACTGCTAAAACCCAGCTCAGCTGGCAGCCATCACCTTCTCTCTGTTTTGATGTCATCAGGGCTTTGGTGAATGCCAGTCTTGGCAGGCAAACAAAGAGTTTTGGGAGCATTGGATTTTATTTTAAAAGTACATCTCTATCTACCTGTTTCTCTCTCACTTTGGATATGTTCATTTTTGTGTGTTGTCAAATTTTGGGCATGCAGTGAATTACCTGTCCCAGGAAGTCAATTAAATGCTCCTTGGAAATTATGAAAGGCAAGACACTTCCCGAACACAGTGACTAGCAGGATTCTGCAGAGATCCATCTGAGGGCCATCACTCTTCAATGTCTTCATAAATGACTGGGACATAGGACTTGAGAGAATACTAAGATCACCAATGACACAAAATTAGGAGGAGCTGTTGACACTCTCGAGGGCAGAGAGGCCCTGCAGAGGGATCTGGGCAAATTGGAGAACTGGGCAATCACCAGCTGCATGAAGTTCAACAAGGGCAAGTGCTGGATTTTGCAGCTGGGACATGGCAACCCTGGCTGTACATACAGACCTGGGGGACGAGATGCTGGAAAGCAGCTCCATACAGAGGGATCTGGCGGTTCTGGTCGACGGCAAGTCGAACATGATCTAACAGTGTCCCTGGCAGCCAAGAGGGCCAACTGTGGATACATCGAGCACAGCATTGCCAGCTGGGCGAGGAAGGTGATTGTCCTGCTCTGCTCTGCACTGGTGCGGCCTCACCTGGAGCACTGTGTGCAGTTCTGGGAGCCACAGAATAAAAAGGATATAAAGCTACTGGAGAGTGCCCAGAAGAGGGCTGTGAAGTTGGTGAAGGGTTTGGAGAGGAAACTGTATGGTGAGCAGCTAAAGTCAGTTGGTTTGTTCAGCCCGGAGAAGAGGAGACTGAGGGGAAACCTCATCGTGGTCTACAGCTTCCTCACAAAGGAAGGAAGAGGAGGGGCAGTCACTGATCTCTTCTCTCTATTGACCAATGATAGGACCCAAGGGAACAGAAGGAAGATGTGCCAGGGGAGGTTTAGGTTGGACATGAGGAAAAGGTTCTTCACCCAGAGGGTGGTGGAGCACTGGAACAGGCTCCCCAGGGAGGTGTCACGGCCCCAAGCCTGACAGTGTTCAAGAAGAGACTGGACAACACCCTCAGACACATGGTGTGAACTGTGGGGTTGTGCAATGCATGGACAGGAGTTGGACTCGATGATCCTTGTGGGTCCCTTCCAACTCAGGACATTCTATGATTCTATGACTCGAAATTGTAATGCATTTTTATTAGGTAAGGCTTTATGCTTTCTATCTAAAGATTGACAAGACTAAATCTTTTTTTTTCTTTTTGACTAAAGAAAAAGTTTAGAGTACTAAAACATTTTTCTCTGAATTCCTTCCTCTGCCCCACTAATGCACATGCACTCCACCAGACTCTTAAAATACCCCAAAGAATTCACAAGGCAAAATTTTTTAACATACTTCAGGTGACATATTACCCAGGTGGGTAATAAGAAGATAGAGCTGAAAAACAGATGGCTGTGGACCCTCTGCACTGAGTCCTCTTGCCATTCATGTGTCCTGACTCTCCACTTGGCTGGACTAGATAAGTACGTGTCACACTTGTGTTGTAGGAAGTTAGCTATCAGCAGAAACCGGTCTTTTCTATGTATGTGGAAAGAGAAGAAGGATCTGTGTTTTGTTGTGTTTTTTTTTAATTCCCAGTATAGTCTTAGAGGTTGTAAGGATGGGCTCTGGTTGAGGAAGCAGGTAATACATCTGCATTGACTAATGCTTTGAAATATAGCTTAAGTTAGTTCAACCTATGGGGCCTTGCCTGTAGTGGTTATGTTAAGCAAAATAAGAAATTCTAAATATATACATCAACTATTACATTGATAATTTTTCTTTCACTGATGTAAGTTTCGAAATCATGGCCTTTCTGCACCACTAACTTGGAGAGGTCACCCAGTTGGGGACATGGGGTTGCAGGGCTTCCCAGTGTCAGCTCCTGTGCAGTACACCAAGCTGCCTTGAAAATAAGATTACGTTTTTGCTTCTGGACCCAGCTCAGTCCAAGGTAGCAATTTAAGATGGAACCTATTTCCTTGAGCACTTGCATGCTGAAGACAGAAAGATTGTCATTGCGATGAAACTTTTTCGATGTGGCTATATCGCGTGGCATATGAAAGATTTTCTCATTTCTTTCTAAAAGCAGATCTGTCAGTAGAGAATGATTGGTCTCACTGGACATATGGGCAGTTGGAACTAGACAAGCAGAATGTCGCTAAGGGATAGTAAAAATGAAATGTTTGACTATAAATTTTTTTATGTCATATTTAGATTAGAATATAGAAAATGCAAGTACTCTATATGAGTTATGTAGCACACACCAGAACATGTCAAGGAATACTCGTTTATTTTGATGAAAGTGTGGTGTAGCAAAGACCCTGCAATGACTTTGCAGATGACGTAAGTTGTTGATACTTATTCCAAAAGCAGTATCTGCAGCAAACACTTCTGAAGGGATGGCTTCCAGAACATTGTGGGATATATGCTGTGTAAGGGTTATTAAAAGATCATCTGAGATAGCCGTCTTCAATTTGGCTCTGGAAAACCTCAGTAATTGCTTAGAAAACAAGCAGTGGAGTAGACTACTATCCTGTATTGAATTGTTTGTCTATGAGATCTGTACAAGCAGTTAAAGTTTGTAAAAGGTAGAATTCACTGAGCTTTTGTGAAAAAGTTGAGATTTCTCAGACTTTTTATTAAATGCAGGGGATTGTGTTATCATCAGTGAGAACAGGTTTCTTTATAATAACAGTGATACATTTAGCTGATTCATACCCTGCCATCCAAACTCTGCACATAAATGCATGTTCAACTTCTTTGCCTTTTCGAGGAACTCCTTGGCACTCTGGTAGCTTGCCTTGCCAAGGCGAGGTGTACCATTTATCACCAGGCATGCTTTCACCTAGAAACTTGCATCTCTGGGCCCTATTTTGGCTGCTTTGTACTTCATCTTAATTTATCAAGTCAGCTTCAAAATGGCCAGAACAGGGCTGGGAGCACAGCCTGAAGGCTGAGCTGCCTTCCCTGCTGGCAGTGGGGTACTTGAGCATCATGGATCAGTTGGTGCTGCTCTCGCTCTGGAGGGAGGGGAACAGGCCCTCCATGGGCCCTCTCTTCCTTTGTCTAAAGCTTGGAATAAAACCTGCAGGAGACCAGGCTCAGGTTTTTCCTCATCCCAGCCTCATCTGAAACACAACACCAATAGCCTGTGGCAAGGTAGTTCATCTTTAAGTCAGGGCCGAAATCAAACAATTCTGCAAATGCCAAGGTGAGCCCTCACCAGAGACTGAGAAATGACATTAGGTTTCCAAGCTCCAGAGCAAAGTTAGGATGTATTTTCATTTTAAGCTGAATCAGTCCGGCTATCTCTGATTCAGCTATGTGGTATTTCAGTTGGTAGAGACGCAGACTATTTAATAGACAGTCTGCCTGTGGGGAACAAGAGCATCTGTAGAGCATTTTTCAGGATGTGCTGTTCCACACCTCGCTAAAACTGCAAAGCACGGTAAAAAATGGGTGATGCACAGTAGATAAACCTTAAAAATAACATTCTTCAGATAATTCTTTATAGAGTCCTAACTCCATCTGAGGAGTACTGTAATACTTTTTTTAATTGAAGCAATAACTTTTTGTACCTTTGATAGGTAAATTATGAGATTTTTGTACTATAGAAGTACTTATGTACTGTACCTTCGGTAAGCATTCATCACTGCATACTGTGTGTGTCTGAGAATATCTACTTGTAAGGATTGTGTGAATGGGATAGAGAGACAAGTTGCTACAAAATTTGCAATCCTACTCTTCATTGTAAAATTTCTAGAGATCAGACTTCAATATTCCTGTTATCATCATCTTAGTTTAACACCATAACATATTGAGTTAAAATGTGTATTTTTATATAGGTATTAACATTTTAAATGGTTTCAAAGTTGCCTATCAAACTTACTTTCTCTATATGTGAGGACATCCTGTTACATGATAGTCTATGGTTCTCCCTCACTCAGAAAAAGTCATCTACAAAATCTGTGCAATTAAATAGTTATGTAAGCTCCATCGAAATCAATATTTATTTCTTGGTAAAACTGTCTCTGCAAGCATATCTTTGCCATGTCTGTAAACTTCTATAGCAACCTTAATAATTGTGTCTGTTTCACTTCAACACTGCTATAGAATTATTGAGGGTGTTCTGATTCATTAGTAGCACAAATATTGCAAGTTGACCCTAAGTTTGCTTCCCAAAGTCCTTATGGTCTTTGTCATGGCTGCAGGAAATGAAAAATGAAAGACTTGAGACCCCACAATTCCTGTCATCCAGGTTGAAAGATATAACAAACCATCATTAGGTATTGCTGCATGTGCCTCAGAGAAGACCAGATAGATTTGGCTTATTAGGGCAACTGCGATTTGAAGGCACGCTCGAAAATGGGGAGGGAGGAGCATGGTGTGGGGGGAGAAGTCACACACAAGCACCATCAGCAGATGGAGAGAGAAGGCCACCACCACCGTCAGAGCAGCAGTATGTGGAGTGACTTGTGACACACCTGTCAGTCAGTGGCACCACAGGGCTCAGGCCAGCAGGAATTCTGGCTACTGAAGCATCCTCTGCTCCTCAGAGGAAGGGCGTCTTCATGGACTAGGGCAGTGACCAGTATAAGGGCAGTGAGGCAGTGAGGGGAGGGGAAGGTGAGACAGGAGGAGTACAAGCACATCCAATTTTTATAATTTTCACAAGTGCTTTTCCTTTGTCTTTGACACCTGCCATAGAGTGCACACAGCACACTGCTAAATAACATCTTGTCACAAAGACCAAAGCAATGATTACATTCTGACTACATTATAAGGGTAATTGTATTTCACACTTGTCTATTAAGGTATAGAAGCAAGTGCATAGAAAATATGATCTTCCAGGAAGAGAATGAGTGGTTCTTTCAATTGTCCTGGTTTTTTAATATCTTACCATTGAAACCACCAGAGTGCCATACTGCAGTCATATAATTTAAAAAAAAAAAAGTTATGAATGTGTTCTGTGTCACTGCTCACCAGCAATTTATCAAACAGATTTTTCTATTTTGTCAGCTCAGCATATGGTGTTCAAAACCTGTTTGGTTTTTTTTTTTTTAAGGGACAAGGTAGAAGAATATTAAGAGCTATTAAAAGCATTTTTCTCATTGCTTTGTTGTTTTAATTAAAAGGAAGAAGTCAGCCACTTTATTTCTTTGTAAGACCACCCCATATGCCAATAATCTCAATTTATGGCTATATTTCTCCCATAAAAGGATTGTATTCAAGACTAGGAATTTGGTATATATTGAGAATATATTTGTATTTGAATTTTGAATTTGTAAATTGCAAAGATTTATGAAAAGTATCAGCAAGATTCAGAGCAAATTAATTAACAAGTGAAAATACAAGGATAAGCAAAGTAATATATGTACATACACATGCCATCTTGCAGAATGTCCTATAGAATAGCTTTTATATTAGATCTGTATCAGAATATCCCTGTTAATGGTTGTGAGAGATCTCTGTGAAGTTTATTACATCCCATTCTTTGTGATGGTCTTGGCAGCTTGTCACCATTGACTTAGACAGGAAAAGGAGGAAGGAGAAGAGGTTACTTTTGGAGTATATGGCAAGTGAGCTCTATGAAAAGCATCCTCCAGCAAATGCAGCTGTATCTCTGCAAGATGCTCCTGGCACACCTGAATTCTGTAGCCATGGTGCTAGGGCAGTGTGACTTAGACATCTCAAACTTGCATTTCTTGCACTACTGCACAGCTTTAAGTTGGGACTTTAAAATCCTCAGTAAGTTAATAAATCAGTGCTGCTGTGATATAGACACACCTTGCTGAGCCATCCCTGCTTCTGGTTGGTCCCTTTTAATTAGGGGGACATTTGTGTGACACATTGGGTAAGCAAGGTTCATGTATCAGAGCCTAGAGCCTGTCTTCACTCTGATTCAGCCCTAAGGAAAACGATTTCTGTGACAGAGCTTGATGAACAGTTGTTACCAGCGTGGATGCACCACGAGGATCTGCTTACAACCTGTGGTTACAGAAAGCATTTCACTGGTGTTAAAAAAAATCCCAAAATAAATGGACTGGAAAAATAGTTCTATCTTTTTATGTCACCTGGGAGAAAAATTTGATGCAGCAGGATTCTCTAGTGGTGGGGGAGATGACAGTTCAGTGGTTCTGTGTTGCCTTGTTATGTAGCTCTGTGGGGGGTGGTGCCTCCTCAGTTGAAAAAGATGTTGCTTTCCACAGCCTAATGAAATAACTCCTCCTTAATGTGCTTACCCAGCACTTTGGGAAAAAGAAATCTCAAATTGAATATATTGTTAGTGTTCTTGAAGTGAAAGGGAATAAAACACTTTGTTCTTGAGATATAGGAGTTTATTTTTTTATATCCTATTTTGCTGTCCCCAGGAAGGGATCTGATTTCTCTATTCTGAAAAAGGTGGTGATTGGTAGAAGGTTCTGTCAATATAGAGAAATGTATCAGAATATTCTCTGTCTTTGCATTGATCAGAAAACCAAAATATTTAGGTTTTCTTTTTTTTTTTCCTAACATCTGATTTTTCAGTGTTTTTTCCCTAAATAATCAGCATGAATTAAAGTTATTATTAATATGCCATTCCCTGCATAACCTTGTCCAGTTGGAACATTTACAAATCTTATAAAACACAGGGGACCATATACCAAATATTTATTTATACTAGGAGTCACATAATTTTATTTTTCATACCACACCAACTTAGGGAGTATCAAACAGTCAAAGCAAAAGGCCTCAAAGTTTAAGCACAAGTCCTCTTCTAATGTATTTTCTTCCAAAGTACCTGAAAAATATTTGCAAACACACACAAGGACAATCAGGCTTGCTTAGGAAAACCAATTGTGTCCAAACCCTGACATGACATGGTTGTGGCTTGGGAACGGCAATACAGATGCAGACCACATATCCAGGAGGTTTGTATGAGAATCCAAACCTTTAGTACCTTACTTTTTAGCGATAATGAATTTCATTAGCACAAAGGAAGCCTGATTATATTCCCCTTCACTCCATCTGATCCGGTTTGTATTTTTGTGATAAAAGACATCTTCAGATAACCACTTAAATGTATTCCTGGCAGGAAAGAAATGTAATGGTTGAGAAAAGTAAAAGAGTTGTGGTTTGGTTTTTTTTTTAATGGTTAACATGTATTATTCTTTATCTGCTTTGTTGTGATGGTTAATGAGACATACCGAGCTCCCAGGAACAGTGCGAGAGTAAATGTGTTTGTCAATGGCATCCTTACTGTTTATGAACCAGGAGAAGTCCTAGGTCTCCTTGCAGAAAAACCCCATGGGTAGTAGGATATCACTATAAATATATATATTTAGGTTATATTGTTGTTTCATATATATTTGAATTCTACATTATGCTAATGCTCAGTCATTGGAGGTCTCTGTGTTCAGCTAGGAATGATAGCTCTTGGAAACTGAATTTTAAAGATGTTTCTGTTATAACTACTATAAACAAATTACTGCATGGTAATGAGAACCACATGTTACACCATGAGGAGGAGTTCAAAGTCACTGCAGAGTGAAATAGGTTTCTGTGAGAGTCTTGGTTTCACATGTTCACTGAAATCTCTCAAGGAAAAAAGGGTGGCATCCAGCATTGCTTTATTGTGATGATGTAATGATTAAGTACAAGAGCCTGCAATTTGGTATGCAAACATGAAATGTGATGTAAAGCCAAAGTTAAAAGGATTTAAATTCAAACACATTAACAAAGAAAACTCATGAATGTTCTTATATGAATGTGCTTAACTGGCTGTCTTGAAAGATACCTACAAGTTTATGAACTATACTAAAAGTGACACCAGAATGGGCTGCTTTGGGAATTGTGAAGATCCTATAGCAAACTGATATCATCATTTATGCTTGTACTTACTAGACTGTTGCCACACAATCAGTGAAGTATTTCACCATCCTCCTTCGATGACTCCGTATTAGATCCCACATGCATTTGTGATTTAATTAATGTATCCCTTAATTAAGCATTCTGTGAAAGTTCTGAAGTTTATTTTTTTTTCTAATGTATGCAGTCCCTGTGGTTATTAAACAACTAAGAAATAAATCTGAAAATAAATAATTAAAACAAAAAAGCAAAAAATTTCTGCATTTATAATGCAAAAGTGAGGCAGTAATAGTAGAAGACACTTTGTTATGAATTGTCAATAAATATAACAATAAAACTTTTAAAGCTCTGGGATTGTGTTAAGATTACATCTTCTTCCACTGTAAGAAGGATTTAGTACCAGTGAAAGATACACTGCAGAATGATGCTGCCTTCATGCACGATGCATGTGCAGTACCAGCAGTGAGCACTCCCACGCTATTTAGCTGTCAAATGATCTGTAGGCTTTTAAAACTAAATGGGTTGTTTGTGAAGAAATCTGTTTGTAAAGGTGCCATAACTGTAGTAAGTCAGCCTAGGAATGGCTCTGGTGCCTTTCCTGGTGCCTCCAAGAAATTCTTCTGCAGCAAGCAGTTGGAACACTTTCCATTCTATGCTACTTATTTTTTCCCCATAGAAATCTTTCTAAATTTTAGAGGAGTTGTTCCCTGCCTTTTCCTAATCGCTGACATGAAGATTACCGGTTCGTTCCTAGGCTGCACTATGGACACAGACATTTTGGCACACAACCACATCCCAGTGTCACTTAAGCCAGTGATGGCAGCAGGCACTTTCATACAGTAAGTGGGTAGGGACACTGCCTAGTCCTTTGGCAGTGTCTTGTTGGTCCTCTGGATTGTTCAAATCCTTTTGTAGTAATTCTTACTTCCAAATTAAAGTTCTTCCATATTTTCTTGCCACTGGTGACGTTCACTTAAATATTTGCGTCAGGTATACTGCAGTCCTAAAGCCTCCACTGCGGCCCGGAGTCCAGAGCTGCCTCATATACACCAGTCCCACTGCAATTTCCCTTTTGCCCTTGGTTTGAGCAGCTACTTGGACCAGACCTGACATCTGCACACAGCATCTCCCAGTCATTGACACCTATGTAGCAAGCTGATTGCTCTACACAACGCTTCTGTAAGCTAACGTAAACTCTAAACAATATCATATTTTATTTTGTGCAGCATTTAGCCACATCCTGTTCCTGCCAGCTGGCCTCAGAAGACTTATTTCCCATCACCTGCAGTTGGTCACACTTGCCCAGTCTAAGATTGTGGCTCATCATTGTTTTTTTAATGACATTGCATCTGGCACCACAATCCAGCTGGAATGAAAACAGTCATTCACGTAATAGTATAGCTGTAAATACGGCAGATGAATTATAGGTGACTGCCTTTGGCTGTGCATACTCTTTGAGAGTCCTTGCTTTCACTGAAATTGCACTGCAGACACCATCCTCTGAACCAAAGCCTTCTGCGTCCTTGGTCTGTGTATGGCCTGCTCACTCCTTTCTTCCTGAAACAGCTGCAGCACTGGGGATTGCAGATGGCTCCCATTTCACATCCTCCTTTCCCCTCTCTCTCACCTCTCCTGTCCATGGTTGTCTTTAGCTTAAACCTATTTCTTTGCATAGGGTTTGGGTTTTGTGTTCTGTTTTATTTGGTTTCGTTTTGTTTTGGTTTCCCCTCACACTGTGGGTTTGCTGTTTTCTCTAAAGGGTCAGGTGGTCCAAGTGGGATGGCAGTATTTGGAGGAGCCTCTTCAAAGGGAAAGCTTTGCTCTCTCCACCAACTCTCCTGTAGCTGGTATTCTAGGTTGGTAATGAGTCATTTCCAAAACTACAGGTAAATGAACAAGTTTTCACTTCTGAGGTTTAAAATCCCTGCTACTTATTTTTGTGTAAGTACACGGTAGGTCACTTCTGCCTTAGTCTGTTTGGGTTCACAATGCTTATTCAATGCTTCTATCAGATGCCTATTGTTCCAGTTATTTTTCTTGGCAATGATGTTTATCTTTTTTTTCCTTCCCAATGTGACGGCTAACACTGCCCCCCCCTTGTGTTTGATTATCTTTTAGCAGCTATCAGTAGTTCTGCATGTAGACTTTGTTTCCCCCAAATTTGTGTTCCAGATTATTTGTTAGATATTCAGCATGGCCAGCCACTTTATGCTAATCACCTTCCCTGCCTTGCTGTGTGTCTCACTAGACTGCCTCCACCACATTTCACATAACACATGTTGACTCATAAAACTACAGTTTCATGCTGGTAAATCTAAGTTGCTCTTTATTTAACGGCTTACTTCAGACGTGCTGCAAATGCAGCATAGGCTCCACCTAAAATATATAGGTTGATGTTATGGTTCTTCCCTTAAGTTCTTCCTTTTTGTGTTTTATTCACCTCAGGTCTTAACAGAGAGAATATCTCTGGGACAGAGAAAGTCGTTTATAAGCTCTATTTTCTATAAGTGTTTAGTACTTTCGCAAACAGCATGCTTACTCTTTCTAGGAAAGGCTGTTCACTATGCACCAGGAAAGCAGTCCGAGTCAATGCCAGACAGATCCTGATGAATATCACATCAGTGCAAGTGTGCCCCTAGAGTTGTGTGACTGCTATGTGTAATTTTTCTTTTCTGGGAAGATGCTCCCTCTCTTTTCACACCCACTGTAAAAATACCCAACTTTTTAACAGGAATAGGATTTTAAAATCTGTTTGGTGAAATGGAGTCTGGATGCTGGACTGGAATGTAAGATTCAGTCCATAGAGCTGCTGTAGAATTTCAGTGACCTAGTCCAAGACATGAATCCCCACCACTCACTAGATCTCCTCTGTAAGGTGATTCCCAGATATCATTGTCCGCCTTTTCTATTGTAAGTAGTTTGGATTAGCTGGTTGTATTCTTTGGCTACAAGAGTAGCTAAGTCTCAATACTGGTCCCTCTGGCATTGTATAAAATAGACTGCATAGACTGAAAAAAGTCAACCTAGACTGAGGAGGGGCAAGTTTTCCAGATGAGGTTGGAGCTTCATTATGAATGTAGATTTTATGTATATTTTAAAACAAGAACTTTTTAAAAGGCTCAACAAAAAATGGCAGAGTTCAAGTTGACATTTTGACTACACTTGTATACATTTTGTGATCAATTAGGTTGCCTGTGCTTAGTTATTTGCAACTATTTGGTTGCTTGAAGAATTCTTGTGTCTTATTCAATCTTTTACTCTGTGGGTTTTATTTGTTGTTGTTTTGACTCTTAAAAACTTCTGATACTGCTATCACAGAAATAGATGTAATAGAGAAATCTAGAAAAATGTAAGTTGTTGTGCCAAAGTGACACAAACTGTCAGACCTGTTCCCAGGTCTGGCAAAAAGCAGGAGAGTGGGTGTAGCCATATGTAGAGAGATGCTTGGGATTAATAGTTTTCAAAAATTCAAATCATTATTCCTCATTGTGGATAATCAACAGGGAAAAAATTAAATATTCAGTTTTATTTAACAGAAAAGTTTTGAAGATATATGGAATTCTTTGTGAATAATTCATGCTCTTTAAGATGAGAAGTGTTGAAAGAAAAAAAGGTGGGGAATTCTGCTGGGATGTGCCAGTTTAGAAACAAAGCAGCACTCTTGCTACATGTAAATGCAGCTGAAACAGAATGGTTGTAACATCAGGGAAAAAAAATCTTCACTAAAAAGTCTGTACCAATATAGTTGATCTCTTCTTCAGATAGTAAATTATTCATTTTGTCCTTGATCAATTCCAGTTAACACGTATTTGTGGCTCACAACTGTTTCTCTAAAACATAAAAGTGACTCACAGGGGAAAAGAGAAGTCAGACTTGGGAAAAAGATCATCAAGAAAACCCTGCCACAATGTAGCCTTCTCTATCTTATGCCCCCAACAGGCATCTCCGATTGAATAACCCTTTCAATAAATTTGGCACTGACAAGTTATTTAAATTTTCCTTCCCTCTCTCAGTACATTGCTCTACTTATGCTTCTATCAGATTAGACACAAAATTGAAATGAAAAAGGAACAAAAACATGGAATGCAGCTTCAATTTGAGGCAGCTGATGAGCAGTGGGTGTAGCTGTGGACTGTAGGGTGAAGTCTGGGAGGGATGGGTCACCTCATGAAAACTTCCATATGCTCCTTTCTGTGAGCCTGCATCAGCAGAGTTATGTAGGTATTAATAATTTTTGCCTCTCTCTGCAGATGGGGTCCATAGTCTTGCAGTCCAAACTGAAGTTGGTGGGGATCTACTGATGATCAAAAATTGATTCTTCTTATTTGAACTGTGACCTTGTGGCACACACAAATTGTTTCCCAGCTGCTTACTGTAGAGTATGCTGAGAACCTTGTCACCACCGTGGAGCCCCCATCTATGGACAGAATTACAGTTTTCTTCCATCTGTCATGATCTAACAATACTTTCTGTTCTCTCCATTACAGTGAATGCAATGAAGCAAAGCATTCTCCAGAATGATATTTTTGTCTGGTTTACATGGTGCTTTGGATCATCTGCAGATGCCTTACAACTAATGTTTTTACCTTCTCTGAAAACTGGATGCAAACTCTTTATGTTCCACATACAGAAGCTGAAATACTTCTGTAAATGTTCCTATATAAAAGCAGAATCCTTCTTCATTATGTGAGCTGGCTGTTAGCATATGTCCTCTCATGTTCAAGGATGAACACCTTTAAACACCCAGGACAAGAGACCTTTGGCTACATAGGTGGCTCATAGACACAGGGTACTAGAATGATGTGTCTAATTACACCCTAATGCCAGGACACTTGTACTGCCTTGGTTATAAAACAATACTTGGCTGAGAAGCCAAATGGAACAGAAATGTGTCAGTCTTTTAAAATATTGTGTTACCAACTGTTTGCTACTTTTTTCTAAACATATATAAATAAAACTATAGTTTGATGGTGAAGTTCATCCAAATCAAAGTGTCTGAACACTAAGCCATTTTTGGAACTGCTGCAGTGTGCAGCCATTTCCTTTGCATTTTACATGCATGTAGAGAAGGTCAAGCAGTGAATTAGCAGACAGCTTTGATGGTGCCAGAGACAACAACTTGCTCCAACATATTATCAAATAATAGACTATAAATTATGTAAGTACTGAAATGCCAAGCAGCAAACAGCATTTCCACTCCTAAATAGGATCACCAAATTCATTAGAAGCTGCTAACCCTGATGATGTATTTATTTTGAGGAGTCTGAACATTAACTTTTGCCGCCATCATTCTTCTTCTTTCTGCCTATCAAATGTGTTCATTTTTTGATCACGTTCCTTCATTATGTGATTGTCCATCAAGCCCTGCATCCAGCATGCAGAAACTGTTTTGATTCATGCTCCATAATCTGACAGATGTCTAAGGCATCTCTGGAGGGGCATCCTATAGGAGCAAAAATGTTGAGTATGCAGAGCTCAGGAGTAAAATGCCCCAAAATGAACCTGCTTGGATACAGACCTTCCATAAGCAGGTGACAGAGAGCTGACAAAGCCAGAGGCTGTGCACACATCTGTGTATTATCTCCTTAAACAGATAACCTGCAGCCTCTGGGCAACAGAAACCCTAGATGGCCAGGGCTTTGAGCATCTGTAGTAGTGAGAATGTCTCAAAGGAGGTGGAAACAACAATCAAAAAATATGTAAAAGGCAGATTTTATTAGAAATTAAAGTATATTTAGTAGAGAAACACCAAAGTAAATAGGACAGACAGAAAAGACTAAGTTTTGTATATAGTTTTTCCATGCCCTATGCCCTTACATATTGATCTGTTTTTCTAGGCTTGGTTTCTGTTACTTTATAAACAGCAGCAAGCTCTGCCCAGCCCATGTGTGTGCTGCAGGCCTCCTGCCTGAGGCTGTGCTGCTTTCCTGCTGCTGCTCCTGCCAGACCATGCATGGATGCAGCTTTCTCTCCTGGAACGTACCCAGATCATCCCCAGGGAAGACATCGTCTCTCCTCCCTCCAAAGGTCTCTTCAAGTCCTGTCTCCTTACAGGGTCATAAAACATAGTTGAAAATGACATGTTCAGCAGAGGATGTACTATGTGGCCTGCATCAGCTTTTTGCTGATGTCTCCCACCAGCAGTGACATTGCTTATGGTGCCTAGCATGCTTTAATGTGAGCCAGCTTGTGGCAGAGGGCATTACAGCCCTAGGAAAAATAAGTGTAGGCCTATGCAAAATAAATTAATGCAGTACACTTAGGAGGTTGTGCAGCTGCACTGAACTGAAACTTTTTATTTCCAGTGGCAAGATTTGGGTACCTTGGCCTTAGGGAGTAAAACCACCTCATTGGTAAGAGCTTGATATATCAAAGTTAAGAGAGTCTTCTAGAAGCTGCAGGGCCCCTAGAAAGGGTAGGATTTTATGTGCACACTTGCTTTTACAGAGTTTCCCAGAGACTGTGGACAGATACTGTTTTGCTCATACAGTTGTTAGATACACAATGGCAAGGAGTGCCACATATGAAAAGTACCATCAGCATTTATTTACAAAATAAATTAGGCTACAACAAAACAAAACAAAACAAAAAGTAGGGTAAATATTAATGAAAAAATTCCATAGTCTATCACAGTAGTTGGTCCCTAACATAGCAGGACTGAGTCAGATGCAGAGCTCTGTAGGAAAATGCGGAAGTTCACATAGTGTTTCTATACAGATTGCTATCAGTTCATTATTTTGCAGAACTACTAAAATTCAGTGAATCATTATCAAAGGATAAAAAGCATGAAGTTAAAATACTTCAGAAGTACTGGATTGAGGCATTTGCCTCTAGTCATTCTACTTGCTATGCCTTTTTCTTTCAGGAAACTCTACAGTTCCTAAAAATATATCTCTCCTTTTCACGACCACATCCTGCTTTTAAGACAAACTAGTTCTGGAAAAAAAAAAAAAAAAGCATATCTTTTTTGCATTTTATCTCAATATTTCACTGAACAGAAATGTGAAATTCATTTCTATACCAGTCTGAAAAGAGAAACCATCAAAAGACCATGAAATGTCCTATGGCATTGTGTTTCTGTAAAAGAACCCAGAGCAGGGGACATATATAATGATATGTTTCATAGATTAAGTTTGCTCTGATGATTTCTATGCCGGTGATAATTTGCTAGTAATAATGCTTAAGGCAGGGCTGTGGTTGTTCCACATCTTAATTCAGGTAGTCTAGCTTCCTTTTTCTACAAGCAAACTTGAAGTGAACAATCAGACAAACATCTTTCTTCTATTGTTTACCCTGTGCACCAAGAGACCAGAGGTGGTCCTTCAGTTTTAGATGCTCAGAAGTAGATGAGCTTAACAAAGGAGAAGGAAAAAAACCACTTTGATTCATTTCTTCAAAACAGAGGAAGCTCTCCCTTGCCAGTGGAAGCCCCTAACCAAGGAATATTGTCAAGCAAGTATCCAAGTTTAAGGATGAGTTGTCATTTCAATACACATAAAATTAGATATGTACTTGACAAACAGTGATTTCACCTCTTAGTAATGAACCACTGTGTTTATGTGAATCTGGAGACAGTAGTCATCTATGACTCAAGAGGTAACTACTAGAAAGTTTTTCCCATTCCTAGAGTTACCAGTACCAACATATTTCAGTGTTATGACTTCTCTATAGGATAGTGAGTATGTCAGGGAGAAAACTTAGCAGATTAACGTAAAGAATTCCAATTAACATGGTAGAAGGTCCTTGGCTACTGTAGAAAGCTAGTTCTTTTTAAGTCTTGATTGGCCATTGTAGGGTTTCCCATGTCTGAAATGGTCACAATGATCATACCAAAGGTCTGCTATTCTGTCTCCAGGAGTGATCGTAAATGGACACTTAAGAATTGGAAGAGTAGGCAAACTCATGTCATCCTTTCCCCCAATATTCTCTCAGCCTCCAGCTTTCTAGAGTTCTGGGGATTCCCTAAGTCTCCTGTTGCTTGTCTGTTTAGCAACCATAAATCATCTCTCTTCCAAATAGTCATCCAGTCTTTCCTTCAATCAGTGTCCACTCTTGCACCTACAATATGCTTTAAGAAGGAATTACACAGGTCTGCTATCTGTTGCTCTTCTGGTTTAGCTTCGGCTTCATTTGATGTTCCGTAGTTCTTGGAACAAAACATATGGTAAAAATTTTATTACCATACATCACCTTCATGCCACTCCTTATTTTGTAGATTTGTAGATTTCTTTGAAATCCACTTGTTTGTTTGTTTGTTTGTTTTTACCAGCCTTTTCACTTTGGTTGCTGTGTCCTAGCTAGTTTTTTGTCCAGGTCAGAATTGTCCCACAGCGATTTGGCTTCCTTTTATCCTTTGATGAAGGACTTTATCAAAAGCCTTTTGGAAATACAAACAGATTATATCAACTAGATCTTTCCTTGCTGAGAGGATCCCTAAGGCAGGATTTCCTTTTGCAGTTCCTTACAAGCCTAACATTTCCCCATACTCTGTAGCTGCCTCTGTTTCTGTATGTTAGTTCATTCAGTGTTGCCATCACGATTACAGGCCTCTGATTCCCCAGGTCTCCCTGGGACCTTTTTTTAAGGCCTGACATGACACCCCTTCTTTAGATTGGAGGATGTTTTAAGTGGTTAATATGGTTACATATTGCCATTAGTAACTGAACTACTTGACTTAGAAGTTCTCATAGACTTCCTGGGTGACCTTTTAGTTTTTTGCAAGAGACTACCACTTATCAGGAGCTCAGGTTAACCGGTACACTCATATTTTCTGCCCTTACTGTGTCTCTGATTCCTCTGAGCACAGAGCAGTCACTCTCACTAGCCTCGTAGGGCAGTCAGTGACAGATATGCTTCCTAAGGGATATCTTTATCTAAAATGGTCCATGGATGTGGCACAGTGTGATGATTTCATTCTCTGCCTTTTCTAACCATGTTTCTGGAGCTAACCATCCTCTACAAGCCTCTCCTCATCCTCTTCCTGGAAAGAAGCGTTTAAAACTAGATAGAAGAAAAGCTGAATGCTGAACCTTTCTTGATATCTGGCCTACCTCTATCCCATGCTGTGCCAGAGTCAGTTCCCTTTAAAGGTTGCTTCTGGCTTCAGAATTAGGCTGAGCTGAGTAGCCAAGTACAATTGGGACTAGGGGATCTATTGATTCAAGATTTTTGCCAAATGGCATGGATTCAGAGTTTTGTATCTGATAAATGTTTGTGTTTTTTTAATGAGTCTGGCACTGTAGTCTCATCATGGGATCTGAAGACTATGAAGGCGCAAACAGTGGCATTGCCCTTCTGGTAGAAAGGTACCACATTGCCCTCTGACAGACCAGTTGGACAAAAATAAGAAAAAAGATGAAACAGATGCAATGCTTAAATTTGGTGCTGTCACCTTCATACATGGCAGAAACGTCACCTTCTCCTACGCATGTTGGAGAATGCTCCCTATGACAGCTGTGGACTGTCAGTGATGAAAGCCAGAGTTTGTAGTAGGATGTGAATGTGTGAATATTGGCCATGATCAGCCTTGAGAACTTTTTCCTGCTGGAGCTGGCATGCTTTTTTGCCCAGAAGTTGGATGACTTTTTGTTGCTTTGTCAGCTGGTGCTAGCTTTAGAACTGGCCAAGCATCCTGTCTGAAGGATACATTTGGGCTGGGTTTCTGTTTCCCCCCCAAAATTTGTACACCTTTATAGTCCCTCAGGTACTTAGATTGTTATTGTTCCTTTTTCTTAAGCATAGGCTTTTCCTCCTGTTATAGCAGTATGGTAGGTTTGCATCACAACCATGCAGAGGCTAAAGATTTTAGTTTCTTAAGGAGTTCTTTTCCCCAAGAGAACCTTTTTTACTCATTTTCTTCTTTATTCAAAATTCAATCCTCTTCCCACAGTTCAGTGTCACTGCTAGCATTTGGTAAAATCACTCCTATAATGAATTTGAATTGAGATGTATTAGGGTGACCAGTGGCTTAATGGCTCAACTGTAACTACTCCTTGAATCAGCTCCTGGGTAATAAGTGAGGTAAGAATAACTCCTCATTTTATGTGCTGCACTATCTGAGGTTCTTGCAGGCAATCATTATTACGTGCTACTTCCATCCACTGTTTGGCCAGATAATGCCTTGCAATTAGGCCATAAGAGCAAGCAATGGAAAGCTCTCCATAAAAGCTGATTATATTAGAGCCAAGCAGCATATCCATATCACCATTCTCTAAGATTTGTTGCCTATTCGATGTCTGATCCAGAGGCTTAGCTGTTTATCCAGACTGTTGCAGGCCAAATCTGCAGCAGCAGTGCTCTGGCATAGCTGTACTGAAGTCAAGGGAAATATGGCCTGGCTCCTTCTCACTTATATTCCTTCATATTCCACAATATTAGCTATATCTTATTGGTACTTCTCCACTTCTTCTATTGTCACATTCATCTTCATCTGGAGCAAATAATGTGTCTATATTAACTCAATGGATCCGTTGTTGGAATCAAGTTTGTTTCATGGTTTTGCATAGACAATGAAATGTTTAAAGGGGCTGTGAGAGCACAAAAATAGAAAACCTGGAGAGTTTGGTGAATGTCAGCACAGTTTGGGAATAAATCTTTACTGACCCTTATGGTTATACTGTCACGCATGGAAGGGATGGACGGCTTAAATTGGTTCCAACAGTAACCCTACATTTTGAGCAGACAGAAACTGCTTTGCTCATGCAGAGTGGTGAACATAACTGGCTCCTTAGGACAGCACTGCAAGCCCATGTTTAACAGATTATGCTGAGGTGGGGAGTCTATGAGGAAATTTCCAGCCTTCCTGCATTCTGTAAGAGGGCATCCATATGCGGTTCAGAGCCTTCTTTCTACTTCACAAAGCTGCTGTGGTTTGGGAGGGTGCAATTTAATTTTCTTTTACTTTGTATTAAGACAAGCAACAGTGATCTCCCTGAGGGCTGGCAACTCAACTCTCTTCCTCCAGGGGAACAACACACATTATTTTGCGAGGAGGGGCAATGTCACACTACACACATGCCAGGCTAATCAGGAGTTATGTGAGTAAGACTGGTTAGCACTGAGCGTGAACTAATGAGTCCTAATGAGATAACTGCTCAGCTTGGAACACATGCAGAACAGGCTTGTAAAATACCATGTAGATACTTTTTAAGAGACAGAGTACAAAACCTCACCTGTGAGAACTTTGGTCTCCAGACACTTTGAACTTCACCTAGGCTAGCAATAATCAGCCAAGGTTTGGTCTTCATCACTTGATTCGGCAGCATTTAACAGATTGTGCTTTGCCTTTGTGGTCCATCCTAAAAAAAGGCAAAGAAATGTGATCATGAAAGGTAAAATAGTCTTGCAGCCTCCCACGGGCAGCTTGGGTTGTTGTGCCTGTATTGTTGTCAGCTTAGTCCAAAAAGTACTTTTTTTTTCATCTCAGACAGATGTAATACAATAGGATGTGTCATTTGTTGATAAATTGTATCATGCTAAACCACGTCATGTGAGTCAAAAGGAAAATTGTAGCAGAGGTAAGAAAAATGAAATATGTTGGTGGAATATGGCTTTTCTTTCTGCTTTGAGTTTACAGTGTTCAATAGATTTATATCTCTTTTGGATATCTAACACTTTTCTCCCCTAAACCATCAGTGAACCATATCCCAGTACCATCATAAGGGTGGCAGCAGCCAGAAGAGCCTTTCTGAGTGGAAGACATGTAATCAATCTGTCAGGGTGTGCAGGTAGGCAGGCTAACCCAAATCCGTTAGCACTTTTTTTCCATACACAGGTCAGGATTTTCTGGTACACTTGTCAGGTTTCAATTTGGGTAGATATACATCTGCTGGAACTTCAAGTGTGGCTGTGAAGTTTGTTTGAATCCTTTGAATAGCAAGTAAATCCAATGTAAATGTCGGCTGTGATGATGTTTTAGAGACGAAGGGAAACTGAGGTGTTGTCTGGGATGTGAGGGGGAAACTCGGTGCATCTCTGTCCTTCCTCAGGCATCCCCCGAAGGCTGCTGGTGAGTTGCCCAGGGCACAGGCAGCAGCATTGCTTCAACATTGCCCTGTAAGAGTTGGATGTGCAGAGCAGCAAAGTGCAGGTGCCAGAAGTGGCTGCAGGTGGGCCAGGCAGAGGTCAGGAGTTCTGTGTTTGGGTTTACAGTGCGAGGCCCCAAAGCGCAGCTTCCTGTCTTGGGCACATCACAGTGGGGACATGCTTGTATTACGCAGAACTGAACCTCCCAGGGACCTGGCTCTGGGGATCTCTGCTCTGCACCTTGGTGGATGCACACATCACCAATCTGTAGATGTATCAATATTTTTCCTGATGCTTAACCAGCAGCATCTGTAAAATGATGCTAGGGGTCTTTCTGTGCTATGTAAGTGGGGACAAAAATGGCTATTAGAATTGAAAGGCGCTTTGACAACACAGTAGTGAGGACTATGAAGTACCTGAGAGAGATGGAGAACCTTCCTTTTCATCATCTGCAGAATTTCATTACTCTTCCTGCCTTTTCTTTCTTTGCTTTAAGAGCAATGGCAGGACTTCTCCTTTTGCAGAGAGCTGTGGCTTACCTGATCCCTGTGTGCTGAGAGCACTTGCAGTCAGGTCAAAAATCAGAGACTTCTCTTTGTCACTTTCCATGCAAAATAACCCGCTTCCTGGCAGAAAAAGTGTCAAAGAATAACTATTCCAAGGAGTAATATATCACTGGGCAGTTCTATAGCACCAAATCAAGATTTCTGAAGCAACTGGCATCAGATCCTTTTTAATTTTGCCAGGACTCCAGCTGCATAAACACTTAGACATGCCCAGCCTTCCTTTCAATGGTCATTTGATCACATTTAAGTGTATATGTCACTCTTCATAACTTTTATATGCTAAGGGATAGATTCTGAATTTTTAGTCAGTTTTGATAGAACCTTGTTCCACAAATAATCTTATTAACTTTAGTGGATCTGTTTGTGGAGAACAGTACTGTTCCACAGCAGCAGTGGTGTCCCAGCAGGAAAAGGAGGGAAGAGCAGAAGAGGAAAACAGCTGTCAGATATGGCTTCAATACTCAGGTTTTAATGCAGCTTCATATCAGTCAATAAATGCAGTATAATATATATATATATATATTTTTTTTTTTTTTTTTTGCTGTAAAAGCTTCAGCAAGAGTAGGAAAAACCTGGGATGCCCTTGTAAGGATACTTTAAAACAAAGGTGAAATATTCATTCTCGATGTACAGCGTTAAAAAAAAGACTCAGTGACTCTGGTTCCTAATTATCACCTCAGGCAGCTTATTTAGCCTACCTGTCATGAAGGTAAGAAGTATACAACACACTGTAACTCTTGCAAAGTAATTGAGCAACTTTTTTAGCCTTCTTCTATCAGTATTAATGACCTACACTACTTACACAATACTTTCTTTTTTTTCCTCCTTTTTCTTCAATCTGCTACAGGGACTAGTTAGTCATTTGCATCTTCTTTAGAGGCCTTAACAAAAGTTGATTTGTAATTCTGTACCTCTCCATTTTTTTTTCATTAAATGTCAGAACAAAATTAATTTCCTGGAAGGATATTTAGTACCTTTCATGTATCAATCAGGGCTGAGCTCTTCCTTTTCTTACGTAGGGATGGTTTCTCCTCAGCTGTATGAGGTCCAGAAAATAGAAGGTATAGTTTTACGTATTGCAGAGTACCTTGAAAATAAAGACATAGAAGTAGAAAGTTAGGTAATCTGTGGTATGGTGTCAAGATATTTCCATTTCACATCTCTTTAACGCATTTCAATGCCTGAAATGCTCTCCAATCTGAATGGATTTCAGCAAACTTAGTTGCTCTGGCCACAGAACAGATCGTTATCTCTTTCTATGGACAGGTTGTAAGTACAAGAGGGGTTAAGCAAGTTTTTGCTTTACAGATATCTCTGCACTTCAATCCTTGAAACTCCTCATGTATTCTCTACCAGACTGCTCTCTTTCTTTCATACGAGATGCTACTGATGTGACAGGTTGTGGAGGCATCATTAAAGTTTCTTCATGCTGACATTTTTTCATGCTGACAATAATTTCTCCTTTATTTATGGATTAAAGACTAATATCTGAGTAATATATTGTAACGATGCTCAAAAGCAACTGACAGTATAGGTTTGGGAAAAGTGTGAATAGTTTCTATTTTAAAAATTCTAGGAAGTTGTTGGGTTTTTTTTGTTATTTTGTTTTGTTTTGTTTTCTGAGCCATAAGTAGAATCACAAAATTCAGGTGGAAAAGGGACCTTGGGAGGTATGTGGTTCCCTCTCCTGCTTAAAGTGAGGTCAGCTGTGAGGTCAGATCTGGTTGCTCAGGGGCTTATTCAACCTGGTCTTTTGAACCTCTGTGAAAGAAGACAGCACCACCTCTTTAAGCAAACTGTGCCACTTCTTGACTGTCCTCAAGGTGAAAATTATCTCTTTGTAGCCAGTCTGAATGTCAGCTTGTTTCAACCTGTTTCCTCTTGTTCTCCCATCCCACACCTCTGCAAGAAGACTGGGTACACCTTTTGATTACCTCCTCAAAAGTGTTGTTGGGTCCCTCCAGGTCATGCCTTCCCCAGGCTGAAAAAGCCATGGTCTCACAGCTTCATCTCACATGGCAAGAGGTCCTGCCCTGACCACCTTGGTGGCCTTCCCTGAACTCCCTCCAGCTACATGATGTCCCCCTTCTGTTGGGGGTCCCATACTGGGTGCAGTACTGTCGATGTAGTCTAGCAAGTGCTGAGTAAAGGGGAATAATCACTTCTTTCAGTTCACTGGCAGGGCTGCTCCCTGGCCTGGCAGTGCACAGCCTTGTATCACTGCAAGGGGTTCCTCCTCCTTTGAGAGGGGCTTGTATTTGTCACTGTTGGATTTCATGAGGCTCTCATCAGACCGGTCTTCCAGTGTGTCTAGGCTCCCTGGAAACTGGAAATCAGATTCTTAATTCTTGTGGGTTTTTAATGTGATTTGCATACACAAGTGTTCTGATGTCTTCCCATTTTAACTATTGCTCTGCTGGTGTTAAAATGACTAGTGGATGGTTATTGTTGTCCATAGGCAGGGGTCTACTTAACCCTACAGTGAGGCAAGGCTTCTCTTGCCTTATATCTCTGGCCTTAAGATATGATTTGCTGTCTGGGCAAAGCACTCGGGAAGAATGTATGAAGCTAAATGAGATTCTAGGCAGGCTTCAGTGTCTCTTGTGCATTATTTTGGTCTAGTCAAGCCCACTCGCGGACAGTGCAAAGAAAAAGTACTTCTATAACTGTGCTTTTACAGACGTGTGATAGAAACCTAGCAGATGGGCTGCGTCTTTTATTATCAACAGGGGATGAACAGACCTGAACCTGAGGAGCAGAACTAGATGGGGCGGCAAGGACTATTCTCAGTGTTTCCTCTTGCATACATCTGTGGTCCTAAAATACATGAGGTGCTTGTATCCTCAGACTGCCTCTGAAAAATCGTGTAGATAAAGGCCTGAGTGGAAGCTTGTCAGCCATCAAAGCCACAAAAGCACTGGGGCAGAGTGAAATAAAGAAAGTCATAACTCCCCTGCTCCTCCAGATCGTAACACGAACAGATGCTCACAGCTGAGAAGAGTCAGCAAAAATTTTAGAAGGGTCTGAGGCCCTTCCATGCTGTGCAGTGTCCTTCCCTAGTCAAACAAATAGACAGATGCTAATAAGGTTTTAAGGAATGGGGATGGATAACAGGAGGGAAGCGGGAGACACTCTGGTCAGCTATTGCTGCATTCAACATAATGCTGTGCGGCGTGCTGCTCTGCGGTCTGTAGAGGTGCTATTTAATACAGAGACTAACCACAGCCAAGTTTTGAAGTCAAAAATCAGTCACAGGAAATCTGCATGAGTGTAATTCCACACAATGTTTAAACCTTTCCTTATATAACAGCGTGTTTTCTCGAGTGAGTGCGCTCCCTCTGGTGGCTAATTTACTTTTGCCATTTCACTTTTTTAGAGTTAAGGTTTCATGTGAGCAGCTGGCTAAAAGAACTGAGATAGCAATAAGCCACTGCTTTTATTAGGCTGGTTTGATGTTTTCTGTTCTCAACAGTGAAGGCACACATAAAGTCTGGCCATTCAAATGTATTTAAAAATAATCCCTGTTCATGGAAAATGATGAAGCTGGAAAAAAAATCTGTTCAGAAATAAAGACTATTTCTGGAAAGAAGCCTGAAACACTGTATTTTTGTCAGGTAGATGCTCTGTTGGCGTTAGTGCTGTGGTGTTTTAAAACCCAAGCTGGTGATTCATAAACAGTGAATCAATGATGTGTCAAACTCCCCTATTAATTTCCTCTTAGGCGTCTATCTGTTGTCTCACACTGCAAGCTTTTCTGGAAAAGAAAACACCTTTTTCTGATCATAGCATGGTAGGACAATAGATGCTACTGCTGCCTGTAAAGTCCTAGGAAAAACCTATGTGCTGGATATCACCAACAGAGAGAGAAATCTCCACTCTTAGAAGGATAAATATTTTGGATGTGGTTTGTATGTCATGTGTGGATGAAGTCAATTTATCTGTCTACACATTTTTATAGAACCCTTTTGGTTAAGCAAAGCCAGTCTTACAGTGGCATCCAGTAATTAAACATTATTCTGAGCCTGAGAAACATCAGCAGAAACAATATTTATTTAATTAGCTGTCATATTTTCTTCAAAAGAGACAAACACAAGCAGAAACTGTTGCAAACTTGCTTGCCTGTGGATTGATACTCTCCAACACCTGGTAAGCTTCCTGTCTTACAGAAAAGAGCTGTTCCCACAGCTCCAACAGCCGGATTTAGATGCTGAGCCAACCAGGTCTGCACCATGGTGGAAGGATTAGTCACTACAGTATATTTGGAGCAAGTTTAATGGGGGCAAGAGGCAGAGAGCTGGGGTGGTTCATTCCCACTGTTTCCCCAGAAATCCAAATGACAGTGTGGCCCATGACAGGCACTGCTGCTTGGTCAGAGAATGGGATCTGCAGAACACCTCAGTTCCTCTGGCTCAATGCTCACAGAATTAGACCACTGCTAATTTAAGAGGCCAGTTCTATCAACCAGACTCCTTTACTATTATCTTAAAAAAGATCCCTCGGTGAACACATAACCTTGAATTAATTGTCTATCCCAGAAGTCACTGAGTTACACAATCTATAATATCATTGTTGAGTTTCTGTCATAATTCACTTAATTGCATGTCTGCTGCTGCAGTGCTTCAATTTGGGGAAATTTCTGTTTCCTTACTCAGGAAAACAGTTAACACTCTCAAGACCAATTTGCCAGCTGGAACATAGTGCTTTTGCAAAGGGATGCAAAGATAAGGCTCTTATAAATATCTGAAAGCACCATTATCTCTGCATTTGTACTTTCAACAGTATGCATGTCCATGACAGTGCATTACAGTCAGCCATCTCCACAAGACAGGTCCTTACTCCTAGCACATGATGCTCTGAAGGTGGCAGAGCATGTACCTGGTGCAGGTCTATGGAGGCATAAGTTTACCTCCTGTGTTGCTTTGAACAAGCTACTGAGGAAAAGTATGAAACCCTGTGATGGCAGGGGCAATCTGTGGGGCAGATTTATGACTAGCTTTAAGTAGGTCTCACAGATCCCCTGCAACAGGTCCTCTGGGTTTTCAAGCATGATAGTAGCTCTGACCTGGTTCTCAAGAAGGCCGTCTGAGTGCAACCTCCCAGGAAGAGACCAGGAGTTATCTTGGCATTTTTTCCCTTCCTTTACATAGATTTTTTCCCGAGAGGAGACTGTTGTGTTCCTGAACTTACAACACAGTTAAGACAAGCATCAGTCGATTAATCCATCCAGGGGACTGTAGTGGTGTGGCTGTGAACAGAAATCAGGAGAAAGATTCACATTTCACATTTCACAAAATTAATAAACACCAGAGTCTATTCTTCAAGACCTTAGATCACATAGACAAAAGAACTTGAAAATCCTTTTGAATCTCCATTTATCCTGAGATAGTTTTAGTGTGGTCTTGAATTAGTGTTTGCTCTATTATGAATGAAATGTCAGTTGCATTTGGAATACTATTCTGATTTTTTGAATTTAATGGATTTAGCTGGATATTTCCCTAGAAATATTATCTCTACAGGATTTCAGGAGAATCTTGGGATTTGATTTTTAAAAATATTTGTTGTTTTTTACTACTACTTGATAATCAGCATCTCACTATTAATTATTGTAAATGAAAGCAGAAAAATGAGTACTGTACTGCTAAAATGGCCTCACCAAACAAAACCAGGAAGGAGTTAATCTCCCTTCAGACTTTCTTCATTATGCTCATGATTTGCTCATGAGTCTGACCTGATGTTTTGAAACATCTGTTTTACTAGTTGTGTTAAAATAAAGCATACTTGGCATAGGCTTGAAAGCCACTAATAATTGGAAAGACCTCTGGTAGCCCTAGTGATATTTTTTAACCTCCAGACTTTTGCGTGTAGGAGAACTGTTAGTACTACTGTTTGTAGTTTGATATATGGAACTCAAAGTTAATAACGTTGAAATGTCTTCATATCAGAGAAAATTATTTTGACATTCAGAAAATGTTACCACATTTTAAACTATGTCATAATTATTAATATCCATTTGATCAATATAACATAACAATTTACATTGATGTATTTCAGGATGAAGAGATATGGATTATGAGCATTTGTAACCAAATGTTATAGTGCCCTGCATATCCCTCAGGCTTTACCTTATGCTTTGGGGGGGGTTACAGCCTACTTCAGTTACAGCTGTAGAAAGTAGAGACTTGTTATTGAAAAGACAAAATGAGAAAAGCCTCGAATGAGTTGTCTTCCTGGCATTTGTTTAAATCCTGAAGTATATAGTTAGTCCAACATGCAGTAGACTATAGCAATTTTTTACTATGTGGGAATTTCTTTGACCATAGGACTTCTGCAGTTTTTGTCCTATTGAGTATGAAGAAAAACAAAGGTGGAATTCAGAAGATTTTGTAGGTCTAAGGTATTTCAAAGGAAATAGTATATATAAAAAAGAAGAAAATATTAATATTCTAGAAAATATTTTTTTTGGCAGTCACTGTCATCCTTATGAAACTCATTCAACACCTTAGCAAAACAGACTCTTTTATACATATAGCTAAATAAATACTCTTACCATTCATTATAAGCCTGTCTTTGTTAGGAAGAGACTGTCATGATTTTTCTTTACCTTTTTAATGTAAATAAATATCACTGTTCTCATCTTCAGTAGGTTTATGTGAGTGGGGAAAAATAACAAATATTTGGTGACATTTGTCAAAATTAGGGTAACTCTTCAGGAAACTTAAAGAATCATTTGACTTCATTTTGAAAATCCTAATAAGTTCTTTTCAGAAACATCACCATTTTTATGCTTATTTTAAAGGTGAGAATGGTAGAATCTTTCAGCCAGCAAACTTCACAGAAAAGATGCTGTAGTGTGTCTCATTACATTCTCATATGCTTTTTTATTATGGCAGAATTAAAAAAAAAATAAAACAAACAACAACAACAACAAAAACTAGCAACTACTTTTAACAAAATTAAAACCCTTCTGAGCAATGTGAAGGATTGAATACGAGTTAAGTTCAGCAAAACTACCCATGGCAATCCAGCTCCAGTACTCACTTAAAATATATGTGACTTAAAAGCTCTGTGTGTCTGAAACACCTATTTACAGTTTAAAAGGAGAAAGAAAAAATAATCACTTTGTATCCCAAAATTCTCATTTTACCTGTCTTGTGGACAAGCCCTGGTTCCACATAAGAGCCTGCTGCAGCATGACTAAGAGTCCGTTCCTCAAGAGTCCCATTCCCAAGAATTAAGATTTGTAAAAAGAAAGATATTTTAGCACAGTCAAAAGGTGAACAAAACAAAGAAGATTCAATGTCCAGGCCTTATGATTATATTCTTGATGCTGTTTTCCTCCCGTTGTGCCACAAATAGCCATTCTGTTTATTTCTGTTTTTTTTTTTTCTAGATGACAAAATTATCTTACAAGTCCCTAGGGATCAGGGATCATTGGATACATGGCATTTTCTCCTGTTTGGATTCCTATAAAGGTGCCAAGGAAAAGAGATGAATCATAAAGTCCATGAAGAATAATTACATTTGAAAATAAAGGTGTGTTATTTAGCCCTGGCTTTAGAAGTGTATAGCTTTTAACCCATCAAATAGATTATATACCCTATAAAAAATAATACATTTCCTTTGCCTACAAGCAACACAAAAGCAAGGGCTCCTGGATCCATGAAGGGGAGCATAAATGGTTTTCTCCTTCAGGGACAAAAGTGCCTGGGCTGTAGAAACTAAAAATGCTTTGCTGTCCCTTGGTCTCACCAAGCAAAGCATACAAAATAACACAGCTGAGAATGAAGGACCTTTTTCTGGTGCAGAAACCCAGTGTGTCAAAAGTGCCCTGGTTACTTAAGCTGAGGCCAGTGATTTCAACACCACTTTAAATATAAAATATTTATGTCATGGAAAATCAGCATTGCTCATCTCCATCCCTACTTTAAGGCCATAAAGGATCTTGGGGCCATGAACCGCATCTTGCTGAGAATTCATCCCCCAAAAAGCCACGTGGTTCATCCCAGCCCATAGGGCGGATCTTCCATTCAGGGAGTTGGGCTAGGAGGTCTCTGCATTTCTCCCTTGGACATGAAGGAGACAGGCACAGATGTGAAGACAGAGATGTCTCTGGTCCTTGCGTGTTTGCTGATGTTCCTGGCGGGCAGCTCGGGATGTCCGCACCACACCTGTCACTGCATGGGCAGGGTCTTCATTTGTCAAGAGAGCAAGGTGGTCCAGGTTCCCCGGGACATCCCCACCAACACCACCGAACTGTAAGTAGGGAGAGGGGACGGTTGTGAGCAGCAGCCCGGTTGCCGGCTCTCAAAACAAACTGCTGCATGGCAAGGCAAGGGTCAGGTTTGGAATGAGTCGCTCAGGAGGCTTACGCCAGCTGTTTGGAAAGCGCAGCCCTTCCTCTGACACTCGCTTAATTACTTCTTGAAGCTCCTCTCCGTTACTCCGATCGTGCTCATTTTAAGATCTCTGTTAAGAAAAGATATGTACATTATAATGCAAAGTGCAGACTAAATTTTAAACAAGCCTCCTTGATGCTGTGACAGCAATTTGAAGCATAAAGTCTAAGCTTCCTTTACAGCTTGCTTCGGCTCTGTCGAAACACGTAGCGCAACTTGTCTGCCCCAAAACAACTTGATGATGGGCGTTTGTGTTTGTACTGCGGGAGCTTTCCAAAGGTTTGTGCTTGTTTGCCAAGAAGAAACTTAATGTTTTCTTGCTGAAATCATGAAGGCTTTACAGAAAGGTCTCTGATAAACGTTCAGACAGCGAACCTCCTTTATCAGAGGAGCAGCATAACTGCAGTTGGAGAGAGTGAACCATGTAAAGATACCATACTGTGTTACTCTAGAAAGAGTTTTATCTATCTTAAAGCTTCTTTTGTTTTCCATAAAGCAATCTTAGCAATACCGAATGACAGCTGGTTTTTGTGTCAGTACCACAGGCAAGCAGAAGAGCTTACACACTGACGTGTATGTAACAATGCAAGTGATTGTTTTCATTTTTATTTTTTTTTTAAGAAAGTTATATCACCCCTTGCCTATACGCACAGCTGTCTGACATTGTTATGAACTAAAGCAAAAATGAAAGGAGTTGTCCTGGATAAACCCTTTGATTAATAGCTGGAGTGGCAAGTTTGGAGGGAGGATACAAAGAAGAATAATTTATCACTAGTTGGGTAAATAGGTGCCTATCTTAATTTTACACACCACAATGTATCTGTGGTTACTACCCTACAGTTTTCCTAGGGCAGAAGTTTTGTTTCATTCAGAAAGAGGAGTTGTTATGCTCACTGAATTAGAGGACTGTGGTGAAAACTTGACAAAAATGTCTGAATTAACCACAGAAGGTCAGCAAAAGTTTAAATCATTCTCGCAACTAGAAGGAAAAATAATCCATCTGTGATTTAGGTCATCTAAATCCTGAGTGAACTGTGCTCCAGGCATCTAGTGCTAATTTTGTTTAATTTTGCTTTGATTGTTTCTTTAGATTACACAGTTAAGGTCTGCCTTCTAGGGATTAAGCAAAAGAAGTTTATAATTATTTCTGCAAAGAAGTAGAGTTTTATATCGCCAAAAAGCACCTGTTAGCGAAATTGTTTGCAGTAAATCCTTGTTAACTTCTCAAGGGTTTGTTGACGATGCTAATTTGTGGGTTCCTCAGCATGAGTCTGTATTCTCTGAAACAGGATGACCGCAATGTTGATGTGTTCAAAACCAGCAAGTGAATCCTTTCTTCTGGTGGCATCATACAAATACATGTGTTAGAATCTCTCGACTTGAGTCTCCTCTCATTTATGCCAGCTTTTGGTTCCTTGAAGGTCCTGTTAAAGTAGTATAGACCTGGGATTGATTTCAGCACAGCTTGAGAATGTGTCCATGAAAACTCTGTAGAGTTGCTTTGAGCATACAGAATGTTGAAGTTACTAAAGCCAGATACATTAGCTGGAGAGCTATTAAGTGATAGATAAACTTTAAGATCAAAGCAGGGGGACTCTAGAAAGGTGTCTTCCTATGCACCTCTCTGCTGAGTGCCTAGTGGGGTGATTCAGGTGGCTACAATAGACTTTGCTGCTCCAGGTAACCAAATAAGCTTGCTTTATGTTTCTTCAAAAAGCCTCAATGAGTCAAAAGGGTTTTAAAATTGGTGTAGCATCTTGAACATAGATGGCCACCGTGTCTAAGGACCCTGTATAGGACACAAGCACAGCTCCTGCAAGGTATTTTTTCACTTAAAAGCGCGTTCTGGGAGTGCAGGATGTTGTCTCATTTTGTTTCACATAAAGGAGGGGGTTTTCTTCAGTACACTTGGAACTCTTCACCTCTCTTATGTGGCCTTGAAAGTTTTCCTAAGCTATCCTAGTGTCCTTTCCTAGGGCCTTTTACATGTTGAATAACAGGCTGGTGAAAGCTTTGGAGGGAGAACAAAAGCCTCAAACACTTCTCCGGTTGCTGTGTGTTTCTGTTCCACTACAGCTGTTTCTTAAGTTGTGATGCTGGCATGTGGCAGCCTGCTCTGTTACTTGGTAAAAAAATTCAGGATAAAGGTAAAAATATTGCCCTCAAGAACCATTATCTCTACTTTTGCCGTAGCTGATTTTCTAAATTATTGTTATTATCTTTTATTTTTCAAGGGCTGACTGCTGACACTGCTGCCAATGATGGGTTTCTTTGTGGTTGGTTTCCCAACAGTGAGAGCTTATGCTCCACAGTGAACATGAGCTCTGTGGCACGGTACAAGAGCCAGGGCTTTGCTCCTGGTTGGATTCTCATCTGCTTTAGCAAGGGTGTTGCAAACGGGAGGGCTGACAGCCACTTATGGTGAGGGATCTCAGTTTATACTTGCCATGTGGAAACAGAGCAGGGATTAGAAACCATGGGTTTTCATTACTCTTTTTGCTACCACATCTACTTTTTCACTTACAGGCCAAAATCTTACAAGAGGACAGTTACAGCTTGGTTTGTATGTTGCTTTTTGCAGATTTACAAGCACTCTGCAGCTGGCATGTCTTGGGTGTTTGCTAACGAAATTGTGTGTATTAGCTGTTTTACATTATAATCTTTGCCTGGAAGAGGAGTTGGATAGAAGAATTATTGGCATTTTTTTATAGATACCAAAATGCCTTTGAGAAATGTAGATGGCTCTAACTTAGAACTCTGGAGGTAATCCATGAGAAAGCAGAGGCCAAAATTTCAGATGGGAAACATACGATCATTTGTGTCAAAGTATTAACTATTAATTGCCTCACAGAGTGTAAGAGGGGGAGCAACTCAGTAGTCCCTGAGTTGCAGTTTAATTCTTGCAGATTTAAAACAGTTTTAAAATTCAGTGTCAAGTTTTGTAATCCATCCTTAATATTCACTAAGATTTAATTTAATCAGAGATCTTGCTTTAAGAAAGTAATGCAAACAGAAATAACTTGCTCTCAGAATAGAAGGGATCCTTCTTAAGTTTTAGCAAACTACTTTAAGCAGAAACATATAAATATCAACTGGGAATACAGCTAGAAATGCCATTCTCTTACAGCACCCTTCCTTGCTTTTGGGTTTCTTTTCTCAGCAGTACTTGAAATCACTCTTACAGTATCCCAGGGAAATAGAGAGCTGTACCCCTACAGCTAGGCACAACCATTTGGGCAGTGGACTATACCTCTGATTTGACAAAGTAAAGCAAGAGTAAAAGGCAGCTTAAAAAGGGGGGTGAAAAAAGGCTGTTTGGTCCAATTCTGCTTGCAATCCTGCAGAATTATGTGAGAGAAATGTTAATATAGGCATTTTACCTACATACTGTAACTAATACTGTGATAAAAAAGGTATCAGGAAATCAAATTGGATCATATTGTATTTGTTTTGAAGAGGAACTGCCTTCAACTCACTTACTTTCCTAATTTTCTCCTGCTCCTAAACCTTCCCCCCTTACTGTTTAGCCCTCCGTATCTGGCATACACGCTGAAGCATGTTGACTGGTTGGTTCCCTTTGCCTGACTGTTTCTACATCATGAAGACAATTTAAGAAACATTTCCTGAGAATGGAAATTGCAAACTTGGATCTGTGACTCAGCTAATTAAAAGGAATTATTTAACGTGTTAGCGTGCCAGAGGCTTCAGTGGGAGAGTGGTGCCAGTTTTAGAATGGAGCAACTGAGATGACTGAAATAATTGACAACAGAGACGGTCCATCATTTCCACCCATCTGTCAAGGTGTTACCTAAGAGGAAACTGCAGATAAAATAAATAAGGCCTAGAGTTGATCATGTGGTCTTTTGTATGTTAAAAACCATTCTCTCACTTCATTAGCCAGTTTAGCCATTGTCAGAGCGGTTCAGAGGTACGTTATATAGAGTGTTTTCTCCCAAGCATCTGGAAGCTATAAATAGTGGGGGGTTTTCACTTGCTCTCTGCATAGGTGTTTTTGTACAATCGCTCAAGGTTATTTATTTTAGATTATCAAGTCAAGGCTGAGTAGATATCTAACCACTAAAACAGTTGCTGCCTTGAAATAGCAAGTTCTATGTTAAGTACTGAGTGAGTCAGATGTGCTTCCCTGTGACAGAAGCTGCAAATGATGTGAACAGTAGCTGCAACACTGTTATTGACAGCTGCAATTAGGATTTTTTTATGCTTTCACACTTAAAGTTGAAACTACAGTGAAACCTGCAAACAATCACAGTTCTTGCTCAGGTGTTTGTACTGGTGGGCTGACCTTCATCTAAGACAGACAATGTGAAAAGGATAAAGTAAGCTAACAAAATGAAGACCCATGAAACTTTCAAGTCCATTTGTTACTGTCATTAATCATATAGTTAATCAATAAACCCACATATTATCAGAAAGGGATGAGAATATTTGCACAACAGAGCATATTGGGAACATATTACATGCTATCTAAAACATTTACTTTTTTTTTAAATTTAAACTTGCTTTTTTTCTGCTAGGGTAGAAAAAAGTCTGCAGTTAATGTTATGTTGTTCTCTTCCTAGATTTATTATCAGTTCATATTTTGAAGCAGAAAGCTAGAGAAGTTACTGTACAACCACTGGCTGGATTCTGCATTTGACATTTTCATTGGTAGGATGAAAAGAAATAGGCAGAGCATAAGATGGAAAAAAGAAAAGGAAGAAGGTGACAATAAAGGATAATAAACTCTGCAGGGTAGATCCTCAGCTACCAAGTATATATCTCTATAGAAACATGCAGTTTCCAAAGCTTCAGGAGCTTTTCAACACAAGGAGGTCTGCTGCACACAATAGGAGTTACTTTGCAGGGCAGTACTCTCTGCTGACTTTTTCATGATACTGTGGCAATAAATATATATGTATGACTTTCACCTGACTTATAACGGCTACAGCTCGATGCATCTATGACAGATGCATCATCGAGTCTGAAGATGTATAAATGTGTCTATATATATCTAATGTATCTTTCAAATGAATGTGTATTCTCTTAAAATGTAATGGCAAGTATATGACTTGTTAAATCACTAAGATTTTCCAGGGAAACACAGTGAAAAGCAAGACTTGATTTTGTTTGCTGGTGGCATTGAGAAGGTAGCAAGGTTCATGCTGGCTGATGGCCTTCACTGGAGTCAGCTGCAGACAGATTCTCCCCATGTACCACTTTTGATTTTCTGGCAACCTCTGTCTCACAGACATACACAAAAAAAACCTGAGAGAGCCCGGGTCACGTCCCCACATACCTGATACCAGGTGAAATGGGTTCCTGGGTCTGATCAGCTCTAGATCCCAAAATAAAGCCTCTCTGTTAGACATTATAGGTACATCTTGCTTCACCTCCTACAGAAAATCAAAATTGCCTATTGAATGAGATTATCGTCAATGTTTTTCTAAAGTGTTTGGAAGATTAAACTAGTCATTCGTAGGTGTTACATTGTCTTATCTTGAATAATTTGCCTTTATCTTGGGTGCCTCTCCATTCAAATATTTTTTCATATAAATATAACCTAGGAGAGTTTGACAGTAATGTTATTCATGAGATGCAAACTAGAAAATACCAAGGTTTTGTGTAGAGGGACAGCAAGAGAGAAAATCTCTGGTTAGGTCAGAAATAAGTAGTTTTAAACTAAAATGTGTTTAAAATTGAGAAGTTGGTAAGTCTAGGGGACATTAAATATAGGATGAAGGTCTAGCTCTTCTCCAACAAGAACATGTATCATAAAACAGATTTGAGGAATGATGAATTCACCAGTGTCATGCAGCAGTTAATTTCCTTTTCTCTGAATGATATGTCACACTAAACCCTTCAACAGTGTGGATGATTTCCTAGCTTCATTTACTCGCCTTACTACAGCTTCTCACAACTCATCAGTTTTCACCACACAGAATTAAAATGCTGGTTGTTTTCTCTTTTCTAATATTAAAATGTATTAACTTTGTCACTCATCTCGCCCAGGGAGGCCAAGACACTTTGGCCCAGGCAATCCCCTTGATACTCAGATGTGACTATCACTATCTGGGAGAGCAGAGCACAGTCAGAGCTCTAGGGAGAAGTTCTGAAAAGTGCTTTTATGAGTTTGAAAGACATTAAAGTGCTTACCTGTTTCTGTTACAGTTGTTCAGCTTCACTGAGTTGCTCTCCCATCACTTGTACAGGGAGCTCAGGGTATTTACGCATGAGGGGGGTGCAGAAGTGTCTGTGTGTGCCCCTTATGCTCTGACCCAGCAGGGTACAAGCTGCTATACTGTAAGAGCCACAAAGCCAGGACAACTCATCCATTATCCTTGTATCTGCATTTGTCCATGCCATATGCCTTCAGCTCCTCACTCCAGTTTATAAATGATTGCTTAGGAATATGAGTTAGTCGTTTTCTGCATCTGGCCCATAGCAAAGTCATATCAGCATGGCAGTCCTGAAGAATAAAGCTCATTATCTCCCTCAAAATGCAGGCCATGTCCCTTAAATTTAAATTTAAGTAATAATAATAACAATAATAATAATAAAACTTGTTGTTCCCAGCAGCATTTCTGAGATGTAATGGAGAAGAGACCTCCAGCAGAAGATGTTTTTAAAAGCTCCAAATTTAATTCTTCTAGAAGAATATCGCACACAAAATGTGTCCCCTGATAAACCAGCAGAAGAAAGTCTGCTGTGCAGCTCAAAGGTTTCCTTCACAGGTGCCAGGGGGTCTCACTGGGCTGGTGTATCACTGAAAATACTGGATGCGTGGAGACCTTAACAAGAATGAAAATGGAAGGCGGATGAGAAATGCCAGAAGAACAGAGAGAACAGTTGCACAGAAGAGTGATGCCAAGTGAATATACATCCCAAAGGGGACAGCTGCTCTAAGCGTCAGCAGTTTGTATGGAGGAAGGGGTCCTGCAAAGCTAAACCAAATTATCTAGGACAGAAAATAAAAATAAACAAACCTTTTAAAAACCCAACAGAGGAGCAAAAGAAATCCATGCAAAGTTCAACATGCCTCACTTTCTTCTAACTTGACGGCTTTTTAGTTAGTTCTGCTTAACTTTACTGAGTGTCCTTGTGCAGGCAAGCTAAAAGATAATTGGGGTAGGTTCACAGCTAATTTAAATTGTCATAGCTTCATTAACTTCAGTGGAAAGAACCAAGTTCATTTTCACTGTCTGGCAACTGGGACCTCTGTCAGCCATGTGTTGTTCATTTTGTCAGCAGCTGATTGGTAATTAATATGTACATGTGTTTGGTAAACAAGACAGTTTGGGCATAAAAGACAGGTATTCTTTTTCATAGTAGTCTGTTAGTTTTACACAGCAAGAGGCAAGCACTTTTTGTAGGAAAAGCCGCTTTTCTTTGTTTAAGACCTTGACCTTTTCAGACAAAACCTGTAAATTATTTCACACTCTTTGCCTGTAGTTTGATTGGACTGATCTTATTAGCAGTGAAATTTAACTCATTAAAATGAAGTTTATTTCAAATTATAGGTCAGAGTTAAGCCTGGATTTCATATAAGAGTACAGAAAATTATTTCTTCTAATTGTCTTGAATACAGTGCAATAATGAGCCCTATTTCTGGCTTTACTTATTTACAGCTTCCTTGATTTTGGGGGTCCAGGGTCAGGAAAGCTTGTGATTTTTTTGCTTTTGCTTAATGTTTTCCTTAGGCGTTCTGGAAGCTCAGCCTTGAAGGTATGGATGCTTCTTATCTTCCATTACCTTATCAAGCCACTCAGATGTATTTGCTCCTGGCTAGGTAAAGAATTTAGAAACTGCTATTATATGCAGAGTGATATATATTTCTGAGTGAAATGAAAACAGTATTCAGCCCAATTCAGTGTGAAAGTCTTTGTTTTTCATAATTACATTTAGCTTCCTGAGCCTCTATCTTTGCTTTGATTAGCTAAATAATGCTATATCCTTGAATATAGCATATTCGACACTTGCTATAGACAGGGCAGCCTCAACTTTAAGCACGTACTGGCTGTTCGAGCCATGGACTGAAGCTTTAACCTCTGCCTTCTCCCTTCTCTACACCAGAATGCAGTTACTAGTCAGCATTTTAGTATATTCCTGGAAAACCTGTTTTCTTAACACTTGTGGAACATTGTTCTTGTAATGGTCATACTGACAGAAAGTTTCCCCATAGTACATAAGAGGATGTACTTTCTGATACGAATCCTTGTCCAAATACAGTCAGTTAATGGGAATTAATTGGTAAATATTTATTTGTAATAAATCTATGAATCTGTAGTGGTTTTCCAAAAAAATGATGTGTATAAACATTCAGTGGGGGAAACTTCCAAGTTTTCAATGTTTGTTTGATTGATCTTTTGTTTGAGATTGGAGTGAGGAGGGAATATGCTTTCAAATGACAGTCAGCAGATTTTCTTTTGGTTTTTTCGTTTGAAATAGTAGTGTGTAAAGAAGAACTGGATTGACTGTCTGAAGACTGGAAGAGAAAGTGGTGCTCGTTTTCTCAGGAGACTTTCTGGTGTCCTATATTTGTGACCTGAACATAGAACAGCGAGATGCAGTGGGATGCCCATAAAGCAGCCTCCTTTCACCCTTACTCCAAAGACGTGAAGGGAACAGCATGTGTGCACACACCTGCACACATGCTTGGAGTGTCTGTGTGTTTAGCCTCTTCCTCCACTGGTTCAGCTCCAGAAGATGAGAATAAAAAGCGGAAACATGTATATGTAGCTGTAACTGATAAAAAGGCCAAGGCTCAGCTGGGACAGAGTAGCAGTGGAAGAAGGGACTGTCTGCCTGTCTCTTTTTCCAAAATCAGGAGCATGGGATAGGAAGTAGTTATTTGAGCTCAGTTTTCTTCACTGCAAATGATTGTCATGTAGGCAGTCTGAGGATTATTATGGTTTTCTTCACACAACTTCTGAAAGACTTTTAATGGCTTTTGTTTGTTTGTTTGGGATTTTTTGGAGGCTTTCTTTTTAATTCTGTGCCATGCTTTGTGCTTAGAAATGATCCCTGGTATAACATTCTTTCTACCCTTGGTTTTAAAAGGTTTGTATTTTAGTGCAAACATCAGGGTTAAGTTTTGATTTCTTTATTCACTTGTACCATCACTTGATACAAATATATTAGGCTATTGCCTTCAAGTAGCCCAGTAAAGGTGTTCAAGGACTGTCAAAGGGCACCCTGTTCAATGGGAAGCACTTGTGTCTGTGACAGCCACAGACACTCACTGAGATCAGAAAGTAAATCTGACTCCAGCAGCAGAAATGCTGCCTGTGTTGCTTTCTCTGGAGTTTGCAATCTCTTCACCGCTGCAAAAAAACCACAGGAGCACAGGGAAGTCAAATTCATTTTTTAATTCTTATTAACTACTGAGTATTTCCTCAGAGTCCAGTATCTCAGTAGAAATGGTTATAGATACAGAGGAATTTCTGAACAAGCAAGGTCTAAGAAGAGAGGCTATAAACCACTCTGCTATGGGAAAACAGTGGGTTGATGCTAAAAAACCTGCCATATCCCCAAAGTTTTCTTTGGCCAACAGAGCAACTATGGAAATTTTTGGGGTTTGTTGGTTTTTTTTTTTTGGCAAGTGGAGAATCACAAAAGAAGTACAGACTGTGTCAGAAAATGGGAACCAAACAAGAAATGCCTCAACAGAACAATTCTCTCTATGAGGAATTAGAGTGGTTTGAGGAAGCGGTCAGTAGGACTGCCTATGGAGCACTCATTGGAAGGTTTCACCCTTTTATAAGTTTAGCTACTGTCTGTATATGTCTCCTTAGCTAAAGTCTTTCATAAATATAAGAATGATGTGCCTACAGGATCTTTTTTTTATATATTCAGTATTTATGTAGCAAACAATATAACTCTGGATTCCTTAATTTCCTTATGTGTTATTGCTATGTTACACTGGTGCAGCTCAGCGTGGGTCCACACCCCAGAAATCAGGTTGTTTTTTTGAGCACTTTACTCTAAAAGTTGGAGCCCGTCCATCCAGGGCTTTAGAGGAGCACTGCAAGGGCTGGACACAAAAATGTGAATTTCCACAAAGCGTCTGCCAAGGAGTGATTGCCCTTGGACATACTGGTGTCCTGGTCCAGCGAGGGCAGCCTTGTAGCTTCAGGGGTGTGAACCAGCAGCAGCTAGGGCTTGGCATTTTTCTGGCCATCAAAGGTGCAAATGCTGTCTGGAAGAAACGCTCTGGTGGCGTTAGGGAATGGGGACACTGGCTCTTTGTTCAAGGCTTTGAAAGACTTTTTTTTCCCCTCAGGCTGCCAAGAGGCGGCCTTGGTTCTAGGTATAGATTCATCTGTTTAATGTCCTCCAGGCTGAGCACGCATAGGGGTTGGTTATCAGCTAAAATAGGGAATGAGGCAGTTAGTGCTTCAGAAGTTCCTGCTTGCGTCTCCTTGAAGATTTTCTGCATTCCACAGAAAGCTTGTTAACGTCTGCTTTGGAGGGATGGCAGGTTGCTGTTTTTATTAGTGGTGCCAGATTTGTTGGCTAGAGTACATCTTTATGATGTTCATCATATAAAGGAGGTAATACATTTCTATAAAGCACCTTATGCTAGTATCCTAATTTATGAAGAACTTTGGGCATCAGCCTCTGTTGCATAGAAATACTCGTAGTTTTGCTAGTCTGAGCTCAACTGATTCAGGTTGACTCTCTATCCTAGAAGCCCACAAGTCCCAGAAGCCTTAATTTTGAATATGACATCAACTGCTTTTCTTAAAACCTTCCAAAGAAGGAAGACGGTGCACCTAGACTACATGGAGATCTAAATTTCGCCTGCACTGTCAAGCATAGTGTCACTGTAGGCGTTTCCATGATGTTGAGTTTCACCAGTTGGAAAGTCCTTTGCCAGCATCAGTATCTGTATTTCAGTAGCTGCTGTAACAGAACCCAATGGCCATGCTTCCTCTGCTAGCCTGCCTTACGGCGTGCTTCCAAGTCATACTTGGTTTGCATGGTTATCCAAATGTTCTTCCCTTTTGTTGACCTTATTGAAGAGGTGATGATGGAAAGTACTTTCTGGGGGAAAAAAAAAAAAAGGTGTCAAACTGATCACTAACCATTCCTTGCTATCTCAATGCTGAAATAGCAATGCTCAGTATGTTAGAGGCTACTTCTGCCAGATAAAGGGATAATCAGCTGAAACATCTGTGTGTTTCACAGTTACCCTTGAAAGAAGGAGGCAGGAAAATCAAAAAGCATACACAAAGGCAGAGAGTAAGTTGGTCATGTCTTTCTATACTTTCCTTGCATATTATTTGCTTTTCTGCAACCCAATGCATATGTCCTAAATATTGTTTTGGTGAACAATAATAACAGTAGTACTGTGATTTTTGCCAAAAGCAGCATAAAATAATCCATTAAACATTGCAGTCTTATACACAAAGCCCTAGGAAATAAACATCTTTTACAACTGTCGAACTTGGAGCAAGAGTTCATTTTCTCATTGCCAAAAGTGTGCCTTTATCTGAGAAAGTGAGACAGAATGGCTGGTATCATGACTACTGTTTGAACAATCCATTTGCAAGAATAGATACAGATGTTATGTTTACAAAGAGAAAGGAAAGAAAAAAAGTGGCTGCATAGCGAGATGAAAAAATCAAAAGCACTGAAATACCAAGCACTAAATCTACCCTGACAGCTCAAGGAACATAAAGTAGGGGCGCATTTTCTTGACAAAGTAATCAACCACAAAATTCATGCATTCTCTCATTTTTTGGAAGGCATATTCATTTTTAAATCTTAAGAGACTTTTAACCATGTAAAACAGAGTAAAGAGTGGGAGATCCTGCAAGGAAGTTGCAATTAGAGGAGATGTTAAAGTAATGATGCAGACCTTTGAAATTAATCTGAAGAAAAACTAAATTATTCTGGAAGGATATGTGTGAAACTTCTCAATGATATTTCAGGTTCAGTGTTGACACGGACTGTCATTTTTACTGGCACTAAAGCAAAACCAAACATGGTTAACCAAGCCTCCTGCAGCAAATTTTATCAGCTAGATAGGACATGCAGCAGTTAATGTACAGTACTTTGGTTGATTGTGGATGTCGCCAGAGAAGAATGTGAGGCCAAATTTCTTTTTGTTGCAAATTCTGATTCAGATGATTCCATCTCCATATCAAGCAATTATCATTACGTCACTGATTGGTTAACCTCTGTTCCCATTCTTCAGGCCTACGTGTGTGATAAAAGCTACATCCAATATATATTGAAAAGTCAGTGGAAGAATTCCTGTTGATTTTCATTAGATTGTGCCATAATATTTTGCCCAGTCTTTCACGGCATTGCTTTAGCACTCAGTGATCTGTACTGAAGTGTCAGCTAACAGAAGCCATGGACCTGGGGCAAAATTTTTCTCATATGACTCTTGAATAGATGTGTATATAAAATGAGAGCATTGGACAAAGATGAATTCTTATATAACTTATACCTCTTTAATTATCTTCCATCACAGCAAGTTATCATTGTTTTTAATTAAGCAAATGTCCTTAGACTGGCAAGGTGTGCTGCTTCATACTTTACCCCTGCTAGAAATATATATTTCTGTTTCGAAACTTTAATATGAAATATCAAGGAGGTGGAAGAATAGCAGAGTTTTCAACACCCTGACAATCGGTACTGTATATTATGTTTCCCTAACTCTGTCCTCAAGGTGAGCAGTCAAGATAAGCCAATGATCTGCAGCCCATCTAATTTGTTTTTGCATCATTTTCTTAAGTTGTCTTACGTGCAATAATCATTGCAGTGTAAGTGACACTGCTGGGAAAATCAATTCTTCCTCACTGAATAAAAAATAACTTACATTATACTTGAATCATAATTGGTATTTTGTTTCTTTTGTTGGACTTGCAGTTAACTGCTGACTACTTCGGCCAAGATAGTTCTGTGTCTTCTGGCAAAGGCACTACTTGCTATAAAACATTCTGAAATCTAATTCCAATTGAAAAGTAATAAAAACTGCTTAGGGATCTATACTGAATTTTCTGTCAGATGTTCGATATTATGTCCTTGAAGATTAAAAAGTCTTTGTATATTTATTAGCAAGATGGAAGGCTATTCCAGATAGGTTGTGAACTATGCTCATCACTGGAGCGTGTGAATGACTTTCAGTAGTACATCTGCCATATATTCTATTATTATGAGATTATTATTCCTCTTTGGCTGTTTATCTATAATTCAACCGCAACAATGGAAAAGACTCTTATGTGCTACATGTGGGCACAAAGCCCACATAACTGATGCCAGCTTTTCAACCTGAAAATGAATGGGAGTTAGCAGAGGTTATCAGCACTGTGCATTGTTCTCACACCTCTAGGGTGTCATGTGGTATGCCAAAAACCTCTTCAGTTCCACTGTATTTGATGAAATATATTCAGGGCTGGTAGTTTGTATTTGGCTTAATATTATATAAGAAAGTTGTATTGGAGGGGGGCGGGGGTGAAGGAGTTTTTCAGTGATTTATTTTCCTTTGCAGCAATTGTGTTCCAGAGCTGATGCTTGGGGTGTTTGGGATAAAACCCCTGAGATTAAAGAGGAGCTCATGGTGATGTCTTGGTGAAATGTTCAAGCATTCTACATGCAGACCGGGGGCTGGTGACCTGGGGTCCAACTGAGACTTGAAAAGCTGTTTGGAGCTGCAATATGATTTTCCAGGGTTTCATTATTGGGGGAAGAGGCCACTATTAATTGAAATGAGCTTAACCGAAGTAGGGTCATCACCCTAATATCCCAAGTAAGAAGGCAGCTGGGCTTCTCCTTTTTCTCCTACCCTTGTAGGTGGTATGTAGATGAAGAGTCTGTGTTCTGTCCCTTACATTGCCATGACAGACCTGGAAACCCTCTCTTGCTGTGAGCGCCCATGCAGCTGTGTGCCCAGGGAAGGCACCTCGTGCAGAGCAGGTATCCGCTCCTGGCCCCTCTTAGAGCAGCCAGCCTTGCACTGAGACACTACAGCTTTGCCAGAGCAAAGTCCTCCTGGGAAAAACAAAACAAAATAACAAACAAATAAACAAAACAAACAAAAATAAGGAGGAAAACAAGATGCCTGTATGCAAATGTCCCTTCCCATTGCCAAAAGCCTGGTTGCAGTTAACGCTGTTCCCCTTGCTGCCCTCCAGTGGATAATCCTTGGTTGACTATTTTGGGTAGAGAGGACTCCTGAATGCTCTCCAACACCTCTTCCTAACCTAATAAGTGGAAAGACACTTTTCAAGTGATTTGAACAAGAATCTCTTCAACTGAGCATTAAATTCCATGTGTAATGCATACTTTGTGCTTGTTTGTCTATTTCGTTCCATCATAGAATCATAGAATCCTCCCTGTAAATTCCTGAATCTTCAGAAAAAAAAAAGAATAAATTTGCTGATTTATTTTTATATATAGGTGGTTTTGGTTGTGTTGTTTGGTTGTTTGGTTGATTGGTTGGTTTTGTGTGTGTGTATGTGTGTGTTTTGTTTGTTTTTTCCCTCTGGGAAAAGGAAAAAAGAAAGAGGGAGACTGGATAACCAGGAGCATTTTCAGGCTCTGTATCCAACTCCACATACAGCTGTTCTGGGAGAGATACTTAAAAGCTTGCAAGTGGATTCTTGTGCCACCTTATCTCTTTCAGACAAGAGAAGACACCCTTTGGCTGATAATGATAAGCTACAGCCTTGATCGATGTGATCTGTGCTTTTGTCCTTCTCCATAATTTGAGCTATTGATTCTATTTATTAAAACTAATTTAAAAAAACACAAGCCCTGAGTCCTCTGCTGTTCCAGATCAGGCTGCTCCAGGCAGTCTGATCTGAAGCTAATCCATTCACCGCTGATTTATTTTCACTCTGTTTTCAAGCAGAGTTCTGTTCTGTGTTTCATTATTTTTTTTTCTGTCCTCTGCTGCTCTCTGAATAAAAAAAAAGACCTTTAATTTCTCACCTGCAGTGAGAGCGGGGGGGTCTAGATTCATTTTTCTGATATATGAAGTCAGCTCAGGAAGGTTTACCTGGCTCCTATTCTTGCAGGTTTTTCCTCAGATGGTGGCCCGCTGTGTATTGTTCTCTATTGTCTTAAATCAAAGCACTACCTTTATGCTAGAAAACAAATCTGAGTATTTGCTTAAATGCACTCATCTTGCCATACTGGAGTTAACAGGACTTACCCTGTTCCTGAATTAAGGCCCAGCAGAGGAAATCCTTTCACCACTTCTTCCTGGGAAGCACAGGTTTGTCTAAGGGCCTGGGGATAGTTCTCAAAAAATAAATATCTTTTTTTTTCAGACTTAGAGAAATCAAATAAATCCCTTGCTATTAAAAACAGATAAAAAATAAAGCTTTAAAGAGCTAGGCACCTTTCAGCACCAAGCTGGATTTGAGTCTGACCAAGGATCAGCATTTAGTGATTTAGTGGTATTTATTTAGTGTCCATGCATTTTGCTGGTGATCTCATTGTAGTCTTTTTTCCCTTAGTTTAACATAATTGTTTAAATCTTCAACCTTCAAATTTTTCAGATGGTTAAAAGCTCTCTGTGTGTCTCGGTTACACAGGGACTGCATATTGTGTCTACTGCATCTCTCTGTGTTTGCCACTGTAACATATTCTTTCCATGGTAAAAAAAATCAGTTCGTTCCTAATTTATCCTGTGGTCTGCTTGGTCTTGCTGACAGTCTAAAGCCTATGATTCCTTCTGCAATATGTCATAACTATCAGCTGGAATCAATCAGGCAAAACATGAGGCTTGATATCATCATAAAGAAAACAGGTATAGGGTGACAGCCTCCAAAGCCCTGGTCTGTTTTTAAAAGTGTTATGCTTTACTTCACAAACCATATGGACACTGAAAGATGGATATTTATTTGTAGGTTAGAAATGCCTTATGTAGTACAGTAGAAAGCTGTCTTTGTTTTGACTTGAGAACCACAGGTAGAGTATTGATTGGATACTTGCTACAAGTAACGTTTAAGCAGAGCCTCAGCTGTCCAGATACTGTAAGAAAGTGAAGCCTTTCAGCTTGCTTATAGTGTATCCTGCTCTAAGGCTTCACAGAGATGTTGTGTAGCCCAGCAAGTGGTCATCTTCTGCAAGTGGTCAGTGGCTCAAATTTGGCCCACCAGTACCAACAAGGGCATGCTAGATCCTCTTTACATAATGCCCTGTCTTGCCCCCAGACCTCCAGGCAGAGGCAGATGACAATCAGATTTCCCTCTCTAGGAAGGGAGCTGCTCCCTTGCCTTCTCTCTCCCTGCAATATAAGCCATGGCTATGGTAAGGCGGACCAAGTATCGTGTGTACAACAGGGATTCTTAAGAGCAGCTAAGGGTAGAGTAAGAATAGGGCGAACATTCACAATCTATTACCACAATACTCCTCCAGCCTCCAACTAACTCCAACCTAGGGGTCTGCCTGAAATTCTTGTTATGTGTTTAGTAACCCTAATTTATCTCTCCTCAAATTAGTCGTGCGTTCTACCCGTGAGCTCACATCAGCTTCTTGCGCCCAGGCAGGCTGCATGAAGGAGTTCTGGTAGCCCATGTGCACCATGTGAAGATCCAGGTCCTCTTGTTTGCTTCAAAGCCTCTGTCTTCACCTTTAAGATTTTGTAATGGAAGAGCTGATAAAACATCAGTCCTTGCCCACCTTCTCTGAGACATATTGTGGACCTCTAGCACCCCCTTAGGCTTTCCACAATGAAAGTCACAGACAAATTGGCTATTTCTCTTATGGAAGCCATATTGTGACTTTGATCAGCCTTATTGCCCTCCTTTTTACCTTTCCCAAAACTCATCTAGCTTTTTTGAGATGAAAGGGATCAGAACTGCACCCTCTATTCGAAGACTATGGGAACCACTGTTCTTTTTTACCATAGAGAGGCGGGAGGAAGATTTTAGAAAAAGAAGGCAGCAAACAAGTGACACAAAACTGTTAAGCATTTAGAGTATTATGAGCCTGAGTCTGCTTTGTCGTCCACATTCCAAAGTGGGGGTAGGGCAGACAGTAAGGGACAACTTGAGATTTTGCAGTGGCAGCACATTTCTCCTTATTTTACAAAGATTATCAAAATGACCTAGAAAAGAATTTGTGAAGAGCCAAAACATTATGTTAATATTTTTATTGTTAAATAGGCCTGGAGACTTCTTGTCACATTTATGTTTGGAAATGTCTAGCAAAGACAATTCTGTGCAGTGAAATAGGAGTCTGAATTCATCACTGAAAACATTACTCCTGTTTCAGTTTTACTCTTTGATTTTCTGGCAGAGGGAGGGGACTAATCCTTGAATTGTTTCATCCAAAGGAGCAGCCCTTTCTTCCACAATGTACAAAACCTTACGCTAGCTGTAAATGTTGAGCGTTTCAACATTCCAATCAAGACAGAGATCAGTTGTTTCAAAGACTGCCAAAATCATTGGTGTTTGCTTGTGCTGATATGAGTTTGCCTCCTCATTTTGGCAGAACTGTCTCAGGCTGGCAGCAGTGCAGGAACTTTGCTGCTCTGATGTCGGTCTCAGCAGAGACCTGTGCCTCTCCAGCTCTGTCTGGCTCAAACACGTCTTAAGTAATATCTCAGTAGTCAATCCTCTTCACATATTTTGCTTTCATGTGTTTGTCCATTCCTTCTAGAATGTCTACCATCCACAATGTCCTGTAGCAAGGAGTTGCATTGTTGAACTACATGCTGCATGAAGACTGAACTCCTTCTGCTTCGCAAATCTTCTCATACAGCTGTTGTCTTACTACCCTGTTCATGGTACATGTCACCTTACTCCTCACTCACCTTCCAGATTGCTTAAGACTATGGTATGCAGGCCCTGTGCAGGTCTCCGTGGGATGCTATTCATGACCTTTCTTCACTCAAATGACTGGTATATCTATTCTTGTTTCTTCCTGTCATCTTTAATCCAATTTTGCAGAAGAAGATGCCTATCATCACAGTAATTTAGAGAGCTGATGACACAGTCAGTTCAAGGGAGCTGATGGAAGGGTGTGTAGGAATGGGGTAGAAGTCCAAGGTTTCGTCCTCTGGGGTTGGAGGTTGCAAAAGGTTTATTTGCCCAGGTGTAACCGCTGAGCTCTTTCATAACCTGCAGTTGTACCATGAGCAGGGCAAGTTTCTCCAGTCTCTCTTTCACTGTTCGGTCACCCTTTTTAAGAGGACTATGTGTATTATTTTTAAGTGGTCCATAGGGGGTTCACTTTTGAGAAGCACTCTGAAGGTTAAAGCATTAAGCACATCTTTATTCTGAACATAAGCTAGTGTTTCAGTTGTCACTGTGATCAAGCTAGCATCTTTCTGAAACAATAATATTAACTTTCAAATGCATTAAGGATCCTTGCTTGACACGAGTGCAAGCTTTGTCCTGTGTGTTACTGGGAAGAGACCTGTTAATCTTAAAGGACAGTCAGTACAGTCAGTATTTTTAAGAATACTTGGTGCACTAGCTGTCTTGCTTTATTTACTCAGGAACATCACTTTAACACATGACAGTAAATCCATGGTTACTGGCAGGTAGACAGATAAACTAAGCATTTGGGGTGGCAAGCTAATTCTTGATAAAATACTAGGGATTTTTTTTTTTCTTCTTTAGTGCAAGGATAAGTAATAAGGATTCCTTGCTTTGTCTTTTCCTTTCTGTCAAATTGGTTTTGTCTGTGGGGAAGAGATCTCAATAACAGAGAAATACTGTGAGGGAGAAGAGATGCTCTCAGGAGAGCACAGGATGAAATTGAAAGAGTCCATCCTCCTGAAATTCATATACCTGTGAATGTTTCCCTCAGCAATCACTAATAGATGATCTGAGAAAATTCTTGATGTGGAAACTGTGTGGCTAGGAAGAGCATCAGTAACACACAGATGCATGGTAAGCAATGGCAGTAAACAGCAATGTTTACAGGACTTGAATACAATGCACAAGGTGCATTATATTGTGAGCCCTATTACACACATGGGAGCCTGCTGCTCACATTAATCTCATGGGTACTCCCATTCTCAGTGTGCTCTGTGGTTCATTCTCTTGCACAGGCAGCATCAATTCCAGAAGCCAGCTCCTGTCCCCCTGGGAACAGCCAGTGGAGATATTCAGATTAGAGGAAGGTGTGACCAGAAGGGATAAACAGGACATTTTACTTTGCATGATGCTAGAGTAACAAAAGATGGGGATTTTTCACCTTTGTCACTTTTACTGTTATTTCAAAACATAAATATTTAAAATTTAAATGTGCACTTCAGTATGCAAAAGCAAGGAAATGCTCCACTCACCACAATGAAAAAGTGGGACCATATGGCATAAGCCTAGCATATTTCTGTATTTCAGCATAGTTATGTCAGCACTAGTCTAGCTGGTGCCCTCAGAACAGTGGGGTACATGCTATTTGCATCCAAGACCCCCACTTTGGGAGATGCTGCTTTCCCTAGACTGCCAGATGAGTTAGCTGTGTTTGGCACTCGTGCTGCTCTTTGGAAAATACAGGAGGTATCAGATAGCGAAGATAATATTTAGTTTTACAAAGCTCATACTCAGATCTGGAGGGAAAAAAAATAGTATGATCAAGTCTCCAAGTGCTGTTTCTTAAATGGTTTCTGACCGCTCTGGCATCAAGGAGCATCAAAGATCTCATTAGAACTTCAAACAAACCTTTGGATGTATCCAGATTAATCCAAATATTTAATGGGAACCCTGTTACTTATTAGGCTGTGTGCTAATTAGGGAATTAGGGAGTATCTTTCATTTTATTAATATTTTGTCATGTTTCAGTTGTGTCCCATGAAGCAATGTACGTATAGTGCCTATGAGGATATGCACGAGAAAGGAGGTCAAAAGCATACTAGCTCTTTCTAATGAATTTGTCAAGCAAGTTAAAGTGACAGAGGGAAGTTATTTGGTGTTTCTGTTATTTCAACTATCAGTAGTGATAGTTCAGCAAGACAATTTGCAGGAAAGTTTGACGTTCTCTTTTACCTTCACTAAGGCATCCAGCATAGAAATTAAGGAATTTTGTTCCTAGACAATTTGTCAGAGTCACTAAAAATAGCACAAAGAATGGAGGGCCTGCCAACGCTGAAAGTCCTGGGGTCCTAGGGGTAGAAACACTACACACAAAGAACACTTGTCACCTTTCTGATATGACCTCAGGCAGCGAAGAAACCACTGTTCTCTCCCTGCTGTGGAATAAGATCTTTTTTGATACATTCTTGAGACAGGAGAAGAGTTGAAGTCACTGGCTGTGTGTGAGCAGGACAGCTATTCTTGCTCTGAATCAAAAGAGGGGAAGTAAGTTTTGAAGACAATATCTAAAAAGCCCCCCATATGGTTGGACTGTGACCATTTTCCATAACCCTATTTGTCTTGACAAGTTGCCCATGGGAAAGAACACAAAGTAAAATGCTCTTTGTGCAAGAACAAAATACTTGTACAATACTCCTTTTGTTAGGAAAGTATGCAGAGATATTAATAAAAATAGATGCAATGCTGAGAGTGTGGTCAGAGTGAATGAACTTTCAATGGCTCCTGACCATAAAGATGGTTGCAGATATCAAGGTCAGATTTTAAGGAACCTGCACATTTTTCACATACTGTGCATTTCTCAATGTCCTGTGTGAGTAGCTGTGAGGAACGAGGATGTGCTCTTCTAAATGTAAGGTAGTGTCTTACAGGATAATCTATACTAATAAAGGATAGCTACTTGTAAAAATAAAGCAATCACTATTTTCTAGCTTTCTGTAACCAAGACAGGATAACTTTGTTCACTTGTGTTATTTATCTTACACAAGACACTTTTCACAGCTTGCCTTTGACATTAATAGAAGCAATTTTAACCATGCTTTCAAGCCTACCACTGGCCTTTTTTGGTAGGTAACTTGTTCCTGGCAGTTAAACTCTTCCTGGATGCGAACGGGACAACTATGATTCTGCACATAGAGCTAAAGAGGACTTGTTTGTCGTTGCAATTTGTGTTCAGTGGCAAACCTTTTTCTCTGTGTACATGTGCTGGAGAGGAATCCAGAGCTCCAGCTTTGCTTTGCTTTGCTCAAGCTCTGGGCAAGCTTAAACAAAGGAGGAGATCCTTCCTACATTGCTTTGCTGTCTGCTGCAAGGATACAGGATGCAAACTTTGCCCTTTGACTTGCAGCCACCTGGATCCCCTAAAGGGACCAATATCCTTATGTCACGGGGTGCTTTGCAGCAGGTCTGCTCAGGGCAGATGTCTTTTGTATTTGTTACATATCTTGTATGTTACTGCTACTTGCACCTAAATCTTCAATGAAATTGTTTGTCAGACACATTGCAAAAAGAGTTAACGCACACAGACAACGGGTCTGAATAGTCACAACTCCATTTCTCTGCAGCTTTATCTCAGCGTAGAGCAACCCAGACTAAGTACAATGAAATAATTGCAAGAAGTGTAGATCATTAAACACCTCAGGTAGAGTAAAAGTCCTGGTGTTTCATCTCTTTTTCTGACTGGGAATTTTGCAGTCTTATCTTTTTTTTTCCCCTCCATCTTGGTGGTTTGTTGGGTTTTTTGTTGTCATTTTTTTTCTTTCTCTCTTTTTTACTCCCCTATCTCAAGATTCATCCCACCCTATTCAAGCAGAGGTATTAAAAAGCATCTTGGACCTTTATTTTTAACTGCCTGCACATGTGACCTCGGAAAGAAGCCATCTGCAACATCGTGGGGGGTGTGCAGTGTTACTGAGGACAGTATATGCTTTGTCCAGAAATGAAAATGTATCAATGCTGAGACTAAACATACTATCGTTTTGGAAAACTAAGGCAGAGGGGAGGGAGAATAAGCTTTACAAGACTGTTGCTTGACCACTTTTGCAGTCTTTTAGATGCTTTTTTTTTCCCCTCACAACACTTTTCTGTCCTTCCTTATCTCTCCTTATCAGCTGTTAGCTGTTGAGAGGTACTGTGTGCAACTTATTAGTTGACATAAGCAAGGTCCTGGGGGAAAAACAAACCCCACAGCAACTTTGCTGTGTGCCTGTGTGAGCAACTTCACAGCTCTGTTGGGGAAATAGGCATTTTGTTATCCATGTTATGGTATTGTGGGCACTTTACAAGTGAAATGCCAGCAGGACATCAGCTGTGTGATCTTAAAATGCTTCCCTTCAGCTTTTTGTGGCTGGATGGCATTATTAAGCTGAGCAAGTATTCACTAAATTTAGAATAGGAATGACATCAGTATTGTTCATTATCCTTTTAATCTAACTCAAATAAGAAAAGGAAATTAATTTTTAAGGGAGGCCACTGGTAAGGATTAAGGAGTGATTCTTCATGAGCTCCTGTGCATATTGCCTTTTAGATTCAGACCTGCAAAGAGGATGGGTATCGCTAATAACTTTATCATCACAGTTCTTACGGTATTTACTTTGTCTCTGAACTGCTTTTTTTTTAACAAGACACAAACCAAAATATTTTCTTTCTCAGAGAAGTTGCTGACACCACTCCCAGACCTGAGAGATCCCCAAGTAGCATACCTGAAAGAAGGACATGCTCCCTCCCAGAGCTATCCTGCATTTTCTAGTCAGATGGAATGGATTTCCCTTGTATTGCTGGGCATGACGTTAGATGGTATAGAATAATCTCCCTGGTTAGTTCAGGTCACCAGACCAGTTGTGTCCCCCCCAGCCTATAGCCCACCCCCTAGTCTATTTGCTGCTCAAAGCAAGAGATAGAGGTGGTCTTGATGCTGTACAAACACTGTTCAGTGAAAACTAGAAGACTAGAGTGTTACCATTATGGGTTTGGTCAAAAATCAAAACCACAGCACCATAGGAGCTGCCACGACAAAATTAACACTCTCCTAGCCAGGCCCAGGACAGGAGGGGTCTTTGTTTTCTGTCTTCCCCATAAAATGTATATTGCCTAATTTTTCCTCAGAATACTCACCTTTACCTGCTTTTATTATCCCACAAAAAGAATAAACCAGCTGCACAGTCTAGATAACATGTCATTTCACAAACATTTGAGGGGGATGAGCAGCTAATTTAAACATATTAAGTGAATACAGTGATTAGATGCTTCCAGACAGATTGTGCATATTAGCAAGTGATTACAGACTCTCTAAGTCCATTTACATGCATGTAAAGTAGAGGCTCTCATACTGTCAAATGCATGGATCGTATCTTGGTTGAAAAAATGAATTGCAAAGCTCTTCTTCTGTTATTCAAGTATGCCTGTATCATCAGAGTACCTTTTTGAAATGGATCTGTAGTTACAGTTACTATTGGAAAAATATTCTGCTTGGCTTTGGTTTACACTTAAGGTATTGGCATAGATCTCTGAAAAGACAAGGCAGGAGGATGGTGGGAGTGGTGTTTCGGCACTACCAGTGCCATTCTTCATGATCCTGTCAGCCTTATGAAGTCCCAACCTCAGCACCTCCTGGAATTGAGGCAATTAATATAAATCATCCTCTGTTTTTAAGTTAAAGCGTTCTGAGTGTTGAAAAACAGCTTTGCAGCCTATGAATTCACTCTAAAGACTTTAAAACCAAAAAGCAAATAAATGCATTCTTTTTGCATTTATCTGGATGATTTTGGAAGCCTCATGCTTTAGCATCTGACTTATGAGTTTTGGACTCCTTTCCACCTGCTGTTAGGAAAGGGAAACCATAGCGATGTCTGAAAGCAGCTACAAGCTGCTTAATAGATTACAGAGATCTTCCACGTAGGCAGCTGATTAGGAAAAGTATTTTCATTTTCATGTATATCTGCATATGCCCCTTCCTAGTGAGATGTTTCCTAGTACAAGATTCTGGTCCATGGGTGTCAAACTCATTTTCACCCGAGGCCACATCAGCTTTGCAGTTGTCTTCAAAGGGCCGAATGGCATTTTATGACTGTATAAATGTAACTACTCCTACGCTTATACAGCTGTATAATGCCATTTGACTGTTTGAAGGCAAACGTGAGGCTGATATGGCCTCAGGTGAAAATTACTTTGACACCACTGCACTAGTCATAGTGAAGTCGTATGGCAATGTGAACCCATTTCAATGACCTCAAGCCTTGCAAATGTCCTTCATAAATTTAAATTAAATTGCATTTAGCTCAAAGAAATCTCATTATTCATTCCAGTGAGAATTAGGACAAAAGTTTAGGGCCAAAATGACACAACTTGATTGAATTATACCAGCTAGGACACGCCTGTAATATTTTTTTGTCTCCTGTTACAACATGAAAAGCAAAATAGTCCTTCACTGTTGCATTGATTAATCAAGTAAAAAAAGTAAAAACAAAACAAAACAAAAAACAAAGCAAAACAAAACAAAACAAAACAAACAGGGAGCAGGTTTGCATTTAATCGAGAACACACTAAATAGGTCATGGCATCGCTTTGTTTTCTCCTGATGTAAAGCAAAGACTCATTTGTTTCCTGTTCTGGAACCACCAGCATACCTCCAAAGTAAGAAGCAAATACAAAGAAACAACCAAAAAACTTACAAAGAGTAAATTAAATTTCACTGTAAATCTTTGATTGACAAAATACACTTTACTGCAGAAGATTAGAAGGTGATAACATCAGTCTGTTAGCTCTGAGATGAAAGTAAAATGTTCTTCGAAATCCTATCACATTTATGTTTTTGGAACTGAATTTGGTTGATTTAGCATTACAGTTACCAAATCTTTTTTCCTTTTTATTTTATTTTCTTGTGGTCCTTAAGTTATAAAGTTTATAGTATCTGCCTCATATAGTTCATTTTAACATCATGAATTTGCAATTTACATGAGCCTGGGAAGATAATTGTACAATGCACACACTTTCTGATTAACTGTGTGTGACTTAAGTAGATCTCAGAAACGAGCTTTAAAGACTGTTTTGAAAGATATAAATTCAGCCGTGCTTTATGAAGCAAAAATTACTTTTTTTCTTAACTAGTCTAATTTCTGATAATCAGTGGAGTCCTTTGTTGTGTAAGGTTATTGCTGGTGGTGGTGGGCGTTTGCCAAAGAAGGGGTCTGGAAGGAGGGGGCATAGTGCTGGAGTAAGTTCTGGTGAAGAATTTATGCCAAAGAGCATCTTCATAATTGTACATGAAAAAGCTTGTGGGACCAGGGCCTGCGAACTCATTTGATGAATATGCAAAATACATCATCTCGCACATAAATGGCTAACCTCACAAACATGGTGTATTTACACTGGTTTTCTCAATACGCACACTTCACGTGTTTCCTATGCACATTTCTTGAGAGATATTTAGCAGAAATTACCTGTATGGGTCTACTTTTTTTTAACTTGTAACTTACCAAGTCTTTTTAATCACCTGTACCTTGGTCCCCAGATACCTGAATAACTCCATCCAGCCCTCCATCCCTTAGTGATCAGCTCTGTCTGATTTCTGTCATGGGATTCATGTGGGGCTAGATGGAAGAATATTTATTTTTCTGGAGGGTTTTTTTCCCTTCATGTCTTACACTCTGTCTGTCTGAATTACAAAAAATAGCTGCAGAAGACACAATTTTAGGAAAAGTTCAGTAAATCTCTTCATAACTGGAAATGTTAGAGGTTTATTTAGGAACATTTTATCAGTACATACTAATTTCTGTTGTTTGCATTCTTCAATCTATAGGCTTTGAGATTAATTCGGCATTATGATATTTCTATTAGACACAGCCATACAGAAACAAGATGTATGTGGGTTGCTGATGACCATGATGCTGATGACCATGATGTCTTCCTCTCTCCCAGCAAAGGCTGCTGCCAGTGGGCACACCCTGTGTGTTTTGAGGTTGATGCTACCCCTCCAACTCTGATGCAGAGCTGAAAGCTCTGGGAGATGAGACTTGGCGTTTCCTGGACGCTAGCTCTGTGCAGAGATTTTTGGGTCACCTAACCTTCAGTCTAACCTTTCTTGAAACTTAGGTCAGGCACCTGGCTCTGGATTTTCAATTCCACACCATGAACTGAGTGGTTAGGTTTTTCAGTGCTTTCCTTGCTGGTGTCTATGTGCTAACATGATTTTTTAGCATCAAATACTACATCTGTCCATTAAGCACATGTTTTTAGAAAGGATTCTTTTCTTTACTGGCTTGTCTTGACATGAAAGATACTTGAATGACAGTGGGCTGTATTCATCTCTTTGACTCTAAAATAGTTCCAGCAACAAAACCAAAGAAATACTTTTCAATTATTTCTCCATGTGTCTCAGAAAGAATTGGTACTGAACAGCCAGTATCTCAGGTTAAGTACAGATTGATTCTTGGAGCCTAATTGGTAAGATTTATTGACAATACAGCATTTGCCTAGTTATAATAGACTCCTATTCAATATACAATTGATAATTCAACAAGTAGCTGATTCTAATTTTCAGTGTTCGTTATACCATTAAAGCCGATTTTATTAGCCTACTCAGGGATGTTTAAAAACAGTTAACCTTAATTTTTTAAAGTGGAATGTGATATTTCAGCTATTAAACTTCAATTCTGCTTTAACTGCTCCAGGGCATTAGACATGTGGCTTCTGAATTCTGGTACCTAATTAGTGCAGGATAGCAGGATATTCAATAAAGGTTTGATTTTTACTTCCATGCACTTGTGGCTTTCCTCATATATGTAACATCAATTTTGAATGAGAATCCGTTCTTGTAATTAAGGATCAGGCTGTAAATACTTGTTGTGGTGAAGTGTGGCATAGGCCAGTGTTTAATTAAAGAATTGCAAACCTCCTCATGATCTTCACCTGTAGAGAGAGAATTCATTTTAGAACATTGCCATTAAAAAAAAAAAAAAAAAAAAGTAGGTGGATTTTCAGACAGAGCCTGCTTTCTAGGGCTCCAAAATTAGGTTTGCATTTCCACAAAGGAAGGTTTAGGGAATGTTTCAAAGCAGATCAAAGTTAAAGGGTTTCCTGGTGGTTCAGCTTTGTCATACTAAGCCTGCTGGGTGTTCTGCAAGGATTCATTGTACCTGTCTGCGTTCTGAAAGCACAGCCACAGTTTTGCATGCGTTACCCTGGCTGTGTTTTCAGTAGGATTTTACAAATCACCTAATCCAGGTTCAGCCTCTCCTGGAAGCTCTTTAATCCTTCTAACATTTGCATAATGATTTCAATACTGTAATTCTTGTATGATAGTGTGTTGAAGCTCTTTCTGGCTTACATTAATGACAGTCTAAGAATAATGAAATATCAAATTGACTTTATCATCTTTCAGGACTGAGAATATCATCATTTTCGATGTTTAAAAAAGCATGGGGCCAAATTCAATTCTGGTGTAATCAGTGGTTTTATCTGTAGAGCTAGGTGAGGCATGCATGACTATTTCCCACTTAAGTATATATTAACTCATATTTGGGAATCTCAATGAGGTGGTATTTCTCCTAAAGACCTACAATTAAAAAACAGTAACTTTTCGCAGTGTTATTCTATCAGAATAATACTTTTTTCCCTATGAATTGAATTAGAACGTGATAATCTCATGAAAATACTAAACTTGTCAGCTGTAATAAAAATAGGTGAGGATTGTATGAATACTTCATGTGAATGGTAAGAAAGTAAGTCTCTAGTTTTGAGATATTCAGTTAAAAATTGCAGGACTACACAGCAGGTAAAACCAGTTTGACTTAACATCTCTGTCTTCCTGCACACCTTATAATAAGGCAGAACAAACACGAGCTGAAAGGCAATCCCAAGTAGCCATGCAACACCTTTTATGAGTGACAAAAATGAGGGATGCCCTAGCAGGCATGCTCACTTAAAAAAAAAGAGACTTCTGTAGTAATTCAGTAAACAATTCATTTTCATCACCATGGGAAAATAGACTAAGAAACTGAACCACAGGGTGATATTCATGTATGTAACACAGGTGTTGTTTTTTTATAAAAAACAAACAAACTCTTTTTTAACAGCTATTGTTCAATACAACCAGTATTATCTGATGTCTTGCTTATTTTATCTGCTTCATGTTTAATACTGTGAAGTTTAAATATTGCCTTTATTCTCAGCAACAAATATAAAAATACGGTATTTCTCCCCACAAAATCTCCATGGGCTTTCTTATGTCTCAGTTCCACTTTCTTGACCTGGCATCTAATCATATCATATGAAGCATGTATCATGATCAGCAGATCACATTAATACATGAAATTGTTTGTGCTCACTGCCTATGAATGATTACATTTGTGAAAGAAAATGATTACCCAGATAACACTTTATTTCTCCAAGGAGTAGTAGATATCCTCCCTTTGATCTTCTGAGTGCCATCAGAAGTTCTCTCATCCTGTTTGTTTATTGTAATAGAAGAAGATGAATCCAGGTTAACAAAAATATTTATATGATATTTTAAACATTTTTTTCATAAAGCATATTCTGTGACCTTTAAAAATGATTACAATGTTGTCTTGTTGCATGATCGAGTTGTGTATTCCGAAGTCCTAATTTATGGCACATTATGAAATAATTTGAAGAGAGACTGAGAAGCAATAAAAGGTATTAAAGTTGCACTGATGGGAGATAGTAACTGACTCCTTAAATTATCTGTGCAGCAGGTTAAGCCTTATCTTGCATGAGCATGCATGTGCCAGCTTACAGCCTTGTGTAAGCAGCTCACCCCAGCCTGGCTCCACAGGGCTGCTTCACCCTGTGCTTGAGTATCTCTCAAAAGAGAGGTCGAGATGAGAAAGATGCTGTCTCCTCCCAGCATGCAGCAAAGCTGTGGTAATCGGGGCTGGATTTCTTATTGAAGCAAACAGGGAAATTGCAACTCCTGACAGATGCTTTTTCCCCTGAGCAGCCGCAGATGCTGAGCAGCCCAACGCTGCGCTGTAATTTCAGTCTGGGCAGGCAGTTGGAGTCCCATGAAGCCTTTGAACTTGACAGCTGTATTGAGACGCCAAAGCCTTCAGGCTGGAAACTATGCTTGTACCAGTGATAATGGCTTCTCCTGTGCTGACAAAGCTGCCACACAGTCCAATGTTGTAAATAGTGAATAATCACCCCATTTTCTCTTTTTTTTTCAGGAGATTTGTCCTCACCAAGATAAGAGTCATTCCAAAAGGAGCCTTCACAGGACTGGGTGACCTAGAGAAAATGTACGTATTGTGTCAATATTTACTAGGAAGCAACTATTATATTTTACTCGAAACAGCAGTTTCTTATTGTAGCTCCTTTTACTGCCTGTGAGCAAGCCCCTATTTCTGAGCTTCATCATATTTCTGTTTAAAAAATTTGAAACCTTTTTTTAAGAACATGTTCCAAACCACTTTTGTCATAAACATATTTCTATATCAGCAAGCAGACAGTCCTTGATCAAAGATTTTGTTCAGCATGGAGTCTCGTTGCAATTAATAAATAAAGTGCCATAACAAAAGATCACGGAAAAATGATTATTTTGAGAACTTCATAATAGATCTTAATAAGCCAGTGGAAGATCAGGGAGGAAAATGCTGCTGTTGGTAAAAGGGCAGCTAAATCTTTTTTCACTAATGAAGAAATAAGATTGTTTTTTGCATGTTCAGAGTCGGCTAGCATGATGTATGACAGAAGTTTCTTAAGGGTGATAGGCCTGAAAATCTTAGCACATAAAGGGTGTAAGCATTTAATATCTGTGAATTTTAGCAATAAGCCTGGAGATGTAATTATGAGCACCTTTGATGAACAGATGTATCATGTATTCATTAGTATACTATTGTGAATGTATTGTAGCCCTCCATCACTAGAAGGGAAAATCCTTAGTAAAGTGTTTCCTACTATTCTTTAGTCACATAAAATTCATCCGTTAACTGGTGCTAGCACCAGAAATGATAAATGTCACTGTCCAATTCAGGGGCATGTACACTTCTTCTAAATTATTTTGTGTATAAGGAAATCACAGTATTTTGTTCAGAAGCACACCCAGGACTTGCACCGTGACAGGAGAGGGTCACTAACAGGCTGTTCATCCAAGACAATTCTGAGTGGGAAAAAGTATTTTAACATCAGTGCCTTTTTTAGTGCTCTGAGTATAATGGCAAAACTAAAAAGGAATTGATTGCTGACATTTCTCTACATCATTTCTACCCTTTTCCTTCATACTCTTGCATAAGTAAAGAATTTAGCAATAAGGTGAATACACCAGAAGGTATGGTGAGGAAAGGACAAGGACTTTGAACCTAGAGAAGTACGGATGGATGAAGAACAAGCAGTGAACGTGCAAGAAGGATTGAAGAGCTGCTGGTCAGCAGCAAGTGGTAAAGCTCACATGGCACCTGACTTTTTCTGAAGCATGAGATCCATTTCAGGGCATCGCCGTAGGCTCAAGAGTCTCCTATTGGCACATGGTACACACTAAAAAGCCTCTAGTTGCTGTATCCCACTCATGGATCTGGACCCTCATAACCCCACCAAGCACCACTGTGAACAGTCATTTTTCTTGAGAAAACAAAGTTTGTTGGTTTTGTTTCAGTTTGGTTTGGGTTTGGTTTTGTAGAGTTTTGGTTGGTTGGTTGGTTGGTTTGGGTTTTCGTTGTTATTGTTGGTTTGGTTGTTTTGTTTTGGTTTTGCTTGGTTTGTTTGTTTTGTGGCCAAGAGTTACCAGTGAGGAATAAGATCAGCTCTTAGTCCACAACTTTTGTTGACACTTGCTTCTCCCCAGTCCCGCAGGTTTTATTGTAGCCTAGTTCTTGTGGAAAATCATTGAGCTTTGTGGACTATGAAGTGGGTTGCAAAAGTCCATTGTAAACTTCTCCTATTACCTTTAATTACTCAGAAACCATATGTCAGATACGTATGAAGGTAGCGGTTGCAGTGAACAGGATGTCTCTAAGTGGTGATTTACTGACAACCAAAAAAAAGTATTTATGGAAATTAGCTTGGTTTGAAAATGTATCTATGTACTATTAGTACACGGAGGAGAAATGGGGATATAGTTTATAGCAAAACATCCTTGAAAATACAAGTGTGATAAATATGTAAATGAGACCAATAAACATCAACAAAGTTTCGGTATTTGCAGATGACATGGCAAACAGATAAAATTTGAAATAGCTCACAAATCCTAAACCTAACCCATAAAACATTCATCAGAAATATTCATGATAATGTAGGGACAAAAATGTGTAATCAAATGATAGATTTGCATATAAAAACACAGCCTTTATATGAAAGCCTTTTTAATCTTGCAAGATCATGCACAGAAAGAAGATTAAAGTAAACTGTAGTCTATTTAAAGAAAACATCTAATAATAATGTGGTACCTCCATATGGTAAAATGTGGGTAGCCTGAAGTATACAAATGAGATACTTCAGTGTAAGTATACGTATGTACTCACCTAGAGCTAAATAGACTAAAGATTAAGAGAGTGACAAAATTTCCCGAGTGTATTACAGAAGAAAACCAGTATCTTATATAGTTCAACATATCTGTACACATTATTTTAATCATTACTAGATCATTTCTAATTGTGTTTCTGAGAAAGGGGTAGGTTTTAAATCACAAAAGTTTCAAGGAATCATGGTCTTCGGCATCATTCATTTAGGATGAGCTGTTTCAATACAAGTTAAACCAGAGATGAGTCTTCCATGAGAATCTCAGTTCTCTTGTATTTACATTAAAAGTGAAGGAAAACTTTTGAATACAGTGACCAAAAATTTCTAGTTTTGAAAGAAAAATCATTCAATAACGTTTTTCAGTGTTCCTGCTTTCTGGATACATTTTAGTTTCTTCTTAAGCACCTGAATAGTCGAGAGCTTTGAACAAATGTCCTTTGCCACAAAATATCAAATACTTCTAGTCTGATACTTCCAGTCAGACTCAGTCATGGTAGTCAGGAAAGATCCTGTTTGTTTTCCATTTGGACTGTCAAAGGACTTTCCAAAATGCGCAGCGGTGACCATGACTCCTATGGAAAACCATAGTGTGACCTGGAAATGTCATCATGGGCTACCTAATCTGCCCTCCCTTGTGAATGTCCAGTTTTAGATACCAAGCCAAAATCTTTTGGTTTTTTGTCGATTTTGGCCAAATACACACATAGGGAGAAGAATAAAATTGTCACTGGAATATTTTAGCCATTCTGAATTTTTGAAAGAATGAGAGCCCATCTCTAGCTTGTCACCCATCTAAATCCTTTAAGTTACTGGAAAACTATTAAATGTCCATTCTGCAGACTTTCATGTAGAGAAACAACTTTCCTCACATATGATCTAGCAGAAAGAACTTCTTTGCTTCTTAGATGAAATGTTTAAAGTTACGGAATAAACTGACAGGCTCTAGTCATCTGAGCTTTCTCCTACTAAAGGTGCAACTTGAATGTTCTTATAGAAAACTACTTCAGAAACCCACAGATCTGAGGAACAGCCTAACCAGCTTATTACTAGTTGGTCTCCAACTTTTTAGCAGCTTTGACTTCATGTTAATTTAACAAATAGTTATTCAGCAGATTAGTTATTCTCAAAACATGGTTAGCCCGCTTCTAAGTCTTATACAACTGGAACATGGCAGCTCATCTGGACTTCTGTTTAACCAACCTGTTTACATTCCCAGAACTAATTAATGCTTCAGTTACTAAAGTAAAAAGCAGTGCCATGTGGGCACATATCAGGCAAAAATCAATTAAACATGCTCTACAGCTGCTCTGTCATCTTCACCCTGCACTAAAAATGCTTAATTTGGAGGAGAGACTGTCTGACGCAATATTATGCCTCTCTTTTTCTTTTGTTAAGTTGCCTCTTGTTACTACAAGATAGCAAACTAGATCTGCGAATGTTGGTCTAACAAGACCTGATCAGGGCTTTGTATTTACAGGCAGTTTGGTCTGATTGTTTTACCCGATGCAAGCCAAAGAGGCTTCACATTTGTACCCTGAGGCACAGTCCCCTTGAAAATTCATCATCAGTTATTTATTCTTTTCAAGAGTTTAAACTAAAACATAATGCTTTGTTTCATCATTCACTCTCTAATCTGTGTATGGCCCAAGGAAATTCAACCACATGAATGAAGCATTTCTTGAACTAGTAGATATAACGACAAAAAAATCCCACCATTATTGTCCTTGTTTTGTATTTTGGAGTAATAGGAGAAGGACATTTCTTTAACATATTTTGGCAAAGATACATTTTAAAAACATGAACCATGCTGTGGTTAACAGAGCTTGGTGAGCTAAATCCTTGATAAGCTCTGAAAATCCTGGAAAGTTAAAACTTTTTGGGTTGAGGGAATCTGACAGAGTTGACACTCCTGGAAACTGAAGTCTTCTGTCTGTGGAAGACAGTAGGAATACGTGCACCAGCTGTCTATAGTTACATCATTAATTTCAAGAGAAAATAGCTTTGAATCATGTATTTACTTAATCACTCAGTTCATTCAAACTTTTATGTTTTTCTTGCTAAGGCTGTTAATCCAGTGACAGTTCACATGAAGAAAAGCTGCTGGTCTGTGACCTAGATACATGAGCACCAGCTTATTTCATATACAGCAGTCTACCTGATATATGATGCTAAAAGCTATCCCGTTTGCCCCTGTATGCTAAAAAGCAGGTCACACTTTACTTTGACTTAGTTAGGTCAGACTGACTTACATTTTATGTTTCATCTAAACTGAGTTGTGGTACTTTAAGGACATTGGAGACTGATCAATAGAATATTTTGAGGCATGTGCTAAAATACATTGCTAATTCAAGGCTAATTCAAGGAGCAAGATTCTTGGTTTGACTGTAAAAATCTCATCAGGAAAATTTGGCATAATGGGAAGTCTTCACTTTATTTAGCAAGTTTTAGCAACCTGACAAATTGGCAGATTCACCATCCAGACCTCTTCAGCAGTAGCCATCAAAGCTGCCTGGGCTAGCAAATGGCTAAGGGATGTCCATCATCCCATGTGCTCCTGAAAGTAGTCTCTTTCAGCTCCAGCATGTGATTCTGTAACACATGGCAGTATATGGCCCAAAAATATGGGAAGGAAGAGGGAGAAGTAGAAATCCCATCATCATTTAAGGATGAGCAGTCTGTGCCTTCTACTACCAAGAAGGCTGGTCAGTATTTTGCAGCTTCTCCAATTTTTCTTGCACATTGTATCACATGATGCCTCACTTAGTATGAAAAGGATGTGATTAAATAAGATAATAAAAGTTATTTTGAGAAAATGGTTAGGATTCAGTGTAACCAAGACATTTGGGAAATGGTTCTAGGCAGGAGATACTTTCTATCTTTGGCTGCATCATTTGGATAAGTCTGCTTTTTTTTTTTTTTTTTTTTTTTTTTTCAAGAAGCAAAATATGGATTTGCAGGATCTGCTGTGATAGATAAGTTAAATAGTGCAGGTTTACAAAAATATTTATTTACATCCCTAAGGTGAAAGGGGGGCATGGTGCATTCTGTGTACAAAAATATGTACTCTATCAGGTAACAATCATACTTTGGTAATAAATACTCCAGGGCCTATTCTCAAGGTGCAACTCCATGGATATTAAATTCTAATTTATATTATAGGAAGTTATGTGTAACATTCTGCATCTTAAGGGCAGGACATGAAAATAAGTATGCTACTTAATGCATTTAAATTAGTCTAAGTATGCATTTTCTCTCAGGGAATAGAGGACTACAGTTCAAAAACATTAAGGCAAGTAACCAGCACTAGCAAAGAAATTCGAAGTTCAGGCTGACATAACAAAGAATAAATGTTTTAATGGAGCCACTGTTATGATACAGGACTTTCCTCACTCTCTGTCTGCCTGGTCTAACCCTATGCAAGCCAGCAGGCACTAAAGGCTGCCCAGGCATTGCGGGCTGGTTGTTGGACACTGAGCAACCACAGGAGGCTTCCTGGTTCCTCTGAGTGGACTCACCAGGTCCAAAATGCTCATGTCCCTCCTGACTGTCCATGTTTGATAGAGGTCAGTGGTTTTGAACTGGCTCTTTTCTATACTAGAGGGGTTGTTTGCACTTCAAGCCTCTGGTTCAGCAGTAAAATCATGTGAGAAAGTTCATCCTCTGCTATATGTGCCATACACATTCCTTAGCCCAACAGCATCAGGGTGCCAGTCTTCATTTGCCCATTGCTACACTCTGCCCTTTGAAATGGGTTGCCACAAATGGGATTTGAAATGCAAACAGCTATGCGAGCTTCTCCAAGGTGTTCCCTAAGACCTTGTCAGTGGAGGAGTTGGGCAAAGCACTGCTTTGTGCTGCTGTATGTCCATATGGCCATAAGCAGCTTGGGTACATCTTTTTCTCAAAGGACTGGAATAACTTCAGATGACTCTTCTACAGCCTTTGCAAATATCATCCCTTGGACAGCAAGCTAAAGTGTTTGGTATGAATACATAGGAAGCCTGGTGTGTTCTTAATTCATTTCCTGCAAGTAGAAGCTATGCAGCATGTTCTAAATGTAATTAGTAATGAACAAAGACTAGGTGGTTTTATTATAATCTATAAATGTTTTCCTGCATCATCATCTGGCATTCTCCTTTTGCCTGCCAAATCTTATCTGTGGAAGAGATCTTCAACTCACAGTTACTGTGCAATTACAACAATGTGAAGTAGACATTTATTATCCACATCAGCAACTCACTGCTCATTACCTGAATTCATGAAAGATGAAAAGTGGGCAAATGCTTGTGTGAGTTCCCACTCTTCTTTAGGAGGAAACTTTGACCCAATGTTCTTCTGCCTTCCTCTACACAAACAAACCAGATACAATTAAGTGCAGGCTTAAATGAACATAGCTCTTTTGTGTATCTAAATGTGGGCTCCAAACTAGTCCCATTAATTCAAAATGAGATTTGAGGGTCAAATGAACGTTTTTGAAAAGAAAATGTCTTAACACCATGATCAAAAAATGTCTCCAAATGGAAATGGTAGGGATTATTTTAAAAAGCATGGGGAAAAAAACAGGAACTATCCACCCAGATGAATACATACTGTTTTCCACCAGAGGAATAATGGAGCAGGACAAGACTCCTCCGTCTGGATGGAAGACCTTTGACAGGTGATATTGATGTGGTCTGTACAGTCAGGTTTAGTATGGGGAAGGTGGACAGCAATGACTATTCATGCCCTTCCCAATGCTATTACCAGAGAACAGGATTTCAGATAAAACTAGTAAGTGATAAATAAAAAAAACCTGAAGGCGATACTTCTTCACACAACGCATGGTTCAGCAAGGGAACTCTGCTTCAAGACCTTGTTGATATCAAGAGTCTTCCTCGTAAAATCAGGGGAAGAAAATGTGTCTAGCCTACTTACATACTAAACACAAAGCCTTGAGCTGTAAATCACAAAAAAAAGTTGACTGAGTATTTAGAGGAGCTTTATCAATAGGCCTGCCCTGCTCTTGCACTGGGCCTCCCCTACCACCATCAGAGCAAGACACCTGGGCTGGATGGACTTCAGGTTTGGCATGCTGTGGCTGTTCATGCAGAGGTATTTACTTTCTCCATTCAGTTTTGGAAGGCAGCCTCACTCCAGGTCCTTGCATCAGAAGCATGAAGCTGATTATTGCAACTCACAAATGTAGCAGGGAGCCTCAGAATTGACAGTCATCCTGTGGTGCAGAATTAATACTATAATCTTTCTTCTTTTCTCCTGCGAGATACGTTTTATGCATACTGAAGAGGCTGATGTGTTTGCTAACTGGCCAAATTTCTGAGATTAATCTCAAGGGTTTTGTAGTGATTTTCTTGTTTCAAGAGGAGCCAGAACTGGTTTTGTAAAATGTAAGATGGCTGCCGGCCCAGTCAATTTTTTTTCCTAAAAAAAGTGCCACTTCACTTCTTCAGGTTCCATCTCTTCCTTCCAAGAGCTTCACTCTAGTTTGAAGTAAAGGAAGTTTTAAGTTGTGGTTTATTTTGAGATTCTTGTAATTTCAAAGTAGAATCAGTGACATTGTAAATTACTTTCTAAATATAAAAGTACACCTTTGCTAAGAAACATAAACCAGTTCTTATGCTGGGTGAACAATACATTTATTAAACTTATATATGTATATCAGAAAATGAAATCAGAACTCAAAATTGGTGATTCTAATTATGTTTTATGTTTTCAAATGTAATTCGTAGGTCATACAAGGCAAAAGTTGTTTCTTCTCGTGGTGTTTCAGAATATGGCTCTGATTAAAATAATTACCTTTTTCTTGTTAAAATAAGGATATTTGGTTCTAATATACAAAAAAATAAAAAATGTATATTAATTAGATATTAACACTGAAATTTCTGGAAAGAATGTAAAATAAAATGTATTGACTTGAAAATGCAGGGAATTGAAAACACAAGATTAAAACTAAATAAATTAAGTAGCAGTAAAGTCAACAATTTTTTTAAGAGTTGTAAGAGGATTATTTTGAAAGAGCTTCTTTCTTAAAAAAAAAAAAAGTCTGCTTTCTTGTGTAAAATCGAATAACAAAGCAATTCTGAGAGGAAACACACGCATTCAGAATTACAGTGGTTGCACTTTACTTGGTTGTTCAGCTCAAATATATAACACCTTCACCTCCACCACCTGCCAGGCAGGCTAGTTAGGGTCCGTGTCTCCTGATGCACTGTGGTGCTGTGCTGGTGTGAGTCGATGGGAATTCAGGTGACAGCATATCCCGAGGGGTATTGAATACATCTATCTTCTGCCTTTGCTTTAATACGGAGGAAAAAAAAAAAAATAATAATAATTAGAAGGGAAAGTTCTTTTTTTCATGAGAAAATGGGGTTTTATAGGATTTTTTTTTCTATTAATCTTCTGTGTATATCTATCTGTACCAGTGACTGAGTGCAAAATGTATGACCTACTTGAAATTGTGCCCGATTTGCTCTAAATGGGATTTTCCTCAATATTTATTGTTGCTGCTACTAAATATTGTTTGTTAGAAGGAGGAAGGCTGGCACCAGATTGGAAATGGTAATTCAATTTCAGGAGGATTTCAGAAACACCTTCCCATATTAATTTTATTCAGCTTTTCTGTTTATTTTAGAAATAATGTTAGTGGAATTGGCATGTCGCAATGAAGAATTGTTTCCTGTCTCTATACAAATGCTAGTACAAACCTCAGCATTTATGGGAAACAAATGTTGAGATGAAGTCAAGACATTTATTTTCTAAGCAGGAGATGTTGATTCTCTGACATTATTGCTCCATGGCCTTTATTTTTATTATGCGAAATGATTGATGTGGATTTAATCATTATTTTGATGGCTGCTTTGCTCAGTGGAGAGGCAGTTGAGCATTTTATCATTATTAGTGAGCTGCATTTTGATTTTTCTATCAAAGACACTGCTGGCCCAAATCCATCCCAGGTGTAAAACTAGAGATTTGTTGTGCCCATTGTTTGTTTTGTGACCAAGCCAAGAACAATTTGGTCACAAAATAATGTCAGTAATTGTTTTGATTTCTCAAGCAGGAACGTGTTTTTGATGAAGAGTTCCAGATACGTGCTTGATTCTTAGCAAATAAGAGTGGTGTACCCTCTGTGAGTTAGCTGCTTACTGCATGGTAGAATGTGTATGTATATATACATACATGCACACATGCATATGTGTATACATACATATAGAGTAGTCTGGAAAAGATTTAAATTGCTTGAATTTAGAATGGAAGACAGATACTAAGCCATAAAATGTTTCAAATGCTTGGGGAGCCAACACCACAGATGGAAATAACAAATGATTGTGAGAGAAATGCAGACTGCTGAAAAACTGTTGGTGTCTGTGCATTTGCCAATGCAGTCAGCAAAGGATTAGAAGCTGAGAAGAGGGACAGGTTGGTGGCTCTCCTGGTTCAGGACCTCATCCATGAGAGCTGCTGGTTCCAGTTGTTGAAGGAGGACATTCAAGTGAACATTTCTGAAACAGTTATGGAACAGCTAATCAATATGGAGAATTTATTTTGTCCGTCTCATAGGGTGTTCTCCTCCTCTGAGGAGGAATGCACCTAATAACAGCCTGTTCAACACAAACTCTTAGAATGGTCTCTCCGTGTTGCCTTTGTGCTGTTAAGTTTTTCCACTAAAACAAGGAATAATGCAGAATTTCACTTGTGGACTGAATTAAACTAGTCTTTGTTATTTGGAAGGATCGTTTGTTGTCTTGCTTGTCTGCTCAAGAACATAAAGATTTAAATCTGTATCTGGAAATGTTCATCCTTTCTACTGTGATTACGAAGTGAAGGTTCTCATTAGATATGCCTAATCCTTTCATCAATCTTATCTTTTATTTAGAATAAGATTTTATGATGAAATGTTTCCCAGCTTTATTTTCCATGTTTTTAATACTTGTGTGCTGGATTTTTAAGATTTTGGCTTTTCCCATCTGTGCTGTGAGAAGGGGCAAGCACAATATGGTGAAAAGGATTTCCTTATTTATTTCTTCTGTTGGCAATTAGCTAATGCTCTTTAGGAAAACTGGCAGCATTAGAGCTCCCTGGAGGAAGTGGGACTGGGTACTGCCTTTGTGGGCTAATGAGCATGTTCAGAGGGGACCAACTTTGAGGTGCTACAAGTGGCAGGAGGTTTGCAGGCCAGAGAAGAATATGTGCCACTCTGAGACTGTGCTGGGGAGCAGGGAGCAGCCCCGGAGGTGGTGAATGGGGTTTTGCAGGAGATCTGGTCAGAGCTTACTGCAACTCAAAATAAGTCACTGAGGAACTCCAAACCTCCTCCAAAGGCACTGAATGTCAGGGAAGAGTGGGTATAAAGTCTTCTTCATTCCCTTCCATCTAACCAATTTCCTTTGCATTTTTTCTGCTTTAAGCTATTTGTCCTAGTTTATATTCTGATAGAAAATGTATTTTTTGAGTTTGAAATTCATTTTTTCCTTCTTTGGGGCATTCTGTACAGAGGAAGATCTAGACATATTGCCTCAAACCTCTAGGCCTAAAGTGCCATCGTACGGCACTATCCAGACTGTCTCATTACATTTTCCCTGTGTACTGTGTCGTGATTCCTCCATTCCCCAAGCCCAGCCCACTGTTTGGGCACCCAGCACTGCGAGCTGGGACGAGCAGAGGCTGAAAGCACAGGTCTAGTGGAGATGTAACCTCCGGCAGGGAACAGAGGAGAGACACAAGGGGCAGTACATTTTTACAGAGGCAAGTAAATAGAACACAGTTCATATGTGACAGCCACGTGCTTGGGCATAATTGACAACGCACACTGTTTATTTTAAAATAAGCTTGGTTTTGCCTGTGTTACTTGGTAGCAGACTTAAATGTGCTAGCAAGTGGCTTCTCATGAGCTTTCATCTGTTGCTACTGATGAGTACCAGAGCCTGTTTTGTATTGCCAGGATTCAGAGTATCTCTGAATAGCACATTGTGTCTTCATCCTACTGTGCTGCCATGCACTGTGCTTTCAGGGTAAGAGATAATAGGTTACTGGAACAGGCTGTAAAAATGAGGGGAAATTAGTGCCACCAACGGGCAATTGCTCAGGTCTCTGGAGGGAGGACTCCTAATGGGATCTCAGCTAAGCGCTGCACAGGCTTAAATCCCAGAGAGCATCTTCCATGAACTGTCCAGTCTCACCTTAATTGAGGTTTCAGGGATCACTCCTACACAGCAAGATTGATTGTAGATGTAGCTACATTGATAAAAACTATAACATATTTATTGTTGATTGTGACGGTGTGTAGTCAACATCAGTCCCAGAAATGTGAAAGTAAGGTCTCTTTTTATATGCAGATCTAAGGATGCTTCTGTTCTCCACATTTTGTGAATTTGTTAGTAGGTTGAAAGCTTTCTGCAATCTGGGTGAGTGGCAAAGCTCTCATTTGCCATGGCCTCTTTTGTTCATTTCTATGAGTAATTGCAGAACAGTTACCATCCTTTAGGGAAGATTGTCCAGGAGCCTGCTCCTCTTCTTCTTGCCATTATTGACTCTCAGGAGCCTTTTCAAATAGAGTTTACTCCAGCACTGACCTTGTCTGATCGTATTGATTGTTAGTAACTGTAGGCTAATTAGGAAGCAAGTTGCTATGGTAATTCTTGAGTCATACATATAAAGAGAAAACACTGCTAAAACCACTAGTGCATGGTGACTATTAGCATAGTTAAACAAATTAAAAAATATAATTCATTCAGATTTATTCTGGAATTCAAATGAAGATACAATATGTAGCAAAAAAGTTTTACCCTTGCTACCACATTTTCCTCTTTCATAGTCATTTTGTTCTTTTATTTCTCTGTTGGGTGAATTATGCATAATTTTAGGACTAAATGACAAAGTAGACTTTGGGTTGTTCTCCACATCCCCCACCACACAGCCCACACAAAATATGTCACAACAAGCTTCATGTGGCAGAAGAATGACTGAGGAGGAGGGTTGAAACACCCCAAATTTCTAGGTCACTTGTTCATATCCTGTCCACATGTGTGTGTTGAAAGGTTTCTTTTCACACGGGTAGGTTGATGGCTTGCATGTCATGAGACTGTGATCTCAGCCTGTGCCCTCAGGAGATGGTGATTCATTGCAAGCTAGAGCAACTACAGCTGGCTTTTGGCAGCAGCCTCTTTTGGCCAGACTTTAAAATGGCTCTGCAATGGAGCTGATGTCTAAGTGGGTGACGATGCTCCATTGTGGGGCACTATAGGAAGGCTGGATGGCTTTGTCTTTGCTGTGCCTCACAGAATTACAGAATGGTTTGGGTTGGAAGAAACCTCTTGAGATCATCTAGTACAACCCCACTGCTAAAGCAGGTTCACCTAGATCACACAGGAACACATCCAGGCGGGTTTTTAATGTCTCCAGAGAAGGAGACTCCACAACATCTCTGGGCAGACTGTTCCAGTGTTCTGGAACCCTCAAAATAAAGAATTTTCTCCTCATATTCAGATGGAACCTCTTATGCTTCAGTCTGTACCTGTTGCCTCTCATCCTATTGTTGAGCACCACTAAAAAGAGTCTGGTCCCATCCTCTTGACACCTGCCCTTGAGACATTTGTAAGCATAAGATCCTCTCTCAGCCCTCTCTTCTCAGACTCAGCTCTCTCAGTCTTTCCTCATAAGAAAGATGCTCCAGACCCCTAATCATCCTCATAGCTCTCCGCTGGACTCTCTCCAGTAATTCCTTGTCTTTGTTAAACTGGGAAGCCCAGAACTGGACACAGTACTCCATATGTGGCCTCACCAGAGCAGAGTCCCTTGACCTGCTGGTCACATTTTTCTTGATGCACCCTAGGATACCATTGACCTTCTTGGTCACAAGGGCACATTGTTGACTCATGGTCAACCTGTTGTAAACCAGAACTCCCAAGTCCCTCTCTGCAGTGCTGCTTTCCAGCAGGTCTACCCCTAAACTCTACTGGTGCCTGAGGTTATTTCTAAGCTTGCCCTTGCTGAATTTCATCAGGTTCTTCTCTACCCAATCCTCCAGCCTGTCCAGGTCTTACTGAATGGCAGCACAGCCTTCTGGTGTGTCAGCCCTTCCTCCCACTTTGGTACCATTAGCAAACTTGCTGAGGGTGCACTTAGTCTCTTCATTCGGGTCATTGATGAACAGGCTGAACAAGACTGGACCCAGTACTGACCCCAGGTGAACCCCACTAACTACAGGCCTCCAACTAGACTCTGCACTGTTGATCACAACCCTCTGAGCTCTGCCATCCAGCCAGTTCATGATCCATCTCACTGCGCACTCATCCAACCCACATTTTCTGAGCTTACTTATTAAGATGTTGCAAGAGATGGTATCAAAAGCCTTACTGAAGTCAAGGTAGACAACACTCATTGGTCTTGCCTCATCTACCCAGCCAATCATACCATCGTAGAAGGCTATCAGATTCGTCAAACATGATTTCCCCTTGGTGAACCCATGCTGTCTACTGCTGATAACCTTCTTTTCCTCCCCATGCTTGGAGTTGACATCCAAAATGAGCTGTTCAATCACCTTTCCAGGGTTGGAGGTGAAGCTGACTGGCCTGTAGTTTTCTTGGTTGTCCTTCTTGTCCTTTTTGAAGACTGGAGTGATGTTGTCTTTCTTCTAGTCCTCAGGCACCTCTCTTGTTCTCCACAACCTTTCAAAGATGATGCAGAGCAGATTAGCAAAACATCTGCCAGCTCTCTCAGCACTCATGGGTGCATCCCATCAAGGCCCATGGATTTGTAGATGTCCAGTTTGCCTAAATGATCTCTAATCTGATCCTCCTCAACCAAGGGGAAGTCTTCCTTTTGCCAGACTTTCTCTCTTACCTCCAGGGTCTGAGATACCTGAGGGCCAGTCTTAGTGGTAAAGATGGAAGTGAAGAAGGCATTCAGTAACTCTGCCTCCTCTGTATCATCCATCACCAGGGCACCCACCTCATTGAGCAGTGGACCTACATTTTCCCTAACCTTCCTTTTCCTGCTGATGTATTTGAAGAAGCCATTCTTGTTGTCCTTGATATTCCTGGACAGATTTAATTCCAAGTGACACTTAGCCTTCCTCACCACATCCCTGTATATTTTAACAGTCTCCTTATATTCCTCCCAGGTGGTCTTCCCTTTTTCCACACTACATAAAAATTGTTCTTCCACCTGAGTTTCAACAGGAGCTCTTTATTCATCCATGCTGGCCTGCTACTTCCTTTACTTGATTTCTTGCTCATAGGAATGCATCGGTCTTGAGCTTGGAGGAAGTGATGTTTGAATATTAGCCATCTCTCTTGGACCCTCCTACCTTCTAGAGCCCTATCCCATGGGATTCTTCCAAGTAGGACACCGAAGAGGCCAAAGTTCACCCTGCTGAAGTCCATGGTTGCAATCCTACTTACTGTCCTGCTTCTTCCACCAGGATTCTGAACTCCACCGTTTCATGGTTGCTCCAGCAGAGCCTGCCCCCAGCCTCATCTGTGGATAAATGGAAGATCTTGCCAGTGAATTCTAATAGAGTTTTTTCACCTTATTTTTAACTAAATGTGACCCTAAGGAAAATGAACGGCACTCTTCCCTGTTTAATAGGGTTCTTCCTTCTCCTGCTTTGGCACCCTACTAACTAGTCATGTCACACAAAATTCTCAGCTCTCCTAATGATTCTCTATCTGCACAACTTTAAGGAGGAGGAGGATATAAGAGTATGCATCTTGTTGCTGGCTTTCTGCACGGTTGAATGATGAGGCAAAATGTATCTAGGAGAGTCACAGGACTAGATGAGAGATAGGAGTGTGTTGAATTCAGGTCATATCTGTGTGAACGTGAGTTTCTCTGCCCCTCTCAGTCTTCACTGGAAGAATGTCCCTAAATTGCATTTAGCAGCACACAAAGAGAGCAGAAATGCAGCCACTGTGTAGCATGATTCTCTTTTAACAGGTCTCATAAATAAATGGAGTGTGCTCCCTATGACTTCTTGGGACTTGTATGCTTACAGAGTTGTGTTAGTTTAACTGAAAAAAAAAAAGATATAAAATTGATTAGAAATTACGAAGTACCATTTAAAGGAAAAAAAAAGAAGAAAAAAAAAAAAAGTGCTTAAATGGATTAGGATTAACTAAATCAGAATAAAGTTACTCCAGCAATAAAACCAAAGCATCTGGTCTGGGGCTTTGTGTTACTCCTGTAGAGACAAGTCCTGAGCCTGCTATTTTGCAGCACTCACTTAATGCTACTAGTAATTCATCCCCCAGGGGAAACACAAATTAAAAGCACTTCTACCTAGCTGCTGCCTAATCTGTCCTCACCAAAGGGTCCCATGGGGCACAAGGGATTCACCTGGGGAATTTCTTAACCAGAGCTGTCCTGCAGAGCCTGCAGAGATAATAGCAAGAGTATACTGAAACCTTGTTACCTTTGTGTAGAAAAATGAGGTGTGTGCTAGCACTGCTGGTTGCTTTCTCTATGGTGTACCTTTCTGTATGTAAGAAAAACACACTCCTGTCCAGTGCTCCAGGCCAAAACCTTAGGGGTTTCAGGAAGTTCAAGATAGAACATCTTTCAGAGGGAGCTCTGATATTGTTCCACACTATGTGTTATATTTGTGTCTTCGTTTTCCCATTAAAATAATCCAAAACCACATGTTTTGTTTTCAGTCTGATGGAAGAAAGAGTATAGCAATTGTCTTTTAATTTTAAATTCAGTATTTAACATATACACAAAACTGTAAATCTGAAAACTAAATTGCTCTTGTATACTTCTGCGTCCTTTTGAGTATTGAGCTATGTGCTTTCTAGTGACAATACTTATTTAAAATTACAGGATAATATACACTCCTCTAAAATGTAGAATGTTAATGGAATTGAAGATCTAATATATGAAATAAAAACAATGGATTTCCATGCTTTCTGCTGCAAAGTCTGAGATCTCTTTCAGTCTCAACTAAAGTAATGGTAGTAATGAGAAATGATGGATTTAATTTTATTTTTTAAAATTTTTTAGGAGTATTTCATCAGCATGACTTTTCCAAATGATGATTTTTGTGGTTTGGGATCTCTTCAGCATTTTTTACCCCCCCCCTTGTCAGTAGTGTTTTTCCAAGTGCTTTACTGGAAACAAAAAAGGTTTTGCTAGCCTTGTGTACTGTAAAAACACTGTCTGTTCCAGTTTATTTACATCAATAGAGGAGGCCAGACAGAAGAATATCGTAAGTATATGCAGTGCAGTAGAGCAAAGGAATAGACAGAGCAACTTCTAAATAAAACATCATGGTTTTTTATTCAAACCACGTTTCTTGTTCAGCCTCCTTCTTCAAGTGGTGTGGCTGAGGATGAAGATTCCTCTTTTCACTTGATGAAGAAGGAAGAACTACTTCAGATAATGTTTTTTGCACCTTGTCTAGCTCCAGCTTCTTCCTATGTCCCCAGTTAGATATGACCCAGAATAGCATGGAGGAAACAGGCTCCCAGGGAGATCAAAGTGCTCTTATGTGGGAGAAACAGGTTGTTCCCATGTGGCCAGGAATTGCCTTCAGGTTCTCAAGGGTTTTGCCTCATTCCTACCGAGACTCCTCTGGGGGAATCAGTACTGAAGCCTCTCCATCAAAGGGCTGGCTCCAGCCTGAGGCCTTTCATATAAAAGCACTGTAACAGTAGATGACAGTGGGAAACCTGGGTTTGTGTAGTGTTTCTACAAGCCTGAGTTACACAGCACAGTTCTGGCAGAAGCCCTTCTTGGAGTACTTGAGCAATTTCCTTGTAAATGGAGCTGATGTGCAGAAAGGCTGCTGTTCATTGATGTTAGTGACTAAGCACCATCATGTGGCCATAGGCCTATTGTTTTCATTGCTTTTATTACAATACTGTGTGCATGCACACACAAGCATAGAAACATATTAAGGGGTTAGATTTTGGCCCAAGTATTAGGACATGTTCCATTCACCCCATTAAGACTTTCTTATCTGTGTGCAGTCTTGCAGATTTTGCAGATCAAGAGGGTTACTTTTCTCAGGGAAACTCAGGTAGAAGCATGTGATTTTCCAGGGTTTCATAGGGGAGATCTGTTTAGTTATTTGTCAAATGAGATTCTAGATATATTGAATCAAACTCCTTATTGTTGCCATTAGCCCCTTGGCAAAAAGATTAGGGATTGTATGTCATTCCCATGTTTCTGTAGTATGTCATCTATGCATCCTCCAACACAGAACCTGCAGATTTGGGCTTAGTGGTAAGTTTTTCTGCTTATAATAGCATAGCGTTGCACTCTTGTTTTATAAGGCTCTTGGCTCAGTATCTTCTTGCTAGTGCTCGCGTTTTCTCTAGCAGTCTGCTACAAGGAATAGGTTTGGTTTTAACTTCAGAAGCATAAAAGAAGATCCCTTTCTCAGATAGGTTATATCTGAGGACCTCAATCACCCAATATTTATGCAATGGGGTCTTGGCTGAGAAAAGAGTCAAAGCTCAAGTATCAGAATTTGTAGGGTCAAGGCCTCAATTATACACAAACCACAAGAATAGTAAGTAGTTGTTATGGAAGAGAAGAATGAATGCAAACAGAAAAAAAGACAGAAGGAAATCTTTGTGCTGGAAAAAGATATTTCACACAAAGAAGGTAATGTTAAATAACAGAAGCTTAAATCCCTTCAGGAGCACATTTGAAAGTTGTATTGGATGGTGTTAGCTGGAAGATGGTGTCTTTATTAGTAACTGTGTTTAACATTAGGCAATGCTAATTTTTTTCTCATGATGAGTCAAATCATGGGGATTTATTTTCACTGAAGTGCGTGTAACATAAGGCATGATTTGCTCTGGTGAATTCTCAGAGTCCTCTCATAAACCTGGGAACATTTTTAATGCAAGAACTGAGGAGTGAGAGGGGTTTTCTCAAAATTTTCCTTCTTACCTAAATAGTTTAATCATGCATATCTGAGGCACTTGTTATTCTGGATCTTCCCGTTTTTGTAACACATTGGGGTTAGTAATGAACTGTCCTCCAGAGGCAACTCTTGCCCATGTGGGCTTTCTTAAAGCATTCCATAACTGTCTGTTGAAGTGTCTGGAAGCATCTGCTTCAAGATGGTCTTTTTGCAAAGTCTGTCACTAGACTTTGGGTCCTGGAAGACATACATTCTCCCACTCCAAGACAGTTTGCCTATTCATTTTCCCCAGAAATTTGTTTGAATCACATTTTGCCCCAGGAAGAGTATCCAGGTCAGGCAGGATTCAGTCTCCTCTGAACTGAGGGTTCCCATTTACTCCTTCAGTCTGAGCGATTATCCCAAATGTAATCTCATCTCCCTAGTTCATATGAATAAAACTATTAATCATTAGCTGGCTATCAAAACCAAGAGAGTACTAATAAAAGATAAGTGGAAATAAATGCTTCTAGCCCATTTCCGTGGAAGGAGTTACAAGGTGGGCATGAAGCTTATGTCAGCATCTTTGAACTGGCAGGTTCCCCCCTTGGCTGAACAACCATCTTTGTCTGCCAGCATGATCTCAAGATCTTCTGGAACCCATCATGTCTGAGAAAGAAATGACATTGCTAGGCTGTGTGTCTTTATTTTAGAGACATTTTTCTGCCTTCCCTAGAAGCTTTCATAGTCAAAGGTAAAATGTCATGATGCCTGAATGCAGGGGGCAGAGGGTACATCTGCCCCAGTGACTGGAAGGCACTGAATTAAAAACCCATCTCTCTGGGTTGCCTGCGTGAAGCCAGCTTTTCTGCAGAAAGCTGCCATTTCCTCCAAACATTCAGTCCTTGCTTGTTTGACTCTACAAAGCTTCCCACCTTTTTCAACTTTTCTGGCAATAAACTAAAACTAGTATGATACATCCCTTAGTGCCAGAGTATGAGAACATATCTATCCCCCCGAACTGTACTTATTATAAAATCAATTCTTATAATGATGTAGCTTCTGCTATCGGATCCAGTTTTTATAATATTCCAATTCTGCAAACGAATAGCACACTTTTTCTGATTAGAGAGACCAGTTTAAAACTGTTAGATGGACAATTAATTTGATGCAATCAAACTATCAACAGACTTTCATCTGGATTTCTGGCATAGTGCTAAAGCACCAATAGAAGTAAAATCTCCTTTGTTTCTGTCTGCTCTGTGAAAAATTGCATTTTATTTTTCCCATGCCTGCACTGATTTATTTGAGAATACGGTGTCATGCCCTCTGGAGAAGGCAGGAAAAAACAGTATTGGAGCCTCCTGATAATCTCCTTCAAGGACTTACATATACATTATTTTTCTCTAAGTGTGAAATCACCATTAATACTCAGTTGGTTAAATGACTATCCCACTTATTTAGTCATGTCAGTACAACGTGTGTATATATCTTCAGCAAAGTAAAGAGATGATGAGAAGAGGCAGTGCTTGAATTCATCTTTGAAATGTCAATAACTGCTAAGATATATTAGCCTGTAACTCCCTAGTGTTCAATAAATCATGACAGGGAGACATGTTTTTCATGTTCACAAGGGAAGTGGCAGGAGAAAGTGTCAAATATCTATCTTTAAAAAGGTCAGAAGTCTCTAATACTTTTAAGAAAAATAGCTTTTCTTTTGTAACCTGCTTAAATCAATGTAGTAGCATTTGGCTGTCACTCTAGAGGGAAGTTTTCAAAACGTGATTTCAAACTGGCATGTTTCTGATCAGATAGAAAGAAATAAGAGCTCCTCCATCTACAACATGGAGACCGAGGTAGCCAGGTGTTAAATTTTTCAGTTCAGACACATCACAGGCTGTTCCCAGGGATGCTCACCCAATGAATGCTGGGCAGGATTACCTGTGTGACACCACACCACTGCTAATTCCTTCTTAAGCTTGACATAAATTGTGGCATCAGTCAAACTATCAAGTAAAACTGACGTGGCAAATTTTTCTAAAGAGCATTTATATTTAAGGAAAGTGGCAGGAAGATAAAAATTTTTGAACTTTTTTTTTTTTTTCCCCTCTTACTTTTTCCCTTAAATCAATGCAAAGCAATGCAAATGATTTGTTGCACTGCAGAGAGCCCAGTGAGGCCAGCTGCTCTGGGAATCAGTACCTGACACCTCCAGTATCACTGCTAATTGTAGGTACCTATAGAGCAAAAATAGTTCACAGGAATCCACAGGAGACTTATGCCACAAAAAAATCGTCCCAAAGGCTGATGATAAAAGGCCAAAAAGCCCAATTAGGATGTATCAAGTGTATAGCTTACGTACGTATCTACTCTGGAAGGGAATCTAAGGAAAGATGCAGGAGTTTGCAGGGAGGGTTCACACGCAGTGCTACAGAGGAGGGCAATGAAATTCCCCTTTGCACCAGGTGCTATGTCTTGGGCAAGGTGCATGCCCCAAAAAAGTGCCTGAGAAACCTCAACAAACCAGGCAACCTCCTCTGCTAGTCTGCCATAGGGAGACAATATCCAGAAAACCATAAATCACACTTGCTGTAGTTGTCATAGAGCCAAGCTCACCAGTTGGGCACCACTTACTCTGTGCCACTCCTGCTGCTAGTATTACAGTTAGTGATCTGCCTCTAAGGTGGTCTTCTGCAATGAGAATACTTTGCTTTTCTTTGACACAAGTTGCCACTTATTCATCTATATTAAACTTCTGTATCCGTATATATTCACACATACATACACACATATTTGTTTTAAATAGATACATTTTGTAGCAATCCCTAACATTCTGTGATTCTGTGACTCTGTCTCTGTCTGTGTGCCCTGCTCTGATCCTGAAAGGAATTCTTATCATAAAAGACATATAAATGTCCAGTCTTTTATTCTTTCATTATTTTGAAATGTGAGACCACTTGGCTGCAAGACCATTAGTTTGTGAGTTTAATACAGTCTTGCTTTTGCTGTAAGACTTTGATTAGTCTAAGAGACTTTTTCCTTAGAGGACTTCAAAGAAACTGCCATGAACTATAAATTCCTTGCTAATAGAATTGTTTAAAAGGCCATTTCAATGTATCTTGATTTTTATGGGTCGCGCTTTGAATGCAGCTGGTTTGAAGAGGAATACTTCCTACATTTCAAGCTGGGCTCTGTCACAGATGTCATGAAGATGTACTCCCAGCCCTGCCTAAGGGCAGCTTTGCAGGCTGAGCTGAGCTGAGACTGTACTGCCACTAGGCAGCACCTTCCTTCTCCTCTTTGTTTTCTGTCTCTCACTACTGTCACTGGCTCTGCCTCTTGCACACGGAAATGCTGCACTGTAGTGAGATGCTTGTGATTAAGTAATAACAATTAGTTTGTTACGTTAGTGGCAAATTAGTGGAATTTTCTTAGTGATGTGATGTTGTCACACCTTGAAGTCTCACATTCTTTTTGAAGAAAAATAAAACCAATCATCCTTTATGCATATATAAAACATTTTTACTGAATAGATTTTCCTCTTTTAGGTTGCATTTGAGTAAACAATTAATGCTTTTGAGGATCACTGTTCACTTCAATAGAGCTGTGCAGGGAGTGGAAACTAAGTTTAGCAGATGCCCAAGCACTTTGCAATCACTGGGTGGTTTGGGGCTTTGGAGGTTTGTTTTTTTTTAAGAAATTGTCCCTGATTGTTTTGCATATCATCTATTCAAAGGCTTACATGCATCAGAAATGATGCCTAAATTGTGATCTGTATTTGCTGTGAAAGCTAGCAGTAAAGCTAATAGTATCATTCATTGCAAACAAACAATGTAATAACAGTCCCATCTTGTCTCGTGATGACATATAATAAGATACGCATTATGAGCAATCATCTGTCTGTGTGTATTTATACTGTAAGACAAATCACTTGCACAAATACTAGCCAGCAATCTCCTTTTTACTGTTTGTACCTGCTGCTGCATGTATTATTTGTTGTCCTCTACAGAGGATCTGAGTCTGACGAATTGGTTGTTTGATGTGAGCAGCAGTGGTTGGTACTTTTAACACCAGAGACAGCTGCATCCAAGCTTACGTTCTTTTGGTTTCCCATGAGCAGGGTGTGCATTTTTTTGCCAGGTATGAATAAATTGTTCGTGCAAACTGTGCAACCAAAATGTCGACTAGTGCTTGCCCACTGTTCACAGTCTGTGGCTGATCCGAACTGAACTTTTTTTTTTTTAATTTATCCTTCTTACCTGAATGACAGCCTGTAACAGGTATGTGTACACCCCAAAGGACAAGAATAGCCATGGCCTTCTGTCAGAAAACAACACTTTAGTGCTGTAAACTGGGATTCATTTGTGAAGAACAGTGATAAGTAAGGTCATCACTAACAGGATTTCCTGGAGAGTGTGGCAGAGGATGCACAATTCATTGCTGGGAAGAGAGGGTCTTGTCCTTTTCCCTCATCCCCTGCTGTCCCCTGAACACAGAAGAAAAAGCACAAAACCAGCAGGGTTCCTGCCTTCTGCCATTGATGAGTTTCCCTTTTGTTCCCTTCACTTGTCTTGAGTGGCCCATAACCACAATGGCTGCAGTAGTTGTTTGCCTGAGCTGGAAGACTGCAAAAATCATTTGAAATAGACAGAAAAAAAAAAATTCTGTAGCTTTTGTACCTGTGAATAGGAATATTAGAATGAAAGCCAAGCATTTCCCCAAATTGCAGAAACACTCCCCTCCTACAAGTGTCATTTAATTCTTTTAAAAACCATGTAGAGATTCATATCTTCCTGCCTCTCTTTCGTTCCTTTCTTAACCACGCGTTCTTCAAGCCTTCCAAAGTGCCGCGGCCAGCTTGTGCCCTACTTTAATTGGATCAGTATCTTCCATTTTCCAAACCAAAAAAAAGCCCATAACCCACCCCAATCTTAGGAAGCCAAAACACTTTCCTGATGCAGAAACACTCAGTTTTAATCATTCCATTAAAAGAGAAGTATAATCTAAGTTGAGTCAAAGTTAGATATCAGATTGGATCATAAAAAATGATTACCCTATTTGTCAGGTGAGGTCACTACTGTATTATGGTTTCTTAATAAACTTTTTTTACCCATATAAGGCCAACAAATCTGCAACATTTTCCTCTGAGCTGTTCAGTGGCATGAAATCTCTTCTAGCTAAATGGATTTGTTGGTATTAAAAGTTTTGCTTTTCCTGTGATTTTTTTTCCTAGACAGCTGCTTTTTAAATTGTGGGGAATGGCAAATATACTGCTGACCATCCAAAAAGAGCACAAGCAAAACTAATCTGAATTTTAAAAGTCTGAAATGCCTCCCATCTTCTAGACTGTAGTTAAGCAAATGAATTGTACTGTCCTGTAAGTACAGTGTAGGGAGTGGTTGCTTCTCCTGTGTATCTGATAATGGATTATTTTTAACAGGAAGACCATAAAAAGTCTTTGAAACATCCTTTGCAATGGCCATGTACCTTGCATGACACGAAGGAATCCCAGTCTCAGTCAAAGTATTTTGTTGCTGGGGAAACCTAAATAATGAAGAGAAACATGTCCACTTGTGAGCTGGTGCTTCAGCACTGCTAAACACACCCAGATCTCTTTGCACCCTACCTACTTATTGTCAAACCTCAGGTACTTTTATTTTCTTTTTTTCCAGTGAGTGTAGAGCTCCCAGACCAAAGGAGAGCTGAATTTCTTCTGTAAAAAACCTTGAGGAAACAGGAGGGAGAGCTTCTTATTAAAATAAAAAAATATCAAACCACTGAGGCATTTTTTAAAGCGGAAAAGGTCAGATGAGTAACTTAACTTCTTTTGCAAGGCTTTTGTGTATCTTAAATTGACAGGTAATTTGTCAGGTATGATTCAGTTGTGAGAAGGAAGTAGAAGACATTTTATATTGCTTGTAATAATTTTTGTGATTATTTTTTTGGCTTTGTACCTATCATTACAATCTATTATTTTACCTCAGGCCTGTTAGAATCTATTTGCAATCAATATAATTTCAAAAGAACAAGATATCCAGCAACAAGTGCTGGCCAGTTTGTAATCTGACTATTTATCCAAGGTTTCATTTCAAAGATGTGCAGAATTACTTTGCCAGTAAAATCCAATAGACCATCACATTATCACTGAGTTATATCTATATTATAAATTTTATTTCCTACAGCTGACCTCAGCCTGGGAAATAGAATTTTTGCACAATTTCTAAGTCTTCTGGCACAGCTGTCTTTACCTCAACTTTCCTGGACACTGCCAGCATAAGGGATATAATCAGGGCAGGTTGCACTGCAGTAATTACCCTCTGATTCACCAAGAGAACTCCTGAGTTCTGCATTACACATGAGCCTGAGCCATCTCTTTGCCATCTCGCAGATTAAGGGAGGAAAAAAATATGTATTCTGGACCAGCAGGAGATGCATTCTGTTGATAAGAGAAAAATGGTCATTTTTATTCCATGGCAGTTCTATGGCTGGAAGTGGACATTAATTGTATACAAAAGAGATTAAATAAGGTTTTCTCCAAGGTAGACTTTTTCATACCTGTGGTCTCCAGCTCCTGCTAATAAGGATGTGTCTGCTGGTGACTAAATTTTAATTTCTGTAATTTATGTCAGGTCAAGACAACATCATGTCCTATTGCTGAAGTTGTGTCATGTTTCTTGGGAATTTTTTGGCTTTCTTCTCTATTTCAGTCACTTTTCACATCCTCTTTTCTTCACTGAATTAAAAGCTTTCATTTAACTCTGTCAGTAATTAGTGATGTCAGAGATCCAATAGCCAATGATGGACGGGTGCTGCCTTCTAATACACAGGGAATGGTGACAGCAGGAGGTGCAGGACTGCACCTCTGTTCTCTTCCTTGACAACCACCTTGTTTATAAAACTCATCAGTAATCTAGGAAGAAGACCCTTGTGAATTTTTCACTTGTCCATTCTGTGCTTCACCATGTCTTGAAATATCTTGACTTGGTGATGAGGCACTGGAATAGGTTTCCCAGAGACGTTGTCCATGCTCCATCCCTGGAAGTGTTGAAGGCCATGTCAATGGCAGGTGGGGTTGGAACTAGATGATCTTTAAGGTCCCTTCCAACCCAAACCATTCTATGATTCTATCACTTTCAAACTATTTTTCAGAGAGATCTCACAGAATGATGCCTTGGAGGTCATAGAAGCAAGTGTGTTTTCCAGCCTTCCCAAACTACATGAAATGTAAGTAACGAGCAATCTAAATTCAAAGGAGACAATTATAAAGATTCATTATAGGCAAGTATCAAAGGTTTTACTGTTTGGTTCAGGTAAGCTCTGAAGAATTCATGGTGATAAAGAAACATTTGAAATCTTCCTTTGTCTTTTTCTTCTTCTTACCTAACTGTCTCTTTCTTTCCCTGCTCAGCCTGAAATTTATCTTCAAACCATTGCTGATATCAAAAGGTGGTGGTATCTGCTGGTCGGTGGTAGACTGCTATTTGAAATAATGCAGATCTTCTGCTGTCAAAAAGAAAATATCAGCATATAGTACCACTGCATCATGGGGCAACCACAGATACTTTAAGATCAATATATTGATATACTTTGCTGATGTTTCGTTTTTTCTTTGCAGAAGAATTGAGAAGGCCAACAACCTTGTGTACATTGATCAAGACGCCTTCCAACACCTTCCGAGCCTCAGATATTTGTGAGATCTTTTGTTCTTTGCAAGTACTACAGTAATTTTAAATGATGCAGGCATATTTCTGTTCAACCTGTACTGACCACTTCTGGTCATAAAGCAGGATAATGCCCTCGCTCCCCCTGCTAGTTGTACATTGTGAATCCATATTTTCATCCCCAGAACAGCATACAGACCTCAGGAAAGCTGAAGATAATACCCTACATGGAGTATTCACACACACATAAGATCCTTGAGCCTTTCTAAGCAAAAGGTTGAAACTGAGTGTTGAGAAAAGGAGCTGGGCCTTTTTTTTCTGACTTTAAAAACAACTTTAGGTTGAAATTCCTCCTGAAAGCTTTGGGACAAAATCTCTCTTTGCTGTGGCTCTTCTTTCTGTTATACTTCATACACATTATATTAAGCTCTCAAATACTCTTTTCTTTAGCAATGGCAGTGCTATAGCAATGATTTTCATTAACACTTGTTGTGAGATGATTAAAACCTTAGAATACCAACATTTGGGTGTATAGTATGATTCTATTTCATTAGCCAGCCTCATCAAAAATGCCACTTGCACAACTGTGGTTGCCACATCTGCTCCCATGGTGTTGCCATCACAATTCAGTGATAATTGAATCCATCCTTGAAATAAACTGTTACCCGAAAATATTTTCACAGCTTTTAGTGCCTGCCTGATCTTAACATGACTAATAATCTCTCCTCTGCATAATACACCAATGAAGTCCAATGAACTCTGTTGAACAGTAATTGTTCTTAATGGCCATAGCTTAAATAACCTCCTACAGTGTTCTTTGCTGAACAATGACATATACACCCAGCAGCATATTAGCTTAACTTTTGTGTGTCCGTTCACCTGAGCATATATACCTAACCTTGTTTTCCTTACTTAGACAAGAAGCCTTACTCATCCAAGAATCATGATCATAATTTCTACATTTGAGTACGTAAGAGTAAGTGCTTAATTGTCTGGTTAGATATTTCTTAAAGATGGGGTGAAATCAGGTCAGTGGTCTAATAAGCATAGCTCCCAGTAAGCTAATGAGCATTTAAGGTCTCTGAAAATCACTAGCATCTGGCAGGTTCTGAGCTCAAAAATGCCAAGAAGTGTCAGTTTTAATTTGAACTTTAAGATTTGAGATTTAAGGTTTGGACTTTAAGAGATAAGTTGTATTTAGCACTACACAAACCATTGTAATTTAAACCCTCATTGAACTGGAATAAGTGGCCAGAGTTGCAGTAGGATTATCGTTCTTTCCAGTATTTTTACCAGAGTCTACTTTATCAAATTCACCAGGCACTTTGATTAATTTTTTATGTCCATAACTGGAACACAGACTTTTCTCTTGGCAGAAGGGAAATAAAGTTTTAAATTTGCATTGTCATGAGAAGATACCATATGACTTTTTCCTTTGGTTTCAAGCCTGAGTCATTCAGTGGCGACTGCTGTCTTTGAGTAATTCTGGCTACCTATGAACAAAAACACAGCATTTGTTTGTTCCATGTAAAATCCCCAGAACAAGCTGTTATGGGTAGTACAGTTGTCAGGTGTACAGATGGTTAGAAAGAATGAGGGCACATTTATCTCATACAAAATTGAAGAACAGCAAGAAGAATTGTGAACACATGATAAGCAAACTAACTTCAGTGATTTTTTTAAATGTGGGACACACGAACTATAGGTTGCAAGGAAAGAGTAAATCCCCACTTTAAATATCTGAAATAGTGGAGGTTTTTCTCATTACTTTAGTGGATGCTCCCTCTTTTGAACATTTGCTATTACATGCTCCCATACATGTTGGCTCACATATTCAGACATGCTACCTGCATAAAAATTCAGCTGCAGCAGCTCTACATATAGAAGCAACAAAATAGAAATATGGAGGATTGCTTGTCAAACTAACCATTCCCCTCTCCTCTTTAGCTATTTCTACTCACTGATTGAAATCAGAGGAAAATATATTTTGAGTACTTTTTAAGGTATTCTATCTTGTGGGCACACAGGACAGGAGGAGACTCCCCAGACTACTGTATCCAGTTTCTTACTGGCTTCACTCCATGAATCCCAGTAATTAAGTGCTTTATTGAAATTTTTTATGCTCTCCATTGTTTCCTGCTTTCTCTCTTTTTTCCAGGGGAGGGTTTTCCAGAAACTCAATAATTTGGTGGCTAGGAAATTTTCTCAAATTTTATTTGTGGACACTTCCGTCAGATTCATTCTTGTGCTAAAGCTTTTCTCCAATTTACACTGATAAAGTCCATCTTTGGTGTTTACTCCACTAATGGATTTATGCTGCATGCTTTCTGTGCTGTTGTTTTTTGAAAAACGAAATGAAACCAACCAACAAACAAACAAAAAACTTGCTTGACTATATGTAGTACAACAGGTGCAAGCTTCATGACTCTGAGCATCTGAGCAGATGAATGTGTCTTTCATGCTAAGGACAAGGTTTGAGGTAGCTACGCTTGGGGTATAAATCAGTGTGACACCTTTGGCTTCAGTTGAGCTACATTGATTCACACCATGGGGGTCAGGAGCCAGAGCTCCCTGTAGGACCCTTCCAAGTAGCACTCAGCCAGATGTGATGCCAAATGACATTGTGCTCAGGTCACTCAGTTGTACCTTCATGCTCCCTCTTGGCACATTTTTGTAGGAAAGATTGCCACTTTCTCCGTCCCCTCCGTCTCCCCCCCTCACTGGTGCTTCCCCTTTTAGAAATCCCCCTTTAAAAGGCAGAGAGTTATGCTGTTTGAAAGAATATGACTTAATTTAATGAGAAAGCAGAAACTTTGATGGAAGGCTGCAAAATGGGAGCTGGTAGAAATAACCCAGTCCTGATATTCACCTTCACGTGAAATATGAGGAAGGGTCAGTTAGTGAAAACATAAGGCAAGATACCGAGGGAAGTTAACAGATTGATGGGGTTTGTGTTTGGTTTTTGGTTGTTGTTGTGTTTTGGGGTTTTTTTTGTTTGTTTTTTACACAATATAGAAGTAAAATATTGTAAACATGTGGGACTAGAATTTAAAATAATTTAGAAAAGAGGTTAAGTGTTTCTGTAAATAGAAATGCTATTAACAACTATTTGAGAAATGATAAAAATTTTAAGACTGTGAAGGGAAACTAACAAACCTCTGTACATCACAGCTTAATTCTCCCATTACCTGCTGGAAGTTAGAAAGGAATAGCAAGTGATTTCATAAATAGCTTGTAACACAACAGATTAGGAGATTCTGTCCAACCATACACAGCGTCGCGTGTGAGTGGAAAAGCAAACCTGACGCTGGTCCCACTGGGATATATTTCTGTCGCCCATGTGGTGTACCTTCTCCCCAGCTGGATCCATGCCAGCTTCCCAAATAGTCCACATCAAGGCAGCAGAGCTGGAGATGGAGGCCTGTACTCAGAGAGGTCCTTAGCCCAGTCTTCTGCTGCAGACCCTGCCATAGACCTCTGTAGCTCTTCCGAGTCTGAACTACCAGGCAGAACAGCTGGCACAGACACACCAGTATCTCAGTGTAAAGAGGTATCGTGAGACCCAGCTGCAACCAGCATGCCAAAGCAAGGGGACTCAAGAACCTGCCCATTGCAGGGCTCATTTAGTTCTCTTGAAGTTTCAAGGTGTAGTAGAAGTCTGCCAGCACATAAGATGCACCGTTTGCTTCCTCACAACAGTGTCATGGCTGTGACAGAACTGTTGGAGTTCAGAAAGCCTCACAGCAAAATATATATTTACTGGCAGATTAAAAAAAAAAAAAAAAAAAAGAAAGAGAGAGAAAGAAAACTGAATTAATGCCTGAGATTGAGCCCAGACACCACAGCCCATCAGTTTAATGACCTTTGCAACATGTTGCTTGCAAGGATTTCTCTGTGCTGCTTCAAAAATAGTTGCATAGCTACTAGGTCTCATTTATAGGCAGGCAAGAAGCTCTGGCTAGCCTTGTCAGTCCTCTCATCAACTTCAAAGGCTCATTACAGCCACTAGCTGTCCAACATTAATAGGCTTTTATCTCTGCCAGCTTGAGTACAGATTCCACACTTAGCCTACTCCCTTTGTCTCCTGCATCATCATTGCTAGTATGGCAAAAACACTGAGAGAAAAATGCTAAAAAGTGCAATGCTGAAATACTCTAAATCTTCTAGAAAAACACAACCTTAAATTTCTTACCAGTCTTTTAGAAGCAGTGAAAAAAATTTTTAATTGGTCTTCCTGGATATATGCCAAAGACACCGACTGCTTCAAAATGGTAACTTATTGACCTTTTCATGGGTACAAGATTATTTATCTGGTTCTCATTAAGAAGAGCTGTGGCATTGTCTGTTTAATAATGTCATAATGGCTTTTCAAACCTATTTTCTTTCCAGAATTAGTTCTCATGTGTAATCTGTGTCCTTTGGTTCTTTTTTACAGTGGATGTGTCGACATCTTGCATTAAGCAATCTCACCTTAAAATAGAAAGATCAATTTTCAGATCAATTTTGAGGGCATACAGTTGGATTGTTGGAGGGGAAGGGAAATTTAGGTCACAAAAGCATGTATTTTACCTGCAAAATAGTTTGCATGTGGAGGACAGAGCCCAACTCCAGATCTTGCAGATGCTTGCACCTACCTGGTCTTATTTTGTGGAGGACCTGACACACATGTTCCTGGTATGCTTCCTAAACCCAAACCTGTATTTGCGGCAAATGCACTCAAGTCCACAGAGTATCTATCTGACCCTTTGCATGGAGTTGCCTCTTCAATAAAAAGAAGCAATGCTCTTTTCCTTCCTTTTGCATGGCAGCCTCATAGTTAAAGATTTTGCCCCAGGAGTTAGCATTGTAGATTATAGTCTCAGTTTAGCCTGCAAGGCTGGTACACGTGAGTCAGAGGAATCTCTGGGTGAAGTCAGGCTCACATGCAGTATAAAGTAACCAGCATGATTAAGGGATACAAAAATAATGCTTCCTGAGTTATGTTGTATTTATCTCTGCCCACTTCGGGATTGCAATTTAGCAAATCCCACAATAAGTTGATGAGGTCAACTGTGTTCCCAGTTTTGTCAGAGTAGTTCCAACCAATTTGGCATTAAAAAGAGCAGGCTTGTTGCTATATCTGGAGATAAGCAGCCAGAATCTTCTAGGAATTAGTTCCTGAAAGATTTTTTTTTTCTCTGCTGATCAGGGTGCTATGGTTTCTTAAGTGCTGACTGCAGTAAGCCTTTTCAGAAAGACAATTAATGCTTTGGAAAGCAGCCATCAGCCGTCTGAAAAACAGGTTCTTACTGAGCTGTTTATGCATGGCAAGGGGGGACTCAGTTATAACACAGATTAAAGAGGACACTTGTTTAAACTGAGGCTACTAAGGATGTATATGTTATATGGTAAATATATTGACAAAACTGTCCTGCAGGAAAGATATTCAGTAAATTGGATTATCTACATCCTAACAAGATTATCCACTTAAAGTCCTCTGGAGATTTGCTGGTTGAATAAAAAGAGAGGGAGGATCTAGGCTGCAGTCTAACTAAATATCTTTTTAGTTCTTTTTCTGCAATTAATTAAAAGAACATCCTCTCCTGCTCCTAATCACTGTTCTGTATCTCTGTGCAATCAGTGCTTTGTGCCACCTGTAGATTTACTTTAAAACGTAATAATTTGTCAAAGATGCTTTGCTCTTCATCTCATACTGCTCAGATGACACTGGTACAAATTGAGCACTGAACACTTTTGGATTACTGGAAAGATAAGGACTATGGCATCAACCAAAGATCTTGGATATGTTTCTTCATACATGTATGGTGAAAGCCCTGCTAACCAGTGTGTTATTTTTATACATTGGGAGTAAGTTACATTGGAGGCAGCATTTGAATAGCATATATTAGAGTATCAGCGTCTTTCATTACTGCAGCACGATGCTGGAGATTTTCTTGGCGAAGTACTGTAGAAAGGAAAGCTTCTCATGTCTTCTCCTCTGTCCTGCAATAGCGACACAAGACATGGCAGCAGTTCGCTTCTACTAAGGCAAAAGCATAGCATAACTCCTGTTTAACAAGTGGCTTGTAGAAAGAATTGCATAAATTTTTAGCATATGACTCATTTAAAATTAAAGGCAGCTTTCAAATAAATTCCTGTATATCTCCAGTAATTTAGAGAGTGTACTTTAAAATACTGTAAGGAGGGAGTTACAGGTTCTTCATTTGTTGCTTCCTTTCACGAAATACAAGTGCAGAAGTACTTTAAATAATAAGGGCCTTGTGAAATCCACCTACTTCATTAATCATGCTTTCTATTTAACTATATGTAATATTTTTCAAATGTGTTTTGTAGAGCTTTCTTGGTCATATGTAATAGCTGTTATTTTTAAACTAATGCAATGTCAGACTACTCTGACTCCTGAGATGAAACAGCCATGACATTTCAGCAACTTTCCCAAATTGGCTTCTTGAATGTTCACTATACTTTACTTTTTTTTGTGCGTATGAGACAGATGACAAGCTGGCTTTGCAATGTGTACATTGAGGATATCCAGATGCCACCTCAGGGATATTAGAGCAACACCTATGCAAGTGAATGACTTCTGTGTCACCCTCAGTGCCCAAATTTAGGATCTGGTTGTCATGTATAGGTGTTTAGCTTCAGTTCAGTTTGTGAAACTCAAAAGATTACAACTCTCCTGAAATAATCTAGGCTCATAATAAACATCAAATGAATCCTGTTCTTTTTTCCAGTCTCAGACAGTGCTTTTCTTCATCATTCAATTATTCAGGAATTAATCTTGAAAAAAGAAATCACATCCAGTAGTGAAAGAACATTGTTCTGTTTAAGTGTCAGGATAAAAAATATTTTCCATGTACTACTAAGGTTTTTCCAACATTCTCAATGAAATGTTACCTTCTCTACCATCCGACATATTAAAAATACAAAGAGATAGCTATCCTTTCAAGAAACCAAATTTCGTCTTTGTTTGGTATCATCAGCCTGACCCAGCTCTGCCTCCCTCCTGCGCTCAGCCCTCCCAGACATCAGCAGCCACCAGCTGCCTCCTGCTGCATGGCAGCATCACGCTTGTCCTGCCTTTGTTACTGCTCTGGGTAACAACATTTGCTAAAATTGGACACAACGCGTCTCTCTGGATACCCGTGGCCCTGTTTCCCCACTGGTTGTAGGCACAGAGTTATCTTTCAGAGTCATCATTCCGGGGATGGTGTTTCACGGACAGGAACTGCAATGCAGAAGCCAGTGATGTTCAACATGGTGAGAGGCTGGAAGCAGTTAAACACGGAGACTTGGGCCCATTTCTAGTCATGCAAGATGCTGAAATGTTTCCATGTATCTACTTCCTTGCTATGGGAGGTGCTGGGGAATAAAGCTTCCTAATTCTCCCTTATTTTCATGAAATAATGTTATTTCCAGTGGAATTAACGTATCCTTTATTGCAGTAGAAAGTTAAAATTGTGGTGAGTTGATACTTTTGTCTTAAAAGAGCTACTATGAAAATAATTATTCTGTGTCTGTGCAGTTGATTGCTTAGGATGTGGTTGTGAAATTAACATTGACAGTTTCCTGAGATCATCAGGAGGGACTGTGTAATTATCCAGGGCAGGATTTCTCCCTTGGTTTCAGTGGGGCTCATGGTTTGCCAAAAACCCTTGTTACATTACAATGCCAAGTTTCCCACGAGCAAAACCCCTGTATGTGGCTAAACTCTGCCTTTTGTGGCTACCATTTTAAGTCCAATGTTCTTTCCTCTTTATTAATTATTGTTTTGTTCCTGGGGAAGAGTGAATAATCTTCGTCTGTTCTCTCCAACTTAGGTTAATATCAAACACTGGCCTTCGGTTTTTACCTGCTGTTCATAAGGTGTACTCTTTCCAGAAAGTTTTACTGTAAGTTTTAATGTCCACTTTTCACTTTTTAAAAGATCCCTTTGAATGTTTTCCAGCTCCAACAAAACCTTTCAAGATTTGATTCCCCTTGTGTTCACTTATTAGCTTCATGGTAGCATTTTGGGTTGTAATTTTGTAGGCATCCATTATAATGTGGCCTGAAAGATCTCAGTTCTCCCTGGGTCTTATTTCTACAAAGTGTTGTAGCTTGCACTTTACAGACCACTCTTCATCTAAGTGTGTGCCTGGATGGCCCAGGGGATGGATAAACAGACTTTTACTCCTCTCTCACCGGCTGAAATCCAAACCAGGCTGGTGGTAGTGAAAAATTGTTGCCACCTGCTGACAGTTCTCTGGCTTGCATGGCAATAATTGCTGATCTTGGAGCTGTGGAAATATCTCTGCCATGCTTATGAGAAACTGTCCAGAGAACAAAATATATTTTTCTATGGAAAATGTCAATGGTAATAGGGGAAAAAAAAATACGTAAAACCTTGTGTGAATACAGGAACTTTTTTCCTGTAAAAGCTCCATTTTTCTTTAAAAAATGCATGTCAGCAAAAGTTTGGGTTTTCTTTTCTGAAAAAAATCTGGACAGAAATTTTTCAACCAGTTCTTAGGATAAGCAGAAAACTCAGGAGATAAGCAACTATTTCTTTCCTGCCATTGGACAAAAGAATTTGTTAATGCACAGGCAAAGTTCTGCATGCTCAAATTTTGATTAGAAGATTTCAAGGTGCAGAAACTTTAATCCTGCAATTGTCTTAGCAAAGGCCATTGATATGAATAAAAATGCATAGAAAACATAGAGAGGGAAGCCTGAATATAGCATGCATACCTATAACATAAGGAATAAATTGCTGTAATAGATTTAACAACTGTAATTTTGAGGAATGCATTTCAGGGGTCCCTGAAACTATCAAGCAAATGCAACAGATATAGAGCTACAGAGCCTTCCCCCTGTATACTTGTAAGTTCATCATCAGTCTTAACTAGATTTGAATTACCATGTCCTGATGAGCAAGAGGTTTGGGTTTATTCAGGTGAAATGCCTCACTTTTCTGCAAGAATAACTAGCCCTTTATACTGCTTAAGTCCAAAACTAGACATTGTTTCAAACCCTGACCCCACCGAGGCCAATAAGAAAATTCCTGTTGTGCCAATACTCAAAGTTTGGTCTTGATGGGTCTTGTGCAGAATGAGACCTCTGTGTGTCAGTTAATACAGAATTGTGGCCATATTCAACTCTCAGCATGAGATAATTTTGGAACCAAGCCTAATTTCAAGCTTTGCAGATAATTAATTTTGTTCTGTGCTTTCCAACAGAAACAGCATGAAAGCAACCATATCCTGAGTCTAAATTATGAGTAATACTGTTTAACTTCTTTGAGGTCTATTTTGAGCAAGCAACAGAATGTATATCTGCCGTTCCTTTTCTCATATCAGTCAAAACTGCTGAAAGACTGAACTTGTCAGTTCAACAAACCACATTGACAAGAGTCCCGTGTCTTAAGTTCTTAAGCACATACAAAGCTTATAAGCAACCCCATTGACATCAGCAGGGGAATTATTCATGGGCTGGTAGGTACCCTGCTGAATCAGGCCAAAAAGGCTAATGGATTTTCCTTCTTCTGGTTGGGAGGCTGTGAGAAGGGATGGCCTCAAAACTCCTCAGTTTGCATTTTCTGGGTAGTATATTTGCTGGAGGAACTATTTAATCTACCTCAGGTTTATAAGATCTGTGCCTTTATGCATTTTAATAGCTTCAGCTTATTTGGGAGGGAAGTGTGGGGATGGTCCCACCTTTATGATAACATTTGTGCTCTGCAGACAAAATGTCTTAAAAACTTAAGTAGTCAACCTCTGCATACAATACTTCCTTGGACTGTCTATTAGGAAAAATATTGTATTTGAAATAACATATTGAATTGAAAGAATCATAGATGTACAAGAAGATGTAATTTCTGTCATATTCTATTTTTCAGAGATATTCAAGACAACATCAATATACGTACAATCGAACGAAATTCATTCATGGGCCTGAGTTCTGAAAGTGTGATTCTGTGAGTAAGACACAGCAAATCCATTACTTTCCTCGTTAGGTCATTTCTTCTCCAGATTAGGGTCAAGGAAACCAGGAGATGGGGACTATTTTATACACTTACAAATTCAGTTTGAGATTTTAGACTTCTCCTGAAATCTCTGTATTTTGTTTTCTGGCCATGAAAAAATGAAAGCTTTTGTGGGTTTTTTTGTTGCTGTATTCAGATCCCGATCTTTATTTTAGAAGCACAGCACAGAGAAAATTTAGTAATTACTGATGCCAAGGTTAAACATATTCCACCTACAACAACAGTTCCATGCAATAGAAATTGTATTCAAAAGGATGGCATGACTCATAAATATTTACAGTCAGACACATGATTTGAAGATGTTTATTACTCAGGCAAAATATATGTAGATCTTGTGAAAATGTGGTATATTTGTACACAATGTTAATGCATTGATACAGGCCGGTTCACAATGCAGTTTCAAACTGCGTGGTTAGATGACTACATTTGACTTGAACAGTCATGTTTTTTAATGAACTATCTGGCTTTTTTGATCCTTTCTGTTGCTGTATCAAAATGTACTGTTTGCTTGCTAACAAGCTGCCTTCATTTCATCTAGCCAGTGCCCAGACTGGAAAAATTTCCCAGAGAGTGTGTGCAGTTTACCTCGCATGCTGAAGCAGTCAAACGAGATCTGATTGACTGATTGGGCTCACATTATTTTCATGGTAGCAAGGTCAGACCATCATTGTTTGAAAAGAGGCCAGTAACAAGTCATTTAGCTGTTATCTCACCTTTGTCTCCACCAGTTATGCACAACCTCTGTGTATCTCAAGTTCCCTGAAGTTTTAAACACACACACAGTTTTCTCAGTTTATATGTTCAAGTCATGATACCCTAAATGTACTAGTTTACCTTTTCTCCTGTGATCATAGTATTTGCTACTCAGGTGGGACTTTGTATTTTCAGAGCTTGTTTCCATAATACCACTGAGGGGTGAGATAAATATCTGATTTTTACTGTGATTTGACCTCTCTGTGCTACTTGAGCAGCATGGAATTGGCTTCCCTTTCTCCCTAGGATGTAAGCCATTGCTTACATGATTACTGCCTGGGTGTCGAAGGGTAGTCTTCTCTGAGGACTTAAGGCTGCTGGTTTGCTAGTAAAATTGGCCTGTGAGGGGATTGTGTCCTCTTCCAGCTGCTTTGCCCTGCAACAGCCCCATGGCTGTGGGCTCTGTGTGCCCACCTGTGTGTGCAGGAGCAAGCAGACCTGGCCACCACTCGCCTGGTCAGGCAATGCCCTGGCTCTGCTGCAGTTCTCCCGTGGGAAAAGGGCCCTGCTTGTGCTCTTTGAGAGTCCCTGATGAGGCTTTCCTTGTGCTGTGATGACCTTGCCTCATTTTAGACCCAAATTTTCTGCCTTCCTATAAAAACCTGAAGTCACTATGCAATGCAATGTAAGTTACTGTTACAGCAAAATAATTTTATGAAATCTGGCATGCTAAGATGGCATTAAAAACATCTAGGACCCACTGAACTTCCACATTCTGGGGACATCTAATTTTAGCAGGTTTCACTGTGGCAGGCTCCAAGAACGTTTAAGTCAGTAATTTGGGTTGGATCTGATCAAGACTGTGGATACATTTGGTAAAGAAGTGCTAGAAATTTATAGAAGAAATTATCTTTGCTTCCAGGTCAACATGCCACTTAGAGCCTAAGATAGAGCTTTTCTGCCCCGAAATAGGGTGTAAATAGTACTTCAGGGGCAGTGGCGTCCTGCGCCACATGAATTTTAAAACGTGTTTTAAAAATACCACTACAGCCACCAAATAGGGAGTAAAAAGCCCATATGTCCAGGTTCTGGATCTCTGCCTCCATTTTCAGTAAGGATGCTGGTTGAAGTGAGGGGACAATTTGTCTCAGTAGAAACTTGTCTATATAAAATATAATGAGGTCTTGGGATTTAGGTAAAATTTTGTTTGCTCTTCTTACCACTTGAATGTGAATAACCAGTTGTCAGGAGTGTAAGTCTACCCTGTATGGCTCTGAAAATCAGTGATTCTGATTTTATGACCTTAGTATCTCATTGCATTAGCATCATGTTCATTGAGAGAATGCAGTAAGTGCTAATACTGTGATTAAAAGCATATGTATCAGCCTGGTAGGTATGGATGGATAAGATCAATGTGAGATAATAACTGTTTTAAATGCAGCAAGCAGGGACATGTCTCTCTGTGCCTGCTCATTCCTGTCTAATAGTGCTTGCAAGTGAAAGGGATGGTGACAGTTCTCCTGATCCGACCTGACAGACATTATAGACACGGAGCTATGTACATCTGCCTATATTGGTCAAAAGCATAATCATTTCAACCAGACCCATAGCTGATTTCCATGCTGACCTTATCTCACCACCTCAGACCTTAGATAAGTGGGTCACTTGCATGCTCAATTTTCAGTGTGAATTAGAAACAAAACATCCAGTTTTGCTGACAGTTTAATTAAATCATGCCATTTTTGTCATCAATCAGACCTGCCGTTGCCTGTTGGAGAGGGCACGAGATGCAAAATGACACCTAAAGCAAGATGAAAGATTGCACCATAAAGATGATAAATATAACTGACCCAAATGTAAATTTTTAGGACTGTGAAGGGAAGAGAGAGAAAGATGTTAAACATTAATTAGTTAATGCACCAGCATAAAAACTTGGCAGAAAGCCTCAGGAGCTTCAATTCCCAGGTTCACTACCCATGTCTCCTCTCAGGGGACAGATCCCAGGAAGGTGAGGCTGGGGCAGCAGGGCAGACAGGGAGCAGAATTTGTCGAGGTAGCAGATGCAGGAGGAATCAGCTGCTTCCTGGACAGTTTGGCATCACTGCCACCCCCTTCCTGCCCAACTTGAGGATGGTCACCCTCCCTCCTCTGCCTGCCCTGATGAGGACGTGACACCACCACAGGCAGCGAGAGGTCTTTTTCTCTAATAACTGACAAAGGTTAAGCATCTTGAAAAAAGTAAACCTAATCAGCACTGACAGCACCAGCAGGAAAGATTCTGGTCTCACCCCTCCTGGGATTAACCTGGAAAAACCTCACTGACTCTGCTGCAGCCTTCCCAGGGGGGACATGAACAGCACCAGTGTCTGCATCAGCTCTGCCCTTGCTTCAGAAACTCACTCTAGATGTCATCTCTGATGGTAGCACTCATGTGCTCTATTCACATCTGTATTCTCCAAAGCCTTCCTCCAACTATTGGGATCTTACCAGCTGGTATTCATTTTAATACCCATTTAATAATTATATTTGTTGAATTACATACATTTTAGTTATGAAGCATGAATAAGAACAAAGTTGTTGTTTTTTTTTCTTTTTTTTTCTGTATTGCAGATGGCTAAATAAAAATGGGATTCGGGAAATCGAAAACCATGCATTTAATGGAACCTACCTGGACGAGCTGTAACTATTTCTGTTGTTTACTATTCTGAAAAGCAATTATTACAAGGTAGCAATGGTTGCAAGCTATTTTTTTTAATCCCGTTTTGTTTTAGCATTGATATCGTTGTGTCTTTCAGAAATCTAAGTGATAATCACAACCTCGAAAAATTACCAAATGAAGTCTTCCAAGGAGCCAATGGGCCTGTTGTTTTGTAAGTAATATTCAGATATTATTTTATCATTAATAATCCCCTTGAAAAGAACAAAGAGGAACATGTGAATGCCAGTCTGGATTTCAACATCTCACAAATCTTGGATTTCAAAACTGGAGGTGTTTTTCTAAATATTAAAAAAAAAAAAAAAAAAAAAAAAAAGAAAGACTGGAAACTATATCTGAAATTTCGGCCTAGATCCACATTTTCACTTTTTCCTCAAATTTTTGGGAGCATTTTTGTCCAGAGATTTAGATCTAGATTTCTCTCTGCAGCTAAGCTCTTTAAGAGAGTAATTCTGCTTCATATTTTCCGGAGAAAAACGCTGTTAGTTTTTTGTTTGAACAAAATCAAGAATAGCTGAGTGGATCCTCAGTGCTTATATCTGAGTTGCTTACCACTGAAGATCTGCTGCTGCATCTCTAGAGCTTAATTCTGAAGATAAAATCCCTACCCTACAGGGACAGGGACTGGGATGTCCCATAACCTGTAGAGAAAAGTGTGAGATGTATTACGCAGCTACAGCAGGATGTTTTTGGTGGGTGATAAGCTGGAAAGGGAGAACTCAGCAGTAGATAATTCAGCAGTAGGACGCTCCTGAATCTCAGTCACCATTACCTCAAACCATGGTTTGCCATGAAGTCTGGAAATGTCTGTGAGTGAGCACAACTGCTTGTGTTTCTGAACACAAACCACAACACATAAGAGCTGCAACAGACACACAGGAATAATTTTTTGTCTTACCAATTCTTTAGAGCCTTTTTCTCTTCCCATCTACTCTGGATGTCCACAGAGGGCTAGGAGTCACCCACAAAGGGTGAAAACAGGTCATTGGAGATGTAGGAACATTTTACACAGATGTTAGTTAGAAATCTGAAAAAGAGGGAGAAAAATGACTTGAGTTAACCTTGAGTTCAGATGAGAGCTCTTCCGAAGGCCTTTTTTCCACATTGTGATGGACAGTGCACCTGTGATATGAAGAGCTATGGTATGGGTTACTGCATTCTGCTGCTCTTCCATCACTCCTTCAAAGTGTCTTCCTTCTTTAGAAAAGACTGCCAGTGGAGCATCTTTTCAGCAGTAATATCATTGATGTTTCTTTGAAAAAGCATTATTTCCTGTAGCAAAAAGTAAATTCATTTTCTCTGCAAGCTGTAGCTGATACAATAATATTCTGGAGGTTTATCAAATTGCTTTGGCTTGAATTCAGGTTCATTTGATAGTTTATCTGTGTGAGAAGTTTTCTGTTCCATTACCAATACATCCATTATTTTATGGATGGGAAATTACCTTTTTATCCTGACTGAGGTCAAGAAAGAAGAGCTTTCTCACTCATCCATCACTGTAGTGTACACCAGGAATGCACTTTCACTTGTGGAAATGATTGACCCATAATCATATGGGACAAATAGTGTTGTTGCAATATAATCTGTGTTGCAGACTTCAATATTTTATTAGAATGAATGTCAGGATGTTTTAACTCTTGGTCTTCCTGAACCAATGTTCTAGAGTCAATTAACACAACTTCTATTTTATAACTCAGCATATTACAATAATGTGAAAGAAACACAAACACAAATTATAATGTCAGAAAGCAGCAATCTTAGCCCTTGTACAGGCTACAGTTTCACAAATCATTTCCTCTCTGAGGCTTACAACTCTTGGCAGAATTAAAATATCTCTTTTGGAAAGACTTCAAGTTTTGAGTTAAAGGATTTCAGTGCTGACAGTAGGCAACTAAATCAAATGGTTATTTACTCCCACACTTATAAACATCCCTTCTATACAGAAATGCACTGTATTTCCAACCTGGAGGTTCATAGCTTCAGTTTTCAGCCATATTGTTTCATTTAATCATTTTCTGGTGCTGGCAGACCTGTAGTGGCTTGCACCAGTTTTTACTGAAGTCCTTAGGAGTTCTCTGGCTATGTCCTGACTTGGATGCAGGGCGAGGTATGGCTCTGGTCCATCCTATCCTTGCAATTTGGCTTCAACAGGAAACCCACACATAGGGGCCACAGGAGAACTCCAGTAGATCCCCAGCTTGACAGCTGAGTCCCTGAAGCGCAGCCAGAGATCCGTTTAGATAAAAGGAGAAAATTGTTCTCACCAGTCAGTCTGCCCCTCTCTGATTGCTGCTCCTCCAGCCATTTCTTGCCATTTCTGTGTGTACCTTTCAAACTCCATCAGCTGACCAGCATTTTTACTAATCCAACAGAGCCTCCCAGTGGGAAAGGGAAGTGACTGGAAGAGAAGTCAGGTTCCTTTTTCCTATTCCTGCACTGGCTGCTGTCAAGGCTGATGACTAGCATCCAAGCAATAATAGTATGAGACCATGTATTCCAGTCACCAATGCTTTCTGGTTTGATTTTCTAGTGCCACTTTATCATCTTGTTCATCGTGCTTATTTAATTTATCAAGCCTCTAACTTGAGAGCAATGGCCCAAAGAACCTCTGCGCTGATGTCTGCATGCGGCGACTCAGTGGAGTAAGTTACTAAACCACCTGCACAATGTCTGTGTTTGCTGTTCAGGACCTAGTCAGTGGTGTATTGATAACTATCCCTACCAGACATAGCAAAAAACCCTGCAGAAAAATGCAAAGCACTTTCCCTAATTTGCTTCTGTTATGTGCAATAAAGAGCACAAAAAGAACAAAAAAAAAAAAAAGAAAATATTTTCATGGAAAAATATTTAATATTAATGAAATTATTTGGAGATTCCCAGAGATCCAGTAAGATTTTAGCAATTTTTAAGTGATGTTCCTATTCCTGTTTACTTGTTATTTTCACTGAATGTAATAACAGTTTGGACTTGGTAAATATTTTATCTAACAAGCCAAATAAAACATTTTGCATGCTCTTGTTCAGAATTATGAGCTCTTGTGAAGTTTCACAGGGTCTTAATGATGCCATGAGTGATGCTTTCTGTGGACTTAGGCCAAAAATTGCTCTTTAGTTGTTCAGTCACGAGTAGATACTCTAGGTGACAGTTTTCATTAGGTAGTATGCTAAGGTCAATAGTCAGTCCACGGAACAATCAAGGTTACTCACTGCAACCTAATTACCTCTTCGAGTGTCTAAGTCAGAAAACGGTAGCCTAAAATTTTTCACTGGCTGCTTTTTTTAGCTCCTGCAACAGCTGAGGCCCAGAACAACCTCAGGACCACAGCATGGCTTCTCTCAGCCTGACCTGCAGATGTTCAAAGCATTTCTGACTCCATTGGTCTGTCTTGCCCTTCCAGTAGAAGTCAGGTAGCAGAGTGGGATCTGTGTTTGCTCCTCTGCTGCCACAGTTCACGGTCCAGTTTTTGAAGGTGGTACATTCCTCCAGAGGCTGGATGCAAAGCCTCAGCTGTGGGCACAGGATGGGCACAGAATGGACACGAAGGTCATCTTTACCCACTACCAACTGCTTTATTAGCTGCCTATGAATTGTTAGATTGGGCCACTCTAAGCTAAAGGCCATGAGTTCAAACAGGGTCATTTCGTGGTATTAATTTTTTTTCTTAGAACGGAGAACAGAGGTGCAAATGTGCATATGATATGCAGCAACTGCCTCAACTTTATTGCATATGGGTAAAACCTGGTCTCCCCTTCACATAGTATCACTATACTGTATTAATACAATAATGAAAACGATTTGTGCATGTTGGGTAATAGACAGCAAATAACATGTTGTCCTGACATCATACTGTTATAGATGAATTGGAAACCGTACCTTGGAGGGAGCATGGAGAAAATGACAAATATTGTCAGTCCTGTTTCTTGATTAGGGAAAATTCCTTTATTTTGTCAGCAAATAAAGAGCAGAGCAACCTCAGCAAACACTGCATCCTGTATAAACCTCAGGCCATAAGAGCGCAGGGACTAAGGGAGGGGACAGGATGATTTTGTGCAGTTCATTTTTACTATTGCTCTTAAGAGAAAGGAGTGAGCGCTCCTGCTCTCACAGTCTGAAGGACACAGTTTGTGCCCCAGTGAGGGAAATGTGGGAACATTTTGCCCCAGCTGTTACACCTTGGAGCCATGGGGATGGGTTCCTAAATATATCTTAGCCTTGTGATGAAGCACATTTGGCTCTTCCCTTTCCCCACCTGCATGACATAAGTCAAGATTTAGTGTTTGCACAATGTGTTTCCTTTTAAAAACCCCGCTAATACTCTCTTTAATACATTAGTAGCTGCTGCTTCCGTCGTTGCCTTTGATAGCCTGTCCCACACAGTAATTGCCTTCTACAGAAATACTTCTCTCCTAACCTCCTGTAATCTTGCCCCTTTCTTCACTTCAGTCTGTGCTCTCTTTGGTTTTTTTACCTCTGGAAATGTTTTGTTATTTTTGTTCCTCACAGTTTGAACCATGTCACCCCTGTCTCTCTTTAATCTTTTTCTTCCTAATGAGTACAAAACCTGATATCCCAAACCTCTCCTCACATCTGTACCCGCCCTGTGAGCTTCTCTCTGCCTTTTCCACTGCAGCCTTTCCATGATGTGATGTTCACATAGCAGAGTTCTGTTGTGATTTCATCAGCCTTTTTAGCAGTTCTGTAGTAACAGTGTTCTGGGATGACTGTTGCATTACCGGGTATTTATAATACTATACCCAGAATCATATGGCACTAATGGTTTATGTCCCTGCTAATTCTTACCCAGAGAATTATGGGGTTTTTTTCTTTTTTCTCTGACCAAACTAACATCACTTGATTGTTGTTTGCAATTAATATTACATCAGGTTTCCTGGAGGAACACCTAATTTATCCCTGAAACCTCTTTTCAGCATTGATTTCCAGCTGATCTCTGTCCAGTCACTACTCTGAAAAGGAGCAGGACAGTCTAAAACACATGTCCACCATCTGGCAGCAGTAAAGTTTCTTTTAACTGAGATTTTCATATGTTTTCTTAAAGGGATATTTCAAGGACGAGAATCAGTTTCCTGCCAAGTCATGGATTAGAACTCATTAAGAAGCTAAGAGCAAGGTCCACATACAATTTAAAAAAGCTTCCTGATTTAAGCAAGTTTAGATCTCTGATTGAGGCAAACTTCACATATCCTAGCCATTGCTGTGCATTTACAAACTGGAGAAGACAAAAGTAAGTGATTTCATTTCTTTTTCTTTTTGCTGCTTCTCAACAATTGATAGTGAATTAAAGTTCCTCAAAATCTGCATAGAAAAAGGTCTCTTCAGTGCAGGTAAGTAAATGGATATAAATAAATAAATTTATAACACATACAGGTTTATGCATGCCACACAGGAGTAATATATTTTGATAACTGTGTTAGCATCAGCAATTTTCCCAGCTCCAGCTCTAGCCCCTACCTGTCATAGGTCCATCTTTCATTTGGACCTGTCATGCTGGATCATCCTGAAGCCACACTGAAGACTTTCAACAGGAAAAGTCTGATAACTTTCAGGAGGGAAAGCTGTGTTTGCAGAGAAGCTGGTTAATCCTTGGCTGTCAATTCAGGAGGGTAACAGGACTGCTGAGTGATCTTAAACTCTTCTCTCACAAAGCCACACTGATGTTGGAACACTGTCCAACCAAGCGCTACGGACACGTGGTCTGTGCAGTCTACATACACAAAAGTTTTTGGACATGATTTCTGAAATGGTTAACCCTTTTACCCAAATAAACAGCAGGGGGTGGGAGGGTGGACTGTCTTTTTAGACTCTCAAAATAAATTTTCATGCTTGTGTTTATTTTTCATTAGCAAGTTGCTGTGAGATTTCAGGTATCAGTGATTCTCATTGGGTATTTTGGGCTGCTCAGATAGACTTTAAATGTACACATGAACAAGCTAATGAACCTTCTGAATTTGTGCCACTGGAAAACATGAGGAACCAGTACCTGCGGAAACCCTGGTTATTGTTTGAAGTTCTTCGTTTACTGGATGTCCTCAAAGACTTGGAATTTGCCATGGCAGAAAAAAAAAATGCAGATCATTGTTATAATTCAAGACGTTGTCTTCAGAAGTTGCCTAAAACTTCAAAGAAAAGCAGAACTATGCAGAGAAAGCATAAACTACTTCTATTTGAATAGTTATAATAGCCATTTATGTTACTTTTAGCATTGTATTGTTACCAGGCTATGAAAGATAAGCGATCTTGCTTGTGCTGATAGCTAATAAATAGCACCTACATGAGTTTGCAAAATTAACTGTGGAAAGAGTGCAAGTCTGATGGTGGAAAGTGCAGGAAAGTATCTGACAGAATACATCCCCCATTGTCCCTTTTTGATCCAAAATGCTAAAAGTTTTGATAGGACAGTTTATCAGCCAGAGACATTTTCACATACTTCTGCAGGCTTATGCAGGTGCAGTGCTTGATAGCTTGCCAAGTAGAAATGGATCCAGTTCTTCCAGCACTGGTGGAAAAGCGGTGTTTGCTTAAGAGTCCAATGGGAGAATGCTTAGCCCTGAATCTGCAAATGGACCATGATATCATTATGGTTTGTATTTTTGAAGGTACTTGGCTTCTGAGCTCCTTGGGCCAAATCAAGACCCAAATCCCAGAAATTAGGCAACTGGACTTTTCAAAAACAGAGAAAGAGTTGCTATTGAAGGAAAGGTAAAAGAGGAAATGGCCCTTACTGTTCTGTAAGCTCTGAGTATCTAGTCACCTCATTTGGACTTTAAATAACTTTCACATCATACTTGGCTCAGGGAACCAAAGCCCACAGGACTCCCCTGCCCCTTAGTATAGCCCTACTTTTGGATGCCTCTGCTCTAGCAGGTAAGAACCCAAGGAGGACACTGCTAGCTCTTTCCACTGCCTGGACAAGTGCAAATTTGAAAAGAAATGTCAATTAACTGTGTAGAGCTCACATAACCCAAGTACCAAGGGCCAGCGAGCTGGGCTGGAGCACCACACAGCAGTGGGGCTGCTTCTGGAGCAAGTCTGGTCACAATTTCACAGTCTCCTATAGTATCAGGTGTGATGCAAGGCTAGGAAATAGAATGCAAGTTGGAGATACTCTTCTTTATGATACATTATGTATGACTACTGAAATACATGTGCATGTGAACTGTATCATCCTGGTCAACAGAACAAATTTGGATGTATTTATAATTTCTTTAATACTTACCAGACACATCTTTTAAAAATATTAAGCATAAATGCAAAACTATTAGAATCTATTATCTATATCAACTCTTCCTGTTAACTGCTTTAAAATGTAATTAAAAATGGCAATTTCTTTCATACAGTCATGTGTCTTGTACTGCAATTAGTGGGAGAGTAATGTCCTGCCTCTAGCTTAAAGCAAGAAAATGGATGCATTTTAGTTCAGTTTGAATATCAAATGCATTACCATATACTTCAGCAGAGATTAGTCACACATACAGTAGCTACACCCACTTTCATTTCAAAGCAGTTTTCTTGACAGCTGGCACAAGCTGTATGTGCATTGAAGACTTCTCAGGTTGTTTAAGAGTTATTAATACTTTGCAGTGCTTGATCACATGATGTGCATTATCTCTTTGGTGAGAGCTGTGAGAGCTGTGCTCGGTTCAGAGCAGCAGGCATTACTTGTGGTGGTAAGCCTGATGTGACCTCACCTGCCATGCACGTCCACAGGAGAGGGCCATTCTCCCATGCCTGTTTGGGTCTCAGAATACTTCCAGGTAATCCAGGGATGATGAAAAGTATGTCTTCTCACTCTCAGAATCACATTTCTAAGTATCACAGCAGCGGTTTACGTTCACGTGGGAAATTTGGGAAGGAATTAATAGAAGGATGTGTGGCCCCTATGTGGTTGCCCTGTTTATGTAAGATTTCCCCCACTGGAGACTTTTGCAGCACTTGAAAACCTTAGGTGAAATAAGTTGACACAGTGGATCATGCTCAATAAACTCTCCAATTTCCATCTGCATCAGCAAACAGTCTCTGTTGTGATAATAGGAAGCTTAAGCCTGTTACAGCAACAGTGCTTCCTAAATTTTGGAGGATGTTGCATCAACCACAGCTCTGCCAGACTGAGACACAAACTGAAGCTTAGACAATGTTTGGTTTCCCATTCCAAGAAGGATTATATGATAAATATTGATCTGTAGTTTTATTACACTGGAATATTGTGGTGCTGGCCTTACAGATGATAAACTTATTTCTTAGGACAAGCCCAGTGCAGTAGATTGAACTTCACTCACGTTTTTCTGTGACTGGAAAATAATATCCTTGAAGTGTGGGTAGGGCAGAGGCTAGATGTTAAAACCTTCACCTTGACAGAGACCATTATGAACTCCAGCAAGCTTTTGGCTTTCTTTGACATAAAGATCACTTTCTGCCTAAAAGAATGACATTGATATGACTCTGTCCTTCCAGTTGATCATTATTCTTTGGAGGAGCTGTCACTTGAAATCCTATTTTTTAAAAAAAAGTGGCATCAGCAGGAGTTGTATTTGGGCCTTGTCTCATGAGAACATAATATGAGTTGCTCACAACTCACTTGAAGTCACTTTTCAGTGAGGATGATTGGTTTGAGATAGGGCTCAATACAGAACCTACATTAGGACTGTTTATCCTGCTGAGCCTGTTTCTCACATAAGATCTTGCTGTCACCAGAGCCAGACAAAGAACATAAAATAACCTCTTGTATGAAGGTAGTAATTTTTGTCTAATTTTTTCAGAACACTCTGCCTATTTTAATGATATTCTTCAAATTGTCCCTTCTCTGGTTTGTTTTTTAGAGGATTTACTTCAGCAAAGCACTTTTAAATGGTAACAGAGGGTTACAAACACACTGAATAAATGAACTATGCTACCTACTCTCTCAAAAGGAAGCAAGCATCCATTGCCAAAAATATTTTAACTTGTTGTTCTGAATGTACTATACAACCCTAAGGGCAAATATCCCAAGGCAAAGAACTGGTAAGCAGTCAGTACCAAAGGATGGCTCTTCTTTCCCTCTGGAGTTTGCAGCTGTCCATCTTATCTGCTCGTGGTACAGGTAACCAGCCAGAAGACTCCTCACCACCCATCCTCAGAGAAAAACAGATCGGCCAGCTCTGTGGGAACCTGAATTTATTTGGGACCGCTGGCTGTAAAATAATTTAAGAATGAATAAATTGTAATAATCGGAAACACCTAATTTGACTTACATAGCAGTCTTATCAGGGGACAGATTTAGCTCCAGGCAGCGCATCCGTAATTTGGGAAAAGGTTTATTTTTAACTCACGGCTGAGAAATGACCAGATAAAAATATTTCTCTCAGTTCATTAAAGAAGAATCACCAATTACAATAGCTTTCAGTGCCTTCACGTGTCTGTTGCACTCAAAATTAAGGGACTTATACTCCTATTATTGCTCCTTGGAAGCATATATTCCCTTTCAGTTAGAAAAGTGTTGATATATTGATCAATACACTGGACCCCTCACTCATCCTTATGTGAGCAGAACACAGGGGAGTAAAATGTAATGCCTTGTTATTGCTATTGTGACCTCCATAGAGCATATATGACCTCACAGAAAATCAGTTTTCTGCCTCAGTTGACAGGCAAGATAAAAAATATTGATAATAGCAGAGGATGCTCAGAACCTCATAGGAAATGTCCCTCACCTTCTGGTGCTGGGCCTTCATTAGTTTTCCTTTCTTGCAGACCTTTTAAACTCGATTTTTGGAAGATGTAGTGAGTGCACAAAGTCAAAGGGTAAAATTAGGTTACGAGAAAGAATTTTCCCTTTTAAGCTGCTGCCAATTGTTTAACAATTTCAGCCTAACTTGCCTAGAAAGCTCTTCTCTCAACTGTACTACAAGTCAGGGTGGAAGATAAGCTGGGGTCCCATTCTAGAAGTTATACAACTAAATTCCTGTCTAGGCTGCAGATGAAAGTAGACAGAGCTGAATCATGCTGGTTTTGCAACACATTGTCAACTGTTTCATTCCCTAATTTGGACTAGGTTTGGATCCGTTTTATGTAAAGCTATAGATGCAAGTTTCCGGGACACCTATTTTCAAAGGAGACCTAGGAGAAGCAGTTCATAAAGTCTGATCATTTATATTTTGTTAACACACCTTGATATCTATTGATTTGATGGAGCTGATCATCCTTCTCAGCCAAAACATCTGTTTCTTACTTTGGTGTATGCATGAAGAAGGGCATAGAGTTAATCCTCTAGGAAATAAACACAAAACTGGCAAAAAATATTAATTTCACTTTCAAAGACATTTTTTTCTTTAAACTCTTTTCATTTATTTCCTTTATCTACCTTTTCTAAAATATGCAAAATGTTTAAAAAATACTTTCTGACAGAAACAAAAGCAACTACTGATTCTACAGAAATATTGGGTTGGTTCGGTGTGGTGTGATTTCATTTGTTTTGGCTTTGCTTCACTTCACTTGGTTTCAAATCTATTTTCTTTGAAAAACAGCTTTTAAGCAAAATGTTCTACCATGCCTTGTGTTTGTGTGTGTGTTGGCATCTGGCTTCTAGAAATTAACTGGAAGACTGCATGAACTTGTTTATGCTGTTTATTTGTGTTAATGGCTAGTTAGCAATATGATACGAGATACTCAAAATGGATGGCACAAACTGAAGCTGTTCTGTGCCCTGAAGGAGTTACAAGATTGAATATGGCACACTGACTGCCAAAAACTTTAGGAAAAAAGGAATTTGAGAGTAATACTAAGGGACAGTTGCATTACTATGATTATACAGACTCCTTACGGGCACAGCTGAATTGACTCATTCTTCAAAGTTCAGTCTTATGTAGGAATTCATCATCACATGTTTCTTCCATGCAAGAATCAGCTTATCACTGACAGGTTATGTGAGAAATTTTGTTGAAATAAGGACAGATTCTTACAGACTGCACATGTCCAGGTGGATGACTGTGTCATTATTACTAATGAAGTAAACATCAGGCTTTCCTTTCCATCACATTTTATGATGTTTCCAAATCATTTACACTTTCATGTAAAATTTTATAAATAGGGACCAGCCAGACTATTAACTTCAAGCTGTGAGGCAGTCCATGTATTAACCTAAACAGAAAAATTGAGCTGTTAACGGAAACGGAATGATTTTGTGTTTGTTGTATGCCTTGTGCCATGTCTCTTAGTTTCCAACGCTGCTCTTTTTACTATTTCAGCACTGAATTACATCCAATATGTAGCATATCTCAGGCCAAGCAAGACCTCGATGAGCAGCCTGGCGACAAGATACACAGACGATCTGCAGCTGACGATTATATTTCCAACTATGGCATAGGATTTGACCCAGCAGACAGCGAATTTGACTATGGTTTATGCAATGAAATAGTTAATGTAGCTTGTTCACCTAAACCCGATGCTTTCAATCCATGTGAAGATATCATGGGATACAACATTCTGAGAGTCCTGATATGGTTTATCAGCATTTTAGCTATCACTGGGAACATTGTTGTCCTAATTATTTTAATAAGCAGTCAATACAAACTCACCGTACCTCGTTTTCTAATGTGCAATCTTGCATTTGCAGACCTCTGCATAGGTATATATCTCATGTTTATTGCATCTGTAGATATCCAGACCAAAAGCCAGTATTATAACTATGCCATAGACTGGCAAACTGGGGCAGGATGCAATGCTGCAGGATTTTTCACAGTGTTTGCAAGTGAACTCTCAGTCTACACGTTGACTGTGATAACTCTGGAAAGGTGGCACACCATCACCTATGCCATGCAACTGGACCGCAAGGTTCGATTTCGTCATGCTGTGATTATAATGATTTTTGGCTGGATGCTTGCTTTCACAGTGGCACTTCTTCCTATATTTGGTGTCAGTAGCTACATGAAGGTCAGCATCTGTTTGCCCATGGATATAGAAACACCATTTTCTCAGGCTTATGTTATATTTCTTTTAGTGTTGAATGTACTCGCATTTGTGGTCATATGTGGCTGCTACATCTGCATCTACTTTACTGTAAGAAACCCTAATGTCATCTCTTCAAACAGCGACACCAAGATTGCGAAGCGCATGGCCATACTGATCTTTACAGACTTCCTCTGCATGGCACCAATATCTTTTTTTGCAATATCAGCCTCACTCAAGGTTCCTCTCATCACAGTGTCCAAATCCAAGATCCTTCTGGTTTTGTTTTACCCCATCAATTCCTGTGCTAACCCTTTCCTCTATGCCATTTTCACCAAGACTTTCCGCAGGGATTTCTTCATTCTGTTGAGCAAGTTTGGTTGCTGCGAAATGCAAGCCCAGATTTACAGAACAGAGACGTCCTCATCAGCTCATAATTTCCACACAAGAAATGGCCATTGCCCTCCTGCATCAAAAAACAGTGATGGGACTATTTATTCATCGGTTCCTCTGAATCACTTGAACTGAAATTCTTGCATGAATTTGTGTCTGAGGCAGTGTGATAATCACTTTCAACTGTGAATTTGAATAATGACTTTAGCATAATATGTAAACTTATTTTTATGAGAAAAAAAAATATTTCTGCTTTGTTATTTTTGTTCAATGAGCATCCATCAGAGATGATACATCATCAGTTCTTGAAGGACAAAGAACCAAACTTCAGTATGTGCCAAAGTGTCCTTGTCGAATTGTCTCAAGAAATGAATAAGATCATAAACTGGTAATTCCCACCATACAGACAGAGATTCCCTTCATTCTAGGAAGATGTTAGCTGCTTATTGAGAACTAAGTAGTGGTTATATGCAGTTGAAAACAAAAATAAGTGGAATTAATTTTTTTGTCTGTGAAGCATGTTATAGCAATGACAGATAATCAGCTCTTTTCATTAATCATATCCCCTGGGGTTACAGGAGACAGAAGGCCAACTTAAAGCCCTCCTTCAGCACAGACATACCAAGAACGAGAATATCTTGTGTTGTTTCCATTTCTGTTGACCACAGCAGAGGGGCAGGAGGCAACTCCAGCTATGTTGATAATTGCTGTTCCACACTGCGTGGACTTGTCTTACTCTGCACAAAAGTGTCATTTTGCATAGGATTTGTGTTCATCTAGACTGGCAGGCTCAGAGAACCAGATTTAATCTGGGTTTAGAACAAGGAGTTTGGCTTGGGGTCTGTTTTCAAGGTGAGAAATAGCAAGACCAAGAGCAGGAGAAACCCTTAAAAATAATAGGGATGTTTTCTCAAGTTGGTCTCACAAAGATGAGTCAAAATCGCTTTTGTGTGGCTGGGTCCCTTGAGTATGGAAAGATGGGCCAATGGGCTGCCATAACGTGATACATGAGGCAGGTTTGCTATACAGCAGTAATAGTGCATTGCTCTGTCTGGGCTATGTAAGGAACAATGGATCCAGATATGGCTTCTGAAAACATGAACAAAAGGTTTTCCAAAATCCCAAAAGTTGTCTTTCCCCTTCTCTTCTAAAAAAAAACCTTCACGTGCATGTCATCAGAAGATGGTCTAGATTGAAAGACCTGAAAAAAATCATATACTGCATATGCTGAAATAACAAAAAAGAAAAAAATCCTTATGTGAGCATAAAGAAAACAGCAATACAGGAGCCTGGGCTTCATTCCCACCTCACAAACAATTCACAGGTTTGCCCTATGAGATTTTATAAATCTTTGAAGTCTTCACATTTAATTGTGATGTGCTTTGGATATTTCCTGCCTGCAACTCCTAAAACTTCAGTAATAATTCTTGAAGCTTCTACCCATAATTTCTCCTGCCATCAGCTTCACATTTCAACATCTGAATCTAATGTGAATAACTACAGGAGATGATTATTCGTTTTGTCCTAACCAGGGAAGGAAGTACCAGCTTCCTAGTGCATAAAACAGGGTTTTGGGGGGGAAATTTCATCACTCAACACAAGTAACACTCCCTCCGAGATCCAGAAGAAGGAATAATGAAACAGCAAAACAGGAGACACAGTTCATCTCTGGGAAGCTGTTCTGACTGCTCAGAGGAATCACTTCTTCACAAATGTTTTATGTCATATACAGTGTACTGATGTACAGACATTAAAACACATCCTGATGGAAGTGTCTGAAAGATGATGTTCCAAAATGACAAATATTCTAGTTGCATTTAAAAAAAGCTTGATTCTCTTCTTGAGCCAAAAATGAGGGGCATTCTGTGGCAAATACCAGCCCATTTTGGTTGATAAATAGGCCAAATCCCCTTTTTTGCCTGGGTCCTGACCATTTGCAAAGGCAATAGGATGAGACCTGGCAGTTCAGGAAAGTTCAGGCATAGCCTAGAAGCCAGTCTTGTAAGTTCTCTGACACCTAAGTCAGGGACATGAGTTTGGTCCAGCTCATCTACGTCATACTAAATCATTGCCCAGACATTCACTGAATCAGGACCCAGTTAAATATGCTTGACAAATAAACACCCATGAAAGGAGAGCTTGCAGGGTTGTGTCTTGTAGCCAGAGTCAGACCAGGGTCCAGGGGATGAAGCCATCTAGCCCATGGCTCTTCCTCCAGAGGAGGCAAGGAGTGATAATTGAAGAGCAAGTACAGCTTACACTTCACCTCAACCCTAGCAGAAGGACAGCACAGAAGTCCATGAGGCACACGTCACCCTGCCCACACATGCTGCACAGGAGCTCTGGTGGCAGCAGCTCCAAAGCTGGGGGGCTGACCATGTTGATGCCAAAACAAAAAAAACTCCTTCTTGTAGTCCTCAGATCTCCTTGGCTTTCACTCTTCTTTGGATTTTAATTTCAAGCATTTTCCAAGTTGTGAGGGGCACTGTAGGACCTGTATCTTTCCCTGTGTGGGACATCAGTCTATTTATAGCAATTTTTTAAAGCCGTGTTTTTTCTTTGAAGAAAACAGTATAAGACAAAAAAAAATGCAGGATACATTTTATTCATGCTTGTAGTGTAACAAAGGCCGCCTGTGTCTGGTGTGGATTTTCTCAGCACCGAACAACATGTTTGTGTGTGTAATCTTTAAACTATTTTACGTTACCCTTTCTGAAATCTATTCTAATAAAGCCAATATCAAAACAAAGTGCCTTGAGAACAAGTGTATGGCCAGAGATATGCTGACGAAGTATGCAATAAATGTTACTGCTTATCTGGAGAGCTCCATTTATGCGGCACAGCCTCCACAGTCAGGTCACTGTGACCTACAGATGAAACTCGACTGATGAGAGACTCTGCAAAGAAAAACCTCCTGTAGCCTCCTGGAGAGTTAACAAAGCACAGAATGCTGTGTTTGAAACCTCTTAAACAGGTAATGTAGCAGCACTGACCTGTCTTTGTTTTAACCAAGCTGTTCTATCAATTCACATTTCTAATTAAATAAGATATAAACCACTGACAGAACTTTTATAGTTTTTCTCCTTTTTAATATATATATAAATGGCTCTTCTTATGTGATGCACCCTAATTGTCTTCTTTTTTTATAGCAGGCCTTGGAAGCTCTCTTTTGTTGAGTTTTCTGTTCAGACAAAGAAGTGTGTGTCTGTGTGTGCGCATGTGTTGGGGAGAGAAAGGCCACAGGTAACAAGGAAACCAAGTCAAAGCACAGCCCTGACTCACAGGAAAAACCCTGGAGTTAGTCTAACTTGGAGCCAGCCCATTGCTTGCTCACTCCAGAGACGATCTGACACTTAACAATATTGTAATGCCTTCTGGTTTCCCTCCCTACCCTTACAGGGCCCTTGCATTTTGATCTCCACCAAGCCCCAAAAATGCCCAGTTAAAGAGTTATAGCAGTCTTCACCCTTACAGTGACACCATCAGAGTGACATGAAGAGACGGTGCTGGCAGAATTTGCTGCCTTTGCGGACATGATAACTTCTTCATCTGCATCACTCCTTCAGGCGTGTACCTGTGGGGAACCCATACCTGACCTCCCCGAGAAATACCTGTCTGGTGTTGTGATGGGAAGTGAGAAATGGGGCCACTTTGGCTTGGTGGAACAAAGGCCACTTCAGGAAAATTGCCACCACAGGTAAAAGTAATGGGAGCAGCTGGTCAAAAGTATCAATACAAGTAAAAACCTGACTCAGAAGAGAAAATTAACCCCAAGTCATGTTCTTTACAACATTGCTCTGGGGTTGCACAGATATGCCAAGCAGGTTTTGCTCATTAGAAGGCAGATCTACATTTGAGCTTGTTAAGAATGCAAGATGAGGCTTTGCATCTCATTTAGCAAGTCTTCAAATCATTTGACCACATTTCTTTCCTGTTGATTCCATCCTAATCATTCCACTGAGGACACAGTAGATAATCTTACATTTAATTTATGCAGCTTTGTTGTTAAGAAGAGTTAATAATGCAAAATGATTTATCCTCAAGGAATAATTTAACCATCCCTCCCCCTCCCTGAATGAAAAAAAAAAAAGAAAAGAAAGGTGGGTCTGGTTCAAATGGTCAATTAAGCACATAGAAACTTCCTCATAGATTTGCATCTTTAATATGGGTATGTGTAATCTCCCATTGTGCATGCAAATGTGAATCGCACATACACATTCTTCTTCAGAGTGAGTTTTTGGTCTAAGTATTGGTTGCAAGCACGTATTCGAAAATCTGGGCCTTGTTACTTTAAAATATTCAAGCACAGGAGCAAGATTTTATAGCTGTCATCTAGATAATTAAACTCTTCATTAACAGTTGTTCTTGAGCCAGTAGGTGACCTGTAATTAGGGATGAAAGTACTCAGGAATGGATTTCAATCATTAAGAAACTGCAGAGGACTCTTTGCCCCCCATACCCGCCCTCCCCACAAACCCATCAAAAACCTGTTGTAAAGCATTGGTTTTCCAAGAGAAATGATGCTGGGCGAGGCAAAAAATATGTTTCCAGGTCCAACACATCAGATGAATGCTTCACTTAACCTTGTTGTAACTAAAATATTGTATTTTCTTTTTTCTGTCTCATGCAGGCTTTGCCATGTGTTACCTGGATCTTTGTTGCCCCAGCCAGGACACCTGCAGCAAAATTTACCCACACCAAAAAAGAACAGGAAAAATTAACAAGATCACAACGAGAGCAGAGCACAGATGGGCATATGCTGTATTTATAAGTGGGTGGAAGATTGCAGGGCAGGACGGAGCAATATGGGCCTTTTTGTTGAGTCATTGAAATATGCAGAGAAAAAATTCTGCATTAAAAGGGCCATTTTTGCTGAAGTACAGTTCCCAGATAACAAGCAATGGAAATTTCCATGGCAAAATCCTGTGGCAGGAGAAACTCAAAAGGAAGTTCAAGTCACAGGTTTTTATTTCATTTTTAAAGAACTATGTTAAAGCAAAAAAGCAGAAGACTGATAGAAATAGTGTGCATATGCCATCTCCAGAAAAAGAGACAGCAGCTTCTTCAGGGGACATCCAATGTCCACACTGCACCATCACCAGTCACCTTTGCATTGCAATTCTGTGTGTTGGTTGTGAGCTACAAATGCCTAATTACCTTTATATGCTCCCAGTTTCTTCTTTCTTGCCTATGCTGCACAGACAGGCATGTGCCCATTGGACTTATATATTCTTGTTTCTTCATTGCCTCAGCTTTGCCCCATCTTGGTCCTTTCCCTGATAATGGTTCATGCTGCCTGTGCTTAGAAATGCTCTGCTTTTACCTGCAGTCATATATGAACAGATTCCCCATCCCTTAGAAATATTTCCTGATGAACCAGCAGTTGGAAGATCAGAAGTCTGCTTGTTGCTCTCTGTGTACTAGGGTGCCCATGTCTTCTTACGCTGCCTTCCAGTTTCTATCTATCTCCTGTTTTAGTTACTTGTTTGAATGACTGCTGTGAGGATAACTGGCCCTTTCCCAAGCTTAGAACATTCTGTTTTGAAACAGTCAATGTTTGAGCCAGCTGACTTCAATAAATTAGAATGAAATGCACAGATCCCTCTCCATGCCTTCTGCACCTTCCCTGGACTTTTTTGGAGAAAAAAAAAAATCTGATTTTTACATAAAAATTTTTTAAAAAACCAAATGAGTTGAACTAGACTTTCTTCTAGAAGTGGCATATCCATGGCACTGCATTTGCACTACATTGATTTCACCAAGGTTAGGGGTTTTTTCCAGTGACTTCAGCATCTCCTGCTACCCAACATTACCTTTCTCCTGGATGACTTGTTCTGTCCTCCTTCAACAACTGCCACCGCCCACACCACCACTTTTAGTATCAGTTTTCCTTCCTCCCATGGACAGTGTCATCTTTTTGCATGACTCCACTGGAGTCACAACTGAAACCCTCATTAGTCACTGGAAAAGCTTTCAACAAGTCAGTATTCTATTTTTTCACATTAAAGGTGTTGTTTACCTCATGGTATCATTCTGTCTATAGAATTTTTCTATGCATTTGACACCGTCATAACTAATGCTCAGCTTCAGTGCTGTCCTACAGCACACTGCTAATGAAGGTACCAGCATGGCAGTGTGTTTGTCTTGGTTCTGCTGTCCCTTCTGCACCTGTGTGAACCACACAAGCATTGTCCTTCTCAGCCCCTCCAAAGTGACTTCTCGTTTTGACTGCCCTGATTGTAGATGCTAGTCCTGTTTTGATGTTCACCAGTGCCAGCAGGAGATCTGCTTTTGTCCATGAAGAGAGTCATCTGTAAAGTCTTGTGAAACTGGGGAGGAAACAAGCAACCTGTGTTCAGAACAGCCTTATCGTTGCTCAGAGACCTCAAAGAGCCCTTGAAGGGCAGCCAAATCACAACATATGCGGTTACAATTTGGCCTCTTTCCTTCTTGCTTCAAGTAAACCTCCATGTACCACGTAGCATCACAGGGCAGCATCATCATTGCTAAGCTGTGTCCCAGAACTTACCACATCAGAGCTGCAGTCAGTAAAGCACTGTGGAACCTCTCCTGTGAGGCATGCATGCGTTGGTCACCACAAGTTTAAAAAGGTCAATAACAGTTAACTAGTTAAGTAATCAGGCAACTAACTATGCAGCTAATTATGTCTGACCTAATTTCTGGAAAATACAGGAATCTTTTAGTTTGTTTCCTCTTCAGGAATAATTCATTAACAAATGTATTTATTTTATTTTATTTCTGTGAGTGGTCCCATGCGAGTCGTAGCCCAGGTGGCTCCTGGTTACTTCTTTCATAATTAAAGATTCTGTGTCACTTTTCCAATATGCAAGAGACAAAGCCAGTGCTCTGTCTGGCGTCCTCTTGCCTGGCAGACACAGATGGTGACGCTTAAGGCTGTGAGTGAGCTGAGGCTGTGCACACAAAGCATGTTTCCTTCCTCATCGAGTTTTTGGACTTTCCTCACTCTTGCAAAGTTCCAATTAACAGTTTCATGTTTACAATAGTGAAGAATGTAAAGAGAGATCTTCCTAAGGAATTAGGTAGCCAGGATTCATGGACATTCACAGGGAGACTTCCCTTGAAGGCTTGAGTTTTAGCATTGCTTTAGTATCAGAAAACTCTTTCAGGGAAGGGGTTTATTTTTGCACGAGACAATATGATCCTCTGCCCTATTTTAATTACTAATAATACTTACTTACACAAAGATGAGGCCCCAGCAATGCCCTTCTTACCCTCATGGTTTTCCACCCACCCCCCCGCCCCCAAAGACCAGATTAATAAAAAGGCTTTTGAAGGGAAGCCTGGAGAAGCACTCACTGCTAACAGAGTGGGGAGAATCACAAATGAAAGTAAAGTGGGGGGGAAGGAGGGAGAAAAGGAGGAAGCGGGAGATGGAGAGACGAATGGATGGAGCCCAGGAAAAGAAGATGGAGCACCTAACAAGAATTTTTGCTATATGTCAGAAATAGAGCAATTTTATTAAGGTTGCATGCAGAAACCAGGTGGTATTGGAGCATAATGTTCCATGTGCTGTGCTCTTCATGCAGCAAAGAGAAGATGGCTGTCTGAGACAGTCCTAGTGAGGCTTTCAAAGGCTTTATCCGTTTTTTAATGCTGGCAAACTCTGAAGAAACAGTGTCGAGGAAGGAGGGGGAAAACAGGAAGAATGAGATTTCTTTTACTTATAATAAGACTATACAAATTATTCTTATGAGGAGACTGAAAAGAATTGCACTGAGAAGCCTCATAAAAAAACATTATTTAATTTTTCTAAGCTGGGTCTTCTGCAAGCAACACTCTGCACCAAGGCTAATATTCATACCTTTTCAGAGAACCACCACAAGGACTATTTCCACAATAAATGACCTTTAGAGCGGGGCTGACATGATGTGTAAGTGTTGTGCTGGCCCTCTGCACTGCAGCGAATTGCATGTTGAGGAGGGAATGCTTGCCGTTCGCCTGTGAAAAATTGCCCACACCTGCCCCATCACCCCCAGCCATTCCTAACACACATTTGTTTATATGCCCTTTTGGGTCTGAGGGTCTGCATCACAAAATAGCACCAGAACTACATTCTATTAAAAAAAAAAAAAAGTATCGTAAAATTCTTCCCCAGAAGACAGAAGACTCCTGCTTAATACCTGAGATTGAGACATTCTTTTTTGAGCTCAAAGTCCCAAAAAGGAGACAAACAGGCTACAGGAGCACCTGAGATTCTGTCTCCTCTAACAGTATGGAAAAAATCAGAGGAAAGCAAGCCTGAGCAAAGGGAAGATGCATTCGAACTGGGTGTCCCAGTTCCCAGCCTCTCCAAGCAAGCACCCTCCCCTCTGCAGAGGGTAGTTTAAGGGCTGAAAGGCAGCGAGAGGGCAGGAGAGACCCCACAAAATCTTCTGTCCTCTCAAAAGCCAAGGAGCTGGGCTGGTCATCACTTCTGGCAGGGATTTATCTGTATTCTTACCTAGAAACAAACCATATGAGCTCCTCTGCTGAATTATAGCCAAATTTATGCACATACAATAAGAAAACTTGTTTCGTCACCAACATCACTTTCACCATTGTTTAATGCAAATCTCCCACTGCCTCATCACTTCCAGGATTTATCTCCATCTTTGCCTTCAGTTTTCATGAAACTGATCCATTTCTAACCAAGCCCTTCCTACTGCCAGAAAGCGTGTCTGCAATGAGCATTCCATTTGCCAACTGTCATGGTGTTCCTGTGCCTACAAAGAGTACAAATGTTTCTACTAGCAAGAGAGTAAACTCTTTTCTAACCTCATGTCTGCAGCAACAGGCGTGCTGGGACTCCATCCCTTGTTACTTCCTGGGCAATAGCATCAAAATCAACAATGACAGCAGTGTCTGTGGAGTGTCTCGAGCCTCTTCTTAACTCCTTGGAGGTCATTGGAGCTGCACAGCGTGACAAACTTACACATGTATATGCAAGGCATACTTTCCCCAGGCAGCACGTTAGGAGCTGCAAAACGAGAGCAAGCCCTCAGCGCTTTTGCAGAATTGCTTTTGATCATGTGCCACACGAGAGTAAATTGCAGAGAAAAGCATGTGAAATAATTGAGCATATATTGTCCCACCTACTGCGGGGATGTAAAAGCAGAGCAGACAGTGGGGGCTGCATGGAGGAGAGCGGGCAGCCAGCTGGCATTTCACAGAGCTCCTTCATCCTGGTGCAAAATTTCCCAGCAGGTTTGATGTAAATATGTATGATGAGCAAGGGAGCAAGAATGGAGCTGGGGAAATAAACTTATGTTGTGCTTTGCTACCGCATTGTTCTTGCTACTTGTTAAGAGCCAAGACACAAAAATAAGATGCTTGAACACCAGTAACTACCCAACGGTGTGATCTGTGGGCTCTGCAGGAGCAAGTTGAACCTCACAGCTTCTTGAGGGCTGACCCTGGCTTTTTGGGAGGAGGGGGAATAGCACCTCCACTTCCATCCCAAGCCTACGTATTGTCTATGTGTAGCATTTTAAAAGTTAAAGCATGCACTTGCTCAGAGCAGGAGAAAGCAGCCAGTTACAAGGAGCAGGCAGCACCTGTGTGCCTACAGCTCTGCCATCATTACAGATCTGTTTTGTCGTGCCTCTTTCCCCATTCCCCAAGCTGCAGCACATTTCTCTTCTGTAATCAAGTTACCTGTTTTCCTCCACCACCTCTCAAGGCATACATGTCCCCTTATCTGCTTTTCTGCTTCTGCTCTTTCCCTCCCTGTTACACCTCTTCGAACCAATGCTTTCCATCTCACTCTTACCTCAGCACTTTTCTTGCCTGTAAGGGACACCAGTTAGGGAGTTACAAAGTAATGTCTGAAACAGAAAAACATTGCAATCAATAAAATTCTCTTCAAAAACGAGAGGCACTGTGAAAGAGATACTGACAGTTTTCATTTACTTCAGAGATGACTTTTCATCAGAGGAAGCATTTCAACATTGTCTTCCTCCCTTCTACATATGCATTTCCCTCCCCTCTTCCCCTGCACATACAAACACACTCTGGTTTTCTTTCCCTTTCTAAGAGCGCAGCTCTAGGGCAGATGTTTCACTTCTAATGGGAACAGCCTGCACTCCTCAAGCACATCAACAACTTAGCAGGAAGGTTCGAGGGACTCAGCCTGAGCTTGGTCAGCATTCTCGAGGGTGTGCAAGAGGCTGACGGATGGGACAATTTGTTTGAGAGAATCAAATGAAGAACTCGAAAAAGCAGCCTTAGCCAAGCCCAAAGGATCCCTGAAAGCATTTGTGTCCTGATTTGGGGTGGACTTTTGCAAAAACAGACTAAAACCTGCAGAAGAGCTAGGTTTAGAGGTATAGACGCTAGCAATTAAGAAAACTGATTGTCACATTATTTAGAGGATATTGGCTGACATTTACCAGCTAATAAGAGCAATACCAGCGTAAAGAAAGCTTCTGTGCTTTAAAAGCCCTATCAGAAAAAATCAAGCTGGCCAGACAGGCTGGATATGTGTGCCCTGTGCTCCACAGGTGGCCCAGCCAAGCTCCTAGCGCCAAGCAGCCGCTCCAGAAAGCAGAAATGCCAATTGCTGGGTAATTGCTGTGAACACGCATTTTTTCCCTTTGCACATTCCCCAGCTCTTTGCATATTTTCTCTCTACCAGGAAAGCCCTGCAGGCAGAGATGTGGATCTGGCACTGGTCTGTCCCTGCTGCTCAATGGGTCTTGCCAGCTGGCCTTGGTGGGGACACAGGACAGGGTGAGCTTGTGCAATGCACTTGCACTAGCCCAGCACCATGGTTTTGTGACCATGTGCTATTTTTGCACTTGTGATGTTTTATCACAGTTTCTTAGCCATTCCTTTTAATGTGATTAACTTGCAGTTGCATAGAATATCCAGTCTCAACCCATCCATATTAATAATTCAGAAGCTTCCCTTTTCTCTGAAAGTAGAAAGCAGCTGTCCTGGATTCCTACAGCATCCAGTGCTTAGCATATGAATGGGATGACATTAGCTACTATGGCTGCTTGATATCTGTTTCTGTTGTACCTTTCAGCGTTATTTATAACATCATCACTCTGCTTGCTAGACTTGACCCATGCATCTGGCAGGAATGGAATTCAGGCTTTCTTCTTGGAGCAGTGAGTATTGCTTTCTGCTCTCTCCTTTCCCACACCTGCAGCTTCACCAAGCTTTTCTGGACTGCTTGGTTAACCCTTTCTCTTGCCATGACTGAGGGTGAAGAAACTGTTCTCCTCTTCCTCCAAGCTTCTTTCCTTAGAGTAATTTGACCAAAATTGTTCTGCTCTTAGCTTTTTCTGGCTTATCTAATAGAAGAATGTGAGATTTTTCTGTAGCCTAATGAAAATGTGCACATGGTACTTTAAAAAAAAAAAAAATACACCTGACTTATTGCTTTCAGTTTCGAGGGCAATAGTCTTCACATTGCAACATACATTCCATAAGTTCAGTCGAGCTTCTCTTGACCATTGAACCGTTTTGGACAAACAGAATAAATTTTTCTGCGGAGGCTTAAGGTCCTGACACATTAGAGATGGTTGTGAAGTAAGACCTAGTGGGTTATGCAGCTGCTCAGGCCAGGCATCCCTTTTGAGCTCTGTCTTATTCTTCCTTCTTGGAAAGTAAGGTACCATGAACCTGGAGGGAGTTCTTTGGTTGCTAACCAGTTCAGTTGGAAAAAACACTATGGATTAGGAGATCTCATGCTTTCACACCTCAGAAAAATGTGCTCATTATGCTGGAGAACTTCTGACCTTACAAAGCTTTTAGGTATGGCATTTAAAAAATAAAAATTAAAAAAAAAAAGGAAACACAATCACTTTTCCGTAGCAACGCTCACATGCTGGCTGGTGTCAGGACACTGCTGGTCACCTCTTTTTCTCCTCCACTTCAGTCCTCAGGGACGGCAGCACTCCTGGCATACGTGTACATCACTCTGCTTCACTAACGTCTTTGATCAGATTCAGGCCATCACATCCCAGAGGAATTTATTGTGATGGGCTTTCACAACAGTCATTTCATGCTAGTAAAATAATAAAAATACTAATAAATTCTGGTCTTGCTTTGTGGCAATACAATGGGCTTTTATGCTGGAGGCTTGGGCTCAGAGAAGGACGTGAAAACCAGGGCTGAGCAGCAGGAGCTGACAGAAGTTTCTGAGTGACTGAAAACTTCTGAACAATCTCAAAATCAGACACTTTGCCTATGGGAATACAGCAGAGCTTGCAGCCAGGAACGCTGGCATACAAATGATGGGCCTGCCCTGTGGCAACGTCAGACTCGTGGTGCAATCCATACATAAACGGCAGAGGTGCACAGTCCCAAAGAGGTGTGCGAGCAGCACCCCAAAGGGCATGTCCAGCCTGCTTGGAAATATCAGGGTGCATGGGCAGCTCATCCATGCCCTGGTGTACAGAAAACGTGCCACTGATGCCAATGAGAATGTTTCAAGCTGCTGAACATCAAGGTAAATTTTACCTTATCAGTGATGCCCATTGCCCAGAGAGATGCTGAAGTTTCCAGCCCGTGTTTCGTGTACCTCAGTGTCGCAAGGTGGTGAGAAGGGCACCCTCCACCATTTTGCAACCCGCTTCATCCTCGGGAGATGTCTGAAATGCCCCGCAGAGGGCACAAGCTGCCAGGGACAACAGCTCCCTCCTGCTGCATATTCAGGTTCAGGAGAGAACCACACAGCCCAAGGCAGGAGGAATGAGCCTCACTAGACCGGGCCAGCACAGGGACCCAGAGCCACAACGTGTGGTTCTGCCTCAGTTGACAGTACGCTTTGGGGGGAGGTTTTGCCTGAGTCAGCCACCGCTCCCAGATGGCAAACAGCAGGCAAAGCAGCCTGAGGCATGGCACTGTCTGCTGGCTGCTCCCCCCATCCAAGGTCAACCCTCTGCCAGGGAGTCTCCTCCTCAGCACTGCTGCACCTGAAAAATGAGTTGCCCCGAGACTGACACTGCAGCGTGCTCCCACACACAGCTGCTGAATGAGCTATTTAACTGCACAGATATTATTGAAGTACAGACTGTAATGTCTATTTTCTTTCTGAGGTGAAAAAGGAGCATTACATCATGCCTATACTGAGAAATACTCCTTTCTTAAGGACAACAGCAGAAAGCTTATCTCAAAAAGCATGATAAAAATGCAGGTAGGGATAAGAGAGGCCAGCTCCTTCCACCCTGGTGCCTGTGATGTTCTCCATGCTGCTCTTGTGCTCCTCACTCATGGGACATAACTCATTAGAGAGAGGATGGGGTATGCAAGGGAAGTTTTGTGGTCCCACCTGCATGAAAGCACTGAGATGCCCAGTATCTACAGTGTATATTCAATTTTGACATGGAAGGCTGGGAGGGGACTGCAGGGGATGCTCATGGGGTTGGCCCTGACTCATGGCCAGCCCTGCTAGCCCATTAGAGGACCTCAGCACAGGCAGGCGATACTGATTTTATCCCATCTACCAGCACAGTGCTCAGCACTGGCTGCTCTCTGCATGTCAACAACATCTGAAAGATGCATAGGGAAAAAAAAAAAGCAAGCCATAAACAGGCAGACCCAGATCACTGACCACAACTGGGGCTGTAGTTTCTCCAGTGCTATGCTAAAGACCCCCAGATTTCATTTCTACTGTCCATGCTGTTGAGGCTGACAGGAGTGAGGACGTACTTAACACTAGGTGAGAAGCTGGAGACAGTGCTGCACACGAGTGAACCTTTATGGGAGTCTTACAGAAGAGATTTGCTTGCAGCAAAAAAGCAGACATTTGTCTTGATATATCATCTGTCACCTGCTGCTGCAAATATGTGATTTTGTGCTCTTTCTCCTCCCTCTCAAATAAGAATTTCATGAAGAAGGAAATTCAGAAAAATAGGTTAGTTTATTTCCAGCTCTGTAATAGATGTGCTTTCACCTCTCTCTGTGTGCATTGGTAAATATTTACAGTATGTTTTCAAGGATTTTTTAATGTATTTCCAGATTTTTCTATTTAGCGGACAAGAAACTACTTATATCAATAAAAAGACAATGATGTGCATAGAGGGATCAAGTGCGATATACTGGGGCAATGACTCCTGTCTAGGTGCCAGCTCTCTGAGGTTCTCAGTGTCTCCTACAAAATGCTCTACAGCTTAAGTTCCTCCTCTGGAGGAAGATGATCCTCAGAGTTGCCTTCAGAAGACCAAGGAAATAAGTATTTTTTCATATGTCCTTGGACAAATGTGGATGCCCAGGTTACGAGTTTTGTAAACAGTTTAAAAGAGCTGCAGTAATGATGTTCACTGAAGATTTACTCTTGATTGATTTAATGATATCAGATATAGCGATTATGCTGAGAAATTGGTATCATATCTTCTTTAATAAGAAAACAAGTTTATATTTTGAAAAAGTAATAATCAAAGAAATAAAATTTCTGAATTGCTAGCTGTACCACCGTTATCTAGTAAAATACCAAGCATTTTAGTGTCATATATTGCCCTGACAAGTTCACACTTTATTTATGAATGACAATGATATAAAGAGATGCTTTCTTTGAAAAATTTGAAAAAAAAATCTGAAAACTAAACCACCATCAGGAAAACTCCCACAAAATGAAACTTTAAACACCACCATGTTCCCGGAGCTATTCTTGGAAAGGTTGACATATTTGTGTGAAATCTCAGGGAGAGCATGTATGCAAGCATTCTGCTCAGCATGAACCCCAAACACCCACCACACTGCTAGATTAAAAGTAATAATATGTTCCAAAATGGAGATACACTGCAAAACAAATTACACAACTCTTCAGTGCATTTTGACACCCAGAAGGGAAAGGTGCCAGGAGAATATCTCTTTTGCACCAAACATACCAGATCCACAACAATGAACCATCAGGCTCCAAGAAAAATGTGCAGCCAGGTTGCCTGCAGCAGCAAAATACGGCCACAGAAGGAAAAGTCAGTCCCTGAGGAAGAGGGGGCTCCCATGGACTGGTTTCTCCCATCAGAGCTGTAGCTCTCATCTCCAGAACTGTAAGCAGAGGCTCTGCCCTGGGAAACACTTCTTTCTTCTCAGAAGCAGTGTTACAGAGCATACAAGCTTTTTGAGGAATGAACTGGCTTTTGTTGTGTAATAGGAAAATCTGGGTGCAAAATGGAATGACTGTATTTTGTTGCCTTTCCTGCAATAGACTAATGATTCATTGCAATAGCAGTGGCCACATTTCATTAAATGAGAGAAGAAATACCTACAACGTAAAGTGTGCTTTGTTCATGTACTTTTAGCATATGTGGGTTTATCCCTCAATATTTTCTTCCTTTGACACTGATCTTGTGAGAGCAATGAAGACATCCTACCTCACATCCTTCATCATTAAAGCTTTCATGATACACAGGATTTATCATATGAACATACAGAGTATCACACTGGCAACATGATCCGTGTAGGGGGTTAATCTTAACCCTGCAAAGGAATAAATCTATGCAACTCATTGCCTAAATCCTGGTGTAAATCAGGACAAAACAATCCCGTTGTCCGTTAGGTATGCACATAATGCTTTCCAGGTTACTAAAAGATTATATTCTTCTCAGGGCTACCTTAAGGCTCCTCAGCTGTTTTGCTGCCTCAAGGACAAGCACAAAAATAACTGATGCTGGCACAAAGCAGTATAGCAGTGAGAGCCATCCAGCTCCACCCAGCACTGTCCCCCCTGGCTATACCGAGCCCAAACAATTTTGAAAAAACTCTCTCTTCTCTATGATCCGTTTGATTGGAGGGTCACAGGAAAAAAAAATTGTCTTATTTTGGAAATATTGCTACACATTACATTATTGCATTTCTTCTAGAATGTGAAGTGACTGGCCTGTCCTTATTGGAATATATGCTCTATGGCATCAAATCTTGTATTAAGTAATTGTCTCCCTACGATTAATCAGTGTGTCCATTCCTGTAGGCAGGTTGGGGAATTGTGGTTTCCAGATCTGGGCAGCCTTTTACATTCAGCTCACTGAGAGCCTAAAAACTGCAAGGAAATAAAGAATCCGGTACATAAAAAAATATCTAACAGGGACTGGCATCAAGACTATTTCCACCAACTCCTGCATGCAAGCTCAGACAAATGCAAGCCTAGAATACTTTCCATGTGACTTTTATTGATGATCTTGAAACAAATCAATGAGATTCTGACATCAGAAATTTGTGCTGCTCTGGAGGCAGCTAAATTATTCCATTTTCAATTCCTGCTGAAGATTTGCAGTCTCTAATAGATCTCAAAAACAGTCCTGCTGGAGCTAGTCAGGAACCAGAAACCAGTTGATTTTCACATGACTTTTGAGTTTGATGGAAAGTCTTTCTCACTGCTGGGTAGAGAGGAGTTACTGAATTTAATTATTTCAAGTTACAAACATAAGAATAAAAAAAAAAAAATGTAGAGTCTTTGCTTCATAACACCAGGAGACAGAAAGGGGGGAAAAAAAAAAAAGGCCTAATTTGGAACTATTGTCAAACTGTGCTAAGAGAGTTCATTAAAGTTGTTAACTAAGTCTAAGTCAGTGCAAAGATGAATGCTTTAGAAGTGTGAATGTATTCAGCACATCTGCATGTGAGACCCGGTTGTTTACGGTGACTGCTGGGGAAGGACAGATACTCACCCAAGCCAGGGTTGCATTAAGCTGCAAACCCTCTTCCCCCAGTGGGTACATCTCATGGTCTCAAGCAGAGATGCTCTGCCAGCTCAGAGGCAAAAGCAGACACATTAATGATGTATTAGTGCACCAAGGACTGTTGTTCTAGGATGCAAAGCTGCACTCCAGTGATGTAGTGTAACCACAGGAGGCTCACACATACTGAGGCTCATACTGAGGTTATGTGGGGATTTTTTCTGTTTAAAGCAATCTCCCTCTTTGCTTATTTGGCTGGTTTTCAGTGTTTTGTTGGATAGCTTGGGAAATAGACTTTTTTTCTTCTTCTTGATTTCTTGATTGATCTGAAAACTTTTAAGAAATTTGTTTCAGGTCAGGTCAGAATTTACACTTGTATATGAAAAACAATAAAGAAAAACTCTAGAAAATATACATACTGGCTGAAGTAAAAAAAAAAAAAAAATATATATATATATATATATATATATACACATTTGACCTAAAAACAAATGCTCTGGATATACACTTCTGTTATACAACAAGGTTTACATTTAAAAACAAAAATTGTATTAATTTCATATGAAAAATAACATGCCTTGTGGAAATTTTTACAAGTAATATAAAATATTGAAACAAACTGTTTCATTTAAAAAATAGTTAATAAAGTTAAACCAAGCATTTAATTGGTTTTAATTCTTAAAAATCATCGTTTTGTCAGTAAATTAATTGTCAGCAATTTTCTTCCTTCCTCTGCTCAGCTGGTTGCTAATTAACAGCAATGGCAAATTTCTGCTGTCACAAAAAGGAAGAGGATATAAGAATTTCTATGATCACCGTTGCAAGTGTGAAGCAGAAGTCACTGATAATTCTAACAACCTCAAGAAAAAACACAAGTTAGCCCTGTCTTACAGATGGCAAGGGTGGGGCACAGATCCTTGAAACCCTTTGCTGTGGTCATGCAGGACACCTCAGGCTTATCGGGTAGCACGGCACAGGAGAAGTGGAATTGAAAGTAGGAATATTTAAAGAGCAGAGGTCCATGATATTTACATGCAGTTCACAACATTCACATGGATAGTCTCTGCTATTATTTGTTTCTAGTCTGGTCCCATGGTAGTCTACCCATATTAGAAGAGGGCATTAGGTGCATGTCTCTAATTTGCTCTTAAAAGTCCACATGGTCCAAGACTACTCCACAGTGGTAACCAAAAGTGGAGTGAGGATTGATGGTCAGGAAATTAATTTCAGAACACGTTCTGGCTCTGCTCTAAAACGCTAATGCAGATATTATGGTGGACAACAGGATGACCATGAGCCAGCACTGTGCCCTTGTGGCCAGGAAGGCCAATGGCATCCTGGGGTGTATTAGAAGGGGGGTGGTTAGTAGATCAAGAGAGATTCTCCTTCCCCTCTACTCCGCCCTGGTGAGACCACTTCTGGAATATTGTGTCCAGTTCTGGGCCTCTCAGTCCCAGAAGGACAGGGAACTGCTGGAGAGGGTCCAGCGTAGGGCAACAAAGATGATTAAGGGAGTGGAGCACCTCCCTTATGAAGAAAGGCTGAGGGAGCTGGGTCTCTTTAGTTTGGAGAAGAGGAGACTGAGGGGTGACCTTATTAATGTTTATAAATACATAAAGAGTGAGTGCCACGAGGATGGAGCCAGGCTCTTCTCGGTGACAAACAATGATAGGACAAGGGGTAATGGGATCAAGCTGGAACACAAGAGGTTCCACTTAAATTTGAGAAAAAACTTCTTCTCAGTGAGGGTGCCAGAGCACTGGAACAGGCTGCCCAGGGAGGTTGTGGAGTCTCCTTCTCTGGAGACATTCAAAACCCACCTGGACATGTTCCTGTGCGACCTCACCTAGGCGTTCCTGCTCCAGCAGGGGGATTGGACTAGATGATCTTTTGAGGTCCCTTCCAATCCCAAACATACTGTGATACTGTGATTATGCATGTAGTCCAGGTCTCCAAAATGCTAATCCTGGCCCTATTTATATCATCTTCTCACCTCTAACTTGCAGGAGGTTTGTGTTGAGATGGTTTGAGTGTTTCAGCAGTACTAGCCAAAAAATCTAAGTTCCAGAAGTAGTCACAGTCAGTCAACAGTTACTACTGATTGCCAAAAGATGTGGGCTGTCCCAATTCCATTCTTCGACAGTAGAGTTTTCATGGTGACATCACCATTATCATGACTATTTATAAATGGATTTGAAACTACATACCAAGGAAAGAATAATTAAGAATAATACTGATATGAAATCAAATGGATATGAGTGAATTAAGAACAAATTTAGAATGGAAATTGGAGAACTCATTCTGATTAACCAAAAAATGAAACTGAAGCAGATAGGGGGAGCTTTGACCTCCAATTGTTTAAAAATAAGGGTGATAAATTTATGGAAGGGATTGTACAAAGAAGGGATTAAAACATAGGATTGTTGTATCAGTCCTGAGACCTCCAATTTCCCAGTATCTGCAGGGCTCGGAGCTGATCAGAGCTTGCTTGTTAACAGTGCTTGCTCATGCTTCATTTGTCCTGCACTTACACATGTCACAACTCTGAGAGTACTAGGACATGGGATGTGGGAGTCTTTTGCTCCTGAAGAGCTGGGCTTTTTCTACCTTCTACTGAAACATAAGAGCTTGTCCACCGTAGATGATGTAGCATGTGCTCAGTGATACTAAAATGTCCCAGGTGTCCAGCTGGTGCATTTCCCTCATCCATTCAGGCTTAAATTCATGTCATGGAGGCACCCCAAAAGTCAATTTAGGCAACAAGTTCCAAACAAACTTGACTCTAACTAGAACTGTTTAGCAGAAAATCGACTACAAATGTGGTTTATCCAAAATTATTCAGCACTTTGGTAACATTTCACAACACAGGTTTGGATACTGGCTAGCACTCAATTACTACACAGCTGACTCAGACTCAAGGGGATCAAATCCCAAAACTCCAGAGTGATGATTCAGAATGTGCATCTTCCCACTCTGTTTCAAATTGAAAACTCTTGAGGGTACCCAGATGATTGCTTACCTGATCAGCATGCTGTCTCAGCCCCCAGGGAATGTTCCTTAGATGGCCAGACTAAGGAGGAGAGTCTCCAACTGCAGACCCCCTGTTCCAAGGAAGACAAGCTCAATAGGGGTGTCTGGTGGCTCCATTTATACCATAATTGAGTCTGAGCTGTGGTCATTTATGGTAGTGGTCCATACCAAGGCATCTCACTGGTCACAGCCCCTATCTGTCAACCAAGGGGTGTGTGCGTGACCATAGTGGTCCATTAGCCTAAAAGTTCCTTTTGCTTTCGGAGCAGGGGTGAAGTTTCTCCAGATCAGTTTGCGATGACCATTGTTTCCCAGCTAACTGCTTTTAGCTTCCTTGTTTCACATCTTTTTCTTGGTCTGGGCTACTTCATGACAATCTGGGAGTTTTTCCAACTAAAACTTCACTTTTGCAAGACTTGGGACACTGAAAGCATCCTCGACTGTCCTATGGTGCACTGCATTTGGAGATTTTAGTCTCTTACCACATTTCTGCAGTTAGTTTTGTAGCTGGTGAGAAAAGGAACGGTACATGCAAAAGGTGTTCAGTATTTCTTTATAATAAAGTGCCTAAAATATGGTTGTCTGCGTTGGTGAAGGACCAGTCGTAAAGACACAGCTGGTTCCTTGCAGTCCCACCTTCCTGTATGGTAGCATTGACTCACTCAAGGTTATTTCAGGCTAAGTAAGCATTAAATGTGAGCGCTGAAGGAGATGCTGGGACAACCACTCATAGTTTAGACCTTGACTTTACATCTGTCATGAACTGAGGTAAAACCCAAGATCCAAACAGTACTGAACTCTGGCTCAAACAGGTGTCTGATAGCAGATCTGTGATAATGTACAGGGGTTTTTTAATTTCTAGTTACACCTGTACTTTTCTCTTTGTGTACCACTGCACGACATGCTTCTCCTGAAAGAGACTTACACAATTTGAAGGCAAAGCCAATGAGAAGTACTGACTAGGACTAATGTTATGTGGTTATGCTACCCAAAAGAAAGGGACCTTCTCTTTATATTTCTTGCAGATTCTGCTAGTGGTGGATAATGTTAAAGCATCACTGAGGGCTTTGTGCTCATGCATGATTCAAAACCTGCACTTTTTGTGATAACTTCTACATGGAGGAAGCAGAGACTGGTAAGATGTACTATGTAACAAAAATATACGGAGAAATTATCCGTATGTACACAGTGATAACACTAGGCAATAAAGGTGCTACCAAAATTGATTGATATGCCCTAATAATGCCTTTTCACTTTCCTAAGGGAGGAAGAACAAAATGGAACTGAGATTTTCCTGTGTTGGAGATGATATTTTGTAAGTTCATATATCTTTTCAATCACTTTCTAGGAAAGAATTTTGCACCAAGAGTGTAATCTTCTCTTAAAAAGCCCTCCTAGTGTGCTTCCCTTTATGAACTGACATTAACTGTTATTAAAATACATATTTATTTACATGGAATTGAAAACACTCTCATTTCATTTGGCTTCTATGAGTAAAAGGTAATAGTAAATGTATCGGGTCACTGCACTCTTTGCATGATATTATCTCCTTTTAGATTCTACTTGCAAAAATAGGAATAGATTAGAGCAAAATATATTTTAATGCATAGCAAAACAGAAAGTACTTCAAAATAAAATCATGCCTTTCCAACTCCTTTTTTTAATGAGTTTTGCCTAAGGGTTTGATTTCATAAAATCTAGATGGGTGCTCTGCAGTTTTGCCATCCGGAGACTTTTATTGCAGAGATGGAGATTGTAAAGGTGGTTTGAGATTTCCAAGCTGAGCACTGTGTTCATAAGAAAGAACCACTTTCCCATAATGTCAAAGTCAAATCTGTACAGGATCATTAGAATTCTGGAGGAAAAAACAATTGAATTGATTCTGTCATTGCAAACAGCAGTACAAATGAACTGCTTCTTCGGAAGAGCCCAATCCTTCACTGTACAGACACCCTTAAACCCAAACCTTCCAGCAGATTCCCACTATTTTGCCAACTGAGCTTACTCACCTCTTCAGGCTGAAGCCCCAGCTCATTCAAACCAGTGAGACATCCCTCACCTCTGAGATTTTAAGGCCAGGAAAGGCAATTCTGACAGGGGTGTCTGCACGGCACAGGCTCACCCAGCATCATCTGCAGCAAACTTACAGTCCTGTTGCACTCGTGCTGAGTCCACTGGAAAGGTAACTGAGTGTGGTTAGAAGTCCAAGCAGTGTAGTGACCCCAACATAAGACGCCTACATGGGTTCTTATTTATATATTTATGTCCATTCTTAATATCTCTCCCATCTGTATTCTTGTTCTTTTTTCCTGCTGCATTACAAAGCTGTCTTTTCCAGCATCATCTTCTCCTTTGGGTAGACCTATGCAAAGAACAGTTCATATCTTTAGCTTAGATAAACTAGACACACCCTAATAAAAAGAAAAATTAAAAATAAATAAATTTTTAAACCCACACTTTAATCCCTCTTTTTTAAAAAAGTTTAATGGCAGTTGATTGGGCCCTTCTGATTAGAAGCTCACTTGCACTGCAGGTTTACTACCTTCAGGGCATGTTTTCAGACTTGCATGTGATCTAGTTGCTCTTTTCCTAACCCTCTCCAATATCTCAGTGCTTTGCAGTCAGGATATCAGGACAGGGTGCGGTGCAGTGCAGTGTTAACCACATTGCTGCAGCTCCACAGAGAACTGCTGCTGCATCCCCATCCACACGTAACAGACTCTCCTCCCTGCACATAAGCACCACATCCACCTGCTCTGCCCCAACAGCCTGGCTGGCACACGTGTTCAACGCACCTTCCACCACAAGTCCTGACGAGATCTCGGTGTTATTTCATTGGAAGTTGCAATGCTGTTAATGAGATGCCCGTCATACTTCCTCCCTAGCATGGAATGATTACCAAGGGGGCAAATTATTGAAACTAATTACCAAGGATACGCTCCCACCTGGCCTGGATGGTAGAGTATGGGGGGAGCCCAGTGTGCTGGCATTGAGGAGTACAGGGGAGTGGAGCAGTGTGGAGATACCACAGCCAGGCCCTGTGGGCAAAGCAGGTACAGGAACTAGATGGTATAGCTGCTGTCAATTAAAAAATATAAACATTCAATTCCATCCAAAATGTTAGTTTTGAGCCAGAATATGCGTCAAAATTTGCCCTGTGGATGAACTTTGCTCATTGTAATATCATTATAATACCAAATCACACCTCCATCTCAAAAGTTGTACATCTCCAGCACACACCCATTACTCGTGAGCAAGCGCAGAGAAGTTTTTACCTTAAAAATGGAAGTGAGAGTTTTTACACAAATCAACAACAGAGATATGTATGACTAGAGTCAGTCAAGCTCCACCGAAACGTAGAAAATAGTATAAAATACCCTAACAATAGGGAATCACTAAGAAGTCAAGGGAACAGCATAACAGACTTCGAGGATCAGGACACTTTTGGGTAAGATTTGCGCACTTAATTATACCAAGTGTTTCCCCAGGACACTTAGATTTCAAGCTTGTATTTGTAATTATAGTAGTAGCACTATATAGTCATCTTAGAACTTAGATATATTTGGTACGAATACGTATTTGTTGCAACTAACGTGTATTTTTGCAAATAAAGTGTGTTTCTGCATACAATGTGTATTATCAATGGCAATCTGAAAGAACATGTACCTATTGCTTTAATAAGCCTCATTATTTGTGGATCTAGTTGTGAGAATTTCTCACTGGATGTGCTCAGACTTCAAGTATATATTATAGTATTCATGAATCTGTGGAGGCACATAAATTCAATGGCCACGACTATCCTGCACTGTTAGTGAATCCGTAAATCATGTGAATTCAACATAACACTGGACTGGCTGTTGAGCATGATAGGACTTGTAGTGGTGACTTAGGTCATCTGATGTAATTTGGCATCCCTCAGGTGTTCAGCTCAGCTGCACCAGGCATCACAGTGAGACACTGAAGACAAGCTGGGATGCAAGGGAGCTTAACTTCTGCTAAATTAACCCTCTTAACACAACACCTAGACACATGCCTGCTAGTCTTCCCTCCAACGTTATTCACCATTCCACTGGTTTCCCACTACTGCAAGCTCTGTAAATGATGATTATCTCAAATCATTCATAAAATTGCTGAATAGTACTAGATTGGTAGTTGCTAAAGTGTTAAACTGGTACTGGAGTGAGTTCTTGTGGAGACCCCTCCTTTTGATACCAGTTTTCCATTCACCGTTACATTTTGCAAGTTAGTGGATTAATTGGCATATGATCCACCTAGTAAGGGCCCACCATGATATTTGCAGACTGCTAATGTTTTCATCATGATGGCAGATTTCAACTGTTTTGCAGAAATCAAAATATATTGTGTTGACATCATTAAGCTGAGTATACTGATTTTTCATTAACCTATAGCAACGTTTCTGCTATTATTTTTAATTCATTACTTATGGATCCTCTTCTGTTTTTACATGATGTCTCCTCCAGAGAGTTGCTAGATTAATTGGTCTATAATTGGGTGGGTCATTCAGTTTACCCTTTTAAATTGTGGCATAATATTAGCTCTGGCATTTTTCAGCCCTTGTGCCCCAAGACTTGCTAGAAATCAGTGCAAGCAGTTCATAAATATCCTCAGGCAATCCTTTCAATGCTTCTGGATACAAGTACTATAGTCCTGAGATTTTAAAATGTTTCAATTCAATAGTTGCTGTTTAACATCCTCCCTAATTAAGAACAGAAGAGAAAGTGTTTATTACCACGCTTAGACATGAAACGATCATTCTGCTTCTTTCTGACCACAGAACAAACAATTATTGAACCAACCTGAGGCAAAGCTTTCAGGGAGACATAATATCTTTATTAGGCTAATGGATAGTTTTGATCATACTGACAGCAAGTCTGATAAAAGAGTTTATCACTCCCTGCAAAATTTACTTTACCTAAATCTTCAAAATATCATGGCTTCAACAGCATCATTGTGACAAAAATTCCAGGTTTTTAGTATCAAGGCTGGTAATTTTATCATCCTTGTCTATGACTCTCCATGTACCAATGCTAAGGTTTCATCTGTTCCTCATATATTTAAAGAATCCCTTTAAAACAAAGAGGTTTAGGCTGTTCAGCACTGTCTTCACCTATTTTATAAATTTTCTGATAAGTTTAGGAGGCTTACATTCCAGTTTGCTATATGGGGATGTGCACGAACATTTATACATGTTTCACATATAATCGCTGTTCTCGCTTCTAATCTGCAGCAGGTTGTAGCCTGTTTTTTCCCAATTGCTGAATTGCAGGGGCTTAAAATTTAATAAACCTTTCTTGAAGAGTTTTCTATTACTGTTTGTACTCTGGTGTTTCAGTTTTTCTCATTATGATTTTGTCTTTGGAGAATTATCCTTTTTTAGAGCAGAGAGGAAGAGAGATTGCTGGATATATCTGTCTTCCAGTTAGGATCAGCAAATGCAATTGAGTTTGATCACTCACATTTCAACAACACTTTTGAAAGGCTCTTAGCCTTTCAGAAATAAATCACTGTGGGGTGCAAATTAAAACTTTGATGCAGAGAGTTCCTCCCAGCCTACCACAGCACCCAAAATACACACAGCCCGGCTTCCCAATTTAAATTCCTGCAGAGACTATGGCCAGTGATTTGGACTCTCCCGCTATCTTGGTCTTCCAACCAGCTCTCGCTACTCCTGATGATATCCAATTTCTTTTCACAAATGGGTGTGTGAAATTCCTCTTGTTTATTGCCTGAGCTTCTCATGTTGGTATAAAATCTGTTAAATAATTGTTTTTCTTTAAATGCCTCAGTGCTTGTAACCTTGAGTTTAAGTAATATGACTTGAGCAGACATACAGTGTTTGTGCTCCTTAATTAACTCTCATTTGCATGCTGGTTTAAAATCTTTGGGGTCACTTTAGTCAGGTACCTCCCCAGAAGATGGGCAGCCGTCTTAAACCCAACCCAACTCACATGCTTTCCAGCCCTCCCACTGCATACACTCCCTTGTCACCCCCTCCGGTGTGCTGTCACCCACAGCTCTGCAGGGCCAACACACACAAATAAAACACTCTCTCTCTCACTGAACAGACACTTAAAAGCAATTGTGTATAGAATCATGCTGAAAATCCTTCTTAAATGTACTTCCTCCTGCATGTTCTTGTCTCTGGTCTACATCCTATGATTCTTAAGCCCAGAGGTCCTCTCCTCCTCCAGAGCATATTTACCACAGAAAGTTCTTCTGTATCTCCATATAGCATGGTGACATGAACCTATTACAATGAAATTACTAACCATGCTAGTTTTGCTGAATACTGTTTGTGCAATTCACTACTGCAGCACATATGAGTTGCCTCCAGCCCCGCTAATCACATTGTTTCCCTAGGATGTTAGACATTACAACCTCCAGGATACAACCTGCTACTCCTCTGATATCTGCAGGTTATGGGCAGGCCACCTTATCACGATGCAAACTTGCGGTATCAATGGAGGCCTGAAAGACTAAATATTCATTCTTTAATATATGAACCCCCATGGAGAGCTCCACCTTCCCCAAATCACTGTTCCTTCAGGTCTCACTGCTGTTATAAATAAACTGTATGGTGACTATTCTGCTTTCACAAACTGGTGTTCCTCAGGCAGTTCTGCAGAGGCTTGGGATGAGCTGCAGAGATTAGCTTTGGGCATGCAGCCCTCAGGGATGTATTGTTGTTAACTTTTCTCATTTTTTTCTGCAAGAGAGAGGAAATTTGACAAGTGCACCTAGTCCTGATAACAAAGCCATTGTGGGAAATCAAGTGAGAGTGGTGCCAGTTACTGTGTTGTGTCTTTTTCTGTTCCCTTGGCGCTTATGAGTCTATTTAAATTCTTTCTTGTGTCCACAGACCAAGCGTGGGATGCATCATACTTGCAAAAAACAGCCTCATTGTCTTCACATGCTAAAACATGAGCAATTCACTGCAGAATATTAGCTGGGCCAGATAGCCTGGCTCCCTGACTGAGAGGAATGGCATCTTGCATGCTTTTGCACAGCCACCTATAGAAAGTATTTGCATTTTAAGGCAGCAGCGGTTTAAATCCTCCCCTGGATCTCTACAGTAAACAAACATTATCTTCAGCAGGACAGATTTGCAGATAATCAGTTCAGTGTGAGTTCTTAGCACAGCACAGTGGGCCTGGACGAATGTAGTCATTAGGTGCATAATTAAAGAGTATTGATAAAAGTAGGGAGCTTAGATTTTTTCTGCATATGAAACTCACCCATCTGTGATGGAAATTCTGCGTCTGTCACTCAAAAAACCTGCAAACTTAGAAAAAATTCCAATAAATTTCCTGAGAATGACTGGGGGATTTGAAAGCACATTTCAAAACAACTAATTCCAGGGCTCAAGCTATTTATCCCATCAGGTCTGAGAGGCTACTTGGATACATCCTAAAATTCCTACCTGGTGAAAAAGAATTTGAGCAGGTCTCAGTCCATTACCTAGCAGTCAAATGCATCAAAGATCAAATGGCTAGAACTTGAAGCTAGAAAAAATGAGATTCGAAACCTAGTGTAGTTTTTAAACAATGTTTTTGCACTTAATCACTGGACCAATTTACCAAGGGTAAATTGGGTTCTCCATCACATGGAAGTGTTGCATTAAAAGGGGAGGGTATGGGTTTGTTTCACTAATAATTCAAATAAGAATTAACTCAGGGCCATCTTGTGACCTTGATGTTTGCTTTTAACTTCAGCCTGTTGCTTTCCTGTTCCTGACCTGCAGAAGAGGCAGAGACCTGTCCTGCCTTCTGCCCCTCAGCCCTATTGCCATGGCCAGCATGGGTCCCTCTGTCGAAACCTCAGCAGGCACCGAAGGGCACCGCAGCCACAGCATCCCCTCCTCTGGCACTGCAGGCAGGGGAGCCACTGAGATAGTTAAATACAAGTATATGCATGCCCTCATTCCTTTTTATTTTGTTTCCTTCAATACACAGTGTTCAGCCATTTCTGAATTTACATCCCTATGGGGTTCTGCTCCTTCTACACCTGTCTCACATGGCATATTTTTTCTTGAAGTGGGTATTATAGACCTTTTATCAATCAGCATCCCTGCCTATAGCAACAGTCTCAATCTTATGTCTTCAGTAAGAAAACCAGGCAATTTAATGAGGCAAACAGCAAAAGTGCCTTCGAATTCCCACTCAACTGTTCCTGGGGTAACCCTAGGTGGCAGGAATGCTCAGCATCCTCCCTCTCTTGTTCACCTCATTAGGGCAGAAACCCCTTTTCAGGGGTCTATTTAACCACAAACGTACTCAGGAATGTCAAGGCAAATTTGCTGCAGGCAGGAGGCGATGAACATAATTCAAAGAACATTCAGACTGCAAGAAGCTGCTAAGATGGCTTCAGGGTCCTAACACATAGACTCTGAAGGATTTAGCTGGTGTGACAGAGGACACTGCCTTTTCCACCTGCCTGTCCTCCCCGCTTATTCCTGTCACCAAAGCAAGAGTGCAGAAGACTGGGAAGGTCTAATTCCTAGTGCCACAGTTCATTGACTCGAGAGGTAATCCAAACTGCAATTGATTGCACAGGCAATTAATAAGACAGAGTGATAACTGCGGCACTGTGGAGAGGTTGAAGGCAGGCCAAGTTATGACCCTGCTGGAAGAAGTCTCCAGCTAGAGGAGGGAACAGACTGCTAATCGGTTAAAACTTCCCAACATGAATCACTTGGGTTTGTGCAGCAGAGTCTTTAATTCACTACACTTTAATTCTCCAAGGCATAAACTACAGAGATCTAAAGCCACTTAAAACTCCTGAGTGAGAGCATCCAGGCACACAATGAATTTTCTTCAGTGTCTTCACAAATTCAGTTCAGTTTCTACCTCTCGTGCAGACGTGGACCAAGAGCCATATTCAGCCTCGTGTAAACTCCCAAGAAGATGTCTTATCGCACAGTGTCTCAACACTTTGACCAGAAACGGGGTTTTTGAAAAGCTACATATGCGATTCGTGCCCTACTTTGCTGATTACCTCTTTTACCAGATCTGCTGGGAGAGGGGCATTTCCCACTAGACACTGTTTCTGTGATTAGGTGTGAAGTGTTTACTGGTGTCATTTGTACCTGATATTGTCTTCTGCAGAGACTTTTGTACCTGGTGTCAATATATAGCAGAGTTCTAGCTGACAGAAAAACTCCAGCTCTTTGCATCTGGGAAGTGTATAAATTTTGAACACATAAGGTCTTAAAAATTGAGTGTCCTTAATGCAGTATGGGTTATAAGCACTTCGGCTATTTTTTTATATCACTAAAAACTACTGTGAAGATTAAGGCGGCGAGGTTCAGAAATGTATTTTAATTATTTTAGATCCATGCTGCAGAATACATACCTAAAGCCTAGCTACATTTTAAGAATAGCATGTCTTTTGATTTTTGTTTTATTCAAAGCAAATTAATATTGATATTTTTATAAAAAGCTAAAACTAGATTTTAAGATTAATGAAATCTTTTATATTTAAAACTATAACTGCTAAAATTATCCTTATCTTGTCCCAGAATGTTGCTCCTTTTAAACTGTGAGGATGGCGCTTTCCTATACACTAATTTATAGGGAGATGGTAAAGAAATGTTTAACTTCAGTAGAATTTAATCAGGCTCACAAACGTTGCTATGCTTTTATATTTACTTCAGAGATTTGGGTGGGGCATTGGGCTGTTTAAGAAATTTTCTTTTTCATACATCACCAGTATACTACTCTGAGTTTGCAGAAATTACCACAGTTGAAATTACCACCAAAAGTGGTTGATCTGTACCAGTCAGGAATTTACTCTCATATGTGTAAATCACCTCATGCATTAACACAATGAGCAATTCTGTCTGTTCTTATTTGTTCCTTAACAGAAGAGGAAACGTTGAAAGTGAACCAAGAATACTACCTTAGAAATGTCAGGTGCAATTGTAAGGCAATCAGCAGGCCAGATTAATCAACTGTTTCCAAATTCCCTCAACTGACACCTGTTCTGCAAAATTTTTGTGGTGGCGTCCAAGAAGAGGGAAAACAATTTGGCCCATAAGACCCACAGCAGCTGATCAGCCTAGATGTTCCAACACTTTGTAGTAGCTTTGTTGGCCCATCAGCTTCCACCTCTTCTGTAGCGAACCTACAACACAGCTGTGCAAGCCACTGCTAGAGAGCAAGGCAGAGGTTCCATACCGCATCAGCACTTTGCTACTCACCTCTCTGTAGCTGAGAACCCACTAACTCACATTTTCTGTATGGTGGGAGCACAGGTGCAGCAGTAACCAGGGCTAGAGCAGTGTGGGCTTGCCCTCCCTCTTCTTTCATTTATCTAGTCCTGCTGTTAACAAGCATTCGTAGCTCAAGAAATGAACATCTTTGGAAACAGACACTTAGACTTTGTCCTGATTTCACTCCAGTTCCCTGCTGACAGATACTGCGAACAAGCTCTTACAACTTGTCTCACTTTTCTGATTAAAAGCATTATCTTTATGTGAGGCTAGAATTTAAGGCCTCAGATTGGACTCCAGCCGTAGCTAAGTGACAGTGTTTGCTAGATAAGTATCCTGAAAGCTTTGCAGAGGGTTTGCTCTTCTGAAACAAACTGTAATGATACCATAAATAAAGAGTGGCACACAGGAGGGCTCAAATTGGATTTCAGCTTTAGTCGAGTGATAAAAGGGTAGCACCTTTTAACTAGGATACAAAAAACCTTTCTGTAAGGGGTCCTCCTGAAATGAAATTCAATAAACACACACAGTTAGAGAAAGAAAAGCAAAGCTCCATGCAAGAACAGACAGTTTTCCCTGGTAAAGTGGAGGCCATAAGAGAATATGCAAAGTATCCAGTCATAAGAAAACACGTATGAGCACACTGATCACTTTAAACCGTAATCCTCAAGCAAATACTAGTCTTTTTCTTACGTTTGAAAATAGCATTGGATCTTTAACCATGTCAGAGGAGTAGATAATAACCATCAGGAACCCGCAGAGACTTGACTACCAGCATGAAGACTTTTTCTCCGTATGAGAAAGAGCACAATTTTAGCTTTCCAAAAATAAATGGGAAATGGCATAGGGGAAATCATAGTCTACTGAGGGGAATATTTTTTCTGGGCAGGATAATAGTAATTTTTTCAGCCTGTGTCACACACATAATTGGTTCTCTTTTTTCATTAACGAATTTCTATCCCTGGCTTTACACTGAACTAGACCTCATGAACAAAGGTGATCTGACAAAAAATAATATACTTTACATTAGTAAAATCATCTATCTGAATGGATGTGTGGGAGACAAGAAGCAGACCTGTGGAAGAAAGATCTCCTCTCTCATATATCCATGTAAATGAATGATTTTACTAATGTAAAGAGAGGTCTACCACTGTTAAGCCTTGTCAATGAGATCAGAGACAAGGCTCTGCTGTCTGCTCCTTAAAGTATATTATTTTTTGTTAGATCACCTTTGTTCATAACATGGCCATTGAAAATTTAATGTCCTTACATATATCACTGTCAGACTTTATTGCACATTCACGAAGGAAAGTAATTTCATCAAGTGATAAACTATGAAGGCTACTAAATATAGATTTATTGGAAATTCCTGTTGAAAGTAAGTGAATCCTTTTTGCCAGCTGGAACAGAAAGCTACAGCCAAGCTATTTTCTTACCTGTCTATCATTCTCAGTATAGTGACTCCTGAGTTCTAAAATCAGATTATCACTGCAGTGCCTGTAAGCTTATTTTTAAGTACCCAATGTTTGTCTTACCTCTGGAAGGAAAGCAGTTTTAGTCTCTAGACTAAACATTTGCCAGAACCTCCTGATTAAAATAAATCATTAGGAAAAATAATAATAATAATAATAATAATAATAATAATAATAATAATAATAATAATAATCCCCTTTTCAACAAAAGTCCAGTTCCTATCTCCTATATTCAGCACATAGTTCTCAAGCGTGAACTCAGGTGCTGGCAGTCAGCAAGGTGATGGAGGGCATGTGAAGATGACCGTAGCTCTGCACCATTAGAGGACAGGCCAGCAAACCCCTGCCAGCAGAGGAACCTCAAAATGCAGCCCAGGCAGCTGTGGGAACAACGGGGTGGCACATGGGTACATGGCACTGTTCTTCGAAAGGAAGACATGCACCGAGTGATTAGAATGAGTATTCATAAGCCAACTGGGATGTCACAAGTTGCTTTTGTGTCCATTTCTCACTGAGAACCACAAAGCCTGGAGAGGATACATGGAGGCTGCAGTGGGCAGTGGCCAACCAGACCTGCCAGAGGAAGGGTTGCTGTTCACAGCCTGATCACTGTGTTCATCCCGGTGCCTGTTTTTTTTGTCAAAGATGTCTGGGTCTATAACAATCAAGGTGCTGGGGACAAAGGTACCTGCTGCTGTCTGTGTAGCTGATGGCTGTCTCTTTTGCAGATAGCTCAGCACTCACTGAAGTTTGCTTTGGGCAGCATTTAAAATGGAGCCAGTATGGGGTTTAGTAGGTTAGAACCAAGATTTGGTAAATCTAATATTTTCCTTCTAATATACCATGGATTTCCTTTAAAATAATCACTAGTGTATTCTGTTTCCTAATTTTTCTGCTGCTGGTTTCTTATTACATGAACTAGTTCATCAGCTGACACCATACAGCCTCATGTCTGCATCCATGACCTGCAAGTTTACTCACCATGTAGCTCCTGTAACTCCTGTAACAAGACTCAGTTACGGATGCTGCACTGTGACCAGTGGCACATCTCTGACTCCCAGGGCCAGCAGAAGAAAGCATGAGTAAAGAAGCCAAGTGTTTCATAGTGCTCTGATAAAGAGTTAAGTAAACCAAAAGTGCAGTATCATGTGCATCTTCCTCTCTATCTGTTTGCCTATAGCTGCTGGGGCTGGACCTGATCAGGGGGAATGGGCACATCCAAGCCCAGGACTAGGGTCGCTGATGGGGGAATGGGGGAAGGCTGTTTTGCAAGTGATCAGCAAGAGCAAGCAGAAGGAGATTGAGTTTAGATGATTGGAATCTGATTAGAGGATTGTGCTATTAATTTTTCTTTTTCCTTTTCCGTTATTTCATTGTGGACAGGCAGAATTGTCCCTCTAGTCTGAAAAGAGCTGCAAGATTCACCCACCTATGTGGAATTTTGCCTGTATGTTTGTGGCTGACAATGCTTGTTCAAATCTCCAGGAGGTCAGAACTTGACTTGAGAGTCCCTTTCTGCCACTGAGGAAGAAGTAAGGTGATTCATCGAGAGCTCGGGACCCCACCAGTGGAGAGGATGCCCTTGCCTGAGCACTCTCACCATCACAGCTCTACTGCCCATCTGCAGGCAGCCCCAAGTCTGGCCGTGCTGGGGCCAACCAAAAGGCCATCCAGCTCATTACCTCTGACAGTGGCCAAGAGCACACGCTTACAGGAGAATACAGAAGCAGAAAGAAGCAGACAGCACTGCTTCCCAGTCTTCAGGGATGTCCCGAGGAGGGTCTTCTAAGCTGGCTTCCTCCCAGTCACTCTGCCTGCATATCTCCATCCCACCAGAGTAGCTAGTTAATTGACCAGAAAGCAAAGGAGGAACCTGTGGTCCTTTATATGCTCCGTTTCTTCTAATATGTTTACTGGAGACCTTAATGCAGAGGTAGGTGGTGGCTGATGTCCATTAATATCCCATGGACAAAAAAGAGAAGGTAGAGACACAAAGGAACAGATGTGCAGTGGAAAGGAGTACTTAACCTAGAAATAAGATATAGGGGACAAAGGTAGGGAATTAGTACATGTGATAACCAAAGAAGAACTGTAAATCAAGACTGAGAAGAGTGAAAGAAAACAATAAAGAACAAGAAATGAGACATAAGGGGAGAAGGAAGATAAAGAGGAGAAAAATGTTAGGAAAGAAAAAGAACAGGATAAAATAATAAAAACTTAAGCCACAGATGGAGAGGGAAGACAGTGAAAGAAGAACTGGGAACAGCTTTATTTTAAGTGACAAAATTGCTCTCTTTAAACTATCTGATACTGTGATGCACCCAAGCAATTCCATTCATTGCATGCTCATTGCATACTGGCTTTAATTTCAGTGTTTTTCTGTATGTGTTGCAAGCACAAAATAATGGAGAGCAGCTTCTCTTCCTCAGGACTAAACTAGCCAATGCAACAACATGGTGACATTGCTTAATCAGCAGTTGATGCTCCAGCCAGCTGTAGAAGGAAGAATACCCCACTGTCAGCAACATCACAGTCACAGATTTTGGTCTCAAAGTCATGTTCAGTCATCCGCTCTTCTATTGATAAATACTCAGATCAAGATCAAGAAACTGAGGTTACAAACTGATACATGTAAATAGGGAATTCATTTTAGAGGAATTTAAATTTGCTCAGGAGTATGATTCTTTGTCTCCCCTATCTTGCACCTCAGTTGTGCACAGTCCTTGCATAGTAGCAGGTTTGGTAAAGAAACTTGCTACTTTTGACATGCAGAGAAGGAGGTTTGGGCCTACTATTCTGGGTTTTATTGCTCACAATCACTATCAAGTCTGCTGTCCCATAGCTCTTATTATCTGCTATTATCTAGTTTGAAAAAGCTATTAAGTAGGATTTATTTTGCCTAACTTCTAAAAGCTAAAATAATTAAATTTTTATTTCACTCCATTTTCATCAACAGTCAGGAATATTGTCTGAATGTAACTACCTCAGATTTTATTGCTTGAGTTAATTGGTTTAATTTGAACTAATTTAACACATTGGTAAAGGGCTGGATGTAGTTTCTAAATACTCTTTCCACAACAGTAAAGCTAGTGGTTTATAGTAAGGCTCCACCTAGGGCAACAGATATCCCCACAACATTTAAAGAACAAACTCTATTGCCATTGCAGTTGGCTCAGATACTCTTTGATGGGTCCGTGTCACCTGCCCATTTCACTTGACTCTGCAGATTTTGGCTTCATCATGAGCTGCTGTCTTTCCATGGGAATGGTAAATCCATTCTAGCCAGTACCTTTATTTGAACCACAGTCACTACAGTGAAAGTCTCTCCAGAAGCTCACAAGACCAAACACAGCTCACTGACTAAGCCTGGTAGGACTACAGCAAAACACCAGTTAAAAGAAACAGGCAAGATACATTAACCAAGTTAAGGGGGACAGCCTCTTCTGTTTAAAAGTCAGTATTCAGCATGCTTAGGTGTTAATTCAGCTTAGTAAAAGGAAGGGTTTTGAGGTCCACCTGCAGACATCAGAGCACAGCTGAAAGGACCGTCAGGTAGATAGACCACTGCACTGTCCTGCTAATACCAATCCAAGTCTTAAAACATGTTGTGATAATGTCCAAAGTGGTCTGGTTACTCAGCAGTATAGAGCTAACTTTTAATCACAGGCCTAAGAATATTATTTAGCATGTAAGAACCGATAGATAGAGGTATAGATGCAGACGGTTTATCTATCATATTGTTGTCATAGATATAATAGGATAAGAATAAAACTCAGTTTAGCATACAGTAACACAGAAGTCAGACTGTGTCAGTGTAGCATTAGACAGGCTAATTAGAGTTTGGATGCCCAGGAAATGCTAGAAAATGCAAGCAGAGATGAGCTGGGGGTTTTAGACCAGCAAATGAGAAAAAGTCTGACTATCTTTTGGACAGTAGCCAACAGACATCATTTTTACCTTGTTTAGAATTATTTAAAATGGTAAGATCATATCTGATTACTTTAAGATTAAGATACCTTTACAGTACTAATTAAGAAATTTAAGGAAGGGCATGAGAATGGCATTCACCTATACTCAGGCCACTGTTTATCCAGAGGCTTCTATCTGAAGATGTCTAAATTCTTCTCAAGACATAATTGCTCTGTTTGTTAAGATTTTCACTCTGCCAGGTGAATATTAGTATTCTTCAGGATAATCTTTCCTACGAACTCTAAGTATCTATCCCCCATACCTTCACGTTTATTTTTCTTCTCATTTAGCCTCCTCGGCATCACTCACTGCAGATGCTCACCATCGCAGCAGCGTGGGATGGTGCCGTGTTGTGCCACACGGCTCTGCTCATTACTTACCTTGTGTGCTGCATGATTAGACCGTCAGACACCATCCTTTCCATCTGTTACCATGACAGTCCCGTCATCTTGGGGCGGCTTCCTTGAACTCTCGCACTTCCCACACAATGGAGTCAAACAACAATTACTTCAGTTAATGGCATCTGCAGTACAATAGGAGACAGCACCTTTTACAACAGCATCCATTGAAGAGTTAAGCTCTGCTCAGAGATAACAATAGAGCCTAATGCTCACAGACCAAACAAATTGCACAGTGCATATGTAGACCAAGTAACTGAAAGGCTGTCTAGCCTGCCAGGTTTCACATCCGCTATGTAGCTTGGGGGGACATGCAGTACCACCCAAATCTGACCTACACCCAGCCAGTGTAGGATTGGAGAGATGAAAGGAACCTGGAAAAGAAAAAAAAAAAAAAGTTGCTGCTGCCTGACTGACTAAAAGGGTTTTATTATAGTATTTTTATCTTTAGGAGATGGGATCTGAGAAGAAGACTTGCAAAGAGAAAGTGACAGATACATGCAAATGCTTGCAGGAAGGGATGAGGGAAGGGAAAGGTGATATGGGATGGGGACAGGGAAGAAATGGGACATATGAGAGGTAGAAAAAATCAGAGGACTCATATAAAGATCAGAGGTTCAGATAAGGGTAATAAGAGGTTAAAAATAATGTTAGGTAGGTACCCAAGCAAGGTAGAAAGAATAATGGCATAGTAACTTTCATGCTCTATTTTCCTCTAACAGATGAGCTAAAGCATGATGTTTTCTTGCATGATCTGGGACCTCAATGTCCTCGAATCCCAGGAGGTTTCTGTTCCCTTTAGTGAGCTGGACTTGGAAAAACACAGCCATGGGACATTGCCTTTTCCTGTGTCCTGTATGTGTGCTGGATGTGACGTGTCCCCACCCTTGGAAGGTCCCTGAGCCCCATCCTTGCAGGCCCACAGACTTATACTTGGAAAAGCCCTCCCATGTGTGCAGGAACTGAGTCACACTCTGAAGCTTCCACCAATCCCAGCAGCCTGAGATGAGGCAAATGTTGGAGACACACAAATGTCTCAGTGGTTGGGGAGGAGAAGGAGGCTTTGTGAGGGGCTCAGAGACCCTCTGAGATTAAGCTGTGAGCGTCCTACCGCTTGTAGCAGTTGCATCAGGTGACATGGCCTCACATCACATGAAGTCAGTTGTGGCACACCAAGTACCTCCAAAAAATCATTTCTGTTTAAAGGCCAGATGCTGTACACCACAAGCTTTTCTAACACCAGAGTTGCTAAAAGCAGAAGTGCCCAGCATATAGTCCCTACCTACACTCCTCCAGGGAAGAATACTTCTTGTTTTCTTCCTATGCACATGATCAGTTGAACCACATTTCTAATTAGAGCCTTAATCACCTAACATTTACCCTAACTATTGCATATCCCTGTAAGAAAGGAGAAGGGAATGCTTCTCTCGGCACCAGCTGAAATCCTCCAGCCAGGGATGAGCTGGCTCTTGGGGTAAGGGCAGGAGGTGCAGGAATGGTCTGCAAGAGGTGGGAAAGAGAGAAGCTGCATCAACTGCTCAAAGAGTTACTATTACCTCCTTATGGTAAAATAGGCAGCACTTTCTAACACTGCACTGGAGAAACTGGTTTGTGGGGGATTGTGGCAACCATTTCACTACCAGCAGAATATAAATAAAAGAGGCTGGAAAACACTCAGAAAGGACATAGATCTCTCATCCATGCCATAATGTGAACTGAAAATATGGATGGCAATTACAACTCTCTGTATAAGTCTAACTCTTGCAAATGATGTTTTCATTCCTGCCAGACAGGAGGGATTGAATTGCAAAGTAAAGAGCTAAGGTTGGTTGATGGGACTTTCCAATTCAGGAAAAGCTGTGTCTAGAAAATCATAAATTGGTAAATGAATGTAAATCCACATAAAACCTTAATTCCACTCTGTCCAAATGATGCTGCTGCATTCGCTTATAACTTTACTGCAACTCTGCTTGTGAACTGAACCCATCAGGAGCCAACAGCTCCAGTCCTGTAGGCTACTGCTTAACTTTTTACACAGAAAGAGAAGCACAGCTGCTAAACTGCCCTCCACCCCTCCTACAGCCCTGCAGCCTTTTGCATGCAAGGCCTCTTGCTGCTGCAAGAAAAAGCTCCCACTGTGATTACACCAGCAGCCCGTGATCACCTCTCACTGAACTGTGGGCAGTCCCTCAAACAGAAAACTACTGTGCCTTTCTATTGCCACAACCCATACGATGCAGTGGTGAAATCTGAAAAGTCACACTGGTTCTCCCCAGGGACACGCCAACATCTTTATTTGCTCAGAGATCAGGCAGAGGGCTATGACTTTCCCAGATCCCTTCAAACTGCGCTGCTCACACTGCAATGCAACTGCCTCTGATGCCGCAAGTACAGCTGGTGTGCTTGCCAATGCCAGGTTCAGGGAGGCCAACTCACATTTGCATGTCTATGTGCCTTAACACTTTGCTGCTGGGCTTACAGAAATGTAATATTTACAGGAATGGACCTTCTGGGAGGACCCAAGCTCACTGAGACACTGGGCAGTGTCAGTGGAGTTTCTTATTGTTTGATCTAATTTGAAGTCTGCCATAAAAGAGTGTAGTGAAAAGTTTTATTTACACATTAAGCTTTGTGATTCTGTAGTCTGAGAAGGACCTAATATGTAGGGGAAAAGGACTAGAAAAGGGAAGAACAAGGTAAATTATAATGGGGTCTGAAATGTAGTTAGATACTTCATGCATGAAGGAAGTTATGCCAAACTAACTTTCTGGGCACAGTCTTTTCCTGACACAGCACATGCAGTTCTGATCACCTGGGGAGAAGGCTGAGATTTATACCATTTCCTAATTAAATTAGGAAGAAGAGTTTAAGTGCCATTTACATTAGTATTGCAGAAGAAAGAGCTGGAGACTGTTTCAGTTTTAAAGGTATATGAACGTGGGTTGAGAATCACTGCTCCTGCGATGTGCTCAGTGTGTAATGCACTAGGGGTTGCCACCCAGGCAGAGGTTGTGCTGTCACAAGGCGAGCAATGGATTTAGTCACTGAATGTCCCACTGTCCCAAGCATCATCCATAGTGGAGGATTGTAGTGGTGGTAGTTTTTACATTAGAAGCACATCACCAGTTTCCTGAGGGTATGGAAGGGAATTGGAGCCAAATATCTCCATCCTGAGCTTTGTGAATAAAGGCTCCTCTTTCCCTATAAAAGAAGTGTTTCTATACACAGAATTGACCCTTTCTCTCTTCAGATGTACTGTGTGATGTTTTATGTTGTGATACACAATGTTGGGTACTGTCTGTCAGGTCATGTTAAGCTAAAGGAGTGGCCTGCAGCAGAGACTCAGTGTGATTCCCAATAAATTATCAACAGAGTGGAAAGCAAGAGTCGCCCATAATTTGAACTTCATGTCAGCTCATCATGGAAATCTTACGTGACAGTTTGATGTACCCGAGAGCTTGCTCAAATAGATGCCTGTATCCTTAGAAAGTCTGTCCGTTGGTCTGTGTTGCCCACACAGCTCGCTGGACGCTCATCACGTAGCATAATGTTGCTCCACCAGAATCACAAATGCTTAAAATAAAAGCTTTGTCAGTATTTTAGAGGGCCCGTGTCCTAATTGTAACAGCTGTGTAGAAATGGAAAGCTGGAAATCACTGAAATTGAGTTTTAATTTGGCAACAGAAAAAACAAATATAGATGCTTTTGTCCTGGCTCAAACAAGGCGTACACAAAACATCCTTCTGGGCTGCTACTCTATTTTAGGTTCTTGTGCTGCCCAGGAGAGATTTCTATGGCCTTTCCATAAGGCAAATAATTCTGCAAGAGATAATGCACTGTTTCCCCAAGGTCTGCAGGAGCTCTGCCCAGCCCCAGCAATATTGAAGTTCCACTGTTCACACAGGAAGATAAATAAGGCAATACAAGCTATGTCACCTGATGGGAAAAAACACCAAGGTGCTCTCAGTCATTGCAAGGAGCAGATGTCTCTACACCCAGTGGTCTGTTGTCAAGAGGTTTCTCATGGGCAACATAGCCTAGGAGAGTTTTTAAAAGAGATTTGAAGGAAGGTAATAAGGGGTCTAGTGAATTTCTGCAGGAAGTTTGTTCAAGCAGGAAAGGCAGCATGGGAGAAGGTGGGAAAGTGTTTGCAGTGTTAATAAGTTGAGGGCATTGGAGGCTGCTGCCTTGGGCAGGAAAGAAGCAGGAGCAACATCTTAATGAGAGATAATACATAAGGGTAAAATACATAAATAGTGAAAGTGAGGACGAATAACAAGTATATTTACTGCTTGACAGAAAAGGAAGAGCTGTGGAGAAGTACGAAATGAGGCACATAGTCAAAGGGACAGGTTAGAAGAATTCTCTCTGCAACAGCCTGTGGGACTGATACCTGCCAGTAATGAAAAAAAGGTAGTGCTTGCCCATCTCACATACTTCATGTGGATGTGAATGAAACTGAGGGTCTTTCCCTCAGAAAAATCCTTGATGAATTCTGTCCTTCTCACAGAATTTCACAGGACAGCCAAAAAGTCTCCAGGACACTCTAGTTTGTTCTCCAGACCTTTAGAGCCGTATCTGTTGAACCTTTTAATTCTAGCATTAGCAAATTCTATACATTTCCCACAGGAGCATTTACTACAAAAAAAAAAAAAAAAAGGTACTCGTGGCCTATTCCAGCCAACATTTGTAGTGTTAAGATGTGCACTCCAGCCTGAACTCCTCCTCGGCCACCAGTTGAGCAGCCATCTGAGAGAGAAAGCAAATCTCCAAAACACCAAGAACCTGTGTTCAAAACACTCACAGATTCTTCAAGCTTTGTACAAACACCACAATAAATTTAATTCACAAACCAAGGTAAGTAATGAGGAACTACCTAACCTCAGCTGGCACCTTTCCTGAAGTTTTATTTATGGAAAAATCCAGCTGTCTCATAAACAGATCTGAGACTGGACTTCCAGGCACAAATACAGCACTGCTGTTATTGCTGCAATGATTGCTTCTACTACAAATTGTTCATTAAAAATGAGACATCATATGTATCTAAAGGCGAGAGTGTATCTGAAATGAATGACAATCTCCTATATCTACTGCTGATACCAGGCAGAAAGCACATGCCAGCTCTTTGCTTATGATAACAAGCAGAGGGCAACTGACACCTCCACATTTTTCCAGGGAATACAGAATGTGTTTTTCTCTCACATTGCCAACAAACAGGTTGAATCTGTTTATGATGCCTAGTAGAAGGTAGGTAGTATAGGGTGCCAAGAAACAGGTAAGTGGCATTTGCTCATCATGCCTCACAATTTTGAGTCAATTAACATTAAGGTTGATGTTTAAAGTGCTTTAAAATAATGAAATTGGAAGTTAGTTATTAAAAATAAAAAAGAAAAAAAAAAAAGAAAGGAAGAAAAAGAAAGCTACATTTTTATCCCAAATGGTTTATCTCTAACAATTTGGAAGCTATCTCATCTCTGACCCTCCGCAACTTATCACAGGTAACCATCTAAATCAAACTCTTTCAGGGTCACCTCCTGCAAAGTTTTGTTCACAAAAATAGCACTGATGCACCCAAGAAATTGAACAATAGAGAAGAATCTGTGAAAGCAAAATACTGCAGGACTTGCATAGGGTAAGACAGCACACAAGGAAGAAAAGGCAACATGGTTTGGTCTCTCTCTGCAGCCCCCTTTTATTCCTAGTTCTAATATATGAAAACCCCAAAAGCTATTTGCATCTAATGCTTTTCCTTTGTAGTAGTAGGCTGTAGTCCATTAAAAAAAGGAATTTGGTAGATCCCTAGTGACATGCTCTCACATTATGTGGCTTTCTGACAGTCTCATACCCTTGGACAGGATCTAGTTTTCCCACTTACCCACCTCCAAGAGCAGAAGCAGTGTGAGAAAACTTCAGACAAAATTATATTGATTAACAACTTTTTTTTTGGGAAAACAAAATTGAATATTTCATTTTGTAGTGAAATCTCCAGGACTAAGTAATTGCATTATTTTCTAGCTGGACCATTTATCCACCGGATGTCCAGATTTCTTTCAAGAGAATAGAGAGACTTATTCAGCCTGTCTCTTGGAATGTAATAGCTGTCAGGAACATCTTGCATGGCCCACCAGCTCTTCTCTCCAAGTGTTTCACCTCTGGCCAGTGCTCACCCAAACACCTTCCAGGGCTCATTTAGGAAAGAGCTCCTTGTCCCAGTCCCAGTACCAACTGGCTCATAATAGGACAAAACAGGATATTCCAATACAAGCCAAAAAGGAGTTGCAGAAATATCACAGTAGTGATTCAGACAGTCAAACACTGTCCCTTCTGAGAACAGTGACCCCTTTGGAGGGGGCAGGAAGCTTCAGCCAATGCTGACAGATACTGGTGAAGGACTGAGTATTAAACCCAGTCACAAACCCATTGATCAAAAAAGCTCACCCAAACTCAGTGCCAAGACCCTCTGGGAGCCCACCCAGTTTCTGAGCCCCTAGAACAATCATCCAGGAGAAATATTTATTACCAGCAAAATAAACTCCCAAGGACTTTCTCGTTATGTGATTAAAGACTAGAAGCAGTTTCTCAAATTGAGGGCTGTATAAACCTTCAACCTTTTAATTAAATGTTTTAGGTGTTAGCAAAACCACAGCTATGGCAGGAGATGGTTAAATCCCTGACTTGTAATATTAGCTCAAGTCACCATCTTTTCAGCTCAATAAGTACAGGCAGAAAAGGATGGACTGCTTAAATTTGATAAAACCTAAAAATAAGCTAATTTCACCTAAACCTTCAGACCCTGGAACAGTTTCCTGCCTGATCTGTTCTCACACCTCTGCCTCAAGCCAAACGAAATCTACATTTAATAACGAAAGAAGTGTTAAATTATACAGGTTCAGTCCACTATGAAATAGACATTCAATACAAGGCTGAATATAGCTGATAAAATCAAGGAGAAGTAGCATTAGCACATCCTTTTCATGAAGCATCAGTATGCACAAGCTATGGTAGTCCATGATTTACAGTGTAGCTGAATGTTACCTGTATTTGACAAACATGCATTCAAGCCCATCAGCTCAAATGAATTTCAATGCCTTGAGAGGAACAACTCCATTTATTTTCTTTTAATCTTTGAATATACATGTTCTCGTAAAGTGAACTACACCAACTGTTCTTGAATATGCTGTTTTCTCATGATTGTATAGCAATAATTATAGCTATGGAGTGGAAGCATTTCTGAAAGATGCTTTAATGTTTTAACGTGCCAATTATAATTATGTATTCCCAGCAGTTCAGCTAGAAAACGGGTACTTCAGCTTGCCATTGTCTCCCTTTGCCCCCTGCTCCCAGCCCAAATTCTCTAAACACACACAGACACACTTGAATAAGCAGGAAACAAATCTTATTATGCTAGCAGGAGGTCTAGGGGGTTCTGATTTTTAGCGCTCTAAGATGCTATTTAGGGAGTGAAGTGATATGTGAAGAGAATTGCAAGTTGGAGTAGTAGTAAAAACCCCCAAAGCCATTTAAAGTCCCTTTTACAAGATAGGCTCTTTGAGCAAGGGTGGTGCATTGCTTAACTTTCTGAGGTTTGCTTGTTTGTTGTACTGTAAGGTGTGCTGCACGTTTCGGAGGACTGGAGCTCAACCTGAGCTCTTCCCCAGGTCTGTTAGGAGCCATCGCTGTCTCCCTCCAGCAGAGCTGCTGGTAGCATTGCCAGCATCACAGGACATGAGGAAGTCCTTGGCCTCCCTGCCCTGTTCATACAATATCTTTCTTGCTTTCTGCTTTTTTCGGGGATGAGTGGAGAAAATAAGATACCAGAGGCTGTGTCACGGTTCAAGCTCTGGGGCAGAAATCATGGCAGGAGTCAAGCTCTCCCACCATTCCCCGAATTACATCCCTGCTTGAAAACATATGGCCAATAATACGCTTCCACATCTCCCATATACCAGAAAAATAAACTCAAGGAATCCAGAGATAAATAGAAATAAAACACAGGCTTTGTGCACACAATGAATTATTTATCAAAAACTCATTCTTTGAGGGTTGCTGCTGCATTAATCTTGAAATTCAGATAACCCAAGAATTTTTAAGCATGCTCATTTATATTCTTAACAGCTATTCATTGCAGCCATGTCGATTTCCCATGATGTTTAATATTGGCTTCAACAAAGTTTCGTCTGTGCGGATTTCTGCAAAAAGATTGTTTTTCATTTAAGCATCCATTTATCCCCACAAGAAAAAAAATCAGCCTGCAAACAGGAGCATATGTAATTAATTATTTAGCAAATACTATCTCCTAATCTCCCATTTATGAATTTTAAATTACCCAACCAGAAGGCAGAAACACCACCATTTTAGGTAGCTGTTCTGTTACGCAAAGGTAACAAGAAAACAGTGAGGCTGAACTGTTTGACACCAACACAAAAAACTACAGTTAACTCGGGCTTGTAAATGTTTACAATTGAAGAATACATTCACCAAAAACCCTTCTCATTTCAGCAGTGTCATGGCTGCAAAAATCCAGACATGCTGATGCCATATAATTTGTTCCAACAATATGAGCACAATACACTTTTTCAGTAAGTCTTGATGATGAAATAGGATTGTCACCCAGACGTTTCTCCACCTAGAGCAGGAGCCAGTTACTTATCCACCATACAAGTGGCCTGAACAACAGGAGAATCACCATGTCTCTGCTCCTATCTCTGTAAGCTACCAGCTAGGTACAGTTCCAGACACTGCCTGCACTCCTAACACTGAGAGGACAGGTTGTTTTAAAAGTCTGTACTACATCTTTACTGACATCTGTAGTACTGAATGAACTCACTTTACCCATCCTGCAGAAGATGGATCTTGCTTCTCCGATGCTGAAACGCAATGGGATTTTCTCTGTGATAGGCTGGCCCTAAAACTGCATCCCAAATGGAACCACCTGGCAGAGCTGATCCTCGTTAGTATTCCTCCCCTTTCCTTAATCTAATCAATCTTTCTGTGTTGTAACTCACTAAGTCAGTCATTAAAGATGAAAATCCTCCACAGAGAATCCATATTATTGCTAACTGCACGAAAGTGTCCACTTACTACCTTTGTGGTAGTAACCACCTTTAACTCTGAAGGATGAAAAAGAGGAATTAGATGCAGAACTGTCTTATAGTCACAGGCACAAGGCTGACAGTCTCAGGGTCTCAAAAACTGAGTTTTGACCTTTATTATTTCTGTTTTAGCAATAATTGCTTTTCGTTAGAAATACTGGTTGGTTGTCATCCCAGTGTCTATCTCCCCTACGCTTTTAACTTGTCAGATAATGATGTGTCCTTTTAGAAGCTGTTCCTGTTCACAAGTTCAGTCCAAATTCTTGTTGACAACTATAAAAATTAAATGCTTCTTGGGAGACCATCCATGCCTTACAGGGGCCTTCTGGGAAGGCAACTCACCAACTGCTTGACTGAGTTCTTTGTCACTAATAGAAATGTATGTTCCTTCCGCTGGTTAGGATGAAAGCTTAGCAAAAGCCCATTCTTGGGGGAAAAAAATGTGCTTACCTCTTGAACAGATGATATCTGAGACAGAGATTCTCATAATATCTTCAGAGATACCAGTCAATTTCCTAAGGCACCTTGAGCCCTCATTCATCTTATTCCTTTGGAGAAGGGATGGTCACGGAATTTTGTGGGGCTTTTAAATCCCCTTAGCAAGTACTCTTGCCAACCCGTGCAAAATATTGCTGTCAAGGTAGTTTCCCCCCTTCTTCTAAGCTGAGAAAATTACCTCCCTACATAGAAGTGAGAGACACTGTTAGCTGATGTCTGAGCCCCACCAGCCATGGTAAAACTGATCTACTCCTCTGGTTTGATTCAGGATGCTGGAGCACTCCTTAGGCATTTCAATATTATTTCTGCAGGTCTCAGAATAATTTAGCCTTTTGTCTCTCCTTCTCTGAGGCATATTTAATATATCCTACGTGTAAGGCATTCAAAGCTTCCCAAAAATTACTTCAGAGACTGTGGGAGACTCACTGAGCTGCAGAAGCTGGCCTGAGGCCATCCCAACTGGTGTTGTGATTCTGCCTAATTTTGCAGTCCGAAACTCATGTTAGGTTGGTAGCTGGTGGGAATATGTGTTGGTGTATATGAGCAACAGTTGTCAAGGAAAGTCCTATAAGCAGCAGAATCTGGAAAAAATGCATCTCTAATGTTAACCTCGTTTCCCCCACTTTAGTTCTGTAATACAATTATTCAAAGCCTTCTCTAAGCTCTTGTGCAAATTCGTGTGAAACTTGTAAAAATGGATCTTACACTTTACAAGTTTTATTATACCAAGTCTTGACCAGCAAATCTGATGGCGAGTTTCTTCCAGAGAGGTATCCAGTCTCTGCAGCCCGTGGTCCTGTCATAACCATATTAGCCTGCAGCTTTCTTTACAATTTCAATGGTGTTCGGGCTGTTTATTTGGGAAAGGTTTTTGCAGTGGTTTTGGGCGAGCTAGCGATCAGGAGATACTCACTGAGCACTGAACACAATATGACAAAAAGACACTTAGGAAGAGGCACTTTTGTCCTTCCAACATGCTGCTTCAAGAGATCCAATCTATCAGCAAGATATGTCTAATTATAGAAGTTATTTGCATGATCTCCAAGGTCACATGCAGGTACCTTGATCCATGGCAAGCCAAATGCAGTCACTCCACAGACCAGGTATATTAATTTCAATTCTTCTCAAATATTCTTAGATTATCCCAGCCTTATCTGGAGCTGGGTGTCAAAGCTGAAATGAAAACTGAAAGGCTACACACTACTGCTACGTCATGGCACCAAAGTAACAAGGGTTCCCACAGACAGTTCATCCCTTATTCTCCTGTAGAAGAGATGGTGATTCATGAAGCTGCGAGATGATCACCACCTACACATTTCATCTAATGGCTGCATGCATATGCATGGCATTTACACCTGCATCCCTCAGCTTAACCAACCCCGAGAGCCGCAGACAGAGGAATCTCTCATAGCACGGTTGTACAGACATGACAGGATTGCTGGCACAGACCTGCATCACAGCCCAGTCCCTCAGAAGCATTCAAAGCAATTTTGAACTCATGTCCTACTAGGGGAAATGTATTCAAAACCATAAGTCACGTCCTACTATCTAAATAGCTGAGACATCCAATTACTAATTAACAGCTCTCTTTATACCCAGAGGGTGCAACCTTGCTGCTTCTGTGCATCTGTGAGTCTTCAGGAAAATCACAACTACTTGTATTGATTATTTGAGATAGTGTGAAGTGCTGCAAGGCAGTGATCTGACTGTGTGCTATGGCAAGCAATGCAGTCCCATGGAAAAAAGGGTTGGGCTACCTTAGGACTCTGCCAGAAATTGTGGCTTGTGGCAGAAGTCACGGCTGGATGATACAAACTCAAGGCAGATCAACACCCAGTTTCCAGATCCAGCAGCACTAGAGTCTCCCTGTCCCTGAAAAGCTGGACTCCTTCCCCACCTCTACCAAACAGGACTTCAGTGGGGCTGGCTATGTGGACACTGCCAGGTGCCCAGAAATGCACAGAAGTCATGTTGGCAGGAGGCTGGAGCTTGTGCAGCTCTGGCTGAAGGCAATGTGCTCAATAGTCCTGAAAATCAAAACCCCCATGCCATAGGGTTAATGTATGTCCAGGTGATTGGTATAAAAAATAAGTGCATTAATATTTGTAAAGCATTTAGATACTGTAGCAATGAACATCAAAAGAGAGCCCAAGAGGAAATTCACATTTGTTTTCCAAATAAGGTTTGAATGGTGTGTGCAAATAATTCATGGGCCTGCACAGGGAACAATGAGGAAAACAGGACTACTGAAGGTCTGCTCATTCTTTAAGGACCCCTCTTCTGAGCACTGAAGTTGTGGAGAACCTGGTGAAAAAATAGCATGTAGGCATGTACTTATTGAACGGAAAGGTGATTCACTATATTTGGATAAGCAACCTAATTGTCTATCTTTTCCTTTTACTTAAAAATCATAAGACAAGCAAGTGATAAGGAAGGAATTATATCAGACACATGATTCCATCACACCTAAAACTTTTTGTGCCCATTCAAACCACAAATATGGCTGTACAGCACTGTGGTCCCCAATAGTATAGAACTAAGTTTCATTCAGGTCCAGTTTTCTGGCACATCTGACTGATTTTTCATCCTTAAACCATCAGAAATGAGGAAGAAAACAGGAAATTCTAAAAAGACATATGCCAGGTCCTCTACTGCTGAAGGAGGCTAGCCGGGGTCCAAAGATTTTTCTTAGAGCAATTCTATACACAGAAGAAATGGTTCAACATACATCAAAATTTTTTCTTTGCCTTGCTCATTGGGTACAGCAACTATTTGTACAAAATGTTTGGTGCCTTGAAGTGCCAATATTTTTGTTTTGCTGATGAAATAATATAATTCTGTTGGTCTACGCATCCTTAATTTAAGTAATTCCATTCAAAAATGTTGGATTTGCTCCAATATTTTACTATCAAGCACTTAGCATAAGCTGCAGAATGAAATCCAAACTCGATGTTTGTGCAAGTGACAGACCTGAAAGACCAGGTGCTCATGGCCTGTTCTGATTCATTAAAATCAGTGGAAGTGCTGGGATTGATTTTAACAGGAGCAGGCATGCACATTTATAGAGGAGGGATGGCTTTATGCAAAAGGGACTCACAGGCCTGTTCTCTATTTTTAATCTTGACACAGAGCCTCATTGCAAACCTGATTTAAGTCACTTAATCTGTAGAGGAGTTATATTAATCTTGTGCTTTATAAGCTCATCTGGCTCCTGCACAAATTGCTCTAAATGTTTTTACAAGACTTAACATGTTTCTGGCTATCAGTGATCACACTCAAATCCACAGGCCAGGAAAAGATAAAAAAACACATTGAAAAAGCTCAGGTTCCACTGGCACAAGGAAAAAAACATGTTGCAGGAAGAAATGCCAACTGCAAGTGCCTGTCAAGAGATGTGCCCAATTTTCCTTCTTTGGGACCCCTCCAAACTTTGTCACCTCCCTCATGCAGCACATTCTTTCCTGTGCATGTTCCTGTTGGCTCAGGTCAGACACAGCACTCACCTATTCTGATCTCTTACCCACTATATTTTTGCAGAGCAAGCCAAGAGCACAATGTGAGAAAAAGCACTCTGTGTGTGTGTGACAGCCTGAATGGTCCAGTCCTCAACCAGCTTCACTGCTTGAAAGTTAGCATTGATATCAGTGAGGGGAACACAATGCCAAAATTCTCATTTAACATACAGAGCCAGCACCTCCCCATTTTGATTTATTTTTCCTGTAGTTTTTTTTAATACCACTTGATTTTACTGCATTTATTCACTGTTCCTCTTGCATGCAACATCTTGGCCGTGTAACACTCTAACTCATATATGTCTCAACCCACCAAAAGTCAAAGTATTTGCAGTTTTGAAAAACGTTCCCACCCTTAAGTTGTTAGCATCAGAAGCAGTGAAGTTGTACTAGCAATACACTTGGTGTCTATTCCACTTTATAGATGTAACATGAAATTATTCCCTTCAAGAAGCTCCAAATTCTCCTGTACTCCCCTACTTTCCAGATCTGAATTACTGAAATATAACTTTATTAGGGACACAAACCAGTTTGCTGGTTGCTAACCATTTCACAACACATGACTCTTGGATTTTACTGGCAGGTTTGCAGCCACAGGACTCTCCATCCTGCACACTGTCAGACACACTTCTCTGCTGAAGTCGATGAGGCTTGTCCAATTTTCACCAAAAGAGATTATTCCTAAACTGTATTTATTTGTTGTTCTGTTTATGAACAGTTTGAATTTAAATATTTTGCTAGCTCAGGAGGAGATATAAAGTCTATTATTTTGTATGCAGTAAAATTATAAAGACCTTATTTTAAACTTATAATTATGGTGGTTGTGCTAAAGAGAAGTAGATTATTAAATGAAGGCAACAATAAATCTGTTAGTATAAACCGTAGAAACCATGGCCACAGAGTGGTAAAATGGCTGTACACTGACTGTTGTTTTACTATAACAGCTACCATTAAACTGCAGTTTTATCACCACCATTATTGATTTATTTTGCTGAACTACCAGAATACAGCCCTGTTAAAATCTTAATTCAAAGCGTATTTCTTTCTTGCTAGCACCAAAAGAAGAACATTAGGTCTTTCTCTTTACATCAGAGACAACTGTGTCAATCATGCTGGTCTGCAAAGAGCCCACTAAAACAATGTTTGAGCTTTCAACTGGAGGTGAAGCACTGGGAAGGGACTGGGCTGTGACTCCAAAGGAGCTCGGTCACCATAGATCCCCTGGCTGACAATTCCAGCCTGGATACCTCCTGGCTGGGATGATCTGAATCCTGAAAACACCAGCAGAACCATCCCCATCCAGGATATCTGGACTTGTCCAAAAGGTGCAATGAGAAATAGTCATCCTTTCAGCAAAGCCAGCACCACCTTCTAACTGATTTTACAAATGGGGGAGGGGAAATCCTGGAGGTTTTATAGATTTAACTAGGCAGGTTGGAAATGGATGTTTAGTTCCCAAGGTCAACAGATGCTTAACCTCTACAGAAATTCAAGGCTTCATGAAAAAGGTTCCTTTTGGCACTGGATGCCTAAGGCCTACCACACCTGAGTCTTGCATAACTGTAGACAGAGGAATTAAATCAAAGCAGAGAAAACAGAAAATTGCTCAAATATATCAAGCCTTATTCTTATGCAAACATGGTGGGTAGGGGGGGGCACAGGGAGGAGCCTACCTCTATTAATCCATGAGCATTTTACAAAAATCTGTCTCATTTAAATTACTCCAAATTTTCTATTAATAATGGCAAGGCAAAGAGTGTACCTACACAAACAGAAAAATTAATGAGAAAAAAACCTAGAAGCAGGGTCATCTGATGATAGATCTGCTGCTGCTGTAAAAGCAAAAAAGGTAGCCAGCTAGGTGGGACAGAAGACTGCTTTGCCTTTGCTACTCTTTCCATTGCAATGCCCTTTATATATGCAGGCTGAGTGGAATGCATCATAAAAGGTGACATTTTATAACAGCAGTTTGTAAATTTTACAGAAGCTTACTGCCTGTAAATCACAGAGCTTATTCCCTCACTGACTTTATTACTGCAAACCCAACCATGGATAAATTCCATGCCAGTTTACTTGAAATTTATCTTTTTTCTTCAGACTGAACCAAGGTCTTTTAATATTCCTTTTCTTCTAATGATAAAGCCATCCTGATAATCTTATTTCCTTTACAGACATTTTGAAGGACTAATGTATCCTGAAAAAGCAATACGTGGTTTTGGTAGTTCCTATCTTAAAATGTACTTCTGCTGTCAAAAGATGTGCTTTTCCCCTTTATTTCAATTACGTGTATTTATTTTTATTCCAAATCCTCCCTAGGCACCTAACCCTTTTTGAGATCTAACCTATCTCCCTTTGACTTGCCTTGCTGTGCTTTGACTTGTTTCACAGCCAGATATAACAGACTGGTTTTTACAGGATTTATGCACAAACCTGTTCTTTATTTGGTAACATCCACATTTATTTCATAGCAGAGCTGCACAATTTATTCTCCCATCTGTGCAGAGGATATATCCATGGTTAGTCTTCACAGGCATTAATGGAAATCGATGGCACAGATTCTTTGTGCAGTACTAAGAGTTTTGTGAATGAGGTGCTCAGTGAATTAACTTCTTTTTCCAAAGGTCTTCATGGAGCTAATGAGTTTCCCTCTGTTTTCAACAGTTCTTATGCTCTGCTTATGGCCTTGCTCATACTTCATTTTTTAACCCTACTAGAAAGCAAGCCTAGATTCTGCTCAAAACCCTGTTTCAAGGGTAGACAAGGCAAAACTGTTTGGAAACCAGTATGAAAATCTATTTCTTCTGGATGGTTCTTTATGCAAATGTTGGAAAGTTCAGTTTTATTTTCTTTGGCGAGCCAAGCAGGATTGCTGGATTCCTCCAAGCTGGAGGACTGGGCAAAGAAGGACAAGGGCAAGCGTAGGGTCCTGCACCTGGGGAGGAATAACCCCACGCACCAGTACAGGTTAGGAGTGGGCTTGCTGGAAAGCAGCTCTGCAGAGAAGGACTTGGGAGTTCTGGTTTACAACAGGTTGACCATGAGTCAACAATGTGCCCTTGTGACCAAGAAAGCCAAAGGTATCCTGGGGTGAATTAAGAAGAGTGTGACCAGCAGGTCAAGGGAGGTTCTCCTCCCCCTCTACTCTGCCCCGGTGAGGTCGCATCTGCAGTACTGCATCCAGTTCTGGGCTCCCCAGTTTAAGAAGGACGAGGAATTACCAGAGGGAGTCCAGCAGTGTGCTACAAAGATGATTAGGGATCTGGAGCATCTCTATGATTAGGAAAGACTGAGAGAACTGGGTCTGTTCAGCCTGGAGGAGAGAAGGCTGAGAGGGGATCTTATTTATGCTTACAAGTATCTCAAGAGTGGGTGTCAAGAGGATGGGAGCAGATTCTTTTCAGTGGTGCCCAATGATAGGATGAGGGACAACAGGAACAGAATGAAACTCAAGAGGTTACATCTGAATATGAGGATAAAATTCTTTATTTTGAGGGTGCCAGAACACTGGACCAGGCTGGCCAGAGGAGTCTCCTTCCCTGGAGATATTCAAAACCCAGTGCTCAGTAGAAACAGGGCTTCAAGTCAGCCCATACAAGAATTATTTGCTTAGGTACTATAGAGATCTGCTACAACTTTGGAGTATAATGGGTTAAAAATAACTTAATGTGAGATTTAGGTATTTTCAAAGGACCTTTTGGTCCTATAGATGGAGGGAAATTCTTACTGGGATATTGTAAATTCCTAGGAGTTGAGGTTTTCATATGCTAATAGGTTTGGACATGCGGATGGTTTGTTACATTAGTGTGGGAGTTATCTTTTACTCTGTCTTCACTGCCATTGACCAATAACCTCAATATCTTGAGAAGATGTCTAGCAAACACAACAGGCTCCTTTTACGTAGTCATCATCCACAGGGATGAACAGTCTCTATGAACACACCACAGAGGACTTTGTAGACATACCCATGGGTGTCCCTGCTGCGGCCTTAAGCTGCCATGGCAGTCATGAAGGTGTTCAGCATCAGGTGCTGATGCTGAAATGGAGATTACATTTCCCAGAAGACTTCCTCAAAGTGTCCACAAGCAAAATCCATTTACTTCATATTTGGTCCTCAGAGATGCATCAACATACAAAGGTACTTAATTGCTCCATTTTAAATGTTCTGCTTGGAGATTAAATACTGCATGGAAAAACGGATTCAGTAAAATGAAGCGCAAATCATTACGATTCCAAAACATAAATCTCTTTGTTACTTCGGATTACTGTTCTTGCTGTTGCCACTAATTGTTGGCATGATTTATTCGAGCTCTTTTTTGTTGTTTCTTATTTTAAAGTACGTACACAGAAACAAGGTTGGAAAACGTGGGTGGAGGGTGAGGGCATTTTTTCAGCTGGCCACAGTGAGATGAGGAAATATATTTGTTTTATAAAATCAGATTTTTGCAAGGTCCCAGTTCCGCGTGGAAAATAATAGGGGGTGAATCGTTTGGAAAGGAGTTCCTAAAGATATTCTAGAAGAACAAACTTTTGAGATTATTCATGCCATGCGCCCAGGACATTTTTTTGTGTGAAATTTAATCAGCAATGTGTAAGGACATTACATTTTATATTGCAAATTACATATTGCAGTTACCTAATTATACTTTGTAAATATGTGATTACAAGAATTTGCACAAAAATTCATAATGACACTTAATTACACTAATTGCATCTATCTAAACTAATCAAGTACAAAACACAAGGAAAAGTCATGCAAACAAAACCTACAGAAATGAACATTTTGCAAGTGAGCCCACATTCCCAGAGTACCCACAGACACAACACTGCCTTATACCTGGAAAACAATTCCTAAGTAGACCTCTGTGGAAAACAGTTTCTCTGACCTTAGGATGCTTTTATGCTCTCAAAAATCTGCATCTGCGCTGCAATGGAGAAACACAGCTTCATACCTTAAATTTTTTTTAAGGTGATTTTTTGGTTTGTTTGGGTTTTTTTTCCTTTCTGCATAGAAATACATGAGACTTCTCTTTCACCATAGTGTACTGGTTAGTTGTACACCACTGCAGGACAGAAAAGAGAGACCGAGGGAAACAAACCTCAGATCAGCCCTGCAGGCCAAACACTCCACTGAGGTATGAGGAGACCAAAATTTTGGTCTGAACTACAGCAGAGCAACCACTTAAAGCTGAGTCCCCACTTGAACCAGAGCTGATTACATCAGCGAGTGAGGGTAGCCATGCTGTGATGCTGACTGTGTCTCCCTCCAAGTGTCATCCTTGCTGAAGGTCCTCCATTTGCTCCCAGGAAAGGATCTGGCTTCAGTGAATTGTTGGTTTCCACCAGAAAAGTGGATACATTGGGTGCTGGTTTCACTGGGAGCAGCAGGTGCTTCACATTTCTTAAAACAGCCTTTAATCTCACGTAGTCAGCAATAGGGCAGGATTTACTTCTGCTCTGCTCAAGGTGATGGTCTGAGGAGCTGGTTTAGCTCTGGAGTACAGCCTTAGCCATGGGTTCAGGGCTTTCAGGCCAGCACTCTCATTTTTCGGGGTCTGCCTTGCAGCCCTGGTCCTTAAGCACTCTTTCTTGCAGAGTGAATACCAGCACTTTATAACTCCATTAGAGTGGATATTGCCATGCATTATTATAATTTACTTTCTTTCCTAGTTCGTGGCCTATTTTTCTGTCAGATACTTATCATGACTTCAGAGAAGGTTTCAATCATGGAAACACATAGTACTTTTGATTCACTTTCTGTAATTAAATCTCAACTTACATATATATATATGTTTCCTTCTTTGGGGGATCAGTTCTGAGGAAACTGATGGAAGTCCTGCTGATCAGAGGGAAAGGCAGGCAATTATGGAGTATCCCTTCTTTCCATCCCTTTTATCACTACAGTATCTGTAATTAAATCTGTTGTACTGTAAATACAGCTTTACACATCTCAAATGAAAAGGAGCTGTTGCAAATAAAGCACACATAGTGCACAGGCAGTGTCATCAGGAGGGGAACAGAGAGCTGCAGCATGTTTCCCCATGGATGCATTCTTATAAGTCCCATTCATACTCATAATTTAATGATGGGGTGGGCAAGAACAGGCTATTCCAAGCGTTTAGAAATGACACGACTCAATTGTGGTGAAGTAGATGTGCTTTAAAATGTTGCATCCGTTATCCAGTGCTCTGTTTCCCAGGTAAATGATCTCTCTGGCAGTTTTTCTTATTTGCCTAATAGATTTAAAAAATAAAGGAGCCTTTTCTCTGCAAGTTCTCCCTTGTTGCAAGTGTCCTTTTAAAAATGTCCCCTTCTTCTAAATCAGAAGAGTGTTTCCCAATGAATGTGTTGTGACCTTCAGCTGTCCCAAATGGTGAGTGAGGGACTGGGAGGTGTTGAAAAACAGCCTCTCAGTCTAAAGCAAAGAAAACCTCACATTCCCATACCCTCTATGTACTCCTATCTTCAAAGGCCTCAGCAAATTGTAGACTGTTATCCTTAGTGATATAATTGTACTCTCACAGTTAATTAAACTATGAGGGAATAGCATGATGTTTGCTGTTCAACCAGAAGATCCTACCCGGGAAAGACTAGACTCATACAAACTCATTACAATAAACATTGCTTATGCTCACAACCAGCAACATTTGTTTATCTACTGCTTTTCTAAAATGGCATCAATCACCCAAAATGTTTTCAATATAGCTAAAATTTGTGTTAAAGTTTCTATTCAAGCATGTCAAAGCTAGGCAGTCCTGCAGCTAAATTTACCCATGTAATCTCAGTTCTTGCTGTCTATAACATAGTCTTTAGGCACACAGCTACACATTATATTTTCCACCGGATTAAGTTTCTGGGCAGCCTTCAGCAGGGCATCACTAATTGCATCTTAGGTCTAGACCTGCAAAAGGACTTCATCTCACAGAGAGCAAAACCATAATATCTTCAAAATCCCCTCTCTGATTGCAGCTCACTTGGGAGATGATACAGGTTCCCAGGACTTAATTATTCCTCATCTCTCAGTAAATATCCTTAAGGACTCGAGGCACCCTCCCAGGGATACGTGTCCTGGTAATGCTGAGTGGCTTTGCATCTTGTTCATTCCCAGACCCCACTGGGATGAGCAAACTCATCGCTCCTCTTTCTGCTTTCCCTGAAGATAGCTAAAGCATGTTCATGGGGTCAATCTCTTCATGAAAGAGAAGCAGAGGAGAAGAATGCTATTTCCCCATGGTATGCACAATCTCATAGCTCTGGGGTCTCACCCAAAGTACACACTATTCACGTATGGCTCCCCTCTCTCCCCTCTCAAACAAACGTTCAAAGCAGAGGACACAAGGGAACTAGTTGCGGCCTGGTTTGCCTACTCTGTTTTACTGTAACTCTTCCACTTTACATAACCTAATTGGGCATTAATAAGTGCAGACACAAACCAACACCAAGTTTCATCCTGTCTTTCAATGACACCTCCAAGTATCTGTGGCAGCACCAGGAACCGCGACCTGCAAACTGTTCCCTGGGTCAAGATCTTGCGCTTCCAACCAGCTGAATTTTGTCACCACTTGAATGGGGTGAAAGGATGTTATTTCACTTTGCAAAGACGGGCAGTGAGTCACAGAGATTAAATTATCCAAAGTGTCAATCAAATTCAGGTGCTCAGTTTGCTCCTCTGAGTGTTGCCCTCTCAAACCAGCCCAAGCTAGAATTACCCATGAGTTACTAGAGGAAAAGAAGGAAACATTTCTAAAGGTGATTTACCCCACTTACCTGCTCTTTGCCTGTACCACACACATGGCGTCAGAGTGGACTTTCAAATATTGCTGGCAGTGGTTTTGCACAGAGGTGAAATTGTGATCTTTGCCTTCCCTTCACCTGACACTCTGTACAACATTGGCTAAAATACGTCCTGAGTTCAACCCCACAGATGAAACTATTTTGTGAGGTCAAGAGTGAAGCTGATGACTATATTGCTGAAGAAATTGTTTCTGCAGTATTCTACTCTCACAGCATCACATTTAAAGCTGGGTAAATACAAATCAATTTTCATTTTAGTGTCTGTTTCTGAAGGAAACGTATTTGTATACTCAGTCAAATGAAACCTCTCATTGTGGTTTTAAGTAAGCATATACACTTTTAACACAAGGGTTTTTTGGGTTGGTTTTTTTTTGTTCGTTTGTTTTCCTAAATAAATAGCTATTTTATATTGAGAAATGGATACACTTTCACTGTTTTCTCAGGCTGCAACTATTTCTCAAAAGAAAATGCGTACAGAAATGTCTTTAACCATGCTTCTAATTGTGGTGAACCTTCAGATAGGTGACAGTGCCTGTCACCCTTGGGTCTGGGCATGACGATTTTGGATACCTTTGGTCATTGGCTTTCTGCTCTGGACAGTTCATATGCCACCTTCTTCCTGAAAAAATTCACTGACAGAAAACAGAGCACTCAGAAAAATCTCAGCAGCCATTTCTGCATACAATTCTGTACCAGGCTGATAATATTGTCATGAGATATACAAATTTATGTACATAGAGAAAACAGCTCCAGGGGTGTATGCAAAACAGCAGGATATTAGCTAATTGTACTTCGGGCTGTTCTGCATTGTTCTCTATAACCATCAACTTGGTTGTCAGCAGTGTTGGGTATTGATAAGGATCATGGCTGAAAGCATTGTGGCGAAACTAGTTCAGCCAGGAGATGGCACATTCAGAGCCGGGGGGGGGCGGGGAACTGCGATCTACACATCAATGATGAGCTAACGAGACACAGATCAGGCCGGCTGACCCATCGGAGATGGAGGATGTGCTGGAGGGCACACAGCCCCATCTCCTGATATGCCCAGCTCAGCAAACAAAGGGGAAAAGCTGAGACCCTTTAACATGGCCCAGGACTTGTCCAGACTTGTCCCTCTTTCGCAATCACCGCTTTCCCCCCAAGAGTTTCCTCTACTCTGGGAGCTATAAAAAGCTAATCTAAAACAGCACCGGTTAGGGCCTACCAGTCTCACCAAAGGGAATACTAGCTCGGCCTCAACAAGGGAACCCAGCACCCTGAGGACCCTCCCTCTGAACCAGACATCAGAGGATGCTGCGCTCCTGACCCCAGCATCTTCACGGTGGAACACCGAGGCCATACATCATCATACAAGTCCTGTCATCCACACTGTGGGGCCGTAAGAGACTAGATCCCTCATTCTTTTCTTTCTTCCTTTACCTCTGCTCTTTCCTTGTCTCCTTTTTTCTATACCCCCATTTCTTTGTCTCTACTTCCGTATATATATTACTCTCTTTCTCTCTCCCTTATACCAGAGTTTTCCTTCCCTCTCTACCACTCTTTCTCTCTTTCCCTTCTGAACATATAAGAATAACACCATCTTTAAGCTCTGCTGTTGATTTCTGGTTACATTTCATATTATAGCTACTGATGGTTGCCAATATATCGCTCGTAGTAGGATTTTTGCTGTTAATCACAGTATCACAGTATCACAGTATGTTTGGGATTGGAAGGGACCTCAAAAGATCATCCAGTCCAATCCCCCTGCTGGAGCAGGAACGCCTAGGTGAGGTCACAAAGGAACATGTCCAGGTAGGTTTTGAATGTCTGCAGGGAAGGAGACTCCACAACCTCCCTGGGCAGCCTGTTCCAGTGCTCTGTGACCCTCACTGAGAAGAAGTTTCTTCTCAAATTTAAGTGGAACCGCTTGTGTTTCAGCTTGATCCCACTACCCCTTGTCCTATCATTGTTTGTCACCGAGAAGAGCCTGGCTCCATCCTCGTAGCACTCACCCCTAATATATTTATAAACATTAATAAGGTCACCCCTCAGTCTCCTCTTCTCCAAACTAAAGAGACCCAGCTCCCTCAGCCTTTCTTCATAAGGGAGGTGCTCCACTCCCTTAATCATCTTTGTTGCCCTACGCTGGATCCTCTCCAGCAGTTCCCTGTCCTTCTTGAACTGAGGGGCCCAGAACTGGACACAATATTCCAGAAGTGGTCTCACCAGGGCGGAGTAGAGGGGAAGGAGGACCTCTCTTGATCTACTAACCACCCCCCTTCTAATACACCCCAGGATGCCATTGGCCTTCCTGGCCACAAGGGCACAGTGCTGGCTCATGGTCATCCTGTTGTCCACCAGGACCCCCAGGTCCCTTTCCCCTACACTGCTCTCTAATATGTAATTTCCCAACCTATACTGGGACCTGGGGATAATGTGTTGATAAGTTCTGTTATACTTTTGCCAAGTCACCATTCGCTGTAACCAATATTCCAACAAGTACTTTTAGTAAAACTCACAATTGAATTGGACCCCGGAGGTGATTGTCTGTCATTCACATAACCACACAGAATTAACCCAGAGTTAACTCACACCTGGTCTCATCTGTTGAGTCAGGGCACGTGTCGCGTCTAGAATTAACTCATCCCTCATCCCATCTGTTGGGACAGGACAAGCAGGAATCAAAAAGGCAGGTAGAATATTTGGAAAGAAAATGAGAACAAAACCCCAGCATTATGCCAAATCGTATTGCTGCACACCATGCCTGTACCTTGGATATCATGTAGCTCTGCTATCCCCTTTCTTCCCCAAGAAGGATGCATCAGGAACATAAAAGCTTGTGGCTGTGACCAAGTAGGGAACAGCTCCACAAAGGAGATGTGAAATAGGTCAGATTTTTGCATGGATAGAGGATGGCAGAGCGACCACATATGGGAGGTTAAGCTTGGCAATCTTTTTGGCCGAAAGAAAGCCAATACAGAAAGATTAACAACCGTTGCTCATAATCCAAGAACTAGATTAAAGAATAGTGGGCTTAAACCACAGAGAAGGAAGTATTGTCTTCACACAATGTATAATTAAAGCGCAGACCTCATTGCCACAGGATATTCAAAAAGCTGAAGGTATAAATGGATCTGACCAGATAAATCCATGGTAGAAAGTTTATCTGAGAGTATTAAATCTGAGGGCTGAGAGTTAAGCTACATCTCTGGCTTGCTGATTGCTGAAATTTGAGTAGATATAGATTTATATTTTTTCTCAAAATGTTTTCTTAAGTATCTGCTGTAGTCACTGGCAGAGGAAGGGTCCTGGACTGAACAGGTCTGAAGATATCCAAAGGGGGACAGGTGGGGTAAGAGGCAGTGACAGAGATGGTGCACACAGCACAGCAAGGGTCACATTAATGGAGATGCCACATCTCCACTGGTGTCAAGGACATACCATAGCGGTGTTCAGCTACTGCTTGGTTGAAGCCAGTCTGAGAGCCCTGTGGCTTCACGACAAGGCAGACTGCTTTCACATGTTCATGTCCCCAGCTGGTTGTTCCCACCTCAGGGAGCTTTTATTCCTACGGCAAGGCTCACTCTCATTTTCTTTGTCACAACAAAGGCAGACGGCTTAATTTGCATCCAGGTGTAATAAACAATCTGCCTTTCAGGAGAACCAGGAGAAGAAGCACCTTAATTCTTCCTAGCAAGCTCTGAAAACCCTGGCACCAAGGATGAAAGCTGCAGGAACCAAAAAGCACTCTCAGAACTCCATCCAATTAAACAGAGACATCCATGCACGCTGCTCTCTGTAACAGGCAGCAAAAAATGATTAGCCTACCAGTTAATGGGAGCACACATGGCTCACTTCTCTGGCACAGCAACAAAGGAGGCAACAGCAATTGCCATGTTTGAGTGGTTTCCTTACAATCACAGCTGGGCAATTAAACTCCTGCCTTTGTTTGATGGCTAAGTTGGGAAACTGGGGAAAGAGGCAAAAGGATTATTTTGGGGAAGGGAGAGTTTTTACTACAGTGTATTTGATTTAAGCAAATGTTTCCTTTATTATTTTTAAATTGCGTCAGGCCACATATCTAAATGAAATACTTAACCAAATGTTCAAAAGTATTTTTCTAACTTTTTAAACAAATCCGTCCCCCACCATGTCCTTTGCCCAACCTATTTTGCAAATTCACCACATACTCATTAATAGTTTCAGTCAACCTGAAACTGTAGGTTTGGTTTAATATTTTTTTTTTCCAATTTTTTCATGTGATTTTTCTCTAAACTACTTCACTCTCATTATTTCAGTGTAGCTGGGTTGGGATTAGATGTCTATGCCCTTATTCTTTAGATTAAAAAAAAATATTGAAAGGTAGTATATTCTTTTTAACCTACTGAAAAATTTTGCCTTTACACTGTGGCTTTGATCCAAAGCTGAGCAAAACAATGGGAATCCTTCCCTTGACTTCAACAGGCTGGGGACTTGGCCCTTGTGCTGTTGCTGAAGAATAAGGAAAAGCTATTATTTTGGCAGTGTGAGATAATTGTTTCTTTTTTCTCTCGCTGTGCCCCAGCACACCACGCCAACAAAGCAAAGAGCACATCTTGCTCAGTGCAGCCTGAGATACATTTCAGGGAGGCCTTTGCCAAAGTTTTCTCCAATCAGAGAAACATACATGAGACAAATGTCATTACCATATTCAGCAATATCAAACTCCACATTCTTAATACATATTTTTTAAAAAATCCAGGGGCTCACAAATCAGTGTCAGTTTGAATATACAATGCAGCACAGAAACAGTGCGGCTGCTGCCAGCTGAGCAATAGAAGCAGAAATGCTTTTTGGGGGATGCTGTGGAGCAAGCGGTGCAAGGGACCACAGTAGGTCATCATGGCTCAGGACCAAGAGGATGATGCCTCAGAAGCCAAACACTAGCAATGTGTGGTAGTGCAATAAAAATTAGCATTGGAGCAGACAGTAGGTGCTGGTACATGAGCTGGCACTCACAAGCCAGAGATAGACTCCATTTTACAACTTCAACTTGTTTTACTTACTCGTGCAGCTCATCGTTGTAAAGAGGCTGAGCAAGGGCCACTTAGGTTCATATTTGTAGCAAAGTATTTCACTGGGAGGGGCGAGGGAAGGAATAACGTGTCACTGAAACAGTTACTTCCCAGGAAAAAATAAAAACAATCAGGAATTAAATCCTCACTTTAAGAAAAAAAAAAAATTTTTTTGCAACAAACCCCACATTACAATTGTGAAGGTTTTTTGTGAAGCAATGTAATGCTGTGTGATTTTGTGTTTCTGCTGCTTGCTGCTCATGTCAGGGTCTGGGGGCTCTGCTGTTGCAAAACATTGGTTGTAGATACCATACAAAAACCTGAGGTTGTAAATCTGGAGTAAAACGTCAGTGAACCACACCCCTCCATTAGTCTCCCACTAGACTGGGGCATAATATTGTTTGCCAGCAGAAAGCTTCTAAATCAGTGTAAACATTAACTTTTAAAAAAAGAATTTAAAGACAACCTGGAAATGAGATGGTGAAAAGTAAATATGAAAGGTCTGATCTGGCTCCAGTGATGATTTCACTTCTCCCCAGGAAATTACCAAGAATTGTGACTGCACATCACAGGAAAGATAAGGAAACTGGATATCCAGGACACGGTCTTTAATAAAGGAATGAAACAGAAATGAAACCATGTCTAGGCTTTTCAGTTCAGTTTTTAATGAGTTCTTTGACTCAAAAATTCTCCACAGACAGATTTCTCAGCACTGGTCAAAGTATATCAGGTTTGCTAGGAAACACTGAAGAAAGCAACCCTCTAAGAAATCAGTGCTTTGCTGTGTTAGAGGCCCTTTTAATTTTTTATATGAGAGTATAGAGAAAAATCTCCATGTATGTACACAAGAAGTATATATAAGCACATTTTCTTCAGTAATAAAAAGGTCCATGTGCTTATTGTGTTAAGACCTTGAAAATTCTGTGATTTTCCACCATCTTTAGTGATCCAGAGGATTTGTTGAGGTCCCAAGCGCTACCTTTCCAGAAGGTTTTCAGATCTCTTAAGATAAAGGGTATTTTACACTTTCAGAAGGCCCTGTTCCCCTTCCCACTTCCTCCTACAGATAGATCCTGCCCTGAGGTAGAATAACTGCAACAGCTTGGGGTTGTGTATTAGGAAAAAAATTCCAACCTGCAGAGTTTACACACACAGATTTCTTGCACCATCTTCTGAAACATCAGTGACTGATCGGCATCTGAGACATTATTTTAGATTACAAGCAGGTGATGACATCATGTTTGGTCATTCATTAAGTGGGTGATAAGAATAGCCAGTAATTCCAATAAAGTTTTCTCAACCTTTGTTTAAAACAAGCAAAACACAAAACAAAACATCTTTTCACCCAGTGTGGCCCATTTCCTCCTGCAGTGGGGTCTGGAGCCCCTTGCTAGGACAGTAAATGTGCAGGACATGAGGCAACTTGCAAAGAGTGAAGACAGAGATTGCAGCAAGAAACACAAGATAGACACACGCAAGTGTCCACAGGGCAGGTGAAGTGATATCTACCTTCTGCATTGGTCCTCAATGGCAGAGAAAAGACACCAGCACAAAGAAGGAAAATGGAGAAGAGCCTCTGTTAGGGTTTCTACAACAAGTATAAATACTTGATATTTCTGTAATACCATCTATTCAAGCTTCAATACTAGAAAAGTCTCAGACTAACATTGAAGCTCTTTCAAGGGGACAACAAGCTCATGGGCACAAGTGATCCATTTATATAATCTGCTTTCCTAGTGATTTTAACAAAGTCCCTCCCCAGACTGAGTGACTGCACAATAAAATGACAGATGAAATGTCATGTAGATACATGTGGAGCAAAATACATGACTGAAAAAAATTCACAATCATAATTTCACTCATAAAATTAATATCTCTGAGCTGACCTTACCCTCCATTACTATGGGGAGTAAGATCTTGGGTTTTTGGTAGATCATATAGAATAGTTAGGGTTGGAAGGGACCTTTAAAGGTCATCTACTCGAACGACCAGCTCTAGGAACCTGGACAATAAAGATTCATCTCCACAGCCATGTTACACTTATAAAATTCCTGCTCAAAAGTGGCCCAATTCAGTCTGTCCCACTGGCACCTTTTCAAAATATTCCCTCCTGAGCTCCTGCAGCAAAGCCAGGAGGACAGTGACTTGGCTGAGGAGCTGCCTTCTGAGAGCAGTGGCCAGAGCCCCACATCTGGCTCCAGGCCCAAAAAGGAGCTGGGACAAGAAGCGTGTTTCTGGGAGTGAAGAGTCCAGTCCTCCATCCCCGGAGCTCCTGGGGACACTTCCTCTGGAGCAGGCAGAGGGAGGGCTGGGGACACCCTGTCCAGGCTGGTCACCTGGATGGGCTGGGGCAGCGTGATGTCCTCCCCACAGAAGGCTGCCAGGGGCTGGCCAAAGAGCACCCTGCTGCAGCCAGAGCCCGCCTGCCCTGGCGCCCAGGCAGCAGCCAGGCTTTGCTTCAGAGCAAAGGGCCAGGGCAGCCCCCTCCTCCTCCTCCTGCTGCTCCCTCCTGCTGCAAAGGAAAACAGAGCAAGAGCCCATCAATGGAGAACACCAGGCCAGCAATCCTGGAGCCTGCCCTGCCCTGCCTGTAGCTAGTGCTGAACAGTGGGGCAGGACAGGCAGGGAGAGGCAGCTGGAGCCACAGCTCTGCCTCAGCAGCTTTGGCTCAGAGGCTCCTGCTAGCCTGTGTGCCACCAGGACAGCCTGAGACACGCTAACCCTGCCCTCCTCCAAGCTGTGGGCAGCAGCAGAGGCTCCACGTCCCTGCAGAACCACATCCAGTGGCCGCTGCCCAGCAGGTGTCCTTGCTCCTCCAGCTGACATCCTCCCTTGGGCTGCCCAATCTGCACAGCGACACTCAAGAGACAGGTGAGCACAGCTCCTCCCAACTCTGGCTTGGCAGCAAGGACCCATCCACTCAGTGCTTGGGACAGCTCAAGGACTTGGGTGGGTCCCGAGGGCTCAGCTCTCTCCTGCTGCAGTGTGATGGGCACCGACGTCCTCTTGACAAAGGGCAGTAGCAGCAGCATCCTCAGTTCCACAGACATGCAGGTTCAGGAGAAAAGAAGGCCCTCTCTGCCTTTCCAAAACTCACCTTGTGAGTGGAAAAGTCCCCCTCTGTTTCCACATGGGGCCGGCGCAGGCCCTTGTTTGGGAGCAGCTTGCAAGAACCAGGCTGTGCTCAGAGAGCAGCCCGGCAGCAGAAAGGGCCACTGGTGAGCTGCCACCCAGCACCAGCAGCTTGAGTGCAGCAGAGCTGGGGCCCTCTGCCCTCCCAGGCTCTCTGCCTCCCATGGCCGATTTCCTCCCTGTGCCACCAACAAGGATGTGCCAGCATTCCTGGTGACTCCCCAACTCCTCTCTGCTCCCCACTTGCCACACATTCTGGCACAGCCAAAGGCAGGTGAAAGGCAGCCATTCTCACCTCTGCCTGGTGCTCCATCAGCCTCTCCAGGCTCCTGGTGCTGAATGTCCCCCACTGGGCAAGAGAGAAGGAGGGGAAGAACGTGAGCAGTGTTGCTTCTGCTGCTCATCTGGAGGAGCAGTGTTTGGGGACAGAGCCCTGACCAGAGAGACACTCACGGCATGGCGACAGCTCAGCTCCTTCTCCAGGCATTTGATTGATGGGAGACAGGTCACTCAGGCTCTACTTGCTCCTTCTGGTGTCCTGTGCACCAGGTAGGGACAGGGAGAGAGCTGGGTGAGCTCCAAGCTGCCTCTTCTCTCTTGTCAGCAGTTCTTCCCAGGAGCTGCCCTCAGCTGTGGAGGCACCTCTCCCCATCTGGGGAGCTATGTTCCCCTATCTAGCTGTGCCTGGAGCATCACCCTGGCTTACCCCAGCAGTATGCCCACCCACAGCTCCTCCAGCACCCAGGAGCTGCAGAAAGAGAAGAGAAGCAACGTTGGGCCCTGCTACTCCCCAGCCCGTGGGCAGAGGCGGGCCCTGCACAGCCCTGCCCTGTGAAGAAGGACACAGGGCAAGACAAAGCCCTGTGGGGCAGGACAGAGTTGCTGCCCAGGTCCTGGCTCCTTCTGTCCTGCCACAGCAGCTGGTTGTACCATTCCCTTCTGGGGACCAAAAGGTGAGCAGGGGATGCAGGACATGCCAATGCCCCCATCCCTTCCTGCCAGCATGCTGCCCGCTCCCTGCCCAGGCTCTGCACGGAGGGCAGAGGCCATTCCCCAGCTGCTGTAGCCTTGGTGGAACCTGTCCTGCCCTGTCACGAGATGTAGGACCACAGCTCACCCGAAAGTGGCAACATAGGAGCCAGTGGGCCAGATGAGGATGACGGAAGTCCTGTCCTCATTGCTGCCTTCCTCCTCTTCTTCTTTCTTCCTCACTGCCTCCTTCCCTTCACAGCTGGTCCAGAGCCAGGTGGACCTGTGGGCACAGGGTGGTGCCACGTCTGCAGAGAGGAGATGCAGGCAGTGAGCTGGAGGTGGCCTCCTTTGGGTCCCCCTGCGCAGACCCCTGTCCCCCACCTGTCTTTGGCATGGATATTGGTGCATTCAGCACTAAGGCCCCGGGGCCTGGGGCTGGTACAAGGGTGTCCCTGCCTGGGTCCCAGGGCCAGGGATGGGGGAAAGGCAGGTGGGCTCTGAGGTCTTGATGCAATTTGGTGATGACCAGTTCCTCCTGGAGGCGGAGAAGGTGGCTCTCGCTCCTCTTGCGGCCCCTTGCCATGCACCAAGGATGTGTCCCAGATGGCGACAGTGAGGATGGGAAGAGGGTGCCAATGCCAGGGCAGCGATGCTTGGCCAGATCCTGCCTCCTCACAGCACAGATCCGCACTGCTGTCTCTGATGGCTCCAACTGACCAACAGTCCCAGCCCAATGGAAAGTGTAAGGGACCTGGAAGGGCATCTGGCTAGGGGTTTGCTCCAGTATGGCCATGTCTGCCTTGCACGGGGGAGCCCAGAGCAGGACACAGCAGAGGGGAAGGACCACGTCCCTCCACCTGCTGCCCATGCTTTGCCTGCAGCCCAGGAGCCACCTTTGTTGCCTCCAAATTGATCAACTGGGTGTCCACCATGACCCCAGGAGTCTGCACATCTGCTTTCCAGCTGCGCGTCCCCCTGCATATACTGGTGCAAGGGCTTGTTCCTCCCCAGATGCAGGGCTTTACTCTTGCCCTTTTTACACAGTGGGACATTCCTGTCAGCCCCTTTCACCAGCCTGTCCAGGTCCTTCTGGTTGGCAGCACGATCCTCTCCCTCTACTTGTGTGCCACCTGCCAGCTGTCTGAGGGGACACTCTGCCCCAGCATCCAGCCCACTGAATGGGAACAGAACCCGCAGAGTGCAGCGAAGGGCATTGCAGACATGTGCTTGGAGATGACAAATTGTCACAGAAGGTTCAGAAATTTAGAGGGACATTCCATATTATTTTTTGTATTATATATACAGTGCTTCCCCTTTTTATTTCTGCAAGCTACTTCCCTATATCATTCTCATTCTATGTGCCACTTTGTCTGGCATTCTGCCTCTACTTGGTACCAATGTCAGAGTCTTCCAGGAAAAATTAAACAAAAAACTTGCTGTGCAGCTAGCTACCTGTGCAATGCTACAGATGATTTGAAATTCCTTTCTGATGCAGAACTTCCCACCTACAATCAAATTCATGGTGAAGTTTTCCTCCTTCTCAACCACTCACTGGAGCCTCTTCTGCAGGGAAAACCTTTCCTCTGTCACGCTATGGACCTCGTTGGTCAAAACAATGTAAGCCCCAAGCCTCAGCCACCACCCAAGGCTACCATCCTTCTTTAACCATGAGCAAGATCACAGAATCATAGACTCACAGAATAATTTGGGTTGGAAGGAACCTTCAAAGGTCATCTAGTCCAATGTCCCTGCAGTGAGCAGGGACATCCTCGACTAGGTCAGGTTGCTCAGAACCCTGTCCAGCCTGGCCTTGAATGTCTCCAGAGATGGGGCATCTACCGCCTCTCTGGGCAACTTGTTGTGGTATATTATCACCTTCATTTTAAAAAGTTTCTTCCTCATGTCTAGCCTGAAACTCGTTTCCTTCAGTTTAAAACCATTACCCCTTGTCCTGTCACAATAGGCCCTGCTAAAAAGTCTGTCCCCATTTTTCTTACAGGCCCCTTTTAAGTACTGAAAGGCCACAATAAGGTCTCCCTGGAGCCTTCTCCAGGCTGAACAACACCAACTCTCTCAGCCTGTCCTCACAACAGAGCTGTTCCAGCCCTCTGATCATTCCTGTGGCCTCCTCTGGTCCCTCTACAACACATCCATGTCTTTCCTGTACTGAGGGCTCCAGAGCTGGACACAGGACTCCCAGGTGGGGTCTCGCCAGAGCAGAGGGGCAAAATCACCTCCCTCAACCTGATGGCCACACTCCTTCTGATGCAGCCCAAGATACAATTTGCCTTCTGGGCTGCAAGCACACATTGCTGGCTCATGTCCAATGTTTCATCCACCAGTACCCCCAAGTCCTTCTCCTCAGGGCTGCTCTCAATCCTTTCATCTCCCAGTCTGTATTGATACCGGGGGTTGCCCCAACGCAGGTGCAGGAACTTGCACTTGGCCTTGTTGAACCTCATGAGGTTTGCATGGGCCCACTTCTCAAGCTTGTCCAGCTCCATCTGGATGGCATCCTGTTCCTTAAGTGTGTCAACTGTATTACTCAGCATGGTGTCATCTGCAAATTTGCTGAAGGTACACTTGTTGATAACTGATGAAAATATAGTTCAGTCTTAGTTAGAGGTAGAAGAATAACTCATATGAATCATTAGGAAATAATAGAATCAAAAACATCATTATTGCTATTTTAGAAATATTTGGTCCCCTTATATCTCGAACACTACATGCATTTCTTTGCATCTGTTGGGAAAAGTCCACAGCAAATCCTCAGAGAAGGGCAGCAAGGCTGACCACAGTAACAAAATGGCTCTCCAGCACAGACCAACAGCATTACAGTAGGGATGTTAGTCTTGAAAGCAGGAGACTGAGAAGGAATACGGCAGGAGTTCATAAAATCATAAATGACATAGGAGATGGTAGACAGAGAGCGAGGGCCAAATGGGCATCAGTCTGACCCATACAACCTTTCTATGTGCTCTATCTTGAAGAGGCACATGAGGCATTATTGGCTCTTGCTAATCCTAAGAAGGAAGGAGCCAGAGGGAAGAAGGACAGCAAAAAAGGAAGACTTCTGGTGAAGTTACTGAAAATCAATATTGTGTCAACACCAAAATACTTCTATAACATATTTGGTCCACATCTCAATCTACTCAGTCCAAGGTACCTCCATGACAGGTATTGTATTTGTGACTTTACAGAAGGAAAAACTGATACACAGAGATTTCATAATCAGCCCAAGGTTACACAGGAAGTCTGAAAGAGAAACAGGTCTGTGCTCAGATCTTCAACTTCTATCTACAAAACCCAACATGAAATGCTTAGACAGGGAAAATGTTCCCTGAGTGGTACAAATTAGGGGACGGCACACACAGTGTGCCTTGTCGTAAGCCTACAAATGAATGTTAAACATGGATATTTAATGCAATTATTCTGCCCTCGTCATAGAATATATCTGAAAAGGCTAACTGGCGTATGTCAGCTTTCATCACTGAGGACCTCTACAACCAGCTCACAAATCCAGGGCTCCACTTAGGTGCTTAAAACTGACCTGGCAAAAAAAACCCTTAAAAATTCTACTCTTGGTCTGTCATAGGGCTCACTTAGGCTACATTAAACAGAGCACTTTCACAATTTGAGGAATGTGAGCCAGAAAAAAAAAGCAGGAAAGGACTGCAGATTGCAGGACAAATCCTGCATTGTCACACACAAGAGAGAATGCATTGAAATGGTTGGGATTGCAGTGTTTTTTCGGTAGGGGAGTAGAACAACCTTACATATCTACAAAATACACCATTTCTTGGAAAATATCGAGATATCCATGTAGCTTAGGGATGAGGAATAAACACATAAACAAATATTGAAATCAGTTTTTTACTGTTAAACCAGAAGTGCCTTATCTGTCTGTCCCTAGTATTCAATATCTTCTCGTGTAGCAGTTTCAAAGAGGGAAGTGGGCATTCAAGTTGAAAAAAAAATGCAGGTATCATCATTGCTCATTTAAATTAGGCTGAAAAATCAGCTGTAATGTCTGCAAAAAGGTTGCTATGGGATATCCTGGTCCTCAACTCCACCCAGCAAAAGCCCTGCAGAGATTGCTCTGAAGTGCTTCCTATGGAGATCGTGAGGTTTTGCAGAGGATAAACACAGTTTGGCAAATAGATTTGAAATGACTGATTTACTCAGATTTCCGTGTTTACTGGTTTGCCACTGCTATAATTTGTACTTGTTGTCACATCTCATCTGGCCACATTCTGCACATTTTGTAAGAGTGGGTCCGGGAGGATTCATCTTTTGTAACTTTAGCACCACCACATGGTTTGCTGTGTTTAAAACTCCTGTTAAGAAACAGTGATTTTTTTTTTCTTTACCATTTTTTTTCTTTTCAGTATTTTTCAGATACATTAAATAAATATTTGAAGTCATTTCCCACTTGGAGCAGGTGCAAGATGAAATATCTCATTCCTGAGCAATCAAAATCTGAATTCTCTCTTAGGGCTGTAGGGTTCCCATTATTCCCTTCAAAGCACCTAAAAGCAAATGCCATTTTGTGCTTAAATGTACTGGCCAAAAACATTTGTATCTGACAGCAAGAACACTCAGTTCCCTACTGCTTCGCATATTTCTCACAGAGCATTTAAAAAAATAAAATAAAATAAAATAAAATAAAATAAAATAAAATAAAATAAAATAAAATAAAATAAAATAAAATAAAATAAAATAAAATAAAATAAAATAAAAGAGCTAATATTATAACAACTCTCCTAAAGAAAAGAAGAAAGAAGGTACCCGCACTGACGGCAGCAGCAGCAAATGCCAAAAAGATATATAGTTCATGTCTCTAAACACACTGAAGAATTACCTTCCCTCCCATTTCCCTTGCCAAGTACGTTTGTATTCATTTTTTTCTAACGTGAACAAACATCATGGAATTTTCAGTGTTCTTGTTGATGAGGCTATTTAGCTGCTATGTTATTTTTCTAGATATATGCCTGTAGGACTAGAAATGTACGTGCCTAGTATGTTCCTCTCCTTTTTCATTACATGAACAGACTGATCAGTCTGCTCTAACTGGCAAGAAAACATCTCAGTTTAGCTGAATTCTGCTGCATCTCAAACACCAAACAAAATTTCCTAAAGAAATTTTTTAAAATTTTAAAAAGAGGTGAAAATCAGAGAACCTATGCCAGGAAAATATTTGTATAATGGTCACATAGGAAAATTTGTAGAGCAGATTTGCTTTAGGGGAAGAAACAAAGATAGATGTGACTTACATTCTGCTTCTTTTGAATAATTAAAAGTCATCTCAAGCTGCAGAGTAAATGCAAATGGCAAAGTCAATGTACCATTTATCCCCAAAGTTTATTCTTTGCTGAAGTTATCATTCCCAAGGACTTTTTGTCAGTCTCTAAAGGCAAGATGGGTGACTGTGATTCTGTGACCAACCCTACACTGTAAGAGGTATTTGCAGGTGCTAAGTGACATGGGATGCTCTAAATGTGGCCAAGTTGCCAACCTATACAGACACAAAATGAGGTGTCCTTATGAGTCAAGTGGAGTTATATCCTCAAAAGAAAAGGTGCTGACAAGAGTCTGCAGTCCAAAATCACCTGTGAAGTTTAATTTACCACCCTGTTGTATTTATTTCTGTTACATGATCCAAAAATAAAATGTCATTGTCTGCAATCATCTGAGAAAGACCAGAAAGACTGAGACCAAGGACTACACAAAGAAGAGTGAAATATCAAAGAAACAAACAACAGCACCACATTTGAGGTTAAAGGGTTAAGGGGGGCTTTTTTAATCAAAATGTAAGAAAAGCTACTATGCCAGTGTGTAGCAGGAATCTAAACCCCCAGCTGGATTGGTGTGTCTAGAACGAGAAAGTGCTACTGAGATCAAAGGGTTTCAGGCTGACAGAAAGGTCTGCCCAGAGGGATTTGAATTAAAGATCAAGACCTTGTATTTTAAGTTGACACCTCTCAGGAGAAAACTTTTTGCTGAGAACCGTAATGACTAACAGTTGTGTTTAGACCACGTTTTAGCATATCAGGTTAGCACAGGAGGTCACGTCTGCTGTTTTACAACCTGTACTTTTTTCTATTGGAGTATTTTTTCCCCTCTATTTGTGGTGGAGCAAAGATGAGCGGTAACTTATATTTTATTCCATGCTGTAATATTAAAGACTTTGCCAAAACCCTGTTGTCTTTACTCTTCCTGACAGCACAATTTGGACAAGTAAGGCAGCTTTGATTGATGCTCTACATGTCACAAAACATTCCTTCACGTTTCATTTTCTTTCCTGCTCCTCCAAGTTTAATTTAGCTCGGATCTATCTGGCTCTGCCGAGGCAGCCGGAGAGAGGCACTGTGGTCCAGCAGACACAGGACCAGCTCCCACAAGAAGCTTTGCCCCCAGCTGAGACAAAGGGTCTGCAGAAGAGCCAGCACCCACAACGCAGCAAATTGCCAGTAGCTTGGAGCCCCTGTTTCTAGTCTTTCTGATTTCAGTCTCTTTGAAACACTGCAGACGCAGCTGTCTTACCACTTCAGTGTTTCCATATTGAGTTCATGACACGATGCTGCATCAATTTATGAAAAAAACAACAACAAAGACATCATGCAAAGCATTTCCTGTGCTGGAGTACAGGGTATACCTGATATCTGTCTTCTAGCCCATACTGAATCAGTACTGGGCTGGAGTAAACATGTCTTTCCTTCTCACTTCTTTTACTTGGAAAAAAAATGCACATATCAAATGTGACATATTTTTCCGCTCAAAGCAGAGATGAGAGCATCTGGACAATTTAATCCAGTCTTTATTCCAAAGATTTTGCTAATATTGAATGAAAAGTGCAGGATTGAGTGCATGTTTCAAGGAGGAAGGTGTTATCACTAAGAAAATGAGCAAGCCTACAAGTCAAGCACTTCCTTGGCTTAGATATTCAGAAGTAACTTAAAATCTTCCACATTTAGTTTCTTGAATGCTTAGTTGGAGACAGGTTAAAGAGCTTTGCTCCTTAGAGACTGGGTGATAAGACACATGTTAAAAATACTGCTCCTCCAACATGTTTCTTCATCTGCATTCTGAAAAATCAGCTCCTGCCCTTCCAAAAGTTTGGGCTCTGTGTCTCATACAATAAATACAAATTCCCAGTTACGCCACTGTTGCATCTCTGTATATAGATCTGAACTGTGGTGTTGATGTTTATGCCTACAGACACTGGCCACTTCAGTGCTCTGCAGAAGGGAGCCCTGCGGTTCCCTACCCGCCCCAGAACGCACATGGAGGGGCTGCTAATCCCAGTCTGCATCTACCTAATCCATCCTGGAGGACAAACAAGATGGTATAGACACACGTATTCTAACTTCCCTGCAATTTTCCACCCAGAAGCTGTAATTCACCCTATAAACCCACTGTAATAGGGGAGATCTCTAGTTACAGGCAACAGGTTAAGGCACAAAAATACCACCCCTACTACACACATAGCAAATGAGTCCATGAGGAAACCGGCTGTGAAAATTTCGAGGCTGTCATCAGAGACAACAGCAGCAAACTGATGGACCAACTATGAAAAGTGAGGAAAGAATAATTTCTCAGCACTTCAAAATATGCTTTGGTTCACTTGAAGGAGAGAATTCTGGATGAAAATAAAATAAATAAACTAAACTAAACTAAACTAAACTAAAACAAAACAAAACAAAACAAAATAAAATAAAATAAAATAAAATAAAATAAAATAAAATAAAATAAAATAAAATAAAATAAAATAAAATAAAATAAACCCCACACCTCTAACAGGTTTACCTCTTTCCACTAAATAGTATAGATCACTAAATAAGACTCTATAACCCATTACTGAAACTATTATTTCTCTGCAAAGCTGCATCATGACATGGGCCTAAAAGCCATCTGCTTGATTTTCCTTTCAGATCATTTATCAAAAGACATTTTTAATGGTTTCGCCTAACCAGTAAAGACTTTTGAGTTTCAGCCAACTGGCAAACCCAGACGAGTAATAATGTGTCAGTGCCATGCATAATCCTTCCTCATGCAAAATAAAACACTTTTAAAGTTAATAGCAGCTGAAAACAGAGCAAGGAAATGAAAGTTTGGGAATTAAACCCTTAGGGCATCCTAGCAGTAGCACAGCTGATCTAGACATACCTCTCTACTGTATAGGAGGCACTGGCTGGATAACGATCATCTTATTGCTGTCAACATATGTACACCAAGGTCCGTCCTCAGCAGGCTATGCAAATAAGGCAAAACCAATTCTTTCTGTTTAAGACTTCCACGGAAGTATACAAGCATGCTTTATATGCCTTCTGTTCAAATCAGAAAGGAAATAATTAAATTCAAGTAGCACACAGAGTATCTGGCAAATATTTTCTTGTTATGTACCACTACAGAAAAGCAAATGGAAGAAAAGCTTTGTGGAACTGCAATACTATATTTTGCAGCCCACAGAGACCAAGATAGCTGGACATTGGAGTTGTGTGCAGTTTAACCATCTAACAAGCACCAGCATTGTCTTTCAATTAAATAAAATGAGCTTTGAGCCCTCAGATGATTAATCTGGGCACAATACTGTGAATCAACAGAAGGATTAACATGTAGCTCTTCTGCACAGTTTTCCATACAAGCCTTTCAAAACACATACATAAACATTTAATTAAGCCTCACGGTGCCCACACAAAGTAAATAGATATAATTAAGCCAACGCAAAGCTTCATACTTGAACCCAGGCGCAAAAGGCACGGTTAAACGTCTTCCCCTGCGGATTGAATGGGCAGCTCTGAAGATGCAGCCACTCCTCCCAGTTCTCCCTCCTCCCCTGACGAGCATCCTCCCCTGGCCAGAATGTCCACCAGGTCTTGTGAGCATGAGCCGTGACACCTCTCACACTGCCCCAAGGCCATGCTCACCCCATCCATGTTCAGCATATAACAGCAACTGCATGGTCAATAGACAGCAGAAAGAGTGAATAATTTTTATATTGTCATCAAAAGTCCCACTGGCTGCGTTTCTCGGATCACAAGTGAAATGCCTGTGACCAGGCTCACACTGCACATTTATCAACTAAATTGAAAGAAAGGTGTATCAGGCAGATAAAAAGTTGCTTCACTGTAACTAATCACATTTTACATTTACGCCTTGAATCCCAAGCAGATCTGAAGAATTTAGCAAACCTCGCAAATTGTGCAGTGGGCCAAAGTACCAGCTTTGGTAACTTGGCAAAGCAGGAGTAAAACCAGCAGACCCAGAACAGTTTATGCCAACTTTACATACATTTATATATGTATAAGTGCATGCATACATGAGAACTTCATTCAGCTGCTGTTTAGCAAGCAACTGCAACATGCAGCCACAGTTTAAGACAAAAAGGATAGAACACACACAAAACACCCATCCCCTCTCAGGGATTTAGAGACACAACTCAAGAAGGGATCTGCCCACCATGCCTGGCTCTCTTCTGCTGCTCAGAGAAGACTCGTAAAACCTAAGTATCTTCTGTCACCAGTGCTCTTGAAGGACCAGTTGCAGGCAACTGTTCAGTTCCCACCTTGGAAAAAGCTTTTTAACTGAAATATTTTCCTAAAAACTACATTTTCACCCGTGCCTGGGAATGACTAGCAAAAATACCCTGTCATTTTTTGTTTGTTTGTTTGTTTGTTTTAGCATATGAGTATCAGGTTTCTCTCTGAGTGGAAGCTGGCTAAGGTCTCAAACCTCTGAGACAGTTCAGCTATCCAAGGACTATGGTACCATGATTTTTTTTCAGTCTGACTGATTACCACTTAACATAAATGCTAGAAACTGTGAAGACTGTGTCATGTTTAGTCAAAAGAACAGATAGTTGGTCGTTTGAAGCTGTAATTTCAGCCTTCAAGGATGTCCTTTTGTATCCTTGCAGGATTGCAGGAATCCAAGTGTCCAAGGAGGATACTCCACTCCCTCTGACCTGACAGTTAATTAATCTTTGAAGACAGCTACCCTCTCACACACTGAGGAAGAGCCAAGAGTTGATGAGAGGAAAGCTTTGAAACCAGGGGCCTCCTGGTGGGCAAGGAAATGCAAATTATTCCTAGGTGATAGGTACAGGAACAAAGCACAGTTTTTATATGGTGCTTGAGTCAAGGTAATGCAGTTTATTATTGGACAAAATATAAACCATTTATCTCATTCATCATTTACCTTTAGAGAGGGGAAGATTTGTATCTGTTCCAAATTAAAAAAAATTAAATAAATAAATAAAATAAATAAATAAAATAAAACCACCATAGTTTGATAAGAATATGTACAGCCCCATCACAGCGAGCCTTGCAGTCATTTTGTACATCAAATAAAATATCAGCCTTTTATTAAGTCTATTACATTTCTTAATTTGTTTTAGACTGTGTTCACTTCCTTGTTATTGTTTTAAATTCACAAGGGATAATTTTAAACTAATCTTCTCATCTTTTGCGGCAAAACCTCATCAATAAGCACTGAAAGGATGATTAAAATATCACTCCATGTAGAACAAACTAAGTCAAAATTACTGTGGGGAGTAAATTACCGTAACAGAGATGTAATGTCAATGCCTTAATTTTATGAAAGATTTATTATTGAAAAAAAAAAAAAAGTAATCCTAGCACTGTAAGCATGTCTTTGTCAAAATAGCTTTTTTAAACAGATAAATGACATGCTTTGGTCTAATACTTCTTCATCTACAGTGAATGAACAAATCAGTGGAGAAAAATGGTAATGGCCTTATCAGCATACAAGGGATATACATCCATGTTTCTGTGACACCAGTATTGGTCTCCCCTGGTCAGTCGCTTGCTCTCCGAGCACCCACAGGGCCTGGAGGACCTTCTGGTTGCTGCTTATCTTTGACTTTCACATTAAGACACGAAGCTGCAGCACTGCCCACAAAGATCTGGTGGCTGAGATCCTGGTGGGTTCCCCCGGTCACCCGGGCAGCAGTGGGGTGCAGGTACCTGCAAGGCCACCTGTGCACGTGGTGGGGCTGAAGCTTGCTTTCTCAGTGGGTTGAACCAGAGGAGCACTACCAGGACCAGATGAGCATTTCATCCCAATCGCAGCAGCCTGGCGTGGCTCTGCAGCCGGAGCTGCCGTCCCCATCAGCTGCAGAAGTGGGCAATGGGTCCAGAGCTTTGTGCGGGACCTGGGTCCACCTCTATTCAGAAGACACATTTCAAATGGAGAGGTGGACGGATCTTAACATGCCTGATTGAATTAAAGTCCCAGGTTACAAACACACATAACTATCCCTCTCTGTACATCTGAACTACATCTTAGTAAGCAACATAAAACTTTATTCTGGATTGACAAGCACTTTATAATCACAACACAGATTTTAAGTTGAATTTCCCTAGCTCTTTTACTGTTTGTTGTGGGTTTGGTTTTGGGGGGTTTTGTTTGCTTTTTTTGTTTGTTTCTTTGCGGGTTTTTTGTAGTGGTTTTGGTTTGGGGGGTTTTGGTTGGTTGGTTGGTTTGTTTCGTTGTTTGTTTGTTTGTCTGTTGCGGGGGTGTTTTAAGCACTGGGATGGCAGCAGCTGAATTAAATGCAAAGCAAATAACAAACTGCAAGAGGCAGCTGTCTTTTTTCTTGGGTTCATTTCTACCCATAGTTGGACTGCAGACAGCGCCATTAGTAACTACACAAGATTAAAATGCAAAAATTAGGCTAAAATCAGCACTGGCATTTAGAATTGCCTCCCTTAGGAAGGCACGAAGCTTTTAACATGGCAGTAAAAGGTGTTTGTACTTGTGTACTCAAATCCAGCCTATAGTGATGTGGCAGTACTGGTTTCTTTCATCCTTCTATCTTGCATTGAGTGTTTTGCCATCTCTAGGGTTGATATTTCTGTCCTGGAGCATCCCTGTAGACAGCCAAGTCCTCCCCCAGGCGTTCAATCCCACTCCATCTAATGGGAGCTGCAGCATCTCAGGCACATCACGCTCAGCCTGCCCCACTTCCCCAACTCAAGACAGAACCGCTTCATGTTCAGCTGCTGCAAGATGGGCTTGGCTTGTAAGTCAAACTTCTCACCTATCAGCTTTAGAGATTTTTTAATTATTTAATCTAGATAAAAATATATCTGAATGCTGCAGCTATTACATCACTTCGTTTTTAGCTAAATGCTTTAAAGATGCCTCACATTTTCACATTTCTTCCTGGCACTAACTGGTGCTGAGAAGGACCACATTCAGGTCCTTGACTGATACAAAAGAGCACACCATGCTGTTTGGCATTACAGCCTCTTTGAATTAAGTTGTTTTACCTATTCAGATCTGATACATCTGTATTCATAACAAGAGAAAGCCAAATCACCAATACATTTACAAATCCTGCCTGACGCTGTGTTCATAAACTGACCAAGTGTGAATTTAGCTCATTAAAACAATTGTCGGCAGACCTTTCTTTTGCTGTTATACAATCAAACAGATTCCTGTGATGGGCAGCTAACAGACATCTAGGGCTGGTCTAACTCAAACGCTGTCAAATATCTATTGTGGCAAATTATTCTACAAGATAAAAGCAAAAGATGTGGCTGCCAATTTTTTTTTTTTTTTTTAACTAAATTTCCTGCCCTTTCAGTTATGCTTTCAGTACAGGAATGACAGTTATCTGGTAGTTTCTTGGTGGTGAACTGTCCTGGTGTAGTCCTGCAGAAGTAGAACAGGTCCTCAGGCAGGTCCTGCCTCCCACCAAACCGCTGGACAAAAAGAACAAACCTTTTCCCAGGAGATGACCAGCCTGGCTAAAGCACAGAGAGATAAGCAGACCAGTTCTGTATCACAGAGCAAATCCCCAGGAGAACCAGAAAGGGAGCCACAGCATCCAGCACTCGTGCCTTGGTGGTGGGCTTACTCCTATTGTCCCCACCTTGCTCCAAATGGATGGTCCTCACCCTGCCCCAAGAATGTTCTTGTTTCTCATATATTGAATTTCTCCCATTCTTCTCTGTGAAAACAGACACATAATTCACTTATTTATTCAACAATATCTGCCGCTTCTGTTACAAAATTACCCTTTCCATTTTGCAGAATCCCTGTTGTCTCATTCACTTCTTTATCCACTTGAAGTCTCTCATTTATTTTTATGTCGTGTCCAATTTTCATTGTACCTTCTATCTTTGCTGTTCTCATGCCTCCTTTAACATTTTCCAGTTTATTCTGTAATCTCTTCAGATCCCCTTTGAGTTTGATCTTTCATAATTCACGTGTCCTTTGCTGCCCCTCTTCTTACTTGAAAGTCCCTGTTAGCTACCTCTGCCTTATTTTACTTTTACAGCGAAGTCCTGCTCTCATCCCAATACAATGGTAAAACTCCCATTGGTTTCCATGCAAACAGGGCTCTTGGAGTATTATGGCTTTGCACAATTTACATAAACCCTGGGTGGGGGAAGATAATGTAATTAAGCAATACAGCATGACCATGTCACACTGCTGATCAATGAGTGCGCAGTGTGTGTAATAAATGTGAGCCTCCAGCACACCTGAGGTGCACATCTATCGGACCTATTGTACAGTCTGAGAACTCTGATCATTGTGAAATGGGTATTTAAACATTAAATGCCCTTTATTTGTGTGATAGCAGTCATTAATCAGAGAAGAGATCTACTCTTATGTCCATGACTCCATCAGCCTGCAGTGACTTTCCATCACTGTTCCTCTTTAAGTTGCAGAAATAAAGGCAGGATCCAGTACTTAGTTTAAATGGACAACTTGTCTATTTACCTCTATGCTTTTGTCACCCTTTGAGGGGCTAAAATGTCGACACAGGGATCAGGTAACATGTGCACCAATGGGGCACATCCCTGTGCCACCATCCTCTTTGGTGCTGAGTATCACAAGCAAGGGAAGACACACAGATGAGCATCTGCAGCCAGCTCACAACAGTGCTACAAGTTTTGGAAAACACCATGCAGTGAACAGCCCCGACAACACCTGCCTGCAGGCCACCTTCCACCTGCCTGGAAATGTGATGGGACACTGCTCTTATGGCAATGAAGTCAATCCCACTGCTCATGGGTGACTGTATGGTCTGGCATCTTGAATGCTTCTATCAGAAGACAGCAGCTTTCCCACTGGTTGCAATACTGAGCTAACAAGGCCCATTTGTGCTCATATTTTGCTTCTCCTGACTGCCTTTGTTACAGCTTCTCCACTTCTGATGGCCACAAGAAACAGACAACACACAGGCTGCTTGCCCACCTCAGCTGAGAAGTGGCCTGATTTATCCAGTTAGCATCCCCCTGAAAGATACAGGAGCTCCTGCCTAGTACTACCACCCAAAGAAAGCATGGTCACGTCCTTCTTATAGGTGCTCTGGTCACTGTGGGCTGCATTCAGGAGGGTGCACTGAGTGTGACCATGCCGCAACTGAGACACGTCCCGCACTGTTATTTGCACAGGAGAGAATTAAGAACTACTTTCAGAGTCTACCACAGCAGGTCTTAAACCCATTACAGAACCCTGCTGAAACTGTATCAAGAGTGTTTTGCAGAAAGGATTAGGTGATGTACTTCATGCCGTTTGCAAACCCCAGTGCTGCATGGTCCTGCCGACACATCACTCCTTCCCCATGCAGTTCTGGGCTCACACGTAGCCTCTGGCACTTCCCTGAGCAGATGCCTTCAAATTCACAATTTAATATCATTTTCCTGTAGCCTTACCCTCCCAGATGCCTTTTGATGGCCAGGCCTTGTACCACCTGCACGCTTTCCTGCAGTGATCTGTGGAGGGGGTGAGGAGGAGGAAATCCAATAATGGGTAACAGTGAGACTGCAGGAGCAGCACCTGCCATTGCAGCACCTGCCATTGCAGCCCGCTGCTCCTGGCTGCGCTCCCTAATACTTTACAACAAACCCTCTCCCATCAGACAGGCTGTACTCAGGGTAAGAGAGGGTGAAACCTATGCCCCTCATCGGGGGCTGCATTGCACTCACCGATGTCCCAGATAATCCTGCTTTAAGTTATCAGACCTCCTCTTGTGGATCGCCTTTTGAGTACTGAACAAGATAAGTAAGAAACAAGTGACAATGGTAATGTCAGAAAGGAGTTGAGAAGCAGATCTCACTCAACAGAAACTAAAGTTTTCTCTTGTCCAGTGCTTTTTCGCCCTGCAACAGAGTGATGCAAAAGACCCAGTCCTCAAATTCACCACTTGACTAAATAGTTGCTTTCTCTCTGTTTGCACTGAGAAGGGCAGCTCAGTGCTGTGTTTGTTTTCCAATTTAGGGCCCACGCCAACATGTTCCAAAAGTGTTGGCATTTTCATTTTGTTCAACTTAATGAAGGGTGACTCAAACCTTAAGCTGTTTGGTTTTGGAAAGCAAATTAAATACATGGTGCAGTAAAGGGTGAGGTATGCTGCAACTCTATACCAGATATATATTTAAAAGCAAATTTCTATGTTTCCTTTCCAGAACAACCTGACCTCTGATCAGTTGTGTTGTATCTGCCTATTTCCTTGCTGGAGAGACCTACCACAAACTCCAGACATTCAATAGCACCACATACCTTCTATTTCTTCTATTAAAAAAAAAAAAAATCCAGTCACTATTATTTTCTTCAAACTCCCTCAAAGCCAAACTCTCTATATACTTCCTCTAACTGTCGCATAAGCATAGTCAGAACAGCCCCAGAGCACAATGAGAAGTCTAAGGCCCTTTCACATCCAGAAATGTTCCTCCTCGGTGCTGCAAAATACAGCACAAAACCTCATTTGGGCCCAAGACGTTTTGCATACAGGTTTTCTGCAAGTTAGGCACTGATGCATCCCCACTCCATCAGTCCCTTTGCTGTCACGCCGTAGGTTATATGTGCACAGGTAAATTGCAGGTGGCAGTGATTTTTCTTTTTTGTATTAATTTGCTCTGCAAATCTGTAGCATATTTAACCATGCTGGATCCCAGCAAAGATGTTTTTTTTTTTCCCCCCGTGTGCAAACTGCATGTTTTGGGGAAGCAATGAAACAGCAGAGAGAGGCACCAGATATTTTGTAGCCAAATCTCTTTCTTCATCAGAAAGACAAATACTCTCAAGAATAGTATGTGCCGCAATAAGAAGCAGGAATCTAGGCATTTGCCTGTTAGACCTGAATTTAGCAAGATAGAAGAAAATGAAATCATGTATTTCATACAAAATACAGCCTGAAATGGCATGTTTCTAGGACTCAGCAGAACTTTATAATTTCTAAATCATGTAACCAGCTGGTAGCTCTGTAGTTGTGCAATGCAAGAGGGGCAAAATTTACTACAAAGCATATGGGCAGCGTGATATTGAAACCTTTGGAGGCTGTGCTTCCAGCACAAAGGGAGCTGCACACCCCAGGCACAACCACGAGTGCTGGTGTAAATCAGAGATAACTGCAATGAAACCACTGCAACAGAATTAATGTAAATCGTCAGAGGCCCATAATTTAAATGGCAGCACAGGAGCAAATAAAGGCTGAGGCGAGTGACTTCAGCTAGAATTAGATCTGGGGCAATTAAAGGAGAAGCCCCACTGAAGAAGACAATCTCCAAGTGCCTCTTTGTTCAGCCTTTACACGTCTAATCTGAAATACTCAAACCATTTTCAAAGTACTCAATTTTGGCTTTATTTTATTTTTATTTTTATTTTTTTTAACATAAGTGAATCACTCTTTTGGCTGTGACACTCAGCTCTCTAGTTAGTATGAAAATTTCAGAAGTTTTTGTAGTAAATAGCTTCCAGCAGAAAATGATTAGCGTGAAGATTGATTGTGTGATTTGCCATCGTATATGGTAAGTGTTTTCCGCAACTCAATAAGAAGAGCATGATCCTACTCTGTGGGAGGGCTGGTTTAACTGCTCAGAACATCCCAGGGAAAAAAAAAAAGAGATGCTGTGAACAAACTATAAAAGAAGTACTAAATAGCATTTTCTCTTTCCACTGCAGAAGGTCAGAGCGACCTAGCACTCTTGCAGTAACATTTTTAACTTAGACAACGATAATTACAGGTACATTTTCACCTTTAATATCGAGAAAAAATATCACACTTGTTATTAGTTACATCTTCAATACCAAACAGTCCTTTGTAGCCATCAGTGCCCTTCAGCCCCCCATAGGACCAGCTGATGGGGCTCAGTGTCTACACCTGACCTGCGGCAGCAGTGAGGACAGCTCTGTTCCTGAGCTCCCAGCCCTGTACAGCTGTGTTGTGCTTCCAGGTTCACCAGAGATACAAGGCATTTATTTCATAAAAAGTCTAGTTGGAGGCCAGTATCTAGTGGAGTCCCTCAAGGGTCAGTACTGGAACCAGTACTATTCAATATATTCATCCATGACTTGGATGAGGGACTAGAGTGCACTGTCAGCAAGTTTGCTGATGACACCAAACTGGGAGGAGTGGCTGACACACCAGAAGGCTGTGCTGCCATCCAGAGACCTGGACAGGCTGGAGAGTTGGGCGGGGAGAAATTTAATGAAATATAACAAGGGAAACTGTAGAGTCTTGCATCTCAGGTTCCAGTATAAGTTGGGGAATGACCTGTTGGAGAACAGCGTAGGGGAAAGGGACCTGGGGGTCCTGGTGGACAGCAGGATGACCATGAGCCAGCACTGTGCCCTTGTGGCCAGGAAGGCCAATGGCATCCTGGGGTGTGTTAGAAGCGGGGTGGTCAGTAGGTCGAGAGAGGTTCTCCTTCCCCTCTACTCTGCCCTGGTGAGACCACATCTGGAATATTGTGTCCAGTTCTGGGCCCCTCAGTTCCAGAAGGACAGGGAACTGCTGGAGAGAGTCCAGTGTAGGGCAACTAAGATGATGGGTGGAGCATCTCCCTTACGAGGAAAGGCTGAGGGAGCTGGGTCTCTTTAGCTTGGAGAAGAGGAGACTGAGGGGTGACCTTATTAATGTTTATAAATATGTAAAGGGTGAGTGTCATGAGGACAGAGCCAGGCTCTTCTCGGTGACAACCAATGATAGGACAAGGGGCAATGGATGCAAACTGGAACATGGGAGGTTCCACTTAAATATGAGAAGAAACTTATTCATCTTCGTGAGGGTGACAGAACACTGGAACAGGCTGCCCAGGGGGGTTGTGGAGTCTCCTTTCTGGAGACATTCAAAACCCGCCTGGACACCTTCCTGTGTAACCTCATCTGGGTGTTCCTGCTCTGGCAGGGGGATTGGACTGGATGATCTTTCGAGGTCCCTTCCAGTCCCTAACATTCTGTGATTCTGTGAAAAAACTGTTCCTGACAGTACTCCTGACACCCATATCCTTTCACCAAAATGATAAAAAGTCTGCCCTCTGCTCACCAAATGCACAACTATAAACCCCCATCATGTGTCTGCACAGCCTGTTTGCTTTAATAAAGACCTTTTAGAGGAATAGCTCCTATATTGTCACTCAGAACAAATATGCAAAATTTACAGCATATTTCAAGATCTTTGCAGACACATTTTGTATGATGCAAGAACCTATGTCAGAGGAAAGCAAGCAACACACTTGTCTGAGACCCCAGGAAAACATGCAAACTCTCCAGACTCTCCCTGGGAGAAGAAAAGGACCCATCTGTCTCAGGTCACCAGTTCTCACAGTGCACAAATAACATGATTTCAGCCACTCCTGCAAGCAGCCTTGAATCATCTGAGTTGCTTTTCTCCCTCACCCATACTGCAGCACTGCCAAGGAATGAAGTAGTGCAAGGCAGAGCCCTCCCTAACTGAGTGCCTCCAGAGCAAAGTTGGGACAAAAAGCCCTTGACTTTCTCCTGCATCTCCCTCCCATACAAAAGGGAAGGGAATGGGGGTCCTCAGATCTGGGAGAGGAGGTGGTATGTGGGCAGATGCTGGAATTTAAGACTGTTGTTTGGCAGCAGGCAGCTTTTCATAAAATACTGCATGATTCAGTCTCATCTGGGGCTTCACAAGCAGAAATCTAGCCAGTGATGGTGATACCATAATTTCCTTGCATGTGGTGCAGGCATTGAGAGGGAAAGGGTTAAAGGGTCATAGTGCAGATGAGAAAATATAGTGTGTGCACAGGAATCCCCAGACGTGGGTGGAGGAGGAAGAAATTAATCTCATAATACATTTTCATTTGAAGTTGGGACAGATGATCTTAGCAGCACATCTTTTTGGTTGGCCATGCAAACTTCAGCACATTTTGGTATGTTGTAACATACGCAGAAGGAACAAGATTTTTGGCAAGCAGATGAGAAGACAAAACTCCAGCACATACACAAATCATCACATGCAACTATATATGCTGTTAAATACATTACTACATTGCCCTCACAGAGGGGTAACTTTGCAGCAAGCTTCACATACTGAGTATTTGTTCAAAACAGGGCTGAGTGAAATTCCCTGTCTCAGGGTCCACAGACAAAAAGTGGCATATGATTGCATAGGCAGTCATTTACCTGCAAAGGTCATAAAAAGATCCAATTTAATTAGCAAAAGCCAAACTGGAAAGATTAGTCTCAAAAGCACTTCAAACATTACTTTGGTCCCACTGACTTTCAGATAGATTTTCCAAATGTGCTAAAAAAAAAAATAAATCATAATCTGTGCTGCAGAGACCCTATGGGAAATCCTGAGCATGATTTCCCTGCCTGGTTTTTCATTTCACTTACCCTTCTATACCTTGTGGTATCTATGCACTAACATTATTCTCCTTCCTGCTTTAATTTGGGCTCGGAGCCTTCTTAAACTGATTTTATGCTTACTTAAGGAACTGTGTTACTTCCAGCAAGAGATGGCTTTTACTGAGAGCATTTCCCCCAACGACTTTTTAATCTTCCTACCCTTGACCTTTCAGTTCAAAATATTAAACAAATCACAAGGTATTACTTGTATTTATTAGACCATTAAAAGCCAAACCCACCTTTTCCCAAAAGTTACGTAGGAAAAAGGGAGCCCAAAGGGAGAAGGACTAGATAATTATAGTACAAAAGACCGAACATAAATGAATTATTCTTGTGACATTTTCCATTCTTGTTACCATCTTCGTAATGAAAATGAGGTGTCAGAAGCTTCATTCCTCATAGCCAAACTTTATGTGATTTCAGTTATATGTGCTACATTACTTTGAGGTTTTTCAAAACGTGGAAGTTGGGCCAGCTAGCCATTCCTCTCAATTTCTGATTACAGACTCAACAACCCGTGGGAAAAGAATAGAAAGCCCAGCTAATTGATGCATATTTCTTAAGTAGAGCTGACGCAATACTTGGCTGCGGAGGAATGCATTTTAAGACCCAAGTCTGAGTTGTCAACCTTTATAAATGCATAGATATGGAAAGTCTCATGCTATAGCTTTTCTGTGCACCTTATCCATTAAAAGACAACTCATAGAGAACTGCAATGAGTTGAAGGTCTAGAAAGGATTTTTAGTGAAACAGAAATTCTCAGTTAAAAAAAAAATACACCAAGATTTCAGGAGCAAGAGGTTTAAGAACAGCACCACAATTGCAAGTTTTGGCAGTGCTGATGGTATTTTAGATGAAGAAGGTGTTAGTAAAATGAGACAGTTTACAGAGATAGATATCACAGTGGTTACCCTTAGTTTCTTCCAGTCACTACATTTCAGACAAAAAAAAAAAAAAAGAAAGAAAAAAAAAACCAACACATTTATTTACCTTACCATCATCTGTTTTTAAGTTCAAGTGGGCTGTGAAGTATTTGAAAGGTCTTTGTATACCAGTGCACTATCAGAAATACTTCCACATTCAACACCGCCAAATAGAAGCATTTAGTCAATCCCAGACGAGGAGCTGCAGCACATCAACTTGAAAGGCTAAATTTTGAGCTCTTGTTCGAAAGGACATGAAGCTCATATCAGTGAGAAAGTGGACAAAGACGTTCAGGTGTAAGCCAAATATATTTAAATGTATGATTCACAAGTACAGAGTCAAAAGAAGGTGACAATAAGAATATTTGAGGAAGGTCTTTACTAGTTATTTTTCTTTGCAGCAGAAGAACCACAAACATTCTCAGAGCTCCTGCAATAGCCAGAGGTGAGGAAGCGCAGATGCACGGCAGTGGCTGGGTGCTTCACCCTTCCCTGGCAGGGGAAGGTCAGCTGGTGACCCAGTACAGCTCACATTACAGCAGGAAAGTCAAAACTCTTCTTTTGGCATGGTTCTCAGCCCAAAAGAAAGTATTATGAGGTTTGCTGTTATTGCTTGTGTTATTGCTGCTCACATCTGGACAAAGACATTAAAAGATATAATGAAAGTGCTCGCATGCTGGCAGGGAGCTGCCGAGCGGCACTTTCACGCAACTCTTGGCTGTGTGTAACCCCATCTTCTTAGGACACCTATTGGCATTTTGAGGTTACCAACCCCATGTAATAAGGTGAAGACGAAAAACATTTTCCCTCTAAAACAGCAAACTCAATATTACCTCCACACTACCCTGTTAAGCACACGTTACAGCACTGTCTTGGTCTCTGTTAACAATTGTAGATATCAGACATTTCCTAAGAATCAAGTTACAAAAATGTAGCTGAGAGACATGCAAGGACATAAAAATTCCAATGAGATAAAAGCATCCCTGTTTACATAGCAATTCTGCTTCATTAGACTCAATGTTGTTTCATTATATTCAATGCCATTTAGTTTTGATGTTCATTTCAAGGCTGCTTGTTTATACCGAGGCAGAGGGAGGGAAACACAGTAAAAACTCTGGGTTGAATGCAATGTTGAAATGGGTTTTAACATGCAATAAAATGTATATATCGTGTTCTAGTTAAGAAAGAGTCACTGTTTGCTTACACATGTTATTGTGCAAACTACAACCTAAAATCAAATTGGACTTCAGGTATCTGACACTAAATCCCACAAGCAGGGAGACTCTTGATTAAGACTGCTCAGAGACTGTTCAAAACAGACAGATTTTTTTTTTCCCCTATTTATGCATACTTTCTGCCAGGCGAGATTCACTCCTATTTGCAGCTCTAAAGAAGGCTTTTTTTTTCCTCAGGGATTAATTTCACTTATTAGTATTAATGCATCCATCCATCTAGGGTCTTTTGCCGATGGTAAAATCCAGGGGACGTGGGCTGGTATCTTTGAGGCAGAACTGACTACTTGCTACACTGCAAAATTTTCTAATTTCTTGAGATGCTTTTTATCAAATTTCTTACATGCAGCAGCTCAAACCCACTAAGGGTTTAATTTTTCATTTTATTGTATGCTATTTTGCACGTCTTGCTATAGGGTTTCCCTGAAAGTGCATAAACTTATTTTAATTGTTCCCAGTGCTGACACCCATTTAATTAAACGGTAGTACTATAGCAGGATTTATTATACAGAAACAGAGACTTCTTTAAAGCAGTAATGGAACATATAATAGATGTGTCACATTTTAAAAGCCTAATTAAATCTATTGTTTTTCTGTGTCCTCAGCATGTCTCTCTCAAGTGTAAAATATAATTTTAATTGGTTGAAATGTTTATTTCAATGATCATACGAGTCGGATTCACATTTAGGATAGTTGCTCTTGGCAAAGTTAAAGGACTATTCAGGGAGAGCGTGTGTGGTATGGGGGGCTGCATCTAACTCAGATAAGTGGAAGGATTGAAAACAAGATGATGTGTTTTTCTCTTTGCAGTTTTCAGCTGATGTCCTTGGAAGGGAAAGGGAGCTGAGTTAGGCTCAGGGAGGCAGGTGGAAATTCAGTTCCTTTCCCTTCCAACAGACACAGCCTTTTGGGGTATTCCCCCCAACAAACTGATCCCGAGCCCTGCAGAGATGAACAGTGGAGAGCTGGAGGAGCAGGGAGCCTTCCCACCTCACCAAAGAGCCTTTACAAGAGAGCAAAACCCATCAGGCAGGGACTGAGCTCTACCTGCCTCTAAGCAGGGCGCAGGGGTGGCTCTGAAATCAGCAAGCAGGATGGCAATGGGTGCAACAGTGCCCGCGTTAGAAATGGAACAAGAGCAGGCAATGCTTTCCTTTGGGGATGCCTCCTGGGACAGACTGTTCTGCGCTGCCCCTTCCTCCGGGATGTGCCTCACAAATACAAGTCATTCAAATGGAGCTGGCTGGGACAGCAGCTCTGCACGAGCTTCCCTCCCAGCTCAGGGGCTTGGGTGCTTTGGTATTTTGTTTTGTTTTAACCACCTCGTGTGCCAGCTTTCAGATGCTAAGAAAAAAAACCACCACAGTGATTTTTAGGACGGAGTTGGGTAGGATTTTTCAAAATGCCCAGGCATTAAGCCTTAACTCTACTCCCAAAACGGAAGCTTCCAGAACTTGCAGGGATAATTAGGCTACAGCCTGCTGTTCTCAGACAAATTCCCTTTTTGTCCGTAATCTCAAAATAGAAGAGATGGGAAACGTTTCAGAGGCAAGCTGAATTCCAGCAGAAAGGCAGGATTTCAGCCCATGAGGCCAAACTCCTTTGCCCCAGCAGCGTTTCAGCAAGAGAACAGAGCCCAAGGTTCAGCTCAGAGCTGTTACTGCTGTGATCAGAATCACTGCATTCCATCCCTTCTGCACAGTTAATACAATCATGGCTGATTTTAAGGGCAATCAAATACTGCAAGTCCCTAAAAATGAGACTAATAAGAGGCACCAAGGGAAGCAAATTCCCTTAGAGATCATTGGAGATTATCTTAAAGAAGAAAATGCAGTACAAGCTAGATATCAAACGTAATAACTCATGCAAAATAGCCCTTATGGAGAATCAGAAGCATAGTGGTTATTTAGTCTTTGGCATCTATAACCTTTTACAGTGAAGAATACATTGTAATTATTTAGTCCTAAATAAGTAATCATTTTTTTCCTGCTTTAATATTCTGAAAATAATTACATTACTTAAGGTTCATTAACTGTTTCCAGTACAATAAGCAGCTTTATTTAATTAGCTAGATGAAGCTTTTTAGTTACTTTCTTTCTTTCCATCACTGATTAAACATTAGTTTCAGAAGATTAGCAGCTATTTTCTTCCAGTCAATATGCTCTCTAGTTTATTGTCTTTTCAGGAAAAAAAAAAAATAGAACAGTAAAACAAACTGAAATGCTATGATTACTTTGAAAAGGCATCAATGAGAAATAGAGTTTGCTGAACTCCTTCATCCACTACCCTCACCATAGCAGTAGAAATGCTAAAAACGCTCAAAAGAAAAGTGAATACCACTTATAAGGGACCAGGTTCTCTTGCTACTCACTTTGTTATTGAGTAAGAACTGTGCTCTGGATATCCTCGAAGGGACACTAGCATTAAATAAGCATAAACCATCGGCCGTGTATTCCACTCACCTAGCCTTGCTGCCAAAGCACATCACAGGTTGAAATATGAACTGTTACGCTCCTGATGCAAATTCAGCATGTGGAAATGAACATCACAGGCACCGAATATTCAGGATTTATTCTTTTTCTTAAATTTGTCTTCAGACAGCTCCTGCAACATCGAATTCCACATGTTTTCTTTACAGCAAGTGGTAAGTAAGCCTTGTCCCGGCATGCTTCAGCTGCCCAAAAAAGACAAAATGTGCGAGTCCTGTATATGTGAGACTATTTCTGCGAAGCACAGTTCCATGTATGCTACCCTGGAAGAAAAGGCTTTTGAATGGAAATTATGAAAGTATGGCAGAAAGCAACTTGGAAATAGATGCTCTCCGTGTTTTTACCAAAACTACCATCCAGGAAGAAAACACCCCTACTAAAAGGAGGGAGGAGCAGTGAGGACTGTGGTCCTCATGCAGAAGCTGGGGCACCATGAAGCTGGCACAGGCAGCCAACACATCCAGCAAGCACCCTGCTCACCTGGCAGGCGAGGAATACATTTATCAGCAATTAACAGTCCCAGCTGACGAGTTACTGCCATCATCAACCACCTGTCCTCACTGAAAACCATCTAGCCTCCACAATGCTGGAGATCTGGACTACTAAAACAAATGACAAGGGGATGATAACATAACTTCCATTGCATTAAGTAAACCAACAACATTGTAGAAAAAAGATGCAGTGACATCAGCTCTCAACTACTGTCTTATCTTTCTAAAATTTTAGCAAACAAAACCTCCACAACTAGAAAGCATACAAACATAAGCATGGCATTTTACATTCCTCATTTCAGTAAGGAAATAGTGTCTCAGCTTACTTTGCCAGTTAATTTTTTGTGCCCTTTGCAAATCATATTTGCCTGCAGCAGTAAAACCAGAACTTTCTCATCTGTCCCTGCAGCACATTGCCTTGGAAGCAAGCAGAGCCAAGCCAATGCATTCATCTGCCGCAGACTGCAAAACCACACACTCTTTGGACATGCCGTGGGTTTCAGGTGGCAGCTATTAGCAGAGGATCATGATCAGGATATGGATGTTTAGTAAAGGCATAGATCTACTTATCTACTTTTTTATAAACATTGAAAATGAAAATCCAATTGATTTTAACTGAAAAATACAAATTTCTATAGACTGCAATTTTAAATTATTATTTACTGTTACATATTATGTGCTAAAGGCCTTTTTTTGCACATATGGAAACACAGATCTGAACTGTCAGTCACATCAAAGATCTCTTTGCCTTTGGCAACACAAAACAAATTTACTGTGAACTACAGCTACACTTCTTAGGAGGTCTTTTATGACTCAGGCATAAGGAGTCAAGTTTTATGGCAGACCTCTGCCTGTCCCCATTTTGACTATAATACACTTCACTTGCAAGAAAGCTGCAGATGTGCCAAACAGCCAAAAGCAAACCAGAGAGTAAAACTATAGCTTCTAACATTTCTGCTTCAAAGCTGTTGCCCTGCTATTTTTCTCTTGTTTTCTGAGCACAGGTATGCTACCAGCTAATGTAAAGGCCGCCTCTGATCTGTTCTGGTGCACAGATGGATGAGGGCAAGTCCTGCTTATAGCATCTGAGTAAAACAACTCACTTGAAACATAAAATCAGTTATATACCTTCATATAAACAAGGAAAACAAATGAGATAGGAATATTTAGTCTGAATTCCTACACAGCATGTGCAATGGATGTCCACGTAACAATGCCTGCAACAGAGGGAACTGAGCCCTATAGGCAGCTGACATGCAGGTTTTGGAAAAAGCCTTCTGTTTATTTACACAAAGTCAATATCCCACCAGCTGACAGTCAGAATTCAGGCACCATTTAACACAGCTGTCAGTAGAGTTGTTTACATTATCTCTTTGAGCATTATATACATTTTCACAGTGGGTAAAAATCTGTCCAGAATTCAACAAAACATGCTCATCTATTGTCTGGGTATTGCCAAGAAGAAGGATGAAAGAATGACACCAAACCATTTTTGTTTCTTTTTAGGCAAGTGATAGGGTCATGAAGCAATAAAAGATTTCAGCCTCTCATTTCCTCCCTGCATAAATGGTTACTAAGTTAGAGACAAGCCTTTGCAAAAGAAGGACTTGATGTGGGCTGGTGTAAAGAATGAGGGAAAACTGATAGCAGGTGGCACTTCAGTGCCTATATGCCCGGAGCAAAATCAAAGCTGGAAGGTAACAGTTCAATTCTACCTGTGAAGAAGAGTTTCTCTTTTCAACATAATGCACCTAGGCAGGCTATTGCAATTCCCTGCAAGAGCAAAGCTACTGGGGTTTCTTCAGTGCTTAATAGGCAAAATAGTGAAAACACAAAGTATTCAGGATTAAAGACAAAGTTATTTCTTAAAAAAAAAAAGAAATATATATATATATATATATATATAGGTTAAGTGTATTGTTCTGTTTCCCTGTCCCTCAAAATGTGGCTTGCAACAAAACCAGAGAACAAAGCCAACAGCTCTGATACAGACACTGCACTGCGTTTAGACATCAACTTGATTGACTCCCATGAGTTACTGGGGCTGCCACAATAAACCTGCACCAACAGCAAGTTCACTGCTGCAATTTAGCCAGTCTGTAAGAAGAGCTCCTCATTAAGCAAAGGGACTCCTCATTGAGGAATACAAATAAGATCAGGAGCCAGCATTGACTGGCAAAGTTTTGCTGACTGTAACTCTCTGCAGACTTCCAAAAATTTCTTTGGAAAACTTGTGGATTTGACAATCATTTCACAGATGCTCCTCCCTTCCAGCTCTAAGCCTGTCTGCTGGCTCTGCCCTGCTTTTCTATACTTTGTTGGCATATCAGAACTCTGAAAACTACCATTTTCACTAAATTTCCTAGTCCTTGCTCATTGCCAGTGCCTGTTTCTTTTGTTCCTTTTCAGTTTAGTGCTGTGATCTAGATTGACTAGATAGCAAGTCTTTCAATAGCTGTTGTGTTTTTCAACTCATTGTTTACAAAATAAGCCTCTAGTCCTCACTGTCACAGAGAGGAGTTCGAAGAGCAAGGAGGAAGCAAACCCAAAAAGCTAAACAGAAAACAAATAAAGAAATCCCAGCATTTACTCCTGTTCATGGTGGGGTGATTTGAAGGAAAGCTTCACGTGATTTTTAACTGCTTGGGACTATCAGAAGACAGGCTCTTCAGTCTGCAGATCCATGTCAGGTTTTGGCAACACAAAACATCATTACAGTTAGGCCCTATTCACTGTCCACCCAAAAATAACCATACCAGCTTCCTAGACTGGCCAGCTGGGGACAGGTAGTGTGGGAAGCTTTTTAAAATAGCTGGTCACCAAGCCCAGTTTTCATCTACTCTTTTAAAGAATCTTTTCTTTTTCCCCCTGAGACATTTGCATGGCACCCTGCAACACGATTCCATTACATCTTGATAATTTAAGATTTTCTTTCCCTGCTGCTTGTAGTCATGGACATCTTTCTAAAAAGATCTGTTCCATCTGTGATGCGCAATGAATTTGTTAGGCTTTACAGTGACTCTCCTCCCAGTTTAAATCTTCCCAGAGAACCTGTTTACCACCGCTTAATGTCCAGGCTGTGTTGTAATAAGTCACTCAAATGTACTTACAATTTGGCTGTAAAACATCAAGAGATGCTGACCAAGAATACAATTACATTACAAGCAGGAAACTCTCATGTTATAAACATTGCTCTCTTGCATTAAACACAGTATAAGGTTAGATCTTTTATGCAGTAATGCAGGCAGTAGAGGAGGTTCTTCCTCTATATACATTGTCAGTATATAGAGTTATCCTGAGTATGACAATATCTTGAACCTGACAGTGGGCCTGATTCTGCCCTGAATTAAACTCATTTCATTATGGATCCTCTTGATTTTTACTAGAGCAAGTAAACCTGAATATCTCTTGGGTGATAAACGTGTGCACATGTGGGTTCTATATCAGGATAGTATTTGAACAATATTATGAGTACGATATCCTTTCACGAAGCGGGGTTACCCCACATGATACCCCTCCAGCATGCACCAGTGTCTAATGGCACCCTTTCCACCCCAGCCCTCAGCAAAGCCTCTGGACACAGAGAAGCGGGTGAGACTTGTGACATGATGTTTGAAAGCCATGCTATTTTATTGCAACAGCACTTAGCATATCCAAGCAGAGACAAGGGCATCATAGCTGTAGCTACTTAAAAAAAAAAAAAATAATAATCCTGAAACAGATGGCACAAAAGAAGAGGTATTACCATCATTTGACAAAGAGGAAGAATTCAGATGACAGATTCAAAGATGACCACACCGAAGCGTCTGGCAGAGCCACGCAACATGCCCACACAATCTGGGTCATCTGCCTTTGCACCAGGATGCGCCTCCTTCTCCTTATTCAACTACAAGTCACTCTTCACTTACATAAAAACCTCAGCAAACAGAAACATCAGTTCCTGAAACATTCCATGAATGCATTTACATTATCTGGGAAGATAGTGCTGCCACCTCCAAAGGATGATATACGGAGCAAGAAGCATATCTATATGATACAGAAGGGACCAGAGCACTTGCTAAGTTACAGAGATGACAGCTCTGCATAACATTACTGTTGACTCTAGAAAACCCATGTCTACGCTGTTTACCTACATGCAACTCAGTGAATTATGGGGAAACAGGGATGCTATCCTATAGGCAAGGGCTCCCAAGGTATTGGAAGGGTTGGCAGCGCATTGCAGTGTTGTTCAAGAATGGTTGCTCAGAGTTTAGTTAAATTTAGCCTTTTTCTTGTGGCTATCAAGAGACTTCACCAACCATAACAGAGATAGGATTATAACCCAAAGGCATTGCGAAAGTTCATGATAAGGAGTTAAAGGAGAAAATTAGGTCAAAATGATCCGAGTCCAAAATCTAGTGATATGAAGGGAGGAGAGAAAAGAAAAAAAAAGAACAAACCTCCATACCACACACATATCTTCAGGCAGTAGGAAGGCAAGAGTCATGGAAGGATGAGACCCAGCCACTAAAGCATTAAAGAAGCAAATAAGGAGATGTAGCGGTACGCGAAGCAAGCAGTTTAGCAGCAGAAAAACACATGGAGCGTGCAAATGACTACCACATGCTTGTTGTTACCCTTGTGTTGCAGGCCTCCACCATCTGAAGAAAAAAAAAATCATTGGTTTCTCTGGTTACATAGCTAAAGCTTACTACAGACTTAGTATGTGAAGGATGAGGGAAGTTCACATGATCTTTTACATTGTCTGACCAGTGTGAGTTGTAAACTGCAGCATGCTGGCCACAACGGTCAGCTGGCCAAAACCAGCATCTTTATCAGACCAAGAAGAGGGCATCTGCCTTCCCCCAACATTGTCTTTCTTGCTTATAAGTTCTGTAGACCTTCCATCCTGAGAAAGTCTGTGAAAACTCACACAGAAAAGCAATTTCTACTTATAAGGCTTCAGACAACACAATCCCAGGCTTCTTCTTGATGGATAAAAACTTGATTTCTTTTATACTTATTTTTCTAATTCATAGACAAAACATAAGAGTGTGCCAATGTAGAGTTAACTGATGATTCCCTGGGTCAAATTCTGCTCACAGTTGTATGAAAACAAATATGCACATTCATTTAATTGGTATTTACATTAGTGTAACCAAGTGAAGAAATTGCCTAGTCAACTCTGAACTGACTGTCATATTATGAAAATTCAAAGCACAAAAAAGGTGTTTAAATAGGCAATTTTAAGAAATAAACAACACTGTACAGTAAGAACCTACAATTAGATTTACAGCCAGAACTTTACCCTTTTTACATGCCATGAAACCTATTTATTTGGAGATAAATGTCAGATTGACAAGCTGAGGTTAATCTCAGACACCCAGAAACCTAAGGGCCAGATTCCTTTTCTGGCTTTGTCCCCCTTACCCCATGCCCACAGATATGGGCCAGCCTTGGCACCAGGGCAGGAGGGTACCTGTGGCCTGGGAGGTGCTGGACTGGCCTGGGACAAGTACTTGTGCCCCACCATCCCCAGCACCACCAGTGGGATGCACTGGCTGAGCCTAGAACACCATCACAAAGCTGCAGCAACTCCGAACTTCAAAGAAACCCTATCAAAACTAGAGAAAATGGTATAACACAGATCCCTTAGCTGGCCTCGAGTTACTCTAGAGACTGATTAAGCCTCCAGAAAAAGCAGTATGAACATGTTCTTTATTAGATGCCTCTCCATTCTATCAAACACAGCTTGTCTTTGCTTTCCATGCCCTTTGCTTCCTACACGGAGGTTAGTTATCTACAATTTCTTTTAGGTTACTGACTGACAAGCTCTGCACCCTTACAAGTCAAAGGTACAACCTCTTAGTACCACAACTGGTTCTTCCCCCAGAGGGTGCTGGACCACTGGAACAGGCTCCCCAGGGAGGTGTCACGGCCCCAAGCCTGACAGTGTTCAAGAAGAGACTGGACAACTCCCTCAGACACATGGTGTGAACTGTGGGGTTGTCATATGCAGGGACAGGAGTTGGACTTGTTGATCCTTGTGGGTCCTTTCCAGCTTGGGACATTCTATGATTCTATGACCACTTCATTTTTAAGCATGCACTTCCATGCTTTCGCCAATAGAGACCTTATCTTAAAGGGGCTGTTTCCTACACATCTCAGAAAGTCAGCACATGGTCCTCCTTACGACCCCATCCCAAAACTTCACTACAAGGTCCCTGCTATCCATGCAGACAGGCATTGACCCACAAACCATCTCCTCTGCCCAATGCTTCCACCCATTAGTTCCCATCCACACCTCCACGAGCTCACCGGGATCTGTTTGTTCAGCACTCGTACGTCTGCTCCATGGGCCATACTGACTGTTCCCAGGCACAAGTGTAACGCAGATCACAAAGAAATAATTAGCAAATCAAAGGGCAGTAAAAAAAGAAGCAGCTTCTCACCTACTTTCAACACATAAGAGGGAACTTGTGCTTTCCCCACACTTCTTAGTGTCTACGTGTACAATTAACACTCCCCAATTTCACTTTATCATCATGGGGCATTTTTCTATTTGAAATTGTTTATTAAACTGAACCATTTTTTTACTACATATTTACATTTAATCATACAGCAAGCCTGATTATCTTGAGTACTAATAATAATCAACACATTACTATCATCACTTTAGTTTTAAACCATGTGACTAAACATAGCAAATTAATTCTAAGTTAATCAGTTTCATTAACTATGCAAATATTTCTTTGGTTTAACACATTAAATCAGATTTAATTTGCTAAGACAAAATTCATTGGGACTTTATGCAATCCATTATTGCTTTCCATTAATTAAGGCATGTTACACTGTGGGGTCTCAAAAAAAAAAAAGTCTAAAAAGATAAAACTGTTAAACTTGTGCCTTCATTTGCAACTTTGGTATTATGACAAGATCTGAAGGCAAAAGAAAAATAATCAAGTCAAGGAGACACAAGAAATCACAACTTCCCCCTTAGCAGAATGTAGAATGGATTTAGGTGTATTTAAATTTAGATACACCATAAATGTTGTCTCACAAGATCACTGTGTTGAGTTTTTCTTACCGCAAGAAGAGCAACACTCAGGTATTGAATTTAGACCTGATTTTCATTTGATGTGCTATAACTGTCACGGGACTTCAAAAATCCTTCGTTTTCAGATAAACCCTTATCTTGGCTTATCAAATGCCGTTGATTTCAGTGAGAACAAACTACGCTTGGCATTTCTTCAGGTGCATCTCAACATTTATCAGTCAGACCATGACTGGACGTATGAGGAGTTACATTCTCCAGTCAGCCCACAGATTTGACCATACTGACATCTGCAGTGACTTGTCATCTACACTAATGATGCTCTCCCATGAAAGGGTTCTTTGGGAAATGGATCAGGTTAGGTCTACATTACCTGAATTTGAGAAATGACAGACAGGTCTTCCCTTTGTACCTTTGGTATGTGGAACAAGTTAAATAATAATACATTTGGGTCCCCTGAGCTGAGATGTAGCTCTACCATGGCATCCCAAAGCATTAAGCAGGGTGGACAGCAGAGCCTCCGATTTCTCTTCCTCTCCCAAAGCAGCTTGTGCTTTTCTTCTGGAACACAGTTTCTGGATCACCACTGGGCCTTTCCAAACCCGTGGAAACTTCCTGCTGTTCTTTTCCATTCCTGCAAGCCATTTCTCACAAGCCATCTGCCTCGACTTTAGCATGTCTTTGGCATGAGGACAATCTGGTTAGATGTGAATAGGCACTAAACCTGTTGATTAAACCAGTACTCTCTGAAAAAGTGATTGGTCAAAAGGAAGTTTCCGTGACCATCCATAATTCAAAGAGGTTTCTTTTTCACATCTAAATTGCATATAGTTTTTATATGGAAGTAAAACCACATCTAAACAGCAACGTATGACTACAGCCTGGGACAAGTTCCACCCTGCCATGGCCACGTGAACTTGGAGTAACTGAACTTAGACAAATGGACTGGGTTACAAAAGTTGGATTTGACTGCTTCATCTGGGCAGATGGAAGATGAGAGATACAGCCATCTCATGTAGCAGCTTCAGCAAGTATTTCCCTCTTTAGCAGTTCTTTGCAAGACAAGAGCTGTTACTCTATGGATCCACAGACACACAAGTAGCTGTACTTAGACCATTCACGCCCTTAAATTCAGTGGGATTAATACATACAACTAACTTCAGTCCTACGAGTGCACTCAACTTCTTTCATGAGATTGCTCACGTCCATACAATTTCAATAACTGAAAGATGTCCCAGACATCAGGCATGAATAAAAAAGGCAATCACGTCTTGTTGTTACAGTACTCCTCTCTTAGCAAATACTCATACATTTAAATAGTTTAGAATTGAAATCACTCCTCTCCTTTAGGTTTTTATTAATCACAAATTAAAATATTCACATTTATTTTCATTCTGAGCCCCTTACTCCTTTTAGCAGAATACAAGCCTTTACAAAAGGGCTCATGGATGCATAAAGGGTACGGAATTCTTTCTCCTTCTTTTACAGTTTGGTCAATCAATTATTTGTTTATTTGTTAAAGATCAAAGCAACAAATCTTGTTTTTTTAAGAGGTTATTCATTGTATTTTTTTCAGTTTCTCAGTTACTAATCTAAACATTATGCAACTCAAAAATAATGAGGAAAGGCGCAAAAAGGGACTATCTTGACCTCTACATTTTTCACAAACGAGGTGTGTTGGATGAATTTCATCTGTGGGGCTGCAGCAATCACATACGAACTCACAGAGAGCATACCACATTCCTGCTTATTTTAACCCAAAGCAGCCAAAGTGTAGGCTTAAAGCAACCAGCATCCCACACTGATATCACCTGGCTGCATATTCAGCAGCCACACAAAGAAGTGCCCTCATCACAGCAAAGAAAGATCAGGATCCTCTGGCCAGCTTGCCTTTGGGAAGGGGCATTAACACCTGAGGAAGTGAGGAGAAAAAGGCAAGTAGGGGAAGCTCTATAGAATGTCTTTCTGTTATTTCTCTCACCCATAATCTTCTGCTTCATTTTTTATCTCAAAAAACGCTCTCCTCACTGGCAGCCATGTGTACAGTCTGACACTCTGAGCCAAAAGGAACAAGGTGGAGACAGAAGAGTTGAGCCGAAGGGCACTTGCTGTGTGATCTGGGCACACAGCAGCTGCTGGCTGGCTAAGCCTGAGCTCTTTCCAGCTCCACTTCACACCCACACATGTTTTATCCGTGCAAGAGGCATGGCAGGACTGTATCAGACCTACAGCTGGTGCTGACATTGGCTTCCTGGGCTTCATGTGAAGGTAGCGGAGCATGGCCAGAGGAAACTAGTGCTGAAGGCAGTAAGAAAGGAGGCTGTGCAGGGGCTGGAAATAGTGAGGGGAAAAAAAAAAAAAACACCTATGGATTCCAGGGATGTGGGATAGCAGTGCCTGCTTGCAGTTGGCTAGGCAGCAAGTGTACTTGTGGGAGAGACCCACTCTTCTGGGTATCTTGGGCTGTCAGGGCCAGGGGAGAAGCAATGGGACTGGACTGAGCTGAAGCATGCCAAGGCAAACTTTGCTGGCATAAATGCAAGGATCATCTCTGGGGGGGAACAGTAACTTCCTACAACTCAAAAGAGGCCAAGGGACACGATCTGGGGCACATCAGAGAAAGCATACCTGAGAGGTTGTACATGGAAGAAGGCAGATCAAGAAAGGCAGTGGGACATCCCAAATTTATATATAAAAGTAGACAATGAGTCCCAATCCAAACAAATAAATAATCAGAAATACCACACCAAAACATAATCTGTGGCCCTTCTGCACTTCACTGGGCTTTGGTGATGCAAACCATTACCCAAGGACTCACTTTTATACTCTTTTGGCTGGTATTCAAACAAGACTCTGGCCCTGATAAGCCTGAGCAAAGAACTTCCTTTCACCCACAGTAGGCTAAACTTAGCAGAAGAACAAATAAGAGTGTAGCCTGCAGAGAAAATAAGGAGTCAAGCGTCTTGGGACCATGAGGCATCTGCTGTGCCTGGGAAGGGGGTGGTGATTCCCACTCCCAAGCACCCTCTAGTGGCACCCACCCCTGCCAGCCTGGCTCCCGCCACCGCCCCTTCAAACACCAACATCCAGCACTTCCCCAAGCTTCCTAACACGTACATATCTGGCAAACACAAATATTTGGGTGATAGCACCAATGCCAGTAAAGAGCTGTTACCATATTACTCTGTGGTTATGGCAAGCCTATACTAGGAAAATATTGCCGTTGCTTCCTTGGGGTTGAGAATCGAAACCCTTTGGATGTGCACACAGCACCTACCCAGCACACTATCTCTCTGCTAATTAGAGGAGGCAATTATGTGAGGGTCATTCACAGAACATAGCCCTGGAGCAAGTGATCAAACTCTCATTTGGTGCTAACCCAGAGGAAGGAAAGAAGGTCCATACCAGTAGTCCTGACTTCCAAGTATGCATACAGAGAAACTAAAGGAAACAGTGAAGTCAGTTGGAGAAGGGAGTGCAGAGGTTTACACGAAAGACTTTTCATCCTTAAATCAATAAACACCTGGAATTCCCCTTTCAGCCACACAAAAAAACTTGCAGAGAATTGTTCAAGAGATAACCGGCAGAATACAGGGAACAGCAATAACACTGCATCAGTAAAGACTGCCCAACTAATCAGAAATTACAGAGAAAAATAAGATCAGGCAAAAGTTATAGCAGCCTAAACCACAGAAGAAAAATGATCACTCACCTTCCTTTCTGCAAGGCAGCAGCTTACAGGTGCTCAAGCCTCAACTAAGAGCTGCGTCACTCACCTGGAACATGGGAGGCACAAATCCAAAAATCCCCTTAGAGCAGGAAAAGGGACAAATACAGGTTCCCTTCCCCATATGCAGCAGCATTTCTTTCCCCTGAGGAAACACTTTAGAAGACTAGAACAAGTTTGCAAGGGTTTCTTCCTCCCAGATGACACACACTGATGTAAGCTGAGCTTCACACTCATGCCTCTGCCCAGAGCTCCCTGGCTTGTGCTGGATGGCTCTTTATACTGCTTGCATAATTTGGGATTGCTTTTTTGGATGTGTTTAATTCCTTCTGCGAGCTTTACAAGAAGGTTACAGACCAAACTATGGAGACAGATACTGCTGCAGTGGTCGGGTAGGTAGAAGATCAGCAGAGAAGTTTGGTACCAGCTCCAGCTCTTCAACCTCAGCTGATACTATTGGCTTTTGCAAAAAACACGTCACAGCTAAACCCAGGTAAGATATGGAAGAATTGGGGTTAGTCACCACCTGGGCCTGTTCCCAAGCATTACTCTACATCCTTAACCACACTAGTAAAGCACTGCATGCTTCACTATGTGGATCGCAAATAAACTGAAAGTGCCTGTCATTTAGAACTCAATTCCTATCTCACTTCATGTTGGTGTAAATCAAAATGTCTTTCACTGATCTTGTATTTCTGCCAGTAATCATTAAAAGGTTTTACAAAATAATCTTTCTTTAAGGCTACTAGGCACTGTACATTCAGGGAGATAGTCTGGTTGTCAAGATGGTTGAAAACATTCGTCTTTCTGGATTTTGGCCTCGCAATGCTACACACATACATCTCCTCCAAAAACATAATGTCTGCTCTAACTCATTACCTAAACAGCTGACAAACTCCATTAATTTGACATTGAGTTTGGGGAAAAAAAAATAGCTGTATACTTTGTAAGTCATATAAGGACAAGCAGAAAACATTCCTACACACTTTATCAGTATTAAAGCATTTTCTGTCTGATGGCCAATTACACTACGTCCTGCACCCTTGGAGAGAAGCACCCTTGGAAATACTGACCTTGAAATAATGTAACCCTACTGGTTGTCAGTGGCAGAGGTAAGAAAGTGAATAAGCTGAGGATGGTTAACACTATTCCTTTTTGAAAGGAACACTAAGATTTGGAATTACTTTCCCTTATAAGTCTACATATATTGTCTAATTCAAGAACTCCCAGAAAAAATGTATTAACTACTTTCCAAACCACTTCATCATGTTTACCAGAAAAAATTAATATTTTAAAATCAATATAGTATGGGAAGTTCTGATTTTTTATCAACAGATTGTGAACTTTCCTTTTATATAATGAACTTCTATTAACTATTAAACCAATATTGAATTATTGAAATTACTGCAGTCTTTTTTGACTCCTATCCATCTGTGCATTGTCAGAATCACATAAGCTGGCCGGTGTTAGGTAGCAAGTGAAACTCACTGTATTATAATTGCAGCCTTTTTGAACCTCAAACTCCATGAAATTCTTTAACTAAATCTCGGGATCTAGGCAGCATGCCTTTATTTTTTCATGCAGTATTTAAATATCATGGGAATGGCAAAGTGTAGAAACCCCAGTGGAATTTCACCAAGCTGGCCACATTTAGCATTAAATCAAAAATACTCATTCTGACTAAGATCATTAAAAAGAGATCAAATGTACCATAAATATTTTTCCAGGGTGATGTACCAAAGCACAGAGTCAGTAAGAGCATACACACAGATAAAATGAACAAGGTCGGGTTCAAAACTGCTTCTTACCTTAAGAACTTCTGAAGTCACATTTTCATCTCATTTGCAGTACTGTTAACCCAGAGTTCAATCAAATTCAAATTTATGCCATTATAAACAAGAGCAGAATTTGGGTCTTAAATTACAGCAGATAAGCACAACAGTTTTTGTTTCCCTTGGAGTGTTTTTAAGCTCCTGATGAAGAGACAACTTTTATGTCTTTAATAATCCTTTCTTCCGGAATTCAACGAGGTAAGCATCAAACACACACTCGGAAGCTCAGGGCTTCCTTCATTTCTCATTACGGTTTTAATGTATTTTAAAATAGTTTCTAAATCAGTGCATAATACATGCTAAAAGTGGCAGAGGAACCAGGCTCAGACCTGATTGCAAACGGCTGTACCACCCTTTTTTGAAATTTTGAGACAACAGGCAAAAGAAAAATTACAATGTGAAAGAAAGTCTTCAGAAGAGGGACTGGAAAACTACACTGTACATAATTATTGGATTTATGATCCGACTGACATATGGATTACTGGATGAAAGACCACCATTTTTGCTGTCTATTAAAGCTTACAATTCATCCTGCTTCAAACCGTACCCAGCTGTTAGGTTTTAGCTGTATAACGCGTGCATATACAAATTCACGGGCTGCCTTTTCAGCTCAGTGCCTCTTTCAGGCACTCAGATGTTCTTGCAAACAAGGAGCAACACCTGCCTCATTTAACAGCTGCAAGTGTATGCTGACGTACAGTTAGAAATAAGTAAAACTTGACTGATACACCAGTCAAGAACTAATACTATGGCCCAAGTGAGAAAAATCCCAACTTCCTAGACTCCCTGATTTACTTTTACTTTCTCTGGCAGCTCTGGTCCCACTGCTCAGACCCCAGGGTTATTGTCCCATCACACTCTCAGCCTCCACCTAAGGACGCAGAACACTCACAAGGTAGTCATGGTCCTCTAATTCATAAATACGCATGTACTAACCATATGATATGGTATTAATGAAAAAGCAACAGCTCTAGCACCATGGTGAAAGCGTTCACAGTAAAACACTGGACAGAGTTACAGTCATACAAACACACAGCCAGAGCTAGACTATGTTCCCAACTACTTCTGGAGGAGCCATGGGCTTCTTTATCTCTCAGCATCCTTCAGGCTTTACTGGAGGTAAATCACAGGTTTATGTGCCCCGGCCCAAGCCCTTCCAAAAATTTAATAATATTTTTGCTGTTGTTAGAAGCTGCCACAAATCACAGCACAAGATTGCCAAACAAACTGGGAAGAGAGACTGGATAATTAAGTAATTGGCTAGATAACAGAGGCCCATTTTCTACAAACAAACTCCTATTAATCAGTACTTAGGAGAATGGATGTGATCCAAAGCTAGTTACTACTTGCTGCTTTGCGACTATGGTGACATACTTTTTAATAATGTCTTTACAAATGCATTTCTTTTTGGAGTTCTGGGCTTGGTTAAAGCAGAAGACAGTGAAATGTTAAAAATGTGATTAAAAAAATAAAATAATAGAAATAAGTAGAAGGTTTGTGTTAAATTTGAAGCAGTATTTTACTAAGCTGGCTCAGTCACTGTCAGCTCTAATTCAACTGTAATTAACATAGTTCAACACATTGAACAGTCTATTAGCAGGACTACAACTATTCTGGGATGTTTTGGACAAGGCAAAGTTAATCTATCAGCTAAAAAATAGTGAGCCATGTTAGGTTTAGTTCACTAAACAATACACAGAAGACAACTTCAGCTTTCCAACACCACAATGAAAAACCCATGCAGAAAGCAGCAGTTCATCCTTTTTATATGGTAATTCAGTGAACAATGAGGAGCACCTCAGAGCTGAGCACAAACTGATGCAATGTCACACTGCCTGTTGTCTCCACACTGTTCCTGGTACAGCACCTGCCCTTAGGATGAAGGAACGATAGGATATGAACTACCATTGGATCATTATAAGTCTGTCTGCATGGAGGAGTCTGAAGCCAAGAAAGCATAATTCATCATGACAGATGTATGCAGCATCAGATATTTCTAACAGAGTTTGGGTGGAAGAAATACTGGAGCATCTGCAGGCTGCTCTGCTCTTCAAGCAGAAAGCGCAATCCATGGCAGCATATATGCCCACTGTTATCTTCTGAAAACTAGAAAAGCATATGGTATAGCAGATGCTGCACTATGATTTCCCCCCTTGGACCCTGTTAAGGGCATTCAGCTAATTGTAACGCTGTAATTAGCTGTGTTCTGTGTCTGAAAAGCAATTTTTTCTCCACATGAGTATTCCATTGACAATACTTCTCCGAGGAACTGTAAAAAGGCATGTTAAGGTTAACAAATGGAGAAAGAAAGGGAAAGATAGTAAACTAGAACAACTGGCCTAAACGGGGTCTGCCGTGAGTGCAAGTTAGGGGCTGCTCCAGAGCAGAGCAGGCCAGCAGGTTCCAGCCCTGCTGTTAAATGTCAAGGTGAGAAACCTTGTACCAGCTCCTGAGAGCCAAATCGCTCAGTCCTTGCTCCATCAACCCCACATTTCAGAGCAGTGGGGGATCTGATGGAGGAAGGACTTCTGGGTTTTCCTGTTTACATTGTTTGCCCGTGCAGAACAAACCTACAACCTACAGCTGCAGCCCTCACGGCTGTTATCGCTCCTGCAGCTTCTGCCTGCAGAAGGGCTCACATACACTTCTGCAAAGCAGCCTTGAGGCAAGGATTCAGGAAAGCACTCCAACATGTGTAAAGCAATCCCTGCGTATGCTAGAGCTTGAGCAGAAGAATAGCATCAGGCATATCTTTAATTCCCTGCAACTTCAGTTAAACTTCAACACATCAAAGTTAAACTCCCGCTTAAGTACTACCAGAATAAAGATGGTTCCATGAATTGTAAAATACATGTAGTGGCACTCATTACTACGTAGCCATGTATGAACCTAGGTGTAAAACTACTTGTACATGTAGTTACAGAACCGTGTGAGGCTCATCCATATATGAACAGCTGTTATTCCTGCATATGTAAATTTAGGTTAACACCATATGCATCTATGCTATACTTAAGCATAATTACTGTTTCATTTTGGATAGATATTAAATCAAGCCCAGATGTTCAAGACTTCCTAATGACCATGTGTTTCCATCAGAAATAAAGCTTTTTGCTTGCAATTCTAATTTAGGTATATTAAAAATAGTACGCGATCAAAACCTTTGTATATATATAGCTAACATTTCTTAAAGATACTTTCTGAGGAAGGAGTTTCAGGGATAGCTACACTTGGGAGGGGGTGTAAATTTGCTTTTCCCTACAACGTGTACAAGATTCCCTGTGACTTGTTAGGTGAATCAGTGGGCTGAATGCAGATCAGTGGGCTGAATGCAATTAAGGCTGTATGATTGTCACAGATTATTAAATGGGTTTTGCAGTTGATCACCAGATCTGTGCTCTGTACACACATGGGCATAAAGATGCATAAATAACAAACTGCTTTATAATTACATGGCTAAGTGCGATGCCCTCCTGTCCTCTGACAAACTTGCTGAAAGGGGGAAGAGAAGGCTCAGAGATCTGATATGTCCTGTGGTCAGCACAAATCTAGCCCTCACAGCTATTGGCACTTTACTTTGAGGACAAAATACGGAAGGCAAGGAAAGAGAATTGCCCCTACAGCCTGTAGTATATTGACATTCCTGCCAAAGATGTAACTGCAGCTTGTACCCAAACCAGCTTCAGGCCCGCCAGCTCCTGTACGACAACTGCAGCAGCGACCCACATACCCCCAGGCATGACCCACCACTTGTGTGTGACACAGGCATGGAAGTGCCACCACTGCAGTGCCCCTGGGAGACACAGCACTGAAAAGAGTAATAACCTCAAACACCACATGCTGCTCTAGCACCCTTGTTAATAATATCCCTGAAGACACGTGAGCATCAGCAAAATCCTACAAACCACCACATGCTGCAGATAATGAGGGCAAGTCACAGCACCTGCCAGGCAAAGAGTGACAGCAGGTGTCACTCAGCAGTGCTCTTCCAAGATGGGTTGTCAAACAAGTGGTTTTTTACAAGATGCACTCTTTTGCCTGACTTTGGCAGTATAGGCAGCTTTGTGGACAGACAAGCCATATGGCAGCAGGTAGTTTGCTTCCTGACATAAAGTCTGCATGCAGCTGATTCAGGAACTGAACTGCTCCTCAGGAACCTTCACTTGGCAGGTAGAGTCCAAGAAGGGACTTTCTTGCTTGCCTTCTGGCCATCTCCTTCCCAAATCAATGTATATGAGCACGTGCAAATAACACAAGAATATACCCAGATTTTTCCTCACTGATTGCTCCTCCTGTAGGAAACAAAGCTGCAGGACCCCAGACACAGTGCTGGAAGCTGGGTGTTGTGAAAGGGTCAGCAGTAGCATACGGACAGACCTCAAGGAAACTGCACTTCACACGAGCAGGTCCTCGCAAGGACTGAATGTTATCCTACGTTTGTCAGCTGGCAGGATTCAGTCAGTCCCTCTCTTTTATAACCCCACCAATTTCCTTGGCTACAAAGGTGATGGGAAGGTGGGGAGGAGGAGGGCAGATCAATATAAAGGCACATGCTAGCTGGAATTAGGTAGAACATCCATCAGAATAACCCTGCTGTAGTGGTGGAGAAAAAGAGTATGCCAAGCATAGCAGAATAAAGTGATGGAGTGCACCTCATCACCATTGCAAGGTCAGAATAAAAGCTAACATCACTATCAGTTAAAGTGGAGGGTAGGATGCTGAAAGAAGGAGGCTGAATGGATGGTAGTGCTCTTGAGAGGGACAACAAAGCAGGGCTTTGCCACCCTATCCTCCTGTGCAAGATTTGGTTCTCATTCCCGATCCGGATGGACACAGGTCATGCTGTTGATGTCAGAGCATGGGAGTTGCTTAGTGCTTGCTACCTCTGTCTCCAACCCCTCACTGAGAACACAGGGATGCACCTGGACTCCACACATCTCACACACCTCACTCCTGTCTCGTATTTTAGTCCTAAACACTGAAACCGGTAAAATGCTTTATTATTTAATTCCATTATTTTAAAGCTACAATTGGAAGAATCGTCTCAGGCAAAACCCATGTTGTGCTTGGCCATCCCCTCCTTTACTCCTGGACTTTTTCCTGGATACATTTGAAGAGAGAGGTAGCTTTTGATGACATACTCTTTCACTTATTTTGCAAATCATACTCTGGGGAGCGATTATCTTTTTTGCTGGTTTACTCCATCACGCGTCATAAACAGGGTCCTGATTTCTAAGTATATTTTCTAGAAGCTATAGCTGCAGTAATAAATACTAATAACAATAGCGATAATGATAGTTACGTGGAAAACAGCCCCTTACAATATGAATGGACTTTTGTGAAGATAAGTAGTCCTGAAAACATGATTACTTCTTTCACGCAAAGGGTATAATTGATCATAAAGTAATAAGTCATGCACCCTTAAATGCCTCTCTTTGATCACCCAGCAGACAAATTATAATCCTTCATCAGCAATACAGCAACTGTGTGTGGAGCCATAAGAGAGTGTTTGACAGGGACATTTGTATCCCAACCATTCCCATCCACTAACAAGGCTGCTGTATCAGCACAATAAGCATTTACCATGTTAAGAGAACTGCAACCTGTTTTCCCCCAGATACAAGCTCTCAACGCAGTTAATAGCCAGACAAATGGGAGTTTCTAGGGCCCACACCTCCATGGTCTCATCCTCTTGTTGGCCTGCACACAATGCAGTCTGATGCAGAGTTGGGTACGTGCTTTGCACTGATCCCACTGGCCAAGTAACACTTCTAGGAATGGAGAGCCATCACTTGTGCTCCTGACCCTCCTGGAGAGGGAAGCGTGGGGACTGAGCTGTTTGCAGAGCCCATGAAAATCGACGCAAAGTTTCCACTTGCCACCTGTGGGCTTTGCAGGCAACTTTATCAGTACCGGCACGCTCGGGGAGGCGGTTCCTCCGGAAAGCCCAGGGGGCCGGGGTGCGGGCGCGGCTCCCCCGCCAAGGAGGGCTGCAAGCCCGCCCCGGGGCGGGGGCGGGAGGAGCTGGGGGCGCCGGCCGTGCTCCGCGGGCTGCGGGCGGGCAGAGGCGAGGGGCGAGCGGCGAGCTGCTCCGCGCCGGCCATGGTCCCCGCGCTGCTGGCCCTCCTGCTGCTGCCGCCGCTGCTGCCCGCGGCGGGCGGACACTGCCCGCACCGCTGCGCCTGCAGCCAGGGCGCCCTGCGCTGCCCGCCGCCCCCGCACGGGGCGCTCCCCGCGCCCGCCCGCGCGTAAGTACCGCGGGGCGCATTGGCCAGAGTTGGGGCGGGGGGGGACATGCTCTTACGTGCCCGGGGGAGCGGGCGGGGTGCCGGGGACCTGCTGCTCCGCGTCCGCTCCGCGGGTCGGGGGCAGTACGCGCACCGCGGAGCAGCGCTGCCTTTCCCGGCGCCCCGGCCGTGCGCTCTGCCGGCGCGGCGGCAGTTTTGGGGAGTCGCCCATCCCGCTGAGGGGAGAAGATGTGGTGTAGTCGGGGCTGAAGTTGTACGCGGGTTTCGCAGCCTGACGTGCCGCTGCCTGACCGTGGGGAGTCCGGCGGGAGCTCGGAGGCAGCGGTTTTCTCCTCAGGAAGACGATGCCCGTCCTTTCGGGACGTTTTCTCAATGGGCAAGGTGTTGCACTCTCAAAAGCTCCTGCTGTACGCCACCAGCCTCGGTGACGGAAGTGGTTCGGTTATCTGAACTTCATTCTCCTGCCGTGACAGGACGCAAAAGCTGCCTTTCCTATTCTAAAAACAGTGCCTTGTAGTGGCCTAGGTAACTTTAAAGAAACCTGATTAAAAGGTCGATATTTGTTCATAAAACCTCTGTCAGTTCTGGAGTTTGTTTGTTTTTACTTTCACAAATCTGACTTTTCCCAGCATCTTCTCCCAAAGCTTATGCAATTTAAAGCCCCCCATATTAAAGCATCAGAATCCTCCTAGCAGTGCTCGTTGCCTCTTTTCAGGGTCCAACTCAGTGACAAGTTAGTGGCTTATCTTTTTTCCCTCTCTGGCAGTAAAAAAGCTGCTGTGAGTTTTCACAGCTGTTCAGATCTCTGTGGGGTGGTTCATCATATCCTTCTGCCTAATGCTCTTCTGGAATTAGGATTAAATTGTAATAACAGGGAATCACAGGCTTATTCCTTTACCCCACTTCCACACCATATTCCAAACTCATGATCTAGTAGATATAGTTGATATATGTAGGTATTCAAGTGTTGTTGTGTTGTTTAAGGGCTCTATCACAACACTGATCTAAACAATCATGGCGTCAAAATATGGGATTAGACGACCAACAGATAGCACAGTTGTTGTTTCTAGGATCCTTTGGTTATCTGTGGAAGAATTGAGCTGAGGTTTTCTTATTGTGCCCCTTTTGTTAACAAAGCCAGTGTTTTTAATTTTCAGCAACTTTGTTTGTAAATTTAATATGCTCTTGAAATTCCCCAGAGATGATACTATCCCTGGTCTCCTCTTTCCTTTCTCCCTAGCTCAAGAATTGATAGAAGCAAGAAATACTAGTTTGTAGTAGTCTAGAGCCATGTGAATCCTTCCTCCAAAGTCAGTTTTTAGAAACATCTCTATCCTGAGGTTTATTTCCTCCCCATTTCCATTTTACCTTAGTGTCAGAGAAAGCAGAGCCTGTGGATGCTGGAGGGACTCTCCAGAGTTATTGCAACAAGCATGTTTCTAAACTTACGTGATTATTTTCTTTCTTTTTTGGTTTACACTTTTATTTTTCCTTTTTCAATCTGTCACTCTAAGCAGAAATCACATCCCAACTTCAGTGATGAGGTTAAGACAGATAATGGGCTTATGGCTGCTGCCAGTTACGTTTCACTCAAATCAACAAGACTAGATTACGGGCAAAAATAAGGGAAGATTTTTTTCCCTTTCAACCTTTAATATAACATTTAAACTATACAGTTAGGTACAAAGTCCAGCTATTAGGCTGGCTGTAGAAACCAACTTTACAGTCAGAAAATAATTCAACCAAGATTCTGCACAATACTGCAGAGAAAATATTTACACTCAGTTGTCAAAAAAATCTCTCTGTTTTTCAGTCTGCATTTACACAGATATGTCCAGCTCCTGCTTCCAGGCCACATCCAACCTGATTTATAGTGAATCTGGAACTATACTATTAAATTTCAGTTTCTTTGTACTTTGGGGTTTTGTGGTGTTTCTTTGTTTTTAATGGAAAACTTACATTCATCAGACAATTACAAAGCTATACTAATGAATGTAGTCTCCAAGCCTACAGGTGTATGTGTATTCTTACTGTATTTTAGTTCTTTTTCAAGTTTATTTGCTTTCACCTCTTTTTCTCCCCCCCTCTTACTGTCTACCTCATGCTGTTTTTCCAGCTTTGTCATTTTACTGACTTCCTGTCCTTCCATACTTTACCAATATCTTTTTAGCCGTCTTCTTCCCCTGCACAGCTCCTTATAAGAGAGACAAAGCAAGACAAAGTTTCTTTTGTGCCTTCATAGTCACATCAGTACTTGTGTGCACCAGGGGAATGGCAGTGTAGTGCTTGCAAGCGCACTAATAATTTCGGGGAGGGGGTGGGGAAGGGTTTCTGCAGTAGTGTGAGTGGCTCACGATTAATTTCAGGCACCAGGTCCAAAGCTTTGTGGCAAAAGACTGAACAAGTAGACATTTCTACCACCGCGGGCATATTTGCATCTTTGGGATATTCACCCATCCCCACCTAGCAGAAAGTACTCCTTGGCTGTTCATGTGACATATCCAGCACCATAGTTCACATTTCAGGAAGATAATGCCTGATATACAGGGCTTTAGAACTCAATGCCAACTCTTTACGCTGCCCCCAGAAGCTGGTAAAAACTATAGGAAAATGCTGTGCTTTCAGTCTTAGTTTGAATCAATATTCCCAGTCCTTCTGATTTAAGGCCAAGGACACCACAGAATAAGATGTTTTCCACTCCCAGCAAGAATTCACCTTCAGGGCATTAGAAATATGAGTAATCCTATAAAATAGAGATACTAATATATAACAGGCAACCCAGCTACAGTAACACATTCATACCTATTGCTATAAGGACATACCTATTGCTGTTTTTTTTTAGTTTATTATTATTATTTATCAGTTGAACTAATCACATTTTGAAAAAGGCCGGTTCTGTGATACAGAGATTTTCTCCAGTAGTGTGAGTGGGCTTGTGTTTTGATTCCTCATGAACAGGTCTGCCAGTGGTCCTGCGGTCTTCTGGTCTCCAGATCTCTCAAAAGCTTCTCTTGAAGCTGGAGTCTGTGTGGTAGTGCAGGAGCAGAAGCTTATCTTTTAGCAGATATAAACTGTTGTCAAATTGTGTCAAGTTGCCTCTGCTATATGCCAGAATTAAAAAAAAAAAAATAAAAATATGGTAGTGGTTTTATGCCACTGCATCCTTGAGACAGACTGCCCATGAACATTTTCTAAAGAGCTCTTATTGCTCCATCCATATATTCACAGCAGAGGAAGCGGAAGGTGGTTTGCTCTTGTGGTCCCTACAGGCCCCAGTATTCCTAATAAAAGGAAGACAATCATCCCTGTCAAAAATCCACTGTATGATTTCAAAACAAAAATACAGGGAACAAATGCTAGCTGAAGAGAGGACATTATTTCAGCTACCAAGCAAGGATAGGATTTGATCAATCTATGCACTGGTCCTGCCTCTCCTAATGTTCTTGGATAGCCTTACAGATATTTAGCCTAGCCATTTCAAACCTTACTGCCTAGAATTATGTACGTTGAAAACCTAGGGTGATTTACAGAAACACTAAGGGCTGGTGAATGCCAACAAGCCTGGCTGGCTCCCCACTCCTTTCTGTCCATCCCTTCTCCAAGGATGAAAAGCTCTGCAGTTACCTGGAGCTGCAGTATTGTCAGCTGCTGAATGGCAGGAGGGGGTACAAGAATACAAGTTGTGATGTATTAACTATGAAAGAAACATTACAGTTTTTATTAAAAGTGCAAAAGTTCAGGCTTTAACTAACAACACTCTTTCAAAACGGTGTTGGTAATGTGTATTAAAGATGGATGCATCTGTCCTTTCGTGAGCTACAGAAATCTGGCTAGTAGCATGGGCAGGTTAGATGTATAAAGACTTTGTAGCTTTGTAAAACCCAGTTTGTTCTTTCTTTTTTTTGACAAGAGCTTCCTCAACTCTAAGAGATGAATAACTGGTCACAATCTGAGTGCTCTCAGAAAGAAATCAATATTTAATTCCTGCCAGTACCTGCTTGAGTTTCATTGTGTGCTATCAAAGACATCAGTCATGTTCAATAGCACAGACTTCAACACATGAGATAAGACCTCGCTTTACTCGGTGCTTTGGAAAAAATTAATCCTGCAACAAGCAGTTCAAAACTCTATTAACCTAAATGCTTATATACAGAGGCTGGATTGTGCTCAGCAAGCTAAAGGATCTTCTTCAAAATGTTGTAAGTATAGAGACATCTGAATGAACACGTTTCCCTTTAAAACAGGCAAGGTTTCAGGTACAAACCACAAAGATAAAGTGGGCAGGAACAGGGATGGGAACATTTACCTCTTTGGTGAATTCAAATGTTTCTGTCAATGTGGAAGTGTCTATGAATGCTACACCAGTATTTTGAGGATTAAGAGGGAAGGCTGATTATGCATTGCCTTTTTCCTTTGTTCTTGCTGTTTGGTGAGATGCTTAATGGGACGAGGTAATGTCAATGCAGATGAGTTCACAGTTCCAGCTATCAAGGTGAACTCATGAGAATTAAAAAACAAAAACCAATGAAGTTGAAATACAGAATGGATTAACTGCTGTCGTGCAGTTTAACTACAGTACGTGTTAAAAGTGCTGGGTCATCCCACTTAAATTTAATCGCCCAGCTGAGGTGTCTCAGCTCAGAGCACTGTTGCCAAGGGCTTTCAGCAGGTCAGTCTGAGCCATGAATTACGGGAATTTACAACTACCACACTGCTCACCGGCACATCACAGGGGGGTAGGAGATAGGAGGTTCTTGGGTGGAAGATTCTGATGTCATTAAAAGCCAAGACCTGGCTTTACTTTTTTGCACTTTCAGAAACATTCTTTTTTTTTTTTTTTTTAAATAATAATACTTTTTGCAAACAGTTTCACAAAAGGCATGGTTTATTCTGGAAGCAGACCCAGCCGATGGTGCAGTTATGAGGAGGTTCCTGCTGCCAGGGTTATAGAGCAGGAATTTCTCAGCTTCTACTTTTTATTACTTCTTGAAGTTGTTTTCTTTTTGGCTCAGAGTATTGAACCCTACTACAGAATTATCTCTACCCTTCTGTCCCTTCAGGGGCAAATACATTTTTTTCAAAACACATGATTCAATTTCATTTCTGATTTAACCAAACCTCACACGCAATACGACGAGCCAGCATCCATCTCGAGACAGGTATGACCCAATCACAGCAGCATCAAAAATGTCCCTCTTAGGTAGGGAAGAACTGCTATTCCCAGTTTGCTGACAGGGAGTCAAGGTGCAAGGAAACTAAATGCTTTGCCCCAAATCATACAGACTATTTGGAACATAGCTAGGAATTGACTCCCAGGCTCCTTGGTACCTCTAGAATTGTAACCCCAAGACATATGTATGTGTGACAGCCTGCCATTATATTGTGTGGGCATGACATATTTGCATATATATATAAAGTATACATTTTTATATAAAAGTATATATATTTTATATATATATATAAAAGTTGAAAAACATTTTTAATTGTCTTTGGATAAAGAATTATGACGACGAATTTTAAAAAAGCAGGTTATATGAATAGCACGGACACATTTCAGTAAAAAAACCTTGAGGGGGGTTTAAGGATGGGAAACAAATGTCTCTGACTAGATATTTGTAATTATAAAACAAAATGGAGCAATTATCTGTTTGCACAGAGATAACGTCTTGAAATATGTTAAATATTTTCCTATGGCCTTTATCAGGGAGAGTGTGGTCATGGCTAGATAAATTGGCTGGTAAAAGTATTCTGATGCAGATGTGGAGCAGAATGGTAAAATGCAGCTCTGTCTTCCACATCGTTATTAACTTCTCATTCAAAGTAACTAAAAAATTAAAAAGGAAAATATAAACTTGCTTCTAATCAACTAGCCACACTGATGCAATTTATTGAAAAAAAAACCCAAAAAATTCACCACACCAGGCCTGACTCTTCTACACTTGTACACAGCCAGTGCATTGCCAATGAATTCAGGGTGCAACCCTGCAATGTTACAGGGATACTGCTGGGAGGAGAACACGATCCAGAGAATGCAAAGATACTGTTTTATAGAGAAAAAGCTTTACATGAAAGCCACTTTTTCTGCAGAATTAACTTTAAATAAGCCTTTATCTTCCCTTGACTGTAAATGTAGCAGACCACTTCCATGAGGTTATTATTTTATTTAATAGGTTACGATTATTATTGATTTGATGGTGATTAGTCTTAAATTTATGCTGTTGAGGAAGTGACCCAATATCCTTTGAATTCCATTTAACTGAGATGAATGGTAAGTGGATCAGACTCCAGAGGTACAAAGAACTGCGGGTGAAATAAAATGGCTTTATGCTTTTTTGTTTTTCTGCCCACCATAATGGTACAATCTGTAAACAAGGAAACCCTGTGCCTCACAATCCCTTCCTCCCTCTCTTCTTTTTTCAGATTATTTACTCACCTGCCTGTAAAAGTAATCCCATCACATGCATTTGAAGGACTCAGAGATGCCTTCATCATGTAAGTTGACAAAATTTTTCATAGGCTTTTCCTTAATTTCTCACTAGAAATTCTATCATAAACCTCCATCCCAAATAAAATCTTTTTACAATAATGTGAAAATGTGTTGCTAAAACATAGTATTGGTGAAAAAGACACTGGGGAAAGATAACATAGCATTTATTTTCTTATAAACCGTATGTAAAAGATTTTCTGAAAAGATATGACTTTCTGGAGTTGCTTAACAGATCACATAAGAAATGTGTTGGAGAGAACTGGATACAGCTTAATAGCTGATGACAGGTGCTTTTGATTGGCAGAGGAGATTGATTTCTATCATAACACTTTATCTTTGCCATGATAGCTGTGGCATTCTGTGATAATACATTTATGTAGTACGCAAATAAGATACTTCTTTGGTGTTTTGCACTGAAATATAAGCTTGGCAGGGGATCAGTAGGACTGAACCCTTTCTTGGATCTTTCGGTTTAGAAGGGCTGTAATTTTGCACACTGGGTCTGTGTTGCTTCCCCTCCCTTCATTTTGTACGTATTTTATGTCAAGAACTCACACTGTAAGGCTCGTCCGACCACTCTTGCCTTTTTTTCCGTTGTTCTAACTGAAAGATGGCACATTTGAGTCTCCGTTATTTGCTATTTTTTTATTCTGTCTGCATTGAGTGGTTTCTTGTCGTGGTTTAACCTGAGCTAGCAATACAACCGCAACATCTGCTCACTCGCCCCCTTCCCCCCAATAGGGGAGAGAATTGAAAGGGAAGGGAGAAATTTGGATTGAGATAAACACAGTTTAATAAAATAACAGAATACCAATACACTACTAGTTTTATATATATATATATGTATATATATGTGTGTGTATATATGTGTGTATATATACATATAAAATAGAAATAAAAGATACTCAAGGCAATTCCTCACAAACTGTCCACAACTGAGCAGCCAGTCCCAGGAAGCAGCGCCCTGGTCCCGAACAGAGAAAAAAGAGGAAAAAGGCAGAAAAGCCCAGAGGCCTCTGCAAAATGGCAAAAGGCAGAACTAAACGTCCCAAACCAAACTCCCCTGGCTCTGATAAAAAAGAGCTAAGAAAGAATGCATGAGAGAAAAAAAAAAATGCCCGAGAGCAAGAAAGAGAAGTGCCTGAGAGAGAGCGAGACAGAAGATGCCTACTCTCCTTAAATATGAAGCATGATGCTAATGGGATGGAATTCTCTTATTGATCAGTGTGGTGGTCAGTCAAGCTCTGCCCCATCTCTGCCCCCTTCCTCGCTGCCTCACACCTGTGGGCAGAGCACTCAGAACATCCTTGGCTCTCAGACCAGAGCGATTAAAACATTAACTTTGTGCTGGCGTGTTATCTCTTGTTCTCAAACTAAGTCCAAATAATGAGCCTGCTAGCCATGAAAGAAAAGGGTTTCTAACTGCATGAAGAAAATTAACTCATTTTCAGTCAAATCAGTACATCTCTAAAGCACAAAGTTGATGACACACCAGTGCAATGCAGAATAGGGGGATAACCTCCTCCAGAACCAAAGAAACAGCACAAACTACGCCACTTTCTTTTCAAGGTGCACTTTTTGTACTTCTCTTCACCTGTGAAGAGCACATAGTGCATCAGATATTAAAATATATATTAGATGTTACATAATTTATTTTCAAGGAAACAGAGAAAGTAGAAAACGCTTTTGTGGTTCAGTTTTGAAGACAAAGACTTGAAGGATGAGGGTAATGCCAATGCCTGAATAGACCCAGCTGGATTAGTTTAGCTTTTAGTGAAAATTGGTTAAACAATTTTGTTCAAATTATATGTTCCTGTAACTCTAGCAAGTAGAAAATAAGCTAAACCCTGCTGCATGTATTCCACTACAGTGAAGTATTACAGTACAGTCCAATGGCACTGTATTATTGCAATCACTTGCATCTTAATGATTAATGAGAATATATCATTTTCAGATGGGAGACCAACTGAAATCTACAAAGTTTCTCCTACCTGTATGACTTAAGGCTAAACTTTCCCAAACTGTATGCATATACTATTCTTCACAGAGAATGTTTTGTTCATTGACATTTTCTCTTCCATAAAGAGAATTTAATTTATTTGCCTGCATCCTTTAATGTATCTCTTCAAATTAACAGCATAGAAATTGATCTATTTGTCTGAAGTAAATCTACAGAACACTTCATAATCTTATTGAGATTTAGTATTACTTTGAAAACTGCATATTTTTAATTTATAAATCTCTAAATCATCCATTTGGCAACTCAGCACCATCTGCAAATCAGATGATAAATTATTCTCACTGCCATAACTCATTCGAACACATATAAATGGGGAGCCAGTGAGCAACACGGAGGACGATGTTTCAGACCCCAGACCTGAAAGAGCCTTCAAGTTCTGCGACCAGACACTGATCCTTCCCAGCCGATGAGTCTTTAAGGATCAGGCACTCAGCAGACCACTTGTTCTTCATCCATTTTTCTTTCGTGCAATACCAAAAATAACAATCTCACTGAATTCTGATTATGGAAAAAATAATGAATACTTCTGTAAGAAATTCATATGTATTTAATATATGATTTCTAGTGCGCATCCACCTTTGCCACTACAAATAAAAAAACAATTCATTCTGGTCTAAGGGGTTTTATATCCTTATTTTCTTGTAATTACAATTGCAATAAGATAACTCTCACGACTATGATAAGACTGGCTCTGATTCTGTAGATGCATTCCAGTTGTTTGGAAAAAACATTTTTTTTTCTTGACAGTGTATAATCTTAGGTTGAGTTTGTGTGCCCTTCCAGTCAATTCTGTCAAGAGAAAACATTGTTTGGAAGACTTTTACCCTATATATGCATGAATATTTACTTTCAGCAGTCAGTTTTGTGTAGCCCCATAAGTCTTAATCTAGCAAGCATTTCACAGTCATCGAATAAGTATATTTTCTTTTTCTCTATACTCAGCATTCATTATTCTTAATACATGTGTTGAATAAGAGCATCAGTACATCAAAATCTGACAGTGCCTACAAAAACGGTCGTGTTGGTTGGTGTAGTGGTGAAAAAGAGCCACTTCCTCTCCATTTGCATGTATGGAATAAAAAAGGCATTTACATCCAAAAATTATTCATAAAGTGCACTGAATGCATATTTATGTATTTCTACATTAGTGGATTAGATGACCATCATCGTGACTTAATAATAGTGTATGAAGCACCATGAACATGATCTACATCCTTACCCATGCAAATAAATTCACTAAGCAACACCGATGATAAAAGCAAAAGGCTCACAGGCTTAGGCTCACTCTTTACATTAGTTCTGGCCCCGAGCCACTACCCTACCTACAATTTCGTGAGCAAATGGAGATTGGCTGTTAGAGATACTTATTCCAAAGGGCTGGCATACTTCTTTGCCGAGACAGCAAAAGGCTGGTCCTTCTCAAACCCTGCTGGCACCAGCTCTCATGAGACCTTATCGCAGCCTTTCAGTACCTAAAAGGTGCCTATAATAAAGACTTTTTAGCAGGGCCTGTTGCGATAGGACAAGGGGTGATGGTTTTAAACTAAAAGAGGGGTGATTCAGGCTAGACATGAGGAAGAAATGTTTTACAATGAGGGTGGTGAAACACTGGTCCAGGTTGCCCAGAGAGGTGGTAGATGCCCCATCCCTGGAGACATTCCAGGCCAGGCTGGACGGGGCTCTGAGCAACCTGATCTAGTTGAAGATGTCCCTGCTCATTGCAGGGGGGTTGGACTGGATGAGCTTTGAAGGTCCCTTCCAGCCCAAACTATTCTATGGTTCTGTGCCTGAGAGGAGACATGAACAGACACTGATGCCAAACAAGAATTGGGGCGGGGGGGGTGTGGGGGGCGGGTGAACAACTGTGTATAAAAGAAGTAAATATGAAGTGGAAAGCTGATTTCTGGTATCTTTTCCATTAATGTATTGCTTTGTGTCTGCCTTTTCATTACAGTGAAATCTCTCAGAGCGACTCCCTAGAGAGAATAGAAGCAAGTGCATTTGACAGCCTTCCCACTTTGTCTGAAATGTAAGCATCAGTTAAAGAAAGGTGTCTATGTCATGATTTAGGATCATCAAAGAGTAAAGAGTCTCCAGAGAAGCATTCTTGGTCCAGATCTTCCTCTGTTATTTTGCTTGGCTTTGGATTAGATCTAGAATGAGAAACATTTCTCTCCAAAGTCTCATATAAAATAGTGAGCACTCTGTAAGGTCTAGCCTTGGAGATCTAAATCTTGCAAAGACATCCATGCATAGAAATCCCATTGCTTTCAGTGAGCTCCACGATGGGAGTGGAGCTCTGTGTCTACTTTTGCCGGCACTGTCGAGCCTTCTAAGCGGGGAAGTAATTTGAGATGACAACAGATGAGAAAAATCTTCCTTTTTGAAGATGCAGTTTTTAAAGGCCTACAGTATTTAAATACATCTGCTTAGTATGCATAGCTCTTCTGTTGAGCACTAAAATATCAGTCAAACAGAACATGTACCCATTTTGAATTTGACCTGCATAGCACAGGCCTCTGAGAGAGAGAGTGAGTTAAAGCAATGACTGGGAGAATGCTCTGAAATATTTAGTGAAATTGGAAACCATAAATCTGATTCAATATCTCATTACTGCCTTTTTCACACAGCATGATCAGTGAGTGGCTTAAAAATAGTGCAACTGAGCGAGGACAAATCCATCTTTTTTTTTTTTCCCCTTGTACTCCACTGAAGCCAGTTACTTGCTCACATAAGCAAGAGATACAGATTTGTCCACCTCAGACTGGGTCCTGCTTCCAGTAGAATCAGTGGTGAGTTTAGGGACAGAATAAAAGATTTGACCCAATGCATTTACCTACAGTTTATGGATAGCTTGTCATTTGCCAAAACCAAAAAGCTGAGCAAGATCATTAAAGAGCTACAGGAAACTAGCAAGAAAATCTATGTGAACCGTGAATGCTCTACAAGCATCACATTGCAAGGGTTTCACGTCCAAAGCTGCACTCAAGGCCACTTTCAATGGATAATCAGGGCAGGCAGGTTCATTGGCATTCTTGGATTTGAATTCTTGTTGCAAATTCACATGATAAAAGCTTTGAATTTTGTAAAAGCTGCATAAAGAGGTAGCTGGGTTATGGCTATTGAGCTTTTATGCAAATAGATAGGTTTACCAAATAGTACAGCTACAGAAAGTGCTCCTTGATTGAGAGGGTCTGTCCCATTTTTGAACACCTGCTAGCAAACAGTATATCACAGAATCATTTAGGTTGGGAAAGACCCTTAAGACCATCGAGTCCAACCATAAGCCTCACACTGCCAAGTCCAGCACTAAACCATGTCCCTAAGCACCATATCTACACATCTTTTAAATACCTCCAGGGATGGTGACTCCACCACTTCCCTGGGCAGTCTGTTCCAGTGCTTGATAACTCTTTTAGTGAAGAAATTTTTCCTAATATCCAATTTAAATCTCCCCTGGTGTAACTTCAGGATGTTTCCTTTAGTCCTGTCACTTGTTACCTGGGAGGAGAGACCAACACCCACCTCTCACATACTTATCTCCATCTCCCAGTTCATGCAGATCTAAGCAGGCATCTGGTGCTACTAGCCACTATCTAATGAAGACTGTGGTGGTCTAACATTTTAAACCATCTGAGGAACTGCCTCATTAATATGATGGAGACACAGGATGATGCAAAGGAATCCGATTGCAGGGCAGGGACCAGGCATGCACACAGATGCGCAGAGCTCAGGCTCCTTGCTCAGCCCCACCCCCAAGACCACCAGTTGGAGGCACCGTCACCGTGATGGTAGTGGGCTTGTGCCTCGGAGCTCCTGCAGTAAAGCAGAAGCTCACTGTGTTAGACACGCTGTGAACCCAGAACACATATAGAATCATTTTGGTTGGAAGAGACTCTTAAGATCAGAGTCCAACCATTACCCTAATTCTGGCACTAAACCCTAAGAACCTCATCCACAGATCTTTTGTAATAAACACCTCCAGGGATGGTGACTCCACCACTTCCCTGGGCAGCGTCTTCCAGTGCCTGACCACTCTTTCCGTGAAGAGATTTTTTCCTAATATCCAATCTGAACCTCCCCTGGCACAACTTGAGGCCATTTCGTCTTGTCCTATCACTTGCTATTTGGGACCAGAGCCCAACACTCTCCATGCTACAACCTCCTTTCAGGTAGTTGCAGACAGCCATAAGGTCTCCCCTCAGCCTCCTTTTCTCCAGGCTGAAACAGCCCCAGTTCCCTCAGCTGCTCCTCATCAGACTTGTGCTCCAGACCCCTCACCAGCTTCATTGCCCTTCTCTGAACTCTCTCCAGCACCTCAATGTCTTTCCTGTAGTGAGGGGCACAAAACTATACCAAGGAACCACCAGATGATGGCAAAATGCTAATTATCACCAGTGACGAGGATATCCAAATTGTCTCAGCTCAGTGAACAAAGAGAATTCAGGAGCCATCACCTTCTGTCAGCTACCTAACAATTACAAGCCACTTTTATTACCAATTACCAACAGTGCTTCAAAATGGACTTGCAGTGTATTTGTAGAAAGTTTGTGTGCAGCTGGAGAGCCTTCTGTCATGTTCTGCACTTGACTGTTTTCTGACAAGGCCAATGGCTAGCAAAATTCAGGATCCTCCCAAACGTATAACGAATACAATACTGAAATACTTTTTCCTCATTACAGATTAATCCTGAACACAAAAAACCTGTTGCACATCGAGGACGGAGCTTTCAGAAACCTTCCAAGGCTAAAATACCTGTAAGAAAAAGTTATTTTCTGTTTGACTTTTTTTTCTTTGTTCATGCATTACGGTACACTAAAAGTACATACATCATTTACAGTACCTTTAATGGGCAGTTAACCAGTAGTAAAGTCTTTAAATAGGCAAAAAAATAAAGTAGCCCAGGCCTGGGTAGTAATGGACAAACCAGTAGTCAAGTCTGCAAATTAGCTCTGCTAAGTGCTTATTTCTAGAATAAAGCTTTCAGATAGACAAGATAACATGCAAAAGGGGTAACTAAATCTCTTCTTTGTGCTTAATGTAGAGGTAACATAGGTTGCTTCTCCAGGGCACTGCTTGAGGATGCTACAAACTTAATTTTTATAGGTCTTACAAACACAATTGGAGCCTAATCAAAAATTGAAAATTTGTCACCTTTTAATACATTGTTAAACTTGCACCTACCAAGTTGGCTTCTTGTTGCATCCACTCTGGTAATCTTTTTCCTGTAAATAAGAATTATGCTTTTCTCTAGGAGCATTTGTAACACTGGATTAAGACTATTTCCAGACCTGACACAGATCTTCTCATTAGAAGCTCATTTTATTTTGTAAGTAGAGACCCAACCTAACCCAGCTGGGAGTCTTTCCATCTTGTTCCTGGATCACTGACAAAAATGCCTTTTTTTTTTTTAATCCCAAAGGGAGCTCTGTGATAACTTGCGTATGACAACTATACCACAAAATGCTTTCCAGGGGATGAACAATGAATCGCTGACACTGTAAGTAAAACAGTCCTAGCTGCAGTTCCTTCTGTGAAGATAACACTTCAGCTTGAGGAGAGCAGCTCAACTGTATAAAAACCTTGAAATTAAGCCCTATACAATACATGTCTGTATTATGAGTTAAATGAAACGCTTAGGAAGTAGAGAGGTGTTCTTCAAGCTGAAGAGCAGGGTATTATCCCAAAGCTAAATTTACATAGGAAAGAAAATATGAGAAAAAAATCCAAATCCTCATCTTCCATGCAACACCATTTTTAAAAGTACTATCAAGAGGACATAAATTCCAAAAGCTGTGCTGGAGGCCAGGGTCTCTCTCCTTCCCTGAGTGATGCGGTTTCCTGAAAAAAATGTTTGCAGGGACCAAGCAGGTGGATACTATGGATCAGGTTCCCTCCGAAGATGAGGTACAAAGTACCAATGTTTGTTCTTACCCTGATTTCACTTGACTCGGATTATGTTGATTCTCCCCACCAAGACTTTCCTTTTAGCAAACTGTGGATTCATTGGCACAGCCACCTATGAGACAGGTTGGTTTGATGCCAAATGAGATGCCCCACTCGAGGGATGCAAAAAGCAGCAGAAAGCCAAAGTGAGATGTCATCTGTCAGCACAGCAAGAACCACGTGTGGATTCCACAGGACTCTTGCCTTCACAAAGACTTCCATAAAGTGCTGAAATAGGAGAAGAATCACAGACTGAGCCTCACCGTAGGACAGGACTGGAATTGAGGTTTCCTGAGGAAGGACCAGCTGAGCAACAGATGGCAGCAGCAGGCCAACTACTTTGTGTATATAGATACAAATACCCATTTGGAGGCCAGTAAAGCCAACCTTTGCAGACCAGACTGGTATTAAAAGGCAGCACACATCCAGATGGAGAGTCTTGCCTTGAGACAAGAGTGTACCAAAACCCCCACACAAAACTCCATCAATACTTGCACCTGCAAATGAGCTGTGCACACAAGCAAGTGCTGTAGTTGACTGGATTGGGCACTACATCAGGCTGATTTGCCAGCATGACAGTAATTTCAATAGAGATTTCTTTTTTTTAAATGCGTTGACCAATACCTTCTGCAACCATTAGAGGAGCTGAGCATAAATGTGACTGAAGACTACTCCACCAAACGTTAAAGAGGAGCAATTGCTTAGTTTAGGGTATAATTTCATCCTATACACCTCTTTCCTACCAGCAAGTTCTCTAAGTAACTTCAGCAAAATTATTATTCTGTTAGTGGTGCAAGAAAATGAACGTGCAAGAGATTGAGAAAGGTGCTTAAAATTTTTACTGTAACCCTAAAGTGTATTAAATGGGAGTCAAAATCAGTCTGGAAACAGCTAATGATAATTTTCTCCCATCCTTTTCTGATAGAGAGCTCACCACAAGAAGAAAATAATTACCTTATCAGCAGCTTCCTAATTGTAGAGCTACATGTTAACTCCACCCCATGTGTTTAACTGTAATTAGCTGAAATAATTCTGGTTGTTGCAGCACAGTCTGGTGAAACACAAGTAATCCATCTATGAAGGTGTAAAGTCAACCTGTAGTAATACTGTGCACTACAAATAGCTAATTCAGTCTTTCAAACAGTAAGTGTTTCATGTGGATGGGGAAATTGATCCTACATATCCTCATGGTTTTTTAAAGAAAGCACTTATTTCAGCATCGTGCTGAGATAGATACCTTCTCGCATCAATTGTAGCCAGGCGCTCTGGAGCCCATACTTCCAGCTTTTCTTGGGAGCACGTTTCATAGCCCCAGATTCTGCTCTCCCAAAAACAAGTGAAGAAGCAGAGATTTTGTGTAATTTATAAACTTCACCACATTTTCCATTAGGGCTTAATATTAAAGAAAAAGTACTATATACAAATGATAATATTGAAATTCTGTTGGAAACATTAACTTAATATCAGAAATGGATTTTCCTCAGGGAAATGGGACTCATAGGTTAGATCTCCTAACAAAGGAGAGCTGGACCTCAGGTGCAGCAGAGCCCAGCCATCTGGTCCCAGGGTGGAGAATGAAGAACTCAACGTGGCACCAAGCATCCGTGGTGCAGCACAGGGAACAGCAAGGTTTCTGCAGCACAAACCCAGCTTAGCAGCCCCGCTTTGGAGGAGCTGGTAGCTCCCTGACCCCTGGATGATGCACAACTCATGCCTGCCTCTCTGCAAAGCTCTCTCTTGGGCTGCTGGATCTGCAATCCACCAGCACCCTCTTGTTTTAGAGTTGCTTTCCACCTGACACTTCTCTAGCCCTGGCAGCCTTCCATTGCATGTGCTGAGACCACAAAGTCCAGGTCTTCTGCCTCCAGGTTGTTGTCTGCCTGCTTGGAATAATGTCTTGTTTCTGGATCTCAGCCCAAGGCAGGCACAGGTGAGCTCCTTGGAGCAGGGAGGATCTGTACGTAAGCAGAAGTTCTCTTCAACAGCTAAACAGGAAGGTGCTTAGGGAATTTAAGCTGCAATTTTATCTTCATTTTAGAGTTAACGTAAATCATGCAATAGTTACTTATGTTCTTTATAAGCAAGATCCTCTCTTCATTAAAATGAATGCAGCATTAAAATTTTAAACCTCATATCTTCCACATGTTTTTTTCCTTGCGTGTTTTTTTTTTAATCCCCAGGAAATTATATAAAAATGGATTCGAAGACATCCACAGCCATGCCTTCAATGGGACAAAGCTGAATCAATTGTGAGTACATTTCACCTCCTCCATATTTTTTTAAACAGGAAATAGTAGTTCAAGTACAGTCAGAGGCTCTTCCTTCAGCTTAACGGACTGTGTCTTGCATTTTCTGATACCTATTAGAAAACTGCATGTTTCAGTGTCATTGCGACTCAGTTGTTAATCCTGCAGTGCTTACTGCTTTTCCTCAAACACCATCCCTTAGAATGCTGCAGGTTTTTTATTTAAAAAGCTCATAATTTTTAACAAAATTTAATACATTCTTAAACTTAGCAGCAATAGTGGAAATCTTGAAACCATAGCCCAAACCTACATTTTACATCTGGAAACATCAACAGTTTCTAGATCACTCTCGCAGGCTCTGGGACTAGCCTCTTGGTTTAGACACAACTTTTGCTGCATTTATATATGCTGCTGGAGTGAAGGAACCAGATTGGTTGCTGGTTTAAGTCAGAAGAAACTGGAAATTATCAGAATTAAGCATAGATTACAGTGATCTGGTGGCATCAGCAGAAGGAAAGGTCTCATGAAAAACTCAAGCGCTCCCAGGCCAGATATTGCAACAACAACCACTATGGTGGGAGAAAGGACTGAAATAGACAGAAAGAAGAAAACAAAAAAGGGTTATTTTAAAATATGGATGTAAAGAGACTTAATGTTCGATTCCACAGAATCCTGAAGGACAATAAGAACCTCAGGTGGATACATGACGACGCCCTGAGAGGGGCCACAGGGCCAGATGTCCTGTAAGTACCCACCGCTCCGTTACCTGGGATTTTAGGTGTCCCACGGGAACCTGGATGTGCTACGTGGGCTGCATCATCTCAGCAAACACAGGCTTTGAGTCTGGAAGAAAACATAATCTCTTACCTTCTGCTTGTAAAATGGAAATATGTCAATGAGATGTCATGAAATTACAGGGTGGAAGGCTCAGTTTGCACCATGACAAATGTGTATCAACCAGTTTTAGTGTTGGCATTGACCTCTGCCTCTTAGATATGTTGGCCTTTACTTTGTGTCACATCCTCCTGATTCTATTCCTGTGCCTTACGTTCTGACATTGCAAACTAACTTCTCTTTGGTAGGATGAGTATGTTTTTACAACATATTATTTTAGAATTTGGTCATAAAGCTGAACTAGCTGATTGCATACTATTAGCCTGTGCTGAATAAAACACATTATTATCATCCTCATGCTTTATTAATCAAGTACTTACTGGAGGGCTGGACTGGCTGTAACTCTGTGCAATAAAACCCAGTAGGTGGTTCCATAAATAGCACTATGAGCTGCACGTGCCACTGCTTTACAGTACATGGCATTACTAATATCACTTTCACAATTGTAGCCTTTTTTTCCCCTGTTTAACAGCCTGACTCTGAAAATCCTTAGTCATGTCGATAGCCTTTCCTTACCCAACTTGAAAAACATTCCTCTAAAGTTACTCAAAGCCAAAGTGCTTAAGTTTGTCTTGGCAAGAATGATGGATTATTTTATGTGTTTTAATTAATAACCATTCAATTAAAACACCTCGAACAGCCCTTCAGAGCCAAACAGAGAGCCATGAGGGCATCTTACTTGTTAGCTGGCTGGAGAGTCACGTCCACCCACTTTCTCTGGCCTTAAGAGCCATCCCTTGCTCCGTGCTTAGTGACTTTCAAACAGAGAAGTCAGGGACATCCCCTGAAACAATGGGGTTTGGTTTCCCCAGAACAAAGTGAGCTCCTTGCCTCACTGGAGCTCCTGGGCCGTGGGAATGCTCTTACCCCACTGCTCTTGTGTTTCTGAGCTGGGTATCAGGTGCTGAAATGGCTTTGCAGATTTAGGCCTTTGTCAAAAAATGAGTTGCGGTTACCTACCATCAACGCTTCAGTGGTATTTTTATACATGTGAAAAGATAATACTTCCTTTATTTCACAGGGATGTTTCTTACACAGCGCTGGAGTCCCTGCCTAGTTATGGGCTCGAGGCCGTTCAAGTCTTAAATGCAACATCATCTTACTCGTTAAAGAGACTGCCACCACTGGATAAATTCAGCAATCTTCTGGAAGCTGTTCTAACGTATCCCAGCCACTGCTGTGCTTTTCGAAATCTAAGGACAGAGAAGTAAGTATGAATAGCACATTATTGTATTGCAATACTTCAGAAGCTCCAAAATGGCAATTCAGTTTTATTCAGCTCACAAGGTTTGATTATCCTTATTCCAGTTACAAGGAAGCTGTGGTACATAGCGAGGCCTCACACAAAACAACAGATCTGTGCTAAAGCCAGGAAAATTACCTCCATTTATTTTAGAATAGAAATGGATCCCATCCTGTGCCAAGATCTGCCAGCAGGAACATTATTCTGAGTTTGCTTAAAGCTTATATTTTTCTTGGTATCTCAATTAAAAATCCTACTTGGAAGATAAGTGTCCATCAATAGCCTTTAGCTATGTAGCTTATCTACTGCAGGTGATATGATGGCCTAGTAGAAAAGGCAGGCTTGCAATTACTCACTAAAATTAGGAATCCTGCAGAAAGAGGTTATTTGGTTTAGTCCCTGTCATTTCAGGTAACAATAGACAGTATTGGTCTCCCCGCTATTGGAACCATGGCCCAGAGAGAGCTTTGCATCTGCTAATTCGGGGAGGTCAATCTCAGACAACTGGAACTAATTTTTCAGCATTTTTTTTTCAAAGAAATCAACCCTTAGTTGGCTTTAGGCAGCCAAAGTAACTCCAAATGAGGTTAGTTGAGGCTATGAGGATACCTTGCTTCCCATCTGTCTCAAATGAAGGCTACAGAAAAGATGCACTGAGCAGTCATTTGTGGGAAGCCTGATCTGTGCAACTTGTATGCCATCACATCAGCACTGCATTGCCAAGGCAGGAGTAGATTTCAATTAAAATTAAAATTAGGGGTGATGCTATGCTTTCTTGGCATACATCATTTTACTAAGTGGTTCCTGGTTCAGCAAGAGTAGAGTGAAGATCCTACAGTCAAGGGTTTCCATTGCTACTAAACTCTGATTCAGTCCCAGATTAAATCTCTGAGCACATTCAATGCCGAAGCAACTCTGGGACCAGAAAAAAAAACCAAAAAGTTTTATTCATTCTGATGAAGACAACTACTTTTCTGATATTAATTTCAGGTGCTTGAGTTGGCAACATTATCATACTCTATAAAAACAGGGATGCTTGAGTTAGTCGCTTTCTTATAATTGGTGGCTGTTTTTTTAGTAGGAAAAAAAAAAAAATGCAAATCAGGAAACTGTGCTGCCCAACTAACTGGGGCACAGCAGGATTCAGAGCAGTGCTGGCACGTTACCCATCTGCACAGCCCCAGCTGCTGGAAAAACCTGTACGAGTCACGGGCTGTATCTTCTATGTGACCAGCTACTGCAGAGGAACAAGAGGCAGATCTCTGGCTGTTTTCCTTGTGTCGAGGGTTTAGATTGTGGGGTGACAATAAAACCATGGCAGATGTATTGTTAACCTCCTCTCCACCTCCACTTCCCCCTTTAGCCCCTCCCTCTCCCCCCTTCCCAATAAGGACAGGCTATCGGGAGGAAAAGAAGGACAGAGAGAAGAGAGTTGGAAAAATTAACAATGTTTTACTAATGCTACTAATAAGAATAGAGAAAATAATACAAAATATACAAAACCAATCTTGAAAGTCTCAGCAACTGCAGAGCCGGCACCCGAAGTCCTGAAATGGACTCTGCAGGCAACCGGAGCTGGATTCAGTCTGTCACTAGGCCTCAGTTCACAGGGACGACTAGCAAGGTCCTCTCCTAATGTCGGCCATAAGCAAAAGGGAAAAAGGGACAAGATCCTCGTGATCTCCAACTTTTATATGAAGTATTCATGTGAATGGAATGTTATACACAATTAGTCAGTTTCTTGGTCACCTGTTTCTCGTTGTCCCTCTCGCGAGAGGTGCATCCATTCATTATCAATAACCTTGCATTCCACTGCTATGTTTACCAAAACATGTATCTGGTTCTCCAGGAAAATGCAGCTAATATGAAGGCTTTAGCTGACAGGCAAATTCACTAAAAGAGAAACTTGTTTTTTAACAAAACCAGGACACCTTGTCATCTACTGGTGATAGCAGAGGGACATAGAGACTGAGACCTCCCAAGACCTTCCCAGGTTACACAGGGAAGTCTTTGTGTGGTTGTGTATTCTCATGGTCACCCAGCTGCAGCCTGTTTCTGTCTCCTAGCCCATTCTGTTGCCCTGTACCCTATATACAGTCTTCCCACATAGTCTTTACTGCCCCATATCTCATTCCTTAGCACCTATGGGTGGCACACTCTGCTCAGTGAGATACAGGGACAAGGTCTTGCATGTATCTCACCGGGCAAGCAGGGTCACTTAAGTCAGCATCACAGACATTAGGGAAATGATAGTACTCAGACCAAATACTCTTGAGATTTCTGGGGTACAATTGTGGTGTGCTCATTCCCTGAGCCATGTAAGAGAGGTGGAATGTGGGATTCAGTCCCCAGGACCTTCTTCCACTGGTCTGAATGGGAGAGGGATGGCAAGGGGGCAGGGGAAGCAGGTTATACCACATCTTCAAAAAAATTACAAAAAAACTGCCTATTTCTGTTGCCATCCCATTATTTATAAGGATCATATAGGGGCTTAGATTGACATCTTAAAACCTTATTTCTCTCATTATATATAAAACTTTCTATAAGCTTCCAAGTGTCTGATTCTCTTAGGAGTACACAAAAGAGCACAGTGGTTTTGCCAGCTCTTTCTGCTGTTGCAATGAGGTCACACAAAGCCATTTCCATTCACCCAGGCAGAGTACCTGGCTCATCCTTTCAAAGCCTCAGAACCAGAGATTTTCCCAAATAGGTCATCTTTCAATTTGTACTTTTCAAATTGCTTTTCTTCCAGCATGTAAGGTCTACCTCCAGATCCCAAACAGTTTTTGAAAAGGGAGTATCAGGCGAGCTTCCCAGCTATTGTTAACATGCACTTCTCTAAAAGCAGGCATAACTGCTAACATTCATACCGGTAGAGAACCTGGCCCACTTCAATACAATATTTCACGAGGCAAAACATACCTTTTAGTCCCAGCTAAAGTTATTTCAATACAAAAATACATCATAAACAATAACCAAGCTGAAAGACCATCCTTTTATCCCACCATGAGGTACTGCCTACTGCCACAGTATTTGAAGCCTTCTCCTCCCCACTTCTAGAGTTCTACGTGAATGTTCACACTACTGTGAGGCCACCTCTGGCTTACCTTATGTGTCTGTGAAGATCACTTGCAGAGAAGATGAGAACTTGGCCAAAATCCAGACTGAAATTCAACTTTCTTTTCATCCTTCTTTCAGACAAAGTTCCTTGCTTTCTATTTTTGACAACTTCTCCAAAGTGTGCGAAAGCACCATGAGGAAACCAACAAATGAAATATTGTAAGTACCTCTCTGCTTACAGATGCTGGAAGTAGCAAATATGGACCTTGCCCTCCTGCTGTTCATGTGGGTTTTTTTCCAAAAAAGCAAGTCTTTTGCTGCCGACCTAGTCACCCTTACAAGTTGCACTGTGGCAATTTTATGATCATTAAACCAAGATTTGTGATTTTTGATGTTAAAAAGCAAAGGGGGAAAAAACAATTTCATAAGCTTTACTGGCTCCAGCTTCTCTTCTGAATTCTTGAAAGACTTTCAAAGCCGTGATTAAATATTTAAGAAAGTTAATGTCCTACATGGAGGCTTTTCATGCCCTGAGATAATTGCAGTTATTTGCGTGATTCAAAGAGCTGCTACTGTGGGGTTTTTTTTTGCCTATAGAAAGGATAATTAAAAGTCTGTATGTCAGCAGTTTTCCATGGTAGAAATAGAGCCCCTGAGTTAGAAATTTGATGACCCCCCTGCAATTGGTTTACCTCTTCTAAATCTGTCTTTCCATATCATCACAGTTCTGTTTGACGGTGTTCAGCAGGACAATGAGAAAGGCTAAAATCAAAATTGTTGGTGTTGGCCATGCTGGATGACACAGGCTCTAAGACAGTATTTAAAAGAGAAGTTTGAGGCTCTGCAACTCTCCGTCCCTCTAAATCTAAATGGGAGACCATGGGACTTCTCTTCAGCCATGAGGTGGGGTTAGAGCATTGCAGTGTCTAGGAAAGAAAAGGTTGTGGTCACAAAATTCCAACAGCTAAAAACAGCCACGTGTGATTGATTCACTGGGATGCTGACTTCCTTGGACATTATCTTAGTGGTTGATTCATGAGGTGTCCTACACTTGTGGTCTAGCTTTATTCGGCCTTGTGTAAAGAAATATGTGAGAAATATGATCACGCAAATCACCAGCGCCTACGCCAGAGTAATCGCCTGCTTTGGATTAGCATCTGTTGCACTCCTACTGTGCATTAAATAGTCTGCCCAGTCTGTTGGCTCCTGAAGCTTTTTGCTTTGGTAAGTCTCCATCCCAGCAATTCTCCAAGCAGACATTATGTTAAGCAAATGAAGGTCATGATTCATGGGCTGAAAGGCTGTAAGTTGCAAAGTTTGGGAAGCATAGCAGAAATCGGCTGACAGTCCTGAGCTCTTATTAGAAGAAAAAAAAACAGCTGGCACATGGCAGCATGTTTGCATGGCCTCACAGCAAGCCACAAATATTTTTTATTAGTAAATAGAGTTAAATATATTCCCTGCTCTACCAGTTTAACTCAGGCAAGAAGCAGCAAGACATTGGGCATATTTTCATGTACAGGGAGAAGAGTTAGGATAACAGTACTGCAAAGTTATTTGCCCAACAGGAATAGTTGAAAAGCAGCTCAGCTTCATTTGCCAGTTGAGACCCTGCTCCAGAAAAATAGTATAATGTATATGCTTCAGTAGATGCAGAAATTTAAGCATGTATTTAAGTGATCCCACAGCTGCCCATTTTCTGAAGAGTTGTCCTCCACAGAGATGTTTTCCAAGTCTCACACTGCAGATTGAGTGTTTGCCCAAACACAGCTGGAATGGATATTTCTGGATAGTACTGCAAATAGGTACCCGTTATGGCAGGGAATCTGAAGGGACAGTGCTTGTTTTTAAAATGTTTCTTCTTTGTCGGGCTTATCCTCACACTACTGATGACCTGGAGATTAGAGAGATCTGTTTTAAACATGTAGAAATATTTATAATTAGGCATTGGGTCCAGTCTAAACTTAATATATTCACACAGAATCACAGAATGCTAGGGATTCGAAGGGGCCTAAAAAGATCATCCTAGCCATTGACATTAGTTAACTGTGCACTTCTACTCCTCATTTTATAGTACTGTGAATATCAAATTCCTCATCGCTTCCCAAGTCATATGTAGTCTCAGGACTTTGATAATTTCATTTCCTTGGGGAGGTAAGGTTGCACAGTTGAAGTCCTTAGGTTATTTTGGTTTGGCTTCTATAACTTTCCGATAGACCTATATTACATCAAGCCTATAATCCATCAATTCGAGTGTTACTGCAGTTTGAACAGTGTACTAGCAGCATGAGAAAGATGGCTTGCTTCCAAAGCAATCAAGATTAAATACTTGCAAATAAGTTGTATAAGAAAGCATTTCTGTGGATGTGATTATGACCTCTGCTGCTCTCCAAGGCTGCTACCCAAACAAAAAGCATCCTTACAAAGCTTCATTATATGTTAACACCCTGTAGAAACACATGTAGGAAGTAACTGTTTTAAAACAAGTGTTATCTGTTGTATTTTACAAAAGAGTGTGAGCAGCCTGTAACAAATAATTCACTTCTATTTGTGGGGTTTTTTTAAATAGTTACAGAGATTACTCTTACAACACATCGCTGTGGTCAGCAGAAAAGAGCATTTACCCATTCGCAACAGATGAAGAAACCTCTCCTTATAGCTACTCAGCCATTTTCGATGACAGTGAAATGACCGACTTTGACTTCGAGTATGACTTTTGTCAGCCTAAAATACTCACGTGCACTCCAGAACCAGATGCATTTAATCCTTGCGAAGACATCCTGGGATACAGCTTTCTCAGAGTCCTGATCTGGTTTATCAACATCCTTGCCATTGCTGGCAATTTCACCGTACTCCTCGTTCTCATAACGAGCCATTACAAGCTCACCGTTCCTCGCTTCCTTATGTGCAACCTCTCCTTTGCCGATTTTTGCATGGGACTTTACCTGCTGCTCATTGCTTCTGTCGACGCCCAGACGAGCGGCCAGTACTACAACCACGCCATAGACTGGCAGACGGGCAGCGGCTGCAGCACTGCCGGCTTTTTCACCGTCTTTGCCAGCGAGCTCTCGGTGTACACGCTGACGGTGATCACTGTCGAGAGGTGGCACACCATCACCTACGCCATGCAGCTGGATCGGAAGCTGCGGCTGCGGCACGCCGTGCCAATCATGCTCGGCGGCTGGGTCTTCTCCATCTTCATAGCAGCGCTGCCTCTCCTCGGGGTCAGCAGTTACATGAAGGTCAGCATTTGTTTACCCATGGATATCGAAACGAGTATTTCCCAAGCCTACATATTGCTGATCTTAGTGCTCAACGTTGTCGCCTTCATTGTCATTTGTGCTTGCTACATTAAGATTTACATAGCTGTTCAGAACCCAGAGCTTGTAGCTGCCAATAAAGATACCAAGGTCGCCAAGAGAATGGCAATACTGATCTTCACGGATTTTACCTGCATGGCCCCCATCTCCTTTTTTGCCATATCCGCTGCCTTTAAAGTACCTCTCATCACAGTGACAAACTCCAAGATTTTGCTGGTTTTATTTTACCCTGTCAACTCCTGCGCAAATCCATTTCTCTACGCGATTTTCACCAAAGCATTCCGAAGGGATTTCTTTCTGCTGATGAGCAAGCTTGGTTGCTGTAAGAGCCGAGCGGAGCTTTACAGGATGAACTATTTCTCTGCTTATACCTCCAACTGCAAGAACGGCAGCTCAGCCCCAGGCCCCAGCAAAGCCTCACAAGTGCTGCTGCTCTTGTCGGCGTTAGAGAAGCCGTATCCTGCAGTACGGGACAAGATGCCTTGCAATGAAAATTAAACCAGAGCACCAATAGATGCAGCGCTTTGCAAGGCCAGCTGTAATTATTCTTGTGACTAGGAATTATTTGACAATATCTTGAACATTTCACAATAAATAAAAATGCCAATCAATCCTTCTTATGCAACGTAACTGTTCCAAGGTCCGAAGTGGTATTTCCCCTTTCTTCTTTTGTGATGAGAGGCAAAACTCCTCTTTGGGGGGAAACCAGTGGAGCCCAGGAGTAGTCAAGGTGCTCTTGAAGTTAACAGGTACTGCAGTGATTGCAATCTGGCTCCTTTTTCTCCGAATCTGCTTCCCTGGGGGTATTTAAAGCCTGTCTGCTACATTTCATGCTCTCTTTTTCCACTCTTGTCAGCTGCACTGGCACCATTGGGTTAAGGAAAGTGGCACTAAACTAGATGCCTCCCTTCATTTCATCAACAGAAACTTCCAATTACACAGCAACCTACACTTCGTTAAAGAACAGTGTTGAAGCATTAGGTTGTAAAGATGTCACCAAGGAGAAAAGTTGACCTGCTAAACATTTGTTACTAGCAATTTCAAAATTTACATTAGATCTCAGTCTGAGCTGGTAGGTAATTTACTATAAAAAATTAACCCATACGCAACCGCATATGATCTGGAAATCGCAAGAGGTGCAACAGCTATAAAACCACACCTGCTGCGCACATGACTGTATTTGTGTATCACAGCGTGCATGCATAAATCACAGAAGCTGTAAAGGCTCCCTCTGAGCAGCAGGAAAGCTGCTGCCTGCACAGGTGAATAAGCACTGCCTTGTTTTCTCTTCAGGGACAGTCCCATGAATTATTTTCAGCTGCCTGCTCTCCAGCATCGTCACTGCCAGTGGCATTCAGGATGCACTGAGGACTCCTCAGCACTCACAGTCTGACTCCATTCCCAGCTGATGAAGCACAGTAGTTACTTTTTAGTGACTCTGTTTTCCCATAAAAATCTATCTTTTCTTTCACTATGCATTGCCTGATGCTAAGGAGATTCAGATCTGTGGCCACATTCCTAATTTAAGTAAGAATGGAGTATTCCTCCATTATTGCAGCATACTTGCTCTGTCCACGGCAAATAAGCTGTCACACTTATGTGGTTCACTTGCCGTGAACCAACATGACGCTGTGCTGAAGCTGGAGGTTCAGATGTGTGAGCTCTTACCTGCATCATACGGGTCAAACAATCCGTCCTGAGAGCCAAGCTGCAGGTTGCACTGAATGCCCTGTGGGGGTCTGCCCCAGGCACATCTTGAGGAGGCCACGCTCTGTACTGCCTGGTCTTCTGAAAATGAGAGGCTTAGTTATTGGAAATTTCACAGTCCTGTGGGCAAAAGGAGATGTAAAAGCTGCAGACTGCAGATCAAGCCTCTTAGGTGGCTTATTCTTGGCAGGTTGGTTACATTGCCTCTGATGGGAGGAACACACGAGCGCTTACATTTCAAACCAATATGGTAGCATGAGACCTACACTTGGCAGTTTATGGTCCACAGAGGATAAAAAAATAAAAGCAAATACATTTTCTTTGAGCTTGTAGCCAAAGTTTTAGCATCTTCGATCCCATTCTGTAGATGGTAAGTTATCTGAAGCCAGATCCTCATCTGGTATAATACAAACCTGCCCTGCACTCAGCAGAGCTGTGCAGCTGTGTAAGATCGTGCTTACTCCAGAAGAGTCACAGCCTAACAGTTCTTGCCGGCCACCGAAAGTGCAGGCTCTGATACATAAGAAAATGGTATTACTGCAATCTCTTTAAACTTCTTACATTTTCCTTCTCAACTGAGTCCTTTTCTTTCAAGTCTGCGACAGCAGCAGAGTAAAAATCTGCATTCCAAAGCACACCTCTTGTTGCCAAAACACTGCATTGCAAATTAAATTTGCTTCACGTTAACAAGTGATTCTTTGTACTAGTGACTGGTTTATCATAATTGTGTTAATTAGAAATAACATCTCTGACCCTCGCTTACCTTCAGCTTAATGCCGTGATTTCAATCAGTATAAAACCTCTGTACACAAGCATACCTGTACTCATGAGCAGTTTGCACACGTGGGGAACAAAGCAGGACTGACAACAGAGGAAACTGTTAAAATTCTACAGTTTAGCAATCAGTAAAAATTCCATATGATGCACCTCTTTATACACACCAGCTCCTGAGCTTAGTAGATGAGCAAATGGGACTGCTATAGGATATTTAACTGTAATAGTGTCGAGGGTTAAGATTGCGGGGTGACAATAAAACCCTGGCAGATGTATTGTTAACCCCCTCTCCCCCCCACTTCTCCCTTTTGCCCCTCCCTCTCCCCCCTTCCTACTCAGGACAGGCGATCGGGAGGGAAAGAAGAACAGAGAGAAGAGAGTTGGAAAAATTAAAGATGTTTTACTAATGCTACTAATAAGAATAGAGAAAATAATACAAAATATACAAAACCAATCTTGAAAGTCTCAGCAACTGCAGAGCCAGCCACCGAAGTCCTGGATTAGACTCTGCAGCCAACCGGAGCTGGATTCAGTCTCTCACTAGGCCTCAGTTCTCAGGGACGACCAGCCAGATCCTCTCCTAAGGTCGGCCATAAGCAGAAGGGACGAGATCCTTGTGATCTCCCACTTTTATATGAAGTATTCACGTGAATGGAATGTTATACACAGTTGGTCAGTTTCTTGGTCACTTGTTTCTCATCGCCCCTCTCGTGAGATGTCCATCCATGCTTATCAATATGTTTGCATTCCATTGCTAGGTTTACCAAAACATGGGTCTGGTTCTCCAGGAAAATGCAGTTAATATGAAGGCTTTAGCTGACAGGCAAAATTCACTGAAAGAGAAACTTGTTTTTAGCAAAACCAGGACAAATAGGAACTAAAGACACCAGTGGGAAAAAAACTACCTGCTCTAAGGCTTCTCTGTCACCTACCTCAAAACTGATTTTTTGAGACTCGTTTCTTCAGACAGCCCATGGAAGAGTCCTGCACACAATTTAGGACACAGCAAAACAATGTCTCGAGTGGGCAATAATTTATTTGCTTACATTATGTTTCAACAGGACAAGAGCCTGAAAGCACACCTTTCCTGTCCACCTACTGCATAACATTATCAGGAAACTACATGCAAGAGAAATGAGTTTGAAATAGTGACAACTGAAAATTGCCTGCCTTACAATGTTGCTTAGGTAACAGCAAAGAAATAGGAGCTGTGGGGCACTTTTTTGTACCTACTGTAAGTTGCGTAAAATCAACCGTTTAGAAAATAATTTCTGTTGGGTTTTGTTCATTTCACAGAATCACAGAATCGACTGGGTTGGAAAAGACCTCAGAGATCATCGAGTCCAACCCTTGGTCCAACTCTAGTCCGTTTACTAGATCATGGCACTAAGTGCCATGTCCAATCTCAGTTTAAAAACCTCCAGGGACGGCGAGTCCACCACCTCCCTGGGCAGGCCATTCCAATGCCTGACCACTCTCTCTGTAAAGAATTTCTTTCTAATATCCAGCCTAAATTTCCCCTGGCAGAGTTTAAGCCCATGCCCCCTCATCCTATTGCTGACTGCCTGGGAGAAGAGACCAATCCCCACCTGGCTGTAACTTCCCTTCAGGTAGTTATAGAGAGTGATGAGGTCACCTCTAAGCCTCCTCTTCTCCAGACTAAACAACCCCAGCTCCCTCAGCCTCTCCCCATAGGTCTTATGTTCAAGTCCCTTCACCAGTCGTGTTGCTCTTCTCTGGACCCGCTCCAGCACTTCAATGTCTTTCCTGAACTGAGGGGCCCAGAACTGAACACAATACTGCAGGTGTGGCCTCCCCAATGCAGAGTACAGGGGAAGGATCACTTCCCTTGTCCTGCTGACCACGCTATTTTTGATACAGGACAGGATACCATTGGCCTTCTTGGCCACCTGGGCACACTGATGGCTCATGTTGAGCATCCTGTCAATTAGTACCCCCAGGTCCCTTTTTTGGGTTTTCTTAAAGAAAAAAATAACGCACAAACAACATAATTTATATACTTCAATATTTTCTACACACAAAAGTGAGCAAATAAGTAAAAGTAACACTTTATTAAAGACTTAGATTCATGCTAGAGCTTCTCATACAAGTTACACTTTCTATTCTATCTCATTATTTTTGGTAAACTTGCCTTCTTTCTGGTGTAGAGTTTTAAACAGCCATTTACTGAAGTATCTTCAATGGCCATAACTGGTACTGCACACCTCTTCCCATCACATCTGGAGCAACATGTAGGTAGCAGCAATCAAAGGCATTAGTACAGTAAACTACTCAGATCAAAAACATTCTGATCCGATTACTGCTCAAGTCATAGGCTACGGCAATTAGCTAGCTGGGCTTGCATTTTAATAAACTTTTTTTCCCCCAGTATAAAAATTCCTGAGTTCAGATATTTTTAGTTGTAAATGTCTTATTCAAAGCTATAAGTCTTTGCCAATGTTCCTTCAAGAATGGTGTAAGCAAAATGTAGGGCAATTCTTGTATGCTTAGACAGAAGCAAATGAAAGTCCTACTGCAGGAGTCCAAATATCCACTGCAAGCACTCCCAGGGAGTATGTGCAGTGTAGTTTGGAGGGAACCAGAAGATCTGCAGCATTATTAATTTGGTAGCCATTTTCCCCAGTACAGGAGGGACTGAGATAGTGAAAGCAAAACTCTAATCCCTAAAGCTTCTATATTGGTAGCTCAGCAAGACACTGGATGGAGCTCACATTAAGCTTCCTTCATATCAAGAAGGTGCTGGGTTAGGAAATGCAACTAAATGAAAACCCAGGGTATACTTGATGGTATAGCTAAGCCATCTTCAGCATCCCTTTTTATGCAGATCAGCTTTGACCAGGAGTAACAGCCACTATGTAGACTGTCAGCAAAGTTTCAGGAGGAAAGACGGCAAACAGTGCTTTGAGATTTTAATTGCTGGTAGTGCATGTGATTTTGTGAAAAGCCAGAGAGAATTTAAAATGGCACAAATGCCCAACCCATAAGTCTTGCAAGAATTTTGAGAAGAAGTCAGTGTTAAAAAATACTTCAGATGGGCAGCCTATATCATCAATATCCTACTTGAGCTGCACAGAGGTCATAGCAAGCTGTCATAAAAATTAACTTGCAAAACATTAAACAGAAGTCTTTTAAGGATGAAATAAACAGGTAGACGAGGCTAACAGGCAGAAGTATGCAAAAAGTATTAATTGGTAAAGCTGACAAGAGATGGGAATTCCTACTTTTATCTCACGCATCTGGGCAGCCAGTCAGAGGAACAAGGTCTGAGAAGAGACAGGGAGAGGAGCTGGGCAGTCATAAGAATGCTCAGAGCTCTGACTCCTCACCTTCATGTACAAGGAACATAGGGGAAAAAGCTACTTATCTTTAAAACTAGCTAAAATTAGGTACTCTTTAGCCACTTCATTTTATAGTGACTAGTGAAAGCAGATCCTGTTCTCAGAAGCACAGTCAAACACAGTGCGGTGCTTAGTGAATGGTGCATACCCAGACATGTCCCTTGGATTCCTGTGCCACACCACCTCTGCTTCCAGTCTTTTCTGAAGCATTGCTCTGCTGCCCAAGTTGAAGATGGTCCCATAGTTCCTAATGTACACATTTATGGAGCATGAACACCTCAGAGCCTGTGAGAGAGGGCTGAAATCTAAAAGCATCTGTCATTTGGTAAGAGCTGCATTTCTTGTGCACTTACGGGTCTGAAGTGTGGCATCAGTGCAGCTACAAGTCAGCTGAATGAGGAAAAAGAAATCATACACTGTAATATTTTAACTGTTGCTGAATACACAGTTCTCCACATCCCAGAAACAGTAACTATAAAAGACAAAATAAATGCCACACTCAGGTCAGCTCTTCTCCTTCAGTGTCCTGTCTTTGATACTGGACAGCAGCAGATATGTGGAAAAAAAAGCATGCAAGGAACTCGATAGTTGTTAAAAACCTGCCTCCTGAGGGAAGCACCTCTATTGTTCATGCCATCAGCACACGGGTTTGTACCTTTACGAACAAGAGCTGGTTTTTCCCCCCCATTTCTTCTCTATATTCTTTCTAACCCCCCTTTATTTCCCTTTTCAAGGCCTCTGTGTCCTCCCAGGGAGCACAGATAACAAAATGTCTCACCATGTCATCTTTCAGAAGACCTAAAAGCAGCAGCCACGAGGGAGGGGGTGCCAATACCCTTAGGTGTAACACTGCTCTTCCAGCAGGATCAGCCTCTTCTGAGTCAGCCTGGCTGTGGCCTTAACCACTTAGTTGCCAAGACTGCCCTAAAAGGAACAGGAGCTAGCCAGGGGCAAGCTGCAGCTCTGAAGGGCCAGGGCCCAGACCTATGGGCACAGACCTTCTTTTTGACCTCTTTTGCTAGAGGAACAAACAAAAAGATAATATTGAGGACTGCTGGGAATGCAGTTCTCATGGCAGGCTGAACAACTGTCACATGCATGGTTTGTATGCATTTTTGTAAGCAAAGTTTATATTTAGGGAACAAAACCAACTGTGCTAGAAAGGTATATGAGATGACATTTTATTATTATGCACAATTTGTATCATTCACAGCTTACTGGTCTGTAGTCCTAGAATATAGTGGGTATGTACAGAAGCAAACTTAAATGACTTTCCATTGACAGTGAAAATAAATCACATTTTAATATTAAATCACACTAGTCATTGCATCTCAGTAGGCACATAGGGTATAGAATAAACAATAGTTGTCACATATTGAGAGCTCAAGGGTCTTCCACCCACATTTCCTGATGTACATCTAAAGTGCCTGCCTTTAAGCTCAACAAAAACGCACAAAGCAACAACAAAAAAGCACCAGAGGAAGGAAAGGCGAGAAAGTCACAAATCTCAGACTTGCACAGATGTTGGTGGGTTTGTTGTTGTTGTCGTCGTCGTTTTTTTCCTTTTTTTTTCCCCTTTGGAAAGAAATATATAGTATCACCAACAATTATATAGTTTTATATTTCAAGTCATACTTCAGTTCTTATTTTAAAAAATTGAAAGAAAACCAACAGAACTGAAATTTACTTCAATATAGTCACTTAATGTTCCATTACTTTCTTGAACTACTAACAGATTCAGTATTTCAGTCTTTAAAGCTCTTCATGCCAACAACATTTCTCAGGTAGAAAAGCAATTAAATAATCAGAAAACAGCAAAGAAAGCTGAGTAGCTAACAAAACAGTGGTTTAGTTTGCATGGATTAACAAAACTGATTTTACATATTTTTGTCACTGATTTGTTGTTCTGTCAGTCTGTTTTTTTTAATGGCAAAACAATAGAAAGTCTAGTTGTTTCACAGAAGGTTTATAAGAGAATAATGCCACAGTCTTAAAGTACATACTTCAGTGAGGTTTCACCACTCTGCATCACCAACAGCTTTTGCAAAAACATGGTCTTTACCCTCAAAGGACATCACTCCATCTTTTAAGTAGAACTTCCATTTGTTCTTACTTCGATGTATCTGATGAATTAAAAAAATAAATAAATAAATAAATAAAATCAATGTTCCACAACCCCAAAAAATATGTTAGACCATCCATTTAAAAGGAAAGGTTTCTTAAGCACAACTTGGTTTACAAACCTCATTATTCTTTTAAAATCCTGTTAGCCCAGAACATGTGACACACTGCCACTGGGCACACCTCAAGTATTCAACGGAGACAGTAGATTTCAGTTGTTTATAATGAACTCCCTGCCCTCTTCAAGAGAACAACCTTCTGAATCTCAATAACAGAACAGCTTCATAAGCATATCAGTCCCAAAAATATACCGCACCTTGCAAACAAGTATGGCTTAACCACTGAAATGCAGCCATTTCCTTCTCCCATACACATTGCAAAGCAATACTGCGTGCACAGAGGCTTTAGGATAAGGCTAAAAACATGAAAACTTTGCTTAAAAACAAATTCTGCCATACAAAAAAAAAAATAATCTGCATATTCTGCTTCTCTTTAAAGGCCTGCAAAATTATCTATACTGTAGAAAGCTGGGGTTTCTGTTTGTTGTTTGGTTTTGGTTTTTAATACTATAAGAATGAATTTCAAACATCTCTGGAAAATTCCTTGGATTTTAAGCATCAGTCCATTTTCAAATCTAGAAAGAAAAAAGAAGGAAAAAGCAAAAGAAATGGAATAGTAATTTTGCGAACAGCTTTCTTTTACAGGTAACAAGGTAATTTAATAGATAGCTGTTTGAATCTACTTTCTACTAGGCCTGTTTTATGAAATCTATATCGGAAAGGGGAAAGCTACCAACATCTTCCCCCAACTTCTGTAACTTTTGATTTTTAATAACATCCGATCTTAAATTTCCTATAAGATATGTCCAATACTGCAGTTCTGATCACTTTTTAAACATTTTCAACCAGTTTTTCAGCTTATTACAGACAAAACTTGCAGCAGATAACAATATACACTACCTATAGCCTCTGTAACATCACACTTAATGTACTTTTTCAATACAACACAGATACTGTGGCTTAATTTCAGATACATTTTCTGGACACATTTTCCAAAATAACTCGTTTCAGAAACACATAACCTGTTACACTTTAGTAAAGACAATTTTCTTAGCAGCCCACCATTTCTAAAACACAGACACCATTAAGGCAGGCCTAACTGAACACACACACACACAAAATTATCACTAGTCACTTCTGCAAAAATAAAAGCCAAGGCACATTCTTAAACAAACTATAGATACATTTTTCCATATTTGTTTCAAAAGAAAATATGAACTTTGTTATGTTCAGCTCTTAAACTATTGACGTGTCCAAATCCATACCAGAGTTAGAAATACTTAATTTGATCTTCAAGAGTTCAAAATAAGGTTGAATTTTAAACATTCAAAACAAGGAGGACAAATCGCTCTTAACAACTGCTCTGTTTTTCAGACACAGCAGAATTGTGGTAGGCTAATCACTCAGTAAGCACTTCAAAAGACAAAAAGTGTAAAAGAAAGTACACATACTCCTCTTTCTGTTAGCCATTTCAAAAATCTTAATTCATGGCTGAAAATTCATACATACATCCATGGAGCTGTTGATATTACTTAGAAGTTAAGGAAATGCATAAGCTTTAGCAGCTTTACAAATCTGGTCTCCTTTCCTTTTCCTTTAACAGGCCATTATGAGCCCATTGATTATTCTCATTTCAGAAAACAGCAGGTAAGTCTTCAGACTATTGTCAGCTAAAGACCTAATTTAAACACTCAATTATAACAGCATGAGATTTTCTTTAAAGGGCACTGACAGATAACTAGATATGGATTTGCTGAACATATTATTTCGAATGATTAAGGAACAAAGATAAAACTATATACTGTACCTTGTCATACTGACAAAATATCACATTGTCTGTGTCAAACAAGTCTGGAATGTCCTGTTCACTGACATCATCATCAGAATTTAAGGGGTCCTAGAGATCAGAATTGTATTTTACACAATGTTTCAGAATAGCATTGAAAATACTTGACGTGAAACACATCTAGAACAATAAAAGGCTGCCACTGCAGAAATCAAGACCTAGAAGCTATGAAGATCATGTTACACAAAGCTCATTTATAAGCATCTTCACATGTTTACATTCTCAAAAACAAAACAAAAACAAAAACACAGGTCAAAAAGCAGAACTACTAACTGATAAAGCTGACCCCAGTAACTGGAATACTAATCAACTGGTATTCATTTGCAGTCCAAATGGTATGAGTTGATTCTCTTGTGAATCTCTAGGATACAAGATTGCACTTCTTCAAGAAAATCCTGTTTCTAGGAAACATATGCACTTGTATCACATTGTTCTCTGTCTAATCCTCTGCAGTCCTTCAGAAGGAAAAGAAACCTAGACTTTTATCTTGATCTTATTTAAATAAAAAGCAAAACTCCATTCCACTAGGGCCAGAGTTTTACCATAGAACTTTAATTCTGGTAATTAAGTATTTTAATTCATCCAATAAACAAATGACTTCTCAACATCTCTTTCGTTTGTCCAGGCTTCTCATACTGAGCTCTCAAGTAATTTCTCAGCAGTACCTCCTGTCTCAAGAGGTATATAATTTAACTATGCATTCTCTGCATTAAACTTGTCAGGAATTGTTCTGGGTCCAACAATTCAACAGTCAAGATAAGTACACTATTGTAATGTGCTTCACAAGGCTTTAAAGTAAATTACCTCCTCAACTATATCTACTTGAGGCTCTTCATTATCACCACCACTGCTGCTAGACTCAGTGCTTGTAATACTGTCACATTCTTCATCATCATCTTCCTCATCTTCGAGAACTTTTAGATCCTCTGATTCAATAATAGCAATGAATTCATTCTCTTCCCTATATTTTGTATGTGGTATTTCTTCCTTGGGAGAAACGTCACCAGTACCATCTAGCTGAATTATGCCTTCAATGTCACTGCAGATATCCTTCTCTGATTGTAAATTAGATTCCATCTGCTCAGTAGGTTCCATCTGACAGGAATAAAAAGAGACCAGAGACAGCTTGTGAATTAACACCGCAAAGCTTTCATTCTCCAGTACAAAGCCTGAGATCTTTGTTTAATAAAGTAACAAGACTGGGGCACTAAAATGAGAGTTTCAAGTCCTGGACTACTTGTAAACCCTGACTAGATTTGCAAATCTTAACACTTAACCTTAAACAGAATCCATTCCAAATATTCCTCAGCAATATAAAGAGACATTTTCTTAGACTTTTCTTTAAACAGTATCGTACACAACCAACTTCAATCTGTGAACTGGGCCTTTAGAATTTCTACTGCAAATAAAACTCCAAAAAAGGCAAACAAGCTACTGCCCTGCCCCCCAAAATAGCATTTTTCATTTTTTAAATTAGTCAAGATTAACTCATCCTTCTCTCTCAATTCAATTGAAATGCTTTGTTTCAACAACATCTAAAATGCTGAGACAGTAACTATTTCAGTACTTCAAGTTACTGTTCATAAAAGTGCTAGAAATTCCTAAACTGAGTGTTCATAGAAGCATAAAAGGGCTTTAAGCTTTCAGCCGTCTTCAGTTTCTCATTAAATCTTTATTGTAGCACTTAATTCACATCCACATACTCTTTCTAGTTCAAGAAAACAACACTTTGTTTTGACCTTCCATTATTACTACTGACAGTAGTAAGACATCCTGCCATCAAAAAGTTCACGAGTAGCATAACATGCCTTCTATTTACAGTCATTTGTCATTACTGTCATTAAATTTGCATTTAGTAAATTTGCCTCAATCACATATAGGCACCACAACTCAAAGTCAACAAGCCAGCCTGAACTTAAAAACATCTGCAAATAATTTCTGGAACAAAAACTAGATGAGGTCAGGAAAGTGGCTTCCTAATTAAAATCATTCAAGTTTTTCACACAGCTCTAGCTGAATTCTAGTTTGTTCTGTATTTTCTACCAAGGAAATCTATTTCCTTCCAGCAGATTTTCACTTATCAAATATGACTTTTCATGCTCAATATGCATTCGCAAGGCAAGTTAAATGCTCTTTGCACATTACAAGTTAAAACTACCCCAGCTGACATTGCAAAAGCAATTTGCCCACAGCTGGCCATTATCCACATGCAGATTCACTGTCACAATGACATGGAAGTTCTCAAAGGGTCATTTATGTCTGTTCAGTCAAAAAAACCCACAAAGTATTATGCCCAAAATTTGTCAGTAAGTCTAAGAATACACTATATCTATGCATTACACTTTGAGCATTTTTTTAGATTGACATTCTCTTCAACAACACTATTTCAGCAATATTTGTGAGAAATTCTTAACATTAAGCAGACAGCTACTGCTATTCAAAACAAGCTCAAGAATGAACTTCAAAATCATAATGATTTTTCTTATTATAATTTAGAGGTGCTATTTGTCACTTGCAGATGTGTTTGATCTCATCTGTTCTGATACTCCAAACAACTACCTCCAACAGATGTATTTTCACCAGCTAAGAAATAAAAGGCCTTACCTTGTCAGAGGAAGCAATGGTGTCATGATCTTTCAGAACAGCATTATCATCCAAACTTTTGCCCATGATAATCAGGTCAATGATATCAGGCACCTGCTGTTGGACTGACTGCTGAGGCTCAGTGTCAAACTGCCCTGCCACATCCAGCAGGACACTGCTGGAGTTGTTTGCCAAGGACTCTGTGGGAGAAAACCCTTCAGGGGCTTCTGGAGTAAACACAGCTGTGTGAAGACTGTCGTGCTGGGATTTTTCTGTTGAGTCTGCACACTGATTCAACACTGCATTAGATGCAAGTGGCTGCTGACTCAGAGAAGGCTGCTGGACCAATGCACTATTGGCAGAGTTCTCTAGGTGATTTTCTTCCACAACATTTGGTGGAAATACCGTGGTCTGTTGGACAGCAGTCTCCTGGGGTTGTAACATTTCAGCAGCTGCCTGAGCAGAAGATTCATTCACCTGTGCAACACCAGCAATGTTGGCTTGCAGAATTGAAGGTTGCTCAAGGGGCTGAAACATCTGCTGAACAGGGTGATGGAAAATACTTGCATCTCCTGGGGCCTGTGTAACCATCACAGGCACATTTACCTTGTAAAGCTGCCCTACAAAGAGATGAGTTTAAAAGTTCTTCATCAGGTTAAACTTACAGGGTTTATCCTGGCCACTCTCTTGTTACCACTAATAACCAACAGCAAATACTCAGGCAAACTATGAGAAACAGGACGTTTACAAAGCAGGACTTTCTCTAAGCACAACTGCAGCCTTTGAAAATTAAGTGTTCAGAGGCTACTTCAGTCAGAGCTTCCATCCAGACCATCATGTTTAATACCCCTTTCTGGTTTTGACCTTCACAATACCTTGTGGCAGTCAGTTCAAGAACTTAATTACATGCTGGATTAAAAAAATAAAATAAAAAACACACCACACAACAATAAAAAATAATCCTGTTTTGCATTTGTTTCCCTATCATTTCAGAAACTAAGGAATACAAGATAAAATGGTAAAGTATTGCATATCCACATGGGCAGTTCACTCTTCTAAGGACCTTTAAGTATCCCTTCTAAAAAACTCTAGCTTAAAAACAAACAAATGCAAAAAAAAAAAAACGCACGTCCTAGTTTATCTGTCCTCTCATTGTTTGAAAACCACTCCAAATACTGAATCCTTAAAGTTTTTATTATTATTATCAGTGTTAAAAGCTGAGCCAGAGCTAAGCTCACAATGTCATTTAATTATTCTTTACCCCACACACAAGCTTGCAGACACAGAGTCACTGATACTAGCCCATAGGTCTCAAAAACCTTAGGAATTATACCTGAAATAGATATCTAGTGACATTAGTTCTCAAAGAACAGCTGTTTGAAGAAAAAGTCAATCAGTGACTGAAATAAGCCTTCCACTCATCACATTCAAAGCAGTACTAGCACATTTTTGTACAAGCAGTACAGGCAGTTTTGTCAGCAAAGAGTGGGAGCAAAAAGGTTTATGGATGATTGGATTTTATTTGAATGAGAAGTCAATTCAATTCTGAAGCACCAGAATGTCTTTACCTTTTTAAAACATGGAAGATACTCCTCATATAGGAGAAGGATATACCTATGTCTGAACTGACAAAAGAACACATTTGTAAGCAGTTGTAAAACAAAAAAAATGGCATCACCTGGCAGCCCATGTTTACTGATCTTGCAAGTGTACACAACTGACACACTAACTAATCAATGTAATTACTTCCCCCACGCAGCAATTACAAACACAAACTACAAAGGAAGAGGAGCATAAATGGCTCTACCCCCCTATGCTTTAACTTCACATTTGTTTCATCTACTGTACTTGGAACCATCTTTCAATATCCACATACAGTCAATGCACTGTAACATTTTACATCTCCTCTTTAATCTTACCAGATACTGTCTGTAGCGTCACTCCAGTTGGCACATGTATAGGATAAGCAATACCCGTAGGGACAGTAAGAGTTGCACCCGCTTGTGGAACACCCTAGATACACAAGAGCTTTAGTAAGAAACAGTGCATACTTTATCTCCTAGGCCCCAGCACGTCACGCTAACATATCCAGACAAACATGAACGAGGGTCTTTTTGTGATGATCTCTACTGAGGAGTTGCTTCAGACTTTTGGGATTTAGACAGATAAACAGTATTCTGTAGTGACACGATAATCACTTGCCCTATTTCCTATTTTCCAGTTATCCCCTTTTCATTAACAGAACACTTTTCTGTACCCCCTCAACATGCACGCCATTCAGAAAGGTGTTTTTCCACTCAGAGCCACTTCTACCTAAGCTTATGCATTACTCCACACAGCACAGACTCCTTGCCTGGGTCTATGAAGTCACTTCACATTCTCTTTTTCTTCTGAAAAGCAAAGAGTTGGATATACAGCTCCCTTTTGAACTAGCTGTTCCAGAGAAATCCAAACTTTCAATCAGGAAACTTGCACGTTATACAAACACCTTCCCCATATTATACTTCAGCTTGGCAAGCTAGTTACCTTGATGCTTAGGAGGAACTCAAATTCATCAAGTTCTGACAATTAATAGCCCCACTCCAAACAAATTTTGACATGCCCAGAGTTCAGAATCTGTCAACTCTTAAAACACTAATTTTCTTCTGGATGATTTCTATGCCTTGCAGCTAATGCTCCTCCCAGCTTCACTACTGCTAGCATTTCCTAGCCATGCATTAATTTCATATCCAGTAACCAAAAAAAAAAAAAAGGTGTGTGGGGAAATCTGGGTGATCTGTAGATGTGCATTTCTACTAGACTTCCATCTCATGGGCTAAATACAGCTGGGTTCTCCAACACGCTTCTGGCTGCACTGCTTGTAAAACCAACTGGTAGATCCCCATCCTTTTTCACTGCTCAAACAGAAGCAGCAGAGTTACAGCTCTCCCTCTGCAGACTCTTAATTTTTGTATAGTTTTCATTAAAAATATAAAACAAAATAATAGGGCTAGAAGTAACAACACTGAGTTTCTTCAGTTGTTGATTCTCTCTCGGCAGGACTCATGCTCCCCTACCTACTATACCATATTGGACAGTTAAAACTGTCATGGGAAGGGCTCCTTTTTCAGTCCCTAAATGCTGTCCTAAAGCATCTATACATGGAAAATATTTAATACTTGCTTGCTGTTAAGCCTACTAACAACTGACAAACATAATTATTTAGAATTCAGAATAATCAAAATTGAAATAGATATCACTACAGCTACATACCATATCTCCGGCTGTCAAATGCTGAAAACCTCTGCCAGTTGGGATGACTAAAGAAGCTATTAAAAAAAAAAAAAAAGACACTTTACAAAAAACATTACTTTCTTGGACATAGTTGATCTTACCATAATCTACAGCAAACACAGCTAAAACTAAAACTAAAGCAATCTACCTTCAGTTCATACTCAGATCAACAAACAAGTGAGCACATCTAGATGAGGCCATTGAATATACTTCCCTTTATGTTGCTTCAAGCTTATGCTGTACTCAGCAGGGAGAGGTTACACCCAAATTTGTAAAACTTACATTTTGCTAAAAGCTGGTCTTGGAGATGTTTTGTTTGTTTTAAAAATATTTCTGTTTAACTGTTTCATCCATTTAAGTTGCACTGTAGAAATTAAGCATGCCATTTCTATTTATTACATCAACCAGAAGGACGGATGTGCAATGCTACCAAGAACATATATGTAAAATGAATTAACTTGTCAATATGAGGAAGATATGCAACTATTTTTTGCACCACAGCAAATCCAGTGTTGCTCATAGAAGGAACAGTAGGGTGCGATTTTCAAAAGCACTAAGTACTGACTTCAGTGAGAGAAGATAAGCCAAAGGGAAAACTTCCCCAGGCTTCAACAAGCAAACAATTTAGGTAGCCCTAACGACTTTGAAAATCTCTAGCTACAGGACAATTCAAATGCCATTTAACATTAAAAAAAAAAAAATCACTGGCTTCAACAGGTTGTTTTGCCTTAGTACTATCCTTCCAAAATTTAGGAGTAATAAGGTAAAACTCATTAAATATAAAGCCTCCAATAGCAAACAAACCCGAAAGTATACTCCCTTTAACCACATGGAATAAATAAAATACCTGTCTCCAAAACCAGCCCATTAAACTATGAAGACTGTAAAAAACCAGATGAACAGTGCCTGCCCAACTGCGAAGAGCACTATTACACAGATTTTCATTAAATCATCTCACATGTTTTTTGTCCTTAATGGGGAAAGGTCCCAATGGCCCCTCACATTGGGAGAAGCCTCAGCTGAGCATTATGCTCTGCCATAACATTACCACAGTGGTCAGCTGCACTTAATTGAGAAGAACAGGTCTTGTGAAAGTCAAGTGAAACAGGAATGCTGCTTTTAGGAAAACTAACTGAAAGACAAAAAACCTCACCAAAAACTCTCACTCTGCTGTTTGAGAACGGGATTACATTTTAAGAAGTGCAGAACCAGGTTAAAATCCAACGTGACAGCCAAGCTGCATGGCACAATTATGCCATATAACCTCTGTATACATTATGCCACACATTAAAAGCGCGAGTAGAACCTTACCCCTTCTGGTAAATTTGCAATTGAACAGCAAAACTTCTGAACCACAGACAAGGCGGATAAAACTCTACACATTTTGTTACTGGAACTAAGCAGTAAATCAAGAGCACATAGCCATAACTGCATTACTTTGTCAAAGTTTAATGAATCCTTGATTGGTCAAATTCCACTTTCAAATAATTGCTGTTCCCTATCATCCTAGATACATACGTAAGTATCCCAAACCAAGATTATTGCAGCACCTTCAAGTATTCTAAAAAGATTCTTGAATCACTGAGCTATTCTTGAATTGCATCTGTTGTGTTCAACACCACCTGACCTGCTGAAGCCTGCAGAACACGGTGAAAATTGTGCGGCAATTGCAGGGCAAACTGTGGAGAATGGTGGTTATGTCTGAAGAGGCCTTCTGTTGCTTTAGACTGCACCACCTTGGTTTCCCAAAGCTGCAGAAAGATTATTATTAAGATCAACAGATACCAGCTTTAAAAATAAACCACATTTAAAATTATAATCAGGCATTCCTAGCTTTTACAAGAGTAAACTGATTCTATCCAATAAAGATGGTAACAATCACTACAGAATTTCAGCTTCCAGCAGCCCAAGGCATCATTCACATTGAAACTCTAAGTTAGGGCAAAATTTTGCATGTTTTGGAGGGTAAAGAAATGGACAGGTACATCATCTCAAAAGAAAAAAAAAAGTAAACAACTTCTCTTAATGCAGGGGAACCAAACAAACCTGTTTCAATTCTTTCAGAACCTGTTCCTCTAAACCCTCTTCTGCAAAGAGCTCCCGCACACCTTCAATCACATCTTCAATAATGGACTTGTATAGTTTAGGCTACATAAATAAATAAATAAATGTTTTCAAGTTAAGATGAACATTAAGCCATTTGAAATGATAGCACAAGGTCTAATCTCACTGCATAAACTACTCTTACAAACTGAACAGCATAAACAGATCAGTGTAATAAACTGAATACTCCGTCAAGTGCAGAGGTCTGCAAGTCCACTCGTTCTTTTCAATATGACATCCCTGGGAACAGACACCCCTGGAAAAAATTGGATTCAAGCCTCAAATTATGCTTTCTGCAGGCTATGAAATGCTTATATTTTCAAACAAGCATGTAAAAAATATCAGTTTAAAACCGACATTTACTTCTTAGTATCAATATAGTGTCATTGCTCCTAGCTTAAAGACCAACCAACAATACAAGCTACTAAAAATGGGATGTGCCAATTCTATCAGAATATATATAAAATTTAAGTAAGAAATAACTTTTTTATTTTATTTGTGGTCTGATGCTGTATAGTAGTTTAGCTATGGAAATTTTAATAGTACAGTTATCAATACATATAATTCATCCTATATTGCAATAGGACTCCAACACAACATTTGATTCCTTCTTCTGTCCATGTCAGTGATCAAATCCTAATCCTCCAGTAAGACCTGAACAACAGACACACAGGAGCTTCAAGATTCATCCACTCAGGTGCAAATGTAACATAATAAGCTTTTAGCAATTTAAAGCTTATTAATCTTGATTATCATTACCAGCAGAATAGGCTAAACAAGGTGAAAGATGTAGCTGAAATTTTTAGAACCTTAGAAATTAAGATTGCGCAATATTAATTTACGTTTCTCTAACTTAACATCAGATTATATGCTGCTGCTCTAAAGTTCTTCTAAACTGTAGATGATAATGTGTTTAAAAAAACCCTAGCAGTTATTAAAAAGTAACAAGTTAGGCTTTTTGCAAAAGGCTGTCAGCACAACATAGCACTGCTTTAAAATAACCATACTCATGTATGATTTCCTATGGGAGGTAGAGATCTGCAAGAATTCCCCCAGCACGTTTCAGGATACTAGGAATATGCGAAGAAAAAAAAATTTAATCTTGTACCGCTACACTAGGAGATATTGACTAGCCTATATGTCAAATGCTTTGCCGTCATTGCTAATCCAGAAAAGAAACCAAATTTAAATCTTTCAACAGGCCTATTACTCTCCCCAGGATTACCAAGCTATGGTAAGTACAATTATTTATTATGCTACATAAAAACCGCACATAGCAACTGTAAAACTCAAATGCTATGCGTTTTCAAATTAAAGAAAAATGGTTACAGCACAGACACTGCAGTACTCTGGTTTTACCCCTTTACACATAGGCAGCCCTTTGTGATGACCAGGCCATCCGCGCTGGGACCCACCACTGCCACCAAACAGCGAACTCCAGTTTTATTTGTTACACGGTAGGGGGGCGGGGGGGGCCACTTATCAACACCCCACTCCAGCAAAGCCAAAAACAAGTCTTAAAGCGAAGCCTCCGAGGCTCCCCTGGGATTGCCGCCAGCCGAAGGACCGTTTTACGTCCCACATGAGGCGAGGCAGCGGCAGACGGACCCGCGGGCACAGCGGCCGCCGCCCTGCGCCTGGCACGGCCACGGGAGCCCTCCCCACCCTGGGCCTGCCCAGCGCCTCACACCAACCCCTGCCCTGATGCTTTTTGCCCACAAAACGCTTCTTTAACTCACTCTCCCCCCCCCCCCCCCAAAAATAACGGCTCGCGGGGTCACCCCCGGGCTCCCCACGCCGGGGAACGGCCGGCTGTCCCAGGTATCCTCTGGGGACCCCGCGGGGCGGCACCACCTCCCGCCGGGCCCAGGGAGGCGACGGCCCCGGTCCTTGTCTCCCGCCCGGAGCGGGCAGCCAGACCCCGCCGGGCCGCTCGCAGCTTCCAAGCCTGGCTACGAGCCGCGGGGCCAGGAGACGCCTCGCCGCCGCAGCCCCTCACCAGAGGATACGCGTGAGCCATGGCGGCCGCCGCCATCACCCCGCCCTCCCGCCTTAAGGCGCCGTTGTCACCGCGACGCGGGCTGCCCGCCGCCGGCCCCGCCCGGTCCTGCTCTGCCTTTTCTTCCCTAACCATGAAAAACCCCACGCAGGGCAGCACGCTTGGGTGTAGCTGAGCGCTGGTTACTAAACTGGGGTTTCTTCTTTCAACTGCTCAGGCTGAAAAGAGGGAGCAGTCGCTGCAGGAAGCGCGGGGTTTGCAGTTCACATCCTGAGCTCTTGCCTGGAACTTCAGCTTCTGTCCCTGAGGCTGAGGGAGCTGGGTCTCTTTAGCTTGGAGAAGAGGGGACTGAGGGGTGACCTTATTAATGTTTATAAATATATAAAGGGTGAGTGTCATGAGGACGGAGCCAGGCTCTTCTCAGTGACAGCCAGTGATAGGACAAGGGGTAATGGGTGCAAACTGGAACACAGGAGGTTCCACTTAAATATGAGCAGAAACTTCTTCTCAGTGAGGGTGACACTGGAACAGGCTGCCCAGGGAGGTTGTGGAGTCTCCTTCTCTGGAGACATTCAAAAGCTGCCTGGACACCTTCCTATGTAACCTCATCTGGGTGTTCCTGCTCCGGCGGGGGGATTGGACTGGATGATCTTTCGAGGTCCCTTCCAATCCTGATATTCTGTGATTCTGTGATGGAGGGCAGGATACTTTGGTGAACAGAGTGAATGAGAACCATAGTTGTTCCTGAGTGTGAAAATACACCTAGGAAAGCTGCCTACAGAAGCATATTATTTTGCTCTAATAAACCCTGAAGTCATTATTACCTCATAAACAGGGAGATATTTGAAGCTACCAGTTAAGTAGCAGCAATCTGGTACAACTGTTCAAATTATTGCTTATATTTGCAGCAATCTGTTCATATGTTAATACAGAGATTTACCAATTTAGCAGATACTCATCTGGAAAAATATTTGTTAATCTTGTGTGTGCCGGAGAGTATATACTTTGATCTTTATACACCTTCTGTCTGCATATGGGTCGTTGCTACCCTGATCATTCTAAGAACCTGGAAACATTTTTTTTTTTTTCCTTCTTTCTTTTTGCATTTTTAGGTAGCTATGTAGTTATAGTGCTATTTGGCTTGTAAAGGGAAGATTCACCCATTAAGCTTTAATTTTTAAGGCTGACTTACGCACCGTGAAGAATGAAAAGATTTTAATGAAAATACTGACAGACCCTTAATTATATCGCTAAACCAACACCTACAAAAAGAAAAAAAAAACAGCATCCATAATAATATCGTAAGTTGCATTTTTGCAAGCGAGACAAATGGAATTTGCTATTGAAGTAATTTTGCTCTGCAACGGAATGTGTTTAATAACACTGTGTGGGTCTCGAATTAAACAACAATTGCATATTCAGCTGTTCTGTATGCCCCACATCATCATGAGGAAAAGGCAAGCCATGTTGCTTTGTGTATAGAATAATTTAAATAATAAAACATATTTTTTAAAGCACAGTACTCATTTGAAACTGTCAGGAATAGTGCATACCAAGAACATCATTATTCTTCTCCTGTCTGTTAGTCTTGTCATGTTAGCAGAGATAGCAGGAAGAAGGTGCAGCCTTTAGCATCTCACCAGGCCCTGAAGGTTGCGGATGGTGATCCTGCAGCTGGCTGTGACTCATTCATGAGACAGATAAACCTAATGCAGAGCCATCTATCTGCCAGCGTACTGTACAACAGTTTTAGAAAGGTGAAAGTGCAAAAAGAACATTTACAAAGTAGCCCCCTCCTTTCTACAAACATTTGTTCATCTAGGGATTATAATGTGCCTTGAAATTGGAACAATTTGTATGCCTAACTTCAAAAAGAGAGGGAGGCTGGGGAGCTTGATACCAAAGAATTTCTCAGCTGTCTCAGATAGTGCTATGCAGGCCAAAGTAAATGGTCTTCACCTGTGCTGCAAGTTGACAGCGTGTGCCTGGGTGTGCCCATATGTAGCACATCCCACCAGCATAAGGCACTGTGGGTGTCCCCCTTGTGTTGTAAATTATACCCTGTGTATTGCCAGTGAATACCAAGGCAAGGTCAACATGTCAGTTTCCTTCATGCCAGGGACAGCAGACAGAGCCTCCTGTAGCACAGGTATTGCTGGGGAGAAAGCAGAGACTGGGAATGGAAATACAGCTTTCCACACTGCACAGGGTGGTTGCAGAGGGCACTTTCTACTAACCAGGGCACTTACACATTAATCTGAGGTCTAGCAACATAATTTATATAATAGTTTATTTCAAAAATTCCTAGAGAATGTGTCTTTTCATCCAGGCACTGCAAGCAGTGTCAGCTGAACAGCATGATAAAGCCGGGTATGCAATGAAAAAATTCAGCCTTCTCTGAACAAGAAAAAAAAAAAAGAAAATATCTGTGAATAACATTACTCATACTGACAGACTAGCTTTGATATTGGTGATCTTAACCTAGTATCAGTGTCCAGCAATATAAAGTGCAAACCTGCCATATTTTTCACGCTTAGGGATTTGTTAACATTTAAGCCTAATTTTAAGAGAAGAAACTGAAGCACAGACACACCAGATATCTTGCCCAGGCTCACAAATGGCAGTCAGGAACAGCATCTAGGTTTTGTCAGTCTTGGTTCAGCTTCTGATCCAGCTCTCCCCATTGCGGTCTCTTTAACAGCACACAAAAGTATTAGAAGTCAGGCTGCTGAAAAGATTAGTATGCTGTTTGAACCCTCCTGATTTTTCAGGGTTTTGTCAGTATTTGGGATAGTGCTGCTTAAGGGCATCTCAAACATTGGTTTACTGGGCAGGTTTTAATTTCTAATAATTTATACTTCTCTTGGTACATGATGTCTAGAGATTTTTTGGATTATGAACCTTTATTAATCATTAAAAAAAACACAGGCAAACAAAAAACAACAACAACAAACAAACAAAAAAACGTTTTTCAATGCCTTTCCTCAAGAAATGGAGAGCCCTCAGCAAACTCATTTGCTTGGTAATGAATGCCCTCTTCTGTTTAAACCCAGCGTTGCTGCTGTAGAGGAACACAGCTACTCAACCGCAGGACTGCAGAATTCTTTCTCAAGGCACATTTTACAAATACCATCTTCCCCTTCCTTCCAAGTAAAATAATCCTTAGGAGGAAGTGGTTGCAGAATCCAGGCATTCCTCATGGAGATGCCTTGACATGGGCAGAACTGTAATTTAATATTAAAGATATTCTCTAACATGCTCCCTTTGTTTCCAGCTGTTGACTCACAGATATATGGCGATCTAGTCTCATAACCAATTTTATTAACAGCATGATTTTGTTATAAGCTCAATCATTTCCATCAGAGTTCTGAGACAGATAACACTGGGACCTGTGATTTATTCCTCTTTCATTTATCATGTGTAACTCCTGTTTTTTCAAGGGCCTTTCGTTTTTTACCTGATTTAAACCACTTTGTCAGAGGAACTGTAGAAAGAATTGCCCCTTAATTCAGTTTAATGATGAATTTTCAGGACAGACTGGCATAAGAAGGGCTCTGACCTGTACAAAGTGCTATATAAAAATGGCAAGACCTGATGGATTGAATACACTGAACGGTACTGTGTATCTCAGCTCCTCGATAAACCCAGAGACTTGCATGGTATGAGTAAGTCTAATTAAGGATTAAATAAGCCTTGCCTCTCCTAAATACACACCCTGATACAGGTGCCTTATGTGGAGAGAAAGCCTCAAAGGGAACTAGCAGCCTCCAGCCACTTCACTGTCCTTACTCTCATCGCTGCTTTCTTCACACTCCTGCTGGTGCCCAGCTCAGCGCTCCTCTCCTGTCCCCTCGCCTCCTTTGCTGTCTGCATTTCCTTGCATGTGACATACGGATGCTTACAGCACCTTCTTTCCCCAAAGACCCCAACCTCCGCCCTGTGCCCCCAAGACACACCCCCCTTCATCAGTGCCTGAAATCTGTCCCTTTGTCGCCTGTCTGTAATTGCCACTTACCTGCTCCTGGGCTCCAGTGCGGAGGGACTGGCTGCAGGGGTCCACAGAACCACACAGAGCCAGGGTGCAGCAGGAGGGTAAATGCCAGAAATATATTCCTCCTCAACTGAATTAGCTGCTGGAAGCTCATGGTCGAGCAGACGTTTGCTGAAGTCCAGCAGCTTTAATGTCAAGTTAAATAAGGGCAGAGCAGCATGGTTTGGTTAAGGCCAATTTGCTCTAACTTTGCATTGGATAATTTGGAGAGGAGTAAAGCTGAGCAACCACAGCAGCCCCTTTCACCAGCAGTAGGTTTTGTAGCACCAGCCACATGGCTGAAATCATCCAGCAAGTGACTAAGAGACAGGTTCAAGCACAGCTTAGCAGTCAGGTTCTCCCTTTTACTGCCTAATTGATACCAGTTTAACTCTTCTAAAGAATAACTCAGACGTATGGAAACTAAGCTGCATTGCCGTATTGGGTCTTGGAAGCATTTATGTGAGGATCCCAATATTTGCTCGAGCTCATCTTCCTGAGCTTCACTTTCTGAGCAAATGTGATGGGGCTCAGCCTGTCCTGATACTGGACTGTACACACCTGTTTACTCTTCCCCCCCCTCCCAACTCTACTTCAGAGAGGATCTACTACACACCCTTTTTGCCAATATTAACCATACAATTAGCAGCAAAACTATTCAGTAGCTCATTCCCATGGCGGGGTGGAAACACTTTCCACCTGCATACTGTAGCTTTCCATAAAGGGAACTAAAACAGCCTTTCATCTTTTCTCCTCATGCAGTGGATGGCTCTTTGCATCTCAGATGAGCAGTCATCTAAATCTTGGTGTCAGTACTTTGACAGTAAAATCTACTCAGCATTGCAGATGACTTGGCAGTTGAAGGTCCTTCCCTAGAGAGCAATCCAACAAGGTTATAACAGTAGCTTACCTCTGGGTATCGTCAGGCTAACGCCAAAATTCTTCCTGTAAACCCTCTGTGTCCCACTGCTGAGTTTTATTTGATATTTTCATTGAATCTCCTATAGCACAACTGTGTCATTGGTTCCTTGCATGAGCAAGATCTTCCTGTCCAGAAAGGTAGGTTATCATTACTAACAGCTGTACAGATGTGAGGCAGGGATGCTAACGACAGATTGAGCGAGTCGTGCTGCCCTGTGGGATGCCATGAGCAGGCACCAGCTCAGTGTGTTCAGGTAGGGCACATCTCACCATGACACATCAGTCCCACAACTTGCCTCTGGTGGCTCTGCCCATGTCCCCTCTTCTTCAGCTGCTCCCAACTTCTCTTCTTCCCCATCTCAGAACATTCAGTTCATTCCCCCCCCTGCAGCTACTTTCAACTTCAATAGCTTCCCTTGAAGGCCCTTCTCTGCATGGGTTCCTCACCACTTATCTATAATATTCCAATCCCCTTTACAGGTAAACTTTTCCCCTTGGCTTAGAGAGGCTGCAGTTCTCCTTAGCCCTTGCAAACAAGCGCTGCCCGGTGTCTGTTCCTTCTGCCAACCCCCGTTTACTCCTTGCCACCCCCCTCTTACCCCTGCCAGCTGTCACTCAGGCATGGGTCCTTTACACTCCCAACATGTCCCCACTTTTGACTTTTCCCCTCAGACTTTTATTGTTGAATATGGAAATGGAAGTGAAAGTTATTCTATCAAACCGAAAAGGCCACCACAATGCAACGTAATGCTAGACTGTACCTACCTACAGCCAGAAATATCTAATCACACTGGGTTTTGTGGGACAGCAAAGCAGAATTTGAGCCAATGCTGTTTCTTTTATTTCTGTCAGTAAGGACTGAGCAGGGAGTGTCAACATCACTTACAACATGTTATGATTGTTATTGTAAAAAATTACAGGTTGTTTTTACTAAGGAAAGAACAGGGCTATAAAGTAGCACATACTAGGAAACTGTCCCCAAAATAAGTTTTCATTATTTTGCTTGTGTTCTAGCAATATACCATCTCACTTTTTCACATACTTGAATCATATTGTTCACGGATACTTTTAAACATTGCAGAATGTTTAATCTGTGGAAGGGGACTATACTTTTTCTTGACACCTGCCTTCCATTTGCAGGTGCTCAATGAAGGAAAGAACAGCAATGAAGTGAAAATGAATGTTAACTGTATTTCCCATTGTCTCCCAGAATAGCTGACTGGTTTGCCACAAAGACAGCAGCATAGCACAAGTGGCATAGTTATTTTATACTTGAAGCCCATTCTCTGGATGCTGCCCCATAAACCTTTGCCTTATTCCCATATTTCCCTACAGATGTTTCACTGTTTCCCTAGTAACAGCTCATTTCAGGATCAGACTTTGAAATTTGTCAGAGTCTTAAACAGTTTTCACTACATTATATTCAAATATTCCAGAGAGATTGGAGGAAATATTCAATAGGAAAAAAAAACAGTTATTTTTTGGATTACTATTGTTATACAAAAAGAGCAGGGAAAGGGCCTGCCATAAATGATCATTAATGGAATATAGTGCACCGTTCAGCTTTCTACAACTAGCTTTATCTAAGACGAGGAGCGCTGTGTTCCCCACATAGAGCAGAACTGCTCTAATAAACTGCAATACCTGATGATACGAGATCAAACAGTTAATTATAGTAAAGGTAAAACAAGCTTGATAAATTTCTAATGAGGGGACAAGAAACTGCTAGTTTGAAATACAACTTTATTTTTTTTAATCAATATGCAATCTACAAAATGTTATTACAAGATTATCAGCATGATCTGTTTATACTTACACTGACAAAAGACCCGAATAAAATTATATTTTCCATTAAGAATAACAGCACTGTTTCAGAGTTATCAAAATTATGGCTAAGAACTACTAACTGCAGCAGTTAGTTACTGCCTTGAGTCAAAAAAAAAAAGACAAATAAAGTAAAATAGAGGTGTGGACACCAACACTGCAGTGAAGAAGTCCATCAAATAAAACATATGCAACTGAAAGCAACACGTGAAAACACATTTTCAGATGTAAAGTACTTTTGGACAATTAATATGGAATCTAGAGAAAAAAAAAATAAGGCAAGGAGCAAAAGGATGACAGCAGCTTGGCACGATGTTCAATGGAATGAAGCATCATCCTCACTTCTTGGGAGCTGCTACAAAGGAGCAGCAAGACCATCATTCCCAATCACTGCAAAGCTTCAGTTTTGGCACCCAGTAGCAACTCTTTTCCTCTCTTTTGTGCTCTTTTCTGGTTGGAATAAGCAAGCATAGCAGCTTGCTTACATACTAGCATTGGTGTTGGGGTTTTTATTTTTTTATTCTGCCCATTACCACTATTCCTTTCTTCTTTTTTTTTTTTTGCCTCTCCTTTTTTCTTAGAGACTTTGATGCAGATCCCATTTTGTCAGTTAAAAGACTTCCATTGACTTCAATGGGTGTTTGAATCTAAAATTACATCAAGTACCATTTACCTACAGTAATACAATTAGTATGACAAAGATGAAGGCAAAGATAAATTTTGTCAGTTTCAGCAAGTAAAACACTTTGTAAATAAGGCAAACACACTACAAAAATAGCTGTTCTCATTAATTTCTAATATCCCAAACCCTGCTGGTCCGCTGTGAAGGAAACGCAGGTAATATTGAAATACTGCCCTGTAGTAAATGTCAGCCAAGTGTCAGTATCGTAAGCAACCCAAAGAGTTGGCAGCATTTCAGTGATGGCAGGTGTGAAAAGCTCCAGTCCTTCTGATGGCCGGACACTGAGCATCACAACAGCTCATAGCAAATGTTCCTCTTCTCCATTCCCCTCCCAAAATTCCGATAGACTCCCTATAGCCCAGATATCTAAAGAGTCAAAGCCAGCATGTTTACTCCCTGTCACCTGCTGTAGCGTTTGTAGAAAATGCTAGCAAATGAGTCTTAAACATTCAGAATTTTTGTTCAGTAGGTCACACCCAAGGACATCCGACAATGCAGAAGAAAAAGCAAGCCACGGTGTTTCTACGTTGGCATGTTGCAATAGAATAGGAAGTTAGAAGTTGATGAGGGAAAAAAAAAAAGGTCAGACAACCCAAACTTTCTTTAATTAAACTGCAGCCTATTTAAAAATACTCTGACAGCAAGGCATATAAACATCAGTTTGAGACTGAACAGGGTAATTATTCAGCCTTAGGCTGCACTAATTGTCAGGTTTAAACTGAAAGTCATGCATGAAACAGAGTCACTTTCTTTCAGTGTGGCAATATTTCTGTGGAATCAATTCCCTGTGATTCTGATCCAATTCCGATTAAAGTTAACGGTGAGTCTTGCAGGCCTTTGATAGAAATCCAAGAGTGTGCAACATAGATAAAGCTGTAGCTTGACCTTTTTAAGTTAACAAGTTCAGTAAGGCTGAATGATCATTTGTACGACACCAGATATAATACAGACTCACTAGCAGGAAGCATGTAATGGGGCTTTTCATCACTTAAGCCGTTCAGAATAACAGCTCATATCTTGAGGGGTCAGCGCTACATGGGCTCTTGAACACATCCCAAGGCACAGCAGACACCTGACAAGAAAAGCAGCCGTTGTTTCTGCGGGACCTGTAACACCACGCGATGCCCAGGAGATGGGTGCTACCAACAGGGACCCTCAGCTGAAAGGGTCACAGAACAGCCTGGCTGCCCCTCCTTCTTCACAACAGAAAAACAGGGGCCAGCTGGGCAAGGCAGGCTTTGGACAATAACCCCTGCTAACAGAGTTACTGAATTAGCTGTGTTAATGTCAATCAAAACAAGTCAACCTCAGACAAAGGTTAGCGCAGGTATCTGCAACACCTATTTTGCTTCCTCTTCCTTACCAAGCAAAGAGGTTAATAGATAGCGTAGCTCTCGTATAACCATGGACTTCAGCGAGCTGCAGAGCTCTGCTGTGATGGTAAGTATAAACACTTCGCCCTAGCACACACTGTGCCCCTTAGTTCAGCTGAGAAGTACATAAACCAAAATTAAATATGAATAAAACAAACCAAACATGACTTGAAGGTGCTAATGGCTTCTGAAGTCAAAACATGGATGGAGGATACAACAGCTGAGACATATTTGGATCACTACTACACTCAAACACTTGCTTAGATTTATAATAATATAATGTGCTAATAAAAAGGGATATATAGAGAAGCCAAAATACCATAATAGTCTATTTGGGGCTTTGGCAATGCAATACCCATAAAAAACCTGCCCTCAGGACTTACTATAGGATCTATTACCCATTTCATTCTCAGCTTCCAAATGGGGGGAAAAGTTTATTGTGATGAACTAGGTTCATATTATGGCCTTCTGTTTCCTCAGACTGGTAATTTTCTCAGCGCATATCCCACATATTTCTACTTTTGGGGAATAACATTTATCTGTATTTTTACACAGTGTTCACATAAACAGTTACAAGCTGTGACAAAATATAAAGTGAGCTTTAGTGCATTACTATATTTTTGTTCTCCACTAATTTCAGTTTGAAGTAAGGATAATTTTAGGAAAACTGCAGCAGGGAAAAAAAAAGTATCAGGAGCATTTTTTTAATTTATCAGATTTTTTCAGACCTGGATTACAGCCCGCAGAAAATGACAAAGGGGATAGTGGCTGAGGGGAAAAAACTTTTCCCTAAATGCCAATAATTTGTGGAAAACACAGTTAACAGATTGATATGGGGGGAACAGCTCAAGCTGCCTGTTGAAGCATCACAGCTTCCCTTCCCTTGCGATAGTCTATCCCTGCTTTGTTTCCCCATGGAAAGACTTGACCTCTATCTTAAAAGCAACTCAAAGCAACAGCTCCTGCAGCTTCCAAACCAACATCTGGAACTTACATCCTGAAGGGAGACCCACAGCAAATGGCAGCAACCAGCCATTTCTTCGATTTGTGGGGAAAACCTGCCGCTGGTGCAAACTCTCAAAGCTTCATCAAATGAAATGGGCCTGGACTGATTTACACTTGCTGGTGATTTGCCACTTTGCCTCACTTGCTGCAGTAGTGAGAAAAGATTTGTCTAATGCTGGCACAGAAACTTCAATCATATCTGCCATATGTTTTTTTTCCCAAGAGATTACTTTGAGTGAACCTATAAAGTGCTGGGAAGGAAACGCTTGCAGCCACAGAACAATGAAGAATATTATTGCGGAGAGACTTTTCCCATTTTACCAATGAAATCACTCAGTTTCCAAATCATTAACTGAGGCTCTTGTAGACAATAATATTACAACTTGTTCCATTCATAAATATCGAGGGGAGCAGAAACACGGGGGACTTCAGTTTTCAACCACCACTAAAAAATCTAATTGTTCCTGCTGGACAGATGCTGGTCTGCACATAAGCATTCTGGCAGTTTTTATTGCTGAATATTATATGTCCAAGTGACATGAAGTCTTTGAGTAGTACCATTAGGTTTCAATATGGAGTATGAGATCATTCCTAAGTCATAGATATGCAAGAGGAAAATAATATATTACAATCAGTCAATTAAGCGCTCACATCTTGCAACTCTTTACAAGGAGACCTTACTCATACCACTATTCCCATGACAGGAAGTTTACTTGAACGCAGGCCAGTCAAACCAGTACCAGTTTGCAGAATCAAACCCAAAAGCATAAAAAAAACCCAGAAAAATTCTATGACCATGTTTATCCTAAACTAGGTCACTGTACTTCTTCTAACAATAGAATTTCCTATGTAAATTGATTCCTACTCATATTCTGTGACCATGCCTCCTGTCCTCCATTACTGCATTAGGCAGTTGCCAGCCTTATCTGGATCTTCTCCATCAAGCCTAATCCACTTCTTTTCAATTTCCACCTGTAGTCAGAAAACAAAAAAACAGGTAGAATTAGCAAATAATTGGGCACTGAAAGTGTGAACTGAAGCAACTGCAGGAATAAAAGCTTTGACACAGAATCAAAACATTTCCAGACCCAACAGACTTCAAAACCACTACTCCCAAAAACAGCTCAACTGAGGAAAAACAATGTTGCATTTGCAGTTCTGTTTTTCAGCATCATCTTTGATCTGACAAGGAATTATTTTTTAATGATTCTTTTGCTCAAAGTCATTATCACAACTGCATGTAAGATATGGTTAGAATACAAAGCACATTTGCTTTGCAAATACTGTATGGAGGAGTGGGGAAGAAGAAGAGGAGGAACACACAAAAAACATAGCACTGAAAATACCTGGCAATTGTAAAAAGCTTTCTGAACCACGTGTTTCTGGGGCTGCACGTCACTCTCTATCCCCAGGGACTTGACTTCTGTTCCTGAGGCACAGGTATCATGAACGACAAACTGGACAGTAGCAAATGGATACCAGTCAGATGGGATTTCCTGGTCTGATCCGAGTTCTAGTTTGTAAGACAGGCTGTGTGGATGATCTGAACCTTGGAAAATAAAGAAAAATAAGCATCATGAGTCAGTTATCTTCTTTGTTTACAGTGCAAGGTTAAGCTGCTAGCAAGAGAGCACAGCTTTATCTTTTATTAATACAAAGCTGTTATTATGACACAAGATTATTCTATCTGTAATCTTTTACTATTTGGGCATAAGGTGGCCCCTTACTCATTTTTTCTCTGCTTCAGCACACTTTTCACAATCATTGCAGTTTTACAAATTAATTCGCACAAGATTTACCAGATCCTCACAGCTTCTGATTAAGAGAAAAGTATTACAAACTTTGGGATTGGTTGCTAAATTCAGACTATTAGGGAAGAATCTCAGTTTTCACTTCAAAATACATTGCTTACTCTTGTAGGAAAACAAAAACTGGACGGCCCCAACTTAGCCAAGGCAGAGATGCCTCCCTGGGTCCAACAACCACCCTTTCCAGACCTCTCTGCTGTAGGAATTTTACTGGAGTGTTTATTTCAAGCACTACAGCTATCTTGTGTATCATCATTTATTATAGTGTGTCTACGGCAGGAAGACAAAGGTGCAGGTCAGAGTGCTGCTCAAACAAAACACCTCCCAACTGCCAGGATAAGGGATACCTGGACTCCCTTTCTAGCTTGATGGGAAAAGAACATACTCCATTTCTTCCAAACAAAAGTATTACTAAAGTAACTGTCATGCTATAAAGCAGAGTCCTGAAGGACTGCCCATGTACTGCAGCATATCCTAAATTACTCTAATCCAGCCTTAGATTCTAGGGATCATTTGCTTTAACATTTTTTTATGTGGCAATGGTAAGGGAAAGCATTTCTACTCCTCCTGGCATACAGGAACACTGGGGTGGAAAGCCTGTTTTCCAAAGAAACTGAGGTCCGCAGGCTCACTATGTGCATCAAAGCAGCATAACATAATGAAAAGAATCATTTATGTCACAGCTGCCTCTTCAAATTCTTCAAGGCAAAAAACAGTAATTCTGCTTCCCCTCCTCTCCAGGATTTTAAGCATCAGCATAAACAGCTAGCTACCACTTGGCTGCAGGCAGGAAAAATTCAGAGAAAGGATTGGCCATATTTTGTCACAGGCAAGCCTGGCAATGTATATTTAGTTTTCATCCATTATACTAACAGCATCTCAAAGTTCAGGCAAAAATGTCCCGTTCTTTACACACTCACTTTCTCCAGTCGCAGGAATCAATTGCATATCGGAACGAAGAAAATACTGAAGATGGAGTTAACATACACCAAGTTTTATCCATCTCGTGGGATAAAAATCATTATAACATTCCACTTCCACAGGCCCACAGGCATTTCACAAGGCAAAGATAAATTTAAAAAGCTACATATCCATTGCTCCTGGGAGCCTTGGGCTGGGTGCACCCTCTGGTCTGTGCCACATGTTTTCCCTGCAACCTGCCTCACAGTCTGCCCAAGCCAGTTCTCATTTTAGGAGATAATTTGCATTCAAGCAGTTTGACGGGCAGAGTTCTATCAAACACACATGTCTCCGACTTCACCAGAACAAAGTCAAATTCAACAAACTGACCTCCAGATTTCATCCCAATTCCAGCATAAAGTTAACGGGTCCCCAAAAATCAAGGCAAAGAGGCTGAGGGAGAGTTGAAAGGAAGCGTCCTTCAGATTATCAGTCCTTGAAGTTCAGATGTGGGAGGTCTCCAACTCTTTTCTCAGCTTTTCTTTTTTCCATGTTTACTAACAACAACAACCAGTAGCTTAAAAAGCTGTTTGCTGACTGCAAGTGTTCCTCAGTCTGTTTGGTTGACCCCAAAGGCACGCACACAGAAACACAGCAGCGTTTACAGCCACTGTGTTGGACAAGGGGCATGTCACCATGTCACTGGCCAAGTGCATTCCTCCACCAGCTGGATTCCCTAAGTGGCGGATTTACAAGCATCCCCTGCAGGCTTGCTTCCAGCAGTACATTGCATTCCTTCCTTATCCGAAATGCTGCTTCTTTACATAACTACTTGTGACGTTCAAAGATGACCTGAACTGGATTTCAGAAAATGATGCTATATACACACCAGCTAGAGTCCTGCACCATGGTGGAGTATCAGTCTCTGGCCACCAAATCTCCCAGACGTCTTTAAAAAAACGTTTATCACATGGAGAGCCAGCAGCCATTCCCCACATGGGACTAGCTGCTTCTTTCTAGCAAAGCACAGCTCTAATACATACTCATCAGGAACTGGTTACAGAAATCGTAGGAATAGGTAATACAGCTTGCACTTATAAATGCAAGGGCAAATCTATAAAAGAGACTGGTAAGGATCAATACAACAACAACAAAAAAATACGCAGATCCTGAGTTTTGGGAATGAAACTCCCCTAAATATGCCCAGTACAATAGTGCCTTTAAGGTGATTGGGGAGAAGTAGGTGCCCAGCAATGGCCAGCACTGAAGGAAGGAAAACTAACCAAGCCAGACAGCTGGAAAGATCAGATAGAAAACCTTACCCCTCCTTGCAGACTTTGCAACCTACCTGCCGCACCAGCCAAATCACAATGCTTTACAACCCACGCACAGTTAAATAAATGACGACCACCACCCAAACTACGGCCTATGACCAAAAGTAGCAGTACTGTCACCTCCTTTTTATGTAAAAGCCTATGGCTTAGTTCACTTGCACATGAATCGGGCTCAGAGTCAGCCACACAGATATATGGCAAGGCTGCTATGGGGGTGGAGTAGGAGGTACTGGCTGTGATTTGTGCTAACACCATGCTCCCAGTGTGTGTGAGACATTACTCACACCTCAGAGCACACTACAGGACAGAGTCCTTCAAGGCACTAAAGCACAAAGATACCCAAGCTTGCAACCTCGTGAAGGTCTTAGCCAAAGGCATGCAATGCCAGGGGTACGTGGCATTTGGCTAAAGTTCTCAGGACAATAACACAATACACAGAGACAGGTGAAACCATAACATTAAGGAGTTTATTACTGAAATAGAGGAGGGAACAAGGTCAGAAACAAACATTACAAACACCTGCCAGGTCCTAGAAAAAGAAGTTGGAGGAGGACAGAACAAGTGTGAGGAGGAGATGGCACTTCGTCACTCATGTACACAGCGACAGGCAGATCTGTATACCTCTGTGACATAAGCCTTGTCCACAATCTGCTGCTGGCCATGTCTTCCTGTGCCCAAGCCCACTGCTCTTGCACTAGCACTCTCTTGGTCCACAGTCCCTCTTCCAGACTTCTTGGACACGGTGGAATGAGCCCTTTGTGGGGGTGGGCCTCTCCATCCTTGAATCTGCCACCATCCCAGCAACAGCTGTGGTGACAGCACCACCAGGATAATGGTGACCAAAAGCAGCACTTCATTCCACAGCCAAACTGTGAGACATCATCCCCTTTGTGGTACCACAAACCTGTCAAGCTGTGGTCCTCTTGGATCCCAGGACCTGCTCCACTCTTCAGTGGTGGTGCTGGGATGCAGCCTGGCAACACACTTACTTGACCTGGTCTTTGTCCGGTTTGTTGGGTTGGGATGTGCAGCAACAAGTGAAGGGTCCTTCATAGCAGAAGTTGCAATGCCCTGTAAAGTGGCATGCTCTGCCTCTGGGGCTATGGTTGACCAAGGATCTGAGGAGAAAGGATTTGTCAAAGAGCAGCAGCATCTTCTTTGGAGTCCATTTGTGGTAGTAGGAACAGGGTACAGAGCTAAGGACTTTTGGGGATCAAGTTCAGCATCTTCCTGTTGTGGGGGAGGTCCATGTAGAAACAAGTAGCAATGGTAATTGTCTGGAGAATTGTTTTGTCTTCTGAGAAAAGGAATCCAGAAATAACCACTGCTTGGAATTTTCCTGGACAGGTATCTGACAGTAAATGTTGGCTGGCAGATGTCCACTTGAGCCCAGGCATAAATGGGCCATTCCTTTTGGCCTGCTGCTAAAGGCTCTTGTGTTAGACACGATACAGATGTGGTTCAGTTCCATATAGCATCTCTGGGCTTGTATTCCAGCTAATCCACACCCATGAGGTGGTCTTGGTGTTAGGATCTGATGAGTTCTGGCGTCCTTTCTTTCCCCTAGGTGGTAACCTGCAAAGGCAGAGATGATAGTTTGAGGATCTGGGTAAGGCTACTGCCCTGGGTCCTCTGGAACAGCCTCCACTGGACCCTTTTGCCTACTCCCAAAACACAGGGTTCCTCCCACCCATCTGTCTCCTATATCAACGTCGATGTCAGAAGGAGGTACTCACCACTTCAACTGAGAAGTTCCTCTGCCCACTGCTGGGCTGTGGTAGGAGTGTGGAGCAACTTCTTCCCATCAGATGTCAGACAATAAAGTGATCAACCAACACTTCGGAAGACAGTGAACATTGCCTTAGTTTTCACCTAAAAACTAAGGCCAGTCATTGTAATCTCTGCTCTGTTAAACTGCTGTTTCCCAAACCTTGTATTACACTGAGGTTAGAAGAAGGAAGAACGGCTGCGTGTACAAGATCCTTTTGCAAAAAAAACAAAAAAACAAAATAAACCTGTAATGCTGAATAAGCCAGAAAAGAGGAAAGGTTGTGCTGTGGAAATACACAGTGAATGAAGCAGGCATGGTCTAAAGTCTGTACAGTTGCCCAGTGGAAGCTAAGACAACATATTCAGATGCAAGCCCAGCTATCCAAAATGTGGCCCATCAGGCATCATGGTGACATGACCACCTGGCCTGATGGAATGAAATCACTCCTGAAAGGCAATCAGATAATCTGGGAAGATAACTGAGCTTTTACTAGCTAACTCAGGACACAGAAGCCCTGGGCTTTAGGTGTCTAGGCAGCTTGTTAAGACTTGAAAATTTAGCTCTTATTTCCTAAAAGTGATCCAAGCCAAAACAAACAAATCAGTAAAACTATGAAACTAGATTCAAACTGTCATTTAGCAGGTTGCACTTTACAAACAATTTATAATCTAAGCTTGCTGCATTTACTCACACTATTTATCCTTTATTCACCTGTATGAGTAGCATTCAAGCAACCTTGATCTGAGAAATGCTCATTAAGCCAAGCAATTTAGGCAAAAATAAAGTGCTAGTTATTAAGTAGTAATTCTATTTTTGCCGAAATAGGTTCAGTTCTAAGTCTTACTTTGAACATGAAAACATCAACAATTGCTAAGAATGAATTTACATTGTTAGAAGTTAACAAGGGGTGCATTGATCCAGCTGTCTGGGAGAAATCCATAAGAAATTGGGGAGTGGGAGGGTACCACAGCCAAGGAGCAGTTTGCTGTGGTGCTGATGCCAGAAGGAGGTGCTGGGCAGGGATGGAGCCCACATAACAAAGTCATGGCTTGGAGTTTCCACCCAGGCAGTTTAGCAAACAAGAAAAGCAGCAGCTGAAGGTTACTGGGAGCCAGATCACAACCCACACTTGAGTCCACGCTCTGATGCTGGAGGCTGCCAGCAGCCACCAGCTCCCCTGGCTCCATTTCCCTGTGTTGCTTAATCATGGCTTCCTCACTGTAGCTCCATCATGCAGAAGAAAAGGAGAGATAATCAGCTGAAGAGCTGTTGCTTTACACAACAACCATACATACAGTTTATCCAGTGCAAAGACTGGCCCCATGGCCCCAGTAACTGTGCTGAAATCGTAACATGGTCTACATTTCCTTATATGATGCCCTGATTTCACAAACGTAGATTCAATTTGTGGAAATTTCAACTCTTCAAAGGCTATGGCTTTTTAACTTTTTTTTTTTTTTTTTTTTTTTTTTTAATAATGCTAACACTCTGGCTCCAATCTCTCCATTTATGTATCTGAATAAGCACAGGCAGCTTTTAAAAATCTGGGCTATCTTGCAGCTCACATCAACTTCACTTGATCAACACTCTTCCAAGGAAGCACTTTAGTACAATCTAGTGGATACTAACATAGTTTGATGTCTATAAATGAGTCAAAATGTAACCATAGGCAACCTTTCCCTTCCTTTCCTTTCCTTTCCTTTCCTTTCCTTTCCTTTCCTTTCCTTTCCTTTCCTTTCCTTTCCTTTCCTTTCCTTTCCTTTCCTTTCCTTTCCTTTCCTTTCCTTTCCTTTCCTTTCCTTTCCTTTCCTTTCCTTTCCTTTCCTTTCCTCTCTCTTTTTTTTTTTTTAAAGCATTGGACAAAGGCTTTTTGAAAGCAAAAGTGTCAGCATATTTTTCTCCCTGTAATAAATGTATTATGAAAGTTTACATATTTCTATGAGTTTTGAGTGTCTCCAGATTTTTGGCATGCCTTGGGACAACTCTATTTTTAAACTCTTAACTGCATACAGAAAATGCGATAGCGAGGTTTAAAATTTGACTGGGCAGTATTACTACAAAAATGTTTTTTCAAATGCATGAACATTTCAAGGATACAAATGATTTTGCAGATCTCAGCCAGGGGAATTATTCAAATGTCAAAAGTTTAAGCTACTGATCGAAAACAATGTAAAGCTGTAGAATGCCACAAAAAAAAAAAAAAAAAAAAAAAAAAAACGTTCTTACTTTCAAATAACATAAATCTGAAGTTAATTGTGTGCATCAAATCTTAAGGTGAATGAACCGTGGGGAATTAAAGACTTCGGAAGACTTATAATCCTCTTTAAAATTGCCTGACTAAATTGCTGACTTGATTTTGCCGAAGCAAACCTACATTAAATAGCAAAGAATATTAAAAGCTACCCAAACAGTCAGTCCTGTAAGCCTTGGGAAGACACATGGGCCACAGCAGCATGGTGCAAATTCTTGAAGCCTGGAGTGCAAGACACACATCACAGAATCACAGAATGTTAGGGATTGGAAGGGACCTCGAAAGATCATCCAGTCCAATCCCCCTGCCAGAGCAGGAACACCCAGATGAGGTTACACAGGAAGGTGTCCAGGTGGGTTTTGAATGTCTCCAGAGAAGGAGACTCCACAACCCCCCTGGGCAGCCTGTTCCAGTGCTCTGGCACCCTCACTGTGAAGAAGTTTCCTCTCATATTTAAGTGGAACCTCTTGTGTCCCAGTTTGAACTCGTTGCCCCTTGTCCTATCATTGGTTGTCACCGAGAAGAGCCTGGCTCCATCCTCCTGACACTCACCCTTTACATCTTCATAAACATTAATGATGTCACCCCTCAGTCTCCACTTCTCCAAGCTAAAGAGACCCAGCTCCCCCAGCCTTACCACATACCTACAGATTTTGAAGACCTGAAGAATCTTCTTCAGTCCACTGGTTCTCCTACATCTACCCATCAGCTCCTCTGCCCTCCCTGTGCATTTTCCAGTCTCCTCAACCCCTCTCTTACTGCCTCCCCTTATCTCCCCTCTTTCTGTCATCTCCCTCCCCCCATCATTCTTTCTGGCTTGGCTGCCTGCCCTGTGTTGGCCGATGCTGCATCTCCTCCGCTCTCCCGCTGCCCATCACTTGGCAGCCACCAGTGTCCTGTCCCAGCAGAGCGTGAGATACCTGGGCAGCGAGCACGACGTGGGGCTCAGCCAGCTCAGGAGCAACCAGATGGCATTAGCCACAGGTCCAAGCCAATCACAGCTTCTTCCAAAACAAATGAAGGGGAAAAAATGAGATGGCATTAACATGACGTCATTTCTGAACCTGACTGTAGCGGCATTTGTGCTGTTCCTCCTGCGGCGCGCATCGATAGAAATTGAAAAGGCAAAATTGCTCAAGGTTTGAGAGACCTCATGGCTCAAGCAAGACCCAGTCTACATGCAAAAGCCACCAGCATTTCCATACAACATCATTAATAAAAATACCAGGAGCCATGCAATAATCGATTCTCTCAGAACTGCCACATTAGCATGTTGATGAGGATGCTTCCAAATGCTCTTTTAATACCAAAACCAATGTCATTCATATTTAGGCTCAGGATAATACTCCCTTTTCATTTGCTCCTGCCTCAGTTTTTCTGTTGACCTGTTACTTCTGTCACTGAAATATCAGTGAGAAATATTCAAATATCAAACTGTAAAAACACACCAGTCATAATGACCTAAACCACAGATCAGATAAATTAAAATTCACAATTAGATAAAAATAAGAAAAAAATATCCTCAGGAGTTTTTTTGCCTTTACTGTTGTTTTTAATAGTTTTGATAGAGAATTTTTGCATGGACACACATCTAGCTATCAGAACCAGTGAGTGGATATGGCAATAGAGTGCTACCATATCTGAAACCAGGACTCAAGAAGCTTATATCTTTTCTGTACATTTTAAAGAGGTAGTTAGTCCAGACTTCTAGTACACTACAAGACTAGGCCAATCCATTTGTTAATACTGCACACTTAGTCCCTTCTTAAAAGTACAGATTTTATGGATATTTTAGGCAAAACGCTTTAATAGATGCCCTTGTCTTACACAAATCCCCAAAGCCTCAAACACAGATAATGCATATCCAAATGCCTTCACTCTACAGAACCTGAAGCAGAACAATATATTCCTCAAGAACTTTTATACCTTTAAAAAGTACTACATAGGGATATTAATTTGGTTTCGTGAATGAAAACTGGAACTTTAAAACCATATATTTACATTTTCTTTCCCCAAAAAAATCATATTTTCTCCATTAAATTAAGGCAAATTAACTACTTAGTGAGAAATTAACTCCCACTTGTACTACTATGAACTTAGGTAGTTTTATTGCTGCAGGTTTTCAGTGAGGTACCACCATCAGAGGCAAAGAAGCATTTTTAGTCAGTGTAGTTATTGCTGTAAACGTCCAATCTCAACGCACAAACTCATAAAGGAGGTAATCGATAACAACCTTTGCAAAGCACACTCAACTTGCTACAGGGAGTTTGACCACAACACCTTCTAGTTACGTATCTAGTTATGTATCGTACCTACTGTTTCTTAAGAAATGCTGGAAAGCCAAGACGCAGCAGTTACAATACCACCGTTTCTATTAACTGTGTGACATTGGGCGGCTACTGCCATTTGCTTCTCATCCCACCGTTATCCAGCTGGTACATATGAAACATAAACCCTTCCCTCTTCCTTACCGTGGATTTGAGGTTTACTTTGAATGAGGAGATCTACTTCCATGATACCGTACCCTTACAATTACTGAAAATAATACATCTGCCTCCATCAAGTAAGTTAGGAAAATGTGCTTTAAAATAAATAAATAAAGCTATACTTTCTTTTTCCCAACAAGTTACTCCAGCTTCTACCAGTACTACCACCCAGATAATAATCCAAACTATGGAAGCTGATGGAGTTACACAACCATAAAAACAGTGAAGACATGCACCCAAGCCCATCATTTTATAGCGCAAATTATTTACTTGAGTTTTTATCTGGAAGCCTGTCTATCTTCCATACAACAGCCCTGTAGGCACTCTCGTATTTTGCTGTTCCAACCGAGACTTGTATTACAGGATCAGATTCAATCTCATGTAAGGAGCCAAGGCATGCTCTCCTATTCATTTTTGCTTTTAAGGACTTCTGCCGTTGGAGGTTCATGGTCCAAAGTGCTTTGACCCACTGTGTGGGAACGGGAAAGCGTATCATAACATTTTCACAGTATTTCACAGTGGGCAAACATGTTGGAATCAGAGCAGTTGAAGACATGTTTATAAAAGCCTGAAGTTCAACACATGCCCCCTGAACAACTACCAAAGCCTTCACAGAAAAGGGAAGGTCTTGCCCATTATACCGTGTCCTGAAACGCATCAGTTCCAGCCTACAGGCATCCGGGGGCGTAAACTTAATAATTCGCGATTGGTCGAATTCCTGCACTTTGACACAGTTATGGAAATGGCAATCAAGAATATCGATCCATTTCTTCTCTTCCTCCTTCTCAAAGTAACGCTCATCCCTTTTCTGGAGCTCCAGGTCATTCAGGGTTAGAAAGCAGTCGGCATTTCCATTCACGAAACACAAGCAGTAAATGTGTGTGATGACGGCACTTTCTACGAGTTTTCCATCCACCTTAGTGACTTTCCCCCAAAAGTTATCCACTATCTCCAGAGTCATTTCCTGCTCCTCATAATTCCTCTTTTGTCTAGAAATGGAAGGAAGTTTCATCAGCTCTTCCTCAACCGTTACGAGGAAATCAATGAAGTCATTATAATCTGTGGTACCCAGCTTTAACATCTGCTCAACCTCTGGTTCATGGGTCACTTCTACTTTGGGATGATACCTCCTTTTCTCTGTGTAAGACACGCACTCAATCTTCACTGTATGGATTTTTCCTGAGACATTATAGCTCTCTAATTTGGGTTCGGACAGCTTGCAGTGTGGCTGCAGCTGGAATTCCTTGAAAGGTTTCTCCAGGCCCTTTTCATAATACATCTGCAACACACCTCCAGCTAGGACACTAAGGTAAATAGGGCCCCATTGCCGAGACGACATCATGTTCTTCTTTTCGGGAATCCTCAGCATAAACGGCCACCCATCCGCCCTCTGGCTCCTGAAGAGGCTGTGTGGGACAGCTGGGGAGAGCTTGTGCCACGCATGGGCGCTGGGTTCAGGTGGGCTTCCCATGGCATCACAGCTGTCAGCTTGCAGGTGTTCAAGCCTCTCGCAGATGTAGCTGAAGGAGCCCTGGTTAAGGCTTTTCTGATCGTGGCAAGTTTCTTTGTCTTTAGGGTAGCAGATGCTCTTGTCGAGTGATTTGTCCTTCCTGTGCATGCTAACATTAGCTGGTGATGTGCTGAGCGAGCCTCCTTCCTTCCAAAAAGGACTGGAAAAAGCACAGTCACTCTGGAAGTAGGGGAAGCCCCCGTGTGCTGAGGTCAACTCTTCTAATTCCTCACAGCTTCCTGGTGGGTTAGGGCTTCCTTCATCCGTTGATTTGGAAACCAAAGTCTTACCTGGATGGTCATTAGGTGAGGTGTTCAAAGGAACGCCGCTGGGTTTCTGTGAGGTTAGGGATGAGCAAGTCATGGGTGATGGAAGAAGGTTAACGTTTGGTGGCCATTCAGGGATGGGATAAAGGATGTGAATCCCAGGTTTTGGGATGCATGGACTTGGTGGGTATTCTCTGGTAGGTGTAGTAAGTGGAGAGTTGCTTGGGGGTCCAGGGCTTAGGTAGAAGTCAACTACAGGAGATGAGAGCGGAGTGCTGCCTGTAGAAGATGATCTACTTGAAGACTCATGCATGCTAGAGAGATTGAGTTTAAGGCCATTGGCTTTACAGCTACTCTGATTATCAACCGATTTCTGAGGCGACTGGAAGAGTGGCTCATCATCAAAGGTGACCCAGTTTGCCGGATTTGTGGAACACATCTTGTAGGAGAAACATGAGGCACTTGCACATGTATCACCCGCAAATTATCTATGAAGAAACAACAGACAGTCAAATTAAATTTTCTTGAAAGACAAAAAAAAGAAACCCAACCCTTAAACCACAAAAAGTTTAAAACATGCATGCAGTTCAGAAATCCAGAGTACTTTGTATTTTACATCTATAATCTCAGACAGCCATGTAGAAAGAACAGAAACGGCCCATGCATCCCTGCTGCTGTCCTGAGTTGTGGATCCAAGGGAGATCTAAGCTTTGTGGGCTATTCAGAGCACCTGATGTTTGAAGCCTCTGGATCAGAGAGAGCAGAAAGTCCCCCAGCAGTACAGGACCGCTTGTTTAATACTTTCTACTATAATGCTTATCTGTAGCTGAAATATAGAGAGCTTTTCTGTACTAGGCCTCTGCTCCAGGTGAGGTTTCCCCTCCACCCCGCCATTAAACATAACAGTGTTTTACTATGAATGTATGCACTGATATGTAAACGCTGACGGTATCCTCATGTAAGATATGTCATCCCTGAAGTTATTCCTCCCCACTGCTCCTGACTGATGAGGAAGAAAGCAGTAAATTGCTAATGACGGAGGAGGAATTGAGTACAATGAAGCACCACAAGGCACAGCTGCAGCTGTTTCCAAGAGCAAAATTAGGAGGATGAGGGGGGATTTTGTTGTTGTTGTTGACAATCTGTAGCCACTCAGTGCTGACAGCAAAGGTACACATGCTACAGCCATCAGGGCAGCACCAGCGCAGAGAGATAACATGTCACTGAGGGGCCAGTTCCTGAGGTCTATCCAAGGCAGACGCTCCCCTCCTGCGATGGGCACAGGCGATGGGGCAGTTGCATGGGCATCCCCAGGTGAAAGGCAGCAAGGAGTGTATTGTAGCCACCAGAACTTGCTCACAACTTGTAACCTGCTCCATGCTGCCAGCTGAGGTGCCTTCTGCCAGCAGCAGGATGTGCAGATCAGTCCCAGCTGCTTTCCAGACCTGGGCAGGAATCACTTCATGTCAGTTCCTTCAACCCTGGCCTACGCTTTTAGGGACCAGACACCTCAGAGTAAAGTCAGAGAGGGGCTGGAAAAGCATTAGACTTTATTTATAAACAAGAAAGAGTTAGCCCTAAGGAGTGATACATCCCCATTGAAGGGTATAGTCTACAAGCGAACACCAGAGATAAAACACTGGTGAAACTCAAGCCAAGGCCAAGTAACAAAAAACACATCTGCTAAGCACTGAACTGGCTGGTGGCCTGGAAAAAGTACAGGACTTTAAACAAATTAATAAACTACACTTCATCAAATAAAGTATCTTTGGTAAAGGGCTTGGCTAGATGGCCTCTAAGCAGGCCTTGCAAACAGTAAATAATTGATCGTGCCTTTGTGGTTTTAAATCATGCACTGATATGTAAACGCTGACTGTATCCTCATGTAGGATATGTCATCCCTGAAGTTATTCCTCCCCACTGCTCCTGACTGATGAGGAAGAAAGCAGTAAATTGCTAATGACGGAGGAGGAATTGAGTGCAATGAAGCACCACAGGGCACAGATAAACATCGTTCATTTGAAAAAGGTTATTCTTGTTATGTCAGAACATATTCACATTTGCCTGAAAGCACAAGGCAGGCAGAGTTCATGCAGACAAAACCACCTGCATATACATTATTCCGTTAATTAAGGTGAGGCAACAATGTCTTAAAGCCATTCCCCTTCAGGCACAGACAGCCATAGTTTGGCTGTTTATTAATTGCATGGCACTATAGCATATAATAGCATAACCACAAAAGCCCCTCTTTATCTGTAGTGTTTAGAGAACGGTTTGTTTCTAGAGATGCTGAAGTTCAGCCAGGGGAAATCTTATGCTACGAGTCATTATTTTTAGTATTTCCCCATTATTTCTTGGACAGTTTATAGCTGTTAAGAAAGTACCATAAACCTGGCACAGCCCGCACACTCTGTGGCTGAGCAAACAAGAGCTCGCATTCAGAAGGACTCTGGTCCTTCATTATTTTTTGAACCCTCGACCTTTTTGTTCAGTGAAAATATTTGCACTATGCTAGTTATTTTATAAGCACTCTCCTCTCCGCTTATACAAAGAGAGAAAAGGAGCAAACAAGTTACGACTACCATAGCTCAGACACACACAACTACCAGTGTATCCTTCACCCGCACAATCACTTCATCAAAATAAAGTGTAGCAATGCAAGAAAAAATCACAGCTCTCTGGTCTCTAACTTGGGTATCATTTTTTCCTCCCATTCCACACCCTTCTCATCCTTTCCCTCTGGTTGCTGGCAGTGCTCCTTCAGCAGTATATATTGATTATTTCTACATCGGGAAGCTTCAAAGTTGTCAGATCTTGCTTCATCTTAACAAGCCCCGTGCGTTAACAACAGCTTATGCAACACGAACGCGGAGCGCGGCTTTTTCTCTAACAGCCAGGGCTGCGGGGCACTCTGCAAATAGAGAGCAGTAGGAAGCGGCCTCAAAGGCTGCGACTGAAAACTCCTCCGGCATTTGCAAGAGGGAAGGGACCACCAGCGAGAGAGAAAACCGTGCAGAGCCAGGGGACAGGGCGCCTTTGTCCCCAGAGGGGCTCCGGGGCCACGCAGGGGTTCAGCGTGCGGCTCTGCAATCGATACAACCACAGCTAGGCCGGAGGGGCGAATCACAAAACATCGAGACGTGCCAGTGAAAAAGAAAACATTAAATGGGAATGTAAGTAAACACAAATGTTGCTCACAGTAAAGAACACATTCCACAGACTGTTTCCCTTTCTTGCTAAAAATGAAGTTTTTCAGCATCCTGTATTATTTCCAGATGTTGATTTCCCGTCCCCACCCTCCCCCCCCAAAGTCTGTTGCTATTCACTTTTTAAAACGTGATGTTACAGGTTATGTGCCAGCTTTTTTTTCCCATTACAAAACAAAAAGATGTTTGAAATTCACCTGCCAAATATTTAACTTCAGCCAATAAATGTCTATAAAGCAAACCACTTTGGCAGATGGAGCTCTCATCTGCAGTTACAATACCCTTTGCATACCTGTCAGAGGCTGTAGCTTTCACCTTTCATTGCTTTTCCAGAAACGTGTTTGGGTTTTGTTTGGTTAGTTGGTTTGTTTTTTTGTGTGTGTAGTTTTGCTTTTTTTGAGGGTTTTTTTGGTTTTGTTTTGTTTTTTGTTTGTTTTTTATGATGCTGATGCTAACAAAAACACACATGCAAGAAGTTAGTGTTGAAACAAAGAGCAGTTCCCATTATTGCTCACTGATCCCCCAAACAGACTGCTAGGAATGGAGGGAAAAAATCCAAATGGATGTTTAAAAGTGGTTTTTATAATGTCATGCTAATAAAAGGAAATGCACCCACTCATGTATTATGGACAGCACCATTACTCTAGTATCAAAGAAAAAAAAACAGTCTTATGCTACTTTATGTAGTTTGTTCTCTGATGCTTTTACGTCTGCACAACACCATAAATTAATCTTTTGTCTCAAGTTCTTTTTTGCTCTAAAAAGTGCTCCCAAATTCCTCTTCAAGAATTAGGACATTCTTCCTTGAAATGGCAGTAACCTCAGACTTTAGGATGGATGTGTTTTGACTCCAAAAAGCTCCCAGGGGACCCATGTAAATGTAACCCAAATGTTTTGGGTAAGAGGCTCTCTACGTTATGCACATAACGTCACATACATTACACAGCCCGTAACATTTAAATTACAAGCATGTGTGATATCTTGTTCAGATATACGACAGGAAATACCATTTTTAGAATACGGAAACTGCAAACAAAAAGGCTGGCTGAAATACCAGTTGATCCTAAATCCATCTATTCCAGTGAACCCAAAAGCTGCAGCTCATCTCAATTCATCTTCTTCTGCCTGAAAACACTCTTCCCATTTATCAGATTAACTCAGTCCCTCAGCATCTAATGAACGGTAGTTGCAGCTTAATTTCTTCATTTTAATACCTTGAGGATATAAGCAAGAGAAATCCTATCCTATTGTTGAGAGATTTTATAGGCTGTAGCTATTACTGGGTCCTTTGTTGCTTTGAAAATCCCAGATCTAATCTGCAGCGAAAATACTGCTCAACTTTTGTGCCTTGCTGGGGAATATTGTTATCTCTGCCTATGGTCAAACAGTCGTAATAACTTCCTACTTGCTCCAAGGTGCAATTCAAGGTATTGACTTTGGTACTTTTATCCAGATACAGCCTGTTTGTCAGCTAGCTGAGGATGCTGAGTTGTCACCCAGCAATGTCCCTGACAGCATGGCTTTGTGTTGCCTCCTCCACAAAGGGAAGCAGCAGCATCTGAACCACCTCAGTGTGTCAGTGAACCCCCGAGCATCCCACTACCAGGATCTTCCCTGACATTTGGCACCAGCTAAGCCCTCCAGCACATCCTTGTGGATTTAAACACAAAGGTCCTTTTTTTAAACACTGGAGGAGCATGGGGTCGGTTCGCGGGGAGTAACAGGGAAAGACCTCCCTTCCACAAAGCATGAAGCAAGTGAATGTAATGATTAATGCACAGTACTCACATTCCAGAATACACAGAAAAGCATAATTTTATAAACACACTCCTTATTGGCTATCTAACTACAGCGGCCATTGTGGCTTCAAACCTACTAAGCTATATGTCCTCTGAATAAATTCTCTTCCTAACACTTGAGCACATATCTTACATGTGCCACTTCCATGGTGAGGTCCTACTGGGCAAATATCAACCTCACAAATTGTTTCCAGCTCAAAAAAAAAGCAGGTTTACCTACACATAAAACAGTTTTGTGACAAAACAGTTAAATAATCCCTTCAAAATACGCTGAGCTCTTCACACAAGCTACTCCATTTGTGGACAACACCTGGATGTTCTATTTCCACCCTTCCAGAATGTCTATGCACCCCATATGCAACTGCACATTGTATTTCCAGGAACAACGTCAACCATTGTGCATAGGCTAAACAGAAATTTAACGCAAAACCGTGCATAAATGTTGCAGTGAAGCTGTCCTCTAACTATACCATATGAGTTATTACTGTTTCTTGTACAACTATGTAGACAGTTCTTGAAGCATTTTGCCATAAAGTGCAACAGTCTCACAGGAAAGCACAAATTCTCTACAGTTTAAGCAATAAAGCACATATGGTATATAAAATACTCTAAACATTTGTGAGCCCTTGAGATATCCAAGTAAAATATGGTAGATTTATCTCTGTATTTAACAGCCATATTCTTTTTTTATTACTTAACTACGCAAAAACTTGAAGAATACCTTATACGTAAAATACTGCTTGATTTATGTTGATTTGCCTCAAATTTTATTTTAAGACTACATATGGCTGCACTTTTGTTTAACTCTACTTGATGTCTCCTAGACCAAAAAATAATGTTCTCCAACCTATACCCTTGAAATAAACACAAGCAAAAGGCACAACTGTCAGGAAACAGGAATTTCTTGGCTTTCGCTTTTATTGGGGATATATACAGAGATTAATTCTCCCACTGCATTACTCATTTCATTACTTTTAGAAAATAAGGAACTGGTGTAACAGTCAAAAATATACACTGACTTCAAAGTGTAACGTGAACTTATATTTACATTGCATGCTCTCTGGGACATAGGCACAGCTGGGAGAAGTTCAGAGCTCGCAGCTGATCTGTTTAATTTGGAATTCCTTACTTCTGGCCCCAAGAGCTGGAGGAATTAAAAGCTCTGAGCTTTTGACAGCATGCACGTCCCCAGAGCAAAGGCAGACGTAACTCATGCAAACACCTCTCGCTATTACTCGAGTCTGCCTTGAATCAAAGGGGAGTTTACAAATAAGCTGGTTGGTACTTGCATGCACAAGCATGAAAAAAACTAACACTTTTAAGGGCACCAACAAAACACTTCACAATATGTTCCCAAGCAGAGGAAGCGTTTCCTTTCCTCTCTGGGGAAAAGGATACGGCAGAAGCTGAAACAGCTGAAAGAGCCTCTGGAGAGGATGGTGTCACACAGTTTGGGACGTGGGGACTCCCAACCACAGGGCCACAGCAGCGGTGCTCTCAGCACGCAGCACCAGAAGGATGCTACACAGAGGCGCCTGACCAAGGAGGTCTGAAGAAACGCCAGCTCCTCTGCCTCTCAGAGACACTTCTCATGCTTTAAAGGCTGCAGCAGATGGGAGATTCACACAGGAGGAAAAACCTACAGGAAGGTCTCAAAAGAAAATAAAAGCAGCAGTGCTGCCAGATTCACATCTCTGATGACTATTCTAGCCTGCTGGGCTGTGGTTGAAGTGGGTATTCTCCAAAGAAGTAGCTCGTCTCCTTATTCACAACAGAAGGAGGTTAGACAGTGAGCACCTTCCAATTTATATGAAAATTTAGCATGGCTTTTCAAAAAAATTCCCATTTTTGCCATGGAATAATCACCCAAACCTCAGCTGCTATGCACTGTAATTAAACTCCTTTTCATGTCTAGATCCTTTCTAGGAGACCTTCCCCAACGTTACTCAGATGTGAGGTCATTTCAAAGCTGCCTCAAAAAGACAACAAAACTGCATGCATGACCGGTCTTGTGTGTAACACAATCAGCTTCAACCCATCTCCCCATGTACTGCAAGCCCTCATTCCCACACCCTCCCTCGCCCTGCTCCAGCATTCACAGCACCACGGGTGAGTCAGTCCAGCCTGCTCCTTCAGTGTTTTCTTAGCTGGGAACAGAAATCAAGGCAGTAAAGCCTAGTGACAACATTTTACTGGAAGTGCCTGTAGGATCTTACAGGGACACGCCAAAGATGCTTTCTACGGGAACTAAGAGATTTTCATAAATCACTGCAACACAGTCACCTGGGATCTGCAACACCACTCCTTTCCAGGCTTTTTTGCAGAGATCATTATCATAAATGGAACTTTCAGAATGAGATGAAATAAGCATATAGACAGCTAATTTAAGTGTCGTTGGGAAAGATACTGGAATGGAGACAAGAAGCTGCTCTTGAAAGTTATTTAAGAGTCTCTCCATCAGTGCACACAGCCGAGCACTGAGCTGCAAAAAACAATAGTAGTCTTCTTACCCTGAGGCCACCTTGCTCACCTGAGGGGAATTATAAAGTTACTTGCAGCAATTCCTATAGTACTTGCTGTGACATAGTCACTATGCAGGCACATTACAAAGCACATGAATCAATGAGGGCAACAGCACGGAGAAGTCAATCAAAAGCCAGTCTCCAGCTACAAACCATCTAAGGATCACAGGCTTGAAATGCACACTTTCTAATATATATATATATAAAGTTTTCCCAATCCACAGCTACATGTAACTGTTTTGTTTCAAGAAGATGCAATCACATCACCAACTCTAGATAATTATGCTGGTACCAGAAACAGGTACACTTATAACCTGTTATGGTTGGGGTGGTTTTTTTTGTTTTTAAATGTAACAAAAGTGACAACAAAATGTGCTTATCTCTGGTATATCACCAGGCCTAACCACAAGAATGGCAAACACCAGTACTCAACACAAGTCTAACCATGTTTCTTGCATCCATCAATTCTAACTCCTCAGTCAGTTCCTCTGGAAGAGTCTCATCTCAGATGTCCAGCATTTTCCTGTCCACAGGTGGATTTTCTGTCTTGGAAGGTGACAGGCTGTGCCAGGTCTAAGTAACGTATGTCTGGTAGCACGTGCTCCTGCGCACCTCTGGATGCCGGGCTGGTGACTGAGCCCGCAGGACGGGCTGTACCCATCATTGTGCTCTATTTGCTGGCACATGGTATGGTCAGGAAAAACCTTGAGAGCACTGAATCTGCTGTCAGAGGCAGTACAAGCATTTCTACTAGCTCAAATTAAACCACAAAATGTTATACCGAACACCTTTAACAGAAGTAAACGCGCTTTGCTTGGAAGAAATAATAAAAAACATTATCAAATCAATATTAACTATGTGGTATTTTGTTTTCTGTCTTCCTGGATATCACAGTGCCTTTTCAGACACACCACTTGTGTGCAAGATGTGATTTCATCTTCTCAAAACAAAATAGTTACATGTAGCTGTGGATTGGGAAAATATTTTTCTTTTTTTTTTTGGATGTTACAAAGTGCTGGTTGCAAGCTTGCGATCCTTCAATGGTTTGTAGAAATCATTTTTAATTCACTTCTCCATGCATATGCGTGTTTCTCTCATGCAAACAACACACCTCTCCAGAGGCCCTTCTCCTGCAAATGAAACCCCCAGTCAGCAGATGGACGGGCGACGAGGAGGTTGCTGTGGGGAACAGCATGGGTGCACCCCGAAATGTGCTTCTGCTCCTGGTGCCATTCAGTTCGCTCGGCCAGTCCCGCTTTATCCCGAGCCGCGCTCCTCTTCAGCATCACCATAGTGACTGCATAACTCATGGTCTGCAGGCAGGTTTCGGAGACCCAATGCACAGTCACAGAAGAGTCGCGTGTAAACTATTGACACTAGCTGGCATTTTACTGTACAGAAGGTTTGGGGTTTTTTTTTTAATTAAAACAAACAAAACAAAACAAAAACCAAACAACAAGCCCTCAGCATAGTGCTTTGGCCTGGAAGAGACAGGAAAATAAATCTATTTTTATTTAAAGTACTTCTGCAGGTCACTAAGTTAATGGAACGTTAGTGCATCTACTGAATCAACTTTAAACTATGTTTAGGAAACATGTTATTATTAGGAATGCACAAACATCCCACAAAAGTCCTCTGGTCGCAGCAGCGCTGCAGAGGGCTCTGGCAAGGAGTTTAACATCCCAACCCCCTCCTTCTCCCCTCCCCCTGAGCAGAGGCAGAGATTTATGCCACCAAGCAGCAGAAATGCAGTTACGGGTGGCTGTTCCACCTCTGTACAAATCAACAGCCTTTTTATTGTTTTTTTTGATTAAGCAGCCCTCTGGATAAAAAAAAAAAAAAAAAAAAAAGAAAAGAAAAAAGGCCTGATGGTTTTGGAACACGGATCATGCCAAAATACTACACCGGTCATGGTCAGAAATGAATTTAAACCTGGTCCTCTGCGTGTGCTTGCAGTGTCCAAGGAGAACGATGGATGAAATGCCACAAAGAACACACAACGCAAAAGTACATTTCAGAAACTCTTGCCACGAATCTCAGGAGTGAATAATAAAAAGTAGGGAAGCTAATGGAAACAGGATCTTTAGAATTTTCACTGCACAACACAATACACTTTTTTTGTTGTTCGGAAACGGTTTTTAAATCCTCATTTAAATCCGTCTCATGCCTCAGTGCCCAGTAAACATCACTAGTACCTTCCCGGAGACTAACACGCAATGTAAAATTTGCAAAGCTCTTCTGAACATGTGAAGTCTGCCTGACAGCTATTAGCAATGTTTTCTGACAGACCAACTGTCTCAACTGCAGATACTCCCCTTCTCCCTGCCTTAAAGCCTTATAAGAATACCAGCACTAAAGAGAAGGAGGGTCACTATTCATCCTCCTTGTTTATTTGTAGTGAGGTATTTTTAATAGCAACTGACAACAGTTGCATCAGAAAGTATAACTCATAATGCCCAAAAAAAGCCTCACTTGAGTTCTTCTCCAAAGGCTTTTTAAGACAAACATGTGGGCAGCCTGGCTTTCTGAAGCAAGACACTCCAGCTCATATTTACACCAATCAAAAACATAAGGAGTGCTGGACTAGAGGAACTTTGTTTACCAAAACATGAAGTACGACACTGTCTATGATACTGCATCACTATTAATGTAGTTGGGTACATTTCATGTTGGAGTTAACATTCACACACAGAAAATCTTAAAAGTCATTTGCTATTTAGAGATCTGGATTTGGGCAGCGATATCAAAAAGCTGGGCCATTAAGGTTACAAATCCCAATAATTTTTAAAGTGAGGGAAAATAACTTTCTTTGTGCAGGAGGAGATGGGGAGAAGGAGAATAATGAAATCTGAGCGTGAAACAAGGACCTCGTACCTGCCTTCGGGCAGCATTTCCCAGTGGTGTGATCTACAGCTCTGGCCTCCAGCCACACTCTCTGTGGCACAAACTTCATTGGTGCTCAGCTACCCCTTGTTACAGAGCAGTGCTGAGCTCTCCTCTGCTCACACACATCCCCAGGAAGGCAGCTCATCTTTCCTCGTAACACTAAGCCACGCAGAGCAATGTTTTGTCTTCAGCTACCTTATTTTCCTCTTCTTTTACACACATAGAAAAGCCTCAGCTTCCACACAGGGAAAAGTGAGTTAACAGCAAAATGAATAGTTCGTAATTAAAAGCCTCAGGCTCTGAAACTTCTGTTCCCTCCTCCCGAGACAGTCATTAGCACTCGCCCAAAAAAAGCCATGTCCAGTTTGCAGAGAAATCAGCGAGAGTTTCTGGTGTGCTCCACCTCGGAGGAAAAACATCCCTGCTGGGGAAGGTAAGTGTAGACTTCTGCAACTTGAATTTTGCTGGATTCCTACAAAACACCCTGGTCAGCATTTTTCCAGGCGCATTTCAGCAGTGCTCTTATTTGCCAGAAATACCAAAACACCTACACCTTAAAAAAAAATCCCACACACACCACACTCACGGAAAGTCATTCCTTCAATGAGTACTTGCTTAAAACCAGACACTGAAAACCAGAAAGTGAAAACTTTTGGCATTCTTTCTTGCCTACAGTATGCTTGACAAAAACATCTCTAGAGTTTGCGCTAAGGGTATATGTGGTTAAGTGTGATCTAATCATTTCAGCACATCCTTCTGCATCCGCTCCAGTTGTTTTCCCAAAGCCCTGCGCCCCGCTGTATGTACAGGAGGGATTTCTGCAGCGATCGTTGCAAACACCGTGAGCCTACACACACACTTTAACATAAGCTGAACCACTAGAAAATATGAGAAAGGCTCCAGGAATTCATTTCACTTCAAGTACTAAATGCAAAAACTTCTCGCTCGCCTCGGTCTCCTCCCTAACAAGGCAAAAGACCGGGGAGCTGGATCCTGCGGGATGCCCGGCACCCAGACCCCACCGGTTTCCACAGCGGTTCAGAGCTCCGGGTATCCCATGCAAAACCATCCCTTTTCACCACTTCTACTTCAAATTTAATTATTAAAAAAAGAAGAAAAAAAAAAAGTACAAGAGGAGCAAGAAGGGGAAAGGGGGAAAGAGGAAAAAAAAAAAACAGGAAAAAAAAAAAGAGCTAAATATATATTTTTTAGAAACCCTTTCTTAATCAAAACAAAGCAGCCCCATCCACCGGCCCATTTCACTCCCGGACTTCTGTCTGCGCCCCAACTACCGGGAAAATTCCACTTTTGACCGAGCCCCCCCCGCGCCCCGGGGACCCGCTCACCGCTCCGGACCCCGGGAGCGGCCTCCCCCGGGGCACAGCCGGCCCGGCCCGCCGCCCCCCGCCCGGCCCGGACCCTCCCGGGCCGCTCCTTACCGGCGAGTCACCGCCGCGGCGCCGCCATCAGCACCGCCCGCCGCCGGCCCGCCAGGGGGCGCTGCCGGGGTGGGAATTAAGCCCCGCCCCCTGCCGTGCCGCTGTGGCATCCAGGCGGCAAAGGGGTGGATTTCATGTGGCGGTAACGGGAGCTACAGCAGCAGAGCTTCTTACTCGTACTTAGAGTTAAGGCTGCTTTGTGTGTGAATGTGGTTGTAACTAGGACCATAGGGAACCAACAGGCCTGTCCTGCCCTTCCACAGGTCAGGAAAGGGCAGAGCTCATCCCTCAACCAGCCAAGAGGTGCGGAAACAAAAATCATAGAATGTCGTGGGTTGGCAGGGACCCACAAGGATCGTCGAGTCCAGCTCCTGTCCCCACATATGACAACCCCACAGTTCACACCATGTGTCTGAGGGTGTTGTCCAGTCTCTTCTTGAACACTGTCAGGCTTGGGGCCGTGACACCTCCCTGGGGAGCCTGTTCCAGTGCTCCAGCACCTCTGGGTGAAGAACCTTTTCCTGATGTCCAACCTGAACCTCCCCTGGCACATCTTCCTGACATTCCCTTGGGTTCTGTCATTGGTCACTAAACAGAAGAGATCAGTGCCTGCCCCTCCTCCTCCCCTCATGAGGAAGCTGTAGCCACCATGAGGTCTCCTCTTAGGCTCCTCTTCTCCGGGCTGAACAAACCAGCATGGACAAAAGCAGCAATTGACAATGACAGATGGGCACAGAGCTCAAAGGACAACTCTTCCTGGGAAAAACTTCAGTTCATTCCTTCCTAAGCTGACTCCTCCTTCAAAAGTTTCCTCTGGAGAAGCCTCACAACTCTAATGAGGACAAGGACTCCAACATCTCTCTTCAGTTGTGCACCCTTCCTAGGTGTCTCTCTGGTAGCACTGTGCTGACTGGAAAGCCTGAGTAGAGCTTCACAGCCATTTAGTTTATATCAGACATATAAAGCTGCTGTTTTCTTTGAAAATCTTAAGCCAGGAAAGGGACATTTCAAAGAAAAAAAAAGTACCCATGCCTTAATGAAGATGAGACTCAGCCCCTGGGAAAGAAGTCTATGGGTAGAAGACCAGCCAGAAAAATCTGTTACTGTTGTCCTCAAGAGTAAGAGAATATGAAGTGCAGGCACAGAGGGGTGAAGAAGGGCAACCTACTGAAGGACTAGGACACCTATAGGCAAACCACCACTGTTTAGTGGAGATGGGGACCTCTTGGGTAACACGCTTGGAAGAAGCATGTGGGCATCCTCCAGTGAGGATACAAGACACTGCCACATGACCAAGGTGAGCCAAGGCTGATTTTTTACGGGGTGAGAAGCTGATGAGACTGTTTTACAAGTTCTTATGCTGTCAGAAAGTCATGACAAAGCAGACAGGCTTTTCTGGAAATTGAGTAGAGGCAGGCTCCAGCAAATTCAGTGGTGTAAGGTGGGATCAGCAGTGGCCCTGAAAAGCACAAGACAGCAAAGATTTCTGTCAGCGCTGAAGAACAGCATTTCCAACAACACCCTACAGATCTCTTTAAAGCATCACTTATTTTTCTTCAAGGTAGGCCATCAAAATCGCCAAGGCTTCCTAAAAAAAACAGCAGATCTATGGACAGACCAAGCTGCAATGTGAGATGACCAAGTCCAGGTCAGGTCTCACCCTCTGTTCACCCTCTGCAGAGCCCTCTCAGAGCAAACACCTCCCAGCTCCAAGACAGGACAGGTTATCTCCTGCCTCAGAGTTCCTCTGGCGAGAGGATTTCCTTAAAATAAATACAGCACAAGGCTTGGGAAATGGCTTAATTACCAACAGGACAACACAGTCACATTATCTTAAGTAACAGAAATTCCTTCTTATCTGTTACACTAGAGTGCACCTCCAAGAGGCGGTAAGGACCACGCACAAAGTCTGCTCCCGAAAGGACAGAACACGCAGATGGTATGGGTAGGATGAAGAGGGCAAAACCACCTACCAGACCCTCCAGAGTGTTCCCAGGGGCATGAACCAGAGCCACCAGGGACTGTAGATACTCTAGTTACCCGTATGAGAAGCAATTGATAGTGGTGACAGCTCACTTTGAGTGGTGAGCTCCCATTTCTTGTCTAACACCTCCAAAATCCTTCATAAAGCACCCGGTCCATTTTAGCTCCACTGCTTTTCTGTGATGTTGAACTTTCCCTGGTATTTTAAAGAGCATAAGAAGGGATGTGCTTTCATAAATTGCTTTCTTTTGTCCTACTTATCATCTCTGAAATGTTTTCTCACCTTTTCTCTGAAAATGAAGCAATCCTGCTTCTTTGCCCTATGCATGGGAAATATTATTCAGGCTATGTCTGTCTGCATTTGCAATAGAAATGTTAAGTAGAGGTTTCCCAGAAATAAATTCCTCTGTAAGCTTAATGCCATTATAAGAATTGCACTAGGAAAAAAAAATAGTAATTCTTAGTTTAAACGATTCAATTTGTATCATCTTAATTAAAAGAAAAAATCCAGTGCCTAATATACTTATCCAGGTCTTTGTTCATGAGTGTTTATCATTTCAAACCAGGCAAGATACTGATTGTTTAAATTATGCTCCCAATGAATTTTACATTGATAACACATTTAACCTGAGGGCTACCTACCAGCTTCTGACAGAATGCTGCTGTTGTTCACATTTCCTTTTCAATGTGACATAAGGGACAGCAACAGCTCACACATGAAGGATCTGTGGATCTCCTACACAGGCAGGAAAGGGGAAAGAAAGGATAGCAGCCTTTTCTTCTGATAGCCCAGAATTTTGTCACCATCATTTATTCTGTAACTTTCAAGCCAGTGAATCGTTAAATTTCCATTTTTCTTTCTTTAAATGTGTTTCTTCAGTACTGCCACCCTGAGGCCTGCAGGCCGGGATGGCCGAGCCACAGCACTGGCAGCAGGGGGGTCGGGAGCTCCATGAGGTACCAGAACCTGATCCCAACCTCTTCCCTCTGGAATTCCATCCTAGGGAGTCCTGTGCCTTCTCCCAGGACACACTCAACCGCTTAGCAGAGGGGGCCAGAGGATCAATACCTTCTGTTTTGTCAAAATACCAGGAAATTAGAAATACTTTCCAATTTCTAATATTTTCTATATACTCCAAAATGAGTCCTTCAGACTCTGATGTACTCCTGCACAACATTCCACAAGTCTTTTCCCTGTTAGCTTCCACATTAGCCCTGTCTAATGGTTTTCAAGTGGGAGAGGTATTAATTTCTCTCCTTATCAAGGTCAGCGTTTGTCTAAAACTCGATCAGATTTTTCCTTTGCTGAGACAAATGTATATACATTTTCAAAAGAAGACTCTTCTTCTCCAGTAAACTCTGCTATACTTTTCCTCCAAAATAATTCAGTGCAATAGAAACTCTAGCAGCAGAGAAAAAAGATTGAAAAGGTGATACTGAAATTTAAAAGCCCTTAATATAATTTGACTTTAATGAATAGGATATGCAGGACAAATTAGAACTATTAAAATTATTTCTACTGTAAATACAGTTTGAAGAATATTTTACATACAGTATTATTTATTGCTACAGGCAATTATTAAGCTCATTCAACATATTACAATGCTAACAAAGTCAGTTTACATTGCTGACTATGCTGATCTCAATATGATTTGCAGTATATTACCCTTCTTATAAAATGTTGACTGTTTATGAGTATTTTGTCAAAAGTTAAACTTGTCAGTTCATATCTCACTATAAACAAATATTCTTCATTGGAGACAGAGGAGCACTCATTTTCAGAACTATTTTAACTCTTTACTACTTTACCTTTTATTTTAGCGAAAAATTTCTGCAAAAGTCAGTCTTAACTGAGAATTCAAACCCAAATGCAAGAGTCAAATTCTTCTCTCCCTCTCATTTAGTAAATTCATTTTTGCACTCAGTACTATCACCGTTAACAAAAAAAAAACCCTCACAAATTAAGTATATTCGCTATTTAAGTACTGTACATTCACCACATATAAACTGATTATAGAAATTTAGCACACTCATGCTCTTTTTGTGAGAGATTGAGTGCTTGCTGGCTTCAAATTGTCTTGACCTCCTGGGCTAGATTGGTACTCTAGAAGAAACTTGTCCTTGTCAGCTTGTTTGGACTGCAAATAAACCAGACTTTCCACATGTCAAAAGCAGCTTTTGGCAAAATTGACTGCCCCTGTCCCAAGGCCAACATTTGCTGTGTCCAGCATCACATATGCTAAATGCCATTTGAGAGTCAGTAAGCAGAAGGCACCTAAGGGGTGCAGCACCAATTCCAGTATTACAGCTCCTTAGGCCAGAGGCTGCATTTAAGGAAACTGCACTGAAGTTATCAGTTCAGGCTTTTTCAAGCTTATAACTTAATTAAAATAATCTTTCTTGAATAAAGTGTTCTGCATTTACTATTCAAGCACATGTTGAGGCCTTCCAAGTCCGAGGGGAAGGAAACTGGAAGCTTTAGTGGGAAGGCAGACAAGGATGAAGACTTTTTCTGTAGCAGGTAGGAGGGTATGCAGAGATTTAAGGTCCACTCATACTCATTTTGGAAGCAATGAACTTTATACAGAGAAGGTCTGCAAGAAGCTACGTGCCACCACAGACTACCTTCCAAGTCAACTCATCAAAAATCCATAGTGCTGAAAGTGACTGGAAATTACCTGCCTGGACTCTGTAATTCTGTGGTTTTAACTCTTCTCAGGACCAAGCTGTGTTGCTTACGGGAGACCATAAATATAATTTTCACACCAGGCTTGCATTTCAAAGGCTACTTCATTAGTTAAGACCTCATTGGTTTATAAAGTTTCAGAGTTCGAAATTAGAATTAAAATCAGTACAGAAAAGGTACGATTTCTACTGTTGTCTCTACAGCTTCATGCATAAAAAGTCTGAAAGTAGAATCCTTACAGGGCTCTTAGCACAGTCGCTTGCCGTGCAAATTAAGCCCAACGGGAATCATGCGCTTCTTATTTTGCGGCTCAGCTGCGCAACCTGGGTACCGCAGCGATACAAGCGTTTGCACTGGAAGCTTCCGTAAGAAGTCAAGCGATTCTGAATTAGCACTGACATGTCGAAGCTGCCGAAGCAAACAGTGGAGCCAGACAATGAGAGCTGCCCCCAGGCAAGTTTCCATGGAGTGGATTTCATGGCCCCAGTCAGGCCTTGGTTTATAAAGGTCCCCAAAAGCTCTTCTGCCCACATCTGTAACCAAGTCAGCAGTTCTGCAGACACAACAAAGCAAGTTCCTAACTCTCTGATTAAAGGAAACATTCAGGAATTAGGGCAAACATGGCCCCTTCTAAACAAACATGTTTTTAATTCACTGCTGAGTAATGCTGGAAGTAGTAACAGAAGCAGAAAATGCAGAATAAGACAGAACAAACATCCTTAATAGAGTGGCATCTAGCCTTTGTGGGAGCAAGTAATCAGACCTCTGGTAGCAATTACCATTTTTTACTGCACTAAGCTTTATTTTTATTATGGCCCCACTGTTGCTAAGACAGTGCTCTCAAATTACCTTTAATACAGTATGTATGTAAGAACAACAGGTTTGCCCAGTTTATAGGGCCAATTTGTTCTCCAAAGTTTAATATAACGCTGGATTTATATTTTTTAAAAAACCATTCACATTGCTCACCCAAGCCAGTAAATAACTTCTCCAGTCTAATGATATGTGGATAAAAAGTTTATTTCCTTTCCTGTTTGCAACTGATGCCAAGTCTGAGCAAATCTGTTCTTTGGGGTTGTAGTGAGCACTGTTGAAGTGACAGGGTCAGCATCGAGTAAAGAGGCTGTGCCAAAGGCCTTTCCCACCAAAAATTCAACTCATCTGTCAGTGATGGAAGGTAAAATAGAAAGGGCAACAGGATTACAAGTTAGAAATGAAGCTGGCTTGGTAAAAAGGGAAAATACCCTGTATAAATAGCCAATGCATTTCAACAAAGATGGGAAAGCAAAGTGTTTCAGCTTGATACTGATGCTGCTTTGATGCTGAAATGTTGAGCCAGTTAAGATTTAATCCAAAGGAATTAGCAAAAGACATCACAAACACCACCATTTTTAAGTCAATGATCAGTATTTAAATCACAGTTGTACAGTTATGTATGTAACAATTTAAAATAATCACATTTTTTAAACAGCAATGAGATAACATCCTTGTGCAGCTTATGACAATGTGAGCCCATGACTCCTGTTTAGAAAGTTAATATTTCAGGCAGGGAAACCTCTGACCTATAAGACCTTAAGGCTTTTTAAAATAGTCAAGATCTTTGATGCTTCTTCGGTACTTTCAAAACTCATGCAGCAGTAGTTCCTAAGAGTCTTGAAGTTAAATTCATTCTTGGTTATAGCAAATATTTATTTCGAAGACACAAAATGGTTACTGGAGATGTAGCTTCAGAAATCTAGGATAGCTAAACATTTTGCAATCTCTGAAAGCCTTAGGATGGGTTTAAAGCAAAGTTCAGAAAGAATTTTTGAAGACCCAGTTATTAACACCATTAATAGCAAATAGTGCTGTTATCTGAATTGATCAGTTATTGATCAGGATGAGATTATTCATGAGGTGCCCAGCATTATGGAGAAATGAATGAAACCCTCTAAAAACACTTTAAAAACTTGTGTGTCAGAAAGAACTGCCCATTAAAAAAAGTAACTAGCATTACGATTTTTCTTTAATCCTGGTTTTACACTCTATTGTTCTGAAGATTTTCCTAACTTACAGTTTGCCATTAGCATCCTGATTAATCAACTAAGTCGAGCATCCACACTGTGAATTTTCAAACAATAATTCCAGAAACAGTACAATTTCTTTGCACAGATTTTGTGCATTCCATATTAGTCTGCAGAAAACACTTCATATAGACAAAGTAGTTCAAATTCTTCCTTCTGGAAGACTTTGTCTAAAAGATGAATTCTTCACTGCAATGTTGAAGACAGCTTTCAGCTTTTTTGTAGTGTAGCACTGCTCAGTAAGTTTAGATATTTAAGAGCACTTGAAATATTCAGAAACTGATTCAGAACCACCTGGTTAGCAGATTAAGCACAAGCTGGTTGGGCCTTTCCACTTGTTCCAGTTTCTAATGCCACTGAGTTAGATGGAACATACTTTGCCCCTTCACAATGTTACTAGAACAGTATCCAAAATACGGGTTTAATTTTTTTTCAAGATTCTATTTTAATGTATTGATGGCTTACAATTGCCTGGAAATTACTTGAAAACATTTCCTTGAAAACCTGAAGGCAGTTTGAGTGATCAGAATTGCCTCTTCCTGAGCATGTTTACTGCTGATTGGTGAAAGGGACACCCAAATTTATTTCCAAATAAATACTGCAAGGAAAAAATGCTGACAAACTAACATACATTGCAATTGTACCTAAACGCATACACATTCTCTAATAATTTCAGTTTTTACGCTGGGGGGGCATATTCTGTTGTAAAAACAGTTGGAGATAACAAATGCATTTAACTTTTTACTTGCACATTTTTAAACACTAAACCTTCAAAGCATATTTTTAGTTGGGCCTTTCAAAAATGGCATAAGCCAAAGCTTTTTCAGAATGCAGCCACCTAGAAGTAGCTTCAGTGAAAAGTTCAGCAATTTGATCCAGAGAATTAACACAAGATAAAGTGGTATCTTCACTGCAAGATGTAATTCCTCAGAAAAGGCAGCTTTGCACACTGCAGCATTAGGTAGAGAAACACAGCCCGGCTCAAAGAAAGAGAAGCACTATGAGTAACTAGACAGGTTTTAATTATTTAAGCTCACCTAACCAGGAACAGCTGTTAAAATCTCACCCCAATACCACCTTGTACAACCTGGGTATAACCAAAATCAAGAAAGAAGTCAAGCTTGTTTCATGTAGTTGATTTTATTATTACATACTAATAATACATATCAACACAGCTGTTATCAGAGTAAACCCTTATGGGACAAATAAGTGCCACAATGCAAAATATGGAACCGAAGATCAGTGTAATGTATGGAGCAGCACAGCACCCAAGTAAATTAGAAAAAAAAAATATCTCAAAATCAATGCTGTGAAAACTTGTGGTGGTAGTAGACTTCACTTAAAAAAACCCAAAATCTTAAAAGTTTGCAAACTTCCCAAAACACAGGAAAAGCCACGTGCATCCCCCCCACAGTGAATCCATCAGGACTTAATTCCATGAAGACGTTTTGCAAATTCAGTGTTTAAATCTTCTACGTACTTCATATCCTTCTTTGCTGTAAGAGAGCACAGTAAGCCGATCTATTCTACACACATCAATTGCTTCACTCTTCCGGGGCAAATTACGATTACAATTTCCTCTAGCTTTAAATAGCTATTTCAACCAATATTTATACATATGTGTAAACAAAATGCCTAAGGGCTTAAAGCAATTTCATACAAGTATCCCAACTCAGTTATTTGTGCTCTTTACTTCAAAATCCAGAATGCCAAATACAAGCAGCAAAATTTTCCACTGTTGCAGTCTAAAATAAAATAGTGATCCCATTTAGTTATGTGAATTTACAGAAGTCATTTAAAGCCACAATTCCAATTAATTCAAAATGGCTGAGAACAGGAATAAGACATTTACAGTAACTGCACAGCTTGCATGGCCAAAAAAGTCTTAGAATTAATTTTTAGGTTGTTGTTAACAAGTAAAGGAATGTACACATATTGACAATTTAACATATAACTCAAAAATAGACAACTACTGCACTGATCCAATTTGTTAATGAATAATCATATTTTAAAATATACAAAATCTGAAGTTATTCCATGAAATTAAACCCTAGTTTTAAAAAGTGCACAGTAAAAACTGAAGGTTAATTACTATATAAATTATCCACAGAGTGTGTATTTCCTGGTTTAGGGCCAACATGAAGTTCTGTTGTATCCGTTACGAGTTGTAAATATTTTAAAGCCATTTACAGCACCAAATCAATTTTTACTCGACCCAATACAACCTCTGTTTCCTGTCACAAACAGGAATTGGACAATGAACGTTCACTGACTGCATCCGGTGCAGCAGCAGCAGCTTTTAAAGACAGTTGCTCAGCTGTAAGCTATCGATTCTTGTTCTTTTTAGAATTGCTCTGCAACAAGAAACAAGCCAACAGAACATATAATTTAGGTAAGAAAATCTAGGCAGACAACATACAAAACCTGACATCTGATAATTTATGCCTATACCAATCAAAGAAGAACAGTCAAACTGAAAATAAGCAGTCCACAGGCTTTTAATAATGGAAGCTGGTAACTCCTTGCTCTGAAAATCCCTCCGTCTTTACAGAGGAAAGTACCAGATATTTCAAACAAGCACAACAGTAGCTTACTTCAGTTGAAACCTGTGGAAAAGACATTTGAGTTCTGCCTCAAGACACTCAGTTGTATTAACACCACTAATATTGTAAGGGCAGTAAAGGCAAGTCAAATAATAATTCACCCTTAAGTGATATTTCAAATATAAACCTTGTAGGATAATTGCCTCAAATTAAAATCAATCTCCCACCCTCTCATTTTGCTCTAAAACAAGTTTAATTTTAACTTGGTCTACACAGAATACTCCTAGTTTAGAAAAGAATTTGTTCTACAGCTAACTAATTCACATTTGACTTGCAACAATCCCACAAAGCAAACGTGCAGCTTAAAATAAACATTTGACCAATAGTTACTTGCTGGCAATTCTCTGTCTTCCTGTTTCCTTAAGATAACTTTTGTTTTTAATCTAACCAACAACTCTGTCCAAGTGATAATGGCTTCAACTGCATTGTTTGATTGCAAGCAAATCGCTGCCTACATTTGGTACCATTTGAAAATCTGTGTCTACTGTTGTGAGATTCTGAACTACCTCCTTACAGCCAGAGTACCACTTCAAGTCCTAACAGCATGACAAGTGAAAAATTCCAGAAAACATTTTATAAGAACAGGCAGTGCTATGGTAAGTATGCAGCCAAGAGCTCCCCTCTGAAAACATAAGAGGTTATAGACCAACAAAATAGTTTTAAAGATTGCAATATCAAGTCAAAAACCCCCAGGCATCTGCAGAAAAACTTATATACATGAGGGGAAGAATCTACTCTAAAAAAATTAAACAAACAAAACCAATCATTGTCATGGGGCCTTTAGTCAAAACATGGATTTTTTTTTTTTTTAAGCCTTCAGTGACATCTGCTTCCATGCATTCCACAATTACAGAGAATGACGCTTATTACTTCCACAGCCAAACTAGTAAAGCGCAGAGGCCTTCACAAGATCTGTTTTTCCCTAGAATTGTCAGAATAATATATACCATGGTTTAAGCACTGGCTACTTGAAACAGCAGACTTCTGTATTTTTTTTTTTTTATCATTAAGAGAAGTTAAAAACTTATTTCTGGTAAATGGATAGATTCCTTCCTTAGGAAAAAAAAAAGGTGAATTTTAAGTTAATGGAAGAATGCAAGCAGCAAATTCTTCATTCTTACATATGAGAGACAAAAAGGCTAGAATATGGAAACAAAACAGAGAAAAATAATAGCTGCCAAGAACAGAGTATGCTGCAACCAAGAGGAAAGTGCAGGAAGGACACAACTTAATCACTAACACCCAGTATCACTAGATGAATTTGCAAATACTTCTATTTTCACCAAATAAATTTTTAAAAAATAAAGATGTGCCAATCATCCAGAGGGTACACTTTGTCACTGCTTCAAAGTGGGCTACCAAAGTGTTTCTTCTTTCCTGCATGTACGTTTTGCAATAATTTTTTCTTCACTGAAACATGCAGGACCAGGTTTGGAGTTTTCTATCCAAGAAAGAAAAAGAACTATAGTCTGTGAATTGGTTTGCTAAAGGGTAGCACTGTAGGAATGCCAAAGGCAAACCACGGTCCTCCAAACTGCAGCCAGTGCCTAAAGTCAACAGCGGGCAACTTACCTTACTAGTCATCTTTAATGTATCAATTTCTTCCCTTTGTTTAGTTAGTGTTTCATTCATACTGCAGAGATGGTCACTCATCATACTTAACTGATCCTCATAACTTCTCTTTGTTGTCATCAATTCATCCTAAGGGGGAAAAAATAAAAAAAAAAAAAAAAGCCAACACTGAATACTAGTTACAAATGGCAAAGCAGCCAATTTCTATCTCCACTTTTGAAGCTGAGTGGGTGCAATTAAGTTAAAACATGGGAAAATGAAAAAAGACCCCTCACTAAAAGAAACTCAGTAGCTATTTTTATTTTACCCAAAGTCTCATTTCCCAGGCTTTTTATGACTTACATAAAAGACTAACAGCCAAGTTTTCTAACACTGCTTCCAGCCAAGAAACAAGTAAAGCCTGAAGGATTAGAGCATGACCCGTACATGAACATCCACGGCATACAAAGCTGAAGGGATCAGCAGTCCATGTGCAGCACAGAGCTCTGATCTCTCTGGCATTAGACAGACACAATGGGACAGAGTGCATGACTAGAACACAGCAATGACGGGATACAGACAGTACAGGAAGAGGAAAAGCCCACGCTTTACATGAAGACAACAATCAAGATCTCATAGGTAGGAATCAGAGGAGAACAAGAAGGGTGATATGGGGGGCATTTGCTACAAGCAGACAGAAGTCTCACACCTCCAGACCCTGATCCTTGTGAGGGATTTTAACCACCCTGACATCTCCTGGAATTGCAGTAAGGTGGGACACAAGCAGCTTGGGTGTTCTCATGAGTGTGGTAAAGAACTTCTTGATAAGAGTGATCACTAGGCCTAAGAGAGGCTCTTTACTGGACCTGTTACTCACAGGTAAGGAAAAGCTGGTCAGGGATGTCAAAGCCAATGGTAGCCTTGGCTGCAGCAACCATGAGTTAGGGGAATTCAAGATTCTGAGAGAAGCAAGCAAGATGAATAGCAATTACAGCAACCCAAGATTTAGGAAGAGTAAATGTTGGCTTTTTCAAGGTCTGCTTGGCAAGATCCCAGGCTAAACTGCCCTGAAAGTTAAAGGGGCTCAGGAAAGCTGAATGATCGAGGACAGATCAAAGAATAGTCCAATGCATCGGAAGTTGAGTAACTGTGGCAGAAAGCCAGCATGGCTGTACAGGAAACTCCAGTTCAACAGCTCTGACCAAAGGAAGAGACCAGATTACTTTCAGAGGGCCCTTCCAACCTAAACAATTCTATGATTCAATATTACACAGATTACTGAACATACAAATGGTGCACCTGCTGTCTTAGGAAGCTTAATAAGTAGTTGGAGATAAATGTCTCATGCTGAACAAATCAAAAGAGCACTTTGTGTTCACGAACAATTCTTTTAAGTATATATCATTCTATTCACTGCCTGTATGAAGCATTTCAGGTACTCACCATCTCATACAGGTGAGCAATAAAGATAGGAACTGACTATAAAGAAAGCACTGAATATTTATCTATACTTTATTTTACTATTGGCTCCTTTCTGAACTGTGTAGAGGGGAAGGACAAAGGGACAGGACATCTAGTATAGGAGTTTACTATCTATTCTTAGCAACAGCTTCTTAAAGATAATCCCAAAGTTATTTTTGCTTAAGTCTAAACTATCCATCTCAAAAAAACATGCTACCATCTCTAAGACTTTCAGTCCCAGGCGCTAGGAATGAATCAAGAATTTCGTGCATCATCTAGGAAACTGCACTTTCATCGCTTTCCTACCTCTAAGTTAAAGGGACTGTTGTGTAGTCAGCCTTGTTGGTATCACATCTAACTGGTGAGTAGATGCAAGTGCTGGCTGTACACACAGTAATCCTCCCCTTGCAGAGGGAAACAAGCCACTGAAGTCAGTCATACCACCACACAACATAAGAAAAAACATTTTCATAAAAAGCCTGGACATCAAATGTGCAAAACCACACTTAGCTACTATAACCTTTCCATTGCAAGCATGTCCCACTTCAACTTTATGCCTGGGATTTGAAGTGTATTATTTAAGTCTCTTCTCTACAGACCATTACAGATTTACATCACATAACTAACGACCTGCTACAGGCATAACCACACTCAATGACCACACATGATTTTTCTCCTTCAGCTCCCCCTTAACACACTGTTATGAAATGCATCTATAAAATTATTTAACATTTTACTTGCCTGTAATCTACTGATGTTTTGACTAGCTAGTTTCAACTCTTCTGTGAGCAATTCCTTGGACTTCTCTGCTAAAGACAGTCTTTTGGCAAGTGCTCGACACTGTCAATCAAAAGTAAGGAAAGTTAGTCCCAGAGTATTGTCTTGTGCACCTTTAACTGGTTGCTTTCAATGTTTCCATCTTTCTGTAACCCTTACATTTCAAGTCACCTAGAGCTTGTGCACATTTTTAAATGCAAAGGTAAGGTAATGGTTGTTTCATTTTACAGAATTACATAGTGCTAATCTTCTGAATATGAAATATTTCCTAGTAATTATGTGGAAAACATGATAAGTAAAAAGCAACACAAACAACTCTCTTCATACATTGCTCAAATATCAGAGAAAGGTGGTTCCTCTGTACTACGTCATATACTGTTAAAATAAAATATTTAAAAGGATTTGCTATGCCAACCTGGAGCTTTGGTATATTCCACATCAGTTAATTACACAAATTGAAATGGCCACTACTTTCAATAAAAATTACATATGATGTGAATTGAAAACAGGAAGTCATAGCTACAATGAATTGTTTTGTTAATTCTCAAAGTTAAGTGTAACTTCTGCCCGAGAACCAGTTTCTTGGAGGAGAGCCGTTTTCATCACTTAATACACACTCAAATGTTTTTTAATGACATCAGCATCACTTTAAAATGAAGTCAAAGTTAGCTTGGTAGCTAAAGCCAGTTGCTTCAGCTTCTATGAACAAACCTATACAAGGCACACATTGCACTACTTAATACACCCAAGACAAGGCTACCGAAGGATTTATTTATTTTAAAACAAAACAAAGCAAAACAACAAAACAAAACTTTCCATAAAGTCCAGTTCTATGCATACAAGACCACAGCCAAAACACATATTCCAGGAGGGAATTTTTATGAAACATTATGTTCTATATACCTAAACTCACTGTCATAACGCTTGCCTGTGGAAAGTGCAAAAATGGATTAACTCTTTTCACTATCAACACTGCCTGCATGCTCACCTCAGCATGAAAGTGTACCGATTTGCTGTCAGCAAGCTGCAGATGAGATGTAAGCTCTGCTATCCTTGCCATATAGTGGTTTTTTATCAGGTCTTCACGAGACTCGCCATCTGGAGCCTGGCAAAGCAAAAATTTAAACAGAAAGATATTTAGTTTTGGCACACTGAATATTTGCATCACTATACTGTCTTCTGTCCACTATACAGGCTTCTCTTCTTCCCTCCTGAGGCCTGGCTGAAAGCATTAAATTCCCCAAAACTCAGACAAATTACAGCAGGTCACTCTGCAGTTTGTCACTCTGATGGTGACTCTCAGTATCAGACTTCAAAGGGCAAAGAGCTGACTGAAGATGTAAGAAGTTAGCTTGATTTACTTAACAAGTTTCTGATGAAAATGCAAATCCACTGTAGAAACAGGCTGCTTTCACTTACATAAAACCTTACTAGATTTTCCCAACAAGGAAAAATTCCTTTGCATAACTAAATTTCAGAAACTCACAACAGTCAGAACTATTTCTTATGTTGTATATTCCCAAAGTTTGTTTAGACATTTGAAGTTTAAAACCAACACAAACAAGTCCCCAGTTCACTGTACTACAGAGTAACCCACTAGAGGCAGCTTTCACATGACTTGTCATTGCCTTTGAGTTTAGCACTATGCAGCAGCTTCTAAGAACTTCTATCAGTTATTATCTGGCTCCCAGGCCCTTTTTAATCATATCTTCAGAAGAAAAGGGGGAGTAAACTAAAATACACATCAGTTCCCTGCAGTGTCAGAAAAGGGAAAGTGCTGAATCTTACCCTGCTAAACTCCTGCTGGGTCAAGCCTTACACTATAGCAGTGCTAAACAAAGAGTTAACATTTAGTCTGGCAGCTGGTTTGAAGTTTTTCACTGTGACCTCTGGTTTGGGATAACCTGTACTTAAGTGTTAAGCACCAGGCACTACAGTCAGAGGCTTTTTTGCAGCTTGAGCCCCTCCTCAGGAGGTAAGAATTGAGGCTTGGAATGCAGTTAGGGTTACTGAAGTACAACCAGACCAATGCCTTCCTCAAACTACAGAGAACAAACCTGGACCACAGCTCACACTGCGCCAAACTGCTTACATGAATATAAGACAACAGTTCACTAAACAGTAGAAGAAAGTTAAGAAACACATGCATTTCAGAAACTTGAAATTATACTATACAGACTACATGGGTGACTCATGCCATTATGTGACAGAATTCTTGGTAATTAGACCTCTGTAACAAGTTTAACAGAACCAGAATTGAAGTATTTACCAGATGTACGTTGATATTGTTTAAAAGTGATTACCTTTTCATTATCAGTAGTTATAGCCAACATTCCAATCTAGAACAAGGAAGAAAATATGCTTAAGTGAGAATTACAAAAATAGATACTATAGCTGGAAGTCATTTTGGTTTCAGTCACAGGACTTTAATTAAAAAAATCTTGCAACAGCTAAAACTAATACCAAATTTAAGTAATTCAATCTGTAACATAAACAAAGAAAATAATATACATTAATGCCTTGAGCAGAATTAAAGCTCATACCAACTCTGCAAATATAGCCTTTGCTTTATGATGTACACAAAAAGCAACACCATATAGCTAGCTTTCATGATTATGCAACTACTTGATTACAGGAAACTAATTCAGTGGTTCATTGGTGCATTGAAACATTACTTTTCACGTTCAAGAGCAAGGAAAGCCAGCATGGATTTCTTGAGCACCTTCCAAGTTTCTTTCTTTCCTGTTTGACAGTTCAGTGTGAAGCACTGACAGAACTCTAGCAGAGGGGTGTATGCAAGTAACTAGTTCCATGGAAGAATATCTTCAGAGTCAAGAGGTTTTTTTCTGAGCTCAACAGGACTAGAGATTTAAGTTTATGGGAAATACTTATACAATATGTTGACCTATGAGTTACATTAAGCATCATGACCAAAAAAAGCCCTTCTCCTCAAGCTCCTAGCAGATCAAATACAGGACCAAAAACTTAAGATTCCAGTTTACTTCAAAACAAGGATTTCAAAACAATCTCAGGTGTGAATGCATTTTGCCACAGTCAAGCAGCTTTGATTATTAGTGTTCCACTCATCAGACAGTACTACTACTGTAAAAAGCAGGTTTTTCTTTATTGAAGGAAAAAGCTCACTTACCAGGCTAGTATTTTTAATAAGTTCCCTTGGACTCTTTTCTGTGGTTTCCTTCTTTTGTTCAGCTACATTTGTTAAAACAGAACGCTCTTGTGTAGTTTCAGTTAAATGTCCACTAAGAGAGCTCTTCAGTTTTTCGTTTTCTTTCTCTAGCTTTATTTTAGCTAGCTGGGCCTCCAACATCCAGTGTTCTTTTTCTTGTTCCAGTTTTGCAATTTTCTCCAAACTCTGCTGGACCTTTAGGAGGAGAAAGTTTGCAGTCCAGGTTATTGAACGCAAGGGAGAAAAAAAGGTCACACACAGGGAATGTCTGTAGACAGTATTATTTTAAATCATTACATCAGTGAGCTAATGAATAATGCAACAGGTGAACAACTATTGATTTGAGCTGTACACTTAACTGTAGTCATGTGTCAAAATTGATCACGTTATTTAATTAGCCTGAAACACGCATCACAAAGTTACAGATCACAGAACTGGCAACATCATACTAGCTGATAATCAAAACACACACTTCCGTTGAAATTCATCTCATCCTTCCTAGTACACTTTGAATACAGGCTACACACACACAACACTGAAATAATCTTCTTCTGTAAAAGTTCAATGATGGTGACTCAAGCACAGTCTGAACGTTCAAGCTAATAAAGAAATTATAGTATTAATCAACCGGCTGTTCTATTTCACTTAACTATTTTGGCAAACTGTACAGGCCTTTTGAATACCATTTAACCTCCCTCTGCCTCACCTTCCAGAAAAAACCACACACACATACACACACACACACATATATATAAATATGCACACTGCTAGAATGATAAACTAATCTGTTAATAGATTTTAACTCAGAAGAAAAATAATTGTTCTTAACCAGTGCTAATAAATCGTGTGCAGTCCAAAAACGCACTCAAAACAGCACATAATATTAGAAGTGAATACATCATATACCTTATTCTTGTCTCTATTTTGCATTTATTTGAATTAAAGATTGCATAACTTCTCATATTTATAAATGAAGACAATGGCATAATCCTATCTCTTATAATTACACATACATTCTGCAGGTACAAGAAAACAAGCCTTGGATAGCCCAGACTGACAAGGACAAGTTTCAGTTTCAAACTCTGCAGATAAGACACCTACAGTCTAATTTTAAGCTTCAATATATGCATTTATACATACAAACAACCACATACATAAATATGTGGAGACTATTTGATACTGCTTTAGCTTTATAAAACACACTATCATATACGTTAATAAAATTTATACCAAAATACCTGTTGTGCAAGACCTTCTCTGCTTTCTGTGGAACTCAGAAGAACTCTGCGATTAGCCAAAGCCTCTTCATAAGGCACTGAATCTGCACAAGGCTGCAGACAGATAAAAGAAACCTCTAAACATGTTTCACAGTACATGAGAATATGTATTCTACATTTATTTTCTTATTGCCCTCCTAACTTTACTGAAGGGAAGAAAAACATCTATCTAGTGTGTACCAGACAGTTAAAAAAAAATACCACCAGGTGTTACTTAATGATCAAATGCATCTTAAGGTCCACCTTACAGACAATGATAACTTAACTACACCATCACTTAATTGTTAATTTTAATGGAGAGAACAGCAAGATCTGGCAATGTTCAGTCCTTTGGTTCAGCACATTTTCTCCTTCTCAGCTGCTTTTTTTCCTCTGTTGATCTCAACTGTCTTCCAGTGAATGCAGGTTTAAGAATGTGATGTAATTCACCCCATATTCCTGGTGAATATTAGAGGAAATCTAAATAAGCAGCTACCCTCTTTTCCTTGGCACAGAAATAATGACCAGAAATGGGTAATAGCAGAATTGGCACACGCCCTCAGTTGTGAGAGCAACTACGCTCCCTAAGTTTTTCAATAGTATAATTGCTCTAAGGGTTCCATTTCCTCAGCCAGATTCTCATTCGGAGGAAAATCCATGCCAAATACTGAAAAACCTTAGTTTGTATTCTCTTCGGCATAACCAACTATCAACTGAATTGTGCTTTCTCTATGTGAGCATGCTAGCTGAACAAACCTTCTTCAAAGACTTCATGTAAGCAACTGCCTTTTTCTTGTACTGAAGCATACACTCAGCTGAAAGAGGGCTGATGAACTCTGTTCCTCCTTTGGGGCCATAGCTCAGTGAAGTAGTGAAGTGATCCAAGTTGTTGCTAAAGAACGAGGCAATCTAGACACATCAAGAAGAATCACTTTTCAAATTAAATTGACCAGAAGAACTCATGACAGCAATTATTCTTTCGAGAGAAAAAACAGTATTTAGTGAAAATGGACTTCACAACAAGAAATTCAAACAACCTACAGGGTCTTCCACATAACTTAGACCTTACTAAGCCAAAGCATCCGCTTCACAGTATCTATTTTATTAGCCGTTCAGCTGTTTTTATCTTGTAGCCTGAAAATACCTTAGAACAAACCTGATACTATATATTATTAATAAGAGGCACACCTAGATTTTCCAAATCACTCAACTAAGGTTAAAAAACAAACAAACAAAACCAACTCCACAACCACTGTGCACAAATGAGGGCATCACATTGAAACAAAAATATCCATTACCTTGCCCGCTGCATTAGTTAAAGCCACAACAGAGGATAAAATACAGTCATTTGTAGTCAAGAGTTTCTGTGTGGCAGTTGGAGCATCTTGTTCTAAAGTAGCTTTCTGACTGTAGTGCTTGGAAATGTCTAGAAAAAGAACACACATTTACATCAAAATACGTTTTTTTTTGTCTGTTTAAGCAACCGTTTTCAAATTCAGCTTATGACTTAGGGCTTCAAACGCTTTTCTCCTCTTTAAGCAAGTTGTGTAAAAGTTTATTCTGGATGCTTTTAGTTCTTTGGCATACTACCTTAGACAGCTATGATCACAAGGAACAGATATTATACATGTTACATAAGGCAGAATAAAGGTGTCTATTCAAGTATACTCTGTATCCCAAAACCCATAGCTATTTAGCAGATCCAAGCTCACACTGAACTAGCATTTCATTCCACAAGTATACTTTCCATTTCCATACGTTTACATCAGCACACAAAACAGACAATTTTTAGTCATGTTCAATATCTGAGTCTTAAGATTACATGACTTAGAAGGGAAGAGTATTTTAATTCTGTCAGAGCAGAACTAAGAGACTACCAGAAATTCAGAATGCTACTCCCTATATTCTAAAATCATTTCAGGCAAAAATCAACACAACAGTCTTCACTGAATTTTCTGAAAGTCATTTACAAAGACATCCTAGGTTAAATACACTAATTGATTTCAACAGCACCAAAATTTAACAAACCTCAAGTATTTATCACGTAAGAACAAACATTCCCAGCTTCGCCTAATTAAAAATAAGTAATTATTTGACAAGTGAACACTTCTCACTTATTTTACACTGAAGTACTATTGCTACAGAACAGAAAAAAATATCACAGGCCATGACCACCAGAAGTTATAATTTGAGGCAAGCTTAAGCACTCAGAAATTAGTTTGGGTTGGGAAGGGAGAAGTGATAAATCAAGCATTCTGGAGGAGGAGAGTGAGAGGTGTTAAGCATAACTTTTCTGTTGCTAGCAACTTAATTCTACTTACAGTTTTCTTCAGTACTTCACTTCTATTTTCTTTATTTCTTTTGATGAAGTATAAGTTATGTTGGGTTTAGATTATAGTAACTATATTAAGAGGCAGAAGTTATTTATTAATAAACTTAGCTACATTACAAAACTCTTGGTTTAGTGTCTTAACTTTGTAATACAACCTCTAATAGTACCTTTTAAAAAACAGGGACACTGCAAAATGGGGCAGTGCTACTGACATTATTATTAAAAGACTAGAAGAAATAAAAAACCATTTTGTTTAAAATTATAAAAGCCTGATGTTTAAACAGCTGACTATTATTAAAAAAAAAAAATAAATCAGATATATGGATTATTTTCTTCCTGGGAACAGCTACATGGACATGTTACAGAAATTCTAGGATATACAGAGATTATCAGTGGTTTAAAAATCTGAGTTTTAACCAAACATTACTTCATTGAAAACATAACATGTTCATTTCTGATAAAAGGAAGATAAGTCATTTTCAAGGAAGATGGTAAGTTTCAAAAGGAAATCAGGCTTCTTTATAAGCTTTTGTTATATATTCATGTTAAAAATAGTAATAAACCTAGAAACTGTAAGAAAAAACCCCACTTTTAAGGCAAGTACTATGTCAATAGTACAAAAGCAGAGGAAAATATGTGTATTTAATGGCACTCCATTCAGTATGCTGGTTCCACTAAAGCACTGAAGTTCAGTAACTAATGTGATACTGCTCAGGAAGATCTAGAGTGCACAATTAAACATTCCAGCAACTTAGAACAAAGCCAACATAATGGAGCAGTGAAAAACACGCATACATGTCCAAAGCAAGTAGAAGGTTTAGTTTCTTATTATCTTAGTTTGTAAAGGCAAAACAAACCAGATTTATCACAATATTACACAATTAACATTGTTACCAAGAGTGTACTTGTGCTATGTTAAACAGAAAAAAGCAGAGCTTGAACATACCACTCCTCCTGTATTCTCACCTTTTAAAATGTCATGAAACCCATGAAGACTTGTAGCAATATTTGTAAACACCATGTTGTAGTTTGTCCTAAGAAGTCCTGTTGGTTTTGTACCTTAAAGTACCATACAGATAAAAAAAGAAAAAAAATAAAAGAAAAAACACTCAGCCTCAAATGAAAAGAAGTTAGCTTTGAAAAATCATCCAATTTCCACCTACTAGAATTAATTGCATGGAGTAGGATCTTTAGATCTAAAGAATCATAAAGGAAGGGGAAATTTAAGTAAACTAATCTGTTAATATTAGCTATATATACTAAATTTTGCCAGAGTAGGCAGGTAAGAGACTTCAAGTTCCCTACATTTCATTCGGATTTTACAAATAACCTTTCAGTCTCAAAAAGTAATTACACACACAAATATTTACATGCCCACTGTTGTTGGAAGGTCTATCTGCGTCCTTCTAAAGGGTGAAGACTGAAATAACCTGTAGCTATACAATAACTATTACCACATATTATTTATAGTAAGCATTTGGATATAGTTTTCCCACACACATACACACAAAGATTTTACCCAATTTTATTTAGTCATTACCATGAAAGTTGTCATTTAATAGAACAAAAGGAGTTGGAAGCAGTAATTAGTAATAAAATATAGTTTATTAGCAATTTGATGATTAAGAGATGACAAAAGACATACTGTCAATTTTACTATAAAAACCTACAGTAATTTCTTCTCTTCTACAGTTAACTATGACTATCTAAAATGTGGCACCCCATGACTGCTTGGTAATTTCCAGGCCTACCCCATGCCCATGTCTACCCCAAAAGAAGAGTGCAGAGCATTAAATAAACACTCAAGTCTCCTAGCCTGGATCAAAGCATCCAATTTGTTGGAGCATAATGCAGAACTCACTTGCCCCACAGTTTAGACTGTGCCTAAAGGGTAGCATTAACCTTGTTTCCTGTTTTCCTCTATCATAGAAGCATGGGGGGTTTGTGCGTGTTTTTTTGGAGTGGCAGGGTGTTCTTTGGGATTTTTTTGTTTGTCTGGGTTTTGTTTGTTTTTTTAAACTGATCTGAGAGGAAAACGATATCTTCCAGTCACAAAGTTGGTTAACAGAGCCAAAACTTACTTGGTAACGCAAGAAGACTAATATATGTATGCAGCTTCTCAAAGATTGCAGTCAGCCTTTTCATGTCTCTGTGTAGATCCATATTCCTAGCTCTCAAAGCAGCTGTGCAAAGAGAAGACTCACACTCTTCTTCCAAACTAGGAATATATGAATTATGTTTTTTAAAAGTGAGCATTTATTTTAAAAAACAAGATCGTGAGTTTTTGAGTAGGTAACTAGTGTTCTCTACATACCCAGTCCAAAGCAATAACAGACTAGGAATTTATTTTAGAAAGGTTAACATATCAGAGTAAGTTAGCAATATATGAAAATTGCTGTGCACATGTACTATCCCCACTCTTAGGAGCTTCAGTCACAAGCCAGGAACAGTTCACGCTCATGGCAAGGAATTGATTGCATTAGTTTAAAGACCTTTTCCTCTACTATGTATAATTTACCTTTTGCTTCCCAAGGAGCGGAGAACATGTACAAAAAAGGAATAAAATAAGCTTTTCCCTTCTTCCTTAATTCAAAGACTCTCTTTAAGCAAGCCTTTGCACTAATAATTCACAACCTTTCAACCCACTCAGGAACAAGGATTTTCCCTGCAGAAGGGATGTGCAACTGGGCAAGTTTTACTACAGTGTTATATTTACCATACGATAAATAATCTTCAGACAGACTCAAGAAATTAACAGTTTCAGTGTATTGTACCTGAATAGTACCAATGCTATAAAATGAGGAAACATTAAAAATCTGTGCAGCTTTCCTTAAATTCTCATCTGTGAGAGGAGAAAAAAGGCTTTAAAATACCTATTTTTAACTCTAACGCCCAGCTGAAAAAAAAAAACATTCATAACCTAAAAGCTCAAAAACCAGTAGGAAAAAAAAAAGTTCTGCCCTTTAAACATATGTAGATGTTGACAATGCTGCACACCTGACACTTAGTGCCCCTTTATTTTGATCTATCAAATTAAAAGTACCTTTTTAACTGATAAGGAAGAATCTTTCTTAAAAAGCATAAGTAGGAAGCTAAATGTTCTGAGAAGGCCTTCAATTTCACAGCTGTTTCCTAGAAGGAAAAACACTACATAAGCATTTTTGCTCTGTGAAAATATTTTTCAATACTAAAAATATAAAATCTTACCAGGACTGTCACAGTATCTTCTGTAATACTCTCAAACAAGTGAAGCATTCCTTCCTCCAGAGGGCGAACATATGAAGCATTTTCATGAAGATACTGTGAAAACTGAGTACAGAGAGATTTTAAAATGGTGCTTGCTGAAGGCTCTTGCAAACTGTTTCAAGTTAACAATCGAACAGTCCACTTTAGCAAAGCACCTGTCATTTTAAATGATCCCCAGGACGTCACTAACAAGATACAACAGTTCAGTGATGTACAGCAGCCTCCTCTACAAGACCCACAAACACACACCTTGAGGGAAAGTGAGAAACAGCAAAGACTACAATGGAAGTCCAGGCAAAACCCTATCTCAGGCTTTGCCACAGCACCCTCTATCCTTTTAACTGCCATGCACAGCGCACCAAACCCCTGCTTTTTAAGTTTAAATATTGTTGCATTCCTTGCTCAACTCCATCGAATTAAGACTAGCTCCATGCACCATTAAGCCACCAGAATAAACTATCCTACCTTCCTCTCATGTATTGTTTGCCTCTCAGCCCTTGTCCTCTGCATCAGCACAAACATTCGCACAGCTATGCTGTACAAAGCATTGAAGAACTAAACCCAGTTAAAACTGAGAGCAAGAGATACATTTTAATCTTCATCTGTGTCCAGCCCAGTTTTCAACACCGTCAAAACATGCCTATGCCAATGCAAAGGATGGAGCGGTAACTAATCAAACTGAGAATTCTTCCGTTCAAGAACTATAACAGGTTTGGGCAATTATAAAACTTTGGCCTCATAGAACTGACTTGGCTAAAAATTGCTTAAGTAAATTCTGTGAGTGATTTTGCCCTCAAAAAAGTATGCCCAAGAACCAAGGTGTTTACTCTTACAATCAAAACGTAACAGTACTGTCAGCTCTCAATTTTGATACCACAGTATTACAAAAAGCTTTTTACAGAGATTGACATAGGTAGTCAAAAGTGATCTTGGCTTTTATTTTACCCCATGGAAAGATACCTTCACCTTTCATTATTTATACCACAATAGTAGCTAAAGGTTCCAGGCAAATAAGGTGTGAGAAATTTTAATAATTTATTGAATTACTACAGTGCAGTAACACAGTGTTAACAAGAGGAGAGATGCCAAGCTCTCATACATGCATGCACAAATCTGGATGGAATTAGGGAAAATTCCTATATCTAAGGAGGAAGAAGTAACACATGCAGAACGCTCCTGACTTGTGTTGCAAAAGAGAGGACTGGAGTTATCTGGCAGGATGCTGAAGACCCAGCAGAACCCAGCAATCCAATACTTAAAGAGAAAAGGAATACTTGAACCTGGAAGGGAATTGTCCACATCTAGTTTGAGTGTTTGGTGGGGAAAATAGCTCGAAAGCGCCAGACAAGACCTGGAGTTGGGGAAAAATAAATCAGTGCAAGCGTGCTAAGCCACTATGTGACACTCGTCTCATTTTCTCTACCACATTACTGGGAGGTTTTTGAACCACTCAGTGGAGGAGCTAAGACCACACTGAGAACACTTGCCAAACAGATAAATTAATCAAAAATATGGGAGCAACAGCAGCTTCAGTGAGTGATGAAGATGCTTCACTGCTGGAAAGTCAAGGCAAAAGCCCCAAGACACAGCGTGCACTGTGGCAGTTAGGTCATGAGTACACAATGGGGTAGACTACAAGACATAATTATGAAAACAAACAAAGCCTGAACTACTGAATCAGAGTCAAAAGGGGAATCAAATTACAGTTGTGATTAAGTTGCATGTTTCAGCTGTGTGGAAGCACTTCCCTGCTGAAAAGCAAAGAAGTGTTAACTAGGACATTAAGAAAAAAAAGTGCGTGACAAGTCACATCTAAGAAACCTGATTTTATCCTTCATGTAAAGCGCAGTAGTGTCTGTAGAATCCAATCACCACACTGTGCCACTTAAACAAGGAGACACAGTTCCTGTCCCAAAGAATTTCAAAGATGACAAAGCAGAACAATTTTCACAAGAAGGATATGCCATTTTGAGTACATTTGGTGGCAGGAGCGAGAAAATACTGTTCTCAAACTAAGATCTGTGCTGAATGTCTTTAAAAGCGTATTCTTGATTGAAACAGTTGAAACAACTGAGAAGGTAAATAGAACGTGATTTTTCTAGTGGATAAACACCTTCATGAGCAAACTTGTTGCCTGCAAAGAGATTAAAGAAGGTCTTCCCAACAACAGGAAAGTTTTGTGATAGTTAATATTGCCACTACATGCATTGCAGCGATCTGATGAATGCAAATCATGTCCCTCTCGGTAGCTTAAGTCTCACCCTACAAACTAATGAATTGAAATTATAGTCTGAACCAGAAAATACTGTCATCCAGCAACTTAAATGCACATCAGTCCACTTGCACTATGAAGTCAACAATTCTGATGTTAAAGCATTTTTATCGCAAAGCATACATATATGCAACCCCACAAAAATCCATGTGTACAAAGTTCTTTTCCATGCTTCATGGCATAGGAAGTCAAAAGATGCAGCTTAACAGCAATGAATGATACTCTCAGAAAAGTCTCCCCATAGAGTTGCACAGAAAGAGACAGGTCAGGTTTCTCGTAATAATTTCCACATGCTTTATAAACTTGAAGCTTCAGAAAACTTACAGGAAAGGTCTTCACACAAAAAGCCCAAAATCAGATTATAAAGTTGTTTTTTGACAGGGGAGCAGAGTCTAAGTTCTCTCCTTCATAAGCCTACTCTGCATCCAGTTTATTTCAAATTACTATTGAACACTTTAAACACAAGATCTTCTGTGTCAACACCTCCCATGCCCCAGTGCATTAACTAAGTCAAGCATCTATTTAGCGGTGCAATATTTGTGTATTTTAAAATAAGCCAGCTGAATTTTTGACAAATGTACTTTAATTTAGCACTTAAAAAGCAAAGTCTTGAGGCACAGGGGAAAAGGATTCTCTGCAGCTACGTACCTTCACCCACATTCAGAGAATTCACCCAACAGAAAAGACTTCTCATGCAGGAGAGGCTGCCTCTCAGGAACACACTCATAGCATTCCAGTAAAGGTTGCAGAAGTCGGAATGACTAAGATTATTCACTCACGAAAGTCTACATAACTAAATATACTTGTAGCTGAAATCTGTAAGCTTTACCTTTTGATTTAATGGCGATATGGTGTCTGTTGCAGAATCAATGGGAAAGATCTGTACCCTCTGCTCAGTGTACGTATGGAAGTTCAACAGAGCTGTTACAAGTTCTTGAACAAAAGCCAGGGCCTGGCCAGCGAGATCTCGTAACTTCAGCTGTAAAGACAGTTATAGAATCATTATATTGGACATGCACCTATTTAAATTTGAAAAAATTCTATGGTTGGATACAAAAAATTACTAACAATGATTTCTTTTTACTAGCTCAGCCTGAAATACATAGCAGTAATTATCTTTAACTTAATTTTTAAAGTTTATGAATAAGCGACAATGCCACACAGAAGGGCATGTTTTCCTATGACTAACAAAGTATGTTTGTATTTCATACAACCAGTGAGGCTTTGGGAGCAGAATTTCCTTGGAATATTATGATAGGTGTGAGATAGGCTATCTTCTGCCATTTCAGGCCACTAAAATGATTGGTTTTATTGAATATCTGTGCAGAAAGTTGCATCTTTGCATATATAGCCATAAAAAGTGCTTACCTGATATCTTCTGTTGTGCAATGGTACATTCAGAGCATTGTATTGATTAGATCCTACAGGACAAAAACTGAGTTAAATGCACTTATTAAATTTTGCTTTTAAAACACATTTATTGGTAAATCGTGACTTTTTTAAACACAAAATTTCATTGCAGTAATATTACAGTTAAAATAATATTAACTAAAAAGATACAAACAACTGGCTTCAGTAAAGTATACCTGAACATCCTTACATCCTTGCTTAAGAATTGTTACTGTGACCAGGTGGAGAGAAAGCACTTCCATACTTGCCTCAGATTGTAAGTCAAATTTAACCACCTGAACACCCTGAATTTGATAGGTATAGCAGAATCCTCTTGCATAAAAGAACAGTATTCATCTTTAAAAAAAAAAAAAAAAAAACAAACTTAAAAAAAAAAACCCTTAAAGCATTCAAGATGATCTTCAAATTTCAGTTACATTCCAGGGACTGCCAAATAAGATTAATATATTTTTTAATGGTTTGCCTTTTTTTTTTTTTTTAAATAAAGCTCCTGTGTGTACTTGGTTTATTGATCATTTAGACAAGGATGTACTCTCCACACATTTCAGCATTCTATTCTGGTTACAGAGCAACTAGAATGATTATTCAACTACAAACAGGCACAAGTTTTAAAGAGGTAGAGGGATATTTGCACCTAGAGAAGAGGTTACAAAGTCTTATAGATTTAAAAGGAATCACATCCATTCTCAATTAAATGGAATAATTACCACTTCAGTTTAAAATTTGAACACAAAGGAAATTAACAGTTTCTAATTCCTTTTATATCATTCACATTCAGCAATTAACACATGGGAAGATGCAGTTGCATTCAGAACAAAAAACTCTGTCCAAAATTACTGATTCTTACTTGTAGTAAGTGCTTCAGAAAGCTTTTATCTTTCTATTCTCAAAATCATGCTTAGCAGCCAACAAGTCATTTCATTGTTACTGGAACTGAAGCCAGCTGCTAGTTACACTTAAAACCAATTACAGAGCCTACAGCAAGACAGCTGGAATCCACAGCAGAGACTTCCTGACTTTCATTCTTCTACCACTAAGGAGCCATCCAACATTTGTAGTGTTTTCTACACAAATGAAGACATAATGTTATGGCAGCTGAGGTAGCAGATAATTTATCTGTGAAGTTCTCACTACAACAATAACTACCTGTTTAAAAAAAAAAAAAAAAAAAAGAGCTCTAAAGAAGCCAGAGAAGTAGAAACAGGCAAGAGATGCCAGGCAAACTGATCCTTGTGAGAGGAAGGAAGTTAAAAGGGTATCAACTCCAGGCACCAACATCTACGCATAACACGCTGTATGAGAGTCAACATATCCTAAAGAGAAAATGATCTGGTGTTTCTAAGCTGAGACTCACTGCATTGCCAACCCAGCGGAGAACTCAGAAGGCTTATCCCTGCTGTACGCACCAGATGAGCTTTTAGAGAACCTAAGGCTATTCAAAACACTGCCACCAAGTTTTAAACTGAATGAACAATGCAAAAGCTGCAAATAAAACCTACGGGAAATTCAGCAGCCCATTTTCACTTCTCTGCTCCTTCTCCACTACCTTCAGCTTTTTTCACTATTACAAGTCCTCCTAGTCTCATTGCAGGAGAGTACAGACTGCTGCCTGGCCCAGTACAGCCTTGTGTTCAAGCCGTTTACAAAAACAGACAGTATGCAGCACTGATCTGGCACAAACTAACCAACCCTTACACCAAAGCAATGCATAGGCTGAGCGCTCCAAACTTCTGGTGTCTGCTGCACTTTGGTTTATCTAGTAGCTGTTGGAAAGGAAGCAGAGGAAAAAAAAAAAAAAAAAAAGGGGCAAGGAAAAAAGGGTGCTTCAGGCAAAGGTCCCCAAAATTCAAAGGTTTCCCCTCCCCCCTGCAAAAAGACGAAAAAGTTTGAGACAAACCACAGGTAAGAACTAGGCTGAGTGTCCTCTGACCAGACATGAGCCACGCTGGCAGACTTCCCACTAATACTAAGTACTGATGCAATGCCTCAAAGTCAACACCTCTGCAGCCACTAGTTTATCCCCATCTTACTGTAATTCTTTAATGCATCCTGTCAAAAAATAATAGTCTGAGATGAGTAACTAAAGAAATCTTCATGGAGAAAACAGTAAATTGACATCGTTCCTTCATCCTTTACAATATTCTATCAACACTAAGCAAGACAAGTGGCAAATTACTCAAAAGCTTTTAAAAGTTTTGATTTTCATTAGAGAGAAATATTTATCTAAAAACTTGAAATTTTAAGATCACTAGATGAGATTATGATGAATATTATGAATATTTATTACAATTACCTCCAGGAGTCTGTTCAGATGTCCAAGATTTCTTACAGCTAATACATTTTAATTCATAATGAGTACTTCCTCCAGATGGGTACCCAAAATTAAACAAGAAACCAAGGCAATACATACTTGTGTCATTAAAAGGTACTTTTTCATTGATTATGCATAGAGATTCTTCCAGTCTACTGCCCAAAGCTGCTTGAAGATTCTTTAACTGTTGCTGGCTAAATAACAAAAAGACAAAACAAAAAACCACACACACACACATATATTGTAAACCTTTAAAATTTAACCTGTATCACCAATATCCCAGCTCACCATAGGCATCCCTTGAGTATACAGGTATCTATCTCCTAGAAGTTAGATCAAATTAGGACAACAGGAATAACTTTTCCTCCTTTATTTAATATATGGCACAGTATTTTAATCCCTAGGAAATGCAGTGAAAGATGCAATAAACTGTTGTAAATGCTAAATTCCATTGAGAAGCTAAACTGACTTCAGAGTTAATCTTTACATTATTTTCCAGTTCTGCAATTACTGTAAAAGCTATATGAAAGTAATATTTTCTACTGGAATTTGAATGGGAATGCAAAAGCGCCTTTAAAATAGTTACAATATATCCAATGCAGTATTCCAATATGCAAGCAGTGAGTTGTTGATAACTCAGTTAACTATGTCACATCACTATTAGAAATACCTCACAAGCCTTTGAAACCCCCATATCTGAACCCTGGTATGACACGGCTCATTCCAACAAGACTTGGCGATTACGTTTCGACGCATTCAAAATAGATTTTTCTCTAGATCTGCTTCACTTGCATTTGATTGTGTACATAGATGTGAGCCTTAGTTATTAAGATTAGCAATATCATTAGTATAGATTCTTGAGATTAATAGTAACATACTCCAGCATTATACATGTATATATGTCAAAGATTACTGCATATCGATTCAGACCAAATTCCACACCTTACCCAACTTAGGCCCCCAAATTCTTCACTGTTTTGCTTCCTGTTTGACATCTAGAACTCCTGCTCATATAGCAGAGGGTGGGGGAAGGTGTCAAAGTGACAGTTTTTTCCCTCATTTATAAAAACACTGATACATGGAAATTTATCAGGACTAACAAGGAAAAGTAATCAAAAATAGACAAGTAGGATATGAAGAAACTGTCCAATAAGTAGCTCATACACATTAACAATTATTTATCTTGTACAGCAGCTCCAAAATTGCATAGAAACCGTACAGCATGAACCACAGTAGCATTTGGCATGATAGAAAATAAACTCACAGACAAACCGCAAAAGTATGGATTATGTTTTCTTTCTGTACTATAAAGTAATGGCAAACAAGCAGTGTGATATGTTTTGTTTTACATTCTGCCCTTTAATTTTCAAGGCATGCAGGCTGTCAAGTCTCATATCCCCTGGCTTTCCCAAATAAAGTATGGGTGTTGGAGGCAAATGGATCCCTTCCCCTGAAAGAGTAGGGAAAACAGAAGAGTAGTGTTCTCAAAAACACCTTCTGTCACGTGTGCATTAGATACCGATTTCAGTATTTAAAATAAAGTACTGTCAGGCTTGAATATTTTTTAGAAGCCTCCCTTCTTAAAACAGTAGGGACAATTTCTTACAGTGACATTAACTACTCAGTCATCATAGAACATGATGGACAAGCTCTCAACACCAGCAGATCAAGACTATACTGTTCTTCAAACCCCACAAAAAAAGCAAAACAGCAGCAAACCACAGCTTTCATCCTCTTCTGCAAGTCATTCTTAGTGAAACCCTGACCTGTATTAGAAGAGAGTAATTGGAATTCAAGTATCTTCGCATCTATCAAAACAGTTAAAATATATGCTCCAAGGTTACCATTTGAAAGAAGGAACTCATCTGATCATTCACTATGCATTTTATCCATTAAATATCTATCCTGCACATATATCTTTAAAAAACGCACCTTAATAATGAACTTCAGGGAAGTGCACCGTAATTTGGTTTGGCCCACAGTCCTCAATTTCTTCCTATTTTCTACAATTTGTCTTCAAGATAATGAAGCTATTCCAAAACTAACAATACAATCCCTCAATACAAACTTTCAAATATTCTAGCTGAGCTTGTTATACCTGAGGCAAAGGCAATTGCTCAAGAAGCCTTTGGAGTGGAGGGGGATTTTTTGAAATTCTTTTCAGCCAGTTGTCTCAGTATATCTTACTGAAGCTTCATTTTTAAAGGCAGTTCATAAAAATCTCACAAATCTTTGCTTCATACAAGTTCAGTAGTTTCTTTACTTTTTCTAGAAATCCATTACAAATAAATTCTTCAAGCTTTCATCACCTTCACAGCTATTCAAAATAGTTTGAGATAACTGCCCTCACTGAAAGTTGAATCTGTGGAATTGATTGTCTAGTTACACACTCAGCAGAAGGAAAAGAAGTCTGACCTGCAGTCTTGATGTTTATGTGCTGTTGTCCAGAATTTTGAGTTTCAAGGTGTTGTGGTTTTGTTTTGTGTTTTTAAGGTACTATTCTCTAAAAATAAACCAGTTAATCTTTTACAGCATTTATTTCTTTAAATGAATTTGTCATTATATTAAATAAAAACACTTACCATTCTTCAGTTCGAAGCCTACAGTCCTTAGCTTCTCTTTCTAGTGTCTGAGACTTGATCTTTATGCAAGAAGATAATCTCACAATGTAAGTACTGACACAGCAAGATATTTCATTTCAGAACTTTTCAAACTTGCAAGTAAGAGGAAAATTCCTTACTTCTAATTTGGCTTTATCATTCTGCAGCTTTTCTATGGTATCCGTGTATTTCCTTGTTAAACTGTCTACCACAGCTTGATGCTGGGCAGCATCTGTTTCCAAAACCTCAAGTCTAGTTCTCAGCTCCGCTTCTAAACGTTTGTGTTGCTCATCTGCTTCAAAGAACTAAAAGAAGAGAAGCAGAGATCATATGAAAGCTTCATTTTACTACACAATCCAGTCGTATGAGTTATACCAATTAGCTAGTCCAGATAAATAACAAGTACTATTTCTCATATAAATACAAATTTTATGATGGTGTTTACATAGAAAAGATTCAAGGGAAAAAGCACATTGTATTTATTAAAGTTTTGTAGTACCAAGCATTCCTTAAATATATTGCTCATTAATAGTATACACCTGCAAAATTAAACTTGAGTGATAGGTCTTTCTCAGGTTTTCTAAACTGAAGTAAAATGCATTCCATTTCAGTAAAGTAACTTAATTATCACAACTTGCAGGAAATATTTCAAGCTTTAAGGCAATTTTGAAACAGTGAACTAAAAAGAAATTTCGACCCAGTACCAACTATATGGCTATTTTCAGTAAGGTGGCTAAGCATCACCAGAAGTTAAAAACCTAAATGAGAAAACACATATTATGCGAGTTATTCCACATGCTGTCTTAAGAATCTAAAGTCAAAATACCTTCTCATTTGCCCAGTGAACATCTTTATAAACAAGTTATCTGATCTAATCTACCATTTTGCATACAACTAAGCTTCAAAACTCACTAGTTTTCATATGGCATTTTCTTTTCTCTATCTTTCTTAATGTGACCAGTTTTCTCAACTAAAAAGAAAGGCTAAGAAAAGTTTCACTCACAAGTATATGTAGTCGTTCATTCTCTTCTATCTTCTTCTGAAGATCTTCATTGAAGACACTTTTCTGCTCTTGACTCAACTGAGATGAGGATTCTGCACTTTTCTAAAAGAAAATAAAATGCATTCATTATCTCCAAATCTTTGCAGGTATCCCAAAGCCCATGCCCAAGTATATGAAAGCACCTACTATTGCAAACTCCCAACAGAGGTGAGTATATCTCTTTCTTACATTGATTAATATATCCAAAGCTACACATATTCCAATCCCTAACATTCCGTGATTCTGTGATATTGCACACAGCATGAGCCTAAAAGCAGCACATTTTCCTTCACACTGTTGTTACAGTGGAGTGGTAGAACACTAACTCAATAAGGACTCAGGAAAGCCTCTACTCAGGCATCACACCCACACACACATGAAATTGCTTGTAGGGGCAGGTGCCCATTTGACATCATTTGAATCTTGCATGATTCCATGCAGACAGTAATATGAAGCCCTACACACACACAGGCTTATTTGTTTTGGCAGCTGTGCTTAAGGCACATCTGCTCCCACCAAGTGTCCAGGTGTAAGCTGGTCTGGTCTCAGCAGGGACCAGGAATAACCACTATCCCATGGTGGGCTGCAGCATGAGGTGGCACTGGAAAACACACGGTCTTCACTGTCCACCAACTACCCTGAGAATGCAGATATCTCTCTGCCAACTGTTTCCTCATTTGCCAGCCATTTCATCCAAAAGACTCAAGAGACCAACAGCAAATCCCACACTGCTGAACAAAGGCAGCACCACCATCAATCAAAATGAAGACTGTTTACATTTAAACTTAACAGTGAACGTCAAGTGTTTGGGACAGCTAAGCTATCTCTGCATTTGATGTCAGCCTATGAACACCTGAGATACAGGCATATCTTCTCCTCCTTGTAGAAGGATTGCAGGTACACAAGTAATCTATCCCAATCTTAATCTAAACAGTTTTCTGAACTTTAGTCTATATAGTTTTAGACGTGATTTACATGGTCTCTCAATAGCAAGTCTCTGAAGTAAGGGTGACATGAAATTTAGTGGGGGTGTGTTCAATACAATTTACATACAGTAAGGCCCTACAGCAGGAGTGTCAAACTCATTTTCACCAAGGGCCACATAAGCCTCACAGTTGCCTTCAAAGAGCTGAATGTAATTTTAGGACCGTATAAGTGTAACTACAGACATCTGCTAAGCAACATTTTTTTTGCCTTTAGCACATACTTTGTTCTTCTTGCCCCTTGTTTCACTTAATGCAAGTTCATCTTGAAGTAACTCCACTCGCTTGGCAAGCTGCTGATTTCGAAAGGTCAAGCTGTCCATTTCTTGTTGCAGTTTCCTTAGTGATTGATCCTTCATCTTCAGTTGCTCCTGAATGACCAAAAAGTTTAATTTTTAAATTTCACGCTTACTTTCAACACATGCTTTTAATAAGAAGTATTACATTAAAAAAAACACATTAAAAAATTGCTTTTTTCACTATTTGAACACTGAAGAAGTAAAAAGTATTGCTTTTTAACTAAAACACAGATTTCACTTCCTTGAGCTGCCCACAGATCACACTCAAGTAGGTGCTTCATTCTATAAGTTATTAATGAAGAAGCAACCTTCCACTTTTAAAAAGTAAAAACCTGCAGAGAACAATGAAGACTAGTTGCAGAACAGACATTCTTTTACTAAATCAGGCTCCTTCCTCATTGTTTTAATTGCAATACTTTGATTAAAAAGTATTCCCATTTACCCCTCACATTTACCTGTTTTGTGACAGCTTAATACATCTGACATAAGCAGGTTTTAGAGATTACCTTCAGAGAAGCAGAGTTCGCTTGTTCATCCACAACCCCTTTTTTCAGTACTTGGTTCTGAGCTCGAAGCTGAAAAATAGAAAATGTGAATAACAATGCAAGACAAAGAAATATGTGCATCATATTCTCTCATGAGAGCATCAGTTGCGTATGCTTTGCAAAGTATTCTGCTGAGGTAGACAATAGTGGTACCAGGTTGAAAAAATTATCCAATTCATATCCTAAACTGCCAAGAAACAAGAAGGTGGTTTACCATCTGAATATTTTGGTAAAATAGAAGATAATTTCTCAATAAAATCTTGGAATATCAGTTACTTAAATATAGTTAAGGTTTTAAGAACATTGAACTAATATGGAAAAGTTGCAATTTCTTCCTTGACTGATCAAGTTCTTGCTCATATTCAGTGCTATTTCTGTTTCTCCTCTCTTCTTCCCAAAACTGTTCATGACAGGTCCTGGAACATAAGCACGGCTCCACAACAAAGTCAAAATCTGTATCAATTCCAGAAGAGCTTAACTATATTCCAATTCAAAAATACTCACTACCAGTAGCAACAGATAATCTAGAGAGAACAGCTTGACAAACACTTCAGGAAAAAACATAGAAAGCACAGAAGAAAAAGCCCTCTAGGACTTACTTATCTTACTTATCACAAATCTGAGCTAAAATCCCTGTGGTGGAAAGTGATACTCAAGAAATCTATTTCCCAGTCACTTCACAGAGTACCTATACCCTGCAGCAATGAGGATACCAACAGTTCCATCTTCTCATTCCTTGCATCCTGGTTTCTTCAAGGGCAGTCTGTATTCATTTGACATGCTTGAGTCCAGCTGTTGCAGATATAAATTAAAAGGGTTTGTATAGTGTTTGGGAATACCTCTGGCAGGCGCATAAAAGGCGAGATTCATTGTAAAACAGCAACAGCTAATCTTTTCAGTCTGATGACTGAATATATTTGAAAGGTCAAAAGTCAGTTGACATTACTAAGCACAGGCTTTGCTCTGCAGTATTCCCACTGTGCTGCTGAGGCATCACAAAGGCAAGAGAAGAAACTTGCAAGAGCACAACAGAAAGACTTCAAAGCAAGAAAAAGCAGTGCAGTAGTCTTCTATGCCTTTTTTTCCTCCACAGCTACTAATGCAGGAACGTGTCAAATGCAGTGAATAATCCAGCTCAGTCGTGTCGCACTGAGATAGCCAAGCTGAAGGGTGACCCATCAAAGGCTGTCACAAGTTGAAAGAGCCTTTTGACCATTACTTCCATCAGGGTTGTGCAAGAGAGACAGAAGCTGAAACTTGAGGCAAAGAAGACTCTGAAAATACACATCCATCTTCTGGACTGTGCCATAAACTAAGAGAGAACACAATCCTTTCGCAGATACGTCCCTTGGCACTCCTTGAGTGTCTACCTCTGCCTTTGGCTTCCACAACATGATTAAGTGAACAGGCAAATAGTTTCCCAGTGCTAGTCTCCATTTCTACCTGCACACAAACAGCCAATTGAACAACTGATCATTTACAGAAACAGGAAATTTATCCACAAATCCACAATGCCCTGAAGTTGTTGCACAAGGAGCGGGATTAAGCCAAGAAATAGTTCTCATGAAGAATCCATGAAACACCACCAGCTTCAAGTTGCAAAGCGGAAGTTCGAAGAAAGGTTTTAGACACCATGATATTAAAAAAAGAGGATCCAGTAGCTAGAACTTTCACAAGCTATAATCAAAAGCCCACATGTCAAAGTTTCATTCAGGAATCAAACAATGTCCGTCAATTACCTTATCCTGAGCCATTTCTAGTCTCCAAGATACTGCAGAGCCACTGTAGAAAGCAACATGAAATATGAACTCTGACCTACAAAGCCTCAAAGTGAATTCTGCTTTCTTAAAATGATTTTGTGGAAGCATTAAAAAAAAAAAAATATCTGTGAACAATTTAGATTCTGCACAGCTTTTTTTTATAGCAGTTCCAAGGACAACAGTATTTAAAAATACATCAGTCTGTAATTTAGAGAAAGGTGTCAAATACAGTCAAGTGCCTTTTGCCAAACACTTGGATGCTGGGCTACACAAAACCAAAGTGCTGGCTTTCTTTACCAAGGTCGTTGAAGAATTATGCCATTCAAGACCATCAGTTTCCTCTTCCTTTTAGTGAAGAAACAAGAATGAACAGTTCTGTGTTAATCAGGTCTCCATCATTTAAAAAGTCACCTCAAGCACGTTAGAAAGACATTCTCTGCTATGGGCCAGAAATGTTCACAAATACTCTGTTAAGCAGCACCAGAAACAGGAAGCAAAGTCACCCAGGGCAGCTGCAGAAGACTGGGAACAGACATGAGGCAAGTATGAAATCGAGTGTCCTCACTCCCAGGACACTGCAACACCACTGCAAGTACCGCTCGACTCCTACACCCACCAGACAAAGCAAACTCAGAGTCTATGAGTGGGATGCCAGAACAAGAGCCACAACGATAACTAAGCCCCACGCCTGGCTGGGAAGTGGAGCAGGAAGGGAAAGCACTGCTAGTTTGGCTTCCCTGCTATAGCCGAGCCCGCCGTCCTACTCGGTGCTTTGCAGACGAGGCCGCTTTGCTGCTCCGCCGGCACTGGGCAGCGCTGTGCTCCTCGGCACCTGCGAGCCCGCAGCTCCTCTGCCTGGCCAAATCCGCCCTCACCTCGCCCCGAGAAGAGGCAGCCTCGGGCCCCAACACTTAGCGCTACCACAGAAACCTGCGTTCCAGCCCTGAGCAGCCGCGCTCCGGCTGGAGGGCTCCGGCCCCCGCCAACCTGCGGCAGCGCCGGGGCAGAGCAGGCGGCCCCGCCAACCCGCACCCCGGGCGAGCGGGAAGGTCCCTCCCCTCAGAGCGGCCGTTGGGCGCGTAACGGCCCGAGCCCGCGCGCAGGGAGCGGCTGGAGGGGGCGGCACCGGCCGGGGGGCGGCGGCCGCCGCTCGCGGAGGATCGGGGACGGGCTCTGGCGCCTGGTACCTTGGAGTACTCCTGAGCCAGCTTCTGGTACTTCCCCTGCAGCTCCGCGGCGGCCGCCATGGCCCCGCCAGCTCGGGGCGGACGCGGGCCCCGGCCCCGCACGCCCGCCAAGGGACGACGCACTTCCGGGTTCAGGCGGCGGGAGCGTGATGACGCCACAAGACCACCCACATGGCCGGGGGGGCGGAGCTTAAGTCGCCGGCGCCACCATCTTGACGCAACTTCCAAGATGGCGGCACGGGGGTGAGCGGGTCCGCGAGAGGGGGCGGGCCGGACCACGTGACGGGGAGCGCAGCTGCCTCCGTTGCCACAGTAACAGCCGCCGGGTCCCGCGCGGCCTGGAGCCTACGGGGCCACAAGCCGCTCAAAAAGCATCGGCCGCGCTGGGAGCAGCGTCCGGCCGAGCGGGGGCGGACGGGGAGCCCGGGGGCGGTGGCCGGGGTGGTCACGTCGCGGATCGCGACGCGGACAGCGGCGGGTGCTGCCCCGGAGCCGTCCCTGCCCGGGCAGAGCGCCGGGGCCGCGGCCCCCGGCCTAGTCAGGGCTGTCGCTAGGGGGCGCCCCGCGCTCGGGCCCGCGGCTCCGGGCGTGCGGAGGCGGCGCGGGGAGGTCACCAGGGGGCCCGGCCGGTCCCGCGGCCCGTGTGTGAGGGCGGAGCCATCAGTGAGCAAGTGAAACAAAAGGCAGCGAGGTAGTTTCTCATGGTTTGCAGCGAGGGGCAGGGATGGGATTAATCGGTGGCAGCATCCGGCGCTTCCTACTGCGTTCAACCTTCCCCGCCATTATCCTGACGGAGGGAACGGGGGTGACCCGTGTGTTACCGCCGGGCCCGCGGTACAAACTCGAGTTCCACAGGCTTGGGGTCATTTTGAGTATCTGCACCCGGTGGTTCCCGGGGGGGCCCTTCTGTGCTGCCTCCAGCCGGCAGGCTCCTTTGTTTCAGAACCTGCTTTCAGCTTCACCACTCAGGCATCGTCCTGCAGAGATTGCTTGGACCGTGCCCACTATTATCCTGTTCTTCTATATCCTCAGATTTGCCAAACATTTAAATGTGTATATACCAGCAGCGCTCTTTAAGCAGAACCTGAAGACATCATAGTAGGTGTGTTTGGTCCTGCCAGACATCCAGCGAATGCAGGATTTTGTTTCTGAAAATGACTGGAAACAGCTATGTAAAGAAAAAAATAATAAAGCAAAAATGTGATGATACTTCACCAGTATATGCTGAGCATCTGGTGATTTGCAGGTTAAGGGCTTCCTGGTCTAGGATAGACATGCAACAGCAAATATTATTTTTGTTCAGTTTCCATGGTATCATTTTTTCCACTTGATTTAAGCATGTTGTCTTCATAGCCTTTCCTTAGGAGTGGGTAGTGCTAGAGATGCTAAATCATCATTTCCTTACCTTCTTTTCTCTTTGTTTCCCTTAAGTAGGAGGAGATAGTAGGTGACTGTAACAGGAACTAATCCTATTCCTTAGTCTTGAGGCTTCGATGGTGTGCGCTATTATTTTGCTTATCACAGTAATGGAGTTGGCAAGCACTAAATATGATATGGTGGCCAGATAATTAAATATGTTTCTATCTCCACAGGAAGTCTTAATGTTGGAGGAGATGTCACTGATCCATTTTGCCAAGAACAGAGACTGCACATTTTTAGGAAGTTTAAAAAGGGAAAAAAGCAAAACACATCTTGTCACTGTTCATCTAAATGGTCTTGCTGCTGTTCTGCATGACCAAAAGAGCTTAAATAGCAATACTGGAATAAGAAATAAGGCAGCTCTAGTTTTTAATATTAGAGCCATGACGGACTACCTCTTCTACTCCATTTTTGTTCCCTACAGAAGCCCTTAACAAAGTAAATGGAGTCTGCAGTTGGTGTTCAGCACATCAGGGTTAACAGGCATCATACCTTGCATGGTATGTCCTCACATGACAGTGCAGTAAAATTTCTACTGAAAAATTATTAAAAACCTTTACAATTATTCTAAGCCTGTATTTTTAGGTTTGCATTTTCTAGGATATTACTTTCATGAAATATTAGCTTGAAATGCTTTGAACATGCTTTGGAAAATACAGTACTCCCAGTTTGTGTTGTGTTCAAAGATGCTTTTGTGATAAAATTTTCTCCTTGTATCTGGCGCAGTAAATGCTGGCAGAGAGGTTTCACAGCTGAAAGCTGGGAAAGGGAGCTGAGGGAATTACAGTGCCTAGTTGGAGCAGAATGAATTGCTCTCCCACCGACCACAACGGTGTTTCTGACTGGACAGCCAGCATTCAGGCTGGAGGAGTGGAGAATTTATTTGCCTGCATCCATCCAGAATGGCAAGATCTACATATACATTATATAGGGCATTTATCATAGGAGGTAATGCCAGTTTCTTAAAACACAAGTGGACGGAGGGAATAAAAAATGGGTGCTTTTCCCACTTAAGGGCTCTAAGGCTGAGAGCTGCCTGCAGGATTTTTAGGCTCATCAGAACAGCCCTGTTTCAATGTATTTAAAGCATCAGGCCAGCTTCTCGTATTTTAAAGTGGTCCTGCCTCTTACTCGGTTTCATGGATCCTGGAGTCCATATAATGTTAGGACCATATAATATGGTTTATCACCATTCCATGATGGTACTTGGTGAACAGCCTGAGTCAAAGTTCCCCAAACATACAAGTAATAAAGTTATGTGGCTTATGTCTGGTTTTGTTGTTTGTTTGTTTGTTTGTTTGTTTTTTTAGTTACTCATAGGAAGTTCTCAGATTAATCCTTTTGATTTGTCATTGCAGCTGCAGTGCTACTTCCCCTGCTTTCAGCTGTGAAAAAAAATGTCTGTATTGCACTGTTTCCTCGCAAGCACTTCCCTAAAGCTCATCTCTCCCTAGAGAGCAAGTCTGTCCAAGCGCTGCGCTGGAGAGGCGCACAATGCGAGTTGCTGCAGCGTGGTGTCGTAATGCTCCCGTGTCAGCAACTCTGTGTGTCACCGCAGAGGCTGATCCTGTCACCAGAAGTTCAGAGCGAGAAGAGTTCAACTGACTGAAATGCCGAGCAGCATGGGGTGGTTGCCACAGAACCCCCAAAATAATACCTTCCGCAAATCCATCCACATGATCTTAGTACACGTTACGGCAGCAGAGCTTAATGCAAGAAAAAACGTGATACGTTGAGCAAGGAAATATCTTACAAGGATCACAGCATTTTTGCTTGTCTTTGTTGGCTTTCATGGGGAAGAACAAAGAGCCAGGGGTACACATGGGAACAGAATCTGTCCTTATGTCTGTACCTAGCAGCTAGCATAATGGCTGCTGAATTTTAGATACTGCCTCAAGACAAATAATTTGTTTAAGAATTACCGTGATTGTTTCAATGTGTCCTGTTTTCAAGCTCTTTTATTCTCCCTTCCCTGCCCAAACAGTGCCTTCCCTTCTATCCAGTTAGTCAGAACTTGTACTCACATACTCTGTGAATAGGTGCAAGTAGAGAAACAAACAAGGAATATATTTTGAATAATCCAGGATGTTTTCTGTGCTTTGGGAAAACAAACTTCATTGTCATCACATGCTTACAAGTATTCACAACAAAAGGGTTTCTACGATCCGGAAAAAAAATAAAAAATGATTGGAAGGGAGCCATAGTCAGCAGACTATCACAAGCAATGCATAAACCACATCCTCGGAAGCTGCAAACACCCTAAACTGGTGTTTTGTTTCTGTTATCTTAGCAACGGCAAGTATGAACAGCAGGATATGTACTCACGATATGCGCTTGTTATTTCTCATGGTGACTGTAACAAACTGTTCGTTATGTATAACCTTTCACCTCCTTCGAAACCCAATTGTTCTGCTGATTTTTTTAAATTGCCAAGTACTCAAAAAAATGTATATGCATGTACAGATATGCAGTTCACAGAACAGTTTCTTTTAATTATTTGTAATCTTCATTATCATAATTTCAGTGTTTCTGTTACATTTAAAAATAGAAATTAAAACAAGTCTCTCTGTCTCTCGCGTCCCTTCCCAGCCCATAGGATAAATAGCTTGAGTCATCTATAGGGTGTGTGCATGGCCAGGGGAGTGGTGCTTTTGTGTAAAAATAAGTTGCTGAGAACGAGAAAATGGAAAAACCGAGCAGGCAGCTGCCTGTAATAATTCAGAGTTGACTTGGCAGCTCATGTTCAGCTCAGGTACAACACATACTGGCGCTTGGTGCAACAGGAGCAATTTCTGTGTCTTCACAGCAAACCCTTCCTGACATTCACAGAATGTCAGGATTGGAAGTGACCTCAAAAGATCATCTAGTCCACTCTATAAAACAGCAGAACTTACAGCTGAAAAGGTTTATGTTTTGTTTTGTTTTTTTCTTCTGAATGCAGAATTCCCTTTCTTCCAGGAAGATGAAACTTCTTCCCTAGCTCTGCCATCTTTTACTGAAGGTCTGCACATCTTCTACAGCCTTGTTTCCTGCTTTTCTTGATGTTTGCAGGCGCCATAGCTGAGGAACACGGCCCAGCTGAGACTACCTGTGCTCAGAGCCTGGAGTCTTCCATGTTTGGTGGAGAAAGAAGCATAAAATCCATGTACTTTAATTCCAGAGAGACAAAATGTTCATTTCATAGAGAAAAAGACTGAATTGAGAAGGAGCATTATGAAGATTGTACAGCGATAAGTGGATGCTCTTTCACGTACACCAGGTGCGGACACAGACCTGCAAGCCTTTGTGAGTAACATCAGCAAACCAGGAGCTGGTACCTGCAGCACAGACGGCATGGGTTTGTCTTAGTTTATTCAGATCTCCAGAGATAGACACATGAGTGGAGAAAGGAAAGAGATCTGGAAGATTTACCAGTAGATTTGCAAACATTTTAATCAGAATTGCTCCTGTTAATGAAGATGATTTTTTTTTTTAACTATTTTTTAAAAAGCTTGTGGCACCTTCAGAAACAATTTGCACTTTTAGAATGAGCTAAAGCCTGGTCTTTGGTGCATAAGACTGTCATGGAAAAAGAAGAGGCCTGGAGGAGATGTGGGGCAGAGTTCCTCACCGACAGCACAGGGAGAAGGCACAACATGCCATGTAGAACGAGGGGGCGATAAACTGTTACTTGTACATCGCAAGCCCCGAGATGGGAAATGTGAACTTGAAGCAGTGGAAGGGGGGATGCCCTGGGAGGATCGAAAGGCAGCAGGGGAGTATTACAATCAAATTGTCTGCTGGGAAAAATGGTTTGGAGGAGGCAGGTTTGTCTTTGTGGATTTGTATGAACTGGAAAGGAGAAACAGCATGAGGAGCAAAGCAGTGTCGGTTTTGAATCTGGACAATGGGAGGAGGGATAATCTTAGGGAGGATTACGAGGCCGAGATGGACTGTATAAGCATTTTTTAAAATATGCATTGTCTAATTTTTTTTCTTTGTGTTTTACTACGTTGAGGGGTGGGGCCTTGGTCATTTCTCAGTGGTTGGTGGTTGTTTTTGTGTGTGGTTATGATACTGACCAGTAAAAGCAGCATCATGGCAGCTGATTGAAATATCACATACCTTTAAGAGAAGCAGTGAACTTGAGTGTACATACAGGGATGTGTAGTAAATAATCACGGAATGACACAGTTGGTCAGGTTTTGTTTTGTTTTGTTTTTTAATATGGGAGTAGGCTTCCAGGCCTCTACACTTTAGAAAGGAATTAAATGTAGCAAACTATTAAAAAAAATACTCACTGGAACTTCATGATAAATATTCTGTGTAATATTTTAAAAGAGTTGAAGTATTTCAGTGTAAAAAGAACAATCCTTAATTTCAAAATGACAGCAGTTTATTGGAATGGTTTTAGATAAGAAGACAAAAGCTTCTTAACCTAGATGAAATTCAGATAGAACACAACACATAACATTACTAAAAATTGATGCTTAATTTTATTGTCAGCCACCCTTCCATTCACTGGAAAAACAGCATTTCTTAGAGAGAAAATAGGTGCAAGTCACTGGCACGAGCCAGCAAAGAAAGGAAGACTCACAGAATGACAACGCACTCTTTTCTACCTCTAATTGCATCCCATATTTCCATTAATAGATCAGCACTAAAATGAAATTTGGCGATTGACCCAGGGTGCTTACGCTTCTCCTTGTTATGAGCCACTACATATAAATAAACCAGCAACGCTACCAGAAACAGGGTATCTGCGAAGTTGGACACCAACAAGTAGGGATTAACAACCACGTCGGAAATAATGAGCCTTGACAGATCTAGGGTTAAATACTTTAAAATTAGATCCTGCTGAAAGCCGAATCTTGTCGCTTAGCAACGGCTGCATGGGATGCTGCTGTCACTCAGTGGATGCTTCTCTGGGGAGTTAACGTTATGCTGACAGAAAATGGGTTATGATTGGGTCAAGGTGACATCATGCCACACGGCGGCATCATTTTTTTAAGGTGGCATACAACAGGATCACACTCGAGTTAATACCCAGGTTTGTGTAGCCACTCGGAGATTTAAGGAAACATCTTTTCTTTTGAAATGGCTCGGCTCTGCCTACACCTCTGTGCAAAACAGCAGGTCATTTCAGCCAGCACACCGTGGTCAGACTCAACAGGTGGATGCTTAATCTTTGCAAATTACTGAGAGCCAAAAGAAAAGAAAAAAGCCAGTAATTTGTGGAGGTCCAACTGTGTATTCAGAGCATGGAAACCTCCACCAGCAGTTCAGAAAACATGCACAAAGCTTATGAGAGAATAAAATGTACCCTTACTGAAAATAACTGAAAATGTAGTTTGCTGAGCTAATTTTAGCATTTAAAACAACTGGGAACCTACTGGATGTTAATAAGAAACCAAGACACCGAGTTAATTAATTTTTTTAAAAAAAGCCTTTAAGGCATGAAATCTATTTTTACAAGTGATGCTGGTTGATACAGGCACCTACAGAGATTTGTCTGAACACCTGCCGGCCAACTGCAAAGCACAGGAGCACATCAGCGCTCCTGAGGTCAGTCTGATAGGGACCATCCTGCCTTTCTAGACATGAAAATACACAAGTGCTTAACTGCTACCAGCGTCTTTGGAATGGATACAGAAATTAGGGACTCAGTCTGATCTAGTGTACTGCCCATTAGGGCTTGGGAAGTCAATGTGCTATGGTAATGGAGATTATGGTGCCCAGCATAAAAGCAACACTCAGCTAGACATACCTAGTTTAAAGGAACTAGATGTTCTTCTCTGAACATTGAAAGAGAACAGATGAGAACTTCATTGTGGGTGGACATTCTGATGACTCACATGAGGTGTGATGATGGCAAATGTAGCATCTCCTATCCAGACATGAGGCAAAGACACCTTTGATCTGTCCCCACCGTTTTAAACAAAAACAGTCCTGTAGGTAAACCGCAACATGAGCTGAACTGCAACTTGCATTGATGGAATACATATCACGGCTGATAAATCTTGTCTTTCTTCCTTTATTCAGACAGGCTGTGCTGAAAGGGAATTCCTGGTGAGCAGGAAGGTTACCAGGAGAGATCACAAAGAGTCAGGATCAGGACAGATCTCATTAAATCCAGTCCCAGGTCACAAACTACCAACTCTTTTTGCTGACTGGCTCCTCACGGTTTTACAGTGACAGAAGATAACGAAGAGGTGGACATATTAGATAATAACAGGATTAGTCGACTGTATGCGAGCATGGTGAAGGCCATGACAAACCTAGGACAAGCAGGCAAGAGTGGTGCTGCCAAGGCAGGGAGGGTATGAAGGCCACGTTACAAAAAGCACCAACACTCTCACAGAGTAGCTCTTCTCATGCACATGCCAACAGTCTGAATTCAAACCGGAATCAATGTACAGAAAAGTGGTTAAGAGGAACGAAGATCATGTCTTCCAAACGGAAACCAAATAATCTTAGTTTGTTTAACAAGTCAAGAGCCTGAGGAGTGAAATGATCGCTTTTGTACGACGCGATAGGAAAACAAACACTCTGATGTTTAACGAAGAGCTGTTTAAACTAACACTGGCAGAGGGCAGTTAATAATCTTGCTTTAGCTGTAAGTAGTTGAGAGCTGCAGGAACCTTCAGGAGGGCCTTTGGGAAGAGAAGGGAGAACAAGGAACCCAGCTGATCTGAAGACTCAGCATTTGGGGAGGGGGTGATATTGCTTTGCTTTCTCAGGTGCAAATCCATCTTTTGCAGGTGAAAACAGGGCTGAGAGTTTCTGTGTCCAAATACGCTGGGAAAGTTCACAGGAACATTGCTGGACTAATACTGATATGTGATTGATTACCTCCAAGCACACCAGATCATATATTTCTTCAGACTACTCAGACTAAGCTTAAACAGTGGTATCTGGAAACTCAAGATCTGTGAAAGTATAGCCATATTCTGTGTCAAATTTAGACAGCCATCTTCACAAAATAAGTAAGTATTTCCTCAACAAATGTCCTTAAAATACAGCTGGTGTGAGCGGATAATTGCTTTAGTTAATGCTTTATTTTGAGAGTTGTGGCTCCATACAGAGCGGGGTTCCCAGCAAAGTTGTCACAGAGGAAAACACTCTCAGAAAATTTAACAATGAACTTAAGGCTTTCTTGGCATGATATAGTGGATAACAATTAGAAAGATATCACTAAGATATGATACATAGCTGTGATTTTGTCTGAACTCATTAGAGCAGTTGTTCTCTTATCAGTATGTTAAGACAAACACTAAATCAAATATATTTATAGTACATATGTATTCTATAATTTGTGATTTAAATATTATTTGATATGGTGATGAACGCATGCCTTTGTTAAAATCTACTGTACCACTTCAAGTATTGCAAAAGGAACTGTATTTCCATCAGATCCTACAGAAGAAACTTAACACAGTGATACTAAAAAAAAAATTAGAAGAGATGGATCAATGTCTGCTCTTAAGAAAGATAAACATCGTGTCGTATTGTTTCCCGCTGTGGTAGTTCTGCCTCCTGAGCATGGGAAGGACACGTGTGTGTGCACTGGAGGGGACGCTGCTCGGGCACAGCAAGGGATGCATGTGGGAAGCGGGATGGCGAGTATTTATCTGCTGCTAAAGAAGAGAGGGGTGGTCCCACCGCTGTGCTTCCCGTAAGGCCTTATGTATAAAGACCCAACAGACGCCATAAATCATATCTAAGCAAAAGTAAATACTGAAAAAATACCAAACAAGACCTATGCAGCTTTATCCAGGGACACGCTTGTAAAATTACCTGCCCTGTACAATGCTGTTGATCTTTTTGAGTGTCATAGAAGCAACTTAGCCATAACGATATGAATACAGAACTGTAAGTCACCACAGATCTTTCATCAGGAAAAGATTCAAGTTATTTCTGTTTAAACAAATCTTTGCACAAGGCGGCAAATGATATAAAGTAGTATCTCAGCAATTTCCAAGGTGTCAAAATATAGCTTAGCTTCCAGGTTAAAGGGTGAAATCTTGCCTTAGTAAGATGCTCTTCAAATATTATGGGCCAGCTATGGGTGAACCTGACAGTAACCAAACTGTACAATGGATTGATAGGGTTCTGTTATTGTACAGATGACATGCACATGCATGCAAGTCTTAACCAAGCGGAGATCTACAATGAATTACATATTTAGCTTTTAACACTAGCCCAGTCTTGTGGAAGAGATTTACATGGCAAGGTTGAGGACTTGGCGCACCAGCTGAGACCAGGGTCTGTAGATAAAGAGAGAACACAGTCCTTTCTTGTTTGCAATGCTGTTTATTTTAGAAAAGCCCCTTTGATCATCTGAATGAAAAATGTGGGCAGAAAAGTCACAAATGTTATAAAACAAAGTTTTATTCTGCAACATTTTGTCATAATGAATTGCATCTCTTTGGTAAAAATAAACTTTATAAACATTTTAATTAACAGAGATTAGCATACAAAAAACTAAACTTCTGTAAATCGTCTTTAAAAGGGGTAAAGGACTAAACTGGAGGAAAAAGGGTTAGAATTGGTCACCTACTGGCAAAATTATTCTAAACAAACCCAAGGACATTGCTTATGCTACATTAGAAACAAGCTAAGGGGAACGGTTTAAAAACAACTCTGGTTCATTTGATCAGAAAGCATTCTTACAATTCACTTTTAAATAAATAATAGTTACAATGAATTGGCAATTATAAAATGTTTTATATCACTATATGGCAGTAACATAATACTTTTAATTATGCACTTTTTAGTTTGAAGAAATGTACATTTATAAAACAGACTTGATAATGGCACTGGCAGTTAGGTGTGAAGAATGTGCTTTAAGATATAATGGCAGGTGCAACATTTAAAATATTCTACCTTTTCAATAAATATTTTGACTACACCATTATTAATGTGTATGAGTGTAACTAAAGCTTGTATTTACTTTCAGGCTGATGAAAAGTTGCAAACCCTACAACTTCGACTTTACAGTCGGATTGTAAAATGATTGATGTGACCTTTACAAAAGCAGTAATTTAGTATGGGAATCTGAAAGGCCAATACAGGTTCGTACAGTACTCACATCAGATTTATCTGAACAGAGCAGCCTCCCTTGTACATGAGTCTCATACACTTCTTCACTGTATTTGAAGAATTGAATGTGGTCATTCATACTTTTCTTGCCAGAATATATCTGAGTCAACCGTTGGCATGAATGTTTTACATGTCACTTAAAAAACAAAAACGAAACAAAAAACCAAAACCCAACAATCAAAATAACTTTTAATTATATTCAATTTATACTATATACACCAGGGTCTCCAACTGAGGTGGCAAAACAACCCAAACCCAATGCTAGGTACGTAAGCAAAAGGAAGGGCAGCTCTTCTCCCACTACCAAGGGAGCTCTACAACTGAGCTGGAAGCCTTTGCCTCCCAAACCGTGCAGGAAGAGGCATGGGATAATGTGGTGGAATGGGTCAGGAGCACGGATCAGCTGCCTTTTCCTTCACAATGGGACAGGGAAGGCAGAAAAGCGTGGAGAGCGTGGCTCCACTTACCCTTTCCACGGTTCCTGTCCTCCCAGGCTGAGCGCCGTAAGGTTGGATGCAGCTTTCACTGCACACTTCTGATTAGTATGGTTTTATTGCTTGTTTCATATGGTAATTAAACACACTGTTAGCATCCCAGCCCCATCCCTTCAGAAATGCTGAAGTCATTATCACCAGCTTCAGGGTTAACAGTAGCACAGCCACACTACCAGTAAGTATTAACCTTCTTAAATTTTATATGGGGCAAGCAAGTCATTCAGAACCAAACCAAAGCATGGAGCTGACTACAACCGCAGTTTCCAGAGTACTCGGCCCTTGATCCGGCTTTCACTGGAAGCTACAGAAAAGCTGCAACCACCTTCAGCAGGAGCCAGGCAGCACCCCTCTTCACCAGCGTGCGGCCGGAATCGCGGCGCCCAGCAGCATCCCACACGGCTCACGCCATTCCTCTGTACCTGAATCTTTGTTTTCCCATCAACACTAAAAATCAACAAATCCTTTGCAGTTTTCCATCAAGGTACAAAAGCCAACCCTTGAGTTCCACCAAGCATTCACATCTCCACACCCCCAAATCCTAAGAACCGCTGCGTTGGTACTTCATTTTTCCTTTAAATAGCGAGTTTTACCCCTACTTTCCATCAGTAACATGTGATACCAGATCTATTCGGCTAATGCACAACTTCTGATATCCAGAAGACACACACATCTGCACACACGTTGCCCTGTTACAGGTGTAGGCTAACGGGTGTTCACACAAAGCAGGAATGCAGCAGAGTATTTTTCTTCCCTTTCAAGAAATAAAACATTCTTAAAACTGAAGTAATTGAAAAACCAAAAACGCAACTTTTTTTTTCCCTAGTGTTTGTGCTTTCAAAAACAATAATATTGGCTTTAAATTCCAAAATGCAAAGAACCTGAAATACTTCAGGCTTGATCCAACAGCCATTGAGTCAGCGGGAGCACCAGCGTTGTCTTCAAGAGGCACTGGGACAGGCCCTCAGAGCAACAGACCTTCAGCAGCACGGCTGTGTTCGTATATTAGTAGACGGTTTATGGCAGTATTTGTGAAGAGACTGACAAATAATTTAAAAACAAAACAAAACAAACCACCACACTGATCTAAGAAAGGCCTCCAAATAGCCAGAAAAAATGCCCCATTAGGGAAAGGTTAACTTTTGGCTGAATCCAACACTGTTTTTCAACAACCCAGACAGTGGGTATTGGTTTCCTAGGTGGCTCTGCTCCTAATTTTCAACCAGCTAGCCCAACGCCTGCCGGAAGCACCAGCTTCACGTGCCAGGGAGAACTTCTATGGCACATCACGCTACCTTTTGGGAACAGGAAAAGATGACCTTTGATAGCTGTATAAGATTCTGCAACATACTTAAGGCATCCTTATACTTACAGTACTGTTAAAACCCAGTCCAACAGAACTGCTTAGCCATTTTTGATCAGAAAACTTAAAAAAAAAAATCTAAGATGATGTAAGCAATTACCACTGATTTTAAAAGATTAAAAAAAAAAAAACAAACAACCACCAATAACAAACAAAACACAATAGAGGAAAAAACGTCACCATACCACTAAAACATTTTTGGCCAAAGGATGTCTGTGAACTACCAAGAGATTATTTTATTGCAAAAATGAATTGTGAAGGAGTTTCTTCCCAAAACAGAGAGGTCCTCCTGAGCTCTGATGCACATCCATAGGCTGAAGCCTTGCTCGCTAGATGCCCTCTATGTGGCAGGAGGCTGACAGAGGACTCACACAGGACAAGGCACAGTGATGAGAAACAAAAGGTATGGACAGCTCAGGTGACCAAAAAAACCAAACCAAACCAAAAACCCAACCAAAAATAAAAAAACACACACAGAAACCCGAGTGATGGGTGGAAGGGGCAAAAACCCCCAAAGCAATTTAGGATTCACTGATCCAAAAGGAAGCTATTCTATTTTCTCTCTCAGATTATGGGGTAAGATGTTCCCTTTTCAGCCGCCATTCATCACCTTGGCCACTTAAAGCCTCCACCTCGTCCATGTTGTCACCACCATCAAATTGTTGGGTCCTTTCTTCCCCTGAATTGGTGTAGTGGGGCAGAAGGGCAGATGTTCCAGGACTGCACAGCTACTACATGTTCAACAGTAGTCATAACACAAAGATAACACAAGGACAACACCAAACTTGGCAAGTTTCACTGTTGGCTACATCCAAGGTGCGTGTACACACGTTGTGCATCTGCATGAAAAGGACACACACCACCCAAAAAAAAAAAAGACAATTTGTCTCAAGATGGGAAAAAAAAAGAAAAAAAAAATATTTCCTTCAGGGATCTGACCTGCACACAGCAGATTTGGGGGAAGGAGTTAAAAAGAGAAAGCTGTGGGTGGTACCCACCTCAGCTAACCCCAATCCCCACTCTTCCAGGCAGCACTTCGCATCTTGCTGAAAGCAGCTCCTGGAGTGCTACAGGTTTTCTGCTGCTGTGTCAGATGGGCTGAGAGCTGCAGCCACTCAGAGCTGCTTCACCAGCGTTTCCACAGGACCTGTCTCAGAAGAGCGAAGAGAGGATGAGTGGGAGGAGACAAGCAAGGCCAGAACCCTTTTTTTTTCTCCCCCTTTCTTTTTTCTCCTCCTTTTTAATCCTTTACATGGAAGTCAGAGCCCTTAGACAGGGCAAGAGTCTCCTCTGCAGATGGGGCCAGCAGAGACGTAAATATGATCCACAATGTGCATCTGAATAAACGTATCTCTAGAAAAAAAAAATAAACTATTAAAAAGAAAAAAAAAATAAAAGGGATCATTAAGGAGTATGCTTTCAGGTTTTCACAAGTCATGCATCTCTTCTAATCTGAGAAGATTATTTTTCTTTTTTAGGCAGTGATTTAAAAATAAATGGCTAAATTATAGTTAGCGCCAAAAATAAAAAAGTAATGAGTCCTCTTATGGCTTTGATCTCCCTTGTGAAGGGTAAAAGTAGAAGAGTATTGCCACAATTAAAAAAAATATATGTATATATTCAACACTGACAAACATACTATTTTTTCCTTTGCTTGTGACAGTGGGTCTTTGCAGTACTTATTAAGGAACTCAAACACGTTTGGATGCCAGCAAGGTGGAGCAGAGACCCTGCTGCTTCTTTCAATTCCTCATCGATTTCTTGACGTAACTCCTCAAACGCTTTGTTTGGCTGACATCCCTCAGAGGTATCTACACAAGGTTGTGATGCATAGCCACTGTCTCCAAGAGGATCATCTTCATAGTCAACATCTGTATCCACTTCGCTATGAAATCCTTCGCTGCCATCGCTTCCGTCATGGCTGGTCTTGGAGATAAATTCATACACCTCATCAAGGGAGGACAAGGAAGACACACTGGACCGAGATGCACAGCGCTGGGAACCCATGCTGCTGGCACTGTAGTTGTGATCCTCCTTCGGATCGATATTGGTGGCTGCAGAATCATTTTCTTGCAAATTTATGGAACTGGGAGGATTGAATGCGCTGCCATAACTCCTCTTCTTAGGCGCCTTCAGAGGCTGAGGTTTCTCACCTATTAAGAACAAGATCCGTCAGTAAGCAAATGCTTCAATAAGTTCGCCTGCGAAATGAGCATGCTGTGGCTGGCTGACTGCAAAGTAAGCTGAACGCAAGCATTTCAGAGTCATAATATCTTGTGCACATTTACTGTCATGCACAGAGGACAACAGCCTTCAACTGATCACAAGTAAGAGCCGGAGAAGCAGAAGTAGCCAAGAATGTCTTCTTACCATCTAACACAAAGAGGGCAGGGAAGAACTTTGCAGAAAAAAACCCAAAATCAATTGGGGGCGGGGGTTGGGGGGAACATGGTTCTATAGAACTCTGTGATGCGAGCACAAAGAATAATCAAACTAGAATTGCTTCTTGACTGCTCTTACTATTTGGAAACCAGACCATACTCACTTCTGAAACTTTATGGAAAAAACATTTAGCTAGTAGGTAGAGAAGAAAAACAGAGTAAATGGCTTATGCTTACAGTCCAACATCCCTTGCTGAATGGAAGTATTTAACAGCATCATTGCAGTAGCAGCATCAATGTCGGATTCTGTGAAGGAGAAGTATCAAAACGTTAGATCTCAGGTAAGCCTGACAAAATGAGGTCCCTAGAACATACAAAGAATATCTATCTGCATATATTGGCCTACAATAAAGAGCTGGGGGGGGGAAATGGATGAATTTAGACAGAGCATGACTCTTCTACAGTGCAATACAGTTATAGAACAGTCTCATATCTTAACTATGATATTCAAAACCTGAATTTTCAAAAGCTGAATTCTCACACTGCACTTACCAAAGCCGAAGCCAAGAATCAGCAACATTATTAATTAGACATTCATACAACGATGCTGCTGCTATACTTATCAACAAGTGGCTTTTGTTCGTACCAGCTGAGAGAGAAAGATTATGCATATGCCACAGCAAAGCATCTCAACAGCTTCATACCCTGGTTATGTGAAGAGGCTGAGGAGCGAATATGCTCATTAACACAGCACTAATTCAGCACACTTCTCTCCTCCAGCAGTATTTTTCACACTAACAACAAGCCAAATGGAAGAAATTGAGAAGACGAGTGGGGAAAGGGCACTGCTCTAGAAAGCATGAGGATCTAAATAATAAATAGGCACTTTAAAAGATTTAGGTGAATGGCGGCACTTTTAACTACAGTGACAAGCGCTGCTGTAAAACTCCATCCTTTGCCACACAGACTGGACTACTTGCATCTCAAAAAGGGCACTTTGAGGATATTATGGCAAGGAATGACATTTCCAACCAGAACCACGTGAAAAGGAAAAGAAACAACCACGCCTTCCCCGCTCATTTCAGGAAATGCTCATGCACTTTAAAAAAAACAGGGAATCCAGTCTTCCTTTGTCCACTTCAGCTATGGATGATGGAGATATAGGCTATATATCCCTCTCCTGATACAGGAGAGAAATATGTAAGACGTATATATGTAGTGGACTAACCAGGCAAAAGAGGAGCAAAACGATGGTGAGCTCCCACAAGAACCGTCATGTCTCAGAGCAAAAGACCACATCTGAGGGGTACATATGTATGTACGTATGAGTGATGAGTGGAGAAGCAGGGCTGGAAGACAATGCATGGAAGGTGCCGGCAGCGAGCAGAACGGGCTCTCAGTCCTGCCGAACTGGAACCGGGGTGAGAATTGCTGAAGCGAAACATCAGCAATGCCATTTTTTTATAGCATTTCTTCCCCTCCCTCCATCCAGCTTCCATCATATGCATTAACTATGTTAGGGTTAGTACTGGGAAAGGGACTGTAGAATCATCAGTTTGGCTTCCTTATCTTATATAATTTGGATATTAGGAGAAATTTCTTCATGAAAGGGTTGTCAGTTGTCAGGCTCTGGAACAGGCTGCCCATGGAAGTGGCTGAGTGACCATCCCTGGAGCTGTTTAAAAGATGTGTAGATGTGGTGCTTAGGGACATGGTTTACTGGTGGACTTGGCAGTATTAGGTTAATGGTTGGACTCTGTGATCTTAAAGGTCTTTCCCAACCTAAACAATTCTATGACTCTATAATTGTCCTTAACTTCGTCTTGGTCAAGGAGAAATATTAGTATAATGACATCGCTTTGGGAATGTTGTACCAACATGGAACTGAGCTGCTGTTTCCAACACAGGTTATAAAACGTACACATTCTCCTTGTGTTTTCACTTTCTATCATTTTAAAAGCAGTACACTTTAAGGTCTACCGCATTGCACTCATTAAATTATTTTATTTTATCCCATTTTGTCTTTTTTTTTTTTTGGCAGCAATAGGGCTCCTGAATTTACAAGTCATATGTATCCAACTGATAAAACAAAAAAGGACAAAGAGTTACTTTCTTCCTCTACCATAATCAGAAAGTGAAATATTTCCATTCCTTTCTTGCTATCACAGACATTTTATTCAAATATATGATGTTGGTATGTAAGTACCACCTTGTTAAAATGACAAGGAATTGGAGGCATTAATGCAACACAAAATTACTACAGAATGCAAATCGCATTTCTGTATGTTAGTATCCCCAAAGAAAGAGGAGAGACACCTATGTAGCAAGTTCTTAGCAGCACTCTGCATCACCATTAATGTGCTTTGGCTTCATCTGCAATCGCTCTCCTCAACAGAGCAGTATTCCCAAATTTATGCTTCCCCAGCAGAATGGCTGAGGAGGCACCTTATTACAAGGAATTATTTCATCTGAACAACAGCTGCCCTGTATGACCCCAGGAACATTAGTGGCTTTCCTCTAATGCCAGGGAGATGCCGAACATCTTCACCAAGATGCAGAAATTACATGACAGCAGATACATGTTCTTATTTCAGCACCCCCAGTGTAGCAACTTGGAACAGCATCAGAACGGCAAAATCTCCAAACCTGCCACAGGACACATCAGCAAAATCATTAAGAGGAGGGGCATTTCTTGTGTTCTCTAACAAGCCCTGAGACTCCTGGGTCTTCCCAAGGAAACCTCCTTCACCAGGACGCTGCCTGGCTACCCGGGTACCACCAGAAAACCTCCATCTGGATGCATGGCAATTACCAGGCAGCTGCTTGGTCTTTAAAAAACACTTGGCTTTGCTGCCTAATCAATGTTTCTGGTTTGTGGCCAAAAACTACAAGAAACCCTCTCACCTCAACAGCCCACTGCACTAGCAACACCGGAGAGCTGGATGTCCGCTGTGCTGCTGAAGCCCTGCTTTGTCGGTGGCCCTTGGTTATCCTATTGAAAGCAATACTCCTCCACTACAAATTAACATATGCTTGCTTTTTCTTGGGATCAGCCCTTTAAAAAACGAGCACGATTCACTTTTCAGCACTTCCAAAAAAATTATTATTTTTGATGAGGATAAGCCTTCAGTGGCTTAAGCTTTATTACTGAGGTAGAAGACCTGTGCTCAACAGGCTTCTAAAGAAATGCTGTGATATCTCAGCATGGTGTCTAGCTCCCTCCTGCTACCAAGGCCCACTTACATGTTTTAAAATGAAGAAAACTTTTTAAAAAGCACATAGGGGAAAATGAAATAACTATCTTCTGTTCAACAGCTGTTGCTATGTCTATTTGCATTTGACTGTCGATGAGAAACAGATTTCTATCTTAAATACACTTTTAAAAAAAAAATCTCAATCTGTCTGGCCATTTTTCACCATGGAAAGCAAAAGTAGAAATCCCTAGGACAGAACCGTGGCCAAGTCCTTGTTACCCCAACGCTCGTTAAAACCTGTAAGAGTGGGTATATCCCAGTAGGCAGAGGAAGGGGACACCAGAAAGGCAAGCGATGCTGCACTTCAGCAGGGATTCCCTGAAAAATAAATAGCAAACAACCCCCCAAAACCTGCATTCTTTCTCAGTAGCAACACAACTTCGGGGACGTCCCTGCTACAAAAGCACCAGCATAGCTACCTCGACATCTCCTGCCCAGCTCACACGCTGCTGCCGGTGCCAATCCGACCCCTTGGGCAGGTTTGCAAGTGCAAAAGGCTGCCCAAAGAGCAGTGCCAGCTACCGCAGGAACAACCAGGAGGGACAGACACCATCCGAAACATCATCTACAGACACCTATTGTCAACTTGCTAGAAGGGGAAATGTGTTGTGCTACTGAGTTCCTGCCATGGTTGGAAGAGATCATTCACCCACAGTAATATCCTAAGCATGACGGTCCAATCCAAGCTTTTTCTTTGACTACAGTTAAATAACATTTATACAACATAAAAGCTTGTGGTTGTGGACATTACTTGTTTTCTCCTGCACTTACTTCATTACTAGAGCAGGAAATGCAGAAGGATACAAACTTGGTTGAGGAGCGGCACTGCAGCCTACAGCATCAAGACCTGTATTTGGAGTCCATATATTAAAGCCATCTTATTCCTCTATCCCAGGAGTTTACATGAACGTCTTTCAATTTTTAAGGTGATAACTTAAACTAAACAGGCATCATGGGGATCTTCTGTTTACCGAGTTAATATCCAGAACTTAGGTCTTCCTGCAAAACAACATTGGCAGAAACACCAGCTCGTGCCCAACTTTTTGGTGAGGAGTGAAAAGTAACACACACCTGTGAAATACTCATCTAAAGTACACCCGCCGTTCCACATTCCCCTGCAAATCCTGTCGTGCTTTCCCACCCACTTGTATCAAACAACCAACTTTAAGGCACTTCTGCGGCCACATTCCCAGGTTTTATACATTAAAGTTTGCTGCCTTTTGTTCTCAGTTCTTGGTTAGCAACAAAACTACTGTAGAGATATGCAGCTTTCAGGTTTGTTTTCTACCGAACTATTCATTCTTAACTAGGTCATATTTGGGAGTGATGTGTGTGCTAATACCTTGCTGGCAGAACTAGATGGCCTGTGTTACATCTTGAAATTCACCTTCTGGCTCTAACTTAATACACAGGTGGCTAACATAATGAGCATGCATTCTACTACATCAGTTGTTATCATAATCTAACAGACTCTTCAGAGCAGGTCCATACACATCATCAGCTGGGTTTCAGTACATGCTTGTGACTAAAACCCAGAGAGCAGAGCGAAAGAAAATTAAATGTTTACCTTTGAGAGATCGGCCATGATTCTGCTGAAGGACTGAAGTGAGATAGTGAGGGGATGCTGACCTACTGAAAAGAAATTCAACACGTCAAAGTCAAGCCCTAATTAAATAAATGATTTGTACAAAGTACAGTAAACACAATACTATGATCACAGAAAAGTAAAACCAAAATTGACCCAACCACCACAGTTTGGTGGGCAAGCAATTTCTATTGCCCTCAGTAGATGGCTTGACACATTGGCTGATGGTTTATGTAGCACTATAAGCCAATGGATGTAAAAGCATCTCCAAACACACATTAAGCAAAAGTCTTGTTGGCAAAAGATACTTACTTCTACAGATTTTATGTACCCGCCTAAAGGCTGGAATTTAATGAATATATGTATTTTTTTATAGTAAGTAAAACCTACATATGAACAAAACATTAGCTTATACAGGAATGCTGAGAGCCCAGGAGCAACAGAACAGGTAAGGACCGGTTGTGTTCATCTGCTCCTGGAAACGGTGGTGGGAGATTAACAAAAACAAAAGATAGTGTCGTGCAAAAAGCTGAGGAAGAACAGAAAGAAACCAAACCAAGATATCTGCTCATTTTGAAGTTATCTGAAGCCGGGCTGTTTTGGTGATGCTGTCTGCTTTTTTGCGTTATCAGATCAGCTTTGTACCTCGTGAAGTACTGCTTAATACCTTACAGCATAGCGGGCAAGTTAAAACTTTCACAGGGTTTTCTGCTACATATTCAGTCCTAATTACTCAGTTAATTATAAATATACTAGCATGCAGTTAGAAATAAATACAATAGAAACAGTACACAACAATTAAAATTGCATGAAACATAGCAATCAATGTGCATATTTTATAGAGTCACTGGAAGAATTCAAAGGGTGTTAAGCGGAATTTTCAAGCCCAACCTTTAACAGCAGCCTTATGAGATTAATGGGGTGATTTCTATCATTAAGGTGCATTTACCTTTTATATTTATCAGATTTGGCAGCATTATTTTCCAAAATAAGGCACAGCCACAAATCCCCACAAAAATCACAAAGCTGCTAAGTGCTTAATTTTTTTAGTTACTTGTCCAGATCATTAACTGAAACCCAAACAATTAGTTCAGTTTTCAAAATACCTTTTTAAAACTAACATCTTCATTCTTTAAGTTGCATTTTGAAGAAAATATTTGTCACTGGCTGGTGCTGTGGCTGCACACACCTCGACAGCCCTGAGACCAGCTGCGTAGCTGTTAGTGAGGGATGTCCCTTCAATACTCTCACTGCTACAACTTGCCATCATTATATCCAAATTCAGCCAGCCATTGGCAACAGCTCCAAAGGCCGGGATAGTACAGGAGAAGAAATAATACTAATACTAATACTAATACTAATACTAATACTAATACTAATACTAATAATAATCTCGAAGCAAGGTGGCTTGAAATGCATCACCCGAGCTACGTAAGGAGCTCTTGCAGCACTGCAGCCTGCCTGGCGCTGGTAACCAAAGCTACTGAAAAGGAGAGTAGTATTCAAGCATTTCCCAGTGTGCTAAACAAAGGGAAAGGATCCAGTGCAGCTGACCATGAACGTGTGCAAAACTTGAGTTCACTGTCCGGTATGTTTTCTTGTAGGGGGGATGGAGTGCAAAGGTAACAGATCCAAAAATCAGGGGAAAAAAAAGAAATTAAAAAAATCACAAGGAAAGCAATGCACCCACCCCAACAGGGCTGGTTCTGCAGTTTGCAGGTAAATTGTACAAAGAGATGCTAAACACCTGCATACTTTTGGCTGAGCTCAGATGCTTTAAGAATCATATCCACACAGAGCTTTCCTACAGGAAATTAATGCTTAGTATTGATTAAGAAAAGCTATGCATAAGGTATGTACAAGATGAGGACCCTGGCCATCCCCTCAGCCCAGGGATATAGTACATGTAGTATAATACGAGAAGCAGAATGCAGCTAAGGGCCCTGCACCGACTTGTTGAATAAGCTGTGCAGGAATAAAATGCACCAGTGATGCCAATCATTTACAATAATACAAATTTCAGTGTAATCAGACACAGATTACCGTTTTGGATAGCTTCTGCTCAAAGTAACACTTTAAATTTTAAAATCCTGCTGAATTATAGGTATATTCATGGCAAATGCGTTGTAAAATAATTACAAACACTAGAAAAATTCAGAGACTCTCGCAGTCAAATGCTAGCATTGCTCTGTAGATAAATTTGGACAGTCCTTCCAGCCTCCCTCCAGCTGTACTCCCTGGGCGTTCTCTTTCTCTCCACACACAAGGCAGCCCCTTGGGGCCCCTTCCCCAAAATTAGGCCAGAATTTAGATCTAATCCAAGAATTTTTAAACATGGAAGGGGACAAAAAAAATCTGGTTTTCTGCATATGAAAGTTGTACAAATATTTTATTATTAAAGGAAAATACACTAGCTTCCATTAGAAAGAAGTCAGGTGTCTTAAAACGCTTGTTTTATTTTGTTGTCCTCATAAATACAAGCACTGCAAAATCCTTCACATATTAGAGTCAGTGGGAATTTTGCCATGTGGCTTCATTAGGACCAGGATTTCCTTGTAATTGTGATTGTTGGCAAGTGTGACTAGTCCTTCAGTGAAGGAAAAAAGTTACCAAGAACAACAGCTTCAAATAAAAGTCCTGATCTTGCAAGTACTTTAGCCTTCAGATAAAATCTCTCCTTCCCTACACCTTATTTCAGTATGTTGTATTTAAACAAGCTAAGTAAATCAGACTTCAGTGCTTGTATCATCGGACTAATCTTGAAGACCTTGGAGATATTAAAAGCTTAACTGGTCAAGGCTCTTAACAACCCGCCCTAGGCTGAGTCTGTCTTGGCCCTCTGTTCCTCTAGCTGGACAGACAACATCCAGAGGTCCCTTCCCATCTGTATTCTCTAAATTTTCAAGTTTGACTGTGTTAACACAGACACAGTGTCAACAAAGCTTTCAAGGACCACATCTTCACTCAAGTTATACCGAAAAAACAGAAGTCTGTGCCATTACAGAGAAACATTAATGCCTGTCAAAACATTATCATCTTGAGACGAATTACAGTAGTTTCCAGAGTCTTTGTTCCCACAAAACAAAGCCTGACAATACCATCAGCCTTCTCTTTCCGACTTGACTATTTCTTAAATACTTCAGGGTTATTTTAGTAACACTCCTGTTCCAGGGGAAGCTGGAAAACAGGACACTTGTGCCTGGCTCGTTCAGACCCAAGATGACCCTTTATGGCTCAAGACAGCTGGAAGGTCAGACATGACTCTTACATCTTGCAGGTTACAAGCCCAACTGGAAAAGCCCACGCCAAACAAACCGTCAGCTGCTGCCAGACAGCGAAGGCTTGCACCAGGGTGCCAGCTCCCAGGGTCAGCATCCTGTTGGACCCTTAGAAATGTCTGCTTAACGCTATCCGTTCTACATCGTGCTCCAGTAACCCCAGTTCCTCCTGTTTGTTAAGGAAACTCCTCGCAGTAAAGTTAAGGCATAGGGCAATGTACAGAGACCTTAATTATCTCTTATCTCACCTAAATTCTCTGCTGAACTAGCTAAACCGGCCACATGCCTTCCTAACAACTGAGCTCACCAACAGCAACGCATTCCTCTCTGCTTTCTGTCCTCCTCCTCCTCACCATCCTGCCTCTGTAGGTTGACCCAGCTGCCCTTCCTCTTCCCCTACTGAGAAAGCATGACGTTGACTTCAAATTCTCCCCAAATCTCTTGCCCAATATTAAAATGTGTCAGATGAGGAAGCCTTGATTTCAGAAGTCTTGCTCCACCTCAGAGTATGTTTATGGTAAAGGCTGTTATTCCCATCCCTGCTGCAAAATGCTTTTAACAGCCTCAGAGAAAAACACCCTGCTCTTAGACCCACCTCTCTCAGCACTTCAAGTTGCAGAAAAGTTAATTGTTTTTGACAACAGCATAGAACATACATATTTTATAACCAGGTGACTGACTTAGAGAAGACACACACCCCTGTCCAAGCTAGCAGCACCAGCCACCCCACATCAGTCCCAGTGGTTGAAGGATTTTGCTCCAGTTCCTGGGGCTGCCTTCTCTCCAGAGAAATGCAGCTCACCAGTAAGCGCCCAGCACAGCCCTGACCTCTTTCTTTTAACCTCTCCCAGTTACAAAGATGACTGGGGCAGGAACCCCAGATCTGCTGTCTGGGAAGCCTGAGCTCATTACGTCTCCCCGCCTCGTCTAGCCGGTCTCACCTCAGCGCCACTCAGATTCTTCTCTCGGGTGGCAGCTGGTAACAAGGCATCAGCATCTACCTGGGCATTTCCTCTGCTTGGTGGAGGAACGTAACCACGCACCACGCTCCGATGAGGAAATTCACCTACCTTGATGGTGATGCTGGCGGAGTATAAAACGCAAGTGCTGAGGGAAAAGGCTGCTTTTTCAGTGCTTGCACAAGAATAGGTTTATATTCTGGGTCAACACACCATAACGAACCTTTTCCATTCACCTGCAAGGAAGAAGTAGTGCAAATTAGAAAATCCACGGAAAAGGGTGTTGCAGTCATTTCTAATTCAGTATTCCCAAGGAGCAGCAAAATGCAATGACGTAGGCATCCACCGCCGTACAGCTGGTGTACATCACCTGCACAAAAAGTGGATGCTCCAAAACTGAGCGCATGGTGCCTGGACCCCTGTTATACCATATGGAAACACCCGTCTTGCAGCTTGGGAGAGCACCTCCATTCATGCTCATCCACTGAAAGCTGTAAACCTTATTTAAACACTTGGTAAACACAGCTGTGATTTTAAGGATCCGTCCAGGCATCAATGAATTGATCAGCAGTCTTTTGATTAACAGGTTTCTAAGTAAGAAACCAAAGCACCTTTCCCTTTGCTTAGATATGGCCACATACTAATTTAACTTTACACCACCCCATCAAAGCAACTTGCCGGATGCTCAGCTACAAGAAGGATTATTCCCACTTTTTCAAAAGCTGAAAACCTAATTAATATATTTTTTCATGCACATAACAATGTAAGCACCACTGTGCTAGTCATTCTTGATATTAAATTTGATATGCCAAAAGTTCAGCAAGATAAAGCATCTCCTGCTCTTCTCAACGGTTTCTTCACATACTTACTATATAAATTTAAAAACCCTGTTTTTCAAGCCTGTTAGTTCTTGGAGCATAAAGAGGAAAATTAAATCGGAAGTTAAAACAATTCTATAATCACTGACCTGATATTCCAGCTAACAGCTCTACAAGCAGAAGAGCTAGTTTTTTTTGGGGGAAAACAGACATTACGGGGTGATCGTGTGCATGGCAGAAGGATGGGGCAGCTCTACACCTGAATGGGAAGAGCTTTCTATAGGACTTTTTGGGGAAAAATCTCAAGAGCAAAACCCCAAGCTTCATGGAGCACCTCCTGCGAGCCCACAGAAGCCAGATGGCCTCCTCCAGACAGTATCAAGGGGGTATCAATACCATTTTACGGATGGATACTCCATGACCTATTTAAGACAGAAAAGGACCCAAAAAGCGTGTAAGTCTGTGGTCCTGTTTAAGTCACAGGACTTTTCCTGAAAAGAGGAAATAATTTGCTCTCAATAGTGAAAAATCAAACCAGGGAGAGCTCCAGCAGAGAAAGAAAGATGCTGCTCTGTAATTTTAGTTGAAGCTACTGCCCTTCATACAGGTGTCTCTGAGCTGCAGCATCTCTCAGTTGTGTTGGGTTTTTTTTAACCTGAAGCTTTCTTATAGTAAACTTTCCATGCTAAAACTGAGCATAGCCTTTAAGATACCTATCAAGAAGCTTATCTTTAATTAAACAGACAGTTGCTTCACTGTTGGTGGCTAGTGGAGTGACATAGCTGGCTAGGCACTTACAGGGGGTATCCTCCCAACAGGCTCAATCATCATCTCAATAACAAACACCCTAGTATCTTCCCTGCACCTCTGCAGGACCCCAACCCTTTCCCCAGCATCCCAACCCTGCCCAGCTCTGCCTTTTTTTCCCCATTTCAGTAGCTTTAAGGCTCTTGTCCTCAGGGAGCAGTGGGAACTCTCCCAAATAGCACACCACTGCTCTATACCCTTTTATCTACTACTTAGGACAAGCACATCCACTTGACACCTAATTGGGTTCAACTGTGGGCTGGAATGGGGTTAGCTTCACCTCTTTCATCTTCCCACCAGCTTGCAGCCCTGATAATATAATACAGTGATTTTGGGTGGGTACTACTTTGTGCAGTAAGATTAGGTTAGGTGTAAAGCAAAATCACACTCCTGCCCACCATTATTTGTACTAAACGGAGACACTGAGCAAAAGAGATGATATGGCCATGGGGCTGTTCCTGTGCACCCCTGCACTCACATCTGCTGATGAGCAAAGACACACAGAGGGAAGTCAACACAGATCCAAAGTCTGTGCCATGCTTTAGGGGAATGCTGTGCACAACTGGAGCTGAAAACCCCACAGAACGCTGATACATCCAGCTTTAAAACAAAACAGCAGTCTAACTACAGCAACAACAAAACACTGTGCCATTTCTCCTAGCAAAGACAAAGCCTAGATGATCCAAAATGCTAAACTGCCTCTGGAGGTCAATATTCCACATCAACAGTGGGACAACTGTTGATGTGCTAGCTGAAATGTACATATAACTTCTATTTAACATGTACAGAAACAGCCCTCCAGAGTCAGCGTGGAGCAGCCACCAGGCCATTTTGACTCTTCATCTCAAAATGAACTGACAGTTAAACTGTTCCAAGATGATATTTTTTTTGTCTATCATCTTTTTCTTCATATTTCTAATTTGACTTGTAGGATTTTATCTAGTCAAATAAAGAAAACTGGGAAGGAAAATAATTCCTCTGTTTTGAAGCACTGGAGCTATTTCGTAAAGACAGTAAGTCTCCAGCCCCCAGCATTCTGGGGCTTGATTACAGCAACCTGTGTTTGAAACAAGATGCCCATCATGGTGCAGATTCGTCCTTTACCTTCACCACCAACCTGCAGTGGTCCCTGCCCTGCCAGCAGTGAAGTACAACCACTGGGCATGACCAGACCAGCGAGGAAAGCCCAAGGAGAAACTGAAGTGAATGGAATCAGCCAGTACCGGTGGCTCAGGGTTGCTGCAGAGGTGGGCACCCATCTCCACACTGCAGAAAGCCCCCCATGAGCTACAGCCCTGGGCAGAGGCTCCATTGGGTTTGGGCAGCTCTCACCAGCTGCTTTTACTTGAGCTAGGTCAACCACTGGAAAATACTGTCTGTGTCCACGAAGGTATATCATACATTTACCAAGAAGTTTATCAGATAATAGACATCTCTCTCCCATCTCCACAGGCTTATAGATGGGACCTGCTCTTTGTCTGGATATCTGAACAGCCACAAAGATTGTTTATCACCATCTCTTCACAGAACAAAACAAAACAGACAAAAAAAACCCTAAAGGAAGGAAAAAAAAAAAAATCACCTAAAACACATACCTACCAAAAAGGAAGGGAGACCTTTTGCATATATTCAAGGCCTGTTCCCCCAGCCGCCAGAGGAGACAGTGGCAGGGCCACATCTCTTTGAACAGTGGAATGCCAAATTGATGCTTGACATGGACACCGCTCCAGCCTCCTCGCACCTTTTCTCCCCAGTCGTATTAATAAAAAAATCCCCAAACCCACAGCTGTAAAAACAAGTCTAGCAAAGAGCAGGGGGACTATTCAGGACTTCCAACTCCAAACCACTCTTCATTCCAGATCCTCCCAAGCTATATATCAGACACCACTCCATCAAATAAAACCACATCCCACTGTAGACCTCTCTTCACCTGACTCCAAGCTGTGTGACAGTGCTTAAGATGCAAAGACCATTGGCTGTAACTTCTGAGGATCACTAGCCCACAATCACACCTCATCTTCAGGGGCACCATGGCCACAGCAGGTGTGCTGGAAGTCAAGCAAGTGTCCCAGGTACCAGCTCCAGCACTGTCTCCTTACTGTTCATCAGTTGCAGCTCTCATCCACCATTGCCAGAGAACCATCAAAATCTCATTTGTCTGGGTAACTACAGACATGAGCTCAATTGCAACTCTAATAAAAGGTATTTCAGCTTGTGAGTCTATCACCTGGGGTACACCTTGACAAACCACTTAAATACAGCAGCACCACAATATGTGCATACACTAAAGGTAATGTATATTTTAGTAGGGCAGAGATTTGAGGTACATACATCCTGTTTCCATGGCATGAGAAGTTCCTCCTCTCAACTGAAGTGCTGGTTCATGAGACATCTCAAAGCAGTTACTTTCCCCTCAGCACTCTTCAACTCATTATAGGAAAAACACAACATAAAATATTTTTCAGTGATCCAAGCAAGGACAGCCTCTCTTCAAGCTCTGAATGCCATCGTAGACTTCTGAACACCCACAGCTTGCTGGGACAGGCAAAGCAAAGGTATTTATCTGGCTGATACGAACATACGTGCAAACAGAACAACCATCCACAGCTACGTCTGCACCACTGGCTCTGCAGAGTGAGAGAGCTGGTGCTGGGGGATCACCTGCATGTGCCTGGGAGGTTTCTTCACATCTGCTACAGCAGGGTCTTGTGGACAATGTCTGGGCACAGTGAGGGCACAGCAAGCACACTCCTGCAGCACCTCTTCCAGGTTAGCGCCCGCCAAAATTAATCCAGTTCACGAGTCCCAAAACTGCCCTGCAGTGCCTGCTCATGTGGGTAAGTGGTGGGGGAGGTAGAAATGAGGAGATTCACTGTGAAACATGAAGTCCAAACCAAAATATTAGCATTATGACAATCATGAGGAAGGACTCTTCCTAGTTGTGCTGCCAGACCTCCAAGAGATGACTTTGTAGCTGACAGCCGCCACCAATAGCCAGGGAGGTATCAGAATGCAGCTTGCCCTGGGATATGGGGGCACAGACTCTCCCCTCCTGTCAGACTTGTACACTCTTCTAATACGAGAGCCCAGATTCATTTGAAAGGCTTTAAAACCTTTCTTACCCTAATATTACAAAACAAAACATGCTCCTCATGCAACAATGTCATAAGAAGCTCTGCTTCCACGGGCACTCTGGATAGAAAAAAGCCATCTTCAAGACACAATTAAGATGCCACTGTAGGGGAATATAGCAGAAGATTTGGCGAGGAGGTTAGTTAAATGTAAATACGCTCAAGTGACTTGCACCTGTCTGCAGAAAAAGCACATACATCACACTAATTGTTTTACTGACCTTGTGTGCTTGATGAGTAGAACCTCTGTGTTAGATAACAGAGGGCTGTGAGAAACTCTAGGCACCTTATCACTATGTCTGAGATTCCTGCTTTGTTCACAACAGAAAGAGCAGGAGGCTGTGCCTGCCTGAAGCCTTGAAATACAGGTGAGCTCAGCAGGCCCAGTGATCTTCCAGCAGGGCTGAACTGACCAGCGCCTGCGTCCCCGCTGGTGTCACCTCTGCCTGGGAGCTCAGGTGCTACTTCGGAGATCCCCCAGTAGAGAGATAACTAAAATAAGACTTGCTCTTTGCAATGCATTTGTGGCCTCTGGCTCTTCTTGCGACGTGCCTGTGTATGTGTACACAGCCATTAACAAAGAAAAAAGGAAGAAAATACAAAATTATCTTGGCCTCTCAGAGAAGCACCCAGGGCATTGCTAGTGCATGGTTACAGGCAGCACAATCAGCAAGACAAGCTTGCAAACTCCAGCCGCTCACTGCAAGTGACACATGAGGAGCTCGTCCAAAGGGGTCTGCAGCATTCCAGTCATGCCCTGAGGAGTCTGCATATGTCAGACTTACTTTGCAGGAAAAATTTGGAGCAGTGCCCTCATCTGGTCCTTTTCTAAGTAAAGATTTAACTACTATGTGCCGGCAATGAGAAAGCTTCGGCAAAGTTTCAGGAGGGGCTTTTTTGGTGTGGTGTTTTGGGTTTTTTTTTGGTAAATGCAGTTTCTGTTTTTAAGATTTAAGAGAGATGTGCAGTCTTCAGAGCCTTGTGAAAATAATGACAGAGCATATCAGCATCACCTTACTGGTAGTGGTGGTACCTACTTTATGTTTTGTCTTTCCTACCACAGGTGTCACATTGAGCAGCAAGCCCTCCTTTAGCTTTTCTTCAACCACTCCAAGCCCAGCAACACTGGTGGAGTCAGCAGGGTGAGGAGAGGACCAGACACTCTCAAGCTCCTGCTGCCCAAATACCAGGACACAAGGTTTGGCTGATAACTGCTTAGCGGCGAGGGTTTCCAGGCTGGAAACGGCTGAGCATTACAGGGCAGATCCACAGACAGCAGGAACTTGTACACAGATTTAGGATTCTGGAGGAGACCAAGGGGAGACCTCATGGCGGCTACAGCTTCCTCACAAGGGGAGATGGACAGGCAGGCACTGATCTCTTCCCTCTGCCAACCAGTGACAGAACCCGAGGGAATGGCAGGAACATGTGTCGGGGAGGTTTAAGTTGGACATTAGGAAAAGGTTCTTCACCCAGAGGGTGCTGGAGCACTGGAACAGGCTCCCCAGGGAGGTGTCACGGCCCCAAGCCTGACAGTGTTCAAGAAGAGACCGGACAACAACCTCACACACATGGTGTCAACTGTGGGGTTGTCACATGCAGGAACAGGAGTTGGATCCGATGACCCTTGTGGGTCCCTTCCAAACCAGGACATTCTATGATTCTAGATTTCCCTTCCCTGCCCCAATTTTTCTGAAACTCATGTCTCCCTTCTTGGAAAGAGATACCCAGTCCTTCAAGGGGATCTTTGCCATCTGCAGCAGCTTGTGGTTGCTGCTCATGTCAGCATCCTTCACACAGACACAGCTTGCAGCATCTTGGTCCCCTGGAGCCACATTAAAAGCCATCCTAGCACTCGGCAGGTCTCACCTATGGGGGAGTTTCTGGCATTGCCACACAGCAGTAAAAAGTCTTTTTTTTTTTTTTATTCAGGGCAAAGCTGCTACTTGGGAAAACAAGACCCTAACAATTTATTGTAAAAGCAGGGATACTGAGAAGTGGTGATGTTCAGTCCGAACAGGACAAGGCAGCCCTTCCCAATGCCCATGCAGCTCCAGGACCTCCCTCTACAGCGAAAAGCTGTCAAGCACGCCAAGCATCGCATGCATTTCTGATAACAAGCCTGTTACCACTTAGGCTGATCTCCAAGCACAGGGGTCCAGGATTTGTTTGTTGACTTTTGGTATGTGGTTTGTTGGTTTATTTAAGCCAGAGCCGGCTCTTTAAGGAATAGGATGAGAAATGACAGAGGGAGGAAAGAAGTCACTGATAAAATCATATGAGTCAGAAGAAGAAAGAATTTGTACAGAAAATAGTATCTTTGACTTTAAGAAGTTAAGCTTGTGTCTGCACCATGCAGAGACACACGCTGCTATGTTATGACAGACGTTAAAGCAACACAGTATATTAAATGCAGGAATTAAGTGTAATTGGAAAGCTAGAGCTGTGCTAAGTGTAAAAGAAGATCACAAGTGAAAGAAAGAGTCAGTTTAATATTCCAGACAGCTATTAGACTGAGAAACACTCAGCCACGTACATACAGTGTGCCTGTAAGCAAGGGCGCCCTGCAGAAGACCACATCTGCACCCAAATGGGCAACACCTGCACCGGAAAAGCAGGGAAGGAGGAACACACCCTGAAATTTCAGTATGGGAAAATAGAGCACCAGTTTAAGAAGCTTCAGCAAAAAGACATCCTAAGACAGATGTCTAAAGTTTCAGGTGGGTATTGAAGGATAACAAAATCACAAGTAAGTGGAAACTGTGTCCTTTGCAAATCACATCAGCCAGCTTTAAAAAGGATGCAGCACAGCTGGCTCTACCCAGGTCAGTACTAAAGAAAATCAAGAGACTTGTCGTCCTGTGATTTGTCAGAAGTGGCATTTCCAAACCAGCTGCAGATGAAGCGTTAGAGGACATGAAGGGAAAGAGGGCAAAGAAAAAAGAAAAGAAAATCCTTCAGAACCACAGAGTCTTCTCCATTTTCCCCTGAACTTCAACCTTAATCCACCTCCCTCCTGCCAGGTCTCACCTTGCCATGGCTTCTCTCCACTTTCCGGAAACACTTGTTCAAGGAGAGGTTGTGTCGGACCGAGTTCTTCCAGCCGGTGGGTGCCGTGGCAAAGTAGGGGAAGCGCTCCAGGATCCAGCTGTAGATTTCTTTGACTGGCAAGCTCTTGTTGGGGGAATGCTCGATTGCCATGTAAATGAGAAGGCTGAAAGAGTAAGGGGGTTTGGAAGTGGATGATGTCTTTTCGGGGTTCTGGTAGCAGGACGGTGAGAAGGATGGCACGCTGTCGCCCTCAATGTCATACAAGGGGCTAACGATCGGAAGACCTTCACTTCCAAGGCTGAAGTTTGTTAGAAGGTTAGTACTTTCATGCAGCCAGTTCAAGTTTGTGAGCTCGTCATCTGCTGAATCTCTGTCCACCACAGTGGCCTTTGGCCTGCCGGCATCGCCTGCATCGGGCAAGCTTCCCATCCCATGACACTGCCGTAGTCCTGCAGCTTTTTCTGTTCCTGGCGTTTCATCTTTCTTATCCGGAGTCATTCCAGTGACTGGACCCATTTAGCTTTATCGGTCTGCAACAAAGGACACAGTCAGAAATCAATGCAAACCTTCAAAATCATGTTCAATGGCAGCCCACCAAACCCAAATACAGGTTTATACCATCCCCATGCTGTGCAAGAATACTGTAGTCACAGATGAGAGCCAGGGTCCAACACCAGCCCCCTGGTAATCTCATGAGCACGTGATAACTTCCCCTGGTATATAACTGGTAAAACACTGGCCCAGGTTGCCCAAAGAGGTGGTAGATGCCCCATCCCTGGAGACATTCAAGGCCAGGCTGACTGGGACTCTCTTGCTCATTGCAGGGGGTTGGACTAGATGACCTTTGAAGGTCCCTTCCAATCCAAACTGTTCTGTGGGTCTATACCCATAACATACGGTAAGGACTTGGAAACTGCTGTATCTATCTTGAAATGCCAATTAGGACACGGAAATAATGGCTATTTTGATGTCAACATCTGAAATCTGAAAAAAGACCTTAACAGGTAGAATCTGATCCATTCAGCTCTCACATTAACTCTGCAGTTATACTCATTGTATCGTAATTTGACCCTATTTAGGTGTGTTTGCCTTTGGTGCCCAAAGAGTAAAAAAATAAGTTGCAGAACTTGAATAAAGTGAATTTGTGGCTTCAGCACAAATGAAGTCTTTACAACCCTCTAAAAGTCACCGTCATTCCCAAGAACTGCACCCCCCGTTCCCACCAGGGAAAGATCTGGCCAGCCCATCTGCGGCGACCTAGAAACGACACACACCGGGACGCAGACAGAGACGCACAGGCACAGAGTTCTTGTTAGCAGCGAGAGCAGAGCCAGGCAGAGCTGAGCTCTCTTTTATTAACAGTTCTCAATTTATGTGTTCACAGATACAGGGCTGCACCAAGAGGTTAGAAAGTTTTTTTCAAAAAATGTTATTCTAAACACACCACACTCATGTTGTGACTGTTTTCAGTCACGTTCCCATGCATATCTTGTGGGTGGCATTCCGACCCACTCATTCACATGCCCAGGCCCAACATTCATACATATGGGGGCGGTTTTCCAACCCAAGATATCACTCTCACTGGCCTGGGCTATCACTTCTTACACTCATAAAAAACATATTTCTGTATAATCTCTCCAAGGGCCTTTAGCTGGAACTGCTGTTCCCACACCCATCGGTTCAGCTGGAGCTGCCCAGGTCCGAAAGAGCTTCCTTCCCCTCCCACAAGGGCTTGCTGCTCTAACTCCAGCTTCCCCGCAGAGCGGAGGGTGATGGGACCAGCTATCAATGGGAAGGAACCACCTGCTGGGGTGGCAGCTCAGACCTCTTGCAGCAATAACAGCTGACCACTTGCTTTGAACATTTCCTTAAAAAAAAAATAATAATAATAAAAAAATATATATATAAAAATATATAATTATAGCTACTAAAAGCTGCCACCCAGAATGCCAGGTCTAACAGGCTACCTATGCTTTAGAGGCATTACACTACCAAAAAGCATCTTCTTACTCAGAGTTTTCAAAGACGTCATCTATCAAACTACATTATGCTAACAGCTGTTTTTCTGCTGGTGTGACCATGTTGGAGCTTCGCTGCACCTACAGCTTTGGCCAACATAACTGTACCACAAGTACAAGCCAACAAGACCCCCCTAAAGATGTGGTGTGTATATCTATACATACAGGGGCTATACCAGCCTACTATAAACATACGGCACTCCAACTATGGATGCAGTTTACCAGCAAAGCTGAGGTTTGTATTAACTGTAAAATCGCCCACTAAAAAAAATAAAAATAAATTTAAAAATTTTTAAAAATCCACAGCCCACCACAGTTCTGTGTCCCTGTACATGTGCTATCATTCTGGTTTCATGCTCCAGTTCCTACTCCAAGAGCACAACTGCAAGACTAGGACAGTTTCCACACCATATCTCACCAGACAGCTCTATGCAGTTACTGGATATTTCCTTACAACCGATTTTAGCAAACACATGGCTTTGTGCACTTGCATCTTCTACAAAGTGAGGCAAGGAGTTGGCCAGCTTGCGTACACCTTCTGGCTGTTCCACCTACAAAAGCACACCGACGGCTGGCTCCAACCCAACAGCCTCACTGTGTCCCTGTAACTACACTGCCCCGCCTGTCTGGAGGTGTATTTCCCCAGCCTACTTATTTTGGAGGAGGGGAGCAATGTGTGTGATGGAGGCATGACGCGGTGACATAGAAAGGCAACAGGATACAACCCTATTATGCTCCCCAGCAGGAGCCAGAGCCCTGCCAGCCCCTGCCTAATTCCAGGCAGGTGTGGGGTCCAAAATTTGTGCCCCCCTCTCATGGTTTAACCCCAACCAGCAAACAGACCACACAGCCGCTTGCTCACTCCCTTCCTCAAGTGGGATGGGGGAGGGAATGGGAAAAAACAAAACAAAACAAACAACTGAGTTGAGATAAGAACAGTTCAATAGGACAGCAAAGGAAGACATAATAATAACAGAATATACAAAACAAGTGATGCACAATGCAATTGCTCAATGCCCATGGCACTGATAATCTGTCCATTCCTGAGCAGTGGCATTTACCTCTGTCTAACTCCCATTTATATACTGAGCATGACATCGTACAGTAAGGGATACCCCTGTGCCAGCTTGGGTCAGCTGTCCTGGCTTTGCTCCCTCCCAGCTTCTTGTGCACCTCCTACAGCATGGGAAGCTGAAGAAGTCCTTACAACAACCAAAACATCAGTGTATTATCAACATTCTTCTCACACTAAATCCAAAATACAGCTACTAGAAAGAAAATTAACTCTATCCCAGCCAAAACCAGGATACTCCTCCAGAAAACAGACTGGGTTTCACACCAGAAACTACTTCTCCCTTCATCTGCTTATATGCTTTCACACAAGCAAGTGCAAAGCTGCTTTGACAGTAACACCTCTACCTCTGCTTACTAGTACTAGTGCTGGAAACCATCCCCAAGTTTTCGATATAAGTGCAGGGATGGGCATGGTTAACTACCAGCTCAGTTATTTAAAAATAAATAAATAAAGCGAACTGCTCAAATAGCTAGTCAAAAATAGCTTTGCTCTCCCTACAATTTATTTCTCCCCCAAACCACCAGAGCAGATTTGTATCAGCAGTCAGTGATTGCTGGCTTTTAAACACAGCAATATATACATATGCTCATGTCACTTCTTCAACCCTTTCTGAAATTACAAAAAAAAACAAAGAGCTAGTTATAAAATCAATACAGTGAGAAAAACCCCAAATCTGCTGCAACATGAGTTGCACCATTTTCCTTGTAACGATTAACTCCACCTCTTTGTTCAGCGCCTCTTTCGCCAGTTACATACTAGCTTACACCTCTTAGCCATGTATTAATAATTTTAACACTCAGTTCATGTTGCATGAAATATCCCTTTGCAAATCTTCAGTCAACACAGTAGATCAACAAAATGCACATGCGCACATAAACACATGCAAGTATTAGGTCTCTATATTTATTCCTTTGGTGAAATGGGGCAATGAAGTCTGTTTTACAACTCAAATATGGCCTGGGCACGCTTACAGTCTTCTCAAAATATAGAGGAAAGAAAACCACATTAATTTATTAAACTGGCACTTAAAATCAGGTAGGCTTTGTGGTGTCAATGCGCTATTTGTTTGCACACTATTATATGTTAGCAGAGAATCATTAGAATAATTAATACCCTACTTTAAAAAAAAAATGAAAGCAACACACTTGCAGTAAATAATGTAGGCTAGCGCCATGCTTCTCTTGGTAGATGCATTTAAAAACATCCACATCTCATATTACCTTCTTAGTGCCTAGTCCACCACGTTGCACATCTTCTACGTGAACGCATCAGCAGAAATGAAAATGTTTTTTCTAGAAAGCTATAAAGGCCATTATTAGACTATTATAACCTAATAAATAAGACAAAAATTAAAATCATGGTTCTGTAACTACTGCATTTTTCAAAGGGTGTTCTCCAGTGGTCTAAACTGAATGCTGCAGCAGGGATAATTTAAATATATAAACAGCAGAGTTATTTTAATGAAGCAATACTTAACTCCATTAGGATGGCAGCAGTGAGTGGTAACATCAAGGACCATCAACTGGTATTTTTGGAGCTGGTTTTCTGGAGATAGCCAGTGTTCCTGGGCAGCACCACCTCAGCCCCAATGGCATAATATGCTTTATACCACACTAACCTACCCTTGCTTTGCTTGATCTCATAATATTGTAACCTCTAATTCTGTCCAGTTTACTCTGGCGTCCTGCTGCATGGGTCTGAAGCAGACACCAACACTGGCAGCCTTCTTACCACAAAGGGCTGCAAAGCCATCAAGTCTCACCCTGCCCCTAGGCAAAGATCAACCACCACAACTCCAAGGGGTACTCACTCCACAGATGGGCTCATCAACAGACATGTTAATGCCTGTCTCGCCTCTCAAGCACCCAAGGGCTGTGTGGACCACAGGATCTCCTCACCTCTCAAGCATCCAAGAGCCATGTGGACCACAGGATCTCCTCACTTCTCAAGCCCACAAGGGCCATGCAGCCCATAAGACCATCCCTATCTATTCAGCTGAGACAGCACTGCTTTCTGCCAGTAGCAGCCTGGTGGGGAGGTACAGCAGTGCCAACAGAGTCTATCTGAAGACACTCAAACAGTCAGCTTGCACGGTCTCCAAAGCCCCTCCTCATTCATGCAAACCCTTAATGACATCCAAAACTCACAATTTCTTTTTCTCCATGTGTGCTTTGCCTGGCTATAAGCAGGTGGGACTGTGAGAACACAGCTTTCAACCTGTCATTTTCAAGATTACCACTCCCAGTATTTGGGTTTAATATTTTATAGAAGAGTTATGTGATTCGCCAAAGCCATCATGGCTGTAAGCTATAGCAGGGTCTTGCGGTCAGGGACACCAGTAGGTGTTCCAGTAGGAACACCACTGGAAGAGCAAGGAGATCAGACTGGAAGACCACAGGAGAAGCTCTCCCATGCAATACCACGATAAAACAGTATACACTTGGATGCTCAGATTTTTTCCTAACATTTCTCACTGTTACCAGCTAGTAGGGTTGATGCAAACAAGGTCAGAGGTAGGCCCTAGGACCTACTCTCCACAGTGCTCCCACCCAAGCTCATCTGAAACAGGGAAGGGGAGAGGGAAACTTAGCAGAAAGGCAAGGTTAAAAGCACAGAGGAGCATTTTAAGGCCACTCAATGAAATGTATCTTTCACTCCTTTACTGGCACCTTCCCCACCTCTTCAACTATTCCAGGGGCAGCAGAAGCCTTGCAAGAAAACCATCTCCGAAGGACACACACTTGCTCAGCTGCTGAGATGCACTCCCTGTCGCCCTCCTACAGCTCTCCCTGAGCCACTTCTGACCCAAGGAGGATGGCAGATGGCAACCATTTAACCCACCTCTCTGGCTGGCGCCTGGAACACTCAGACTTGCTGCAGTTCCCCTGGGGACAGTCCCAGCCCCGCAAGCAGGGCCGAAAGGCAACCTCCAGCTACGCAAATGCAGAAATAACATGCTTTAAGCACACCTCTGAAAAATGTGCAACAGTTTATGCTCTGTCCCATGAGCTTTGCCATACCAATAAGTATACAGTAACACAGCACACTGCTGTTAATTAGTATTAGCACCTGCAACTGATAGTCGAAGTATTCAAAGCCTAAAAGCATCGTGCACCCAAATCCTAAGGAACTGAAGCATCCATCTCCTGCAAACACCTTCAAATGAAGAGCTAACCAACACACCTACTCCTCAAACACAAAGTACTGCAGCAGAAGTCCATGTTATTTTGCATGGTAATTATAGACAGAGGACTATGATTCTTGGGTAAGAAGATTAAAAGGCTGCAAAATCAAATGACAGTACTCACATAAAAGTTCGGGTGCATCAGAAGTGAGGCAAGAGAGACAACCTTCATTCCAGCAGTCTTGTGATTTTTGGCGTCACTCAAGAGTGCATGGAAAAGCCAGGAGAGGAGCTCCCTTCCAATAAACACTGGTCCAGCACCCAAAGCCCAGTGAAGTCCTGTTCTTCCAGGCCACTTGCTACCCAGACAGAACAGCTCAGGTCCAAAGGGGCTGATTAAGGCTGGAGCTGTATTCAGGTGGCAATCAGGTTCAGAGAAGCCCTCACAGATCAGAGAAAGAGATTCAACACCGCAAGACAAGATTCTTTGCAATCTTCTTTCAAACTCACTGAAGAGCTAAATTTATGAACAGTTATGAGGGCTGCAAGGTCCTCAGACTAGCAGAGCACATCTGGAGTTAAACCAGGTTTGCATACCCCCAGCTACAACTTTATTTTGACAGAAGACCTTGAGCACCTCTATGTTCTGCCACAGAAAGGAGTGCTTTGATGCGTCGGCATTACATGAAGGCAAAGCTGCTTTAACCTAGGCCAACTGGGTAACAACGCTGCAAGTCTGCTGGGGCAGGTCCAGGGGAAAAAGCTGTAGCAGACACCTCCATCCCACTAAAAGTGATGATTTACAAAACCAGCAGCACTGCAGGTGATGGTGTATAGCCACTGTTTTAGTACTACAGTCACCATGCCTGGACTCACCTACCCGGCAAGAAAGAATTCAGCCTTCTTGTTAAAAAGATGGCACAGCCTTGTCTGTGCCAAATTAGTACATGAGCAGAGTTGCTGCTTGACCCTTTTTCACTCTATGCGGTGTCAGATGAAAGGTGCCATTTGTCATCTGCACAACATCAGTGCCCCAGGTTAGGACAACCCCCTCTACAACCTATTTATTTCTGTAGGACCAGCCAAGCAACTAGGTCACCTCTGCTAGCAGTGGGGAGACCTGGAACCTGCTAACAGTGCAGTCATTTACTTCCAGATGTAAAAAAATAAAAAAATTGCACCCCTCCCAAATGTCACCATGCATTGTCTAAGGAGTAGAACATGATTTCAATCCAAGAGAATATATTTTTTAGCCATATCACACGTTAATGGGAGCAGCTTTGCAATTGCCCTCTCTGCAACAAGCTTGGGGCACACTGGCCTTAGGTACAGAACTGGGCCGCTTGTGTACTCTCCAACTTTAGCACTAACATATACAGGCTCCAAGAGAGTATTTAAAAAGATCAGTACATGCTTCTGCATGCAAACAACTAAACCAATAGCAAACTCTTCTATTGATTTTTCATATTCCCTTGCATTTATGGGAAGCATATTGACAGCAGGGACAGTCCTGATTTAAATACATCAATGTAGGTATTGTGTTGTTAAAACAGCCCAAGAATTACACAAATAAATGACTGTCACTGCTCACCTATACAGGTTTAGGATGAACTTTCAAGTCAACATGCACACGGCACAGGACCATCTACAAGTTTTTGTGCATTAGAGATAAGAGCAACAATAAAAATCTTGGCTTAAGTAGTAAAAACCCATTGATGAAAAGCACCACATCCGCTTGACCCAGAGCATTAAGAGCATGACACCAGACCATTTTTCCCCCCATTAATTTAACCTTTCCCTGTCCCTCATCTCCGTTGTCTCAGGCTGCCCTGCTCCAGCCCCTGCCCACCTCATGCAGGCGGCTCGGTGGGCTGGAGGTCAGCCCCAAAGCCCCCTGCCAGCCCTGCAAAAGGCCTCTATTCGATTACAACAGTATATGATGTCACGTATCCAAGACAACTAAAAGCATTACAGTCTCCCAGGGACAAAACCACCTCTCGGCCATAGATGTCAGCAAGCCAGGACCTGTTGTCTGCAGAGAAGTGTGGGCAGCTGCACCCACCACCACAAAAGGCACCGGTGATGCTCCCCTGGGGCAGCACCCATGGCAGGCAGGGCCCTTCCCGCTCCTCGGCTTGCAAAGGGGGGGAAATTAAAAATAATTTTTTTTTTTAAAATAAACAACACTAAAATGTGGTTATCGACTTCTTGAAGCCATCCTGAAAACAAAAAACAACAAAAACCCACAAAAACAAACAACAACAACAAAAAAACCAAACCAAACAAACTCGCACAACCAAAAACAAACAAATGAACAAAAAAAACCCCAAAACAACAACAAAAACAAGGACAAGTCCTAAGAGTCATAAGTAAGCTCAAGGGTTTCTTTTTAACCTTGGCATCGGTAGGCTCAAAGGATAAGAGAGTGTTTTCAGGTATTTGCTGAAATACTTCCAAGCCTCTCCCACTTCAATACCCCTTTAATGTCAATATTCTCCCACACCCTCTGATCTAATTAAAGGCAGGAAGACAAAAAAAAAAGAAAAAAGGTAATGAACACCAATTAGAAGGTCCAGTTATAAGGAAAAGTTAAGAAACGTTGCAAAATTTAAAAAGGGAAGGGATTAAACCCTTAGCATAGCCCAGGGAAGGTCAGAGAGTGAGAGAGAGATTTCACTGGAGATCTAAATTGTATGAAAAAAGTTTGGTTTTTTGTTTTTTGAAGTACATATATACACAAACAAGTGGGTTTTGTGATTGAAATAAACGTCTGAAACAAAAATTATACGTCAAGTCACAAACAGGCCCAGGCCCCAATTCAGACCCTGTGCTTGGCCCAGAGGCTCCGGGCCGTTCATTCCAGCGCTGTCTGCAGGGACTTTGCAGTCGTGAAGCCTTTCCAAAGGCTGCAGTCACTGTTGGACAGGGTTCCCTGTGCCTCAGATTTAAAACATGCACATGAAAACAGTGTAACTGAGAAACTGGGAAGTGAAAAAGGAAAAAAATAAATCCAGCAGCAAAACCTAAACTGATAAGAAAAACCCTTGGTGTCACAGAAAGGGAGGAAAAAAACGGAAAAATGCTTTACTGCTAGTAGCAGCTTTTCAAAAGATGAGTTTGGGTCATGTTCCTCAGATTTAGTACATTGCTCGCTAAATGGACTAAAATGCAAAAAAATGTAAGCCATTGATATGTTCACAAGTAAGCCATTTGAGCAAATGCCTTGCAAAATAATTCTGATGCTAATTCCCTTTGCAGGGTAACTCTCTCACATGTTTCCCTACCATCATCTTGAAATGGAAGTGAATATAGTTACATTTCAGCTGGTGTCAGTACCAATTTACCAACACTAGAAAACACAGTGCTATCATTTCCATCCAGCTTTTCTGCCTTCTTCAGCCTTAAAGTACCAGAACTCCCTATTTCCAGCTGAAAACCAAAAATTTGAAGCTTCACCCCAAGTGACCCTTCTGCAAGATTCAGTTTAAAAGCACCATCACAGATGTGGCACAAAGCCACCGCCGCATTACCAGCACAACTCTGTGACCACAAAGCTGCCACCGATCGCTGTTTCCCATCTCCTGCTTCTGAAGCACGAGTTTTGCTCCAGAATCCCTAGCATGGCAAAGTGATGCTCTGCACCCTGCTGAGCCTCCCTGGCCAATTCACTCTTAATTTTACTCTGCAACTGTTGAACTTGGCTTTCTGTTTCCCAATTACTTTATATCAGAATCATCCCTCTGCTTATAATGGTTGTAGCATAAAATTATATTTTCTTCTATATGATGGCTGCACGCTAGGACAACTGGACCAAGCGGGTTTCTCGTATAGAAAAATTGCCCGGTTTAATCATACAGGATCTGTATGTTGAGCTACACCTTCAGAAGATACCAGTTTCTCTAAACACAGAGGAAAGGCACCCATCCTAGCAAAACTAGACCGCCCAAGTCCAAGATGCCATCTGACACTTCTCATATGCCATGGTCAAAAGTTCAAAAGCTTACCAGCTCATACTTCTGACTTCTCAACATCCCTAAACCAAAACAAACTGGCTGATAACTGGTTTGGTGATGGTCCTCACACACCAGAGGATGAAGGATGACTGGCTGCTGCTTGGCAGCAAGCTTCCCAGCTTCCAGTCACTCAGCTCTACTTTGCACAAGTTTTCCAGTTGCTGAGATTTCTCCACACCCAGTAATGAGCTTTTAAGCAACCATATACTTGTCCCAAATCTAAGCACAATCTAATGCAGCAGGAGTGTTAAAAAGGAAGTAAGCAGTAGGCCACACGTGAACTGGGAAACTAAAAGTAGCTACAAACCAGTGAGATAGGAATGCACTGAAAATAATCTGAGAGAAGAAAAAAAGCCTGAGCATGGTATCAAGATAAACTGCTCCAGGAGATGGGCTTTGTGAATACATCCAGTCACACATCACGAAGTCCACAATAAACATGCAATGGCAATTCATACGACACACACTGGTGGGACACCCAGATGCGTCAGTAAAATAACAGGAGGATCGAGCAGCGTCACCCACATCACACCCACCCAGTGCTTAACAGGTGGAAAATACAGTCACGACGACGAAGTCAAAGGTGCCTAATGATGCTGTCCAAAGGCACGTCCAGGCGTGTGGGTCTGTGGCTGTAACGCAAAGACCGAGTTTGTCACCAGCTGTAGAGGAAGGCTCGCACACGGCCACAAGCGCTGCAGCTGGAGGCTGCAGACCTGATCTCAGCCCAGCCCTGCATTTCAAAGCCACCCCATCAGCAAGTCCAGAGAAGCAGCATCAAACACCTTTGACCACAACTGCCATCCTGCAAGGCAGCCAACACACACAGGTCCTGCTGACCTGAGTAAATCATGTTAGGATTTCCTGCTAGTGGGAACTGAGTGAAAATATGCCCAACTTACAGTGTAACCCTTGCAGAGTGTGCAGAAGAGCGGCAGTGGGGGGTGATTTCTGCAGCAGCCAATTTAATGGAGACTCTAACACACCCTAACCTTTGAGAAAAAAAGTAGGGAGCTCCACGTTGAGTTAAACACAAAAGAAAAAAAAATTTGAACATATTAGGGGGGGAAAAAAAAAAAGGTCAAAATCCAGAGAGTTGTCTTTTGGTATAAATCTTCTTACTTGCACAAATTCCAGGCTTCTCTTAAAATGGTCCTGGTGTGTGAGCAACCATTTGGTAAGATGGGTGTTTCCACCCCAGACACAACAGCCAGTCTTCCCGCTTGCCGACTGTGCAGATCTCCAGGCACTCAGCACTGCGGAGCACCCAGCGGCACTCTCCAAAAGCGAGTGCGACCCAAACCTCGTGCTTCTGCAGCCGTAACCTGGAGCACTGCTGTGTGCTTTGACCCAGGATGGTGAGCACGGGATGAAGAGTTCATCATCACAGAGCACGCGCTAAGTCGGAAGGCACGTGTAATATGACAGTGAACGAATAAACACGTATCACACGTTAAGGTCCAGCCAGAAAAAAAACTGAAGCAGCATCTCAGGGTTTTCTTGTTTTACTTCTGGGTATTTTCTTTGGAAGCCGATCTGGTAAGAGGCACATCGCATGCACCCAAACCGACCCTCTCGGTTGCTGTGCTGGGATGCGGACGGGGTTTGCAGCCTGCAAGCATGCACTTGTCGAGAGATGGAGCCGCGTACTGACGTGAGTCACCCAGTGCCGCTGACAACAGCATCTCAGCGCAGGAAGTTGCCCAACACCGTTTCGGTTGTCAAGGGGTGAGGCACATATGCGAGGATGAGGCACTCGCTGCCTCCATCTACTTCCCTCAAAAAAGTTACAATCAATACAGTGACATCCTATATACGAGCTTACACACAATACATCTCATTAGCAGGAGGGGAAGGAACCACAACAGTCATAAAAAGAAAACTCAGGGAGCCAAATGGAATAAAATGGACAGAATTCACACCTGTGCTAAAGAGTAGTGAGTATGCATCCATACCACCGACAGCCTTTACTTATAGGGACTAAAGGCTGCTTTTCATTGATTTACAGCCAGGAAAGGAAAGGTGTATTTGACATAGCTCATTTTGCACCATGGTGGTGCAGTAAGACCACCCTGTTGAGGGAATGATGTAAGAGATGCACAGCAGTGGTGGCTGCAGGCACACCATCCCTCCTGCCAACATTCCTACTTTTTGACACCCCGACGGCTATAATCCCGCTGTCCAGCTCATTCTGATAAGGTAACATGAACTTTTATTTGGAAAAGATCTTCCGTGTGCCTAGGATATTTCCTGCCATAAATACCAGCTCCTTTTGACCCCAACAATGAGAAGCCAAGGAACGACAACGTGGGAGGAAGGTGGAATTACAACCTAGTGAAACCAGCATCAAAACTTCCACCATTTTTATGGGAACCAATGCTTCCATGCAAGAACTGCATCACTTACTCATCAGTTTAAACCAAATCCATGCACAGCATCTTCAAGTGAAAAACTATCTCCTTCATCAAAAAAGTTTGGCTTTGCTCAACGCATCAGGTTTCCAAGCCAAATGCATTGAGCAGGCAGAGCCTATGGTTAAAAGAGATGGTAAAAATGAGCTTCACGTGGCCTTAAGCCTCTGCCTTCTTTCCCAGTCACTACAGCAGCTCACCAGGCAGTCCTTTTTCTAGTCCAACAGGACCACTACATATCCCTGTATCTGTTCTGTTACTGGACTGGCATGTCCTGACACTGAGACAGTTGCTGGGAACGCTGGTGCCTTCCATCCTGAGCTCCCCAGAGGACATGGGAAGGCTCCTCAAGCAGAAAACCTGTGGTGGCTGGAGCTGTTGAGTCAGCATGCTCCTTGATTGGTGTTCCTTTTGGGTAAAACAAAACAAAAAAAAAAAAGAAAAAAAATCTTACTTCTGAGCTGAGCAATCCCCTGTGGAGCTCCTTCTGTACAGCCTCGGCAGCAGCACCCAAAGGGGTCACAACTTCATTTTCTGGTCAAGATGCTGACAATGAAGACATCAGCCAAGTTTCATTGCAGTAAGGTTCTCAAGAGCACTCAAGGCCACACATGTGAAGCAATGTGGAGTCAGTGTCCCCAGCTCCTTCCAGCCCCCTGCTCCCCAGGGCAGCACCGCAGGTAGAGCCAACACAGCATCTCCACCATGCTCTGCAAGCGTAAACACTGTGTGCAGCGGCACTGCTCGTTGGGGGTGGCAGGAAAAAACATGAAGAGCACAGAAAAGTACTATACATATTTTAGGCAACTCGAATATACCAAGCAAGAATTACCACCTCCTCTCTATTTCTACAACACCCAAGTCACGCAGCTGGACACAAGTGTGCCCCTAGCAGAAGCCAAACTGCTGTGGCAGCACATGGCCAAGCTCCGAAATAACATACCCTGGCACTCAGCTAAATTCATCGGCTCAAGCTCTGTGCCGTGTTAATTGCTACTACATAGTTTTCAGTTCAGAGCTGATGCATCCAGCTATCTTCTGCAGAGCTTGGGAAATGTGAGTTAGCACCTGCCAAGAAAAGAAAAACAACTGCAACAAGTTCAAGTTTTCTGACATAACTCTAGCTTAATATATCTGGCACAGATGTAGCACCACAACAGACTTCTAGGAGGTAAAAAAGACCTCAAACAAAGAAACAAAACAGAAGTTAATTGATTTGCACATCGGTATATTACAACTGACCTGTTACCAAAGTCCATGTAAATGCAAGTCCACCGGTAACAAGACTGGGAGAAAGAGTGTCTGTGCATGCATGTATATATATATATATATATATATAAAAACATCTTGACTTCACAAGTTAGCCACAAACCTAACCAAGTGACTTTCACAGCATTCAAGTCAAACATAATTCAGCATTTTCAACTTTACGTTTTGCACATAATGTCCACCCCTAGGCAGTCACCAAGGTGGGGAGGTGAGTTTATTGAGCTCTGCTCAAGGTTACTCCTTATTTTCTGGTTTTAGTTTTTTTCCTCTTTATTCTTCGTTCAGGCCTTGTCAGAATCCAAATCTTTACAAAGAAAAGCCCGTTTCCACTCCCACCTAAACTGGGAGAGCCGGAATATTTGCGTGTCCGAGCAGAAGTAGGTCGGGCAGGCAGCAGGATGCAGCTTCTCAGCCACCACTGCGCTTCACCACCCAACTCCACCAAAAAATCCCCAAAAGCCAGAAAACTCCGAAGGGCCTCGTGCAGATCCCAGCCTCACCTCGAGCACCTCATGAGTAGTTTCCAGAGTTTTACCTCAAAACACGGGACCCCCGTAACACCTCTCCCGCTCTCCCCTCACCTCTACAAACCACACACGCCTCGCACATCCTTGGGGGCTTCCTACCTATTTTGGGGACGCACGGGAGTAACGCCAAAAGGGTGACTATTTAAATAAACCGCTTCGGGGTTTTGTGGGGGTGACGCGGAGACCAGGGGCACGGCGGGGCCGCGCTGCCGGGTCTGTGCCCCGGGCAGACCCCGGCTCCATCACCCCAGCGGGAGGCGCTTGAGAAGCGCAGGCCTGCGCTGCCGCGGGAGGTCACCCGCGTAAAACCCGCGGACGGACAGACGGACGGACGGACGGACGCTCCGCGGAGCCGCGCCGGCAGGAGGAGCTGGGGGGGTGGGAGGGTCCCCGCTCCCGGCACGGCCGCCGCGTGGGGGGGTCCCCACGCACCGTGCGCCCCCCTCCGCCGCCCCCGCGTCGTCCCCGACACTGGTTGAAGAGGAAGCGCCGCCACCGCGCGTTGTCCCCGTGCGGGGGGAGGGGGCGGGTCGCTTCTCCCGCTCCACGCGTGGGGCGCAGCATCCCCGAGGGGGACACCAGCCACTCGCCCCCCCCAGCACCAGCCAGACCCGCCGCGCCGCTCCCCGCGCTTTCCATTCCCTCATGAAAGCTTTCCAGAGCGCTAGAAACAAAAAACCCCAACCCCTCAAAACCTCTAAAACCCCAAAAACTAAACAAAAAAAAAAGGGAAGAAAGCAACAAAAACAAGCGTGGGGAGGGAGGAAGCGGGAGGGGGCCGCCGACTCCACTCACCACGGTCATGAAGCCGTGCGGCCGGCAGCGCGGACACAATATGGCAGCGGGGGGATGTGTCAGGGAGCAGCTGCTCCCTGCGCAGCGGCGGCGGCACCGCCCTCCCCGCCTCCCCATGGCAACCGGGAACAACCCGCCCCTCGCTCCGCCGCCGGTGCCGCCCCCCGGCCCGCCCCGCCCCGCCGGGAGACGCCGCCAGCCGGGGGCCGCTGAAGCAGTGGGGCTGGGAACGGCCCGCAGGCTCCTCATCCGTCCCGAGCATCCTCACCTGCTGCGAAAACTTTCCATTCCCCCCAAAAAAAACAAGTTTAAAAACATAAACCCTCCTTTTAGTTTCACTTCCCTTTCCTCTCCCCTCGCACATCGTGCGCTGGTGTATTTTGCCTATTTTTTTTTGTCCCCTCTTTTTCTCGTTTCTCCCATGACATTAAACCTTCTTTATTATTCTTTTTGTCCTCTTAACAAAGATGAAGCTGCCGCCGTGTTTGCCTTACGTCGTAGCGCATTGTCCTCCACTCGTGCCTTCAGCTTTAAGCTTTTCAGGGCGAGAACTTTGCTGTTTGCTTAGCGGGGTTTTACAGTCCTGTGTACACTTGCAGTTTTACAACACAATAAAGAGAACCTTGGGAAGTTGCTCGCAGGGGGAAATGTTGTTCTGTGGCTGATCTGCTGCTGCAAAAAAGTTTATTCACCTTTCCAAGGTTTCCTTGCCTTCTGAAGGACGCTCAGTTTTCGCCTGCCTCGTGATGCATTGCAGTAATTCTACTTATAAGGGAGGATGGGAACGTGTTTCAAGGAAATTCCCCCACTCCATGTTAGCAGGAACCAGTTGTTGCTTTTTTTAAAAAAAAAAAATTGAAATTCACAGAACAGGCTCTTGTTTTTTTTAAGACTGAGAATGAATTAAGCCCAGGATTATAGCAGGCAGAATCTTCTCCCAAGGGCAGAGGATGGAATCCAGCGGCCTGGAGGCTCAGCCCAGCACGTACAGGCTCCTTCTACTGCACCATGAAGCACCATGGGCTTCAGAAACAGAGTCCAACTGCACAGTTTTGACCAGGATAAATTGTTCTCAGCAACTTTCATTTTGCTCCTACCTAATTCCCATTACGATTCATTCAACCTTTTCTTTTTACAGCTTCAGAAGTCAGCCAGGGCCTTCCCACCCTCTTGGCGGACAATGGAAGTACACTTATATTAATTATGTATTACTAAAGCAATCTAATGCTGAAAGCACCCTCCATTCCTAAACCATTAAAACCAGACCTAGCACTGCTGGTACCAGCTATGCTTTGCCTGTAAGAGGCTCTTTTGCCTAAATTCCCATCCCTCCACCTCCAGATAGCGTGTGCTGCAGGTTGCCTTGATTGCTACCACACCTTGGCAGCTTCCAAGGAGGAGGAATGAGGAGGAATGAGGCTGAACCCAGCGTTGTTTGCCTCTTGGAATCAGGGTGTGTTGCTTTGCCTTTTGCCCGGCTGGGCGGCAACCTGAAAGAGAGATGTTTGAATCTGGGATCCCTTCAGCTTCAGTTTATTACATGAAAGGTTTGGTGTGGGCCACAGACCATGATATCTGTTGCATTACACCCTGGCCTTTAAATCGGAGCTGCTCACAGATTTTTCCATTTATCCTTTAAACACACAAGCTGAGTTTTAGTAAGAGTGTACGTCCTCTCACCCTTTATATTTTAGTGGAAGAAAGAAAAAACCCGAATGAAACAAAACCTAAACAGATAAAAGCTGAAAGTGCCCCAAATTTGCCACCCCTTGTGGAAATAAAAATAAGACCTTTGAATGGGTATTATATTTAAACCAGGGTGTAACAAATGAAATAAAATGTTTCTATACCTCCTGAAAAATATTGTCACCTTTATCTTCCTTGGTCCTTTCTACTCCTCAACATGCTCATAGTAGTTTTTTTTTTTTACTTTAAATCATACTGTGTTGTTAAAAATCTAGCAACTATGTGTCAAAGGCAGTAACCAAGATTTGAAGCTTTCTGGAGTGCTTTCTGCGTCAGGTCCTTCACCTTCAACATCAACCAGAGTTGCCTTCACTCTTGTGCTGCCTGTGGAATGACTGGTGGCTGCAGCAGTGGATTTGGGAAGGGGGCCAAGCGAGGCCAAAGAAAGCCCAGCACAATCCCTAGAAAGGTTTCAGCTTTCTTCCTCATATCACACTCATCTCAATAGCGTGCCAGAGGCAGAATTATGTCTTCTAGAGGTGCATGTATAGTTGCAATTCTGCAGCAGCTTGTCTGTGCAGTGTTGGAGGACACAGAGCTGACCCAGCTCAGCTGGGGCACGGAAAGTTTTGAGTGGGCATTGCCAGGCCAGGTACCGGGTACAGGGCAGGCATGTGTCACAGATACATGATGCACCATCCCTAGCACTACAGTGATGGTGTGGGGTCACTCCTCAAGGGTGTTCATGTTCCCACCAGCAGCCCTACAAAAATCAGCACGTTGCTGCTGGAGCACCATTTGCACCTCAGGGCAATGCTTTGTTTCCACCCTGTCTTCAGCAGCAGCCTGGGTAAGTGTCTGCAGCTCATGCAGGAGCTGGGGCACGCCAGGGCTCCAGGCTCTGCTGCTCCCCACCAAACACACAGCCAGAGAGAAGGGCACACTCCCTTAATGAACCAACAGGGACAGCCCTCCTCCACAGGCCTTTTTGTGTCATCATGGAGGCAGTGACACCTCTCATGCTGTTTGCTTGCTCTGCCTGTCCCTGCCTGTACTGAATCCCAGCTCGTGGCCTCAGCCAGCATCAGAGTGCCTTTGCTTAGTGCCCAGGCAGCTGCCGGATAATCACAGAACCTGTGTTTGTCTCTGTTCAGTGTCCATGTGGAGTTTGATCCCTGCTTCTTTGCCATGATCCAGTTTGCCTGCTAAATCCTGCACGTGATTCGTGAAAGCAGGAGGTAGCAGGTGGTGGAGGGCTGGGAGCAATGGCACCAGACAGAGACAAGGCCACCAGTGTCATCCTGCTGCGTGTTTGCTCACCTCTGAGAAGCTGGAGAGCCACGGCGTGGAGGATACTCTGCCAGGCTGCTTTGTGTAAAATCCCAGAAATCTGCTTGTCCCCAAATTTTGGATTGAAGGCATTAAACCATTCTTTCCTGCAACTTACCCTGTCCCACAAGATAATGGAGGGCTGCAGATGCCAGCAGACCAAGCCCAGACCTTGATTTCCCTCTCACTCTATCTCAGCTTTCCACTGCAGGCAGGACAAGCACCAGAGCTACTGAAGGAAATCTACAGCAAAATAGCAACCATGCAAAGCAGAACTCATCCAACAAACACGACAAGGATGTGGTGCTATTTCCCAACACACACCTTTAAAATGGGACAGACATTAGTCATGGTGCTACACCACAGGTCCTCACATGGCTCCCCAGGATGTCTGTGCAGCACCTCTGTAGTCCCCCAAGGCAGGAGGTGTGGGGAACACAGGCTGCAGAGTGGAAGCAGGTGCTGCGGATGTGGCAGGAGATGCCCTCCACCTTACCCTTGTCACCTCCTGCTCAGAGCCAAGACAGATGCAGCAGAGGCTGCTGGTGTCTCCTGGCATGGCTCCAGGGCTGCCCATGAAGGTCCTGCCTGATCAAGGACACGCCACGTCTGCTTTGCTGAGGCCACTCTCATTGCTTCAGCTCTCCCTCCTGGTTCCTACACAGGATCTGCCAGAGGATGGCTGTCCTCTTCCCTTCAGGGCACAGTCACAGCTCTGGGTGACATGTGCTCACCACAGGTGGTGGAATGCAAGCAAACAAACAAACGAATTAAAAAAGAAGCGGTTTGGGTTGGGTTTTTTTGTGCTCTGGGCAGAAAAGAGGCCCTTCCACCTCTCTCATGGCAGGGTCAAAATCCTCAGACCCCTCTTATTTCAATCCGAGGTGTAGATGGTAGATGGCATTTATACATGCGTTGTGGCATAAATCTTTCCCGAGGCAGAGAAGATGGTCATCCAGAGCTGTTATGTGGAGGATAGACCCACTGGGAAGACGAAACCTGCTGCCCAGCAGCTGCAGTCTTCCTCTCCTGAGAGAAGGCGGCACAGCAGGGACTCTCTGAGGGCTGTTATCAGCTGGGTGCGACCAATACCACCCAGAGCCATGAAAGCAACTCCTCAGCCAAGCCAGTCACCCATCCTGTCATCTGAAGTATAACACATGATCAGTGCTCTTCGGTCGCACCTAGAGCACAGAGAGTAAGGATGGGCAAAAAAGGAACTGCTAAAAAGCAGAATGGCAAGTTCTGGGGGACATGTGATACGAGACCCAGTGAGCCCCAGTTTACTGTGACGGGATTTCTGCCACACGTGTGAACGGTCATGCTGGGCTTCATAGTGCCTCAGCAATTTGTGTCGTGACCTACAGCTGGCATGTCACTCTGCACGAAGCTGTCATAAGAAGAGTTTGTCAAGTTAAACCACCCAGGAATGGTGGTGTCTCCTCCAGAGGAGCAAAACAGGGATCTGGTTAAGCTTTGTTTCTGCACAGGGGTGCCATGCAATGCTGGTCATGCACTTGTTGGACACCTGCTTCTCCTGGGACTTCTCTTTGCAAGCGGCATCTCCGATTTGCATTGGCTGCTTGTTTGAAGTAATAACTTCAAAGGCACTTCCTCCTTCTCCAGGTTGGTGTGTCTGCCCACTCAGCTCCCACACCGTAACTTTCTGCTTGGGCTTTCTGTCTGGGAATGTCTCTCGCTTTGCTCTCTACTGCCACCAGTCTAGCCTAACATTTGATCTCTTCCCTCGCCCTGGGCAAAGCCACCAGCAAAACTGCAGTGCGTGATTACTTCTCCCACCATCCTGCCACATTTGCTCTCTCTCATCTCTTGCTGCATCCTATATGGGACCCAGTGCTGAATTTCTTGTTCAGATCTGGTTGTAGCTCTACACAGACAAGTCCAAAGTCCCTCATTTTAGGGACTGAATACACTCTCTGTTTTTTTTAATTTCCTCCTTAACAGCTCCTCCTAAGACTGAGGATCTGTTAACTTCTCCTGAGGTCCACTCTTCCTTACTGAGTATCTCTGCAATATAGATCCAGAGATCAGACAAGCAGATAACTATAAAGGAAACCTTAGGGGCAATATTATCTGGCAAAATTAATAATTAGGTGCTTTCCCAACCATCCAATGACTGATTGGAAAGATGTTCAGTGCTCATTGCAGTATTCCTTCTGCAACACATGCTGAATGTCCAAGAATGGAAATATACGTGTTGAATCACCATTGAAACATTAAGACGACACCATTGGATATCCAAAACTGTTTACAGACATAAGGAGGTATCTGAGTTAGAAAGAGTTTGACATTATTGCAACACTGGGAAACACTTTGGGTGGGGAATATTAATCGTACTTGCATCTGGTTGTTTGGTATAGCTTATGCTAGCTCAGTAAATGATATAAGACCAAACCTGCATGCGATAAATCTGGCAAAACAGAAGAGTGAACATTTTGCCAGTTCAGCTATGTCACTTGAGGGTGACATTTTTTTTCAGACTTCTGAATGATACAGCTGGAAAATCATCACAAAGAGACCAGGTCAATGCTTGAAAGCTCATGCAGAAGTACCTACTCAACTATGGGTAAACCAACCATGGAGAAAAGCAAATGTGGTCTTCCTTAGCAATGCATTTAGAATATATATTTAGCACTGTCATCTATTTACAGTTAAGTGGGAAGAAGTTTATCTGTAGACTTGGTATCCTCAACAATGAACGAGGAATAAAACCAGGATTTTTACTATTGGAAAGAATCTTACATTTTTAAGAGATAACTTACCTCCCTCATCATGGGTAATACAAATACCTTACAGAAACCAGCAGCAATTTCCTCAATAAGACCAAGTCAATTGTTTCTGTTGTGCACAAACAAAAAGATTCATGCCTTTTAGTAGATAGCCCACTATGTAATCTGCCAGGCTGAATTACCCAGAGATACTTTGTTTTGAAAGGAGTGCAGAAATCCTGCAGGTTTAATTGCCAATAAATCAGCATGACCTCCACTCCCTGACACTTTTTTTTTTTTGCAATGATCTTTTCAAGCAGAAAATGAAGAGACTGATTTTTACAGTGTGTGCATACTGCCTTTGGAGAGATAAGAGCAATGACACACACACAGGTTCGTCCATTAAAAGCTACCCTAGACAATGAAGGACTAAATCAATGGTGTGTTCTGTTTGCTTTCTGGTTATTTTCACCTTGTGTTATGGCGCTCTCTTTTTGTTATGATTAGGAGAGTACTTGCTTGTTTAACAGTTGACTTTCAACTTCTTGTGTCTGTGTATTCTGCAGTACTTGAACTTATTTGTGGTTTATTTTTATGCCAATTCTTAAAATTTTAAGGCAAATGGCAATAGTTCAAGTTCTGATCTGGGGCTGAATGTCTGACTAAGAACTTCGCAGTTTAAAGAGAACTTGAGTATTTTTACAATAAACTATTTTGATTGCAATGAATATGCTCATTATGGTGCCTCTCAGTAATAAAGGTTTAATGGTTTTACAATATTATTCAAAAGAAAAGGTATGATTTAAATAAAGCCCAGTGAAAAACCTGAAACCTAGCCCCTTGTCTTACTGCACATTATAAGCTTTACTTCCCATATCAGCTTTTTTTTTTTTTTTTAGCCTATCATTAATCCAAACATCTCCAAGCATTTGCAAGTGCTTAGCTTTGAAACACCATCTGAGGCAGCTGGTTATTATAATTTCCTCTAACAGATAGGTGGGTTGATAGAGGGAGTGACTGAGAGTTGAAGAGCATCTTATCAGTGCACGGTGATGGGCTGGGGTTCAGCAACTCTGAAATAATACCTGAAGAGCTTTCCTTTCATCCTGCCATCATATTTTGGGCTGAATTAGGAACAGTGCAGATGAGCTGTGGCTCTTCTGTCCAATGTTTTTGGACTCAGCTTACACAGGCCAGTGAGCCTGAGGTGATGTCATCCTAATGTTCAGCCCAACAGCAAAAGGAATGCACATGCTTTCCAAGGTTGTTGCTGGGAGGACAGCTTTAGAAGATGCCTTCTGAACATCCCCTTTTGCACAGAACATTTGCAAACCAAAGAACACCTAGCACAAGACAAACGGTGGCAACGATCAGCCTGCCAACTCCCTTCGTCTATGTGTGTCATGCAAAAGCAAACGAACAGATTCTGCCCAGACAAGGGAGAAGAAAGGACCACCAGTCTCCATATGCAGCTTTTGGTGTTGGATGAGTTAGTTTTCAGACAAGAGACAGGGGCAATAGGAATGGCAGTGATGGGGACTCACGGCAGTAAGGGCATAGCTCAGACATGTGCATAGCTCCTTGGCTCTCCTGTTTCTCCTCCTTCATTGCCTATATACCATAATTCAAGGGATTCCAGACTTTTGTGGTGAAGCCAGTCCTTTTAGGCACATTCACAATACCCATCACTTATGGATTATCAAGGATTTAATCTGCTTCACTATCAAAGCACCAACAGCTGGCTTGTCAACATGAAACATGTCGATCACGGATCTGCTGTATACCTGAGGTAGTCATGCTAATAATGGCAGCCTTTTGGACTGGTGGTATAGACCTCTACACAGGTTAACATGTCCTGCTGGGGAATGGCCCTTGTGATGCTCAAGTGGCATCTCTAGCTCTTCAGCTGGGTATTTTTGGCACCTCATGCAGCTCGAGCAGGGCTGGCAGGTCCCCATGTAGCACAGTGCTGTACAGCATTGTGCCTCTTAGACACATATCACCATGGCATCCAATGTGAGTGGTGGATGTAAGCTCCCTAGGGATGTTTCCAAATGTGAGTGGGAATTTACAAACTGTTAAAATGCCACTAAAATGATGGATGGGCTGAACATGAAAAAGATAGAAAGCAATTCTGTGCAAGGTCATGTGTGTCTGTGCACATATATCTAGAAAATGTCCTGATCCCCATCTAAGACTGGTTTTAGTCAGGAACCAAAGAATAGGAGCAAAATAATGTTACCAGATTTCACTCTGCACATTGATTTCAACTCGAAATCCTGATAACAAAAGAAACACTTCAAAGTTTGAACGACAGCAAAGCGACACTTTGAAAGAGAGGTTCTTCAGGCCGCTGAGCATCAAAGCCAGGCTTGGCTTTGGCTCCAGCTGTGCCATGCATGTTGCTGTTGTGCATCTCACCCTTCACTCTCTTTCCTGGTCCATCCTTCTCTATCAGTCCCTGCCACTTCTGTGTCTCTGTCCTCTTGTCCTCCATTTGTCTTCCTTCCTGCAGCTACTTCTTCAGCCTCATTCCCCATTCAGCCACACAGGGACAATTTCAGACTTTCACATAGTTCTCCCTCTCCTTCCCTAGGTTATTATCATTGCCTCTCTTTTGTGGAAGGCAAAATGTTGGTGAGCAGTCAGACAGTCCTTAAACTCCTTGCTTTGTTCAATGAGCACAGTCTGTGTAGAATGTGCAATGGAGAGAATCAGCAGAAAAAATTGTATGAGGTTCATTTATGAGCCTGGCATTGCCTTAAGTTGGCTGCTTTGACTGGAGCTGCTCGGTGGAGGGATGAGACCACCAAGTTCATTAAAACATCAGGAATTAGTGATGCATACTCCCCATATTCTGCTACTTACTTTTCATTCATACTTTTAAAAAATGAAATGTTTTGTCCTTGTATGAACCTGGGGCTGAGGGGCAGGGAAGAGAATTCAATTAGAGATCATTACTGCAACTGCATGTGATAACTGCGATATGCCTGGTGAGGTAGGAGGACAACAGACTAAATGAACAGTGAGGATCCCCAAACTTGAATCCAGTGTGGGAGAGGGGGCAGGGTGGGGGGAGAAACAGACTCTCCCCCAGTCCATAGTCCACAGACAAAACCAGTTTTAAGAGGCTGGTTCGCACAGAGTTGGTGCTGAGAAGGAAGATCCAATGCTGTGCTCTGGCAAGCTGGCTTCCTGAGCTGTGCAGATCTGTCCCTCCTCAGAGGCAGGCCTTCCTGTCTTATCTCCAGTATCTTCACAACAGAAGTTGTACCTACCTCCTTGGGAAAAAAATAATTTTTTACAACCAGGATTTCATTTGGTTTTACTAGTCTAAGATTACAGTTCAGCCAGTGAAGCTGCCTGCCCAGTTTTGGAGAGCTACTAGTGAGTTCTCCATACCTGCACCTGCCAACAGGGTGGTTCTGCCCTCTGGCATTCACAGGCTTTAATAACCTCAATGTCTTGATCTTTCTTCCACCTGTAAACCCCCAAATAATTCAGAATTGTCTAAAACTTAAAGCTATGCAGGAGAGAAAGGTTTTCTCTGTCTCTCACCAGACCCAAGGCTTGAGATGATCCAAGGTGGAATTAACATTCTTTCAATCTCACTCCTGCCATATATCAGACTTCCCTAAAATGACTGTAATCAAAACACTTATCACTGAGCATTACACTTAACAAGCAATTTCCGCGTTTGCATGTAGCATTGGTTGCCACTCAGCAGCAGTTTACAACTCTTTAATCATTGCAAGAAATTTTGTCTATACGCCACTCAAAATATCAAAGCTGATGTTCCTGAGCTGGGCTGTCCTATCTATTCAGCAATATCCTCATATCAGTTACTGATTGTATTCCACCTTTAATTCTTTTTCTTCTTTTGAAATTTAGATTATCGTATGTGTAGAGATATATTTATTTATATACAATGTGTGCACACATATATTTTATGTGTAAATATATATGTATATTTATGTATCTATAATTTAACTGTAAGGTTATATCTAAATATTAAACATAAACCTACTTTGTTGTAGGCGTGCACAGGGCCAAGGAAAAGAGGGGGCTATGTTCAGGTTAGAGTATTTGGAGGTATAAGGTGAAGAAGAGTAGTGCGAAATGGCTGCGCTCAATCACAGTCATCCTCATTTGAGTAAACTTTCCAGGACTTTTCTGGGCATCTCGCTTGGTCTAGGATGAGAGAATTTGCTCCAGAGTGATTTCTTTCCTTTCTGGAGTCTGTGATAATGTCTCTGGTTGGGTGTACAAAGTCAAAAGCGCCTTCTGCACACCTATTGCCTGTGTGCGACAGGGACTGCCTCTGCCAGCGCCATGTGGGGAGATTTTTCTGCCCCTTCCAAGGAGGCAGAAGCGACCAGGGGTGAGTCCAGGCTCCAGCACCTTTTCTCCCAGTCGGCTTGAGCTTGGGCTCCCAGGATGGTTACTGGAGAGCCTTTTAGAGGTCTTTATCCCCTGGCACAGGAGCAGTTGCTGAAAAACCCATCGTAACTCATCTGCAGAGAAGTGACCACCACCATGACTCCATTCTGCAGAGCATCTGCACTTTTACCAGTAATCCTGATGGCAAAGCTGCATGCTCTGCCTGCTCCTTGCTTCTCTGCCTCCTTCCTCTGTCGTATCTCTCTTCATCTTTTCAAAGTCACTCCAGATTTACAGAAGTGTAACTTAGATCAAAATCAGGCTCTGAGGCATGCAGCAGCTATTCACATCCACAGATCATTGCACTTTATCACCAGAAATCTTTTGGATTTCTATTATTTGCAAAGTAATCAACAGAGTTTGGTACAACAGTGCACTGGAGGGGCTCTGTCCTGGGCAAAGAGAGTAGGACTTTATTAGATTCCCAAAATATAAGTACTTCCAACAGGCACATCTGTGGAACAGCTGGCAGGGATTTCTGCCTGGACCTGATTCCAGCTGTCCAGAGGACTCATACATTCTGGCATCTACATGAGGATAGCCTCTTCCATAGCTGAGGACCTGTCTATTTATATTTAATAAGTACCTAAAAGACATTAACACAATTGCATTGTTTGTGTTCCTCCAGAAAGCCCAAGTCCTTTACTCATCACAGCTGCTTTGGTCAAAACCTGGAGGTGGAGGAAAGCCTCCAGCCCATGCGGATGAGTCCAGAGAGAGGTAGTGGGGAGATGGGAACCTCATGAGAAATGTGATAAGAAACAAAATAAAATGCACAAAACCATCAATGTTTCACGTTAGAACACCATACTTGATATCAGTTCTTCTGACCCCTTTGGTGCAGCAGAGAGAAAAACCTGAGACAAACTCAGCTGACTGAGAGAAATGCAAGTGCTAATTAATGAATTATCATGATGAACAACACCCACATTTAATTCTGTCTGGACCAGCGTCGTGCTCAAATCAGATTTGATCTAGAAACACAGAATGAGACCATCAAGTGGACCAAATAAAGGTTACTACACTGAACATCTCTGAGACAGTGTGAAACCATGCTGTTGTTTTTCCCTCGTTTAGTACAATTTGAATTTTGGAGTTCGAACAGATCAGGATGAAACATAGAAACTACTACCCCTTACCTAAGGGTTTATTTGTTTATTCTGGGGACCCATGAAAGGTTAGACAAACCAAGTTTGTTTTGTGTAACTTCTAACCTAAAGAAACATTGCACAAGTAAAACTACAATTAAAGTAGGATTAGGCTCTTGTGTATAGCTGTTCACAAATCTGTAAGTACATCTGCCAATAATAAGTAATCTTGCTCTGTTAACTTTGAAAGATCACTTCTAATTACTTAAGATGATTAATTTACTTAATGTTTAAGCAAAAATTCAGTGGAATAAAGCTAAAAATTATTTTTGCTATTATCCACTGTTTCTATACTCAAAGGTCTGAGCCACCTATAAGGCAATCCATCCAAATCTATCACCAGCAAACCACTTCATGTTGCCCAGGATCCACATGAGAAGGCACAAGTGTTGCTCTAGACCCTACTATTTTGAAGATTAAGCCATTAAGGAATGAAATGCAATAACTTATCTTCTTTAGAGGCAGCACGGGACAGCTTCTGCCTGTGCATCGCCATTTAGGGGCTATGTTCTGCCCCGAAAGCCGCTGACAAGGTGACGAGGCCATGCCAGGAAGCAGCTTAGTGAGGGGACAGGTGGCCCCATGACCAGATGGGGACATCTGGCTGTCAAATGATGAGCAGAGAGGGATGGGGCACATGGGGGTCCCAGGAGCAGGGCAGTGGGTGCACCCAGGGCCCTGGCAGCTGACAGCAAAGGCCAGACACGCTGCTTAGGGGTTTTTGGCTCAGTTTTCAGTTCCAGGAGGAAGGATGCTGTGGCAGGAACATAGGAATTAGTCTTCTGGCTTGATCTCAAAGTCCAGACTGTTCAACAACTCTGTTTCTGATGCAGAATAATATTGGACGCTTCCCAGGGTGTAGAAAAATCTACATTTCTCATCCCAACACCAGGAGTTAAACACTGGCTTCCAGGAGGCCATTCAAGAGCTTTTTCAACTTTACTCTCATTTGGTTTAGCAATAACAATAGTAAGGCTCGATACTCTTGATCGTGCCCGCTCCCTTTTGAAAATCAGTGGCAACAGGAAAGCGGAACTGGCAATTATTCATGTGGCTAAAATCTGCAGAACAGAGGTGAACTGTTGGCTGAGCCAACACAGCCTCGTAAAGATAACTTAGAGTTTTGTGAGTAGGGAAATCTCTACATCTGAGAAACGGAAAGACACCACAAAAGGCATTGCCCAGCCATTTTTAACTTCCTGATCACATAGCTGTGTTTACACCATCCGCGTTATTTATTGGCCTTGTGCTTGACAAGCAGTTACCATGAGGAATACTAATTCAAGGTGGCAGTAAATTTGAGGAAGAGAAGCAACAAGTTTTTTCAGTTAACTTTATTTGCAGCCTCACCTAGACACAGTGACCTGCTTATATGGAGATTTTTACAGTAAATAATTTACTTTGTCTATACATTTGTTTGATTATTTCAAATATATATTAAAAAATACTTGTGTTTCATTTTCTGCTAAATCCAAATGGTATTTTGATCACCTAATCAATAGCATCACACCTTTATGCGCATGCTTCCTTGCTGATTTCTGTGTCAGCTTATATGAGGCAGGAAGGGAATAATATCACTTGGTTCAGCTCTGCATCCACTTTCCAAAGAAATGTGTAGATACTGCTCAGTGAGGATAAAGCAAATTATCTATTAAGTTAGCTGCTACTGTTCTGCCAGAAGCATTTTTATTACCATACCAAATGTTTCCAACTCTCAAGTCAGCTGTAGCTGTATTCATTGTTTTTAACAGCTTCCCAAAAGTGAACACCACAGCAGCCAGGGCTGGAAGCTGCTGGGACCCAGCGACTGCTTAAAGGTGGCTCCAGTTTGGGGAAGCAGGAGCTAAATTTGCCAGTCAAATGGCCAGTGTTATAGAGATTGAGGAAGCACGGATCAAAGTCCTGTCCATTTTGCATCACCACCTCAAACTGAGATAATCATGGAATAGATTGATAAGGGCACAGAAAAATCAATCCACAGTATGCCATAAAAACATATTGGCATGTGTGAGGACACGTGTGATGTGGTATTTCACAAAACTGCAGCCATGCATGACAGCAGATTGCTCTGCCTTATGTAATCATTGTATTGGCATTTGCTGCAACCTACTTGCAAGAGCATATTTTGAATTTTCAAAGTATGGCTGAGCTAGCAGGCACTGAATGAGTCACCACCAAAAGGCAGAACTGCATGTGAGTGATATGCTGTCATACATGAATATTGGCACGGAGCAACAATATGAAAAAACTTTTCAAGGTTTAAATTAAATACACTTTAGTTAATCATGGCAATGATCTCAAACTGGATGCAATCACAGCTGATGACTTTTTTAAAAAAATGAGGCAAAAGTTCAAAGAACAGCTCTGAGTTTTTAACCACTGGAGTTGCCCTTTTGCTTGTTTTTACATCACATTTTGAGATTTTCAGGAAGTCCCTAGAGCTGTTGTTGCTTTATAATATATAAGTGTATAAAATATAAATGTATTTATTCATTACCCCCTGTAATCAAAAAGCAAGGTGTCTGTTAAGAAGGGGGGCGATGAGAGGTAAGGGATTACACCGACCCAGGCTTTTGTTGGCTTTTGCCACGTCTGCACACAGCACTGCCTTGCAGCACTTTGGGGCACGTCCCCTCCCAGTGCCACAAACACACACGCTTGTCGTGCACAAGGAGGCCGGGTCAGCGCCTCGTGCTCTGCTGTGCTGGGCCACCCACGTGCCCGGGAAGAAACCTAGCAGCCAGCAAGGTGGCCAACTAACATCATTCCTCTCTTCGGCGTTCAAGTTCCCATCCACCGGACAGCCAAGTTCTTCCCTCGAGCCAAGCACCTTCACCCTTCCTTTTTGAAAATATAGAAATTGTGTTTCTGAGAGCACACAACAGCAGTCAGGCTAGGTATGGGCAAACCAGAATCACAGAATGTTAGGGATTGGAAGGGACCTCAAAAGATCACCTAGTCTGCAGGTCTCACCTCCTGACCCGAGAAGAAAGTGAAATTTTTGCTGCACACCTGTCTCCCAGCTTCCTTTGTTTACTACTTCCACGGGCAATAAAATGAAATAAAGAGTCCAGAAATGTCACTCTGAGGGACTGTACTGATGTGAGGATGGGCAGGGCAGAGTTACTTGCATGTAACAAATCAGGCGTAACATCAACACTATCAACGTGCATCAGGCCTGCGTTCAGCCCACAGCGTGGTGCAGGACGGCAGCATCGCTGTGCCAGCACAACCGCATCAGCATCAACACCCTTGTCAGTGCCACCCTGAAACGACGGGCTGGGTCACAAGAGAAAATAAGGCTGACCTTGCTGTGAGTTATCTGGCTGCCCTCATCTTCAGGGGATATCATGCATAAGAATCCAAGATGCTGAATTTGAGGGCAAATGGAAACTGCAGTTAGACTCAGTGGAAACACAGTTTAGTCCTTGGTGTAAATTAGCTCCGTTTTGTTTATCCAGAAAACATCAGGCTGATACAAGTCCCGTGAATTTGTCCTTTATGGCTGCTTTCTGGCTACTGTGGGGGAATATTCTGTGTTACATTTCTTCTGAATTCTCCTGCTGTCTTTTCCTGGGTCTTGTACAACATTGTGCTCTCTGTCATGTTATGGGGATATAGCAGAAGGTTTGGTGAGGAGGTTAGTTAAATGTCTGCACCTGTCTGCAGAAAAAGCACATACATCACACTAATTGTTTTACTGACCTTGTGTGCTTGATGAGTAGAACCTCTGTGTTAGATAACAGAGGCCTGTGAGAAACCTTAGGCACCTTATCACTATGTCTGAGATTCCTGCTTTGTTGTGAGAAAGAGCAGGAGGCTGTGCCTGCCTGAAGCCTTGAAATACAGGTGAGCTCGGCAGGCCCAGGGATCTTCCAGCAGGGCTGAACTGACCAGCGCCTGCGTCCCCGCTGGTGTCACCTCTGCCTGGGAGCTCAGGTGTGGCTTCGGAGATCCCCCAGTAGAGAGGTAACTAAAATAGAACTTGCTCTTTGCAAATGCATTTGTGGCCCCTGGCTCTTCTTGCGACGTGCCTGCGTATGCGTATGCAGTCAGCATTCAATGAGTTACAAGAAACTGAAAAGGTGAACTTTTCCCATGAGAATTAAACCAAAACAAGGCAGAGGATCATTTAAGAACTTTATTAAGCACAACAGAGGCCAGTAAGACTCCTGAAAGACATCTATAGTAGTTTTTCATTACATTTTATAACTAAAACAAGACTTCATGCTTAATTGCATTTATCACTGTGTTGCAGGCTGAAAGCAGGCAAATTTTCTCTCAAGTTATGCGACTGCACAGCAGCTCCATCCAGCCACCTTCAGGCTGCTCCGGTGAAGATTTCCACCCATGGTCAAATCCGCCCTTCCAAACAAGCCTTTGGTGTAGCACGTGTGCTGGGTAGTGGGGCTGGGTGGGAACCTGTATGGTGGGGCTTCTCCCAGTTTTAAAGTTTCTCAGGATTAATTTAACGCAGCAAAGAATGCAGCCTATATAAAGGCAGAGAGCAAATAGTCACCTTTGATCGAGATTGGGTCCCATGTAGACTTGACCATGCAACTGCTGTGAAACACAGGGGCAAGAAGAGCAAGAGGCAGGAGGGCACTGGGACCGCCCTACTTGGCAGCAAAGGATGCCAGATTAAAGTATCGGTGAAACTGCAGACTGAGAGCTTTCCTTTCTCATTACTAGGCAGAGCTTGTGACTGAAAGGCTAAAACCTTCCCTGGAGCTGAACATGCCGAGAGCAAACAGATGCCCCATGGTGTAACGCTGCTCAGCACTCTTGCTGTGAGCACTTTGCTCTTTGCTTCTTCCCACTCATCCAGCCCTCTCAGAGGGTGAGGCAGCAGACGCAGTGATGGGCTCCTGCACTGAGCTACAAGGGCAAACAGAAGGTTCTCCCACTGCTGGGGTAATGCTGGTAAAATAGCCCCCAATACACGCACAACTCATAGAAGCATAGAGTCTTTTTACCACATTAATGACATTAATTGGGGGATTTTAGCTCTCTAGGAAGAAGATTAGTTTTAACACCACAGGCTCGCTCTGTACTGTGATCTTTGCTGACAAAATCCTACCAACAAAATTTTCTGTACAGTAGCCTCTAGTTGCTTTTGGGTCCCCATCTTAAGATGTGGATGCAAATGTACTGCTTGTGTTAACTGAAGAAGACTGATCTTTCTGCTCCCAGCAGTATTAAACTGCTCCTCACGCATCCTCTTATTCATATTAATTTCTCCCCAGCTTTAAATATGTTTTCCCAGCTGCTAAGCCAAATCTTATTCACATTTATGACAATACAAGTTTAAAATCTGTATAAAACAACAGTAGCAAATTCAGATATTCATCTTGAAGGCAGAATTTAGGCCATGACCACAGAAGCAAGAGCACTTGTTTATCACCACTGCAGTTATTAGTAACACTGTAGTCGCTCAAAAAATACAAGATTCTTTTAAGTAAATTCTAAGATGTGTGTTAATGTAGCTAGCACATTTTCAACAAATACAACCATGTATTCTCAGTAATGACTGTAACAGTGAAACTGTTTTTCATGTTTTTACTGACGTGATAATTGGTTTAAACATTGCAAAGTATGGGACATGAAAAATTGCTGCTGTTATACTCTTAAAAAGTCTTCTTTCTGTTTCGATAACACAAGGGAATGTCATAATTAATGTAATTTGCAAATATGTTATTACATGAGTTGTGCCACACAAATCAAACAAGATAAACAACTGTTTGAAAGTGTTCTTGATATCTATCATACATTTTCTGTGCTGAAAGCAATACTTCTGTAGCTGCCAGTTAAAAAAACCCTTAATCACCTTCTGTAACAGCACTCAGTAATAAAACCAGAGGAAGGTGTTGGATTTGATCCCATGAGAAAGGTGAGCAAGTAGAATGATGACAAAATCATTTTTTTTTTAAATAAACAGCCACTTTGAGGAGACAGAATTGGAACAAGAGTATCACTACATTTGAAACTGGGATTTATTTATTTTTGGTGGTAAGGAGAAAATTTTAAACAAGGAATCAACTTCACCCATGCTGGGCCTCCAGGAGCGCAATGAAGCCACTGAGCTACTCCACAGATGGAATGAAGCCTGCTGCCTTTGTTTTTCAAGAGTCACATCTTGCAGACTTGAGTTAGATGGAGCTGTCCTTTCCATTAGAGCGGGTAAGGCAAGACCTACAGCTGGCACAAAGAAGGCATCGTTCCTGACTCCCACCTGTTCAGTTTTGCTGTCTCATGTCCAGCTCACCCAAGCTCAACACGCGCTTCCATGTCCCATCATCATTCCTGTTTTGGCTTTGAGATTGGCTTGATACAGGATTTTTCTTTCTAATAGTAATTTGCTCCCTTTAATATTGAAGCCGGAGCTCACAATCTTCTCCAGCAGTCAGTGGCTGCAGGTTGTAGCACAGCCCCAGCTGGTGAGGTGTGACAAGCCTTCAGCACAGATGGAACTGCCAGCCTGGCTTGCTGCTGTTTTCCTATATTTTTTTCCAAACCCCTCAAATAATAAGGTTAGGACTTACCAAAAGCCACCTCTCCTGTGGTGGTGGGATGGAAGAGGGAGTCACAACTTGACAGCGGAGGGCAGGAAGGCTGGTGCGTGACCCGTATCCTCGTCCCACATCCAGACAAGTCTTTGGAGAGTTGTCCCAGGCCACGGGCAAACAACCCTGTCCCCACGACCTGCACGTCCAGCAGGGAGGGAACTGACACGTGAACCCCACCAGGCCAGCAGCCCTTTGCTGGCACCAGCGCGGATGAAATGCACAGCAGCTGAGTGGAGAAAAGTGGTTCAAGGTTTAGTAATTAGTGAGGTATGAAATGCACCAGAAAGGGAGGAAAAAAAGCCTTAATTGTTGAAAAAAAACCCCAGTGGTAGGGGTCATTTCAGGTGTCTTTTCTCCATCATTCATTTCATAGAGAGACAAAACACAGACAGAGGACTGGGAGGCAGATGGACAGTTCCTGCACCTTACCCACCTGCATGGCAATAGAACTACTGTTGCGTTTTCTCCACTGAGACAAAGTTTGTAAGAAGAGATTGTATTTTTATTAAAGCAACCACTCACGCAGAAAGAAAATTACCCATCACTTTGGGTGCACAAGCCTTTCTCCTGGTCACGAGGAGGACTTCAGACCAAGATACTTGAAGCAGACCCACATTTTATCCGTGAAAGCAAAACAGGGCAGTTGTGCCCAGCCTGAGGTTTCTGCACAAGGAACTGTGTGCCCTTTACCATCATTCCAGCTCACAAAATCAGTACTCAAGTGCCTCATTTTTAGTAACACAGTGCTCTCAGAAGCAATCTGACTACACTTCATCAATTACTGCTGCAAAGGGAAAGGGACTTCCAAGGTTTTAGGGATTCAGGAAAAGGCAGCTTTGCCGCAGCGTCTCAATTAGCTGCCCTAAAAGAAGAAACAGGGTGTGCTAATAATATACATGAACTTGGATGCCACATCTGGGAATTTTCCATGTAGATACCCTGGTCAGATCCTCAGGAGACAGCAACTGACCCACTTCACAAGCACAAGCATTATTTGTAGGGAAAGGACCACAGAGGCATCATCAGTGCTGTGTGTCTTACTTGTACAGAGAAATATTGTTAACAGGTCTCTAAATTGTCTAAAAATGTACTGTGCCTTGTCACTGAGACTCTAAACCCAAACTTTAAACGGCTCCGATATTCTGCTTGTTCAAATATTTTAATAAATTGAGCCATGCTCTTGATACTGCACGTAAACTACTCACGACAATCTGACTGAAAACACATCTCTGAGGCAAACTCTTTATCTGTTTCTTTGAATTTGCAAAGCTGCAGGAATGCTTTATCAGTGCAAGAGGAACATGGCTGGAGAGGCAGAGGATGCGGCCTCTGTGACCTTTCCTCAGCCACATGGTAGGGGATGCTGGTCAAAGATAACCTCAGCTGAGTAATTTTCAAGGAAAATATTTGGATGTCTGTGCATCTTACCTGCCTCTCTGGTATCTATGTTGCAACAGGGCAATTTGTGTGCTGAGTAAATCCTACATTTTTAGCCTTGTACTCAGCACCGACAGGGTTTAATAGCAAAGAGTTTAATGGCATGTACTCAATCCCTAGAACAGGCAAGAAGGGCATGTCCTGTCCAAATGAAGCTTTCTTCAAAACCCTGACTATTGGCAGTTGCCTCGTGTCCAGTTTACAGCTCATCTGATGTAATTGGGGATATTCTCATTGTTCTCATAAGCAATCTAACATCTGCTCAGCTCCTGCGTGCACAAAGTCTTGTTGCAGTGAGTGCCACAGCCCTTGGTGCAGAAATCCCTCCCTTAACATCTTACATCTGCAGCCTCCACTGCTTCATGGGATGCCCAGGTGCAGAGGTGAGTAAATAAATGGAGACAAAGAATGCTTTTGCCAGGTATTGTTCTGGACAGAGAGTCCTTGTGTAAGCACAGGTATTGTGTGCCTCAGTCTTTACCAAAAAGCCCATGTGGCGCTCCGCATCTCCCATTGGTACAGGGATATGGCAGGAGTGGGTACTGCGGGTCACACTGACGGACACAAAATCACACAATGGTTGGTGTTGGAAGGGACCTCTGGAGATCATCCAGTCCAACCCACCTGCTAAAGCAGTTTCACCCAGAGCAGAAGGTGTCCAGGTGGGTTTTGAATGTCTCCAGAGAAGGAGACTCCACAGCCTCTCTCGGCAGCCTGTTCCAGTGCTCTGGCACCCTCAAAATAAAGAAGTTTCTCCTCATATTCAGATGGAACCTCCTGTGCTTCAGTCTGTGCCCATTGCCCCTCATCCTGTCATTGGGCACCACTGAAAAGAGTCTGGTCCCATCCTCTTGACACCCACCCTTCAGATATTTCTAGGCATAAATAAGATCCCCTCTCAGCCTTCTCTTCTCTGAGCTGAACAGACCCAACCCTTTTCTCAGAAGAAAGATGCTCCAGACCCCTAGTCATGTACATAGCCCTCCAGTGGACTCTCTCCAGTAATTCCTTGTCTTCTTTAAACTGGGGAGCCCAGAACTGGACACAGTACTACAGATGAAGCCTCACCAGGGCAGAGGGGGAGACACAAAGGAGTGAAGAATAGGAACTTGACCTGCCTGTTACGTCTGTGATGCAAATGCTATTTGCTTGACACATAAGGTAAAGTGGAGCCTGTTTCTCTCAACTGTTGCTGTGACCAGCATGAGCAAACACTGTTAGAGCTCAGAGCAAAATATTAGGAAGGCAGTAGGTGATATAGATATTCACCTCTTGCATGTGAAAGCAAACTGTGCCAGCCCACACTGCATGCAAGGACAGGACTACTGAGATGCCTAGGAAATCATTATATACTCCATAGCATTAAACAGCATTTTGTTTCACTTTATTTTTAGCTTGGTTCCTCCTCTTCCTCCTCACATCTGAGCCCTTCAGCTCAAGGCAAAGGTCCAAGAACAATAGCGTTTTGAGCCAAGGACTAAGCTCACAATTGGAAAACCAAAGCCTAGATATGACAGGCTGCTCTATTTACTAACACATAGCACATAAAACCAAACCAAACCAAAATAACCTACTTCAATATTTTTATTTCATACAGCAAGGAAAGCAAGTCTCCCTTGCACTCAGCTCTGATGTGCTGCCATCAGGAAAACCCTGAGAAGTTGGATAAAATTTATATAAAACACTGGAACCCTTGTGTGTGGGTTCTTGCTATAAATTTGAACCTCAAATGGGAATGTGATTTGAATTTAAACACTTAAAGCTGTGGCCTTAACAGTAGGCACTTTTGTATATTCATGCCCCTGCCACTGTCCTCAGTCTCCCATGGACTTGAATGACATGTTGTTTTCAGACAATTAGCTTCTTGTCTGCAGAAGACCAGTTTGGCCCTATCCCTTCCATTGTCTGTTATGTCCAGTAAGGAAAAGGGCAGAGAGGAGAGAGACATAAAAAGAGACAGATTTCAATCGAAAGCACTACATTGATAAGGGATTAATAACAGCCTGCTTTGTGATCAGATGAAACCTAATGATCAGCCTGAACGCCCTACATTTAATTAGCAAAAATGATCACTTGCAAGTGTTGCACGTGCAGCCGGCTGCCTACATCACTCCAAGCAGCAGCAGCTCCCAGCGGTGCCCATTGCCAGCAGGTCTGCACCCCAGCAGACCCCACTACGGCCAACTCATTTTAAGGACAAGAATTTGTTGAGCTAATTGAGTGACATAAAAATGGTGTTAAACAGGCACAATTAATCCTGAAGACACAAACAGCTCTTCCCTAAATGCATGCAATAGAACTTGTGATGGAGAATTGAACAGGAAAAAGCAGCTAGTCTGGTAAGCATGGTGTTCCTGTGCTTTATTTTAAGTGTTCCAGTGGCTTTTTAATGCTTGAACTTTTAAGGGCCAGATATCCCAGTACTGCAAAGGAGCCAAGTGATGCCAGACCGAGCAGAGAACAGCAGATACAGGGCAGACAGGCGCTGCAAGGCGAACGCAGTAGTTTGGGTGTAGGCTTGGGGGCACGCAAGGCATGGGGGAGGCAAAGTCCCTGGCACACCTTGCTGCTTCTTGGGGTACCCTAACTGTCCCCGACTGAAGATGAAGCTGGCAGAAGCACCATCACCAGGAAGGTGCTTTTGCTATGGGAGTGAGGCTCAGAGACTCTGAAGAGAATAAATTTCCCTGGATGCCCATGTCATCCATCAGGATGGATCCACCTACATCACTGGGGATGTGTGATTCACTCAATAACGATCCCATTCCCATTGCTGCAGAAGATGGGTGCTGTACCCAAAACAGTCAGTCACCCTTTGTCCTACTCTTCATGGAGGTATAATAATTCGGAGTTATTATCGCTGTGTGTTGTTAAGTTTATTTTCATTCATATTTTTACAACCACGGGTATATCTGATCTGGCCAGTGCCAGGGAGCCATCAAAGGGAAGGAATACCTGTTGGGTGGCGGGGACCCCTTTGCCATCTCTGGTGTCTCTTTATGTCCAGGGGAAGAGAGAAAGGAGTACATCCCTATGTGACTTCAGGTTGCCACGATGAAACACACAGACATGCTGTGTAGGTACCACAGGTAAAGATGGTCTTGTTACATTCCTTGAGAAATAAAACAACCAGTTAATAGTTACGGGTGACAACAGCTACCTCATGATTTTTCTTGGCTTCTCCTCAGTATCTCACATATTTTGCTGGGGGGCACTCTTGTTTGCATAGGAGTCAAGATTTCCAGGAATCCAGCAGATTACCAGGAGAAGTTGCTGTAAAATTACTGGTAGAAGAGATAATACAAAGTATTTGAGGTGGCTGAAAGAGGGAGCAATATGTTAGGTGAAAATGAACACCCAAATCAGATCACACAATTGGAAAACCAGTGCAAGCTCAGAGAGCACTAGCAGAAGAACAAACATCCTAAGTGCAAGGCCATGCTGTCTCTGGTAATTCACAAGATCTAGAGATGTCAAGTGGGGTGGCCACTAGCACACAGCTTGTTTTCTCTCACCTGGCTTAGTTCCCCCAGCAACGTGAGACCAATGAAAGCTTCCCACAGGTTTCAGCCTTGCCCCAAAACATGTCTAAACACTCCTCTTGTAACTTCTGTTGATCTGAATTTCCACTGTCCCTCCCAGCCCCTTTCCTTCAGAGCAGAGAAAGTCCCATCCCCTCCCTAAATGAGCCCTGCCACCATTTATTCAAGTAAGCTCTGGTGCAACCAGGACCCACCTCAGCTACGCACAGAAGCGCTCATGGATAGGTATGGGTGATACAACGGTTGACAGAGCATTTTTCATAGCAACAGTTTCATACTGTGGCAGGAGTCCTGCAGGGAGATTCCCCAAAAGATCCTACAGTGCCACCCACTTTCTGTTTGAACATGTTCACCTCCTCTCTCTGAAAAATGAAGTAGAACAGCAAATGCATTTCATTCTTCAATCAGGTCAAATTTGATCCATACAATGCAATGGATTTAAGAGGCTCATGAGAATGACTGAACTCCTGACAAGTGTGAGTTTATCAGACTCATTTGCAGTTGTCCCACAGGCAGTGAGTAATCCACACATGCAGCATCTTGCCTGAGTGCACGCGGAGAACCCCCCATGCTTCAAACATTTCATGTTTTGCTGGATAAATTGGCCATGTACGATGACAAAGCTCACACTGTGTTATGGAAGATGATAGTCTATATTTCACCTATATTATTTGTTAAGCTCAGGAAATCATAAAGCAATGCTGGCAATTTTCCACCCCACATAAGGCGTATGCTGCCCTTAGTAGCAGCTCACCTTCTGAATGAGGAGAAATGGTGACATCCTGGTGCCACTGCTCCAGCCCACGAAAAGCCCAACGGGACTTCTAAAAAATGACATTGCAAACATTTTACCAAGCTCCTGTTCACCATCTGCTCCGAGCGACACCACCAGGTTTCTTTTCAAAAGGTCAGACCCCATGTCATCGGGAAGACGAATGCCGCTTTCACGTGCTTAGCTACGCAGCTGGGCTGTGCTTGGTTACACCGGGAGGTGCGCACAGCGGCCACCACAGGCTGGCTCCTCGTTATGGTAATCGCCCATCTGCCAGAAGACAACCCGGCAGCGAGAGCCAGCGGAGCTGAGCCAAGGCAGCCTTGTGAAACAGCGGGAAATAAAGGTACGAGCTCTTGTCTGGCGGGAGGGGGCACAGCTGCATGCCGTGCTCTGAACGTTAGCCCGTCTCTTTGAAGGAATGAGATCTGCTGGGCTCGTAGAAATATGTCTATCATGGTGATCCACGTGGGAAACAGAGATACAGATTGATAGGCATCAATCACACTCCAGTTATGGGAGACAGTAAACACCTTGTGTTATATATAATAAAGTATTGCAAAAGAAGACATATTACCATATTACGGTATTTATTCTGACACTAACTCACCTTCTCACACAAGGCATTTTAACTATATTTGTATAAATATACCCATTATATAGTATGTTAGTGTACACTGACAGCATGTCTAGTTATTAAGGCTAAAGTCCAGCATCATCTATAACCATTCACTTCATTGGTTCCTAAGTATTGACATAATTGTTCCACTCAGACAGCAGTTTTTTATATTTAACCTCTTTTTAGAAGCAGAACAAGTTAAGTTCATAGCAAAAGTTTTAAAACTTAAAAAAGGCTGAAGAAACACGGCTGTAAATATGTATTGGATAAGTGTGGTCTAAGCAATAGGTTCTGCTCACTGTAGCATATACAATATGATTAAGTCATGATATCATAATATATTATACTTTTATATAGTTCATCTATTTAAAAGAGAAGGAACAGAAAGATAATAGCAGCCTGGAATGAACATTTAGGCATGAACTCCATAAGACTCAGTGCAGGGATTTTCAGCTAACAGAGGTCCCGGGAATGGGGCCCAGAGGGAGCATCAGGCAAACAGCGCCCAGCACTACAGCACCCATGGGACAGCAGGGGTGACAGTCACCGGATGCTCCTGCCAGAACTACCATCATCCAGCCCTTGATAGTTCGCAACCTACAATGAGTTTCAGCTGCCCGACAATCTCAGCACTGCTGGCGCTGGAGAAGGTAACTGCTCAACAGGTTTTTGCATTGGCTTTCACTTATAACTTTTATGAAGTTTTTGAAGAGTCTTTGCCATTCAGCTGAGAAGTGAACAAGGAATGCCAGAGGAAGCTCAGACCCCTCAGCACTTTTATTAATCTGTCGCTGTGAACATATCTCCTTTATAGCACACAGCTCCTTTCCGAAAGAAAACAGCCAGCAACTCCCAACATAACACATTTTCTTCCACTCTTCAAAAGTGTTTTGCTCACCAATAAATTCTGAAATAATTTGTATATCCTGAAGGAGATATATTTGTGAGCTTCAGGAGAAATGACAGTGAGGATGATTGGAAGAAGCTTAAGAAAACTCTGAAGACACCAGTGCAAATATCCTCACTTCAATCAGAAGAAAATTAAGGCCTTTTAAAATAAGGAAGAAAAGACACTTTGCACATGCCTATGGCTTTAGCGGGGACCTTGGGTGGAAGACAGCACAGAATTACATCTGTTATTCTCATGACATTCACTGTAGCACAGCACTCAGTTGTGCCCAGGTTATTTCTCATGGGCTGAAGCTGCTGTGGAGCTTTTCATATGAAAACTGCAAGATCACAGAGTCATGGAATACCAGGCTGGAAAAGACCTCAAGGATCATCTGGTCCAAACTGTCCTTGCAAAAGCAAGGTCTAGACAAGATGGCCCAGAACCCTGTTCAGACGAATTTTAAACGTGTCCCATATTGGGGAATCCGCCACTTCTCTGGGGAGGTTATTCCAATGGCTGATTGTTCTTATAGTGAAAAACTTCACTTGTGTCCCATCAGAATCCCCTCAGGAGTAACTTGTACCCACTGCCCCTTGTCTTTTCCATGTGAAAAGGGAGTCTCCGTCTTCTTTGTAGCCACCCTTTAAATACTGGAAAATGGTGATGACATGTCTCCTAAACCTTATTTTCTCAAGGCTAAACAAGCCCAGTTCTCTCAGCCTCTCCTCTTATGGCAGCTGCCCAGTCCTTTGATCAACTTTGTGGCCCTTCTCTGGACCCTCTCCAGCCTGCCCACATCTTTTTTGTATAGCAGGGACCAAAACCAAACCGCATTCTAGGTGTGGCCTGACAAGTGCTGAGTAGAGTGGCATAATGTCTTCTTTGTCTCTGCTGGTGATGCCCTTGTTGATGCAGCCCAGCATTCTGTTGTCTTTCTGTGCCACAGCAGCACACTGTTCACAGGTTCTCAAAGCCAAGGATACCCACCCAGTTGTTTCAAGATCTTCCTCTTCTTCTATGCTTGAGGATATTGCTACAGCCTGCCATTGTCATGTTTTACAAGACCCTGATAAGTTTTAAGGTATTGCAATAGTGTAACTTAAAATTCATATTTTATGTTTCAGTATCTAAGGAGCAGAGAAATCAGATCCATGTCCACAACTTTTTTTGGCATATAACTCCTTTCAAGGCAGAGTGGAGGATTAAGGCTACTACAAGCTAAGAGTCACCAAGGAAGATCTGTCGAAATTAACCAAGCCCTAGAGAAAACAATGCCCAATAATGTAATCAATAATAATTTTGTCTGTACATTTTCCCAGCTCTGGAACTGGTTGGGGATTTACTGCCTCACTTTGGGAGATGGACTACACAGCTCAAATGAAGCAGTAATGGAGCATTAACAAAATTAGTGCACTGAAAGTGCTTTGTAGGCTGGAGTTAGACATATTCATCCAGGATGATGGGATCACTTTCCTACAGTAATTAGTGGAGCAGCTGACATTAACTCCATAAGTGACCTGCTTGTTGCCACCACTATGAATCAAAATTAGATTAGCAGCCCCCCTACAGGTGTGGCGTGCAGTATGGAGGTTAAAAGCACACAAAATGCTTTCCTGATTCAAAATGAACCCAACTGCATCAAAAGGATTACGTAGCATTTGGATCAGTCACATGTGGCAAGGATTTGGGAAAGACCATATAGCCCCTGGGAAGGGAGGTAAGGTGTCAATACAACTAACAATTCTTGTTAACTCTGGAAATATTTATTCCCAATTCCTTATGAAATTTACAGTGGTCACAGCACACGTGTGCTGTGTTCAAAAGCAACAGATGAAAATAAATTTTTTAAAAAAGACTGGCTTAAATAAATAATAATTAAAAAGCCTCCAATGCAGGGGAGGTTGCTGTAAAAACACACTTTGGGAGAACACCTGAAGAACTGGCATCTCTCACAATTATATCACACATCTTACAGTAAATTGTGTTTTGAAGTGATGACCCAAAAATTCCAATTTTATTCCAAAATATAAGCTTTTAGCCCTCACAGTTGCAGAACAAGGCTTGAAGTAATGACCCAAATGTATCCAAAGGTCTTAAAAACCCAGACAAAATAAAAAGAGCTCTAATATCTTAAAAACAGTCTCATGATTTCTGAGCTACTCTCAAGATGCTGTGGGGGCCTAGCAAAATTTATAAAACTTTTTTTTTTTCTGCTGCTGTGTTTAAACTTACAGTTTTTTGGGACTTTTTAAAGTAATTTCCTTTAAGAAAACTACACAAGATGTCAGACCATAAGCTGATATCACTGTACGTAGCTGTATTGTAGGAAATGAGGGAAAGCCAAAACATAGCAGCTGTAAATCTTATTCTGCAATCTTAAAGTACAGAATGGTTTCATTTTAATTTAAAATAGCAATACATAAAATAGAAACTGAAAGGGAGAATCATTATGATGAAGATGAACTAGAATAACCCAGAAAAAAAAAAGCTTTCCTATATATAATGCTTTTTAGAACGAGCCTTTATGATAACTCAGATATCCCTGTGTTAAGTGTCATTCAGCTGAATGCCTTGATTCTTGCTTTGCCTTTCATGATTTCCATCTATTATTTACTGAAACGGCCAAAGAAGATTGCAAGCTGATCTATAAAGATTCTCAGCCCAATGCCTCCCTCTTTCAGAGGCACATGCAGACAAGAGCTTGCGGGAGGAGAGTAGGAAAAACTTCCCAGACATCCAAGATGCACTAAGCAGGACACATCTTCATTCAAACCAACAGCATTCTCAGTAAGGTAGGAAGGTAATGGCAGATTTTGGAGGCTGTGTTCCTTTACACTCATGGGTTGGAGTTTTTAATTTTTGTTGGGTTTTTTTTAGGGTGTTTTGATTGGTTGGCTTGGCTTGTTTATCCCCAATACATGCAGAAGGAAACATCTGCTCCAAAATACAATCCATTTGCATTACAAAACCCTCTCTGCCATTGCTTTTTCCACCCCACCATAAAAAGGTTCCAGCAGAAGCTACATAGACATTTGGTGGCACATCCCCTTTCTCAGAAGCTGCCCAGTACCTGCTCTAGAAGTAACCCAAAAATAAGTAACCAACTCTCCTCCCACATTTTTGAGTAGGGAAAATAATCAAAAGGAGACATGGAAACAGCTTGCCAGTTTTCTTCAGCTCCAGCCCTTGAAATCCACAGACCTCCATTCACACCAAACTGCACAAGAGGCTCAGTCAGCTGGTATAAACCCACCCCAATGAGCTGGAGGAGAGAGATTTTAGCCAATGTGTAGCTGGTGATGTTCTGGCAGGGTGGGGTAGATGATGGTAGTGGGGGAGAGAGGGTAGTATGAATATCTCTTCTGTAAGATTTGGGGTTTGGTTTCATGTTTGCTGCCACTTTGGATCATCAATACTCATATCATAAGGCAAAACAGCGGAGGGAAAAGTAAAAGTAGGGTACAGATTAATTCATAGTTTCTTAATTGTCCACTGCAAGACCATGCTTAAGAGGCTGGAAATTAGCTTCACATTGGTTTTTGCAATTTTCAGAAAATCTTAAGCATATCTGAATGCAATATTCCTGCAGCACCCACATGTTATTTTTTCCATCATCCAGAGTAAGCAAACAGAATAACTGGCAATAAATTCACCTTAGGTAAAAATCTTCAGTATAAAATTTTGTATTGTGTCTTGAGATTACAATCTAGAAATTTCAGCTTTGTAGCCTTAAAGCTGCTGATCCTTCTTGCTCCGTTGACCAAGATCTCTCAGATATCCCCAGGTCTTTTCTATTAAAGATAGAAAAAGGGCATTTTAGAGCAATCCATCCTCTTCACCAGGATCCAATCTGCTGGTGCGGCATAAAAGAAAAGTTAACACTGCTGTGGAGCTGATGGGCACAGGAGCATTACAGAAACTGAACCAGACAGAGTTTAGGATTGCACACTGAATAAAGCAAGAGTTCTTAATGTGTGCACACATCTTCCTCATAGCTCAAAAGCCTTTGGCTGAGGTGCATAGACAGGCTTTAGAATTGCTAAATCCATACAATCATTTAGGCTATTTTCCTGCTGTGAAAGGATGGGAAGGAGCGTCTAGACACTAAGAGGCCAAGGCTATTGATGCTGGTGAGATCCGTCCCCATGGAGCTGTCAGCACCTGCAGGCTCTGGCTCTCCAGCTGTGCTGTGTGGCAGCAGACTGCCAATGCTCCTACCCTAAACAAAGCAAAGCTATTACGTGATGAAGAAAATGAAAATTTTTTTTTTGGGGGGGGATTCACCTCTTCAGATCCCCAGCATGATCTAGTGGATCTTCTCCAAATGGCTCTTAGAGAGCATATTCAGCAATTTATGGATGAAAACCCAGAAGATTAAGTAACTTTTAATCATGTCCCAGTTTGCATGTATGTGTAGGTACATATAACGCAGAAGAGATTCTGTTTCTGAGCACTGTGGAGGGAAAAACCAATGTGCACTCCAACAATCATTTCACTGAGAAGACACAGAGCTGGAGTACATCTGTTTCCTCCCTGTCAGTGTGAATTAATGTAGTGGGGCCTGGGGTGGGGGGTGGTGCCAGGAGTAGGTACATTTGGCATCTTCTTGGCTGAGCTTTGCTGAGGAAAACTGCAGAACCAGAAAGGACTGACAAGGAGGAAGCAAAGAGGAATACACACACGGAGACGGCATTCTCACATGGACGCTGGGTATGAAGAACGAGGGATTTCTGGACCAGGGCTCCTGCAGGGCAAATTCCTGCTCCCTCTGTGTGTCCTCACCTTCCTCTGCAGAAGAGAAACGGTCAGCAATACAGACAGGAACCAAACCCGATACCTCATCTGAGGACAAATTATTGCTCTTGTGGGAGAGTAAAACAGTGTCACTTGGAGGTGAGTCCACATTTGTGGGGACCATCAAAAGGCAAACACTGAGGCAACTCTGTGACAACCCTGGAGACTGCTTTCAGAGAAAGCCATTTGACAAAAATGAGCTCACTATAGTTGCAAATTGAAGATCACAAACTTTTTATACCCAGCAAGAATGTTGTATTCGGTTACTTCAGCTTGCCTGAGATGACAATGCCATGCTCAAGACAACTCTAAGAGCAGCTTCAGGAGAATATGAGAAAGCTGGTTGCATTTTCCGGAGCACTAGAAAGGAGTAATGATGTTGAAGACTTTACTTGTTTCCTCATCGCTGTCTGTAAGCATAAGGGAGTAATGTCAAGTTTCCTAGGAGCTATTTGGTCTCAAGAAATTCAAGTCCCAAGGCAATTTAAAAAAATTATTTATGACATGTATTTGATGAAAACAACATGCAGCTGGAATTTCTGGGCAGTGTTTATAGGTGATACACCTTCTATGATGAGAAGGACAATGAGTTTTGCAGCTCTCATGATCAACATGGAGCTTGAAGGGTTTGAGACAATGACAGGTTTGACTGGAATGTGCTAGATCAAATTCATAGCTGTTATTGCTGTTTAGCTATTAATTGGCAGGCTCCTATACTTGCCATGGGGCTTCCTTGTCTCACTGTGTGTTAGAGTCTTGTGCTCGTTAGTGGCTGGTTTTTGCTTTTGCTGCTTGCTGAACTACTGTGCTGCTGATCATCTTAATCTGCTGTGCCTAGGAACATTCTGATAACAGCGAGTGGGCTGGCAGATGGCCAGGGCATCGCTGCTGCTTCTGTGCTGCCGTACTGGACAGGCTGGAACTCCAACATGAACTCAAGTCAAAACAGCCATGCAGACAGCAAGGTCAGTGTAGAAGGAGGAGGAGGAGGTGCTCCAGGTGCTGGAGCAGAGATTCCCCTGCAGACCATGGTGCAGACCATCGTGAGGCTGGCTGTCCCCCTGCAGCCCACGAAGGTCCATGGTGGAGCAGAGATCCACCTGCATCCTAGGGAGGACTCCATGCTGGAGCAGGTGGTTGCCCAAAGGACTGCACCCCATGGAAGGGACCCATGCTGGAGCAGCTCATGAAGAACTGCAGCCTGTGGGAAGAATTCGCTGGAGAAGTTCATGGATGACCGTCACCCGTGGGAAGGACCTCACACTGGTGCAAGGAAAGAGTATGAGTAGTCCTCTCCCCGAGGAGGAAGGAGCGGCAGAGACAATGGGTGATTAAGTGACCGCAACACCCATTCCCCATCACCCTGTGCCACTCCAGGAGGGGAGGAGGCAGAGAAACCAGGAGTAAACTTAAAGCCAGGGTTTGTGTTGCATGTTATGGGAATTACTATAGAATCAGAGTATCATAGAATGTCCCGAGTTCAAAGGGACCCACAAGGATCATCAAGTCCAACTCCTGTCCCTGTATGTGACAACCCCACAGTTCACACCATGTGTCTGAGGGTGTTGTCCAGTCTCTTCTTGAACACTGTCAGGCTTGGGGCTGTGACACCTCCCTGGGGAGCCTGTTCCAGTGCTCCAGCACTGGAACAGTGCCCCCAGGTTCTCTGGGGCAAGAACCTTTTCCTATTGTCCAACCTGAACTTCCCCTGGCACGTCTTCCTGACATTCCCTTGGGTTCTGTCATTGGTCAACAGACAGAAGAGATCAGTGCCTGCCCCTCCTCCTCGCCTTGTGAGGAAGCTGTAGCCACCATGAGGTCTCCCCTCAGTCTCCTCCAGGATGAACAAACCAAGTGACTTTAGCTGCTCATCATATGGCTTCCCATCCAAACCCTTTACCAACTTCATAGCCCTCTTCTGGACACTCTCCAGTAGCTTTATATCCTTTTTATCCTGTGGCACCCAGACCTGCACACAGTGCTCCAGGTGAGGCCGCACCAGTGCAGAGCAGAGCGGGATAATCAGCTCCCTGCCCGGCTGGCAATGCGGTGCTGGATGCACCCAGGACACAGTTGCCCTCTTGGCTGCCAGGGACACTGTTGGATCATGTTCAACTTGCCGTCAACCAGAACCGCCAGATCCCTTGGTATGGAGCTGTTTTCCAGCCTCTCATCCCCCAGTCTGTATGTACAGCCAGGGTTGCTGTGTCCCCGGTGCAAAATCCAGCGCTTACCCTTGTTGAACTTCATGCGGTTGTTGATTGCCCAGTTCTCCAATTTGTCCAGATCCCTCTGCAGGGCATCTTGTTGCAGGAACCCCTTGTTGCTAGCCAGGAGTTCACTGAAAAGTTAAACCCCATAAACTGGCCCAAAGGGAGCAGGGGTGGAGATCGTAATGGATATACCATAAAATTGTTGTAACCCATGGTTTGAGTCACATGTTTTAGGAATTAGCATAGCGGGAACCACCTGAACTAACGGAGGACAAGCCTGACAAGAAGCAGTGCAAGTGCAACAGTGACTAGACCTAAGCTGGCTTTGGTGCCTACTAACTCCACGCAGCACACCACCTCTCCTGTCCTGAGTGACCACCATAACAGATGGAGCCCAAAGTCATGGACTAAATGAACTCAATACACCTTTGTGGACATTTATGGACATTTTAGACACTTCACATGGGTGATCCATAGACCAAGGGGATTATATCTGTGTATTGTATCAAAGGATGGGAAGGGTTATGGTGGGTAATTAAAATGCATTGAATAGAGACCTGACCATGACATAAATTGTATAGAATAAGGGGTGGATATTGTCCTGGTTTCAGCTGGGATAGACTTATTTTTCTTTCTAGTAGCTGGTATAGTGCTGTGTTTTGGATTTAGAAGAGAAGAATGTTGATAATACACTGATGTTTTGGTTGTTGCCAAGAAATGTTTATACCAAGTCAAGGACTTTTCAGGAGAAGGCTGGGGGTGGACAAGAAGCTGGGAGGTGGCACAGCCAGGACAGCTGACCCAAACTGGCCAAAGGAATACTCCACACCACATGATAAAAAGCTGGAGGAAGAAGAAGGAAGGGGGAGAAGTCCAGAGTGATGGCATTTGTATTCCCAAGTAACTGTTACACATGATGGAGCCCGGCTTTCCTGGCGATGGCTGAACACCTGCCTGCCCAAGGGAAGCAGTGAATGAAATTCTTGTTCTACTTTGTTTGCATGTGTAGCTTTTGCTTTACTTAATAAACTGTCTTCATCTCAACCCGTGAATTTTCTCACTTTTACCCTTTCTTCACTGCAGGGGAGTGAGTGGCTGGGTGGTGCTTAATTGCCAGCTGGGGTTAAACCACAACACAAGGGATATCATGGATCTGTTGTGTTGCTATTAAGTCTGGATATCCAAAGCTCATTTTTTACCATCGTATTATTCACCAGAAAGCTGTTACTGACGACTTCTCCAATGCAATGAGAATTGTTGGAATGTCTGTAAATGTTCCTAAATTCAGAACAATACACCATTGCCTGTTGGAAACTTTTCTGACAAGGACAAAGTCTATTTCAGCAGCTTTTTGATACCTGAGCAGGTGCCAGCCTATAGTGATTTTTCATGCCATTGGAATAAATGGATGAAATTAGGAATCAAAAGGAGGAAGGCTTCGCTTAGCCAAGCTATTTTGAGTGACTATTTAATTTGGCTTTCTCAGGTGATACTGCTCAGGTAATGTTTCTTAAGTTAACTCAAACCAAAGTGCAAGGCCAAAGAAAATTTCCTTTTGATTTACAGCTGGGAGAAAACTGAAACCATTGAAGAAGAATGCAAAAAGTCAGCAGACAAAAAAGTAGGGAAAACAATCACGCTCCTTCACTTGAGCAAATACTTGAAGATCACAGAATATTTATAAGTAGAATTCAGTTCGCATCTCAGGTTTCAAGCCCCAAGAGCAACCATTTGCTATTTTTGAAGGGTCTTACACTTGTGACTTAGAAAATTCCCCAATACAGAGCTCCAGACCCAGCTGTTAGAGTTTATTGACTTCACTGAATATCGAGACAAGGGTTTGCATGAAGTATGGCTGGTTTCTATTAAAGGCTGCTATTATGAGCTGTACAGTGTTTATTCAGTTCTACCATTACCATTGTTGAATATCTCCCTATAGAAAAAAGGAGAAAATCCTTTCCATCCTGAATATACATTAAGAAGCCTAAATTCTGATCACCATTGACAAATGCCCACTTTCACCCAAACTCTTGCACTGTGACCTGCATAAACCCCATTGACACATCAGCTGAGTAATGATGGTCCCTATTGTGACTCTGCACATGTAGGCATGGTGCATCAGTTTAAATAAAGGCGTCGGTGACACGTTTCAGAAGTTGTTGGCCAAACATCCTACACTTTAAATGGCAAAACATGAGCCAGACTTGAGGAATCAGTGTTTCAAAGGCTGATTCCTGTAATCTTCACTGGTGGAGTGAAGGAGTCTGTGCAAGACTCACCCACCACCCACTGGGGTCGATGCAGATGCCTACAATAGAAGCAGGGCTGCACCAGCCCTTGCTGGTACAGCAAAAAGCTGGGGAACATCAGTATTGCCGAGAAAACAAAGATTAGCTATTTCAACCTATTCCTACCATTTTACATACAGTAAGACGTTATTTGCTATGTAGAGGGTAATTCCCCTAAAGGACACTGCGATTAAGTGGCAAATTAATTTGCTGCTTGCATTCACTAGCTCTTCCAGCTGGCTTAGTTCTCATCAGCCACCATAATTTATTAACAGTGAGGTGAGAAAAGACATGAATCAGCTTAATGTGCTATAAGTAGGGCATTGTCATGGCAACAAGATGCAGACTGTTTTCTACTATTTATGTATGGTTTGTTTTGTACTCAACCTTAAGAATACCGCTTGAAACAACCAGAATTAGAAACATCTTTTTTTTTTTTCAACTTTTTTTTTTTTTTCACTTCAGTGTATTTTTTAAAAAATCATTAAACTAAGCATGTGGAAGGCTCTGAAGCTTCTCTCCAGGAAAATAGCTAGCTATATGCTCTTCCATGAGTCTTCCTAGAAACAGAAGCCTTTACTCTGTTCTCCCAACCGTTTTCTCACATTGTCACACAACTGACTCCATGGATTAACTCCTGCTTTGTACCAGTGTGAGATCAAAACCCGACCTTCCCTGGTCCGTGCTGTACATAGTACTACTAACTGGGGAGGGGGAATTCAACAGTACTATTAAAAAAAAAAATTATCTTTTGAAAATTCAATACATTATGCCTAGCACATGACATGGGAAAACAATTAAGAATGTTGCATTTTTATAGACTCATGATGGGGACGTATAAAGTTAAAAACTGAAAATTAATTGTAAAGGATTTTTATTGCCTTCCTGACTAACCCTAGATCCCATGCACTTTTTGCATCAGCAATTAATCTTTTTTATAAAGCCAGCTCTTCTTTCAAAGTACATTTTATTTACTACCCTGCTGCATAAAGGGAATGGTTGGAATACTAACACAGCCCTTTGAAACAATTACCAATATTACTGTTTTGATTTCTTTTTTTTCCTCACCATCTCAGGAAACTGATATTAAATAGTTAATGAAAATAAAAGTATCTCTAAGATGTTTCAGAAAGAAGACATGAAAAAATGAAATCCCTTTCATGAAAAATTAAAAATTTTGTAAGCTTAAAACATTGCTTTGTTCTGAATAAGCACCAAAAAAAAAATCAAAGAATTATTCCCCTTTTCTCCATCCAGTACTCTTTTCTTTTTTTTAATATATCTGGGTTTATATTACCCTGGGTATTTGTTTGCATAATATGTAGGGCAACAGGCAACTGGGCTGTACCATAACACAAGATTAAACTGCTGTTACTTAGCAATCTGAGAAAAAATAATAAACAATATAATTTTGAAGTAAAAACTTCTGTCAAGCTACAATTGCAAATGTTCAGTTGAACACTACTAAATGACACCTGCTGAGGTCAACTGTAGAAGTTAATTAAGACATGAAAGATCTGGACAGCCTTACCTAAAGGTTCAATGGTTTTGTTCAGTGATGCTGATGGCCCCAAATACACAAGAGTTGATAGCTGTTAATTAAAAGAGCTTAGGGAAGCCAAGTCAGGGGAATGCCAGTCTTGTTTTCAACAATTCTTTACCCCATGTCAAGTTCAGCGAGAAGTGGCTCTGAGCTGCAGAGTTTGGCCGCGGGCCTGGATCTAACATGGCACACGACATGCAGGTGTGCCAAACCACATGGTGGGCAGCACAGGCAGAGGTGTGAGCTCCGCGTGGCAGCCAAGCGTGGGCTTTAGCTGGAGGTGCCATGTGACACTGTCCCAGCTCTCAGGGGCCAGCAGTGTCCCCGGCAGCCAAGAGGGCAACCGTGTCCTGGGTGCATCCAGCACCGCACTGCCATCCGGGCGAGGGAGCTGATTATCCCGCTCTGCTCTGCACTGGTGCGGCCTCACCTGGAGCACTGTGTGCAGGTCTGGGTGCCACAGGATAAAAAAGATATAAAGCTACTGGAGACTGTCCAGATGAGGGCTACAAAGTTGGTAAAGGGTTTGGATGGGAAACCATATGAGGAGAGGCTAAAGTCACTTGGTTTGTTCAGACTGGAGAAGAGGAGACTGAGAGGAGACCTCATTGGGGTCTACAGCTTCCTCACAAGAGGAGAAGGAAGGGCAGGTGCTGATCCGTTCTCTTCTGTCTGGTGACCAATGACAGAACTCGAGGAAATGGCAAGAAAATGTGCCAGGGGAGATTTAGGTTGGACATTAGGAAAAGGTTCTTCACCCAGAGGGTGCTGGAGCACTGGAACAGGCTCCCCAGGGAGGTGTCACAGCCCCAAGCCTGACAGTGTTCAAGAAGAGACTGGACAACACCCTCAGACACATGGTGTGAACTGTGGGGTTGTCATATGCAGGGACAGGAGTTGGACTCGATGATCCTTGTGAGTCCCTTCCAACTCAGGACATTCTATGATTCCATGATTCTATAAGATGAACGACAAAGTAATCCCCCAAACCCTATGGTTAAGCAGGGGGACAAGTACTGGTTTGTCATCATGTTTGCATGTATGGGGCACTCTGCTTGGTGCAACATGTACCTCCAGGGACTGGCATGTGAAGCAACCCAGGCATTCCCTCCATGGGATGAATGCATTGTTCAGTGAACTTCAGCCGCAGGATAGTGGAACAAGCATTACAGGGGAAAAACAGCACAATCACCAGGCCATGCCTGCTCTTGGCTGACACACTCAGTGCTGTTGGTGGCAGATTTTGCCTCACAGACATTTATCCAGTAGGAAGCAGTTTGCAACCAGCACACTCCACAAGAGCTAAGAAATCACTGAGAAAGAGCCATGACTTTCCCCAGCCACTGGTCCAGGCAGCAGAGCTGGCCCCATCAGCCACGCTGTCCCTCATAAGTAGCACCTTTCAGCAACAATGAATGACCTGTCAGGTATCTGGCTGCTTATACAACATGTTCCAGTCCTTCCCTGGATAGTTCTTCATTGCTCGAGCTATGATCTTCAAGGTTGTAGTGTCTAATGGACAGATTACATTTCAGGTGTCTTCTCCTTGCACAGAAGGTGATTATCATTAACTTGGAAAGGATATTTAAAAACTGGCTTGTGATCTTTTTTTCCTTCCCTATATGTAAGAAGACAGTCTGAATACTTTCCCACTCCTCAATATTTTTGACTGCTCAGAGCTGCTGGGCATGCCCGTCACGTTGGTAAGTTGCTGACTGAGTGGGTGGGAATGCTCACCCCTTACACGAGAGTTCCTTCACCCACAGTGAACACTTTTTTGACATTAGAGGATTGTTAACATCCCAATGATTTTTTTTTCCTGGTGTTAAAATGTATAGGCCTTGTGTCCCAGGTTGCTACAAGTCCTGGGCTACTGCAAGTAGCTGGCGTGACTCCTTCGTGCTCATCCTGACTACTGGTAAGTGCAGTGATTGAGACTGTATTAAAACAAACCAAGTCCCTGCCCTTGGGCAGTTACCTGATGCTTTCCTCACATCGAAAACAAAGGAGATACAGCCTCACCCTTCCCAAAGCTAGCCCTCCTCTCTTAAAAATGAATATACATGTTGATACCAAATCTTTCTTTCTAGTTTTCAGCTTATGCCTGTAGGAAGTAATACATACTAATGTATTACTTATGTGTTGTTTGATTCTAAATTATCTTTTCACTTCTATGTGATTCTTGTTACTGGAAGGTACTGATGCAAGAAACCACCAAGGAAACAAGACTTTGGAAAAAGCTTTGTTATTTGCTTTACCTTTGTGTTATTTAAAACTGAATTTCCACCTTAATGAGAAGTATCACTAGTATCACACATCTTTGCCCAGTCCTGACAAAATGGCAGGAGAAGAGAGAAAATACCTGTGACGAAGCTTATGGTTCCCAAGACGAGGGGAGAAAGAAGGAGGAATCTGGGCTTAGTTTGTCTCTGTTACTGGAGATCTGACATTTAAATCAAACCCTGGGAAACATGAGTCTGGGCAGCCATTTGCAGAAACAGCTAGAGGAACCACGTATCCCCATCCCTTAGAAGGCAAATAGGTGGCAGGAACTTTATTCTGAATGTGATGTACCAGCCCATGACTCAGGTGAAGGGCTCCACCAAGATGTTGGAGGCAGAAATCCTTTACTCAGCCCCAGGGTATTTTGAACTCCTCACCTTCCTGCAACACCTAAATTCTAGTCAGGAAATGTTGCTGTTGTTGGTAAAGAACCTGTTGGTTGTTTCAGGAGGTTACTTTGAAATGAGGTGATTAACCCTGCTGCATGGAGTCAGGGGAGATCCTTGCCTACTTTGGGAAGTTTGGGCTTCAAAATGAAGACTCCAAAGATCATGGTGAGGAGCCAGCTCTTCATCAGCTGGAAGGAATGTATCTGATTTTGCTTGCAGCTAATGACACTGGATGTAGGACCAGTTGACTGAAAAATAATTAAAATTTAGATGATGAAGAATATATCTCACATTACATGCATGCTATACAATTTAAAAGACAACAAATCAGTAAAAGCAAGCAATATTTTGCATTACACATTGCAAAATTCTGCAAGAGGTTTTGTATGAGAGGACAGCTGCTGGGTATTGAATGACTTAGTAAGTAAGACGTCTAAAAGATCTGGAAGGACTGCCACGAATGGCAGATAGAAAGAAAACCCTTGAGGGTTTGCAGAAGTTGCCATGTTAACCACCATGCTTTGTCACAAAAGCATTGTCTGCTATGGTGACGAAATGCTCTTCCTGGGATTGCTACACAGAATAGATGCCTCTATTTGTGAAGGAAATGTGATTGATCCCATTGAAGCATCTTGCAGTCACCATGTTAGAAGCGGTATTGCTCATAATCTAAGACCTGTGTATGAGACACATGACCTAACGGCTTATTTCTATAGAGGGACATGACCTAATGGTTTATTTCTATAGAGGGAAGCATATATCTCAGACTTGGAGTTGAGTTTCTCATTATCCACTGAGATATCTCTTCACACCAACATAAATTAAGTTATTAAAATAAGGTAACACACATAGTTGATGCGGAAGATGAATAATTTTGTTAAGTTCATAGGAAAATGAAGATGGATTTAGGCAATATTTTTAGAGTTTCCTAAAATACACACACAATTTTATGTGCTTCTCACAATACAGCAAGGACCAGCAAGGACCACCAAGGCCTGAAGTTACTTGCAATGCTAGCATAACCACGACTTGCAGTTTGTGCCCATTTTCATGAGGATCAATAAAGATCTGGAGAAGACCAAGTTCAGTAGAGTCACTTCCTTAGCTTATCTCTTAATGCTTTCCGAGTTAACCATCAGGGAGAGAAGAGCAGAAAAGGCTTTTTCCCACCCTATAAAACGTCCTGAGCCTTGAAAAGCACCCCTGCTCTCCAGCAAGCCCATTCCTAGCCCCTGGCCAAGAGAGGGAGAAAAAACGGGGCTGTAGGAGAACAGGTAGTGGTACTTTGAGCTATGTCCAGCTGCAGGTAGAGACATACCCAGCAGAGCCCATCCCCATCCCTTCCTCACCCAAGCCTGACTGAACAACCACCTGGGTCTCTGTCCCCCATGTCCTGGCTCGAGGCACCACCAGAAGCCTCCATATAGAGAAAAAAACCCAGGAGAGCTACTGGTTCCCTGCTTTGGGGAAAGTGGTATGTGGGGAAGCATCTCATGGATATTTTGTGTGTGCGAGCAGGATGGTTCCACAGAAATCTTGGGATGGTTGGTGTCCGAGAAGAAGCACGGTGGCTGGAAGGCTCATGATGGCCCTAATGGTGTGTGGCAGTACCATGGCCTTGGGCCTGAGCCCCAGCCCCAGCCAGGACGTGGTTCCGGGTGGGCAGGTACAGAATTTAAAAATTAAAGTTTGCCATCTAGTGGTAGGCCTTGGGCTTTTTGGGTGCAACAACCCAAACCCCCACAGTTTTTAGGTGATCCGCTTATGCTTTCTGAAACATATATATTCGTTTTTGGCAGGTGACCCCTCCTGCCGTTAGGTCTGTAAAAGTCAGGACAGGAGGACTCTAAATCTTGGTGTGTTGCCTGGCAGCAGCCATGGAGATGGTTCTGTGTAGTATTAAATCCTGGATGATTTAAAAAGAAAAAAAAAAAGCAACACACACACACAAGAAAAACCTTCAAAAACTTCACTGTGATAAAAAAAATGAGCCTGCCTGCCTTCCTTCCTCCCTTCCTTCCTTCCTTCCTTCCTTCCTTCCTTCCTTCCTTCCTTCCCTCCTTCCCTCCTTCCCTCCTTCCCTCCCTCCTTCCCTCCCTCCTTCCCTCCCTCCTTCCCTCCCTCCTTCCTTCCCTCCTTCCTTCCCTCCTTCCCTCCCTCCTTCCCTCCCTCCTTCCCTCCCTCCTTCCCTCCCTCCTTCCCTCCTTCCTTCCTCCCCCTTCGAACTGAGGTACATCTGCAAGTGAAACATGACTCCAGGGTTTGTCTGGTTCTCCTTTGCTTCAGACCAAGGCTGCAGGAGCCAGCATATCTGCAGAAGCACGTGTGGTCCTCTTGAGGGTCCCTGTGAGCTTCCTCTGAGCTGTGCATGTTGCCCAAATGGGATGGAAGATCTGGAAGGTGACGGGCAGCGTGATCTACTTGGGTGCTCGGGCTGTAACTAAGGATCTGCAGGCATCCAGGCTGATGCCTGCACAATCTCTCCTCTTTCACACACAACACTTCTATTAACAGAACTCCAGGTGGGATTAGCAATTTTTGCAGCATAATCACATTGTTGAGTCACATTTAATTTATGAACCACTATACACACAAGATCATTTTCTCATATTGATGCTGAGCTGATTATTTCCCATTTTGTATTTATGCATTTGATATTTCCCTCTGCAGTGTAGTGCTTGATACTTGTAATTAGTGAATTGCATCTTGTTGATCTGAGACCAGCTCTTCAATTTATCATTTTGCATTCTGATCCTGCCTGCCAGACTAAGCAAATTTTATAAGTGTACTCTATATTTATCCTCCAAATCACTAATAAAAATATTGACTAAAATCAGTCCTGAAGATCTCTGCACATCTGTTCAGAATACTCTCTTGAAATTTACTTTCAGTTTGACATTGAGTCATTTGCAATAATACTGTGAGAGTTTTTTCATCTATTTGTATACACACTGATAATTTTGCATAAACTGCATTTTGCTAGTTTATATGTAAGAACTCAGGTTATTAGTATCAAAAGCCTTTTTAAATATAGTATCTACTGTTTCTTCCCGTCGTCAGTATTGAGACTACAGATATTTATGTCCTGCTACAAAACTGTGTCAATGCAACTGTGTCAGAAATGAATAATTTTTACCCCTCCTTTATATGTATTAATTTCATTAAACGAAAATTAGCTCTCCTTCTTCAGTGAAGGAACTGATGAGGAATAAGCCACCTAATTTATGCTGAAAGCCCAAGGGGAAAAAGAAGGACCAAAAAAACCCAAAAAAGGCAGCACTCTACTTTTGAGTTTGACTTTGTGTGCAGTATCAGCACAACAAAAATATTTGCTGATGACGTAGATGCTCCTTAATATAGCACATAGGACAGAAATGATGCAAGCACCTATTAATCATAAGATAGAATTCCTGGTAAAAAGTGAAAAAAAAATAAAAGGACTTAATAACCATAACTCTGTCAGTTTTACTGCTAGCACATAATTAGAGCAGAAGAGGAGGATTTCAAAACGTCCAGAGCATAACTGCTTCCTGCTATTTCGATGATATGTTTCTGATTCAGAGGCTGCAGTTCATGTTAAATGTTTATGTGTAAGAGAGTCTTAAGGGCCTGTATCCCCAGAGGGAGAGCTGGAGGATGCTCCTGCGCAGCCTCCAGACTTTATAGTTCACAGAGGAAAAGTATTTATCCTAAACAACAACAACAAAAATCACATGCTTATAGAAGGGCTTGGTTCTTCCCTCCATGAGACCTCTCACATGTAACATCTGTTTCTGGCACGGGTTGGAGGATTTTAGGGACACCGTGGATCTGGAACATAGCATCCGCATGCCAGTCCTCTCAGACAGGTGCTTGGGAAGAGGCCAGGAAAAAGGCCGTCCATAGCTCTGCGATGGAAACAAAGAAATTAGTCAACAACCTCTTCCCATAAAAACCTTTGTTAAGACAATCAAGGAGACAATCTGGGAAACAGCTTGAGGGACAGGACCAGCAACGCCTGGCTTGTGCCATGAGCAACGAGGACGCAGGACAGATTCTGGGTCTGGCCCTGCCATGGAACAGCCCTGCTGGTTTTGAGGGGGTGGATGGTCACACTGCCTTTCTCTTCCTTTTAAGTTTCCTGCTGCTTTTTGTGCCTAAGCCATCCTACTAAGAGCAGGAGGAAATGTCATTTTGTAGGTGTCTGCAATTCAATAAAAGTGGCCCCGACACAACACCCCATGAAACACGTAACTGCAGACAGAGATGAATCATGCCACCACCGAGTCAGCTCTCACATATAGCCAGTGTAGGTGTTATTATGACTGTAACAGGCTTCAAAATAATAAATCACTCCATAGCAAGGCTGGCAGCCCTCCCTGTTAGCAGTAGTTTAGGTAACACCATTCAGATCACCTTCTCACATTACCATGACTATTCCTTGAAGGAGGTTTGGACATAGACCTGTGGGGAACATAAGCGTCAGGTAGGCACAAGTGTGACTCAGAAAATGAAATATTGCCCTTGGTGGGAAGTCAAGGGAGAGTGTTTTTCCTGCCTCCCCGGCACACGTTGCCCTACCCACTAGGTGTCCCTGCCAGCCAGGGAAACAGCTTGCCGCAGCCAGGGCTGCCTTCGCTTGGTGGCATTGACTTCTACTGAAAACACCAAAAACAAACAACAACCCAGGAAACATGTCTGAAATAACTTCTTTTTTTGTTGTTGTTTTTTCCCCCTAAACTTCTTTTTTGAAGCAGCTCCAAATTTGTGCACAATGCACAAAATGGAAAAGGCAGCTCTCCGTTTCACTGTGCGGGGTAATGGGAAGGTTTTGCCCCAACGGAGGGTGGTTTCCCCTCCTGGGCAGCCCTCAGGTGATGGGCTGCCCTGACCTGAGTCCTGCCAGCTCCATCCCTCCACCTTACTTCTGAATTCTGTAGGAGTCAGACACATTGTACCATAATCCATTACCTTGATTCGCTTGCCCTTAAAATAGATGCTGTTCTAATTTGACTCTTCTACCATGGAGCTGCAAGGTTAAATGAAGAGTGATGACCTTTTGCTGCCAAGTTAAAACCATGCAAAATTAAAAAAAAAATTAAATTACTATCAATGTGTGGATGTTCGAGTCCCACAAAAATATGCCTAATTTCTGGATAAATAGGCCTAGGTGGATGCAGGTGTCTATAGCCTCAGGATGGAGTAGGCATGACACACATGTTCAATGGCTGTCCTTTTTGCCTGGCTAAGGTTTGCTCTGGTAATCCCTGGAGAGCTTGCAGAGGTCAGCAGAGAAGCAGGGGGAAAGTGAGGACATCAAAAGAAGCACATACTTGCAGATGTGCTGGCTTCTGCCAGCCCAGGAAGAGGGAGAGGAAGCAGGAGGTGAAATCTTGAAGATATACCGGGATTTTATTTTGTTTTTCAAAATGTTTTGTCTTTGTATTACTGAATTGGGGGAGAGAGGGGAAAAAACCAACAAAGCCTGTTTGCTCTGTAAGCTGGGGAAACCCGTTCCACATTTCTGTACTTCTCTTTCCTGAGTTGTCAAACAAGGCAACAGCACTTCCCTGACTCGCGTTGATGCCCGCTTACCAACAGCCTGAGATCCTCAGAAAGGAGAAGGGAAAGCACGCAGCAGAACCAGGTTTTCTAAAGCCACCTCACATGGCGATTTCTGCACCAGGAGTCTTGTCTGAAGGCTCTGTGTTCAGGAACCATCAACAGAGATCGTGGCCTATTGTGCCATGCGCTGTACAAACACACAGCGAGGGACCATCCCTGCCACAAAGGACTTACCCTACAAATAGAGACTACAGAGGAAACGTAGCGGGGGAGTTAGAAACGAGCTGCTTAGCTCAGGGTTGCACAGCTGGGTGCGGACGCCAGAGGCAGAAGCCTGGTATTCTGATTTCCAGCCCAGCAATCTGCTCTTTCTCACCGACAACCACCTTTTGCTTACGGGGTGTTAATGGCACTAAAGATAATTCTGTATGACTCGGTATTTTTAACCGGTGGGAACTTCACATCCAGGCACACACCCTGCTGGACTCCCAGGGACAGCTTCCCCCTCCTGGCCCTAACACAGTTTGGAGGGTGCTCAGCTGGGATAAGGTGACCTTCAGAGCAGAAATTCGATACAAAGAAAGGGAAAGGAGGGCCTGGCTCTGGTGAAATCTGGCTGTTGAAACACCTTCAGGTCTTGCAGCACAAACTCAAAAAACTCTTTGTCTCAAAGATTTAAGAATAGACATAGGAAGAACTGTGTTTATTTCATGTTAATCACCTAGGCAACTGGGAAAGCAGAAGTGAGCTTCACTTTCTAGTGGGTTTTATAATCTGACAGTTCATTCAAACACCTTTTCCTGGCACATCAGAAATACATGTGGTACCGCTGCAAATTTGCATTTTTAGGAAGAAAAAATGTATTGATAAACAACCAGTTTGGGCTTGTAGTTTTTCCTTTAACCCAGGTGTTGTGTGCCTGCATGCCCAGGTAGTCATTTAGCGGCCCAGGATCTGCATTAGAAGTGGAGTCTCCCACCTCATTCTAATTTCTGCTCTAGGGTATTGCAACAAAGACTTGATAGAGCCCATAGCCAAGGAGCAGGCTGGGAACTGACCTTTCCTTTCCAGTCAGTAAGGAACAGCTAAAAGCTGCTCGCAAGGTGTTGCAAAGGGTATATCCTGAAAATGAAACAACCCCGTGCACACACAGACCTGCAGGTTGCGTTATAACCCTGTGACACAGCTTTCAGCAAGCAAGAAACAACCCAGCCTGCCATAGGGTCTTGCAGGAGTTGAGTCTCGCCTCGCAGCTTTTCATGGGCTCGGTCAGGAAGGCTGCATCTCTGAGCAAGGCCGAGCAGCGAGGTTCTGTTTTTCCAAGTCGTTCCTTCAAATATAGGGTTATTTTATTTTTGTAAATAAAGGTTAGGACTAGCATCTGCTATTTTGCACAAGTGTGTAAAAAAAAAAAAAAGAATAGGTTGAAATTTCTCTGTTGAAACGGATCTTTTGTCAGATAATGAGATCTTTAAAACACAAAATATTTCACAGACAGCTCCCACAATCCTAAAAAAAAAAAAAAGGTTAATTTTCATTTGATTGTTCCTATTCTTGTCCAGACAGCTTTGCTTCTGATAGATTTTGATAGCTTTTTCACAGGCTTCTTTATTTCCTAAATGGAAAAAACCCTCCATCCTAGATGGCCATTTCCTAGAAGAAAAACATGTTTTTGGTAATGTCTTTATTTACATTGTTTCAAAACCTATTTTCCTTGAAAGGAAATGTTTATGAGGTTTGGCTTTTCTCCCTACATTTCCCAGGCAGGGTTGCTTGTGCTTTGCTTTGCCTGCCTAAAGTCCAACATGAACTCCAAACCATTAGTGTTATTTTATTCAGCACAACAGATTTTCTGGGTTTTCTAGCTCATTTATAGCTGTGCAGAGGGGGTGTGAAACCCCGATATTCCATTCGGGCAACATTTATAAAAACTTTTCCCCACCAACTTCGCAAAGTTATAAATGATTATAGGAAAGGCGCAAAGCTTTGGAGAAACAAGCCAAGTTTATGAGGCCCAGAAATTGAGGGAATTAGAAATTTTTCCATTCACTTGGATGAGTTTTGGTTTAAACACCAGAAACTCAGATTCATGTGAACACGCTGAATGAATGGAAAAGTTACAAAGCTATGAACAACATAATACGCTTCTACTGAGGCTGCTGAAGAAGGCAGAGAGAAGAAAAAGTGCATGATCAGATTTGTTACCAATCTCTTCTGCAAAAGAGCACAAAACAAACAAGAATAAGAAGGAGGTCATCCCTGTAAACCCTTTTAAAAGGGATGGGTTCCTGCTGGGGTGCCGGGGCAGCGCTGCCTGTGGCTGTAGCTCTCAAGGCAGAAGAGCGCAGCGAGCACAGCCCCTGTGCTATGGGGTGTGTGGGGTGTCAGAACCTGCCTCGGTGCACAGGGACAGAAAGGAAAACCTTGGACATCCAACATACAGGCTGCAAGGTTGTTTGGCTTTGTGGTTTTTTTTCATTTGTTTGCTTTGTTGTTGTTGTTTTGTTTTGTTTTCCCAAGGTCACACAGCAGTAAAGGGTAAAGAACTGAAGGCCTTGAAAATTCAGAAAGTGAAAGGAAACAGTTTTGAGGCTTCTTAAATTTACAGTTAGTAAAAGGTAGAGATATATTGCTTATATACCAAAATGGAATTAAAAATGAAGCATCAAGGACTCACTCTCGGTTATTTTCATTAATTTGTGAATTAATTTGAATTAATGAATGAAATTCCCAATCATGCTGCATCTGCCTTTAAATTACAGCAAGGATCATGACACTTACAGGATAAAGCCATGCGACTGTCAGCACACGACGGCTCTAGGAAGTACCAGAATCCAAGTATTTGCCTGTAGAACCATTTGTTAACATTTAAAAACAGGTAAATAAGAATGCCATTTATTCATTAAAAAGGATGAGCTCTCAGGAACTTGATATATGCCTCAGGACCACTGATATGAAAGGAAGTTATGTGTGCAAAGCAACTATCATCTCTAAACAGACTTGTTGAACCTGGGCCCAGAAATTATGAATAATTGGGCAGTCTTATGTGCAAAGAAAGACTGTGACATTAGCAGACAGAAACTGTTAAGGTGGTAGAATAAAGGGACACTGGAATAAAAGGTGGGAATTTGGCAGGGAGAAAGGTTCTGTGGCATTTGGAGCTAGCTGTATCAGGTGGTCTCTTGGGCTTTCTAGGAAAAAAATAAGGTAAATCTGCAGGTTACAAATGGATGTAATATGAGACAGAAGCCACATGTTGTCATTTCCACTCCCCCTGCAAAAGACATCCTCCCTAAAGTCTTGGTCAAGGAATGGGTTGTAAATCACAGAAGAGGCAGGATGCAAAATTCAGTAATTTCCATTAACTGACACTAGGCTAAAACTATAATTGGTAAGAAAGTGATTTGGGGCAGTCTATTAGCTTCTGCTTTGCTGTCCATCATTCTCATAAGTTCGTAACAGAGTACAAGACAATAAGATACTCAGCTGTCTATTAATAATTGATTTAATGTAACACATTAAGTGTGTGTAATCTGTTTCCTTGTTCCCCTGTTTAACATAATCCATGAATCATGGTGACCAGTAAAGAGGCTGATTGACCACATTTCCTAACTCCAGCTGCTGACTTGCATTTAAGAAAGCTAAATGTCTACTAAATACTTTGTGGTTTTAACAGGGGTGCTATGGAAAAGGGAGACAATTAGTGGAGTAAGATAATGTTCTCTTTTGGATAAGAGCTTGTAACTCTGTCTTTTGCTATTTCCAGTAGTCCCAAGTCTGCCCAACATTAGATACTAAAATAATTGTCAAACATAGACCTCTCTTTTTTTGGCCCAGTGTCTTCTCTCTAAGGAAAGAAGCTGCTTTTATTCTCAACATATTGCTATAAGTATCAGTACCATGATATCTATTTACCCCACAATCACAAAAGATTTCCTATTTTCAGTGCCTTTTCAAGGTGAGGACCTGCTCTTCCTCTTTTATTAATAGGTAAATAAGGCACAGAGAGCATGTTGAGAACCTGGCTTTGCCAGGGCTTTTAATTGCACTGTTTCAGGCACTTCTGCTTGTGAACATATGGGTGTGTTTCACCAATGCCAAGATTTTCACTCAGTGAGTGTCACTTTCTTTGTGAGCTCCAAATGTGCAGAGGTTGAAAGGGCAGCTTCACTAGTGAAAAATCTCTCAAGAACTTTTATAAATCATTCAAACTTCTGGTTGAAAATGTTTTCTTTCACACACTTCTTGGTGCCAAACACAGGCCCATCTGGAATCATTATTAATTCTGTTGAACTGTTCAATTCCAAGTGGGTTGTTGGTTTTTTTTTTTAAAGAAAGACTTGATTCAGTATTTTATAACCATAATGGGAATGGTGCATTAAGACTCAATAGCTCATTTTTTTATTCCAGGAAATGGCAAGCAACACATCTTGTGCTCAATCAGTTACATCAGCAGAGCAATACTGAAAAATCTTATAGTGTGCAGCTAGCCCCAGGTTTAATTCTTCTTATACATTTATTTTCCATACATGCAGAAATTAAAATGTGCTCTGGATGCTTAAGAAAGCTTCTTATACAGTTTGTAGGACTTTTCTGTGCATGCTTCACTGAGCACATCAAAGAGCGAATTAGAAGAATAGATGCCCAGCCACTGAAATGCCCAAGCAAAGTGCAAAGCATATTCTTTCATATACAAACTCAGATCAAAATGGTTGTTTCTGGTTCATAATCAGGAATTAACTACTAAATTCAGTTTGCAAGCAATGTCCCATTCACATCTCGAAACACAAAAACACAAAAAACAATTAGTGTTTTTGGGTAAAACTACTTACCTAGCTTATATTTTGCATTAAACATTGCCTCTAGGATTGGTATGCACATGTTTAAAGGAGAGGAACTGTGAAATCTTGCTGTCATTGATATCAATGACACAATTCCCCTTGACTCAAACTCAGGTCAGCTTGGAACTTCTCTGCACGCTCCTCTATCCACAAATGCTATGGGAGACACTTAGGTTGTGTGTTTGGCTCTTCGACAGTTGTGTTGAAGAGCAGTCACACATCTTCACACATATGTGGGGTTGCAAAGCCTATTCAGTGCAGTCAGGCAGGCTGGGGACACGGAGCCAGCACATGTGGCTGGACAGTGAAGGGCAACTTGTAGATTAAAGCACCGGAAGGTTTTCATCCCTAGAAGCAGGTGTTTCATGTTCGGCTACAGAGATCTGTAGGTATGGAACCAGGCAGTTTTTAGAGTGATACAATTATATATTCATAGCCAGACTGTCATGATACAATTTAGTCTCAGCACTCACTTCTTTGGCAAGACTCCCATTCTTTGGATGCCTTTCTGGTGGAATTTACTGTGACATGAAATATATCAAAAATACAGATAAAAGGAGTACTATTCCAAGTGCAAAATTCACTACAAGCCTTCGCCATAAGCTGACCATAAAATGAGCTGGAAGGGAGCTTTCATGTCTCTGGTCCATACTCCTCAAAATAGGGTCAGCTTTGAAGCAAGATGAGGTGACTCAGGGCCTCACCCAGGTAGGTTTTGCATATGTTCAAGCATGGACAGTCTACCACCTTTCTGAGCACCTGTTCTAGTGATTGATCACCTCCATGGCAAAGTTCTTCTCCTTATATCTAACTGGGATTTATCTTGCTACAGCTGGTATTCACTGCTCCTTGCTCTTTTGCTGTGCACCCCCAGGAAGAGTCTGGCTCCATCTTCTCTATAGTTGCAGATAACAATAAGATACACCCTTAGCCACCTCTTCTCCAGGATGAACAATCTTCTCAATCTCAATCTTCTCAGCCTGCCCTTGTACTTCACATGCTCCAGCTTCCTGAGCATCCTGATGGCTATTGCTGCACTTGCTGCTGTATAGGATCATAGAATCACAGAATGGTTTGAGTTGGAAGGAACCTAAAAGATCATCTAGTTCCAACCCCCCTGCCAAGGGCAAGGACACCTTCCACTAGACCAGGTTGCTCAGAGCCTCATCCAACCTGACCTTGAACACTTCTAGGGAGGGGACAGATTCTTTGGGCAACCTTTTCCAGTGTCTGACCACCCTCAGTGTAAAAATGTCCATGTCCTCCTAGTAGTGGGAGCCCAAACTAGCCAAAGCCCTGCAGAGTCATGGTGTCACTATGTCTGTCCTGAGTAGGGGAGAGGAATCCCTTTCCCTGAGCTGCTGGCTGCACTCTTGCTAAGACAGCCAGTTATGCTGTTGGCTGCCTTGGCCAAGAGGCCACACTGCTGACTCCTTCTCAAGGCCCCTGGGCCTTCCCTTCAAAGCTGCTTTCTAGCCAGCTGGACTCCAGCCTGTGCTGTTGCAGTATCACAGAATGTCAGGGATTAGAAGGAACCTCAATAGATCATCCAGTCCAATCCCCCCACTGGAGCAGGAACACCCAGATGAGGTTACACAGGAAGGTGTCCAGGCGGGTTTTTAATGTCTCTAGAGTAGGAGACTCCACAACCCCCTGGGCAGCCTGTTCCAGTGCTCTGGCACCCTCACCCTGAAGAAGTTTCTTCTCATATTTAAGTGGAACCTTCTGTGTTCCAGTTTGTACCCATTACCCCTTGTCCTATCATTGGCTGTCACCGGGAAGAGCCTGGCTCCATCCTCCTGACACTCACCCTTTACATATTTATAAACATTAATGATGTCACCCCTCAGACTCCTCTTCTCCAAGCTAAAGAGACCCAGCTCCCTCAGCCTTTCCTCATAAGGGAGATGCTCCACTCCATCATCTTTGTTGCCCTGCGCTGGACTCTCTCCAGCAGTTCCCTGTCCTTCTTGAACTGAGGGGCCCAGAACTGGACACAATATTCCAGATGCGGTCTCACCAGGGCAGAATAGAGGGGAAGGAGAACCTCTCTTGACCTACTGACCACCCCCCTTCTAATACACTTCCTGGCCACAAGGGCACAGTGCTGGCTCATGGTCATCCTGCTGTTCACCAGGACCCCAGGTCCCTTTCCCCTACACTGCTCTCCAGCAGGTCATTCCCCAACTTATACTGGAACCTGGGCTTGTTCCTGCCCAGATGCAAGACTCCACACATGCCCTTTTTATATTTCATTAAAATTTTCCCTGCCTAACTCTCCAGCCTGCTGAGGTCAAAGCAGGTGCAAGACTTTGCATTTGCCTTTGTTGAAAGTCATGAAGCTTCTGCCAGCCCATTTCTCCAGCCTGTTGAGATCCTTCTTCAATGCCTTGCCCTTCAGGGTATTGACTGTTCCCCCAATTTTGGGTCATCAGTGACCTTGGTGGAGGTCCATCCTATTCCATTGCCCAGGTTTAATGAAGACATTAAACAGTATCAAACTCAGCAGTGACCCCTGAGGAACACCACTAGTGGCCACTCAGTAGTTTGACCTGCTTGCACACTATTCCTTGAGGCCTGTGGTCCAGCCAATTTTCCATTCATCTTGTCATTCTCCTGCTCAGTCCTCATGTCTCCAGCTCAGCACCCAGGGTACTACTGAGACTGTCAAAAGCCTTGTTAAAGTCCAGGTAAATGACACCCACTGCTCCCCATTGCCTGCTGAGGTAGCCATTGCCCACTGGCACTGCCCATTTCCCTGCCCATCGGCATCTTTGCCCTCCACGTTGTCCACAGTGGTTGTCACAGAGACCACGTGAAAGGATCGTAATGAAATTGGTTTCCTGGTACAGCTAATACAGCTATGAGGACTTGGTTGAATACCAGTGCCAAGAGAAAACAGCAAAATAAATTTTATTTGAAAATATTGCTGCAAAGTCATCATATCAATAGAGAAGGGTTTGATGTATCAGTAATCAGCTCCCCTGGAATATTCCTGGAATTGTTATGGTTCTGTAGGCTTAAGGAAATAATTTTATTGATTTGGATCCTATGTTAGTAAGTCTGACAAGCCCAAAATAAAGCAAGTTTTCACACATCGATCATTAGCACATTTGCCTAAGAAACAGTGTGCAGAATTCATGCAAAATCAACAGCTTATTCAAGTAAATACATATTCATAATTATTCTATGTGAAATATGGCTTTCTGAGTTTATTCAGTGAATACTAACTACATTGCTAACAAATATACCAAAATAACAGTTCCCCTGTTACTATGGAGAGGGAGAAGAGAAAGTACTCTGCTTGGGGACTAATTGTAAAAGCTTTGGAGTAAAGACGAAGTAGTGTGATTCACTCATACACAGTAATAATAATTCAGCATCCCAAGGTTTTCCATTCAAGGTTTTGGAGAAAGAAATGGAAAAAACGGGAAGTAGCTGATGAGTTGGTCTAGAGACACAACGAAGGGTTGTTTTATGGGAGGGACATTTTCCATCATTCTGAGATACAAGAAGGGAAAGTGTAACTTTGACCTGAAGTGAAACAAACATGAGAATATATCTGGCATTGGCAAATATGCTACATCTTAAATTGATTCTAGCTCGCTGGACACAACCATCACTATCATAGCCAAACCCTTTCACATCTCCTGCAGCCCAGCTAGCAAAGCCAAGCGAGGATACATCTCCTTGAAGAAATCAGTATGCACATGTGTGCACATACACACCTGCAGACACATGGCTGTTTGATTCCTCACCTCCATATTATGATTTTCTTGTAGCAAGGAGAATGCAGTTGCTCCTCTTCACTCCTTTGATGCATTGCAAGAAACTAGCATTACATGTTTCACTGCCATGGGTGTAGAAAAACTAGACTGCAAGCCACATTGATCAGAGAGCCAATAAGGCGAAGAATGCTCCCTGCAAAATGTATCCTGCAAGAGCATTGCCAAGCAGCGATGGCAGCACTGCCAAGCGGCACTGCAGCAAGGCACAGAGAGACTTGATACTGCCTTAAATAAAGGACGGGGCACTCTGCATTTCATAATGCAGCTAAAACCAATATTTTACACTTTACCACCTTTTTGCCAAAGATTGCTAAGCTCTTTCACAAGTTAATGATGCTCAGGTTCCAAACACCCGTATGTGGTAGTTTTCCATATTGCAGAGAGGCTTTTCATCCCTAATAGTGCACTGCACTCATTATTATGCAGTAGAATTTTTGTTTCTGTACGCCAGGCCTGGGTCCTTACAAGGAACTGATTATACTCGCCTAAATGGAAATTCTGGTGACAAGATAATTTACAACGCTCTGTTGCATAACCATTGAGGCAAGGTCAGGGAAACCATTGATGTAGCATAGTCAGGGCAGTTGTAAATAAAACACATCACAAAAGGGTTAACTCTCAGACAGAACAGATGGACATGAAAGAATAGACAAGAAAGAATGTCCAGCATCTTGCCATGGTAAAATCTTATTCCCCTCCCTTGTCTCCACAGATCCTGTGGCTGGCTAATTCAAAAAGGAGGTGTAACTACCGATCTAATCTCAATCTCAAATTTGTCATAATTTCTACACTTTAGAGCCTGGTGAAATGAAACAGCACTACTACAGTTTTCCATTCATCAGCAGGAAGCAAAACAACTCAGGAATTGGGCTAAAAATAATTAGGGAGCAGGATCAGGTGCTGTGCACACGCATCTGTGTCTGTGCATGGGCTTTCAGCATTTACTGGAGGTAACAGCAGTGGCACAGGGGGAGATGAGCACCGCCAGTTATTTTATCTCAACATATGAATACGTGCAGATGTACTTACAGCATACTTAGAGAGGAAAAAACGCCCAAGAAAACCGTGATCAAATTATGCTATAGACAAAAATCAGCTTTTTATACAAATACAGCCACCAGAATGATACTGTTGGCAGTGCTGCAGGAGCCACATGGGAGGTGCTGGAGCAACCACAGCACACGGGGTGCTCAGCACAGGGCCCTTACCCCAGTGTGCTGCGGGTGCAGAGAAGGGGCATCACCCTTGAGCAAGAAGCTTGACATTCTTGTGGAAGTATTAGCATTATTTCATGTGCATTGCCATTGCTTTGCATTTGTGCAGTAACACCAGAGTTTTTCAGAAAGTATTGGAGCAATTTCTGTACCTTTTCATAGAACTATAGAATCATTTTGGTTGGAAGAGATTCTCAAGATCATCAAGTCCAACCATTAACCTAACACTGCCACTAAAACATGGCCTTAAGAACCTCATCTACATGGCTTTTAAATGCCTCCGGGGATGATGACTCAACCATGGGCAACCTGTTCCAATGCCTGACAACCCTTTTCATGAAGAAACTTTTCCTAATTTTTCCAATCTAAACCTCCTCTGGCACACCTCGAGGCCATTTTTTCTCATCCTATGACTTGCTATGTAGGAGAAGAGACCAACCCCCTCCATGCTACAACCTCCTTTCAGGTAGTTGCAGGCAGCGATAAGGTCTCCCCTCAGCCTCCTTTTCTCCAGGCTGAACAGCCCCAGTTCCCTCAGCTGCTCCTCATCAGACTTGTGCCCCAGACCCCTCACCAGCTTCATTGCCCTTCTCTGAACTCTCTCCAGCACCTCAATGTCTTTCCTGTAGTGAGGGACCCAAAACTCAACACAGGATTTGAGGTAGGGCCTCACCAGTGCTGTGCACAGGGGGACAACTGCTGCCCTAGTCCTGCTATTCCTGATACAAGTCAGGATGCTGTTGGCCTTTTTGGCCACCTGGGCACACTGCTGGCTCATGTTCAGTTGCTGTCAATCAACACCCCCAGATCCCTCTCTGCCAGGCACTTTCCAGCCACTCTTCCCTGAGCCTGTAGCGCTGCCTGGGGTTGTTGTGACCCAAATGCAGGACCCGGCACTTGGCCTTGTTGAACCTCACACAACTGGCCTCAACTCATGGATCCAGCTGGTCCAGATTCCTCTGCAGAGCCTTCCTATCATCCAGCAGATTAACATTTCCACCCAACCTGGTGTCATCTGCAAATTTACTGAGGGTGCAACTCGATCCCCTTGTCCAGATCATTGATAAAGAGATTAAACAGAACTGGCCCCAGTACTGAGCACACACTGGGAGCCAGGCGCAGGGCTGCTGCCAGGGGCTCTGCTCGGCATAGCACGGATGCAGCTGGTCCACAACCTCCTTCAAAAGACGGGCTGGTCAGACACACAGTTATTCTGGATCACCAGAGCTGTTTTTCAAAATCTGCTCAGAGATCACTGAGAGAAGGAGAATGTACCTGAGGGCAGGCCTAGGATGGAGGATTGACCTCAATAAGTAGCTTTTACCTGAGGAATCAGCTACCCTGCAAAACAATTTCTGAGAAAGATTCCCCAATGTTACCACTAGTCAGCCCAAACATAAAATTACTTGCCATGCTCCAGAAAAAGCTTTTACGACCTGGTTTGCAGCTCCTCTAAAAAGTGTATAAAGACTTGATAATGGGCCAAATCCTTGAGCCAGTGTAAATCAATGCTATTTTCTTGACTCTGCTGGAACACCTACTCTCTGTTTCAGTTAAAGAGCTAACACTCAGTATCTTAATACGCATTTATGTTAATATTTGCACTTTGCAGAACTAGGTAGATTGGGTGGCTGGCATATGTCAGACTAAATGTCACTTCCAAAAGCTTAGGGACCTAAATGGAAGCTGCCATTCAGAGTGAATAACAAGTGGAACCTCTCTGGAAAAGCTTTCCCACCTCAGGCACCTCCTTGTGATTAATCTTTCACATAGACAACACACATTACTGTTTTAAAAAGCTGAATTTTTAAGGATGGAACACATTAATGAACAGAGGAAAATGTGAACAAATTAGCATCTTCAAGCACTGTGAGACACGGCGGAAGAATACATAGACAGTAGCCAGGTCCCTCTGGGACCACATCTGTAGCCCCTCTCTGCAGCATTGCCTCCTAGCAGTGAGACTGGGTCCACCCGCAAAATCCGGACTCTGTGCCAGTCACTCCAGGGTGTTATTAAGATGCAGAGCACCATGGCAGAATCCAAATCAACGTTTCTTTCCTGCACACTGGGAGTGGGCTTAGGTAGCAGAGGACGACATGCAAAGTGAGCAAGCTGCCTAGTAATGATGAGGTTTTGTATCATGCAAGCTTATAAAATAGTCTGGAATGAAGAATGTGTGCATTATTGCCCTTCACGCTGTGTCTGATCTTGCACTGCTCTACAACTTAAACTACAAGTATCTGGCAGAATCCAAGATCATTTTGCAAAGACTTCTCATCCTTCTTCACCAGATCACTTTCTGTAAGACAAGATGGAGGCAGAGTTGAAATGCTTCACATTAGAATGAATATAGATCATAATGATCATGCTCTTCCACAACACTTCTACTCTAAGGAATCAGTTAATTAACCCTGAACCGAGCAGGCTTGCCAGTCAGGAGTACAGCAGTTGAATTGACAACAGCTTCCTGACCCCCTGCTTCTCAAGGACAAGATTCAGTAACCCTTATTTATGTTAAACATTAGCTTCCCTGTGAGGAACCTCCAGAAATCAATAGGGATTGCACTACACGAGTAAGACTGGCAGAATCTGATACCAATTACAAACTCAGATTGGCCCTCAGCTGGGTATTCCTGTCTGCTTTTTTCTTCTGTCTTTCCATATTCCTCCTCCCCCATGTCTGCACCCAAGAAAATACAGAACCCTCTCCCTTATAGAAAGCATTTGAATGGTTGCTTTTCCTCTTTCTCATTAATCCAAAAAAGTATTAATATTTCTTGTTACAGGAAGGTAATGTTTGACAATACTTGGCAGATCTGAGTGTATTTCTAAAGCTGGACGGAACCCAGCCTTTTTGACAAAATGGAAGCAACAATTTGTGCCTCTTAAATGTGACGTGGTTTATTTCTTCTAGAACAAAAAAAGTGTAGCTGAAATCACCAGCAAAAGCATTAAGAGAAGCAATCTGGGCTTCAAGAAAAGGAGATCTAAGATCTGCACTTTTTTTTTTTTCCACCAAAGAATGTGTGGGAAGAGGTAGATAGAAACAAGGGGATGTATTTTCCATTTGCAATTCCTTTCCTCAATTTTTTCCAGAAGCAGAACAGACTGTAGTTGGGTAGAAGAACCAAAAGCCTGAAGATACTGGTAAAGAGAAGAATACCTGTGTGATGTAAAAGGGAGGTGGGAAGGAAAAATCCTTCAGCCGTTTATTTTCAGACAACTCAAAGTTATTCTACATCTCGCTGCACAGGGAAACTGTATCCGCTGAGAGCTGCAGCTTGGGTTTCTATGTCTCCTCTCCGGTCTGGCCTCCCACCTTCTGAAATGTCACTGCCACACATCGCATACAGCAGGCTGCTCGCCCCAGCCCCACTAGAAAAGTCCATTTTGCAAGAGGAGCCGGATTTGGGACAGGAAAGCTGGAGGGTGGTGGGGGCAGCTCCCCGCTGGCCTCACAGGGAAGCAACTCAGCTTTCCACCTTTTGGGTTTGCTCAATGCACCAAAGGACTTTTACAACTCCCAGTGAAAGAGTTGCTGGTGTGTTAGAGTTGTTCATCTGGCAGAAACTGCATTTTTGATCAAAAACATGGTTTTAATGGGATATTTAGAAGCAGGTCTATGGTTATTGAAATGGAATAGTCCAAAAAAATCCCACTGGGATCTCAGGAATTAAATCACGCATAAATCAGCCTCCCAATACCGATGTGCCAGCACAATACATACCAGTGTTTACTGCTACAGAATGACTATTGTTCACTCTGCCTTTTTCAAAACCCAGTGAAAAATTGTGCTGGAATAAGATGGGAGGCATTGCTACCTTGAAGCTAAGTAACTGTCTGTCACTGTGCAACAGCGACTTGCTTCAAGTCTCCATTTCCCCCAAGCCTGGTAGGTACTTTTCTGTATGAAATGGATGCTTTGAGACTTTTTGAGCTTGTTTTTCACATCAGACACTGTCTGACTGCCTGAAACTATTGGATACCTAGCAAGCTGGGGAAAAAAAATAAGAGCTGTGTCTGGCTGTGGTGGATTTTTCTGCTCGTGTCCTAATGCCATGTCGGGTTGAAATAAGGTACACAGCATCTCTCCCATCCTCCTCCTTTGACAGTGTCCCGGTTTCCATGGAAAAGAAAACCTGGAGTGTGCACTGAAAGGGAATTACAGCGTGGTCAAAGAGGTCCCTGATATAGCTGGTGGGGGAAGCAGGTCTGCAGGCACCTGCCTGGGTGTAGAGACAGAGCTGGCAAGTCAGGACTGTCTTATTCTTTCTGCAGATACGAACAAGAAGCTTTATTGCTTAGTGTAATGTTGCCTCTGGGGCTGAAATTGGATGGCTCCCCAAACTGTTACTTCATTTCGTGCTCCTTTCAAGCTCCGCTTCTGTGCAGAACATCTTAGAAGGAAATGCCACTGGATTACACAGCTGCTGTCTGCCTGGGCTTTAAATGTGCCAATTTGCATCAGTCTGTAGGCAGCGCTGAGAACAGGCTGGCAGTGACTGCAGCCTTCCCATGTTACTAGTGGTATCCTACTTGCAAATCTGAAACAATTAAAGGGAAAAGGTGCAGTAGAACTAGAGACAGCCAGCTCTGAGCTATTAATACTACAAAAAATTCCGTATTTTCTTCCGAGAAAAGCATGTGTGAAACACAGTACTCTTGAGGGATGCCCTACAAGACATCAGCATGAAGTGACAGTAATTGATGGAAGAAAAATGAGGTTCACGAAGTAAAAATGTCCCTGTATATGTAAGTGATCAGGCTGGGAATGCAAATTGTTGAGAACAAGCCTGTCACTAAACACACTGAAAACTTTTTAAAGATAAATGGAAACCGTATCAATGGAAACAGTATCAATGTACTATGAGAAAGCTGATTTCCATCTTTGTTTTGCAGACACAAATAATTTGGATAAGAAGCCAAATGCAGAAATGCTGGTTGAAAGTGAAGCTCCAAAGCTTTGCCATTAACTTTTTCTGTTAACAGCTGAGCAAGCGTATCGATATGGGAAGCATCACCATGTATAATAGCATCGCTACAAAATCTTCTGATGTTACCTTTACAGTGTGCAAGCAGGTTTTCATCTCTTAGAGAGACCTGCTGTCTTGCTGTTCAGTCTTTGGGTTACGCAAGGACTTTGTGCCTTGGCAGACTCAGAAGAGGAGGCAATGTGAACAGCCTGAAAATTGGCTGTCTGCCTTGACTCTTGTAAAATCAGTTCTGGTGTTAAGAGTCGTCTCTTGGGAACCAGGCAGAGATGCTGGGCAAGGATTCCTAGACGAAGGAACTGCCTTGCATGCTGGCTGCACATCCCCATTTTGCAACTGGTATGTATGTGCGAATAAAGCAATTCAAATTTAGAATACCCTCAGACTTCTTTTATGCTCAAAAGGGAGATATAAGCATCTGCTAGTGCTGGAAAGAGCACACAGATGTTAGAAGTCAAAGCAACAAAACTTCACTGTACTGTCATTTGCCCTTCTTTGTATGAGAGACTTTTAAAGGGTAGAGTTTAGGAAAAACACTGCATGTACTTAGCGCTTCATTAGGGAAGGTAATAAACCCTTAAGACACGTACTTTGATGAACCAAGTTAGTAAAACAGAAAACTATTTAGTAACCACCATTTTAGAGGTGCCAACCTTTGCCAAATGCTAACATTATTTCCGAGACATTTCCAAATATTTATACCACCAACATAATGACTGCAATAGTATCTCCTCAGGAGTGCCTCACTCCTCATGGTTATGTGCTTCAATTCATTTGGCACATTGGAAGAGTTCAGTGTTCAGTGTCACAATCTGAGCCTAAGGTGAAGCACTTAAAAGGCCTTAGCTAGTAAATTAGCATTGCTGTTTTCAAATGAGTGTGTGAGAGGAAGTAAAAGGCAGACTCTTGAGTTAGCACTTAAAAACTTAAAGATCATATAGAATTATTTATGGAAACTAATTTGGACAGCTGCTGCTATGATTATCTTGTGGGATTTACTAAGGCCCTGTTTGACATTCAAATAAGTTCTTGTTTCTGGTGGCAAGAAAGAGAGTGTGTACTTTAAAGAAATTACAGGATTTAGAAATGAAGATGAAAGATTCAGAACTATCTTGTAGTTACTTTCTGTTCCCTCTGCCCTTTCATAAAATGGAAATATTATGACGAGGTACAGTGGCTTCTGATGTACTGCACAGAAAGAAATGAGAAAGTTAATACGGGAAGCACCAAATTAGACACCTGAAGAGGATTAAAAGACAAATACTATATCGCTTGTCAGCATGCCATTATAGAGCCCAACCTCGTCTTTTTTTTAGGTTTCATTAAGCAAATGACTGGATAGAGTTGCTTCTTTCATAGACCTGTGCACACTACTAAAAAGGCAGCATACGTTCACTCCAGTATCTGCATGCAAATAACATGCAAGACCTAGAAATTATTCCATGAACAAAGGAATTTCCTGTGGATTTGCATTTTAGATCTCTCCCTCTCGTGCTAACCGGACATAACTTTTCCATGTAGCCCATTCTGTGAGCGGGACTGAGCAGAGTCCTCCCCTGCTGCTGAGCATCCCCATAGCTACTTCACAGGCATCTCTGCAGCCAAGGTACAAATGTTCCTTGTACTTACTTTATTAAACACCTAAGTAAACTGAGTTTGTATCACATAACCTGCCTGTCTCCCTCCCTGACTCTCGCTGCAGTGATCCCACGATAACACGTAAGATCAGCTCAAAGTTTCCACTATAGCTTTAGGGGAACTGAAAACCCACGTGCATTTTGCTCGTCATTTATCATTCAGTAGCACTCAAGGTGCGGACCTTCCCGAAACAAGATCAGATCTTGATGCATCCTGAGTAAATGCTTGCAAGTGTTAAAGATGCCATTAGCCATTCAGGCTTATTCCTCTTGGACTCCCATTTGTTCCCAAATATCCACCAACCATATACAAGAGTATTTCTTCCCATATGTGGGCTGTGGGAGGTAAATACTATGATGGTGAAGGTAATCTAAAAATATATAAAATCTGAGTAGATTAGGTTAAAATAAATACAGATAAGAATGTGTTGGAAGATGATCCTTTTACTTGAAACTTTTACCTTAGTGTGGCAAGGACTGAGATTTTTGCTCTCTTGGTACATTATAAATCCTGCATTTTTCCCTAGGCAAAAAGATGTATTGAGAACAGCGTAAGTGGGTGAAAAATATAAGAACTGGCAGATTGAAGGGTCATGGAAGATGTTCTGCTTTTTTTTATCAGCTTATTATGTGAATTTTATATTTGGTTTTGTGCTGGTTGTATGCCTGGGAAAGATATATTTTATAAATTAAAAACATCAGAAAAAAACAGCATATTGCAAAATATCTTTACCTGTTTTATGTAGGCATATTCTTCTTAGGAATGAGTTCTCACACTCTGAGTGGTTTTCAATAAGCTGATTTTGACCTTTAAAATCAATTTCAGTTTTATGAAAGTTTTGAAGCTACACACATTAAAGACTGAGATGCTCAGATATTGTAGTAACTGGACCGACCATTACAATATATAGTTATCGGAAACCTGTAGGATTTTCCTCTTTATTTTCAGTTCATACAGGTTTGTATTGCCTGGTATCTTGCTTTAAAATTTATCTGGAAATAAAGCTTAGTCAAAAATCATTCTTATCAGAGTGAATTCCAAATGGTTTGGAAGATGGTTTTGTATCCAAATGCCTCCATTCCTGCAAGCACTCCTTTCTGGAAACAAGTTATTGAGTTCTAAGTTAATTAAAAACATTAGACAAGACTCCATTTGGTCTGATTTTCTTTCACAAGACTTTCACTGATCTGCACCTCACAATTTCTGGCACATCCCCCTAAATAAGCAATATGTCACATCCCTGTTGCCATGCTGCATCTGTGGGACTGAATGCGTAAAACCCTTCAGTTATACAGGCATGTTCAGCCTGTGCCACTCATTTCTAGTTCTACCTATATGTTCCTATTTGACTTACCAAAGGCTGCTCCCTTAGGTATATGCTCAACCTCTGTCTAAATTGGCTCCTTGGAAACAGAGTTCTTGGCATATGTATTAGAAAAAATGAAAGGAAGAGGGAGGAGAGTAGAAGGAAAATGATCAAAGAAATGGCAGAATAAATGTTCTGTACTAGTTAATCTCTGAGAGCTCTCTCCTATCTCGCATTTTGTCACTGTACGCCTCTCAAATGCTTAACTACTCCAAAATTATCTTTTTTGCTGGTTATTTTTACAGGGGTTGTGCAGATTGATCTGGAGGATCTCTATTTTGGATGCCATTAAGAAAGTATTATCTGCTTATTCTGACAGCTGATCTATGACAAGAAATCAGCTGGTATCATTCCTCTGTCTTTCTCTCAGGTTCAGAAGAAAACATTTCACCTGAAATATTCCCATTGCAAATTTCAGAATTTTTCTTTATATCTGACATTATCTCACAAATTATGGCCCTCTGAAAAAAAACTCAGGAGAGTGCAGCTACAGAGGTGCTACAGCAAGGAGGTTAAATGCCAACATACATGTCATGTCATGAAGACACTTCCTTTTTATGTGGGGTTGTTCCTAAAGGAGTATCTTGTACTCACTGCTTAGTGGAATGGAAAGCAGCACAGGCAAAAGGGCTGGTGATACAGCCTGGACCTGAGAGAGCTGGAAAGAAAGGCTGGTCAGGGTAAGTTTCTCAATGATCCTTTGACGCTACATGCTTACAAAAATAAGTGAAGGCAACCTAAATTCCTTGGACAAAATCCCTTGATTTAATGCCTGTTTTCTCTAATGATATTAAATCTTGTTTTGAAACGGATGAGGTTATATAGGGTAAGGGCAGAAACTGGATCCTTATTGAGGGAGATGCTTACAGTTCTCCAGAGGATGGCAGGTAATAACACAAATGGAACTTTTGCTCTTTAAACGTGACATTAACAATGCCAAGCTATTCCCGTTTCCACACTCTATTACAACTGGTGGTGTTTGTTATTAATAGTAACAATTACTGGTAGTACAGCAGTGCCTAGAGATCTTACCCAAGATCAGTCCTATTGTGCTGGGCGCTTTGCAAACACCTCACAAGACGGAGCTGGCAGCCCAGCCCTGCTGGGGAACTCAGCTCTAACGAGACATAGCAATCAAAGGGTAGGAGGAGACCAGAGCGTGGAGAGATGTGAAGGGAATCAGCCAAAGGTCACATCTCAATGTCAGAAGGAAAAGCAGAACGAGGCGCTGGGCTGGACGGTGGCCAGTGCCAGCTTGTGCCAGCAGCCACCTCTCCAGCCCCGGCTGATTGACACTCCTGATTTGGGGACACTTTTCCAGAGACCCAACACTGACAAGGATGGCTCTTTCAAAACAAAACTTGCACGAAATCCCCAAATTTCTTGCCCATCCTTTCATTTTGTGATGCAAATGTTTATTGGCCTCTAATAGGTAGCATAGGTTACCAGGTACCTGGTAAAACATTACTGAGCAATTTGAGGCCATGGTATGCTTAACCAGAATAGCCTTTTCTTTTTTTTTTTAGTGGTGAACTTGGCAGTACTGGGTTAATGGTTGGACTCAATGATCTTAAAGGTCTTTTCTAATCAAAATGATTCTATGATTTTTTTGATCTATGCACACTTGATTCTCTCCTGTTCCAGGCAGTCATTTGCCACAGGCAAACAGCTCCAGCTGAAGGCAACAAATGTCCAGTGAGAAACACAAAAGCACATTTGATACAAGGAACTGCAGTCTGAAGATCAATTTCTCACCTGAAGGGATGGCAAAGACAAATTAAAAGCTCCTTTCGGGTGCAGGAGGCCAGGAGACGGCAGCCGGGCTGGAGGTGGAAATTTCAATCAAAGATATGAATGCAAATTGTCGTTGCCACCAAGAGTCACAAAATCTGTAACAGTGAATCAGGGGAGAAAAAACAGGGTTTGTGCCTTTTTTTTAATCCCTTGATAGAATTTCAGCTATTTCTTGCTTATAAAATACATAGAAATAAATGTGAACACCCTGGAACAAGTTAAAATAGATATATTTCACAGAATCTAAATGCTACAATATTGTTAATCCCCCAAAATGGAAAAATGGTGAAATTTTAAGAGGAGTTGGTTATTTTTCTTTGGGGTTATTTTTGGCTCACTGCACTCATGTTTTCCAGCTTCCCAACTACAAATACCAGAACTCTTTTTTTCTTTCTATAAAGCGGTATTTTAACATTATTAAATTATTGTCGAAGTGGGAAGCTTAGCAAAAACACCAACATAACATTTAATAAAAATACCAACACTGAGACAAATGCCATTGCCGGTGATGCAAAAAACCTCTAAGCCATTTCATCTGACTAAACAGCACAAGAAACAAAGGCCTCTGAATTGCTAACAAGTTAAGTTGCAAATTGTAGGTTTCACTATTAAATATAATATACTACAAGAAACTTTATCGCAAACTATGAGAGCTGGCATTAATTTGTGCTTGGCTTCCATGGCATTAAAGTCCAAGTGCACCCCTGAGAGGGGAAATCCCTGTGCCTGTGGAAAATAACTGTGAACTTTGCCCTGTGGTGAGGCTGACACAGGAAAAAAGAAGCGAGTTGAAAGGATCTGACTGGAAACACAATAGCAGACTTAAAAGGCTCTGATAAATGAAAAGTCATTCCAAGATTAGGGTCTCATTCAAAAAAATAACAAAGACATTTTCTGGTATGTGGCTGAAAATAGATTCCATATGAAAACGCTTAGTAGAGCTTATAAATATTTTTCATTCTCAGCCTTTTTTGAATAAATGCAGCATTATAAAAAACTAAAACGGTATTTTTAAATTACTTCCTAAAATTCAGACACAGAAGCTAAAAAATAACGTTTTCATTTTTCAAACTAATAATGCAGTTTTAAAGATTTTGATGTTGCAATTCCTTTACACTTCCCCCCCCCCTTCCATCTGCATGATCTTGCGCTCACTTCTTGTAAAAATACTACAAGTGAGGAAAAAGAAAACAACTTTCCTTGCCTCAAAACTGGACTGACTTAGAGTCAGTTTATTCAAATGTTCCAGAAGCTCTGTGGAAAGTTTTGAGAAAACACTGAGAAACGTTTACCATTTTCAGACTATCTCTAGTATTCAATGAGTGTTTAAATCTCTCTTATCAGGACATATCTAAGAGTTTTGAACTCTGTAAAAGACTGTTGCGGACAGAATTTGCTGTCCCATTATATATATATGTGTGTGTATATATATATATATATATATAAAATCTGATGGAATGAATCTGAAATGCAATTTTAAAAGGACAAAGCTAATGAAAGAAACCTCTAATTTTTCTCAGGTTGCCTAACATCTGTTCATGGTACAGTATATACAAATAAATATAATAAATTCAGTTGTTTAACAGTAAAAGCCCACCTGAGGATAAAAATACTCTGTTATTGCATTGATACATTAGATATTAAAGCCTTGCAGCACAGGTCTAAACTGCTTGTAAGTACAGGTTTAGCGCTACCACGTTTCTTACAGAATACATTAACCTGAGAGCAGAGATGGTCAGAAATGGCACACAGACAATCTCTCGTTTCAGGAGTCTCAGCCAAAAAACAATACCAAGGCTCCATAGAGCAACTTTAAAAATTCACTCCAGTCCAAATGGGTGAAAGATGTTGCTGTCTAGCTTTAAAACTCCCATACTTTCCTTCCAGAATAAACTCCAGCTGAAAGTTTCCCAGCCTGGGCCATGCTCACACCCTGAAGACAAGAGTGGAGGAGACCATGTAGGAGAGCACCACCTAGTGACTGACACCACAACCATAGCACTGGTGAAAACCACAAGAGGAAGAAAAACAAATACAAAACTTCTAACAGCAGTGTGCCATGCCCCCCCTTTTTTTTTTTGTCTCTTTGTCCTTTGAGACATCTCATTTTGACCAAATATTGTTGTAAGTCAAGAGGCAATTTAGTTTAAATTCAAAACATTGGGTTTTGGTAAAACATACCCACTATGTTTTAGAACAGGCAGGTCTTCTATTAGAATTTGCACTTTAAACACCGTAAATATGCAGTGTAGGAATCTGGGAATGCAAACCACCAAGAACTGCAACCATGACTCAAGTGAATAATCATGAGACATCTGTGGGACTACTTCCAAGAGTAGGAAAAGCAGCATATGTCTCCGAAAGTGCTTAGAGCACTACAGTCCTGCCAATTTTATCATGAATCTTCTATCTGCTGGTTGAAGCCACAGCTTCCAGAGTCAGGTGCTTCCATGGGAATCTGAATTTTAACCTAAAAACTAATTTCTAACTCTGAAGTTCAGAGAAAAGCTTGGGAAAGTGTGAGACACAGGAGCCCCCACAACTAGAAATCATCATGAGTAATAAACTAGCACATTTTAAAAATCCGTTTGAATGCTACTGAGCCAACGTGGGCATGGGTGTCTGGAGACAACACTGAGCGAACTCTCTGAACCTCACTCCTGGGTGCAGCAGCTCAGGCCATCCAGACAGACCATGACACCCCAAACCCCACACGCTGGCTCTTCTGCTGCCTCCAAACAACCCTGTGAAAGAGGTGGGAAAACAGCTCTGCATTGCTTTGGGGAGGAAGGGCGAGGGAATACTGACAAATCCTATTTATTTTCACCAATCGAATGTGGCAAGTGCAGGTAATTACAGTTGTATAAACTTGTACAACTTATACCTACAACACATCCTCTTTAGCAGAGGCCTAAGCGCGTAGACAGCCACGAGAGCACCACGTACTCTAGTGCTCCTCTTTGTGCTTCTGTTAAAATACAAACTGCCAAACAAATTAAATTATACGTCTTGTTTCTTCCCATTTCCACAATGATCCCAGGTTTTCCGGGACAGTAGAACAAAGCAACCTGAAGCAGCAAACATTTTCTCTTCCTTGTCTGAAGTCCAGCAGGTCATAGGGTTGTGATACACTACAGAAAATTTACTTCATTGTATTGCTGTTGGTGTTCTCACCATCATGTGATTTTTTTTTTTTTTTTTTGCTGTTCATGTCAGTTTGCATCATTCAGCTGAAAGTCAGCATAATATCTAGACATCTTCGAGCAAAGGACTTCTGCAAGCTGATGCTCTGTTTAGAAGTTTGCTCTTGTGAAGGAGCAGGCAGGTCTTCCTCCTGGCTTTTGAAAGCGTCTTTCTTCACTGCACTTCCCATCTGCACTCTCTTTTGTTTACCATTAAAGTCAAGTCTGAGTGTTTTTCCCACTCTGCCTGTTGCACTAGTGACTCTCTGAAAGTGGGACTTTCTCTAGATGGCAAATGCTTGGTGAATTTTTAATACCATTATTGATTTCACATTAATTTTCCTTATGAACCTTATGAACCAGGAAAAGCTCTTATGCGAGGCTGTAACAGCCAAGAAATATATGACAAGTTGTTTAAAAACTACTGCCTGGAAGCAGTCTGATAGATCAACTAGTTTATTTTCCTTATTTTGAAGTATATTCTTTAAACATACCATATATTCACTGATTAGTATTTTTCATCATTGCACAAAAGAAATGGCATATTACCTTCAGCAGAGGTAACTACCTCTTGGACTTCTGCTACTACAGATATGGATATTTTACCCAAAGTCGTTTTCTTTGTCGTCTTCAATAGCAAATGATTAGAACATAATGATTTTGCCTCTGCATCAGCCAACCACGATTCTGTACCTTCTGTTTTAGGGCATCGAACCTGTAAAAGGGCAGATTCTTGTAAATAAGCAAACTTCTTGCCTGTTACATCAGTTTACTTCACACCCTGTGAGTCTCCTTTTGGATACAGATTATTGACTGTTCTTTAGTGAATAACTTTTTAGTCATTCCTTGGCCTCAAAAAATTACCTTTGAAATGTTTTATGCAACAGTATTAATTATGAACAATTAATGTACTGAAAACGTCAGCACCTCAAGAAGACATTATGTAAAAGATGAGTAAATTTATATTCATGCATCGTTCAAACTTCCTGCCCTTTTCATTCTTCTAAAATGTATGTCTTACATTGTAGTACAGTAGCTTATATGAATTTGATGACCTGAATGGAATAATGTCAAAACTGCCTTATCATGTATTTTAGAAAAGTAAAGCAATCAATTAAAAGTTTTCTCTTCTCTACCACTATTTTTATGTAAGACACCTGGCAGCTTGATAGTAATTCAAATTACTTACCCTGGAACATCTCTTTCCATGTTTTTTAGTCAGAAAAAATTGGCACAGAGAGAGCTACAGTCTACACAGAGATGTTCATGTAATGCAAGAAAGTAATTTGTATCAACTGGGGGATGAAAGGGTTACTCATACACTCTTATCCTGATATTTATTACGTTTTAAACTATAGAACGATCTGAATTTAAATCTCTTAGACATTTCGCCTTGACATGTGGAAGGATCGGATTGTTTCACTTCATTTAGTAAGGTTTAAGCCTTAGAAAACGACGCATGTTCCGCATCGCAGTCCAAACACTCCCAGAAGTATTTTAAAGACACTGCCAGCTAATTAAACAGATCCAGGAGCGTCAGATTCTAATCTAATTTCCAGTACCATGTGAAGTAACAGCATCGGTCACTTCAGTCAGGCTGTGCTGCTGGAAGGGATGAGAGCACAGGCCACTTGACATGACCAGCGCAGCCATGGGCAGCGCAGCCCTGTCCCATCAGGTCACAGCATCACATGTAGGAGAAGATGAGCAGCGAAGTTCAGTGGCTCCTTGGCAAGAATGTGGTTCCCCCAAAACCAGAAGCAGCTTCAGCCCTGAGCTCTCAAAGTCATCAATCAGCTTCCTTCCCCGTTTTACAACAGTTGCTCTTTCAAGCCACAATACAAGTGCCGTCTTTTTACTTTTGTAGGGGGTGAGGCACAAGGATGCTAGTGTTCATGGCAGAAAGGATTGGGTTTTATCACTTTATCTTTTTTTTTGGCTAGAAACAATTGCTAAGTTTAATATTGAATTAGTAGTAGTACAAATTTTAGACAAAAAGCATTAGATGGCATGCAGATTAGGGATAAACATCATGCCAGTTGTATCTTTCTCACACACTACAATAAGGAAAATACACTTATTGTTCCATTAATGTCTGTATTTCAATTCAATCATATTAGGTAGGTCAACTAGAATTGCTCACTAAGTATAATACAAATATTTCTTTTTTGAGTGTGCTATAGTAATGGATATTTTTCCTCCTGTATCTCTCATTATGAGTGATGAACAGGATGATTCCAATTAAAACCAACCTCAAACATTCCATTCCCCAATCTTCAATTTTTTTTATGTTCTTTCACCAGCTGCTCTCCCACACCTCAAAAAATTTTGACTCATAAATCAGATTGCTAGCTTCTTTCTCCCACACCTCACAGGTTGCATATTGAAACATTACATATACATAGTCCAACACAGTGCCTTGCAAAAGAACGTAGTCAGCTGTCAAGATGCTCACGCAGGCTGTGGAACCTCCACGATTGTGGTAGCTGGACTCCTACTGTCCACCCAAACATGTTCAGAGCTATCCAAAATTGCTCTGCATGTTCCACAGCCGAGCACTGCTGAACGTTCACTGCTGCTACTAATATCATTTGGAACAGAGTTTACATAGAAGAAATCTGGTTTGATGTTTTTCCTTCTTCTCAGTTGTTTTCTGAATCACATATCACTTTAAAAAAGTGAAGTAAAACGTCCAACTCCAATTTTTGTTGTGAACAAATACTACGCTAGCCCATACTGAAAGTGTTTCACAGAAGTAATGCTATCTTTGCAAATGTAAATAAAATAAAAACAAAACAAAAACACAACAACAACAAACCCCCACACAACTTGCATCAAAATGTTCCTGGTTTCACCAAGCAGCATTCCAAGACAAAGTCATCCATTTAATCACACACAGTAAGAAGATCACCAGTTCGATAAAAAAAGGAAGACAAAGATCAGCTGTTAGGAAATGGAGATTACAAAGCAAACAATAAAGGTTGAACATTTATGAACTTCAAGAGCAACAGGTAGTCTACCTATCTCAAACACGCACTTGCAGTGAGTGCCAATAACCTGTATACACAAAACAGCATAGTCACATCACTTCCCTTTATGCCGTTCCTAACAGGCATTAGACTAGTCTTGTCTTACTCAAGTTCTCCTTCCATCTTGGCTGAGACGTGAAAATACATTATAATCTTGATTTTCCATTTTCCTCCTCTGCTTTGCTGTGAAGAAAACCATAAAAACTTAAGCTGAGGAATGAGAAGATGTAAGACTTTCAGTGACTCAGTAAATCTGAGTTTGTAGCACTGGGCATAGACAAGTGAAGGAAAAGCAGACTTTATTTAACGTATTTAAACCAGTTGTTTTGTAAGCTGTCCTTACAGTGAATATGTATTTATCTACACTATATAAATTTCTTCAAGGCCTAGATCACACTGATGCTCATCACCAGCAGTCACCATAGAGGACTTTACAGTGCTAGTGATCTAATTTCCACATACATTCTTCTGAACAGATGATCTCTCCTCTATCTCTACTTGTCAGCATAAAACTGATGAGATTCTGAGACATTTGTTATAGGCAACTGAGAGAGAGGAGAGCATTTTCCATGTGCAGTGGTTATTCTTTATCAGTTAATTTGGCTGAATTCCTGTTTTTATGTCCTTTGCATAATGAAAAGGTCATGTATCTTTTGGTACTTATGTTCACATGCTGGGTCACATATAGTCAAGACTGGAGAACACACACACCTATAGGGCATATACCACACACTCTGCTAAGGAAGCAATGCAAGCACTCAGTTCCCTTCAACTGCAAAAATCTTTGAGTCTTCCAGGGATGCAACCTACCACTCCACCACTCGCCTTGACAAGAATAAACACCTATCATCTCCAGATTAGCTAGTTAGTGGCAAATAAACATTCAAGACTCATTACAAAGATTGTCACCCTGAGAGTGAAACAAATCATTGTTACACACAAAACAACCTTTACTCAAAGTCCTAAAGGGCGATGCTTCCACCAGCAACACCATGGTGAAAGGCATCAAGAATGCTATGTTTGGAGAAGGTGAGAGCTGCCGCACTGAGGGCAAGAGGACTCAGTTCAGATCTCACCAGATAAACAGGGTCATTGGGAAGACAAAAAGATCACAACCAAGCCTTTGACTGATGTGGTAAAGATGGGACAGGAAAACCTTCTGGTTCTAGAATAATTTAGGATGACAGCTGAGCAAGGATTCAAACACAGATACCTGCAGCACACTACTCTGAAACTCTATTATGTTTTGTCACAGTTATCCTTAGCAAAATACTTTCTGATGTTGATAAGCTAGCCCTGCAGAGGTATAGAAATGTTCACATGTAAAACGGAATACAAATAGGAGCACAAATGTCCCCACCATGCAGATAACTGGAAAAAACATGCAGCACTGGAAAAAAATCATAGGTATTGACCTGCAAGACATCCCTTGCCAACTTACCTGCCACTTACTCTCAGCAGTGGAAGTCCACAGCTCCTTGAGGGCAACAATCAACGTCACCACCACATGGCAATGAAGAGAAATATACTGCTTAAAATCATTACATAGCTTAATGTCTGTACTGGTCATCTTTTAAGCACGTGCCGCCACCTCCTTAACCAGATAGCTTTATCGAGAAATATAATGTGGTGCTTCAGCAGCTGCTCAAAGACATCCTACAGGAGAGCAGCTATGTCTGAGAGCATTCCAGTAAAACGTATCTCGTTAAAGGTGACTTTCACCCGAAGGCCCAGGAATTGCTACAGGCACGCTGCCAGGACCACAGAAAGCCACTCTGTGCACACACTTCCTTCACCACACAGGGGCCATCCTTTCCCAACACTTCTCTGCACTAACGCTTGCACATGTGCCTGAAAAATAGCTGTGCTTTCAGCTGGATTAGTTTTCAGTCGGATTACCTCCTTGATCTGCCTAACTGTGCTGCTGCATAAATGCTGGTTGACAGAACAGGGGACACGGCAGGGGAAGCAAAGAGAGGCCTGTGAAGAATGGATTGCTTCTTAATGATAGTTTAGACCTTAACTGAAAAACACTCTTTAGGACATTCAAAAACCCTTTCTGGAAAAATATATTTCAGTCACAAGGATAACTAGAGCTTTACCCCCACTCATCAGATTAGCCATGATCGAGAGATCCGACTGAGAGTGCGAGATGGAGCAAAAGGATGCAGACTCTACTCTAGCTGCCCAGCCTCAAGAAGGAGCAAACTGGCAATACATACACATATGACATGCTATACTTTTTTTTTTTTTTCGGGTGGATTCACGAGAATTGATTTCACAACCTCTCTATATTTAAATAACTCTGTAGAAAAGGATACAGTTTTGGAGCAGGATATTTAAAATTACATTGGTCTACCAGGCAGCAAAGTGAAAATCTAGTGTTGCTCACATTCTCCCTTTTTAGCATGAAGCACTTGTCCCCACCACCAAACAAAATCAGGTTTTGATAAGGTAAACCAGTCAGATAATACCAATAGCACCCACACCCACCTGCTCTCGAGATTTGAAGTGAAAGCAATTGTAACACATGTATTCACATGCTGGTGGCAAGACTACAGACACCTGCAGTTTCTTGTCTCCAGGACTGGAAGAGATATTTCTTCTCGCTGCTGATCCTCTGCTGAGGTGTACAGAGATACCAAAATCCCGTTTAACAATCACCGTTTGGATGCTCTACAATGCTGCCAACATTTTGACACATTGAAAATGAAGACTGGGATTTCCAGTGCTCATTTCGGATTTAGCTGCTCATAATGAAGATGAAGTAGGGTCCTTAACTGCTCTTGCCACTCTAGGTCTGTCTTGGATAAGCATCAGGTAGCATTAGTGCTTTGTAAAAAAAAAAAAAAAAAGAGCTCAGAATCTTACTGATAGGATTTTTGGGGGAGAACAATCCTCCAAACCAGCAAAAATTTCCCTAAATAAGCCTTTTTTTTCTTTTTCTTTTTTCTAAATCTGGAGGCAGGCTCTCATACAACTCCAGCTTCCTGGAATAAAATGATTGATTTTTCCAGTTCATGGTATTGGAGATACTTCTTGTAAATGTTCCTCATTTGGGGCCTGACTCAATTCATCACATTGGAAGATTTGTTCAGGCTGTATCCTCTCCAAAGAAATGCAAACAACATGCATGTCATATCTGGGGGCAGGAAACCCCAGCTCTGAAGACAGAACTTGTCATACGGTCACATTGCTGATGCAATGAGCAAAATACAAGTAGACTCCAATAAATAAAATTTGATTCCAAGACAAACTTGAAACTAGAAGCAGCAAGATCTAAGGAAATCTTAAATCTGAGCCACAACTTGAGAGGAGCTACAAGTAAAAAGTGTAGTCCATGCTTTTTAAATCTGTGTATACACATTTGAAAAAGAGTAGTGAGAAGCAAACCTTGAAAGAATGGAAACAACTGAGCTAAAATATTTCTCAGCACTACTATCTAGACAGATCGTTCAGGAGAACCATACTATTTGGACAGGCCACCCATAAAATAATGTGACTTGTACCCCAACATATTTTAATTAGTTTTAGCACAGAACCTTTGTATCAGTTCAGACTATCTGAAACATTTCAAGTCAGTGTAATCCAGAGGACCAAGCTGAGAGACTTCAGTGGAGGACAGTGGGTGTCACCAGAAAAACAAGGCTGAAAATGTAGACTTGGATGCTTGAGACAGTTCTGCCTCCGCATGTGCCACATCATGCTCCTCAATACAGGAGGAGCTGTAGGCTGGTCTGCACAGTGACATCTCTGCCTCGATGCTACCTTAAAATTGTCATACAGGCTTCATCTCTAATATAGGCTGCTGCTCCTTTCTCATTGAGATCCAGAATCCAAATTTAAAGCTAGGATTGAACATATCATTTTCTCAAAATTTTATTGACACAAGAATACCTACTGAGGCCATTTCCCAAGTTCTCCCATATACAGCACATCAAGCTGCACAAGCAGTGTGCTACCTGCTTCTGACCCTCCATGGGCCAAGGGCTTGGTCCCCATGTGAGACCTGCCAGAGACCAGCACCTGGAGCTCTGTGGGAGCAGCCCCCTACCCATGGCTCTCTCCTTGCTCGTGACTCCACCAATATAAAACTGGGTGCTTTTCCTACCAGTTGATGTTCCTCAGATGAAAAGAGCTTCACAACCCCTTTCTCCCTCCCCTGAAAATACTTCCCAAAAAAATCCAGAAGGCAAGCAATACATATATTCTCTGCACAGGTACAGCTTCACCTGGAGCCCTGTGTGCAGTTCTGGGTGACACAAGATCAAAAAAAAAAAATACATTAAGCTACTAGAGAGTATCCAGAAGAGGGCTATGAAGTTGGGGAAAGGTTTGGAGGGGAAGCCATACAAGGAACAGCTAAAGTCACTGGGTTTGTTCAGCCTGGAGGAGACTTCATGGCAGCTACAGCTTCCTCACAAGGGGAAGGAAGGACACATGACAAACTCTTTAGCAACCAATGACAGAACCCAAGGGGATGGCAGGAATATGTGGCAAAGGAGGTTTAGGTTGGACATCAGGAAAAGGTTCTTCACCCAGAGGGTGCTGGAGCACTGGAACAGGCTCCCCAGGGAGGTGTCACGGCCCCAAGCCTGACAGTGTTCAAGAAGAGACTGGACAACACCCTCAGACACATGGTGTGAACTGTGGGGTTGTCATATGCAGGGACAGGAGTTGGACTTGATGATCCTTGTGGGTCCCTGCCAACTCAGGACATTCTATGGTTCTAGATATCTATCTGGTTATGAAATTTCTACCAGCACAGCTGATAATGCCTTCAGGGTTTTTCTCAGCAGTTACTTTTATTAACAAAATTAATGAGAACTGAAGTGCCATTCAGTCTTTCAGAGAGCTTTTGTTAGGGCAGAATCAAAATTAACACATTAGATAAACATATTGCAACAGTCACATGAGTTTATTGGAAACAACACACATCTCCCCACTGCAAGGTCTCTCTTCTTCCTGCAGAAACCAGGTTGGTACAGCAACACAAAACATCCCAGCCACATTGACCCAGAAGGCAACCCCCTAAGAACAGCTAACATCAAGCTACATTTCAGTAGTTGTGGATTCCAGGTAAATGGAGGGCAGATTTCAGAGTCTTTTTCTGTAAGAGTGGGAGGATTTAAGCTGCATTACATGGGACATAAAATACAACTCAGAGGAATTGACAGATAAAATGCAATAAAACAGCATTAGTATTTTTGAGCTGCCAGAGCAAGCAGGTTCAACCAGTTCTAGGTATCACCATTTCTGAAAGGCTTCCAAGCTTGTAAGAAACTACCCTCTAGGTTTAAAGAATTTCAAGCCAGTAGTCCACACCAGGTTAGTCCAAAATCTTCAATGCAGTATTTTTAGTCCTGGGATATATTAACAGCTTATGAGACAGAAATAATAGGCAAAGGTCTTATGCTTCTCAAAGCAGTAATATGACACTGTAGAGAAACCCTTAGATAAGGACTCCTGTACCATGGGTTCTATTCCTGGCTCTGTTAATAACCTGTAAATGCTCTTGGACAAGTAATTTCAGCCCTTTTTGCTTTACTTTCATCTGTAAGGAGATGGTTAGACATGTGGCTCCTTTGCAAAGCCATTTGAACTGATTAAAAAGCACGATAAAAACCTGACTTCTTGTGTTTCTCCCTCAAATCCATGAGACATAGCTAAAGGCTCTGCAGTGGGCTTTGTGTGACAAACTGCAACAGTGCTCTCAAGGTGTTTCTTGCTCTCTCACAAACATCAGGAAGCAAAAGCTAGTGAGAATACTATAATTAAATGGAAAATGCACAATCCAGTGATTTAGTGGTGTGTTTGTTTCCCCCCTCCCCACCCTCAATTTGCAGTTTCTGAACAATTTTCCAATAGAGCTTTAGACCTTTCAATACAAGTTGAAGTCTGTTCTTATCTTTTTGGGAACCCCTTAGAAGTAACCCACAGATCACCATTCATTGAAATCTATTATCCCAGACTTGTTTTGATCAACTGTTAAGGCAACACTCACAACCTCAGGGCAAGTAAGGATCATAACTTACCTGAATCTGTCCCGTGTTCAAAGCATTTCTCTAACAGTCTCTGAAGGAAGGCTTTTCAGGTCGCTAGTGGATGTGTGCATTGTAAGGGACTACAACAGTAGTGACTCCTGCAGATCACCCTGGCCTAAATCAGCCTTGCTGACTTCACAGTCTTACACTGCCCCACACCCATTTCCCAATCCTGCTTATTCTATGTCCCCACCATCTCTAGTTTCTCATCTACTCTCTACTGAGAGTCTAGAAAACAAATACTCAGCTGTTCCATTACCTTGATCAGATCTTCAAGCTGTTTTAACTGTCTTTACTTCAGCACAAGTCAGCTGAATCAAAGTCACTCTTCCATCTCTCCACATCACCCTCACAAACAGAATTTCCATCACTACAGCTTGCACTACTTCTCTCTGTGAAGCTGTCTCATTAGCTACAAAGCTCTAACTATTCTATGTTACACATAATTAACAAGTTACTGTTATTATCACTAAGCACCTTGTGGCATCCCTTCCTCCATGCAGAAAGGAAGGTGATCTCTTCAAAGTAGCACCCAACTCTTCACATACATATGGAGAACCAAATATTATTAACGTGTAAATACATATACATTTGGAACTCTGTGCAGCTTAGAAGAAGTGAAGTCTCACACAGCGATCTAGCATTGACAACTCTGCCCAAATGTCTTATGCTGCAAATGCTCCAAGTAATCTTCACCCAGGTCTTATGCCTTTCTGTTCATAATGTGAAGTTGTTCATGGGTCACCAAAAGGTGATTTGTGGCCAACATAACCAGTCTAGCAGGCATTTATATTGTGGACAATTATGCAAAAAAATCACAGTACAGTTAGGTTCCACTTTCCATTCCCTCTCTTCCCAATTTAAATAAAAAGCTGCCTTGACAAAGGCAAGAATATCTTGCCAGTATAAATTACACTCACATTCAGAAATGGTTTATTAGTACACCATACAGGACAGCTTAAAGCATCTCCACTGTGGCCAATATAAAAAAGCCTTAATATTACTTTGGACTTCCAGTGTCACTTTCATCACAGAAAAGTGTTTTTCCTCTTAGGCTATACAGTGGCAATGGAGGCACAGGATAGCTAAGTACAACATTTAAAAAAATGACTTACAAAACTGAAATTACAGTGACCAAGTCCCATTGTCACAAATCAGATATGATAGATTTAATATTGTTATGAGAAGAGATACAGAGTTCTCATCAAAACTGTTTTGACATGTTTTCAGGCTAATGTCTGGCCTTCCAAAGCATAGACAAGAGCACTGTAATTATTTCTCTATTTAGTAACTTCATAAATTTGACCTACTCAGCCTACAGGGTCTAAACATATTTTGGTTAAGTCGGTGAGACTACATATTGGAAATGCTTATACATTTTTCCCCATTTACAGTAAGTTTTGCCAGGCTCCCATAATCACATTCCTAACACAAGTCACCACCTTAAGAAGTCAATTACAAAAAGCATATTTTGGCCAAGACATAATTTGTTTTCCAGTTAGTTCAAGACTTTAAGAAAATCTAAAGCCTGCTCTGATTTAAGTTTTCAACAAAGTTTTATTCTAATATCAGAAGCTTTAGATTCTTATATGCTTTAGGTGAAAACTAGCCTGTCATCTGTCTTGACCCTTCCACAGGTTTTCAAAGATTTAGACAGTGCTAGAAGTTTGGAGTACACCAATACTGAGCAATTTAAGGTAACCATGTGATGCTAAGAATTCATTGGCTATATGTTAGTGAGCAGGCCACAATTAGAACTGTCAAATAGAAAAGCAGTTAGACTATTAAAATACTATACTTTAAAGACTATAGCTTTGTAAAATGTGAAAATCCCTATACATGAAACAGTAAGCTTGGCACAGTTCTTATGTATGGTCATTCTTTTCATTAAAAAGTTAAAGCAGTTTCACAATGCTATCAGAAGGAAAATGTATTTTTAAGATATATTGTGTAGCTCTCCTGAATGTTTAATACACTAACCTGGTAATCATTGTAAGAGAATGAGAGTACGGCTCCAAAAGCAGTGACATTTATTCTCTTTGCCTGTGAAATTCTTTTCACAAGAGCTTAGCTTCATTATTTCTTCCCCTACTGTTAGAGAAAGTAGCAAGAATTATTTTTCTGAGGCACGGAAAACAATTCACCACTGTTTCTCCAATCATTCCTCATGGCAACAAAATACTAAGAAATACTCCTTAACAGGTACTATAAGAGTCCTCATACATTTTTTTTCTGGTCTGATATGAACTTAAAAGTACAATTTCACTGTCATTTATTTTAGAAACACAAGTATACACGTTTTTAAGGCTTATTTAAAGCTGCTGTTTCCTACAGTTACATTATACCTTCACTTGTCAGCTTTGAACAAGCTTCTGCCTAACATGTTTTTAATTACTACCATTTATTTACACTTTATACCAGATAATTCACTTCCGCTTTTCAGGCACAGACAAGGGCCCTAGTCCTGCAGACTCCAAGTGCTTAATTTAAATAGGACTACACACAAACCCACCTTTGCAGTGTTAAAAGCAGATTCCTGAGCAACCCTGCAAAGAGAAGAAATCTTCCTTACTTCTTGGATTTTACTGTCCACTTTACTGAGTGATTTCTGAAAAGGAAAAAAGCACAGCTAACTTCTATTTTTTTTTTCCTCTCAGCCTATCAGCAGAACACCAACACGGCAAATATAATAAAGTAGGAGAAGCCACATCCACTGTCTAAACTGCCAGCCCAAGATAAGCAGCATATCGGTGCAGTAGTAAGAGGTAACACAAGCCCAAGTGCGGACACTAGCCGAGGAACATATACATTCCCTGAGTGAAAAAGCTGTTACCAACCAGTCAGAAAATGAGACAATACATGGAAACCGAAAGAAAACGGCACCTCCAGCGCAGACCGCCCCATGGCTGAGCCCACACCCAAGGCAGTGTGACCAGGGCCCTCGGTCACACCGCCAGGCACTTCCAGCAGATGTTACCTCCTTCCCTCCCGTGGCACACCCGGCCTCAGCAAAGGGCTGCGGGCCCTCAGGCCCCTCACACTCCCGCCGCGCTCCCCACAGGAAGGCTCCGCCAAGGCCCCAGCAGCAGCTGAGGAGCGGGCCGGCAGTGACACGCACCCGGGCTGCCCTCACAGAGCCCGCCACCGCCCGCCTCAGGTCCGGCTCCCGCGCCATCTCCTCACGCTGCAACGGCGCCCACCGAGCCAGAGCACCAACCCCACCATGGCCGCTCGCACCGCCCCACGCAGCCGCCGTCACCCGCCTCCCCGGCCCTTATATCCCGCTCCGCCACCCCACCCCGCGCCGAGCCGCTCGCCCGCCCCTCCCCACCCCGCGCCCCATACAAGAGGCGCGAGGATTGGCCGCCCCGCCGCCAGCCGCCTGTGTGGGAGGCGGCGATTGGCGGAGCACGGCCTCTAGCAGCTGCCTCCCCGTGAGTGTGTGTCTCTGGCAGTGTCAATGGCTCCTCCTGCCACGGAGCAGCGACGGGCTTGAGACGAGCAGGACCGCGGGGCTCCTTTAAGAGAGGGATTTTCGGGGGGGTCGGGGAGGGGGCCCGCGGCGCGATCGTCCCCCACAGCCAGCGCTCGGGAGAGGCAGCGGCTGGCGGCTCCTCTGCCTCTCGAGCGAGCCGGCAGCAGCGGCGGCGGGACCCGCGCCTGGACACCCCCCCTCCTTCCCTGCTGCCCGCTGCTGCGAGGCGGCCGCCCCGGGGCTCCCTCTTTCTCCCTCCTCCCCGACGAGGCATCGGTTGCCGGAGGATTCCCCCCTCCCCTCCCGCTACCCACACGAGTCGGCAAATGAACTCGGTCCGAGCCGCCAACAGGAGACCCAGGCGAGTGTCCAGGCCGCGCCCGGTGCAGCAGCAGCAGGAGAGGAACAACGCCGCCGCCGCCGCCGGGGATCGGGGTAAGCCGAGCGCCGCCGCGCCGATCGGGGGCCTGCGCGGGGTTCGGCGGCGCTGGGCCTCGCCGCGCCCGGCTGGGCACCGGCAGGAAAAGCCCAGGCTGCTTCACCCTTGGCTCCCGCTCAGGCCGCGCTTTGTTTGGCTTGGGCTCTGCCCCGGCTCGGGGCTGCTGCCCTGCCGCCGAACGGGAGGGAGGCGGGGGCTCGGCCCTTTCCCCGGCCGCGCTCCCACGCCCGCCGGGGAGGGGGGAGCCGATCGCCGCCAGCCCCTCGGAACGGAGCGGGCCGAATGGCCCCCCAACCTTTCGCCCCGTCCCCGGGGGCTGCGGGGAGGCGAGCCGCCTTCGCCCGGGGAAGCCGGTGCCTCCCCGCGGGGAGCTGCGGGCTGGGCCCCCGGGCCGGCGGAGGGGAGAGGTGACGCGGGAGAGGTGACGCGGGAGAGCCGCGGGGTGCGGGGGGAGCGGGAGCGCCGCCCGGGGGGCTGCGGGGCGGGGGGGCGCCGGTGCTGGGCAACTTGCGCCGACACCTTCCTCGCTGCCGTGGGCGAAATGGTGTCCGGGGGCGGCGGCCCGGGTCTCGCCGAGCCCCCGCCGCGCAATGTTTGCTGCGCAGTTCGGCTCCCGGGCTTCGGTTACAGCGCCCGGCGGGGGGGCGCGGGCCGTGGCTGATCGGCCATTTATTTACCTCAGCCACACCGCCTCCTTTTCTCCCCGCGCCCCCCCCCCCCTCCTCCCCCCCCGCCGCGGCACCCGGCGGCCCCGAGCCGGCCGCACTGGAACGGGGGCTCCGGCCCCCCGCGCCTCAGCCCTGCCCGGCGGGTCCGCCCGCGCCGCCGGGGCCGGGGCCTAGCGCAAAAATGTTGACAATTCGGAGCTAATGGGGGAAAGCACCATTGTCTGAGGGGCTGGCGAAGCGGCGAGGTGGGATTATTCCTCCCCTCTTGGAGCCCGGAGCGGGGTCGCTGGTGCTGGGGTCCGGGGGGGGAGAGGGGGTGGCGGTCCCCCAGCCCTGGCACTGTCGCCCCGATGGTGGCTCTTGGGGTGCGAGTGTGCGTGTGCTCCGTATGTGCAGGGCTGGCTTTTCTTTTTTTTGAGGGCGAGATGGGGGTGGGATTGGAGGAGACATTTTGCATGTCTTATCTGGTGGATTGGATTTTAATTTTTTATGCGTTGGCTGTCACAACTCTGGCATGATAAAGGAGACTGATCTGTGGTGCAGTTTTAGATGTACAAATGTCTTCTTAAAATAAAAAAAAGCCTTCATTGTCATCTGAATGTCTTTTGTTTGAGTATCTAGGATATCACATTGAGAATGAGGTATTTTAACTACGGAGATGCATAATGATAAATATTTTAGTGCGTTTTATGCAATCAAAGCTTTTTAAGCAAACGAAGTAAAGAAAATTTAGTCTGAGGAAGTATTTTTAATTCTTCAATCCTCCTCCCTCCCCTTCCTTCCCCCCCCCCCCCCCCGCACACATTGGTCAGAGCAAAGAATGTTACCCAGACCAGATTGCTGTGTATAAACTAGAGGATGTGATGTCTTATGCCCAATTATGGGTCTTGTGTAAACCTTCCAAAATCTTCAGTAATTATATAATTAAAATGACTTCTCTGGTATACTGATATTTAAAAACAAAACAAAAAACAAACAAACAACAAAAACCGAGGAAAATAACTTCCTCATCTCAATTACGTGCACTGAGGATTTTCATCATGTTTCATATGGAGAATATGGATTTTTTTTCAACCCCACGGTTTACTTTTTTTTTTAAACAGATGAAAATATAACTACTAAAAGGCATCTGTAAAGGTGTGCTTATGGATTAAATGCTGTGATTATTCAGTTTTACATTGGACTGCTTGTCTCAAATTGTTCATATGTTATTAAATTGCTAAAGACACAGGCAGAAAGTTTTCCTGTTCAAATACGAGGCTGTGATTTATTTGTATTACTCTGACTTTATGTGGAACTCTACATTCACCTACATTTTTATTTTTTTAGATTTTTCATTGCTGTTTACCAGTCAGTGGTGATAGAATTGTAACAAAATCAAGTTCCACAGTTTGCTGAAATTACTGTTCCATATAGATCACTGCTAGCTTTTTTCTTGCATTTTTGAAGGTCAGTTGTGCTCGGCCCAAAAATGTATCAACAGCATTAGGGTCTTTTGTTATTAGTGTTGTTTCTACATTTGGAGTATCTCTGGTGCAGTTCCTATTCCTGTCTCAGAACTTGCAAGGTCTGATCCACTATTTTGGGAAGCTAATGCCAGTTTTACTCGTGACATTGATCACTTTGTGCAGGGCTGTTACTCTAAAGGATGATGAATAACACAATGAAATTATAAGCTAATATACTAGGGTTAGACTATGCCATACAAGTCAGTGGGGACTTTTTTCACCTTTATTCCCAAGCAATGTAGGTCATCTTAAAAAAGGCTTTACAAGAGAAGCTGTGTAAGTTATTATGAAAGGGTTTCTATTAAACTTAGATTAAATTTGTTTTTAAAAATTGTTATTGGATAACATGAGTGCAGCTGTGATTAAATTAATATTATTCTTTGCTATTATTAATTTATTTCCTTCTTCATATTACAGCATAGTAGTTATAAGTACAAATATCATGGAGCAGTGTTGATAGTGTAGCACAGTTAATCTTCAGAACTTATTCTTTCATATCATTAAAGTAGATTGCTTAGTAAAACGTGTACTAGGTCTTGAGCTTTATTTATTATTTAATGCTGTGTAAGTAGGCAGTGTTTGCAACTGTATAACAGCTGTTACCTTTTCACCACTGGGTAAAAATTAAGTTTTGACTCCTGTTATTAAAATAGATCACTAGGAAAAACTGATTTTATAAGAATCTTCCATCAAAGGTTCCTAGTAAGGGTTTTAAAATCACACAAAGCTGTGTTTTATATTGTGAAGCAATTCTTGCTTTAATATATTTTATGTATGTAATATGAATAGATCTAATGAGTGCATGATTATGCTACCTATATTATACATTGATAAACAATGCTTATGTACTTATACTCTGATTAGTGTGGGAAATCATAAATGATTGCAGATAAAATTTTTCTTTCCCAAACTCACTGTGTTGTACAGCCAAAATAAGATGTCATCAGGATATACTTCCCAAGATGTTTTGCCTTATGTTCTGCTGTTCACACCTCCCTCCATCTAAATTAGCCACTCTGGCTGTACTATGCTCCTTCTGTTTTACCTTCTTCCTCCTGATCCGTCCCCTTTCACCAGTGGGGTTGCCAGTGGTTTATTCTGTGGTTTTGGAATTCTGCATGAAGGATACAGAATAGATGGGTCCTTTCATTTTCTTTAGGACAATGGTCTACCCAAAAGGACGTCTGGACTGGATGATGTCTGTGTTTGAATATTCCTGTGTTTGCTTATAGTACCTTTTTTTTTTTTTTCTTGAGGGTATAGATTTGGCTATGGTTTTAAGAAGACAAAGTTAAACACTTATTGAAAAAAAAAAGTGTCCAAAATGCAGCTAAAATTGTTGACCTCAGAGCTGTCACACCTGATTTTTTTTTTTTTCTTTTTTCTGTTCTCAAAATAATAGCTACATTAGTGCATATGTGTTTCTTTATAGCATCAGCACATTACTGGGTATGGTACTAATGAGGTTCTGGGCTTCATGGTCCAGTATTAAGTGCTTTTAGGGTAGGATCCTGTCTGCTGTTAAGTACCAAATGTGTAGCACCATGGCAGCTGCGTCTGTCACAAACCTGCGTGTTCCTTTTGCGTGGTAGCAGTGTCCATGTGACAAGGCAGTGAGCTGGCTCTGGAGCTGCCTGCGCCAAACGCTAGCTGCTTTTTTTTTTTTTTTTTCCTCCTAGGTTGATTTTTGGCACAAGCACCAGTAGAAGGGAAGGGATAACACTGAATGCTTGTGGGTGTGGTGGGACTCTGGCAGCTCTGGTGTAGACTGGGTTAAGCTGGGTCAATACTTCTGGAGTTGAGACATATTTAATAAATATAACCTGTAAACCTACCTTGCAAATTTTCTCACCCCTTGCCCCCCCATTTATTTTCCAAAGAAAACAAGACATACGCACACATACAGTCTGTCTGTCCCTTGGAAACTTCTGAACTTGTTAGCTCATTTCAAAGAGATTTGACAAAGGGGTGTGAAGTTCTTAAGTTTTGTGGAAATTGTTGGCTGGGCAGAGGAAGAAGACAATGAGGGAAAGACATTTGTAACTTACCCTCTCTACCCATGCCAAGAAGCAGCAACCAGCTGGCCTGTCAGCACACAAGGTAATTGAATTAGTCATTTGTCTGTATAGGGGACATGAGGACTTGAAGTACTGGGGAAAAGAGTAGGTTAGGCTGTGTAGGACACAGACATGTAGAAACTAAGCTCCAGTTGATTTCTTGCTCGCAAAGCCTGAATTCTCTAATGTTGAGATAAGTATCTCAGGAAAGCTAAGGAGTCTTTATTTGGCTGTATTTCAAGTGCATGTGTGTGATTATTATTTTTTTTTTAATATGTGCGCCAAAGGCCTTATATTGGTGTGTGCTGGGTCATAGCAGTAACTGAATTAAATGACTCTTATTCTGAAGCAAATGCCCAGACTTGCATCAGAATACCTAAATTGGTTTCAGTTTTTGTAGGATCATCCCTTATGGCAAGAAGTCAAGAAGACAGGCATCAGTTGCTCCAGGTGGAAGAAGTCTAATTCAGGCTTTTCCATATTCCTTAAAAGAGAGTCCTAGGCTGGGAAAAGATATATTTACATCTGGATATGTAATCCTTGTTTCTGCAATGAAAAGTTTACAAAGCATATCTTACAGGTAAAAGTTTAGAATCTATAAATTTGGTACTTTCAACTTGTGTTTTCCAAAGCCTGATACTGTATCACAGAGTACAAAGGAGTGTCTGGATATGTCTTGTTGTCCTTAATGTAGGACAAGTGCTTAAATTTATGCTAAAGCTTTGTATCTGATTTGGAGAGATCAGAACCAAGTGTATTTGTTCTTGGTATACACAGTAATGTTCATTGCCCATAAGTTTGATCATTTATAAGGCTATTAACATCTGTTATAGTTTTCCAGAAATACCCTTTTTTTTTTTTTTTTAATTTAGTTTCTATGTTTTAAGAACTTGTAACACAGCCCAATGGTTTAAGTAAAGAGGTAATGAAGTCTCCTACATTGGTCTGTTTGCTATCTTTCTGCTTTGGGGAAAGTTTATGTTCTGTGTCCCCCTCTGGCTCTGGTGCCTCCCGTGGGCATCACAGTCATGGACTAGGCCAAAGCTGTCCAACGTGTGTCAGGCATTTACTGCAGGTGTGCAGGGCATTAAGTGTAATAAACATTTTGTGCACTGGATATGGAGGATTTAATGATATATGTATAGAATTGGAGCACTGTGAATGCTTTGTCAGCACAGCAGCTGCCTGGGAACATCAGGCTCGCAGCTTGCTTTCCATCGGCCGTTCCTCACCAGCGCAGTAAATCTGGTGTGCCTGGCAAGGGCTGGATTTGCAGTGCACATGCAGGGTGCCTGCTATGCCCCTGTGTTTATTTGGCCCAGTAAGGACACTTAACTCTTGATGTGCACAGCAGTGTCATTGGGGAGGCCACTGAATCAAGGACAACTCGTTTGGCCCATCCTCTACTCTGAGTTGCTTCTGTGAAGGGAGTGAGTATGCACCAGGTGTGCTGTAACGTGGGTCACCTGTGGCAGCCCTTAAACTTCCTCTTACAGCTCTTGGCTGTGAACTGTTTGGTCTGCTGGGAAGAGAAGGTGTTCTGTGCCTCTAAGAATTTCTAAATTGTGCTGGTTAAACGTATTTAGCCTAACATATTATAATAGAGGTGTAGAAAAAGTAAATCAAAACTGTGCAATGTGTGGACAATAGAAGGGAAGAAGAGAGGAAAACATGGCTGAACTAAGAGAAACAGAGAAAATGAAAGGTTTGTTCAGTTGACTTTGTTGTTACCTAATCCTCTCATGTTTTCTGGTTGTTAATTACTTCTGTTTGTTTCTTGCTTATGTGGTGTTTCTCTGTTCAGCCCTTGAATACAAGGGGAAGTGTACTTGGTGATTTTTGTTACTGTTTGTGGTACTAAACTGTAATATCTGAATACAGCCTAGGATTTTAGTCTGAGTCCTTCACTTATTGATGAAGGGGGGGAGAAAGCAAACTAAAAAATACAGTGAAATCACTGAACATCTATCAAAATTCTGCTTTTATGTTGCTACTTTCACAAGGATTTAAAATACTTTTTTTTTAAAAGAGGGGAACAAGATCTAGATGTAGATTCTAAAGTAAAGAACACCACCTTAGAGGAATCTCCTATCACTGAAATTGTGCTTCCTATTAGAAAGTTTAGTGAACTTTTTTTCAGATGATTAAAATCTCTGAATCCGGAATACTTCTTCAAAGATAACTTGAGTGGCGGTTATTGTGGTTCTTCACAATAACTAAGTTTTGCTGGTTGTACTGTACCCATTCTTAAAATGTTGTTCATCCATACCTAGAAGACGGGAGGACACAAACAATAAGTAAATATTTCTAAAATATACAGTCCTTTTAGTAGGCTTTTAGGGATTGTTATGCTCTGCTCTGAGATACTTCCTTTAGTTGAATTTTGACATGATAACTAATTTTAAAGCCTGGTTGCTAGAGAAAGGGGTCATTCCATTATTCCTGGTTTTAGCCTTGGGTTCTTATCCCCTGCGTTTCATTGGCATTTGTAGCTCCCTGAACCAGATCACCACGGAAACTAAGCCTCCAAAACACCCTGAATAGTTATCTGCTGCTGTAGCTCTTTGAACTAACTGCAGAGTTGGTGGGCGTGTAAGAGAAGTGGTCGTCAGGTCTGCAGTTGGGAGTGGGAGGAAGGAAGGGGAGCTGCCCATCATCCTTGCAGCCAAGGTCAGGTTAGTTGAGCTGTCTGTCATGTGAGACTGGAGCCTTGCAGCGGGTGGTGTTGGTCCTGTCCATTTGAGAGGAGCTGTCGAAATGCTGCCGTGGTTCTGTTCTGCGATACGTGCTATGATACGTACAATGAAACCTACTGTTCGTTGTAACAGAAACCTGCAGTTTCCACTCCATTTCCAGGTTTGTCAGGTCCCTCCTGATCTCATAAATGTGAGAGTTCAGGCAGAGCTTTGTTCTAGGAGCTCAAACTTACTGCATAGTGTTTTTCTGCCTAGGAATGTTGCTGAGGCTCCTAGGTTTGTTTCTGATAAGTGGCTTTATTTTCTTGACTCTACTTAGTTTATTCAGCAAAAGTGTATAGAAATATTGTTCCAATACATATGGATATTACTAGAATTCTGATATCAAAATAATAGTAGTGTTTATCTTCTTGAGCAACTGGTTCTGTGTTCCAAAAAACTGATTCAGCTGTATAGCTCTGTCATGTGAGTGCCAGTCTAGTGTTGGTAAAGTATATAAAGTTTTTCCTCAGATTTTTCTGTTCTGCTTGGCTTCATTGACCTTGGTAGGTGTTTGGTTTAGGGTTGTTTGTTTGATGGTTTTATTAGTGAAAACTGATTTTTAAAATCAACTAAACCTCTTCTCAGACATTGCCATTGGGCTGAGAAAATACTGGGGGTGAACAGTAAGAGTACATGTGGGTTGTTCTAGCTGTAGGCCACTGGGGGGATAGTCCTATTATGTTCCAAAGAACTGTTCAGTTCTTAGCTCCTGAACACAGCATAAAGAAACAAATGTTCCTGGGAATGAGATTGGGAAGCAAAAGCTTGGGTTTTGTCCTGCTGTGAATTGCCATCGCGAGGCAAAATTACCGACTACTTGAAATTATTACACTTGTTTTAAATAACCATTGTCCAGACCAGCAGAAGAGCTGAATTTGCAGTCTCATGGTCGTCATGCTGTGTGCATGCTTTTATACCAAAGGACTGGTTAGCGTGAATAGGTCATGTTACAGTAACTATTTCCTTTTGGTAATCCCAGTTTGTAGTGTTTGGAAACAGCCTGTTTGCCTTAAGGGCTCTGATTTGTGGGTTCTCTTTTGTTGCTTGTTTTCAGCTTAGGCATCTAGAAGCAAAGGTTGGAGAGTTTAGCCTCTTGCGTTCTGAATAGGGGTGAGTTGTATCTCTACAGCCCGTCTAAATTTCAAGCTATCTTTGTATTTGGATAGGTTATTGTAGGATGACAGGTTACCATATGTCAGCTGATCTGTGGTATCTGATTCACAGTAATTGTTCATGTGTATGCTCTTAGTCTGTGGCAAATGGAAGGTAATTTGAGTTAGCTTGACCCTCTTTCATTACGCTCTTTCAAGGCACTCCCTTCTCCATGTGGATTGTTAGACCTGCTGGAGTGCCTTGGCTAAAACAATAAGGCAGTTTCTGTCCCCAAGCTAGTTTGGGTGTATCTATACAACAGTAACATGAGGACTTTGCCAGTGTTTCCTGTATTGTTGCTGTTTTGAGACCCTGCCTTGTTGAAGGAGTGAATACTACAAAGATGCTACCATGAAGAATCAGTCAGATGTTATAATTACCAGGTGTGTTTGTTTTTCTTCAGTAAAATTTACAAAAGCTTTACTCCTGCATTTTAAAATATCACAAATAAATAGTTTGTTTCACACTGTATTGGTATACTTTTCTTGTTTTTAAAGAAGTAGGCTTTACTTTGAGTTCTTTCAGAAGATGCTTGGTGATTGAAATCTTTCTAACTGCAGTAATGCTTTTGAATGTTATGTGATTCTGTGATTCAAAGCCCACTGAAATCCTGGGTACCTGACAGATTCCCATTGACCACAAATGGCACTTGAATTTGATCTGAAATGGCATGAAAGGTAAAACAATCGATATTTTTTCTTTTTAGTGCTTAGTTCTTGTTTGAAATTTGATTTTTTTGCGACAGTAAATACGTAGCTATCCAATCTGGTTCATCAGTAATTATTAAAAATCTAAAATACTGCTTAAATACATCTGGAAAAATACTTTTCAGTAGTCAGATATTGCCACCCTGTCCTGCTGCCTTACTGAATTTCTAAGACTCCCAAAGAGAAACTCAGAACTGCGTCTCGAATCTACCTCATTTCCCCATCTCCCACAGATGAGTCTGGTTACTTAATTACTGCACTACTGATCCTGTGTGTATATGACAAATAAATAAAGCTTCCTCCGTATTTTTCATTCTTATTTGGCCAGTGAGAGCTTTCTAGGAGATATTGGGTAAGATTTACAGTTCCCAACTTCTTATACTTGGGAAAGGGAGCGAAAAGTGTGACTTTTTAACTTGGAATTCAGTCTTCTTAAGACATAGGCCTTGCTGCAGACTTGCTGTAGTCCTTTGAGAAACAATAGTTGTGAAGTTTGTCAACATACCTTCAGAAAAAACTTTATCCTTTGGAAGCTAAGGAAAACTTCCAATGTGAATCATTTTTTCTAAGAGCTGAGGGCTAAGTAAGCCTTTCCTGGCTATTGGGAAAGCAGGAGACCAGAAAGATGACCCAAATGCTGTTGGGTCATCAGTTTAAATTGTGTATAGTAGCTGTTCAAATTAATGTTTGTTATTTCCTTAAGTTGTTGCTGTCTTTAAGGAGGAATGACAGCAACTTTGTTTAGATGGTTGTTATATTAGTCTTTGGCAACACTTCACCTTTCTCTAAAGATGGTAAGATCTGTGACCATCTTCTTTTGGCAGAAAGGTTTTGCCCCTTCACCTTCTTCAATAATAATTTGAAGACCAGTTATTCAAAGTAAACGGGAGTTTAGTCTAGAATTTCAGTTGCTCCGTTTTGATCTGTGTTGACTGCAACTGCCCAAGTCAAGATCATGGGTAGGGATAGGAGATAGCCGAGCTCCATCCTTTATGACCTTGGTTGTTGCAAGACTGAAGGTCTAGCATTGTTGAAGTATATGAAAATGGGTAGTGGGTTTTTCATCACAGAGGAACCATTTTATTCCAATCCATTTGGAGCATCCTCTCTGGCTCCATTTTTAACTCTATATAAAGCCATATAGTAATTGAGCCTTTAAGGCATGTGCTTCAGATTGTTGAGAGAACCTCCTTCAACACAAGATGTGCAGTCATTTGGCTAACTAAGCACATCAGTGGGGAAGCAGGAGATAAACGATTTGGGCTGCTGTTGCTGTCTGGATGATTAGAAGAAGAATGGGTGTGAAAATGGATAATAGAATGACTTCAGGTGGCCTTTGATAATGAGTTTAGACCCGTTCATATCTTTCCAAATTTCTTAGGAGCAGGCGTGCATCAATCAGCAGCTTGTGATCAATAATCTGTTGATACACTTGACAGTATCAGTATGCATGCTTGTCATTGTTTAATTTTACCTTTAAAAGGTTTAAGGAACTGAAAGAGGCATACCTGAGGAGGTTTAGGGGGTGTCTAATGAAGCTCTGTTCTGAAGATAAAGTTGTCATTGTACATGTCGATGTGATGCTGGATTTCCCATTTTGTCTAAGTAACATTTGAACATCTGAGCTTGTTAACATTAGAAGTGTTAACAGGAAATAGTGTTTTCTGACAGCTCTGTCTTGTCTAAACCTATTATTTTTCTTCTCTGGTATTAAAAAAAGGTGAAATTATTCTTATTTTCTGTTATAGACAAAATAACCTTAATATATAATTTTAAAGGAAAATATATTGGTCATGCTGATGTTGGAATAAGTGCTTTATATTTTAGGGGCTTCTTGCTCCAGTATAGCTATTAGCTATAGCTTCCATAATTGGGCTGAAAATAAAAAGTGAGTTTAAAGGAAGTGTTAGATTATTTGTACAAATGTGGATAATGTGGGAAAAAGAAGAATGGAAAAATAAATTTTCTACAACATTTTATTTGAAATTTTCTATATGGCTGTTTTGTGGTAGTTCAGTTTCAGATCAGTTTTCACATTTACCTTTTGAATTTTTCAGCCTGTGTTTTTCTGGATAACTCTTCTAAGAAACTAAAGACTTGGGTGTGCACTCTGCTGTGGGTTGCTCTTATAGTGATTAATACAGTGCAAGTTATAGGTAGTCTATGGAAAAATATTTATTTTTCACTTCTCTATTTGAAAGGCCTACCGAGCATTACCAGCCATCCACTGATGCTGTCAGAATGGATTAATTACCATGTTCTTGGGTAAATCCCAACAGACTGAATTTTTTTTTCTTTCATTTATTTCAGTTTTCTTAAAGAATGAGATCACAAACATGAATATGAACTGCCAGTCTTGTGGAGTCTGTGTGTGTGTTGTTTTTTTTGTGTAAGGTTTAGAAATGTTATACAGTTCTATGAAATCAAGAACAGTAGCTGAAACGCTGAGCGTTCTGAAATCCTAGTGAGCTGGGCACAGTGATTATTTTTTTTTATTATTATTTTTATTTTTTTTTTATACTAAATATGCTTTGGGTGCCATCCCAATGTTTCTTTGGCAGCGAGGCTGGACCTCCACCATTCCTCTGGACTACCACTATTAGCAAACAGAGAGTCTGTTGAAGTAGCACTGTAATGGCTGGGCAAGGCAGAAATTTTCAACTGCTTCTGTCACTTGAGTGGTGGAAATAATTACCACTTTCATAATGAGCAAGTTTAATGAACAGATTTTAAATAGTAAGACAAACTGAAGTGGTGTATTTTAGTGTCTTTGTGATATTTTGATGCAGATCTAGTCACTAAAATTATGTGTATATACTGTGTGTTAAAACATTCACTATGATTTTTGTTAACATTTGTGTGTAGAGTCCTGTTGGCAGAAAGGTTATACTTTTCAGTAATATAAATAGTAAGTATGCATTATATTTGCTGGGAGCCTGGTTAAGTTTTCTTATGTAAGATATCTGGGATATATAGTCTTGCCCTCAACTTCTTTATTACTGCAGAAGTGGCCAAACGTACTACAGAGAGTGAATTTTAATTCCTCTAGTTTGTGAAATAAAAACATGGTTTGAGAAAGGGGCAAAGAGAGACAGATCAGAATAGCAAGACTTGAGAACTTGGTATCCACAAATCCTGCTTGTGTTGGTTTTGTAGATCAGTTAAAAAAACCCCAAACTGCTCCTTTTGTATTAATATAGATAAGTGATACATTTCCTCCTAAGGCGTGCCTCTTCCTCCCCCCTATCAGATACAAAATTCCCAAGTAGTCCTTTCTCTTAACCTAGCCTTTCTCTTAACCTTAACATTTCTCCCCAACTAGATAAAATGTCTGTTAGCGAGAGTCTGTAAAAGACTTAATGATCTTAGGGTTTAAATTAAATAAGAAATAACTTTTTTCAGTGCCTTTTTTCTGTTAAGAATAGACTCAAATGTATGTGTGCATATTTAACTCTTTTTCTTTAAAATGAGAGGAGTAATTAAGTGGTTTCCTCTTTCAGTATTTCTAATATTATAAATGTAATGCAGGGGGTGCAGTGAGGCTAAAGGGCAATTTCTAGTCCAGAAGGTTCCCAGCTTACTGATCTCTTCACAGAAATCCTTTTTTTTTTGTATATGCTGAGAACTTACTTGGGAAAGAGCTGATGAAGCATTCAGTAATATAAAAAGATACTAATTGGTGCACTCAGCTTTAATCCTTCCCCTCTGCCTGAAGGTCTTGTGTTGGGGTTGCAGTAAATGTGGGGAAATGTCTCTTATCACACCCTTTCTTACAGTGATTCTAGTGATGACTTAGAGTAATTTCAGGTAGTGGTAAAGGATCCCCGTTGTTTTACTAATTTGAATATGTTTGGGGTACTCTTGTGTCTTGCAGGCTTTGTCATGTCTGTAGCTGTACTTATTGCACACCTGGCATGTAGTGAAGTACCACTGTTGACTTCACTTGTGGGAAATGGACGTGTGAAGAAATGACGTAATTTGCCCAAAGTCACCACGGAAGTCTGCAGGCATGGTTTCACCATTGGTTGAAGCAGTGTAATTGCAGATGGCCACCAAAAGGGATTTTCTCTGTGGTGCTTTAGTTCTTCCTTCCTCTGGTTTTGGTGACAGTGCACGTGTGCGATCACTGGCCACTGTGTGAGGGAGCTGATGGAAAAAGGTCTGCATTCTCCTTTCTGGCAGTATTGTACTCTTAAATTGGTTTAACTTTATCATGGAACTACATCTGTGGCAAAGCACAGATTTGAACATGATGTTCTTGGGTTCTGGGTTCCTGTGGTATAGTCTAGTTTTGAACTATACAGTCTCTCTTAGTACAATACCTGTCTTCTTTCTGGATTTACTCGAGCGCTCAGCTTCTCCCAGGATAAAAACTGGTTGAACTGGGGGTTGTTGCTCTCAATTGTCGTTTGTCCTGTGCTCCCAGCTGATCTCTGTTCAAGGCATGGATCAGTGAATGTCTCAAAATATGGTTGTGGTGGTGCTTTAATCTTTCAGGGCAGCATATTAAGGTAAATGGGAATTGCAGTTGTCTGGCTTAATTATGCTGGGCTGAAAACTGGAGCTGCTCTTGAATTGCCATGTGAGCTGTGTGGCCATCTGTCATTGGGGCAACAACTTGTATTCTAAGGGGCAGCTGGCAGCGTTGAGGCTTGCTTCAGCTGGCAGGCTTTGTTGGGTGTTTTGTTTGTTTGTGGTTTTATTTTTTTTTTTTTTTAATTTTAATTTGCTACTGCGTGTCAGAGCCTTTTTTTATGGGTAAGGAAGAGAGTAGGGCTTGCTTTAATTGTTTGTGTAATTAACTTAAAAAATCCCAAGAGGAACAGTGGGCATTTCTGTGAGAATAAATTACGTTTGTATAACTTGCATTCTGTGTCCTTATAGAGTATTTCTTGTGGTTTTGAGACACAACAAGAATGTGACAGTTGTGAAGACATCGGTGTGCATGTGGGTGCATTGAACCGTACATATGGCACAAGAAAATAATACATTTTTACTAAAGTGCAGTGTTACATTGTGAAAGCACAAACACTGAAAGAAATGCATTGAGAGTCAACCTACAGAAAGGATCATGTAGAAGATTCAAACACTTGGACTTTACTAGTTCTTTAGAAACTTAGACTTCTTACAGGCGTCTTACAGGCTTCTGAGTAAGGACATGGGAACTCTTAATGGCATTGATCCTATAGACACATTGCTGTGAGCAGAGAGATTAAAAAACACTAACATAATTTTATCTGAGGAAGACTACGTGGGTTTAAGAAAGGTAATTGTTGGGAAAACAAGTAGTTGGAGAAAACATTGCAGTTGGCAGTCAAACAATATATGGCTTTTATTTTCAAATGCCTGAATATTTTTATCGGAAGAAGGGGTGTTATTACCTCTGTTTGTTTCATTGGCTGACGGTTTGGGGGGGGGTGTGGGGGGTGTGTTTTTTTTTTTCCTCACTAAGACCAGGAATGTTGATAGTTTACTGGTTTCAATAAGTCTTAGGGAGCCCAGCGTAGCATTTTACATTGGCTCTTGCAGGAGTCTAGCTGCTATTGCTTGTTTATCCTGTACAACCATGTTGGGGATAGAAAACAGCATAACTTTAATAATAGATTCTTAGTTGTCAATCCTAATCTAGTCTGGTGCAGATGATATTCTGCTCTGCCTTAAACCCCCTGCTAGCTGCTCTAAGAGGACCTTTATAACAATGATTGGTAGTGTCATACATGTACTCTGTCCACTTCTCCCTATTTTTCTAGCACATACAGTAGACCAGAGACCATTAAAGGGAATATGTGCAACATATTCACTTCGTGCTGCTGCACTGGTTGGGTGTCAGAACCTGTCTCACTGTTGTGCCTTTCCAATGTTTAGAAGTAATTGGTAGGCCCCCCAGACTGTTAATTTTGGAGTCTTACGAGCATGCAGTAGGACATGTCTGAAGCATCTCATTGCTTCATGTAGCTCAGAGAACAGTCTGGAATTAAAAACTTCTGTAGAACTGTGCTACTAAATTATGTTATTAGCTAGGTGAAAGCAAATTTGTCATGGGAAACTTTTTTTTTGCTTTCAGATGTAGTGGAAGCATTTGTCTTTAATAATTGCTTCAGATTTCCAGGAAATTATATTTAGTTCTCTGTACTTTCCAATCTGAAAAATACATTTGACTTAAAAAAATATAATGACTTGGAATAAAAAGTTAACAATTCTAAGTACCAGGAAGGGCACTGACAAACTATTGTACTCATTTATACTGGCAAAATGAAGTTCAGCAGCACTCTAAAATTACTTGCACTGTAATTATTTTTGATAAAGGTTTTGCCTGATGTTGTCTGTATTTTGAGATGTTTAAGTCCATGCCTCGATTTTGATCCTAGGCACCATGCTTCCTAATAGACACGTTAGAGGCAGCTTTATGTTTTTAACCATTGTGTTCTGTCTGAGGCTGTCTCAGTGCAGCAGAGAGAGGCTGTGGAGTCCTGGTATTATTTTTGTTTTGGTTTGGTTTGTTTTTTTAATGATTTGTAGCTTATGTTTTAATACACATCGGTGTCCTGTCTCCAGTGTAATTTGTGTTGATGAGTGGGGAGAATGTGATGTTGGTACCACTCTTTCCTCCACTTCTTTTTATCTTTCCTTTGGGAATCCAGAACTTTTCTGTATTTGCAGTGAGCAACTACTTTGCAGTAATGTTTGGCTTCACAGAAGATGAAAATTCATTTTGAACTGCTCTTTACTCAAGATGCCTGCAGCTCTGTGTTTGTCCACTAAGGGCACCAAACTAGATCTTTTTTTGGCACTTGTGTCGTTGGCAATTTTGTTGCTATGTTGGTTCTAGAAGTTTTCCCTTTGTATGATTATCTTCCATTCACAATACTGTCAGAGCTGAAGGTTTGCAGATCTTCAGCCACAATCCATTACTCTTTCATTAAAAGAAAGCTTCTCATTTGTTTTCTAAAGAACACAAAAGACATTTTAAAAATGCTTTTTTCTTTTGCCTGAAAATCTAAGCTGAAGTAGCCGAACTGGATTTTGTTTAGAAATGCATGTGACTACTTTTGTTTTACTTTTTGAGGGCTCTAGCTCTCAAGTGAGACTAACGATTTTTTCAAAACCTGTTACGTTATCTCACAGCTCTTCACTTTGTAGGAATACTGACATTTTGACTAATAGATGGCACCATGTATAGCGTAAATGGTTCTCACCCTTGAAATGTAGAAGAGTTCACTGCAATGAAAGATAGTTTTAGTCTTTTACCTCACTGCTGCTCTTAAAGTCTTGTTAGCATAATACTGTTTTGTTTATGCTTAATTATATGTATTCAACAGTTTACTGCCTGACAGTAAATCTAGTTTGAGCTCTAAATATGACTTTTACTCTCCCACTCTAGGTTGTTATAAATGTTTAATTTTTCTTATTCTGGTAACTGCATTTGACTAGTGCACTTGATCCAGAAAGTATCTAATATTTTATTGCCATATGCTTTACTTAGTACCAGATTGGAACCCCAATATATATGAATTGCTTCTCTATAAGTTAATTAAAAGTAATAGGTATATATTACCTAAAGAAGCTGTAGCTTCTTGCCTGTATGCAAGGCCTAGAATTGCTTGTGGACTGGTTTTCATACATGGTGCCTTTATATGTACTTTTCTTTTTTGTTGGACTGCTATATTGCCCATGTCATATGTTGCTATATGTCATACACTAGTATGACATACAGCTGTTACCTAGTACCAGTGGAGCTCTTTCTTTGGGGGTGGAAGGGTTGGTGTTATGAAGAATGTATGGATAGCAGTTTCTTCAGTTGAAACTACAGGAGAAGTTACTAGAAAACATAAATTCATAAGTTTGTATTGAGTGATTCCTTCTGTCCCCTATTCAGGAGAAGTGGAGTGTGTACTGAACAAAGAAAAGTGGTATTTTTTTCTTCATTATAGAACTTTATTTCTGTAGGGTGTAGAGGTCCAACTTTTTATATTGGTATTATTATTATAACCTAAACTCTGAATGGTTACTGTTTTGTGGTGTCCTTTTTTTTTCCCATTTCCAGCTTCTGTCTGTTATTAGTCTTGCACAAGAGTTTAGGTCTCACTTGTTCCTCAGTGCGAGAAGAAATGTCACAGCACTCAGCTTGGTGATGGATTCCCTTGGCTGTGTTGGGTTGCTTACTTGGATGGTCTCTCTCTTATTTCATATTCCCCCACATGCTGTTGTATTTGGTTTTGTAGTCTTTATTGTTATAACTGTCTTATTTTTCATGTGCTGTGTGTGCACACTGAGATAATAAAAAGTAGCAGGAGGAGGATATTTGGAAACTCAAAACTTCGAATACTCCATGCAAGTGAGGCAGATGACTTTTTTTCCGATAAAACACAGTATCCCCATTCTACAGAGACTAGTTGGTGACTGCAAGGGAGGGAGGGGTTTATAATTTTGCAATTAAGGATGGTAGGAGTAGAGAATCAAGTGCAAGTAAATGTCCTGACTCAGGGCCAGTCTCTTGTCCTGCAGCCTCTTCTGTTCCTTAAAACTGAACATTCAAATGTAGGAATCTTGACCTCACTTGGAGAAGCCTGCTTCATGGTCAAAACGTGGAGGTTACTCAGTGGTTGGGTGAATCCTACTGGGGCACAAAGATGCAAACACAATTTGATGAAGAGGAAAAGGCAGAGAAGATCTTAGCAGTGTTTTATATTGGTTGGTACTGATGGGTGGGTGAAGCCTAAATATATCAAGCTTCCACAAGAAGAAACTGAAGGGAGAGAATCTTAGAAATGGATGGATGTATTCTGGAGTGTGTTTATTTCTTTGCCTAAATGATGATAAAAGCAAGTTGTTTTTAAAGAGGTACCATCTGCTGGAGAATTGTGCTGTGAAGGCTTCCTCTTCCTATTTGTGCTTTATTCCTTAAACTTTTTGAAATATTCGGGAATCGGCCTCTGTGGCTGGTCACTTCATGTACAGACGTATAGGTTTGGAATCCTTCTTTGCTGCCTTCTGTGGCTTTTTCTGCAAGTGAAATTTGTAATCCAAAACATTGAAACATCAGATTTTACAGAAGCTTTTCATTATCTAATCTTATATGTATTAGTAAATTTGTACTGGTACATTGTTCAAAGATCAGATGGAAAAATATTTCAGGTTTCTAAAACAAAGGACAGGTTGCTTCTCACAGCTTTCTGCTTGGGTTTGGGAGGAGAAAGTAAGCAAACAATGAAGAAAATTGGGGAAGAGGTGAGATGGTGGTGGAATTCTTCGGTTTTCATGTTGCAAAAAATAGAGAGTCTTCTGGAAAGGAATTTATGGTTCTTGGTAAATTGATACTAGCCATCCCTTCTTAAAAGAGGTAGGAAGTTCTTAGAAGAAATACTTGTTCCCAACTTCAGAAACTAGTATATCGGTAGGAACAAAAACCCTGGTAATCGACTAAACACCAGAAAGCTAACATATTTATAGCATCTGGATATAGGATGGGTATTGATACGTGTGGAGGAAGAAGAGTAAAGATTGCTTTAGAAAATTTTGGAATTAACTTCAGAATGGTGAGATATGATGCATGCTGAAAGTTAATATTTTAAAGAACTATTCTTAAAATCTGTATTCTATGTAAAATAGTCATAAGAACTACATGTGAACAAGTTACTTCAATAAATACATTGGCATTTTTAATTGGCTAATATCCACATGCTCGGCCAAAGTACAGGGGGAGACATGGCAAAGCTCAATGCACTTGTGAAATATCCTTGATACATATTTGAACACTTAGAATATCCCAGATTTGCTAGTGGAAAAACAAACAACAGAGATCTAAGGATGCTTTTCTGGATGGAATATAATTAATAGTTGACAAGTATTGTGTATTTCAGTTCAGTGGAGGAAAACATCCACTTAATTAGTAGGCTAGATTTAACTGTGCTTGTGACCCATGTGGCATACTTTAAGTTGAGTGCACAAAATATGTTTTACTTGCTGAAAATGTTTTGAATGCTCATGACTTTAAGAACAGCTCATGAAGGATTATTTTCTTTTGAGTATTTAGGGATACTAAATCTATTTGTGGCTGTGCTTGCACTTCAAATATAACAGACTGGATGAATGTACTTGTGTAATGAGTGCTTTTTATGCTTCCAAATGGACAGTGTCCTGTATGTTTTGCATGTGTACAATTTGAAACTTATTGCCATCCGTTGTACTAAGGTTGCACTCTATGCTGTCGCTGTCCTGTGGCAGGCATGGGTCTGCCGAGAAGGTGGATGTGGCATATGGAGCAGCTGCGTAAACGGTAGTGTCATCAGTCTGTAGGTTCTTTGCATGAAAGGTTGTCCTCTAGGAAGACTTAGACACTCTAGAGAGGCTTTCTTTGAGGTAAAGATGCTAGATGGGCAATAAAAACCTCTCATGTCTAGAAGTGGTGGTTAGTACTGGATTGGGGATGAATTGCTGACATTCACCAGTGTTCCCTGAAGCACTGAAGTTCTCTCAGATCAAAAGATGCAGGAAAGGTTACAGGACAGGAGCAGAATGAAGCAGGCTCTGACTCTTCTCAGTATTTAAGATCCTTTCTTTTTTAATATCTAGTATCTGTATGCACGCATGTGTAGCTCTTATTTTGTGACACAGGTCTTCCACCAAAGACAGAACCTCCTATAAGTTGTCTGCGACTAAAAAGTTGAATTTTTTTTCTTCTGGAAATATATTTTTATACTTTGAAAACATATCAGAGAGGTGTCTGTTAGTGGAAATAAATCTCCATGGTGATGTCTCAGTTTTGTTTACCTGTTAATTTCTGGTTATAACTGGGCACTTCCAACTGCCATAGTATTTTCCCATGTAGAAATGTAGATGGTGTAGTGCATCTGTCTGCTACTGGTTGGTGTCCATTGTGCCTATCAAGGGGAAATGAAGATCCATTCCATCATAGTTCAGGCTCTGGCCTGTTTCGCATCTTGTGCTAGTACCAGAAATCCACACAGCACTGGCATGAAATAATTCAATGACTGTTAAGTATTATACTTCAAAGATAGGAGCCTGATTTGATGTCAGGCTTCATAGTTCTTCAGTCATGGCTTGACTGATGCATCAAAATTTCTTCGTGCTCTCTACTTTTTAGTGATCAATGTTGGCATATGTTCTGACATCTGAGAGGGGAATATTTTCACCTGGCTTCTATACAATGACAGGGCTCTTCAAGGTGTAATCTCTGTTTCAAAGTAGCCTGCCTTGTAGCCTTGCTGGCTGGAAACCTGAGTTTCACAGGGCTTGGGTAATGCCTGCTTATCCAGCACTTGCTTGGGAGCATAGAGAAGCCATAGGCTGTGCATTTTCCTCACAACGTTCACTGCTGCCCAAATACCTTTTGGGAGTGCTATGTTTCAGAAGCAAATGCATGCTTGTATGACATCAAGATGCTTTTGCTGTCTTTAGAGTGGAAGGAAAAGTGGCCATTCTATCAAAGTTTCAATTGCACAGTAAAGAGCGTGACTCTGTAGTTTGCAAGTTCAGTTAAGAGAAGCATGGGATAAATGTGGTTAATGAAATGGAGGACTTTTGGTACTGAATCAATCTCCTGTGTTAGAACAAGCTAAAATAATTGAGATCACACATTGGAAACTATAGCTTGCTAGATACTACTTTATTGTCACCATCGGTTTTCAGTGGTATTTAAATACAAACGAGTGCATAGAAAACACTTATTCTACCCCTGCTGTATAGCAGTGATGTCTGAAAGAAACAGCAGTCAAAAGAATATGAGCAGCAATGTCTTTTAAACCCTCCCTGCGTACTCTTGGAAGACATTAATTATGTGCTCATGAATCGGGTAGAGTATCTCGAGATGGCAGCAGCTGTTCTGAATTGTCTCCATCAGTTTCAAGCAAGTCTTTGAGGGCAGAGTTCTTAAACTATGTGGCCATCATCCCAGGTGATCAATGAGGAGAAGAGGTGGCTGTAAGCAAGGCAGCAGGAAGAGGGTGATGTGAACGTTGTTCATGTAACCCCCAAACACTGCACAGTTAAGATGCAAGTATAAGCCTGTGTAAAAACAAACTCAACATGATTACTTTTTGTGTCTTGCTCCTCCTGCTCTAGTCTTGCTTGCAACCATGTCCACGAGCTCTTCAGTCTGGGGTTTTCCACCCCTGCTGTAAGTGTTTGAAGTTACTAACTTGGCTCTGTCTCCAGGTGCTACTGCAAATTAATAAGCTGAACAATTGAGTAGTTTACAGGTATATCAGATTGGGAAGTTCAGAACAGGTGAAACTATGATAGGATGACTTGATGGAGGAAACTGAAATTAAGATGATGATTACAAAGACTGACAGAAAATAGGGCCAGGAAAATAAATTTGATTTGCTGATGTTGTATAACCATCTTAGTGCAGCCTGTAGATTCATTAGTTTGAGAACACAGTTTGTAAGGGACAGTGTGTGTGGCTGCACTTTTAGCAAATTGACTGTAATTTAGAGTGAAGGTATGGAGGTTGAATATATTATTCCTCTGGCTTTCTAGCTGGTGTGATCTTTTCTAGCAGGTGAGTTTTTCAGTGTGTTCAGGCAGCGTGACTAGCAGAGTTCAGTTTACAGTTACAAAGATCCCTGAAATCATGAATTGGTACAGTTCCCACTTCTTGGTGTGGGATTTTTTGTGTGGATTTTTTTTTAAACATTGAGAGCCTATAACAATAATATGGAAAAGAATGGATTATCTCTTCTTGTACCAGGAGGATATTCATGGCTTTGTACAAAGATGGTCTACAGTAGTAGTGTAGGTATTTCATTGCAGGGAGGAAAGATGATATTTTGAAGATCACCCTTAAGAAGGTGATACTTGTAAGCTGAGGACATAATCCATCCTGGCGCAGACAGAAGTGGCTGGAAGAGCATGAGATGGGATGGGAAGAGAATGGCAGGAGCAGAGCTGGCTAGGTTGTCTCAGTTGGATGTCTTAAGGAAGATCTGTTGGATGTCTTGGACTTTTGTCTTGCTTTCTTTCTCAGCTCTAGTGGTAAGGGATAAATCTTTTCCTATACTTCTGTAATCAAAGCTCTTCTTATAGCCAAGTTTGAGCAGTGTAAATGAGATCACACAGTCAAGCAGCAGTTTATTTCTGCATTACTCAGTTACTCATCAGCATTCAGTTTTGTAAAAAGGGTTGCTACTGCTCTAAAATTTTTTGTTACAAATACCTCATCAGTTGCTGTTTGTCATTAAATAAACTTAGTGTGTTTGTAAAGACTTGATGATGTTTTCCTTACCTGGTCAAGTGTGTAGAAGTATCTATGATATTTTACAACCTAACTCCTGGTCAAAATGCTTGGTAATGGTGTTTTTTTTCCCCTTCAAACCTCTGGAACAGGAAGATGATGAAATGAGGCCGAGTCTAACAGTTGGGAAGTAATGAGGTAATGTGTATGTTATGGGAATCTAAGAGAAGCAGTTTCTGTAACTGCAGAACACTTCTAACAAGTCGTATTTTAGTACTTTTAATGAGGTCTTTAAGTTGCTGTTTTGCTTAACCTAAAATATTATTCTTATTCCTTCGTAAGAGGTTTCTTACTGAGAAAATATATTTTGATACAGATTCTTCATTTGCTTAACATAGTAGCACTTGTCAGTGTAGAAAATACGTATTTTTATGTAGCTGTGTAAGATATGTAAAGCTGTGTAGTTTTACATGTGTATGGTTAAAAATACTATGGTCTGTTTTCCTGTCCTAATGTCACAATGTCTGTGATTTTTTTGGATGCGTGGAGTTCTCAGAGTGAAAATGAGCTCAGGGTTCTTGAGATGCTAATATATGACAAATGCGTGTTTTATAACAAAGCATTTCTTGGATAAAAACAATTGTATTAGAGCATCATTGTACTAGTGAGGCTATGTAATGTGAAATCTAGACACTTAAAGACTTAGTGTGTTGAGCAGGGAGTGGAAGTGTGTTTACTGGAGTCAAGCAATAGAGGAATCATTCTCTGAGTTACCTTCTTCCTTTGCTGACTATATGGGGAGTCTGGGATTCTAACTTGGGTAATTCCTCAAAAGTGGATGGAACAGCCTTTTGAGCTCATCTTTTACCTATTAACTTGTTTTAACTCAAATTAGCCATATTAGGAAAGCTGTGGCTGCTTTGGAAAGGGCTCAGAGTGTGGAGACTCCACAAACTCTGGGCAATGTGTGGCAGTGCTCAGTCACTCTCACAGTAAAAATAGTCTCGTTAAGTTCAGGTGGAAACTTTTTTTAAAAATAATATCCTTGCAGTGCTAAAATGCTTTCCTTTTTTTTCTTTTTTTTTTTTTTTTTTTTCCCAACCTGTAACCTAGGTTTTGCAGTGCTTTGGGCCAAAGAAGTCTTTGTTTTTATTTTAAATAATATTTGAGCAGTTTCTTCTCCAGAAGAGATAATTATCTTGTTTGTAGTATCATGTTCCTTCTTAATGTTAATGCTCTTTATTCCTGCAACCTTTTAAGGATATAGTGAGATGACCTAAAAACCACAATAAATTAATACTATGAAGTGGCAGCCCTTTTCCACCAAGGTATTGCAACTGACCTGGTCTGATGTACTAAATAAAATTAGTTTGGCTAAATGACAGGTGTTTATTGTTTCTGGTGGATGGGCATGTTTGGAACTGTTTCAGGGCAGTACACCTATTCTATTCTATCAGTACACTATTTCTGTATATATATCAAAATTGTGTGTAGAAGAATGCCTGGACAGCTCTGCATATGCAAACAGCTGCATTTCTATTCTGTATTGGTTTAACTTTTTGTCAACATTAATAAGTACAAAAAGGGACAGGATCAAAGTGTGTAGGCTTCTTGGGAATATGAGGAGGAGAGGGGGAGTTAACCCTAGTTGTGAGATGGAGGGGAACCTCCCTGTGAGGCACCTGCCATGGGGAATGTTGACACCTTTCAGTACTCTCTTCTCAATCTAATTTTTTTTGATATCTGTAGGAGAGAAAGCAAACAGTAAGAATAGAAACTTGGATTAATTTATCAAAAGTATGCCATTTGGTTTTCTAATAAAAAAAATCAGGATATAATTATCTTTTTCCCCTTCAGATGTCCAAGAGCAGTAACTGCTGGACTGGGGTGCGTAGGAGATCCTTACTCTACAGGGCAGGGAAGAACAGTATGTCCTCCATGTGCTGCTGTTTTCTTGAATGTATAATACAAATCCTTGTTTCCAGCTTTCCTGATGTTTGTTTTGTAACACGTTGGCAATGGAAAACAACTATGTTCTTCCAATTTGTATTTATATCATGTATTAATATTGTAAAACTTGGCAGAAAACCTATTTAGTGTTATCTCCCAGAGTAGAAGGATTGAGTATGGGTAGTTGTTCTCTGTTATAGTGATTACGCTTTCTTTCTCCAAGCAGCTCAGGTTTAGGTAGGCTGTTGGCCCTTAGTACTACAGTATTTGGTGTTGATAGCAGTTTTTTATTTTTCTGTTAGCTTCTAACACATTCAGATTTGAATCAGAATTTACTTGCTACACTGGTGTTTTATCATTTGACTGTTTTCTTAATAACATTTTCTAATATATGGTGGCAAATAAGTAATGAGTAACAAAGCATTTTCTTCCCGCACCCTGACGATGCTTGGCTTTACTCTAGTTCCACATGCTGTTTTCTCACAGTCATTTTCCTGAAGCTAAACAGAGCCATGCTTTCCTGCTCTTGTCAGGCACTTTGGAGTTTGTAATTCAAGTAATAGAATAATAGGAACAGTCATGTTAAGTCTGACTCGGTGCATGCAAACCTTGCCACGGTTAGTCTTGTAAAATTCAGCCTTATTACAAAATACATTAGAAACAACATACTTTTGACTAATACAAGTATAATAAATGTGTGCTTTCTGTTTTTGTGTGCATGTTTCTAGCATAATTATTGAGTAGCCTTGCTGAAAGTCAGGTTAAAAATGACTATATACTGTAGTGGGGGTCTGTCTTTGGTGAATAAAAGAACAATAATTTGGGGAGATTCAATGATCCCCATGCTGTTCATGCTGTTGGTCCTGTCCATCCCCCCCCAGTAAATTTAGGTTTTCAGTATAATGTTGCTGGTTATGCTGTTTGTACAATGGTATTTCCTGTCTTTTGGGGGGGCCTGTTTTTTAATTTCAGCTGTAACACTTGAAATACTTATTGTAAGTGTTGATTGTAGTACTTGCACAGGAGGAGAAAGTAGTGTGTATCTTTCATATCACTGTAATAGTAAAATAGGGGAAATAGCCAAAAGAGTTAGTAGAATTAATATTTTACCTTTTGCAGTTCACACAGATACCTTTTTCTAGTAATATTCTGCTGGATATCCAAAATGGTGTTATTAGCTATAAGTGGGGTTTTTTTTTTTCCCTCCCAACTGTCTGTCAAAGTTACAAGTTCTGGCTTTTTGCCTGTGGACCGTTCAGTGTCCCTTTGCTTCTTCCTGGACTATGATTTGGGTGAATTGCCACTGCAGCTGAACATGACTTGGAAACTTGGGTACCGGATGTGTTTGCCCATCTTTACCAGTAGAGGTTGTTCCAGAAAACTGTGCTTTGTAGTCTGTTGGCTGGTATTGTGTTTGAAGGCTGCATCAAAGTGTTATCTGGGATTTATAAGAAGTCAAGACTCAAACTGAGGTTTTCTTGGTGACCCTGTTTTTTTACAGTTATACTCAATCATATGAAGTACTTAAGTTGATCGTTCCTGGCTCTTGATTACTAATTTTTTCCTCTTCTGATGTAACATAATAGTAGGATACAGAGTAGGAAGAATGACAGCCAAACCTAGTAAGCTTTAAAGTACTATTAATGTATTTTTTCATCCTCTTGCTTATTTCTAGGTGTAAACAATACTGACTGTGCCCTCCTTCCCCCCAGCACACAGAAAGGACTGTCTTGCCCTTCATCTTGGTTGCTTTTTTCCTTAGGTTTTTTTGCCACTGCAATACAGATCTGTGACTGCCTTCCCTTGTCATAATAGACATTTCAGAAACTCTTTTAATTCTAAAGAACCTTAAGAAATTCCTAGTTTAGTATATCAAAACTGCTCCTTGACATAACTCTATTCCAGCTGGGCCAATGTATTGATAGATGCCAGTCACTTCTGATGTGGAGTCCGTACAAGGCAGATGGCTTTGCATGGCAAGTATCTCCAAATCTGCTACTACTCTTAGTAGCATGAGATAACATGGACTTTTTTTCTGCCTGTGTTACAACAGTACTCTGCAGATGTGTCTTGTGGCAGAGGAATCTGGAGGAGGCTTTCATTTCCTGAAAATTTGGTGAAATGATTGTGCCCTGAGATTGTTTTATGAGAGTTATGCTTGAATAGTTCCAATAGTCATAATGAGACTTGTAGCTATGTGGATTATTTCATTGCATATAATTTTTCCTGCCCTTTCATGGGGAGCCATGTTTCCCTGTGCAAGGTTTCTCTTGGCTTCACACTCATCCCAGAAAATCTGCAAATAGATAGGTTACGGGCCATAGAAAATGTGAAGTGTAAAATGTATTAAGTGAAGTCTTTGTGTTCTCACTGAATTTACTCAAGGCTATACTGTGGGTTTCCCTCCTTTTTTTTTTTTTCTTCTTCTTTTTTTTTTTGAAGACAGCATAAACTCAGAGTAAAAATTAAGTGTCAAGCTCATTCTTTAGTTTCAGCAGCGCTAAAAGCAGTTACTCCTGCAGGATGAGATTAGGTTGGAAATAATTATCACTAGAAGTTAATAAAACCAGGAATTTACAAACTTCTGATTCATTCTTTTTGGCGTTTATGGGTATCAAGAATATCCAGACTTACTCTAATTAAAGAATGAAGGCTTTTCTGCTTTTTAGCTCAGCTATTCTCTGCTTATTAGAAATAACCTATCCTCACAAATATATTTATTTTACATATGCTAGTTATGGCATTTTTCTCAGAAAAATGTTATCTAGCCTGAGCCGGGCTGTTGGAGAACATGGACATGCTGGTTTGTCTTAATGACCATTCCATAAAACTGATTCACTTAATTGTCCCTGCTGACCCCAACCAGAGCCTACCTTCTACCCAGTATGTAAGTTTTGGAAGCTGCTGTTCATCCTTTCAATGTCCAGATGCTTTATGAACAGCATGGTTCAGGGAGGGGAGTTTTCTATGGGGGGAGGGGGCTTTTTTTGTTGTTTCTTTGTTTGTTGGGTGGCGGTTGTTGGTTGGTTTTGGTTTGTTTTGTTTAATGCTGTTGACTGCTTGGTTCAACAGTTCACTCTCTGAGTGCATGTGTTCTGGTCACTTTGGTGTTGCTACTGGAGATTCTATGATTTCTTCCCATCTAAGATACCATCTCCTGGTAAGGTGGGCATTTTGTAGGGAAAAAGAGAAGGAAGGGGTTTGTGTTTGGGGTTTTTTGGTGTGTGTCTTTTTCTTTTTTTCTTCCCCATCACAGTAGCTCCAAGGGTGTGGTGTCAGGGTTGCATTCTTGCCTATGTTCAGGCACCCTGAAGTACTGCCTGAAATTATAGTGTGGTGGTTGATGAGAAACATCTTTCTGGTCAATTCTGATACAGAATAAAATGGGAATACTTGAACCTCTTTTGCTGTGTGTTTATTGTTGTTGCTAGCTATGTTTTTCTAGTGAGATGAAAGTTGCTGTATTTCAGCCAAACAGGGGGATAAGCTTTGAGACTGGTAACTTGACTGCTGTAACAAATGAAGCAATTTGACCAGGTAGAAATTTTAATTAAATTGCTCCTAATTGGAAACTTGAGTTAATAGTCAAAACAGAAAAAAAAAAAAATCAGACTGTAGTAATCAAGTCTATTTTCTTTATTATCTCTCAGGAATCTATTGAGGAAAGGCTCTTTAGCACCACAGAGGAAAGGCACTGTATATTCCCAAACCTTTAAAATCTACATGGTGAGCTTTTTCTCTGTAGCATCAAGGGACCGTGCAGGAAGGCCACAGCTTTGGAAGTATTGCTTTATTAATGAGAATGCCCCCAAAAAGGGATCCTTGTCCTTTCTCAATGAAAGCTTGTCAGAGCAAAGTAAAGCTGCCTCTTAAGCAGGAAGGGAAATTCTCTTAATAAAATACTTCCAAAGCAGCCACCTTGAGATTTGTTTATTAGTTTGCTGAATGTTATAGATGATGCTGTAATACATTTATCATCAGTTTGGGAAAACAGTATAATTTAAAAAAATACCAAAGGAAAAATATATCTTCATACTCTTTTGTTGGTATATTGTTTGAAACCTGCTTGCACTGATTATTAGAGGTCCTTGTTTAAGAAAGAGTTTCCCTTCATTCTCCAAAATGAGTTATCTAACAGGTAGCTCAAGCAGCAGGTATTTGCACAGTTATTCTGTATGTTTAATAAAAATGCGTGTGTTAATGTATTTTCTTAATGCAGTCCTGGTGTTAAATACCTTTTCTGGGGAGGTGGTTGTGGAAATAGAATTTTTCATCAAATCCTGGTTATCATTTTTTGCTCCTGGCTTCTGGAAAGGAAAATGTTCTTCATAGTACTTGGAGGGCTTTTTAACTAGTGTTCACACATGGGTTTTGTGCTAGTTAGTTTTAGACTATGAACTCCCTAGTGAACAAGGTTCAGAGATGTGAGCAGCTGTTTGTGGCTGTTGATAACTTCTAAAGAAAAATAGTTGGGGACAAGTTTTGGGCTTTGCAGGCAGTTTATCTTTCCCAGTTGTCTCCTTTCTGTCTGCTTTGTGCCAGGTCTAAGAACTCAAATTTCTGCCTGTATTTAGTATACAGTATTTTGAGGGTGCTACTTGACATAATAGACCTTTGAGGAGGTGTTTGTTTTTTTTCTCTTGTTTGATTTAAGTAACCTATGTAAGAAGGATTTTTGTAGTGGGCTTCATGATGAGCTGAGGAGGAGAAAAGATAAGATTCTTAGATAAAAGTTAATTTCCATTAAATCCTAAGAGTAACACAAAAAATAATCTGAGCCTTAAGAAACTCTGTGTAGATATAAGTAGTAGTTGCTTTTCTGCTTGTAGAAAATATATTTAAGTGTCTTTTAAAACTAACATGAGCTTTTGAGCAAATACAGATGGAGATGAGCATCTGATCTGTTCTTATTCTTTTTAGGCCATTGTGACTACACGACCTATTTCCAAAGAGTAAGAAGCTGTCTCATTAGAGTATCAATGTTTAAAAGCTTAGGATGTAAATTCCAAAAAGGTGTGGGGGGGTGGTGTGGTGGTTTTTTTTTTTTTATTTTGCTCTGTGTAAGTACCAAGACTTCTAGCTTGAAACATAAACTAATTTTTTTTTTTACTCTCTCAATTTAAGAAATAATTTCCATACAGGAAAAATTCTAAGTATTCCACATACTTTGTGTTTATCAAACTGTTTCAAATTTCAATACAATTGCATATTGTTACATATCTTTGGTTTATTATCAGTAAGAAATTGTATGTGTATTTTAAATAGTAGTCAGTAATGGTTATTGTGTCTAGTTGTTGCTTCCCAGAAGGCAGAATCTCTTTATTCCATATGGTGCTCAGTAAGTCTGATCTTTCTGTAGTCTTTAGGGAAGCGTACATTTTTAATGTCAGGTCTGTCCCTTTTCCAAACAGAGAGCCTGCTGCTCTGACTGGAGATCTGTCTCTGAATCTTTCTGGCTGGGTCTCTTCCAGTTCCCAACAGCACTGACTCCTGTCAGAGATTAATCCTTCTCATTGACCTGTGCCATCAGAACCTTACAAAAATACCTCCTCGTAGATTTTATCTCTGCAAGTCAAGCTGCTTTGGATATTGCTTGGAAAATACTGCAGGGTTTCTTTCCATAATGATAAGTAAAATATATTACAGTTTTTATTAAAGTCTCTTTGTGTTAGTAGTAGATGAGTTTGCAGCTACTTCTTATTCTAATATCAGGTTTTTTTAATAGTAAACATAGAATGAAGGCAATTGCTCTATATATGCCTACTGTTTCTGTTTGTTTTGAAGTCCCCTTTGAAGAAGTGGAATTTGACAGTGAAATACTACCAAAATGCTCTTGTCTTTAGAATGCGTTGGATCTGGGCTCAGTGAACTCTGCATGTCATTTTTCTCTGTTTCTGAGTTGGTTGGTTTTGTTTGGTAGGGGTCTTTTGTTGGTGTTGCCTTTTGTTTTTTGTGGTGGTGGGAATTCATAGCTAGTGGCTTTCACAAAGATATTCAGGTAGCTCTCAAAGCAAAATGGTGTCCGTTTCAAAAGCAGCCTGCCATTCATAATTTAAACCAGCCCTGAAATGCTACTTGGAAGCAGTGAGGAAGAGCTGCATATTTTTCACCCCAGAAGAAGCTGAGGTAGGAAGTAGAATGTATCATTTCTGTACTCTGCAGTAGAATATATCATTTCTATACTTGGTATCTTTCAGATTTTGGTACTGTATCTGCTTTGGAGTGTTAGACACTTGTCGAGGGTGTTTGCAAGGACATAGGATGAGTGTCAGTCACACTGTTGATACTTAGATTTATTTAACAGCTCATTCCCAGGGTTTTTGCCTTTTAAAGAAAAATGGGTGGGTGTGTTCTAGCTTTTCGGTTTGACAATTTGTTACTGAGATCTTCATGGTTTTGCAGTTATTGTACCTGCAAATACAGAACTCCTGCCTTGTATTTCTGTTCTACAAGTTATTTTGCCTTTATAGCTATCTCTCTTGTGTGTACCTTTCTTTTCTGCTACCTGAAGCTTGTGTTGTCTTTTCTTTTCCATGGTGATTCTAAACTAATCCAGCAGTGTGGTAGTTGGAGCTGTCATGTCACAGGCTGGCAATGTGCCTTATCCATGTTTTGCCAGATATTAGGCAAGGTTCACTCTACCCAAAGCAGTGGAGCTTTATCAGTTCACATTTTAGTTGCATTTCTCTGATTTTCTTCTAATTTTGAAGATGGACAGTAGGGTGTTTTTTGTGTTTTTGTTTTTGTTTTTTTTTTTGCCTTAATAGTTTATTATTTCATTCCAAAATTGCCCCAGTTCTAATTAAGATAATCAGTGATGAACTCTTGTTACTGTTGAAATTTGTTTCATAGGCAAGATGAATCATCACTTTATTCAAATAGCTTCAGCGTGGGTTAACTTTATTTTTTAGAAGTGTTCTTCTAGGACCTACTTCCATTTTTTTAAAAAAAGGTTTTGTCAGCCTTAACTGTCTTCACAACAGTTCTTAATATTAAGACAAATTCTGGAAATACTATGTGGACATGAAACTATGTGCACGTGTGTTTCTAATGAAGATGGTACGGACACGATAAACTTTATCTAGAAGTAATTTGTGTATTTTTTTTTTTTAAATAAACTGCAATATGTGTATGAAATAAAATAAGCTAATTGGGTACTCTTTAATGTACACACTTCCATAGCACTTATGGAAACGCAAGATAGGCTTGATTATAGCAGTTGATGGAGTGGCGGATTAATTTTTTGTTCCTCTTCTGGAAGTATTTGTGCTTACTGGTGGTCTTGACTTTGTGAGAGGTAAAGCTTGTAGTTTTATGGTTCAGTTGTCATGAGCCATTTTCAGCTATCAGATTTAGGCGCTTTTTAAACTTAAATTTAGATTTTTGACCTGTCAGTGTCACTAAGGTTTTTAATTTTCAGTAAACATTCTTTTGTTTGAAAATATTTTATCTTAATGTGTAGCTGGTGTAAAATATTCAGGTAAATGTTTGAGAATCGACTCATCATAATTTAATATCTTAAAAACGGCAAGTATATTGTTTTGGTTAAAACCATGGTATCATCTGGCAGTCATTTCAGCAGGTGTTTGTATTAGGGTATTAATATTACACAGACACACACTCCCTCAAATTTGTTTGGCTTTTATGCTTGTACCATCAACAAATGTTATTAAATGCCGTTTATGTTATTAGATGCAGTAACTGATGCTGTTATGCTTTAAAATAGGGTTTTTCAAAATATTTTGGAGGCACTGAGGTTCTGTGTTTTTAAAATCCGTTTTTCTGCTTTAAAGCAGGCATGTGTCTGTTACATGAGTGTGTTTTGTTTTGTTTGTTAGAGGAAGATTTTCAAAAAACAGCTCAAGAAACAGTTTCCAGTCTGTATTATGAGTGTTGTCATGTTGATTGCTCCGGGAAGGGTAACATGAGTCTTCAGTAAATACTGTTTTCTGAGGAGCTTTTACCTGAAAGCTGGCACTGTAGCTGGTTTAGCCTGTTGAGAGCTAAATGGAGCATGTGGAGGGCAGAAAACAAGCACCGAGGCTACTTGTGTAACAGATCGCACTTGACAGCAACTATACAGGCTACTTTGGAAAAATAGTATCAGTTGTTATTGTTCCTGAAATGTCAAAAACCCAGGGAGCAGCTGGCCAGCCCCTCAGGAGTGTGGCAGAACTGCTGGTGAGAAGGAAGCGATGTGGCTTGCTGGCCTCTGGTTATACTAGAGCTAGTAAATTACCTGTGTGCAGTTAGTAGGTTGGTGGCAAGGCCACACTGGAGGCTCTTGGGTCCTGAGGCCTCTCTGCAAGCTGCTCTCATGGTACGTCAGCCCCTGTCGTGACGTGTTCCCCATGCACCGGTGCCTCCGGGCCCGCATTGCTCAGCAGCGCCCTGGGCACCTTCTGCTTCCCATGTGCTGCCTGGGTTCCTGCTTTCCCCTGGTGCCATTCTCTCATCTTCCTTACTGCTCGGATGGAAAAAAGGAAGATCTTAAATTTGACTGATACCTGCTGTGAATCTGAGGGAATACATGCATATCCCTTAATGTCATCTGTGCTAGAAAAGTGATCTTTGAGCAGGACTCCTGCCATCCTCCTAGATCCACTGCAAGAAAGTGAATGCATTTATTTTCTGCTTAGTTAGTCTTTCAGCGTTTCAGCCAAACTGACCTTTACTTCTGTTTCCCCCCACAGGCTTCTGCCTTCTCTTTCCAGCAGTGATATGTTTTATCCTTAGTGGCTTCCATGGGTTTACTTCTAAGGACCTGATTGGGGTTTGTCTCTGCCCTTCTCATTGCCTACCAAGGGATCAAAATGCTGTGCTTTTTTTTTTTTCCCCTTTTTTCCCAGCTTTCTTTGCCTGTTATGCTTTTGCTGTGTTCCATGTGGCAATCTTGAACTATTGTACTGACCATCCAGAACAGGGGCAAAAAAATCCCCTGCCATTCTGGCAGTCATTTTGGATCTTCAGTGCAAAATAGGTGAACAGGATTAAGGCAAGACATTCAAAATCCCTGAGTAGCATGTTTCTGGGGGATATTAGCAACAGAAATAATAATTACTGTAGCAGACCTTAAAGAGAAATAAGGGGTGCTGATTGCGGCAGTGTGTTTTGTTATGAGAAGGCCCGGCTGCTGGTGCCTGAGCCCCTCCTGGCAGGAACACCTCAGACCTGCAGCTCCTGTCCCGCTCTGCCATGCGAGGGAAGGCTGGGAACACCCACAGCAGCTTAACTCCTCCACCTTCTGATACCTTCTTGAATTGGTAGGGTATTTTCGATCAGAGAATGAAAGAAACAGGTAAAACTAGGTGACTGAATTATGAGCGTGCAGTGGGTCTGCTCTGGGGTCTATAACCTTGTGCAGGCATGCGATGCCAGCACTGGGCTGGATGCTTCTTCACAGGGAAATGCACTGAAGTTAGTCTGTCCATGTCTTTGAGGTTTTTTGCGTCATGCATGAATACTTAGTGTTCACAGGTAGAGAAGTGCTCAGATGCTGGTGAGGTGTGTCATGCAAGTAGCAGACAGAGAGGGGAAGAGTGAGAATCACAGAATGTTAGGGATTGGAAGGGACCTCAAAAGATCTAGTCTAGTCCCCCCCTGGAGCAGGAACACCCACATGAGGTTACACAGGAAGGTGTCCAGGCAGGTTTTGAATGTCTCCAGAGAAGGAGACTCCACAGCCCCCCTGGGCAGCCTGTTCCAGTGTCTGTCACCCTCACAGTGAAGAAGTTTCTTCTCATATTTAAATGGAACCTCTTGTGTTTCAGTTTGTACCCATTGCCCCTTGTCTTATCATTGGCTGTCACTGAGAAGAGCCTGGCTCCATCCTTGTGACACTCACCCTTTACATATTTATAAACATTAATGAGGTCATTCCTCGGTCTCCTCCAAGCTAAAGAGCCCCAGCTCCCTCAGCCTTTCCTCATAAGGGAGATGCTCCACTCCCTTCGTCATCTTTGTTGCCCTGCGCTGGACTCTCTCCAGCAGTTCCCTGTCCTTCTGGAACTGAGGAGCCCAGAACTGGACACAATATTCCAGGTGTGGTGAGGTAGCTTCTAGCTGAAGTTAGGGAGGTTGCTCTGTTTTTAAGAAGTGGTGTTTTTTTGGTAGAAGTTTCACGGTTCACTCCTGTCCTCAAAAACTGCTGCTGCAAAAAGGGTGATGGTTCTTCCCAGTGGTGTGGTCCTTGGCCCCTCCTTGTGGCTGGGCTGGGTTGGCTGCTGGGCCGGGTTGGCTGCTGGGCCGGCTAAAGGCTCTGCATGGAAGTGTTTCTTGCAGGGTTAGTGTGCAGGTGCATTAGCCAGCTGATTAGGCTCTCCTGATTGCCCTGAGCTGTGTGAGGTTGCATACATTCCTCCAGCTAACTTCATCTTTTTACCAGTTCTGCCCTCTATTTAGATGGCCTGGCAGTGTTGTGATCTGTTGATGATACATGGCAATGTTTGCCATTTTTAAGTATCTGCCAAGGTGGAGGAAAAATTAGAACCAGAGAAGAGCAGGACGGCACTGAACTAGGTTTTTCTTCAGAATTTTATTGGTTAGCTGTCAGTGATATAGCAGTTTGTGCTATGATCACATGCATAATCCTATATAAATGCAATGTTTTGTAATTCATGTCAGGAAAAAACTTAAGAAAACTGAAGAAAATCACAAACATTAAGATCTTGAAATGTAAGGAGGTCTTTAGAACTTTAAAAATTGCTTTTCTTTCTATTTTGAACAGGCTGGTTTAATATTTGAAGGGTAGGTTGGGTTTTTTTGACATTGGTCTTTCTTCACCCTAATATATTCAGGAAAACTGCTTACTCTACAGTATTGCTTTTCTGGCTATTGCTTTTACATCATGTTTTACTCAGTTTAAAAGTGAAAAAGCAATTAAAATGAAAAGGGAGCACAAAATTCTCTTCTCACAGTTAAGCATCTGCGAAAGTATACCTTTTACTTAAGTAGAGCTGGGCTTTAATTTATTTTCTAGATGGTTTTTGTTCTGGATTCTTAAAAATTCTTGTGACTTTATGTTGTGCTAGTTGTAGGGCATGCAGTGATATGTAGTTATTCCTTGCTTATTTTGAGCATGTTCCAGGAATATATGAACATGGAAAATTGAAACTGAAATAAATTTTTGAATTAAAACCTTTAAAAATTATACTCACAAACTTTTTGCACTTTTTTTTTTAAGAGCAGGGACAGAATGTACATTTTTCTAAGTATAATTTGGGCAAACAGAATGTGTATTTAAAGTTACCTCCATTTTGCGGAAGATTTGTATGCTGGCCCGGGCTATTGCTGAAATGTTTTGGGAAAATTGTGCCTTGAGTTTTGTACTAAATGCTATGTTTACTAAAGGACTTCTTGATAGCATCTGGTTAATAATTGAAACTTCAGTGTTCATCGTCATGCTGATAGCATTAGGTGAAAAATTTGAAGTAATAAGATGCTGGAGTTAGCACAGTGAATATGGTGCTTGCAGAGAAACTGAAAGCCTAGATATGTGTGTGTATGTATTTTTTTTTTTTTTTTAACGCAGCTTTTGGTATAGCTGCTGTGTACATATAGAGAAACCTAAGTTAATTAATATGTACTTTCTCATGTAATTTTGTGTATTTCTGGGTATATTCTGATGTTTCACTAAAAGCTCACTGTACTCGAGCACTTCTTCCCCGGTCTCTTGACTGAATGTATTTATCAGAAAATTTGTGTAGTATTTTTGTGGTATAAAATCAAACTACAGTTCTAATTAGCAAATTTCCTTTTTTCTTGACAGATGATGATGTACCTGCAGATATGGTTGCAGAAGAGTCAGGTCCTGGTGCACAAAATAGTCCATACCAACTTCGCAGAAAAACTCTTCTTCCTAAAAGAACAGCTTGCCCTACAAAGAGCAGTATGGAGGTAACTTTCATTTGTTTGTTTTTAATTGTAAAATAAATCCTACTGTTTCAAGAATAGGAGGCTAATTCATTTCATAAGTTACCTAGTGACCAAACTAATTCTTATTTATTTCATTAAAGGGTGCCTCTACTTCAGCTACTGAAAACTTTGGTCACCGAGCTAAACGTGCCAGAGTATCTGGAAAATCCCAGGATTTATCAGGTAATAACTTTTTCTACAAAAAAGAAGATAGGGGAGAAGAGGTCGAGACATTTTGACTTCGCACACAACCCCACACACCACCCCCAAACATATTTTTTTCTGTCTGTTCTCCTACTAAGAAACAGTAGTTAAAAACAACTGCAAACTTGTTCTGAACTTCAAAATTGGAAGCATGATTTTAATCTGATTTTTAGAATCTGCCTGCTTCGCTGCAGGACGTTCATTTGGTGTGGGTTTTTTTTTTTTTTTTTAGTGTTCTGTTTGTTTGTTTTACTCTCCTCAAAGTGCTATGTAGTTGTATCCAGGTTACTGTTAGCAGCAGTCATGCTGCAGTGGTGCAGCACTCTGACTGGGCTTATTTAGCATTTCTCACACTGATGTATTGTTCCAGTATCTGTGTAGAGGTAGTTTTGGTATGCCATTATAGCACTTCATTGTGGAGAGAGGGAGATAGTTTGTGTGTGTTCAGAAGTAAAAAATACGTGTGCCTACGTGCATATGTACATCTATTTCACACACATATACAGTATATATACATTATATAATAAAGACATACATGCAATACATGTGTATATGATAATTATATACACATTATATATATAATATATACTGTGTGTGTCTTTATTTGTAGATATATATGCCTGTGTGCACATACATGGGCATATATAGGCGCATATATCCTGCTTGTTCTTTTCTCTATGTCACTTTTCAGGCTCTCTGCTTTTACCCCTTTCTGTCTCATGACACACTCTCTAGTTCCAGATCTGCTGTCACTTTTCCCTGTAAATCAACACCGGTGCTTGCCAACTCCCATTTATGTGGTTTCTGTTGCTTTTCTTGTGACTTTATTTTCTTTCCTTTTTTTTCTTTTTCCTCCCAGTCTGTGTCTCTCTTAATATTGTGAATTAAAACTGAGCAGCTGGCATAAGACTTTCGTCCATTTTTGATGTTTCTGTTGGAGTCTACTCTTTCTGTTTGCTCATCTTCTCCATAGTGTGGGTTTTATCTTTCAAGTGCTCTGTCTCTTCCCCCTCTGTTCTATTGTGTCCTCCACCACTTGCACAACCCCTGCCTTTGATTAGCTCTTAATTTCAGCAGCTGTTTGAGAGTCAGTTAACCTCAGATTTATATCCTTGCAATAGCCAGAACCAGCTGAACATAAACCTGTGTCATTCTGCTTCCAGTTTCATTTCCTGATTTGATATCTGAAGCCTTGTGCAGAGTTGTCTTGTCATAGACTCCGTTTGTCTTGCCAGTTCCTAGTTTTTCTTCAAGGTCATTCACTTCTAGTGTGCTCTTTGTTACACTTTTACCCTCCTCCTTGCTTTAGTGAAGGTATCTACTGAGTACTGTAGTAAAGATTATGTATGAACAACAGTAACTTCCAAAAGAATTCTCCACACTTTCACTGTGCATTCCTTTTGTTACATTCTTGTGCCCATGTGCGGAAAGTATGGGGATTGTGGAAGCTTCTCCAGCATGGAATTACCAGAGGAATTGTAAACAATGATTTTATAATTGTACTCCTAAAGATTGTATTCAAACCAGTCGCAGTCTTAACAAGGGAGCGTCCTTCTCAACTCATTTTCTGTTAATCTCTTTTCCAGTATGGATGATGGTTATTTTTAGTTTCCTCATTGAGTTTGAGATATTCCTCTAAATTTGTACAAGTATTGATTGCAGTGAGATTTTTTTTTTTTTCCTTCCTGGTTTTTGCTGGCATAGATAATGATAGCTCTTCTCACTGAGTTGTAACCATGAGACTTTCTGGAATGTCATCAGTGGAGATAGTATGTTGTCATCTGGAACATATAGCTGTTTATTTTAGAAGTGTGGATGACTAGAAACACAGGAAGATGTCTTGGGGGAGGACCATTCCTTCTTGTATGGGCTCTGATTTGAGGAAAATTTGGTGGAGATGAAAGGAGAAATGCCAGTCAATTAGAGTTTCAACTGGAGCGCAGCCAGTAGCTGAAGAAACAGAAGACTATTCCTTATTTTAATACTTAGTTCAGAATTACTGTTGCTGAGAGAGAGTTGTTATTTGAAATTGTAAGGGGAAAAAAATATCAGTCTCAGCTGTTATCAAACAGAACACATCAAAATTTTGACATATTGACATGTCTTTTTCTGTTATTTGCAACCCTGTCCGCCAGTGGTCTCCACAATGGACAATGAGTTGTTCAATCCTGAGACAAAAAAGGTTAATGAATATACAAGGATCTTGATGGGAAAGCAACACATTAGAGAAAATATGTAAATAATTATTCACTTAAACCCTTCAGTGGAATACAAAAAATGAAGAAACCAAAAATTCGTGTAAGAAAAAGGTATGATGCAGCTGTGTTGCTTATGTCACAAATTACTTTAACCTACGAATTCAGTATTTGTTTAACATCTGTGGAAAACATTTACAGCTCTTAGATTTTATTAGTCCAAATGTTTGTATTCTATGCCGATATAGTATTTATTGATTTACAGAAATATTTAAATTTAATATATTTCCTGACATTACCTTAACTGTGTGTGCTGCTTCTTATTGGGATATTCACATTCTTTAGTGCCACTTGTCCACTCACATAATTTAATCAAGGGTTTTAATAGTTTGACATAGTCTTCCTTTTTGTTTATTACCATGTAGGGTTTTTCCTCTCTTGCTTTAAGATTACTACATTTGCATATCCGTTTTATACTGGGCAGTTCTTGCTAATTTTTAACCATCTTCAGAAGCCTTCAGTTCAGAGACAAGTGATTTCTTTCTTTGACTGAACTCTGGAGTTGCAGTAGATACCTGTGACTCTAGGTTGCTGGATCACTCCATCATTCTGTACATTAGGTACATGTACTGCTCATAGTTCACAGAACTCGGTGCCTTTTAAAATTTATTTTTGTCTTTTCTTACTGATTTTTGTAAGATATCTTTCCACGAACACTGCATGCTGTGTTTTCTGACATATTTCTACTTCTTAGCAAGAAAATATTTTTACTAAGTTCTTCCTTACAGAGCAAAAGCTATTTGTCTATATCTTCTTCACTAAAAAGGACAAAAATGGTATCCATACAAGACATAATTTACAGTTTGGAATTCATGTGACGGCATTCTTGGGCTTTGTACAAAGAAGGAAATTCACTTTCAGGCAGCTTTCCCTGCCCTTTGTGTTGGTATTACAATACTAGTTTCTATCTGCTAAACGATCAAAATTGAAACCGAATTATCTTCACCCATATCCTGTGGAAACAGGATGACTTAACCAGCTGTGTTTCTAGTTTTCAGTTGTCTAGTAAGTTAACACTTTATTAAAATTATAAATAGTTCAACTGTCAACTTGTGCTAGGGCAAAGATAAAGATTGGTGATGACCTCTTGCACTTTATTTTTATTCTTGTCTATTTTTAACACTTATTTAAAAAATTCTCATTTTGTTTTTCATAAGAGAATGTGTTTTGCCCTGAACCTTCACTTTTTCAATAGGTGTAAGACTGTTGGGAGTAGCAGCACACAAATGTTTCTGGTTTGCCAGACAAACCTCTTAAACTGTTTCAGCTTGTTTTTTGTCAACTGGGAAGGACAACATATTGAATGTATCCTTGCTCTGAAGTGTGAATTTATAAAACAAAACCGTGGAGTTCTCTCTTGGACCCAGAGATATTTAAGTCTTTACATTAAGAAGTGAATTATCTTTTTCAAATTATACTGGAAAATTCCCACTGAATCAGTGATTTGAGTGGAGAAATCTTAAATCAACCCCTTCTTTGTAATTAGAGTAGAAGGGCAATTTAAATTAAATCTCTCACTTCTACAGAATTATGGCTAAACGGGGGTGAGGATAGCAAACACCTGTAAAATCATCCTTTTTCTTTTCTTAATTGCAAGAAGTTTTCTGTCACTTTCAAATTGGTCCCTGCCTCTTGCATTAAGGAAATGCACCTGGATTTGAATTTTCATTTTGAGATGGGGCCTAGGGAAGAAAATCGGAGTGTGAACTGTTGAGCAATGGGAGGCCTTGTGCTGATGAACTTCCCTCTTCAGTAAAATATTAGTCAAGGTCTTAACATACATAAAGGAAGAAAAAATTCTGCAGGTTGTTTAGGGAAGTAACTGATTGTCTTGAGAATAAGATCAAATTGTATGCCTCAGGGGTTGTGTATTAAAAGGGGAAGCCAGGTCATGGAAGGCTTGGGACGATTTACTGCCTTGCGTTTACAACGTGGCATTTTGGCTTGGAAGACAGTAGAAGACTGTATCTCTGCGTTTAACTGGAAAGCTACCAGAAAAATATTAATTCAAAAGCATCGTCCAATTAACCTGTGATACATTTCAAGGGTAATTAGGACTGTAGAATTAATTGCTACTGCTTGCCTGACACACAGGAAAGAACCTTTATGGAAAAGGACCTTTTTAAAAAATAGCACTGATGGTGCATGTAACATTTTCTGGTGATGCCCAACAGTGCTCACCTTATAGACTACTGGTATATGCTCCCCACGCTTTGTGCTTCCCAAAGGCCTCTTGAGCATAAGGCCCTTCCAGACTTTTTCCTTGCTTTTCACCAGATCTCCTAATTTACTGTCTTCAGCCTGGCTTGTAAGGTTTTGTGGTTCTGGGTGTGTGTGAGGTTGTTTTGTTTGTATGTTTTTCGTGTGGGTTTTTTGGGGGGTGGGTTTGTTTTGTTTATGTTTTAGTTTGTTTTGGTTTTATGTTGTGGAAGGTGGTTGTTTTTGGGGGGTTTTTGTTAGGTTCTGTTTTTTTTTGTTTTTTTTGGGTTTTTTTTGTTAATAGTTTCTTAATCTGGCATTAAAAATGAACTGTCTTGCCCAGCTTCTCAACTTTCATTCCAGTCTCCTTCCTGTGCCTGTGCTGACACTTCTGTACCTTGCAAAGAACTACAAGAAGCTGATCCATAAAAAAATAGTTTAGAGGAGGATCGGTAAAGTTGAGGACAAAAATTCTGTTCTGTACATGATCAGTGCTGTCAACCTAAAGGATAGTTTGGGAACAAATAGCTATGGACATGTGGAATGGCGAGACTTGTTGTTTTTGTACAGCATGGATTGTTGTTGGAATAAAGTGGCAAGTAGCTATAATTTATGACTAATCTGTGTTACTCTTAAAAGCAGCCATCAGTTGTATAAATGCCCTCCTGGCATCTTAGAGAAAATGAGCATTTGTGAATCACCAAGGTGATATTCATACAGTGGTGCAACAAGGAACAGGTTCAGGGAAAGTCACTGCAAAGTCAGTAATATTTCAGAATTTCTTCTAACTGGTCTGACCACAGATAGAAGTATGACACCCTGGAAAAACAGCTTTAATCAGTTCTCTCTTAGCACACAGGTTCTGGTGATACAGTTTGTAGACCACAGTTTTTAGCATCTTTGTAAAAGCCACAGTTCTCCACTTCTCTCTTTTAGCTGGAAATAATGTAGCTATTTGTGCCGCTTTGCCCAGGGAAGGCTATTTTTCAGAATGTTATTCCTTCAAATTTAGTAGTTCATCTTTCTGAGGGTCACTTCAGTAGTCTTCCTGTAATAGCCAAAATCACGATCCTATTGCTCCCTAGGTTCAAATGTTCTAGGAAAAAATGAATAATGCAAGGGGCATTGCATGCATGTAATTGCGTAGTGAATGCAGCAGGAGCTTTTAATGCCTTGCATATACAAATCCTCTACACTCGGAAGCTATTCTTTATGGTTCTGCCTGAGAAAGGATCCTGAAGGCAATAACCAAGTAAGCAAGCTGTGCAAACAGAACTCCCGTGGGTGAAGATACCGGCCACAGAGGGGGCTCATGAGAGCACAAACTGCAGATGGGGTTTCCCAAATAACTGTCACGTGTAGAGCGCGCACGGGCCCCAGAGCAGGGGTTTGACCCAGTGCACTCACATCTCCACACAGCGACAGGGGGATGTCTCTTTCTCCAGTCTCTCTCAAGAAATACGACATCTGGCAAGGCTAACACTTCTTCTGGCTTAGATTTTTTTCATTTTAAAAGGAAGAGCGTAAATGGGACTAAGTGGAAGGAGGAGACTTTGGAATTGCTGCTGGCTACTGATTTCCTGCATCCCAGATGTCCTTTTTCCTAATGTGTTCATTGTGGAAGAACAAGGAAGCTTTACTAGTAGTTTTTCCAGGCAGTGACTATTTCTGAGTAAATTCTTTTGTGTTTGAAAGCATTTGCAGACATTTGACTTTGGGACTGGATTATTATTATGAGGGTTAATTGAACCACAATGAAGCTAATAGCAGTGTGGAGCCAGTGTATCTGGAACATGTGCAGTAGCCTACTTAATATCTGCAATTGTAAATTTTATGTATATTGTATATACAATTGCAGTTGTAAATTGTATGTACATTGTTTTTTTTTTCTCCAACAAAAGAGATGTGAACTAAAAAGTTTGAAAGAACGCTTGAAATCTGTAGCTTCTACCTGACTCCAGAGTGAACCATTTACCACTTTTTTCCTTTATATTTAGATGAAATGTACTTTAAAAAAAGCCCAAATAAAACAAAAGAACAAAACCAAACAAAAAAGGAAAACAACCAAAGAAACCACCAAACCAAACAAACCTTCTCTGAGCTCATTGGTATTTTAAATGCAAATCTTTCAAGTGACAAGCTGGTGATCTGTTTTGGTCACAAATTGGGCTGGTTAAGTATGTCAATAATCTGATATAGATTACTGTTTAATAGCAGCACCTGCAGAACAATATCTTCAGGAGAAGTTGCCAGATGAAGTGGTTCTGAAGATCTTTTCCTACCTGCTGGAGCAGGATCTCTGTAGAGCAGCTTGTGTGTGTAAACGCTTCAGTGAACTGGCTAATGATCCAATTTTGTGGTAAGTGAAAAGCTATTCCTTGTTATCATGAGAAATATTAGATGTGCTGCACAAGATGCCAGTACAATAGAAAAATTGAAATGTTGGTTGCCGTTAGTTGAATTAAAACCAATTGTATTTTAATATGCATGGTTTATTTAAGCATTACTTGTTACTTACAAATCTCTGAATATATCTGTTAAATAGTAAAACTTTTGATTCTGTAGTAGTAGAGATACCAGTTAAATAATTGCTAGTTTAAAAATCAATGAGGTACTCCTTCAGTAGCCATTCCTTTCCTTCTTCCCCTCTTTAACCTTTTTCACGCTTCTTTGGGGATTGTGTTCCTTTATGCAAAAGAAGAAACACATTTCTTAACGTTAAATGCAAATTTTGTCTAGTGTTACTAACAGGTTTGATTTTTTTTTTGTTTTTTTTTTTTTGGTTGGTTTGGCTTGATTTTTATTTGTTTTGTTTAATGGTTGGATACTGAGGCTGTTTTCCTCCATGTGAATGTGAATCCACCCTACCCAGGTTATTGAGAGCTTGGATAAATGGGATCTAAATTTGCATTACTTTCTAAAGGAAAAAATAACATGTGTTTCTTAGGCTGTTTTTGTTTGTGTGTTTTGATTTTTTTCTTTTTTTTCAATAGAGATTAAGACTAAAAGAAAATTAAGTATAACATGACAAAAATGTGTTTTTTTTCCTGTCCTAAAGATAGTTTTGGGGATGTCTTGTCAGATGAGTTGCAACAACTGAGATTCATAGGATCATTTTGATTGGAATAGACCCTCATGATCATCGAGTCCAACCATAACCTAACCTAACTCGAGCACTAAACCATGTCCTTAAGAACCACATCTGGATGCCTTTTAAACATCTCCAAGGATGGTGACTCCACCAATGTGGAGTTCCAGTGCCTGATAACCCTTTCTGTGAAGAAGCTTGTCCTAATATCCAGTCTAAACCTCCCCTTGAGACCATTTCCTCTTGTCCTGTCACTTGTTACTTGGGAGAAGAGCCCAACCTCCTCCACATTACAACCTCCTTTCAGGTAGTTGCAGACAGTGATAAGGTCTCCCCTCAGCCTCCTTTTCTCCAGGCTGAACAGCCCCAGCTCCCTCAGCTGCTTCTCATCAGACTTGTGCTCCAGACCCCTCACCAGCTTCATCACCCTCCTCTGCACTCTCTGTAGTACTCTAATGTGCTTCTTATGATGAGGGGCCCAAAACTCAACACAGGATTCAAGGTGAGGCCTCACCAGTGCCCAGTGCTGAGATTCAGTGGCATCATGTAAGTCTGGGCTTAATATCAGCAGGCTCAGACACTGCAATTATTTGTATTCTGACACTAATCAAAAGAATCCAATTGTGTGCTTCATGTGCTGTTTTCTTCTTTTTAAGGCACTGTAATCTGTCCACTGAGTAACTCTTTTGGAAATACAGTACATAATTTGTTCTCTGAATGCATTTTTCAGCCTTTTTTTGGCAAGGTGGGGAAGAGCTGGTGGGACACTTTGTCTTAAGTTTTGTTGTTCTTATGCTACTAGCTTTCCGAAGTGTTAAGGTAATGCCATAGTTAATGTAGAATTATACTTTGATTCCACGAACAGTGTAAGTAGAAGCTTGAATGTCTTCATGGAAGTTATATGTTGAGAACTCTCTTGCTTGGATCATGAAACACGTGTCAAAATTATTCTTGGAAAAACACAGAAGTCAGTTCAACAGAAAAATTGTTTTGGAAGTGTTTTAAAGTGGTTGGTACTGATCTTGGTCAAATTTACTGTCACAGACTGGAAAATACTGTTGGAAAAACCCCAGTTTTCAACATTGGGTGTGTTACATTAAAATGGAAGAATAGTCAGAAATACATTAATTTTATTTTCTACTTGCCGCTGCTCAGGAAAAGATTGTATATGGAAGTATTTGAGTACACTCGTCCAATGATGCATCCCGAACCTGGTAAATTTTATCAGATTAATCCAGAAGAATATGAACATCCAAATCCCTGGAAAGAAAGCTTTCAGCAACTGGTAACAGTATTATTCATTTATATTCCAATTTCAAGATGGTTTATAACAGTAAAAACCTCAACTTCTGAAATGTGGCTGACAGTAGTAATTTTGGTTTTAGACTTTAAATAAGATGACGGGACTGAGGAGGTAGGGAGACATCTCTGCGTTGTGTTACACAACAGAGAGGGATGTGAAGTTATGTCCTGTTTTGGGGTCCACCTTAGGCAGACACATCATGGGAAAGAGGAGTGCTTGAGCATCTGGTTCTTATCTTGGGCTTTCCTCATGTTTTTTGCATCACTGAAATTCTGTGAGAGACATAGTCATGGCCTGTGACTCACAAATAAACTTGAAATATATTGTTTTCATCATATGTTAAGGTAGTGTGCGTATCAGTTGTCAGATTCATATGCATAGTCCTCTAGTAAACCAAACAGTATATATTGATATCACCATTTCAGCTGATGTGACTGGAGCTACACAAGTAATGGAACCTCTAATCCAAAGCATCAAAGGTATTCTAAGAATGGCTGGGCATGATATTTGAAAAACAAAAGTAAGAGAAATAGATACCAAGGCCAGTGTTTTGTACAAGGCTGTGTGTAATTGGTTGATGAAATTCTGAAGCTTGTTGAGGACAAATACTTGATTTGGCTTTTTTGTTCAGTATTCACATGTGAAGATACAGGATTCCGTTTTCTTCACCATATAAATGCAGTTTGTTTTGTGGAAAGCAGCTGGAAAATCAAAAGAACATCTTTTGTGGAGTGTATAAGGTATATGAGGCTTTTCAGTCAGTTTAGAGGCTTCTGGCTGTAGGTTAGCCTCTTGGTTTAGTTGATCACTCTCTTAGCCTCAGATGTTTTTAGGTGTTGCCGTTTCAAATTGGGTGCCTCATAGGGGAGGTCAGAATATGATCCTTAGTTCCTGGAACAAACCAGTATCAGCAAATGGCTTGCTAATTAGGGGATTTGTATGTATGCTTTCAGATCCACCTATCTGCAAGCTTATCATAAACTTTTTTCCTTGTTTCAGTACAAAGGAGCACATGTCAAGCCAGGTTTTGCTGAACACTTCTACAGTAATCCTGCAAGATATAAAGGAAGAGAAAATATGTTGGTATGTTTCTAAAGCAGTTCTTAAGGATATATATCTGCATGATTATTTCTCTCTAAACTTGTCCCTTTTCTTCTAGTATTACGATACCATTGAGGATGCTCTTGGTGGAGTTCAAGAAGCTCATTTTGATGGACTTATCTTTGTTCACTCTGGTATATATACAGATGAATGGATATATATAGAATCTCCAATCACCATGATCGGTGCAGGTATTTAAACTGAGAGCATCTTTGTCTTAAAGTATGACCTGTGTTAATTACTACCTTAATTACAAAGATATTCTGGTGTACTAAATATTCAGTATAAATGCCTGTCTTTCTTCAGCAGCCTATTAAGTAAGTGTTCTCTGTACAAGTGGCACTAACTAAAAAACAGCTGATGCTTCAGACTGAAGTACCATTGTCTGCTTTGTTAGTTCTTGGAATAACTTATTTATCTTTTTACTTTGTTAGAAGAAAAAAATCAAATTTGTCAGAAAGCATATTCAGTTACAGGACTGCAGTTGAAATTTTCAGGTGGTTCTTATAAAATTTGTTTATATATAACCTATCTCCAGAGTAGAATCCAGCAGTGGGAGCAAGCCCAAATTAGTATCTGTCCCATTTTTGTCAGCGTTGTAATTCCATCATGAGGAAGTAAATGAGAGCATCCAGCAGAAAGATTCTGAGGCTGGAGGTTCTTTCTCTGTTTGTTTCCCAGCTGTTCCTATAAAGGAGAACCTTTATGGAGAAGACGACTTTCAGAATAGGAAAGTTAATATAAAGTAATATACCTGGCTGCAGATTGTGGTGCTTGTGGAACTGTTTGCTTTTCCTGTCCCCACTGTGAGCATGCTAATCCCCTGTAGCAGGAGAGAATGGGAAGAATTTAGCCTGTGTTAATGCCTGGTAGAGGTCTCGGTTAAGATGTCTCAGACCTCTTGTTCCTGCGGTGACCCAGAAGTGAACTGTCTGCTTCTGATGATTTTTCTGAGATACTGCCAGTCTGGGCTGATTGTGCTTTTTGTTTGGTTTTTGAAAAAAGTCCCTCTGTTCAAGTATGTATTTGTTCTGTGTACCAGCTGTTCCGTTCTTGAGTGATTAACCTGTTCTTGCACTTCTTGCCTGGGTTTTACAGCCTTGGCAGTGAGAGTGGTTTGGACCAATGCAGTCACATTATTCCAGTGTTAGCCTTAAAACTTGTCCCTGCAGATCTGCAAGATGCAGCTGTGTTGGTATGTTAGTTTGTTGGTTTGTGACTACGTTTCTGAAGCTGACATCCTAAACATCCCCACTTAACGGCGCTTTGGTTTGTGTTGTTGGAGAGGTTTTGGAGCACAAACTGGATTCCTTTGGGATGAGACTGACAGATATGTTCCTGGAATACTCTTACTGCACTGTAGTAGTTGGTGTGTGTTCAGTCTGAGGGACCAGGCTAGGACTAGTCCAAAATCAGTCTCTTCTATGCTCCCTGTCCTGCAATATACATGTTGTGGATCTCTGATCCTCAGCACTGTTTCACTCTGTTGTACCACTCATGTTTTGCTGCAGTGCCTGCTAATGCAGACATGGCTTCAGACAAATAACAAAATACCCCTGAGTTCTGTTTCAGATAGATGGCAGTAAAAATGCCAGTACGTATTAATAAAGTGTTTAAAATCTAGGAGAAGCTGGATCAGCACTGTCCTAAGTTTCATGAGATGACAGCTTGAATATCTGGTTAAACTTGTACATGTTCTCTGGCTCCTTTTAAGTTCTGAAAGTCCCTCTGCTTTCCCTTCTACTGGAATTAACCTAAGTTACTCAGAAAAAACAGTTAACTACAGTTCTTTAAAAGCAAAGGATCTGTATTGTGTATTTTTGTAACAAAATAGCTGTCTTGGGGAACAAAAGCTCTGAGAAGAATCCAGAAATGCTAGATGTATTTATATTTTGGTTTTTGGCACTGCTGTCTCTTCACTTCCTCAGACTTTCTCCACTGAATGGTCAGTGACATTGTAGAGAGAGTCAATTTTCATTTGTCTGGAAAAGAAAACAAATTAAAGTGAACCACTAAGCCTTGGAGAACTACCTCTTCTCTGCTCAGTCTGGCATGCTTTTCAAAATGGCAGGATTAAGGCAGCACCAAATCTCTCTGCAATTCTACTCAAATTTCTTTAATAGTTTCTTCTGCTGACTTCTGAAGTAGCACAGCATTATTAGAAACACAGCTTTACATACCTTGAGCTTTCACAAAGATTCTGCTTTCTCATAGAAGCAAAATATTCTTACATAATAATATCTGGCATTCTAGGTTAGTTCTGTTTCATTTGGGGTTTTAAAAATTTGTTTCCTTAAATCTAGGGGAAGGAGTCAGGTTAAGAAGGAAGCCTTGGGAGGTATTATTAGTACTGTGGCTTGTCTGAAATGTCAAGTAAGAGGCAAGAGTAGACGTACTGTAGGGAGATGGATACGTCTGGTTCGGTGTACAGAAATACCTATGAATTTCTTAAAATAATTCAATTTTCCAGGATTGAGGACGGGGGTGTCAGATTACTACAGAAACACAAGCCTTCCACGGAGAAGTCTTCTCATTCAGGACACGAATTCTCTCATCTTAATGGCTGAGTTTCAGCAGTTGTAAAGACATGTGTCCTGATCTCAGAATCTTCACTAAATACATTGGGATTTTTTTCTTTATTTTAGGAGATACAGTTTTCACTTTTTCCCTTTATTTTCCACTTAAGCAATGTGCAAGTAAGTGAAAAAAGGATTATCAAAGGATTTTCCAATGAAGAAAAAAAAATCTGTTTAAAAAAAAAAAGTAATTTTAAGGGTAGAAAAACTGGGTATTTTTTTACTTCTGAGTGCAAGAGAACTTTAACATGTTTGAACTCTTCCTTAAATAACAATTCTGTGTCTTTGAATTGAAAATTATACTTTAGACTAGTCTAGAGCTGTGTTCTTAGTAGATTTTAAAGACTGCAAGATCTAAAAGGACCTCTGCATTTTTTGCCTGATACAATTGAACTAGGGTCACAATTATTTCCTGCAGAATCTAGTCATTTTTCTATTAATGTACTGAAAAGTGAAATTGTTCTGTTCCTTTTGAGGAATAAAAGAATTCTGCAGCAATATCCAGATAACTTTTAATTCTTTAGGCAGACCCTTATGGTAGACTTTCTGTCTAATTATTTCTAAATGGTCTCATCTTGGTCCTTAAACTGGGCATGAATTCATGTCCCGTGGACCATGACTCCCGTAGACTTCAGCAAATTCTTGAGTTCTTGAGGGCTATGATTTGCTTGATTACAAAACCAGTGGCCCTGTTCCATTTCTTATACTGGTGTCTCTCTTCTAAAGTGGTTTAAGCCAAAAGTGGAATGGATGTTGCAGAGAATTTCAGTGATGCATTTAGAATGAAAACAGTACTTGAGCAGGTTCCATTCCCTCTCCGGTCTTTTCTTAGGGGGGATCTAAGTGCAGTGGTCTTAGTAATTGACATGTTCCATAATGGGCATCCTGGGACCTCCCAGCCTTGGAGACCTGTAAAGTAACTCCCATGTGGAGAACAGGAGAACATAATCCAAGTCACGGCAAACACCTCCAAGCACACAGTTCCACAAAACTCTCCACTGTGTTTGATAGTGTTTCAGAGCATCCAGTGTGAAGTGCTGTTTTTTTCCTTGTCTCCCTAAGAGGAGAACACAATTCTGATATTCATTTATGGCTCTTTCATTTCCTGTTAAGTGCTCCATTTATTTTCTGGTTTTGGCTCACCTGCAATCCTGTGGTGCTGCTTTTTTTTTTTTTTCCCTCAGATGCTGAAGTGTGAGTGCCAATGCATTTGCACAATGGTGAAAAACAGTTAATTATATAGAAATGTTACCAGGCCACAGAAAAATACCTATGTCCTCATCAAAGCCTCTTTTAGTTATTATCTAGTATTGAGTTGATAGTGGTATGAAGAAGAGCTAGACTACCTTAAAATATATGCAGCTCTGCAGTAATGAAAGCAGAGATCTGGCTTTCAGATAGTCAGAACAAGCTGGATAATGATGTAAATCTTGCTTCGTTCTGCCTGGCACCTTTCTACCTGAGTGGTAAAGAACAGGACATACCGCTTGTCTGTACTGGTGTTAAAAGACAAGAGAAAAAGATCTGCTCCTGAGAAATCCTGTGTGTAGGCTCTTCAATAAAATACAGAATTTAGGGCAAATACCTGGTCACATTTGTGTGTCTGGAGTTGAGAATGGTTTGAAATTGCTGTCAGGTAAGCTAAGCTATCTGCTATAGTACCTGAAACTTCCGTATTTATATTTCACGAATTGAGGAAGGCCTCTTCTGGCTTGCATATTTTAAATGCAGTTTTGAATCAAACTATCTTGCTTGCGAATGAGTATTGTTGAATTTATACCCATGTAAACCTGTTGCTAACTTGTGCTCCCTCTGCTGGCTGTTGCCAGGCCAATGTAAACATCTCCTTCCCTCCGATTAAGGATGAAGAATAGAGCAGAGCCTTGCTTGTAACATGGGAAATCAAACTGCAGATTATGACAACTTGCAAATGAACCATTTTGAAACCTTCTGTACATACTTTCAGAAGGATAGTTCAATCCAATCTTAAAGCATTTTCTTCTAAAGATTAATGAGGACATCAGTTCAAAACTATGAATCTTACATTTGAGAAGTGTGGGGAGGTTACTTGTAGGTCATGAGCAGATTACTAAGAAAGTGTTTAAATTGGTTTGAATTAGGGATGGAATTTTATGTATTTACCTTTAATAAAAGGCTGTAGAATACCAAAATAAATTGTACTGAGTAACAGAATTTCAGTGTCTCTAGACTGGAATCTGTATTTAAACTGTTCATTCAGTTTGTAATAAGTATTAGTCAAAAACTAGCTCTGTACAAGTCAAGATTTTTCTCATTGGTGCTAGATATTCAATTGGTGCAAGATTGGCTTAGTTAAAGACTAGTTTCTTTGTCTGTTTTAAGATTCTTGACATAAAGACTATGTGTGAAGAAGAGTGTTCATTTTCCTTTGTTACTGTGAAGATAATTCTGTAAGTTTTTTTTCAGCTGCATAAACTAAGACTTATTAAATGTCTTCTTTACAGCACCTGGAAAAGTAGCAGATAAAGTTATAATAGAAAACACTAGAGATTCCACCTTCGTTTTTATGGAGGGTTCTGAAGATGCCTATGTTGGATATATGACAATCAGGGTAAGAAACTCAAACTTGAGCAGAGCTTTTAATCTCATTTTAATGCCTAAGCAATTATATAAATACTGCATTTCTGTGTTGTCTTCCTTTTTCAGTTCAACCCTGATGACAAATCTGCTCAGCACCACAATGCACATCACTGCTTAGAGATTACCGTGAACTGCAGTCCAATTATAGATCACTGTATTATTCGAAGTACTTGTACGGGTTAGTGGGCTTTTTATTGTTTGAAATTAACACTGTTTAAAGTTACTAAACTAACCAGGATACATGGAAGCAGCACACAAATTTATTATCAATATTGCCATATTTCATATTTTGATGCAGGTGTTTAATACAGGTCTGCAAGCCTTATTGCTTTGAAATGGCATTATTACAATGATATCTTTGTGTACAAGGCCCTTGTGATAACCAGGGGTCTCTTAGTTGAATCAGTTTGGACTTTCTGGGCAGTTAGTTTAAAACCTGAAGTGACAGTTTATATAAACTTACCTGGTTTTGGTCTATATAGCTGTAGTTGTGGGAGAGTGTATTTGAAGGGGGCACACATGGGACTTCTACATTAGGTTCATTACAAGATGCAGTGTTGGGATTGATGGCATTAAAACAGTCATGAGCTGTAACTGCTAAGCTAAGTTCACTTTCCTGTCAAGAGTAGAGTGATTTGACATACTCTAAGTATGAATTCTTAGCTATACAGGCAGAAGAAATGCATAGTGTGGAAAGTTAGTCTCATTTCACCATCAGAAATAAGGAGCAAATTATACTGCCTGATTTGGGAAACACTGGTAATCTGGATTCTGGAAGGAAAGGGTCAGAGGCAGTGAAAGCAAGAACCTGAATGGTAATTCAGTTGTTGGCAGGAAGATGTGGCAGCTCACCAGCACAAGACATGGCGAGTTTAATGTGTTTGAACACAAGCAGATGAAATGGAGTTGGCGTGTCAGAAGAGAGGTGCTGGAGAATTAAGGTATTGAGCCTTAGCGTGGAAATGGCAATATGAACTTCACATACCTAAGTTCAGCTAGTGAAACAGAATGGATCTTTACAGCAGGCTGCGTGTAAAGGTTGCTCAGCTCAATATTAAGGTGAGGAAACAAGATCTTCCACTAGACAAACTACACTTTTCAGGTATTAACTATGGAGGAGGGAATTCTGCAGGGAACTGTAATAAGAACAGTGGAAGGATTCCTTGTCTGTGCCTTGTAGAGGAAGATCTGCTCCTTCTCAGAGGTGTCAGACTATAAAACACAACTTCACTTTTGGTCAAGGCAGCTCTACGCTTCACATCACCATCTGTTTTATTGGAGACATATCAGCTAATGTGTGGAAGTGTTAAAAATGAAAAAAAGAGGAACAAAGGGACAGGTAGCTGCTCTCAGTATCTAGACTTCTTTGTTTAATGCTAAATACTGAGACACTGAAGTAAATGAAGAAAATTTGTTCTTGAAGTTTCTATATACCAACATATTACCAATATTGGGGACCGTGGTAACAACTGAGAGGAGTTAGATTAATTTCTTGGACCACATTCAGCTTGGTTATAAAAGCAGTTTGAAGTGCTTCATGGCTTCATATTGAAAGGTGCTTGTAGATAAGCTAGTAAGGTCTTGATGTTTTGGTGAGTAAAAGTTGTTTGTTAAAATTAAGGTTTAACTTTTTTCATTACTACTTTTAATTATGAAAGACTGTTTCTGAGGATTTGGTACTTTTTCCTTTAAATACTCTGGATTTCTGTGGTTTTGCTGCATTGTATTGTTGCTTCTCTTTCTCCAAAGTTAAAATTTCTGGTCGATTTTGGAGGCTGTATGTAGGCTGTACTATCATCACTTATTGATTATTAATTTTTATTGACTTTTTAAATCCTACCAAGCCTTGCTGTAACCTCAGGAAATCCTGAGTGTGTGTAAAAAGGGAAGAAGAGTGGCAGTCTGCCAGAAAAGGCATTTAGTGTTTCCAAGTCAATGACATCTCTGAAATATTGTTCCATAAAGCATTCAAAATCTCTTTCCTAGCACATGCTTGCTACCCTTTCTTTAGAATTCCTAATTGCATTAAAGCATATTTCTATATTATGTCATATGTAAAGTTCTTAATGTATATAATATGTAAAGGTGGGAGCTATGTAAGTGCTAGTGATTTAAGCTGGAAGTCTCCTGCTGCCAATCCAAAGCATCTTTGAAATATTTTAAAATAAAGTTTAAATGGCAAGATCCTGAGTCTGGAGCTTCTATTGCACACATTGTAGAGGAAATCTGTATCAGTCTGCACCTTGATAGATGAAACAGTAAGTGCATTGGAAATGTGCCTTTTTAAAGTATTGCATAAGTGTGTGCAATCATTATATTCTGAGTAAACAAATAAAGCCAAAACCAGTAATACACATGCTTGGTGCTCTAAAATGACCAATTTCACACAATCGATAATGAAGGCCAGTGAAGTGAGTCAGAATAAAGGTTACTTTCATTTAAATATGCAAAATGTGATAGTTATGCTTTTAGAGCATCACACTGGGATCCCAAAAATCCTTAGTGTTACCAGAAGAGGTAGAAGAAAGGGGAGTGAAGGCAGCTATGAAATATAAGAAATGAGAAGCTATTAACAGTTAATATAAATAGAAAACTAGGAATCATAGGAAACTGTGGGAAACTCTCCCCCTTCCCCCACAAAAATACAAGCACCCCAATAAATGCCAGCACCACCCTGCAAGCGAACTTGAAAAACAAGACAAGATATAACATCTGTCTAGAAAAGACAGTGCTTGTGTCTTAACTTGGGGAACAAAAGGAGTTTCAGCAGTGATGCTGATCCATCATAGATATGGAAGAATTTGAATGGCAAAGTGTTGTGTAATTTTTGTTCCATATTTAATGAGAATAGGCAGGAATGATAAATGTGCTCATACCCTAGAGGGAGAATGAAATACGTCCACTCCTGACAGTAACCATGGATGAGGTTAAACAGCTGTAAAAATAGACATTCTAAAATCATGCAGGAGTTTAAAAAGAACTGGCCAAGAAATCTTCTGGGCTCCTATTGTGTATCAACAGTAACTTGAAACCTGTTTGAGATGTTGTATGGCCCTGGGGAGGGGGGCGATGGAGTAAATAGGATGAAGTATGGCAAACAGTACTGGCTATTGATCCTGGGTAGATCAATGAGGTGGTAAATGTGGGGGTTTGGTCGATCAGGAATTTAAAATTTATGATTGAAGCAAATTAGTGTGTATTTACAGAGAGCTAAAATGGTTGCATCACACTGTTAGCATTTTTTATTACTTCCTTTGACTAAAAGAAGGTAGCAGTCCCAATATAAATCTCACACTCTTGAAAAAATATTTGACTTCAGCCTACAGTGCCTTAAAACATTAGAATCTTACAGAATTACCAGAGCACACACAGATGAAAAATAACCTGCAAGCTAATTATAAACAGCTTTTTTTGCGGCTATTTCAGAGGTGGCTTTTTGACTTTAAGCCACTTTATCAATGATTTGCAGAAAAAAAGCAATATGCATATTAATGAAGCCTGTAGATGTGAGGATATTATCAGCAACCAGGAGGATGGGTTGCTCTGCCCTTTTTGGAAGATGGGCTCTCAAATAATATTCACAGTAGTGTGAACAGTTATGAAGTTATACACACAACTCACTTTGGTTCCTAGTTTATGTGATAAACCTATCTCCTGGGAGGCTGGATTTCTAGGAAGACTTAGTCACTATGGGTAAACATCTAAACATGAGGCCTTGTGTAGTTGAGTGGCCAAAAGAACTAATGCGATCCTTAGTTATCCTTGTGGGAATATTGAGCAGAAGTAGAGAGGCTGTATTACACCTCTGCTTCCTCCTGCTCCAGAATAAAGTACTTTTTCCTCGTGTCCATAGCAACATGTTGAAAATATAGAAACAGTTCAATTAGAAGTCATAAAAGATAAAGCAAAAAAATTCAGTTGTAATGGAAAAACATACTGGCTGCAACTTGTTACTTTATCAAAAGGAGACTGAAGGAGTAAATTGCTTGCACTGAATGCGTGCATGTGTTGGGTATGGCATACGCTGGTATAAAGAGAACCAGTAGCTGGGTGCTAAAGCTGGAGACATTCAGATGAGAAATTAAAGTGTAAATTAACAGAGTGACAACTCTGTAACCAGCTAACAAGCTGTATGGTGGTTTCTCACTTGTTGGAAATATTCAAATTAAAATTAAATGTGTTTCTAAAAGATATGTGCTGAAGTTCCTGCTACTAGAATTGAAGCAAGAATTAATTCAGGGAATTATTATAGCCTGTATTATTAATAAGGTCAGACTAGACAATTAAAATAATTTCTTTAGGATTAAAAAAATAAAAGCTCTGTAAATGAGTCTATGAATTATTGAAGTATAGTCTTTGTGGTATTACGCTAGAAGGTAATATGAAAGCTTACTGACAGAGCGTGTGCTGGCTTGCTCATGTAGTGACGTTTGATTGCGGCGAGGGTGTGCGTTACAAAGGGCAGATAACCTGAGGTGAGGTCTCACCCTCTGAAATCACTGTGGATCTGTCATTGGTTTGTGGTGACCACAGAATCTCACATTTTTGTTCCTTGTGGAGTTCAGGGAATGGAGCTGGTCTGTTGAGGTCCTGAGCAGTTTGAGTCCCAGCTGCCTGAATAGTGTTTGTGTTTTGGGGCAATGGTGTGGGAGCTGAAATCATCCAAGGAGCCGGAGCACAGAGCTTTGTAATGCGGTTGGAAGCAGACCTGTTTGTTTCTGATGTGGAGTTCTGTACTCGAGATTGTGCTGCTGGTTTCCTGCTCATCTTTAGTTAGTGTGTCTTTGTCTGCCGTGAAGTTACGATTTGTTTGGACTCTTCAAAGTACTGGGTTATGAAAGTTTAAAGGGAAGTAAAATAAGGCAATAATTAGCATAGAATTTTTTTATATTTCTGTTGTTTTTTGTCTGTTGTGGACAGTCAGTATGCAGTGGACCTAACATAGGAAAGTAAATGAGTGAAAGCTATCATAAGCGTGAATTATTATATAAACTATTGTCTATTCTGGCAATCACATGCAGCTGCATAACCTTGGCAGAGTGATTAATTCTTTATTTATTTATTTATTTATTTTAAAATCTGCAAAATGATGGCATTAGTCTTTTTCTGCCTGTGGCTTGCAATGGGTTGGCACCGTGAGCTCTGAATCTTTTTTAAATATCAGTTCACGGTAACTTTTCCTGCAAGAGCACTGCCAGACTATTTATAAATACGCGATGCTTTGAAGCTATGGTAACTGTACTGTTTTCTTCCAGTTGGCTCTGCAGTATGTGTTAGTGGCCAGGGAGCTTGTCCTACTATTAAACACTGTAACATCAGCGACTGTGAAAACGTTGGACTTTATATTACAGACCATGCACAGGTATTTTTTTTTTATTATCAATTTCTTTCCTTTGATAAAAATGTTTACTGCTCTTGAATCCCATCTTAATTTACATTTTTATTTCCCAGGGAATATATGAGGACAACGAGATCTCCAATAATGCATTAGCAGGGATTTGGGTTAAAAACCATGGAAATCCCATTATCAGACGGAATCACATTCACCATGGACGTGATGTTGGCGTTTTCACTTTTGACCATGGCATGGTAATGTATATGTTTTCTTTTGAAGAAAGAAATACAGGTGTTGCATAGTTAAAGCTTTCAAATTTTGCCCGTTGTTGAAGAAATGTTTAAAAAAATACATGTTTTTACACGTGAACAGATGTTTTAAAATATGCCTACTATTCTTCTCTTGCCCTTCAGTGGGCAACTTCACTTTAAAGACAATTTTAGCTAAAAGAGGTTTAAGCAAGCTTTTTGCAGTTGATTGGCAGCCTGTTACATTGAATTATGTTGCAGTGACAAAATACATCTTGAAATAGGATGTAAATGGTAGGCTTACGTTTACACTATCACTTCATTCTTATTCATTTGAAACAGAACAAAAAATAAGGTGCTAGAAGATTTAAGAATTAAATAAAATGCTCTGTGAAGATTTAATCAGTCTTATTTTAGTGTTAAATATCTGAAACAGGGTATGTCCATCTTCTCTGGGAAGAGGACTTTCCTAGCCTGCAGTTGTGTAATTTTAACACAGAATTTCAGTGTAGAATTTAGGCCTTCTTTGACAAAACTGTTTGCTTCTGTGGCATGAAGGTGATAACTTCATGTGAAGTAGTGAGTAATAAGCATGCATAGTCCTTGAAGTAAACAGGGTGGATTTTTGCCACTGAAATAAAAAAAATATTATTTGGTTATTTATTTTAGCAAAATATTCTGCATGTCTTCCAAGAAGTGCCGCATCACTGTGTTTCCTGCTTGAGTGGCAAAGTCCCAATTCCCCTCACCCAGCTGGCAAAATGAAGAGTTTTCTTCTAGTCAATCTTAAAATTACACACACCAAAAAAGTATAAAATGTGATCTGAGTATGGTTAACTAAATGTCAAACGAAGGGGTGCTGAAGTTAATACTGCTTACTGTCAGATCAAGTGTGATGTTCAAAATCAAAGTGATTTCCGATTCCTTCTTGCCTTCACAGGGTATCACAGAACTTGATCATCTTGGCATAAGTGTTGGATACTGCAGGGCATGCATTGCCTATAACTTTGGTGACATGGAATAACAAACTATGTAGTCAGTTGCTTTGGGGGTTGCATTTTTAAAGGTGCTGTAGGTAACAGGAACCTCTTGTCTGGTGCTGTGCTGCTGCTGTAATGCAAACCTGGCTGGAATGGGATTGATTTCAGAAGGCTGCTGAAGAATGAGGTCAGCCAGCCTGGTGCACACGTCATGTACTGTGGATACCAGTGCATATTCCTCTCCATACATTTTTGTTCTAGCCTTACTGCCTGACACACCTCTGGCCTGGCTATGGCTAAAGATGTGCTAGGGCTGTTCTTTGGTAAGAAGACCATAATTAGACCTGATGTGTTTTATCCACACATGCTTTTTGTAAGTAGGTGTCTTTTATCACCTAAGTAGCAGTTTTGCTGGTAGATCTTATTTAGTCTTTGAGAAAGATAAATAATGCTTGCAAAAATACTTTTAAAAAGGCAGGCATTAAATACTAAGGGCTTTGACTAGCTGAGACAGATAAATAAGTCCCAAGTCCCGCTTTTGCAGACACAGCTTGGGTGTAGACTGGACCTCTGTTTTCTCATTTCATTTGTCTCACGTTATCTTCTGACCTTCGGATCCACTGTTTCTTCCCATATCCCTCATGTATTTTGTCTTGCTGTCACTGCCACCATCCCAGATTTAGCATGTTCAGCGATCTAGCTACAGTAGAAATCAATTTAAGTTACTCATTCAGTGCTTGCTACAAGGAACCTATAGTCCAACATTTTAAATGTTTATTAATTCAGACACTAAATTGCTTTATCTTTCCTACTGAAGTTCTACATGAGGATTTTCTACACTGTGTGTGATGTGTTTGGGGTACTGTTGGCTGGGTCTCAGATGCCTGAATAAAATAATAATGTCTCATAAGAAGACATTTCCTTGGGGAAATAAATTTCCATAATTTTGATGAACGATTGATGCAATTATAGCTAATGTATAATGTAGCAAGCTTTCAGGAAAAAAGAAATCCATGTTCTGTCATGGGCAAGAGGAAGAAGAGAAGCAGGTAGTTTTGAAGATCTGTATTTCGATCCCCGAATGAGTGTTTTTAGGCTCACTGAATTCTGGATTTTGTTTCCCTTTTGCTCAGGTGCCTTCTGTCCCTTTCTAGTTCTTGTTCTGATGCTTTAGTTCTAAACTAGATGGTGAGTGTTGGTAGCCTGGAACCAGCATTACCAGAACATCCACTGTGGACAGAAACAAGTGAGGCCTTTCTCCTTCCCAGCCCAGGTGCGGGGAGCTGTGGGGTCAGGCAGCAGCGCAGCGCTGGTTGCAGCTGTTGCATGTGCAGTTGGTCTCAGTGGGTGCTAAACAGGTCGTGGAGTGCTGTGATTTTTTTGCTGCTGGCACAAAATCTTCTTGCCATTGGGAAGTCAAACATGGTGGCCTTCTGATCTCTTAGGTGCCTCTTCTCTGCTCTTAGTTACATCCTGAGGAGCATATTTGTTCTGGGTTGGCCAAGATTATACCAGCCCTTCCAGCATTTTTCTGACAAATTTTCTTATGTCATTTTTTATTCTCTAGAGATGTAGTTGTTTGCCCGTTTTGCAAAGAATGGTGACAAACTTTAAAATGTTATGTCTTTGTTTCATATTATCTGTTTAGACACTGCCACTGCCTCATTTAAGCTGTATTAACATATTGTGTAAACACTCCTAATCTTCTTCAGTGGATATGTATATCCATGCATCCCTCCAAGACTTAAACAGGCTCAGAAACATGTAATGAAGTGATTTCAGCTGGAGAAAAGCTGGTAAAGGAGAAGTGCTTTAATAACTCCTGGAGAAGAGATGTCTGTTTGTGGGCTTGAGGGTTAGTTGGAAATCATGGCTAAGAGCTGCTTCTTGTTTAGGTACTGGAGTATAAATATTAAATATGAGTGTTGAAATACTAGCAAAAAAAACCCCAGACTCTGAATTCTTTATATACTTGATATATTTCAAATGAATTTGATCTGTTTTCTTACTGGTGGAATGCCTGTTCCAATGCTCTGACCAGTGTGATATTACAAACAAAATGAAAGAGAAACAATTTTTTATTTTCTGTTTAAAGGAAACTCTAGCACATTAAAGAGAACATGTGAATAATATTAATCTCAGCTGCAAATATTATTAAGATGTTTCTTAGTCATAAACTCCTTTGAAAGACTTTTCCCCTTCCATCTGAAAGTCTGCTTTTGGCAGCATTCTCTGTTGTGTATTATGCCAGTAATAGAGTTGATGAAATGACCACATTGGCAATATTCACATACTCTTCCAGTGACACAAATCGTACATACCTAAACAAATTAATGTATTTTCTTTGTTCACTTCTCTCATTTCCCTTCTGTTGTTTTTGGGGGTGTGTTGCCTGGTTGGTTGGGTTGTTTTTTTTTTTTCCATTGCTTATGACTGTGAAGTGGGATAAGTACATTCCAGTGCTGAATTCCAACCCTACACGTTCTTTTCCCGTGGGCTTCTGTGCTGGCTCTGAAAGGTTCAAGAGTACTTTGTTTTTCAGTTTCATGCTCTCAGAATGTTCTTTGTGTTTTGATACTTGTAGAAACTTAACCTCTTACTTCTGAACTGGTGATATTCTGACATTTACCATAGTGTTTGTGCCAAATGTTTGACAAGCAGGCATTAAAAATGCAGTGTGGCATTGGCAGCCCTCATGCCTTATGCTGACCGCTGTCGTCGCTTGCCTGAGATGAGTTATCAAACATTTGCCATAAATTGTTTTTAGTAGTTGTATGCAAACCACAGTTCTGATTTACTGTAAGAATAAGCATAATTTTACAGTTTAAAGCTGAGATGTAGCGATAAGTCTTCATTTTCCTTGCTCCCAAATGAGAAATGTAGCACAATTGCTTATTTTTTCTTTTTGATGAAAGAAGATTATAGTAGCATGTGTCTCGAATGATGGTGGCTGGTTGGCAGCTCAGTCTTTTGAATAGTACAAATCAGATAATTTTCAAGAAGTGTGTATATACAGTCCAAAAAATAGAAATGAAGCTTATTCCAGGTTTTATACAGACAACGTAAAAACCTCAGTTGGCCTTTTGCTGCAATAGCAATTTTTTCCTTTGTGCTAAAAAGTGTTTTGCATCTTGAGTGTTGTTTTCTTTATGTTGCATTTTGATTCTTATAAAATCCAAGAACTCTCAAATAAAGACAATTCCAGGCTTTGGTAGGCAAATTTTTATACACATATTTTTTTTTTTATGCTGTCAGGCACACTTCTTATTTAATTAAGTCAGTACAGAGGCAGATACTCTTTAGCAGTTCATTTCTTTATATCTTGGTCTCCTCTTGCCTTGCTGGGAATTTTTAAAGCTTGCACAATTCTTGCGCACGCGCTCTCTCTCTATATATATGTATTTTTCTTTTTTAAATACGTGTATTGTTCAAGAAATACGTGAAATACCTCTCTGTTTCTGTAATGGTGTGATCTTTGAGACCGAGAAGGGAAAGAAGCCCTTTTAGAAATACATGGAAGAAAAATTCCTCTGAGAAGAGAAGCAGTGAACAAGATCCCATCAGTTACAAATTTTAACCCTAATCTGTTTCTAAGCAGTATTTGTTATTTGTTAGACTAGATAACTAGATAAAATGAAGAAAGAAAAAAAAACCCCCTGAATTAGTCTTGATGTCTTAAGAAGTCCTCTGAGCTTGTCCAGCTGTGCAGGAACCCTTCTTTGTCGTGGCATTAGTTTTTTCTGTACACGAAGTAGCGTGTGGAAACACCAACACTACCATTGCTGTGGTGCTTGTTCACATTTACTGTCTCTGTTCAGATCTCAACAGGCTGTAGCGTGTGTTCTTGCCCACACTTACTGTAACTGTCACCTTGTGCCCACAGCTAATGTTTTGCCTGGTAGTTCAGATACTTTTGGTGTATAGAGCTGCTTCTTAGTATTTGTGTCCAGTTCTGGGCCCCTCATTTCCAGAAGGACAGGGAACTGCTGGAGAGAGTCCAGCGCAGGGCAACAAAGATGATGGAGTGGAGCATCTCCCTTATGAGGAAAGGCTGAGGGAGCTGGGGCTCTTTAGCTTGGAGGAGACTGAGGGGTGACCTCATTAATGTTTATAAATATGTAAAGGGTGAGTGTCAGGAGGATGGTGCCAGGCTCTTCTCGGTGACAACCAATGACAGGACAAGGGGCAATGGGTTCAAACTAAAACACAGGAGGTTCCACTTAAATTTGAGAAGAAACTTCTTCTCAGTGAGGGTGCCAGAGCACTGGAACAGGCTGCCCAGGGGGGTTGTGGAGTCTCCTTCTCTGGAGACATTTGAAACCCGCCTGGACACCTTCCTGTGTAACCTCATCTGGGTGTTCCTGCTCCAGTGGGGGATTGGACTGGATGATCTTTTGAGGTCCCTTCTAATCCCTGACATTCTGTGATTCAGGATTTTTCACGCAGAAGGCTACTGCGAGGATATTTAGAGTCTCCTTAGTATTTTTGTGTAAGATTGTAGTATTTTTTCCATGCACATCGCTTATTCCTACTTCCTCCTTACTCACAGTGACCTCTTTTTCTTACTAAGTAGTCCTGGCACTCTCAGATGCTGCATCTTCCAGGTTCTTCTTCTAGTTGATGAATTACGGCCAGAAACCATCAAAAAACACAAGTAAAATACCCAGCACACTTGAAAATCCTTCTTAGAAGGAGGTGGAGGCAATATAACACAATCCCTCTGTGCAGAGGTGGAATATTTGAAACTTCCTGACCTTAATAGTTGCCTGACAGAGTCTTCATGAAGGATCTGGTCTTGAGCTGCCTGACAGATGTACAGAGCTTGAGAGTTGCAGGTTGTCTGTGCTGTTAGACACAAGTGTTAGGAACAGGCTGTTTCTGCTGGTGTTACTGGTTATACCTGGAGGAGGCAGTAGCCTTTGGGTTTACAAACACTGGGCCTGATGGATAATAGACGATTTAAATCTATTCTTAGAAACACAGTTTCGTTGTTATTTCCTTGTTAACAAAATGTTAACAAAATGTTAACAAAAGAAAATGTTGTCTGAACCCGTATGTGATTTGCTGGATCCATAAGTTCATCACTAAAAAAAAAAAAAATCACATAGTTGAAAGGAACAACCATGCCTTTTGAAGGGGAGCAGCTGTGGTGACTGGAGAATATACCAAGGATTGTCTGGGAGTATCTTAGAGACAGATAAATTCAGACCTTCTCCCTTTGGGGGTGAATTTAGGCCAAAGAATTTGTTGGTTTCAACAGAGAACGGTGTAGGAAATAGGCAGTCTTGGAAATGCTCAGGACTGTGGAAGAGCACATCTTTCTGACAAACAGCAGTTCTCTTGGTTTAACTGAATTCAGTTTAATAATTACAGCGTCTCAACCAAGTGCAGAAATAGACTGGGTTTAACTGCATCAGCTCAAAGTCAGCAGTTCAGCTTAAGCTGTCTCTGCTTGAGGTGGACTGGACTTTTTAATGCAGTTTCTCTTTATGAATATTGAATATTATAGGATCTTACCTAGCAGATGGCCTTGACTTTCTGACCCAGCAGTCAGCCTTATAAAGGAATCCGAGATGCAGAGTATTTGTTTTTCTCCTCCTCCTTTTGAGGAGCACTTTCTTCACAGAAGCTTACAACAAATTCTCAGTTTCTTCTGAATCAGTGGGCCTACTTTTTTCAAGAAGGTAGAAGAGCAGTCATTTTGAAGGCTTCGTTTTCTGCTTTCTGAAGAAATAACACTTGTACGCTGCCATCAAGTGATGTTATGGGATTCTAGGACACAGTGGGCAGAGTACAATTAATCTGCAAGTACCTCTTCTGTTCCTCTCTGAAGTTGCATATCGTGTATATACACTGGAACAGCAAGCAGAAGTGAAGGACACTTCTCTTTCACTTCATTTCCAAGCAAGTTTTAAAGTTGGACGGTATATAGTATTGTTTTCAAGAATTAAAAGTATTTGTGCCAGAATTTCCTTACTACTGAATAACGGTGCTTGCTGAAGCTCACAAAGATACTGCTGACCACATGATAAAGGCTCTGCTGGTTTGCAGCTTCTACATGGCATCTGAAAGGGCTGCGATGAAGTGCATCTGAAATACTTCTTTTCCTTTGCCATGTTTCTGTAGTTGTAATGTGTGAAGATACCAGACCATGTATAATAGTATTTTAATTTAAATTATGTATTCCTTGAAGAGGATTAAGCTTTACTTTGTACCAAATTGTCATCTTACATAAGTTTCTCTTATGGCTTCATTTTAAGTGAAGATGAGGAAAAAAGTGTTTCCTTTTAGGATAAGAAGTCCTGGAGACTGCCTGTTGGCATGAAGGTGTATTTCTGAGGAGATCTCCTTTACATTCCCCTGTCTGTTGGTGTGTAGCTTCTTTGAGATCTCTGAAAACATCTTGGCTTACTCTGAAGGCTAATCCAAAATCCTTGAAATATGTTCTGAGTATTTACAATAGTAGTCTTCCATTTGACTCTTCTGTTTTTCACCCAAAGGGGGCTGGGGAGCCAGGCTGTGTGCACTGATCACTTTTCTGGAGAATGTTTAATCAATGCAGTGCTTTTCCTGGCTGCAATCCTCCAAGTAGGGAGAAGTGTGTGCTGTCTTGATTTCCTTATTGAACTGTCGATATTTTTTTTGCACTTTTGTAATCAAAGTGTTTTAAGTCCCTTAGCAATTCACAGCACATAAGTAACACAACAGTGAAACAGAGTGCTTTCTACCTAGCTTGGCAATAGCTTGAGTAATTTCCATGCAGTAGGTAGTAGAAACTCCAGGACTGAAGTCCTCCTGGTAGTAGGTCTTGTGTTACACTGAGCAGTAGGAGGAGTTGTGCTTTCTGCAAGTAAAGCAAGTCTCATGATTAGCGAGACTAAGTAACTACCGTAGGTGGCTTCAGAAAAAACAGCGTTTGGAGGAGGTGCCTTTGAGGGTGACAAAGATGAGTGAAAGTTTAGGCCCTTTCCTTTTGCGCCAAATGTTTTAGCTGTATAAATGTATCAGGTCATTAAACACTCTTACACATGACAAGCACAGATGCTGCTAAAACTATAGCTGCAATCATATAGATTGTTCACGCTATAGATGGCTTTGCAGAGTGCAGAGAGAGATCCAGGTGAAAAGAAAGAACCAAGATTGGTTCACATTATCTTTCAACGGTGCATTCGTGGACATAAGGGACAGCGCAATTTTGGTGGCTTGTCAGCAGCAGAGTCCTTCTCTCAGCATCATGTGCTCTGTTTTCAGTTTTCCCTTCTGCAGCTGGAGACAGTTTGGGTTAGAGCTTTCCAGAGCCTTGCATTCAAGCTTTCTACAAAGTAACAAACATCACTTGGTGATTGTCTTCCATCTCCAATAAGAGATGCGTCCTTTCAGTTGTTTGGTTTCTGTTCTTCTAGTTGGACAAAATGGGCATGTAATGCCATTAAAGTTCACCTCAAAGCATTAGGTTGAATTTTAGTATCAAAGCATTCTAAAACTCTGTCAGAAAAACGCTCTGCAAGAACTGATGCAATTTCTTTGCATGGCCCTTGAATGAACTGGATCAGATAAATCACTGGGCAGAAAACAACCCTTTTGTCAGATGAATTTTCAGGTGGATCCGTTCTTCGTGCTGCTACCCAAGTGCTTGTTGGCATAACAGAAGGAGCATGCCTGGGATGGGTTTGCTGGTTGGTTTGTTTGTTTTCCTCCATAGCTATGCTATTTATAAAGCATTTGTTTAAATACTGTTTTATTGTAGGTCTGCTATTACTATTGCAGTGCCTAAATGGAAGTGTACCTCATTTTAAAAAAAGGGGAGGGGGTGGAAAAAAGTTTGCCACTTGGCTGCTCAGACCAGTCCAGCCCTGGAAAAGTTACTTGTCTCCCACATCTTTATGTCAATATGTATTTATTTTGACTAGTTATTCCCAAGAAATTTAGAACACTTCTTCCTAAATAAATAATATTCTTACCAAATATATGTGATTCTGTATCTGAAAGTAGCTAGTCTTCTCCATAGCACTGTCCTTTTTCTATTGGACCTGTGGGCTTTATGGCATTTGAAAGGGGTCTGATCCTTAGGAGCTGCTGAGGAAACCTGATATTCAGTCCTCTTTGAGGTGCTATATCCAGAGTTACCTTTTTTTGTTTTTAATTCCATGGGTAGTAATAAATAGTGATGCAAACACAGTGTCTTTGAAAATATTTTACTTGATGTTGCTTTTTCCATGCGAGACACAGAACCTGACACACCAATGTGATGTTCACAGATCGCTTTATTGTCGGACCGGGCTGGCTTTATAGCAAAGCTGCCCTGTCCACGCGCCTTGTAACAATGTGATTGGTTGTAACTCGTGCTATACAATAACGTGATAGGCTGCGTGTACTGTCCACGCGCTCTGCACGCGTGTGTCCGGCGATTGCTCACTCATTGTTACCTTCTAATGGTGCTCCTTTAGTTTCTGTTGCCTCTGGGTTCACCTCTCGGCCAGGCTGGGGACAACCCCATCCCCCCAACCCAACATCTTCTGTTATTTTCTTGTTCTGCAAATCTTTTATCTTTTTAACTTTTAAGTTCAAACAACATATACAATCAGACTCTTAATAACTGTGACCATGGCCAAGAACAAAAAATTGCTGCTCTGTTTTACAAAGTGGTATTCTCAACATTGGCTACATCCATTGCTAAAAGTGATAACACCTCTGAGGTTAAGGGTTGTCATCATTGCAGTCTGTTTCTTCTCTGTTAGCTAGCCAAGGTCTCACCCACTTTGCTGGAATCCACAAATTTTTGTGGTTACCTGTAGAAACACAAGCATATCCCCTTCCCCAGGTTCTTAGTGACATAGGACCTTCCCATTGTTGTGTTGTCGGATTAAACACACTAACCTTAGGCACGTTTTCGGAAAAATCTTTGACATTTTTGATATGGTGCATAACAACCGGTTCCATTTCAGTTTCACTTTTAGGATTAAGCCAGTTCAGCAGATACAATGCCTTCATCAATACCTGTTCTGGGCTCACACCAATTCCCCCTTGTTTTTTCAAAACAGACAAAAGATTTTTCAATGTGCGGTGTGCACGCTCAATAATTGCCTGACCAGTAGAATTATAAGGGACTCCAAACAGGTGTTGTACCTTCCACTGGACAAGGAAGGTTGCGAGTCTGTCAGAGCGGTATGCAGGACCATTATCTGTTTTGATTTGTGTAGGGACACCCATGACAGCAAAAGCTTGTAATAAATGATGTTTTACCGCTTTTGCATTTGCTGAGGTCAAAGCTGTAGCCCACAGCAGTCCTGAACAGGTATCTATGGACACATGAATGTACTTTTGTCGGCCAAATGGTGCAAATTCAGTAATACCAGTTTGCCATAACTGACCTGGCTGCAAGCCCCGAGGATTTACTCCCTTTTGTTGGAGAGGCACTATGCGGGCACAGTCAGGACAAGCTGCAATAATGGCTCGAGCTTGTTCCTTGGTAAGTGCAAACTGTTTTTGGAGTGATGCTGAGGATTGATGAAAGAATTTGTGAGCTTGTCTGGCTTGTTAAAAAGCAGATATATCTGTTACTGCCACAAGTTTGTCTATAATGTTGCTTCCCTCAACCAGACCACCTGGTATGTTAGTATGGCTTTTTATATGCATTATAAATATTGGTGCTGTCCTATAATCTAACACATTCCACAAATCTAACAATGCTTTAAACAACAAGGAATTGGAAACTCGCTGCAAAAGAGCTCTATGTATTCTTTGTACAACTCCCACAACATAAAGAGAATCTGCTACCAGATTAACTGGGCAGTTATGCCATTTTTGTAATGCTGCTAAGCATATTGAGGGCAGTTTCTTTTAAGATGTCCTGTCTGTCCGCAAGTAAAACATGCTAGGCCACAAGAAGAAGGGCTTTGGCCTTTCATTGCAGGCTTAAGTGCTGCAGCCAAGGCTGCAGTGTGGGCTTGAGCATGTATTTTTGCCTTTTCTACCTCCTGTTGCATAATTGGTACCCGTGTGCAAGCTTCCACCATCTCTGCTAGAGAAGCAGTTTTTCCCAAACTGGCTAATATCTGTTGGCATTGGGTGTTTGCATTCATCATGCCCAAATCTTTCCCCACAGCAGCTTTTGCCTCTGGAGTCAGGCTAGGAGAGGCATCTATAGCTTCTTTTAAATGGTCCACAAACTTCATATATGGTTCCCCGGGATCCTGCTTTATTGTAGAATAGGGTGGCACAGCGTTACCTATATTTGGCAACTCTTTCACTGCTGCCAGAGCAAGCCCTTGTGTTTGCTGCAACATCCTTGGATGAAGTGCTGCCTGAGTGGCACCATCCGCATGTTGCCCATGACCCAGTAATTGGTCCATGCTGGCTAATCGCAATGGATCATCAGCTGGTAAATGAACATTTTCTAATACTGCCAATTCTACCTTCCCCTGCCACTTGTCCAAGAACAGCAACTATCCTGTTGGAGGAAGCAGTAACTCCATCAATGCCTTAATATCTGTTGGAGTTAGTACTTGCCCCTTGAAAAATGAATTAATTAGCTGCATCACGTGCTTATTATCCATACCATATTGTATAACTGCACTTTGCAATTGCTTAACCATTTTCCAATCAAAAGGCGACCACTGCCTTTGTCCTCTATTATCTATGTGCACTGGCATTGCTGTAATACTACCAGGTAACATGATCCCTTCAATGGTTGCATCTCTGATTACCCCTTGCCAACGCTGCCCTGCATTATAAGAATGATCTTGAGGAATATCTCTACCCTGATGCACAGGGGCAGCACCCAAATTATCATTACTATCACTACTATACAATTCCCTTGTGTTTCCCTGTGGATCAGTAAGTTGAGGCATATTTGCAAACCGATCTAACCCAGTCTCCAGCCCTTTTCCATATCGTGATCTCAAATATTCATCTGCCTCTCTTACAGACCACATCCCATCTTCAACACATTGTCTAGCCCATTTTTGTATTCGCTCCCTTTTAATACGGAGCTCCTCGGGAGTGAGGTCTAATTCCGCCCCCTCCCTTTCCTGTTTTCCTCGTTTTTCGCATTCCCTGCCAATTGCCTCCAGCCCATCCTTAATCGCATCTGATGCCTTTTTATATGCTATTAACTGAGAAGTTTTACTGTTACCGCCATCTAGTCGCTTCATAGCGTTTAGAACTTCTTGCATCTGGCTCTCCCGCTGTCTCAGTAAGTCCTTGGGGCTCTGCACTTGGCTCTCCTCCTGGAGTCAGGGCGATTCTGCGGTGCTGCATTCTCGTGCTCCATCGGCTCACAGTATCACAATATCACAGTATGTTTGGCATGGGAAGGGACCTCAAAAGATCATCCAGTCCAATCCCCCTGCTGGAGCAGGAACGCCTAGGTGAGGTCACACAGGAACGTGTCCAAGTGGGTTTTGAATGAATCCAGAGAAGGAGACTCCACAACCTCCCTGGGCAGCCTGTTCCAGTGCTCTGGCACCCTCACTGAGAAGAAGTTTCTTCTCAAATTTAAGTGGAACCTCTTGTGTTCCAGCTTGATCCCATTACCCCTTGTCCTATCATTGTTTGCCACCGAGAAGAGTCCTGGTCCTCTGGCAGCGGCACTTCAGCTGGATTAATTTGTCCCAGCTCGTTGAAACTTGCTGGTTGCTGCTGTTCGTCGTCGGAGGCAGGCGATGGCTCAAAGGGTGCAGAAGGTATAATTCGCTCTCTGCCCCAGAAATCCAAATCTGATACGGGACATACCAGCGGTATCGATTTTTCAGAGCCCTCGGGGGGGGCGGCTCCGGGGGGACGGCACACACCTCCGGCTCCTCCGAGACTTCCTGCATCACCTGCCTGACCTCCCGCCGGGGTCCGGCGAGGTCGCAAGCCTTGCGGCTCCCCCTTGTAGGGGGGAGCCGTAGTTCGGTCCCTATGTCCTCCCATGTACCGGCAGAAAAAAATTCGTCTGTCGAGCAGACACAGCCCTTCCTCTGGGCGAATCGGAGCAGGCGCTTTAGCGCGTCTTTTTCAAAATACCTTCCTGTTTGTGCAGCCAGCTGCAGAATACTTGTCATTATTATTTTTTCTTCCACGGATGCCATGTTTCCCATGCCACCTGCTTCTCCGTAGCCTCACCAAAATGTTGCTTTTTCCATGCGAGACACAGAACCTGACACACCAATGTGATGTTCATGGAGTTCACTTTATTGTCCCACCGCGCTGGCTTTATAGCAAAGCTGCCCTGTCCATGCGCCTTGCAACAATGTGATTGGTTGTAACTCGTGCTATACAATAATGTGATAGGCTGCGTGTACTGTCCACGCGCTCTGCACGCGTGTGTCCGGCGATTGCTCACTCATTGTTACCTTCTAATGCTGCTCCTTTAGTTTCTGTTGCCTCTGGGTTCACCTCTCGGCCAGGCTGGACAACCCCATCCCCTGGGGCGGGGGGGGCTCTGCCTCTACAACTTGAGGAGGAAAAAAAAATTATGTAGCATCAGTAGCTGTTTTAATTAGCTATGTAAGTTCTATATTGTCAATTTTGGTACTGTTTCCTTTAAAATGAGGTTTCTATTTAGAGGGGAGGGAAGGTAGGGGAATAACTTTGACTTTAAAAAGGACTTTTACAGTAAACCGAATGTTTTTGTGTCTTAAGGGTTATTTTGAAAGCTGCAACATACATAGAAACAGGATAGCAGGTTTTGAAGTGAAAGCATACGCCAATCCTACAGTAGTTCGGTGTGAAATCCATCACGGCCAGACTGGAGGAATCTACGTTCATGAAAAAGGAAGAGGACAATTCATAGAGAACAAAATCTATGCAAACAATTTTGCAGGTGTTTGGATTACCTCAAACAGTGACCCAACCATAAGGTATCATTTTCCTCATTGATATTTTATTACTTAGAAGAAGAGATTTGATGGGGATGGGAGAAGTGCAATTTTATTTCATTTTTTTTTTATAATGAACTGTAAATGCTCCTGTCTGTGTAAAAATGAAGTCGCTGTCTGTGTTCCGTTGAACTGCATTTTTAATTTGCCTGTATACTTGGAAGTATGTATTTCACAGAGCGACGGAACATAAGTTCTTTATTTTAAATCTGAATATGGTACGGTCCTAGACACTACATAAACATACAGGACTGCACAGCGTATTATAATCATTTTGTAACGTGGATACTTCTGTTTCTTAGGGGCAATGCAATTTTTAATGGGAATCAAGGTGGTGTTTATATCTTTGGTGATGGAAGAGGCCTTATTGAAGGAAATGACATTTATGGTAAGCTAATTTGCTTATTGCATCTTGAATTCAGAGTAAAATGAGTATGTAAGTTGAATTAAATAACATTTTTGTTAACAGGCAATGCATTAGCAGGAATACAGATTCGAACAAACAGCTGTCCCATAGTTCGACACAACAAGATTCATGATGGCCAACATGGCGGAATTTATGTGGTGAGTATTACCCACAAACAGGCACACAAACTTATTTTCTTTTCATATAAATGTTGGAAAAGGCCACTCTATGTAAAATGTTTAATTGTACTTACAATGACTGCATTTCTTATGTTATAAGCTAGGTTAATTGTTATAGACTGAAGCTGGTGCTGATATTTAAAAGATTAAGTCTCTTAGGAATGTCACTAAATTATTTCTGTTAAAGAGTAAAAAACGTAAAATGGGATAGAAGATAGAATTTCACCATTTCTTGGAGAAAAGCTTTTTAAAGGTTTATATTTCATAGTAGTTTGTCATTATGTTTAAAAGTTAGGAATTTGTTCAGCTTTTTCGGAGTGTGCTGTGTTTACCACTTACCTCAGAAATTTTTTGTTCTTTGCTTCCAGGATGATTTACAATTGCCATACAGTTGTGTATTGTAAAAGTGAGGAATAAAACGCAGTTTCCAGCATGTGCAAGGGCTCTGCTAATTGAACTGAAAGAGCTGTCAGGTTCCCTTAACCAGCGTTAGATTTTGAGAAATACTTGCATATCTTTCTGCCAAAATTCACCCAAGGTTCAGCTGATGCTGCGAGTGTGCAGCTTCATCAGTTCATTCTGTAAATCTAACGAGAACAGCTTACCCTGATCAAGAACACAGTTGCTTTATTTTTAAGCACAAACACATGGTAGAGAGAGTTAGTGAAGAGGCGTGCTGGGTTTTTGTCAGTCTGGCGGACAGGGTTGGGTGCCGCAGCTCTCACCTGCTTGCCTGGCACTGCGGAGGTGCCTCTGCCACCAGCAGCCAGCAGAGATGTGCAAATACTGCTGCAGAGCCTTGCAATTCAGTGATTTACGTGCAGACTGGCCCTTCATTTCATGGCAAACATTCAAAATCGCGATGTATTGTTATTAAAACGGACAAACAACACCTCTGAAAGTATTTACTCAAATAGAAAAAAACTACTTTGCCACAGTAAAGAAGCTGTGTTGGGGAGGGCTGGATGTACAGTATTGACAGGTAACAGGTTTTCTCAACTCTTAAATTGTCCGTATTTAGCATGAAAAAGGACAAGGTGTGATTGAGGAAAATGAAGTTTACAGCAATACTTTGGCTGGAGTCTGGGTGACAACAGGGAGCACTCCAGTCTTGAGGAGAAACAGAATACACAGTGGGAAACAGGTGAGTTTTGCTCTGTGGTTACAAGGGGGCCATAAAGAAGGAAGTTCTTCTGTGGTTTTGGAACTAATAATTTAATTCTTCACATGTTAGGTCGGAGTTTATTTTTACGACAATGGACATGGTGTGTTAGAAGACAACGACATCTATAATCACATGTACTCGGGGGTTCAGATAAGGTAAAACATATTCTGATTTTATGTCAAAACAGACATAGCTGCTTTTGTGCTCTTTTATGTCTCTCTTAACTGTTCCTGTCATTTTATTTCTAAAAATACCTTTTTTTTGAAATCCAGTATGTCTGAATATCCCCTGCTTCAACTTACAAGGAAGGCTTTACTAATGCAGCCTGGATAGTGACTGGAATCTGTGGTCCTTGGAGTCTGTAAAGCTAAAATCTGTTTGCCTGTTTGGAAATAACTGTATTTTAGTAAGAGGTAGAGGTGTTTTAAATGTTTGGCCTTGGGAGATAGTAAACTTTTAAATTACTTATTTGCTTGCGTTTCTCTCTAGAACTGGAAGCAACCCCAAAATTAGACGCAACAAGATCTGGGGTGGTCAGAATGGTGGTATTCTTGTTTATAATTCTGGTAGGTTTGGTTTTTACACGTTTATCCAGAATTGTTTATGTTCTGCAATATTATCTTTTCCCATTTATTATCCTTTTTGATTTTATTTTTTTCCACCCTTCCTTCAATTTTAGGGCTTGGATTTATAGAAGACAATGAAATTTTTGATAATGCAATGGCTGGTGTATGGATTAAAACAGACAGTAATCCTACACTAAGAAGAAATAAAATCCATGATGGAAGAGATGGAGGCATCTGTATATTTAATGGGGGAAGAGGTAGTTTTTTCCCTTACTGGCATATACCGAATATTCTGGATAAGGGTTTAATTTCAGATTAAGCAGTGTCCTTTTCAAAGTGCTCTTTAGAAACCTAGGTCTTGTCTTTTGAAGTAATAAAGTAGTTATAACAAACATACAGCGATGCTTTTTAGCCTTAATTACATCAGTAATGCTGAACTCCATGGGAGGCAGAGAGGTAATTATAATCTCATCTAAGACTGACTGCTGCTTAGGACAGTCCATTTATCCCATCTGCTTTTGTAAGCTTTGCCTTTGGACTGAAAGACAGTATTGAATTCAAGTCATATAGCCAAAACTGTGCATCTGAACAGTTCAGGTTCTGCCGGTGTCTAAGATTTAGGGGAAAAGAAGACAGGTCTTTAAGGAATCTCTTGTGCACTTGTAAATTTAGAAGGATTCTTCCTCTGGAGTCCCAACTGTTGCATGTCCTGATATCAGCTTCTGATATTTTGTAGATAATCACTTGCGGGAAATGAGCTTTAAGTTAAGCATTTTAAAGTAATCCTGTCTAGCAGTAACAAAAATGCAAGTTAAGCTTTTCTTTGGCAGGCTGCTTGTTTTAGAAGGTGAGAACAGAAAGATGTTAGAAAAATTGAAGAAAAGGTTGGAAAATGGAAAGACTTAGTGTTTCCTCAAAAACAAAACTGGAGGTTTCTGTAATGGTACCTACAATCCCAAATTCTGTTTTCTATACTGAAAAAATACACTTACGTGATTATGCACTGAGAATGACTTTAAACTTCAGTGATATGGGTGGGTGTTTGCTGAATTAAGGGAGTTAGAAGGATGACGATACATGAGATTTTTTAAAAATATTTAATAGAATGGTTACAGGCAAGAAATGTTAACAAGCTGACATGTTGTGTTTGGTCTGTCTTAGGTCTTCTGGAAGAGAATGATATCTTCAGGAATGCTCAAGCCGGTGTTCTTATCAGCACCAACAGCCACCCTGTGCTAAGGAAAAATCGAATATTTGATGGATTTGCTGCAGGTTTGTGTTGCTTAAATCGAATTTTGAAGTGTTAGAGCTTAGAGTAAGCTCTTCACAAAGCTAACTCTGAGTTTCTTTACCCCACAGTATTTAGACATCCTTCAGTGTATTCTAGAAATCATTTAAGAATTCAGAACTGTAGCCAGAATCTTTACAGCAGTCTCTGGAATTACTAACGTGTTGAGAAACAACACATATTCTGCCTTCTCATTTTTCTCTGAAATGCTTCTTAATTATTTTATTTTAGAAGTAATAGATAAAGCTGTCTAGGACATATTTATAGTTGATATACTGGATGGTGGTTTGAATATTTTATCACTGCTTTAAAATCTAGAAAACAGAGCAGATACACTAGAGAGATTTGGATTGCATCTCAAGTTAAACTTTCTCACTCCACAAACTTGAAAAATTAAGATGAGCATTTCTTATTCCAAAAGAGATAAAGAATGCTTAATAGTGATTTTTGTGCAATTTACTGTTTCATGATCGCAGCTCCATCCAACTTGCATTCCATCCCATTTCAACTAAACTTGCATTCTTGAGTTTTCTCCCGTCTTTCTTTCAGAAGAAGCAAGTTTTCTGAGAAGAGCCTCTAAAGGTGTTGTTTCAGTGTGGTGGGGGGGCAGGATAGGTTGCTGTCAAGAGCAGTCCTGGACAAATGACTTGGAAGACACGGGTTACTGATAAAAGCTGAGGTTTAAAGAAATGAATTTTAGGTGCCCATCTTGAGAACTTTTTTAAAAAGATATTTTAAAAAGGGTAAGGTATGTGCACAAGAACTTTCAAGTATACGTAAAGATGACACCTTTAAGCACTCAAAAATCATATCCCCCTTGAAAATACCTGATCATAGTACTGGTTTGTTATCAGATAAACCAGTAGTATATTGCTACTGCCAGAAGCCATGCATGCCAGCTGTGGCTCTTTGAAAGGATTCCACAGAAGTATTTGGACTTCGGTTTTATAGCAAATTACAGTGCAGTTCCTAGGGATGTCATTTTCCTTTTTTCTCCTGAGTTTATGATGGTTTAAAAAATAAACAAACTATAGTTCATGAGAAAGGTACAACTGCACAATCACTAAGGCTTTAACTCTCCCTCTCCCTCCCCTTTTTCTTTCCCAATAAAGGTATTGAAATAACAAATCATGCGACTGCAACATTAGAAGGCAATCAGATTTTCAACAACCGCTTTGGAGGTTTATTTCTAGCATCTGGTGTCAATGTCACGATGAAAGGTGAGCCGGAGCCCTTATTGGTTGTGTTTGTTCACGTTACATTTTTTTCTTATTTGATACTGCTTTTTGGGTTTATCATACCACTTTTTTCCATTTTTGGCTCAGATTTGCTACCACCTTAAGCTGAGTTGTAACTAAGAGTTTCAGCTGAAGGCTAAGCTATTTTAGTTTTTTTTTTTTTTAAGCCAGAAACTTTCAAAGGTAACTTCAGGTTTTCCTATCATATTTCAGCTCTGTAACTAGTAGCTCTTTTGTCTCAGAATTTTTCCTGAACTGGATACTGGTCTTTGGCCCATCTTGAATTCCAATTCTAAGTTAGTATAATGGAAAGTCTTGTCACATATCTGAAAACAAGTGTCCAGTAAAGAAACATGCCTCACTTGGCTTTTGGGATGTAAAAACATGAATATCCACAATCCCACTTTTTCAGAAAATAGGAACAGTTTAGATGCATAAAATGCCCACGTCTAGTACGGGAGTATGCATGAAACAGGATCCTCTTGGAGGAGGTTGGAGTGATGGTTGTGAATGCCAGACAGCTCTGGCAGGTTATCCTAGAAGAAAAAGGTTTGGTTTGCAGAGGTTTCAGATGCACTTGTTTGCCTTTACCTGGATAGTTCTTTACAGCACTGAGAACACAAGCCCTGGCTCTGCGCTTCACAACTCTTGGGTCAGTCTGTGTGATGCTACTGCGTGCAGACAAAACCAGTTTGAGGATACTGTGATACTTTGGGACTCGACAGATGATCCAGTAGCTGAATAGCAGGAGAGGGTTATCAAATTTGCTGTGGCTTGGACACATCTCTTAAATGCTGGAGGGGGTCAGAACTAATTCCCACTTCTGTTGTGGTGGAAGGTGCCTTAAACTCCCCGGGGGGAAGAGACGGGCTTTTCTGCCTCTGAAGGGGTGTGTAAAAGTCCTAATGGTAGGCAAGAGGCTTTCAAACATTTGGGTTTCAAACTTCTCAAAAGAAAATGTAAGCCCAAGAGACAGGCTTGTTTCTCTAACCATCTATTCAAAAACCAGTTCACAAAGAGTATTTAAACATTGATCGGGTATTTTATGCACGTGTGAAGAGGAACAGTCTCTGGTCTGAGTGCACTGCGCTGTCTGGGCATCTGCCTTGTCCTCCGGTACTGAGGATTTCATATGCCTAAATGCCAAAACTAAAATGCAGGCATAGAACTATTCCTAATAGGTTTAGCTCTTAAAAAGTCATGGGGAGGGCTCTCAGCTTTACCACCTCAAGAAATAAAAAGTCACTGATCCAGGTGTGATTAGTTCTTGGCTTTTTTTTCTTCCCCCAACAGATAACAAAATAATGAACAATCAAGATGCCATAGAAAAAGCTGTCAGTAGAGGCCAGTGTTTATACAAGATATCCAGTTACACCAGCTATCCGATGCATGACTTCTACAGGTAACAGGTTATTTTCTGTTGCCTACAGCAGTGCTTTCAAACAAACACAATTTTTCTTTTCAGCAAGACCCCTAAAACAGTTTTCCTATCCTGTCTGTTAACACACAAAGGTGTGCCCTTCCTCAGCTGCAACAGAAGGGGATTAAACAAGTTCCCATTGTCTGGAATTTACGGTGGGTTTGAGGGAAATTTGTTGTTACTATGAACCTGAGGGATTACACAGCAGAGCTGCTTTTTTGAAACAAGCAGCGAAAGTGTGCTGTGAAATCCTAGTTCATGTAAAATTACCAAGTTCTCATGTTTTGCACACATCCTTTCCTTGGTGTTCTTTTTCCCCCACGCCTTCCCCAAGCACTTTACTCACCACATCGGTTTTTGATTTGTGCCTAATTTGATGCATTTTACCTCAGGTGTCACACCTGTAACACCACAGACCGCAATGCCATATGCGTGAACTGCATCAAGAAGTGCCATCAAGGACATGACGTAGAATTCATTAGACATGATAGGTATGTTTCAAACTAGTATCTTGAGTGGTTTTGATAACACAAGTAAAGCAGAGACTAAAGAGCTTTTCTTTCCTCCTAGGTTTTTCTGTGACTGTGGTGCTGGAACACTGTCTAACCCCTGTACGCTTGCTGGAGAACCTACACATGATACAGATACACTATATGACTCTGCTCCACCTATAGAATCTAATACATTGCAGCACAACTGAATTCCTTTCAGAAAGAAAGTCCTGCCATTCTAATATCATAACTGTTAAAACTTTTTTTTTGGAGGAAGTTATACTTGCCCATTTCTGCAGAAAGAGACTGTATTAAAGCGGATGTGTGAGGTGTTGACACTATGGAGCTCAACCTACCAAAAAAGAAAGTGGCAATATGTTGACTCAGGATAACAGAACTGGGCGTTTTAGCATTACTGTGTAAACAAAGACTTTGAAGGGACAGAAGTGAAGAAAAATAAGCTGCAATTTTGTACAGATACCAACTTCTGAAAGCTGGTGTTTTTACAAGTAGCATTGAAACGCAGTCCAATTTGCAGTAGTACTATTCTGTAGACGAGCAGCATTCTTTGTTGCTGCCTTTATGGACATGGGTACCAATTGCTTTTGTAACATGGTAAAAAATGTGAGCTAGCACTTCTGCATTTCTTTTGATTTTTTTTAACATTTATTCAGATTGAGAAATATGATTTTAATGCTTTAATCTCATGTAGTTTGTTTCTAATTTCAAGCAAAAAAATCTTATTGTACTTGAATGTGTCCTGTTTTGTTAGCACACCTAGACTTGCTGTAACTGTACTCATGTCCCAGTATGTACGTTCTTTCTATGAAAGAGAAAACACTAATCTTAAATTATATCCAGCAATTTTTCTGGTGTCCTCTGAAGTTAGAATAATCTCCTTCCCTGCCCCAGCAATAGTCTGTACTCAAACCACCCTAACAAAAAAAGCGAGTGTTTTAATGAGACTTCCTAGACTCTAATGCACTATAAAACAAAGTACCCATGTAACTAAGTTTTGTGAATGAAATTTTACTATGTTTTAAAGTACACAGTAGAAAGTCTCCTCAAAACAGTCTTGTACTTTACTCTGTTCATAGTTTTTTTTGAACAGTCTGGACATTACTTATGTAACCTGCTGGAAATCACAGCAATTTCCTGCTCTAATGAAGCTGAGACAAGTATATATACAGCCCTATACAGTTTCATAGCTTTTTTCCATTTATGTGTATTGGTGACAGTGGGTAATCAACAGCCTGAAAGTGTATGCATGTACCATAACATCTAGACTTAATATATTGTGGAGTACTCAATAACCATTATGTAGAGGGTAGGTAAGAATTAAAGGGTTTAATTTCCTAGGAAAGACAATGGAAAAATGGTCATTTTTAAAAAATAAAGTTTATTAGATCATAACGTTGTCTGATACCACCTTTTTGAGAAACAGCCAGTACAAAAACACTTGTGTTCTTAAAGATGGTTGATCATAGCGGTGAGTTTCTGAACAGCATTTGCGTCGCTTGCTGCACCATCCACCACCTGGCACAGATACCTAAGGGAAATAACGAAGTCAGCAAAGCCCAACCTTCCTGTTCTTGCACAGCTTCAGCAGACAGAGATGCCATTTTGTGCATGGTGTAGAAGCTGCCAGGAGCTGTCACTGCCTGATGGGGCAGCAGCCAGGGCCTCCAGTATGACTGTGACACCCTCCAGCGCCCCCAGTGGCATTGGGCTTCTTCACACATTCCCTCTGCTTGGCTCAGCTAGCCTAGCACCTCTCTACACATTAAGCTCTCAGCACTAGAGACTAGCACAGTGAAGTGACCCAAGGCTTAAAATACCACCTTACTGATTAAATCTGCCATCTTAGAGTCAGGCTTTAGTACTTCTTTCCCTCACTGCATGTGAGGTGTATCTGATATTCACAAAAGCAGTTTTAACTTCCCCCTCTGCTGGGGAGACTATGAGCAAAAGCCTCTGCCCAAACTTTAAAATGGATGCCTGGTGAGCAATGTGCAAGTTAAAAATGGAAAAACCAAGGTCTTACCTAAATATTCTCAGTGAAATGGTTGCTTTTTCAAACTCTTTTGCTTTTCTGTGCCCCTTCTGAATAACCTCCTCTGGAATATCAGCCAGCCTTGCTGCATTGAAGCCATAGCTCTTTGGACACGCTCCTTCAATAAACTTATACAGGAACGTAATTGTTTCCTGGCTGGGATCTTCACTCTCGTTTTCAACCATGCATGCCTAGAAAGCATAAGTTATGAGTTAGGGTATGTACTGCTTGCTTACAAATGCATGGAGAAACATCACATTCTTTTCTCAGGATGCCTCTGTGACTGGGCAGCAGAAAAGCACGCACAGCAGGAGCTCTGTCAGCCACAGGGACAAATCCTGTGCGTTACAGCTTATACACACCATGTGTCCCAGGCGCACAGCCCCGTTGTGCGAGTAATCCTCCACCAGCGAGTGGTAATGCGTGGAGAACAGAGTCCGGCACCGGATTCGCTCCGCGAGTTCTTTCACAACTGCACTCGCTATGGCTGTTCCATCAAAAGTAGCTGTGCCTCTGCCTGGAGGAGAAATTGGGAAGCAAAAGACAAATGCAATGCATTGCTTGCCGTGTGTCAATGTGGATTGTTTGTGTTTCTCCCTCCTTGCTACGTGGAAGATTGACGCACAGCAGTGAGGAACCAGAGCCACCAGCCCCAGGGCCAAGCGACCTCAGTATTTGCCTTCTGACAATCACACTTCTGCACTGCAGGGAAAGACAAAACACAAACCCACAAAACCACACATTTCTGCTCTCTTGGGACTTGCTACTGGTTTGCTGCAAGTAATTATGCAAAGGAGAGCAGGAAAACTCTGCTAGAAATAGGCTATTAATCATTGGGGGTGGGGTGGGTACTGTATTAGTTGCCCGGGCACCTAAAAAATATATGGGTTAGAGCAGGGGTGTCAAACTGATTTTCCCCAGGGGCCACATCAGCCTCACAGCTGCCTTCAAAGGGCCGAATGTAATTTTAGGACTGTATGGATGTAACTACTGCATTTATACAGTCCTAAAATTACATTCAGCCCTTTGAAGGCAACCACGAGGCTGTTGTGGCCCCCAGGGAAAATGATTTTGACACCCCTGCTTTAGAGAGATTTACATATACTAACCAGTCAAACATTAGAAACATTTTAAGATCAAGTTACCCCTGTGTACTTGGTTGCCATTTAGACAACCCAACACCTAGTCTTGAATCTGAAATTTAATTTCCATCTATTACAAAACAGGCTCGTTACCCAGTTCATCCACAAGAACAAGGGAGTGCTCTGTTGCATGCTGGAGAATGCTGGAAGTCTCACTCAACTCAACGAAGAAGGTACTTTCGCCTTTAAAAGGAAAAAAAGAGCCATGAAGTATTAGTCAAATATCTGTATAGCACAACCAAAACTCCATTTAATCTGTAGTTGGGCCTCAGTCGAGCTAAAAATGAAGCTTGACAGCAATGAACAAAAATATAAAGCTTCTTTACAGCATGGAAGCGGTGAGGTTCCATTTGCTAGAAAAAACAGGGTTTGGTTGCTTAATAATACAGACATGGACACAAGTACAACCAATTGAGTAAATAATTTCAGGGCCACCTTATGTGTCTACCTTCAATAGCAGGTGAGATGTACCTGCTGGACAAAACCAGGGGCACAAAGGGGACAAGATGGGGAGAAATCTTTTGCCCTGTCTCTTAAACACAGGCCTAAGGTGTGCAGCTTTTCTGTATGAAAAAGCAAACAGAAAATCTTTTAAAAAAACCCAAGACACTGGACTTATTGGTTTGGTTGTTGATGTCATAAGGTAATTAATTATTCAGATAATTAAGGCTGTGCTCATATGTACTCTACTTAAGTATAATGAAATATACTGCTGATGAGGACTGAACATCTTACAGGATTCCCAGCAACCCAGATAACACAACGCCTGAAATTTAGACCTGAAATTGGTTTTTAGCAGCTTACAAGCAGAAGTACACAATTATTCAGACCCTTGCATGTGATAAATCAACAGGTATGAAGTCCAGATTTACTACTTCTTTGTAGGGTTCATTCCAAATAATCACATGCAGCAGCAGTGACTGTAATTTCAGAACAGACAAGTATTTACTACCTGTACTCGCGCTGCACGAGCACTGCTGTGTTCTAACAAGTTTTTTTCAACGTGAACTATTAAGCAGTGTCCAGCAAACCTGTTTTTCTCTATTTATTTAAAGATATTTCCAGGATTGGAGAAGTTTTCAACAATGTTTGGGAATAACCATCTATTCACTTCAGAAAATAAACCCCTAAAACATCACAGGCAATTTAAAAACGATATTACTTAAAATTTACTTCACGAAAGTCCTGTTGACATCCATTACAAAATTCCTGCCATGGAACAACTTTCACTGTGTTTTCATTTCTACACAGTGTGGAAACTAATGTATCAAGAACATATTTCAAAGCTCGTTTTGCTGTGCAGCATTCAGCCTGTGAAATGCTAAAACATTTGTGCAGATATTTGGAAAAGAACAACTCTCAGCTGATAGAAAAAATAAAACCTGGAAACGCTGCCTTTTTCTAGACCACCTCTACCCTGCAGAAAGGGGAGTTTTTATTTCTACCATAAGCACCTTAGTGCTCTTCCACTCTTAAGACTTTTGTACTTAAACTAAATGGAAAATAGCTGGGCAAAGAAAGCCTTAATGAAATTCTCTAGCTGCAAAGAAAAGCCTTGATTTGGGGAAGTGTAAATATTTTTTTTAATTAAGAACTCAGAATGATTCATTTCCAAATTCCTTCTGTGCAACAAGTTCAGTCGACTTGATTCCTTTCATATCCACTGACCCACATTTTCCAGCAGAAAGACAACAAAAAATCTGTACCCTCCCTAAATGAGTTGTGATACTACTCTTATTAACACCAAAAAATACTTTGTTTTTCTAGTCCCGTGACACTTTGCCTCCCATGACAGGCAGACTTTCCCATTTCAGTTGTGTCATCCTCCACTTCTGTCTTCCTCTCCACGGAATAAATAAAATACTCCAAATATTCAACTACTGCTTCCAAGAAGGAAGCCTGCCCCTCTGAAGAAATCGGATTTCAGACATGAGGCGGGGGTTGCGATTGAAACAAGGGAGCTCTGGTCCTTGCGAGAAGGTACAAAAACAACTCTGCAACAGCCACCCGTGTCCTATTCCAGAACACTTGCAAGAAGATACACAATCAGCTGTACAATATCCAAAGAGATATTCCTCAGACTTGTATCCAGCTGGAAGGCAGGCTTTTAATGTTAAAATTCATTAAAAAGTGATCCTATGTGTCTGTCAGAAATAGTGGAGTACAAGCATATCGAACAAATCGAGCATATCCTGTTTGAACAACGAGAGACAACAAATTACTTGCCCAGCTCTCCCTGAGAAATCAGCAGACTGTCCCTCTCTGACCTGCCACTCGAAGCAACAAAACGAACTCCCTCAGTGGCAACAGCGCTTTGGACGGCTGGATTTCAGAAACTCACCTGACATAATTCTGTCTGAGGCGCCAAGCCTGGTAAATACTCTGTCAATCGGCGTAAGCCTGCAGACTTCAGCAGGTACATAGCATCCCAGTTGAGCCATTATAACCAGTAGACCAGCCTGTGGAACAAATATTAAAAACATGTAAATATTTACTACATGCTTGGAGCTTCAGTTCCACACACAGAACGAGGGAATGGAACTTTATTTCCCCTAAAACAAAGGCTAGAGTACATAAAGCTTCCTACTGTTTTAGCAGCTCCAGGCTGCAGCATCACAATCTCAAGTAGGACTGACCTACTCTGAAAGCTTCAACACACCAGTTACCACAGCAAACTCCCTCTTGCTATTTTCATCTTGTTCAACCTGCAGAAGCATCTTTTCCCAGATGATGCCAAGTCCTGGATAAGAAACTCTACCCCTTTTTCCCAACTATCTCTCGTAAGAGAAATACAACCTGTTCCTCACTAAAACAAGTGAAAGTAGAAAATCTCCTATCCAGACATGGGCATTTTCTACCAGATTACACTTTGTCTTTACAGTGTAGTTGCTGTGCAGTGCTGCACACCCTGAAGGCCACTGCTGGGACCTGCTTTAACATTTAGAGTCAGTCATGTAATTCCCGTATGCAAAACACAGAGATGCTCTGGAACATCTGATCTTATATAGATGCTCAATCACCTGTCTCATGAGTGTAGATTTGCCACCCATATTCGGGCCAGTTACAAGCACACAGGAAGCTTCACTACCGCTTTCTTCATCTTTGCTGCCTATCACGATGTCATTAGGAATAAAATCGTCCCCAAAGAAAGTTTTTGTAATGCACGGATGGCGTGAATTTTTAAGTTCCAGGAAGGGAGGAGCACTATCCACAGGCAGTAGAATTACAGGTCGGCACAGTGGTCCATCACCATCTTGACTGTAGTTAGCAAGGGACATCAAGACATCTATAAGATTAAGAGAAATTCCAGTAAGCGACGCTTTCACCTTTTTATATTCATTCACTGGAATGCGTTTACTCATCAAACAGCATTTTTGTGAACACAATTTTCTATTTCCATTCCATCTTCCTGTTAAGGAAAACATCCAAGTAGTACTCCAGAAGAACAAACAAAAGGTGTGAATATTCACAATGTCTTTCCTCATTCCTTCCAGATTTCTACTGATGTCGGATTAAAAATCCTCCTCTCTACAGTTTAAAGGTCTTTAAAATCTGCATTGTTTCACTCCAAAAGCTATTTTTTTAATGTACATGTATAAAATGCTTCATTGCAATTTTTTTTTTATTTGGAACAAGAGGAAATCAGCCTTTCTGACAGTGAATGACTTTGTTAAGAATCGTAATACTGCTTGAAAGTTGCCAGAGTGAATTTATCTAAATATTAAAATTACTTTGGCCTAGCAGAAAGCAGCAGCACTCCCTCCCTCAATTAGCCTCGCTCTAAGGATCTAAACCGATTACCTACAAAATGAGACCATGTTATGCGATTTTAGAGCCTTTATGTACGCGTATTACAGCTGAGCCCTCTCAGCTGACATCAGGGTGGTGTGGCTCATGTAAGGGCTTCCCAGCTCTCCCAGCTCCCTCCGAAAATCAGTTCCTAGTGAAAATCACTGCCCGCCTGTCCTCCCCTGTCTGCCCCGCGGGCATTCAGAGAGCGCTCTCATTTGTCCCCAGAACAAAGGAAAATTCACAGTGCCAGAGTACGCTGGTCCTGAGAAGGGAATAAAGAGACTGTTCTACCCCAGAAATTTAAGGAAGATTTGGGGAAGTCTTCCTACTAGACTACTTCCTTCAATACAGTGAAAATGATCACTTTATTGTTTTTAAAGGCTGCTGAGAAAGCACTCTGCTCAGATGGAAAGGAGATGACTAGCAGGTTAGATTTTCACACCTCCACCTGCATCACTGCCTTCATTTAATAAAAAGCTGCTAATCTTTATGTGAGAATCCGGGAAGCAGTGAGAGACCCACCAGGCTATGCTGAACTGTGGGAAACACTCAGCTGCACACCCACAAATCACACGGCAGGAATGAAGAAAGAGCTTGCAAACATCAAGACCCAGCAATTCTTCTGCCATTTACCAACAGGAAGGAAACAAGTGATCACTGTTAATTATCAACGCTGTTATCACAACTGGAGTTTTTAAACTACAAATTGAGAGCTCGCAACGAGCCTTATTTGCTTCTCCAGATGAGATTTCATAATTTACTATGCAAGGGTATCTTTACTGTATGTCAGAAGAAAACCTCTCACCTAACACAGCAATGCATTCCACAGCCGTCTGCCAGTCCTTGCTGTTTTGGTCGAAGTTGTAGAACAAACGCCTCATACAGTCTTTGAGTGCTGCATCTCTGCGCTCCTCGGCGTTCACCATTGCAGCCAGCATCCTCTCGATCTCCTTGGTCCAGTAACGTTTATATCCCTTCCTGCTTGACTTCAACTCGTATTCCTCAGGCAGGTTACGCGATATTACACTTTCCGGTATTTCCATTTGGTATCTGTTTTTGCCTGCCCCCCAGTACAGCACGGATTTGAACCCAAGCAGTTTGCGTTGCTTGTCCAGGTACTTGTGAAGATCTTCCTCAACAGCTTTAATATCCTGTAGTGCTTTATCATAATCAGGGTCAAACCCCGCCTTTGGAGTAATCACTCCTGTCTTTCGAGCCTGGTTATGATCAAAAGCAGTATCCCATCTTTTAAGCTCTGCGCTCAAATCTGGGAAGCGGCCGTCTGGATTTTTGGCTTTGCGGGTGACCAGCTGCTTGAGGACTTTAGATTTGAAGTCACTGGCAACTTCTTCCATGACATCGACAATTTCATTCATTACTTTAAACCCCTCCAGCGCAGACAAAAAGTCAGCAATTTTTTTTTTGCTGTATTTGATTTCTTCGTAAAAGACGGCCCTGCTGTCAGGATGGTTCTGACTTTTAAGTGGCGATCCAATACTATGGATTTTGCTGAGCAGCCTTTCGAGGTCAGGAAGTTTCTTCAGGTGCTCACTAACTTCAGACATTTTATGTGGCACCGCCAGAAGGTCCTCAACAGCATCTAAACGATCGTTGATGGATTTAGGGTTACAAAGCGGAGCGCAGAGCCACTGTTTCAGCAGTCGCTTCCCAAACGGCGTACAACACGAGTCAATCCTTTCCAGTAAAGTACCTTCTGTGGTTCCGTTGGTCCCGTTCTGCAGGACTTCCAAGTTCATCAGGGTGACTCCATCCAGCACCATCCGCTGGTCAGTTTTGACAAAGAAACTACGGGAACTAATGGTTTTGGCAGTATCGATATCCACGGGGACGTACTCCTCGAAGTTTGCCAGCGATAACAGCTCCTGATCAATCAGACATTTTTTGAGATAGAAGACACAGCCCCCAAGAGCCGACAAAGCTAATTCACTGTTTTCACCAGGAGTTAATCCCAGCGAGTCACTCTCCGAAGTCAGAGATTTGATGACAGAGGGCAGAGAACATCCATTTTCAGAGTTCTGTTTCTCCTTGAAATATTCTTCTTCGAGAAGGACTTTTAGTGTTTTAGATGCATTCCAGAACTGGGAACCAGAGATCAGCCCTTCCTGAAAGCAGGAAACAAGTGAGCCCTTCAGTATCTTCTGCGTGTCCACAGACAGGTTCCCCTTCTCATACAGCACCTGCACAGGAGTGTAATGTGCTACTAATGTCCTAAACCTCGAACAGTGCCGGTCATCTGAGAACTGGCCGACATGAAACTTCCCCACCGACGTGTCAACAAAGCAGACCCCATAAACACGCTGTCCAGAGGACTCTTCTTTTTCCTTAACGCACAGAAGGTATTTGCTATGGTTCTCGGAGGGATCACAGTCCAGAATGCTGTAAGTCTGGGTTCCTTTGGTGATGATTCTGCATATTTCTCGGCGTACAACCTTGTCAAATTTTGTTGGGTGTGCCATTGACTTGCAGCGCGCTTCCATCATTTCAGGAGTTTCTGTTTGCTCAACACGGGCTACCTTGTAGCCTTTCTGCACTAGAACATCCGAGAACCTGCCAAACGCAGTTTCTGGAAAACCTGAATGAGCCCAAGTACCCTTCATGAAGATCAGGCCCAACTCATTCACACCAATGACTGCATCCATATGATACAACTCATAGAATTTTCCAACTTTGTAGCAAATCACAGCGTCAAAGTTTTGGCTTTTCAGCTGCCACCACCTCCGCATTCCTGGTGTACACTTGTTGAGATAGTCCTCAGGTACATACAGAGTACACGGGTCATAAGCGGGGTCATTCTGCCGTCTCCTGTGTGCATCCTTCTTTTTCCCCTCCTGCAGCCACTCGAGCTTTTCGTGTTCCCACACGGCAAAGCCACTGCTGCCTCCACTGCAAGCATTTGCTTGAGATTCAAAACTGTCAGGCGCTGCAAATGATGTCAGCTTAGACTTGGCTTCCAAAGAAACTGGCGCTGCTCTCTTGAGCGTTTCAGAGCGTTCATTTTCTAAGCTACTCCTTTTAGCGGGCTTGCTTATCTCTCTTCTCTTTCGTTTAGAAGGGACTTTTACGGGACTTTCTGCGACACTCTCTTCATCTGTCTCTGTGTTGGTAGATTCATTTTCATCCACCCCACTACTAGCTTCCTCACTGCTTGCTGCTTCTTTCACATCAGGCTTGAACTCCGCATCAGAGCCATCATGATCGCTGTCAGAATCCAACACTCTTCTCCTTTTGGCTTTTATGGCACTTTCCCTGTTCATGACTCGCTTATTGCTCTTCACGTCCTCCTCGCTATTGCCGTCATCGCTGTTGCCTGATGCACTTTCACTCATCTGCTGGAAAGAGAAATAATTTTACCTTTAGAAAATTCTGGCTACAAAACAAAGCATCGCTGCTGCAAAAAGAAGTGCAAAAACGTGCAATAACGCAGTAGCTATTCTGCTTCAAGCAAGAGACAGCAGAGCCACAGCCAATTCTGTTTACTTTCAAATACTTTTTTTCTGGGTAATGAACTGCTACCAGCGAGTGAGCCAGTGGCATAATTAATCCTCTTTGTATTCTTTACAGCCTCATTCATTACTTTGCATAAGTGATACTGATGAACAAAACATTTAAACTAGACAGAAGGAATATGGTACAAGAAATTCAGCACAAAAGAGAAACGCCTCCATAAGCTCTGTGCTGTAATTTTTTCTCCTACTGACCTATGTCAGAAATGTGACTGCGTTTTGCAGCCTGTTTAGTACTAGCCTTGTGTGAATTTTGTCCCCTGCCCCCTCTCCCCCTTTTTTTTTAAACTACCTATTTCCACCTACGCCATACTAACTTATAGTAACCTTCAAGAACATCACACACGTGTAGGAGAAAGAAACAAAACTCCAGTATTTGCCTTTTCAGCCTGAAACTTGAAGAACTCCAGCACCAGTGCTGGAGAGAAACCGCAGCGGAGGGGCTGCAATGAGTACAAAGTGCTGGCACCCACTGTCCTGTTGCCTCAAACGTGACACCATGCTTGGAGTGGCACCTGTCCCTCAGAGCAACGTCACACTGGACAAAGAGTAGATGGGCCATGGTGACAGCAGATAAGGAAAACAACTGTCCCACTGCCTGCTTCCTCGCGCCATTCCTTTCCAAAGGAATCTGTTCCAATGCACATGATGCTATGAAATAATATTTGAATCATTCACAATATGTGAATACAATAGAATAAAAGATCTCATTTTAGTTACCCCCCCCAACAGGTTAGTGTTAACAGTACAAGAACTTGTATTCTAGTGCTGCTCTACAAGATGAGAGCAGGCTCCAAAAATCCAATTTTACACCTTAAGACAGGCACTCAGAAAGTTAGACATGTCTACATTACAACAAATGAAAGCTCCAGATTAAGAACTAGGGGGAACTTGGAATACGAATAGCAGATAGAGAAGATAAAAAGATGCACCAGAAAAAAGAGAGTACTTTATGAGCGAGTAAGTGGGACACCTGGGCTAACCAGGAGTAATCAATGAAGAGATGGTATACATATTAGAGAAAGTAAGTAATTTCTGAGGTCAGTCCTTACTATACAGAACACCAGCGAAACTAGACTTGTCTTTCCAACTAGAAAGAGACCAGTGTATGACCAAACAACACAGAAGCAGAACAAAAAAAAAGACAAAGGGATACATATGCATGCACGATTAAAGAGCTGTGATGACTGTACCAGAGAACTGCAGGATATTCCATGCTTATCAGCAAGAGAGAGCTTCTGAGTTCTAGCACTATTTCTGAAAATGACAGCAAGTAGGAAAAATTTTTACCTCCACTTCTTCCTCCTCCTCACTGTCTGATGGTTCATTGCATACTGCCAGTTCAAGCCGCTGAGTCTTATCTTTACTCATTGCATCATCTGCTAGCACCATGGCTTTTTTGATTTCAGGCTTTGTGCTATAAAACATACCTCCCTTCAGCGTCTCCCCATCTGATGAACCTGTAAAACCGCAAATAACTGGTCAGAAACTGAAGTTAGTCTAGTATTTAGTCAGTCCTTTAGTTGGGGTTCATACTTCCCTTTTAAATGTATTCAGACATCTAGTATAATCACCTAACATTCTGTGTTGTTATCAGTTATTCCCACCACGTCTTAAACATAGCAACCCATCACTCATTCAGCCTGACAAACTACCCTGAGAGAAAGTCTCAACACTCACAAATTAAATGCTCACCTAGGACATAAACACTTGAAGAATTGCTTCTATTTCTGTAACTCATTACCACATCTGAATACTTCTAAGCTAAACTCTAAACACCCTCACACTAACTATAGTCACTATGGAAAAGCAACACTCTACACTAGCAGTGCAGCAGACCTGAGACCACTTGTCTATTTTAGTAACAACAGGTAAGTTCAACCGTAAAGGTATCTTCAAGTTATGGGAATCAGTCATCTGTGACACAAACTTCCTGGCTAAAGCTCTGCTGGCCACTCACACTGCTCCTGCAAGCGCAGAACAGCCTCAACACCCAACGCCGATTAGCTGGCCATTAATCACGCTGGCAATTTACCCTGACACCGCAAGGTATCAAGCAAAGCCCACTATAAATAACCTCACCATTCCCTTATCCTCTTTCGTATCCCTTGAGCAACGCAGTTCCTCGTTCCACTACCTGTAAACAAAGATGAAACCAAAGCCAACCAACTTACAGACTGATTTTCTAGAAAGGATCCCCAAAGGTGCTGAGATTCACCTTAATGCCATGCTCAAAAAGTAAATAGAATAATAATGGAATAACGGAATGGAATAAAAATGGAACAATCTTCAGCTTGGGGAAAGAAAGCAGGGGGAGATAAGAGTATGCTGTAGATGGGGAAGGGCGATCCCTTTTTCTGCTCTTCTAAGTTTAGCTGTCTGCATGCTACAGTACAATCTGCTTGACAGGTTCTTACACCTGCTCCTGTGAATCCCTCCACAAGCTGCTTGGAACTGAACCTTCAGCTCCAAGTCAGCAGCAGACAAAAGGCAGACGACTTGTGGGTTGCCCACTACCGCAGAAACAAGCCAAACAGAATTCTTCCTCACATTCATTGCTCTGAGCTGGCAGTAGCAAAGCACAGAGTTACAAGTAGCTGCTTCCACAGCACAAGTGCAACACGTTAACAAACCAGATCTCCACCTTAGTTTCGCAAATGGCGGTGAGACAATCTAAAAATATTTTGCATTTAATGTTGACAATTTAACAGTGGAAGGAGAAAAATCTCATCATATAATTTAACTGCATACTCAAGTGTGCAACACGTGCATATTCACTTAACCAACTGGTATGTAACACGCTGCTTGCACGCTCACTGCTAGAGCCCTGCACTCTCCATACTCACCCAGTTAAAAAATAACACAATATAAGAAGCTTCTCCATTTTCCTACCACATTCTTAACACATTTTCTTAACCACATTCCTTGTTTCTGTGCTTAAACATTTTAAATACTTTTTTTTTTTTCAGTTTTCTTTAGTAAAAAGATCGATTCTCCTTACCTATATTTGCCTCTAAGTGCAACTTCAAGCTGCTAAAATATACTTGATTCTTTTAAAATACCTTCAGGAAAGATACATATAAACCATATAAACTTGCATAAAATTATCCTAATGCTTATGGTAATAATATTGCCCTTTAAATTTAAAACTAACTGGCTTAAGTGCAGCACACTGAAGTATAAATAAGCCAAAACAAGATAACTACATGATCCCGAGACGGAACTCAAACTTGTAAAAGGGAAGAAACAGTTTAGATTCAGTTGTTTCACTGACATCATAAGCAAATCCTACAGTGTATCAAAAATACCATATTAGAACCAAAATACTTTTTTGTCTAACAAGACAGCTTTCAGCAACATGATTTACACCTGACAGTGTACAGACAATGATTTACAGTTTCCAGCAACAGTGACATTATACAATGAGTAGAAACCAGATCATAACTATTAGTAAATTGAGATATGTTATGCAAAATGTTGTTTTAATTCTTGATTACATTTGGTTTTCATTAGTTAGTCAAGTCATTTCTTCAAGATAAACACCAACCCTGCTCTGTAACTACAAGCACTACCCTAACAAGAGCTCTGAATTCTCACGTAATACATTTTATTAATCAAAACGTACTGCATTGTTTAAAAGAAATAACTAAGATAACACCACAGCAGAATTCATTTAACACCCTGTGCCAAGTCTTTTGATTCTGGACAAACTGCAGTTCCTAAATACCCGCTTAAAACCTGGGGCTGACATTCCTAATATTTTAAAGGTATCAGGGCTAAAATTGAAATAGTGGATTTATGTTTTAGGTATTTTTATATTGATGAGAAAAATGAAGAAAAAAAACTAACACATAAGCAAGCTTTAGGTTTGCGTTCTAATCTAGTGAACAAGAGAGCTTAGTATTTTATCTTTAAAGAACTGCATAACCACTAACACACCTGTAACCCTCAAAAACTTGTTTTCTCTAACTCACAAAGTACAAAACGTGCTTCCCCACTCAATGCTAGTCTCTGTTTTGCTGCTTTTCACTATGGAGAATAACATACCCCATACTCCATGCCTATTTTTCCAAAACAAGTGGCATATTTCCATTTCAAAAAGTTTTATTGACATTCTCTTACCTTTATATGGCTTCAGATATTTAATACTGACCCAGCCCCTGGTAGGGCTGTCATCAAAAAACTGTACGTGGACACGAGTGGATTTCCCTTTTCCTCTGATGATTGTTCTTTCAGTCGGATGGTTGTAAATGAGACATGGCCACCAAGGATAACCTTCCATCTTGGCCCAGACCAGGTCACCAGGTGAATACTCGCAGGAGACACTGCAAAGACAACAGGTGTGTAATTTAAGGAACTTGAACATTTAGAAATCTCTCTTCATAAGCATAACTGCTCCCTACTTCTGAGTAGCTTGCCCTCTGAAGGAAGGCTCCTAGGTGGAGCACCCTGTATTATACCGTCTTCCTCTACCACCATCAATACTTCTCTTGAACAATGTTTAATCCAAGTTCTACTGGGTCCCCACAGAGTTTTATAGTCACAGAAGACTGGCTGAGGTTGGAAGGGAACTCTGGAGTTCATTTTGTCCCAACCTCCTGCCCCAGCAGGGCCACCTAGATCCAGGTATAACAAGATTCTTTGTTGATTTCTTAAGGGAGGGGGAGAGAGTAACTGGGTCCAACCAGATGGTAACTAAAAGATTGTGGACTACATATTATGAGTACTTGAGGTACTAGAGAGAGTTCAGAGAAGGGCAATGAAGCTGGTGAGGGGTGTGGAGCACAAGTCTGATGAGGAGCGGCTGAGGGAACTGGGGCTGTTCAGCCTGGAGAAAAGGAGGCTGAGGGGAGACCTGATCGCTGTCTGCAACTACCTGAAAGGAGGTTGTAGCATGGAGGGGCTTGGGCTCTTCTCCCAAGTAGCAAATGACAGGATGAGAGGAAATGGCCTCAAGTTGTACCAGAGGAGGTTTAGATTGGAAATTAGGACAAATTTCTCCACGGAAAGGGTTGTGAAGCACTGGAACAGGCTGCCCAGGGAAGTGGTTGAGTCACCATCCCTGGAGGTGTTTAAAGGACACATAGATGAGGTTCCTAGGGACATGGCTTAGAGCCAGAGTTAGGTTATGGCTGGACTCAATGATCTTGAGGGTCTCTTCCAACCACAATGACTAAGAATAGTCAACCTACATAACTAAGGCAAGTTTTCCTGTACAGACTAATTCTCAACATGGCACCTAAAGGAAAAGGGTCAGATTGCAAAAAAACCCTAAAGCTACACAAAATAAATTAATAAATAAACACCCTGTCACCAGTGTAAAGCACCTGATGCCGCTTTCACTTGCTGTCTCCTTCTCCCCCAAGGTTTCAGCCCAGCCACCCCCACGGGCTGCAGCCAAACCATCGCCGACACCCCCTCCATGGGGGTTCAAACACCTACCCCCACGACACAGAACACAAAGGGGCAATTCGGGGTATCAGAACGGGAAAAACCAAAGCTCAGAACCCCCCTGACCCGTGCCGGCATTACGCCGGTGGGGGCTCAGGCGCCCCCGCCCTGAGTCGGCCAACAGCGCGGGGCTCGCCGCAGCCCGCCCCCCGCCCCCGCGCCGGGAAGGCCGCTGACACCCGGGGGCGGGAACGGGGCGACACCGGCGCCCCGCGGGTTCCGCCCGCCCCGCCCCCTCCCCGCGGCCCGCGCGCGCTGCCGCTCCCGCCCCGCCCCCCGCGGCCTCGTCTCCCCCCGCCCGTCACCTTCGGGCCGCGCCGGCCCGTCCGCCCTTCTCTGCCGCCTCCGTGCGCCGGGCCGCGGCTCCGCCCGGCGCGCCGCCGCTCGGTGTGCCGTTGCTCGCCGGGCCGGGGGGGCTGGTGGCGGCCTCGCGGCCATTCTGCTCCCCAGAAGCACGGCGGCGGGTCCCCGCGCCGGCCTGCGGCGGGGCGGGTGCCGGTGCCGCCGCCGCCGGTGGCGGTGCCGGGGAGGCCTTGGTGAAGAAGCGGTGCAGGGTGCTCTGGCGCGACATGGCCACGGCGGGAAGCGCGGCCCGCCGCCAGCGCGCGCCAAATCCGCCCCCGAACGCCCCGCCCCTGGGCGTGGCCACCCCGCGGGCCCGCCCCCCGGCACGCGCTGCCCGCCGCCGCGGGGCCACGTGAGCGGCACTTGGGTGGTTCGGGTGTCGCCCGTGCCCGCCGGGCAGCCCGGACCGCGGCCGCGGAGGTTCTGCCCGAGCCCTTCCTGCCGAGGCCTCCGTGTTTGCCCGCCCTCCCTCTCCCCGCTGCCGGCACAGGGCCCGGCGCGCCTCAGGGCCTCCCGTGTGGCAGCTGCCTCCAGCAGCGAGGGCTGTCCGCACTGAGCACGGCCCGCGTAACCCTGCCCCGTGTCTGCAGTGAGCCTTCCCGCAGAAACATCCTCGGGGAAGGAGAGGCTGCGGCACCTGCACTGGAGCCGCGCTGGTGCCTCTGCAGCGCAGCGCGGGAGCAGCGGGAGGAGAAGCGCGGCCGGCTGCTGTCCCCGCCGCCAGGCTGCACCATGGTCCTTCCCAGCCGGCCTTGCTGGCACACGCACAGCAGAGCTGAGAAGAGGGCTTTATGACACGGTCTTCGCTTTCTCTCTAGTAAAATATAGAATTCTACTTGTTTTTCTTTCAGTCTCAGCAATGTAGGTTATAGAATAATTAAAATATGAAAACCTGAAATTGATAGGAGGCTATAAAAGATTATATTACTGAAAACATTATAAACAGTTCTATCCTCCCCCCTTTTTTCGAATACTCTTTTTTGAACAGAAAACCATAGGGAATTGTTAAGTGGCTGTAGTGCAGACTTTACGCTAAAATAATGGGATCTCTTCCTCTGCTCTTCTTACCATTTTTTTTTTTTTTTATATTCACAGGTGAGGCTATGTCCTTTAAAACAATTTTTTATGCATTAGAATACAATCCATTTCATGGTTCTTCACTGTTGTGTTAGAGTTAGGTTAGGTTATGATTGGACTCGATGATCCTGAGGGTCTCTTCCAACCAAAACGATTCTACGAGTCTAAAAATAAGAACTTATTTTTATCAGCATAAATTCAGAGAAAAATTACTTACTGTCACTAGGAGTCTGTTAGCATAGATTTTTCTTTCACTAAAATTGCCGTTTAATATTGCAAGCCAAAACCTCTCCCCCCGTTCAGCACAACTGTAGCCAAAGATGCCCCAGGCGCGCTCTCACCGCGAGCAAAACGTGGACCTGCAAGGTAGGGGTTTGGCCACCAGAGGTCACGCAAGCCCAAACGATACTGAAAGACTAAAAAGTATGTTCATTCTAAAATAATTTCTTCCGTTTAAGTCCAAAGCATAATTCCCGTTTAATCTATCATCTATTGCTTTCATAACTATCTGGTGCGTCCCCAGCTACACAGACCTCAAACTGAAGTAGAAAACCAGCTGCATATAGTTAGCTGAGAAAAGTCCGGGGGATTCACACAGAATCACAGAATGTTAGTGGTTGGAATGGACCTCAAAAGATCATCCAGTCCAGTCCCCCTGCCAGAGCAGGAACACCCAGATGAGGTTACACAGGAAGGTGTCCAGGTGGGTTTTGAATGTCTCCAGAGTAGGAGACTCCACAACCCCCTGGGCAGCCTGTTCCAGTGCTCTGGCACCCTCACTGAGAAGAACTTTCTTATACTTAAGTGGAACCTTGTGTGTTCCAGTTTGTACCCATTGCCCCTTGTTCTATTCCAATGCACATGGACTGTGAAGAACTTGGGAATGGAACACGCTGCAGGGAAACCCACTCGGCAGGTATTGCTATTTCTATCAAAAACACGCGCCAGACTGGTTTTGTTCCCAAGCACAAATGCTTGGGTAGCACTTTTTTGTCCATTGTTTGCAGGAAATAGGCAGCTATATTTAAATTAGTAACTGTCTGGACAGTTACATTCTGATCATCCATCTGGCAAGTAGAAGCGGAGAGATTGGCTGAGGCAGGGAGGGAAAAATGCTTGAAAGCAGGCCTTGTCTTTAAAGATTAAACCAGTTTTGAGCAGACTCCTGATAGGTCCTGGTAGCTTCTCCCTGCAGGTGGCTGTTGTCAGTTCATATGAGGAATGGAGATGACAGAAAAGCACAAAGGGTCATGTGAATTCGGTGGCCTCCTGAGCCAACATGGTATGAACACCATAGAAGTCACTGTGGTGTTGGAGTCAGCTTTGGTAGCCCTGGGCTTTCTCCAGGCTGGCAGGAGCATTTGGGTCAGTCCTGGTGACTCTGCTGGAAGAGGGGCATATTAATTATTTGGCACAATAGTGAAGGTCTCCAGAAGAGACTATGGTCCTTGGAATTTGTGGACCACATGATGGAGTGAGGGACCTGGAGTATGCACCTGTGAGAAGATTAATGCTTTGGTTTGCAGCTTTTTAATTTGTCCCCTGCAGTGATACCAGTTCTCCATGTCTGTGGTGTCCCCATATCTGGGTCTGGGCATTCCTGCATGGTGACAGCCGCTTAAGAAATACCACATTGGAAACATACCTAAGTCTATATTTTAGAGTCGGGATCCAACGTCAGGCACCCTCCCCAGGGTGGGGTAGCTCTGCACTTTGATATACACAAAAATGTAGTTGTTAAATTTTGCAATACTGCATTATTGTACATGCCCTTTTCTCTGGCGGGATCAGGCTAGAGGAAGCACAGATCACAACAGTATTCATTAGACAGCCTTTTATTATGCTGTTATTAATAGCAAGGGACTCATCGCAGGCTGTATTCACTTATTCCCTTTTTCCCTGACACAGTTCACAAATGTGCACTAACAGGTACCCGGGTGGAGCAAGAGTTGGGAGACCAACCCCAGCTCTTTACTTAAAAGCAGAGTCAAGTATTGATGTGCCGGGGGCTTTAAGGTGAGTGCTCAGTAAGCCCTCCAGATAATTTGTTTCATTGTATGTATGTATGTATGTATGTATGTATGTGTGTGTGTGTGTATTTTATGTATTTAGATAGATAGATGGGTAGGTAGGTAGGTAGATAGATAGATAGATAGATAGGCAGATAGATAGGCAGATAGACAGATAATCTTGTAGTTTTGCATAGAGAGCGTTCCTAGGTGTAGCCTGGGTTATATGACCCATTGTTAATGCTGATGGATTTGGACAGATTCAACAGAGTCTCAGTGTTCAGAGTTTATCAGTTTTTGTGGATTCAGCTGGACTCTGGAGTTTATCAGTTCTTGGCAGACTTTCACATGCTCCTGCTCTGCACACGCTTTCCCTCTCTTCAGCCTCCTGTTTTCTGGTACCTATTTCTCCATCCGCACACACAAACTCACAGAGAGAGGGCTTTTATGACACAGTCTTCACTTTCTCTCTAGTAAAATATAGAATTCTACTTGTTTTTCTTCCAGTCTCAGCAATGTAGGGTATAGAATAATTAAAATATGAAAGCCTGAAATTGTTTGATAGGAGGCTATAGAAGATGACATTACTGAAAACATTATGAACAGTTCTGTCCTTCCCCCTTTTTTTGAATATCCTCTTTTGAACAGAAAACCATAGGGAATTGTTAAGTTGCTGTAGTGCAGACTTTACACTAAGCTCAGCTGAATACCAAAAAGTGCTGTATTTATCTTAATTCTTTTCCTCCCTCTCCCCCTGCCAATGCATACGCAAATACTCCCACATGGCCTTCAACTGTGCTTTTTAGCTCCTTAAGTTGTTCTGAACAATTTCCATTCTAGGAACATTGGAAGTGGCAATGGTTTGACTTTTTTCAAGATAATATATCAACATTTTTGAAACTGAAACAACTTTGGATAAACCTAGATTATTCAGTGCCATCTCTACAGCTGATACAGAAAAGGATGATGGACTGTTAATGGTGGAGCAGGATTCAAGAGCTAGCTTGCAATGCAGTGACTCTGCTATACCTAGGCTTTCCTCTAGAGTTTGGAATTAATAATCTCTATCTTGTTAGATGCTGGAATAAGGAAAATGCTAACCAGGTAATTTTGAGGTCATTTTGGAAAACTGAAATAATGTAGAAGGATACCTAGAAAAATAGCCACAACAGAAAAGCAAAGTACACTTGAGGGCAGGTGACTGCTTGTTTATCTTCTGTAGTGTTTGCTATCTCTGATATATTCTGTGGAAGAAACATTTGACAGGAAGGGTCATTCCCCAGGTGAGGGATCTTGTTCTTGAACTTGCCAGGTACAGCCAAGAGCAAACTGGTGAGGCTTAGGGAGCAGCAGGAACAAAGCTGCTCCTGGCACAGCAGTGCCTTCACTGACCAGGGTGCAGACCCACAGCATCTGAATTGTAGAATCCTAGAGTCACACATGGTTTGCGTTGGAAGGGACCTTTAAAGATCATCTAGGCCAACCCCCCTGCCACAGACAGGGACATCTTCCACTATGTCAGGTTGCTCAAATCCCCATCTAGCCTTGCACACTTCCAGTGATCAGGCATCCACAGCTACCCAGGACAATCTGTTCCAATGTCTCACCACCATCATAGTAAAAAATTTCTTCCTTATGTCCAAGCTAAATATACCGTCTGTCAGTTTAAAATTGTTGCCCTGTGTCTTGTCACTACAGGCCCTGGTAAAAAGTCTCTTTGCATCTTACAAGCTCACTTTATATACTGAAAAGTCTCCCTAGAACCTTCTCCAGGTTGAACAACCCCAGCTTGCTCTGACTGTCCTTGTAGCAGAGCTGTTCTAGCTCTGACCATTCTCATGCCCCTCCTCTGGCCCTTCACCAACAGGTCCATGTCTTTCCAGTGCTGGGGGCTCCAGAGGTGGATGCAGGACTCCAGGTGGGGTCTCACCAAAGTGGAGTAGGGGGACAGAATCACTTCCCTTGACCTGCTGGACACATTTCTTTTGATGCAGCCCAGGATGCAGTTGGCTTTCAGGAACTGCAAGCACATATTGCTGGGTTGTGTCCAATGTTTCATCCACCAGTACCCCCAAGTCCTTCTCTGCAGAGCTGCTCTCAATCCTTCCTCCAGTCTGTATTGAGACTGGGGGTTGCCCTGATCCTGGTTCAGGACCTTGCACTTGGCCTTCATGGAGTTTGCATGGGCCCACCTCTCAAATGTGTCAAGGTCCCTCTGGATGGCATCCCATGCCTCCAGTGTGTTGATGACACCACTTGGTGTTGTTGCCAAATTTGCACTCAGTCCACTGTCTGTGTCATTGCTGAAGATCATAGAATCATTGAATTGTTTTGATTGGAAAAGACCTTTAAGGTTATACAGTCCAACCATTAACCTAATGCTGTCATGTACACCTCAAAACCATGTTCCTAAGAACTTCATCTATATCACCATCCCTGGAGGTGCTTAAAAGACATATATATGAGGTTCTTAGGAATATGGTTTGGTGCTAGAGCTAGGTTATAGTTAGACTCAATGATCCTGAGGGTCTCTTCCAACTGAGATGATTCTATGATTCTATATGTCTTTTAAACACCTCCAGTGATGGTCACTGAACCACTTCCCTTGGCAGCCTGTTCCAATACCTAACAACCCTCTCTGTGGAGAATTTCCTCATTTCCTAATACCCAATCTAAACCTCCCCTGCTGCACTTGAGGCCATTTCCTCTCCTCCTGTCACTTGCTACTTGGGAGAAGAGCCCAACATCTTCCATGCTACAACCTCCTTTCAGACAGTGATAAGGTCTCCCCTCAGCTTCCTTTTCTCCAGGCTGAACAGCCCCAGTTCCCTCAGCCGCTCCTCATCAGACTTGTGCTCCAGACCCCTCACCAGCTTTGTCACCCTCCTCTGCACTCTCTCTAGTATTTCCATGTCCTTCTTATGATGAGGGGCCCAAAATTGAACACAGGATTCAAGGTGCAGCCTCACCAGTGCCCAATACAGGGGAACGATCGCTGCCCTGGTCCCAGTAGAGACCCTTGAGGGACACCACTCTTACTGGTTTCCACTTGGGCATCGAATGGTGCGAGCAGAGCAGGGCACTGGGAACCACAACAGCCCAGACCAGGCGAGGGAGTGGATCAGATCCCGGGTCTAGCAGGAGAGCAAGTGGGGCTTCAGGCAGGCACACCCGAAACTCAGACAGCGCCTGGGTGCCCAGGGCAAACAAATTAATGAGGACAAACTTTTGGAAGCTCTTCAGGCAAGATTTGCTAAAGAGTTAGCAAAAGAGTTGTATCTATGTTAGTTAATGTGAAGAGCAGTGTAGAAAATTTTACTGTGGTGGGTGTTTGACATACAAAGTATGTGCACTACCCCTCTTTATGTGTCTTCTGACCAAAGTAACAAATTTGTCTTCCAAAGCTTAGAGAAGATCTCTTAAAGTGAGGGAAAAAAAACCCCAAACCAACCAACCAACCAACCAACCAACCAACCAACCAACCAACCAACCAACCAAACCAATCCCAAACCAATGAAACAAACAAACAAAAAACCCACTAACCTGGCTATCATAGGTAGGATTTTTTCGTTTTGAACAAAACTGTAAGATTTTCTCATTCCAATATTCCGCAGTTGTCCCACTGGGACAAATGTAACAACTTTCACTTTTCCCCTTTAGTATAAATACATTTTCTGAGAACTTTTTAATAACTTTTATTTTTTGTCTCAACACTTGACTATGGAGGAAGATTGTGGGTCTTAACTGGTTTTTATAGGGCTGCTGCAAATCCCCAGTAATTCTATCGAAACCAAGTGGAATAACTCTGGCATGCAAACAGCCAAACGGAGAGTGGAAAGAAGAATCTATGGGTTCATTTTATTAATATTTGTCCTTTCTCTGAGGCTCTGAGGTTGACTTGAACTTGTTTTATACCCATAGAGGTGAGGTGATCAGAAGTAACCTTAAAGCAGTGCTAAATGCTTTATAGGCTTTACCTTCGTGAAAAAGGGTGCCAGACCAATCTTAGATTGTGAGGTGGAACGATTTACAGAAGTAGCTTTGTCATGCTAATATAGACAGGGCTGAAGGCAATGTTGACCTTGCTCAGAACTTCGCCCAAAGGAGAATTTAAGCTTAAGATGTCCCTGGGTTGTTAACACTGTAAATAAGGTAACTTAAGAAAAATACAACCATGACAAAATGTTAATGAGTACTGAGGTAATTCTGACCTAAATATAGTTGATCTGGTAGGCTGGTAAGAACTGAATATCCTAATATACTAATTTTGTGCAGGTTTAGGAAAATGAATATGTAAGGGTGTTGTAAATGCATGTTTAAAGAGCGTTTTTTCCCCAGGGCTAAGTTTACTACTTTTCAATTTCCACCTCAGCATCCAGCATACTTAAAGGGCTAAGCAAGGATATCAAAATAAGTCAAAGACTGCTGTTTATTCAGTAGCTCATTGTTCTGTAGTTAGGTTGAGAAACCACCTTTATTTTAGTAACTAAAGATAATTCATTTCCTCTTTGCTTCTTTTTTTTTATGTCTGCAGACATGCAGCTTCCTTTTTCCATCTTTAGAAGAGCTTGTATAGCAGCAAGAAATGAAGCAAGAAATGCATGTGTATTTAGGCTCCCTTTAATTACATAGTCTATGACTAAAACCTTTTAACTATTTTCCTTAAATGACAAAGCAGCAGAAAGAAGAGATGAAACTGCAAGATCTCTGAATAAATGGCGTTTTGGAATATTTTGTTTGCACTGTGCCTTCTTTTAGATGCAGGTCTAAAGTGAGATGAGAGCTGCTGGAATGGCATGTAGCAGAACTACCAAAAACAAGGGTTCAAAGATCATAAGAAAAGTCTAAACATAAGCTGTGAAATTGATTTACAACCAAAACTACAGACAGACTGCATCTCCGTTTCAGATGTTTCTCATACAGTATAGATCTGTGCCTAATAATAGAATGTCCTGAAAAACAGAAAAAAAAAAAAGGCAGTAAACAAAGAAAAAATGGGCCAGGGCTGAAGACGATCAAACTCTTCTCCATGGTTCCATCCTGCTCCCACAGAGCAGGAACATTCATCTGCTGATTTCATTGTGTTCAAGATGCTCCTGCGTTTTGAAAGTGTAGTAGCCACCCACAGTTATCCTGCTTCCTACCTTCTGTTTTATTGTGCTTCTGTTAATAGTGTGAACGCTTGTGGGTTTTTAATGATGCAGTTTAGAAATTTCAATTTGCAAAGAAAAGAGTAACTCATAAATCCAGAAAAACAAACAAACAGACAAAAAACCTGTAGTCAAACAGTCTGACCTGCATAGCACAGGGCAATGGATTTCCCTGACTCAATTCCTGTTTAAATCAGATAATCTCTTGAGGAAAACACGTAGCTTTGATATAAAGGTTTATAAAGACAGTTCATGTCAATAGTTTGTTAATTAAGTACCATGAGATATTTGCAGCTGTTGAGGCACAGAACATATATTTGAGCTGGATGGGTAGGGTTAAACAAGTTCCAGTTCTTTTTCCCAGCACCAAATTAGCAAATTGGTGTTGCAAAAAAGAAAGGATTTGTATTTTGTATCACTGCTGTTCTCTTCAGGGCTATCACCTGTCGGCAATGATGACGGATGAGAGAGGCAGAGGGAAAACAGCGCAGTGATGAAGAACAAGTACGGCCACTGCTTGGAGAATTAAATGTTTCAATTCTGCATCCCTGCCAGATACTGCTCAGAGAGCCAAAGATTAGTTCCTACTAATTAGCATGTGGGGGGGATGGAAAAAAAGAAAAAAAAAAACACTTCTTGATTTTCTTCTTCAATCTACAGCTTTGTTCCTTATGGGAAGCTAATCTCCTGCCAAGTGACATTGGTACTAAATCTGGGAAATATCTTCCAAAACTTGTTTCTCTGCTGAAGGTGCAGCTGGGGACAAGGATGAGGTGGCATGGGGTGAGGTGGTGTTCTGCTATGACGCGATACTTTGAGCTTCACGCTGGGTATATATGCTAATATATAGTGTTGCTCCTACTGAGCCCTGTCCACACCAGATCCGTCCCCTGGCTCAGACCTCAGCTGACAGCTGGTTTTCATAGGCAGAGAGATGTAGATCAACTATGAACCTTTGCTGAATGAGTATGCTTTTGCTGGGAAATAATAACCAGCCGGCTTACTGGGAATTAATAGCTTATTACATCTACTACTCTTAGCCCTGTTTTGGGACTTCTTAATGCAGACACTCTGGGAAGTCTCTTTCCTGAAGTTTCTGTTTTGTTAGCAGCTTTATGTGGATTTATTTTTGAAGTATGCATACACCGAGTTTGTGACAGTCAACAGTTTTTTGACTGAAGTGAGTCTAAAAATTAATTTTCCCCATAATGGCCAGCTTAGTGCTTGTAAAGTAGCACAAAGGGCAAAAGGTGTGAAGGACTCTGAAGATGAATGCAAATTAACAAGACTTACTTTTCATGAAAATCACTGCCTGTCTGCTTGTGGCTACACCAGACAGCTGGTTCAACACACATTTCTCTAACTCAGCAGTTCACTATAAGATGCTTCAGTTTTAGAACACTGCTTTTTTAATGTAGCTTGGTTTTCACTGTCGCTGTCACTGATATGGCAGTAATGACCGCTTCTTAAACTTGGATACACAACTTGTGAGGTAGAGCAGGGATCACTCCGGGTACGGGTGGTGGAATATTCACCTGGGGAAACACGGAGGTTGAGAGCTCTCGGTGGAGCCACCAAGGCTCTCGTCCCACGCACCCCCGTGGTGGCAAAGCCTCTCTGTGCTGTGCTGTTCCCCTTCCCATACCTGGCAGTGGCTCTGTGTGTCACCTCACTTGCCCCTCTCCATACCATTTTTGCCATCCCTTACTAGCTTAGGGCCCTCTCCTTGGTTATCTCCTTTATTTGATATGTGTACCGCATCTCTCTTTACATGCTGGGTTCCCATTCTTTCATTTTTTCTGAAAGCCTTCCTATTTTCTACAGGCATCTCCAATCCCTGCCAAGAGCTCCACTTGGTGCTGTTTTTCTTTTCTTTCTCTTTGAGAAGGAAACCATGCAGGGTGCTAATATTATATGTTCCACCAAGCTGCTGTTCAAAACTGACATACGTCAGGGCAATGTTATGCTGTAAGGTGTTGATCTGTAGGCAGCTATAAATCTGTCCTCATTCCCCTCCTAGTTTTTACAAAGTTTTGCCCACCATAACTAAACAGAAACAGCAGCAAACCCTGCAGGCAAATACCACCACATTTGGATATAAAGGCCAGTTCATTATTTTTTTATACTGCTTTAAAGTCAGGGCAAAATATTGTCAAAGCATCAAATAACGCAACCAGTACTAGTCTTCTAATGGGTACTTAATAGTTATAATTTAAATTAGTTGCTGGTATAATTGTTTTGGTACAGAGTTTATTTGCTGGTAAGTTATATTATAACCTACAATGTTTGGTAATCTCCTATTGTTGTTGTTGTTAGAAGAAAATAGGAGTACATTAAATGTATCTGGATGGCGTGCTATTTCATGATACAATATGGCCATTAAGCAGGCGGGGAACCAGGGAGGCAAGGAGTGATATAGGGACAATTTGTGTACAGTACAGAATTATTAGATGTATTTGTGCAGCTGGCATCCACACCTTGGAGAGGCAGGAGATCTAAAACTAAATGCATTTCAGGTAAGGGCAAAGGTCTGTCTTCACAAGTTGGACGCAGTGCCAAACACACTATTCTTTCCATAGATCAGGCTCTAAAAAAATATTTCCTTTCTCAAGCAAGTTTCTATTTTAATTAAAAAATCCCTAAGATTTATTGATATCTGAAATAGGCTACTATATAAAAACGTCTTTCTTCACCTCTTCCTTTAATTGCCTGCTAAAGCCAACAATTCAGTCATGATCCAGAGACAACTGCATTGTCATGGAACCACACAGTGGGATTTAATGCAACCCTGCTGGTCTGCACTGAGCAAGAACGTTATTTGAAGCTTCATTTTTAGGATCAATGCAGTATTTTCTTCGCTGCTTTCCTGTGGAGAATTTGGAAGAGATGTGTGTGAGGCTTTTTGCCAGGACAAGAGCAGGTTGCCTGCTGCACGGAGTTAAGGCCGGGATGTGCAGGCAGCCCTCCCATGTTCATCACCGACACTGAGACTGACACGTAGTCACCCCCGTTGTGTCATCCAGAGCACATGCAGGCTGGCCATAGCTGGTCCCTCTCCCCGAATACTGGATGACCCTGGTGCTACTCTTCCTTATCCAAGAGCTTCCTACCTTGCCTTTGGGCTTCCTACATTGCTCTGCAGAACCAAGTTAAACCAACCCTTTTCAGTACATTGATGGGTGTTTAAAAATGGTGTACACCACCTATACTAATTTTACATGTAACAACAGTGTCAAAAACATACAAAGTAAATAGTTTAGATTTTAAAGAGACACTGAAAATGTGTATGGGTTTAGAGGTTTTTGCCAAATTGTAGTGGGAAAATTATCCATTTCTAAACAGAACTGCTGTAGCCATGAACAGTAAGTATCTTGCCTATGTGACTTTATAATCTGTGAAATGTGATTTTCATCAGAAATGTGAGTTCATGTGCCTGTGCCAGACAGAAAATATCTATATTGCTCATTCTGTAGCCACTGGCATTTTCACAAATCTGACATTGAGCAGTTGAGAGGTTAGACTAGTCGCACGGCGAGTCTGCTATCAGTGCTGCCTGAACTTCAGAAATCAAAGCTCCTAGCTGTGACATTCATTCATGCATAATTTAAGATGTAATCTCTGTCACTAAATTTGACTTTTCCTCAGGGTTACCAGGAGACGAGGTCTCATTTTACACAGTACCTTTTCAATATTGTGGGGTTTTTTTTGTTTCACATTTAATGGTCTTCTATTCGACATATTATCTTTTCTTCTTAGTTTCAGGAAGATAACTTCAGCAGGAAGACTCCCACATCATTGCTTGACTTGTCTGTTACTGTGTGTCTTGAATATCCTGCATTCATAGTAATACAGTGCAGTTTTTGTACTAACAGAAATACACCTAAATAATTTTCACTTGTCTTGGAGCATCTGCTATCTCCTCCTACATTCTTCCTTAAATCTTAACACGGGGTCTCTTAAAGAAAATGCTGCTTCATCTCACCCAGTTGGTGCACTTTTTAAACACATTTCTTTTTCTGTGAATGGAAAATGCACTTCCTTAATTTGAAACACTTTTGTATTGGAAAAATTACTAAATAGCTGGAATATAGTTTGTTAATTTTTTGGGTTCCTGCTTACTGTCTTTTCTCCCCCGGCAGGCAGTGGCTTACTTACCTCTCAGCCAGTTACAGCTGAGCAGCACTCGCAATGGGGATCATAATTTTAGAAGAAACTCTCGGAAACAGATGGCCCCATATTTTTTTGGTGGGGACTGCTGAACTCCTTTAGTATCTAATTTAAGTAAAATCTGTGAGCTGACAGCAGGATAGGACTTATGCTATATCACCAGCTTCAGGCATTAAAAAAAAAATCAAGTTTTTAAAGTGTAATGAACTTTTAAATTCGCCTTGTGATTTTACAAGCTTCGAGTGGTCTAATTTTCAAATATTTCTCTGGAAGGATGAAAGCTAAGAACCTGCCTTCCTTTCAAATAAAAACTCGAATTCTCATGTCATCCTGGGGATTTGGAAGCTGGGTTTTCACAAAAGGTATCCTGCGTTGTGAATTTAATGGAAAAAAACCCTGCTATTTGCGACTGTGCAGATGATGGTACAGAACAGGGCAGTTCTGCACCCTCACTAGAGTGTATGTAGTTCGTGTGCCTGTAGGTATGCACACGCACATAGACACATGGTGCTAAATTCAGAGACGTGTCTTTCCCAAGGTGACCATCTTTCCAGTAGTGTATGAGGGGTAAGTCTGTTTTCACGGCCTGTCCACTGAGAAGGAGAAAGTACTTGTTAGTAGGCAGGGAGAGGCTCAGGGGGTAGCTGTACATCTTGTCGTGCACCGAGCTGGAGTGGTTGAAAATGGCAAGAGAGCTGGGTACCCAGAGTCATCTACCAGCTGGGCATTACCTTCCACATCTGCTTCAGATTGAGGCAGCCATGCGGAAACTTCAGCGCCAATTAATTCCACTGCAAAGCTAGACTTGAGCTCAAATCACAGATGTTCACTGATGTTGCAAAGATATGAAGGAATAACACGCAGCGTTACTCTGCTGCTGAGAGACCAGGTGGTGACCTCCTGCAGAAGCACCACAGTCATCCCAGGAGTCTGCAAAGTAGGCGTAGATTTACATCTTGATTTCCAATAAGCATGGTTAGAATAACTGCACATTGCCATTCAACCATTTTCTACATTAGTGCTAAATGTAGTCACAGAATTACAGAATCACAGGATGTCAGGGATTGGAAGGGACCTCAGAAGATCATCCAGTCCAATCCCCCTGCCAGACCAGGAACACCCGGATGAGGTTACACAGGAAGGCGTCCAGGTGGGTTTTGAATGTCTCCAGAGAAGGAGACTCCACAACCCCCCTGGGCAGCCTGTTCCAGTGTCTGTCACCCTCACTGCGAAGAAGTTTCTTCTCAAATTCAAGTGGAACCTCCTGTGTTCCAGTTTGTACCCATTGCCCCTTGTCCTATCATTGGTTGTCACTGAGAAGAGCCTGGCTCCATCCTTGTGATGCTCACCCTTTATATATTTATAAACATTAATGAGGTCTAGTCTAGTCCAGTCATAGACTAGTCCCCAGTCCTCAGTAATTTGTTTCTACTTGATTAACTGGGACCAGACCAGCTTTGTGTAGCACAGAGGTGACGGGCCACGCTGTTGTCACAGCACCCTGAGACAGGGCACACAGATGACACAGATGTGCACCCTGGTCCCCAGCATACTGCCTCTGGGGTGTGTATGGGTGGCAGAAGACAGTTAATGCTTAGTTTTCATGGTGCTGGTGAACTGCAATCACTGCAGCATCAGGACACTGAACCAGTTTCTTTTTGGGCTGCCAGTGCATTTTTCTCCACTTCAAGGATTTTGTGACAATGGTCCCTGCTATTGTCAGAAAAAAAACACAACTCCTTTCCAAGTAGTTTGCCTTGTAAAGAAGTAGTGAGACAAAGAAGAGTAAAAAGGGAAAATAAGCCTGAAACAATAAGGGGAGAAAAAAAGCAAAAGGAGAGAACAAGGATCAGGGCACAGGGGAGAAAAAGAGAAGTACCTGAAAAAGGAGAAGGGTAATCAGTGGAAGCAGGAGGAAAAGGAACCTTCAGAGACATGAGACAGTATCTGGAGCCCTTCTGGAGGAACACGCCACCTCCTTAAGGCAGCTCCCTGCTTTAAAAAGAGCCACAAGGCTCCAACTCCACTTTTAGTGGAGTGTTCTGTCTTTCTGCCAGCTCTACTATCTGAAATGGGGTATATCTTCGTGATTTACTCCAGAGAATTGTAAAGATGTTTCTTAGTGAGCCAAATTTACTAATGCAATCTTTGGGGTTGGTTGGTTTGTCTCTGTTTAAACCAACTGTTTCCATTTTCTCATGGCCAAGCCAGAGAACCCTGGCAGGCACCAGGAACACCTTCTATGATACTGCAGTAGAGGGAGCCACATCATCACCATCCATAACTGACAGAGTACATTGCACTTGCCTTGATCCTCTGAGAACGCGTCACCCAAGTGAACTCTCACTTGCTTGGGTAGGAAATGATCTATAGAAACGTGTACTGAACGCTCAGGCCTCCTCCATAACTACGAAGGACCAGTTTATTTAATTTGTACAAAATCAGAGCTGTCCCAGTAAGAAACATAATGAAAGAGGGTACACAGAATTCCTCCCGAGGGGGTTTATTCTGTTAGATGGTTGTGGGTCACTTTGCCTCAGCTAACAGGTTAGATACATTTCACAGCTACGTTCCAGCAATTTTATGTTTACCTGCTAATGCCTGTCTGCAGCAGTGTCCAAAGCTCTGAAGGAAAAGGAATAATTGAAAGAGTAAACAACATGATTTACTGTGTTTTCATGATATTTCTGTTAATCTCTTATCTTCCAGTTATATGATATTCTGCTTGTTAGGACACTAGATGCTTCCATGTGCTTCATGCAGTAAGATATATTGAAAGAAATAACCTAATAACAAAAACAATCCCTCACTCCGGATGCTAAAGTTTCACCATCACCACCGGGCATTATTATCTTTGAATGCAATTGTGACAGGTCAATACAGTATTATTCATGGCATTGTTACAGAGCAAACAAAGTTTAACACAGTGAGGGGCTGAATCTCGACCTGATTGGACTTTCAGGAAAAAAAGGTAATTAAAAAAAGAGAAAAAAGTTCAAAATGTAGACTTCTAAAGCCATTGAAAGATCAAATGATACAAACAGAAGGGTCAAATGGTGCTTTCTTACATCTGTATGTACCTGTTTCTTAGAGGGCTCCTGTAAAGGCTGTGCACTCATGGAAATACAGTGAGGTTTACATGCCACTCACATGGTTTTTTAATTGTACTTGAAGTAGTTTTACTAGAGTTTGGTTTTATTGCCTGGAAATAAGTCTCTCTTAAAAGCAGGCTGCAGAATATTGTTGCTTCAAGACTGTGTTGATTCAAAGGTTACAAAACCCTTTGGGGTCATTTATAAAATTGAACAGTGTTCTAATACAGGAAAATTACAATTTTACATAGTGTTGTAAAGAAATAAGCAGAGGGGAATGTCCCTGTTGTAGTTGGTAGGACTTTAAAGTGCTGCCAGTAAGTACAGTCACTTGCGGGTTCTTAAGAAATGTATGTCATCTTTGACGTGCTGAAATTGTCTCTTTTCCCCTACTTACACATTTTGACACCCTTAACTTTTTGTTCCCACTTTCCATAGTTTTATTGCTCTTGGTGAAATGCAGGCCAGTTCATATCTGTACAGTTCAACATATCTCCAGAATTCTTCATGGTAAATGAGAGCTCCCCTACCAACGCTAAAGATCTTTTTACTGTATTTTTATTAAGTAAAAGTTAGATCATTATCCATTTTTAATTGTAGACCAAGGTAACAGGAAAAAGATTAAGCTAGAAGAAATTCTGCCTGATTGATAAATGATATTCCCAATGCATATACAGTATTAAATTCTGAAGAGAACATCACTGGCGTGTAAAAGTCCCTGAGTCATGTGGTTAGATCACTAAGTACCTGCATTTTTCTTTCGAAAGTGTGATTCATAAATAATTTATCATGATTTCATACCAGATTTACACCCTGTGCAAATCCCTCATCTGACTGGCTTTTTTTGGCCTGCGTGTTGACAATAACCTTTTGTGGCTTGGACACCTAAGAGCTTGTAAGTAAAAATTATCAAAAAATGGATGTAATACGGGACATATCCAGAGGTGACACTCCAGACCTTTTCAAATGTAAGGGGAGGAAAAAAGGTATGGCACAAAACAATTCTACCTCTAAGAGGACTGAGATCTAAAAGAGAATTACCACAAATTAGCAAATTAGATTCTAGTTTCATTCAGTTTAATAGCATGGAAACAACATAAGTGATATGTCAGTAAGTGTGTGAGACAAGCAGTTTGAAATTCTGATTTTATGCATGTAGAGAGGAAGAAGTGTGAATTATTCTCAAACTAGACTTCTCTGTGCATTGATTACAGCATTCGACTTTGATGTTCAGTCAAGTAATAGATCACACGATACCATAGCACATATCACTTTGTTTACCATTGCAAATAGAGAGATTTGTATATAAAGTTAGCTGATTTTTTCATACAAAAAATTCAGTTGCTGACAATGCAAATAAACTGGAACTCCTTGCAAATTCACATCGAAATTTGGCCAGTAAGCTTCAGCCAACAAATGCAGAAAACCCCTGAAATAAGAAACAGTTTGTTTTAATAAAACATTTTATAATGAGGTGTATCACATTTTCATTTTAAAATAAGGTTTTGTTTCAAAAATGAGTTAAGTATTTAAGAAGGCATGAGAGTATATTAAAATCTAATGTAGGAATAATATTGGATTTCAAAACTATTTAGTTTGTCCTAGCAACCATTTTTACTTTGTACTTGGATCAGGATGAAACTCCAGCCTTTTCTTAGGATGATATTAAACAATTAGCTTTTAAAAATCACATATTTGTTCATCTTCTTTATTTAAATGAATAATATGTTTCTTTCTTCAAATTTCATTTTAGAAAATGCTCTGAGCTGCCGATATACAAAATGCAGCTTGAATTAGGCTCTATCACTTACCTGCTGCTAGCAGATATACATCATATGGGAGAGGAACCTAGACTTGTTCCTTGCACAATGCAATTGGGGAACAAAAGCATACGACTTAAAGGTGCTTCTAATTCTGAACCCAAACAATAAGTGTGCTTAATTCTTGTGTGGTAGGTCCCTATGTTGATGATTTACAAGGACAAGGAGGATTTTGTGAATTAGAGGAAAGATTGCTAGCGGACATGCTATGCTTGGATTTTGGAAAAGCCTTTGACAAGGATCCTCATGAAAAACTATTAAAGAAATTACATTTCCATGGGATTGTGGAAAGGTCCTTTCCTGGTCTGAAACTGATTGCAGGATAAGAAGCAAAAGGAAAGGCAAAACTATCACTTTTCAGAATGGAGAAGGGTCAAGAGCAACATCTCTCAGGATCTGGATGCAACACGGGTTTTGTTCAACATCTTCACCAGTGACCTGGAGAGGGCGACAGACAGCAAAATCCCCAAGATAGACAGATTAACAGTCAAACGATGCGCTGATGAAGGGGAACTGAATGAGGGGGTCAAAAACTTGGTAGATATGCTCCAGTGCAGATAAAAAGCGTAGTTGGTATGTCTAGGTCACGCTTACATGATATGGAGCTGAAAACAGTGAGAGCACTCAGGAAAGGGCTCCTGCCACCATTGTTGGCGGCTCACCAAAATCACTGGCTCAGTACACAGCAGCAGCTGGAAAAGCAGCAAAACACCATCAGGGCACCACCAGAAATGGTCCTGGCCACCAAACAGATGGTGTCGCAGGGTCACTGTGAAGGACTGCAGCAAACCCACAGCTTGGTCCTTGATTGTAGGCCTGTGCACCTCATTGTGGGCAAGAGGAGATAGACACGGCAATTAAATTTTCAAAGGAAAGACCAAAAAGGCTGGGACTGTTTGGTGTGGAGAGGAGAAGGTGGAGCAGGAGATGACAGAGGTTTACAAAGCCACAGTAAACTGGATGGGGAACTGTTGTTCACCATGTCTTGCAATGTGACAGCTGAGGGTCACTCAATGAAACTAGTAGGAGATGGGTTTAAAAGAGATGAAATAATATGTACTGCTCTACATAGCAAGGTCTGATCTTCTGGAACTTCCTGCCCTAGGACCTTGTGATTCTGCCGCTCTCAGCAAGCACAAAAAAGGCACAGACAAACTGTCTTCAGCTCCATCAGCAGACACTAAGGGGACATAACCTTCCAGCATCCCCAGCCCAACAGCTGTGGGTATTCAGGAAGTTAGTGGGGAATGTGCTGCCAAAAGTGGATGGGGGAAGGTGCTCTCCATACTCACCCTCTCCTATTGCCAGTGCTGGGGACTGAGCACTGGGTCTGGAATGTCCCAGCACTTGGACCCATCAGAGCATGGGCTGGTCAATACCGACGGTACTAAAAGTAGCTCAGTGGAGCTGCCACTTCAGCGCAGGGTGGGTTTGGTACCAGACTAAGCAGTTTTACAGGTAGGGAGTAGAGCAGGTAGTTGCTGCCTTCACAGGGCTCTGACACAGGAGCTGGGCACAGTCTGAAGTTTTGCCATGAGAGCAAGATTATACTGAGATTATGTGTGAAAGTCATGGAATGGCAGTGAGTAGATTGATCATGTTCATTTTCACTCTAAAGGGTGAATCTTTCAGTCCCTTCTCGGAAGTCTCAGAGACAGTGGTAGTCCCTTCTGCGGTGCTTTTTAAAATACAGAATAAACTGAGAATTAGGAACAACACACTCCCGTCTGAGTCATCAGCCCTGTCCAAATGGTAGCTCAAAGCCACATTGTACTTGAAAGGCTCACGACTGTGGAAGCCAATTTGAAAAGTACTGATTCTGTAATAAATAACAATGAGTAACTATGGTGGAAAGGGATTGGGCTGGCACAAGACACCTCCCTTCTTGGTGTAAAAGCCATCCCACAATGTCAGGTGCTTGGACTGCCTATGGGGTGCCAATACTGCCAGCAGGAGATAAAAGCAAGTATGCACTGAGGGCAAAATAATATGGAAAACTAAGCTGCAGAGTCTTTATGTAAGACATCCAAAGCTAATCCACAAACCTGTAGAAAAGGACAAAAAATTCTAGGGTTTATGATGAGAAATACATATCAAAGGCTTAGAGGTCTATTATGCCTCGCTTTTCCACTGTAAAGCTTTTCATGAGATTTCTGGAACATGAAGACAGACACCCCTGCCAAATTTGCAGCCACAGGGGGCTCCCAAATAATAAAAGAAAGCTCTTTATTCCATTAACTTCTTTGGATTTATAGGATTACTGTGATGAGGACTGGCCCGATTCTAGGCACCCTCCCACAATTCAACTGGCTATTGAGAGAACAGTCACTGTTGTTTTCCCATCAAAACAGATATCTCTTGAGAACATCACAACTGTAAGGCTTCCTACTCAAGTGATCTCTCAGTGTCTCACCCCAGCACCTTCATTCGCACTCCTCTGTGCTGCATGAAATGAGGGATTTCACAGTTTATTGACAAAGCTGTGAGATCCACTCCCAGGCAGAAAAATCCAGGATTGCTTTGCAGAATCGAGCTACATTTTAGGGTGGAAATATTGATCTGGGAAAGGGAGTATGTTGTTTCCTTTAACTTAAAAAAAAAAAAAAAGAAGCCTACACCTAAATTGCACCTGTAGACTCCCTGCCAGCCCATGCAGAACATCACTGCCAAAGATTCCTCTGGAAAAGGTTCTCACTTACAAGCAAACCACTGCATTTTGCAGTCTCTTCTTCTTTCACATGGCCTCAAAGCTTGTATTGCTGTAGATCTTTTGTTGCTCCACTGAAACAAGCTACAGATGGTTTATACATATGAAACGGATTCTGCCTCATTTATCTTTTTTTCTCTTAAGTTCTTCATTTCCTGTTCCTCCAAACTGATGCACTTTCACTCCCATTCTGTTCGCAGTTTTCATGCGTAACATTCTGCTCCTAGTTACAGTAGTAAAAATTGGGTGGTGTTGGACTGACACAAATGCAGGTGGTCAGGAGCGCTGTCCCAGCAGCTCAGCTGGGCTGGCGGGGTTGCTGTCAGCAGGCAGACCCTCAGACCTGTGCTGCTGCCCCTGCAGCACTACTGGCCTCGGAACTGTTGGCAGCGCTGCACACCCAGCGGCTTCCCAAAGTCACATAACACAACTCAAATCTGTAGGTTCAGTTACATATGCAGATCTTGGAGAGGCAGCAACATCAAGGTGGGGGTGGCAATGAGCAGCTTTAGCAATAATTTCTTACCTAGGTGGAGGCACAATAGCAAATCTGGGCATGGCCTCTGCTGCTGCTTCCCTTCTTTGTACTTGTATTATTTGTCAATTTATTTCCCATTTATTTCCCTATTACTTAAAAAATGTAGCCACAGAAATGGGGATAATGAGAGAGAAGTAAAAATAAGTAGAAATGCATATGCATACAGATATATTTCTGTTCCTATTTCTATTCCAGATGCTTTACCATGACTTCTTTCTTCAGTTCTATTGTCTTTTAACTCCCTGTCAAGGTTTTCTTTATTCTGCAAGCCAATATTATACCAAAGGTTATATTAAGTTCACTGCGGGTTCAAGACCTCAGCCAGTTAAATGTCATGGTTACTTCTGGTAAATCAGAAATGTGCATAGTTTTAGTCCCTTGAGAATACACTGTCAGATCACAAATATCCAAACCAACTACCATTAGCTGATTAGCAGTTGAGCAATTAAAACATCATTGCCCAAAGAGAAAAAAAAAAAAAAAAACTTTTAAAAAAAAACACTTAAAAGCCTTTATTAGTTACAAAAACACTTAAATGATTTAACAGATGAAAATAGTAACAAATACCAAAAGGCCAGATGATGCCTCCAGTTATACCACAAAAGTGAGTTTAAGAAATGGAGATGAGCCAGCTCTACAAACGGAGAGGAAAGCAGGCTGATAACGTTATGGCTCAAAGGGAAGAATGGGCTTCATTAATTCTAGTTTTCTGCAGAGTCACGGCTTTTTTCTGCTTCTAGCTGTAATTGCATAATTGTTCAATGCAGTTTCCTGACAGATTCAGCTCTTTCCTTATCCCCATGTGTACTTCCAGGGCTCTTTACACAGAAAAATAATAGTTTACCAAGCTATGCAAGATTCATGAACTTTCAACATTGCTTTGTATTATGTCAAAATGTTATATCCTCTTATTAAATGACATTCCCAATACACGGTGGCTAGAATAAGATAATCCAGAGCCCATATGTATTGCCAACAAGCCTTCTATGGCTCCGTAGGCTTCTGCCATAGTCCTACTTAATCAGTGAAAGTAGCAGTGGAGAACAGGAACCTTTCCTTTTTGTAAGAGACGAAGCAAGAGCAGCAGGATAATAACCTGTAATATCTACATTAATTTACAGGGCACAGTGACTCGGTGAGTAGGCAGGCCTTACCACATGTGCCAGTTATACACCCCACAATGAGATCCAGAGCTTGAAATAGGACAGTTGATGGCTCCTCAGCATTTTTGTACCTACTTGTGCCTGTACCTGTGCCTGCCCTCAGGTACCTAAACACCGGGTCAATGCCGACCATCGCATCCCCCCTACTTGGGTCACAGTGACTCCTCACATTCATTACCCGCCCCCCCAGCTTGGTCGACAAACAGGGTCCTCAGCCAAGGAAGTGCCCAGGCCCAGAGAAGCTTCTGGACCATGCTTGTAATGTCCACAGACAGATCTGACCTATCTATAAAATGGGGCCCCCTCAGAGTGGTCTTCTTGAAACAGCAGGACTGTGATCAGAGCCCTCCTCTTAGATCAGGGACACCATCTAAGGAGACTTTCTGAACCGAGAGCCCTCCCCTTCTCCTTGGTGACTGATTTTACCCCTGCCCTGCCCAGACGAGTGATTATTTCTTTTGGGTCCCCTTGAAGGAAAGAGGTGTCTTGTTTTTGTGAGTGCCTGCGCACTGTGGATCATTATTCTTGTGTGATCGTAGGGTAATAATATCCCCAACTGGTATATCGAACCTACAGCTTATTAAATGTTGCCAGAGTGCTCAATAATTTTTGGATAAACCCTGTTTTTAGTTGGTTTCCCCACTAAAGAGTTCTGGTTAGAATAAAATCTGTTTGGAGATTATCACCTGCCTAAATTGATTTTTGGGGTGCCTCCATGAAACCACAATTATCCATTCCTGTTTTTTCACTGCTCTTTGCAAGGGTGGTTGCCACTAGCTTTGTGGGGACTGTGGATTGAGGTATAAGTATGAAATTAAGATGCATACTGGGGTTCACACTCTTCAGAGCACGTTACAGGCTCTCAAGCACATTGCATTGCATCGGTCTCTTTAGAGCTCTTCTTTCAGGCCCTTGGGCAGATGACATTGCATTTATTTAGTATTTTAAAGCTTTTCTTCTTTGTTTAAATCTTTTTGTAAGAGCAAGAAACTTGCCTTTTTTTTTTTTTTTCTTTCTTCCTGAAAATGCAGATTCTGATGTAATCCTATGGCACTGTGAACTGAAGCCCAAAATAACTGTGTTATACTGCCTTGGCCATAAAATTACTGAAGGATTTACAGTATTCCCTAAATGTTCCTACAGAGGAACAGCACTACCAGCACAAGAGCTAACATTATTGCAAGTCATTTAAACAGTACAGGGATTACAAAACTGGGTAAAGTCTCCCATGTGTGTGTCAGCTCAGATGGTTCTGAAGCATTTCTGTGTTGGAAAATAAAAATGTGGGAAAGCAAGATGTGCAGTTCCAGCCACCTGGATGATAAAGGAAGACCAATACTAACATGACCATCTGGGTGGTCAAAGAAATAATACTAACATAATCAGATCATAATAAAATATAAAGAGCCTTGGACAGATTGTGTTGAAGTACATTTCTCAAAACTGTAAAGAGTTATAGCCCAGACTCGTGAGAGCGGTATCTTGGGTCGGATAACCACCCCCAAGTGCATGGGATGTGTGAATGTCCTTGGGCCTGGTCTGTGAATGAGTGGAAAAACAAGTGAGACAAACTTCACATGAGTTTAGTGTGTTTTTAATAACAAGTAGTGCAAAAACATCTTATGTAAACATCTTAATCCAGGCCTGTACCTGTAAATCCTATAAAGTGTCAATGGTGAATAAAGAAAGCGGCCTAGGTCAGCTCTCTGCTTGGCCAGGCTCTGTGCTTTTTTCCTGAACAAGATCTCTGCCTCTGCGTGAATCTCTGTCTGCATCCCGTTATGCGTTGTTCCTAATTGTCGCAAATGGTGCCCCGTATGAGTGTGTGACCCCTGGGGGCTCTTCGTCGAGTGGTGTGTTTGGCAGCAACCACGCAATCCGACGGGTGAGTAAACTTTACGGTATACATAGGGTAAGCAGTCCTCATTGAACAAGAGAGCTGCGAGATTGCGTTAGTATGGGGCAAGCCGCTTCTCAGGAACATAAATTGCATTTGCAGGTTTTACTAAAGGTATTACGTTCTTCTGGGTATCGTATTTCTGAGAAGCAGGTAGCTTCGCTCCTGGTGTGGGTGAAAGAGAATTGTGCTTGGTTTCCAAGTGAGGGGACGTTTGACAGTAAAATTTGGAAACAGGTTGGGGAACATCTACACGCACAAAAGAATTCAGGTTTTGCAGTGCCCGATAGTTTGCATATTACTTGGAGATTTGTGTACTCTGCGCTATCGCAGTTGCAGTCGGCAGAGCACATACTGCAAGGGCAAAGGGGGGAGGATGACCAGAAAAACACAAATGAGCAGGTTGCTAATAATTTGAATCTTTACAGCACTGACAGCACTAATCCTTTTGAGTCAGGCTCTGTAGGTCTCGAAAGAGAGTCAGTTCTACATCCATCATTAATGCCATCACAGCCGTGTAAAGATAAGGCAGGAACTTGTGAGGAGCTGGGTCAGAAGTCTAAAACTTTGCCCTCAGCACCGTCTTTGCCTGATTTTAATGATGCTTATACAGCACCCAGTAACCCCTTCATGACTAAGACAGCAGAACACAAAGGGGTGATGCAAAAATGCCGTGAAAAGGCTATGGAACACGGCAATTTTTCTTTCACCTTTCCAGTTATTTACAAACCACAACAACCACCATGATGCATGATGCAATACCTTATACAATGGTTAAGGAGTTAAAAAAATCTGTGCAAGAGAATGGGTTACATAGTCCTTTTACAATGGGGATTGTTGAAGGTATTGGTGCCACATACGTAATGACTCCATGGGATTGGAAATTGCTTGCTAGAACAATTTTGACACCAATGCAATATGCTGTGTGGCAATTAGAGTATTGTGATCTTGCAATTGAACAGGTCCTGGAAAATTTGTCATCAGGAGCAGGGATAAATCAGGATATGTTGCTAGGAACCGGACAGTATATCACTCCACAGGCGCAGGCTGGGCTTCCGTGGCAGGTTTTTGTACAGACAACTCGCATTGCTATTACAGCGTGGCGTCGGATCCCAGAGGCAGGGCAGCGCGTAAGCTCGTTTGCAACTCTAAGACAGGGACCGCAGGAGTCTTATATAAGTTTTGTTGACAGATTGCAAACCGCTATAGCAAGACAGGTTGAAAATGAAGATGCAGCAAAAGTTATACTGCTGCAACTGGCATATGACAATGCTAACTGTGACTGCCAGGCTGCTTTGTTGTCGGTGAAAGGTAAAGCCACTGATATCGCGCAATATGTTAAGGCTTGTCAGAATATAGGGACTGAAACATTTCAGGCTTTGGTATTAGCATCTGCGTTGTCTCAGCTCAGTGTAAATCAAGGGAGTCTTAAGTGCTTTATTTGCGGTAATGAGGGTCATGTCAGTAAAAACTGTCCTCAAAAACACTATAAAACACCAAGAGAATGCTCATCGCGGTGGTGCCCTCGCTGTCAGAAAGGATATCCCTGGAGTAATTCTTGCAAATCGCAGTTTCATAGATCAGGAAAACCCCTGCCGGGAAACGGCAAGAGGGGCGCGAAACCCGGTGCCCCGCAATCCAACAGGGTTCAGAATCCAACTTCCCAGCCGCAGAACAATCTCTCCCCTGGAGCAGCAACAGTATCGCAATCCGGCGCACAGTCTGTGATCTCACCCCTGCAATCGCAGGCAGCGCCGGGTTGGCTTTGGCAACCGCAACAGAATTGTTAATTGCAGACTCCTGGGTATATACAGTAGGTGCCTCTGTATGGGGACCTATACCTAATGGATTTTTTGGATTGATTGCTGGATGCTCTAGTGCTAGTGTGCAGGGTATATTTGTCCTCACTGATGTAATTGATGCAGACTATCTCGGAGAGATTAAAATCATGGTCACAGCGACTCGGATTCCCTGCAAAATTCTAGCTAATCAGCAAATTGCACAACTGCTGCTTTTGCCGTACTGGGTCCCTCAGACAGCTACAGCTGGACGAGGTGATTCTGGTTTTGGGAGTTCTGGCCAACCACAAGTATTGTGGTCCCAGGAGATTACTATGCAGCAACCCATGCTTACTGTTTCAATTCAGGGCAGACCTTTTACAGGGCTAGTGGATACTGGTGCTGATGTTTCTATCATTTCTAAAAAACAATGGCCAGAAAACTGGCCTCTGGAAGTAGCTATGACCACAATTGTTGGAATTGGAAGAAGTCAAACACCTATGAGAAGTGCTCGGGTATTGCAGGTTGTTGGCCCAGATAAAGTTTCAGCTTGGATTCGGCCGTATGTTTTACGGACAGCTATCAACCTTTGGGGTAGGGATTTGCTACAGCAATGGCATGTTACTTTAACCACTGCAGACACGAATTTATCTTAAGGGTCGCTGATCTAAAACCCCTGCTCAAAGTTACTTGGTTGTCAGATAAGCCGGTTTGGGTCAACCAGTGTCCCTTGAAAGGGGAATAATTGCTCCAGGCTCATTCACTAGTTCAAGAACAGCAGCAGGCAGGACACATAGTACCTTCCACAAGTCCATGGAATACTCCCATTTTTGTTATCCCCAAAAAATCAGGGAAATGGCATTTGCTACAAGATTTACGTGCAATTACTGCAGTCATGCAACCTATAGGAGCCTTACAACCTCGTGTCCCAAATCCCACTGTGCTGCCTAGTAATTGAACACTACAGATTATTGATTTAAAGGATTGCTTTTTTACCATTCCACTACATCGTGACGACTGTCAGTATTTTGCTTTCTCAGTTCCCAGCATTAACAATGCTCAGCCTATGCAGCATTATCAGTGGATGGTTTTACCTCAGGGTATGATGAACAGCCCCACAATTTGCCAGCTTGTTGTGAGTACCGCTCTGTAGCCTACATGTGAGGCATTTACAGAAGATATAATACATCATTACATGGACGACATTTTAGTTTGTGCTGAACAATCTGATTATCTCCAGGGTGCGGTAACACACTTACTTCAAGCTCTGAAACTTCATGGCTTACAAGTTGCACAGGAAAAAGTGCAGACCGTGCCTCCTTGGAAATATTTGGGCTGGATTTTAACAGAAACTATGATCAGACCCCAGCCTTTGACAATTAATAATGACATTAGGACGTTGAACGATTTACAGAAATTGATGGATATAATTAACTGGGTACGACCCATGCTTGGAATTTCTAACCGTGAACTCCATCATCTGTTTAATTTGCTAAAGGGAGATTCAGATTTAACATCTCCTCACACTTTAACTCCTCAGGCACAAAGAGAATTAGAGCTGGTAGCACACAAAATTACAAACTTACAGGCTGACTGCATTCGGTTGGATTTGCAGATTTGCCTATTTATAGCTACAACACAGAAACAACCTGTGGCTATTGTGGGACAGTATGATGAGAATGCAAACAGACTGATATACTTGGAATGGATTTTTTTGCCCAATTCTTTCTGTAAAACTATTACTCAGCCCCTGGAATTGATTGTTACTCTGATCAAAAAAGGCAGAGAACGGATTCAGGCTTTAGTGGGCTGTGATCCATCTGTCATATATGTACCTTTTGTGAAATCAGATTTTGATTTTTTTTTTATTCGCAATCTATGTCCTTGCAAATTGCGCTAGCTGATTTTCTTAACAGTATAGCTTTTGGTACCCCTAAATGTAAATTGCTGCAGAATCTGTGTGTCTTGGATATCAGACCACAGACTGTACTTGTATTTGGTCCTATCCCAAATGCTCGCACAGTTTTGTTGATGGTTCAGGGAAGTCTCATAAAGCTGTAGTGGTCTGGCGATTGGCATCATTCTGTTAAAAATGTTGAAGGTTCAACCCAATTAGTGGAACTTGGCACAGTTTTGCATGCCTTAGAGCTTTTTAGGGAGGAACCTCTAAATTTAGTTTGTGATTCTGAGTACGTAGTCAAGGTCCTACAGTGCACCGCCTCTGTTTTTCTTACAGAAATCTCACAACAGCAGCTCTTTGATATGTTTGTATCATTGCAAACTGCATTACAGCTTCGCAAACACGCACTGTTTGTTACTCATATACGCTCTCATACAACTTTATCAGGTCCCATAACTGAAGACAATGCAGTTGCGGATTCTTATACTGTAACTACAGTCCGTTTTCAGTTTGCCAGGGCTTCACATGCTTTCTTCCATCAGAATGCTCCTGCACAACGGTCAGTGGCAAGGGCCTGTAGGACTAACCACCTGGGAGAGGGGGTATGCTTGTGTTCTTCTTCCAACAGGACCCAAGTGGCTTCCTGTGAAATATGTTAAGCCTTTCTATGAGCTGGACAAACATGACGCAGGACCCAGTACCAGAGATGCAGCACCTCTCCCTGCAGCAGAGGGTAATGAAGAAACAGAAGAGAACGTAGAAGGAGGCCAGTGATGTTACCTGGGGACAGCTAAAAAGTTACAACAAAACCTATTAACAATTGTTTGTCAGAGAAGTTCTGTCTGTTTTATCAGTGATGGAGGGATGGAGATGTAGTTCAGAGTAATTTGGTTTTGTTTTCATTCTGGGTCTTAATGTGTAAGGTATCCAAAGTAACCATAGAAGATGTTTTGAGCTTCTAAATTAGAGGTATTAGCATATCAGAATTGTATAGATTATTAACTGGTAAAAGAAATCTTTCGATGCATTCATTTTCCTTATTAGGATGGCTAACCAGCTTTCTCCAATATTTGTAATTGTTGTATTATTCTGTTCTATTGTAGGTTGATTTGCAACAAGAAAATGACACATAAGGTATGATGATCCACACTGGGCATTCAAACTCACCGACAGAATGCCCCCTTTTGACTTTGGAGGCAAGAGGTGACTGCACCACCACTCCAAAGTAGTTTGTCAGGTGACTGTGGTCACAGGCTGGATTGTGAGGCAGTTGCACATTCCCCTGAAATCTGGAGCTTTCAATGAGGAGTTTGATGGCTTTTTAGCACCTTCTATGCCCCACTGTGCCTGTCCCTATGTATATACACCTAGAATGGTACCAAGGTGTTGTCAGTCAGCTTCACCTTTACCAACTGATGGGTCAGGAGGGGTAGGACCCTCAGTCAGTTGACAGGGTCCTTAACAAAGGAGGTGCCCAGACTAGCTGAGAAGCTTCTGGACTATGTTGTAATGCCCACAGCCACATCTGGCAAAACAATGAAACGGGGTTCCCGCCGAAGACCCCCTTTGAGTGGTCTTCTCGGAGCTGCGGGTCTGTAAACTGGAGTCCTTTCCTTAGACAGGAACACCGTCTAAGGAAACTTCCTGGGTTTAATAACACCTCACTTCCTCATTTGAGTGAGTGGTTATTTCTTGAGAGTACCCTGAAGTAAAAGGCCTCTAGTTTTGTTTCTTGTGAGTGACTACATGCATGTTGTGGATCCTCATTATTCTTATGATATTGTATTTAAATAATCTCCTTAGCTGATATTTGAACCTGTATTTTCTGTTATCAGAGTGCTAAATATGCGTAATACCATTGAAATTGAATTATAGTGTTTATGAGTGATATCAAGTAAAATAAGTCTTAGCTAATGTACAAGGCCTGATTTAGGATTTAGCCAGTACTCTGCAAAATAATTGCATAGTTCGTAAGAATTAGCACTGTAAGACATAATGGCTAACATTATCTAATAGCATATAGTGATTAGACCAAAAAACTTTGTTTTCAGGTCTCAATCTGAATATATGGGCTTTTGTGGGAATTGGATATGCTTGTGTGATCTTTTTTTCTTGTAGTCTTCCAAATCATGTGGAGAATGATACAGAATGCAAAGAAGAACAAAGCCAGGGTCCTTACTGCGCTCATTGAGAACCTGATGTTTTAAAACAAAAAGGGGGGAAATGTTGGAAAGTAAAAACGTGGGAAAGCAAGATGTGCGGTTCCAGCCACCTGGATGATAAAGGAAGATCAATACTAACATGACCATCTGGATAGTCAAAGAAATAATACTAACATAATCAGATCATAATAAAATATAGAGGGCCTTGGAGAGATTGTGTTGAAGTACGTTTCTCATAATTGTAAAGAGTTATAGTCCAGACTTGTGAGAGTGGTATCTTGGGCCTGATAACTGCCCCCAAGTGCATGGGATGTGTGAATGTCCTTGGGCCTGGTCTGTGAATGACTGGAAAAACAAGTGAGACAAACTTCACATGAGTTTAGTGTGTTTTTAATAACAAGTAGTACAAAAACATCTTATGTAAACATCTTAGTCCAGGCCTGTATCTGTAAATCCTATAAACTGTCGATGGTGAATAAAGAAAGCGGCCTAGGTCAGCTCTCTGCTTGGCCAGGCTCTGTGCTTTTTTCCTGAACAAGATCTCTGCCTCTGCGTGAATCTCTGTCTGCGTCCCGGTATGCGTCGTTCCTAATCGCCGCATTTCAGTTCCAGGAACCCCAGACCGACAGCTGTGGGCATGGCCCCCTCTTCACAGGGGACATTTCTTACAGAACCTGGTGGGCCATTGTCCTTTCATTCTCTGTGACAAGGTTGGGAAGGAAAAGAAGTTGTGCCATTACAGAAAAGCTATGCCTTTCTCTGCAGTGCACCTATGGAGATTTGGGTTGCCTGGGTGCCATTCTGTGCATGCCCACCTGTGTCAGCAGTTCAAGCTGCCTGGTGTGTTCAGTGAAGCAAAGGATCAAAGTTTTCTAGGAACACCCACCAAAGGTACCTTTTTTAATTTTTTTTTTTTAAAGTGGAAAGACTCTAGTTCTTTCAGATTCAAACCTGTCATTAATGAGTGCTGACAGTTTGACTTTGACAAAACTGGTGGCCAGATCCTTGAACTACTATCTTTATTTTACATTGCATTGCACAGAGTTATTTCAGTCTAATTATTCCTGGGATGTGGGTTAAAGAACTTTTAAGGGGCAATATATCAATCACAATGTAGATTGTTCATCACCTTAAAAAAGAAATATCAATTGTATGGGTGGAAAAAGTGATTTGGTTAAACATTTCACAGAACAGGCCTAATTCTCTTAATACTTTACATTTATAGAATCAGCTTTGAAATTATAATTTCCCTCTATAGTAAATCTCTGATACTTGCTTCTATTTTGTTATCTGCTAGAAAGGAATTACTAGCTAGGTATTTAAATAGTTTAATTCATAATATGGTTCAAGCTGTGCTTCTTGTAAGGGTGCTGTGCTACTTTTGCAAAAATTATTTAGAGACAGAGCTGGTAGCCAATCTGCGTGTCAGACAAAGCAAATAAATGTAGTTAGCACAACCACATTACTCACCCAAAGAGTCCAAACATGTTCGTTAAGGGTTCCATTTTACGCTCACAGAGAACTTTTGGAGCTAGTATTTTTAGTCTTTGGGTAGCTTCCACTGGACAGAGAGAATCCCTCAGTGTTTGGATTTGCTAGGCATGGCTCATATTCCCTGAACAGGATTTGAATAGCAGCGTAATAAAGCAGAATTTGCCAGCTGGAAACAACAAGATGTATAATGGGAATAAATTAAAAATTAAAAAAAAAAAAAGAGTGAGCACCAGCAAATAACAAATTTGAAAATGCTCTCTGAGAGTTATTAATATGAATTGCTAGATCAAGAGAATATGATTGCACGCATCTGATATCTCTTAGTCCTTAATTGCATTTAATTAAATCAATTGTTTAGGAGCTCACTGTATCTTCTCAGACACTCAGATAGCTGCCAGTTGAGTTCTAATAAGTCTGAGTTCATAAGTAACTTATTAGGGTTAATCTCATTCTTGTCAAAAGCTTCAAAACATAGAAATATTCTAGTAGATAATTTCTAACAGCGGGGAGCTCTTCACTCTCTGGAGGCCACACAATGGTCATGAATATCTGTTGTAGTTTTGTGACTGTCAGTGCTACATTCGCTTGTCTTGCTCAGCTGGGTCTTTTTCCAATATGTAAATAGGCTGAGATTCAAGGAGCAAAAAAACTTCCAGGGGCACTGGAAAAAAGCCCCCATTTTCTGAAGTACCAACATCTACATTACGAAAGCTGAGCAGGGAATTATAACCACGATTCTCATCCCTCAGCTTTTGTTTATGGCATTTCCAGAGTTAGAGCTGAAAATTATACAAGCAGAGCAGGAGAAAATTGATTTTGAAATCCGGTATGAGATGTTGCAAAGCCCTTTGGATGCAGCACATAAGATATAAGGATTTTATTTAGCAAGGCCTGCTGCGGTAGGACAAGGGATAATGGTGTTAAATTAAAGGAGGGGAAATTCACGTTAGACGTGAGGAAATTTTTTACAATGAGGGTGATGAAGCACTGGTCCAGGTTGCCCAGAGAGGTGGTAGATGCCCCATCCCTGGAGACATCCCAGGCCAGGCTGGACGGGGCTCTGAGCAACCTGATCTAGTTGAAAATGTCCCTGCTCGTTACAGGGTGTTGGACTGGATGAGCTTGGAAGGTCCCTTCCAAGCCAAACTGTTCTGTGATTCTGTGACTATGATTCTTTCAGGAGACAGCAAAGCTACCTAGGTCTGGAAATCCTGCACATTCACCCAGCTTTCTGCTCTCAGGAGGATGGTGGATACCTGTGTCATGCCCTAGTGCAGAGTTGGGACATTGCTGGACCCAAGAGCTCTGTAGCTCTCTGGGATCTCACAGTTGCAGACTGCGTACCTGTAAGGGTTACCATTCCTCCAAACAGTTTTTATCTTCCTACAATAAATCTTGTGTTTTCCAGGGAAATCTAGTTTAATTTCACCCAATGCATTTATTTCCCTGTAAACTGTCACAGAGTAAAGCTATGTATTTTTCCTTGATTTTCAATGTTCTTGTGTTTCTCATTGATTATTTAAGTTTTTTTCAGCACCAAGTGTTTTAAAGCACCAGTAGTAGTACTGTTGGTCTAAGATAAGCACCAAGGGTAATAAGGAGAAAAAATGTGTTTTATCAGATAAACATGGAAAACTAGATAACCTTTCAGACAACTAAAAAACTGGCTAGGTGTTTTAATGCAATAGTACTTTAGGTCTCCCTCGAGAACCCAGAGTGATTTGAAATCAGCTGTGGTTTTGGTCACTCATGAATTTAAACACCATAAAGAGGCTTTGAGCAATCCTAACACATTAGCCCCTGTCATCCTAAATGTTTGTTTTCTGCTGCACGATTATTATTTTCCTTTTTCTCCTCAATGTTCACTCACTCATTACCTGGTATCCTTTCCCTATAATTCTATCCTCTTTGCCTGATTTTCTTTCCCCTATAAACCAAAAATAAACACAGTCCTTATATATGACTTGCCTCTGTTTCTTTAAGTTAGTCTGATAAAAGCATATTTAATGTATGCGATAATTTTTTTAAACAAAACATTATTTTAGCTTTACATCTTCTAAATGATGTTCATAAATGTGCCCATTTTGCTGCTTTATTTCTCTTGCCTTTATTCTCTGCCCACCTCTGAGGTCAGCCTGTTTTCTTAGAACAGGTTGGTCTCTCTGCTTGCACATAATGGACTACTGCATTTCAGCAGCTTCAAACCTTTACATTTAAAAATCATGAACTCTCAGAGACACAGAATGGCTTTTTGCAAGAGAAATATCACTGGGAAATGAAGATTTTTGTGTACAAAAGAGATGCAACACCAATTTAAATGTCTCGTGTGCCCTCATATGCATTGTGCCTCAGCCCTGACCTTACAGGCTGGAATTTGCAGCTAATGGACCACCTGATAACTTTTGATTTTCCCAAGGTTTCTAGAGGTGACTATCTCATGGCTCATGCCAGGAGCCATCAGTATCTCAACCTTTACAAGGGCTAATGGCTCATGGACACCTGACTTCCAGCTGTAGGAATATGGTATTTTAAATTGCTGCCTTTCTTGTCCATTCAAATTCTTACCCCTATCAAGGGAATGTATGCCCATTAATCAACAAAACACACAGGATGAAAAATTATTATTTTTCCTTCTGATTCTTCTGTGGAATCAAGTCCATTTGTCTTATGCTTGCAGGCTCTGGACAGTTTAATGAAGTGCTGACCTGTACTAATGGTGGGCAGAGAACTGCAGCACTTGTGTTCACAGGGTTACTGTCTCCTCATCTCAGACTGAGGAGATCAGTGCACTGTTGTGAGGACTTCAAACTACTACAGGCAAAACACAGGACATTTTGAAGCAGACTCCTCAGAATTTTTGAGCACTGAGAAAAATTGAATTAATATACTAGAGAATTTACACACTTTTACAATATAAAATTGACCACCTGTAAGGAAAAGCAGCAATGAGTATATGAGGCAATAGGTGTCTGAAGTACCTTACAGAAGAGATAAAAAACATCTGTTAAAGTCCTGAGGTTTTCTCAGTCTGATTCCCCTGTTCCAGCCAGTTTGCAGAGCTTTGCCATCTGTGGTATCACAAAGGCTACAATGAAAACATGTTATAAACATAAGAGGCATAATTATCAAAATAAATAGCTGGGTGGGCTAAATTATACTGCCTCTCATAGCTGCAAATGCAACATGTACCAACACCAAATTTGTGTAAACTCCTTGACACACAAAGACCATGTACAGTTTGGTTTTGGCTCAATGTCATAAAATCTAGCCTGTAGCATGGCGTGGGGTTGTTGTGACCCAAGTGCAGGACCCAGCACTTAGCTGGTAAACTATCTTCCCAGAGAAACCTTATTCGTCACAGACACTGAGAAAATACTTAAAAGGAGAAGGTGGAGTAAAAACATCAAGTGGAGTTTCATGTCATCAGCCTTCTCCCTCTGATGAGTTTCTGCGATGGAAACTGAGTTCAGTGTGATACACCTACTAGTTAACTCACTCCTAATCTGCGTGTATTTGCTTTAACTCTTGTTCATTTCCATGATGTAAAGAAAGTTTATACTTTCTCCTTTCACAGTTTTCTCCAGGACTGAACAGGATTTGGTATCAAATTCACAGAGACAGATTTACTACTTGGACCCACAGAGGATGATTTCAGTGAATGCCTGCTGTGGGGCCTCCTGCTTTTTTAAGGATATGTGGCCAAAGAGCACTGAGTGAAGCAGGTTTTTATCTTGCTTCTCTCCTGCTAACTGCCAAATGTATTTTTAGCAATATGTCTCTCTGGCTCTGCCAACTTCATTCTTAGTGAGCACTAATAAGTGCTGGCTATTGCTCTGGGACCGTGGTTTCAGCTCTCAGGCTGACTCTGCTTGTCTGCGAGAGCCTGACCACAGGGAACTGCATCACGCTGTCTCAATGGCAGGTTGACAGTTTTTCAAGAACTTCTTGAACCTGATTCAGACAGAGATTACCAGTGGGACAGCTTATACTGCTCCTGACAGCAAGGAGAACCCAACATGTTTCATGCACCTGGTCCAGATCCCTCCTGGGCATTCGTCTCCTATGCACCAAAGTCCTATTACTCTCCCCTGGGTGGACAAATGGGGTCATAGCCAGGGCAGAGCAAGAAAGGTCTGTGCCCTGCACCCATGGCAGGGGTAACAAAAGGAGGCAAATACACCAGAACTTTGGTAATTCCTGCTGCTGCCTACACAGCAGGCTGAGCAGGCAGTAGTGGCAGCATAAATTTAGGAAGGCTGGGGCCAGAAAGAGGAAGGGGAGGAAGAGAAGAAAATGGGAGATGTGGAAGCACCACATCTTCTTCCTCACACACTGGCCCTGTGCCCAAATATCATCCATCCTCCCATGTTCCCACTGCAAGTAAAAGGTGGCTTTGATTTTTCCCTTTCTTCCATCACATACTCAGGCTCATTCCCAGGCTGGGCTGAGGGACACAACTGTCTGGGCCAGGAAACCTGAGGCAAAGGGGCTGTCCCTGGGGTAGCCCTGTGTTTTCACCCCAGCTCTTTCATGACACCTGAGTGTTGTACTCGAGAAATGAAGGAGGTGGTAAATGATAATTGTTAGAATATTACAAGTGTATAGTTTCTGTACACTCTAGTTTAGCTAGTCTACAGTTGAGCATATAGCATGACCATTATAGGCAGCTCAGGTTGACTTGGTTTTAGTTAGGCCTCTTGACAGTTACGGGATCAGAAAATATTAGAGGAACAAGATGGGGAACTGAAGCTTCCATGGACAGGAGGGTAGGAAAAACAACGTGAGTACCAAGCAGCTGACAAATATACATTTTACTTAAATTGAGATGTTATAATCATAATCCAAATGCCTTTTATAGTTGGAACGATTTCATAGCCTTGAGTTGAATAATGAAAGAGAGATCTCACACTTTGATCATAGTCCTCTGACCCTGAATGGTGCTCATGCAGAACTTTCTGCCCACAAATTTCCATACTCTTCCTGAAATACAGTCATGGAACTTAGATAAGGCAGAACAGAGTCAAAATAGGTAGTAGCTTTATTAGAATTTGTTTGACACCATCTCTACTCTTGATTTTATGTATCTGCCTTCCTTCTTTTACATTGGCTTTTATTTTCTTCTGTATTCACAGAATCATACTTTGCATACAGCAGTTCAGCACACAACTGTCAGTGTTACATCTGTATCACATTGTTCATTTATCGATTCTGCTGCATGATTAGACAGCAGAGTATGATTTTTTTGGTCTGTTGCCATGAAAACCTCATCTTTGGGGATAATTCCCTGAACTCTTGATTTTCCAGTTTGTACCTGGAACTCCCCACTGAAACTGGTGGAGGGCTCTGCTGGTTTCTGAGCTAATGCAGACAAAGAAGGCCAAGTGGGGAGGAACACAGGGGCTTCAGAGGGTGGGGAAGTACCCAGTCTGCTGGTCTATTTAACACTCGCAGGCTTAGGACAGCATCTGTTTCATTACTTTTTTTTTCCCTGCTAGGCTTTCAGTACATTAGTGCTGCCTTCCTGTGCCCAAGAGACTCTTTCTGTTAGGGTGCTTCATGTCATGAATTATAAGATAAGTCAGAAGGGCCTTACTGACCTTTCCCCAGACAGGGCTGAAGTGTGTTTCTCTTGTTTTCTTATAAAATCCATGCTAGAGGCATCTTAAGAGTGTTTCAGAGCTGAACAAAATGTGTGCATCCTTTGCAGTCCTTAGCTAATATCTAAATGATTAAACAATACCTTGTAGTTTCCTGAGACTTGGTGGATCTCCCCAAGTTGTCAGCAGCTGTAACTTCCCACTGCTGAGTCAGCAGCTGCCATGGGATTAAATTAGCCTGAGTGGATCTTCCTGATTTTAGATTTGCATATTAAACAAAGACCCAGAAGCTGGCTTTAGCAAAGGTGACCTGCAGAAAAAGCACTGAATCCTCTCTAATAATCTGTAATCCTTATATTTGTGGACTGTGCTTTCCTTGCCAAAATTCCCATAGCTTTAGTGCTACGACACCGGCTCCTGGACTGTGTACAGAGATGTGTTAACTACATTTTCTGTAACATCCATCATATGCTGCTGCTAGCTCTGTTGTTTTTGCCTACCAGTACAGATGTCCCTGAGCTTATCAGGAAAGTACTTACTCCTTTTTCACTGCTCTCTGCTTGCTTATATCAACCCCCTTTTGTATTACATTCTTCCTTTAGTGTTTCATTAGTTGTACTGGGAAGACTGTTTCGACAATCCGCAAGATTTGGATTTGTTCCCAGTTTACAATGTCCTGTTTTCCAGAACGACAATTCCTGCAAATCCATGGACAAGGTTGCTTGTGTGGAGATGTAGGTCCAGGAAGGGTATTCCAGACATGCCTTGCCTTGTGAAGAAGCTATCTTTGTCAAAATACAGTGGTATGCAACACCTGCGCTCTACCCAAAACCCTTCCAGAAGGCATAGAATGTCCTGAGTTGGAAGGGACCCACAAGCGTCATGGAGTCCAACTCCTGTCCCTACATACAACCCCGAAATTCAACAGGGCATGTTTGTTCCTGGCTTACAGAAGCACAACCCTTAGCTGAAACTGTCTCAGCATGGGCTTAAGTATCTCAGCTCTTCATACAAATGTTAGGTCTTCTTTATTGAGCTCAGCCTTACTGGGAGGCAAATACCTTCTCCCAATGTTAACCTGCTGATTGCTTCGCAGCAGGGCACAGATTGTTGAGAAATTGTGCTCTTTGCCTGCATGTGCCCTCACCACTGGAGCTGATCATGGGTTTAGGAGGAGTGGAAATGTTATTTGCAAGCCATTTAATTCACTGCTTACAACCTTCCATTTGTCAAAAGTAGCTAACAGCAAGTCCACACCATACAGCCAAAACAGTGAGTGGCTGAATGTTCCCTCAGATAATGCTTCTTTCTCTGTGCCCAAAATTTTTGTGGAGTTCACTTCCTTCTCCAGCTTTCATTTTGACTACTGTTATCTCACCTGTTTCACACTTTCATGAAGCATCTGAAGAAACAGGTAAATCAAAGAGAATCAGCAAAATTCTGGAAAAGCTCACGTGCCAAAGTTGGAAGTTTGGGTCACATAAATTGTTAGGCAAAATAGGTCAGAGAATTATAGAATCATAGAATATCTCAAATTCGAAAGGACCCATAAGGATCATTAAATCCAGCTCCTGAAAAGGGAGGGGGAAGAAGAGAAATGCATATTGTTGAGTGTCTGTGACAGATTTCCATATGCAAAAAGCAGGGTCCAGACTCACACCCACCAGCAGGCTGCTGAGTGCCAGTTATTTGTCCTTGAGCACTGATTGAGTGCCCCAGGGCTGAAGAGCAAAGCTGGAGATGTTTATGGGTGGATGCAGATCTTTCTGAAGTGCTTGCTGGACCCAGATGAAGCTGCAAAGCTGTCAGCAAAGCCTCTATGTCCCCATGCTTGAGGATGCTGTACATACAAGGCACCTCTCAGCTCTTGGCTGAGTTTGGGGAAGGGTCTTACTGTAATGACCCTTTTCTTTGAACAGTCCTGCCCCACTGACACCATGTGCTGTCCCTTTCTGGCTTGAGTGACAAACTGTCATTTCTTCTCTGTTTCTTTCCTTTTTCCTCTAGTCAAGTCCTAACTTTTGGGGTTTTTTTGTTTTCTGGGGGATTTTTGGGCAGAAACCCTGCAGCAATCAGGCATGTTTATTTTGGCAGAACCACAGAGTTTGCTCAGAGCCTGCTTCCTGCCTGCCCACTTGGTTTTTGTTTTTGTTTTTCTTTTTAATCAGGTCATGACAAACTGGCTCATCCAAAATCTTTCAAGGACGAAGTGGTGGGGCAGAAGGTTATGATGTGCTGCAATTATTCCACAGCTGAGTGTAATTAGGCTGCAGAATAACTATAGCTTCTGTAACCAGTCTTCATTTCCATGTTTTTAAAGTGAACTCCTGCAGTGGTAATGTTTTGAAGATAATGACCTTTAGGGTTTTATTAGAATTTTTAGCTTGAAGCAGGGAAGGGATTTATTTCATTTCACTATTGCTGTGTAAATGTTATAATGCATGCTATTTTATAAGTACCTCAGTAGGAAAATTTATAGGCAAAAAGGGTCATTTTTACAACCATTTTCCAAAACAGTAAAGAATGTATCTTCAGCAATAAGTAACAAAACCACCAAGTAGAGATGATTGAGTTAGTTAAGAAGTCTCCCTTCATTTTAAATAAAAAGTTATGGTCTTCCTGAAAGGTCTCTTGACTGCCAGTAGTACTTATTTCAGCTTATTTCAGCTGACAGTAATCACAGTTTTGTAAACACAACTTAATTCTATCCAAATACCTTACCATGTAAGGCCAGGTCACAAGGGATGCTGAAAATTTTCTGTATTTCTATGACAGTTAATAAAATCAAGAGGCATTTATCTCCTTTCAGAAATTGGACCTTCAACTCTCCCACATGTAAATTTGCTCCAATTTTTCTTTTCATCGTGAGAATGGGTCACCTACCCAGTAACTCCATTGGCTTGAAGAGTGCCAGCAATAAAGCAGTGTAATTTATCAATAATAAGACTTAAAAGGTCTCTTATAATGACACTAATCCTGGAAGCATCCTACTCTGATGGAAGCATGCTGCCCTCATCTTCTGTAACAATATGGAGATCAAAGTGGTACCCTGGGTGCACAGTGCATAATGAGCGGCAGCTTTGATTCCAGAAATGCAGAGCTTGGGGCACTGCTTTGTTCCAGCTCTCTGGCCCTTAGTGGGGGAATCTCTGGCACGAAGGCTGTCAGGGACACATCCTGCCCCGGCTCGTGCTTTCTGTGTTAGAAATGGATGTCTGTTGGAATTTTCTCTTGTGTCAGCAGTGCTAAATGCATCTCTTCACCAACAATTTATCTTGGACAGATTTCAGTACAAGAAAGAGGGGTGCTCCTGAGGTACCCACTCATCTAATTGCTTGTAGGAGTCAGAAATGCTCTGTGTATCTTCTCCTTTATTTTCCAGCCTCCTCCTTTCTAGGGGCCAATTTAATCTACTTTAGTTACCTCTTGGGCAAAAGTTCTGCCCTGACATCTTACAGGCATCATGGCTTGGGGAAATCTCTCCTTCTCCTCCCATGAGGTCCAGTTAGCTGTGCTCTGGATAGGGGGCAACTAACTCTCACTTTATCCAATTGTAAAATTTAAAACACCACATTCCAGAAGTGCATGGCTCAAGGAAAAGGAGTTGATGTCTGAAAATAGAAATGTGAAACAACAAATAAAAATAAACATGATTTGATGTGGAAGTCTTCCGTGCATGGAATTTCAACTCAATTTTGTGGTGAGAGAAACTACCAGAACAGAAATATGTATCTAAGATAAATTGTCGGGGCGGGGGGGGCCGGGGCCGGGGAGGGCGGGAGGTTTACAAAAGTTTATGCCTGAATTTAAAAAATGCTACTTGCCTGGGCATCACTGATTCCGACACTTCCTGACTTTGAGGTTTTGCAATCTGAATGTTCTTCTAAGTAGATAATTTAAGTTAACATTCTTGTAATGCATGTCCTTTTCTTAAAATGAGGTATGTGAGATTTCGCTGATAATATTTTGAGCCACTATTAGAGTTTTTTGGTTACTCCCCAGCACAGATCTCTGTGCCTTGGAAAATAGGTTAAGCAGTAGTGAGGGTGGGTACCTTCTTAGAGGAGTAAGAGTAAAGGAATAATAAAGAGCAAAGATGTAGGATGAAGAAATAGACATATTTTTAATTTAGTTTGTTGGTGGATAGCTCCAAACAGAAATCCTTCAATGACACAGTTTTTTCTACACTTCGCCTAAGGACTACGTCTCAAAGCAAGAGTGATCTTTAACAGCACCCTGTGATGCTGGTGAGACAGCAAGGAGCCAGCTGGGATAATGAACTATTTGTGTGTGCCTCTGAAGAAGCTCTCACTTTTTCACTTTGATTTGAGATCCTCTAAATTCCATTGGGCCAATCTGAGACGTAGATACATCACTTCAGGGGAAATGACACTGACATGTGAAATGGAGCTCTTAAAAGGCACACGTGGTATTTCAAGCACTTTTTATTTGGTTTCTTTGTTTCTTTGCTCAACTGAACTCCTCAGTAAATGGGACACATTTATATCAAGCTGTTTGAAGTGACTCTCATAACTGTATCTTTCCATACTGTACCAGTTACATCATTGACTATAACTCTCATGCAGCTAAAAGGTGGAGACACACAAGGCAGACAACTGAGACAAATGCAGCTGTTGCACAGATAAGTTATTTTCATCCAGTGCACATGTTGCAGTGTTTTCCCACAACTGCAATACACTTAGCAGTGAACAATATGCTGAAGAAGCCTGCAGTTTTAGAGCCAAAATCAAATTATTATATACAGCCCCAGGTCCCACCAGGGATAGTAAAGGAATTGGGCTTCTTTATTTTTTTAGGTTTGCTTACAAATTTGGCATTTACTGAACTACTCTTCTGAGAACAAACAGTTTTGCAGTGCAGGTTTATGATCTTGTTTTATAAGAGACTTTCTGTGTGATGTGGTAGAGAAGACAGACTGTTTCATACTTAACAGGGAGAGGCTACTGGTCTTCCCTACAGGTGCTGCCAAGACTGTTCATTTCTGAGTTTCTTAGACATTACTTTGAGGTGGTTTCTACCATACACGGTACATTATGGATTCGCTGAGATGAGCGTGTATTCAGAAAGAGGTGCTTTTCAAGCTTTGCTAAGAGATGGAGAGCACAATAGTTTTAGCAGGACTACATTTATCATATCAACTGATATTCAGCTAAACAAAACTAATGCTGGGAAGACTTCACTGTTCTCTGAATTGTGTGTATCTGTGAACTGACCTAGAATTTCCAGAGACTCTCCTTGTTTTGATGTCATGCTTTAGTTATAACTTTCGCCATTTCAAAAGCAAAGTCAATTCACTAACCATTAAAAACAAAGCAAGAAGCATGCGTGTGCTCTAGCAAACTACAAATACTGTCATGTTCCTTGTCATAAAGAGTTTAAAAGCAAAGGATGTGGATGATACAGAAGACAGAAGACGCAAAATTATTTGAGTGTGCATTACAATCTGATGGCTCATCTAATTATGGAGATTAGCGGTGCTGCCCGCTGGGAATGACTGACAGCTCCCCCAGAAAACCATTACTAACTGCTGTACATTCACCAGATGTAACAAATGGCATAAAAATCATCTGTTCAGGCTATTTGTTCCAATCAACACCTGTTGGTGGCATTTCCTGAAAACATCAAGCATCCCATGTGATATAAACTATGTTTTTATGTTTTCTTTGTTTTTATTCTTTCTTGTTTTATGTGTATGAGTGGATATTCAAACAGCAAAACCCTATCACAGAAGTGAGGTAGGATCAGAGTTCAAAGCACTGAGTTCTACGCAGCTCCTTTGTGTGCATCTTCGCTACCACAGCTGCCTTCTCACAAACTCATCCCCTTTTATGTCCCTCCCCACCGCCATACCCCGGCTTTATTCAAGGCTCAGTTTAATGTCAGTATTTTATTCATACTCAGTGTCTGATTTTCAGATGAATAATTTCCTTTTGGTCTCCTCACAGTATTTTTCATAACCATATTCAATGCTTTACTAGGAGTCCATATGCCTTCATAAAATTCCTGTGATGTCATGGGAACAGAGTTGCCCTTCTGTTAACAGTAAGTTAATTCAAAGTCCAGGGAAAGTAGGAAAGTAACAGGTAACCTATACTGTGATCAAGACTTTTGCCATTTTGGAAGTCTTGCCCAGCCTAGACACTGCAAATAGCCCATGGGACAGTGATATCAGTGCTTGAGTTAATTAACAAGAGGGCTCAAACTCTTTACTTTTGCACAACCAGAATCACCAGAAAAAGTGCATACACACAAAACAACCAGCAAAAGGCATTGAGCACATTCCTTTCCTTTTTGATGTCCCTGCCTAAATTATTTAGACCACAGTCAAAGCAGTCAGGAATCGCATCACACTTACACTGCTATTGTGATACCCTTTGCACTGCCAAGAAACAAATCAGAGGGTGATTCACTGCAAAACTTCCATGTATTCCTGTTTCATCCAGCACGGCATTTATGCTAGGCCTTTGACCAGAAACATATTTTTCCTTCTTGCACATAAAGGGAAAATAAAACAATGAAACAGAGTTACAGTCTTGAATTCCCTAGCTTCCTAAAAGCACCTTCTGGATAACTGCATCATGTCAGTGGTGTAGAATACCAGATGTCTGAGGCTGCCAAGATGTTTTGGGATTTACCCCACAAGGACATGCCTGAGAAACTGCCAGAAAATCTGGTGTTGAGTGCCATCCTTCAGAAAGACTGAACTCCTTATGAATTAATGTGTTGCTTGCTCTTTCAAGTTTCGATGCTGTGCTATTGGTTTTCATCTTAAACATTTAAACAGAAATATTCTGCTACAGTTTATTCTTTCAAAAAAGCCATTTCTGTCATAACATTTCTTTTAAACCAAGATGCTAACAAAGTCCCTTTGTAGCATTTAATATTGAAGTCATATAAACAAGAGCTAATGATGGTTCTTTACTCATTTCCATGGTGGCACAAACCTAGCGTCAGTTTTCCTTAATCAATTACTCAAGATGTATGGTAGCACAAGTGAAAGCAGGATCTAATGTTTTAATGGCTTCACATATTATCAAGCAGTCTTGTAAAACGTGAAGATTTTGTGATAGATTTATTTGAAGTGAAAAAACAGAACCAGGCTTTTAGTCTCCAGAGTTGGCAGGTGTATGTCCTGTAGTGAAGGAATAAAGTCACCTGTCTCTTACCTACCGCTTTAAATAAAAGATAGGAAAATCTCATTTCTCGTTTAAAAACATTAGATGACTTCTGGTCTCCAAATCAGGATGTTCACTTAACATGCAGTGAGCTAGACTTGAAAGGTCACAAGGTAGCACTGAATCATTATCTGTTTGAGAGAATTAAGGGATAAGGGGGAAAAAACTCAAGTCTATTTTTAGCTTTGAGATTTATGGCCATGATAGCATCTGGCCAAATTAAAGTGATCTGATCAAAAAGCTGAAAGGCAAGGATATCTATTCTTCATGAGTCTTTAAACAAGATGTTGGAACCATAGGTCTAATCTTACCTTCAACTAAAAGATTTACTAAAGCCTGTGGCAAAGAAAAAGTATTAACAGATTAATTCCTCCTACAGAATTGTAATTCTACCTATTGTCTTACATTTGTTATTAATTTAGAAGCACAGCTCCATATAACAGGCAATTTAGGGTGGGAGCAAAGCAATTTATCTTTGTATAATAAGACCACATGAAACTATACAGCATTAAGAGCTTCTGTGTGGCCTCCAAGTTGTAAGATAAGGCCGCTTTAAGTATCTGAAGATAGTCAAGTCATTCAGAATCTCCTACGTCACTTCCTCCAACCTGTAGGGAAGGAACTGCTTAAACACTTTGTAAGGAGTTATGTCCATGTGTAAGGCTGTATATCAGGATGAATTTTTAAAGAGAAGATAATTCAAAGGAGGTTTGAGTACAGTGATAACTGAGGTCACTTTGATAGATTGTACAATTAGTACCATAATCCAAATTTACTTCCCATGGTAGTTCTGTCCCCTGCATTTTGCTCCCTACCATGAGTAGACAATTTCATTATTCTAGTAGAAGTTAATTTTCCAGGGAAGCCATGGCCACAAAAGTATGTTACCTTCATGAAAGTTGAAAGACTAGGCTCAACACATGAGTGCAAATGCTGTTTTTTTTGCAAATGCTCAACTCTACTCAAAGGGAATTTCTATGGCTTGTTGATGGTACTGACTTGGAGACCTGAATTCTTAAGTAATAGCTGCCACACTATCAACTAGACAGAGATTTTTGAAAGCCTTACAAAATATATAGTTTCTCTTTGTTGGTGCAGGCTTTGAACGCCAGATTTCCTCAAAAACAGATCGTAAAATAAAATCTCACGTGCAAACATCTTGTTTCCTCAGCAGATGTCTCCATGTTGGCCTGCACCATGGAATCACCATACACAGGCAGCAGCAGCATGGAAGGGTCACCAGCCAACTTCCTGCATTGTTCACAGAAGCAGAGGAAGAAAGTCTTTAATGAGCATGGTGAGAAATAGGATCTGTTGGTCAGAAAAATTAAACTGGCAATGCCGATAATCTTAAAGTTGTGTGAGAACAGGATCCATGGCTATCTATTTTGGGCCGAAATTATTCAGAATTTCTTTTTATTTCTTCTGACATCCTTGCTATAGTATCATGTGTAGTCTTTCAACAATGAGCACTCCAGCAATCCCAGACACTGATGATATCGTTTCTCTGATGCCATAGCAATTGATCTTATGTCTAGCTTGTCTCATCAGATTTCCCTTGTATTGGAAGAACTTTTCTGACTAGACCCCCAGAAAACTGAATCCTGGTGGTCAAGTTTTCCATATCTATATTTCTTCCCATCATATACCAGAAATAAATCATTCCCTTACCTGACAGACACTTCAATGTACTTGGGTTTTTTTGGCATAATTTTCAAACCCAGACAAACCTTCCCCAGTTAGAAGGTTTATTTTTCATAGCATCACAGCAATTAGCAGTATTTTGCCAGGTCGTTTTAGACTTTATGTCTTACGAGCACTTGGGCCTCTGAAAGTCATTGTCTGCCCATCAGCTGTTATTTCTGTAACCAACAGGCAATGCCTGTATGGCAATGGCAAGTCATCATTAGCTTCTGGTTCTCCGTGCTTGCTCACCTTTGGTCTCCAGTAGCAGATGCCAATTGAATCTCTTTAGCCACAGTGCAGTTACGTAGAAATTTAGTTCTGAGTGTGGATCCTATGCTTTCTCCAGGGTTTATTGTGTTCAAAGCACGGGAAAAAACAAGAATGAGGAGGCTAACATACAAGTCTAGCTGAGCAATTCCCATTTCTCTTTCCTGTTAGGGCTATAGACATGCATATAAGTGCAGTGTGGATATTATCTGGTGAGAATAGGTACAAGCGTTCCCTCCATTGTACCTTTCTGTTCTTAATATTTTGCGCTTAACTGTTTCTGCATGGTCTGCGATGCACAATTGTAGAAATAGTTTCTGAATACTCTGCTAAAGGAACTTACAGTTAGGTTAGCAAAAAAGAATTACTGAAAGAGTCACCATTGTTACAAAGTTCTCTCTCTGTGGGCAAGTACATGTATAGAAAGAAGATAAAGGCTTGCATGCAACACACTGAGTGCTCTTGTGGCTCACGCTTTTGCTATAGAAAAAGAAACTCATGCTGGGTAAATGCATCTCTTTTTTCTGGAACTGTGCCAATGTGTCTATGTGAAAATATCCTAACAAAAGAGAGAGCAGGAAAGCCACTTGTAAACAAGCTATATTGCTATAGCACAGGGACATTTACTAGGTTAGCATATGCAGCTTTAACTCCAAATTAGTCATGGTATTAGTCTGTGCTGTAAATTTATATGACACCATTTTAAATCAGTTTCAGATGAAAATGGAAAATATTTAATTCCTGGTTGCATAGGCATCCAGGAGCCTTAAGGGTTTCTAGAGAATCTGAAGTATGTGGATTTAACAGTGTAATGGGTGTAATTTAACCCCTTTCAGTGTAATGGGTCAACAGTAACGCAACTTAAGCAATGTGATCGTAATCAAGTTTTGAAAAAGCCTCTTTGAAAGGTAAAATTTTTAAGTGAAATATCTCATTCTAGTGACTCCTTTAATTTAGCTTCTTTACACACATCCTCCCCCTGCACTGATAGAACAGAAAATTATTTTTACAGTTGGAAAGCTTAAGTGTACTGCTTCTACAATTACTTTCAGGAACAAGAGAAATGCCAGTGTATTTTGAGTACTGATTTAAATTTGGGCGTCTGAAGGTGAGTGCTAAGTGGAAGCAAACTAATCCTTGCTTAGAGAAAGAGGTGTTTTTCCCTTCACATCTCTAGAAAATGAAACCTTGCTGTGCTATTTATCCTTTCAACACTTCTTATCAGGTATTGAACTGTACTCAGTTCAGAGCTACCGCCCCCATTTCAAAGAGCTGAGTTTTACTTTCCATACATAAGACCGCTGCAACTGTGTCACCACTTTACTAATCCCAGGAGTTTAAAGCATTTCAGCTCATGATTCCTGAATTGCCTTTTTTCTTCACTGCGGATTCAACATTGTTTTTTCATCTGCTGTTGACATCATCTTTCAGATAAAAACCAGGCAAGTGCTGCTCCAGTGCTCCCTCCTTCCCTGTAACTTTCACTTGGGATAGGAATGTAGTTGTTATCAAGTAAAGAAAGGTACCCGGTCAGCAATTACTAACCTAAGGATATGCAGGCAATATAATCCTGTCAGCAGTTACCGACCTAAGGATATGCAAGCAGGGGACCAGTACCAGGTCAGTCTGCTTCTTAAAAAGATACTACAGTGATATGAGGATCTCCTTATCAGGAGCTGCTGTCCTTGCAGTTTGAACATCCTGGGACACCCATAATTAGTTACTTTTGTTTAACATATATCTTGAAACTGCCAAGTAGAGTGTTCCTTGGATGAACTTTGCTCATCATAAGATCATTATAATACTAAAAATCACACCCACAGGTCAAAAGACCCCTGCCTAGGTGAAGGCCCAACCCATGAGCATGATTAGTGCAAGAAAGTGATTGTGTAACCATATATAAATTACTGACCAGTCCTAGAAAGGGAGTGGAAACCTGGGGAAGTACCAACCTAAATTGAAAGTATGAATAATGTAAGGACTGTGAAGAACGTGTGCTAGTTTTACAGTTTAACCACAGAGCTCCCAACATTGCACAGTCTCATAATAAAATGATATCTCACCTCTGCGTGTATATTCAGCTGCTTGCACACCAGGCTGCTTTTGGGATAACAGGAGAAGCTGCTGGCCTAGTCACGTCCCCCTCCACACTTTCTGTACACACGCTCCTGTCCCCCATCTGCCTCTGTACTCCGCTTGCTTCCCTTGCACTACCCTCCTGTTGTATACTGTATTTCTGCCATGCGATATGTCCTCACACAACCTTCCAGTCTGGGATTTGCCATTTCCTCCTTCTTTTTATTTTATTTTTTTGGTCTACTGGCAGCTCTGTGTCCATTCCCTTCACTCAGCACCTCCCTGGTGCCCGTTGCTGTTGCCCACACACACATACGTGTCCCCCCTCTCCCGATCATGCTTGACTCTGAGCATCGATCACACTTGGATCCAGAGGTGGCACTGCAGAGGCAAATCCCGGCTGCTTGAGGAACCTGAGGCCCTTCAGCTTGAGCTGCATGGAGCACAAGATTGTCTAGAAACCAAAGCTTCCTTCAAGGGTTCGCAAAGGCTTGCAGCTTATAGTAACCACTATGAGGCTGCCATGGCCCTCCAGTTAAAGCAGCTCAGATGTATCTGCCTCCTCTACAATGCTGCGGTTTAGTTCCAATCCAGACATACCCCCAAGGGCTACCACCTTTCCCCAAGGGTTGATAGGTTTCACCTCCATTGGAGAGTGATGGCATCTAACCCATCTCCGAAGGCCACCTCATCTTACACTGGCAGCAACTGTGAGGGTGAGAATGCCTCATGATTTCAGTGCCACAGACAACAAGGAGACACAGTAGCCACTTAAAATAAGAACAAAACAGCTGCCTGAAAAAGGTTTACACCTCCCCTTATTGTTATGTTTAGCTTTTCCAATAACCCAGGCAGTGAAATGGGATTAAATCTGAGAAAGAAGCAAGACTATTTCTAACAGACAATTAGGTGGTCCCTTTTCTATAGCACGCATTCATTTAACAAGCAGGTTATATATAAATCTATATGGCGTTAGTCTGTCCTTCAAGTGAAATATCCAATAGCTTATCATTACTGCTTATGATAGTGTGTGAGTGTGTCTTGGTCTCCTACACAAAATTCCACATCCGTATGTCACTTTCAGGCAAATGTTACATTTTGGGTTTTTTTGTCTATTACTATGGCAGAAGTTTGGGTTTGATACCTATTTTGTATTTTGAAATACGTAAATATTTACCCTAACAAACTAGCTTAGGGTAGAGCAAGATCTGGCATGCATGCTCTGGATCTTAGTTTTGAGCTGCAGCAGAATTGGCCATGAACCTTTTTGTGGGGCTGAACTTCAAGACTCTGCTTTGAACTAGGATCCATCTCCCCGAAGAATTTTAATTGTTTATGTTAATGGGCTTTTGTTTCTACTACTCTGTAAAGTATAGTGCTAAGTCTTTGCAGGAAGTGTGAAGATATACCACCTCCAGAAGCTTGGAGTACCAAATGTGTGTTCCTTAAACACATCAACAAGATCAAGAAACAGCTGCAGAGACCGGATCGCAGAACACAGCCAGGCTAAGTGAACAGCCACTACCCTGGTACAAGTTCTTCATTAGCTGACGAAGCCAACTTAAGGCTACTATATCCAGTTTTAACTGCAGATCAGACATGAGAAGTCTAATTCAGGCAAGCTATAAATTAGACTACATGCTCATTCTTTGTCGTGATCTCCAATCTGTTCCTCGGATGCAATCTTGGAAATATTTCTTTCACTACTATATTAAGCCAAGAAGATGGTATGGAATTTTTGTGCAAGTAATGATCCATTTTACAGGCTTATGAATCTATACAAATGTTGTATTATCAGGCTGCAAGGTCTACCTTCTAAAATGACAAAACATCTAGGATTCCAGAGGAAAACAATGTTTCTGCTTAGGCCACATACAATTCTTAAGAAAAATAGGATTTCCTACTGCAATGCCATCTTTGACATTTTCCTGAGGCTTTAGGATTAAATATAACTAGCCTTGCAATGAAGCTGTCTCAGTCTTGACTTTTCCGTATTTAAGTGTTCCAGAAAGTTAGCTTCAAGATGTACTAAGCCTATTCAGTGGCACCCACGAGGTCAACTGTATTTTACAGCATGTGCAGAAGTTAGGAAAAGCCTTAAGAAGCTGTCTTATCCTGCTAAGATCAAGTCTAGCTGCAGGTACATGCTCCCCTAAAAAAATATACTACAAGTCTGACCTTCTCATTCTGCATAGCCAATACAAGCCTGTGCACAGAAGGATCGTGAACTTGCTTGTGCACTGATAAAGAGAGGGAATCACAGCACAGAGAGGGATATTCGGGCAGAGCTCTACTACAAATTGCTACAGTACTGTTCTCCAGATTCTTTTGCACTACAAGGATCTCATCCAGCTGTTTGTTTTGTACTCACTCATAGACCTGTAGTCTGCATCTTGCCCCTTGCTAGTTTACACCAGAGATGAAATTCTCCATCAGCTGCAAGGACAAGCAACTAGTTTTAGTTCTTTACAACTCTGGCCTCCCACAACTCCATCCCCATGTTACTAGTGCCATGCTGCAATGTAGAAACAGGTCCTCTGTGTTGCTGAGCCAAGGACCTGTGCTTCCTATTGTAGGATTTACCTCAAGGCACAGTCCTATGAACATTTTAGACATAACCTATCTAGAGCAGGACATCACTATCACCTGCACAGAAGGCATTCCAAAGGCAGGCACAGCATTCTCCACCAGCATGGGTGAAGTCCCCTGAGTGCACTGCACAGAGGCATGGATGTAGACTCAGCTCTGCTGAGTACCTGGGGCAGCCCTGGGCCAGGGACTAGAGGTTTTCCCTATTTTAACTCTAGACTTCAGCCTGAATTTGTAATTCACATGAGAGGAAACCCTTTTGAAGCAAAGGATTTTTTTGACACCACTTTCATTACCACTAATCACTGGCTTTTCAGACAACTTAAAAGCAATATTTTCTCTCAGGCTGTTTTCTCACCGCAGTACCAGGCACTAATCACCCTGTTCACCAGACAGCTACAGGCTACAGAGGAACTTCCAAGGACAGCCTTCACAGGGTGAATCATAGAATCATTTTGGTTGGAAGAGACCATCAAGATCATCAAGTCCAACCATAACCTAACTCTGGCACTAAAACGTGTCCCTAAGAACCTCATCTATGTGTCTTTTAAATGCCTCCAGTATGGTGACTCAACCACTTCCCTGGGCAGCCTGTTTCAGTGCTTCACAACCGTTTCCCTGAAGAAATTTTTCCTAATATCCAATATGAACCTTCACTGGCACAACTTGGGGCTATTTGTTCTTGTCCTATCACTTGCTACTTGGGAGAAGAGCCCAACACCCTCCATGATACAGCCTCCTTTCAGGTAGCTGCAGACAGTGATAAGGTCTCCCCTCAGCCTCCTTTTCTGCAGGCTGAACAGCCCCAGTTCCCCCAGCTGCTCCTCATCAGACTTGTGCTCCAGACCCCTCACCAGCTTCATTGCCCTTCTCTGAACTCTCTCCAGCACCTCAATGTCTTTGCTGTAGTGAGGGGCCCAAAACTGAACACGGGGTTCAAGGTGGGGCCTCAGCAGTGCTGAGTACAGGGGGACAATTGCTGCCCTAGTCCTGCTGGCCACACTATTTCTGATACAAGCCAGTCATGCTCCATTTGATGCTCATGCTCCATCTGAGGGTCCTGCTAAGGGCACCACAGCAGCACACTCCATGCATCACTTGCCAGCATGATGGACTAAAAACACTGGCATTAGAAAACATTCACAGCACCAAGGGAAGTTGGATGTTTCCTACTTGGCTTACCCATCCTCTTCTGGGGTTTCAACTCCTGCTTTCAAGACTGCTGCTGATAGAGCACCTGCCTCAGACAATTAGCAGAACTGACAGAATCTGGCCTCTCATGACAGGTATTACTAATCATTTACTCACCTGCAGCCAAGGAATCAATAGGTCTGTCTGCTAACTCTTTCGTAGCTGTTCCAGCATCAGATTTGTACAACCCAACATGAATCAGAATTTAAGATTTTAAAACTCAGTGTCCCTAAAGTGTTATTTCTTATGCCTGAAGAAAAAAAAATCCACATAAAGAAGGAGAAGATATATGCCAGCTGACAGTAACAAGAAACAAGACAGTTTATTTGTAGTCCATGCCAGAATACAGTTACAGATGTATTTGTTTTTCTCTGGAAGAGATTGTGTTTATTAAACAAAAATTAACTCTTCTAATGTATCACAAAATTGTCATACCTTTTTTAAAAATATAGATTTTGCATTTGTAAATACGTAACAGACAAATTTTCTGACCATCACTATCCAGAATGAGTACTGGCCAAGCTTTTATATTTATGTTTTTTAGATGTGCCAGTATTTTATTCCTGAGGTAAAACAAAAATGAAGACCAAAAGCTCCCTGAAAATGGGAGTATTTAAAGAAATGTTCAGTTGTTTTCAATCTTCTTGTTATACTGCTAGAAAGGGAAAAAAAAAAAAAGAGTAGAACAAAATGACCCAGGTTGTTCCCAATCCATTGATAGCAAAGCCTGCCTCTGCTTCTCAAGAAAGAATTACTCTTGCAGGGCCAGGCTAGGCAGCAATCCATTACAGAAGTCACATCCTTCAGAAAACGCATTTCAAAAAGCAGTGTTGGAAGGAAGAGGATTCTAAGATTTGCCTTGAATATTTGAGCATCAGGGGGCACACAACAGCAAAGTTTGGACATTAATTGCTGGTGCCAATGGCCTTTAAGAGATCCATGATCCATGGTATTCCAAAATCTGAAAAAACATTATTCTTACACCAATAATTGATAGTGTTTCTTTATTTCTCTCCCTCCCTCAAGCATTCATGAGATGCTGCAGATTGGGAAATAACTGCTTACCTGGATAGGCTGCAGTCATTTTTTTGGCATTTTAGTGTAGGTCAAGATAATTTAACTTTAGAAAAATGCTTAGGCATATTTTTAAAGAGCTTCTTGTCAGATAAGGTTTAGAATGTTACAAACATCCTCATGAAAGTAACAGAGATGTTTAAAATCACTTTATGAGCTGGAGATGAACTTAAAAAGAATGCAAAGGAAACAGTGAGTTAGAAAATGGTGGTGATGTGACTAATGTCTCCTGTTTTATGTTCCCACCAGTGTTCAAAGAACCAAAAATAGTTCTTTAAAGATTAACCTTTCAAAAGTAATTTTCCAGCATATCAAATTACTTTACAAGTTTATTAGCCAAATTAGTGCTTTAAAATTCTCATCTTGGAATCAGGGAAAAAAAAAAGATAGATAAAGCACTTTTCCTAAAGTTTGTGCTGATTACTCTCTATACATGAATATTTACATTTTCGTGGGCTTGGTACCCATCCTTCCTCAGCATGCTCTAAAAAATTATTGATGGAGTTAGTGTAGATGTGTTTATTTCATGTGAGTTGGCTGAGTGGACAGGCAGCCAGGGTAAAGCTGCTTTAAACCCCGTCCCTTTGTTATGGGTGTGACAAGTGGCACTGGCTTTGTCCCCAGTCCCTCCAAGTCATCTCAACAAGGCTCAAGCCTTGTCTGCCTGACCTGCTGTCCCCTGTGCTGCACTGCTCTGTCCATCACCTCCCCCCAAAAGCAAGGACTATGCCCCACAGGTGATTTGGTGAAGCACAAATATTAAAAGGCACCATAGTACACAAGTCAAAGACCTGGAACATAGCGGTCCAGGTCCATCTCTGCTGGTGTAGCATCCATGTCACTGCAAGGATCTCAGGCAAGTGAAGGCAAACTATGGGCTGCAAGTGACTTCAGTTCAGTGGCACAAGGAACTCCAGCTCATTTTCAGCCCAAATGCACTGTAAAGAAACCTACAGAAGGAGAGAGAGAGATGAAAAATTAAATTTTTGCAAAGAAAATCACAATGAGCTTCTAGAATTTCCTGCCAAAATAGAATAAATTAATTTGGGAAATGTCAGTGCTGGCAATGAATGAGCTCCTCCAAGTGCAGATAATTGCTGAGTAGAACGAGAAACTGTGGGTGATGGTGAGAGGTAGAATTTGTCTGTGGACCAGAGGAGCTGGTGGGAGAAGTCTGCAGCCTTGTCAAGCTTGAGACCATAACCAGAGCAGTGGGTTGTCAGTGGGAAAATGTGCGGTACCCTGTCTCCTGAGCATCTACATCACCACAGCTGCTGTAGAGCTGGTGACTTTACCAAAGGAAGCCTCTTCAGGACTTCCAGTCTCTTGATACAACCTTGCAGGTTTCTCAAGGCAAGGTCAAGCTGATAAAAATTGAGACAAGGTACAATTTGTCCTGAAATTCTGCTGGTATCTACCTGTTTCTGCACAACATTTTGTTGGTTGTTATTTTCCGTGGGAAGGATATTCCTTGGGGAGTTTCTAACCAGCTGACCTTGTACACGCGTGTGGGAAACCCCACTCATGGCACCACTGATCGCACCGGCATTGCACCGGATTGCATCTGGGAATCTGATCCATAATTCAAGGAAATGTAGACAGTCGGGAGCTTGATTCTGGGAAGCTGGGTGAAAGAAGGTACAGGCACGTTCCTTCTCTGTATTCATACTGCTGTCCTTTGGCTTTTCCTGGTAATGTCTTTATGGCCTTTCACTCAGCATGCGATTTTGACTCCAGGTAGCTTATTTTCTTTTTAAAGTTACTGTCTGCTAATTATTCTCTTAAATCCTGCAGTAAAACATGTCTTTTCCTCCTACTGTATAAAGAAACCGTTGTTTCTCCTTCAGTATTACTGGCCATAAGCTTATCTATTTTTTGCAAGCAGGCTTTCAACCCCCTGGTTCTTGCATTGTTACAAAACCTCTAACTGCCTCTTTACTAAGGAACCTATTAATGAAGGTAGTAAAACATTTATTATGTTTATATGAATGATTTGCATTAGCTAATTAGGCACATGCTGGCATATCTTCTTCAGTGCAGTTACCCACCAGAATAAAACAAGTTTAAAAAAACACAGTTTGGGTCAGTGGCTTTGCATTTCATACAGTTACTGCAGTGAGGGCAAAGCAGGATGCTCCTGAGTTTGAACAGCAGTGTTTAAGTCTGCCGCATCAGAAAAGGCAGTGAGAAATCTAGCTCAGCGAGCTAAAATTGGAAGTAAATTAAGGGAGCTGGGAAATTATAATTTACACAGTATGACTAGGCTTCAGTCAAAGCAAGACATACGATTTACTTTGCCCCAACACCAGATGTCTTTACAGTTTGACCAAATGACTTTTATTTGCTTGCCTTATTGATATGTCCTTTCCTTCTGTTGCTTTGAAGCCAGGATTGGCGAGGACAGCAAACAGACTTTCCAAAGAAGTTGCCAAAATAACACTATCCAAAGTGAAGTATGTACCTTTTTCCTCTGTCTGGATTCATTTCAGTCTAATGGAATGAATCCCAGTAATCAAACAGCTTGTTGTGAAGGTCATCCCATATTGCAACATTTAATTAACAGCGCATAGATATATATATATATGCTTGTATATATAGATAGATAGATCTGTATTAATATATATATATACACATATCAGAGAATGGGAGATACCAAATGGAACAAATGCTTGGTAGGAGTGAATAAATCAATCTGCAAAAAATGGAAGAACCTCCGCATTCTCGATTACTTGAAGTCTCAGTGGAGTCTGAGAATTGGATCATCATCAGAAATAAGGGCAAGGAACATCCCTGAGAGAGGCCACAAGGAATTAATTGCAAGGAAGAATAGCCTGATGTAAGACTGACTGCAAATACAAGTCATTAATTTTTAAATATAGGTAGAAGCGTGACAGGATATTAAGTCTCTCAGCACAGTAGAACCCAAAGGATTTTTGTTTAAATTCTGGCAGCAAATGTTTGCAGAGAAAAAATTGTTTTACTGCTTTGATGAACAGTTTGTATTTCAAGAATTGCACTCTGAAAATGACATAATTCTTCATGTAAAGAGTACAGGAAAATCAAAGACAATAATTTCATTTCAGGAAATTCTGAATGTAAGAGAATTGGAAACAAGTGGAAAAGGGAAGGAAAACATTGTACATGTAAGCCACAGATAAATGTACATACATATGAAAATACACTTACTAAAGATAAGCTGTAAATTAATCTACGAGTGATTCCAAATAATTCATAACCCACGGTTCCTTCTTTGGTCAAACTTCGATGGGGGTTGCATCCAAGAGGACAGAGGAATGAACTATATTTGGAAGCAGTTTTCCCTTTGTGATTGTGACTGTGCCCTTCTCCTCTGGTCTGTCTTCCCTGGGACCGGCTGAGCTGTCCAGGCGGACATCAGCACTGCTCGGAAAGCATTGACCACTGCCCCAGACCTCGGCTGCTGCCCAGTCTGCCCTTTCTGCCAGAAAAATGTGGCAGCTGAAGTTTGTAGAATGTCCTGAGTTGGAAGGGACCTACAAGGATCGAGTCCAGCTCACGTCCCTGCATATGACAACCCCACAGTTCACACCATGTGTCTGAGGGTGTTGTCCAGTCTCTTCTTGAACACTGTCAGGCTTGGGGCCGTGACACCTCCCTAGGGAGCCTGTTCCAGTGCTCCAGCACCCTCTGGGTGAAGAACCTTTTCCTAATGTCCAACCTGAACTTCCCCTGGCACATCTTCCTGCCATTCCCTCGGGTCCCATCACTGGTTGCCAGAAAGAAGAGATCAGTGTCTGCCCCTCCAGCTCCCCTTATGAGGAAGCTGTAGACCACGATGAGGTCTCCCCTCAGTCTCCTCCAGGCTGAACAAACCAAGAGACTCTAGCCACGCCTCATACGGCTTCCCCTCCAAACCCCCTCAAAACTTGTTGCTGTGTAGCAGCTTTGCAAGTAATCTGCATCTGAGGATCCAGGTGAGAATGCACTGGTTTGCCATCCTCAGCTCTTTCCCCAAACTGCTGCATGGTGCAGGCGATGGAGCCACAATTAATGCTCACATACACTGGGCACGATGGGGCTACAGGAGAGACTCAGAGCTCAGCCCTTTGCACAAGCACTTCACCTGCCCCTTGCACATTGAGCACAGTGGGAATTTTACACTGGCAGATCTTTCACCATAGTTGAAAAGATCTGATAACAATATCCTAAATTACAGATTAACTGATGTAACACCCAGAAAAATGCTGTCTTGAATGATCAATATTTTATTAAAAGCATTTAGTAATATATAATTGAAGTAATTTTAATTGCATAGTGCCTGGCATTACTTAATATTTTCAGTAATAACTTGGATGATAGAAAAAGCCTTAGCTGATTGAGTTTTCAGGTGACATCAATGTAGGAGAAACTGCAACAGAGTAAATGCAAAGTGAGAACTAAAAATGATCTTGACAAAAGTAAAGTATGATCAGAAGACAACAAGGTGTAACAGGAACAAGTGTACTCAAGTCACTTTAATGTTGCATTTTACTTAATATCATAAGCCCATCTATGGCAGCTTGCAAGGGTAAGGTTATTTAATAAATCTTGTAATAAATGGTAGCAAATCACTGCATAATGTAAAAGAATAAAGCAACTGACTTCTAATTGTGATTTGTAGTCATCTGTAATACCTTCTAGTGTGCTTAAAATACCATACATCGATCACACCCAGAATGCACTCTTGCCATCTATTAATGTCTATTAAATTGTTCATCATTCTCAATGTTTGGGGAATACTTTATGAAGAAATACATTGCAAAAGCACATACAAAAAAAAAAAGGTCTAATGAAAAATTCTAATTAAAATTCTAATTAGTAAAGTTCGCCCTCAAAGACTGCTGTGGAGACATGCGAAAGTCAATACCACCACGCAGATGCATTAGGTTTCATTTGATTTCCTAGGGTTTCTCAGGACATCTACTTAGTATCAGACCTGCTTTCATCCTGTTCAGCAGTGGAGCACTCATATCTAGGTTTAGAGCTATTGCACCTGATAAACAAAGTTCAAATAAAGAGTTCAAATAAAATTATACGTTAACTGGGAAAATGATTGCTCCACAAAATGTCTAGCCCCAAACCTATGAATGATCTGATCCCTCTAGTTCAGACATCTGTGCCTGAGTGCCTGAGGGGTAGGGCAAGTCTTAACTGCAAATAGAGCCATTCGAATTGAGAGCTGCTGGCAAGCAAAATATAAGGTAAATGTAAACTATATCTTGAATGTATTTTTGAATGGACTAAACTTTCCCACTGGCATCAAGCACCAAAAACTGGCATCAAAACTGTTCCTTTCACCATGGTGCATCTGGCCTGGCCAGCCAGTGGATGAATTGCCCAACATTAGCATCCCACTTCTCCTCATTCCACACCCAGCGTAAATCCTTGGCAGAATCACTGAACAATGGACTGCGGGGTATCCATAACCCATTGCTGAGACAAACAGCTATCATATGACACTTTTGACCAAAATTTGGGAACAAATGATCAGTGACTGGAGAGAGGCAAATGATGGCAATCATGCCAAACACATCTGTTAAATGAGAATATCCCCACAGAAGTGGTAGATGCCCCATCCCTGGAGACATTCCAGACCAAGCTGGACGGGGATCTGAGCAACCTGATCTGGTTGAAGATGTCCCTGCTCATGGCAGGGGTGTTGGACTAGATGGGCTTTGAAGGTCCCTTCAACCCCAGCTATTCTATATGATTCTGTGGCTCTCACTATCAGCTGTACTTTAAACAACAGCAGAAACAAAACCCCATTTACACATATGAAAGCACCAAAAAAGTTATAATTACGGGAATAAGACTAAAGAAATATTAGTTTTTATTTATTTTTATTAATTTTATTGATTTTAATAGTGCTTGGTTAGTTCTCATGGAAATTGTGTACTATTTATCCACAGAAAATAGCATTGTTTGGAAACTATTGTGTCTCTTCAAGAATCATGAAGGCTCCTAAGTGGAAGAAGACACGTGTCTTCATACAGGTATGACACTTTTCTTCCTTATGCTGTATTAAGCATATCCAGTTGTCCTGAATAAAATGAATGCAGTGCAGATATTTCTGATTCACAAAAAATATTTAAGCAGTACAAATGCTTTCATAATAAGTGGCATGTAAATACAGAGCAATTTAAAAAAATAGGTATTGAAAGTTATGTGACACAACTACTCTAAAAATCATCACTTTCCAAAACAAAGCTGATTTTGTCTGATGGTGGCTTAGTAATTTATTATAAAGACAGAACAGAGACTGAATTAACATTGTGTCCCCTTGCAGTGAGAAGTGCTAGACTGAATAATGTACTCCAGGGGAATTCTACTTAGCATTTATATGAATATGGGAAAAATGATAATATGATAATTATCACTGTTTTTTTTTTCCAAGCAAAGATCTTCCACAGAGAAATGCTCAGTACTGATTTATTTTTTTCCTGCAGCTCCTTATTCCTCACAGTTTTATTCCAAACTCAGTCTCAGGGTGTCTTAGACTTGCAATATGATTTTTCTCACGGGGTCTGTACGTTGGATCTCCCTGTGTTGCCCCTTCAGATTTCTAGAGCCTCTGTCTGTTTTTGTGGGATATCTAACACCTTCAACACTGACCAAAATTCTGACCTTTGAGCCAGTTATTGATTTGGTAGGAATTGTGTTGGATTAATGCCGAGCACGAACTAACAACCCAACTTAAATATTCAGTACTGGAGCAATGCACCACATACAATGTATGCTCTTTAGTAAGCTTTTACATAGACTTTGGTCTTTCCTGTCTGCTTTCTCATCTAAAAACAAGTCATTTCTACTAGCAGGTGTATCTGTACCGAAGATTGCAGTGAAGTATAGACAGGATGGTGGCAGCTGTTCAGGCGCAGCTGCGTGAAGTTCTAAGCAGTGACTTTGCCATAGTTAAACTTCATCTAATCTGTGTGCTAGTTCATTTATAATTAAGTAACTAGATCATTTATAATTAATTAGCTGCAACTCACTGAATTATAACATAACCAAAGGTCAAAAGGCTTCAGAAAGGAGTGCGTGGGGAATCGACACTGTGAAATAAACAATCTTGGCAATTCCAGACATAAAGCAAAAAGTGCTGTAACCACCTTGGACTGGGCTGAGTTGACTCCTGAGTTAACCTCTTCTGCAAAAGTGCCAGGAAATTCCTCAATAGAAATCTTGCACGTAGTGTGTGGGACGACAGCCACAACAGTGGAAAAGCAGTAGTAACTTCATTCTCTGTTTCAGGCCAGACACGAGGAAGTTGTTTTTTACAATGAGGGTGGTGAAACCCTGGCCCAGGTTTCCCAGAGAGGTGGTAGATGCCCCATCCCTGGAGACATTCCAGGCCGGGCTGGACGGGGCTCTGAGCAACCTGATCTGGTTGAAGATGACCCTGCATATTGCAGGGGGTTGGACTAGATGGGCTTTGAAGGTCCCTTCCAACCCAAACTACTCTATGATTCTATGAAATCCTGCACGTAGCATGTTGGACTGTGACTGTGACAGTGGGAGGGCAGTAGTAACTTCCTCCTCTGTTTCTTCCCATTTGTAGGAGCAGAACAGCTTAGCAGATTGTCCCTTGAAGGTGGTACACCATTCAATTCAACATTTTTTTTCTCTTTGCTGAATAATGAACTGAACTGGAATACAAACTTCTAGGGGGATCTTGCTAACAAACAAAATGTTGACCCTGATTTTATTGTTTGGACCAAATGGAAAAATACATATACATGGGATTTGACTTCATAACCAATCCTTTGCAATCTTATGTTTCACAGCGTCCACTGGCTCTAAGTTGCACCTACAAGTGTGTCCATATGAGCAAGAATGAACACAGCCTGATACCACCCATCCTGCATACAAGTTTAGCGTGCCTGCTTGGGACAGTGCTCTGTCCTGAAGTAACTGTCTAAAGGAAAAAACCCAAACTCTTTCCCATCCTGAATCAAAGGTGGACCTAAGGTCTACACAGTGTTGCAAGAAGTACTCCCTGGAGTATACAAACTGGTGCACAGAAAGCATTTTTCTGCATCTATAATATACCTTGCCATAGAGAGCTGTGGAAAACCACACACTGTTTGTGACCTTCAGCATATCTTTGATTTTGAAGTAACTGACTTCAGTATTACCATAGAAGGGGCAGAGCAGTGGAACATTCAGCCTGTATTAAGTACAGACCAAGCCAGGCAAATCATGATATGGCCTGTTCCTGGAGAGTAAAAAATATATATCCTTTAAGCTCCATTCAGTTTCCTTGTATTAAAATTAAATTAATAACAAGCCCTAAGATACTGGAGTAAATTGGATTTTATAATTGGAAAGTAAGACAGACAAGTCAAATGAGTTGCCTGCAAGGAAACTAGCAGACCTCTAACCTCTTCAAATTTGTGTGAAAAAAATGGGACTATTTGGTCTGGATTTAATGAGAAAACTGAAATACCATAAGGAACTGCAGCAGAGGCATAGGGAATGGATAATATTGCAATAGTCTGAGCACAGGCAGGTCTGTGATTTGATAGAGATTTTAATTAAGGTTGCACATTCACACCAAAGGCACTGCAGCTGCAGGTTCAGTTTCTGATTTCATCCTGAGCTGACACAACACTACAAAACAGGGAGGGATGGTGGTTAAATCCCAGCGTACACGTCAGCCCTGCATTCCTCCCAGGAGGGGACTGCTGCAGCGCTAGTGTCCGTCTCTCGGTGACTTTGGAAGTGACTGGACATGCAAGCCCTGATGATATCAAGATTATTAGAAACCATCTGGGTGGGAGGAAGAAGGATTTGAGTGGAGAAAGAGGAATATACAGAAACAAATCTCCACTGAACTTCAAGAATATTGAAAATTGTGTCAAGAGGCTGTGCTTGTTACCCATTATCCCACCCAGCACTGTCCCCAGAAGAGCACTAGAGCTGTTGTGGAACTGCAAGTACAGCTGGAAACCAAGCATCTAAGGCATGAGCAGATAGGCAGTGAGGCATGGAAATGACCTTGCAACCCTTGAGGTTATAAGGAAGGTATGTATTTATTTACAACGCCGGACACATGGGGAAACATTTCACCTAATACGTGTGTAAGATTACAGTAGCTGTGAGCTTGGTTAAATGCAGTAAAGTGTTACATATTCATGAAAGTTTTAGGAACACCTATACATATTCATGACCTGTCCCCGAGAAGGCGGTTCTTATTACAAGGAGTTCTGGGAGACCATTTCCACAGTTTCCATCTCCAGCTCCTCCTGGTTGCAGCTGCGCAGTGATCGTGAACACAGGTCCTCTTTCTCTGTACACGGTCACCTTTGGTCCAGTGTGATGAGTTGGTTAGGTCTCAGACTGCTGAGTTGGTTAAAACTGGTGTATCTCTTGTCCCGTGCCCAAGCTTCTGTTATCTAGTTCACCCAAGTATGCACCAAGGATGCACCCAAGGATTATGATCTTTGCAAGGCATCAGTGAAGTCCTGTTTCTCATACACTAAGTTACACAGAATTAAGCAAGGCTAGGCAATAGTGATGTGGGTTAAAGGGTTAGCTTTAGTGATGTGGGGTAGGGTTAGTTCTTTAAGTGTAAGTGTTAATTGTTAGTTCTTTAAGTGTTAATTTGTTAATTGTCAATTCCCTGTATCAACAGTAGCTGAAGGGAATGGCTTCAGCCTTAAATCACTGCCACGGCAACCCCAGCACCCTGCTGTCTGGATTCATGTTTGCTCCTGACATGCCATTTGGGGAGGGAGGAAAGACAAAAAGTTGCTGAGTTATCAGACCAGAAACATGCATGCCATCACTGCCTCATTTATGGGTTTTATAAAAAAATGCTCTATTATTTTTTCACGTCATGACTACTGTGATCTTGAGTCTGTTAGAGGTGAGGACCCTTCACTCATAGAATGAACTCAGCGAGGGGTGAAGGAACACCTCCTCTCCGGAGTGTCCTGAGGGTCCATCAGGCTGCACGTGGCCATGGAGGTCCCATCTCCTGCTCCCTGCCCCAGGGAGGCTGCTGCCAGGTCAGGGCAGGTTGCTCAGCACCATCCAGCTGCATTTTGAAAACAGTGTGGAAGGAGAACCCAGACATCCAGTGCTGCACCTGTTCATGAAGAGGTTTCTTATTTCCAGTGGAGATGTCTTCATTGCACATTGTATGTATCACCTCTTGTCCTTTCATTGTGCACTTCCAAGGAGAGTCTGGCTCTGTCTTCTCCACACCCCTATTTTTACTTTGCATCAGGATGTAGTGCATACCAATTCATCTGTCAGCACAAAAGTTGACATTTAATCTTCGGGGTGTTGTCCTCTAATGATTCTGGGGCACTGGTGATAATTAGACTGAAGAGCACCCTCAGTTCAAATCTCACGGGTGTTGACTCTTCAAGTAAAAAAACCCAACATAGCAAAACAAAAGAACCCAACTGCTCATCTTCCCAACAGCCTTAGGATGAGGAAGCTGAAGCTCTGGATGTGAATCATATGAAGGGGAGAGAATCAAAGGGAAGGGAGAAACTTGTGGATTGAGATAAACACAGCTTAATAAAATAACAAAATAATACTAATATACCACTACTAATATACCACTACTACTACTACTAATATATATAAAATGGAAATAGAACATGAAATAAAAGATACTCAATGCAATTCCTCACAACCTCCATCTGCACCAAGCAGCCAGACCTGGGAAGAGAGAAAGCACCCTCATCCTGAACAGCTGATCCCAGGGGAAGTGGGGAAAAAACCCCAAATGCAGAGAGGCCCGGAGGTCCCCTGCAAAATGAGAGGATGGCAAAAGGACAAACTAAAAGAACTCCCAAACGGAACTCAACTGAAACAGACCAGAACTGGAACAGGTCTCTGACTCCCTAGCCAGAAAATCCATCTTTTCTTAAATATGCAGCATGATGCTAATGACACGGAATATTCTTATTGATCAGTCTGGATGTCAGTCAAGCTCTGCCCCATCTATGTCCCCCTTCCCAGCTGCCTTACACCTGTGGGCAGAGAGCTCAGAAAGACCTTGGCTCCCAGATGACAACTAAGATAACAAGTTCTTTCATTCTCTTTGTTCCAATTCAAAGACCCTGGAAAGTTACTTGAAGAAAAATATTAACTCTGTCACAGTGTGTTATCTTGTTGTTCTCAAACTAAATCCAAACAATGACCATGCTAGCTACAAAAAATAAAGGTTTCTGCATGAAGAAAATTAACTCTCAGTCAAACCAGCACAGCGACCTACAGTCAGGTCTGGGGTCCACTGCAGGATTCGACTGCAACGTGCTGTGTGTTGCAAGGGCCTGGCCCCAGAGCTGTTCACACCAGGAGCAGCCCAGAACCTGGCAGCCAGTGCTGTGCTTGAGCAAGCTCCCTCAGCTTCTGCTCCTTTTTGGGAGGAGGCCAAGTTGCTGGCTTTACCCTTCAAAAACTACACGTTTGGATCAGAGGGACTGATATTATCTTTTTATTCCATTTGTCCCCTCAGGCTGGGGGATAAACTACAGTGTGGCTGTTCATTTCAATCAGTTATGACAGCCTTCCTCATTTTTCTCATGCCCTCCAGAGATTTTTGACAGACAAATCTCCATATGTGGGCATTGTTCTGTTAACAGGTACAACTGACTCCTCATTTACTGAGTTAGCAAACAAGCATTTCAGGTGGCACTGAGTTAGCCATTTCCAGTAACATGTGTAAATTTTGAAGGCTAAGATATCCTGATTCTTACAGTCATAGTTATGTTTTCATTTTAGATAGTGCTTCCATAACAGCCCTAAATATCCCTCATGGGTATGAAGAATGGCATGAAAAAGTTCCAGAGTGGAAATATTTTAAAATATAGATGCAAATAGAGAGGTTTTTTTTTCAAAATAGACAGCAAAAACATTGACACTTGTACTTTTTAAGATGTCTCCTATTTTGTACAGGCAAAGCTAATATATCATTTCACTTTAAAAATGGATGCTAGGGTATATTTTAGCATAAGCACAATTGGGAAATGTGATTTGCATTCACTTTCTGACATATTTGTTGTAATTCTGCACAACTTTCTACACAGCGCAGATTTTTGTTAAGTCAAAAGAAACCCAGCACTGTTCTTCTCAGGTACTCCAGATCTTTGACAAGGGAGATGTGGGAGTCATGGAGCACATGGAAAGACCAGGCAGTTCCCCAGGCAGTTTGTGGAAAATGTGCAGAGATGTGAAAGCAAATGGCCAGCACAAGGGACCATTTGCTCATTCCACTGTAAGCAATAAAGAGAAAAAAAAGCCATCAGGCAACTCCTGACACTGGGGCCGGATCTCAGCTGGGGTGTCAGGACGTGGTCAAGGGAGAAAACACTTGAGGCCTTTGCAGGTGTCCTGCAGCTACATCCCTGCCCTCAGGTGACAACCTGCAGGTATTTTGCTTGTGGAGGGAAAGCCGTGCCTGTGCAGCCCATGGAGACCGAGGCCCTGACGCACAGGATGGCACAGCACGGTCCCCAAGAGCCTGCTGGTATGGGAGGTTTAGCAGAGCAAGTAGACAGGTGTCAAGGGGCAGGTGGAGATGAAGCACCTTGGACCTCGCTGATGGGGACACATATAATGTGGTGGGATTATCTTGAAAGGTGTGTGTCACCAATAATAAATAACTAGAGTAAGTGTTGTGGATCAGTGACTTACCGGCCAAGTGGTGTAACATTTACGGGAGCTTCTTCTCCATTAATATTCTGCTTGTCTCTTCAGGAAACTTCTCCAGCCTGGACAGCACTTCGGGGGAAACCAGCTCCTCTCTTTACTGTCAAATTAACTTTGTATTTAATATTTAAATCCTCACAGTTCATTAGAATTCGGAGTCTTTTACAGGCTGTTTCTGGCAGGACCGTACACACCAGTTCTCCGCTGTTACCATCCATTTTAACAGCAAGAAGAAGTTTTCTGCAGAACTCGTTCCAGCTCTGACATGGAAATTAGATGATTAAATATTGTTGATTGTGCTGTTTTTTGCACAACAAAATCTAGACGTGCACTGACAAACTGATTAATTCTATTCTGCTACAAGCACTCTCCTCAAAAAAAGGCAGAATTCAGGGACAGAAGGAAAACAGATTGACCCCAGGCTGTTATTATTTCAAATTTCCCTATTCTGTTCTAAGCAAAGCAAACACAGCCAGGAAATCATGAGGGTAAGATGACTCAAAAACTTCATGTCAGTATACTTATTTTTAGGGCTATCACTTTATGAAGATTTTGATACCAGTTATGTAGCTGAGTTCAACTCCAGTGACCTTCCTGTCTACACTGAGTGACATTATAGATGAGTTCAGTTGCTCGCAGGATATGTGTTATTTGTGTAAGGGACTTATAGCATGATTAGGACTTATTTTGCTACAGTACAACATAGGAAAAACATGATCCCCATGCTGAGAGCTGTAATTCACATCCTTGTTTTTTTTCTATTGCCTATGGAAATACGTGCCAATTATATGCTGAACAGCACTGAACAAAAATGCCACAGAACTGTCATTTGCTATAAAAAGCTTGTTTAATTGAGATTTCTTGGGGGTTTTGTTTGTGGGGTTTGTTTGTTTGTTTGCTTTTCAGAAGCGTGAATAAAGCTGCAACATTTTTGAGCACATGGGCAGTGCAGGTGGACTGATAGAGTAACCAGGATGCAAGCCAGCTGGCAAAGAACTTTTTTGGTTGGGTTCTTGGCTTCTGATGCACTCCTGGACTTGGCCATTTCACTGCCCTTCACAAGACAGTGCTGCACAGCAATGTTTGGGGGTGCTGCCCTCCAGCTCCCCTCACCTAAGCAATGGCCCTGACCCAGCTGGTACCTTTTTGTAATTCCCAGTCCCTCCGGAGGCTGAGTCAGCCCAGCACACAGCATCAAGAAGATGCTGAAGCACCATCACGGTCTTACCTCCCACCATCATCTCTGCAGGATGCAGCACGGTCTAAAGGAAGGAAGAGTCCAACCCAGCATCCCATATTTAGAAGAGGATAGGGATATGCTTTCAACATTGATATCTCTCAGCAGTGCATCTACTAGTTTTCTAGGGTGTTTCAAACACCACATCACCCTCACAGTTGCTGTTGTAATTTTCTGTAATTCACTTGTATGCAGTCAGCACCTGTTCGGGTTTTGATGTGGTATCACTGTGGCAACTTGTATGAAACACCATGTGTATAGTGAATTTAAAAACTAATGATGTCTCCTGAGACACAGGATATCACACTACATGAATATTTACCTTTACTATCCCTTATTATGTTGGAAAAACTATTTTATTACTGAGCAATTGCCTGCCATATGGGAAAAATACTGTGCTTTGTTCAAGGCTATTATACATACAAAATCTATATTTCTTAATAGAAAGCTGTATGTTCCACTTGGATTTTTATCAAAAATAAGGCATGCTGAGAAAAACTAAACACTGTTTATATATGATAGCAGGTAACAGAAAGAAATAGCAGTAGAAAACAAAAGCAAAAGCCCTGAAAACTGTGCAGTATATTGCAGCCAAGCAAGTCGCTGGATTGTACGATGGGGCCATGCAGACTTCTAGGTACAGCTCTACTGCTACATCTGCCCTGGCACCTGAGGAAAGTAATTTCTCTCTCTGCATGTGCCTTTTGTCTTTTACATTTTTTCTGTCATAAGGACTTACATTGTATGTCCCCTGGGGTCAGTAAGTGTGGTTTAGCCTGCATTATAGCAAAGTGGCAGCAAAGCAACAGCTAAGACTGGTCAGAAAATTATATTTCTTATGGGTTAGGAGTGGGAGTTCTAGCATTTCTTTCCAAAAATCTGGAAGAAAGTGAAGAAAAAGTGCACAAGGCGTTGCAACTTTCTATGCCATTACAACTCATCATGGACAATTTAATCTAAAAATATACAAAAAGCAATTTCTTTTAACTGGACTGTTACATTCCGTATTTTAATAAAAAATATTTTACAAAAAGTGTATACACTGTGGAAGAATCCTAAATACTAGTGATAAAAAATATAACTAATAAACCATAAAATATATGCATGTGAAATTAGAGTGGTACAAATGTACTTATGTCTTTACAAAGCCATTTGGTTTTATTTTATGCATATGATACCTGGAAACTAGCCCAAACATCCCCTTTAACAACAGTAAATCATTCAGAAACATATGCACATATCACTATAATTACAGTAATTCTGGGAGTGGGTCTTCTTTTTCTTTTCCATGAAAACACTTCATATCATTAAAGAGAATACATTCAGTCACTGAGCACTTATGTTTTTATGCAGACTCTAACACATCTTGTTTTAAATATTTCTTTCATGCTGTAATTTGGAAACCAGATGCATGGGGTTTCTGCGAGAGGTCTCACGTTGCAGGAGGACACGTCCCATGTGCTGTACCTTGCACCTGGGAGCCACCCTTTGGTCCCACCACTGAAACTCTGAGAAGAACAAGCTCACCACGGACTGGCCATAAGGTTCTTGTCAGGTAACAATGATGAGTCACGCAGTGCATGGGACTGCGGTGAACAAGCTGAAGAGCCTGCCTTGCTCCGTGTGCCTTAACATCGTTTATTTAATGTTTAGTTACAAGCTGAAAATACACCACTATTGGGAAATAGTAATGCTAGAACCATTTCTGGTCTGATATTTAATTAATTAACAAAAGCACCTTCTGAGGCAACAGGGCATCTCCTGCACCTGAAAGATGCACAGACTTATAGGGGCATGGTACTTACCACTAGAAAATAAAAGTTTATAAGACAACTGTGCTTTAGAAAAAGATGCAGGTGAAGCTAATAAACGAAAATGTAATTATGTTTTGATTAGGAGAAGGAGGACTTCAGGAAACTGTTATAAGGTCAACTTTCTATCCCGTGCAAGAACAACCTGTAACATAAGTAAACTCAAAAAATGGAACAGTTTTTCTTACTGAGAATGTTTTTTCCTCTGAACACTTCTTATTAGTCTTCAAACTTCACAAAATGACATTAATGGATAAAAAACATTCTCCAGAAAATTCTGAATTACTGTAATGTAGTTCATGTTTCTTCAGGAGGCATAAGCCTTTTGTAGCTGTTTTGATATACGTAGTTGTAACTTCCTAATACCCCATCAGGAGGAGTGAGAAGGTTAATGTATGCTCAAGCAATGTCAAATCAGGCTATGACTGGTGACTAATGCAAGTAACCAACACAGAATACTTGTATTAACTGGAAAGTTCATTTTGTAATAGTCCCCTGGCAGCTTCCTTAACAAATTCAGAATAACAAGAGGCACCGATCTAAGAGATGGTAAGAAAAGGAAAATAGCTTCTTAAAGGGCTATTTAAGAAATAAATTTAGAAAGATTGTGGGAAATGGACTGATTAAATTTAAAAGATGCTCTGAGAAATCTGATCACATTAAAAAAGGCAATTGCATATACTCCACAGGTTTGTTAAAATGGATTGTGTATTCAAGAGCTGTATATGCCACCAGGATTAGCAATGCACAGGAAAGAGCTCCTTTTGAATCTACTTACTCCTGAAGGAGATATTTTCCTCCTTTCATCACTCACCACTGCATGTTCTGTTCCTCTCTGCAGGAAGATGCAGGCAGACAGCTGAAGAGGATAAAGGACAGAAGGGACCAGAACAAATCATGCAGGAGCATCACTTTACACTTCTTGCTGCTTGGCCATGTTCTGTCTCTTCTGCCATTGCTTCCAGCACAAGCACTTTCCTCTTCCTGCGTCGGTGCTATTTTTCTTCCTTCCTTCCTTTCCCTCTTGCTGGAAACTTCTGCTACCTCTGGTCATTCCCAGTGTTTCCTGGAGAGAGGCTGATGCCTCAGCTCCTAATGGTGACAGCCTATGCCCAACAAAAACATCCTTCATGTCTTCCTCATACAGTCAGTGATACCCAGCAAAAGCATCTATGTCGGAAATAAAGAGAAAGGGCAAGCACGGTTCTGTTGGATATCTGGAAGGCCTTAGGAAAGGGTCCATAGAGAGAATAGTTGGTCTGCTATCATGGGCTGCCTCCCCATCTCACTGCTCCAAGCACCCATGCCATGTAACAGAATCACAGAATGGTTGGGATTGGAAGGGGCCCCCTGGAAGTCATCTAGTCCAACCCCACTGCTAAAGCAGGTTCACCTGCAGCAGATCACACAGGAATGTGTCCAGGCAGGTTTTGAATGTCTCCAGAGAAGGAGATCCACAACCTCTCTAAGCAGCCTGTTCCAGTGCTCTGGCACCCTCAGAGTAAAGAAGTTCCTCCTCATGTTTAGATGGAACCTCCTGTACTTCAATCTGCGCCTGTTGCTCCTCATCATATTGTTGGGCACCACTGAAAAAGAGTCTGGTCCCATCCTCTTGACACCCACCCTTGAGATATTTATAAACATTGATGAGATCCCCTCTCAGCTTTCTCCAGGCTGAGCAGACCCAGCTTTCTCAGTCTCTCCTCACAAGAAAGGTGCTCTAGGCCCCTAATCATCTTTGTAGTCCTCTGCTGGACTCCCTCCAGTAATTCCTTGTGCTTCTTAAACTGGGGAGCCCAGAACTGGATGCAGTACTACAGATGCAGCCTCATCATGGCAGAGTAGAGGGGAAGGAGAACCTCCATCCACCTGCTGGTCACACTTTTCTCAGTGCACAACAGGATACCCTTGGCTTTCTTGGCCACAAGGGCACATTGTTGATTCATGGTAAAGCTTTCTCTGATACAGCCTCAAATATCAGGCTGGCCACCAGTGTATTTCTGGGGCTGGATGTTCATTAAGGACTGCAGACATATTCCAATATCAAAATCATTAATTCTCCCAATATTTCCCCTGACTTTTGAGACTAGGTCTTCAAAGTGGACTTTATTAAAAATGCCTTAATTAACACATTAAACACACAAAAAATGATACATTATTTAAAAACATGATTAAAATATTGAAAAACTTGATTAAAATTATGAATATTCAATACCTTCTAGTAATTTTAAACTGAATTCTGCACAGGTATGCATCATCAGCCGTCACTGGCTCAAACCGACAGCAGCAGTTTCCTTATTCTGAGCAAGTTATGGATACGCAAAATGTACAGAGCTGCTGATTCTTTTTATAGATATGTGGGTGTGTGTGCATGTGTGTATGACCTGATTTCCCCTGAAATTAACTTCAAGGGATGACCAACCCCATGGAAAAAGAAGGAGAGGTGTTGGGTCTGCAGGTGAATGCAAGACCTCTATGGCTCTCGCAGAACAAAACAACTTCGGTGACCCCAAAGTTTCAGACCTACAGAAGTTAACTTTAACCTGCATTCTTCTCAGGTGAATGATATGTCCTGGAAAATAAACCTCAAAACATCAGGCCAAAATGACCACACTCATTTCCCTAAGTCTGACCTGTGGCCAGCAAATATGCATCAAGTCCCTAAGGCTTCTGATTTCTAAAATCAGTTAGTGACTCGCACATTTGCACCAAGCACATGCTGAAAAAAACCTTCAAAACTATTCAGACCTTGACCTTGTATACACTTATGTAGAGGCTGCAACAAGCAGACTTTCTTGTTTGCTTCACTGTGTACAGCTCTCATGTACCAGCAATTAGAGTTTTCTGGGCTTGTATAAAGATGATGTTTTAAGATGTCAAAATGCTGATGCTGTGCTCTGTATCTGCATAAGCCCCATCAGGTTTATGGGTGGGAACATTCCCCCCTTCTAGAAAGCACTGAAGAACACCTTCTAGAAAACCCCAGGTTGTCTGTTCAATGGGAAGCAGTCACTCCCCATTGAAGAGAGATTACCAGTGAGATCACCACTATAATACCCAACATAATACACAATACATACCTTGTCAGTGAAACCAGAAGGAAGGTTAATATATTTATAAGTCTGCCCATTTTACTGCAAGCTCAAAAGAGGAGAGTCATCTTTATATGTTTGCCCTCTGATGGGAAGATCATTCAGCTCAAGAAATGCATCTGAATTTTATGAGCTTTCCTGGATATGTACTTTGGACTGAAAACAGCTTCCACTCCCCAGCGTTATTTATAGCAGTCACAGTAAATAGCGACTGCAAGTAGGAAGGAAAGGAAGGAAAACAACATCACTAAAATACACAGCTCCGCTAACTCCAGGAGCAGGTTGGTTACTAGTCTCCTTGCTCTCCTACTGGCACAGCATCCTGGCTTGGCTTGTGTCCTCTTCCACCACATTTTCCTTCTTCCCTTGAAAACTTTCGCCAGTCTGTTAGCAACCAGTAACTACTTTTGGATGGTTTCTTCTCACATTTCCGTACAATGGCCACCTGTGACAATGCAAATAAAAGCCTTCTAATTCTCCAAACCTGCCAATTAACATTCTTGAGGTTTATTGAGCTGTGAGAGACAAGCTGTATCCACTTGTCGAACAAGATCATGATAGGAGTTAGTTACCTTCAGCTTCCCAGCCCAAAAGTTCCTTCTCTAGGTTCTGTTGTGATAACAAAGGTGTGAAACCACCCAGGACAGGAGGAAGGAGACGACGATACAGGAAGCCAAAGGAGAGATTCAAAGAGATCAAGAGGCTCCTCCAGCAAGCTGGACCAACACCAGACTGAGGTCTGTGATGTATCTGCTAGGTTGTGGTCCTACACTGCTGGTGGCAGACACGGTCCCTGTCACGGTCCATGCTCCAGTAACATGCGAGACATGCCCAGGTGAGCTGGAAGAGAGCAAGGAAGGCTTTTTGCTGGCTCCTGCAGACGAGCACCCAGTGCACACAGTCATTTGGGTGTGCATGACTGATGTCTGATATAACAGTGAATTTTTAACAGGAATTTTTGATGCATCCAGTCTGTAGCAACTGGCTGAATATTCCTGCTTATTGCCTCTTAAAAATAATTTGGAGAAGGACACAACATTATGTGCCCTTTTCCATGCAGTCTCTCAGAAGTAACATTTAACCACCCTGCTTTCTTGCACAGACTTTTGCCATTCCTTATTTCAGTGTTCTCTCATTTGAAATAAAAGCTGCTAAGATGGAGAACACGATTGCTCTTTGCTCACAAAGACACAAGCAAGGTATGTTAGAAAAGGTCTACTGGCATCAGAGGGAAAAAAAATATCATGTATTGTGGGACACAAAGGTAAGGGCATAACTCCTGGCTGTCTTCTCGCAGTGCTGAATCCACCTGGTGATCACAGGACACACTAAGTGGAGCAAGAACGATACAGCAGCTTAGAAGCAGCAGAAAGTATGAAAAGTTTTCTCTGCATAGTAGCAGAACAAGGCCTGTAACATTGCTATGGTTAATGAGAGGACATAAAGATAACTCCTTTACCAGTTGTTTTCTCTAAAGACTTTGAGCCAAATATAAGAAAGCTCCATCTCCCATTTTCCAATTAATTACAGTAATAAATATGATCTTAGTTATTAAAAAATACAAACCAAAACAAAAAAATACCTCGCCTGCTATCCATACCCCTTCACTCTTGAAAGGCTTTGGTACATTTATTCATCCAAGACCAAAATCAGGTCACAGCCTTTATCTTCTATTTTGGAATATGAGGAATTTGGTTGTAAAGTCCATCTCTGCTTTACTCAGAGCTCTCATCATAGTATTCATACAGTGTTACTCTAAACAGCCTCTCAGAGGTTTGTGCGCTGCTTTCTAATGCTCCTGTGAGTGACCATCATTACACAACCTGTTACTTCAGAGCACAAATTCACTGAAATGCAGCTGACAGTGTAATTTTTAAAAGCAAGCCAATCCTTATTTTCTGACCTACTGAGAAGTCAACATGCAAGTTTTGTTTTTTCCTTCAAATTTCATGTAAAATAATGAAGCTCCTACTCTGTCCAAAGGCCAAACTGGCTCCATCCCTCTTAAAAATGTGATATTAGACTTCCTTTCTGCCTAACGTTCCCACTAACCACCATAAATATATATATATCTGAAACCCAAAGACTCTTTTTGGAATATTTAATTATCTTTTCCATTTTTCTTATTCTAATAATCACAAAAAAATAAAAATAAATTACTTAATATTTTATTCAATGTTTCTGAAAGACCCAATTATATAATATCTATGAGCAGAAGGGCTTGTTTAGGATACTGGGATAACTGCTAATACTATCTGTTAATACAAGGCTGACCTTTTCAACAATGCTTAGCTATTGTCAAGTCTTCTTTTGACTCTCTAAGGCTAAAATATCCACGAAACCTGATCTTGAATCTCTGGTTTATTTTTCCAACTCAGATACCACAATGGTATATGTAATTTCTGCCCAACTTGCTAGTTCCTTCTTTTTCATTAAAGCCAGCATGGAAACCACAGCAGCAGAATGATCCAACTGTGGGCTTGAAAGAGGCTCAAGGCAGCAGTATTATAACATGAGAAAATTCAGTACTCCTTCAGCATCCTTTGCTTTTATAGCAACAATGTCAAACAAAATAAAACAACAACAACAACAACAACAAAGACAAACAAAAACAAACAAACAACAACAACAAACCCCCACCTGTTATGCATTCAAAATGGATAATGAAACCTTGGGACCCTTCACATTACAGAGTTAACACAGAGTCAATTATCGGACCACGTATATGATCTGTGGTGGCTTTTCCTATTAATGCATATTGCTACATAAATCGCTACCTTCAAACAGCGTAAATCAAATAAATGCACAAAGAAAGAAAACACAGTACTGAGTGACCTGGGTGTCCCAAACACCTAAGTACAACAAAGTGAGAGATTTGCATTCATTCATTCATTCACATGCTCATCAAAATGAACATCAGGGAATTAAGCCTTTGGAAAACCCTACTTCATAAATAAATGAATAAAATGAATTAAAGAAAATTAAATAAAGTGTGGGAAATATTAACACTGGACTTGCTGAGAAAAATTGATCAAGATGTAGTGAGAAGTTGGTATTAAAGCTGAATTGGTTTGCACGATGGCCTGCAAGGCATAATTCACCTTCGAGGAAGGAGAAATGCCATCCGTCTGGTTGAGGTCACAGTTTGAAAGAAGGCAAAATCTTACCCTACTGATATTAATGTCGAAGGTACCATTGATTTTAATGGAAACAAGATTTTACATACTGATGTGCTGAGCATCATTCCCCAATGTTATATCTATTTTATTTCAGAGGGATACCCAAGAACGAAAACCCTCTTAATGCAGTGGAGTGTTTGATTTCAGTGTATTCCATTGATAGGTATCATGTCCAAAAACAAAGCAGTGAACACAGCTGAATTACAAGATGCACTTTAGGCTTCGGTTTCATGAGAGCATTGATTTGTTCAAAGTTAGCCCTGTGCTTATTTGCCCTGTGGTTTTGAAGCAATTTTTTGCACAAGAAGCACATGCTTATCTTATCTAAATTCCTGAACTGTAACTGAAGTTGTCCGCAAAGTAGCTTTTCCTGCTGAAATACCTGGGCACGTGTGATACACTTTCCTAACCCAATTGTCTCCCATACATTTGGGAGTCTTCTTAAATAGCTATATTTTGTGGTATTTTTTTAATATCCCTCAGAAGGGAAACTTAATTCTGAGGCTGGGCATATCCACAGAGATTTCTCATCAGCTCCCTGACGCGTTCACTCCGAAAAAGCAGTTCTGTTGATGTTGACATGAGCAAAGAATAATGTCCCAGGCTAACAGAGATATTATATACTGTTGTTAACTCACTTCTGCATGTATAGTTAAGCCTAGTGCATTACTTATATTGGCAAGAGCAGCAGAAATAATAATACAAAAACTTTTCCTGAGATGGAATAAAGATCTGTATTTATTGCAATGGTACAATACAAGGAAAACGTAACATCCACTGCATGATTTCTAAGGAACCAAGGCTGTTTTCAATAACCAAATTATTCAAAGAAAGACAGTCAGGGGCTTTGCAGGAAACCAGGGTGACTGAAAATCTTTCCCTGTAGCAGCAGGGGAGTTGGGCAACCCAAGGAGAAAATGTTTTCACACTCCACAGAAAGCTCTGGCTGCAATGAACATGTTTGCCCCAAATACTTAGGTTTCATCAAATCACCATTTTTTTCTGTGAAAATCACTCTGAGGGAAATGTTACGCTTTTTCCATTTCATGCCATGCAACAAAATCGTTGAGGATCTTCACACTCAGGAATTATTTTAGCCTCTCACCATATGAAATGTTTCCTGTTTAAAACAAAGTGGGCTGATAAGAAAAAGGCAGTAGAATATTAATGCAAGCGTAAAAAAGTCAGTTAAGTGAGATATGAGCTAACAAAGGATAACTACAATTATCACATGCCTAAGTTTTATGTAATTAGGAGGTAATGTGAAAGCATGTCTCCAAAGCTAATACAGTAAAATACACAAGCTCCTTTTCAAACAAAATGTTGCTGTTTTTTTCCTTGCACTCGTAACTTGCAATACCAATAAAATGTCTTCTAACCGTGACACAGGCTGAGCATACATCAAAGTCCGGTTTACAAACAGAGCAATTAAAAGTTGTGGTCCCCATTTGTATTTCGCTTGTTAGGCCTACAAAAACACAGCAACTCTCGCTTTCCAAAGAGAAATGTCAGATGGCTGCCTGCTGCTTTGACTGCTAATATCAGAGCAAGCCCTGAAAGCTGCATCACTTCCCTTTCCATTTTTTATTTTTAATGAAGGAGAGGTGCAGTGCTGCTCTAGGAGAAACATCCTTAAAAGCTGAGAAGTCAAATAATGCCAAGGTACTTTTCCATTGAAAGCAATAATGAATTCAGGGAAAAAAAAAAAAAAATAAGAAGTTCTTTATCTCAAAATGCTGTAAAAATATTATATAGTATATAACAATTACAACAGTGTAATAGAATTGTGCTGACTACTGGTGTGAAACTGCTTCAAAACATTCACCGTTCCAATGAAACAGTGAAAGCTGTTGCAAAATTATCACTAAGAGGGCCCGTAAGAACAAATGTTTTCTTATTCTTCCCCAAACAATTGCATACGCCAGCATTACCATGAGCAACAATTTGTGTAGAAAAACGAAGTTCTGCAAGGGCTAGGATTTGTGCAGCATTCTGACAAGCCACGAGTCTCTCTGAAACACCCGCTGCCTTGGACTGGGCCCCATTTCTCTGTCTGCACGTTGGGTGCCCACAGCATCCGTAATTTGGGTAGGTACAAAAAATATAAAGGTGAATCATGTATATACTAGACAAAGCATTTCTAATTCATGGAATAAACAAGATAATTGTCAGGGTGATTTCCTTTTTTACATCTACACTACAGAAGAGTCCTGAGGAGTAAAACAAGGACAGACATGTTCAGCCTTTCGCCATTTTGCAGAGGCCTCTGAGCCTTTCTGCCCTTTTCCCTCTTTTTTCTCTTTTTTCTCTCTCTCTGTTTCCTGGGACTGGCTGCTCAGTGTGTCTTGAGTATCTTTTATTTCTATTTTATATATATATATATATATTTACTAGTAGTGTATTTGTATTTTATTTTATTAAACTGTATTTATCTCAACCCAAGTTTCTCACTTCCCTTTTGATTCTCTCCGCTATTGCGGTGGGGGGAGTGGGAGAGGGTATGAGTGAGCGGCTGTCATGGTTGTATTGCTAGCTCGGGTTAAACCACAACAATGCCATTGATAACAGTTACCAATACCTAAGCCCTTCAATACCATATTGTTACTTGTAGTTATTTCCTTCCTTAAAAATGCACACACTGCTTTTATTGGCAGTACACTGTATATATGTTTTTGCTGTCATGTATATTTTTAGTAGAAAAAAATCACCTTTAAAACACCTTCCTTTCTGAACAGAGCATACTGAATGTCAGATGGCACTTAGTTTTTACACAAACCTGTTCTGCAGCCAAGGAGCAGTCTCCAAGGAAATGTTTGATTTTGTACCAGTGAGTTTTGTACTTGCTGAAATGTGATCCACTGTGCCTGAGGAATGAAGTGATCAAGCATGATGTTTTAGATGTTTTAGATGTTCACAGCTGGATCACTGATGACTTCAAAGATATGGGAGATAATCTAAAATCTAAAATAACCTGTGGTAGGAGCTCATAGTAGCTTATACAGCAAAATTCTGTGCTAGTTGCTATTTTCTTAGCTCTGGTGGATCCATGCCCAGATGTATTTTGGTGCTGCTGGGAGGTGACAAAGACAAGCATTACCAAGTCCTTTCAAGTCTTAACTAAACCACAAGCCTCCAGAAACTGAACTATTATGATTTAATTCCAGTATATGATAGCACTTAAGTCATGGGGTTGGTGTTATATCTATGAATAATGCAAGTTTATTTAAAGGAATGGAAGCAGACCAGATTATTTAAAAGACACTGACTGCCAGGGCTGAATATTAATTTTTCCAGATGACTTCATCTGTTAACAGAGCTGTTGCCAGAAGCAAAAGGAAAGACTAGTTTTGTTCTGTATTATGAATGACAGACAGGTTGCTGTCTATCAGCATGGGAGCCGATCTCCTACCCCACAAGAAGTGGTAGGAAATGCTGCTGCAGACATCACGATCAGGCAGCTTGCTATAAATAAGGAATCACATATTTATAAACTGCAGACCAGACTGACTACTTTAGCTGAGCATCTTCCACCAAAGGTAGCTGCAGCTCCACAGGCTAAATGACTGCCCTGTCTTCCTTAGATCAGTTATTCATCTCCCTCACTAGCTGCGTTTGATAAAGTGGTGAGAGGGATGGTGGGAGGCACTGGAGCAAGGTGTTGTGCAAGTCTGTCCCAGCTGTCCATCGTCTTCAGGTTTTTGGGGTGGTTGAATTACTATGGGGTACCCTCTGAGAAAGAGCTTGTTCCTGCTGGATTCTGCAGGCAGAAGACCTGCCTGGAGAGGTCTCTTTCCAGGGACCTTTGTGAACCTCTTTTTAGGAATTGCTCTATGCTCAAGGACACCTCCCAACTGTATCACAACAGGGAGCAGCTCTGAAGAGAGGTCAGGAGAACGAAACCCATCACCTTCCCTCTGGTGGTGTGTTAACCACAGGTGACAGCCCCCCATCCCTGCTGTTCAGCCTGTGCCTGGTCCTAGGGGTGTAGTACTATAAATGACCTAGGTAGCAGCTTTCGGTTTCTCTATCAAATTGCTGAAGAACCACTTCCACTTAAATTTGAGAAAAAACTTCTCTGTGAGGGTGACAGAGCACTGGAACAGGCTGCCCAGGGAGGTTGTGGAGTCTCCTTCTCTGGAGCCATTCAAAACCCACCTGGACATGTTCCTGTGCGACCTCACCTAGGCGTTCCTACTGCAGCAGGGGGATTGGACTAGATGATCTTTTGAGGTCCCTTCCAATCCCAAACATACTGTGATACTGTGAACAAATAATTTGATACACAGTCACTACTGGATTTCTTCACTGGTGTTTGCTTAACAGAGGAAGGGAAGGTTTTTCCTCTGATTGAAACTTTGGCAGTTTCTCTCTGGAGAGGCATTGATTGATCAGAGGTACACAGGTCAGATCTGCAAGTGTGGATCGAGTGTCCTACCTGATACTGTGTTTTGTAGACAAGAGGTGAACCAAGGGTATGAATAGGGACAGCTGGCTGACCAGCAAGATGAACTGAATCTGTCTGACCCCAAATGTTTCCTTCATTCAAGAACACATTTTAAGCGAGGGATGATAGAACAGTTTACTTTTTTTAGAGCAGGATATTTTGGCAATAACATATTATAGATCTTTGGGGATGTTTTGACATTGCTATAGAGACCAAGAAGAATTGTCATGTGATACATAAATAGCATTGGCACATTTTTGTTTAATATATTTTATTTCAGCCTGTCCTTTCACCCTTTGTTCCACTGCTGGTAGAAAATCAGTCACTGTGTATAAGTACTTTCTTTTTACCAAGAAATCTGCTACAATAATGAAAACATTTGTATTGCTTCTCTCTGCCTATTTCTTTGCAGCTTTTCAATACCTTTCTATCTTCTGTTTAGTTTTCTTCTATGGTTTTGAAAAAATGTTAGGGGTATTCTCATCCAGGCTTGAGCACTTTCTACTGATATAATTCTTATTCTTACCCTTGTTGTTGTTATTACTATTAGTATTATTATTATTACTTGAACAGGGAATGAAGACACATTTCCTTTGCACTTCTGCACATATTCAAAAGAGCTGCCACGTGCACTCCCCTTTCCTGCGCCAGGGAAGCAAATAACTTGGACTGCAGGCAGGAACAGCAGCAGGGGGCACAACTATGCCTCTTTTTTTTGTGAAAGCAAGTGGAGGATTTGAAAGAAGGTAGGACAAGGTGGAAAAAAATAAATATTAACAGCTGTCAGCGCAATACAACGGAGTTTGAGTGCACCTTGGCACGGCTGCCAAATTCTTCATGACAGCACTGCCAGCATTGGGCTAACAGCTGCACATAACTGTTCCACCAAGGCACTGCTTAACAGTGTTTTCTGCTTTGACCCAGTTGTTCTAATGAACGATACTGCTGGGAAGTGTGTCATTCATATCTATCGACTATCATGTTTATCGCAGCAGTGATACTTTACCAGATATCATCACTGCTTCAGCACATCTCATATCAGTGTCTGGTGCTGATATCTCTACTGAAGGCATTTAATGACAGCTCCTGGCAGGAAAAGAAAGAAGTCCAGGCTTTATTGACTTGATTTCCCCCTTGAATAGCACTGGCAGTCTCGGCATTTTCAAGTTATTGCAAAAGAAGCTTTAGTCATTTTTGATCAAGTTACTCAAAATGCTTTACCCACAAATTGCAAAAGGCTCCGTTAACCGAAACTGTTTGAAACATGGAAGGCAACTCCTAAAGTGTGAACATTTTTCTGAAGGTCATTGTCTTTGAATGGGAAAACCACCTTGGTTATTCAAGCTGACCCTTTACCAAGCTCTTTTATTCATTCCTGATATTTGATTACCCAAGAAAATTTAAGTGATTTTTTTATTTTGCCATTCCATAATGTTGCAATATAAGCATGTATAGCATGTTGGTTTGTCAATGTTAAGTCTTATTGCTTCATTTCAGGACACAGTTAGCACTCTGACACATGATGCATTAATTGATCCTAATCATAATTTCATTTTCAACTTTCTTTTCTTTCTTAGTCAATCTTTAAAAGATCTTTTATGAATGAAGCACAGGTCAAAGGGTGCTAAACTGTGATTTTTTTTTTCTCCTAGATCCACATAATTTGTTCAAAATAAGGTAAAAATTTCCATTCTTGCTACTGATCCTTTACTGCAGATTTCTATGTTTTTTCTGGTAAGATTATCTAATCCATCTCCCTCTGAGCAATACACTATTTCTGATTCCTAAAATAAACCACCACTTCCTCAAGGTTTATTCAGGGCCTGTGTTTGCTAGCTTGGAATTTCTTTAACAGCTTACCAACTGAGCCCTTAACAGAGTTTTCCGCTTGAAATATAAATTGGTTACTTTCATCCTAGGAAGGTGTATGCTTCAATGAAACAGACTCTTTAGTACATACTAAGTTTGGACCTGTGACTAATGCAAATATCAGGTCTGAGCTCCAATTCTGCCTTAATCATAGAATCATATAATATAATGGTTTGCCTTGGAAGGGACCTTAAAGATCATCTAGTTCCAACTCCTCTGCCATAGGCAGGGACACATTCCATTAGATCAGGTTGCTCAAAGCCCCATCCAGCCTGATCTTGAATGCTTCCAGGGATGGGATACCCAATGCCTCACCACCCTCAGGGTGAAGAATTTCTTCCTCATATCTGGAATCATAGAATACCAGGTTGGAAGGGACCACAAGGATTATCTGGTCCAATCTTTCTTGACAAAAGCACAGTCTAGACAAGATGGCCCACCACCTCGTCCAGCTGAATCTTAAAATTTTCCCATAATGGGGAAAACACAGCTTCTGTGGGGAGATTATTCCAGATCTAATCTCAGTCTATCTCAGTCTATCAGTTTAAAGCCATTACCCCTTGTCCTATCACTACATGCCCTTGTAAAAAGTCCCTCTCCAGTTTTCTTGTAGGTCCCCTTTAGGTATTGGAAGGCTGTTATAAGGTGTCCCCAAAGCCGCCTCTTCTCCAGGCTGAACAACCCCAACTCTCTCAGCCTGTCCTCATAGTTCACCCCTCTGATCATCTTTAAGGCCCTCCTCTGGACTCACTTCAGCAGGTCCATGTCCTTCTCATGCTGGGAGCCCCAGAGCTGGATGCAGTACTCCAGGTGGGGTCTCATGAGAGCATAGTGGAGGAGGAGAATCACCTTCTTTGACCTCCTGGCCACATTTCTTTTGATGCACCACAGGATACAGTTGGCTTTCTAGGCTGCAAGCGCATATGGCCAGGTCATGTTGGGCTTCTCATCAACCAACACTCCCAAGTCCTTTCCTTGCACTTGTTGTCTTGTCCTTTTTGAACTTCATGAGGTTCACATGGGGCCACCTCTTAAGCCCGTCAAGGTTCCTCTGGATGGCATCCCTTCCCTCCAGTGTGTTGACCACACCACAGAGCATGGTTTTGTTGGCAAATTTGCTGAAATGCACTCACTCCCACTGTCCCCGTCACCGATAAAGATGTTAAACAGTGTTGGTCCCAATACCCATCCCTGAGGAACACCACTGGTCCCTGGTCTCCACTTGGACATTGAGCTGTTGACCACAACTCTTTGAATGTGACCATCCAGCCAATTCTTTATACACTGAGTAGTCAATCCATCAAATCTATATCTCTCCAATTTAGAGACATAAATATCATGCAGGACAGTGTCAAATTCTTTGCACAAGTCTTCAGCTGCATGACACTGATGTGAAAGCTAAATCCAGGTAGAAGGGGTGAAATGTGGGCATTGCTCTTTCAGAAGCATGGTGCAGAATTCAGTAGAGGTGAGAGGACTCTATTGAAACCACTTTCAGATGAGACCTGTGTTTAACAGAGAGAGGAAACCTTACCAAGGGTAGATTCGTGTTCTGAAAACAACAGAGGGAGACGTTGCCAACACATGACAAATAGTCCTGCCAGCTGAGAATGCTGCAGAGAGATAAACACATTAGTTCCGATCTGTCTACATTTCTACATCTAAAAACCCACATGCAGTGAAGATAGCAGGGAATTACAAGGCCACAAATACTCCAGGTGTTTTGAATGGGGTCTTTGCAAACACCAAGGTTGAGAAGCTGATGTGATTGGTGATATCACCACTGGGCATACTCATCTGTTCTACAGCTTGTCTTAACATTTCTCACCTCTACCTTATTCCCTGTGGCTGTACTTACAGTTGGTCCTTGTTGAGGTCAGCTCACAACGGTGAAATCATGGTAGTGCCAAGGCAGAGGCACAAAGGTCAATATCTGTATTATTATGTGTCTATGACCATGTTCATGGGGACAATATCAAAGATCTTTTGGAAATGTTAGAAAAGAAAAAGAGGAAATATTAGAAGTAGTTTATGCTGTTTCCTGTAATTTTGAACATTTTGAGAAAAGGGGAAATTAAAAAAATTAGAAAATTCATTGATGTCGATACTTGTAACAGTATCTAGGCTCTAATCCTGTGGTCTCATGACTAATTTAAGCTCCACCGCTGGTTAACAGGCTGGTGCTGCCATGCCTCTGTTTCTGGTGCCACCTGCTTTCCTTTCCAGACACTTGTCCTCTTCTCCACCTGCTTCACGTTTGTGATGGTGGGCACCATGGGGCCAGCAAAGCCCTTGGTGGGCTCAACCCCACCTCAATCACGTTGAAGCAAGGCAGAAAAGTGTCTCTGTTGGGAACACCAACTGCACTGGTTTGAAATGCATCCTTTATAAAGTTATATAAGAGGAGAGATCATGTAGGAGGAATGAAAATAATGAACTGTTAGGATGATTTGCTGAAACTAGTCTTCACCTCATCTCCCACAGAAACACAGGAAAAAAAATGTCCTATTTCCTCTATAGATAGAGATCATCGAGGGTAGAAAAATTACAGAAAGAAGAGAAACATTTCCATTGGGTACCTGCTGTCACCAAGTGATGCTAAAAAAAGATATGGAGTTAGAGCCACAAAGGCTGAAGTTCAAAACCGGGTGAAAACTTCAGTCAGCAAAGAGACGATGTAGCACAATTTTTTTAGAAAGATACATTGATCAATCCAATTTCTATATAAAGAATAAAGGGCAACTGATTATGTCATACCACGTTTTCTGACCTATTTAATTCTTGGAGTCATATAACAACAAGATAAATAGCAGCATCCTAAATTTTATTTAACTGTAGAAGAGGTGATTTATTTGTTAGTGCAATACAATTGTCAGTGATAACAATGCCTTAGAGAAACAACCACATTGCTAGTATCTCCTGCTGCTATTTCCTTGGTGCACACAGGTATATTTGTGTGAGACCTCACAGAATTGCAATTTCTTCTGCCCTCACTCTAAATTAAGAGTCAATGTGGGTAACACCGCAAAATGCACTTACTGTAGCATACCCTGGGGAAAAAGAACAGAGTGAAGTGAGGAGATGTGCTGTGGATATTGAAAGGGTAGTACATGAAATCTGCCCAGGGACTAGGATAGGAAAAGTCCATCTTCTAGACTTGGTTCTTGCTTGAAACACAGCTACAGCACCCCAGCAATCTTCCTATTTCTTATTAAGTGGTGTTGAGAAAGTTGAAACATACAAAACTTCCAGTCAAACAGCATTGCCATCAGATCACTTTGTCAGTACCAGGAATCACACATTAATTTCTCCTCCATAACTTGATTAATTTGTCTTGAGACGTGGGTTTTTGCCAGTCATCTTTAGTTGATTAACAGTCAGGCAAAGCATCACTACCAAATTGACACAGAAGAATCTGCATTAATACCGCATTTTTATTATTTGTGTGATACTACTGTCAGAGGTCATTTAACATTTACATTACTACCTCAGCTGCTTTGGGAAGGACTGGGAGGTGGCTCCAGGAGAGAAGGGGATGTGATTTTATAGACTTCTACATGGGCCTCAAGTTGTGCCAGGGGAGGTTTAGATTGGATATTAGGAAAAATTTCTTCACAGAAAGGGTTGTCAGGCACTGGAACAGGCTGCCCAGGGAAGTCGTTGAGTCACCATCCCTGAAGGGGTTTAAAAGACTCATAGATGAGGTTCTTAGGGACATGGTTTAGTGCCAGAGTTAGGTTAATGGTTGGACTTGATGATCTTGAGGGTCTCTTCCAACCAAAATGATTCTATGATTGAATCAATCAGCATATGGTCCCAGCACTGCTGTACTTAATTCAATAATATCCCAGATATCTTGTATGCACTAGGCAGCACTATCTTATTCAACAGACCTGCTTCAGTTCATACATTTACCCTTTCTTTCCTAGTCACCTACCATGAACAAAGAGCATGGTTTTAAATGAATTTTATTTTGGCAAGGGGAGGTGGTGCCAGGGGCTAAATGCAGAATAGTTTTGCTCGATGTTGAAAGGTTCTACAGGTTTTCTGATGAATCCTGAGCTTTCTTCCTGTTGTAGTTTTAATGTTTCTCAAGGAATCATTTTGGATGTCTTTCATGGGCACATTTATTGCCACAGAAGTAATTTTAAACCACACAAACTTATCCCTTAAAAGCCTTCTGAGCAAGGCTTAGCTGCAGAGTTCTTAGGAAAAGGTATTATTTCAGTGAATACTTCAGGTTCTCCAATGGTAGTGAAAGATAAAATATTCCATTCTTCTTCCGTCATAAGTCACACTTATTGTCACCTGGCTATCGCCTCATGTTTCTGTGATAGGAATTCATTCAGTGCTCTGCACATGGCACATAGCATTGCGGAGTTCATACTAACTGAGCTGACAGAAAAAGCCTTTGATGGGTCTGTCGGTGTATGGTGCTGCAACCTGTCAGGCTACAAACCCAGCAGTTTTACTGGGGAACGTTGTTTTCCCTTCATGCAAACATCAAGATAAGCAACACAGCAATTTCTAGTTGCAGTTCCAGCTGAGACATTTCAGCAGCACCAGCTCATGCTCCATTCCCTATTCCACCCACACAACACTTTTCCTGGTGATAACCCTTTCCACACCCACCTAACTTTGCCTAATTGCACATATTTAGGACAAGCACACAAGGACCAGGAATTGTCTGGTCCCTCCCATGGGCATCTAGAAGCTGCTGTCTGCTTCAGAAAGATGCAGAGCAGTGTGGTGCCCGCCAACCAGACTTCACTCCCAGAAGAGTTGGGACTTGGCTTTGCTCTGGAGCTGGTGAGACTCCACATGACAAATGCTTCCCAGCAGGAACTTGGCAGAAATGCAGAAAAACCTGCTGCACTCCTGAGGGCTGAAGGAGCCCCAGGATTTGTGCCTGCAAAAGGAAACGTGTGTTGATCTCTCTGCTGCATTTAGAGTTCCACTCTTCTCAGTGGCATCAAACCTGTAGTGATAAAATGCACCAAGAGAGAAAACCTGCAGCCAAGAGCGATAAAGTTCTGGGGCTTGTCCAACTGATTGACAAACTTTTTTTCCCCGTATCTGCTCTTCGGTAAATGGAAAAAAATATACACTTACTGAAAAGGGTTTGTGCTCTCTCAGTTTTCTCCACCTTTACTGGGTGATGATGTCTCTACAACATACTCTTAGAACTACTTTCTTCTGAATCATTATATGGTCAAAAAATAACACCCTTTCATTTCACAGAGATACAAATATGTTTGAGATGGAGAATGACTGTAAATAATACACATGTCCAGAGAAGTTGCAGAGCTTCGTTCAGGTTCTGCATTAAACTTTCACTTCACATTTTCTGGAACCAACCTGCTATTGTCTCAGCTTGGCTGGAAAACCAGTGGCTGGAGATCGCATGGCAGGGAAGGGTGGGTGGTGTGACACACCGGGGCTGAAACACAGCTGGGGACAAAAGTTCTGCTCTCGACTGTGCCTGGACTTGCTTTAAACTGAAGAGCTCTGCCCTCTCTGAGATGTTTGTTTATCTGGTTTGTTTATAGACAGCAATCATATCTTCTCTCATCCCAGTTCTGCTAGACTAAGCAAACCAGGCTTTTTTTCTTTTCTTGTTTGATACTTTTTCACTTCCCTTCATCATCTTAGGCAGATCTTCTCTGAACCTTCTCTGGTGTACATCATCAGTCTTGCAAGCAGACGAAGAAGACGCCCAAAGTATTCCAAGGCAGGACTTTGTAAATAGATTTGCAAAAGTGCTACAACAGGCATGAAACCATCCATGCAGAGGAATCCAGAGATGGTTGACCTGCCCAGCTGTGTGCACCCAAGGGTGAGTGCATTTTTCCTGCACTCTGGATGGATCAGAAACCATGCAGCCATATTAGTGCCACACCAGCCCCTCAGCATGGGCTCTGGGAAGGCACTGAGTTTCAGCTGAACCTCCTGTGGGTGTGGAGCACGTCTGTCCACTTGCAAAAGACTATGTAGGCTCACAATCTTGATGGAGAAATCTTGTAGAAATATAGAAGCATATTAGCACGTGTTGAGGTTTTGATTGTGGGGTGACAATAAAACCCTGGCAGATGTATTGTTAACCCACTCTCCCCCCTCCTTCCCCCTTCAGCCCCTCCCTCTCCCCCCTCCCACTCAGGACAGGCGATCGGGAGGAAAAGAAGGACAGAGAGAAGAGAGTTGGAAAAATTAAAAATGTTTTACTAATGCTACTAATAAGAATAGAAAAAATAATACAAAATATACAAAACCAATCTTGAAAGTCTCAGCAACTGCAGAGCCGGCACCCAAAGTCCTGGATTGGACTCTGCACCCAACTGGAGCTGGATTCAGTCTGTCACTAGGCCTCAGTTCACAGGGACAACTCGCAAGGTCCTCTCCTAATGTCAGCCATAAGGAAAAAGGGACGAGATCCTCGTGATCTCCCACTTTTATAGGAAGTATTCATGTGAATGAGATGTTATACTCAGTTGGTCAGTTTCTTGGTCACCTGTTGCTCGTTGCTCCTCTCACAAGATGTCCATCCATCCTTATCAATAACTTCACATTCCATTGCTATGTTTACTAAAACATGTATCTGGTTTTCCAGGAAAATGCAGCTAATATGAAGGCTTTAGCTGACAGGCAAATTCACTAAAAGGGAAACCTATTTTTTAACAAAATCAGGACAGCATGTCACAAAAGCTCTAGCTCTTTGGCATATAAATACTACAAGAAAGATTCAAATATCACAGAAGTGTCACTTTTGCAAACAGGTCTTGGCAGTAGCTGGCCCACTGAGATAACAAATGGCTAAACCCTCTTAGATTATCACTATCCATTAAAGTTGCACTGGAATGGGAGATTAAACTGCATTGACTAGTATTTACAAATACTTGTCCATCACACACTCATACTTTTGCTGTGTTTCCTTTACAGAGAAAAACCTGATGGAAGTTGGACCTGCTTCTTAACAGTGCTGCTTTACTGTTTACTCAAGTGATGAAAGCCTCTGCTTGAACCCCCTTTTTATTTCCAGGTTCTTCCATATGCAGTGTCCAGAAGCATCAAATGTAATGAATGTAATTGAATAATACCTCTAAGCTGTCAGACATTATTTTTTTCACATCAGAATAACATTTAACAGTATTAAAGGTAAGCAATAAATCCCAGAAAATAACAGATCTTCCATATTTTTGTTGGCGTCATGCCACCATTCTGATGTCAGCCTTCCTGAACTTCTCTGCTGGATACATTGGTTTGTGCATGTTTGGTGTTGGTGACAGAGTAACTCTGTGAACTTACTATTCAGTGTTTAAAATTTCAGCTGTGTTGCTTTATTTGGCTTGATCACAAAAGCCGCATGGTGTTTTTTCATATGAGTGTAATCTTCACAAACAAAGGACATGAACCAAATATGAGTTGTTATAAATTCCCAGGAAGGGATGAACTAGAGGAAAGAAAAAAAAAAAACACCACAACAATGAACCAACCAACCAAACAAAACCAGAAAGGAACACACATACAAAAAAACCCCACATGAACAAATTTTTACAAGTGTGAGCCTATTCCTTTCAGAGCCCCGTTTTTACACAATACATGGAAAACCTGTTGCTATCTCAGCCATCAGGCCTGCAAGAGGAAAAGCTCCGGGTGAACAGGATTGCTGCCAGCATGCTCCTGCCTGCTGCTGTATTAGCATCCACATGCTGCTTTGCCCCAGTTTCCTCCCGGAATGTTAGGGGCTGGACTGGGTATGCACCGGGGCTTCAGCCCCAAGTCACACTTTTTCAGAAACTACTGACTTATCTCTTTTTTCTTTCCTCAGCTGGTACGGAGAGGTACCAGTAGACACCTGCACGAGAGAGACACTATCAAATGATAAATTTTGTCAGGGCAGGAGGATAATAGAACTTGAGACAAATTTTTACTTCTAAAGGAACGCTGAGCCATCCCAAATTTGGCATCTGGCAATATTTTCAACACCTGACTGAAAGACTAAGTTGCAATCTACTGCCTGAGTGAAGATGAGTTTTCTCAGACCTTAGGGCCACAAAACCCTTGTGTGTACTGGGGCAGCCCTGGGTGCACAAGGAGCCAGGATGAGGCCCTGCCCTGCAGGCACATTGAGGCTGAACACAGAGCTCTGCACCCAGCCCTGCGGCTGCACAGCACAGCCAGAGATGAAGACAGACAGATGGGTGGTAATGCTCAGTGTCACCGAATGTTATTGCAGGGTCGGAACTGAAAATAGGAGCTGAGTGTCCTTTCCCACTGCCCATGCTGTTTCACTGCTGTTTTCACTAGGACAAGCACATCACTGTTCTTTCAACTGCTGCTGAGGCTCTTGTCAGCACTTTTGCACTCATGACATCTTAGTAAATAACATACAAATTGTTCTTCTCTCCTTACAAGCTGTATAGCTGTAATAGCATATATTATGTTTAATCATACATATGAAAGATATTTTCATTAAGACAACATTTAGAACATCCTTGTCTCTTGTGGCTGCCGTGTTCCAACAAGGGACCATCTCTCTCCCTTCTAAGAAAACCCTGTGGCCTGTTTTCTTTAATCACTCATCATTGGTTTAACTGAAAACAGGATCTCACCCAGCAGGCTGAAGCTGAAGTTACTCCACAGTTAGGTAAATGGGCTCACTGATCACCAGTGCTGCTTCCAGCCCAGCACTGCTGCAGCTCCCGCAGCGCAGAGTCTCCTGAAGCCTGATGGATGCAGGTGACAACAAAGTGTCCCCCACTCTGCGGAGTTTGAAATACCAGTATGAGGGATGGGGTCAGTGGAGGAGGGGGCTTGCAGAAATGCTCATGCTAGATGGGTCACCAGCACAAACAAGCTGCGGTCCCTACTCCTTGCAAATGTCACCCCAGCATCCCTAGGAGAGCGAATACTTTCCTCTGGGATAATCCCATTAATGGCCACACTTTACACTGGTATGGAAATGGACTCACTGCCATTTCAGAAGCTGGTTAACACAACCTTTTCACAGCAGCAATATTTGCTTTTTTCCCAGCAGCTTCCCAAGGGGAGATGCATGAACCGCCTGTTTTCACCTCTGACACAAATGAAGGGGAGGGCAATCGAGCATCAATTCAAATCTGATTTCTCAAAGCTACCTGCTAAAAAGTTAACTGACTAGGCAGCAAGCCATCAACAGAAGTAATGCAGAGAAAGAAATGGGAAGAAGGAACTCATGACATACTGTCCAAAGGCTGGAAAATAATTAAGGTAATTACACTTCATCAAAAATACATACAATTTCTTCATGAGCTATCAGACACTATGGAAAGCTGATGATGTGTGCCCACAGGTGTCAACATGCATCTTATTTTAGCAAGGAATTCACTGAATTTATTGCATCATATTGAGCCAGGAAATAAACTTCTGTCCTTTCTTTGCAGTTGGCTCCAGTTCGGTTGGAGCCATTTGGATCCTGCTTTCAGTAGCACTGAACAAGGTCTGCTGGAGAGCAGCCAGACTTGGTCGGAATCTCTGTTAGGTACAGAAACCAGGATCCCAGTGCATGCCAGCTGTAACTGGATGGAATACAAAAAAACCCCCTGCTTTTGCTGGAAGGCATCACCCTGTGACAGCACATAATCCGAGAGAACAAACTGAGATTATATTCAAGGTTTCAGAGCTCTTCCTCTCTTCCATCAGGGATACATAAGAAAATCTGTATGTAAGAAGAGCAGGCTCACACACACACACAAAACCAAAACCAAACCAAACCAAACCAAAAACCAAATAATCAAACAAACCACGACACCTTTATATACAATGTCAAAGTCAATAACTTCACTACTGTTTCACCACCCAGAACTCAGTAATTCACACAACCACACACTGAACTTACCATTTAAAAATTGTTAAGAGATATATCACATGGTCTTCTTAGGAAATAATAGCAGTTCATGGCAGACTGGTTGATGGGAGAGAAGATGAAGGTGTAGTTTCTCAGGGGGGTGTTTGCTGTTGCCAGAATGGTGTTACCACCTTACACTTCTCCTTTAGCTCTGTTCGCGATCTCAGTTCATTCCTGCTGCTAAAACCCTTGCACAGCTGACCCTGACCAGAGCAGCAGAGCGTGAGGAACAGCACAGCTGGGAGAAATGAGTCCTCTGTCACCACGTCTGCCCACATGCCAGGGAAGAGATGAGCTACCATGGTGGCATGGCAAAGCTCAGGCTGTCACTCCCCCTGCTACACCTGCTCCGGACATCAACATAAGACCAGACCTTCCCAGCCCACTAGCCTATTACGGCATTTGAGTGCTGAAAATAGAACATATTAAAATTCAGAAGTGAAAAGAAACCCTACATGTGTGTCCTGGGTATATTAGGGAGTATGAATATTTTATATAGCAAACTGATTACAATATGCAAAGATTGCTTGTGCCCGCAACACTGGGAAATACAGCTGAAGTCAAATTAAACATTTATCAACTTCAGCAATCTTCAGTCAGCCAAGGAACTAGGAAATAAAGGGAGCTGAGACATAAACATGCTCAATCTACCTGTAGCAACTTAAGCACAGTTCCTCTGGATTTCATAGCAGATTTCTTCTCTCTTGCTATTTAACAGGCATCCTTGATCCAACTCATTCATTTAAGGCACACTGTACACATTATTGCCTGCTATACCCCTGCCACCACAATGAACTCAGCAGAGGAGCAGCAATCACAGGAATTTAGATACAGGTATATGAAAAATACATCACATACCAAATATTAAAGCTGTGAAGCTGTGAGTCCATCCTGCTGGTTTTATAGGACAGTACATTTCTCGGAGCTTCCTTTTTAGGTTCCTGTGATTCACCACATACGATGTTGAGCAATGTGTCCTTGTTACCTGAACGCATTATACATTGTGGAAATTTAGAGCCTGTTGCCATCTGTTTTAATTAAGAAACTCATATACAGATTTGGCTGCCTTGTCTGGTAAAACACTTTTGGAAAGAGAATTTTATAGTCTGATAATGGGCCAGATCTCCAGCTGGTGTTAATTCATATACTTCCAGTAGCACCACAGCTGCTGTGTTGATTTACAGCAGCCAAGGAATCAGGCAGGTAACATTGCAATAGTAAATTCAAAATGTTATTCATCTCAGCAAACCTTTTTAATTGAAATGCTACTGAATGATGCTTACAGCAGATTACAAAAAAAATCTTCAACTCCTGTTCACGTTGAAACTCATTATTTTAGTGAGGCATGTGTGCAGCTGAAGCAAATAGTTTGGCTCTATTTTCTCAACACAGAATGTACAGATGACGGCTCCCATACATCAAATATACCTTTGCATCTTGCATGGACGCGAGAGGTATGTCAATCACAGCTTTCTGGCAGCTTAGGGGAGGGCTTTTTGAGGGCATTTTGGTAGCAGTAGAGTATTCATGAAGTTAAAACAAAGAAAATTGGAGCAACCTAATCTTTGACAGCCATACAGATAATTGCAAAGTCCGCTACCTCAAAAAGCAATCACTTCAGCCAAAAGGGAATAAACGCTGCTTGAATTCAATGTCAGCTACATCACTAGTGCCACCTACAGCATCCAGGTCAGAAAAAACACCTGGACTATCAGCTGGCTCAGGTAAGCATACATTTCTAGACCACTTTTATTAGTATACAACCTATCAACAAGGCATTTTAACAGAGAAAATATGTACTTGTGCAACACAAGGGCTAAACCACCCATTTGGAACATGTAATTTAGGCACATAGCTCAAAAAAATAGATGCCTCTCGCAATTGCCATTGGCATATTAGGGACTCAGAAAACACATACATCTAGCCCTGATAAATGAATGGCTTTTATTTGTTGCATCTATATTGTTTTGGAGAACTTAACACTGAGAGATGGAATCCAGCACTGGACAAGTTTTTCGTTCTCCTGCTCCTTGGAGATAATCCTGTGCTTTAGATGTACCAGCAGAGTGGAAGAGCTGAGCTGGATCGCAGGTACAATCCACAGCCAACAGCCATGGATCAGCTCCTCCATCAGGTATCTAGAGGTGGTGGCTCCTTCAGCTTCACCACAACTCAGGACACTGTATACCTACAATTCAGAGGTGTCACCCTGATGGCCTAGCCTTTGGCACATAAGCTCGTGGAAAACACATTTGTTACAAACTGGCTAATAATGTACCACTGGGACCAGTTCCCACATCTCAATGACGGCTTGTCATTTCCAAGATTATTTCTTGTTTTGGCTGCTACATTTTCTGCAGCATTCACAATGCAATCTGTGAAAGTTTCTGTGTTTTCCATGTCATTTTTACAAGGATCCCAGGGGAAACGTCATGTCACCTCTTCTCTGTGGATTTGGTGAAATATCAATTCCCAGTCACTGCACACCTGCTGAAGGCTTTGATGGCTATTCCCCTGAAAGACTGACTGCAGCTACAAATCCCAGCAAGGTGAAGAGAAATGGATCTGTCTGTGCAGTTCTAAGTCTTGGTAAACAAAGATTATAAAAAATAGAAACATTTCTCGTCTTAAAATATACACTGAACAAGAGCTTGTAGACTCATTCATGTTGATTCTTGGCTGCTCAAGGAATTTATTTAATTCTTTTAATAAAGAATACTTCTGTGTCTCACGTTTAACCACTTTCTTAAAAAAAATACCATCTCGTATCTGCCTTTCCCTGACTGCTTCTCTTTCTTTTGCCACCTCAAAAGAATGGCCTCAAACTATGCTAGAAAAGAGTTCTCTTCCACCCTTAGATTTTGTATAGAATACTGCTGAATTAGCTCGGGCTTTTATGGGGAAACCAGTGTTTTAGTTCTCATATGATCTGAAGCAGAGAAACAAAGGGAATACTTGGTAAAACTGTGTCCCAAAGACCTGTGTCCCTGGTTTTCCACCCTTGCTTGAGGAGCGTCCGAGACCGCAGAGGCTCCTCTAAGCCTGGCTCCTCCTCAGGATTATTAATGCAGATAGAGACCACAGGACTGGGTCTCCTGCACCAAAGCAACGTAGGGTATTGGTTGGCAATTCATTTGAAGAACAGCCTGCTGAAGGGTGTTGTCACAATACAGCTGGCTGAGCATAAAATGTTTATCACTCTGACAAGTCTTTTCTTCTGCCTGGCTTGGGATCTGACCACAGCATCACAGGGAAAACAAATTCCCTTTGAATTACAAGCAAAGGGTGTCTCCATCTCTTTCTACATAACCCTGTGTTACTCGAAGCGGCTCCATGCCATGTCATGGCTCATGTGAGCCCTCCGATGGGCAGGAGGGTTTCCACCGCTGCTGACCTCAGTGTGCTGCACAACCTGACCACAGGAGCAAGTTTATTCAGCAGCTCCCGTGGACTTTGCTCACTCTCTGCATGAGATAGTCCAGTTGCTGACACAAAACCCTGTTCTTTCTCTCACTTTTTAAATGGGGTGTGAAACCAATGACCTTCTGGATTGTTACCTTCACTCTTCATTCACTTTTTCGCTTTCACTCTGTGATTCCTCTGTTTCAGGCAGGCATGCTTTCTGAGCTAATATCACGGCTGGGCAACTTCAAATAAGGAACTGCTTCAGCTGAATGAAACTTGGATTACTAATTTTCTCCTTCTGCCCCCACAGCCAGAGCAATGCACAAGCACAGAGCCCAGCTCTGCTCCCGGGAAAGCCCACTACTAGTGACACCATGTCACTTTTGCACATGATGCTTCAGGATGGCTTTGAGGCCCTTCTCTAAATTATTTTAAAATTAGAGGAAATTTCACATTATTTCTCTCTTTCTCTCCACTTTCTTCCTAAGCAGTAGAGATAAAACTTCTCCCTGCCTTCGTTAGAAGAATTGTTTGTTATTAATGACTGTGTCTGTGTGCTTGCCTATTTCTTGGTCCCCTGCTGTCAGCTCAAGGCTGTCTGCTTCTCCCTCCAGAGACATCTCTCAGGACATTGCCTGCTTTGGTTTTCAGCTAAATCTTATCACCCAAAGTGGGATCCGAGCCTGAAACTCATCTGCCCTAGGTTATGCAAGCTGTCCTTTCCTCATGTCAGCTACTACCCACTCATGGGACCATGGCTGCCCCAGCTGTGCCCCAGGTTCCAGAACAGCATCCAGCAGACATGATGCCCAAGGCGTAGGAAGCAGCTGCATCCCTCCATGGCACACCATCCCTGACAGGACACTGTGCAGTTGAGTCTAGAAAGCAGCAAGACACAGGTGGTTTCCAAACAGCTGAACACCCCAGCAGACGCCTCAATAGGCAGAATTAGAGGTTTCTAGCATGAAGACGTCAGATGTCCCCTCAAAGTAATCTCTCTCAGTACAGACATTGGGTAAGGTTTCAAAGTCTGTCATTTTCCCATCCTCTTGGCATGTACAGCACTGTTTACTGGCTGGAACCTGCATGGGTAATGCAGAGCCATCAGTTACCTGTATGGTTTTGTCCCAGCCTAGTGTGGGACTTGCATGACATTCATTTATTACCAGGTCTCTGGCTGATCTCCCTAGAAGGAACAATGCTTTCCAAAAGGCTTTTGAAAGATCCTCTCTTCAGTGTGTTTTTGCTTTCCATGCACAGCTATACATTTTATAGCATCCTTTGGAGAAGTAACATTGAAAGTTGACAAGATGCACACATTGAGAGAGCAAGGTAGGCAATTTTTCCTTGTTGAGGCTGTCCTCAGCACCATACTGCAATTCAAACCCAGTTTTAAGTGGACCAGTGATGAGCAGAAAGACCTTGACCTCCTGGACTCATTACTATCTGTTTGACTCTCTTTTGTACAGCAAGCCATATATGTCCAAACCTTGCCCTGAAAAGTGTCAAAACCTTTCAAACCATCTTGAGTAAAAACACTAAAAATGCCCCCGGTGGTGATCTACATTATACAGTAGTATCTGGTAAACAGCAATGGAGCTATTACCCTGTCAAGCTGAAAAATAGTGTTGAAGTCACCAGTATATCTAACTGTAAAACTGGCTTATGTGATTAGCACTGAACATTTGGTTAACTGAGCCCATTCCAGAATTGGATTTTTTTCTTTCCAATAAATACTGCAGCACTGCCCTAAGAACATCTCTAGGCACATCTGTGCCTCATGGGTAGCCCTCCAAGCTATAATTCCTTGAAAAACTACGTTTTGTTCTGAGGTGAAGAGCAAATGACAGAAAGCTACTTGTAATTTTTTAATTTTAGCACAAAGATTTCTACTGTTTTCACTGTACCAGCTCCAAGCTTCCAAGGCAAGTAAGCGCTTCACCTCTTTTGAGCACACACTGCTCAGCAATACACAAGCTGGTGACCCACTTATTCTTATTGGGTTTATATTCTTGACACTTCAGCACAGCTTTGGTGCTTTCCTGTATAAGTCTTCTAAATAAGAAAAAATCACAAAATAGTGTGTGTAGACTGCATGCATTATTTTGTAGCTTTTTCTGATTTCAGCAGGTCCTCAAAACAAGTATCAGGCAGCACTCCAGTTTGCTCCCAACAAAAGATCAGTTTGGTTTAACCACAAACTCAGGGATATATTTCCCAGTTTTTCACATACCTAGAAATGGGATGAAAAAAGTGCAAAAGTGAGACTTGGCCACAATTAGATACTGGTTTGAGATTCAAAACCAAATTAACTAATGTGATTCTGAAACCTGGGCTTGGGATTTGGCAAGAGATCTACTTGCAGCTGCACCAGCTCCAGAAGCTCCTCTGACAGCCCCACGCTCAGGCAGGCTGGCCGGGCAACTCTGTCGTATCCTCCTGTCTCAAGGCCTCACTCTCTCAGCTTAAAGAGTATGAACAGGTTCGTGTGAGGCACGTGGACAGCTGAAATGGGCTCCTGGCTGTTGCTAAAATACCGAATTAACATTGTACACTACAGGTGATCTGGGAGTACGATGATGCTCCTCCAGGAAAGAGACACAACGCTAGTGGATAATGTCTGTAAGGGAGTGGTAAATTTGTGTGCGAAACCACAAGACACTAATTAAAACCTCTTCATGCATATATATGAACTCTAAATCAGCGGTGGGCATGTGAATGTTCAAAGCATAACTTGCTGTGAGGTATCACTTGGAGATGGACATGGAAAGAGGGTTAAATCTGATGTGCTCTGACTTTGCACCAGGGAACTGTCATCCCGGGTCTTCCGTCCCCTCAGTAAATAAAGCAATTCTGGGTGCTGGGCTGCGGCCTGGATGGCCGTCTTGCCTTATGCCTTCCTCTGCCTCTCCTGCTTGTTGAGACAATTCAAAACACCTCAGCTGCTCCTTCGTTTATCACAGAGCAAAACGTTCCTTTCTTACTAATCAGGGCACGAGATAGACTGATTGCTTCTCCTTCAAACTTCCTCCTCCACGGCCAGCAAGTTTGCTAGGGAAACTCTTCTTGTCCCCTGAGTATGCAACTCTTGTCCCCTGAGTATGCGTTCACCACTCAGCTGCTCCTAAAAGTTTTTGTGCTCATCATGATTTTGTAAATTGTAATGACTAGTTCAAATCCCATCATGGCCCGTTAATGGTGACTCTAATGGATGTTGGCAGACTCAGTGAGAAAACCTAATATATTCAGATTAAGAGCAGAAGGCTTTCTGGGCCTAGTGAGAAATGTTTGTTCCCTTGCAGTTTCAGAAGATTGGTGTGGTGAGAAGAAGAAAGTTCATGGCAGAGGAGAGCTCATGTTGTCCATAACTGACAGTTCACAACATTGATTTTAATATGACAATCACTATGACTATTTGCAATTTAAAAAATGTTTTGTTCAGCTGTCTTTATACTTGCAAAGGCTTCCCATCATGACCTGTACTTACCAGGAGTTAACCGTGCCCAGGGGTACAGGGTGTGGGAGAATCAGACCGGGTGTGTGTTTGGGATCTCAAAGAACTTTGCAGTCAATGTAGCTCAGGGTGAAAATCTATAAAAAGCTGTAGAGCTGATGTATACCAAAGCAGAATACAAGTAGTGCAAAAGCAAAATAATGAGAAGCTAGGCAGAGGACTGGGAGCTGCAGGACTCGGTACCTCTCTGGTCTGGGGTTACGCACAGCCCAAGGGGTGCGTAAGGGACACAGGGCAACACTTGCGACCAAGGAACCACATCTGGCAGACTTCTCCCTTCCACTATGAGCCCCAGTTCTGGCAGTTCGAGTCATACCGCTCTTCATCCTAGTCACCTCACATTAACATGAAAGAAGTTTAAGGGAATTAACAGTGCTAATAAAAAGGACAAGAGTAACCATTTAAAAATTAATAACTATATCTAATTTAAAATAGCATTTAGATTTCAGTTGGCTGGAACGGAGAATATTTCTTTCCACTGGGACTGCATGTAATAGAAGTATCAAGAATATATACACTGTACAAAAAACAGATTTAAAAATTCTGAACAGGAAAGAGTACTTCACTTCCCTCTCAGAGCCATCACAAACACTATCAGTGAGCCACGTATGAAGTGCCTACCCAGGTATGTCAAACAAAAAAAAAAAACAACTGAAAGCTATTGAAAGATACACTCTTATAATTATTTTTAACACTGTAAAATTACATGACCACGAGGTATTGTATTTTATCAATTGTATATAGAAAGAATCTTTAAGTGACTGCAGAGAGCAGTTCTGTCCGCTCTCCCTCTCTCCTCATTGTAGATGACTTGTTAAAAGGTGTTAGAACACAGATGATTATCATGTCCCCCAACAGGCTAATAATACATTGCAAATTTTCACATCAGTGATTTTTAGGTGCTAGTGTCTTCCAGTTACTTTAGAGTGTCTCGCAGGAGCATAAAGCCAAGAAATGAAGTTGTTTTCACAGAACATTTATTACACACCATTCTGTTAACGATGTAAGGCTTAACTACTGACTTCATGGGGCTGTGCTACCTTTAAATCAAGATAAGACCGTCCTAGTCTCAAAATCTTCAAATAGATAAATCTTAACTGGGACAACACAACCAACACAGTGCAAATCCTATACTGTTCCTATGAACTGAGGCTCTTTTTTATATTGCTGGAACTTTTTTACTGCTGAAGTGAGGAGTATTTATGATTCTTCCTCCAAGTGCAAACAAAAAGCTATAAATAGCTGCTTGTTAACCCTGAATTTCAGCTGTCCTCAAATATATGGAAGAAGGCCTTGTCGTAGCAGTTCCACATACTTTTTAAACCCCCTAGCTAGGAAAGCAGGAAATCTAAATTAGGAATATTAACATTGCAAAATAAAAGGGTTTCTTCCTGACACAAGCAGAACTCCTCCAGCTTCTGTGTTTCAGATTCACAGATTTTCAAGGCCAGGAGGGAGGATGAGGCCAAGTGGTTGGAAAAATGCTGTTATCTCTTCTGAAAAAAAAAAAGTGTATAAATAAGATACTGAGTCAGCAAGACTCGGGCATCATTAGAGAACTTTTTCTGCAAAGGTAAAGTAAGAGAAGCTGCAGATCTTCTTGACTATGTCTAGCGCTGGTCTAAGTTACCAGCTACACCCAGGACATGGAGAAGAATCACAGTAGCCCAGTCTCCGTGTACCCCTAACCACATAAATTGTAGATCACATGTAAATTGGGCAGCCCAGGGGTTTGCCACCTCAAAGAACATAGTGGGACCACCAATTTCTTTGTTGAACTCAAAGACTGCAGTACTCTTAGGGGGACCCAAACATAAAACTTGAAAACACAAGACTACACAGACCCTCCAGCTGGTATTTTCCCTACAGCGTAATAAACAGGGATTGCTTTTCCTGCACACAAGAGATGCTTTACCAAGAGAAATGAACTGAATCTCAGCAGCAAGCAGAGGAGCCAGATGAATCTGCTCTCCCAGCTCTTGGGCTGGAGGTCTCACCACCACTCTGGTACCCTGGGGCACTCACGGATGCTGTCAAACACACACCTGGGTAAGACTGCAGAGATATTCCCTTTTAGCATGATTTCTAGCACATTAAATGCTGTTGAAAACCTAAGTAGTTTGGAAACAAATGGACTGTGTGAAACTGAAAAGGAAGGCAGAATTCACTGTCCTGAATTATGGATGGATAAGCGGCCACAAAATAGCATTGTCTGCAGCTGCACTGGAGGCATGTCTGATCATTCCCTCTCTTCCAAAATATATAATAAAAGTCAGGTCCTCTTTAGATTAGAGAGATCATTTGAAACACTGACTATATTTATACTGTTCTGCATTAAAAGGTACTTTTTTCTGTGATTTGTAATGATTATAAAATTGATTTTCCTGTTCTAGCATTTCACAGGTATTTTGCACCAACTCTGTGAGTGACAACACCATGCAACACATAAGGATCCTAATCTGCTGCCTTACGCCCCACACATATACTCGGCAAAATAAGATTGACATTCCTTCCTTTTATGTGGCAAAGTGCTGTCCCTGCTCTATTATGGTGCTCTGGAGAATGAGAATAATATTATTTGCATGATAATTATGCAAATGCCTTTTGCAGGGAGGAAAGATGTAAAAGGAAATTACTCAGGAAATTCCCACAAAGCCATCCCTACTTTCTGAAATGAGGATGCAGAAAACCCCACAAAATACAGGGGAGTCACTATGGTTCTGGAAACCCTCTAGTAACCTTGCTCTGCATTTACTTTCAACAGCTGTGGCTGTGACGGGTCCTAGAAAACTGTTGTCCATTCCAAAAGAAAGTGTCCCATGGCATCTCTAAACCAATGAGGTCATTTGGGAAGTCATCTGTCTTCTCATCTGACAACAACTGGTCATTCATCACAACGTTTTTTGATATATGCTGTTTAAGGGATATGGTCAGAACATCACGGTGACAGAGAGCATTGTCCCTGAGATGAATACCTAAGGCATCTACATCTCATCTTGAAAATACCAGACAGTTCATCTTTAATGAACAGCTATATCCTCCATTGTTATTTAAAATGCCAGTTGCCACCATCTGTATCACTAGACTGAGAGCAGGGAAGCACTCTGTAACCTTTTGCTGATAGGTAGTTTGGGGCAGGTTTGTTACATGCTCTGTCTCAGTTTCCCTATTCTTGTAACACTCAGCCCTCTTCTGTGCACATACTGTAGACTGATTATTTGTACAGGGACATGTAGTGCTTAATGTCACCTTCCTGACTTCAGCTGAGGACTTCTTACATAGTAATAGCTGCACTGGATCAGACCAAAGATCCCTCTGGTAGCATTTGGTGGCAATTGCTTTAGGGGATGGAATAAGAACCAGGAGCACATACAGCAATGCTTCAACCAGAACACCAGCTCTGTGGCTCCCAAACAGGTCTGTGTGTGAACACCCCTTTGCATCAACAGGCCCTGGCAGACCTCTCTTCCCTGAAGGAGCTAATTTCCTCTTGAAGCCATTTGAATGATGAGTCTCGGGTGGCCAGCAGCAATGAGTTCTGCAGCTGAATTACAAACCATATGAAGTAATACTTCATTATTTTCATTTTAAACCTGCCACCCAGCAATTTCGTGGGGTGCCTCATAACACTGCTGTTCAAGGATCAGCAAATAAACCTTCCCCATCTTACTGACCTTTATCTCATTCTGCTCCAGACATCTCCTCCTGATGCTAGGGAGTGGTAGCCTGTTTAATTTCTCCTGGCTGGGACGCCGTTACATATTTTCATTCAGCTGCCCTTCTCTGTACCTTTTCTAGCTTTATTATTATATGCTACTGACAGTATTTTAAGTTGAAGTGGAACTTGGAAAACTATGCAATGGTAAACAGCCTTTCCTTTCAAAGGACATTTAAAACTGAATAGGACCTTCTGGAATTAATCACTCTCTGCATCTAATAAACTAAGCTAAGGAAAAGTTCCTTGAAAATGAATGGCTTGTGACAACCAAGGCACAGTATCAGCTGCACATGATGTTTTGTGCTTGGATTCCCATATTGCCTTCATACTGGCAGAAGCAATTCCTGCAGGCTCCCTCTCTGCCCAAAATCATGATTAGGCATCTGGTTCACCAAATCACTTGCAATTTAGTGGTAGGGCAGCTGGGAGTCCAGCAACAACTTCACCTTCTCATTGCTTACAGCTGAGGTTCATTAGAATCTGGAAAACAAAGGCACTAATTGGGACTGCAACTAGTAGCTGGGCAGACTTCTGCCCCAAATGGGATTGGTTTCTTTTCCCTTCCCGTTCTCTCCATGACAGTGGTCCATGCAGTTCGGTGGCACAAATCCCCAGAGGTTTCACACCTTGCTCCTGGTTTCTTTGCTTCACAAGGATGATGTGGGGCTGTCAAAGCAGGGTCAGCTGCAGGTGCCAAAACTTGACTCTCGTCTGAGCCCCCTGAAGATGCGGTAAATAGGAATTAGTTGCAATAGCCATGGAGAAGGCTGGTACCAGATAAAACTCTCACTTTCTTTCTTCTTCTCATAGTCTTCATTGAAAACACCAGACTTGAAGGCTTTTGAGGTGTTCAAAACTTGAAGAACAAAGAGGCTGTGGTTGCTGCTACTGCACCAGGGCAGTGCCACTGCCGAGGCCGCTCCCGGCACAACAGCAGGGCAAGACCATGCCATGGTGGGGCTGCCAGACCACCCCAGTGCTGAAACACTGGAAAAGAGGCAGCGGGAGCTGCCAAGGTCCTGCTCAGCTTTCCTCAGCTCTTTGAGACATATGGCTTGCACCTTGCAGCACTGAGCTCTGTGGAGATGTTGATACGAAGCCTGCAGGGTGAAGAAGGTTGGCTTATGGCCTCTCCCACTGTGTTCCATAGTCAGCTTGCACTGATGTAAATAGCTAATAAGTGCCAAATTTTCTCTCTAGTGCTAGGGCTGGGTTTATTTCTGTCATGACACACTGTTTGTAAAATGTACTGCGCTAGAACTGTATTTGTAGCAGATTGCCAGAGCTTTGAATGGCATAACATTTTATAAAAGACAGACCAATAGCATACAAATGGCAGAGTAATTTTATTCTTGCTAAAAAGAAGGGTGTATTTCACTTATCAGTGCAAAGGAAATTGATGTTGTCACTTATAAATATGTCCCTCTCTTCACTTCAAAAGCTCTGGGAATGGAAAAAAGCTGGAGATTGCAAGATAGACCTTAGTGATCGAAGTGGAAAAATATAGTCAACCCTGATGCATGAGACTGTGATGAGGGTAGTCCATGTGCTACCAAGTACTTTGGATTCTGTGAGGCTTCATGTCTTATCCATCATAAAGAAGGAGTGGTCACTGCTTCTCATGTTAAACAGCTGCTCTGCTTCACAGTGAGTATGAGAGATGGAAATGGAAACTAAAACTGAGACTGCCTCTGTTTTTAGCGATGCATGCCAGGTTCCCCTTTAGGCAAAGGTAATGATTATTTAATTATTAGTATTCACTATTAATAACTGGAATTGCACATAAGTGTTCTGTAGGGCCATCTCACCACTGCAGAGACTGTAACAGAGGAGTGAGGACTGCAGAGACAGCAACAACCCTCCTAGTTCTCCTGTTGTGATTTGCAACTATGGTTAGACCTTAGATGGGTTCCCTAGACCCCACCATGGATATGCAGTAAGGGACAGCCCCCGAAGAGACTTTCTACAAAAAACATAAGCAAAATACACATTATTATCACCTTCAAGCTACAGTCTATGCAACCTCCCCGGCCAGGATGGTGTGAGCTGCCCTGGCCTTGAAGCTTGTTCTAGAACCTCACCTTCTCCTCTCCAACCCTTCCATGCAAGGACCACCCCAGTCTTTCATTTTGCAAAAACACATCCCCAGCCACAAAGTTACTTAGCTCCTTTTGTTATAAGCAGTTTTACAAACCAGGATGTGCCAAAGTGTTCTTGCTTCTGTTCTTTTTCAGTTATCTTTGTTTCTGTATGTGCCCTTTGCCTCAGGCAGAGAAGGTCAACATGGTTCATGGCCTACACCGTACTTTTTAAACAGTTGCATTTGCTTTGTCTGGAAAAAAAAAAAATCAACAATAAAAAGATAAAAGCTTAGAATATGATATTTTATCCTGATTTAATGCCCAGTTAAAGAGAAACAAATGCATCTCCATTAAGAAGTGTTACCTGCCATTCGATAAAGCATACACTAAGGACTAAGGTGAGTCACTAGACTAAACCAGGTCCATTTCTCCATCAGAGCAAGCTTTACTAGACATCTCAACACAGGGTGTTAATGATGGTTGTTCTTTGGCTGGCTATCACAGAAGCAGCAAAGCTTAAAAACTCTACTAGAGAAGATCCACAGGGTGTGAAATACACAGTATTTTGGTTAATTAGCTAATGTTTGTAATGCATTTTCTGGAGGAAAAAGTACCATCATTATTATCAACAGTCTTTTCTCTCTTCAGGCCCTTGCCAACAATGCTTTCAATTTGCTTTCAGGGCTAAATTAGGCACTTCTGTAGTTCTGTTAGGCAAATATTAAGCACAGCCAAACAATCTTCCTTTTCAGCTCAGTACTTCCAGGTTTGGTTTGATCTTATCTGGGCTTTGTTTTACAGCTGGCCTCATTTTGGTTTAAAGAGCAGTTGAAGACCTCTTCAGAGCTAATGACCTTTCTCTGGATTACCCACATTTAAGATAGTGGGAAGAAGTGCCTGAGAAAAACAATTAATTAATTGGACTTTGACAATATGCAACTTGAGAACAAAGCTGGGATGCAAAAATAAACCAAGACACAAAGGAAAGAAGGATGAAGTACAGAATAAAATTGCTAAAAAAACCCTTAATCTCTTTCCTAGAGAAGAGATTGTGTTGGGGTTTTTGTTGCTTTGGTTGGTTGGTTGGTTTTATTTGTTTCGTTGTTGTTTTTGTTTTGGGTTTTGTGTGGTTTGATTTTTTTATTTCTGAAATATGATGCATGAGATCTCATCTTTATGTTTTTGATTAGGTGCTTCATGGAAAAACATTTAGTTAAGGTAAAGAAAATGAAGCTGAGCATGACCCTGCTTATTAGAGAGGGGACCAATTTCAAGAGTAATGTTAACAGACTGGGCTAAAGAAGAAATTTCTGGATGGAGAACAGATCTGCTGAAGTTTCTTATGGCTCAAGCTTGGAAATATCAATTTAATATTTCGTATTTATGCAATATTATGGCTAAAAAAAAATTACTCATGAGGAAGAATTTGCTTCAGAGCCTGACAAGAATCAGAATATGCTACTGGAAGAAAGAGATAATTTTGAGAAATAGACTCTAAGAAATTAGCTTAATTGTATAGTGGAGCTCAAAGAGGAAGGTAATACACTTAGGAACTTCTAAAAAAAGTTTTCTGCTTTAATTAAGGTTATTACATGCTGGACTTCATGGAAAAGGGAAAGACAAGAACATTATGAAAGGTTCAATGAGTAAGCATAAACTACCTTCTGAAGTTTATTTTTTTTAAGTACATTTCCAGCCTTCAAATTGCTTAAGATGTATGAAGAAGTAACTATATAAAACATCACAGAATCACGGTATTACAGCATGGCTGGGCTTGGAAGGGACCTCAGGAGATCATCCAGTCCAACCCACCTGCTAAAGCAGGTTCACCCAGAGCAGCTTGCACAGGAATGTGTCCACGTGGGTTTTTAATGTCTCCAAAGAAGGAGACTCCACAACCTCTCTGAGCAGCCTGTTCCAGGGCTCCGGCATCCTCAGAGTAAAGAAGTTTCTCCTCATATTCAGATGGAACCTCCTGTGCTTCAGTCTGTGCCCATTGCCCCTCATCCTATCGTTGGGCACCACTGAAAGGAGTCTGGTCCCATCGTCTTGACACCCACCCTTGAGATATTTATAAACACTGATGAGATCCCCTCTCAACCTTCTCTTCTCCAGGCTGAGCAGACCCAGCTCTCTCAGTCTCTCCTCAGAAGAAAGATGCTCCAGACCTCTGATCATCTTCATACCCCTCCGCTGGATTCTCTCAAGTTATTTCTTGTCCTTCTTAAACTGGGGAGCCCAGAACTGGACACAGTACTGCAGATACGGTCTCACAGAGCAGAGCAGAGGGGGAGGAGAACCTCCCTCAACCTTCTGGTCACATTTTTCCTAATGCACTCCCGGATACCCTTTGTCTTCTTGGCCACAAGGGCCCGTTGTTGACTCACAGTCAAGCTGTTGTCAACCAGAAATCCCAGGTCCCTCTCTGCAGAGCTGCCTTCCACTTCACTCCTGTACTGGTGCATGGGGTTATTCATCCCCAGGTGCAGGACCCTACACTTGCTCTTGTTAAACTTCATCAGGTTCTTCTCTGCCCAGTCTCCCAGCCTGTCCAGGTCTCACTGAATGGCAGCACAGCCTTCTGGTGTATCAACTCTTCCTCTCAGTTTGGTATCATCAGCAAATTTGCTGAGGGTGCACTCAGTCTCTTCATCTGGGTCATTGATGAACAGGCTGAACAAGACTGGACCCAGTACTGATCCCTTGTGAACCCCACTAACTATAGGCCTCCAACCAGACTTTGCACCATTGATCACAACTCTCTGAGCCCTGCCATCCAGCCAGTTCTCGATCCATCTCACTGTGCATTCATCCAACCCACATTTCCTGAGCTTACCTATGAGGATCTTGTGAGAGATTGTGTCAAAAGCCTTGATGAAGTCAAGGTAGACAACATCCACTGCTCTCCCCTCATCTATCCAGCCAGTCATACCATCATAGGAGGATATCAGGTTGGTCAAACATGATTTCCCCTTGGTGAATCCATGATGACTACTTCTGATAACCTTCCTTTCCTCCACAGGAATCTCTTTTGTGCTTAATTCATGTCTCACAACCTTTGTACCTTGGCTGGGTATTTAACACATCCTTGCCTTTATGCACTTCAGTTTGGAAATTGAGACACTGTTAAGCAACTGGAGGGAGAGAATTAAGAAAAATTTGAAAAGGAGGAAGAAAAAAAAAAAAAGCATAAGAAGAAAAGAGAGTAGCCAGCAGATCATGTCTGCATTTTTACTCAGGCTATGTGAAACACCTAAGAGTGATTCAAAAGAGTGAATGGCTCAAAAGAGTGCAGGGCATCGCATGGTAATATTGCTTTGTCTGAGCTCTGGATGTGAAATGTGCTTGGTTGCTGTGAGTTTTGAGGGTTAAGACCACTCCTTTGAGTATTGAATTTTGCTTACAGAAGGGAATTGAGCCTATTCATTACATTCCTTGTTCTGAGTGTTGTAAACAAGCAGTACTTGGCAGTCTGATAACTAAAATGCACCGGAAACTATAAGCTGCGCCCACAGCCAGTCAAGTCATAGGAAATACGAAGTATTAGAATTTAAGGTGCCTGGTATTGCTCTGTCAGATCAATTCTCCAGCTAGATACAGGTCCTTCATCTGTTTTTCCTGGATTTGGCAGTTCACGCGAAAGGCAAGCTGATTGCTTTCAGCTGGATGGGATCAATGGTGCTGGACTAACAGCAGCCACAAGAGGAGGCAGCAACAGGTTCCCCCAAAGCATGGCTGATAGATGGTTTTGTACACGCGTGACTCAGAAAAGTAGGGGCGAGAGGCAGACGAGACTATTTTCAGAGTGGTCTTTCATGACTCTGGGCTGAAGGAACCAGACCCAATTCAGGAAGAGGAAACACAGTCCTCCTCCCACAAGAGGTTATGGTTAGACTGACATTTCTTGCAAGTCACTGGGTATTCGTCCTACACTGGCAGAGGATGCTGTGGTAGCAAATAAAACCAGCCAGAAAGCTAATCAATAGGAAGAAATTTTATCTGCGTTTATTTTGAGGATTGTTTGGTCTCCCATAAAGCATGAGGTTTCTCTACATCTCTGACAGATAGTTATCAAACTGTCTTATGCACAGTCAACAGCATCACCGAAGTGAACACACACAATTTAAGAGCCCTTTATATTTGGTTCATAACTTTATTTTTGGAACAAAATTAGAACTTTGTCAGCCTGAAGACAGCACAATAAAAACAAGATCATTACTCTTCCCCTTCTTGGTGAAAGCTTTATGGCTCAAACAGAATTTCTAATCCTTTATGTCCTGTCTCGATGATGCATCTAATGAATAATCTCCCTTTCCCCTCTATAATTCACTTGACAGCAAAATAATGTCTTTTAAAAATCACCCAATTTTTTAAGCAGTATCTTATCTCCCTCATTCCCATCCTAATTTTGCAGTTAATGCCTCTTCTCCATTTCTTTGCCTTCTTTCCCCACCAAATACTCCCTTGCTCCCCCCAACACTGCCAATCAGTCATTCATCTGTCTCCACAAAGCACTTTTGCTGCCAGCCTTGCTCCTGGGGCAGGACATGCCTTCTCCAGAAATGCTATTTGCAGACAAAGACCTGCAGCCTAATCACATTGATAAAAAAATCAAATTAATTCTTGGTCTTTTGTAGCCCAGGTGTTGATTAGAACTGAATACCTTCAGAGTACAGTGGCCAGGAGTGAAGAGTGGTGCTAGAAGTTTAAAACTGTCTTATCAGGGGACTGGCAGTTTTCTTCTATTAAACATACCAGAGTAACAAAGAAAAGAATATGCTTCAGTTTCTATGGGCCAGTTGAAGAGGGAATGATTTCCATGAAGATATCTTTTAGTCAGTCACTTGGCAAAGTGTCCCAAGGACAAATAAGATTTATAAGATTCACTTTGAGGCTGACATGTAGCTGGTATTAGTTACCTACAGCACGCAGATTTGTAACAGTGGGATTAAAAGGTTTATATGACCCTCATCCTATCATCTCAGCTGGGTCTGAGCTAAAGATGAACAAGAAAATTCCAAAAATGAGTAAAGAGAGAAATCTACTGGGGAGGTGGGTGTGTCCTAAATTATTTGAAACAGAGAAATTACAGAAAGCTGTATCTAAAGCAGCTTCTCATATAGGAGAGAAGCAATCCTGCTCACAAATTGTCCACACAAGACTATACAGACATCAATTTGGCAGGTTAATAGCAGTATAAGATGAAACATGATAACTACTTACAAACAATTCTAAATTGTCTAAGACGTAAATTTTTAAAATGTAGAATTATTCAGGGTAGCTTTGGGAGGGAAAGGAAAGAACGTAAAAAAATAGAGACAAATGGATCCACTTTAGAAAGGAACTCTTTGGCTATTGGGAAGATTTCTTGGCATTGAAATACCCAGATCTCAGGCCTCACTCCATTTTGAATGTATTTAAATGAGCAGATGCAGAGCAATTTCAAGCCCTAGCACTCAATACCATTGGCAGATGGAGTAAAGGTGTCCACTGGGAGGGGAACTGCAGAGGGTCGCAACTCTGGAACTGAAGATGGAAGACTACAGCTGACCCTACTGTCTGAGTAAGCATAGCTTTAGTTGCACTAAACAGTATGTTTTTTAAGTCTTGAATTATTTTTTTTAAATTTTTATTTCCTCTCCAGCTGGAGAGGCAGTGTCTCACTACAAGAAATTAAAATAATAACTTTCACATAGACACGTGACAGCACCAAGCCTTTTATTAAGTGTGTGCAACTTCTGAGGCAACCACGGGCTCAGCTCTTTGCAGGTCCTTGGCAAGAGCTCAGTGGTACATCATACCCACCATGGCCACAAGAGGCAGCACTGCCATGAAGGGGAACACACCTGAGAGACCTACTGAACCTTCATCGCCTTTGAGTGTGATTCATCAGCACTGTCCAATAAATAGAAATGCCTGAGATTCTCACCCCACCTGAAAAAGAATACAAGAGGATGAAGGGAAAATGTATTAGAAATGTACTTTAGTGCATCTACATTAATATTATTTGTAATATACAAATATGTATAATACCCACTTTTATAATTAGGCCCATTTAATAAAGCCATATAAATTGCTTTTTTTCAATTGATGCTCAAACAGAGGAATAATTTCATACCCAGCCATCAGGCATGCTGTTAGAGCCTGGGAAGCTTTTCCACTGTAAGTAATAGTGCTGACACACAATTGCCCTGTCTTGGGCTCAAAAACATATACCTGGCTCTCCCAGCGCATTTTAGTCCTAGCTCTCTATATCTTAGCCATGGGCTTGTTGAGCAGAAATAAGAATTTTCATCTTGATTTGTGCTGGAGGAAATCATATGAGTAGGTTTTCACTATCGATTAACGGCAGCCAAGCTGTTTTTTCCTATTGTGTCATCTTTCCCTCTTTCTGTCCAGCTATCTGTCATTCATGGAGCAAGGTTGGGAAAGACATGCAGTCAGTAGCCTTGGAGAGAAGGGTAAAGAGTACTTCAACAAGTCCCGGAGTTACACAAGTGCCATTGCAATGCTGTGAGACCCTATGTCCCACTACATGCATTAGATGCAGGTGCATGCCAACAGGCCAAGGAGAAGACTTCTGTGAGCATGTTCATAGCAAGTGTTATCAAAGGCTCCTTACTGTTGAAGGACACATCCATTGACTAAAGATACATGGGTTTCCTTTTTCTTACACTATACCTAGAAGCTAAATCATACTGCTTTATCACAAATCTAGTGACAGCCAATATTCCTCTGAAGGCCTTATTTTGATTTTTAAGTATGATTCTGCTTTTTTATGTGTTGCAGAGAAACACCAGTAAATTGTGATACCACAATGATTAGAAAAAACAGGTAGAGAAAGGAAACCTTTTTATTCCCCTTAATGAATCTGGGCTGGGGGACTGACTTACATTTCTTGAATGTCTGAAGATGGCAAAGATTAATAAGAAAGGGAAACCGAATCAATCATAAATCTTGCATTTTATAAATAGATGGCAAAGTTTTAAAGAACTTTTCCATTCTTTATTTCAGCAACAAGATTAATTCCCAGCTCCTTCTGCAGGACTGTCCCCCTTGAGATGAACGATGATTTTTTTTCTGCAGGGAAGATGGGACAGAAGGAAGAAGGGGAGGAGAAGAGAAAGTAGGAGGGGCTGAAATAAATTGATTCCAAGTTCCAAATGATTCCAAATGGTTTTTTAACCTTGACAAAACCCTGTAGGACTGAGAAGGAGCTATCAGCAAATTTCTGTTCTGTCTCACTGCTTGAGACCTTTCCCTGAAGCACAAAAAGCCAGTCACCTCTCTGTGAACACATTATGTCCACCAAGGAAGCAGGAATAGCTCCTACTAGCAGCTCCTCAGGGCTGTGGACAAGGGACATGACTCACCACCACGGACTGTGCTGCAGAGGAGCCTCCCAAACCCCTGCCCAACCTACCACATACATTCTCCACAGGGCAGCGCCACAATGTTGTACGGACTGAGGCCCAGAAGATACATGGCCACCTTGACCCAAAACAACGTGCCCAGGGGGAGCAGCTACATGTAGCTGAGTTCCTGGCACCAGTTTGGAGATGGACACCCCAGAGCTGTGTCTGTGCTGCTGCACTAAGCACAACGCTACCTTAGTTTTGCATTGTAGGCACAGAGATGTGTCTAAGGTGGAGGGAGAGGGAGAAGACCTGAGACAGCCCTTACCCTGTTGCTGTTGGGCAGAGGTAGGGGACCAAAAAGATTATGAGGGTTGGAAGCTAGTTCTAGTTTGGGGCCATGGGCAGCCCCACTCCCTACCTGCTTTGCTTCCCCAGGTGCCCCTCCATAATAGGTTTGAGGCCCTGGATCTTGAAGAAGAGGTGGGTGAGGATGTGGTGCAAGGCCCACCTACAAGGTCACACAGAAAGAGGCAGTTGACCCCATGCCTCAAGGCTGCCTCAGATAAGAGGCAATTCCCTTCTGAGACAGACAGAGGGCCCAATCTGCAGAGTTGACCCTCATTGTAGGGAAGTGTGCAGTCTACCTGGAGCTCGGATCAGGGACATCACCAGGACACTCCCCAACCTGGTGCACCCAACAGACTACTACCCACTGCTGATCTTCCAGACAGATGGGGAGGAAGCTGCATCCCGCAGTCTTAGGGGAATGAAAAAAGATTTCAAGGCCTTGGGATGGATGGTGAAAGAGTCTAGGGCTCAAGTGATTATCTCTTCCCTCCTTCCAGTTTTGGGTGATGATATGAGATGGAATAGGAAAATTCAGTCTGTAAACAATTGGCTACAGGACTGGTGCTACAGGCAGAGCTTTGGGTTCTTTGGTAACGGCTGGTTTTACAAGACACCAGTCCAGACAGGGATACGTGAGAAAGGTTTATCTCACAGGAGCAAAAGGATGCTGGGGCAGGAATTAGCAGGGCTCATTTGGAGAGCTTTAAACTAGACTTGAAGGGGAATGGGGTTGTAGCTGGGCTTTTATCAGTGGGGCAGCACCCTAGAGCCGATGAAGAGAGGAGGCCTCCCATACCCGTGAGGTGGAATCAGTGTGCTCAGCTCACTCCCTGAAATGCCCGTACACCAATGTGCGCACCATGGGGAATAAGCAGGAGGAGTTAGAAACCTGTGTTCGGGCAGATTATGGCAGTTACAGAGACATGGCGGGACAGCACACATGACTGAAATGCAGTCATGGATGGCTATGCCTTTTCAGGAAAGACAGGCCAGCCAGGCGTGGTGGTGGAGTTGCTCTTTACGTGAGAGAGCAACTACAATGTATCGAGTATTGTCCAGGCACGGATGAGGGGCGAGTCGAGAGTCTATGGGTGAAAATTAAGGGGCAGGCTGGCAGGGATGATACTGTTGTGGGCGTCCGTTACATGCCACCAGATCAGGGTGAGGAAGTTGATGAGGCCTTCTACAGACAGCTGAGAGCAGCCTCACAGTCACAGGCCCTGGTTGTCATGGGGGATTTTAACTTCCCTGATGTTTGTTGGAAGGACTACTCAGTCAGCCAGCCACAGTCTAGGAGGTTCCTTTCTGATGCAAATGGTGGAGGAGCCGACTAGGAGAAGTGGACCTCATCCTCACTAACAAGGAGGGTCTGGTTGAAGCGGTAATGGTTGAGGGCCGCCTTGGTTGCAGCGACCATGAAATGGTGGAGTTCAGGATCTTGTGTGGCAGGAACAGAACAGCAAGCAGAATCGCAGCCCTGGAATTCAGCAGGGCAAACCTCGGCCTTTTCAAACAATTGCTAGGGGAAATCCCATGGGCAAGGCTGCTTGAAGGTAAAGGGGCCCAAGATAGTTGGTTAGTGTTCAGAAGCTGTTTCTACCAGGCAGAAGATCAAAGTATCCCGACATGTAGGAAGTCAAGGAAGGGAGCCAGGAGACCTGCGTGGTTAAACAGGGAACTGCTGGGTAAGCTCAAGTGGAAGAGGAGAGTTTATAGATCATGAAGGAGGGGCTGGCCACTTGGGGAGAATATAAGGCTGTTGTCAGAGGGTGTAGGGAGGCAACTAGGAAAGCTAAGGCCTCCTTAGAAGTAAACCTGTTGAGAGGGGTCAAGGACAACCGAAAGAGCTTTTCCAAACACGTGGCAGATAAAACTAACACCAGAGGCAACGTAGGCCCACTGATGAACGAGGTGGGTGCCCTGGTGTCAGAAGACACAAAGAAGGCAGAGTTACTGAATGCCTTCTTTGTCTCTGTCTACTCTGCCAGAGGCTGTCCTGAGGAGCCCCATGCCACTAAGGCCCCAGAGAAAGCCAAGACAATGGAGGAGCTTGCCTTAGTTGATGAGGACTGGATTAGGGAGCAGTCAGGCAATCTGGACATCCATAAATCCATGGGTCCGAATGGGATGCACCTGCGGGTGCTGAGAGATCTGGCTGAGGTCATTGCTGGACCACTCTCCATCATCTTTGCCAAGTCTTGGGAAACGGGAGAGGTGCCTGAGGACTGGAGGAAAGCAAATGTCACTCCAGTCTTCAAAAAGGGCAAGAAGGAGGACCCAGGTAACTATAGACCCATCAGCCTCACCTCCATCCCTGGGAAAATGATGGAACAACTTATCCTTGGTGCCATCTCAAGGGATATCAGGGATAAGAGGGTCACTAGGGGCAGTCAACATGGCTTCACCAAGGGGAAGTCATGCTTGACCAACCTCATTGATTTTTATGAGGACATAACAAGATGGATGGATGATGGCAGAGCAGTGGATGTGGTCTACCTTGACTTCAGTAAGGCATTTGACACAGTCTCCTACCGCATCCTCACAGCTAAACTGAGGGAGTGCGATCTGGACAACTGGGTAGCGAGGTGGACTGTAAACTGGCTGAAGGACAGAAGCCAGAAAGTTGTGGTCAATGGGGCGAAGTCCAGTTGGAGGCCTGTATCTAGTGGAGTGCCTCAAGGGTCAGTACTGGGGCCTATATTATTCAATATATTCATCAGCGATTTGGACAAGGGAATAGAGTGTACTATCAGCAAGTTTGCTGATGACACCAAGCTGGGAGGAGTGGCTGACATGCCAGAAGGCTGTGCTGCCATCCAGCGAGACCTGGACAGGCTGGAGAGTTGGGCAGGGAAAAATTTAATGAAATATAACAAGGGCATGTGTAGAGTCTTGCATCTGAGCAGGAACAAGCCCAGGTTCCAGTACAAGTTGGGGAATGACCTATTAGAGAGCAGTGTAGGGCAAAGGGACCTGGGGGTCCTGGTGGACAACAGGATGACCATGAGCCAGCACTGTGCCCTTGTGGCCAGGAAGGCCAATGGCATCCTGGGGTGTATTACAAGGGGCGTGGTTAGTAGGTTGAGAGGTGTTCTCCTTTCCCTCTAATCTTCCCTGGTGAGACCACATCTGGAATATTGTGTCCAGTTCTGGGCCCCTCAGTTCCAGAAGGACAGGGAACTGCTGGAGAGAGTCCAGCGCAAGGCAACAAAGATGATGAAGGGAGTGGAGCATCTCCCTTATGAAGAAAGGCTGAGGGAGCTGGGTCTCTTTAGCTTGGAGGAGACTGAGGGGTGACCTCATTAATGTTTATAAATATGTAAAGGGTGAGTGTCACAAGGATGTACCCAGGCTCTTCTCGGTGACAACCAACAGTAGGACAAGGGGTAATGGGTACAAACTGGAACACAAGAGGTTCGACTTAAATTTGAGAAGAAACTTCTTCTCAGTGAGGGTGACAGACACTGGAACAGACTGTCCAATGGGGTGTGGAGTTTCCTACTCTGGAGACATTCAAAACCTGCCTGGATGCCTTCCTGTGTAACCTCATCTAGTTGTTCCTGCTCTGGCAGGGGGATTGGACTGGATGATCTTTCGAGGTCCCTTTCAATCCCTAACATTCTGTGATTCACAAGACCATGACACTGAGCACTTAAGGAAACCAGCAAGAACAGCCTTATCCATTTCACACCACTTCAGGTATTTCAAAAAATAAGAGACTGGGAAAATCACTTTGTTTCCATTTTAAAATTTCAGAAGTTTTTCCTGCAATCAGCTCTCCTTCCCCCAGTGCTCTCCAAGAGAAATATGGAACAGGACACAGGATGGCACTGGTGAGGAAAGGTTAATCTTGTGAAAACCAGTTACATTTAGTTAGGTTATTAGCGTCCAATAAATGTTAATAACCAACATGCATTCATTTGGAAGGTCCCTTCCCCTCCAGGCTCATACAACCCCCTTGGAGATGCAGTCAGACACTCTGCTTGAATGACAGCCATGAGGAGCTCTCCCCCTCAGCAAAACTTGACAGAGTTTCATATGAAGTTCCTGCAGGTCTGTGACCATCCTTATGTGTGCAATAGGAAGGGGGATACCCACCATCCCCTCCAGGGACCTCCTGCAAATGAAGCCCCACAACCACCTCTGCTGCCGCATCCCCAACAGTTGATATTTCTTTAAAAATTATTTTCATTTCCGAATGGCTGCAGGTCACTGCAGGTCACTGTAAGCTGAGACTAGTGTGCCAGTCTCTGTTCTTAGGTTGTCACTTGACTTTTTCCACCATTTTTCAGCATCTTTTGTTCCTTCTTGCAGTTTTAGTATCTTACATGTAGCAATATGTAGCAATTTAAATAATGGACAGTGAGGCATGAAACAGTTTCTCATCTTCTCCACTATTTTCTTATTTATAAAACGTGCATTTTCTCTGGTTGAAATGTGATTTATATTTCTCCTTTTTTTTTTTTACTTCCAACGTTTGACAGAACCAGAATATGTTATTGTACCTGTTGCTGGTTTTTGACCACACTGCAAATCACTGGCAAAATGGATGCTGTAACACTGAAATTCTGACATTAATCTTTCATTCCTTTTCTTGAAGACGAGGAAGGGGAAAAACACAGGAATTATTTTGTACTTGGAAAACAGAGTTGTCCAGAGGATTTTCTAAAAATTTTCCAATTTTCCATGCTGCTCTTGCAATCCCTGGCAGCATCTCTGTTTCTTTCTGAAAACCCTGCTCTAGGTTGAGTTGAAGGCATGTCCGTGCCCCAGCCCTACCACAGAAAGTCTGGCACAGGGCATCAGCCATCACCAAGGATTTTGTGCTTCTGACATTTGTCCCCATGTATCCTGTTTCCCCTCCTTATTGCACCCCATTTCCTTTCTTTATTTCTTAGACATAGGTCAAGACTGAACTCAGGAAAAGCTCCACTCTACAAATATAAGGTGACAGCATGGAGGGCTCCAGTGTGAGATTCAGCTCATGCAGACTGAGGATTGCTCTAAATACCAGGGTAGATATGCTGTTACATTCAAAAAGGAAAAAACAAGAAGTGTCTGGATCATAAACACTTTCACAAAGAACAAGTATTAAGTATTAAACAAGAAGTCAAATAATAAGTATAAAACAAGAACTAATGTCTGCAAACTAAAGCCAGGCAAATATGAATTAGAAACTAGATGCACATTTTTAAACTTCAAGCGTGATTATTTGCCGCAGCTTACTGAAGTATTGAAACCAAGACTACATGTCTTTCTGAAAGGTGTGCTTGCGTTAGACACAGTGTCCTCAGGTCCCCAGAAAAATAATGGGATAAAATTCTACATTGACCTGGTGGTCAGACTATTCCCTCTGATCCTACTCCATTAATTAAAAGAATCAGATAGAACAGAGTTTTCATCAAGACAACTTTAACATTTTATTGTTATATTAAACCACCAGGGGTTTTGCTTGCCTTTTCTGCCAGCTGTATGTTGGCTTTCTTAGGACCTGGGATCCCTAACTGGCAGTATCTTCTTTCACAGATTTGTCAAAATTGTGTTTGAATATCAGTCTTCCTCAGGGTCACAAGTATCTCTCTAAATCAGAAAAAAGTTTCAGCTGAGATTCTGCACTTTTGGTCCTTCGAGATGAGAGAAAATCACATGACTTTTGTATTGCATGTTGATCATTCGGAAAAGTGTTGTCCAGTTCATCCTGTAAGCATTTTCCATCAAAATTCTGTCGTTGCTCAAAGCATTTTTACAGAGTCACTGACATAGTCTTTTTCTTTGTATTTCATGACATTTTAAGGGTATGTTTGTTACATTGGGGCTTACTCCTCTTTACGCTGCACAAAAGGCAATTTTCACTCACTAATAACAATTTTCTTGGCTGCCTCTATAACTAAGTGGAAAGAAATTCCCACAGTTTTATTTTCCATGTTCTGTACAAGCAGGTCAGTTTGAAACTCAACTGAAGCCAATCTAATTGATTAGTTCCACTATCAATGTGTATTAAGACAGTTTTTCCTCTGAAGCAGGCACTGTTCATTAGGAACATGCTTATTCTGCATCTGAAAGGTCAACACAAGTTTTTTGTCTTTAAAATATTCTCCAAGCTAGAGGGGATTCTTAGATGACCAGATATCTACAAGGCAGAGAGGAACTTCGGTAATTCTTTCTGAAGTGATGCAAGCCTCCATGTTGTGTTCTCAGGCACTGAGAAATCTTGGGTTTTCTGTTAAGTATAAAAACCTGGCCATATTTTAGGAGTTGGTGCAACAGGCAGACATGCAGCAGCCACTAAAATCTTCCGTCTACTACCAGATTATCTAAACTATGTCCAGGGAGTGAGATGTATTCAGTAAAGATGGAGTAGGAAGCTCTGATCCTGCTTACTGTCACATCATTTCACTGATTTTAGCTAATTAAGTGAAAGGAGGCCCTTTAAGGTTACCATTATAAAATATCACTTGATTTCTCATAAATAATGTCTCTAGAGTTCATTCACAGTAATAAAAAGATAAAGTGCACTGATTAAAACTGCTGTAATTTATACTTGTCAACACCTCAATTTAAAGATATATTATGGGGCATGATTCCTTAACCATGACATTCTAGTTTGCATTTCATTACAAATTAAAAATTCAGGAGCTGAGATTGTCGTGCAGTAGCAAAGAACAATAGAACGCAATGAAACTATTTCCCTGTTCTCCTCTGTTGAGGAGACAAATGGCAGTAATAATATTTTCCATAGATTTGGGAAGAACTTGTCAAGGCAAGGTTCAGGAGAGGAAATAATCAGCCTCAGTGACCATGACAATGATTCAGATGGTCACCACAGTTATTTTTAAAGCAAAATCTCCCGTTTCTGGTTCATGTAAGGAGTTGGAAGGGGAAGGAAATTGCAAACTCCAAAACCAGCCCCATGCCCAGTCCTACATCCCATCAAGCTCTTCCTGTCCATCTAATGATAAACAGTGCAAGGCTGCTCAAGACCTTATGAGACGGTACCAAATGTCTTAGAAGAACAACCCTTTTGCAATGTATCTCTCTAAAAGGTCGCTTTTACTTCATCTGAAGGAGCATTTTGCAGTTTTTTGCCTGTTCTGACAGTTCACAAGTACCTCAGAGCATGCACAAGTGAAAATGCTGCATTAAAACTATTTGAGCCAAAGGTGGTATTTCAGATGTCAGGAACTGAACTGGCCAACTCTTTGAATGGCAAAAGCAGCACAAATTTCTGGGTAAGGTTTTGTGGCATTAGTTTATCATACTAGTTGATTTAACTGACAGACCTTGACCTGTAGCTTTCAGGTTTTCTACACACACAGGTTAAGGATATCTTTTCAGTCTAACTGTTTCTGGGTTGGAATGAGCAATACCACAAAATAACAAAAGACTTCAATGCAAGAGTCTGGATAGACACAGGACAGCCTATAGCTAGGAGCAAAATGACCATTGTTTCTGTACACAAGCAGAATCCTCAGAGACATGAAGGTGCTCCACACAGAAAACCATTTGTAATGTGTTCAGTAGCTATAAGCAGTGTTAGCTGTTAAGTTTAATCGCTAGTTATTTCCTTCTCATTTGTTTAAACTAAAAAAATGCAGAAACTGAAACTGCAGAAAGTCTGCTCCTTCAGAGAGCACTTCATACTGCCAGCACTGTAAATGCACTCCACATTAGCTGAAAGCTAATTTCTGGAAGGCCACTAAAAGTAGCAGTAAACTCTCATAAAACAAAACAAAACTCCCACCATATTTCACATTACAGAGCATTCCTGTTGAGTCATATTCTGAGCTCCTGATCGTTAAGGCTTTCAGCTGCCCAAGCTGCTTTCCACCCCACAGTGCCTTATTATATTCCCACAGCCAGAAGACACCTTGTGTATGCCACCACGTTCACCAGCCTGAATTAAACTCTGCAACTACCTGTGTGCTGTCACCACTGCGTTTGCTGTAAGCAAGATGTTTTCAGCTTGACCTTCCTACAACCCATCTGAGTCAGAGTTCTCTCCATGTTAGTAAGGATTGGATGAGCGTGCTCAGTATGTGCTTCACTATCCACGAAGCTATTGGCTTCATGTTTTATAGTGTTATTGAAATGAAACTTTTTTCATGCCAGTAACAGTTCCTGTCAACACATGGATATACTGTCCATTTATCTCCTGTGCACCTGCCCACATAAACTCTCCCTTTCTACAGAAGAATTGGTGTATACAGGCAATGATCTATCAGGCTTTCTTCCCAAACAGGCATAGAAATGAAAGAAAACTTTGCATGGCCAAAGCAGTAGAGGAGGGAGTTACTAAAATCTAGTTATAACTAAGGACTGAAATATTTCTATTCAAGAGTATTGATTTTAACTCCTGATGTCAATTGACAGGGATGCCATTTGAATAAAGAAGGCTCCATCAGATTAAAAGCACTCAGTGCAGTGATGTCTGGGCCGGGTTTTAGTCCATAGCACAGGAACCTCCTTCACCAGCATCCATTTCCAATCTCCAAGGACTGAGCAATGCTGTGACATTTCATCCTCCAACTCTGCAGCATTTCACCCACCAGGCAGTGATCTGCATTGGACCCACCTCTCCCTGAAATCACATGGAAACCCCCAATTCCTGGGGGAGCCTGATGTTGTGAAACCAAATATTTGGCACGAAGAACAGAAATTTTAAGGCATGAAGACAAGCTTCCTGTACCTCCCAAATGCCATAGACAGCTTGAGGTGGTCCCCCCTCCCCTGCCCTGCTTGCCCATACAAAGCACCATGGTCAACAACACCAAAACCAACCTCTATTGACAGGAATTTTTTTAAGCTGTTGTGCTCTGCACACCATAGAAACAAATCCCTCTGGTCCAGGAGGACTTGTGTGCTTAACTGAAACTGTTGAAAATTACTTACTCTGCAGATGTCACCAGGAACTGTTTATGTGTTTCAAAATTAAGTCCTATGATGAAGGGCTTTGCTAGATAAAGGACCAAGTTCTTGGTATTTTCAGGATGAAGCTTGACATTCAGCATACTTCTACTGTTGCAAATAAACAATGCCAACAGCAAGAGTAGCTTTTCAGACTTTTTGACTGGGAATTAATTTAAAATAGATTTCTTCCTACATTCAGCAGGACTGAGAGAGCACTGCATCATTAACTATTTGGGACAATATTGCTTTGTAAATGTGTCTAGGAAGATACTCAAGTTCTGATTATTCAACTCTGAAATTTTAGTCCAAAGTGTGAGTTCCGTTTTAAGTTAAATTAGAATTATTTTATTTAAATTCAAAATAACTGTCATCAAAAAGTAAGAACAAGGTTTTGATTTAGAATTCCCCAGGGATTCCTGCCTTTAGTCAACTGTGCTCAAAAGGAGAAAAGAGTACAGGAGTTTCTATTGCATGTGTGAAAACAGATAGAAATGCACTGGAAAGCAGAAATACAAATCACAGCTGGACAATCCTCAGCCCCAGGTCCCCCAAAAGGTCCATCAAAACCTGCCTTTGAGAAAGAGCTGAACTGCCAGTGCACCATGCAGAGGCAAGCAGGCAGAATTTCTTATGAAGGACCTATGGTAGGGAGTGAAGAACCATGCGGTAGGAGAAACACAAGTGTTATAGATGTGTTAGAAACTGTGGAAGCACTCGAGGATGGTTGCAATGGAATTTAAGTCTCACCAGAAAGGGTTTGGCGAGATCAATGGCTCAGCTGAAGTGCATCTATACGAATGCATGAAGCACCGGCAACAATCAGGAGGAGCTGGAAGCCATTGTGAGGCAGAACAACTACAATATAGTTACCACCACAGAAACATGGTGGGATGACTGCCATAACTGGAGCGCTGCATGAGATGGCTATAGACTCTTCAGAAGGGATAGGTGAGGAGGGAGAGGAGATGGGTTAGCCATGTATGTTGGGGAGCGTTTTGATTGTCTGGAGCCTGATGAGGGTGATGATAAGCTTGAGTGTCTATAGGTGAGAATCAAGTAGAAGAGCAACATGGTGGACATCCTGGTGGGGGTCTGTTACAGACCACCCCACCAGGATGAAGATGCAAATGAAATATTTTGCAAGCAGCTGGGTGAAGTCACCAATTGCTAGCCCTCGTTCTTAAGGGGGATTTCAACCTACCAGATGTTTGCTAGAAGTACAATACAGCAGAGAGAAAGCAGTCTAGGAGGCTCCTGGAGTGCATGGAAGAAAACTTCCTAACACAGCTGGTTAGTGAGCCTACTAGGGAAGGAGCTGCACTGGATCTCTTGTTTGTAAATAGAAAAGGACTCACTGGTAGCATGTTGGTTGGAGGTCACCTTGGGCATAGTGATCATGTTTAATATCTTTATCAATGATCTGGACAGGTGATTGAGTGCACCTTTACAAAGTTTGCAGATGACACCAAATTGGGTGGGAGTGTTGATCTCCCAGAGGGAGAAAACCTCCCAGAGGTTGAAAAAGGCCAAGTCCCGGATCCAGCAGTGCTACAGACTTGGGGTGCCCAGTGCAGTAACCTCTGCAGGTGGGACCCGCTCTGTGCACAGGGACCTCCTGCCTCCCCGGGTGGCCGAGCCAGCACCCCCAGCTGCCTCCAGCCCAGGAACCCAGAGCAAGCGGCAACCACAATCCAGCAAATATAAGAAAAAGACAGAGAGCTCAGGTCTGAAAAAACATAAATATATATATATTTACAGAAAATAACACAACCAAACACAACAAACCAAAAATCTCCATCTACTAATGACCACCCCACCCCATCCAGCCCCGCAACACCAACAACACTGCAACTATCCATCTACTTCCATCTCTTCATCCATCCGTATATCCACGTCCATCTCTTCGTCCATCTGTCTACCCATGTCCATCTCTTCATCCGTATCTGTATCCACCTCCATCATTTCCTCTGTCTTGACCACTACATCAACCTCCATTGCCTCCTCCACCAAAACATCCACTCTCATCTTCTTCATCTCCCCTTAAATGAACGAAACAGCCGTCTCTGCAGCATGGAACACAAGGTGGTGTATCGTAAGTGAAAAGCCAAGCAGAAAAGTGCATTGGTCCTGCCCTGGCCAGCCCAGCAGACCCGTGGAATGGGGCTCTGGGCACCCCTGCCCCCTCTTGCCGCCCGGGAAGAGCCGTGGGGTGATGGGGCCCCTGGGCATGTCCCCAGCAGGAGCTCTCTGGAGGCTTGGCAGCTCCTGGGCCACCAGCACCCATGAGCCAGCAACCACAGGACAGCACCTGCAGCTGGAAGATCCTGCACTCCCGTGCACCTCGGCAGCTTCAGGAGTTGCATGGTTTTGTGGATCTGATGGAGCAGAAAGGGCAGGGGTAGGCAATCAAGTCCCTGCCCTGTGGTTAGTCCCAGGCACAGACCCCAGCCTCCTGCCTGCCTCGGTGCCCAGGATTTTTGACTCTGCGCTGCTCTGCAGGCAGGGCTGGGCTGCCCTGGCTGCAGCCTGGAGAGGGCCAGAGGAGGTACCAGCTCAGGCAGCACCAGCTGCTCCTGGCGAGCATCCCTCCAGCACGAGCCCAGGGCACCACAGGCTCTACTGGGCATGTGTCCGCCCAGGCAGGAATGCTGGATTTCAGCAGGGGAGCAGCAGCCCACAAGGGCTTCTTCCAGCCCTTGGCCTTGCAGGGCTGGGTGGAGAGGGTGAGCCAAGCTCCCGGCTCCCTGAGCGCCCTAGAGTGGGGTCCCCACCCCGTGCTATGCCCACGATGCCTGCTCCATCCTGCCCGGGCAATGCGCCTGCCCACCGCCATGGAGCAGGGCTGTACCCCCAACAGGACAAGTGTTCTGTTCCTCCAGACCTTCACAAAGTATAAGCATGGCGGCAGTGGCAAGATGGGACAGAGATGGTGGGAGCACGTAAGAAGGGCTGAAGCAGGACAGAAGGGCTGGACTGGGTGCAGGGCAATCGAGAAGAAAGCAAGGAGACAACAGAAGATGGGCTGAGCTGTGGAGAAGGGGCTGTCACTATGTTTCCCCCCACATGCATCAGGGGAAGGAAATTCTCCTTAGCCCTCATTTTGTTGCTGATCTGTTTCTAGAAACATTTTGTGTTGCCTTTCGGAGCGGTGGCCAGGCTCAGCTCTAGTTGGGCTTCGACCCTTCTGATTTTCTCCCTGCATAACTTTGCAGCATTCTTGTGTTCCTCTTGAGCGGCCTGCCTCTCCTTCCAGAGGTTATAAATTCTCCTTTTATTCCTGACTTCCAGCCGCAGCTCTGTATTCGACCAGGTGGGTCATTTTCCTCGCAAGCTCGCCTTTCGGCACATGGGGACAGCCTGCTCCTGCGCCTCAAAGGTGACGTTCTTGAAGAGAGATCATCCTTCCTGGAATCCTTTGTACTTTGGGTCTGCCTCTCAAGGGACTCTGCCAACCAGGCTTCTGAAAGGCTCAAAGTCTGCCCTTCAGAAGTCCAAAGTAGCAGTTCTGCTGACCGCTCTTTTAACTTCTCCAAGAATACAAAACTCAATCATTTCATGACCACTATGCGACCTCCAACAGACACGTTGCCCATGGGTCCTTCTCTATGCACTTTGATAGCATCAGTGCAGGGCTTGGTCACACCAGAGCTCAGTTGTTGCTGGTGGCAGCTTTGCTGTTGGGGACATGACTCTCCAGCAGCCCATGAACTGCACTGGTGCCCAGTGCCCTGACCTCTGCAAGTGGGACCCGATCTGTGCACAGGGACCCCCTGCCCCCCAGGTGGCCGTGCCAGCACCCCCAGCTGCCTCCAGTCCCGGGAACCCAGAGCAAGTGGCAACCACAATCCAGCAAATACAAGAAAAAGACAGAGAGCTCAGGTCTGAGAAAACAGAAATGTATATATTTACAGAAAAAACCCCAACAAAATATAACAAACCAAAAATTTACCCCCAGTAAGGCCCCGCCCATCCCACACCATCCCACCCCACCTCCCACCTCCCACCCCATCCCACCCCCCCATCCCACCTCCCACCCCATCCCATCCCACTGCACCCCACTGCACCCCACCCCACCCCACCCAACATCCACAGCAATGTAGCTATCCATCAACTTCCATGTCTTCGTCCCTCTCTATATCAACATCCATGTCTTCGTCCCCCTCTATATCAACATCCATGTCTTCGTCCCCCTCTATATCAACGTCCATCTCCATTGCCTCCTCCGTTATCTTTTGCACTCTCCTCTTCTTCATTGGTTCCACCATCCAAACAGCCGGCTCTGCAGCATGTGACACAAGGTGGTGTATCGTAAGGAAAAGACAGGCAGAAAAGTGCATTGGTCCTGCCCTGGGCAGCCCAGCAGACCCGTGGGATGGGAGTCTCGACAACCCTGTCCCCTCTTGCTGCCCGGGAAGAGCCATGGGGCTGTAGGGGCCCCTGGGCATGTCCCCGAACAGGAGTGGCCTGGAGGCTTGGCAGCTCCTGGGCCACCAGCACCCGCAGGACAGCGCCTGCAGATGGAAGATCCTGCACTCCCATGTGCCTCAGCAACATGGGCAGTGGAGCATTCTTGTGGATCTCCTGGAGCAGAGAGGCCAGGGGTAGGCAGCCTTGTCTCTGCCCTGTGGGTGTCCCGGGCACAGACCCCAGCCCCCAACCTGCCTCAGTGCCTAGAATCCCCTGACCCTACAGAAGTGGCTTTTAGGCTACGCGCTGCTCTGCAGGCAGGGCTGGGCTGCCCTGGCTCCAGCCTGGAGAGGGCCAGAGGAGGTACCAGCTCAGGCAGCACCAGCTGCTCCTGGCGAGCATCCCTCCAGCAGGAGCCCAGGGCACCACGCGCTCTGCTGGGCATGTGTCCGCCCAGGCAGGAATGCTGGATTTCAGCAGGCGAGCAGCAGCCCAGAAGGGCTTCTTCCAGCCCTTGGCCTTGCAGGGCTGGGTGGAGAGGGTGAGCCAAGCTCCCGGCCCCCTGAGCGCCCTAGAGCAGGGTCCCCACCCCATGCCCCCCCCACCCCACCCCACAATGCCTGCTCCATCCTGCCCGGGCAATGCGCCTGCCCACCGCCATGGAGCGGGGCTGTACCTCCAACAGCACAGGTGTTCTCTTGCTCTGGATCTTTGTGATTTACGAGCTGCAAGGTGGGGCTGAGGTGGTGGGATCGGGTGCAGAGGGTTGGGTTGAGTGGCCGAGGTACCAGGAGCAGGAGAGAAGGGCTGGAGTGGGAGCAGGACAAACGAGAAGAAAGCAGGAAAAGACAAGAAGACGGGCTGAGGTGCGACGTGGGGAAGAAGGGGCTGTGTTGTGCTCATTGCTGGGGACCAGCGTTGCAGGTGGAACACGGGCGCTGACATCACACCTCTGTACCACGGGCACTCCAGTGCGGGCTGGACAGCAAGGGATGGGGACGAAACCCCTTAATGGTGGTTACGGGTGTACTAATCTGCCCCCTCCACCAAATTCATTATCCCAGCCAATTATACTCCCATGTTGCCTGAAGAGGTTCTTCCCAACCATCCCGTCATGCCTGGCAGCCATCCTCACCCCTCAGAAGGTTTTTCTCCAGCTGGTTCAGGCAGTAGCTGAAGTTTCCCTCACAGTTAATGGTCATCCCTTTCCAGTCTCTGATCTCACTCTGCATCTGTACAGCACAGCTACTCTTCCGTGTAGGCATGAATGACACTGCAAGTGGAACCTGGGTAGAATCAATGAAGATATCAAGCCCTGGGGCCGCAAGTGAATAGAACTGGTGCCCAAGTCATCTTTTCCTCCACTGGTGCCCAGTGCCCCGACCTCTGCAAGTGGGACCCGATCTGTGCACAGGGACCCCCTGCCCCCCAGGTGGCCGTGCCAGCACCCCCAGCTGCCTCCAGTCCCGGGAACCCAGAGCAAGCGGCAACCACAATCCAGCAAATACAAGAAAAAGACAGAGAGCTCAGGTCTGAGAAAACAGAAATGTATATATTTACAGAAAAAACCCCAGCTAAATATAACCCACCAAAAATCTACCCCCAGGAAGGCCCCCCCCGTCCCACCCCATCCCACCCCACCTCCCACCCCACCTCCCACCCCACCCCATCCCACCCCATCCCACATCCCATCCCACCACACCCCATCCAACGTCCCCAACATCCCCAACAATCAATCCACTTTCAACTCTTCATCCTCCTCTATATCAATGTCCATGTCTTCGTCCATCTGCATATCAATGTCCATCTCTTCATCCATCTCCATATCAACCTCCATTTCCTCTATCTCCACTACCACATCGATCTCCATTGCCTCTTCCATTACTGTCTGTACTCTCCTCTTCTTCATCTTTTCCAGCATTCAAAGAGCCGGCTCTGCAGCACGCGACACAAGGTGGTGTATCGTAAGGGAAAAGCCAAGCAGAAAAGTGCATTGGCCCTGCCATGGGCATCCCAGCAGACCCGTGGGATGGGGGTCTCGGCAACCCTGCCCCCTCTTGCCGCCCGGGAAGAGCCGTGGGGTGATGGGGCCCCTGGGCATGTCCCCCAGCAGGAGTGGCCTGGAGGCTTGGCAGCTCCTGGGCCACCAGCACCCGCAGGACAGCGCCTGCAGATGGAAGATCCTGTGCTCCCATGTGCCTCAGCAACATGGGGAGTGGAGCATTCTTGTGGATCTCCTGGAGCAGAGAGGCCAGGGGTAGGCAGCCATGTCTCTGCCCTTTGGGTGTCCCGGGCACAGACCCCAGCCCCCAGCCTGCCTCAGTGCCTAGAATCCCCTGACCCTACACAGGTGGCTTTTAGGCTACGCGCTGCTCTGCAGGCAGGGCTGGGCTGCCCTGGCTGCAGCCTGGAGAGGGCCAGAGGAGGTACCAGCTCAGGCAGCACCAGCTGCTCCTGGCGAGCATCCCTCCAGCACGAGCCCAGGGCACCACAGGCTCTGCTGGGCATGTGTCCGCCCAGGCAGGAATGCTGGATTTCAGCAGGCGAGCAGCAGCCCAGAAGGGCTTCTTCCAGCCCTTGGCCTTGCAGGGCTGGGTGGAGAGGATGAGCCAAGCTCCCGGCCCCCTGAGCGCCCTAGAGTGGGGTCCCCACCCCATGCGATGCCCACAACGCCTGCTCCATCCTGCCCGGGCAATGCGCCTGCCCACCGCCATGGAGCGGGGCTGTACCTCCAACAGCACAGGTGTTCTCTTGCTCTGGATCTTTGCGACTGAGAAGCACAACAGCAGTGGCAAAGTGGGGCTGAGGTGGTGGGATCGGGTGCAGAGGGTTGGGTTGAGTAGCCAAGGTACCGGGAGCAGGAGAGAAGGGCTGGAGTGGGAGCAGGGCAAACGAGAAGAAAGCAGGAAGAGACGAGAAGACGGGCTGAGGTGCGACGTGGGGAAGAAGGGGCTGTGTTGTGCTCATTGCTGGGGACCAGCGTTGCAGGTGGAACACGGGCGCTGACAACACACCTCTGTACCATGGGCACTCCAGTGAGGGCTGGGCAGCAGGGGATGGGGACGAAACCCCTTAATGGTGGTGATGGGTGTACTAATCTGCCCCCTCCACGAAATTCATAATCCCAACCAATTATACTCCCATGTTGCCTGAAGAGGGTCTTCCCAACCATCCCGTCATGTCTGGCAGCCATCCTCACCCCTCAGAAAGGTTTTTCTCCAGCTGGTTCAGGCAGTAGCTGAAGTTTCCCTCACAGTTAATGGTCATCCCTTTCCAGTCTCTGATCTCACTCTGCATCTGTACAGCACAGCTACTCTTCCGTGTAGGCATGAATGACACTGCAAGCGGAACCTAGGTAGAATCAAGGAAGATATCAAGCCCTGGGGCCGCAAGTGAATAGAACTGGTGCCCAAGTCATCTTTTCCTCCATTCTACCAGTGGGAGGAAAGGGGGCAGCCAGAAACATATGTATAACGCACATTAACTCCTGTTTTTGTGGCTGGTGACATCCTGAAGCATTTGGCTTTTATGACAATGGGACATTCCTTGAGGACTATAACCTGTCAGGGAGGGATGTGATCCACCTGTCTGGAAGAAACAAGGGAATATTTGGCAGCAGGCTGGCTAACTTGGCAAGGTGGGCTTTAAACTGAAGGGCTCAGGGACGGTGTCCAAAGTGGCAACGCTCACGCCACCACATCCAACCGAGGAATAAGCCAGGCCAACCAGAGCAGCGAGAAATGTTCCTGACCTTCACCCCAAGATGAGACCCAAAAGGCCAACCACCTCCAGGGTGTGTATGGCTATGGTGGATCCTTCTACGTCCCTCATGGGAATCCTGCATGCTTGATTACTTCTCTGTACAGCAACGCACACAGCATGGGGAACAAAGAGGAAGAATTAGAGATCTGTGTGTGGTTGCAGGGCCATGATCTCTTTGCAATTACAGACACATGGTGGGACAGCTCACATGATTGAAAGGCTGTCATGGGAGGCTCTGCACTTTTTAGGAGAGACAGACCAGCGAGGCAAGGTGGAGCCGTTGCTCTTTATGGCAGAGATCAATTTGAATGTATCAAACTCTGCCTGGGGTGATGAGAAATGAGTCAAGAGCTTATGGGTAAAAATTAAGGGACAGGTTAAAAAGGGTGACATGGTGGGTGTTAAATATAGGCCACCTGATCAAGAAGAGGAAGTCAATGAGGTATTCTACAGACAGCTGGAGGTAGCCTCACCATCACAGGCTCTGGTTCCCCTAGGGGTCCCCAACCACCCTGGTATCTGCTGGGAAGACAACACAGCTAAGCACACACAGTCCAGGAGGTTTCTGCAGGGCACCGATGATAACTTTTTTCGCAGGTGGTAGAGGATCCAACATGAGATGTGTGCTTCTGGACTTTGTCCTAACAATATCTTCAATAACTTTATCAATGATCTGGACAAGGTGATTGAGTACACCTTTAAAAAGTTTGCAGATAACACAAAATTGGATGGGAGTGTTGATCTGCCGGAGGGTAGAAAGGCTTTAGAGAGGGATCTGATCCAGCAGGATGGATGGTCTGACGCCAATTGTATGAGGTTCAACAAGGCCAAGTGCCGGGTCCTGCACTTGGTTACAAGAACCCCAGGCAGCGCTACAGGCTCAGGGAAGAGTGGCTGGAAAGCTGCCTGGCAGAGACGGATCTGGGGGTGTTGATTGACAGCAGCTGAACATGAGCCAGCCGTGTGCCCAGGTAGCCAAAAGGGCCAACAGCATCCTGGCTTGTATCAGGAATACTGTGGGCAGGAGGACTAGAGGAGCGATTGTCCCCCTGTACTCAGCACTGGTGAGGCCCCACCTCGAATCCTGTGTTCAGTTTTGGGCCCCTCACTACAGGAAAGACATTGAGGTCCTGGAGAGAGTTCAGAGAAGGGCAACGAAGCTGGTGAGGGGTCTGGAGCACATGTCTGATGAGAAACAGCTGAGGGAACTGGGGCTGTTTAGCCTGGCAGAAAGGAGGCTGAGGGGAGACCTTATCGCTGTCTGCAACTACCTGAAAGGAGATGGGTCGCATGTCCTCCTTATGGATGCAGGCAGGGAGCGCTGCCAGCCACGTGGCTACGGGCAACAGCACCAGCAGCAGCGGGGCTTGAGCCTGGGGCTGGTGGATCCAGCAGGAGGATGTGACAACAGCCAGGCCTGGCCTGCTACTCCTTGTAAGGCTGCCCGGGTGGGTGTTTAGGGTGCTCGGGATGGGATTTGGGGATGCCTGGGCTGGGGAGGAGCTACTTCCCCAGTGCCCTCTCGGGTGGGTGTCCAGGTGCAGGGCAATGCAGGGTCCCCTCCCTTTTTGCTGGGTCAGTGCCATATGTCTCTCACTGGTGGGTCCTTGCTGCCCGTGCTGAGCTGGCCGTGTCCCCCGACCTGTCCCTGCCATCTCCCCAGGCCATGGGTGCTGGTGCCAGGTGTGGGTGAGCAGCCAGGGCAGGCTGGAAGTGCGCACACCAACTGCCCCCGCATTTGCTCCCTGCCCTGGCAGAGCGGGTCTTTCAGGCTCTCTGAAAACACAGGCAGGGCTGGGCACAGTCAAGGGCAGGAGTGATGTTCCTGTGTGTGTCACATCCCACCCAGACGTAGGAGTGGGGGGAGAAGTGTCTCAGGTTTGTGGGTCCCCTTGGTTGGAAAACAGTACATGTGGAGGGGTTTTGATAGATAAAGATCTGTTGCTGAATTAGTCAGGCTCAACGGAATCGCAAGGCCGCTTCGAGAAGCTGAGAACAGAATCTGCTGTGAGAAAGAGGGGCGTTCCACAATCACCGGGGTCCTGGCGTGGCGTGAATCATCGGACGTATCATCAGTGAGACTCCAGCGCACGGACAGCCCACGATACTCATTTAGCGAATCCATGCTTGGAGCGTGGACGCGTGATTAGAATATAGTTACATATATAAGGAGACTTGTTTCTGTAATAAATGGCTTTAGCGTGATTCACATTGAATCGACTTGTTTCGCTGAGTCCTTATTTCGCTCCAACAAGTACACACAGTACTTAAGGTCTGTAAGCAAAAGGCTTTTATTTTGCAGCTTGGCCCAATTGGCATATGATTTGGTGGCAGAAAGATTTACATTATTGTAGGTTCAATTGGTAAACATAAAAGGTTTGCAGCATATGTGGGGCTGTAAATCTTATTTTACCTTATTACTTATAAAAAGAGAAGCGAAAGAATAGAGGTATAGGAAAGAAAGAAAAAAGAGAGAAAGATTTCACCATCCTTATGGCTCTGCTTTTGTGTGGTGGAGTTTATGGTCTCAGATTCAGCGACGTTCGGCGACCTCCGGTGTCTTGTTCAGTTCATGAGATGAGACTGGTGGACAGAGTGGTCCTCAGAATGGTGGGTGGGCACTGCCAGTGCTTGCACAAGGAGGGCCTTTATAGCTCTCTGGGTTTCCTACTTCTGTAGTTTTTGGTCTTTTGTGGAGGTGTTATCACAAAAGATTGACAAGTCTTGGGCCATCTTGAAGGGTCTCATCTCTTCCCTTTGTGCAATGCTGGGTATATCAGAAAGTGTAGCTATGTGCCCTCTGGCATGTCGCCCTCCTCTCACTGTCAGCCAGCTGGCCTTTGTGGCCCCTTAGCTTGTTGTTGGTATGTAAATCACAATTCACCTTATCACCTTATCCTGAGTGACCCACCTCCTGAGGCTGGAGGAACCGGTTTTGGCACAATATTTGAAACATAATTCTTTCCAGTCTCTAACAGTGTGCTCTGCATGGAAGAGGGAGCTCACCATGCCTTGGTGGCATGGGCACTGTGGCAGCCCCAGAGTACTCATGTCACCCCAGGAATGAGGTGGGCTCTGTCCTCAAATGTCTGGGTGCTCACACCGACCCACTTGGTGGCTTGGCAGGGCACCTGGCCAGGCAGCTGGCATCAGGCACCACCTGTGCCAACATTTGCCAAGGCTTCTCAGACTGCACCCTCAAGTTAGGGGAAAATATGGCCACATACAAGAAGGCAGACAGCATTGAACTGCAGGGCTTGCACCGCATCTGTGGGTGAGTACAGCCCCGTGTCAGGAACCCCTGCATGTCCCAGCCTGTGGGGCTGCTCCCTGAAGAAAGGAGGATTCAGGAGTTATCTATCCTGCACGGCCAGTGCAGATTTTTGGCATTGCCCCTGTGCCAGACACTGCTGTCTGAACTCTTCTCCTGAACTCCTGGATCCCACTGGTCCATGTAAACACAGATCTGCTCCTCATTTTTCTCCAATTTCAGACGCACACGGTGAGTTCCCTTCATCCATCTCCTGTTTGGCTCCTGCAGGAGTTTGAAAGAAGGGAACCCATTTTACCAGCCAAGGAATGCAGAGAATGCAAAAAATGTGGGCATCCCTAGAGCTGGGCCCAAAATGTCCTTGGGCCCATCGCCCCCAATCCCATGAGGCTGTAGAGAGAAAAAAAATCCTGATTTTAAAATCAAATGGGCAAATGCTTGTGCAGAAAGTGGCCTGAGATGTGTGGACATGGTCCGTCTCCCAGTGACAGAGATGAGCAGCCTTACGGAGAGAAAACACGGGCTGTGGCCTCATGAAGCTTTCCTGGGCAGTCCCACAGATGGTCTGAGGCAGCACCTGAGCTCCTGTGCAGCAAAGTGAACCCCAACACAAGTTACTTGTTGCTGTATCATCTGGGCTTTCTGCTGTGATACCTGGTATCCTTGGAGCCCCCAAAAATTCAACAAACTTACAGTTCAGGTTATGCACGTCTCCTTTATTCTGGTAGCGATCAAAATGTCATCCACATATTGTAGCATCTGTCCTTCGTCAGATGGGGCTTCCCAAGATTCAAGATCTTTAGTAAGCTGATTTCCAAGTGTTGTCGGGCTGTTCTTACATCCTTGTGGCAACACCGTCCATGTGAGCTGGGTTTTACATAAATATTATCTGGCTTGCTTCATGGAGAGGAAGGCAAAAGGGCATCTTTTAAATCGTAAACAGTAAACCAAATCAAATCAGAGTTAATACAGTCAGAAAGGTGTATGGGCTTGCTACCACTGGGTAGAGGTCCTCTGTTATTCTGTTTATCACCCAATTTGTATAAATTTCTCTATTACTGGCCAAATTCCTTCCCTGTCATCCCTATTCTAAGGGTATTGTTTTATCCTTAGCGGCTTTTCTCCTTCTTTGATTTTTACCTCAACGGGTAGAGCATTTTTGCCATTCCAGGTACATCAGTAGCCTATACCCTGGGATACACTTTTTTCACGACTTCTTCATTAATCTTGCCTTCTGTGGGAACAGTTGCTAAAAGCAAGCCCATTATTTTCATATATTGCTGATCATTTACCTCCAGGGTAATTTCTCCTTTTTTAACTCTGATTACTGCATCCATTTGTCCCAATTTCTCCCCAGAAAGGTTTCAAGAAATTGGGCATATATAGAAATTTATCAATACCTACTTGTTTACCCAATTTGTATTTCAAAGGTTCACAAAAATACACCCTTTCACTTTGGCCAGTGACTCCCTTTACCTACTATGTAATTGTTACTTATTGACAATCCACCAAAAATTCCACTTGTTTCTGTTCATTCCAGGTTCCCATCAGTTTTTTTCAAAACTTGCTACTGTCCATTTCTCTCTCTGCCTACTACTTCTGTACCTTCCCCAACATTCATTTTCCCAATATACATTGATCTTTCTCTAAAGGCTTTTAAAGCCTTCCAGCCTCTTTAGTTCTTCTTTCCTATCCTTTCAACAATCTTCCTTTTTCCTGTTACTGAATACTCTCCAGGCTTCATCTAACAACATTTCCAATTTCTACTTTCTGTTGCACTCAGTTTCTATAAGTTCTCTAGGGGAGCTCGCACTATCCCGGGTGTCAGGCTACCCTCAGAGGCATACGGCTTGTCCTCCCTCCAGCTCCTTCCCCCTCCACCACTTCTAGCAGCTTTTATTCTATTTTTTTTCCTTTCTCTCCTTGCTGCAGTTTAGACACAGGCAAGGCCACGTGGATGGGGAAGGTTGAGTTTGTCTTACAGCTTGGCACAGGCCTGAAATTTATGTTACAACACAGGCCTGGGATATTTGCTTTCTTGTTTTTTCATTTAATTCCAGTCATAATACACTTTATATACAATTCCAATAGTTACATTCCTCAGTCCCATTTACCTTTTGCAGATGTCAGAAAAACAACATAATAAACATGAGTCCATTATTTTTATTTTCCTAGATCCAATTCGGTTCATATTCTAGCCACTTTCGAACTACTCTTAAATACAATCTCTCCCAAGCTCACATCCATCCTAACATTTAGTTTGTTCTTTTCCCATATCTCCGACTAGCACATAAATTCAATATGGATCAGAGTTTAACAACTTAAATCCTTTCCTGGTCTCAAAATTATTAGATAACAATAAAAGCAAATTAACTTATGGTACTGTATCTCATCCTATTTTCCAAGTTCTGCAGAACAACATTAATTGCCACTAATTGATATAACCCCACATTCAAACCACACGTGAATACAATATTATCTCAAACTTTCTTTTATCAGAATTCCCACTGTTACTCTAATGTGTAAGGATGCATCCTAAGAAGAGCAAGATGGTACTTTAGTATTTTAATGGAACTGGTTCCCATTTTGTTGTTATGTCCCTGACTTAGGAGGGTGAAAAACATATCCTCATGTACTTCTTACACCGCGCGCACTGTAATTTTAACTCATACGTCACATGACTTAAATCAAGGTGGTTTAAGCTCATCTTCTTCTTTATACAGATCACAGGCTAAAGCATACCACCATAAACAGTAATTACTGTAATTAGCACACACTCACACATCTCACACAGACACAGCTGGTTGGTTTTACGACTTATGAGTTACTTTATGATTTAGAATGGAATGCATGGAATGCCCAGGCACTTACAAAAGATAACACACAGTTACAGATCAACTATTATTCCTTTTTAACTGACTATTACCTTTTTCAGCAGCTGCAAAAAGAGAGATTTCTGCATTACCTTTCACTTTTGCTAAAGAATCATTCATGCCTCAGACCATCCCTGGGGCTGCCCAGGAAAGCTGCTGGAGGCCACAGCCCATGTTTTCTCCCCGTAAGTCATTCCCCGTAAATCATTTCACGTCAGTGTAAATTTACAGTAGCTGTGAGCTTGGTTAAATGCAGTAAAGTGTTACATATTCATGAAAGTTTTAGGAACACCTATACATATTCATAACCTGTCCCCGAGAAGGCGGTTCTTATTACAAGGAGTTCCGGGAGACCATTTCCACAGTTTCCACCTCCAGCTCCTCCTGGTTGCAGCTGCGCAGTGATCGTGAACACAAGTCCTCTTCTCTTTACATGGTCACCTTTTGTCCAGTGTGATGAGTTGGTTGGGACTCAGACTGCTGAGTTGGTTAAAACTGGTGTATCTCCTGTCCTGTGCCCAAGTTTCTGTTATCTAATTCACCCAAGGATGCACCAAGGGTGCACCCAAGGATTATTATCCTTGCAAGGCATCAGAAAACTCCTGTTTCTCATACAATAAGTTACACAAAGCTAAGCAAGATTATGTGGGTTAAAGGGTTAACTCTCTGTTGACTCATTAAGTCTAGTGGTGCGGGGTAAGGGTTAGTTCTCTAAGTGTCAAGTGTTAGTTCTTTAAGTGTTAATTAGTTAATTGTAAATTCCCTGTGTCACTGTTGGCCCAGGAGCTGCCCAACTTCGAGGGAGCTCCTGCTGGGGACCCGCCTAGGGGCCCCATCACCCGATGGTGTTTCCTGGGTGGCAAGAGGGGACAGGGGTGCCAAGACCACCATCCCACAGGTGTGCTATGCTGGCCAGGGCAGAACCAACATACTTTTCTGCTTTGCTTTTGCCTTATGATACCAAACCTTATACTGGGCTTAGCTGAATCAGCTGCTGGGGTTGTAGAAGAGGAGGTGGAGAAGATGAAAGTGGAGATGAAGATGGAGGAAGAGATGAAAGTGAATGTAGAGATGAAGATGGAGGAAGAGATGGAGGTGGACATCTAGTTGAAGATGGGTATGGAGATGGACCTACCAGCAGCAGGACATGCACATGCTCCCCATCCACTGCGTGCAGAGGGGAGGGGGCTGCCTGTGGCCGGGCTGAGGTGGGTGATTGTGTAGTGCCCGGCTCCCAACTCCAGCTGGGCCTTCATGCTGTTGGCAGAGTCCCGCTGTGTCCAGCATGTCCCAGGGCTGTGACAAATCTTGTGACCGTAAGGATGAACACCCAGCCTGAAGCAGCTGCTGTCACTGACCCAGCTCAGCAACCCTCAGCTCTGCTGGATGAGGGGCTGCTTCTCAGTGAAAGGTTTGTGCTGTTGCCTTTTTCCAGGGCTGATGGAGATCTGGGGCTTGGTAGGGTGGGGGTTACATTAGAAGAAGGAGTGTTGTAGTTTGTTGTGTTTAGTTGTATAGACAAAACCTCTAAGCTGGAGAGTATAAAACATCAGCTTTCCCAAAGAGCTGTTGAAGCAGCTGCAGCAGCAGCTGGACTGCTGAGGCTTTTGTGCTTCCCCATATGATACAGCGGATGCCCACACCGTGACAGAGGATGAAGGAAGAGCACTGTTGGCTGGGTATGTTATGTGGTTTTTGCTCATAGGGGCATAGATTAAGAGTTCTAAGTTCTGAAACCTTAGGACTTGAATGGTAAATGCATTCATATCAGGGACCAGTCTGGGAAAAGGGGACTGAGCCTCTGTATGTCATGTTTGGTTGTTGTACCTCTAAATGAGCTCATGAAATAAAGTCAAAATCACAGGGTACGTTGTCCTGTAAATTTGAGAGGTCCAAAGGGACCATGACAGTGGTCTTGCCCCTGCCATGTGTCCTGGCTGGCTGTCATACCAGTGGTAAGCAAATGCTTATTTTAGTCTGAACTCAGAATATAAAGAAAGGGGGGAAATTAAGGGAAAACAGAATTAAAAGGCTTTTATTTAGCCAAATGAAAATTGGCTGAGTTGGAGACCTCTGAAAGCTGGGATCACGCTGTGGAGACATCTCCATGGGTGACTAGAATCAAATAATTCAGTTGAAAGGGATGTATGTGATCATTGAGTTCAACTGCATGATCACTTCAGGGCTGACCAGAAGTGACTGTGCCTTCCAGCCCTTCACCACAGCAGTCGCCCTCCTCTGGATGCATTCAAGGACCTTCATGTTCCTTCTCAAACGGTGAGGCCCAGCCTGACACACAGTGCTCCAGCCCGAGACCCAGTGGGACAATCCCCTCTCTTGGCCAGCTCCTCGGGCTGGTTTTGATGGCCCCAGGACATGGTCCACTCAGACTTGTGCCTGCTGCTACCCCCTCCCAGGGGTAGAACCTGACAGTCAGGCTTGTTACACTTCAGCCCATCCATTATTGCCCAATGCTCCAGTCTACCCAGATCCCTCTGCAAGGCCCTCAAGAGAGTCAACAGCCCCTCCCAGTGCCTGTCATCAGCAAACTTGGCTTTTGGGGGCATGAAGATGAATCTGTGTGTTCTGGGAGACACCCCAACCACCCCTGCTGCCCCTTTGCCTTGCCCAGGCCTTGGCCTCATGTTCCCTCAGTTTTCTGAGGGCCCTAAAGCCAAAGGAGAGCCGCTCAGAACTCTCTTGGCTCACAGGCCCCTGAGTCCAAGGTCTGTCTTCTGGGGAATGCCCAAATACCTTGTGGACTCAGGAGATGTATGCTTGGTTTTCTTCTCTGGGTTTTTGTTCGTTTGTTTGTTTGTTTTTAACCTTTTCCTCCCCTAAAGAGCTGGGACCCTTCTGGGGCCCTTAAAGTATCCTGCCCGCAAGAACTACAACAGCCCGGGCACAGGGATGGGCCAGGTGACAGTTTCAGTGCCACCGCAGCAGGCCCTGCCGGCCAAGGGGCTGAGACAAGGGTCAGACCCTCCACTCCACCACAGAGCCGGGGATACCAGGGTCATCCAGCAAAGCAGCAGGAGCTTCGATTGACAAGGTTCAGTTCCTGCAGAACCTGCTCTGAACTGGCCACTCAGCCCCCACTGCCTGAGATTGGGTTTCTAAGGCTGGAGAAGGGGGATTGCTCAGAGTCCTGCAAAACTGCAGAGAGTTGCTAATTCCTGGGTTTAGTGTTTTCCCCTAACCCTGGAGAGCAAGAAGGGACCCATTTTACTGGCCAAGGAACGCAGAAAATGGCAGTAGCCCTACAAGCAGGGGTTGCTCAAACTCCTGTGCTGGGCCCAGGGCTTTCTCCTTAGGAGATTTTCCTGAGGAGATTGTAAATGGGAGGTCAGGAAATTCTGCTGTTACGTAAAAACACCCTTCTCTCCCACCTCAGTTCCAACCTATAATTCACTTGATCACACCGCACTAATTACAGTACAAGAGCCCCAGGAGGCAGGAAAAGACCCTGCCCAGAACCCAGCTGGAGGGATTTCCAACTCCCCACAATCTGCAGGCAAAGCATCTCTGGGATAGAGTGAGAAGAGCTGATCCCCCTGCCCTTGGTCAGTGCTCCCATCAGTGCCCCACACCAGCAGAGCAGGGCGGCCATGTGGCAGGACAGGTTTGCTCCAAATCTTTATGGTGCACCTATGTTTCAGGTATTTGACGCTTCCCAACCTCATCCTGATGAGGCTGAGAGACGAGGCTGAGAAGTACAGCGTGCTTAAAGGAAGTCACTGAGCTAATGATTAAATCACTAAAGTGTTGGTGTAGCTAAACATAGAGCTTATGTGGACAAAGGGAATTAAATAACTTTAAATATTATTTCTTTTGTAATAATAACCCACATACATTTATGGCTCCTAGAAATTATACACTTTTTTATTTCATGACATAGTTGCATAGCTTGAATAATCAGGCAGGGACTTTAATTTGTCAGAAATTAAGGTGTAAATGACCAAAGCTTGCTAACAAAAGTTTATATTTTCATATTGCTAGGTCACCTTCTCAACAAAAGAATACAAGACCAGATGAGAAGACAAGTGGCATTGCACACCCTAAACCATGGAGACCATTTGTAATTTGTCAAATTTACTCAAGTTCTTAAATGCTCTAAATTAGAGTGTCCTTGTTGCCTCGGATGTGCTCTCAGGATGCAGGCCTGGCCTTGGAGACATGCAAATGAGACAACTGCGGCAAAAAAACATGCAGAGTGTGCTAATTCCTGGGTTTAGTGTCCCTGACACCAGAGAGAAAGAAGGGGAACCATTTTACTGGCCAAGAAATGCAGAAAATGTGGGCATCCCTGGAGCTGGGCTCAAAGTGTCCTTGGGCCCATCACACCCAATCCCATGAGGCTGTAGAGAGAAAAAAATCCTGATTTTAAAACCAAATGGGCAAATGCTTGTGCAGAAGGTGGCCTGAGATGTGTGGATATGGTCCATCTCCCATTGACAGAGACACGTCACACAGGTACGACATCCTGGTCCATGTTCCAGCTGCTACTGCCGGTGCCCATTGATGAGCACAATGCAGCCCTTCTCCTTTGCTCCCAGTGCTTCAGATGTGCGGCCCAGAGCTTCTCGCCTGCTCCCAATATCCTGGTGCCATCTCACTGCTGCCATCATGTTGGTATCACGAAGGTCCAGAGGAAGAGGACACTTGTGCTGCTGGAAGTACAGCCACGCTCCATGGCAGTGGGCACCCCCATTGCCCTGACAGTCTGAAGCAGGCACCATGGGGATGGCATGGAGTGGGGATCCCGCTCTGGGGAGCTCAGGGAGCCAGGAGCTTGTCACATTCTCTCTACTCACCCCTGCAAGGCCACAAGCTGGGAGAAGCCCTTCTGGGCTGCTGGTCCCCTGCTGAAATCGAGCATCCCTGCCTGGGGAGACACGTCCCCAGGGGAGCCCAGGGTGCCCCAGGCTCCTGCTGGAGGGATGCTCACCAGGAGCAGCTGGTGCTGCCCGGAGCCTGAACTGGTGCCTCCTCTGCCACTTTCCAGGTTGAAGCCAGGGCAGCCTATCATGGAGCCAAAGAGCCACCTTTGCAGGGTAAGGAGCTTCTGGGCACCAAGCCAGGTGCAGGGCCATGGTCTGTGCTCAGGACCCTCCCACAAGGCTGGGACATGGCTGCTCACCCCTGCCCTATCTGCTCCAGCAGATCCCCAAGAACGTGCTGCTCCTGAAGGTGCCAAGGTGCATGGGAGAGGAGGATCTTCCAGCTGCAGGTGCTTTTCTGTGGGTGCTCGATCATGGGTGCTGGTGGCCCAGGAGCTGCCCAGCATCCAGGGAGCTCCTGCTGGGGACCTGCCCAGGGACCTGCCCAGGGACCCCATCACCCGATGGCTCTTCCTGGGTGGCAAGAGGGGACAGGTGTGCCAGGACCCCCATCCCATAGGTCTGCTGGGTTGGCCAGGGCAGGACCAATGCACTTTTCTGCTTGGCTTTTGCCTTAGGATACACCACTTTGTGCTGGGGGCTGCAAAGCTGGCTGTTTGGGGTCATGAAAGGGGAGATGAAGAAGGTGAAAGTGGAGATGAAGATAGAGGAAGAGATGGGCATTGATGTAGAGATGAAAATGGAGGAAAAGATGGAGGTGGACATCTGGTTGAAGATGGGAATGGAGACAGACCTACCAGCAGCAGCATAGGCACATTCTTCCCATCCACTCTGTGCAGTGAGGGGCAGTTGCCTGTCGCTGGGCTGGGGCTGGGGTGGGTGATTGTGTAGTGCCCGGCCCCTGAATCCAGCTGGGGCTTCACACTGATGGCAGAGTTGCCCTGTCCCCAGCATGTCCCAGAGCTGCAGCAAATTTCATTTCCATGAGGGCAAACAGAACACAAAGCAGCTGCTATTGAGCTGGTCCTTGAACCCCCACGTCTGCTTGGCAAGCAGCTGCTCATCAGGCAAAGAGCCATACTGCTGCTTTTTCTTGAAGTCCTGATGGTGTTGTGGGGCTTGGTGGAGTGGGGTTGACATTAGAAGAGAGAGTTTTGTGGTTTGTTGTATTTAGTTGCTTTTTTTCTGCAAATAATTTATTTATGCTTTTTCAGACCCAAGCTGTCTGTCTTTTTCTTGTGTTTCCAGAGTTGTGGTTTCTGCTTTCTCTGGGTTCCTGGGGCTGGAGGCACCTGGGGGTGCTGGCACAACCTCCCAGGGGCTGGGAGTCCCTGTGCACAGAGGAGGTCCCACTGGCAGAGGTCAGGGCACAGGGAACTGTCCCCAACAGCAAAGCTGCCACCAGCAGTGAGTGAGCTTTGACATGACCAAGCCCTTCCTGGTGGAGGAAAAGAATGGGGACTCATCATGAAGAGCTGGGATCAAACCATGAATGTTGAAAATCCTGACTAACCTCGAGAAACCCATGAGAGCCTGGGAATGGCTGGTGCCATGACAAGGGGAGAAGATTTGCAGCTGTTGGTGCTGATGTTTTAGACTCTGAACCTACACATACTCAGGGCTTTTGAGCTGCCCCCCACCAGGCTGGTGTCAGGACTATGGCTGCTGCCATCTGGCAGAAGCAGCTGGGCTGGAACCAGTGGGAGCTGTTGCCCTCCTCTGGATGCATTCAAGGACCTTCACATACTTCTCAAATGGTGGGGCCCAGCCCAGCACACAGTGCTCCAGTGAGACCACACCAACCCGAGACCCAATGGGACAATCCCCTCTCTTCGCCAGCTGCTCAGGTTGTGTTTAATATTCCCAGGACATGGTTTGCCCTCTCAGGACCTGGACACACTGCTGGATTCTCTTGAGCTGCTGCCCCCAAGCACCCCAGATCCCTTTCTGCTGGGCTGCTCTCCAGCCGCTCCACTCCCCATTTAGACTTGTGCCTGCTGCTACCCCCTTCCAGGGGCAGAACCCAACATTCAGGCTTGTTACACTTCAGCCCATCCATCATTGCCCAATGCTCCAGTCTACCCAGATCCCTCTGCAAGGCCCCTTGTTCCACAGGAGAGTCAACACAGAATCACGGAATGGTTGGGTTTGGAAGGGACCTCTGGAATTCATCTAGTCCAACCCACCTGCTAACACAGGTTCACCCAGGGCAGATAACACAGGATGGCATCCAGGAGGGTTTTGAATGTCTACAGAGAAGGAGACTCCACAGCCTCACTGGGCAGCCTGTTCCAGTGCTCTGGCATCCTCAAAGTAAAGAAGTTTCTCATCATGTTTAGATGGAACTTCCAGTGCTTCAGTCTGAGCCGGTTGCACCTCATCCTGTCATTGGGCACTACTGAAAAGAGTCTGGTCCCATCCTTTTGACACCCACCCTTGAGATATTTATAAGCATAAATAAGATCCCCTCTCAGCCTTCTCTTCTCTGAGCTGAACAGACCTGGCTCTCTCAGCTTTTCCTCATAAGAAAGAAATTCCATACACCTTACCAACTTCGTAGCACTCCGCTGGACTCTTTCCAGTAATTCCTTATCCTTCTTAAACTGGGTAGCCTAGAAGAGGACCCAGTGCTCCAGTTGTAGCCTCACCAGGGTGAGGCAAGATAACCTGCCTTGACCTACTGGTCACACTATTCCTAATGCACCCCAGGATACCCTTGGTCTTCTTGGCCACAAGGGCACACGGCTGATTCATAGTCAAGCTGTTGTCCACCAACACGGGAAAAGAGCCCAACACCCTCCATGCTACAACCTCCTTTCAGGTAGTTGCAGAGAGCGATAAGGTTTCCCCTCAGCCTCCTTTTCTCCAGGCTGAACAGCCCCAGTTCCCTCAGCCGTTCCTCATCAGACTTGTGCTCCAGACCCCTCAACACCTTTGTTGCCCTTCTCTGAACTCTCTCCAGCACCTCAATGTCTTTCCTGTAGTGAGAGGCCCAAAACTCAGCATAGGATTCTAGGTGGGGCCTCACCAGTGCTGAGTACAGGGGGACAATCAATCTGCTAGTCCTGCTGGCCACACTATTACTGATACAAGTAATCTGCGAACTTACTGAGGGTGCACTCAATCCCCTCATTCAGATCATTGATAAAGTTATTAAAGATACTGTTTGGATGAAGTCCAGAAGCACACATCTCCATGTTGGAGCCTCTACCACCTGCGCCAAAAAGTTATCATTGGTGCCCTGCAGAAACCTCCTGGACTGTGTGTGTTTAACCGTGTTGTCTTCCCAGCAGATACCAGGGTGGTTGGGGACCCCCATGAGAACCCGAGCCTGTGATGGGGAGGCTACCTCCAGCTGTCTGTAGAATACCTCATTGACTTCCTCTTTCTGATCAGGTGGCCTATAGTTAACATCCACCAAAGGTCACCCTTTTTAACCTGTCCATTAATTTTTACCCACTCGTTTTTCATCTGTAGGAAACACACACAGCATGTCACACCTGTTACCCTGCCCCTTAATTTTTACCCATAAGCTCTTGACTTGTTTCTCATCACCCCAGGCAGAGTTTGATACATTCAAATTGATCTCTGCCATAAAGAGCAACGGCTCCATCTTGCCTCGCTGGTCTGTCTCTCCTAAAAAGTGCAGAGCCTCCCATGACAGCCTTTCAATCATGTGAGCTGTCCCACCATGTGTCTGTAATTGCAAAGAGATCATGACCCTGCAACAACACACAGATCTTTAATTCGTCCTCTTTGTTCCCCATGCTGCGTGCGTTGCTGTACAGAGAAGTAATCAAGCATGAGGTTTTTCCATGAGGGATGTAGAAGGATCCACCATAGCCATGCACACCCTGGAGGTGGTTGGCCTTTTCGTACTCATCTTGCGAATGCTGATCAGGAACATTTTTCGCTGCTCTGGTTGGCCTGGCTTATTCCTCGGTTGGATGTGGTGGCGTGAGTGTTGCCACTTTGGACACCGTCCCTGAGCCCTTCAGTTTAAAGTGGTAGTTGGGGTGGGATGGGGTGGGGTGGGGGGGCCTTACCGGGGGGAGTTTTTTTATTTCTATACATATTTAGCTGAGCCAGCAACCAAAGTCCTGGATTAAACTCTGCAGCCAACCGGAGCTGGATTCAGTCTCTCACTAGGCCTCGGTTCACAGGGACGACTAGCAAGGTCCTCTCCTAATGTCGCCCATAAGCAGAAGGGAAAAGGGAAAGGGAAAAGGAAAAAGGGACGAGATCCTCATGATCTTCCACTTTTATATGAAGTATTCACGTGAATGGAACGTTATACACCGTTGGTCAGTTTCTTGGTCACTTGTTTCTCATCACCCCTCTCGTGAGATGTCCATCCGTGCTTATCAATAAGTTTGCATTCCATTGCTGGGTTTACCAAAACATGTGTCTGGTTCTCCAGGAAAATGCAGCTAATATGAAGGCTTTAGCTGACAGGCAAATTCACTAAAAGAGAAACTTTTTTTTAATAAAACCAGGACACTGCGTCACAGAGGTGTGATGTCAGCGCTCGTGTTCCACCTGCAACGCTGGTCCCCGGCAACGGGCACAACACAGCCCCTTCTTGCCCACGTCGCACCTCAGCCCGTCTTGCCTTACCTTCTTGCTGCCTTCTCGTTTGTCCTGCTCCCACTCAGTCCTTCTCTCCTGCTCCTGGTACCTCGGCCACTCAACCCAACCCTCTGCACCCGATCCCACCACCTCAGCCCCACCTTGCTGCTGCTGTTGTGCTTCTCAATTGCAAAGATCCAGAGCAAGAGAACACCTGTGCTATTGGAGGTACAGCCCCTCTCCATGGCGGTGGGCAGGCGCATTGCCCGGGCAGGATGGAGCAGGCATCGTGGGCATGGCATGGGGTGGGGACCCCACTCTAGGGCGCTCAGGGGGCCGGGAGCTTGGCTCATCCTCTCCACCCAGCCCTGCAAGGCCAAGGGCTGGAAGAAGCCCTTCTGGGCTGCTGCTCCCCTGCTGAAATCCAGCATTCCTGCCTGGGCGGACACATGCCCAGCAGAGCCTGTGGTGCCCTGGGCTCGTGCTGGAGGGATGCTCGCCAGGAGCAGCTGGTGCTGCCTGAGCCGGTACCTCCTCTGCCCCTCTCCAGGCTGGAGCCAGGGCAGCCCAGCCCTTCCTGCAGAGCAGCGCGTAGCCTAAAAGCCACCTGTGTAGGGTCAGGGGATTCTAGGCACTGAGGCAGGTTGGGGGCTGGGGTCTGTGCCCGGGACCCCCCACAGGGCAGAGACATGGCTGCCTACCCCTGGCCTCTCTGCTCCAGGAGATCCGCAAGAATGCTCCACTCCCCATGTTGCTGAGGCACATGGGAGCACAGGATCTTCCATCTGCAGGCGCTGTCCTGCGGGTGCTGGTGGCCCAGGAGCTGCCAAGCCTCCAGGCCACTCCTGCTGGGGGACATGCCCAGGGGCCCCATCACCCCACGGCTCTTCCCGGGCGGCAAGAGGGGGCAGGGGTGCCGAGACCCCCATCCCACGGGTCTGCTGGGCTACCCAGGGCAGGGCCAATGCACTTTTCTGCTTGGCTTTTCCCTTACGATACACCACCTTGTGTCGCGGGCTGCAGTGCTGGCTGTTTGGATGGTGGCAGAGATGAAGATCAGAGTGCAGATGCTAATGGACGAGCCAATGGAGATTGATGCGGTGGAGGAGACAGAAGACATGGAGGTTGATCCACAGATGGATGAAGAGATGGATATTGATATAGAGATGGACGAAGACATGGACATTGATATACAGGGGGACGAAGCGATGGAAGTGGATGGATAGCTACATTGTTGGGGATGTTGGATGGGGTGGGGTGGGATGGGAGGTGGGGTGGGATGGGATGTAGGATGGGGAGGGATGGGGTGGGAGATGGGGTGGGAGGTGGGATGGGGTGGGATGGGAGGTGGGGTGGGATGGGGTGGGTTGGGGTGGGCCTTACTGGAGGGAGTTTTTTGGTTTGTTATAGTTGGGGTTTTTCTGTAAATATATACATTTATGTTTTCTCAGACCTGAGCTCTCTGTCTTTTTCTTGTATTTGCTGGATTGTGGTTGCCACTTGCTCTGGGTTCCCGGGACTGGAGGCAGCTGGGGGTGCTGGCACGGCCACCTGGGGGGCAGGGGGTCCCTGTGCACAGATCGGGTCCCACTTGCAGAGGTCAGGGCACTGGGCACCAGTCGGTTCATGGGCTGCTGGAGAGTCATGTCCCCAGCAGCAAAGCTGCCACCAGCAACAACTGAGCTCTGATGTGAGCAAGCCCTGCATTGAGCCTCTACCACCTGCGCCAAAAAGTTATCATTGGTGCCCTGCAGAAACCTCCTGGACTGTGTGTGCTTAACCGTGTTGTCTTCCCAGCAGATACCAGGGTGGTTGGGGACCCCCATGAGAACCCGAGCCTGTGATGGGGAGGCTACCTCCAGCTGTCTGTAGAATACCTCATTGACTTCCTCTTTCTGATCAGGTGGCCTATAGTTAACATCCACCAAATGTCACCCTTTTTAACCTGTCCATTAATTTTTACCCATGAGCTCTTGACTCATTTTTCATCTGTAGGAAACACACACAGCATGTCACACCTGTTACCCTGCCCCTTAATTTTTACCCATAAGCTCTTGACTTGTTTCTCATCACCCCAGGCAGAGTTTGATACATTCAAATTGATCTCTGCCATAAAGAGCAACGGCTCCATCTTGCCTCGCTGGTCTGTCTCTCCTAAAAAGTGCAGAGCCTCCCATGACAGCCTTTCAATCATGTGAGCTGTCCCACCATGTGTCTGTAATTGCAAAGAGATCATGACCCTGCAACCACACACAGATCTTTAATTCTTCCTCTTTGTTCCCCATGCTGCGTGCGTTGCTGTAACAGAGAAGTACACAAGCATGCACGATTCCCATGAGGGACGTAGAAGGATCCACCATAGCCATGCACACCCTGGAGGTGGTTGGCCTTTTCGTACTCATCTTGCGAATGCTGATCAGGAACATTTTTCACTGCTCTGGTTGGCCTGGCTTATTCCTCGGTTGGATGTGGTGGCGTGAGTGTTGCCACTTTGGACACCGTCCCTGAGCCCTTCAGTTTAAAGTGGTAGGTGGGGTGGGATGGGGTGGGGTGGGGGGGCCTTACTGGGGGGAGTTTTTTTATTTCTATATATATTTAGCTGGGCCAGCAACCAAACTCCTGGATTAAACTCTGCAGCCAACCGGAGCTGGATTCAGTCTCTCACTAGGCCTCGGTTCGCAGGGACGACTAGCAAGGTCCTCTCCTAATGTCGGCCATAAGCAGAAGGGAAAAGGGAAAGGGAAAAGGAAAAAGGGACGAGATCCTCATGATCTCCCACTTTTATATGAAGTATTCACGTGAATGGAACGTTATACACAGTTGGTCAGTTTCTTGGTCACTTGTTTCTCATCGCCCCTCTCGTGAGATGTCCATCCGTGCTTATCAATAAGTTTGCATTCCATTGCTGGGTTTATCAAAACATGTGTCTGGTTCTCCAGGAAAATGCAGCTAATATGAAGGCTTTAGCTGACAGGCAAATTCACTAAAAGAGAAACTTTTTTTTAATAAAACCAGGACACTGCGTCACAGAGGTGTGATGTCAGCGCTCGTGTTCCACCTGCAACGCTGGTCCCCGGCAACGGGCACAACACAGCCCCTTCTTGCCCACGTCGCACCTCAGCCCGTCTTGCCTTACCTTCTTGCTGCCTTCTCGTTTGTCCTGCTCCCACTCCAGCCCTTCTCTCCTGCTCCTGGTACCTCGGCCACTCAACCCAACCCTCTGCACCCGATCCCACCACCTCAGCCCCACCTTGCTGCTGCTGTTGTGCTTCTCAATTGCAAAGATCCAGAGCAAGAGAACACCTGTGCTATTGGAGGTACAGCCCCTCTCCATGGCGGTGGGCAGGCGCATTGCCCGGGCAGGATGGAGCAGGCATCGTGGGCATGGCATGGGGTGGGGACCCCGCTCTAGGGCGCTCAGGGGGCCGGGAGCTTGGCTCATCCTCTCCACCCAGCCCTGCAAGGCCAAGGGCTGGAAGAAGCCCTTCTGGGCTGCTGCTCCCCTGCTGAAATCCAGCATTCCTGCCTGGGCGGACACATGCCCAGCAGAGCCTGTGGTGTCCTGGGCTCGTGCTGGAGGGATGCTCGCCAGGAGCAGCTGGTGCTGCCTGAGCTGGTACCTCCTCTGCCCCTCTCCAGGCTGCAGCCAGGGCAGCCCAGCCCTGCCTGCAGAGCAGCGCGTAGCCTAAAAGCCACCTGTGTAGGGTCAGGGGATTCTAGGCACTGAGGCAGGTTGGGGGCTGGGGTCTGTGCCCGGGACCCCCCACAGGGCAGAGACATGGCTGCCTACCCCTGGCCTCTCTGCTCCAGGAGATCCGCAAGAATGCTCCACTCCCCATGTTGCTGAGGCACATGGGAGCGCAGGATCTTCCATCTGCAGGCGCTGTCCTGCGGGTGCTGGTGGCCCAGGAGCTGCCAAGCCTCCAGGCCACTCCTGCTGGGGGACATGCCCAGGGGCCCCATCACCCCACGGCTCTTCCCGGGCAGCAAGAGGGGACAGGGGTGCCGAGACCCCCATCCCACGGGTCTGCTGGGCTACCCAGGGCAGGACCAATGCACTTTTCTGCTTGGCTTTTCCCTTACGATACACCACCCTGTGTCGCGGGCTGCAGTGCTGGCTGTTTGGATGGTGGCAGAGATGAAGATCAGAGTGCAGATGCTAATGGACGAGCCAATGGAGATTGATGCGGTGGAGGAGACAGAAGACATGGAGGTTGATCCACAGATGGATGAAGAGATGGATATTGATATAGAGATGGATGAAGACATGGACATTGATATACAGGGGGACGAAGCGATGGAAGTGGATGGATAGCTACATTGTTGGGGATGTTGGATGGGGTGGGGTGGGGTGGGATGGGATGTAGGATGGGGAGGGATGGGGTGGGAGATGGGGTGGGAGGTGGGATGGGGTGGGATGGGAGGTGGGGTGGGATGGGGTGGGTTGGGGTGGGCCTTACTGGAGGGAGTTTTTTGGTTTGTTATATTTAGTTGGGGCTTTTTCTGTAAATATATACATTTATGTTTTCTCAGATCTGAGCTCTCTGTCTTTTTCTTGTATTTGCTGGATTGTGGTTGCCACTTGCTCTGGGTTCCCGGGACTGGAGGCAGCTGGGGGTGCTGGCACGGCCACCTGGGGGGCAGGGGGTCCCTGTGCACCGATCGGGTCCCACTTGCAGAGGTCAGGGCACTGGGCACCAGTGGGGTTCATGGGCTGCTGGTGAGTCATGTCCCCAACAGCAAAGCTGCCACCAGCAACAACTGAGCTCTGATGTGAGCAAGCCCTGCATTGATGCTATCCAAGTACATAGAGAAGGACCCATGGGCAACGTGTCTGTTGGAGGTCGCATAGTGGTCATGAAATGATTGAGTTTTGTATTCTTGGAGAAGTTAAAAGAGCGGTCAGCAGAACTGCTACTTTGGACTTCTGAAGGGCAGACTTTGAGCCTTTCAGAAGCCTGGTTGGCAGAGTCCCTTGAGAGGCAGACCCAAAGTACAAAGGATTCCAGGAAGGATGATCTCTCTTCAAGAACGTCACCTTTGAGGCGCAGGAGCAGGCTGTCCCCATGTGCCGAAAGGCGAGCTTGCGAGGAAAAAGACCCGCCTGGTTGAATACAGAGCTGCGGCTGGAAGTCAGGAATAAAAGGAGAATTTATAACCTCTGGAAGGAGAGGCAGGCCGCTCAAGAGGAACACAAGAATGCTGCAAAGTTATGCAGGGAGAAAATCAGAAGGGTCAAAGTCCAACTAGAGCTGAGCCTGGCCACCACTCCGAATGGCAACACAAAATGTTTCTAGAAACAGATCAGCAACAAAAGGAGGGCTAAGGAGAATTTCCATCCCCTGATGCATGTCGGGGGAAACACAGTGACAGAAGATGAGGGAAAGGCTGAGGTACCAAATGCCTTCTTTGCCTCAGTCTTTAACAGTCAGAAGAGTGGTGCTTCAGGTACCCAGCCACCTGAGCTGGAAGAAAGGGATGGGGAGCAGAATGAAGCTCCAATAATTCAAGGGGAAGTGGTTAGCAACATGATACGCCACTTAAACCCCCACAAGTCTATGGTGTCAGATGGGATACATCTAAGGGTGCTGAGGGAGCTCATGAAGGTGATCACTACGCCACTTTCCATTATCTATCAGCAATCCCTGTGTGATGCCCATCTACAAGAAGGGCTGGAAGGAGGATCTGGGGAATTACAGGCCAGTCAGTCTGACCCCTGCGCCAGGCAAGGTCACGGAGCAGATCATCCTGAGTGCCACCACACGGCACATACAAGGCAAACAAGCCATCAGGCCCAATGAACACAGGTTTATGAAAGGCAGGTCTTGCTTGACCAACCTGATCTCCTTCTACGACAAGGTGACCCACCTCGTAGACGAGGGAAAGCATGTGGATGGTGTGTACTTAGACTTTGACACCCTATCCCACAGCGTTCTCCCAGAGAAGCTGGCAGCTCATGACCTGGGTGGCTGCACTCTCTGATGGATCAAGAACTGGCTGGATGGCCGGGCCCAAAGAGTTGTGGTGAACAGAGCCAAATCCAGTTGGTGGCCGGTCACGAGTGGTGTTCCCCAGGGCTCAGTATTGGGGCCAGTTCTGTTTAATCTCTTTATCAATGATCCGGATGAGGGGATTGAGTGCACACTCAGGAAGTCCCCAAGTCCTTCAGTTTAAAGCCCACCTCACCAAGTTGGCCAGCCTGCGGCCAAATATTCCCTTGCTTCCTCCAAACAGATGGATCACATCCCTCCCTGACAGGTTATAGTCCTCAAGGAATGTCCCATTGTCATAAAAGCCAAAACCTTCAGGATGTCACCAGCCACAAAGCCAGGAGTCAATGTGCATTATACATATATTTCTGGCTGCCCCCTTTCCTCCCACTGGTAGAATGGAGGAAAAGATGACTTGGGCACCAGTTCTATTCACTTGTGGACCCAGGGCTTGATATCTTCCTTGATTCTACCCAGGTTCCACTTGCAGTGTCATTCATGCCTACACGGAAGGGTAGCTGTGCTGTACAGATGCAGAGTGAGATCAGAGACTGGAAAGGGATGACCATTAACTGTGAGGGAAACTTCAGCTACTGCCTGAACCAGCTGGAGAAAACCCTTCTGAGGGGTGAGGATGGCTGCCAGGCATGACGGGATGGCTGGGAAGAACCTCTTCAAGCAACATGGGAATATAATTGGTTGGGATTATGAATTTGGTGGAGGGGGCAGATTAGTACACCCATAACCACCATTAAGGGGTTTCGTCCCCATCCCCTGCTGCCCAGCCCACACTGGAGTGCCCACATGTCAAGGGTTTAGATTGCGGGTGACAATAAAACCCTGGCAGATGTATTGTTAACCTCCTTCCCCCCAACTTCCCCCTTTTTCCCCTCCCTCTCCCCCCTCCCACTCAGGACAGGCGATCGGGAGGAAAAGAAGGACAGAGAGAAGAGAGTTGGAAAAATTAACAATGTTTTACTGATGCTACTAATAAGAATAGAGAAAGTAATACAAAATATACAAAACCAATCTTGAAAGTCTCAGCAACTGCAGAGCCGGCAACCAAAGTCCTGGATTAAACTCTGCAGCCAACCGGAGCTGGATTCAGTCTCTCACTGGCCTCGGTTCGCATGGAAGACTAGCAAGGTCCTCTCCTAATGTTGGCCATAAGCAGAAGGGAAAAGGGAAAGGGAAAAGGAAAAAGGGATGAGATCCTCATGATCTCCCACTTTTATATGAAGTATTCACGTGAATGGAATGTTATACACCGTTGGTCAGTTTCTTGGTCACTTGTTTCTTGTTGCCCCTCTCGCGAGATGTCCATCCGTGCTTATCAATAAGTTTGCATTCCATTGCTAGGTTTACCAAAACATGTGTCTGGTTCTCCAGGAAAATGCAGCTAATATGAAGGCTTTAGCTGACAGGCAAAATCACTAAGAGAGAAACTTGTTTTTAATAAAACCAGGACATTCCACCCCTTATAATATGCCATTCACTGAATACTTAAACTTTATCAATACAATCTATCAACACAATCTAATTAATCACTACTACTATATATATATATATATATACATATGTACATATATACACAGGAGTAATTAATCTTAATCAGTGGACCATCCTTTGAAAAGTTCATTAAGTTCATTTTGGCACAACAGTCTCCCAGGGCAGGAAAAATGGTACAAGTGCATCTCATGACCACTGTTTGTGGGATAAAGACATCAACTTCGAAGAAGTTGTCAGGCGCCACTCGAAGAAGCTAGCTCTGGTTTCATCACCACTGTCTTGATCTGAAAGACACTTATCAAACACTATTAGTATGGCAATTCACATCATGCAGTTCAGTATTGCATATTTTCACCTAAAATCAAATCTCCTTGAGGTACACACCGAACTTCTCCACCCTTAAGCATCACCCACCAGGTGCTGCCAGGTCCCTGGGCAAAAACAATCCCACGAGTGGGCTTGCCTTTGCCTGAGGCAGGAGTAACCCAGACTGCCTTTCCTAGCATATTTTTCATGTGTACTACAGGGACTTTATCTCCTTCTACAGTCCGTAGAATTTCTGATTGGGCAGGCCCGGCTCGATTGGTTCATCCCCTGGTGTTGACCAACGGAGTGGCTTTTGCTAAATGTGAATCCCAGTTTTTAAAGGTTTCACCACCAAGTGCCTTTAGTGTAGTTTTTAGCAAACCATTGTACCTTTCAATTTTCCCAGAGGCTGGTGCATGATATGGAATATGATATACCCACTCAATAGCATGTTCTTTGGCCCGGGACCCCCACAGGGCAGAGACATGGCTGCCTACCCCTGGCCTCTCTGCTCCAGGAGATCCACAAGAATGCTCCACTCCCCATGTTGCTGAGGCACATGGGAGCACAGGATCTTCCATCTGCAGGCGCTGTCCTGCGGGTGCTGGTGGCCCAGGAGCTGCCAAGCCTCCAGGCCACTCCTGCTGGGGGACATGCCCAGGGGCCCCATCACCCCACGGCTCTTCCCGGGCAGCAAGAGGGGACAGGGGTGCTGAGACCCCCATCCCATGGGTCTGCTGGGCTGCCCAGGGCAGGACCAATGCACTTTTCTGCTTGGCTTTTCCCTTACGATACACCACCTTGTGTCGCGGGCTGCAGTGCTGGCTGTTTGGATGGTGGCAGAGATGAAGATCAGAGTGCAGATGCTAATGGACGAGCCAATGGAGATTGATGCGGTGGAGGAGACAGAAGACATGGAGGTTGATCCACAGATGGATGAAGAGATGGATATTGATATAGAGATGGACGAAGACATGGACATTGATATACAGGGGGACGAAGCGATGGAAGTGGATGGATAGCTACATTGTTGGGGATGTTGGATGGGGTGGGGTGGGATGGGATGTAGGATGGGGAGGGATGGGGTGGGAGATGGGGTGGGAGGCGGGATGGGGTGGGATGGGAGGTGGGGTGGGATGGGGTGGGTTGGGGTGGGATGGGATGGGGTGGGATGGGGTGGGCCTTACTGGAGGGAGTTTTTTGGTTTGTTATATTTAGTTGGGGTTTTTTTCTGTAAATATATACATTTATGTTCTCTCAGACCTGAGCTCTCTGTCTTTTTCTTGTATTTGCTCGATTGTGGTTGCCACTTGCTCTGGGTTCCCGGGACTGGAGGCAGCTGGGGGTGCTGGCACGGCCACCTGGGGGGCAGGGGGTCCCTGTGCACCGATCGGGTCCCACTTGCAGAGGTCGGGGCACTGTGCACCAGTGGGTTCATGGGCTGCTGGTGAGTCATGTCCCCAACAGCAAAGCTGCCACCAGCAACAACTGAGCTCTGGTGTGAGCAAGCCCTGCATTGATGCTATCCAAGTACATAGAGAAGGACCCATGGGCAACGTGTCTGTTGGAGGTCGCATAGTGGTCATGAAATGATTGAGTTTTGTATTCTTGGAGAAGCTAAAAGAGTGGTCAGCAGAACTGCTACTTTGGACTTCTGAAGGGCAGACTTTGACCCTTTCAGAAGCCTGGTTGGCAGAGTCCCTTGAGAGGCAGACCCGAAGGACAAAGGATTTCAGGAAGGATGGTCTCTCTTCAAGAACATCACCTTTGAGGCGCAGAAGCAGGCTGTCCCCATGTGCCGAAATTTCCATCCCCTGATGCATGTCGGGGGAAACACAGTGACAGAAGATGAAGGAAAGGCTGAGGTACCAAATGCCTTCTTTGCCTCAGTCTTTAACAGTCAGAAGAGAGGTGCTTCAGGTACCCAGCCCCCTGAGCTAGAAGAAAGGGATGGGGAGCAGAATGAAGCTGCAATAATTCAAGTGGAAATGGTTAGGAACCTGACACACCACTTAAACCCCCACAAGTCTATGGTGTCAGATGGGATACATCCAAGGGTGGTGATCATTACGCCACTTTCCATTATCTATCAGCAATCCCTGTGTGATGCCCATCTACAAGAAGGGCTGGAAGGAGGATCCAGGGAATTACAGGCCCATCAGTCTGAGCCCTGCGCCAGGCAAGGTCACGGACCAGATCCTCCTGAGTGCCACCGCACGGCACATACAAGGCAAACAAGCCATCAGGCCCAGTGAACACAGGTTTATGAAAGGCAGGTCTTGCTTGACCAACCTGATCTCCTTCTACGACAAGGTGACCCACCTCGTAGACGAGGGAAAGCCTGTGGATGGTGTGTACTTAGACTTTGACACCCTATCCCACAGCGTTCTCCCAGAGAAGCTGGCAGCTCATGACCTGGGTGGCTGCACTCTCTGATGGATCAAGAACTGGCTGGATGGCCGGGCCCAAAGAGTTGTGGTGAACAGAGCCAAATCCAGTTGGTGGCCGGTCACGAGTGGTGTTCCCCAGGGCTCAGTATTGGGGCCAGTTCTGTTTAATCTCTTTATCAATGATCCGGATGAGGGGATTGAGCGCACACTCAGGAAGTCCGCAAGTCCTTCAGAGTGCCATCTTTATCAGTGATCTGGACGAGGGGATTGAGTACACCTTTACTAAGTTTCCAGATGACACCAAGTTGGGTCGGAGTTTTGATCTGCTGGAGGGTAGGAAGGCCATATAGAGGGATCTGGATTGGCAGGATCATTGGGCTGAGGCCAGTTGTATGAGGTTCAACAAGGCCAAGTGCCCGGTCTTGCCCTTGGATGACAAAAACACCAGGTAGTGCTACAGGCTCAGGGAAGAGTGGCTGGAAATCTTCCTAGCAGAAAGGGACCTGGGGGTGTTGATTGACAGAGGTTGAACATGAGCCAGCAGTGTGACCAGGTCGCCAAAAAGGCCACCAGCATCCTGGCTTGTATCAGGAATAGTGTGGCCAGGAGGACTAGAGACATGATCGTGCCACTGTACAGGGCATTGGTGAGGCCCCATCTTGAATCATGGGAATGACCTTGAGGTATTAGAGAGATTTCAGAGAAGGGTGACGAAGCATGTGAGGGGTCTGGAGGACAAGTCTGATGAGGAGTGGCTGAGGGAACTGGGGGTGTTTAGCCTGGAGAAAAGGAGGCTGAGGGGAGATCTTATCGCTGTCTACAACTACCTGAAAGGAGGTTGTAGCATGGAGAGTTTTGGGCTCTTCTCCCACATAGCAAGTGATAGGATGAGCGGAAATGGCCTCAAGTTGCACCAGGGGATTTCAGGTAGGGTATTAGGAAAAACTTCTTCGCAGAGTAGGTGGTGAAGCACTGGAACAGGCTGCCCAGGGAAGTGGTGGAGTCACCATCTCTGAAGGTGTTTAAAAGGCATTTAGATGAGGTTCTTAGGGACATGATTTAGCGCGAAAGTTAGGTTATGGTTGGACTGGATGATCCTGAGGGTCTCTTCCAACTGAAATGATTCTAGATTCTATGATTCTATATCCCCTTTTATTCCACCAGTGTCTTTACTTATTTTATTTTCTAATTATCTGCTTCCAGTTGTGGATGAAGGGAAAACAAGGACTGCCAATCATTACTTGGTGTGTTCTATGTCTGAGATATTTTAATGAATCCAGGATATTTGCTCCCTTTTGAGCTGCCAAGGGAACAACTCTTTAACAGTTAGTGTAAAAGGTGAGGGTTGATTGAGTTCCCGTGTAACAGTTTAGTTCTTAATCATATCAATGACACTGAAGGCCATAATCCATTAGTAACAGGGAATTTAATAGCAGAGACAAGGAGATCGCTTATGGATATCACATCTCTGTTGGGAAATTACTGTGAAAGATGATTTATTGCAGAGGATTCGAGACTTACAGAAGTGATGAAACAGGCTGAATGCAGTGTGGTACTGCAAGTGCTGGAAGAAGGACTGAGACACCACAGAGTTGTTAATCTTCTGCTTTTCTAGCAAAGCTTCGCTGCTACATAGAAGACAACAGGTTTGTGCACAAGTACTAGATAGGAACCTAGGAGATAGGGAGGTAGCTTCATGTTACCAGATGGGAAGTGTAGCAGTAAACATTAAATCTCTTTTCTGTGAGTGTAACTGATAAAGACTCAAACATGTTCCAAGCAGAACCTAATCTTCTAATTACTAGTCATCTTCTCATCAAAAAGATACTAATTGAAGAGGCTGAAAAAGACCACAAATAGGAGATTAATCTATCTGCAGTGGTAAGAAACTAAAGGTCAATATGACTAAGTGTAATAGTGCCTCTCCTAAAACCCGCAATACGGTTGTTCAGCAAATAGCTATTGCACGTGACCATCATTCCTCCATTTTTGGACTTTCCCATCATGTTTCATTGAACTAGGTGAACTGAACTTGGCAGCTTGGCTACTCAAGAACATTTGCACTTACCTTCCAGACTTTCAAGTGTAGAGGTGCCAGATCAGGCTTATTTTAGAAAGCTACATCATGACTCTAATTGCATGTGTTCTGATAAAATTTGTATGTTAGTGCAGCAGAATCACACCTGCAAAAATTCAGGAGCATCTGATGTTTAGAATTAGGGTTTTCACTGGAGTCTCCCTGCGATTTTTGCCTTTCTTGTTCAGGAAGGAACTTATGTTGCATTTAACAAAAACCTACCTGATATCCATTTTTTCTACTTTGTGTTATTTCTTATGCTTCTTAATCAAGCAGAAACCAACCCCCAGTGGGTCTGAAAGACAAATAATTGCTTTAAGTGTACAGACCAGTGTCTGCCTTGAGATGAACATTCTAGACAAATGCTGTGTTTTAAAAGATCCCTGGGTTGCAGGCTTAATATGAAGCAGTTTTCAGCAGAATGTATTTTACTGACTTTCCAAATAACAGTCTAACCATAAGTATACATCTCCTGAATATTCCCAGTGTAAAAGATCAATTAAAGAACAGACAGTTTGATGTTTGCAATCTGTCTTTTAGCAAATATTTCTCTTTCTCCTCCTCAGTTGGAAAATTCCTGCTGAGTTCTGAATGGCGGAGACCTTGAGGAGCCTTTGTGTTGGTAAAATATAACAGGCATTTTTATTTTTTCTTTTTGTTTACACTTCTAGCAAAATTGTACTAAGCCTTTCTTTCTAACTGCCTTCCCCAGCCAGCCTACAATAGTTATTTGACTTCCAAAAGTCAACATTTATTGCAGGGAAAAGAGCGTAGAAGTGGGACATCCATTTTAGCAGTGATCAGGAAGAGCTACCATCTACAATGAGGCCTGTATGTTATCTACTTTAAAGTATCTGATGATGTTTAGGAGCACTTTAGCCATTAGATTTTGTTTTCTGCTATTGCAGACATCATTTTTCATAAAACACTTTGGACTCCACCTCACAGACAGTCCAGCTTTTTGCTCTCATTCTTCCTAGTGGAAGACTTTTCAAATTGTTGATTACTTTAACAGCTAGGAACCTTCTCAGTGTATTCATAGGCATTAAACACTCATTTGCTCTTGGGCCAGCACTATATTCTTTAGGTTAAATGTAGCTTTTTTTTCCTTGATCTTCATCCTCCGATCCATGTACAGACACCAGTCCTAAGGAATCCGGTCTCATCTATTTAAACATGATGCAGCCTAGAAGTATAAGAGCATCCAAAGTTCAGGCAGTCCCTGGGATTCATAACCCCCATAGCTGTCAAATAATGAACTCCTGAGCTTCATCTCTTATCAGCTACACGCTTCCAGTGTATGTGAGACTTGGGTATCCACACTGGCAGCTCGTAATTACTCAATACTCAACTGATAAAATCCAGACACTTGTCTCCTCATTCATTTTCCACTGATTATCCCTCTCTCTCTATTTACAGATTCGTTTTCTTATTAGGCTGAAGCCCATATGTCCCGTCCCAACAGACAGGATGAGGGATGAGCTAACTCTGAACACGACACGCGCCCTGACTCAACAGATGGGATCAGGTGTGAGTTAACTCCGGGTAATTCTGTGCGGCAATGCGAAGTGAATGACAGACAATCACTCCGGGGGTCCAATTGTGAATTTACTAAAAGCACATGGTAGTATACAAATTACAGCGATCAGTGACTTGGCAAAAGTATGCTATAGTACCACAAAACTTACTAATACATTGACAGCAAAAACCCTTCTAAAAACGGTGGATTGGCAACAATTAGTAAACTGTAATGCAAAACTTTACAAGACTTTAGCAGCAGAACTGAAAATGATATTACTTTATATGTTTAAAAGAAAGGAAGAGAGAGAAGAGGAAAACTAAGACATCAGAAAGAGAAAGACAGAGAGGGGGAGTAAGATATCACCACTCCACAGGTACATCGATCCCGCGATGACCTCCAGAGGGGGGGACGCGCTGAAGATTTACATGCCGCCAACCCGTATCGTACGTGAGGTTGTTTTATAACCCAGTTCATTTACATGCGAGATAGGAGAAGGCGGTTCATCTCCTCCCTCTGCTCGCTCTTCATGCTAATTAGGAAGACTCTTCTGGAAATGGGTCTGGGGTCTTCAAACTAGGGGAAAGTTCATGGTATTGACCAGAAGTGAGTTGTCTTGCCCGTCAGGGGTAGCTGTTGGTTCGTGGTTTCTTCTGGTAGTTGGTTGTCCGACAGATGGTTCATCTCTATCATCCCAATTAGGCCATGAGGCCTTTCATAGCAACACTGTTAATTGTCCTTACCTTCCAAGGTGTCTGCCTTCATGGCCATAGAACTTCAGGAAAGATAAGATGAGGTGTCATCTATCTCTTCCTCCCAAAGTAGCAAAAAACAGACATTTAAGGCATAACAAGGTTTTTGTTCTGCTAAGCATGGGAGAGTGCTTCAAGGTTGTCACACCATAGCATAAGTTTCCACAAACTGACATCAAGGTGACAGTTTCTGTATTGCATTGGCCCCCTTAAACTTTAGCACTTGATCATAAGTGGGAGAATTTGCTTCATGGAATTAATACACACGGTATCAATCACTGGTGTAGTGCTCCATCTTCATGACCAGAAATGCAGATGACTGGGGATGCTCTATGCTTGCAAAAATTTCAATTCAGAACAAAAATAATGTTTTGTAATACCAAACCAGGGAAAATTGTGACTGGGCCACCATGAGTCCAATCTTTGTGAAGTGCCATCAGAATAAACTGCATTTTTTTATATCTGACTCACGGGTTGCATCAGGAAAGCCTAAGTTTAGGAAGGCTAAACTTTGACAAATGTAACATTTTCTTACTTGAGGGTAAGCACAACACAGGTGCGATCCACAGATAGCTCCTACAAAGTACACAGCATGCTGCATGTTCAGCCAGCTGGTTCATCCTGCAGCACAGACCCTGTTCTGGCAAGAGTTCTCACCAAGCTGAGCTCAAATAGTACATTCTCACCTGGAGCACTGTGTGCAGTTCTGGGTGCCACAGTATAAAAAAGATATTAAACTACTACAGAGTGTCCAGAAGAGGGCTACAAAGTTGGGGAAGGGTTTGGAGAGGAAGCCATATGAGGAGCAGCTAAAGTCACTTGGTTTGTTCAGCCTGCAGGAGATTAAGAGGAGACCTCATGGCGGCTACAGCTTCCTCACAAGGGGAGAAGGAGGGGCAGGTGCTGATCTCTTCTCTCTGGTGACCAATGACAGAACCCAAGGGGATGGCAGGAAGATGTGCCAGGGGAGGTTCAGGCTGGACATTAGGAAAAGCTTATTCACTCAGAGGGTGCTGGAGCACTGGAACAGGCTCCCCAGGGAGGTGTCACGTCCCCAAGCCTGACAGTGTTCAAGAAGAGACTGGACAACACCCTCAGACACATGGTGTGAACTGTGGGGTTGTCACACGCAGGGACAGGAGTTGGACTCGATGATCCTTGTGGGTCCCTTCCAAACCAGGACATTCTATGATTCTACGATCTTGTCATGTCTAAGACCCACCGACAGTTCTCAGGTGATGCTGACAGGTCTTTCCTTCTGCTGAAAAAAACTCAAGGTCATACAGGACTGTCCTCAGATTGTTCCATTCTCCTGGATAGTGACAAGATGAATAACAAATGTTTAATATATTAATTTTGTCTTTCAGTAATGTGAGGCACAGAGAGACAAATTTAGTGGTTGAGATGAAAGTCAGAATACATGGTTTGTAAGGACAATGAAAGAATCAAGTTCACATCTTTCGCTTGGAAAACATGTCCTTTTTCCCTATTCTCATTCTCAACAGAAATTGGATCTATCATTTTTATTCATATGTGAGGAAGAAAGGAAACCCAGAAAATTTTATCTAGAAAGGTGAACATTCTTTTTCTAATAATATTTCACACTGGAGAAGTATCTCCCCAATTTAGTGAATACCAGTTATCTAATGCAAAAAAATCAAAAGGCAGCACACTGAAATGACATAAAATAAATATTAATCTGTGATTTCTTGCCTGAGATGGTTCTGTTACTTTCCCCAACCCAGCCCACAAAAAATAGCAGCTATTTGATTTCTATGTTATATACTGGCTGTTGTTTGTCAGCAGGAAAAATTCAGAGTACTTAAAATGTTTATTGCTTTGGGAGCCATAATAAAATGTGTGCTTGTCTTCAGATTAGATATCACTGTTTTTTCCTGCAGAGACTGAGAGAAATATGGAGAGGTGAAATTCCATGTTGCTATGTATAAAATAGTCTTTAAAGAAGGGCCTGGGGAGTTAGCTGTATTCATGTTAATGGGTCTCATGTAGCTAAATCCCTGCTCACTACTTATAAAACATAGAAGACATGAAATCTAGAATCTTGATCATAAAACACAAATTGTATCAACATAGTCTACTTCAGAGAGTATGAATATATTTAATTTCATTAGAAAATAATGAGCTGCACTCACATTTGGACAGCAATGAAGCCTGCTTGCTAGAGCACACATCTTTTTCCCAGCAGAGTTCTATACCCTTATATCATTATCAGCATGACAAGGTCTCCCTTGTACACTGGTTCTCACACCAGCAGGTTACTCTTTATTTCTGTTGTGGATGGTGGGAAGCTTGCCGTAATCCCAGCCATTGTGCATACAGTGGAGCTATGATAATGCATTAAAATAAAATAAATTCTATTCCGGAACATTTCTCAACATAAGGAGAGGAACAAGACCAAGGTCAGCAGGGTAAGTAAGGCAAGTGGAAGAGAAATTGTTGGCTCAAGGTTATGTAATATATCAGCTTAGAGCTGGTGAGAAACCCCACATTTTCTAAGTGTGAATCAGGCAACTTGGCCATTAGACCAGGAGGCAGCAGCTGACAGCACGCTGGCAGCGGGTGGCACATGGGATGAGCTTGAATGACACAGATGCAACAAAAACAACGACGGTGGCATCTTCAGATGCAGCTGAGAGTACAAGGGAAGCCAGCAGCCCCTGCCCACCAGGGGCACAACACTTGGCTGCTCAGCAGCAGTTTGAGGGGCAGATCTGGTATCTCAAAAATGTTGTCTATTAGCCTACTGAACATCTGACTTAGAAAAGGAAAATACAGCTCATCCAGCAATGCTTGAAAACCTCTGCATTAGACCGTCCTGACTAGCTGTGGGGGACTATGGTGGGTCCTTGGATTCCCTGATGGAGGGCATGGCAACGGAAATTAGCCTTGAAGATATTAAGGCCTACCCATGAGAAAGATGGGAGTAATGGAGTATCTGGAGATGTTAAGAATGTACCCGTGAGAGAGAAGGGAGTAAAAGAGTAACATTGATGATAGCAAAAATAGCCAATGAGATATTACTGCTGTAACTTGTAACCAATAGTGAAGAGACACGTGAATTGGTAAAACTGTATAAAAATGCACTTGTGGCAATAAATGACATCTACTACTTTCGTCCTGGAAGAACTTGGTCTACGTCGTTTGTCCGTCTCATCCACAACAACTAGCTAATCTAACTGGAAGTTAACAAACCCAAAGGGCTAGCATGGAGATCATGCAGCTGGGACGAAATCTTTCAAGAGGACTGTGAGGCTGATGGAGCTTTCAGAAATCTTTTTAAGGAAGCCTGTCTCCAGCCCTCTCTCCTGCACTTCTCACAGATGCAGAGCTACAGATGTAACTTCACAGAGTTACCATTATTTACTTTGCATCTGAAGTATCTCCTTTCAGGTTATCTTTCATCCCAATAATATTTTGCATTCACTTTGTTCCTTCTCTAAGGTCTTTACTAGCTGAAGCACAAGGTAGGTTCCAGTGTTGCATGTTCTTCACTGTTCATTTTTATTTTTTATGTTTCCACTGATGCATTTTCACCAGATAAGTGCTTGTTATAGGCTAAATCATACCCCAGTGCTCTAAAACCAAAGTGACAGCATTGGTCACAGTACACCTACAATGGATTAAGTCCACTGTAAAAAATTAATTGCTTTCCCTTTCCACCACTTTGACTGATCATTTGTAAAATGACTGTGAAATGCTGCCAAACAGCTTCATTTGATTTGCCTCTCATGCCCAGGTGAACACAGGCAGTGGCCAACTCTAAAAATAGGAAAACTAGGGATGTTGAAGCTCATTTCCAGGCTAAGACCACAGACGAAACTGAATCTGGTCCTGAATGCAGGTTTGCCTGTTTCCGCTGACACATTTTTGCATGCTCTGTGGCACAGCAGTTGTCTTTCACTACATGCACAAAGACCGTACTGGTATTATACATAAAACATCTTTTATGTGGCTATAAATAATGGAAAAATCTTAATCTGTAAAGAAAAGTCCTTTAAAACCCTCTACATAGCAAACTGGGATTTTTTTTTTATTTTACTTTTTTGAAAGCTTGATACATTCTTATGTTTTCTCACTACATTTGAAGCAGGAATGCACAGCTGTAAAAGGCAGCTCTCCTCAACATCATGTTCTTTCTTCACCTTCTGCTTCATAGCAGAAGTTTAGCTTTTGTTCAAAAGATATGTTGTTTTCCTTATATGTTCCTCATTCTCCCAGATACAGAATCCACCACATATGCACCCTTTTCCCATCATTTCTTCCCCTCTTTCACAGTGAATCACAGTCTCAATGTACAGTGTGAAGCTTGGCTAACACTGTGGAAGAGTGAGCAACCTCTCTGCTGGATGCAAGGCGAGCAAGTGAGGGACTGGGCTACTCATTTGTTGCAAGTCAGAACGTTAGCAGGAGTGGGGAAGCAACTTGGAAAATGATCCATGCTTCTATTTCCTAGCAATGCTTGACAAAAGCAAGAGAGGCAGGGGTGAAAATGAGACCTTGTGTACAGTTGGTCACTTAATGAAGTGAGATGAATCTCCAATATCACAGGGACAAGTCGTGCAGTGAGGCCAGTAACACAGTGGTCCTCTGTGACCTTTCAGTGGATAAACTTACCCATATATCTAACAATACTGCCATAATGCAGGATATATTGATGATCAATCAACGGCAGGCTCAGCTTTTTCTTTCATTTCAAAAAAAATTATTCCCTTGTTTTGTATCTACATGCAGGCATTGGAACAGGCTGCCCAGGGAAGTGGTTGAATCACCATCCCTGGAGGTGTTTAAAAGACATATAGACGAGGTTCTCAGGGCCATGGTTCAGTGCCAGTATTAGGTTAATGGTTGGACTCCATGATCTTGAGGGTCTCTCCCAACGCAAATGATTCTATGATTCTATCCCATGATTCTATGCACACACATGCACACACAGACACACGTCTTGGCTGGGCTTGGTCCACTGCCTGGGAAACCCGCCAGACAGTCGGTTGCAGGAGCCTAAGGTCAGAGATGGTGGCGATAGAATCACAGAATTGTTTAGGTTGGAATAAACGCTAATGCCTCCCCAAACCATCACTAGCAAGCAGTCCGCATACCCACATGCGAACGGGAGCACAGCCTTCAGCCACACACCTCGATTTCACGTGTCCTTAGGAACAAACCAAATTGCATGAAGTTGCTCCGTCAGAAGGGGAACCTGATTATTAAAAGCTTAGCAAGGTAAATGGCCTCAGAGGAACAACACCCAGCACCTACCTGAATGAAACATGAGTAACAAATCCAGAGTGGAAGGGACATTTTAACTTGTTTGTTGATGACTGACAGGTGTGATCAGTACAGGATCACTATCTGCAGCGCAAATCCAACAGGTCAAAGGGGTTGCTAATGTTTTCCTCTGTGCTATGATCAAATGCTGCCTGTCCTGCACTTCTGTAAAAGCCGCAGCCTGACAGAGGGAGCATCAGCAGAGCAGCTTTTGTTTCAATGCCACTGGCTGGAAAGATTTGAGAGAAGCAGCCTTGGGGTTTGTAAAATACACACAGTAAGTCTTCAGATGGCATGAAAAAGATGTGTTCACCATTTTGCAACTTTGCTTGATAAATTCCTCAAGCTGTCCTTGGCTTATATATCAACAAGATAAAGTAGGCTTTCCTCTCTTGAAACTTCATCTGCCTAGGAGCCCAATTTCCAGATCCCCTTGAGGAGGGTGAACCCTGGGGAGGGTGTGCAGAGTTACCTTTGTCCTGTTCATCAAGCTAGATAGGTTAAAGCACTCACCTGCCAAATGCAGGATGGATGTGAAACAGTAAGACCCATTCCCATGAATGGTTTTCTCTGTGGAAGTGCAAGGTCCAGGGCTCCCAGCTCCAAAAAAGACATTTCTCTGCTGCAGCAAGGCAAGTGCTTCTGAGAACATGTGGGAGACTGGATCCCAGCTGAAAGTAGCCCTTCAAAAATAGCAATTTTTAAACTGGAACATTTTCCAGATCACACTCTAAAATTAATTCCCTTCCTGGCAAGCTCCCTGTAGCTCGTTAGTACACAGGCAAGCATGGATTTGGAGGATGCAGGTTTCTCAAGTACTGCACCAATCCCATTCTGCAGGTTCCTGCATCCATCCATCCATCCATGCACCCGTCCATCCATCCCTCCCCTCTGCAGCACTATGAAACTCAACCCCTTTTTGAATACCAGGACCACTTCTGTCACCTTAATAGACAGAATTACAAAGAGCTTTCTCTTCTCCAAATTATTGTCAAGAGATATGGCTGGCTACAGAACACTTTTTCTGACTAACTGGCCATTCAGTCCTTTTAAAAATTCAGCCAGCCACTTGAAGAGCTGAAGGATGCTGATCTCTTCTGGAAGGCCTGGCCCTGGTTGTGCTGACCAAAGTGAGATCCAAAAAAACCCAAGGAGACTGGTTTGTTGCCTAATAGTCTACATGAACTCAACAGTGAGTTGTGATAGTCTACACAAACTCGACAGCAAGTTGTGTATTCAGAAACTATCCTTTGTATGGTCTCAGAAATATTACAGAGCTGCTTTTCCCCAAATTGTAGAATACTATCTTTCCATTATTAAAATGTATTAAAAAAACCTTTGCATGCCAAGACACTGAGACTTCCATGTGCAAAGCAAAAAGAGAAAACAAATTAGCAAATCTATGCAGGAAGAACATAACCCACCAGAGTGAAAGGTTTGCCCGTAAAAGGTGCAGTTTCATACCACCAAAGACTGAGATGAAAATAAGTCATCTGAATACAAAACAAACTGCACAACATGCTGGGTGCTTTCAGTTTCCATTGACATACTGGCAAGTAAGAACACATTAATGGGCTCAGGGAGCTCAGAGAACTATACAGGATCGGGCCTTTTGAAACTGGCTATTCATCACATTTAAATTGAATGTAATTGTCAGGGCTGAATAGCTAATTAGATGATTCTTTCTCAGTGAGAACAGTGAAAGTGAGTGCAGTTAGAGTATTACCAGGCCTCAGGAAATTTTTTTTTTAAAAAGGCCATTGGATAACTATTTATAAATTTCCAGGATGAATGCATGAATCTCTTGATTTAAGCAACAATTGTTTTCTGTTTCTCTTAAACCTGTGGAAATACTCTCCTAGTTAAACCACCTCTTTAGTTTACAGTACTCCTGTTTCAATACAGCTTAGCATCACCTGGCAGTCAGACCTGGCAAGTCGAAACTTGCACATGGCTGACTCCTACCTCTCACCCTGACTTGGTTTTGAGTTTGGGACTACAAAAAAGGGTTCCCAAGGGTCTCCCAAGTTTAACTCACCAGCTTCTTCAGCTCTGCTCTCATGAAAACCAGAGTGCTACTGAGAGAGTAACCAGGGCTTACACAGCCCAGCTGCCTAACAACCATTTCAGCCCAAGACTCAAGATGGGTGACCTGCTTGGTTTTCAACCCAGCTGGCTGCAGTAGGCTACTTGTAGCTTCAAGACCAGCTACAAGCCTTCCTGTTTTCTGTCTTGCCTCCACAAAAAGTTGCCCTGATACAGACAGAGAGAGACAAGACAGAGAGAGACAAGAGAGTATAAATGGCCATTTGGGTCACCAGGCTGGTCTTTTCCTTCAAAACCCACAAGCGGACTCTGAGAGGATGAGAAGACACTAGTAACATCTAAGGCTCCATGGAAACACATACTTTCCCCCTAATACTTTGTAGTTACTATAGTTTTCACTGTCTCAATCTGTCATCACACTAAGTTGGGTACTGAGAAGAATTCGCCTCCATCTCAAAGTATCCAGACTTCTAACTTCTATGCATTATGACTGAAGTCCTTGCTTACAAGGCTACTGCATAGACTACACTCTGCATAGACTACAAACTACTTCATCTATATTTTATAATTGCAAAGTAATACCAAAGCCGAGATTGTCCCCTTAAATCCAGCAGGAGATGAGAGTGGAGAAGAGGACCATCGCATTGCCTGTGCAGTTTGTCAAGCAGCCAGATTAACCATAAGGCCACTCATTGAAAAGTAATTTCCTTGGCACACATTACAGATGAAAAACTAAACCATATTGGGCTGTGTAAAGAGCAGCACAAAACATCTGCAAGCTAATCCCAGCTGCAGTGGCATTTACAAATCTCTGGTTTGTCTTCGGTCACTGTCAAGGTAGAAAATATGTCCAGCTACGTCAATCCAGCTGTACAATTCAGGTCAGGGACTGTATGGCATGTTTACATTCAAATTGCATGAGACAAATTACCTGAGACATTTCCATGACAATATAGTGGTAAAAAGCTCCTAAATTACCTAGCTGACCTTTTTTGCTCAGCAGATACTAGCTGAAAAGTCAGTGGGGACATGTACAAGTGAAGCTTGTGATGAAACCAAGCATCCAGCCGTGGATGTTCTGGTATCCTCAAAGTCAAGAGAAGTGGTCTTGCTCACTTGTAAGTCACGCAATCAAACCATGGTTGAGAAATTAAAGATTTTACACACAAATGAAAAAAAAAGAACTGTTCCTTTGAAAGGATTAACAGTAACAGGGCTGTTTAAGTTTTAAAATACCATATTAAACTTTATTCTTTAATAATGAGATGTGATGTTCAGTGTTATGACCTATTTTCAGACAATGGTTTAATTATACATTTAATGAATGCATCTCATTTCTTTGCACGAGCTTCACTCTAAACAACCAAGCTAATAATGTAAACATCACTGTTTGATTATTAAAATAATTGCTTTCATGAACACCAGCTTTCTGGCAAACAAAATGGCTGGCACCATGCATATGAACAGAGTGGCTGGGCCCCAACATGCCCACAGCAGAGGACTCCAATTTTAGCATAAAACCTGATTTACAGTTGACCATAAGCTTTAAAAAAAAAAAAAAAACCCTAGGCAAATGGTTTTAAAGATATTGATATTTTGGCCAAATGCACGGAGATTTGATTCAATGAATCAAGCAAATTGATAAACACATTATTCATTTAACCAAAAGACTGCCTTTAGGAGTTTTCCCCAAGCAGCAGCTTCAGTACATTTCCTCAAACAAACTCTGGTGTTGTCCTGGTTTTGTTAAAAACAAGACCAGTTTCTCTTTTAGTGAATTTTCTGTTTGGCTAAGTTCTTCTAAGTAACTACACTATTCTGAATTTGGCTGCATGTTTTGGCAGACAGGAGCTGATAAACAGAAGCAATGGTATGCAAGGTCGCTGACAAAAACGCACGTCCCATAGGTGAGAGGGACGTATTTGCAAGGAGGGGTGAACAGAACAGGTGACTAAAATTGACCAACTAAGTATTCCATCCCATATACGTCATATACCCTATAAAAGTAGGAGATCACGAAGGTCTCACTCTCTTCGACTATGGCTGACATCTGAAGAGGATCCTGCCTGTCGTCCCTGCTATCCAAGGCCTGGTTCCAGACCCTGCATCCCTGAATCCAGTTCCAGTTTGCTGCAGAGTCCAGCCCAGGACTCCCGGCTGCCTGCCCTGCAGGTGCTGGAGCAGCCAGCTCCGTCAAGCAATGCCGAGCCGCCCCAGGAAATTCAAGATTGGTTTTGTATATTTTGTATCATTTTCTCTATTTTATTAGTACCACTAGTAAAGCATTTTTAACTTTTTTCAACTTGTAAGTCTCTCTTTTTTTCCCATTGCCTTTTCCTTGGTAGGGAGGGCTGGGGGTGGTAGGGGGTTAAGAGAGAACATCTGCCATGGTTTATCATCACGCTGCTGTAAACAGTGACAGGTATCTAGGTCAGATTAACTAAAATGGTGACCTTCCTTTAAGCCTGTAACTGTGGAGGATTTGTGTCCAGCTCATGGAGTTTTTTCAGGAGTTAGGTACTTTGGAAAGGGCCATACATTTTCAGCAAGACTTTAATGAAAAAAATAGACAGACTTTTTTTCTTTTTTTTTTTTTTCCCCTAGCTTTAAAACAACAACAAAAAAGTATTTTTGCAAAATTGTGACAAATTTTCAAGACTCTAAGTAAAAAACTCTTAGTGAAATGAGTTGTCAAAACATTTTGAAAATCTGTCAACAGCTCTAATTCTTAGAAGCCATGATTTGGTGATGCTTGAAATATTGTCTTGTCCCTACTGAAGCAGCTACACCATGTTCATTGCTCCTTAAGCTTAACTTTTTTTCTTCATGGAAAGTTACCAGTATGTTTTCATATCTCTTATATGACTCTTCAAGCTAATCAGCTTCCTAGCAGCATCATCCTTTCATGGGCAGGTCATCTCCAGAAAGGTCACCGTAGACTCCAGAATCACTCAGCTTCTATTGCTTGGAGAAGGTTCAGTCCTATCATGGAAGGAAATAGCCAATTTTTCAGTCTCCATCTATGCCCCAACCACCACCCAAGAGGGAACAACGGTGAGAATATGAGTTACACAAACTTTTCTTGCATCCTTCCCACTAAAAACATCATCGGCCTTTCACAGTAGCTGAAATTGCTGAGCACTCCAGAGAACTTGACACTCATTTTTTAACATTTTCAACAGAAAAAAAATCAGAATTATTTCCTCCACAAACACAAGAATAACAGGAATCCAAACCCCAATATCCAACTGCAGCAGCGTAATTCCCATGTATTCAGGTAAATTAGCTTAGATTTACAGCATCTGAAACAGTGAACTACACATAATTGCTCCTGGATTACTGGAGTGGAAATTATTTCTAACTATAGCCACTGGCACTAAATGGTCCATATCTGACCTATTACATTAAGCCCTGACTATCCATGGGAGTGGATGGGCTTTTGATTAGGTCTGATGTACTTTCCTGGGATTTTTCCATTTCTGTTGTTGCTGAGGTCTGCTATTACTTCCCACAGCTATTGAGTTTGTGATGTATTGGTTTAATTATTTTATTTTTGTTTGAGTCTGGTATTTATAATAGGACACAGCTACTAACACTTTGACACAGAAGTCACTTTTTCTCTTAAGGGTTGCATGTGACATCGGTCACCTTGAGCAGAACAGGAGAATGGAAATCTGTGATACTTCTGGACACTTTCATTCCACCTCCACTGAATAAAATGCTTTAGCACAAAAGCAATAATAGCAAAAAGCAAAGTTAAATGTCTTAGTAATATCAAAACATGATATTCAATTATTTTGTAAACTAAGTTGTTGCATTTTTTCTGTGGTCTTTTCCTGGGAAAGCCCTCTTACTTGGTAGCATGGGTGCAAACCCAAGCCAGTTTCTTCACCTGGTGAGTACAAACGGTCAGTTAGAAAGGGAGGAAATCCTCCCGTTATGAATGTGACCAGAAGAGAACTGCCAGCAACATGAAAACTCAGCGCAGAGCAAAATCTCCCAGATCCAAAATAAGAAATAGCTGTGTGAGGAAGAGCTATGGAGAAGTCCTAAGTACAGTAAATATCCATTTGCTAGAAGACATCAAGTAGCTATCTAGAGGCAGCAAGGATTTTCCTAAATAAATAAATAAATGTCCTAGGTTTAAAAAAACTCCCATAAAGTGGGGAACAAAACCCCATCCAGATGAGACTGACATTGGCAATTGCAAATTGTGGGGGGCATTTGCTCTTTGAAGTCCAGATCTTTCCTACATGTGTTATTGCCTCCTGCCTGTGTTTGCAGGACTGGTATCCCTACCATCCTCTTTGCAATACTTTATCAGTGTGAATTATCTTAAAAAGAAAAAAAAATCACACACAAAACCATCAAAAAAAAGAATGTTACTATTTACTACAAGTGTCTCCGGAAAGGACTGCAGTTATCACTGCAGCCTAACAGATAAGAAATGATATAGTGTTTGTTCCAAGCCAAACTGCAGAGAAAGAATCCACTAGCTTTGGGAGGAAAAAAAAAATCACCTTTCAGTCTCTAGCTAAGATTGAATGGGCATTTGGCACCGAAAACAAAATTTATAATTTTCTTGAGTCTAACTTCTTGCAGCCCAGAAACTGGAGTCAGATCAGAAACAACAATTTGTGCACCGAGAAATGGCTGAAATTAACAAATTAGCGCCCTACCGAAAACCACTAGCTCCCTCCAAAACACCTCTCTCGGCAGCGGGCAGAGATAAAAGGTTATAAAGCTAAAAAATCTTCGCACCGACCAGGCGCACTGCACCCATGACGAGAGGGCAGACGCGCTCGCCTCGTCCCCCCTCCCCGGGCGTGCCCGGGGGGCGCCAGCCGTCCGGTGCCGCGGTGGGGAGCGGAGTCCCAGGGCCCGGCGGTCAGAGCAGGGCAGGGCAGGGCCGCCCCGCCCCGTCCCTCCCCCGGGTCGGGCGCGGCGGCACCCCGGGGGCGCGACAGCGGCGCCCCGGCCCGGGTGGCGGCAGCGGGGCCGGGGGAGCCTTCTCGCCGGGCATGCGGCTCCCCGGGGGCCACGCCGCACGCTCCCGCCCTCCGCCCACCGGGCGCCGCGCGGAGCCTCCGCCTCCGCCTCCCCGCGGCGGTCTCCCCCGCGGCGGGGCCGCCGCCGCCGCCCCGCATGGCCAGAGCGAACCGGCCGGGGCGCGCCGGCGAGGCCGCTCCGCAGCAGCCCACGGCGCCGGGGGCGCGGGGCGTCGGGCTGAGGGCGGGCGGGCGAGGCCGGCGGCCCCGGGGCGCCGCCGCCAGCCGGGCGGACAGCTCCGCCGGGGGATGACTCAGAGCCGCGGCCCCTGCAGCGAAGCCGCCGCCGCACCGTGCTCCGCGCCGCGCCGCCCCATGCCCGCGTCCCCCGCCGGGGGCCGCGCTCCACCCGCCGCGCCCGCCGCGCCGCGCACCGGATGATGCCCCCGCGGGGAGCGGCGGGCTCCTGCCGCCGGCGGCGCCTGGCGCCCCTCAACGAGGACAACGGGCGGTTCCTGCTGCTGGCCGCTCTCATCGCGGCGTACCTGAGTGCCGGCGCCACCGTCTTCTCGGCCCTCGAGAGCCCGTCGGAGGCGGCGGCGCAGCTCCGCTGGAACCGGACCCTCCACAACTTCAGCCGCATCTTCAACATCAGTCTGCCGGAGCTGCGCGCCTTCCTGCGGAGCTACGAGGCGGCCATGGCCGCGGGTATCCGCGTCGACGCCCTGCGGCCCCGCTGGGACTTCCCCGGCGCCTTCTACTTCGTGGGCACCGTCGTCTCCACCATAGGTGAGCGCCGCCCCGACGGCCCCGCGGCGGAGGCGCCCGCCCGGGGTTGCTGCGGCCGCGGCCCCGGGGAGGTCGTTATAGCGACCAAAGTTTGGGAAGAGGCGCCGCCGCGTTCCTATGGCAACCGGGTCCTTGCAGCCGGGGGAGGGGGTCCCGGGTCCCTGTCCCTTCTTTACCCTCCACCCCGGGGGGTGGCGATCACAGCGCTCGCCCTCCCATCCCGCTCTCCCCGGTGCACGGAGCTGGATCGCGGCGCTGCGCTGCGGCTCCTACTGGGGCCGCGGGGACCTCTGACCCTCATGGTGCCCCGGGCCGGCTGCGGCGGGACTCCCGTCAAACCCCAGCAAACTTTGGCTGCCGGCTGTGCAGTTGCTCGGTTGGGCTTCAACCGGCCCGCAGGAGCGAGCGGGGCTGATCGCCCCCGAGCAGCTCTGTCCGCTCCCCTGCCCGCGGCGGGACGCGCCTGATGGTCGGATCGCTCGTCACCGGGACAGGCGGCGCGGGGGGTGACAGGCAACGGGCGACCGGAGGTGCTAGATGCTGGACAGGCTTCTGCAGTGCCTGACCGCTGGACTGGTTGCTGGTTTAAACTGCTGGCAAAGTTAAGATGCAGATGGGATTGAGGACATAAACTACACGAAGCTGTATGTCTTCTCGCTGTACCATAATGTACATTCTCAGTACATTGCTGGCTACGGCTGACTGCAGTTTTTGGTATCTGATCGGTGCTGAGGAAGAACAGCACTTTATGAGCAAGTGGTGAGGTGGGGGGGATAAATATAAATTTTCTTTTACTCTAAAATAACTCTTTATTTTTTTTTTACCTCTAAATCTTTTACTCTAAAAGTACCATTAAGAACTGTTGTGTGGGAGATGTACTTGAAGTAAAACTGTGGCTATCTGTGGCTCTCGGGAGTATTGCTTGAGAAATCCTCTCCCAGCAGACACAAGGTCTTACCGATTTTCTCTACTGGTTTTTAAGTTTTGTAACAAGCCAATTGTCTCAGGGCTTCTGAGCTTAAATGTCATGCTTTCCCTTTATTAGAGAGGAAGAAATGCACAGCTCGTTATTGCACTTACATTCATTAGGTTCGGAAAATGTTTTATCAATAGTGACTAATCTCTATAATAGAGTCGTGGTGGTGACTACAGCAATGTTGTCAAGTATTGTTACATTTTGCATTGAATAATTCAGTTAACTTTTCCTTTTTGAGTACATTGAACAGTTCAGTCATTAAAACACAATTTTAATTAAACGTTAGGCCTTCTTCATCACAAGAACATGTATTTTTAAGAGATCATTAGGACTGACCTGAGTGTATGGAGAAAAAAGTCAATACATTAACAAACCCACTCTTTCCTTACACTTGCAGTAGCAAACAGAAATCTTCAGGAGATGTGTAAACACAGATCCATTCACTTCTTCACCCACTTAAGGGTTGGACTCGATGATCTCTGAGGTCTTTTCCAACCCAGTCGATTCTGTGATTCTTCTCCTCCAACCCCGGTTTACCCACTCTGTGATTATCGAAATGTAAAATCTTTCCTCTTCATTTGCAAGCATTTGTTTGCATCTCCACTTCATCGCCCTGTCTGCGGTCATTTGTGCCTGGGCAGAGGGAATGAGAAGCTCAGCAGCATTTTTTTGTGGCAATCTTGGCAGGTGTAAATGACTGAACCAAGAATTGTGTTTCTCATATTCCTGTAGCACAACCCAGGGCACCACTTTCTCTTTGTAGCAAATAATGTCTACATCTCTCACATGCGAGATGGAAGCTGAAGATTGTTTTTCCCAAGCTACAACAGAGGCCAGATTCTGCCAAGCGTTCTCCTGACTAGTACCTCCACTTGGCCTGCTACCTGCTAGTACTTCTGGATTACTTACAGCACTTAGTGTGTGTTGAGCACTGCTGCTGTAGAGCAAGGTTTTGCTCTGGGTGAGATGCAGTAGGAGGAGGCTCGAGGAGAAGCTGAGTTGTGCCTTTGGGCACAGCGAAGGCCATGTCAGAGCTGCTGTGCTGAGGATGCCAAGCTGCACAGCCCTGGCAGGAGCAGTGTCTCCTGGAGTACAGGCATGCCAAAGTTGTTGCACCCCACCCCAGTAAAGCTTTTACCAGCTATGTGTGTAGCTCCTGCTGCCCCACCTCACCACTTCTCATTCGCCTCTTCAAGCTCCTGCAGCTTGTAGAGAGGCAAAGCCCTCGCGGAGCTCAGCAGCTTGTCCATGGGCAAGGTTTCTCATACTGCACAGTTACATTCACTTATTACTGGCAGCTGTTTTTGCCCAGCATAAGCAAAAGAAAAAAAAACCCACAACCCTGCAAGTTAACTAGCTGTCCAGCTAAAACCCAAAAGCTGTACGCATAATGAAACGTGCACAAGGCTTTCTTGCTCACAGTTGGACCATGGGAGAAACCAAGTGGTAGACATCAAATGTTACCTGAGGGAGCAGTTCCTGAGCTGTTCTTTCTTGGTCCCTTTGTTCCCTCCCAGTCAGCTCATTTCTGCACCTACCTACCTTGATACCTTTGATTCCACCATCAGCTCAAATACCATATTGTCCTGGTTCAGTGCAATTTCACTTGCCTTTGTGTCACAGTTCGTTGACAAGGAGAATGCTGTTGTTACTCAGCCTCGCCAAGAGCTACCAGACACACAGAGTCAAAACAGCTTGCCTTCCTTCAACAACTTCATCAGTTACGTGTGTCAAAACAACTTTATCACTGCTGCTAAACACACTCCTATCCTAGCGATGCATGGGAAAACTTTCTTGCTCACTGCTTAACAAACAGCGAGTAGATTCCGTGTCTGTTAAATCACCCAAAAATTACTCAGCCTCTAATCGGTAGAAGATACCAAGTTACAGAAAACTCTCTGGGTCTCTTGGAGTCCTCAGTGCTATCACTGGTTTTAATAAAACTATAAAATCCTTCATCTGTACTCATTGAAATACAGTCACCCAGGGATAGGGCTGCAAGTTCTTTCAGGGTTTGTGTAACCTGAACAGCAGGAAGGAGACTCCAGTTCTTCATCCTTCTGTGACCACAAGGGTTAAGCACAGTCAGGCTTGGAGAAACCTGCTCCATCACCTCCTTGAGCAGGGCCTTCAAAGAGCCAAGCAGGTCCCCTTCATTAGGTGTTTTGTCTTCCCTGGCTGCAGTTCTGTGTCTTCCCTAATTACACGGGGATGTGATCAAACTCTCTAGGTGAGAAACATGTTAGTGTGGTCTTTAGGAAATGGGAGAGAGTGTTAAAATGAAATGTTGAGTCTAATCTGAAAGCATTTTCCTGAATAGCCCACAGTAGGAAGTAGCTTACTGTCCATAAAACACACTGTGGATAGCACTCTAGGCATTCATTTTTTTATTATTGCATTGTTTGTGGTTGAATAATGAAATGATAAGTCTATTTTTCATTAGACACTTTGCGATTTTCAAAGCTGTACAAGAAAATTCTTCAGTCTAATTTCTGATTGCTTGCTGTCATTCTACACCATTTATTAAGTCATTATTTTGCACTCCAAGAGGTATTTTATTATAGGCATTTATTATTAATCTTATACCGATTTCTTTAGAAGCAGCTAGGTGAAATTTCTTCTTGATTCATTGGTCTAACTGGCAGAAGACTTTTTTTCAGTTGAGTTTTTTTCCTTCCTTCCCCAAATACAAATCACAAATAGTTCCCAGCACTTTGTTAAAGACTGAAAGCAAAGCATAACTCAGACTAGTTTTCTTCCTGGTGAATGCCGCAGAGTACAGCATCATCAATCATAGCTTTCCCCGTATTCTAGTAGCACAAAATTATTCTGCCTGGTGCATAAGACAACTCTGGGATGCCTGAAGCTCTGGATTTCTGACTCAGTCCATGAGTCTAGACTCTGTGTCCAGATTTTTTTCCTCTCTTAATTGTTAGAATAAACATTATGTACCTACATATTAAAACATATTGAGTCATCGACTTATTACTAAATTTGGATTTTAAGTTTCCTATGTGTAAGTACACATTGCAAAATCTGTCAGAAAATCAAATGATACAATCCACTTAAAATTGAGGTCAAAAGAAGTAGTTCAATGCATAAAAGTGATCTTTCAACATAGGATTTTTAAAAAGTGCCCTTACTGTGGATGGACTGTTTTGGGAGGGGCATGTGTGGGTTATAGGTGCTTTGAGAAGGGAAGAAGTCGTGCAAAGATGTTCCCTCTGTACAGCTGTGCAAGGGTTACAGGTTGTTAGGGCATGGTGTATAGGTGTGAGCAGGACTATACATCCTTTCCTTATCCCTGAGGTACCCATTAAATGACTTGGTATTAGTGTGTACTGACAGCTCTACCCAAAGGGATGGGGCATGCTCTTCTCTGCTGTTATTTCAAAGAGGTAAGGCACAGCCCTGCAGTGAGGTGGGCTTTGAACCCATATGAAGGGAGGCCACATGATGAGAGATGTAATGCTTGGTATTTTCTACCAGCTAACTAGCTCCTGCCACCTGTGGTCTCCTTGTATAGAATGTCGGCTGGGTTCGACCCCCTTCTCTCCGGTCCTCTGTAGAGACATTGGAACAGGCTGCCCACGGAAGTGGTGGAGTGACCATCCCTGGAGTTGTTTAAAAGGCATTTAGATGAGGTTCTTAGGGACATGGTTTAGTGCTAGAGTTAGGTTAGGTTATGGTTGGACTTGATGATCCTTGATGAGGGTCTCTTCCAGCTGAAATGATTCTGTGATTCTATGACCCAGCATACTGAGCACATCATTTCTGCTTGTGCTCCACAACTTAGGCACCATAACCACTCACTTTCAACATCTCCTCTGGCTCTGTGTTGTAGTCTTTTGAGAAAATCTGGAGGTACAGATGTGCTGAAGGTGATAATTCAATGGAAGTGATGTGCAGTCAGACAGCTCAGCAAGCTCATGGTCAGCTGTTGGGCTGCACTGCTAGGAGCCAGGGAGCAAGCCTGCCCTAGAGCAGGCACTTCACATGGTAATTTAGCAAGAAAGTCCACAGATAACCGAGTTGGTCTGAAGGCTTTAATGCAAAAATATATTTGCCCTGTCTTCTTCAATGGTATGTTTCAGGATATGAATCTGAGCTGCAGCTGGGGAAGGTTCTGGCTCTCTCCTCTCCATGAATGCAATTTCACTGTCTCTACGGCCGGTGCAAACCAAAAGGCGACAGTCAAATGAGAGTGTGCACCTGATCAGCATCAGTGTTATGTCTTCTCTGGGCTCTGCAGTTCTCTGAGGCTTGTAGAGGCAGCTTTTGCAGAGGGTTCAAATTAGGGGGCAGTTGCCTCCAGAGCTGACCTTCTTGAAGTAAAACAAAAAAAAAAAAACAAACAAAAAAAAAAAACAAAAAAAAAAAAAAAAAAAAAAAAACAGAACAATCAAAAACTGAACGAGAAAGCAGTTGGGAGAGCAGGCAGTATTATTAAGCTGCAGCGTCAGGTTATTTGTCTTTGCCAGCCTGTATGCGGTCTGCAGCCAGCACGAGCATGTTCCAGCTTGGTCTGCTGCGGCCAGATCTGACTCCTTTGGTGCGCTGTGTTTTGATCAATGTGCCAGTTGATACCTGAAAGTTGTTTTCTCACCCTGGCAGTCTTCATAACAGAGAGCAAGAGTCTCGAAGGTCAGCAAGTCAATCAATGGTCAGAATATTTCTGTGAAGTGATCCTACAGCGATTTCTGCAGATGAAGACCCAGCACCGTGGCAGTGTTTTCTACTTGCTGTAGCTTCATTGGAGTATTAACTTCTTTGGGTACCACTGTTGGGAATTTCCTCAGTATGTGGGCATAGGTTGGGTGCTCCGAGCAGGAAAGTATTCTAAATCCCAGTTTGTCTTCTTGTAGTTGAGAGCAACAACAGGAAGCTTTATTTGGAATACCTCCATGTAATTATGTGGGTGACTTGAGGTGTCCCCGCTGAAGGATTGTAATGAAACAATTTTGATCCTAAATTTGTCGGGTTTGTTTTTCTAGATGGCGGGAGGGGGAACTCTGGTACTTTAAATAAAATCCTGAAAACATTGTTTTAATCAGTCTCAGTACTGCTTAGGGTTTACCTGCCCCTGTAGGGTTATGGCAGACCCAGAGAGCAAAGCTTTTTCTGTCATTTGATCACCTAAACTGAGTGATTTCTTCAGAGCACATAAGCTCAGATTACCTAACCTAACAGTTCCAGGAGTTTCTTAAATATTAAATGCTATCTCTGGAACCTTATGTTTATGGAACCTTATGTTTCAAAACACATCAGTACAGTGGAGATGTGTTTGTTGTTTTGCATCTAGAGACGTTAAGCCAAGGGATGACCAAATTGCACTTATTTTCACTGTGGGTCTGGACTTCAGGGTGCTCAGGCGGAGCACTGAAACCTGGTGTCTCTGAACTGAATGTCGAGCACCACAGCACCTCAGAACAATCACCCAAAAAACAAAGCCTGTTTATAACGTCAGGGAATGAAGAATTTGCCTGACATCACATGAGATATGATCCCGCATCTCAGAAATTGGGTGAAGTTTTATATTGACTTACTGTGTGCTGGTTCAGGTTTGAAACAAAGACAAACTGGAATTTATGATCAAGGATTCTCCATTTTTGCAGCTTTCAGGGTCCCTCTAGCTCGGATAAATGAAGGAACAATGTCTACTTAGTGGGTACGTATTTCCCACTTAGCACAACATTCAGTTTGATCTTCAGTGCTATTTCTGCTGGGCAGCAAATACCTGTATTTCAGTGCTCTATGTATTTACAAGAGCCTGGCAGTGTGATTGCAAATCAAATGGTGGTGGGCCAAAATACCACTTGGACAGCTCTCCATCCGCAGAGGTGGCCCTTTGCTCTCCTCCCAATTAGCTTGCCCTCTTCTATGGGTGATTTGTTTGCTTGATTAAACATTGATATTTGTTTCACATCATTGTAGTCTTTCAGGCTAGTAACTACCAGAGAAGTCAAAAGTAAATCTTTACAGTTTGTTTCTGCTTCTCATCACACCTGTCCCTCTTCTCTAGTGTTAATTCTGTTATTGACCTTCATTTCTTTTTTTAGTCTTAAATCTTTCTCCCTTCTCTGATTGTCTTCAGTTTGACACAGATCGTATAAACTTCATAGTTTTTTCTCACTTTTGCAGATGGGTCATCTTTGCAAGAACACTTTCTTGCTTGTCGGCAAACTTTAGTTGCTTTTCATCATGGAGAGAAGAGGAAAACAATTATAGGATAGATTTGTTGGCCTTCATGTAACAATGTCCACTCCTGGTGTTGTGCTGGAAAATACGATGTAATTTCTTTATATTAATGAATACAGTATTGCTTTATCTTTGCAGCTGTTGAAGTCAATGAGAATTGTACTTTTTGCTGCTGTAGCATCAGGCTTACAGCAAGAGAAAACAAAAATGGAACATTTAATCTGCAATTTTTAGTATGAAGACAGCCTGATATTCTTGGAAATATAGCCTGTACTCATGATCCATATGAGGCTTGCTTACCTTTATCAAAAGAGACAGTCTGCATAGTGTGTCAGCACCAAATGCATATCTGAGTGAATTTTGGGAGAAGATAGGTGAGGACAAAGATTAGGGTTCATGCTGGTAAACATTTGAAACATGAAAGTCCTCCTGAGTGCAGTAAATTTTAGAAGTAATAATAAAACATTTGGTGAATAGAAACACTTAAATTACGAACAGAATTATAACCAAAGGGGCAATTGCGTAGAAATCCAGACAAATCACATATGTTTAATTTTGTATTTCCTCAATAGACTGCTTCTGCTGAAGTCAACAGTAGACCAGTCTACAGAGCTTTAGGATATCCCACCTTACTCATTGTATTAGCACGCTAGGTTTATAAAAGAACTGTGGGTGTGATGTTGCCAGCACGTACTGGTGCAGGATGTGACTGTTAAGTGACACTTCCCTGAGCTCGGTGGCTCTGTTCGTGGCAGTGGGCAGCAAACCTGGCTATAGACAGCAGCAGGTTTCAATACAATCTTTCTTAAACCAACAGAAGCTGAATGAAAATTAAATCTAATTGCATGAGATGAAGCAAAGCATTAGCAGCCTTTTCAGGTAATTAAAGCTTTGGAGTGCAATAAGATAAGCAACTGAACGGTTTGATGTTAACATGTAGGTGAGGCACCACTATTGCTTGTGTTTAAAAATCCACAGTAAGTTCTCCTTAGTAATTAATAAAAAAGTGATAGTACCTTGATAACAAATATAACCCCACAGTGATTACTCAATAAACTTCAAACTTAGAAATGATGCGCCAAATATTCACATTTGTTCTCAAGTCTTAGGCAGGCAAATTTAATCAAGGCAGCAACAACAATTAGGAGAAATTTGCCTGCGTGAGAACTGGATGAGAAACTAATTCAGTAAATGACAATTAGAAGAAAACTGGATAGAATCCTTGTAGTTACTCATTATTGAATATTCTGTCATCTCTTCGCTCAGGCCGAATATTGTGCAAGCAATATATTTATTTCATGAGAATAAATAAAAAATATAGAGAGACTCATGCTCAATGTGTATGGAATTGAGCCTACTTTAAGCCTTTGATAATGGAAATTACTGTGGTGCAAAGATCACAGTATCACAGAATGGTTTGGGTTGGAAAGGACCTCTGGAGATCATCCAGTCCAACCCACATGCTACAGCAGGTTCAACTAGAGTATGGTGATTTTCACAGCGAGTTGGGGAAAGACTTGTGTGATAAAATGGTTTGTCTGTTTACAAAAACTGCTGCTGGAGCTGTGAGGACCAAAAAAGTCTCAGATTAAATTGAAAGCTCAAAATGATCTTGATAAAGTGGCAAAGTTGTTCAGTATCATTAAATTTAAAAGTAGTCAAGGGTAATGCATACTAAGGAAGAAAAAATTAAATGCAGAAATAGAAAATGAGAAATAACTGGTGATTCAGCAGTCCTGTCACCTTGTATTTCTCTTACAGTTACTTAAAATCAGGTCTGTGTGCCTCTATGAATGAATTAGAAGAGCTGCCTGAGCTAAAACATACTTAAGAATTTGCTTCTTTTCTTTCTGCTGGAACTTTTTGAAATAAGGGACTTAGGAGGCTTATTTAAACCATTACAAAGTTGAGGTAGATTGGTGAGATTTCTTTCATTAGATCCTAACTATAGGAGTTTGAAAAGAAATTCAGGAAAAAAGTGGCCAAACAGCATAAAAGATTCTGCCCAGTATGTTTGCATTCTTTTTGTCCTACAGATTGGTCTTTATAGACTGACTCTTTGTAAAGCAGGAGAGCTGAGAGACCTACCAAGAAATAAATGTCCTCTGAGTACCTGCACAAACACCAATGGCAGAAAATAATGCTGCAAGTCTGTTGTTTTATCCAGTCAAAAGATAAGCTGATAACCGTTTGACAGCCTTTCCCATCCATAAGGGTTAGAAAAGCCAGGAGCGACACCTAGTTTTAGGAGACTTCTCCTGTGGGGAAATATGACACACACCCAGGATCACTTGTGAAATTCAGATAATGCTATTTCTTAGCCTGAAAGGAGAAGTATCGTGAGCTGTACTGGCACTGGGGTGGCAGTACACGTGCAAGTACTCTTTCAAAGCCCATAATGTCTTAAGAATATAACAAAATTTAGATGCATTTTTCTTGTCACAGCTCGGAAAACAATCTTGCACAACCCTGGGTCCACTCAGGCATCTGAAATGCAACTGCAAGTTTCAATAAACAGCAAAAGCAGATGTGAATGCTAATGTTTGAAATACTCCATTTAAAACGACAGGGCATAAGCTTTTTCCTGTTAGGGTGTTGCTTAGATACACAATTATCCACACAAAAAATATTCTCAAAACCACAGGAGGAAAATAAGAGTAGAAGCAGCTTTAAAGGATGAAAAAATAAGATAGCAAGAGAAATCAAGTTTTGCAACAATATTCACCTGGAATCATGTCGTCAGCTACATGAGGACTGTAGGAAGGTCAGAGGAGGTGACAGTGTGTGGCTTCAGATATTGGACACATCTCAAGAGAGAAAAGGACGTGGCTGCTCCTGGGGTCCATGAGCTACACCTTCATGTGTGTCCCTGGTTACTGAGATGTACTTTATGTATTTCTTGGTTGTCATACTTTTGTTTTCTGCAGATTTTTTAAAATAGTTACTCTAAATTCAGGCATGTTTCTTCTGTCTGATAGCGTCTCAGAAACCTCAGTGCTTTAGCCAAGGTTCGGCAGTGCAGGGAGCCAAGGCAGATGCTTCTGCACACGCCTTGGTTTGATACGGCCCCGATGGTCATTAAGGCAGGATTTTAAAGACCATTAGCCTCTAGTGCAAGGAAGTGGTTTTCCACGGTAATATAACTTAAATAACTGAGGAGTTTGTGGGCTATATTTTTCCATTATTAACACCACTACCATTTCAGACACGATTATAATGAAGTGGCTTTCACCCAGCTGTTGTAATAGAACAGGGAAAGAAAACAAACCAGAAATAGGACTCCCTGATCGTCAGGTGTGGAGACAGCCATGAGAAGCAGCTCTGGACCAGCTTAGGTCAATTCACAAGGAGTCAGGCTGCAACCAAAAGAAAGAACATCCCAATTTCATCCTTTTTTCTGGCAGTTTTCCTTTGCAAGATGGTTTAGCGCTAATTTGGCCAAGATTAACTTGTATTCTTTCAATTTTAACAAGCTATCAGAGCACCCCAGCCATCCCAAGGGGCAGAATTACTGACAAAACAATGGGGGTTTAGTATCTTGCTTGAGATTTGCCCAAGAAAGGTAACATAAAATGAAGAAAATAGTTTCAGTCTTAAATTTTATGACTGTCAAACAGAGTCTGGCCCCAAGAGTTTAGCAGAAAAGAAGATTATATTATTTATAAGAGCAAGAAAACCTGAAGCACTGGAAGTTTTATTTGTGAACAATATGTTGATGGAGAAGTTAAGGAAGACTGTCACACCATAGGGCACCTCCATCCCTTTACAGCTGAAAGTCAGCAAGAATAGTGCCAGCTTGTAGGTCCCAGCTTTCTTTTCCTGTGTGCGGTTTGAATTCATACTCCTCTGATTTTCATATTCCTCTGAACTTCATTCTCCGTCATCTCCTTTAGGAGAGGGCACCTGTCCATCATTAGAAAGATTTCCAGCCTCAAGCCCATGACTCTGCCCATGTGTTCCCTCTTTAGGGGCCTGCTTAGCGAGACCTGGGGCCAGAGCTGCTGGTTAGCTGGTGACGCTGGTGGCTTGGCACAGATCAGTCCCCGTTTGCTTGTACAAGGGGCATAGAGGAGCAGCCAGTCCCGGCCAGGGAACTGTAAAACTGATTTAGAGACACTTCTGCTTCTTCCTTGCCTTGGTTCTGCGCCAAAGCAGCTTGGCCAGACCAGATGATCAGCCTCCTTCTGTATTTATTGGGCCACGTGTTTACAATAATGTCATTTAGTAGTGAGCAAGGGTGGGGGTTTTTTGGTTAGTCTTTGGTATGTACTTTCTTCTCATACTGTACACAAAAAGGGCAACATGCAGTAAAACTCCAAAAAAAAAGCTTGCCTGCTTCTGGTAAATGAATAGAGCAAGAGGACTGCTGCTGCTGCTGAAATTGAAGCTCCAGTGTTTCTCATTTTAAGGGTCATTTATCACTCAAATTTACAAGTTAGACCACTTGAGCTGATAAATGTCCCTGCTGAGCACTCACTAGAAACTGAAGATCTTTCTTGGAAAGCTCGACTAGAAGGTGTCAGCATAGAAAAACACACTTGGGAAACTGGCTGTGAGGAGAAGGTAAACGGATGCGAGCAGACAGGGTTTTTTATTCCTTTTGTCTTTCCTGAGGAATCTTAGTAGGGAGTACCTCTAATACCTTAGACTCCTGTCAAGCTGGTAACCCTTGAAGTTTCTTTGAAGAAACCTCACCCTTTACTTCTCTCAGGTCTGGCATATGCTTCACCCTAAATACGTTTCTCCAGCTCTGTCACACATGACACCTTCTCCATAGGACACGGGGTCCCCTCCTCACCTGCCTGCTGACGTGGCTGCACATGGCAGCACCTCCATGTGCAAGTACCCTGCATCTGGGGCCAGGCTTCATATTCCCATCTTCAGGGGATTTCACAAGACAGAGGTTTCCTTGCAGTTTCTTAGCCCCTGACCATCTCATCTGTACCCTTCTTGGCAGAGGAGATCCTTTGCCACCTTCTCCACTCCAAAATTTCCTCTCCAGAGCACCCGAGTACTCTCTTCAAGCCCAGGATCATAGCCACCAGCACCTCTGGTTACCTCCATAACCTTCTCCATCACACAGCATCCTGCTGCTCTCTGGGGATGCCCATGGGAGCGCAAACCCCTTGCTCATGAGCAGAAATAAAGGTTGCCAGAGGAGCTGGAGAGTCCCAGCATCACTGCCCTGATGGAGCTGCCCTGTTGCCTCCCAGCCCTGGGCATAAGGAGCTGCTGCCCAGCCCTGTCTCTCATCCTCACCCCAGTCACTGTTTCACATTATTTTAGGCTCATCTTTGTCATGACCCTCTACTGAAAAATACTGGTACCGCTCAGTCTCTTTATATGCCCTCCACATGCACCTCGTAACTAACAACTATATATTAGCTTTACCTTTTAGTTATTTATTGTCATTGTTGCCAACTTAATCACATTTTTGTCAAGGAATCATAGATTATCTTAGGCTGACTATTCTATCAACTGTTTTTAAAAAGAATGTACTTCAAAGAAGAATGAAAATGTGGCCATGACCTTTTAGGCTGCGGTGTAAATCACAGCCAGCAGAGAAATGCTGAGGGTGATTGATTCTGCTGTTCACTGATGTTATGCGTAGCAGTGTTTTGGATAACTGATAACCTGATCACAGTTGTGTGTAAACACAATAAAATTGCTACTCTAGAAAGCCTTTAATAATTGCCTGCAGCTCCTTGAAACTCATTAATGTTCAATTAATCATCTCTTGGCTCCGTTCTGCCAGTATGGCTCCTTTCAAGTAGCAGTTGTCTCAAACACCTGGCTAATGTTTCACCAGTGGAGATGTAAGAATTAGCAACAGCAGTGACCTGCATGGTTTTTAACTACATTTATTAAGTTTATCATGGTGCTCTTTGAGGTCTCAGAGCAGACTGGGCATCTTTTCTGGGATCCTGTGGTGGATTGGGTGCACATATGCACATTTTTATGTACTGAACAGTCATGGGAGGTAGCAAAAAAACCCAACAGACCTGTTTTAGCCCACCTTGATTCAACAAAGCAAATTTACAGCACCATTGACCATCTATTTACTGTAGGCTTTGGGGGAACAAGTCCATGTTAAAAGAATGTTATTAAAGTTACAAAATAAGTTAGGAAATGCCAGAAGCAGCCTCCTGTTTCAACTTGAAGTGGTGCATATATTACCAAGTATATATATATTTATATATAGGAAGTCAGTGTTTGGTTGCGTTGTTACTCGTTATTTTCTCCATGGGATATCCGGTCCCGTAGGTGGGTCACAGAGGACTGCAAGCTTGTGTGCAATACAGGTTAGGCCAGCCCTAAAAGCTGCAGTGGCATCTCGTGTCTTCAGACTCAGCTGAGTCTAACTTAAAGTGTCTTAATGCACACCGTGCTGGACAGACTGCTACTGTTCAGGAGCTCTGTTTCCAGATCCTAACCTAATTGAAACTAAATGTGATTGTACAGCAACATTTATATTGGCTCTAGCAGTGGAAAAGCTCTAAAAAAAATTAGTTTAAGCCCAAAGAGGGTTTTTTAATAAAGCATTCTGACAATTGTTAAAGGGAAAGTAGCTTTTTCATTCATAGTCTGAAAATGCAAAGCTCGGTGGAAGAACGGCCTCATATTCTCACTCCTTGGGTGAAAGCGCTGGATGCAGCAGAGGGTTTCAGTCTGTGGTGGTTTTGTCGTCTCTGAGCTGTGACCCTGTATCCAAGGCAACTGTTTCAGTATGTTAGGTGGTAAGGAGCTATAGAATAAATGAGAGGTAGTTGTGAAATATACAGGTATGACTCTGTCAGAGGCAATAAAGATGAAATGCTAACAGGTGGAATAGGGGTTGAAGGGAGCGCCGGAACGCAAATAGGGAATTTCAGTCTCAAATTTCTGATTATGATAGTCTTCCCTGGTGCAGTATACGTGTTAGTCCATAAAGACTAAGTAAGACTATGAAAAGCCATGAAGTAAAGCAAGTGTGGAATAGACATAAAACAGAATTGGCTAATCTTAGTTTATCTGCGTTTTGTAAACCCCATCTCTTGGGGATATAGCCTTCAAGAGCTTAGACTTCATATCGCAAGAGATTCTTTCCTTCTGGAAGCACCATTCTGGTTGCAGGAGTTTTGCTTATTTTGAGAAATCATTTGTTTAAGAAGTTATATTCAACAATTTTAGTTTATTTTGATTCCTTTCATTATAATAGCATTATTACGAGGTGATAAAGGTGATGCTGCTCTCTTGATCTAAGTGCTGTTGTGCTCTGGGGTTATAAATGATTGCTCAGTTGTGCTGATTTGCTGGCAACACTATGGCAGGACATCTGCATAAGAGCTGAGAGGCAGGCTGAAAGAAGCAGGGACACGCGATGCTGTGCTAAAGGCGGGAAGACTTTCTTGTGTTCAGTTTTTGAGATGACCGAAACTTTCTGCCATCTCTGGGTAAATACATCTTTACTTGAAAAGTGTCACCTCCTTTAATCTCAAGATATGGTAAGACAAGCTAATTGCCACATCAATAGGTCTGAGAGAAGAATTCACAGGTACTAAAGCTGCTGTTCCTTTTTGGTTTCTGGCACCAACCATCTCTTTTAACCATAAAAAAAAGGGTAAAATAAAAGAATGGAAGAGCAATTAGAAGGCACGTAAGCCTTCCCGAGTTTGCCCAGTTGCACCACCTGTTGAATCTGTCACCAGTTTAAGTAAATTAAAAACCCAGATCAGCACAGTAGTAACCACAAAATATATTATGCTAGTGAGGATGAGGGACTCATTAATTGCCAGCACTTACTCGTGAGAGGCTGCTGAAGGATAAATGCTGTCTGAGAGTTTTTATCAACTCAGCTCTACTAATTCCGTGTGTTGGGGGAGAAGTATCAAACAGCTGAAATTAATGCTGCCACAGAGTTTGTATCTGAAGTGGTGGGTCAGAGTGGGGCTGAATTAGCATGAGGGAGGTTGAAATATTGTATCTGAGTCACACAAAATCAACCCCAAAGTACCTGTACAGTATGTGTCAGGGCTATGAAAAATGCAAAGCGTCGTTGTGGTTCTTTTCTTGTTCGGTCTCCGAAGCACAGGCAGTGCTGGATGAATTTGTTTCACACAGGTGTCAGGATGTACTTAGCCTTGAGCAGGGGCTGAGCTCAGGTGTGTGGTACAGAACACACCAGGACTAACCACTCGTGGTCCAGGTGGTGCCGCAGGGACAAACGCAGCTGGCAAAGGAAGATGCTGTACAGAGAGTACAAGTGCACTTCTGTCTGCTCGCTGCTGAATGAAGTTACGATGTCTGCCTTGGTCGTACTCTTCTGCCTGTTTTATTTAAGTCTTAACGTTCTCATTGCTGTGATGGGTCCTTTCACAATGCATAGCTATGTACCGAATTTTGGTAAAATTATGCCTCAGAAATCTTCTTAAACAAACCGCATCAAAAATGTAAAACTTCACCACATCTCATGAATGATCACCAGAAAGTACTAAAAAAGCTTCAGCACATTTACAACTTAATCCAAACTGTCACTATCTCTATTTTTTTTTTTAAATTAATAAGTGAGTCTAGACATATGTGTGACAATAAACGCATTTATTTTGATGGTGATGTTCGCATGCTTGCTGTGAAGCACATGTTCAGATGCTTTGCTGACAAGGCATGGGTGAACAGATGCCTTCTCCATAACAAGCTGGCTGGCTGTCACTAGCTAGCAACTGCAACAGGCTCCTCAGCTTCTTCTGGGGACCAGGCACTAATGGGTATTCATCATCAAATGAGAAGGTTCCCATGAGCAGCCATCCCAACCCAGATAACAGCTTCACCCCACAGAGGAGGAGGAACTGAGAGGAGCTTCCCATTCCCCTGTGGTAGGCCTGGCACCCCAAGGTCAGCGTTGTGAGATCTGCTCAAAGGTGGTCTTCTCACACAACAAAATGGAGAGACTGTGGGTCCAGAAAACAAAATCCACTGACCCATTTGGTAATTTTATTTTCTGGTAGAACCATGTAAGTTTTTCACTGTCATTTAGAGAAGAGACTGCTTCTACTGCCTGTACTGATGATGCGGTGCAGTCCAAATTGCTGGCGTGCAGATGCTTCCAAGCATTCCAAATCTGTTGTGAGAGTGGGACCACCTCTTTCCTTACACACCTTTGTGTCATTTGAAAGATTATTTCCAAGTTTACTTGTCAAGAGCATTTAAATTCTTTTATCAACAAATGCAAAATTCTGTATCGATGAAGTATGAAGGTAGCAGAAATAAATTACCCAGAAAAATACAGCCATTACGAAAATAAATTAATAGATTTCAAGCAGCAATCTCAACTCATTATCATAGGGAATATTTTCCTGTTGCTGTTTAAAGGTGTGTCACGATAATAAATTTGATTTAATTATTTCATTATGCTCTATGCTAAAATTGCCTTTTTCTTTGCAAACTTTCGTGGATGTTGTCTGATGTTGATATTTACCTCCCTGAATGTTACTCGCTCAGCATTTTTGTGGAACAACAAAGTAAAGAAATTTCATCGTGTGGATTTTTCACAAACCATTAATTTAGATTAGATGTGGTTATTTATTCGTGGGAAATGAGCAGTCACCTCAATCCCATCAATATGCTTTTTGACTGAACTACTGAGCATTTTTACAGGGAACAATAGCAGAACAAGGGCAATACCTACAGAATTGAGTTTCAGAAGAATCTTCCTGATAGTATGTGAAATATATGTCATTCTTTTTCATAAAGTAATTGGCATCAGCATGTAACATGGAACAAACTTGCTGTATTTATTTGCGTGCAAATTTAAGATCACTTTTGCTGTTATTTAAGCATCTGTAGCCACAAGGCATTGCTGTTTATGTATAAGATTATGTGTATGAGTAGTGTCAAAAGACAATTCTTGTAAAGAAGAGGTGAATTAATATTGCTGGTGGATCTTTCCAGAGATTGTATACTCTGCTTTTTCTATTTAACTGTGCAGCAGTGTTTTTCCCTGCTGTACTGAGTCTGCGAGATCCTAGTGCTGCCAGTCTGCAGCTGGGGTATCTCACTGATGGTTGCGCCTTCCTTCTGTGATGATACCAGGTGGGCTGGTTGCAGCTGGGATTTGATTAAGACTTTGAAGTGCTGTTATTTTTAAAACAATATTCAATATTTGGGAGGTTTGGGGTTTAGTTGGTCGGCGGTTGAGGGGGGGGTGTTTGGTTGGTTTTGTTTGCTTGGGAGTTGGTTTGTTTTGGTTTTTTTCCTGTTACACAACCAGAAAACTTTGTCTTCTCAGCAGGAATGGTATAATCAGACCTGGATAACAGAAGCGTTATGCTGGGTTACAGCTTGTGAACAGAGAGCTTAAACTTTCCGTCAGGCCACGCTGGCCCACACACGCGGAGCAGGGTGGCCTCTTCACCTCATCCCACCACAAAGGGGTTTGGGCTCAGGAATGCTTCCACCTGCATTTACAGAGTCCTGTTGCTCTGTTAATGTGCTGCTTTTCATCTCTGCGAGGATTTTTTGCCCGTTCTTGAGGTTTTTTTGAGCTTTCTGGTGCCTTCTTCGTTCTTTACAAAACTTGGTTTCGTGCTGGCCTAAGCTGACTTAGAGATAGCGCTCCCTGTCCAGTGAGATAGGACCTTTGTTAAGTTACGTATGTCCTGAGTTTACATATGAAAAACTATATGTCATTAACATTACCCATTTATCTCCACACCTTAGGTTTTGGAATGACCACACCAGCAACCGTGGCTGGAAAAGTATTTCTAATCGTTTATGGCCTTTTCGGGTGTGCCGGAACTATCCTTTTCTTCAACCTCTTCTTGGAGCGCATTATCTCCCTCCTGGCGTTTATCATGAAGGCGTGCCATGAAAGACAGCTGCGAAGAAGTGGCCTCCTACCTCCCAACTTCCGAAGGGGCCCAGCTGTGTCGGGGGTGGGCAGCCTTGTGGGCTGGAAGCCGTCCGTTTACCACGTAATGCTGATTCTGGGAATTTTTGCTATCACCCTTTCATGCTGCGCCTCTGCCATGTACACAGCGGTGGAAGGATGGAACTACGTTGACTCCTTGTATTATTGCTTTGTCACATTCAGCACCATCGGCTTTGGAGATTTTGTAAGCAGCCAAAATGCTGCGTATCAAAATCAGGGATTATACAGATTCGGAAACTTCATATTTATATTAATGGGGGTATGTTGCATATACTCTCTTTTTAACGTCATCTCAATCGTAATCAAGCAAGTTTTGAACTGGGTGTTGAAAAAATTTGAATGCAGATGTTGCCCAAAGTGCCATAAATCAAGTGCCCGCCTCGGACGTCGCAATGCCATCACTCCAGGAGCTCGCCTGCGTCGACATAACATCTCAGTGGATGCTGATGGACAGTACGACAGTGACACGGAGGGGAGGAGGCTCTCTGGAGAGATGATCTCCATGAGGGAGCTCACGGCATCAAATAAAGTCTCCCTGGCCATTTTGCAAAAGCAGTTGTCCGAGACAGCCAACGGCTACCCAAGGAACGTTTGTATCAACACGAGACAAAACGGTTTCTCTGCAGGGGTGGGTGCTCTAGCCATCATGAACAACCGCTTGGCAGAAACAAGTGACTCTAGGTAGAGTTTTTGAAATGCGTTTTGTTTATTTAATAAAAATAAAACGGTGATTAGGTTGGAATTGTCACTGTAAGCTACTGGAAAGTTTTAAATTCAGAGACAGTCTTGGTATTCTTTGGGTGTTCAGCATTTTAGTTTCTGGGGGTTTTATAAGTCTTCTCTAATATGCAGTAACATCTTTACTGTAATGTTACAATTTTCCCCAAAGGGGTTTTTGGAAGAGACTTGCATGTCTTTGATGCAGAATATGATGCAATTGTAGAAGGATGGTGTGCATGGTTAGGATGGTGTCAAAACCAACATGCTCTTCTCCAGAACATAACCTGAACACAAATGCTGTTAAAATAGTTTAAATGGGCAATTTTGGCTCCAGATTCAAACTTGGGGTTAATAAGGTTTGGCTAAACCAGTATCTCACAGTTTGTTGAAGTCTGGATCTGGCCCTGAACTTTGTGCTCAATACTCTTCAGCAATTCCTCATAGCAGGCCTGTATATAACATACATGTAGGTGACTGCAGTTACACCAGCTTTAGGGTGACTGTGCTTCACTTGGATAATCCTACTGATTTCAATGGTAGAGGATTGAATGGGCTGAATTCCCCTGGCTAGAAATGATGGGCTTTAGCCAGTCTTGTCTGAAACGCTACCTACTGCCTAACTCTTAAAAGCCAGGGGATTATCAAGAACAATGTTAGAATGTGCAAAACTCTTCCTACCTACTGAGTTACTGAAAACAGGCAATTGTCAACTTCAGTACTGACTTCATTTAATGCAAGAGAAGCCAGTATGCACGTCTGGTGTCAAATCATTTCTTTTACATGAAAATAAGTAGCTAAAATGAATGTAATGTTGTCCTAAATTTGCATCTTTTACTTCTGCAATATTGCTGCAGAGATTCACAGAAATTATTTCCTTGCAGTTCTTTGGGGGCCCCAACCCTGTACTTGTTTCCCACATTGTGTAGGTTATACAGAAGAGCATTGCTTTGGAGCTCCCCTAGAAGCTGGCTTCCACCAAAACATAGCTGTTGTCATAAATTGTCCTTAGGCTATTGCTTCTGTCTTAAGTCATATTTAACCTGTGTTAGCCCAAACCACTGAAGCAAACCTGGTCTAAGTGTCTACTTTAGCATGACCAACAGGTGCAGAGGAATTGCTGCAAATCTCCTTCAGAAATACACGCACAGCTCTGGATCGTTTCTCCAAGTTCTCTCTACTATGCCACTCCTTTAATGCTGTGAAGGTAATGAAAAGGCTTCTATTGATTACAGCAAGAAATAAAACTTGAGCTTAAAGTCTGAGAAGCCACAATTGCCTGCTTTTGAAAACTGCTTGGGAAATTATAGACAAGACCATGAGTACTAGGTTGATTGCTGAATACATTGAAAAAGTTGATGCAAACAAACTAGGAATATTAGAAATGTTTGAAAATATTTCCATGAAGTTTCACATAGATGTTTTACTCTGTTTACTCACTTTACTTTGTTTTGCATGGGTTTGGGGGATCCATCTTTTTGCTTTCCTTTAAATTTGCAGTAGTGGAAAACATTTTGGAATTTAACCTTGGAAAACTAACTTTTCATTTGAGGTCCTGCACACTTGCACCTGCCAGCTGAAGTATGGCAGTGATTGTATCTTTTGCCTAAAGGAGATGGAATCAGAGCAGCAGATAAACCATCACACCTGGATCTGCATCATACTATAAACATAGTCACAGCTTTTATCAAGATGCGTTTGGCCAGAAACACTCAATGATGTTTGTGTTCTGTTTGTAGCTGATACAGATTCATATTTAAGAGTACGTGGTATGGCAGAGACAGCATTCAAGAGATGTTCATCTGACAGGAGCTTCCTTGGTGGCAGAGAGACTCCCTAAGGTCCATGTGTCTGAGTGCCTCTATCTCAGATGCTACATTTGTCTGGCACTTTGAAGAATCAGACAGAGGTCAAAGTGTTTGGTGATCCTAATTTGAAGCCCAATGAAGGCTAAATTTAAGCAGGATGTGTAGGGGCAGGTCATGGTTTGGGAAAGACTCAAAGACTGACCACAAAGACCCAGTTCAGGAAGGCTTCTTCCAGAGATGCAGGAAACATCTTTAGAACCGCAGGCGCAGGGAATGAAAATTTGTTCTTTTCCCTCAGGATTACCCACAAGGATAAATCTCTTTAATGATGAAGATTTATATGTTTGTTTCTTAAGAGGTTGAATGGGGCCCTATTCTCTTTTTGCAGCAAGACATCTCTTTGGGTTGTGCCATGGTATATTTGCCATTACGGAGACTATTACTTATGAGAATGGATGCCGCTATGTGAAGTACTTTGCAAATCAAGGCAGACAGACTCTGTCCCGAAGGACTTAGGAGTTTGAAGAGATAGGACCCCAGGTCACAGCAGAATTACTTAGGTTTATTATTTTACTCATAAAACATGTTCAAATGCATTAACATTCTGTGAACTCAAGAACTATATTTTTATGATAACAAGTTTGCAAATTAAGGGGTTTTATTTTTTCAGTAAGCTGTTTTTAAAGGATAAATATTATAACTATGATAGGGACCTGTTTAAATGTTTATAAATTGTTTTCAAACTACCTATTCCTGCCTGGAAATACAGTGTAGTAATACAAAATTGTACGTACCTCCTCTGCTATTTCTGTACTTCCTCTGAGTCCAGTCAAAGGCAGACATGCCATCTGGTGTAATACAATTTGAATGTTTCAGAGCCTTTTTGGTACTATTGGTCACAGTGGTGCCATTGCAGGACCCTTTGTAGTTCCTAGAGACTCCAAGAGGAGTTGGATTAGCTCCTAGGGCTGGGTTCCCCAAGGGATTTGGGCATCTGTTTGCTATTCTGTGCACTTAAGTCTAGGGTTTCTTTACTCCCAAGATCATTGATAAACTCCATTCTGCACCTCCTTAGCCTCATAGATATATAAAAGGCATGCCCAAGTGTCTACCAGTGCCTCTGTTTCTTGCAGTGCACGTATCTCCAGAAGCTGACACAACTCAACCACAGTGAAGCCCAGTTTATATATGGGCCCCCATAAAAAATCCCCAAACCCATGTGGCTCAGCAAGGCCAGTTTATGAGAGGGTACAGAGCATAGTTAATGAGCTTGTTCTCACTGGGGAGCATCTTACAAGGGGTAGCCTTAGATTCAGTAGGCAAGTTATCTTTCAAGGATGAGTGAAAACCAAGCTCCAAATCTCTACTCTTCTGCCCGCTAACCATCACCCGTGTGCATGAGTACATGAGCCAAGATGATGTAGGAGACTGGAGATCAGTCTTTCCTAGTCCTCCCTGCTCTTTCTTTAGCTTTTTTTTTTTTTTTATGACAACTTGTCTTTAAACTTGCCAGACTTGGGCACTGAACTCGTCTCTTTGATTGTGCATGGTCCAGCTCAGGCTTCCCTGGTACAGACTACTCTTTTTGTGAATTAAACGCTAAACATGCACCAGCTGCACCAAGTGCAATTCCTCCTGGTGTTTCATTTTCACAGACAAAACAGATACCTGCAATACTCGGACACAGGCTGAAGCACAAGAAATCAGAAGGAAACTGAAGGAAGAGAGTGGGACAGTGAAAGCACACTGCGCTAGATTGCACTTTCTTTTAAGGTAACTTGGGAGTTGTGTTACATTCTTGAAATTTTCTTTTTTCCAGGTTTTATTTTTGGACAGCCTCGAAAGAGTGCAATTAACTTTGGACTTAAAAGTTCATCTTCCCTGATACTACCCCCTCTGCACCACCCTGCAGCACAGCAGCAGTGACTCCTACCTGGCACAGACCCAGACATCCCAGTTGTGCTCTGAGCAGGTGGGCAGCACAGATGGGAGCTCAGATCCCATGTCCCTCATTGGACTTTTGCTGTCTGAGCCTGAGAAGAGCATCCAGGAGCAGGAGAAAGCTGCAGGACTCAGGGCTTCTCTGCGAGCCAGGCCCTAGTGAGAGCAACGATTGCACAGGCATGAGCTGCTCCGACCTCCAACAAGAAGGGAGGAGATATTGTTTTCACCTGGCCCATGTGCTAATACCTTGCAGATGAGAATTAAAATTTAAGTAAAAATTTATAAGGGACAATGACCAAATTCAACCAATGTCTTATCTTTCCCCTGGAACTCAGGGCAGAATGGTTACAGGGAACAGTTTTCTTGTGAAACCTGTAGTGTTTGGCAAGTTGCTACATTTACTTCTTGGGGTTGGTCTTCCCTGTGTGTGTCTTGGACAAAGTTTGGAGTCGCACTGAGATGTCACCTGATTCTCTTTGGTTTCTTCCCATCTGCAAACACAATTCTCATTTTGTGCGAAAAATTCAGGTTGTTTTTTATTTCCTTGCAATGCGAAGGATGTCCTTCAGATGCCATAGATGTTCAGGGGAGCAATCTCACTGACCTCAGTTGCAGATAGACGTTTCTGAAGGATGAGGCTATAGTTTCCCTGTCACCCTATGGAAGAAGCATTGCACAAATAACTCCATTACTGCTAGCAAGATGTACAAAGGTACTTTAGGCAGTGGTTGGGGGCCATGCAGCAGTAGGCACAACTGAAAATGGAAAGAAGAAGGTCTGTTATAAAGGATATCTGTGCCTCTTTGACATGTATGTGCTAACTGATAACCCAGTTGCCAGCTCTGCTTGCAGCAAAATTTACTCACGGAAGAGAGGAAAGGCAACGAAACCACACTAAAGCTCTCGGTGACCATCCCATGCCATGCTGGGGTTACCCAGAGATGGACAGGGTTGCTGCCCATTGCTGTAGCGCTGGTGTCCCCGCACAGCTTCGGCCCATAGTCACTTCTCCTCCCAGCTTTCTGTGGGTGAAAATTCGGGTATACTATGACCATTTACCTATATTTCAGTCATGTCTTGACTTGCTACTGAACGGAGGACTTCAGCAGCAGTGGAGGCCATATAGCCAGGCACATGGACTTGCTATGAACCTGATTGCCCATGTGGGCTGAATTTATAATCATATGGAAATTAGCTGTAACAATGAGACTGTTCTCATTTTTTTGTGTTTTTCTAACCTTTAACTTGAAAAATATTCAGTGACTAATTATTACAATGAATGTTCAGAGCTAATCTAAACAAAATCATACTTTGCTGATTGCTAGCAAATTTATGGATATGGCTTCTGCTCTAACTGGATTACTAATGTGCCTTTCCAAACCAACACACATTTTCAATGTTATATTTAAATTATACAATAAATGTTATGTTACATAATAAATTCAGTTAGGGCATATTAATACTTGACTCACACAAAATAACTAATGAAGTGTGCATTATGCATTGTACAACCAATATGCGATTTCTTTTTTGTGAATACATCCACATTTGAGCTCATATATTGCTTTTGTGAATGCTCATGCAAGGAAAACAGAAGCATTACATTTTGGAAGATGCAGGAAGGTGTAGCCAATTCCGCTGAGATCTGACACATAGGATACGCACAGCAAGTGATTCATTATGCATTGTAAATACGTTGTGAAGCAATGGCACAGGGGAAGGACTACTTCAGTTTAAACGGCCACAGTCTGAATGCAGCTATCAATAAAGACACATGCCTTTTTTCTTAATCTTTTCGTTTATTAAATAGATAATATCCACGCTTGAATTAGAATATACCTTTGGGTGTCAAAAAAAAAAAAAAAAGGCAATTCCCTAAATATTGCATAGCCAAAAAGAGATATAGGATCAAATCCAAACTTTCAACTCTCAGGAACCAACATGGTGTAGTTTTACTTTGAAGTGGGGTTGCAAACCTGCAGCCTTTCTGTCTGTTGTATTTAGTCCTTCCTTGGGATAGGAAAGAGACAGTAAATATGGATACGGTTTATAGCAGAGTACTCAATAGCCTGACAATTTAGCATGAGGGGAAAAAAGATACAAGCTTTTCCTAAGGTACAGCAAGTGTACTGTTATCAAGGAATGGGAAGTGTGGGGAAAGGGAAAGGCTCGGGAGTGTTTTCCAACAAATCCAGCAGAAAACCAAATACTTGCTTTGCTCTCCATATGCATGTGCATGATGCCCCGTCACAAAATGGTGAGACACTGTCACAGCCCCAAGTAGCTCTCGTGGCACAGAGGCTCAGCTACCTTGTCTGGAACATGCAGTATTTTGTGAGATACAGGGGGAAGAGAGAGGGACCACATGCTTGCACTCACCATCCACACTTCATTTAGGAGGTAAACACTGTCAAGGGCTGATTTTGGGAAGAAGATCACCCAGCCTACGACTGGAAGAGCAGCCATGCTGATCCCTTGCAGTGCTGAACAATATTTTGGGTCCATTGTAGGTGCAGATTCCCATGTCCGTAGTCCCCCAGACCCACGGCCATGCCATGCCCAGGTGTGTCCCAGCCAGCTTACAAGCCTGGGCTCAGCATGAAGATGTGAGTGGATTTGAAATTGTGTAACATCATCATCCCATGTGTTTTCAGGCTTAGGCCTCCAGCAGTTGATGCTCTATCAGACCGTCTGAGAAGTACAAAGGTGTTCCTGTAACCTCTTTGTACTTTGCAGACTGTAAGAGTACTTTGTAAAGCCAGTGAGTCAACGCAAAATTAATGCTTTTATAATAATACACAATAAACAACATGAAAAAAAAAATACTGATATTTCTGACAGTGTGCAATTCAAACCCCAAGTTTTGTCTCAATGGCTGTCATTTCCTAATTTTTGTACTAGTGAATCAGTTTTATTCCCTGAAAGTAAAATGATGTCTAGAAATTTTTTGCCAGTAGTAAAATTTTTTCCCTACAGTACATGGGCTGTACAGGCAGTGCAAAAATTAAGTTCCAATTTTATTGTAAAACTGCAGTATCAAAAGCACAACATCTGAAAAAAATAGTTTTGTGTGTATATAGGCATTATTTATTTGCAAAAATTAAAAATTCAATTTTTCTATATATATAGACACCCTTATAGCTCACTAGAATACTACTTTGTTGTATACCCTGTACAAAAATATTAGTTCAAAATTTCAAGCCAATTTAAAATACTTTAATTACAATTTATCTCCTCAAAAGTATTCCTGCTTATATTATTTCTTTTTAAAGCTTGGTAGATATCTTCATCTGAGCTGGCATTATTATCTCCTATTACAAACATCAAGAATTTTACTTCTGCAGTTGATTCTACTGGTTTTGGTGTTTGCTTACTTCTGTATTCTACTAGGTGTGAATTACAAAATGAATGATCACTGTTCTGCTAATTTCTGCTTGGTATCACTTTACCATTTGCATTGATTACAAGCAGCTGAAATATTAACACTAGCAAATAAATCAGCAAATGTTCCTAGACACACCAAAATTAGACACTTTTCTGAACATTTTTTGTTTAAAAATTGTTTTGTAAAGTCCGAGTGTAAATTACTTGTCGTGGTTGGAATTGGAAGATAGATAATTTTTCCTTCCAACAGAAATCCTTGACATGAACCCAATGAAAGATGCTAAAGATCGAGTTTTAAGTGAAAAGACCTTCCTATGTTATTTGCCCATTTTATCTAATTTGTTTCAAAATTTTAAAAGATAGTCAGAAGGATGAAAATCCCACTTGGAAAATGCCCTATGCTGTACGTTCACTCCTGCAAACACAATTATATGTACAGACCTTCCAAAACTGTTTGGCAATTGCAAACTAAGGGCATGCTAATGTAATTCTAATTCAGGCAAAGAAACATAAATGATAGAGCTCCACTCACCACTAACCACTGGTACACAGCTACGGCTGCTGGCAACTGTGCTATTGGAAAAGGCAAAAGAGAAAAAAGATGGACATTATATTGAGCCACTCTTGAAACGCACATCATAGTGCTGTAGCCTGCGCTAGACTGTTCCTGGCCACCTTTGAACCTTGGTTTGTTCCCAACACTGGAGTGTTTGGGACCCAGGTGCAGTTATCAACTTATTTTATCTTCAGCCTCTGCGCTGGCAAAGCAGTAATGCTGTGATCCTGCTTTCTTCGTAAAATCTATAGAGAGATTTGTTTAGGACTTCTGTGTGATGACAGCACATATAAATATTACATGATGAATCAGTTACCAATTCTGGTTTTATTTGCCAAGAGATCTTTATCAGTAAAAAAGGGAAAAAATTATCTTACGATCCTTCAAGTACAGTGAAGCAACAAAAGTGCTGCTCTGATCTGAAAGTAAGGTGCTAAAATACACAACTGGGCCCCAAAGCTCAGGCACACCCCACAAAATTACTGTAGCATTTGTTTCTAATGCTCCATTCACCTGCATCTCCAGGGGAAAGCCTCTGTTTCTGACACCACTGGGGTAGTCAAGAGTTATATTTTCTTCACTGTATGCAATCAAAGTGTATTTGAGGACATGCCTCGGTCTGAATAGTGCTCAGCGATGGAGTTGCCTCCATCCTCAAATGTAAGCGTGCCCGTGGTCAGGGGACCCTGAATACTGGTCCAGTCCCCAGCAGAAAATGGACCTGCCTCAGGGTATCTGTGGTTTTTGGAGAGGAGCCAAATGTCATGGCAACCTGCAGCTGCCTCCTCCGGCCAAGTGTCCTGGGGCATGGGACCCATCCCACCGCCAGCCCCTGGCCTGCAGCCAGCAAATGTTCTGCCAGGAAAGTGGTGCAAATCATCAGCAGTGCGGTCGTATCCATGCCTTCTTAATGGGCTAAAAACATCAGAAAGTATAGAGAGCATTTTCTATTTTAATGATCAAAATGGTGTTGCCCATTATTCACAGCCTACACACAAGATGTCATAATTTTCAATTTTCCTATGCTGATCATTCAATCCATTTGACAGTTGACCTTCAAGTGGTCATGGTTTTTCTAAAAAAAAAAAAAAAAAAAAAGAGGGAAAAAAAACAAAACAAAGCAAAACGCCCAATATTAGCGTATCAGAAAAGCAAAAATAATCCTAAATGAGGCCATAATGAGCTCATATGCAAAAGCTGTGAGCAGAGCTGCCTCTGTTTGCAGCAGCCAGCTGCTTCCCCAGCAGTGGGAGAAATCTGGGTTCGGGAGAGCAGCAGGTGGATGTTTGGGGTGCTGAACATTGCCCTGCGAACAGCTGCGGCACCAAAGCTGGCACTTTCTGAACAAGTTTCTGCAGCTGTTTCCACATTGTTCGGGAAATTTCCAGTGCTGAAATCAGAGGATAGTAGCAAGTCTTATATAAGATTTTTAGTGTCACCGGTGGATATGGGTATGAGCCAGGGACTATCGTAACACCCAAGAGGAATTTCAGCTGAGTGTTGGTCAGAAAAAATGGCATTTCTCTGGCCAGCAACAGCCACGGCAGGTTCCAGTGCCTGGCATCACTCAGCATACTCCCAAAGGGTTGAATGGTACAGAATTTACCTAAACAAGCTGGGAGAGCTGGTAGGTTCTATGAAATAAATGCTGCCGTTGCCCGAGTCTGGAATAACTCAGTTGAATTGCAGGTAGTAAATAGCCTAATTAAGCAGATGTAATGACTTTTAAATGCTTGCTAGAAGTCAAAAGGAGCTGCATGTATTTTTCCAGCACAATTTCAGTTGTGTTTACTGAGTCAAGAAATGAAATGAAGCGGCATAAATTCCGGTAAATCATTGATTAGAAAGCATAGATTTTTACTCTTTCAGATGTTGTTTCCCAGCAAAACATCAAACTGGAATAAATTTCAAGATTAAAATCTATTTAATCAAGTGGCATCTTTTAAAATGCTTTAATTCTGTGTTGACAGGAACCTTGCCTCTAGCACATACCGTAATTGTAAGTGCTTTTAATGAAATGGTCCCATTTTTGATGTCAGCTCAGGATATTTCCACTCTAAGATCTTTGAATGAAGAGGACTAAAAGCCATATACTAAGCCAATTAAATACAGATCACATTTCTACTAGTATGTTATATACAGTTTGCAAACAAAAATGGATATTTTGGACTTGGCACCCCTTCATTCACAGAAGCACAGTTATGGAGCTGGGATGCAGAGACGGCTGATGCGCAGCCGCGTTACAAAGCGACGCAGAGGTGTTGGTGGAGGATGTGTAGAGCTGGTAGTTCATGAGACCATGGAAGAACTCACTGATGGTGTTCAGGGTACATTCCTGTGTGGTTTTAATGCTGTGATACACAACCGAGTCGGAGTTCTGTACATCTGGGAGGATGTCAAATTCCAGGTGACATTCAGATTGTTGCAATTAAGCTATTACAAAGACTTTTGAAATAAACAGGAGAAAAAAAATGTTGCCTGGGATGTGTATGCAAGTACTTTTCTTTTCTGAACATGGGGAACAGGGGGTAAGGCAGAAGCACCTCCTGACTAAGAGATCCTCTCTGAAACATGTGGGCTTGGAGACCAGGGAGCTGTAAGGGGAGACCCCACAGCCCCCCCAGATGCTGGCTAAACCATGTACGGTCAAGCAGAGCTGGGGAGGATAATAACTAGTGTGACATGCTTCTAATGTACATGATGGTCATCTATTAAAGTCTGCAGCTGACTGATCCTTTGCTTTACAGTAAAATACAAGAGCAGATGGAAACTGTTTGCTCTGTAAACAGTTATAAAGAACTCCCTATATATCCCCTCTCCCCAGCTCCCATTCAAATCGATAGGATCCATCTGTCCAAGGTATTAAGATAAATCCTGGAAATTCTGGTATTGACTAGAAATGTGCTTAAAAAAATCAATCACACTACAAACAAAGAAATGTCACTGCACCAGACATGGAGGCTTGCTAATCTTGCTAAATAACATGGACCCAAAGTGCAAACCTTTCAGGTTTATAAACCCAGCCAAAACGCATTTTTCTGTCCCAAATCTCCTTAGCTAATTAAAACAAACCCTAGTGCGAGTTGGTGCTGGGATGCATGCTCTACATGGCACCCGCTGCTACAGCGTCCCAGCCAGACACAACCTGCGAGCACTGCTGTGACAGCCCCTGCTTGCCAGCACACACACAAATTCAGCAGAAAGTCTAAAGGCTGATGAGTTGCAGCCACCAGACGTGACGCTGGGCCAGGCAGCAAAGGGGAGAGGGAAGCTCTTGGCTGTTTGGCACTGACTCCACTGATAGTAGGTGTCCTCAGAGATGCTGACATTAGGAGTACCAATTTCCCTGGGATCTATTTGGGATCTCTCCCATGCTTCAAAGAAGTTAAGATTTACAGAATATTTCATTTTATTCAGAATTCAAACCAGAAAATTCTCCATCAGAGTACAGGGTGAGGGAACCCTCCCTATCCTAATCTGATGGATATTCAAACTTACAGAAACACTTTTCTTTTTTTTTTTCCTTTTTTTTTTTTTTTTTTTTTTTTTTAAATAACAATTACACTCTCTACACCACTCCATTTTGATATTACTGTTCTGGTACCTTCCTGATTTGCAAATATATCCGTTCCTGGAGGAGATGCCAGATACTTCAGCACATCTCCTAATGAGAAAAACAAACAAAAAAGGTACTGAGCTCTTCTCTCCAAGAAGGCAGCAAAGCAAATAAGGGGAAGAGAAAACTCACATGGACAGGCAGTATCAGGAGTTCCCACAGCTGCTCCTGAGATCTCTCAAGTGGCTTGTGCTGGCATAGGCAAAAGGCCACTGCGAAATCATCTGTCCTTGGTGCATCTCACGAGGTGGGAGAAGCCGACTGGCTCGCTGGGAGCCGGTGTCCCTAGTTTCTGCCACTATGGGAAAGCTCATCTGCGCTGCCCTCTGGTCAGACTGGGCTGGCTCGCTCAGCCCCTCGGTGACCCCTCTAGGAGCAGACACAGTGCTGGCACACAGCTGGGGCATGCATCTGCCTCCAGCCCCCCAAAATCCTTTCCAGGGGCAGGAGTGTAAAAACAGCCCTTCATCCAACTTATTGCAGCAGGATCCAGCCATCAGGTAAGGGCTGCATTTATATTTATATTTATATTTATATTTATATTTATATTTATATTTATATTTATATTTATATTTATATTTATATTTATATCTATATTTATATCTATATCTATATCTATGGTTATGTTTACATTTATGTTTATGTTCACATTACGTTTATATTTGGTTGGTGCAAAAGTAATTGCAGTTTTGGACCGTTAATTTGAAATCATTCTAACTAGGCTCAAACACATACTCAACACACTCAACTCCTGCCTCTGCCAGGCACTTTCCAGTCACTCTTCCCTGAGCCTGTAGCGCTACCTGGGGTTGTTGTGACCCAAGCGCAGGATGCGGCACTTGGCCTTGTTGAACCTCATACAATTGGCCTCAGCCCAACAATCCAGCCAGTCCAGATCCCTCTGTATGGCCTTCCTACCCTCCAGCAGATCAACACTCCCACCCAATGTGGTGTCATCTGCAAAATGACTGAGGGTGCATTCGATCCCCTCATCCAGATCATTGATAAAGAGATTAAACAGAATTGGCCCCAACACTGAGCCCTGGGGAACACCACTTTTATTTTTATTAACATTGTGTTACATTGCAAGGCATTTACAATACAGTGATGATGGGGCCACCTCAAGTTCACAAATGTGTTGCTGGGATCTTATCATACACATGTACTGGTACCAGCTTGGCATCGGGCTGTTCGCTGGCATATCACCGCTGTGCTGCTCTGGCTTCTCTCCCTTCCAGCACCCACCGCAATGGGCACACGTGCATTTTTGACACCCCCACCCTGCTCCCAGCTCACTGAGGCATGGCAGGAGACATGGCCTTAATTTCAAGAGCAGTGAGCACAGTGGGTACAATCCTGCACAAGGGGTGACACATACATGATGAGGCAATTTGAGATGATTCTTTAGACCCTGTGCAGCATGATTTGGGGTTTAATGATGTATTACATTTTTTGGTGGTTTCAGCCACCAAGCTGCAAACTCCATTGGATTAAAATGATAGCTGTTGCGTTTTCCTGGGTCCGAGTTTCCTAGTGTCGACCTGCTGGAAGGCAGGAGAGCTCTGCAGAGGGATCTGGATAGTCTGGAAAAATGGGCTGATTCCAATGGGATGAAGTTCAATAAGGCCAAGTGCTGGGTCCTGCACTTTGGCCACAACAACCCCCTGCAGCGCTACAGGCTGGGCACAGAGTGGCTGGAGAGCAGTCAGACAGAAAGGGACCTGGGGGTACTAATTGACAGGAAGCTCAACATGAGCCATCAGTGTGCCCGGGTGGCCAAGAAGGCCAACGGTATCCTGTCCTGTATCAAAAATAGCATGGTCAGCAGGACAAGGGAAGTGATCCTTCCCCTGTACTCTGCATTGGTGAGGCCACACCTGGAGTATTGTGTTCAGTTCTGGGCCCCTCAGTTCAGGAAAGACATTGAAGTGCTGGAACGGGTCCAGAGAAGAGCAACACAACTGGTGAAGGGACTTGAACATAAGACCTATGGGGAGAGGCTGAGGGAGCTGGGGTTGTTTAGTCTAGAGAAGAGGAGGCTTAGAGGTGACCTCATCACTCTCTATAACTACCTGAAGGGAAGTTACAGCCAGGTGGGGATTAGTCTCTTCTCCCAGGCAGTCAGCAATAGGACAAGGGGGCATGGGCTTAAACTCTGCCAGGGGAAATTTAGGCTGGATATTAGAAAGAAGTTCTTTACAGAGAGAGTGGTCAGGCATTGGAATGGCCTGCCCAGGGAGGTGGTGGACTCACCGTCCCTGGAGGTTTTTAAACTGAGATTGGACATGGCACTTAGTGCCATGATCTAGTAAATGGACTGGAGATGGACCAAGAGTTGGACTTGATGATCTCTGAGGTCTTTTCCAACCCAAGTCGATTCTGTGATTCTGTGATTCTCGTTCCACCTCCAGTGGGCATTGGATCACACACCAAGAAATATTCCATCACCTCCTTCCCAAGTCTATACTCTATCTGGAAAGCGCATTAGTACAACTATTTCATTTATATAGGAAGATTACATGAACGTTAAAATCTTGCTCACCCTAGTCATGTAACTAGTTATTTTGGTAGAAATTAGGCTATATAAATGAGCAAGCCAAAAAAGGTTTCACCTGAGAAATACCCTTGAAATGTACTGTGGAAGTCATTAAAGCCCTCACCATGCTCCTTGTTTGTCTCTTTGCTTTTGTCCGGTTTAATTGGTCTCTTACCCCATTTATTCCTCTGCCTGCTTCTAGGTCTCCGGTTTCCTTCCCACTGCTTTATTCTCCCAAACTAATTCAAAAATAATGTGTGAATTTGTGACCTGCTAAAATCGGTGACAAAACCTCTGTAGCTGATCTGATCATCACACCAGCTCTAAAAATAAATCACACCCTCGCATTTGCACTAAACCTCCCTGCTCCCTTGCAGATTCCTTCAAAGGATGAAATACTGTCACTGGGGGTAATTAAAAGCAGTTCATACCCTGTTAGGATTAGGTTTAAAAATCTGAGTGCCAGGGAAACAAGGCGCTTACAGTTTTCGTAGGAAACTAACTCCCACAAGAAACATATAACTTAATTTTGCTGTCAGATGTTCCCACAGACTTCTCTTGAAAGTCAGCCAAAGCTGTACATATGTGCCTGAAATCAGCTAAAAACAAAAAAAAAGGTTTATATTTAGATCGTCACCTTCCAGTCATTCAAAATGGTTCATGCATGAAGTTTTTAACACTGTGATGAAAGCCTTTATTTTGGAATTTGTTGACATTTGGGTGTCTATAATCACAGCTATACTGCTGCATTGACTTGGAGGCTGCTGGTCTCCCTGCAACCCATGAGGTCTTGCACAGACATAAGGTCCCTTTCCAGGAGAGACGTCATCTGCTGCATCCCCAAATGGCCAGTGAATGTGTGTGATAGACCCTACCAAAAGCGGTGTCAGGTGCCGTCAAAATTGAGAAGAGTTGGCCCTAAGTTTCACCTTCCCAGAGTTACAAACTGCTTTCTTTCATAGTGTTATTCCATTTTAATTGTAAACTAAGTGAGCAGAACCTGAAGCAACACATTTGCATGCCTCAGGGGAGATGTGCTTGCAGGGAAAACTTATTTCCTATGCAGTCTTACATGTGAAAACTTCTGATTGCCTCTAACACAACACATCATGTTGACACCAAGAGAGATGGCTTCCTGAATGATTCAGCCCTGGAGTGATGGCAAATGATTTGGGATACTTTTTCTTTGGGCATGTTTGCAGAAACAGGAGAGGCAGCCCACTTCCCTCACCCCAGGAGCTGCAGTTATTGCAGGTGGATGCATGTTGTGCAAAATTTTATGTCCGTATGTCCGTCACAACTGAAATGTCAATCAGTTGGCAAAATACCGCATATACAGCTCTCTTGGCCAAGGAAATTTTTCTGATCTTCTTATGCTCCCAGTAAACTACAGAAAGGAATAACGAAACACCCAGTGGAGTGGATCTAGCTGATGTGCTTGGGTTTGCTTTGATAGGAGTAGCCATCTAACTGCATCTCTCTGGTTTCAGTATGGTTTGATCTTCTATCACATCTTACACTGAGAGCAGGCATGTGCACTGGAGACACCTGGATACTGACAGACCAGTAAAAGTGTGCCAGTCCTTCTGGCACATGAGTTCTGTGCTGTTCCTCAGATCTTCTGTCTGTTACCAGAGATAAACCCTCCATCCTTGCTGAGCCATGGACCAGTGACCACCTCTGCCCCTTCCTGGGAAACTGTATGGGATAAGCGACTGCAAGTCTCTGCTCTTTCAGTAGGAAATACGTGAGGATTTGATGGTAAGCATCTTTCAAATGAGGAATTTCTGCTAAGCTGTGATCTCTAGAAAAAGAAAACTGTTTAGCCTGACAAGCTAGAGCAGCTTAATTACATGACAAAATAAGTGATGAAATTAATTGAGGGACCAAACCCAGCAGGAGTCCTCTGGGGTAACGTGAAGGAGACACTTTGCCCTATCTGTGTGCTTTGGGCTCTCCCCAGCTCACTCCTACCCTGGTCAGGCCAGGTCTGAAGTCTTCTCCTGCACTCCTGGCCAAAGACATGTCCATGCCAGGAGCTGCAACAGTCCATGTCTCATTACATGAGCTGGGATGGCAAAGTAAAATCAAACCAATTCATCTGTAATATACAGGGAGAGAAACACTTGCTCTGAAATCTCTGCAAATCAGGTAAAACCCATGAGTAATTAGAAAGGAACAAACCAATATTGGACAAGATTGTTCATACCCATATAATTATGTTGAATCTTTGCTCTTGGCTCTTCATGATTGCAAGTAAAATCTTGATTTGTACCAATATTTAATTTTATCTTTCTTCTTCCAAAATGTAGGTATAATTAAGCAACCTCTCATAAGCATCAGCTGTGCTATTACAGAATAAATGAAATATTCCAATGTAGATCTAATAGATGATGGTAAATGTTAGCATATCCTTGAGATCTGCAAGATCATTTAAGCAGGAATTACATTATATTAAAAACAGATTATAGGCAGTTACAGGCTGTATCCACATCTCTTTAAAGAAAAAAATGAACCCTCAAGAATAATTTTTTAGTGACTGTTCCCATCTGAAGTGCAATCACCTTTTTTTCTAACTCCTCAGAGCATTATCAGTGACAAGGAGCTCATGGATGATCTAAATACTCTGTCTTTGCTCCTTTCTGTCTCTGGTACTTCTACTGCCCATGATTTCCAAGTGTCTCATGACAAGCCATAAGCTTATCCTCAAGTCTCTGAATGAGAAGCTTTTGGCATCCTCATTTCATATATGTTTCTCTATGATCTTAAGGGTCTTTTCCAGCCTAAATGACTCTCTGATTTTATTATTCTATATGCAGAAACTCAGACACTGGAGAGGCAAGGACTCTTCCATGATAGCATGGAGATCTGTGCAAGAATTAACAGCAGATCCAATCCCAGACCAATGCTGTAGGCAGCATTTTTTTCCATGTGGTTTCTTGTGAAGATGATGAGGATGAGACTCTCAACCCTGCAAATCTTGACCACCTTGGCTCCAACAGAAATGGAGAGTATTTGGCATTTTCGAAATTTTTTCCCAAACTGCTTCCCTTGTGCACGGAAAGCTGGTAAAAGCAAATATCAGGCCACACCACTGAAAACTTGAGAGTGTTCTTAAAGGCAAATGAAAGAGCTGAAAGCAGATGTTGCCATGCATAAAGCTTATGGGGATGAATTCTCCCATCACACAGGTATCAGAATTAGGAAGTCAGAAAGCAGCTCAGCTCAGTGGGATTTTAACAAAACATCCATTTATCAAAGTAGTCTAAAAAAAGCCTAGCTCTAGGTTTTGAAACTGCCAGTGAAAAGACAGCTGCACCTCTCAGCAATTTTAAAAGCTATCCTAAGAATTACTGTATTTTTGCTTTGCACCCAAGCATTGAAAAGTTGATGAGCTAACTTTTTAGAAGTTTATTTTGGTATCACCTCCCAACCTGAAAGCATTTTGATCTACGCTGCTTTGCTGTAAAAACGTTACTTCAAAAGTGCACGTGAAAACAACTGTGAGGGATTGTTCACTTTTTTTTGGCTGGTTTCACCTATGAAAGAGATGACAAAGAAATCTGGGGCCACAGACAGACACCACTGGAAGTCCTCAGAAATATCATAACCACTTTCCTGCTAGAGCACATCAGTTTATTTTCCAAAGCCAGTGGAAAAATCACCAGTGCAAAATTCTGCCTCAAGTCATGGGTGCTTTTACATGCTTTTCCACAGAGATGCTAAAGACTGATGCAGGCAGAAAGTACCGTCAGAGAGGGCTCATACACACTCCTCGCACCTCCACAGCAGAAAATGCAGCTTTAGACAGGCAAAGGTAACAGCTAATGCAGGCAAGGGGTGACACGCTCACTGTGCATTGCGATATGCAGGGATTGGATGCCCAAAGCATCCCTGGGCATCATAAACACGCCAGTGCAGCTCCTGATATTTAGACCTCCTTAAGGTAAACGTGGGGAGACACAGATGCCTCTGAGGGGATTTGGGCTGAATTTGAGGGCTCTCCAGGGTCCCTCTCAGCAGCCCCTTCTCCCATGGCTGCTCCTGCACAGACCTAACAGAGAGGGACAGGAGCATTGTGGAGGTCTCAGCACATTAGCTGGGGTGTTTTACTCATCTCTCCCCTTCCTTCCCCTCACTTTGATCAAATCTGCAGGCCACCTTGGGACCAAAACCCTGAGCAGGGGAACAGGTGCCACCATGATTACAGAATCATAAAATAGTTTGGGTTGGAAGGGACCTTCAAAGGTCATCTAGTCCAACCTGCTGCAATGAGCAGGGACATCTTCAACCAGACCAGGTTGCTCAGAGCCCTGTCCAGCCTGGCCTTGAATGTCTCCAGGGATGGGGCATCTACCACCTCTCTGGGCAACCAGGGCCAGTGTTTCACCACCCTCATTGTAAAAAATTTCTTCCTTATATCTCCCCTCTTTTAGTTTTAAATCATTATCCCTGGTAGTATCACAATAGGCCCTGCTAATAAGTCTGTCCTCATCTTTCTTGTAGGCCCCCTTTAGGTACTGGAAGGCTGCTATAAGATCTCCCTGGAGCCTTCTCTTCTCCAGGCTGAACAGCCCCAGCTCTCTCAGCCTGTCCCCACAGCAGAGCTGTTCCAGCCACTGATCATTTCTGTGGCTCCTCTGGCCCCTCTCCAACAGGTCCATGTCTTTCCTGTGCTGAGGGTTCCAGAGCTGGACACAGGACTCCAGGTGGTCTCACAAGAATGATGCCCAGGTCTCCTTCTCAACCTGGCTCCTGAGCATCTGTGTCACCTGCAGCACCGCAGGGCACAGACCATGGCTCTTGGGGCTGAGAAGCCCAAACACTTTGCAAAGGAGCTATATCACTGCTCAGCTCCATTGCAAGCCCTGGGGCAGCATCCATCCCATTTGTAAGCAGAAGATGGTTTGGCACTGGTGCCCAGATAATTGCTCCTGGATGCCCTTCAAGCAAATAAATACATAACAACTCCAGCAGAGGAGACTCAGGAGCTGTTTTTTCTAAGAATGTAATTTGATTAAAGGGATTTAAGAAATTGTCTCTGCCGGACAAGAGGCGAGAGGGCTGGTTCATTGGCAGGACCCTGGTGTTCAGGGTGACACTGCTGCTCACAGCAGCTCTTTGCCTATCAGCCCTTTGGCTCAGCAGCAGGCACCGTCCCCACATCTCCCACTTTTGATGAAGACCTGATGCCATGACATGAGTGCTCTCCATGACCTGCCAGGAAGGAAACAACCTCCACAAAGCGAATCATTCCAATCTACTGTGGGTACCCACAAATGCCCAGGGCCAAAGAAAAGGTTTCCCAGTGCTGGAGCTGATTTGGATATGCCCAAGGCAGCACCAGTAGCATCCCACACAGTCAGGAGACGATGTATCCACTGCATCATTCAGCATTGTCCATCATCTTTGCTCTGAAGTCTTTTAAAACTCCAGAAACTGTAGCTGGGTATTATTAGCACCAGCCCTATACCCTCCAGTATCTTTCTAGTAGCCCATTAATGTTTAATGCACCATGTCTGCAGCTCTGGGAGCATCATTCTTCAAGAAGCTTGTCCCTGCCTGGTTCAGTGCTTTCTCATGTGGGCAGGAAATTTGTTGTGAACATCATTAAAGCACCTGCAAGGCAGATGCTGAGGACACGAGGAGAGACTCTGAGTAAATAATATTCACCTTTTGAGTGGTGTGGTGTTTAATTCAAACCACAAAGGTTTTCCCTGCTGCAGTTAAACACCACGGACCGTGAAGCTGCCCCCAGGAGAGCAAAGTGACATGTCCCCACATGGATTTTCTTCCTCTGCTGCTCAATAAATTCAGTCTTTCACATCCCAATATATTATTGATGGGCACTTCTACCTGGAGAGTACACAGAGCTGCAAGCTACTAAAAATACAGTTTATAATAACTGCTGCTGTCCCCAGAGAGGGGCTGAATATGAGGATGAGTTTGACACCCAAGTGGTCCTATTGAAAGATGCTGTCACCCACAGCAGTGACTGGTCCTGCTTGGGGGGGAAGCAAAGAGCCCATCTCCTTTCAGGACATCAACAAGGACACCTGTTTGGATCCATGTACTTTTCCACTATGAATTGGGTAAAGACCAACATCTTCCTAAACAGTTTTTCCAGCATTTTTGGCCACTCAGTCCATTTTAAAGTGGGAACTGCTGACATTCAGGGAACACTGAAGCTGAGAACGTTTGTTAGGCTGGTTTCTGGCTGGTCCCTCTGAAACCACTACAAGCAGAGCTGGGTTTACCCCAGCTGAGCTCACGCTCTGCCATCGGGGCTCATCCTTATTTATCACAGCTTGTCTGCTAATGTGTACATTTTTAACATGACAAGGCAGGAGGGTGAAGAATGGTGGGGGGAAAAAAGATTATTTTCAGAAGGTTGTCCCTAGAAACATGAATTTAATATATTTTTATCTATATATTAATTTTTATGTTTTTAAAATACGTATTAGTTTTTCCAAGCATTTCCTAACTCTCGGTCAAGAGTGTCAACATAAGCTAAAAATGAGGAGGCATTTATGCTAAGCTTACATAAACACCCAATATTCTGCCATGGTTATATTACTATTACATCTTATGGGGTGATTGTAAGTGATTTTTAACAGGCCACACAAGTCTCTTAAAATAACAAAGGTTTCCTGCTGGCTTTTCATTCTAACCCACCCACCGAGGAAATGTGAAGGCATCTGAGGAACAGGTTAACCTCTGTGTATCCACACAGCCTTCAGGTCACCTATTCCAAATATCATATCAAGCCTAAATTTTTCCTGATTGCGTTTCTAGAAACGTGAATTTTTTAGCAGGCGCAATACAACCTGATTGTATCAAGTTTTCTGCCGTCCAGGTCCCAAAGGTGTCCTGCCTGCACACGTTCAGGAGCATTGATCTTTGCAGCCACTTTCCTCATTAGCTGGAATCGAAAGACTTTGCTAGTGTAGACATTTTTAAAAAATAATAAATTGGACTATTTCTGAGGGCAAAAAACCTTTTTCTTTTTTATTTGTTTGGCCTTTCTAGAGGACCATGTGAAGGGCATCCAAAAATCACAGCCTGTTCCTCTCCCACCTTCCCATGGACGATTCACCCCCTGCTCAGCTGCAGCAGGTGCTTCCCTCATCACCAGCCTCTGTTCCTGACCAACATCTACACTGTCTCCACACGGGGAAGGGAAGACAGTGAGAAACAGGTAGTGATGAGATAGAGAAGACAGGCAACAGCCACGAAGGCAGGGAGAAACAGGCAGATTAAGAGTGCAGCGGTTATAAAGGTGTCTGGTACACAGCAGCTCTCCTGGTGCCTAATTAATGACCGATGTGTAATTGAGATGCTTTCAGTGGTGGTCTCTGTGCTGTGCCAGTCCCCCCACAGCAAGAGCCTGGGCAGGGCTGCTGCAGCCCCACACCTCAGCCTTCGGGTTTAGGATCACACTCAGTCCCAAAGGCTTCAGGACGGTGTTTTCAGTACACGAGGAAGTGATAAATAAAACATCACAGGGGCTCATGGTCACCTTGTCCTGCTCTATTCAAATAGATGCAAGTTTTGCTACCAATTCCCACAGCAGCAACACTGAGCAGACTCTGGTATATGAAGTGAAAACCCTGTGGTTTTCCATTTGTACTGTTGCAGTGGAAGCTCTCCAATGACCTCATCCTATCCCTGTTTCTCTATCCAATTCTACAGTGCTAAAATCAGAGGAATTTAGGTTGCAAAGCAGCACACTGTATTTGGGGATACACTTGACTGCAGGAGATGCTGAGAACAGCATCCCTTGATTCAGTAACCAAAGGTGTCAAGTACCATCTCATGGAATCATAGAATGGTTTGGGTCGAAAGGCACCTTAAAGATCATCTAGTTCCAACCTCCCTGCCATGGGCAGGGACACCTTCAACTAGACCAGGTTGCTCAAAGTCCCATCCAACCTGACCTTGAACACTTCCAGGGAATCCACAGCTTTTCTGGGCACCCCGTTCCATTGCCTTACCACCCTCACTTCCTTACATCTAATCTCAGTCTACCCTCTTTCAGTTTAAAGCCATTACCTCTTGTCCTATCACTAAATACCCTTGTAAAAAGTCCCTCTCCAGTTTTCTTGTAGGTCTTTTTTAGGTATTAGAAGGCTGCTATAAGGTCTTCCCGGGGCCTTCTCTTCTCCAGGTTGAACAACCTCAACTGTCTCAGCCTGTCTTCATAGGAGAGGTGTTCCAGCTCTCTGATCATTTTCATGGCCCTCCTCTGGACCTTCTCCAACAGGTCCATGTCCTTCTTATGTTGGGGGCAGCAGAGCTGGATGCAACCCTGCAACTCGGGTTTCACGAGAGTAGAGTAGAGGGAGAGAATCACCTCCCTTGGTCTGCTGGTCACAATTCTTTTGATTCAGCCCAGGATACAGTTGGTTTTGGAGGCGTGAAGTGTACATTGCTGGGTCATGTTGAGTTTCTCATCAACTAACACCCCCAAGTCTTTCTCCTCAGGGCTGCTCTCAATCCATCCTGTGCCCAGCCTATATTTGTGCTTGGAATTGCCTCAACCCACGTGCAGGACCTTGTCCTTGACCTTGTTGAACTCCATGAGGTTCACACAGCAAAGGCAGACAAGGCACTTTACCCCTACAGCCACAGGAGAGTTTCCCAAAACCACCCTGACTTATAGTTATGGAGGTTTCTCTCCACTATTTGTCAAATGCAATAAGGGTCATCTGTTCCCTAGAGACTAGATGCGTTACAAACCATTTCCCAGACGAAATTTCTCCATTTGAATAAAGATCATACCTTCATAACAGAAGATTGGTGTCTTTTAGGAGAGGTGGGAGATAATGAACTGCAGATAGAGCCAACCTAAGTGACAAACTGAACATCAACCAGAAACACACAAGCCCTGAAGACCAGGAAATAATTTTCACAATTCTTTTAAGAGATTAGCAATGATCTGAACTAATAAGCCTGTTTCACTCTGCAGTCAAAGCCACAAGTAGCTGATTTCTATTTCTACAGTTTCAGTAGAGTGAACCCCAGCTGTTTGCTGTTGGCCATCCCAAAGTCATGCAGGTGAACAGCTGTGCTAGAGCTGAGCTCCCCTTTGCAAAGGACAAAAGCTAATTTTAGCACTATTTCTCTATTTTTGCAGTGCTCTAGGCTGTGATGAGCAGCAGAGTGATTGGAAACAGGGATTGCTGTTATCCGTGTTTTGGTGGTGGAGAGGTGGATGTTCGGAGGTAAGAAAATACACCTTTCTGAGCATCCAGGGCTGGGTGGAAGCCGTGTCAGGAGGTGCCTTCCCAGGCTGGGCCTGGCTGCACTGAGCCCAGGGACCCGAGCTGGACTGGCAGCTACAACCTCACTTTCCCGTGGGCGTCTCAGCCACAGTGCAGCAACCCTGTGCCAGCAGAGGAAGCCAAGCTGGAAAGCAGTGAAACTGCTCAGCAGAAAACATGGCCAGCGTTGGCGAACTCCTTGGCCAGTGAGCTCTGCTGCAGCGGGGTCTCCCGGGTGTGCAGGGAGGAACAGTGCCTGAGCAGAAGAAAACAACAGCCATTGTCCTCCACCAGCAAAGCAGCCCATCACAGCTGGTAAATGGGTATAAACCAGATCCTACAAGCCTGGGGGAACAAGTGCAAAAGGAGGGGGTTTGTTTGCACCATGCAGCATGCTTTGCTGGTCTGTTCCACTTGCATGACATGTCTAGACTAAGCACAACGGCCCTAGAACACGAGAGGTTATTTTCCACCTAACCAGGCATTCAGTTATGTGACTGCTACAACATGCCACCTCCTCTGGCTCTGGGAAGAGCAGCAAGGGACAGGCAATGGATCATCTGTCCATCTGTCAGAGCCACTGCTGTTGTGTTGACTTCTGCCTTACAGCTCTGAAGCAGTGAAAGTTGTTACATTCCAATAGGAGACCAATATGTAATTTAATTAAGATAGATGTTTTCAGGTTCTCTGTGCCAGCATTGCCTCTCCATGCCCATCTGCTTGCGAGTGCCATACCAGGAGCTCCCTCCTTTTCTCCACCCCATTTGGTGGTATTGCTGCATTTACAGTACATTACAATGAGGATTTTTTTGAGAAGTCAAGAGGCCCATGGATGTGCATGCTTCATATGTTCATTTAATTACTGCTTTCCTGCTTTCTTCTTAATTAACCAAGAAGTTCTTATGTGATGGACTGAGCAAGACAGAGGTGAGAGGAAGTAGCAGTTCCCACTAAGTGTCCTTCAAAGGGCAGCCAGGAGCAAGGAGTAACTCCTGTGTGTTCACAGCAGTTTGACATTGTGGGATGATGACCTCAAAGGCTGAAGTTAAGCTACACAGCCCCCAGAGCACCACATTTCCATTGCACATGCAGTACAGGCCAAAGATTCAGAGCTGCCCTGATGCTCACACGTTGTGTCCTCCCACACCTACATCCCCATTACACCTGAACCAAAAGATGAACCCAAATCTCTGTTGGGCTGAAGATCAGCTGTACACCAAGTTGACAGCAGGCTGACTCCAAGGACGGTACTACACACTGCCTCTGAGCTCTGAATTTAAAAGAATAAAAGCGAGAGACCCTACTGTTCCCTCCAGCAGCAGCTGCACCAGTTACAGAATCACAGAATCACAGAATGTCAGGGATGGGAAGGGACCTCAAAGGATCATCCAGTCCAATCCCCCTGCCAGAGCAGGAACACCCAGATGAGGTTACACAGGAAGGTGTCCAGGTGGGTTTTGAATGTCTCCAGAGAAGGAGACTCCACAACCTCCCTGGGCAGCCTGTTCCAGTGCTCTGGCACCCTCACTGTGAAGAAGTTTCTTCTCAAATTTAAGTGGAATCTCTTGTGTTCCAATTTGAACCCATTACCCCTTGTCCTACCGTTGGTTGTCACCGAGAAGAACCTGGCTCCATCCTCGTGACACTCACCCTTTTTATATCTGTAAACATTAATGAGGTCACCCCTCAGTCTCCTCTTCTCCAGGCTAAAGAGACCCAGCTCCCTCAGCCTTTCCTCATATGGGAGATGCTCCACTCCATCATCTCTGTTGCCCTGCGCTGGACTCTCTCCAGCAGTTCCCTGTCCTTCTGGAACTGAGGGGCCCAGAACTGGACACAATATTCCAGATGTGGTCTCACCAGGGCAGAGTAGAGGTGGGGAGAACCTCTCTGACCTACTAACCACCCCCCTTCTAATACACCCCAGGATGCCATTGGCCTTCCTGGCCACAAGGGCACAGTGCTGGCTCATGGTCATCCTGCTGTCCACCAGGACCCCCAGGTCCCTTTCCCATATGCTGCTCTCCAACAGGTCATTCCCCAACTTACACTGGAACCTCGCGTTGTTCCTGCCCAGATGCAAGACTCTACACTTTCCCTTGTTATATTTCATTAAATTTTTCCCCACCCAACTCTCCAGGTTGTCCAGGTCTCTGGATGGCAGCACAGCCTTCTGGCATGTCAGCCACTCCTCCCAGCTTGGTGTCATCAGCAAACTTGTTGACAGTGTACTCTATTCCCTCATCCAAATCATTGATGAATATATTGAATAGTACTGGTCCCAGTACTGACCCTTGAGGCCCTCCACTAGATACTGGCCTTCAACTGGACTCTGCCCCATTGACCACAACTCTCTGGCTTCTTTCCTTCAGCCAGTTCACAGTCCACCTCACTAATCAGTCATCCAGATCACACTACCTCAGTTTAGCTGTAAGGATGCTGTGGGAGACTCTGTCAAATGCCTTACTCAAGTCAAGGTAGATCACGTCCACTGCTTTGCCAACATCTATTCACCCGGTTATGTCTTCATAAAAGGCAATGAGGTTGGTCAAGCACAACTTCCCCTTGGTGAAGCCATGCTGACTGCCTCAATGACCCTCTTATCCCTGATATGCCTTGAGATGGCACCAAGGATAAGTCGTTCCATCAGTTTCCCAGGGACAGAGGTGAGGCTGCCCTGTCTATAATTACCCGGGTCCTCCTTCTTGCCCTTTTTGAAGACTGGAGTGAGATTTGCTTTCCTCCAGTCCTCAGGCACCTCTCCTGTTTCCCAAGACTTGGCAAAGATGATGGAGAGTGGTCCAGCAATGACCTCAGCCTTACTGCTCGGTAACCCAGTCCTCATCAACTGAGGCAAGCTCCTCCATTGTCCTGACTTCCTCTGGGGCCTCAGTGGTACGGGGCTCCTCAGGACAGCCTCTGGCAGAGTAGACAAAGAAGGCATTCAGTAACTCTGCCTTCTCTGTATCGTCTGCCACCAGGGCACCCACCTCGTTCACCAGTGGGCCTACATTGCCTCTGGTGTTAGTTTTATCTGCCATGTATTCGAATAAGCTCTTTCTGTTGTCCTTGACCGCCCTCACCCAGTTCCCTTCAGTGTACTGAATGGGTGGGTGGGTTTGCTCTATCCCTGTGATGCACTGATGCACTGCGTGTCCTCAGTCACTACCACAGCTGCCAGCAGCCCAGTGGCCACTACGCCACAGATTGGTGGCCAAAATCCTCCCTGAAGGGAGACTGGCCAAGTGCTGTGCCCACAGCTCCCAGGGCAGGCGCAGCAGCTCTGGGGTTCATGCCAGGCACCTCTCACCTGCCACCTTGTTCTCCTGGAAGTGCCAAAGAGCAAGTTTATAGGCATTATCTGCAAATGTCAGATTACTGCACTGGTTACCCCCAAAACCCTCTTGTTCACATAAAATATCTTCAAGCAGCCTGACACCTTACCTGATTCCTTTGACAGGGGAAACAGGTAAAAAAAATCCTAAGAAGTGCATTCCTCAGGATGGGCAGGAGTTGCAGCGAAGTCTTGGATGTTTTTATTTTCTCTCATGTGCACAGAATAAATGAGCATCTAGTCACTGATGGAGGCCAGTTCTCACTGAATGGCTGGAATCTCGTAAAAATCAGCAAAACTAAACTTTGCAATATAAACGGGTAAGATGTTCACCAGCTTCCAAAGTTTTTCTGTAAGAATATGACACTTTTATCTACAGACAAATTACAAGAGAGAGAGAGAGAGAGATTAAACCACTGAGAACTACCAAGAGCACAACAGCATTAGAATGGATCCATGGGCCAAATCAACAGCGAGTCTAATCTCAGGAAAAAACAAAACAAAACAAAAACATTTGGTTTATGTGGCTCCTCCAATTCACACTGGATGAGCACGTCTCTTACAAGAGAGATTACAGAGAGCTAATCCTCCATCTCTCTCTACAGCAGAAAGATAAACAGCACTGTGGTTTTCTCATAACCAGTGTTGCACAATAATATATTGTGATTGAAACCCAGCCCCCGCAGCACAGAAAAAGGGACTTCGGTGAGATTTCCCTTTTGCAAATTGATTTCCTTCCCGGAGGAAAAAAATAACCATTAAAATGCAACCATAAGTGAAAATGCATGTCAGAACTCTAGAAGTAAGACTCAGGTTGGCTAGAACTAGTTTAGCTCTGCTTTAGCTACTGCTTTGCTGAACCGCGAGCCGGCTTTGCTGCAGCAGGGCAGGCAAGTCCGAGCTGGGGTCCCACAGGAGCATCATCCACCCAGCACCTTCAGCATCAACAGCATTTTGGGGAGGCCATAGTTCCCCCTCAGAAGAACAAATATCTTAAGCAAGCTGCCCAGCCATGCAAGTGATGATAGTGCTGGCAGTCCACCACCTGCTTAATAAGTGCTACTCATCTTCTGTGGAAACCTCAAACAGGTGATTTTGCTCTCAGATGACTTTTTAAATTAAAGGTAATAACTAGAACAAAATGTCAGTGGCCAAAGGACTGCTGAAATAGCATCTTCAAGAGCCCCTGCAGAGAAAGGAGAACCTGTGCTGGAGACCAGGGCTCCTACAGCAACTAAGATGCCCCCAAATTGGACCAAAGGAGGCCACACCAGGTAGCCAGTGCTACCAGAGCTACCCTGGGTAGCTGCTCCCAGCTGCCACAGCCACTCTTGCAGGCTCAGGCTTTCATCCCAGACCAGAGAAGTGCCAAGCTGCCTGACAGCCAAGCCCTGCTATGCAATTTGTTCCAGTTGTTTGGTTTTGCAGCAATCAGGGTACCGTCACAGCAGCCAACATATGGGTGGTGAAACGGTTGCCCAGAGAGGTGGTAGATGGTCCATTCCTGGAGACGTTCCAGGCCAGGCTGGATGGGGCTATGAGCAACCTGATGTGGTTGAAGATGTTCTTGCTCATTGCAGGGGGAGTTGGACTAGTTGAGCTTTGAAGGTCCCTTCCAACCCAAACTCTTCTATGATTCTACAATCAAGTGATGCTGCTGGCATCTCTCATGCTTACTGCATGGAGGGAGTTGGAACTAGGTGCTTTGGTTCCCAGTTAGAGGTAGAGTAACAAGACATTTACTACAGCCCCCCCCTCCCAAACTCTCCCTCACCTTGTTGATGTGTGCAACATCTGGCATCCTGGGACTTGTGTGAAAATGGTACCTTCAGCAGGTTCATGCACAGCTGGCAGACTAGGAGGCTGGTGTGGTTTGTTTTTTTTAAACCCAGGGGGCTGCTTGAGTTTCATTGTAGATGCACATCCACAAAAAGAGGGAGCATCTTGCACAGCTCATGTGCACCTCCCTGTGTTCCCACACCTAGATCAACAGACTTTTGCATGTTAATAAACATCCTTTCATACAGCAGACAGGCAAGAAGGCTTTTTTTTTTTTTCTTTTAATGCCATTGATTGCTATTAATGTGCAGGTGAATTGTTACATTGCATCCCAGGGTCTCTGAACTGAATGATAATGCCACAGTGGAATGGAGATATGAGAGATGACCTAATGCAAGCAGGAAAAGAGCATAAGCTTGAAAAACCTATTATTGCCCAAGGTAAAAAGAGCAGCAATCAGTGGGTAGAGAAACTAGAACTCCTACACGGCCTTCTTAGGTCACAGCGAAAAAAGTCTTTGTACAGTCCGATCATCTGCACTAAAATCAGCACTATTATCATCTTGCTGGTAACTTTGGGGTTGAACATTGATATGAGGCTTGATTTTTATTTTTACCTTCTTTATTGGCACATCAAAGTGTAAGGAAACTACTTGCCATCATGTTGGGACCCTGAACACCAAAGAAGGGACATTTAAGTCAGCAACACCCTACATCAGAAATACGTGAGGAATTGTTACTGAAAATATTGAGGAAGAGAATTGCTTCTAAATGGAGTTTCCAACCACCACCTAAAATCTGCAAGGCTCGCACTATGGTAACACACTTTGTAACTCCTTGCATGGCTTGGGACCATGTTGTGACGACAGCTGTTTTTGATCGTTTGGAGAGTATTTGTTGAACCCACAGGCCCTGGGGAGCAGGTACGGCATGGGGACAGGTTTGCTGGACTCGTTCCAGCTCCCCACAGCACCAGCAGCTCTGGACCGGCTTGGCAGGGTGCAGAGAGGTTTACGAGTTTGGACTGTCTGATGTCAGAGGCAGCATGGTGGTGTGGGAACAGCCACGCAAGGGGAACCTGTAGCCATGCTGAAAAGACCAACAATCTGCAGTCTAAATCCCACCGTGGTGGGTATGTTCCTGATTTTTATATTTATTTTTTTTTTTTACCATTTCCATGCACAAATAGAAAGATGCAGGACAGAATTATTTCAAAATCTCAGTATGAAAAAAATCTCTGTCCCTCAGGGTGCAAACCAGCAACTCCAGGCGGGCACAGACACTCGTTAGGAGTGCTGGCCAGGTTCCTGCCACCCCACTTCATGGTCCAGCAGCAGGCTGGAGATGGGACAAGACTAGCAGCATCATCTCCTACAGCCCTGCTTAGGCTACAGGTCTGCCGGAGCCCACAGCGACCCACATGGAAAAGTTATGTCCTTCTCAGAAAAAGAAACAGGCAAATTGAAGCTGCCTCTTGTGTGAGCACATTGCTCTGACAAGCAACGGCATTGCAGTATGCAGCAGGACCAGGTAGATCAGCAGGGGAAACGTTCTCATAAGCACAGGCTATTTACTCTGTTTTTCCCTCAGCTCACATTTTTTAGCACAGCTGTTTTCAGCTTTCCAACTATCCCCACAAGGACAGAACGATTACATCCTTATGGGAACTGCCACAAGCATCCAGCAGCTTAACCCAGGTGCCAAGGCACCTTTTTCCACAATAGCAAGAAGGCAAATACATTTTCCCACCTCTTGAAAAGTGCTACTTGCTCCAGCTGCTTGAGGAAAGACAACCTGCCATCTGCTTTACGGTGTTGTTTCCTTTAGCTACAGCCACTGCTGCTGGTCTGGGTGGCAGGGTACACTGTGTCAAGAGGGCTAAGTCCCAGCTGCCACTGAGAATCATTAGAAATTGTCACTTCTCTCTTCAACAGGAGAGGTTGCTTCCTCCCAACTTGACTGGCACAGCAGCACATGCAGGGATGTATCTACCGCTGTCCCACCCCATGCAAAGGGTAAAAAGCATTGCTGATAGCTAAAATTAGAGACACACATACATATCAGTGCAAGGTGCTGCCCTGTGTGCAGGAACAGCACAGACCCCTGGCAGGAGTGGGGAAAGGAAAGGCAGCAGCCTGGGAAACGCAGCTGCAAGGCTGGGAGAGGAACAAGAACACCCGAGATACAACTGCAAACAAGGCTTCTTCAGCAAACAGGCAGCATCAAGAGGGAAGTTCTACCTGCAAGGGTTGCAGCCACCTCACAGAGACAACAGCACCTCCCCCATGGTCTTCTAAGGCTTTGGGCTCCTATAGCCACTTTTTTTCCTTGTTCCCAGGTCAGCAAGACGCAGAGCATTCAATGCATGACCTCACGCTACTTTGGATGCAGAACAGCAACTGCTCTCCCTTGATTTTTCAAATAAATCTGTCACATCGCAGCACAGCGGGGTCAACTGTCATACTGTTTTGTAGCCATCGACATCTCTCAGCCTAGGTACTGGTCATGTATTTGAAAATTCTTCAAATGCCATGAAAACCACTTTAAACTGTCATCCTAATCTTGCACCAAATCAGATCAAACTTCTCACACAATCCCAGACCTCAGCAGAGCTGCAAAGGCAGCATCTCCACCAGGAAAGCAATGAGTTCTCATGTCCGCCCTCTAAGTCTCAAAGAATTAGACCACGAGCACTCCCAGATACTTACAGATTAGTTATCAACCTGAGCTAGTGCAAAATCATTGTGTTCAACAAAACCAAAGCCAGTAACAGGCCTGCTTTCCATGAGAAGGTATGTGAAGTTCTCTTGGAGGCTCCTCAAGCCAGCTTCAGTGCATCTCGGTCATATCCTGCCATTTCTGATTCCAAAACTACCTCAGTTCCAGCGGAGCAAAGAGATACACAGCATCCTATCAACAGCCCTGCTTGAGAAGAACTTGCACAGCTGCAAGCACAAGCAGGCAGAGCCAGGTCCCAGAGCTGGCAGGCTGCTTGCCCGGGGTTTGTGAGCTCTGTCCCCAAGTCCTCCAGCCATAACCAGAGCTCCCCAAGCACCTCACCAGCTTTTGACCACAAGCCAAGAGGTAAACCCAGCATTTCCTCAGCAGGCTGTTACCATGTGCTCCTGCACACAAATAGGTTGCTTGAACTCCTGATCACTAAGAGGTGGGCAATCAGGTAACCAAAGGAAAATAATTCCTTTAGTGTTTCGTCTCATCTGCTTTTTTCTTTTAACCCCACCTAATGCAGTTTACTTCACGAAGAGCCTTCTAGATGAAGAGTAACAGCACAGACTAAAAAGCCCGCACCTGCAGCAAGCGTTCAGTGCCAAGCTTTCTCAAGTGAACAAGAAACTTTGCACCTTCATTCAAGGCAACAGTTAAGTGGTCCCACTGCTCCTCAAAAGCCACATTTTGTTCTGAAGCTTTGATAATCTTTGCATCCTTGGCACAGCTTTGTAATAACCAGACAAGCTCTAAAATTGTTCCTGTCTCATAGGTACATTTCTGAACGAAAAGCCAGCAAAAATAGCCTGCGTGAAATCACACTACCTGTAGCCCAGTTTACACGCAGCACTGGCATATGGAGACTAAAATGCCTGATCCTCTCTTGCCTATATCTGACAGCACTTGTCAGGGGGAAAGTGCAGTGTGGAAGAGAAAATAGCTGGAAAGATGCCTTAAAATCCCATTAAGTTGCACCTTTCTTCCTTGTGAGTGTTGAAGGGCATGACAAAAAACAAATCTTTTTTGTTGCAGATGTACCTCGCAAGGAGCAGCACATCTGGATATATGGGAGCAGCTGTCAGCCTCCAGCTGCAATACAAAACCAAAAACTGCCTTTCCTCAGCATACTGCAGACGTGCTGTCCTGAGGTACCACATCCAGAGAGAAAAGAGTGGACACTTAAATAATAAAGAGGCACTGAGTGAAAACAGGAATCGGGTTCAAAGCAAAGAAGCGGTCCCTCTTGCAGGTGGCAGCTCAGTGAGGAATTCCTTGGCTGGGTGCTGTAGACAGCAAGTGTTCACACACGTCAAGGGGAAAACAGAGAAGTTTCTGGAAAAGAAAACTACTGATGGTTTTATGCATGTTCCCACAATTAGGGACAGGAGACCAGACGAGGGGCATCTTTGATCAGACCACAGATATCACAGCCTATGTAGGAAGAGACTGTAAGTACCAACCACTCCAGTCCCAAGAACTGTCTGTTTCTAGCAACAGTTAAAGCAGCTTGATCTAATACAAATTGTGTATCACGGCAGTATTTCATGCTTTAAGTTGATTCTCATTGTCTGTTTTATGTATAATTCTGTATTTTAGAACAACTTGAACCAAATGAATTTGCACAAACAGCTATATTTTTCATTACTTTATGTAACAGATTTTTCATTCACACACTTTCCATACACAGCTACTAAAAGTACATGCATATACTGACTGCTTGTAAATGCAAGTCTATTTTTGTCTTTATAAGTAGAATGCTTTCTAATTTAAACCCTAAAAAGGTGTTATGCAGAACCTCAATGACTCTCACAAACCAACCTCTATTTGCCTCTGTTGAGATGTCTCTTTTCCATGTTCTAGCCTAACTACAAACAAATGTTATCCAACAGCAAGTTGAACAATACACCTTAGACAACTACTGTTGGAACATTTAAATGCAGACCAGTGCAATAGCTTAATCTCTGACAACAAGCTACGGCCCAGCTTCACCAGCAGCACTGCTGGCCCCAGCACACACCCACTGACACAACCTCTGCTACCAAATACAGCAAGAGTTTGCATGGCATCCTTGGCATGACTTTATTCCTATAATCTCATGTGATAAACACATTGTCCCATTAATCTCTCAACGCTGATAGTTTTAAATATAGGTAAAGTGTTCTAGAGCTACAACTTAAAATGCTAAACTTCAAGAATACAAACTCACACCTGCACGCTTTCAAAATGTCTGTGTGAGAATTATATTAGATAAAAATTGAAGTGTTCTTCCTTTGTAGACAGAGCTCACAGATCACGACCAGCTCAGAAGTTCCAGTTAAACTGTAACTTCACTCCAGCCTCTGCTTACATTACAAAACCATCAAAAAATGCAAGAGAATTACCACCACTCAAGCACGAAGAGCAGACCTGTAGTATGTTTGACTCAAGCATTACCATCCACACAGCAAACAAAAAATTCCCCCGCCCCCCAGCCTCCACATACAAAAGCTTTATGACAAATCACTTAGACTAGATCCTTTTTTTCTAGTGAAGCATTACTAAAACTTCGCTGAATTAATTAATGTAATTGCATCACATAGAAAAGAATCATGATATAGGACAAAGATTTTGTGTATGCTATGTTGCTTTTCAAGGCTGTGGTAGTTGTGTGCCATCTCAATTGTTATACTTTCTAGAACACTTTTTTTTCTGGTAAAACATTATGGATTTTGTTGGTAGAGTCAATAATTCTCTCAATACTAAAACCGCATTTTATTGAAAACTTCTAAAAGGAGACAATCCTCACAACTAAAGCAAGAATCTGGCACAGAATGTGCTCGGAATCTTTTACAAAATAATTACAATCCAAGAAAAAAAAAAGCCTACATAAATTAGTACAAGTATCATAAAGTATAAAAGCTACAAGACAGGAAAATGATAGTTCTTGCAATGTAAAAAAATGCTTCATGAGCTGTACCCTCCTCTCACACCTTTCACGATGTAACTTTCGTTCGGGAGATTATTTCATTCACAAAACTGTTGTTCTTTGCCAACACATCGTTTCTCAACTCTTTCAGCTTCATTTTGATGTCTTCTTCTGACATATCTGTCAGAGGCAATGCTTTCACTTGACAAAGAAATTCCTGAATTATCTTTTCTCCTTCCTGAAACAGAGGGAGGAGAAGGAAAACAGAAAGGATGTTTAGATTGCAAGCAGGATTTTTCCGAACTCTGTCAAAGATACAAAGTATTATTTAGCATCAGAAACTTTTTGCAGGCAACACCAACTGTTATTTTTGTCCTTGCTCTCATGTTCTCAACACCAGAACGATCTAGTTATACTGGGATCGGGAGTTCCTCCCCCTTTCAACCCATAAGAAAAGAGCATCATTTGATAAGCAGAAATACAATATTTAACACTGAGAGCTCCTATATGTGTTCCACATTTAATTCCAGCGTGCACCCATATTCGGTGAGGATTGCTAACTGTAATAGCATCAGAGTAACCCAAACTAGTTACTTTTTTTTGAGAAACTGTAAATGAAAACCATCATTTCAATATGCAAAAGGAAAGAACAAATTGTAACCAAGCAACTGGAGAGTGGCCGTCACCAAGGAGAGCAGATGATAATTAAGCTTTATGCATATGCTTTTACACAAACAGGCAAAGTGGAACTTCTAAACAATCTGAATTGAACAGCAAGAACAAACACTTCAATGGATAATATTCGGGATCCCTGTATTAGAAACAACTCACCCAGAATACAGAATTTTGTCTAAGTCCTCTCCATTTTGAATTTTAGGACACTACTACAAACCTTTCTTAGTTTTATCATGTATGACTAATGCAGCATGTTTTCAGTGCATAAGTCTCCAGTGGACCTGGAAATGTAATAGCATGCATTTCCCTCTAAACATGATGTTAACAAAAGCAGACAAATTGTCTGGGTGAGCTATGCCATTCTATTGCCTAGAGAGCTTATGAAATATTATGTATTACTGAAATATCCAAGAATAAAACACGATACTGTATTTGTCAGAAGTGTTTGCCATGTCAATTTAATTTACATCAACTTAAGACCACACAGCCAGATCCAACTAATCTGAAAAATACTTTGTCATGACATCTAGCAAGCTGGCAAAAGAAAGATAATGGTGCAGCAACTGAGGTGGTTGGAGGGGGAAACTCCTGGCACTAAGAGGTATGACAAACCGGAGGCAGGTCAACAACAACATCAGATCCACTTACTGATCCAGGAACAAATACAGTAGACTTCTGAAACTGAAAACAAAGTCACATATAACAGCCTCTGTCTAGAGCAAAGGCTTTTTAAACATATAAAGTGCTTTGGACTAACACTTCAAGGCTTCCATATACTGGAATATTACCAACATTGCCACTGAGGTATAGGTGGAGACAAATGAGTTACAGGGCTGCAGAGTTTCAAGCCAACTGCTGGGACACAGAACTAAGATTATGAGCAGATGCACATGTGTGCAGTAAGGAGGATCTGTCTACTGGCAAAAAACAATACAAGTTGTGAGGCACCAGGTTGCTTTCTCAGAAGGCTCCAACAGAAGTCACTGGAAGGACTCCTAATGTAGCAACAAGACAACATGGGCTATGCTGGAAAAGCTTCCTGCAAGCCACTGTTCTCCTTTACACCACCCAGCAATGAAGTTTCTTTTAAGAGAAAGTGAAGGGAGAAGAGAAAAAACAGTTCGCTCAGATGGCTTTACACAACTGTATTATGCCATGTAAACATAATCAGGTCCATGCTGAGATGTGGGTTTCCTGAACTTGTGCTTGAAGCCTGTACAAAGCCAAGAGCATTTTACTTCAGTTGAGAAGAGAGAACCAAGCTAAAATTCGCATATGTGAAACGGGAAGAGCTTTACGAGACCTGTAAATCAGACATCCCAGGTCTAAATTGTTGTGTCCTTCAATATGATCAGCTTGTGAGATGTGTTAGCACTGATGGGACATGGAAGGGCACGAGAAAGCTGTGCACTCAGCTTTTCCCTGATGGGAACAGATCTGAACATGTTCATGTTGAGCTTCAAGAAATCAGCACTAATGAGCCCTCAAAGTAAGGGGGAGCAAAACCAGACGCAACCCACATGCAGAGCCAAGAATAACCTAAACAACAACTAAAACAAAACCTGTAATTTAAATCCAAAGAAACATCGCATAGAAACTGAGTAGCCAACAAAAGTGATGAACACAAAATACTGGCTTGGTTCATGCATAAAGAAAACCCCACAGGACAGCCAGAGACATAGTCCCTTGTATGACTGCAGTTGCATGCCAATCACAGTAACTGCTGACCATTGGTCTTCATGAAAAAAAATAGTTTCATTCTCATGACTGTTTTGAAATAAAATTCTTTTCTATGTTAACTTAAAATGAATCTAAACCAAACCCCGCTATCCTTGAACATCTCTTACACTCCTAATGAACACACTTCATTATGGAAAAATGAGATTATAAATGTTAATTATCCCCAAGCTTTTGGGGAATCTGAATCATTAAACTGTCTTGCTTGGGTTATTCCAGCTAAAAAAATTTAAAAAGCATTCCTGATAGCAAACCTCTCTTTCTCTGTAGAATTTCTTGGCTGGTGGCTCTCCGTCAGATTCCTTGGACTTGCCAATGTTTTGAAATTCCTCCAGCTCCAGTGCTTTCTCTCTTGCACTTTCTATCACATGCTTTGGGAAAGCTGCCAACTCTGCTACGTGTATTCCAAAACTCTGGTCACAAACACCTAGATGCAGAGAAAAAAAAAAACAGCAAAGAATTTAAGAGATAATATGGCTACACATAATCGACAGAATCGACTGGGTTGGAAAAGACCTCAGAGATCATCAAGTCCAACCCTTGGTCCATCTCCAGTCCATTTACTAGATCATGGCACTTAGTGTGTCCAATCTCAGTTTAAAAACCTCCAGGGACGGCGAGTCCACCACCTCCCTGGGCAGGCCATTCCAATGCCTGACCACTCTCTCTGTAAAGAATTTCTTTCTAATATCCAGCCTAAATTTCCCCTGGCAGAGTTTAAGCCCATGCCCCCTTGTCCTCTTGCTAACTGCCTGGGAGAAGAGACCAATCCCCACCTGGCTATAACTTCCCTTCAGGTAGTTATAGAGAGATGATATGAGCAAACTCTTCTTTGTGCTGAAGAATTAAGCATGTGAGTTCATTTAGTTCTCCCAGCATTTTCTGATTTACCTTCTGGAGTATACACAATAACACAGACTAAAGAATATGCTCTTATTTAATTACGCTCCCTTACAGCAGTAATTGCAGAGCTCCAGAAGTGCTTCAGGAAGAAAGGAAAAACTCCTCAGGCAGAAAGAATTTCCCTCTAGTACGTGAATGAAATTGAATAATGGTTTTTATTAAAGTTCTTTAGCACAGTCTGTAGAATATGGTAATTCATGCAATTTATTTTTTAATATCTCTCTTGCATTTTTCTGTATTTATATGAACATAAATATGTGTGTATATAAATATAAATATGAAAAAAGTTGCATTTTCAATCACCGTTCTCCCCCTTTACATCAGTACCATGTAACTCCTCAGTCTCCAGGAGTTGTCTTTAATCATATCAAAAGCTTTCAACTTTAACTTTACACTTACTTCAATTAATACACTGTTTATAACATTTGGTTGAGAAAGAAAAGTTCCCAAAATTGCTCAAAATATGTAAATTATACACAGTTACATAAAATAATTTTCACTTTAATATCAAAAACCCTCTGATACAATCTGTCAACTCCATTTGTTTACATTACCATAATTCCGATTGGCCACCCACAAATATTACTACATCCTTTTAATTCTGGTCTCCAGCAAGGAGTTATGAATTACACATGTAAAACGATACTTAACTAATTATCCATGAAATACTGAATACAGAAGCATATGTAAATGAAAAAGCTTGAGAACTTTTTCTGTTTTACTAATTTTGTAATATCTCAGGTTTCTTAAAGGAATTTAATATTTTTAAGCAGAAATGTGTCTTGATTTTAAATTAAAAAAAACCCACACCTCCCCAGACACAAAGCTAACTCAGGTCTCTGCTCAGTACTTTCTGTGCCTCCTAGCAATTCTGTCGCATTCTTGAAGCATGAAGACAGGGATGAAAATAATGTTTCAAACTTCCTCGTCATGCATTTCAGATTTAGTTACACATGTCAAATGACATGAAACCTGTTGTTTCAAAACACAGCTGTATCTGAGCTGCCTATACTCACATCCTGGCCTCAAGAACATAGCCCTTCCAAAAGGGAAAGAGCACAACACTAAATGCAAAAACTTACACAAAAGACATCAAATTTGAGACCAAGTATTTTAGGATGAAGATTTCATAATGTTGTACCTCTCATCTGACAGAGGGTTAAGTAGATAGAAACAAACTATTGTGCCTCTATGCTCAATAGCACTTCCAAGAAAATGGATTAAACAACACTGCATGTACAAAGACAAGATGTGTATGACGAAAGATGGCAAAAAATTGATTGAAGAACAATAGGAAACTGGGCTTCCAGAGTTATATTCAGGACTAGAATGAGTAAGTTAATACAGGTTAAAAAAAAGTGAGGTGGGGGTCTGAGGAAGATAATTCATACAACCATCTGGTGAATATTAGGGGTTTTTATCATAAGACTTGCTATTCCAAAGGATTTAGAAGGTAGAAGGTTTAGAATCGGTGTATGTTTCTTCCCTCCCCAGCATAAGTACTCAAAAGTACTTAAAATAAGGCACCTAAATAAGGATGGCTTGTTTGAAGATACTGTACATGGCCAGCTCTCTCTGCATTGAAAACACTCATAGTTTCAATGTACACTTGCAGTAATTTATGACTATACTTGTCTTCAGTTCCCATGCCACATCAAGTCACATTTCAAACATTGATTTGAGCAAGGCCTTCAGAGGGTTGTGGACCTTCACTTGGTGGAAGGAGCTCAGCATGTGCTGGAGAAGACGAGGAAAAAAGGAACTAGGGAAGAAGCCCAGGTGCCACCTCTCCACAGGAACAGGCGGGGACCAGGGTCACAGCACTTTGGGGACTGATACTCAGACGCAAAGCCCAGGGATTGCCTGGAAAAGTGCATGAACAGAGAGAATAGAGGCCATTTCTAGGGAATAAAGACCTCAAAAGACAAGGACAGAGAGTTATAATAAAGAAGACTGTGGCAGCCCGAGATATTCTAACCGGCTTTAAGCAGACTCTCAGTAAAGGCAGAGAAGAGCAGTTCTTCTGGTCGCGCTTTGATTCCCCCCACTCAGAGCAGTCTCCTAGCTTCACAGAAAAGTACCCAAAGCCTAATTGCAAGACTAGAGCCACAGGAGAATACAAAATTAGAAGTGGTTATACAAGCAAAGGGCAAGAAATGAAGTAATTTCACAGATTTAAAACCAGAATAAATGAGTAAGATATGGTCAATTAGTAATGTCATAAGAGTAAAACTAGCATGGTACCACTTGAGTGAGGCTCAGATTAGGATATAATAAAAACACATTTACCTATTATCTAAAGTCACTTAATAGTATGGTGATAGCCTGTGAAGATTATAAAAAATATCTTTAAAAGCATAATGGTAAAGTGTAATAATTGGACAGCATATTAGATTCATTTCAGAACAACATATGCCAGAAGTAATGAAGTGAAAAGTCCTAAATTGGCTAAAGAAATCAAGAAATATTGGAGAGAGTTCCAGGCTAACATATACTGAATATGCACTGATCCTGAAAAGCGGAGTTATTATGATGAATTAGCCAAGCAAAAGCAAGTATTTCGTATTATGTCAACATGACAAAACAGCTTTTAAAATGAGGAATGAAGTTCAGCAATTGTACCTGTAAGATTAAATCCTAAATGAAAAAGAACACCAGCCTTCAGGACTTTACATACAAGACTAGCTCCTTAGCCTTAACAAGGGTGGCTGACAGTTATTGTTTTAGTAAAGTAATAGCCTAACTCCTCAAACAGTTATTCCTCATTTGAGAAAAAAACACCCCACAACATAAGTTGTTGATCGGATCCAGTACAGCCACAGTGTTCTATAGTAACCATGTTCTACCCACCTGAGTGTCATCTAACTCATTCCTCTGTTGTGGAACTCAGAAAATTAAGAGGTATTTTTAAGTGAAAACATAGTATAACAGTACTCTGCCCACATTTAAAATCAGAATCTCAGCCCAAAGGTTGGCAACCAGATTGAAATGCTCTTATGGGAAAAACAAAAATCACTGTAAAGTTTACAACTAATTTAGACTGCCATAAATGACCACACCCTGCAAGCCACTGTTACACAGCACTGCTTTACTTATCAGAAACACAGGCTCCTGCTGAAAGGTGCAAGAACAAATTACTTGGGACATAGAGAAGCTGGAGAAACCACTTACTGTGGTTAACAGATGAAATTTTGAAATTTATGCCAATTTGAAATTGTCTAATTTAATACCAAAAGGAATAACTGGATCCACTAAAGGATTTAATTAAAATACATCTGACTCACCTTACACTAACAAAACAGGCTACTTGTTTTATTATTATGCCATTTGCTAACAACGAAACATATGATGCTTCCTATATCAAACTACTGCATAAATTGGAGAAAACCTTTCTTAAATGACTAAGCCTTATTACAATAGACATTATTAAAAACTGTCAGCACATTAAAGTTGCACTCATTTACTTTAAAAGAACAGTTTAAGCAACGTAAGTCTTTTCTATCAGCAGGTCAAAATGGCTGATTTAGGAAAACAGAAAATAACATTTTCGAACCCTTCCCTCCAGTCTTTAAAATAACAAAATGGGATCAACCTCAAAAGCATTGATTGAGTGGCAGAAATAACCTAGAAGTCTTAACAAATAATCATCAACATCATCACCAATTGTGTTTACACACAGAGCTCCTGCCATACACAGTCTCTATGGACAGAGAAGAACACATCTATTGTAAACCCTAAGCCTGGAGTACAACATCAATTTTTTTTATGACATTGTTTTGGTTCCCCCCCCCCCCAAATTAAGATTTCTTCCTCTCTCAAGGCAAAACGAAGCTTCCTCTATTCACCATTTACAGAATCTTACCTTCCTTGACACGATAAAGCATCGTCAGTGTGTCATCACTGGTCAGAGCAGTAACATGTAGGTTATTTACTGTTGGCACTTGGTCAGCAAGAGCTGTCAGTTCATGAAAATGTGTAGCAAACATACAGAAAGCACAGATTTTGCTAGCAATGTATTCTGAAATAGCCCATGCTAAGCCAAAGCCATCATAGGTAGAAGTTCCTCTTCCCAGCTCATCGATGATTATCAGGGAGTTTTCAGATGCTGTCCTGAAAACACAAGAGTATTTTATAAACACTTGATATTGGAGTACCGCAAGTTACATTGTAGAGGCAAAGTAGTATAAAAGAAGCAAAAGATCTTTCCTATTTACATAATGACAAATGAATAAAGTGCATACACAGATCTTTCTGAATTAGTTTCTCTGTCCCACCTAGACTTTGGCCTCCTGGTAGCAGCTCTCTATGACCACTGAAATCAACAGAAGGCAACTTCAAGAACTTACGAGCCTGCAAAAAAGGACTTAAGATCCTCCACTGAGATCCTACCTAAGAGGAAATCTTAAATCCTTCTTTCTTCGAGCACCTCCTTTCCCATCAACCCCAACCAACCAAACCAAATAAGCACAGGACTTACCTAAGGATTGAAGCCGTTTCTAACATTTCAGCCATGAAAGTAGAGACACCTTTCAGCTGACTGTCTCCAGCCCCAACGCGAGCCAGGATACAATCCACAATGGTGACTTCTGCAGACTCGCATGGCACAAAACACCCAATTTGGGCCATAAGAACAATCACACCTGTCTGTCGGATGTATGTTGACTTTCCCCCCATGTTAGGACCTGGAGAAGAAATTTTGCAAATGAATTAAAACGAACAGTCATCTTTTCGAATTCAACAGTTCTTTTAAAGAACAGGCTCTAGATTAAAACAAAGAACGTTTACACTTTCTCTGTTTACTCTCTTGCCAGGAAAGAGCAGCAGACTTGTCTAACAAGTGCAACGAGTGGCTCCACTACTACTAAGGCTTGCTCATATGTCTTAATGAAAGCTGTTTTTTCAAAATAAAAGTGATTGGAGAGCATTAGGGGCTTCATAAGTTGTAGGAGTTTTCAGAAGTATAAGCAGTCATCTAAAACACACGGTCATATCTAAAACTAATAAGCTTTAAATTAAAAGTCATCAGTATTGTTGCTTAAGAATGAAAATAATTTTTCACCTCCAACAACAATTACAATTTGTCTGTAAAAATGAAATATCTTAGTTACAGACTAGGTACAAGCTAATGGGTGATTTAAATTACAATCTAAAGGGATTCTGAATCAGCAAAACCAGATATTAAAAAGCTAATTTTAACCGAAGTATTTTCCAGAAAACTGTTCATTACAACCAATTTTATAATTTAGCTAACCAGAAAAACAGGCATATTACCATGCATTTATTCTGATTTTTAGTTTTTACTTATTTATTTATTATGTTAGAAGTGTTCATTAATCATTCTCTAATTTCAGATCTTTGCTACTCAGAATGTATGTCAAGGACATCTGGATGGAAATTAAACTTCAATTAAATATATAAACACTAAAAATGTTTTCCTGTGTCATAAAATTATCTTAATTACACCAGAGAATAAGGAAAAAATGGTACAGTCATTAAAGCATGTTTTGCATTTGAAATCAACTTTAATACTAAACAAAGAAAACATTAACAGAGAAGCTGCTTAAAATCTTCCCGCAGACTACATGGCTACATGTACAACTGATGCCTGGTGGAATTTTCCAAATCACTTAAGCAGGTATAGGTTGTTGGGCTCCTGAGGTATCCTGGCTTATGGAGATACAGACACTAGGGCAAGGAAGACATATATTAAGGATGGACTAATTTCTTATTTCCTACTGTCCTAGCATTCTCTCTCTTCTTCACAAATGACTGTTTCTAAATTAGTAATCACCTTCTCCAAACACTGCATTTTAACTACAATTGTAACCACTGATTCCATGACTGTTAGTTTGGAAGATGAGAAATATGTCTGCATGTGCATAAGCACATAGAATATCCACTATCAAAGGAAACATTTCACGAGAACATTGTGGACATTTTCTTTTTCTAACGTAATACATAACGATCGCTTATAAATACCCTCCCTTCTTTTCCAGAGCTAAATTTTATCCCCCATACAGAAACATGAACAACTTACTAGGCTGATCACACTTTGTTGATTAGAGAAATCGTTTTGATAGAATTTATTGGGTTGTTCATTTTTTTACTTTTTTTTTTTTAAGACATCATTAACTGGAAATACTTGAGACATTTAAAACTTATTATAAACGACAAATGAAAAAGAGAACGGAAACATCACCAGTAATAATGTGGAACATCTGCTTGCCCTTCTCAAATGTAACGTCATTGGGGATGAAGGCCACCTCATCCTGCACTTCGACACAAGGATGCCTGGCACCTTTCAGCACAATTCTTCCTTGTCCCTTGTCCAGAATGACAGGACGGACGTATGGCACTGGTGCTCCATTTGACACGTGAGCAAAACTGACAATTGCATCTAACTGAGCTATCACATCATTCATTGTCTGTATTGGTTCTGCATAACCTGTTTTTTATTAGAGACATAAAAATTCAACACAGTTAGAAATTTTTTTTGGTTTTGCTGAAAAGACATCTTAAAGCCTTTATTGAGCCCATAAAATTAATTCATCTGCATTAGAAGTTAGTTTTTATTTGAGACAGCAGTCACCTTCTTTGAAAGTCTAAGATGTAATCCTAAAATTTCCCTGCTTTTGGACTACAAAGGGAATTTCTTCAGACCAGGAACAGGAAGAGGTGAGGCCATGTTGATTGTTTTGCCTTAGCATGAGACACAGAGAAACAGCTTATCTTAGTACAGGAAGGCAAATGCTCACAATGGCAAGTGCTGGAAATCCAGTATGTTTCCTTCCTCAAGGACACGCTCTATCTTGACGCTCGTGCAAGCAAAGACAACAGAGACACAGCACCAACAATTCAGACACAGCAAGCACTGGTGTTCATGTGAATGCTAGGATGGAGAGGTCTCTAAGTGCCTGTGACACCAGCACCCCCAGGACCAGTTTTTAAGTTTTGTTGTTTGTTTCAGTGAAAGGGATGAGGGACAGGAGTTTACAGAGGCAAACCATCTAACAACTGCAGATGGAGGCATGTGTCAGGAGAGGTGAGGAGCAACCTGCACGGAGAGTCCTACCTCTGCAAAGTACATTTACTCTTCTAACATCACCTCTTGAACTGGCTAGGTGTAGATAATTAACAGGACTCAAAGTCACTTTCATTCATGAATTACACACATAATCCAGTCTTCTTGATTAAATTGTCCCCACTTGGGGACGAAAAATGCTTTTTAAATACACTTGTTAAGTCTATGACTGCACACCAGAGAAGCTTTAAGCAGCAGCAAAAGACTTCATTAAACATACTAGGTATTTATAGATGACATATTCAAGCTAATCCCGCTATATAATAGCCAATTAGCTTTCCACATAAATACACAAACCTTCATATGCTACATACAAAGAACACCACTTGAAAATTACCTACATAAAAAAAAAATATCTAACAAGCTGATTTTGCAATATACTGGCAAATTCTTTATCATGACAACAGGTCAAAGGTTATGAACATTTCCATCGTAACTTAATACATACTCAAATATATTAATATATCAGCTTCAAAAGTGTTTATCTTCAATCTGTTTACCCTTAGCTTAATAATCTTTGGTACTTTCACTTTCCACTTCCCTCTTTCAAAGAACTAAGACTGTCCTGCTGGAACTAGTGCAGTATTTCCAGAATCCTTCAGTCCAAATTCCCAGATGTCTCTTCTCCGTTTGGTGAAGGATAGTAAAGAATGCCCTGCAAGAGGCAATCTTGGAGCAAAATACATGGAAATTAATTGTGAAAACAATAATTTTTTACTAGTACCATACAGGTAATGACTAACTTGATCTTATACTGCACACCAACGTTCTTTCTTTACCATCCTTCACTGACCGTAGGTCCCACTCCTCACTTCTTTGTAGTCCTTTACCTCTTCTGGCTTCTACTTAGCCTACTGTTTGGGTGGAAATGCCCAGAGTCAGGGAGGTGGATGAAGGACAGATGTGGCCTTTATGGGCATATTTTTTTCCTTGTATGGGATTAGCATTTGCACACACCCCATCATGGCACATTTGCAGCAATGCCAGGAAAGGGTCTGATGGCAGAAGACAACATATTTCAAACTTTCAACAACTGCGTAAGAGCCAAACCTCATTTTTCACACTAATTCTTTCAGGGAATGTTATGGTTCTTCTCTGTACAAGGACCTAGAAAGTAACTGCAAGTCCTCCCAGCATTCTAGACTGTGATACACATCAACATTGACACATTCACCTGAAGCAATGTTAATGATTTCCTTAACAATTGCATCCTGAGCCTCTTCATATTCTTCTCTGTTCTTTATATATTCATCATTGACGGAGCTCAGTTTGCTGTGAACAAAACCACAATATTTAGAAGCTGTGACATTCCGTCTTCACTGCTGTAATGCCAAACTTCTGGACTCCTATGAGTCAATACCAGTTGTCCCCACCTGTTTTAACAGTAAGGTTCAGCACAAAGCAACTGCTCTATGATTCATCCACACCAGGATATCCATAACATTAATTCCAAGTTTAAGATCACGAACAAGGGCCAAAGAAGCAATTCTAGAATCTCTGAACATATCATTAAAAACCTTTCAGTAGTTACTTGTTATGGACACACTATGTGACAAGGACTTGCTCTTAAAGCTGAATTTCTGGCCATTTTGCAACAAGATGTAGAACATTATAGAACTGGCAGAAGAGAATTGCTGCTAAGCAACTGTGTAATTAGCCCAGAGTCCTACAACAGGCTTATCAGAGATTAAGGCATTGACTTCTTTCATTTAGTAAAAACCTCAGTGAACTACTGTCACTAAGAACAGGTTTTAGTCTCCAAAATAAGGTAAGCTAAAATCAACAGAGAGTTTAAAGATGTGTTTATTATTCTCAAGCTTGTCTCTGAACATGAAGTAGAGTCTGCAGGACTGAATATGAAACATATGCAAGTAGTGCACCCACACTATAAGCAGAAGTCAGCCTTGTGCTTCTAGTACTATCTACAGAAGCAACTGTAACTTAACTAAGCACAGAGAAGTCTGTTTTATTAGTGATCTACGGGCTTCTTCCCTAAGTGAAAGTAACAGATGACACAGTAGAGAGTACCATCCTCTCAGTTACAGAAAAGCTTAACTTCATCATTATGCTTAGAATCATAACATATTTAGCAGCAAAAAAACACTGTGTTAAATTTCAGGGATGCTTTGAAAAATTATCCTCTGAGTAAATGTTAAAACAAAATGCAATTAAGGTTTACACTTCGTTCATTTAAGCGAACTGGTGTGAAATACACCAACATATCGGTTGGTGTGAACCAATATCATTGCCCTCCTTTCCAAAGCAAAGGATTTATTACTATGAAGGTGAGTGATTAACAGAAACAGTCACTATTGGTAATAGCACTGGCTTGAAACCAACCTTGCCCTGTAAGCAGTGGTTCTCACATGTGTCTGTCAATAAAGATCTCTCTCAAACTCACTTCTCTGATGCTAACTCCAGCAGGAACTGTTATACAAAAAGCAACAGCACCATGGTTTGTTTGAAACAGACTGTACGATGTGCTAATCTGCTATTTTTACCCTTCCGTATAAAACATACACATGAGACTAGTTTTCTCCTGGACCTGCCCTAGGCAGACAAGGAGGAACTTGTCAGGAGGTTGAAGTCCAGTTAGGGGCTGATCATTAGCAGCATTAGTTTTCTCCTGGACCTGCCCTAGGCAGACAAGGAGGAACTTGTCAGGAGTTTGAAGTCCAGTTAGGGGCTGATCATTAGCAGCATTTCTTAGGTCTGATACTATTTATGCTTTAATTAACAACCTGAGTGTCAGGACTGAATGCACTCTCAGCAACGCTGTGAATGCAGCACATTAAGGGGAGCTGTCAGTATGCAGGAGGATGGGGCTGCCATTCACTGAGGTATCTACAGACTAGAGAAACAGGTAAAAAAGAATTTCAACACAGGTAAATCCCAAGTCCTGCACCTGGGATGAAATAACTCCATGCAATAGTACAGACTGGGTCCAAATGACTATAAAACAGCTGTGAAGTGACTTTGTTTTCACAAAGAGTGGTTCAGCACTGGAACTTGTGCCTCACGAGGTTATGAAGGATGCTTGGAGGATGGGCACCTGGGCAAGGCCTTGAGCTGCCTCATCTAGCTTTGGAAGAGGATCAAATTCCTAAGGAGGCTTTGCTTGGAGTGAGGGGCTAGACCAGCTAACTTCAAGAGATTGCCTTAAATCTAAGTTACTACCTGATTCTGCACATGCAACTTTCTACTTCTGTGTAAATATAATGAAGTACAGAAAGACATTCATCTGATGAGTGAGGCAGTCCTTGCTTCTTCTAAAAAGCTTTAGAAGTGCTAAAAAGTCAACAAAAAGTACAGACTTTTTGCTTGGCTGACAGAAATGCTGTCCAGACATGGAGACACTGAAACAGCATTGATGCAATTAGCCTGAAGACTAAAATTTTTAAATACCTTAATCTACAGAACTACAGAATGCAAGTCAAATACATAGAAATAACAGAAATTACAGTGTAATTTGGAACAACAACAAAAAAGGTCATCACCAACAAAACTGCTGCATGTTATATTTGGTGATAAAACATAAATAGCTCTTTTCCTGTTGCAGCTTGTGAAAGTGTCTGTATAAACACTCACAATGAATGCAATTATGCTACTAGGTGCAGCTAAGACAGAGAAATTAGCCCAAGTCAAGGGACCAAAAATAGCTAACAGTTGGCAAAGTAAAAGGGAAATGTAGCTTTCAACAGAAAGTGTATGACTACTCCTCCCTCATGCCAGTCTTGCTCAATATCTCAATCTGTGAACCAAGTAAAAGGGTGAAAATTCAGCCATTCAAGATGTAGGGAAACCAGTTTGACAGCAAAATTATTAACAAAGGAACAACTTTATTTCTTTCACAACAGGCTTGAAAAACTCCCAACACGATCTCATACCTGTTAGTAAATTTAACACCGTTCTTCTGTGTATCAACTATTCCATATTTTGAATTGTTACGGAGAACTTTTTCCTCCTTGCAGGTTATTCGGAAGTGGTGTCCAAACTGTGAATTAGTCTCCAGTTTGATACTCTTGCCAGCTTCCAAACCTTTTAGGTGAAAGGAAAAAAAAAGCAAAACAAAACAAACTGTATTATCAAAAATCCTGCAGCTTGTGCTAATTCTGCTCACTAACTCCCATTTGTATGATGTAGGCTCTCTTAGATACACTATCCAGTACAACTGCTTTCATTCTGTACAGCTATGAGAAATACCAAGGCCTAACAAGTTTACTGATTCATTCTCTGCTCTTACTTTGATATGTTCCCAAACTGCATATTCAAATTAGATTCGTGATTACTGTATTGTTACGTATTCTCCAGAAATGTGAATAAAGTTCATAGCACACTGCAAGGCCATTCTGCATCACTGCTGTAAAGGAGAGTATTGTGATCCTTTTACTAACACATACTTCTGCTGGTGAGAGTTCTCATTCCATCCTTACATAACCTTGCCTTCCCTTCTTTTTATCCAGGTCTCTTGTTCAGACTAAAAAAAAAAAAAAAAAAATCGAGCCTAAAAAACCCACACAAGCCTTAAAGGTGTACCCTAAAGTAACTACAGTGTTCCCAGTTTCCTTGTCATATTTGCATTAAAAATTGATATTTTTTTTAAAGTTGGTCTTTAAATGCCCAATTCATCAGCTGCACATATTTTTTTTTGCATAGGATAACCAATTATTTAAACGTCTCATTTGCTTACATATCATATTTTGCAAAGAATGTCGAAAGAAAACTAGTGTGTCCTGAATTGACACTCAGGAGAATGCATTGGGTGGGGGAAGGGGGATGGGGGCTGTGCAAAAAGTTTCAATTCACGTCCTCAAGGGCAGTAAAACACAACTAGGCTTAGCCAAGACTCAGATGAGTTACAGTTCTATAAAATGAATTACTGCAGGATCTTGCAATATACAAGACAATTTCTGCAATATTCTGGAATGCTCTCGTTAAAAAAAAAAAAAAAAGTCAGAAATCACTCAGTTTTTAACAGATTGTACTGTGGCAACTAAAGTCACCCCAAACTACTAATAAAATAACAAAAACGTTCCTTAACTCCTCTACACCAGTTTTCATCACTTGATCTCAAAACATTTTACAAAGGAGCTAAGAATCAAAAGAAGTTTCATAACCTACCTAGTTCTTTGGCTGCACTCATTAAATAGGACTGCATTTTTTCTTCCAGTTCATTCATTTTCTCTCTTAATTCTGTCAAGTTAGGATCAAAAGAAGCCTTGACAAGAAATTCATGATTTTCCACCTAGGAAAAATTAACAAGAAAAAAATTAATGTGAACACAGAAAGTAAAAATTTTAAAAAATCACCACCCTGATCATACAAAATGAAACCAATTTACTTAATCATTTACTCAATTTATTTTTAGGTATAATTTTGTAATGCAGTGCTGCTTGTGACAACTGATATCTGATTCAAATACAAAACAAATACATCTCAAACACTTGTTTTCTCAAATAATATATTTTATACAAGCAAAATACACCAATTTAAAAGATTCCTTTATTGTGAAATGGAGTTGTCTGCACATCTATTTGCATACAAATAAGTGAGCAGTAGGCAGGATAAAAATGTAAATCAGAGGAAATTGTTATGTACATAATCTGTACGCTAGCCTAGACTTCAACAGCTAATCAAGACAGGTGTAAAAGGATGGGTTGTTTCAAAACAAGTCTGTTGAAGTAGAAGTTTCTGAAACACTCATTTCTTCCCAAAACACACTCAAGAGCTCATGGAAGAAGGCTACACAGTATCACCAAAAAACCCTATCCAATTTCAACCCAGTTATTTTGAGTTGAAAAGCATATACATTTCCTCTCAAGACACATTTTCAGAGGCACAGATGAAGTTGTATTTCACCTTTTTCCCCTCTCTTCCCCATGCTTTCACTGCCAGGTGGGTGTTTCTGATGACCTTACAAGCTTCTAGTTGAATTTGCAAGCACAGCTTGTAACTGCTAAATAAAAGAAACTCCACTTTCAACATACAAACTTTTAAAATCAACAAAATATTAGCACTGTTGTCCAACATGGAAACCAAGCACTGGATTTCATATTAGTAATATATTTCATTTAAGTTAAAAAACAACACTTCCATGAAGCTTCCTCCAGCTGCAAAGGTGTATGCAAAGCAGCTGCAAATACTTTGCAAGACACACCGAAACAATATGGTGGTTTACATACAATTTCACTTTTACCCACAAGTATATGTTAGTAAGAGAAGGAACGAGAAGAGGAAAGGGAGATTCACAGTTTCTTTATTACTTCCCTGACAATGAAACTATCACCCTGGAATGCACTGAACAACAGGAGCTGTAATGGCAAGAACCACTGCATACATCTTGTTCTACTAAGGACAAGAAGCACTTGAAACCTGCAGTGCATCAAAACAATTGTAAAAGCATTAGACTGAAGGCTCCCAGCTTTTGTAGCAACTTGGAACAAAGACCTGGGAATGCAATCTAAAGAGGAAAGCCAAAGGGCTTATACATTTTTTATTTGGAATAGGGGGAAAAGTCGATAATCATATAAAGAAAATACATAGCATACTGTATATTCAAAGTTTTCTAATTTTTTCTGAGAATGATCCTCTACCAACAGATACTTAATCTTCCACAGAAGTTCCATCATGGAAAACTGAATCATTGGCACCTGTTTTCTGTGTGTAATTACCAGCATGGCACAGGATTATACTCAGCTATACCTTTTGGTTCCAGCTGTGTTGTCTCCAAACACATTGCAAAGGTCTCCAACAGCTTAACCAGAGATGTGGACTCCACAAAATAACAGATTATGAGATTTTGAAGGACCATCATGAATCTTGGAGGCATTAAGAAAGGGGTATGAATGAATTCATTCTGTTACATCCCTGTTGATAGGCTTTCTCTTCCCTTTCCCTTAATAATTCTGCAAGAACAGCAATGAACACACAGAAGAGACTGTTCCTGGTTTTACAGGGCAGATCGTGGATCTGCATCAGAAGCTGGAACAACACACACACCAGCTCTTGTCACGACTGGCTTCATGAGACAAGCAAGGCTGACAGTCAAGTGAAAAGTTATTTTGTTACAGAGCTCCAAATAACTATTTGAAGCCTGGCATAAACCACAGCAATCCCATAACCTTAGGAGAAGACAGGCAGCATTGCCAAGGACCTGGTCTAGCTGTGGTTCCCGCCTTCGCCACAGCTGCCATGTCAGAGAGGCTGACAGGCCCAACGCCGAGCCCTGAACTTCACCCCTCAGGGCCTCCTCGCCACAGACAAGCTTTCATTTCACCGCAGGCAAAGATCTGTACGTGGCTAGAGCTTATAATGTGCAAAAAAGCTACATTACTGCCTCATCAACATCTCAGTCCAGCTGTCCTGGGGATGATGAAGTTGGTTTTCATGTGTTTGTTGCTAATTCCATTACAGCTTCAACAGACCTGTGATGACAAATAAACCCAGAGGCTGCTGGTGTGCAAGAAATTAATCATAAAATGCCATGAAGCTTTGAGACAGGAGCATTAAAATAAAATTACTTCAGCTTCTGTTTACATTAATAGCCTAGTTCAGGGACTATAGCAGTTCAAGATCACATTCACAGCAGAGTCAGTGGCTGGCAGCTTTTCCAGGTGTAGATACCAAGTCTTTAGGACATCTAGTAACCTATATCCCATTTACCTCAGCCTGAAAATCTGAACTTAAAAGTGTGTAAAATCCAGGTTTGAGGACAGCTTCAAATATATTTAATTACATACTCCAACTGCTATAGGGCAGCTCCTTTCTCATTGAGGCCTCCTGAAGTAACCCTTAGCAAGAGACAAGCAGAGCCGCTCCATGTGATCAAGTGCATAGAAAACATTTTTAAATTAAATTAAAAGTTCAGCTAAACTGCTAGGGAAGTAAAATGATTATGGTTTACTAAAAATATTAAAAACCAGTGCTACTAATTAATCTATAAAAACATCAGGCACCCACAACTATATTACCCTCCAACATTCTTGTCAAGCTGTGCTCCTCCTACAGCAGGATCTCAGCTATAATTAGGTAAGTTACTTAAAGCAAACTTTTGCTTTTCTCTTCCGCAACCCTCAGTGTGAACATGGCAAACAATCTGGCAGGATAAGCGTTAATAGGAATGTGGTATTTGAGTTCTTCCTGCTTTGTATCTAAGGAACTTACCATCCCTTACAGTCCAGTAAGGCTACACTTCACCAGAAAAATGGAAGAAGACAGCAGTGAACCCAACTCGCTCTCATCTCCCCAAAAGAATAAAAATACTCATAACTGTGACATTTCGCTGATAGATTGATCACTGAAATGCACTTAAGTCTAAATTACAACTCAGTGCTGCATTAAATACAAATGTTAAATTTCGTTTAGAGATAAAGGAATGCAACAGACATGTCACAGATTGGTGTGAACACTATTGCTACCACCTTCACCCTATACATAACCTTTTACTGGCAAAAGTCATGCAAAGGGTTATAATGAAAGCAAATGCCTTAACATAATATGGATTAAAAACAGCTAGACATTTCCTTTTGTTCTAGTAAACACACTGCATTTTTTTAGTGCAAGTTTTTGCTCAAAGCTACTCTGAAATGAATGTTCAAAGTATAAAATACTTAATGTGGTAAATAGCAGATTAACATCCCAGCATTGACAACGCTTTGATACTTGCATATGTTTACTTACATGAAATGAGACCCAAGCGAGTCGCATTTGCAAGGGGTGCTCAAATGAACAAGGTGACAGCAAGTAATTTGCAGACTCTGGGACTATGTTGAGCTAACTAGCTAATCTGAAAAACAAGCCCTTCTGAAAAGGGCTGTGCTTTTAATACTCAAACCAAAATACTATATACCATAAGCACTAACAAACTTTGAAGCTGCCCTGACTTGAGGAGGTGGTTGGAGTAGATGGTTTTCCAAAGGCTCTTTACGATTCTGTGAAAGACAGGAATGGAAGCAACAGTTTCTCAACTATATTACAGCTAGGTAAATGAATAACCACATCCCACACTTTTTGAACTCAGACGTTTGTTTTTATACTAGAACGGGTTATTGACATAATTTAGTTGCTATGACAACCTGGCCTTCAATCACACTAAGAATAGAGCTGGATGTTTTGTTTGAGCTCCCTAAAAATCTAAGAGAAATTTCAAGTCAAAGTTCAAGTTTTAACATTCATATGGAGAAGGTTTATTCTTCTCATAAAACCAGTGTTGGCTTATCTATAGCAATCTTCCAGTATCTTGAACGGGGAAAAAAAGATCCGACACACCGGATTCTGTGGACATAACTGACTTGCTGTTCTGTTTAGAAGGACAACAAATTTTAAAGTAGAAGCTGAAAAGAAATGTGAAGGGCTGGACTAAGAAGGGTGAAGGCTTACAACAGCTGTTGGCTTTAAAGAAAACAGAATCCCAGGGCACACAAACTGCATCAACAGATGGTCTGTAACTAGTATAAAGCTATAAATTTCTTCATTAGCATATATCACAAATTACAGCAACACATCAATCAAACAGTCTTTCCTTAAACAGTAAAACACAGTTGATGAATGCATACACAGTACAAAGAGATAAAAAGCAGCGCTTCTGCCTTTGGAGAAAAATATGTATCTTTAAAATTTTAAAGCTACTACAGTTTTCAAAAGTTCAACATCTTGCCCTTACTACCATGCATGGCACATGGTTAGGTATATCTCATATTTCTACAGTCAGCCAAGACTGACATTTATGACAATCCTAAAAGCCTCCCAAGTTTTCCAAAATAAGTGAAATATCTTACTGAGAAAGAAACACTAAATATAATTCTAACCACGCAGAGGAAACAGTGGCATTATAAAAGCATGTACATTTCAAAATGCATCTCACCAATTCTCTAATATAATGAGAAAAAATGACATACAAAACTAGAAAAAACTTGGCGTTAGTTTACCTAATTAAGCAATGGTTCGTGGTTTTGCTTGTGTCCTAAGCGTTCAACATTAAACAACAATTCAGCCATTTATAGTCATCCCTGCTCTTTCCTGCTACAGATTTAAGGAACAAGACTGTTCCATCCAGCTTGCTTTCACCAATTTTTCCTCTTAAAAAAAAAAAATATGCCACCTTTCCCTTGCAAGCATAGCTCAAGCAATACTAATCTTTTATACACAGCTGTAGATACAAGGCTAAGTTAATTGTAGTAACTTTCTCTCTAGTGAGAAATGTCTTTACACTGGAAAGTAAAGTTGATCTTTATACCTAGGTGAATAATTTTTCAGAGGTCAGCTTAGTTTTGAAGACTTAATCTTACCATATAGAACCAAGTCTACTGAACTTTGTAGAAGTAGAGAAATATGTAAGTAATAAACATATTCTGGCTACATTGTAGATTTGAGATGTATCACAGTAACTTTGAAAATATTAAGAAAGCAGCAGAAAAGTGACAAAATAACTTCCCCACTTTTAACACTGTTGAGGTTTTTAAAAAAACGCTTCAGGTCCATAGCATCCAAGTACCCAAAGCATTTTTTAATTGGCCAGATAATTTCAGACAGTCAGTGAACATCCTCTTGATATTCAACTGCTACACTAGTAACAGTCTATATATTCCATGGCTAAAATATCACTAACTACTTAATAAAGATGATCAATTAAATTTAGTGAGCATGGAGCAGATTGCAAAGTTCAATAAGAAACTTTAATTGCTAAGTAAACCCCCTCCCACACACCAGCCCATACCTTATCCATGTCCAATGTTGTTTCTATCATCTCCAGAAACTTTGAGAAGTCAGAGAAGATATCATTAAGAGGTGTTATAAATACTGCCAACAACAACATCTGGTGAGCTCCTGTTAAGAATAAACAAGAAAAATCATCATTCACAAAAACCCACAACTTCACTAGAATTCACTTATCCAAGAAAAACAACACAACTATACAGCTGGTCAATTTTTATGAAGATTGGTTATGAGTATATCACTGATACACATCTATCATTTTCCCAAATTGGCATTATCCGATTTATATTCCAATTAAGCTTGTACTTATTCTGTCATCTTTGTTTATATCTGCTGGTATTAATTCCCTTCTCCTATGAGTCTTGTTTTCCTTAAAAAAAGACCATCTACTCTAACTAGGTCCTCATAGTCACTGATCTTTCCACTAAACAGGAAGTCACCAAAATTAAATTAGTCTTTTTAAATGCACTTTGCTAGGACAGATACTCTGTAACACCAAGTATAACTCCATAGCACACATACTGGTTGGTAGTCCACAGAACACTGTAAGCACCAAATGCAAAATGCAGTTCACAGTTAAGTTAGTGCACACAGATACTGCCAATTTTGTGAAAGTAGTATTTGCTTCAGGCCTACAAATAAGCACCTATCCAGCAGCCAGCTGGGAAAACACCCTGTCACTAAATGAATGTTTACAGCTTTGCAGCACTTCAAGTTACGATTTAATCACAGGAAGATTAGCATTATTGACTATACCATTCATGCAAAACGCCTCAAGAAGAATCTAATACTGTGAGCTTATAGTCACGGGATTATGTACAGAATTACAATATTTGCCTCCAATGTTCACAGGCAAGGCTTTGTACATTAACAGAGAAATATAGAATAAAGCTCTGGCTATTCTAAAGCCTCTCAATTTCTTACCAGACTAGGGAAAAATTCCTAATCTTTCCTAAGAAAAATTTCTGCACAAATTTACAGAAGTCACATGGCAATTACCCAAGTGAATTTCTCTTCTCTCTCAGCACCGTAACTCAAGTAGAAAGAAAAATTTTGGTTTGTTTCCTTTTCCTCCTGGGCATTTTTGCTTCCCAGCTCCCCCAAGCTTTTAAAGTTAAAGCTCTTAACTGATGAGTAGCTATTAATAGAGAAAAAAATTACGTATTGTTGAGAGGCTATTGAATTTGTAAAAATGGAGGCTTCTGCTGGCTAAAAATCTTCAAAACTGAGAGATCTGAAATAAAGCACAGCTTGTTTACTATTCCAGATCTTGTGCTCGCTCCATGTTATATCTTCTTTTTCCCCCCTCCTTACAAGAGGATACATCTAAACCAACCTAGAAAATAAAAGGAAGAAACTGAAGAGCAGAAAAGAAGTTTCACACACATTCTTCAGAATGGACTTAGCATTGCCCAGTGCACCAGCTGACAAAGTATCTGGCACACACAATGAAATGATCCTCGGTAATCCCGAATTAATGAAAAATTATTTTTCTTGAACTTAAAAGTAGCAATTACAATTTCTCTTCTTGAAAGGATTAAACTGGGAAGTTTCATGATACCACTTAATTATTTAGGTTTGAATGGTACAACTTCAGACACCATAGGAAGACATCACATTCAAAAATCAGAAAATATTAATTCATTAGGTAAATAAAATACCAGTGTATTTACATATATTTATGGTGTGCTTCAAACTGATACAATGCAAAATTGCTTTACACTTTCAATCCAACTTCATATTCAGTATCCAACAATTGAAGGAAGTAAAATAGCAGAGTCAGTGAATACTGAGGATCTAAGTTGTATGTGTATGCTTTCATTAAAAGAATAACATTTGGCATTAAAAGAATATGAGCAAAAAAAAGAAAATCATTGAAAAATTCTATTACAACTCAAACTTGTCTTGTACCTGCATTCATAAACTCATACAAAAGATGCATGGTAAAAAAAACCACTTTTGCACCTACTCAACATTAATGTAAGCTAACTGTTGACAGAAAAAATAATAGTACTGACAAAAGCAGAGATGTATATTGATCACAAAGCCTATCTGCTCCCAGGTACAGTTTTTAATTTAAACCATAATTTATTTATTGAAGCAAAGATAAGTGTTTATTAGATGCATTAAAGACTTCACCATTAATATGGTTTAAAATGTTGTAAAGCAAGCACTAATGTTCAAACTTGAAACATTTATATAGTTAGCTTTGCAAACAGAAGTATGAAAACTGAGGCTATTCTGTCAAGGGAAAACAGATAAATCTCAAAGACTAAATGCACTTAAACCAGCCACTTCAATGGTATAATGGGTCTTAGAAAAAATGAGGAGGAAAGAACAAGGAGTAAAAAGGAAATTAGGATAAAATACAGAACAGATCATACCTGTCTGAGATAAGTGACTGCCTAAAAGAAAGGGAAACCTGCAGCGCTAATCTGGGCTCTGCTAAAGCATTCAATAGGGTGCCACATGGGATGTTAAGATGCAAGATTCATGTTTAACACAACAAGTAGAAGGCAGATAAAGAGGACATCACCAACTTGCAAAACTTGAATGAAATGGAAGGACATTAGCAATACAGTTCCTCCAGGGCACATACAGCACTTGTCTTTTTACAATGTGTGAATCAGTGATATTAATGCACAAAAGAAGGCTGCTTATAAAATTCACTAATATATACAACGTGGAAGATATCAGTAGAGGAAACTAGAACAAAATAAACTAGGAGCATAGTAACTGACCTTGAAAACTGGGCTAATAGAAATGAAGTAAAATTTAACAGTAAGATGATGCATTGATAGATAAATGAGTTTCCTGTATGAGTAGTGAAATAACCAGCTGGAAATAACAAAGGATGGGAAACAGTCAAGTTTGATCACAAGATGCTTATAACACATCTGTGCAACAGTCATAGAAAGAACAGTACCAGAACACACAGTAAGGTATTTGCATAGAAGTAAGGGGGTATTCAAGCTGCTTTATATAAGATGGTAAAAATACACCTCAAACCCAGAATGCAGTTTTTGTATCCTGCATATTTACAGGTTTGAAATAAGGAGTGTCAGTATGAGATGAGATAGAAGATGCTTCAGCAGCTTCTTGAAGACAGACATAAGTACCTAGATTTTATGCCCCAGCAATTTGACTAATGAACAACTGTTTCCTTTTGCCAGCAATAGCAAAATGATTTGATGACTCAGAGTCCTTTCCTGTCTTATACAGGTTTCTTCTGTTTAAAAGATAAAAAAATCATCTTCACTTATTACCCCCCCAGCCTTCATCATCCATAAAAACAAGCCTCTCAACTTCATACCCAGGGAAAGGCAATCACTGCTGATCATCACTTCATGGTGTAGATACTCTATGTCCCCATAGCCATTCATGAGAAAATAAAGTTCTGAAACCGGCAGATACTCAGAATTGTCAAAATGTTTCCGACTTTCTATCTCTTGATGAGTTTTTGTACAGTCTTAAACAGGAAAATGACCAGATCCAGTCTGAATCAGTCATGTACATTCAAAACTACCAGTCCATTCTTGTACTTTAAACAAGAGCATACAAGTACAAAGAAAATAAAAATAACACATTTCACCTATTTTAAATTATGTTAGATATACTGCTGATAAATGCCCTACTAAGACCGACTGATTCACATGTAAAAACAGCAAGCACCTTTTGCAGTCTATTAATTTTTCCATATGGTGATCTTAGCAGTTTGCCTCACACAGCTTGCTCCTTGAAACTTCTAAAAATTGGATTGTTTCCCTACCTCAACATTATGACAGAGAAACTCTGTTGATCCAAATGCCAACTAATAGAAAAAGCAGCAAAGACAGGAAGCGAGCATTCTGAAAAAACACCTCAGTTTAAGATAGAAATCCAGGAGCTTCATGCTAGAGCAAAACCAAGCAAAGTCTGTTTTAAGATTAATATTTTAGAAGTTGAGTTTCTTTACTTCAAGTCTTAAAACTATAGTACAGAGAAGAAGAAGATACTGGGTAACATCTACTGTCTACTCAAATACATGAAACAAATTTTTGCAACCATACCATTTCAAAAATGAGGAGGAAAGAACAAGGAGTAAAAAGGAAATTAGGATAAAATACAGAACAGATCATACCTGTCTGAGATAAGTGGCTTCTACAAAAATATGCTTTATGACAAGCTAGGACCACTATTGCTGTATTGAGTCACCCCCCGTTATTATGACACTAAACTTATTCTGCGTTTTCTTGGCAGCACATACTAAAAAAACAAGAAATAGCAAGCTTTGTATTTCTGAGACTTGCTTGTCATAGCATTGAGCTTCCTACTAACTGAAGATCAAAAGAAGCCCTGCCATGACACTCTTCCTAAATACAGGAACATTACAATTAAAAAAAAGCACCATTGAAATTATACCAATGATGCTTAAACTGGGGGTTTTTGCACTTAATTACAACTCAAAGTGCAAATTGTCTTCAAAAGGAACATAACTATGCTGTACAAATAGTTATCTTGTTTTTAGGATCACAATACACATGCAATTGGTCAGGAATTCTTAGAGATAAGTCAACATCAAAGATTACCAGGCCACCACCCACAATTCCAAGTATTTCAGCTACACACTAACTGGAATGCTTTTTTGTATAAAGATTTGCTATGTTTATTTTTAAGTATCTGGTTCGTATTTCAGAATTCCAGCTCATTTCAAATGCAAGTATCTTTACGTTTTATTCCTGCAATAAAAGTACACAGGACGAAAGTAATCTTTGGAAGTCTGCACACTATTTCTTTGTATCATCAATGTAGTATAAAATATTGAAAATAGACAGGAGTAGCATTACCTTCATGTTTTTCTAGTGCTTGTACAACATTAGGCAGCTGATTAATAGCTTGATACATTCGGTAGCAGTCCTGTAAGGTTGCTGCTTGTCTCTGAAATTTCTTTGCCAGGCGGTTAAGATCTGGGAAGCGACGCAAGAGGTCTTCTTGAAGGCACTGACGTAGTTCTGGATCCACCACAAAAGCTTCAACCAAATTCAACCTAAATAAGAAGTTTCATAACAATTATTAGCATGGCATGGTCTAGAATTCTTTCATATCACTAATTAGAATGAAAACATTTATCTGGCAGTTTCTTTCCTTTCTCTATGGCGGTATCCATTGGCCAACTTTCTTGACAAAAGAACAAATGAAGCTAGGACAATGCAGGAGCTGAAAAAGCAAGGGCATTTAGCCTATGTCATGCTTCTGTAGTTTTTAACAGTTGGGGTATCTAATGAACAGCATTGGAGTTAAACTGTTTCATGTGAAAACGCCAACATCTGTTCTGTAGATACGTCAAAGCTCACCATCTACTTTGAGATTAATCCTTTCCCCACACCATAAAAAAAGCCATCCAGTAGTCTATGGGAGAACAGATATTAAGTAGCAAAAACCCACACTGCAAGAAAAAAACCCACACTCATGCCAGAGTTTAGCTGCCTGTGGTCAAAGCCAACACTGACACTGTGCAGCTGTGCAACCCTGGATCACAGAATCAGAATCCTTGAGGTTGCAAGGCACCTCTGGACATTGACTACACCAACCCCTTTACTCAAAGTAGGATCACCTAGAGCCAGCTGCCCAGGACTATGACCAGTCACAGTTTGGGTATCTCCAAGGATGGCCCCAGCATCAACTCCTGGGGTACACCACTAGTGACTGGCCTCCAGCTGGACTTCACGCCCCTGGTCACAATCACAATCCTTTGCGCCTGGCAGTTCAGCTAGTTTTCAGTCCACCACAGTCTACTTATGTAGTCCAAACTTCCATCATATGTCATGGAAGACAGCAACAAAAGCCTGCTGAAGTTAAGATAAACAATATTCACTGCTCTCCCCTTATCCAACAACCTAGTCAATTTATCGTAGAAGGCTATCAGGCATAATTTTGCCTTCAAAAATCCATACCGACTACTTCCAATAACCATCCTGCCATTTGTACATTCAGCAATGCTTTACAGGATTATTTGCTCAATCACATTTCCAAGGATGACAATGAAGCTGACCAACCTGTAATTCCCTGAATAGTCCCTCCTGCCCTTCTTGAGGACTGAAAGAAAGCAAATGTCATTCCTATCTTGAGAAGCCTCCTCCAGCCATCATGATCTTTCTGAGACACACAAGACTGGTCCCACAATGACTTTAGCCAGTTACCTCAACACTTCTAGGTGTGTGTGTGTGTGCATGCGTGTGTGTAAGGTGTAAGAAGTCTTACTTGGGCCTCCTCACCTTCAGCCAAGAGCTGCATTCAACCTAAGGCACTCATCCTTGGTTCTCACCTGAGCCATGCTGCAGCCATGCCTGTGCCTGGCCATGCACCCCACTGATCCAGACCGTGACCCATTGACTCAACTTCCTTGCTTCACCTCAGGTCATCACTATGGACTTGCCTGGAGACTCAGACTGTTGGCTGAACCTGGTTACCGTCACCAGACATCACCCCATCTGCCTCATGCAGGCATTGGGGGACTGTGTCCTCATCAGTGAGGGCACTGTCTCTACTTGCCTTGTTGTCACCATTGACTCCCATATTGCCTTCCCTTCAGGCTGCTCTTGCTGCTGCTGACACTTGGGGTTGGTTGATTGTTTGTTTTTTTTTTTTTTTTTAATAGTGAAATAAATATTCTTTAAGTGCTGAAAGCAAGCATTAATCTCAATGAGAAATGACAGAGCATTAAATTCTATTTTCCCCACCAGAAGGTAAGAGAACTTTCATCCATTTCTTGCTTTCTTTTTTGCATCAGTTAACACTGTCATCCTTACATAGTCCATATTACTTGGCATTCACAGTTAAACAAAGAAAGTCAGATATTGCTCATTTTGGAATGCCATAGAGTTCAGCATTCCTTGATCACACTTCAGGAATACAGAGGAAGAACTCTGCCCCTTTCAGAGATCTCCATACATGGTATACTGTGTTGATTTCTGGTTAAGCACATTAACATGCTATCTATCAACATATTGCCTTCATCAGGGAAGTTAATTAAATTTAGAGACATGCAAGCAGAGAAATGACAGCTTTCACAATATTATTTCTACTGTTTTGCTTACTGGCAGAAAAATGCACCAGTTTCAATAACAGGAACATTTGCATTTGCAAAGTGCATTGGAAATTACTTCTTTGTTGTTTTGAAAGCAGCAATCTCTACATTACACCATGCAGCATTCTGCAGAGAGAGCCAGACATGTGCAACAGCACACAGAGGTTAACATGCTACACTGCCTCAGCTAACTACTAGAAGACAGGCAATAAAGAAACAAAGGCTTTATCTAAGGTAACAAGAGACCCCTGGACAGGTAGAAGTACATTTCTGTACATAAAAATTTCTAAAGGCATGTCCTCTGTTGCATAAAGTGTTTTACCCACATCACTGCAGTGAACCTTCCCTATTATACTGAACAGAATCAATGAAAATCATCTACAGGAATGATCAGGAAAACTACAGGCCTGTCAATCTGACCTCGGTGCCAGGGAAGGTCATAGAGCAGATCACCCTGAGAGATATCACATGGCACAAACACCACAAACAAGTGATCAGTCCCAGTCAACATGGGTTTATGAAAGGCAAGTCCTGCCTGACCAACCTGATCTCCTTCTATGACAAGGTGACCCACCTCGTAGACGAGGGAAAGCCTGTGGATGGTGTGTACTTAGACTTTGACACCCTATCCCACAGCGTTCTCCCAGAGAAGCTGGCAGCTCATGACCTGGGTGGCTGCACTCTCCGATGGATCAAGAACTGGCTGGATGGCCGGGCCCAAAGAGTTGTGGTGAACAGAGCCAAACCCAGTTGGCAGCCGGTGACGAGTGGTGTTCCCCAGGGCTCAGTATTGAGGCCAGTTCTGTTTAATCTCTTTATCAATGATCTGTACAAGGGGATCGAGTGCACCTTTACTAAGTTTGTAGAAGACACTAAATTGGGTGGGAGTGTTGATCTGCTGGAGGGTAGGAAGGCTCTGCGGAGAGATCTGGATCGGCTGGATCACTGGGCTGAGGCCAACTGTATGAGGCTCAACAAGGCCAAGTGCCAGGTCCTGCACTTGGGTCACAACAACCCCAGGCAGCGCTACAGGCTTGGGGAAGAGTGACTGGAAAGTGCCTGGCAGAGAGGGATCTGGCGGTGTTGATTGACAGCAACTGAACATGAGCCAGCATGTGCCCAGGTGGCCAAAAAGGCCAACAGTGTCCTGGCTTGTATCAGGAATAGTGTGGCCAGCACAACTAGCAGAGTGATTGTCCCCCTGTACTCAGTACTGGTGAGGCCCCGCCTCGAATCCTGTGTTGAGTTTTGGGCCCCTCACTAGAGGAAAGACATTGAGGTGCTGGAGAGAGTTCAGAGAAGGGCAATGAAGCTGGTGAGGGGTCTGGAGCACAAGTCTGATGAGGAGCAGCTGAGGGAACTGGGGCTGTTCAGCCTGGAGAAAAGGAGGCTGAGGGGAGACCTTATCGCTGTCTACGACCACCTGAAAGCAGGTTGTAGCATGGAGGGGGTTGGGCTCTTCTCCCAAGTAGCAAGTGATAGGAGAAGGTGAAATGGCCTCAAGTTGCACCAGGGGAGGTTCAGATTGGATATTAGGAAAAAACTTCTTGCTGGAAAGGGTTGTCAGGCATTGGAACAGGCTCCCCCTGGGCAGTGGTGGAGTCACCATCCCTGGAGGTGTCTAAAAGGCATTTAGATGAGGTTCTTATGGACATGGTTTAGTGCTAGAGTTATGTTATGGTTGGACTCGATGATCCTGAGGGTCTCTTCCAACCGAAATGATTCCATGATTCTATGAAAAAGACAAGAGAAGAATCCTACCTCTACATTTATCCATTCAACTATTGCCTTAATAAATAAGTTTAAAGATTGACACTGCTGACCCATAATGGTGCTTCATTTTTAAATAGGATAGGAAACATGGGGAATCTTTAAAAGATACATTGAAGTTTCAGCATGTATACAGAACTTGTGAGAAGCAGACAGGAATATACTTAAGGTACCAACTCCAAGAATACAGACCAAGATTTCTACAAGTAATGTTATAATAGCCAAACAAGTTCCAACTCTGATCCCTGTTGGTGTTTTTGAGCAGTTTCTAGCTTTCAGGCTTCTGTAAAATGCTTTGGAGGAATAACTATAATTATATGATTCTGCCACAGCAGATACATTGCCATCTCTATTAAAATTCCCCACAATTTACCTAGAAGACCTGACTTAAGACTCGCATCACAAACTTCTCTCAGAAGCACCAGCAGCAACTGGTGACTAAACACACTTTATAAAGACTAGATTTTTTTCACATTAAAAAAAAAAAAACAAAATTACACCTAACAAAACTGCTTAACAGCCTAAATATTAGCCCACTAACCAAACAGCTACCTACTTTCCCAAGGGATTACAGAAGGAATAAATCCCATCTGCAGATCTTCCCGTCAAAGCATCTTCAGCCCTGTCAGAACTTACTGAAAGCAGGGCAGTATCTGCCAACTTGTTCCACTTCATAGGAACCAAGTAAGTTGGTCATTTTAGTCCTGTAATACGGAAACAATCCCTTTGGCAAAAACAAGACAGGATTCACTGAAAACTTACTCATAAAGCATACCCATGTGTTCTTACCCTGCTTGGTCTTTAGCAGTTACAGTCATGGCAAACATACGCAAGAGGTTGCACTATTCTGATGTTATGCCCTCTCACTTACCAGTGATACACAGGATTTGTAGACCTATTAATTACTTCTCAATTATCAAAACATCACCACACATAAAGAGGCAGTAGTCACAAACACCTTCATATTTTCTTACCTGCAAAGTTACATGAATTTCTAATTTAAAACCCCCTTTCTTCACTTAATAAAAGTACTAAGAAGAAAGCAATACACACATGTGGAGGGTTTATCAAATTATAAAAGTGAATTTTAGTCTAGAAAAATGCTACTCGTGCCTGGGGTAGTAAACCAGGGTTGGGTGGTTTTATCCAACCTGCTTAAGTTACAGACTACTCTGTGATTTCCACATGAAAATTTCCAGTATAAAAACTATCTTCTCTGACTTTGATGACCAATCTCAGACATGGAAGAATGTGCAAAATTCAATTTCGTCCTCTACATTAGATCACAACTTGCCCTTTGACAGCTTATGTTTAAGGCCAGAACATTTAGTTTCTCTTCCAAGAGGTTCTTCCTTACACGATCACTAATCCTAGCAGTCACATACACATGAAATCACTTCTTGAAAATTACTAAATTTTGCAGTTGAAAAAGACCAGCAGCAACAATCTCTATAATATCACTGAACCTTATCTTGAAAACTCAAATGCACAGAGAGTTGCCTTCATTCTGAGACAAAGATGCACAACACCCTTTCTGACTCCATGTGAAGCTCTGTAAGACACAGGCAGATTTTCTTTCTTTCTATACACATTGCTTTATACTTATTCTCATTAAAATCCAAACCATCCCTGTTTTGTCCAGTCAGTCAGCCTGTTTTGGTTTTCATTAAAAGTCTGATCCTTATTTGTGTCACCTATAAAAATGTCAGCATCTTACCAGACAGTTGCCATCCTGATCATTAGAGAATATCTCTAGTGCAGCTTCTGGACTGGAGCTTATCTTTGCCAAGATTAAAACTTTTTATTTTTTTCCTTGTGCTTTTTACGAACAAACCCTTTACTTTCATCCCGCGACTCAGCTTGTTCAACAGCCTCTTGGATAAGAACTTGTCAGTGGCATTTTGAAAGCTCTAATTCATTCTTTTTCTTCCTCCTTTGTCCACAACAATGACAAGTTCAAAGAATTCTCAGATCAGCATGATACAGTTGTCCTCTGCCAAAACCATGCTAATTAGACTGACATCTCATGACCTTCCTAGTACTGTTCTATTTTCCACCCCTTTATTAGCCAAGGCTGACAGGTTTGTGTTCAGACAACATTTTGCAGAGCAATTTCCTGTATGGTAAGAAATACATACAAGGTTGCTGAACAGAAAGGACTACATTAAGATAATGCAACTATAAGCTATGCTCAATGCTCACAAGTAAGAAGACATCAACTAACAGCTTGTTTTTAATATAAATACAAAAAGAAACACATTAAAAAAAAATCCAAGGAAGTGTAATGAAACAACAGCTGACAACATTGCATCACTTGTTTCTGTCACACAATCTAAAGGGAAAGAAAAATAAGGCAAAACTTTCCACCACAGATTTAAGACAGCACTGTCAAGATAACAGAAACAATTATAACTAGTGAAACCACAGTAGAGCACAAATGAAATCTTTGTTTCAAGACAGTTATTAAAATTTAAATTAAACCACAAAAACAGCAAACACAATTTCCAAGTAGTTTTCTTGAACTTGGAAATTATAACCCCCCCCTTTTTTCTTCCTGCTATTCAAAACCATAGCTATTTATTAGCTTTGAATTCTGGGCAATAAGAAATAACATTAGGCTTAAGATGCTCTTTGAGACACATAGGGAAAAACAAAACAAAACAACAAACACCTATTTCCAAGCTTCTGTTGGAAATGCTGGAATCCAACTGAAAGCATCTAATTATTTCCCACATTTTATTGTTGATAAAAGGTCTCTCTTGGATCTACTATTATCAGACAAAAGACTAACACTCTACATCAAAAAAAGAAAGCAAAAATGTGTTTTCTATCTAATAAATGGCACACACTTTCCCAAGTCTCATCACAATGCTTCTGTTCCATCAAGGTTTACATCCCGTTTGACGTCAGAAAAGATCACTTCTTCCCTTCCTAATGTGAAAACGTTAATCAAGCCTGATTTGTATACAAATTTTAAGGAGGGATTAAAGTCATTCTGTCTGTAGAAATAATACATAAACTAACAGATTAAAACAAAAGACCAGAGTTAGAATGAAGAGAATGTTTTTAATGCCTGATTAGGATCGACCAGCAATAAATAAATAAATAAATAAATAAATAAAAACACCAACAAACTAGTGAGCTGTACAACAAGAGGAGTTAGAAAGAACCTAGGATTTCATCTCTCCTGCACCAATGTCCTGCAGTTCTGCACCTCTCCGTGCATGCAGGAAAGAGAACGCTTTCTGCTTTCCCCGGGAACCTCCACTTAGAAAAAGGGTTCTGTAGCTTTTTATATTATGGAACTTGGATCCATATATAGATCAGTAATATACAGGGTGCTTCAAAAAGATAAACACCAGCTTGAAATAATACTGCTTGGAAATTGGATCTGTCTTTTCAAAACACCCTGTATATGTATTTAATAATGAGTAATACATATATTTAACTACTACTACAGAGTAATAACTTAAAATGCCAAACTCTGGTAGACATTTTCATGGCAAAAACTGTACAAACTAAAAAGTCCACATGACACACAGAAAAAAGTGTTAAGTCTGAAATCAAATTAAGAATGAATTTTTCACAGGAGAAGCTGACTTACTTTTAAGAAGATCTTAAAGGTTTTAACTCCCCTGGCTATACAACAGTCAAGTCTTCTGAAGAGCATACATTTGTATTCTCCACTTGCTAAAGGTTTTCTATGACTGCAGAATAAGATCAACTTTTCAGTCCAACTGTTAAACTTGATTACAGAGAATTTTACCAGAGAAATGCCACTTACAAAAGCAGCATATTAAGGACTGCTTTAGGATACACCAAGACTTTAATCTCACTACAAAAGTTTCAGAATATACACAGTTATATCAGTTTAATTTCATATTTTCTTTATACAAAGGAAAGTGGTAAACACTTCATTATATCATATATCATTATATCATATCATTATTTTGGTTTCCCTTGGATTTCTTTCAAACTCAGATCTCTTCTTAATCCAAGGCAGAAGTAAACCTCCCCTGGACACGCTTAACCCAGACATATAAAATTGATAAATTCTTCTTTTCCAATCCCATGGAATAACGTAATAAACTACAGCCTCAGGTATTGCCTCCTCAATAGGAGGGCAAGGTAAAGCCAAACCACCATTTTCCCTCTTCTAAATGAGTTTTCTTTTCCACACAAATCACTTGGGATTTCAACACCCTGGAAGAAATTCACACTAGAGCAACAGTTGATTAATACCAGCATTTGTGTTTTCCAGCCAGAAATGAGCAAGGCACTTTCCTAAGCTCCCTTTATAAACTTCCCCCTTGTGACCCAGTTGTTCCCTAGACACACACCATCTTTCACAAAAACCAGCTGAAGTCCAGTCATTACCACCTCAGGCAAGCAGTAACTATCACCCTAAATTTGCAAAGCTCTTTTCATGACAGAAAACCCCAGCATGCTTTACCGCCTTTGAAGTATTAAGGCAGACACCTAAGATGGGCACACGGGAGCCTCAAACAACTGAAGCCCACTATTGGGAATGACTTTGTTCCAGCACACATCTTAGCAGCACAAAAATCACACTGACCATCCCAGGTCATTTAGCCCAATCCTATCAGAGTTTTCACATGAATTTATAAAAATAACAACCAAAACTTCTCAGACGAGCACAAAGAAATAACAACAGAAAAAGATGTAGACAACCCACACACACTTTTGGAAGATTTTTTTATGAAACTGGAGTAACCTTTGTAAACAATTTGAAATAAAAATAACACAAAAACTGAGGAACAAGAGACCAGCAGCTTTAGAGAGACTAGCACAGGCAAAAGCCTTACCTTACTCAAACACCACAGGCTTGATGTCACTGATCTTTCCAATCCTCTACTGTTGCTGTTTAAACCTAGTTAGCAATCCAACCACAACAGCCACTCACTCACTCCCCTTCCCCATCCCCAAACAGGGGAGAGGATCAAAATGCAAGGGAGGAACTCATGGATTGAGATAAACACAGTTTAAGAAAATAAGAAAATAATACTAATATACCACCGCTACTACTAATCTATATTAAATGGAAATAGAATGTAAAATAAAAGACACTCAATGCAATTTCTCACAAACTCCGCCCTAACCGAGCAGCCAGTCCCAGCAGCACCTGGTCCCAAACAGTCGATCCCAGAGAGAGAAGAGAGAAAAAAGCAGAAAGGCCCAGAGGCCTCCGCAAAACATCAGGATGGCAAAAGGCCGTACTAAAAGAACTCTCAAACAGAACTCCACTGAAACAGAGCACAACGGGAATGGGTGTCTGTCTCCGTAGCCTCCCATGCTGCATATTTACAGCATGATGCTAATGGCACGGAATATTCTTATTGATCAGTCTGGATGTCAGTCAAGCTCTGCCCCATCTATGTCCCCCTTCCCAGCTGCCTCACACCTGTGGGCAGAGAGCTCAGAAAGACCTTGGCTCCCAGATGACAACTAAGATAACAACAAGCTCTTCCATTCTCTTTATTCCAACTCAAAAACACTGGAAATGTACTTAAAGAAAAACATTAACTCTGTCCTGGGGTGTTACCTTCTTGTTCTCAAACTAAACCCAAAAAACGACCGTGCTAGCTATGAAATAGAAAAGCTTCTAACTGCATGAAGAAAATTAACTCACTTTCAGTCATCTACTCAGTTGAGACCAGACACTGCACAGACAGAAGTTGCTCTGATTTTTGGCTGTGAGCCTCCAGCTGCTGCCAGTATTTACCCAAACAGCAGGAGCAGATTTGCAGGGGACTCCCCACAAGCACCAGTTCTTCCAGTACTTTGAAGACACAAGATCTGAATCCAGGTTTTTGCTTCATCAACAACTCTGAACACTGCTCTCTGGATGAGTTGTATACATACCTCTCTAGTAAATCTTACATATGAGAAAGCATATCCCAAGCAAGAGGTTAAAAGGTTTCTGTTATTTTGATGAAATTGGTACAATTTTGTCCTGCAATATCAAGATGTTCGTCTGAGTAGGGTCTCTTTCAGCTCTCCCAAATATGTGTGCATGCACAAGGGCCTGTAGTTCAGAAACAGACAACCCAGCCAGTTCCAACAGTCCTGTGCAAAGGGCTTGTGCCCAGGTAAGCAAGGCTGCCAAAAAACAGCCTGCACCTTCAGATGTATTCCCCTCCACACTTAACAGCTCAAGTTCTTCCGCTTCCCACCTGCTCTTGCCCAAACCGTGCAACCTGTTATCTTTCTTCTTAGCATGCTAGCACAAAGTTGTTTTGTTTCCTCAGTTAAGAACTTGTTATAAGTGCTTCTGCAATATCAAATGACTTCACAGCTTCCTCCCCTGAAAACCACTGTTACAACCTAAAAAAAGCAAAGAGCTAAACTAAAAGATGTAGTTTGCCTAAAAAACAAAACTTTCAACCTAACAGTGAAGGAGTACAACAGCTTATATGAATCCTCAATTCAGAATGTAAAGTCCATCACTGTTTTATGTGGAGGATGTGAAATTACAGGCTTCTAGTAATGAAGTGATATTGTATAATAGGGAACAAACAATGACACACTGATGCATCTCAAAATTTACCTGTAACATCCATGTTCTTGAAGACAATGCTATCATCCCAGTAAAATTACAGCAATCCTTGTACTTTGATGACCTTAGAATCATAGAATCATTTTGGTTGGAAGAGACCCTCAGGCTCATCTCCAGACAAGTATCTGATACCCACAGGATGTATTTAGTACTAGGAACTGGCCTTCATTCCACTGTTAAGGATGGGTTTTTTGACTGAACTCACTACTACTGTCTTTTAATCTCAAATTCTTACTTGAAACACTCATGAATATGCTGAATATTTCTTGCAGCTCCACTGAAATATTCTCTTGTAATGCAGAGGCCAAGGTTTGAAGGGCAGGTTTAGACCCTGAAAGAGCCACACAAATCACACTGCATGTACTTCCAGAGCACTGGGTACACAAAATGTGCTATTAAGCAGCTGAACAGAAATGCTCTGCATCAGGGTCCCTTGCTGTTTAACCTGAAAGATTAAGCAACATAAGAGAAAGTCACATCCAAGCACCGGTCTCTTATAATTTTCCTAATTAGTCCCCAAATCATCCTACTATGAAAATGATACTGGCTATTTGCAAGCCCAGAACAGCCCGCTTACACCTATTTTTTTAAATTCAATAAATGTATTATTCCAAATAACCAAAGTTCACTCCTCTACATCAGTTACACTTATATAACATAAAATTAATATGTATCAGGGAATCAATAGACTCCCACCCTACATGAAGTCCTGCATATACCATTTCAGCAGAATGTCAAAGCCTAGAGATTGTAAATTAAACCTCTGAGATTATATCGGGGTATCAGGCACAAAATAACTATTTTCTATAACAATCAAGCAAAGCTTTGGAAACTGTATGTGTTGATTGTGAGGCTGCAAGTTAATGAGCTCAGAATAAAAAACAAAACAGGAGTATCAGAAAAGGCACTGTTAACTCCAACATAATGGGTTTTTTCTACCAAAGATACTCATTGCAGTCTTATGCATTCTAAAATAGGTCACCAACAATTAATTATTTTTGCACCAGTGTTTAAACATTTTACATGCCCAACAGATTATACAAGGTAAAGACGAAAACAATTCTTCAGCAGAAAAATAAAACCTGGGATCTTATCCTCGCTAGCAAGGTACAACTTGGTGCAATCACAGTCCTGCTCCCAAAGCAGACTGCTGCAACAGCAGTATTTTTAGAGCCTGAGGGAATAGAGTGCCTGGCATAACTCTCAAGCATATGCAAAAAAGCAGCACATTAGCAGAGCTCTGCTTTTCCTCCTCTAGCCAGAAAGCACGTCAAAGCGAAGAACCACAGGGCTCTGAGGCACGCATGCGAACTCCCCACAACGAAGAGATGCAGAAAGGAAACATTTTTTTCTTCATTTATAAAGCAAAGGTGGCAGTGCTCCTGATGGTACCATCGCACACCTCTCTCTTTCCATGGCCAAGACCTGGAGGCTGCAAGCTGTGTTTCAGAGCAATAAAGAGAGGGATCTTCAGGAGCATTTCTACAGGTGACCAGAGCTTGTCAAGGGTCCCACCAGACAGGACAGAAGGCCACCCGTGCCCTGCAGCAGGGACCCAAAGAGCCCTACCAGCATCTCCCTCTCGCCAGCTCCCAACAATGGTCCAGTCTGTGGTTGGGACCGCTACACGCTCCCACAGCAGACCAGCCCTGCTCTACAAGACATGGGTCCTGGAAATACTAAAATATTTAAAGCAAAGGAGTATTGTTCCTGTCTATATTCTAAAGACACGTTCATACACCTGTGCATTCAACCTATACCATCACAATCACCCCAGTCACAGGTAAAACCAACACCGAGCATATTTACTTCCCATTCCACAGCCTGGGTATATTACTTACAGTAACAGCCAGCTATACAAGTTACAGAAAAGAAAAAGAAGCCTTCACTTATGTATCTCAAAAGTTATGTTTCCTGATAAGAGTAAAGCTTATTTTTTAATTATTACTGAGGACTGCCATTCAGACTGGAACTTTATGTAATAGCACTATTTAGATTTGATTCACCACTCCTCCTCATTTTCAGTTAAGAAATAACAAAATTACTACCCTTAAAGAATTAAACAGTTCCACAGAAAAGAAACTGGGATAAAAAGGGAAAATTCTCACCTTATAGCAACCTGCTGCTTCACAGAATGATAAGCACTGTTCCCAACTTTTAAACATGCATGCTTATTGAAGAAAAAACATACAGAAGATCTATCAGCAAAGCTTTGAATATAAGATGTTTTACATAGCAAATTCTCCCATGTCAAAAACCCAGCACGATCTTGCTGGACTAAACAGACTCCTCCCCTCAAGGAACTTTACAGACAAAAGTGATAAGAGGATATTTCAGAAAACAAGATTAAGTATCTCCTAAACACTCTGGCAGAAAAATGTTTTCTGTTTCCCTAATGTTACAAGATACTTGATTAATTTATTTCCGTGCATACGTTATTTTCCATAAAATTTCCATAGTCCGTCTTCTGTAGGAGCTAAAAAGATGTACAAGTAGCATCTTCATAGTGAATGTCAGAAAGGCAGCAGGTTTATTTAGCAACGGTAGAGAACAGCTCCATTCCACAGGTTTGGACACTCTTCTAAGTAGAGGATAGGCAGATATCCAATTTATCCTCCTGTAGCAAGTTGGGTAATCCAACTCACAATATAAATTAATTAGTGTAATCGCTAAAAAAGCCAAGATACCAAGAGAAAGCAAACACAAGTCAGATCATCAAATGTGAAAAAAGAGGCTTTTCATATTGCTTGATCTGCATTTAAGAAGGTGTTTATCTTCTCTTGTTTATGATGACAGCAGGTCATGGATCAGCTGCAGAGGAGCAAAAGGATTAATTTCAGATGACAACTTCCCTCACTTCTTCACGGATTAGTTTTCAACAGGTGAACAAGCCAAACCAAATTATTCTGAGACCAAAATAAAGGGAGCAGCAGGACGTGAAGGCCAGAAAGGGGAACTGGGATCATCCCTTTTGGCAGCTACCGAGTTTTACTAGATTAGATGCTATACAATGTTACACCCTTGATTGTTTTAGCATGCTAAATTCCCCATCAAAAGAAGAACCAAGCAGTTACATGGACTCTAAGGGGAGTGACAATAACAAGGGAACTGGTGACTATCCATGGTCAGGGAAGCACAACTACATGTTTTCATTTAAATAGTTACAGATAGTGTCAGCCAACTACAAAACAATCAGTGTCACAGGTTGCGTAGGATACATAAGAGTCAAAACCAAAAAGCTTTCACACTGAATTCTGGCCAGTGAAGACCAAGGAAATCCTACATACAGAACCAGTGTGAGCAAATGTCAAGGACATGAAAGCAAAAATACCCTAATTTAAATAAAATACAAGAATAACCAGTTTCACAATACTTTTTTTTTTTTTTTTTTTTGAACATTGTCATTCCATCAACAAACATAGTAGTTAGGCTTCTGGAAAACAAATGCCCATCTTTTAAGAATTACTAATAAACCCCAATTTCCCACATGATAACAAAGAACAATGGAGATGGCAGAGCAAGAACTCATCAAGTACGGTACAGTCATGGGCAGGTTCATAAACTCCACCTACTGAAACTGCCCCACCCAAAACCTTCCACAGGAGCTGAGGATGGAAAGCAGCTAAGGCTGCTTCTCAGCACAACGCCTTACATAACAGAGGTTTTGTGCCAATCTCCCTTTTTAATTAAAAACAGCATGTTGGGACCCAGTGGTAAAACAATATTACTGCATGGTCTTCAAAGACAAAAGACAGCTGAGGAAAGGAATTTCCAGTACTACTCTCCATCAACACTATACTCTTGTAAATTGCTAACCTACGCATTTCCTTAAACGACTGCAGACCAAGAGCATACTAAACAAGTTCTATTTCTTTGCCGTAAAAAACAAATATTTCTTCATTTGCATTCATTTTGTACAGAGGAGAAACCCAAAACTGTGTCTAAACAAAGACTTTCACAACCCTTATGCATGATAAATGAAATTAAATTACAAGTCGAGACAAATTTATCTTGCCAAGAGCTTTCATTGCCGTTTCCTAACATATCACCTTTCTAATGTTTGCAGCTATAAATTAAACAGAGCAGAAACAATATGTTCACTGTTCTTTCATGGTGAATATACCATTCTCCTGCATACAATGCTCAAATTAGTGACCACCAAGGATACTGTGACAAACCAGAGAGCTTTGCACACTTACATAGCAAAAGTTTTCTTTTGGTCACAATCTTTAACTGGCATCTTCATCAACATAATGATGTGATTTAAAAAAAAAAAACCAAACAAGCTGAATAATTAAACACAGATTCTATAATTAAACACAGATTCTAAGTAAAATTTAACTACTGCAGTAATTATCATTTGCCTCCTTTTGGCAGGCTGAGAGCAAGCAGACAGTATGGCAGCTACAGGGTCACTTCTCAGTAAATACATAGTAATTTGATTATTTCTTAAAAAACTAAAAAACACTTTGTCATTTTAACCAAATTTTAGTTTAATTTTCATTTCCCTTGACCCTCAAAATTCAGATGCAAAGGAAACTGACTAAAAGATTAATGCTTCTATTTATTTTGCAGTAAGTGAGGACTTGTCAGGAAGAAGTGGGCGAGCTGGAAGTATCAAGTAGGAGATACTCCAACTACCTGCTCCAGTGCTGCACCACTGAACGTCACCTAGAATTTATAGATTTGTAACACTGATTGCTGATCCTTGACATAGAAGACAAATGATGTGGATAACATGCAGAATGCAAACAGCTCTTAGGCACTTCTCCATCTCAGACAGCAACACTGGCTTCCCCACACCTGAAGGTGTCATGAAGAGTCTCTTTTTCAGCTCTTATTTACATCCTCCTGTTCCCTCCTCAAACAAGAAAGCTAAAAACAAGCCACTCGCAACACAAGAACTTAAGCTTTTAAAAAGGTTTCAAGTGCCTGGGATTTTGATGGAAATTCCTTGCTAAAGACGTGGCCTGTCTGACATGCGCTTGACTAGCACAGCTTTTGTCTGATGTTTCTAAGACAGCACTGGCTGTCAACCTCAGCTTTACAAGCAGACCCAACTGAACATACAGGTTATCTAGCAGTTTTGAAAATAGTAAATACAGGTGAAGGGAGAGGAGAGAGTTCAAGAAGCACTGAGAGCTTCAGGCTCTAAATATTTCTCTAGGGAATTTAGAGATGATAACTTTTGGAATGACAAAGATGACATTTTTCTAACATTTCCAGAGGCTTACTGGGAAGCCAATACCATTTTCATGTCACTGGAATGACAACTTCTTTCATGCGAAATATTTATTGCATCATGATCTGCATGACAATAACAAATCACATTTCTGTCTTCCAACTAGCTCAGATTCAACCTGTATTTCAGAAGCTTTTTTACAGGCATTACATGCGCTCCCAGCATTTAAAGTGCATTTTAATTAAGCCATTTAGACAAAGGTCCAAGTTGGTCACATTCTCCCCTCCCTCACTGAGGATACAGGCCACCACCTACTCATTTGACTGCCTGAAATCAGCCTGCTGCTGTGGAGAAGTACTGACCTGTACTTGGAAGAGTACAGAAGGTCTTTCCAGAGCTGTTCACCACAATGACAGAAGCAACAAAGCCCATCTGCACTGCTTTGCAGGGACAGTTGCAGGTTAGAAAAGAACACAGAAGTACTGCAAACCTATCAGAGAATACTTTACATTGGAAGGGAAGTCAAGCCCTCTAGGTTCTAGCCCTTGCTCAAAAAAAAAGGCTAATTTCAGTTGAACACTGACCAAGAACAGAGATCCCTCCATGTCTCTGAGTACACATTCCAGGGACTGAACATTCTCACAGTGAAGGTTTTTTTTCTTTATATCCAGCTGGAGAGTCCTTTGGTGAAGCTGGTATCTGTCTTGCCTCATGCTTTTGCTGTGCCCTTGCAAGAAGCACTCAGTTCCACCTTCTGCCTTCCACCCACAGGCAGCTGAAAACAGCACCCAGGTGGGTCCATTAGTCCTCTCCAGGCTACAAACCCAGCTCCCTCAGCCTCATACACTACATGCTGCAGCCCACAGTCCTGCTCAGTGACTTTCTCCTGGACTGGCTCCTGTTTGTCCATCTACCTGCACTGCCAAGCCCCATGCTTGATAACAGGACTCCAGATGCAGCTTCACAGCTACCAAGCAGATATGAACAATCATGTTCCTCAGTCTGCTCTTCCCAGTAGAGCCCAGTGTGTGGTCACCCTTAGCTACTGCAGGGGCACACTGATGACTTGTCTGCCAGCATGTGCAAAGTGCAAGTATTGTGCTTCACTCCAGCATGTGCCAGGGTGGCTCAAGTCCTCCAAGAGAGCCAAAGCCTATGATCATGGTGGTTCTTGTTGTCTTGAGGTGGCTTTGACCACCTCTTCATCTTGATGGGGCAGGTGTGCTGCAGATGCTTACCATAATGCCCCACTTTCCCTTGCTGTCCCCATAATCCTGACCCATAAGCTCTTGATGTTCCCTTCACAGCAGAGCTCTAGGCGTTCCAGCCATACCTTTGCAGAAGCACAACCATGCCCATCTTCCCTTCCTTTTTAAGGAGCATAAACTACAGCACTCCAGCTGCGGGATCACATTTCTGCGATCCAAGGGAGATCAGAGGCCTGCACTGCACAAACTTGTAATTTCATCCAGACGCTTCCCATCCACACTGTGTATTTGTGTGCACCTGAGATGAGCCCCCAATGCACAGCTTCTGAGCTATCCCATACGCACTACCCTGCTCTGTCCCTCCATTTATATGCTAGAGAAAGCATATGTTAGGTTAACTGATTACTAAATAAAGCACTGTAAAGACATTCAAGTCTGCCTACACTAGCTAGCAACAAGTTGCTTTTTTTTTTTTTCATTTTTAAACAAGCTGCTACTTTAATTGTCATTCAAGACTGATTCATGAGAATGTTCTACAAACTTGGAAATTTTTCCCTGCTAGCCATTGATCACCTCAAGCTTCCTAAAAATCTATTACTTTCTGACTCTGCCAGAGACAGAACTGGTTTCTACAGTTTGGCCCCCATGCAGTATCATATTCAGGAATACAAGAGAAAAGCTCAAAACAGGCTCGAATCAGAACAAGTGACGTTAGAGAACAACCTGCAACTCCTCTGGAACTGAGATGTCTGCACTGCACCTTTTCTACTACAGGCCATAGACGTATAAGAGGTTTGGCCAGACTATGCACAGAAGACTAAAAAAGTCAGCTGGAATTTCAAATTTGTGCTGTACACAAGTGTCAGAGTTTCCTCCCCAAAAAATAGGAAAAAAAAAATTCAGCATGACTTCCCTTAATTCCCTTTCCAGGGCATAACCACTATTTTACATTCTGCCATATTTCTCAGACTTTCCAGTATTGGAAAAACAAATATTACCTACTGAAGCTGCTTGCTGTATTACATTTAATAATGTTATGCAATTAATAGATGTATTTGCACTTCCTGTCTCTGCAACTGCATTCTAATTTCAGAAATCTGCTGACTATATGGTGAGGAACAAGACCCTTATGTACTTGCCTTCTCAACATACCACATGGGAAAAGTAGGGTTGTATCTTGTATATTTATAATTATTTTTTTATTCATGGAAGACCAGCCAGACATGGACAGAAGCCCATGTCTTTCAAGACAGACAAGTATCAGGAAAGCCCTGTTTTCTTAGTTCTTATTAGGACCTGTTCCAGTAGATAAACCTTATTTTATCTAAAGCATATGCACTATGTACATTAATTTGAATTGTTACTTTATCTATGGTTAATATGAACTACTGACATAACATTGTGTTCCATCTATCCATAATGGTTAACAACACATTGCAGGCTACAAACTACTAAAAGATGATCCATTTAGCTCCAAAAGATGACTTGCACCATCTACAGGTCTTAGCAGAGAGTTGCAAGAGTGTAACTTTATTTCAGACATTCATTCTATTATCCTACTGGAATAAAAGTTAAAATACCTCCTGAATAAGCAAAACAACAGGCTTACTCCAAAACACTGTCATCTAACATCATTCCAACCTGGATAGTTTAGCCCAGTTTGATAAGAGGTTTGCACTGGCTGGTGTTGAACAGGGTGCTTTAACGTGGTACACTTCAAGCTAAAAAATAAAATCAGTAACTCACCTTGACAACAAAGGAAGCACTGCTTTTCTGTGAATAGTAAAGGAACAGAAGTCCAGATATTTCCTTCTCAAACTATCCATATTGTCTAAATTATAGTTTGTAATTCTTAAAACACCCGCAATATACAGCAGAACACAAAGAAAACAACTTGGTGACCACCTATCTTTCCAAAGATATTTGAATTTGTCAGTACATCTCATCAGTCCCACTAACAGCTTGTCTTATTATGCTTGTTCCTTTGGATTAAAAAAAGAACAGTCCTACATGCTTTGAACAGCATTAAAATTGGGAAGATGGGACACCAAGGTTTTACAAGTAAAACACATTACTTTCATCCCCAAACCAAAGAATTACGTTCACCAAAACAGTACTTGAAAGCAAGATGCATTAAGACAGGCTTAGCTATGCTGCGGAATAAACTGAAGAGCATGACTATAGTCACACTGTAGTATTTCAGTGTCTAGAAGCACAAATTAAAACAAACAAACTACTTTTAACAAATTGCAACCCTGATGATTCTGTGGCTGTGCAGGATACCAGAGGTTATCAACGGACCTCTTTCAACCTCATAACATGTCAACATACAACCTTTACAAGCTTCACTCCATTGAATTACTCCCCTCCTCCTTTAAATACAGCTTATCTTAAATGTAGTCAACATCAGCCATACAAAATAGCAACACAAGCCTCATAAGCTCTACAAGCCAGGTCAATTTATGCTTTCTGCCTATAATTTAACCACAGCTTTATAAAGAAAACGCCATCTATCTTCCAAACTTGCAGGATTCCTGATGCACAGTAACGAGCAAACAAGTCTGATACGAAAGTTAAAATTTCCAGTGTTTGGATCTTAGGATGCAGAACTGACAGAAATAGGCGATCCTGGGCATATAATGATGAAAGAACTAACAATGAAAGCTCTTGTAACACGCATAAGATGCAGCATTCAATAAATTTGGGGACAACTATTTCAGTGCCACATTAATAACATTTCTAGGTGTGCTCTGATCAAGTTACTAAGTAGCATTTTGCAAGCAATTAGAGAAAGTAGAAAAATTTGTTGAAGAGAAGCAGAATTACTCAAGTCTCCACAAATCTAGAGAGAAAACTACTCCTTGCATAACTTCTTTAAATGTCCATGTGTCCTGGCCAAAATTTCTTTTTTGGTAGTAATGATCCATGCTTAAGCTCAACATCATATACAGACATACCTGCAATGTCTTATCTGAAGTACCAGCCTTATAGAAGGTATCAAAATTAAATTCAGTTTTCTAGCCTCTTCTGCTTTGTGAAGATACATATTAACATACATTTGGTAACGCATTAACCTGCTGTTCACTTGAGTTGCATGAAGTTTGGTTTCAGATGATAAGAATATAGCTATATTTAGCACAAGTTTAAAAAAAGCATAACTTTTGTTTGCATGGTGAACACAAGAGATAAAGACACACACTCTCTGTAGAAATACAGACATTGCAGTTTTCCTTTCTGAAGGTCTGAGAATTATCTGTACATTCTCAGAGATTTCCCAGATTCTCTAAGGCTTCACCTCACAGAATCACAGAATGTCAGGGATTGGAAGGGACCTCGAAAGATCATACAGTCCAATCCACCTGCCAGAGCAGGAACACCCAGATGAGGTTACACAGCAATGTGTCCAGCTGGATTCTGAATGTCTCCAGAGGAGACTCCACAACCTCCCTGGGCAGCCTGTTCCAGTGTTCCGTCACCCTCACTGTGAAGAAGTTTCTTTTCATATATAAGTGGAACCTTCTGTGTTCTAGTTTGCACCCACTGCCCTTTGTCTTATCATTGGCTGTCACCGAGAAGAGCCTGGCTCCATCCTCCTGACACTCACCCTTTATAAATTTATAAACATTAATGAGGTCATCCTTCAGTCTCCTCCAAGCTAAAGAGCCCCAGCTCCCTCAGCCTTTCTTCATAAGGGAGATGCTCCACTCCCTTCATCACCTTTGTTGCCCTGCGCTGGACCCTCTCCAGCAGTTCCCTGTCCTTCTGGAACTGAGGGGCCCAGAACTGGACACAATATTCCAGATGTGGTCTCACCAGGGCAGAGTAGGGGGGGAGGAGAACCTCTCTCAACCTACTAACCACCCCCCTTCTAATACACCCCAGGATGCCATTGGCCTTCCTGGACACAAGGGCACAGTGCTGGCTCATGGTCATCCTGCTGTCCACCAGGACCCCCAAGTCACTTTCCCCTACACTGCTCTGTAACAGGTCATTCCCCAACTTATACTGGAACCTGGGGCTATTCCTGCCCAGATGCAAGACTCTACACTTTCCCTTGTTATATCTCATTAAATTTTTTCCTGCCCACCTCTCAATGGATACTGCTCCCTACTCGTATGCATGGTGACATGCCACATGCACTGCTACACCTGGTGACAGGCAACAGTACCAAAAAGTAAGGAAGAAAAAGACCATTCATATTTGGGCCACAATATCCAGGCAACATATGGCAAGAGTGCCTCACTATGATCAAAGGCAGTTTTTTTCTGGAAATAGGAAGAGGTCACTTAACGGGGTGTTTTGTTGGGCTTTTTAGTTAGTTTGGTTTGGGGGTTTTTTGGTTGGTTGTTTTTTTTGTTGTGTATTTTAATTGGCAAACAGGGAATAACATCAAAATGTTATTACACAGACCGAGCATTTGCAGTATCAGTAATACGAATAGTTAAGAAGTGGCTGCTACATTGCCTTAGCCTGTAACATGAATTATTTGACCACCTAAACATATCGTACCTCTCCTCTTTAAAACATGATAATTGTAAAAAGCATTTAATCTAATGGTAACCTGTCAATTCGCATCTCAGGGAAAAACGTTTTCTGCTCTGTTTAACTTTAGTGTGTTACAGGATAGCACACAAAAACCTCCAACCACCATTATTTCTTGGTTGTAGCATTTTGTGCTCAAGAAAGAGCCTTATCTAAAACAGTTACTAATGTGTAAGTCTATCAAACACATAATACTGTTACCTTTCTTCAATTCTATTTTTGTCCATAAGTGGTTGTTTGATCCACTGATTAACTAGTCTCTGTCCTTGAGGGGTTCTGCATTTATTTAGTAAACCAGCTAGAGACTGTGCAGTGTTAGCATTTTCCACAGAACTCTGGAAAAAAGAAAAAAAAAAAAAATCAAGAGTTAGTGAAGTTTATTGACACCCACTGAATAATACCCAACTTCGTTACCTAGGAACAGATCAGTGTTTTTTTCTGTATTTAACTAGGCACACATGAGGAAAGACAATGAAAGAGCAAGGCATTAAAACACTTCAGCTCTGTTCCCTGGAACATGGTGAACAAGGAAAAGGTTTGTCCATTTTGAAACCAGCTGACTGAACAGGAAAGTCAGAAACATACCTAATCACTGGGCAGCTTGCCCTTTGAACAGGAAAAGCGGAAATATGTCTAGATATTTGCTAGTTTGCCTTTCATAACGTCAAAAAATAGGGGTCCTGTCTATCAAAAAAAGCAGCAAGAAACAAGACTTGGGTTCAAGGGTTTGGCTGGAGATCTTTGAGGGGTGCTGGGGACAGAACACAACAAGATGAGGCCATGGGAGAGAACACAGTTACACAAATTCTCTCAAGCTTCCCCAGGTCATCCTTGTAGTATACTATAAACACCTCTAAACTTACTCTGTTCAGATTATAGCTTATTATCTATAATTTAGGTTTAATATTAACTGGACTCAAGACAGCCTTTTGGACATTTTTTCTTGGCGTTTTGTTCAATTTGTGCACAAACAGCTAGGAAGCAATAATTTTATATAACACTGAAAAAGAGCAAACAAGCTCGTTTCAGCTCTTAACTTTGAAATTAAAATCTCAAACCTCCCTACCCAAGAACACTTACAAATAAAACAGCAGGCAAGCTTTTAATCAGGAGTGGGTCTGGATGCCTGTGAACAACTGTGATGTAGAACCAGTGTCACCACAACAGTGAGAAGGTATCCTGACACATAAAATCCCTGGAAGATCTAATCTCTAAAGTGGATGTGCCTATTTTCAGTGTTCTGAACAGTATTACATACTAAAAAGTTCTGAATCCAAGAAAGTGTCACACAGTACACATACTATACATGAACAACCTACTTGAGCGCACCCAAGTTGGAAGGCTACAGTTTCATATAATCAACTGCATCTGCTCCACCATATGAACTCTACCTACATACCTCACAGAGCAGCTCAAATTACAAAATATTTTGTAATTTCCTCCCCACAGACAGCTTGCCACACAGGCAACGACGCAGCTTCCTGCTACAGAGCAAACCCTTTGTTCCAAGGCTCACGACAGCCCCTAAAGACAGACATGGCAGTGTATTTCCTATCACAAAATTCATAACACCTGCAAGGATTTATACAGGGATGTAGATAAACTTCCTAGATCATCTCCATAAAGCTTGAGAAGACATAGAATTTTTGCTTCATTCCCTAGACAGTGGGACAGAATCAGGAAATGAAGCAACGAAAAAAAAAAAAAATCAGAACACCTCTCTCTCTGGGGTTAACCAGCTCAGATGCTGAATATATGCTCTTTTTTACTTCTAGATATCCCTCTAAGATAAACAGGGGACCACTATACTGTGATTTCTTCCTATAAAAGTGGATTAGCTCCAAGCAAAGATCATTAAGCAGAGCTTACACAACGAAAACAACAGAAAAAGATGATAAAACACAGCACTTTGTCCATTTTCCCACAACCATAAAAAACGGCAAAGAAGAAAACCAGACATGGTGGAAAGTATGGAGAAGACAGGTAACCTGCTTGGATTTGTCCACCCCCACCAGCAGTGCTCCTGCCATATGCCTCCTGTTCCCCCAATACTACCGAATTCAGGCTTCTATTCCCCTTCCCAAAACCAGCACTACTGTATAAAGCAACTCTGCTTTCGAGTTCCCCATCATACCACGAAATTACAGAACTCTCTACCACCACCACACCCCAAGTCTGCTCCTGCCACTGCAGATGTGAACTTCTCTAAAACTGACTAAAAAAGACAAAGCATCATTCCCCACACTGCTCAGCCAGATTCCTCAGCAGCTACAACCATGAGGTACTTCTAAGGGTCTTCCCATATCTGCATTTGACACAGACACCTGTTTGTGGTGACTTCCTACCTCCTTGTTGATCTTCTCTTCTACATTCAAAGTAAGCTAGCAAAAAACAGAACCAAAAAAGGTGGCAACAGTGGCTAACAGAGTTTAAAACACACTGTACAGGAGCAGCTGAAAGCAAAGCTAAAATGTAGAAGTTACCATTAAGCAGGATCTGTGGAGTTGTGATTAGGCAACCGAGCTACTTACGAAGCAGCTAAGTAAGCATACTGAAAAACACCAATTCAAGTGTATATTTCTTACCTGGAAAAGGTTGAGGGCTTGAACAGCTGCATTATCTAGAACCATATATTGACTAAGATCAAAAGTAGTCAGTTCAAATTGTCCAAAATTAGACTCATCTGACAGCAATTCTAAAAATTTGATAATGGCTGACAAAGACGAAACAGCAACCTGAAGTTTAAAACATAAAACAAAAAACACCATATTCTTATTAGAAACACTAATGAACTGGGGAGTATTTGATAAATACCCCTGGAAAATTACAACTGGGGAAGACTTTGATCCATGTCAATTCCAGCAGGGCCCTGACAGACTCATCCTGTTTGACAAGACTTCATTTTCACAGGAACATCCTATGGCACTGCAGTGTCTTTCTAGGTAGGTGCAAGAACAATGAACTAGACATCTGCATAATCTGATAAACAAACTGTGAAATACACGCCTCACCAGCTTTCCAAAGCTGTTATCAGGATGTTTCTGGCTCAGGATCACAAACAAGTTACTGCAGATAAATAAGATATCATGGATCATCTCAGGCCATGGTTTCAGGGTTAGTTTTCAGCCAGAACAAGGATCTGTTCTGACTCACCGCATGGCATTACAAACACTGGTGCCAGCACAAAAGAGGGAGCAGCATGACTGACTTGTTCAGCCGCAACACTCCAAACAATTTTAACCTGTTATGAAATCACACATTAAGTGAGAATAACTCTGTACTTTAAACTTGCAGTGAGCATCAGCACTGAAGGGCATTTCAAAACACATTAAAACATGTTCATCTCAAGCAAATTACCTTTTGTTTGCAGCTAAGAGAACAAACATGCTCAGCCGACATGCAGGCACTAAATCATATGCTTGAGTCTTAAGATGATACAAAACAAAAATATTATCATAAACATTATTTTGTTTTCAAATAGCAATTCTCCTGTCATGCAAACTAATCAAAGTTTTGTATTTCAGTCCTTAGGCTAGATAGATTACAAATAGGAAGTACCTCTTGTGCATAGTCTATTTGTTTACCAGAATTTACTACTTTAAAGAGGTTTAGTGCAGGGTCTTCTCATTTTTTTCCAGGACCCTGGAATCCAAATTTGACACAGTCTCAAGCTAAGCAGGACTGGTAAGCACTTTAGCAAGAACATAGCTTAATATACTATTGGTTGTACAATATACTTCCCTAGAAGTATGGGAATCTAGCATACAACAGGACCAATGAGGAGAAAGGAGACCAGCTCACAACAGGAGCACATTAAACACTGTTCTGCTCTCTGCCCTCACCTGTTTTTCCATCTCTGGCAATGCTGCGCTATTGATTTGTTCTTCTTTTTTTGATTTCAACAAGCGATTGAGATCCTGAACAATATCTTTAGTTGTGAAATCCGCCTTCTTCCTGTCTGTAATTAGGATTCCTCCTCGCTGAATGACCTGTTGTCCATAAACAAAGTTATCAATTACTTTCAATATTCAGGGGACAGACGTTCATCACACCAAAGCAAACCCTGAAGAGATATTGGGTTACTGCTAGGTTGCAGAGAGAATGACAGACAAGATTTTACCTTAGAACAACTTTTCCTGATTAAAATATAAATGAGCCAAGAGAGAAATAATATATTTTATATGAATAAATCAACACTTCTTCAAATTAACATATTGCTCCTTCATTTCTCCATAAATCATGGAGCCCAGCTAATAGGCTAGACTACAGCTTTTTAGATAGTTTTTCTAACTGTAAGCTGCAATGGTTCCCTTACTTGTCGTAGTTTTCCCATCTCTCCTGCAGTCTCTCCTCCTGGTAGTACACATTCCTTCGGTCCTAGTTGAACCAGCAGAGCTTCAAGGTTTGAGAACTGATCGTTATCTGGAAACTCACAGACGCTCAGTTTTCTCAGGGTAGTGTCAACATATCCCACTCCTACAACTCTTTGTCCATCAGTAGTAGACAGTTTAACCCCCACAACCCCAATGGCCGATGACATATCATTGTTGGCAAAGAGAACTTCCTCAAACTGGGCAAGATTTCCTGGAGAACCCTATTTAGAAAAGAAATGTATTTTAAAGAGTGTGTGTGTGCACATGCATACTATTTTTTTTTAAAGGATAACAACAGATAAAACCAAGTAATGAACAGTCCACTAATATAAAACACAAAACTGTTCTGGTTTTTTAACCATTAAAATTTTACATATCTCCTATACCTCAGGCTTCCTTAATTTCTCAACCTGTGGCAAAGATACAGGACAAGCTCTTACAGCAGTAGAAGATATAGCGATATGTAACAGACCACATGATTTACCATCACACCCCCAATGTCAGTCCCTGAAAATCCCCAAATTCCAAGCTGAGGGACTCAGGAAAGAACTGGGGATTTTTTCTTTCATCACACAATTATAAAGAAAGGTAGAAAATGTGTACCTTGTATGCTAAATACCAGTCATTTTCTTTGACAGATTTACTCCCTGCTTTGTTCTTGTAAACTTCAACTCTGTAATGACGAACCAGAAGCAGATCTCTCACAAAAGATTCAAAGTTCATTTTACTAAGCACAACACTCTCAAGTTTCTGAGTTCCTATTAAAAACATAAAAAAAAGGAAAAAAAATTATCAGTTATCCAAGTATGTTCATAAGGTTTATTTTCTGTAACTGAAATTCCCAAGAAACAGAGTTAACAGCCTTCAGGAAGGACATTATTCTGACATTGACAGAGCAAGCATGTAAAATCCATGCAACACCACAAAAACACAACACTCAGTGGATTAACTGATCAAGAATGATGAAAGCATACACCACATACAAATGAAAGCAATGTTCATGACAAAATTTCACTAAAACTAGGTATACATGTATATTAAAAGATACATTCCTTTCACCCTTTCTCTTTCCTTATAACACTCTTGATTTGTTTTTCTAATTAATCTTTCACACGTTTTAATTTAATGAGTGGTGGAAGCCAGCTGCAAGTTTTCCTTCCAGATAACATCTTTTCTTTCCTGGACAAGACACCTGTTGACAGAATGGACCATCACCCTAGTCACATTCAGGAGATGGCAAGAAACATGTGCCAAGACATTTCCCTTTTATTGCAATATATACTGTAAAACTGAAGTATTCTCAATAAAGTTTAAAAGTTTATATGAACACTTAAATTAAAAAGTGCCTAACTGACAAACTTCTTGCTTCTGCTCCCATGGGGGTGCAGGCAGATGATACAGTTAAACAAATTTAACTCCATGCAGCTGCATATACCACTTCTACCTCCCCGCCTCCAGCACCAGCCTACTCACAGAACAAGATAATTCCACTACTAAACAAACTGGGGTTTTGGGTGGGTATATTAAGTTTTCTGCCATACCAGCAAGTGGAATTAACTCCAACTGGTGTCAGATACGTTAGAGATAGATAACATATAAAGTAAGCGCAAGCAATAGACAGGGATTATCACATCCCTGTTTTCAGTATCATGCCTTCATCACATTTGAGGATCTTCCTCTCTTTATGTGAAAAATGTTAAATGGTGAATTTCCATACCCATAAGAACTTATGGGTTTATTTTAAATAGGATTTTTTAATTTTCTTTCTTCAGATCTCTAGTAAGAATTTTTTTGGAAGCAACTGAAAAACTAATTCCACATAATTAGGTCTATTTCCCAGTGCAGAACTGCTCAACAAAACACAATTTTTCTTTCTTTACACATGAGACAACACACTTGCATAAAGTGGGGGCAGCTGAAGCTATATGTGCTTCAAAATCATCCTGAAAGCAAAAATGTAGCTTTATGCTGACTTTTAGTTGGATGTGCTAGAAAATGCTACAGTTTGCAGTGTTTTAAAACCAGAGCTGATCATAACAGGCTTAAATCTGTGAAATGACCACTTTCAAACATAATTTAAAAAAAACATATTGATTCACGTCTTTCTAGTCTGGAACACATAGCAAATTCTACACTTGAAACTACCAAGCTCTACAATTTCTCCATAAGTTTTTTTATTTTGTGGCTTGGGGGAGAGGGCAATGCTTCAGGTTAAGGTTTGTTTGTTTGTTTGTTTGTTTTGAGGTGTTTTGTTTGGGTTGGTTTGTGGTTCCTTCTGGTTTGGGGGTGTTTTTTTTTTTTGTGGGTTTTTTGTTTGTTAGTTGTTTGGTTGGTTTGGGTTTTTTACATATTAGCTCATCACTTGTGAAAAGTCTGAAAGAATGCCATGCTCTTTTTAATGTCAGTGCACCAAAAAACCCAACAGATCATTCATAACAAACAGGTTCCAATCAAGTTTATTTTGGAAAGTATGAGCCAATAACTTTGCAACACTGTGTTCCTCGAGATTAAGGATAATACTAAGGTTTGCCTCTTCTGACAAGATACCTTATCTCAGTGCTCTGCATCCAACATCTGCAAGCTCCACTGTCTCACACCAAGAGATAAATCAAAAGCAACAGGGGGTGGATGGAAGAGAAAATCTTATGCAATACATAATTAAATATCCGATTTACTTCTGCAGTCCATTGTCAGTCAAATGTTAGGTTACCATTGTTTACTTATCACCTGCACTATAGAACTGTATTAGCCCAGTCCTCATTTATCACAGAAAATGTCACGCAATCATTATCACAAACTACCAGCGCTCTGGAAAAACGTGATTAACTGCTGTCAGCCTACACAATATGTTGTGTTCATGTAACTATCCACACCTGACAGTCCTGCAGTGTGAACTCACACGAACAGAAGGAACACTCAGCCCCACAATTTCTGCCCTAGATACCTTCCTACGTTTGCACACCCGCATCTGTCACATGCATCCCACTGAAGAAAGAGCTGCATTCAGTTACGCTCGCTTCGAAGCGGCAATTGATCAAAGCGCCCATTAAAATCCAGAGACCTTTTAGTATCTCCGCTCCCCCGTTCCCCTCAGCGGCACAGCAGCGGTACCACCGCCCTGGCCTCTGCCGTGCCCGGCACCCACCAGCAGCGCTGCCGGGACGCGCAGCGGGTGGGGAACGGCGGCAACTCACGCCCTGACAAGGTCCCATCCTTGAAACACGCCGCCACAGAGAACTTAAGCCCGACGGAGCCAAGAAACGCGACGACCGGCAGCGTCCCGAGCCGAGTGACAGCCCGCAGGCCTCACCCTTGAGAACACGCGGCTGCTGCACCGGCACCCGCCGCCCCCTCCGTGCCCGCTCCCCTCCGGCCACCCGAGGCCGGCCGCCCCTCCGCAGCAAGGCCCCCGGGAGGAACGCGTCCACCCCGCCGCAGCCGCGCTGGCCCCCGCCGCCCCTCAGGCCCGAGCCCGGCCTCCCCCGACACCCACCCGGTGTCCCCGCCAGCTGCCGAATGACGGCGCGGGTGCGGAAGAGCTCGCGGGCGGCCAGCAGCGCGTCCGCCCCATGCACCGTGTAGTAGTCGCCGCGCTCGAAGAAGCGCACGGTGGTGTCGGGCTTGTCGGGCAGCGAGAGCACGGCGCGCACGAACCCCGCCTCGGTCCCCGCGCCCTCCGGCCACAGCGCGTCCCGCGGCGGCTCCACCGCCATGCTGCCGCCTCGCGACACGGGCCGCCGCGCGCGCGCGCGCGCACCGGCCCGCCCGACGCACACGCGCGCGCCAAGCGACGGCACCCAATCGCTGCGGGGTGTGAGCGGTACGTCGCGCCCGCCCCGCCCCTCTACGGCGCGCCACACGGAGGGACCAGCTGCCTCGCGGGAGCGGGGCGGGTTGGGCCTTCCCGCGCGCCGTGCGCTGCCATGGCAACGGCGGGGACGGGGGGCCGCGGCCCTGGGGCTGCCTCCCGCCGGGCCGAGAGGGGCTGCGCCCTCCCCGCGGCGCCCGCGGGACCCGTGCGATGGCAGGAGCCGTGTGTGTCTGTACCACCGCCTGCCAGAGCCCAGGCGTCCTTCACACAGGCGTGTGGGAACGGCTCCAGCCATCTGGATGATAAAAGATCAATACTAACATGACCATCTGCACAGTCAAAGAAGAGTAATACTGACATGATCAAATCACAGCGATCAGTCAAAAGAAAGTGGCCTTGACGGGTTACACAGCATTATATGTTTGTGAGGAGTAAGAGCGCGGGGTTGTGAATGTTGGGCTGGAAGACCGCCCTACATCTGCGTGAGAGACAGTGTGGTGGGTGTGGAATAAGAATCTTGGAAAAAAAGTCCTGTGTAACCTCTTGGTCCAGGCTTGTATCTGTAAAGCTATAAATTGAGAAAGAGTTAAATAAAGAGAGCTTGCTTGCTTGCTGCCTTTGGCTGGGCTCAGCTCAGCCGTGCCTGGCTCTGCTCCCACTGCTGACACGAGCTCTGTGTGTGCGCCGCTCTCCAGCGCCACACGGGCACGCAGCCACCCAGGGTCCTCCCGGCAGAGGAAAGGACTGCCAGGCAGCCATGCCGAGGTGTTGGCTGCGCTTGCTCCCTGAGGAGGAGCAGGGCGCGCAGTGTGTGCAGCCAGAGTCATGCTGCTCCGGCTGCCAGCAGGCAGGACGAGGTGGGGTGATGGGCCCTCCTCTGCTCGCAGGGGTGTCCAGAGACCCCAAGGGCCCCCTCTGGGAAGTAGACAGCAGTTCTCCCCCTCCTTACAGGGGGGGTCACTCTTCTCAGGCAGCACAAGGAGCAACATGACAAGTGGCCAAAAAAATGATGACCTGGCCATCATTGACACACTGGGGTCCCCAGCTCAGGGACCAAAGGGGCACTGTCTGCACCAGGGTGCTTGGAGGGAACCTGAGCCCTGGCTACACGGTGGTCCCTGTGCCCAAAACACTTTCGAACTTTTCATCATATTTTCCTTGCACTGCCCTATGCATTTTTTAATTTTGTTTTCCCTTCTGATGGAAAGACACAGAGGAATAGAAACAGTATAGGTACATTCTAACAATCTTTCTTTTAGTGATTATTAAGACTAATGGGAAACCCTGGTTTCATCAGATTAAATCAAGCTGGTTTTTATTTTTTTTTTTTGTCTTGAACCACTATTTTTTTTCCAGTGAGTTCCAAATCCTGATACTTTTACCCTAACTCTGCTGTCTGCACCTTAGCACCTATGGTCAAAACACATCTTAAAACTGAAGAAATGCCTTAAGATTTATTGTGTAAATGCTTATCCCTTTTTCTGGTTTGTCCACCTTGCCGCTTTGGAACATCCCCTCATCTGTGTCCCATTGCTTTCTCTGTCCTTTCCACCCTACGTTACCTCAGCATCTTCCACCTCATCTCTTGCCCCTCCTCCTCCTCCCAGCCCACCCCTGGCCCCAGCTGTGGCGTGCTTTTGGGACCTCTTTGCCCAGATTCCTCACCCAGCTTCTCTCTTCTTTCCCCTTGGTGAATCATTGTGCTCACTTTTCCTACTTCTTGGTGTCAATAGTTGCTTTCCAAAAGGCCCTCAGAGGCCCATATAAGGAATACTTCAGGTTTTCACACCAAACCATCATTTTATCACCAGGGCCACCCTGATCTGAAGATGTTGCCGTGTGCTGGCTGTTCCTCCACAGGAAACGCTTTTGAGTCCCCACCTCTGCCCCATTCCTGCTGCCAGGTGTCAGCCTAGGCTGCCTGTGCTCACCCCAGACTTCCCCACCCAAACCCCAGCCCTGTACCCCTGAACTAGCACAGCTTTTCCAGAAGGGACTTCCAAAGCCCTTTTGCAAATGCACTCACTGAAGGACAACAGGCAGTTCTTGTGGAGAAGAGAAAGTCCAATCTGCCTCCATTTGACTTAGGAAGTAAGAAGCAAAGCATAAGGTCACTAGAGCCTCAACAGCTTTGTAGTTGACCAAAATCTTCCTCTTATCTCCATAACAGCTGTAAAAATAACATTGCTCTGGCAGGGCAGTTGGATTTTTTTCACTGTGAACAAGCATTCTTTTCCTAACCTTATTTTCAGAAATGGCTAACCTGTCTGCTCTGATACTTCCCTCCTTGCAGCAGTACTCACACAGGGAAATTCAGCCTAAATAATTATCATTTAGCAAATACATAGCCTTCTACAGGCACTCACAATGTCAGGCAACCTTGCCAAGAGGTGATAATACCAGGTCAACCCAAAATAGAGATGAATAGCTGGCAGTGCCTGTCTTTGAATATAACAGTGACTACAGATAAAGCAGAAGATAGAACAAGAAGGAAAAACAGTGTCCTGTACAACCAGCTAGAGAGGAGGTGGGCTCCAGGGACCTCATTACCACCTTCAAAAGAGATAAAATGATGTCTGTAATTGCTGCATGTTGCAGTGCTTCTCTCCCCTAGGCTGGTGACACCTCTTCATGCAGCACTTTGCTCAGGGCAGCTCTGCTGAGCTGCGGGCTCCCATTTACTGAAAGCCACCACCTAAACCAGCTGCTAATGCTCTTAGTGTGGTGACCGCAGCCCAGGAAAAACATTTATGTTGTGACACCTCTTGCAGAAAACGTCACTGGCTCGATGACCTTTCCTCCGAGCTGCTGCTGTTTTCCCTGCCCCATCTTTTCCTCTGGGGCAGCTGGACGTGCTGGCTGAGCTGCACAGGTCTTGCTGAGCAGGGCTTGGTTGCTGCACCATGCTGGGGCTAACACAGCGCTCCTGCTTTCTCCCTTGCCTGCCAGGAGGGATGGGAATGAGAAGATGGCTGTAATCATTAAACACTTTACAGGCGGGATGCTAATCCAGATCTTTTAATTTTGTTGCCTTCCTGTGCATAACCAGCATATACAGAAAAGTCACAACAGCTTTTCAGTTAGGAACACGGATGTCCTTTGACCACTCTAAAGAAAAAAAGTCCTTGTTCACTAGCAATTAGTTAATATTCAAGTGTTATCAGTCACAGCTCTAATGCTTCTGAGTTGGTGGGGATGTTACCTGAAAATTTTATGTTAGACTGGTGTGTATGTATGTATAATGCAGCAGAAACTTAAGATTAACAAGATAAGAACATTCAGTTAATGTGAATTCAAAACCAGAAAATGTGGCTGTTAACTTGTAAAGGGCCTTTTAACTTTCTTGTAGGCACTCTTGTCACTCAGATCAATTTGGCACAGCAGTACTCCACTTTACAGGTGCCTGAATTAGTAAGGATTCTGCAGTGCATTTAGGGGTCAGTAACCCCACTTCTTACATGTACAAAGTTTTTACATGCTATAACCTGGTAAGTGCTGCCTCCAACATTACATACTGCTTTTTATCTGCCGCCCTCTCCCTTGCATGCAGCTGCCATTGCGTGTCACTGGTAAAACAAGGAGGACAGAGATTTTAGGAAAGTTCATGAAACTCTGTGGGGATGGGCCCAACTATCCCCAACTTACAAGCCAGCTCTACAGCCTGCCTGTGTGCCCAGCAATGCACCTTGCTAATACCAGACCGCAGCCTCTCCTGGGAGCTGTGAGAATTCAGAAACTAACAGTTGTAAAGGTGGATCAGCCGAGCTGCAAGCATTTTTAGTTTCCTAGAATATTTTTCAGCCTACATCAAGCAGCCTGTAACCCACTGCATGTTATGGCAAAGTCCAGTGGGTGAGGATATAAATAAACACAGTTCGCAAACAATGTTATTTCTCTACCCAACTTATTATGTTGTTTGGGATGGCAGGGAATGCACCAGTGTCAACAGACCCTATGTACACAACACTCCGACCTTTCATTTTGTAGTTTTGGAAACTATGCTTAGGGATTACTTCAGTCTTTGGAAGATAGTTGTATAGCCTTTATTGGTCATGCTTTCTCAAATTTGTTATTTGCATATCCTCTTCTAAAAAGTCTCTCATTCTCCTTGCATAAATATTTAATTTTGCTCAGCAGTAATAATAACTAATATAATATGCTACTGTCATAATTCATAAGGAAATAATATATTCGCACTTGCCTATACAAACACTATTTTCCCGCTTTGTATATAGGCACCAAGATAAAAATTACTACTAGGGTTTCTTGTACAGTTTCTGTACAAGACAAAAAGATCTCATAAATACCCAAGTTATTTAATAAATCTTCAGTCTGCCTTTTGTATCCTTTATCACAACTGACACTAGAAGAGAAGGAACATGGTATCACAAATTTGTGTAGAGCTTTAGATTTAAAAAAAAAGCTCCTTCATGGACGGAAGTTAATGAGTTAGGCAAATGGAAGCATGCAAACATTTACCTTGTCAAAAACTGATGCAATGACTAATACTCTTTTATTAAGTTCTGTTGGTTTGTTTCTTTTACAGGAAACTTGCTTTTTTAACTTTGCTGAAGGCTTTCAAAGTACTAAAATAGAGAATACTTAGTACTTTTCTATTTAATACCATATTATTTTTCAAGAGCAAACATCTTAGCCAGCAGTTCAAGACTGCTCCATATACGAGAAGAAACATCACATGCATATGTAGAGAGCTGACACTATCTGAAAGTGGCTTTTTTGTTTTTTAGCTTCAGTACATTAGTCTCTTCTAGCTATAAAAAACTATAGAACATAATAAAGCTGCAGGCTACTGATACACGAGTTCCCCCTCATCCTTTTCCATTTCCCAATAAATGCACACTTTTATGCAGATGAACTGTTGTACAAGTGCAGTGTTTGGTAAACAAAGCAGGAGAAAAGTCAATATAATGGTCAACAAAAATATTTAGAAAAGGAAACTAGGGAAAAACCTACTATGGGCCACCATTTTGAGGGCTGAACAGCATCATGTTTTTACCATAGTAACTGAGTTTAGAAATTGATATAGTGTTATACTTCAGCTGTGGATTTAAACTGTCTCCTATTTTTTGAATTAATTTCTGTAAACTTTGTGAGTTTCTGACCCCTTGGTTATTTTCAGTCAAATTTGGCAAGGGAACAGACCATATTAGAGACAAAAATCTTGTGCAAGCATCTATAATATGAAAAGCTCCATTAGGAGAGGGGGGGGGGAAAAAAAAAAAAAAAAGATCTGTCTCCTCCTACTGTGGGAAAAATAGGGAGAAAATAATTTTTAAACAAACTCATTGGGACAAGGCCCAGGCCACAGAGCAGTCACATACCAGCCAGTCAAGTCAGCACACGTGTAGCTCCAGCCCAGCCACTGCACACGACATCTTGTTCTGTTCAGGCCAAAACTAAGGTATGAAATGGGGAGGAAACAATAACATTATTATCTTGGAGGGAAGAAAGAAATGCCAAGGATACGACAATATAGACACTTAAGGAAGTCTAGTATTATGGAGAGTGAATTAGGGAAGAGAATTATACATGACTTGGCATAAGACAAACATACTGAAAATGAGGCTTTGTTTGTCTAACAGCTTACAGAATTGTATGAAATTCAGCATACCTCAGCAGACCGCCTGCAGACCTGGAGAGAAAGGGAGTGGTGTATAGTGGCAGCAGGAGAGACCACCCTACAGAAGTTGTCACTGAAAAAGCTGCAAAGCACTCTGGTGAGTTCCCTCCTTCAGGATTTTTGTGCTTATCAGGTACAGCAACTTCACAGAACACATCAGTGTGCATGTGTCCACCGCCCAAAACATACTGCAGACACAGAAGTTAGGTAAGGCCTGGGGGCTGCAGCAGCTCCGTGTACACACCCAAGTTGGGAGCACCATATGTCAAAAGACCCAAGGGAAGGCATTGTCCACGTTTTGACATCTGACACAGTAACACATACACATCAGCTACCACCCTATTGGGGTATATTTCATCTTATGAGCACAGCATATAGAATATCCTCTCAGTAGTTTACCGTCCTTTTCCTTTTTTAGGGCGAGAGGGTCAAAACAAACACCACATCAGTAATAGGATTTGTTTTTCAGTTCATTATTTCTTTGGTAACAGGAGTCACAGCATTTCCTTTATGCCTGTAAATATGCTGGGCAGACTATACATGTTTACTTGCTAGCCAATATACATTACAGATTACTGACTGCCAAAGCAAGCTCTTTTATCAAAGCCCTGGGAGGCAGATAGTCTCTGTGATTCTGGTCAGCCTCTGTAACACTAAACACAGCAGAAACAGATTCTAGGTGTGCAACAACTTCGCAATGAATAGCTGTGCAAACCATGGCAATGGTGTAACAGCTCTTCCCCAGCCCCAGCTCCACCATCTGATACCACGTCCACCCACCCACCAACCCTACACCAGAGATGTTCTAGATTAGAGGCTTGTTTTATTATCAATACTTACATAGCACCTGAAAGAGCAGTTGGTGCATTCTTGAAATCGCTACATTCGGAACATGTGTATTTTTTTGTACAAACAATCCATGTTTTATCTACAAACAATCCATATTTTATCATTTTTACCCCCATTGCACATTAAAAGCAGAAAATTGGATAGAGGATGCTTTTCACAGCTTCAAGAAAAAAAAAAAATCACCCTATTGAGATATTAGATGGCTAATACAAACTTTGGTAATTGGAATTCTAGAATATTTTCACCTGTGCTAAGGTTGCTTGCTGTAAGGAAATACTACACTGCTGAACTTGTAAGCATGGTAACTTAGCCAATCATCATTTGAACAGAGAAGAACAAGAAGCCTGTTTCAAAGTTTTATTAATTCAAGTCATAAAAAAAGTTACAGTAACTTCAAATATGTACAGTCAGCAATAAAAACGTCATTATTCAGTTATATGGGAGACAGTCTTATTACATGTCTACAAAAATCACTATTTTCAATAAAACTCCCACAAGGGTAAAATAACTATTTAAGTATGTATGCTCCAGAACTCTAGTAACAGCAGTTGGTAGCTCATTTCATCATCATCATTAAAAAAAAAAAAAAAATCTCAAGGAGCAATAGTTAAGTTTTACTTCAGTACGATGGGGCATTTAAGATTCAACTCTCAACAAATAGTAAAAGTAATAGCATGGTTACCAGTCTTGGCTGTTAAGAGTTTTAACGATCATTAGTGTGAGCACAAATGCCTTCCATTCAGGAGAAATAAGAGTTAAGATCCATGCCTCAAATGTTTCTGTTGTCTCTTGTTTGAATCTTGCTGTGTCTTGATCTGATTTAATTATGCGTTCAGTCCTCTATGCATTTCATTCATTTCCTTTACCTGGACAGGAGGAGGTAGAAGGAGATCATCATTTGTACTACTTCTCAACATGAGACCCACCAGAAGTCAATAGGACTTAACAGCCCAGATTTTAATGAGTAAAGGGATTTGATGTAACACGAACAGAACCAAACATGCCAAGACCACTGTAACACTTCAACTTAAAAAAAAAAATCTAAAAACACACACAAGCATTCTTTGGGGTGTGTGCAGGGAGCAGACTTTACTATTTACCTACAACACCCTCTGGATTTCTTTACAAAAGGCTCTACACTAGGTGTGAAGCACCATGCTCCAGTAGCATTTGCAACTATTCCATTGGCAAATAGCTCTTCAATAGAAACTGCAACCTTCCGTCTCCATGACAGAGCAAGACTATCAGTATCTCCTGTGGACTGTATAGCCCTTGCTATAGATTTGTAAAAATAGTACTTGCTGTCAGCACCACCCCCACCCTGGGGAAATGCAGCAGGTCACCGGTTTCCTTTGAAACTAGGGCAGAGCAAACAGGGTGAACTGTATGAAAACTAGTTACAGAATTTGAATACTGTATCTCCTTGAACACATCTGAAGCACCCAAACCAAGCTTTCTGACTAACTACAGCAAACTTAGCAATTTCTGGGTTCTGGAAAAATCCTCCCCACACATACGATCATAAATATAAATTAATTACCTCTGCTTTCACGTACTTCCCTTTCCTCCGCCTTGTAAGGACCTGTAAAAGGAGGACAGAATAGTTGTGAAGTTTTATTTAAGTCTTGACTTACATGTAACTTTAGCTGGTTGTGATTTTAAAACTCCAAACTCAAAGCTTTCACTTCCCCATTCTTACAAAGTGAAGTACATGAGAGATTATCACTCTCAACTACTTTAAACGCGGAGGCAAGACAGGTACTTTCTTCACCTCAATTAGTTTTTCCTAATACTTTCATTTTCCACATAATACCCTTCAGCCATACTCTGAAACAGAGAGAGTAGTAGTATGTCCATTACCTCTTTCCCACACTCCCAAGTCTCAAAAAATAAGCCAGTTTACAGGGGGAGACTGTTTCTATCAGAGTCCAATTACCCTGGTATGTTGTTATTTCCCAAATTATACTGTTACCCATTCTGCTTTGTTAGAACTTACCAGAACAACAATTGCAGCAACTATTGCTATTATTACTACTACAATGACAGCAATGAGGCCAGGAGTCAGAGACTTCATGGAAAACTCCGGTGGTATTTCATCAACATAGTAAACCGCTGTCTTCTCAAACGTCAGCATTTCATTATCAATACTGACATTGAGTCTGTTATTATGAAAGACAGAGTCACCTTTTACCTGAGGATAGAAAAAAAGAGACTTGCTAGTTCACATTGTAGTAGTGATTCACCCAGGCACTGCCATAATTCATCTTGCTTTAGCCAGTACCCAGTTAAGACTATGGAATGCAAAATACACATCTAGTTTTTGGCAGACTTTACCCATGAGACACTTACATCCTTTTCAAAGTAGTAGGCCACATCAGCTATATCCACATCTCCAGAAGATTTCTCTGAGGAATTTTGCTTCAAATCAATTGTAATGTAAGGTTTCTCATACTGCAAAAAATAGAGTATGTCATTAAGAAGAGGCTAATTTAAATTCAACCAGGAAATACACAGCAAAATATTATGTTCCAACTTGTGAACTCCCATCCTGAATCAAGTTTATGGTACTTGTTCTCAAGCCAACTGTTTGCAATACAATTCAAGTTCCATTTTTTTAGGCAAAGTAAAAATTCATCTATGAGGAGAGCAACATGTAATTTCTCAGTATTTCAGTTCAGATACAGTTATTTGCTAGCTGCTCAATAATGGTGACCAATTTGAGAGCTTATAATAAGAGTCGTGCTCTACTGCCTTAGACAAACAAGAGTTTTCAAAGTTATTCACAAGAAAATAAAATTCTAATACGTTACTAAAAAAATGTGTCTCTTACCAGAACATCACCTATATAGCGTCCATCCAGCATGTAACGCTTAGAAATTGTTTCCTTGAAGAATCTGCAAGGATATTAAAGCCATAACTGTTACAATAGTACTATTTTACAAATCTATTTTCAGGGACAGCAAAGACTATGATTCTTTTTTTTTCCTGCAGTCTCTCTGTTGTGAGTTGACCCCAGCTGGCATCTAAACCCCCACCTAGATTCTCACTCTTTTTCCCCCTAGCAGGATCGGGAAGAGAACCAGAAGGGCAAAAGCAAGAAAAATAAAAAACAATCACCCTCATGGGTCAAGATAAAGACAGTCTAGTAAGTGAAAGGGTTGGGGAATTAAAAAAAATCCCAAGTGATGCAAAAGCAATCAGTCACCATTAGCAGATCAGTGCCCAGCCAATCTCTGAGCAATGGGAACTTGGGAAAAACATCTCCCCCCCCGTTTTATTGCTGCATATAACAGTATGGGACATCTCTTTAGTTAGTTCGGGTCTGCTGTGCCCCCTTCCAACTTCTTGCCCACCCCCAACCTACTCAGTGGGTGAGACACTGAGAAGGCCTCTGAACTGTAAACAGTGCTCAGCAACAGATAGAACATTGGTGACTCATCAACACTGTTTTGGTCACCCATCTAAAACACAGCACCATACCGACCAAACCCAGTACCCTCTCATTATTAAGTTACACTAGAGCTCTGTTCATTCCTAACATACGTTACTGCAGCGTTAAAGAGAAGAGTCTGAGCAGTTTTCAGAGTTCGGAAAAGGAGTTAGGGAACAGCAGCTTTTCCACCAGTGAGTGTGTGGGAATCTAATAGTGACAAGCATGTTTTCCTTGCTGTGTGACTTCTGACAGAGAAAAGTAAGGTTTTATTTTAGCCAAAAAAAAAAAAAGAAAAACTAAACTGTTGTTTTTCTCCTGTTACTTCTATGCAGTCCCTCTTCCATCTCTGTCAAGTTTACTTTTTGGGCAGTTTCACCTTATTGCCTTCCATTTCCTTCAGTATATTAACTTGATTTTTAAAAAGTGGCATTTAATTTTAGACAGAAGTAAATCTCAATAGCAGTTAATTTATTTCAAATAAAAATTAAAGCAATTCTATGAAGGATCTGTAGGTCACTTCTAAAATGAGTTGACAGGTTTGACAATGCTTTGCTGTTTGCTGAAGTACACTAGATGCCTAGTACTACGTACAGACATCGCCATGACATCCCATTATCATAATCACTTACCTCTTTAAAGACTCAGCATTCAGAGGGGTGTTGCTCTCAGCATGTTTCATTTCAATTATGATCCACCTGAAGTAATAGACAAGTACAATGAATATTCTTAAAGCAAGTACATATAACAATGCATACTAAAAATTTAACCACAGGGAAAAACAAAACAGAGCAGTGAGATTAAACAAACACACACAAACAGCCACACAAATGAAACCCCAAAACAAAAACCACAACGAACCAACAAAAACCCCCCCACAAAATACCACCAAAAACCAAATCACAACAAAAACACCTTCCAAAACCCTTCAATGTCTCCTTGTTACTGAAGAAAAAAAAAAGGCAGTAAACAGGCACTTATTGCTCCATCTTCATTCACCCTCAACGCATCATTCATACGTATAAATCCTCTAAAACATAGAACCAAATACAGGAATGCTTTCGCGTCACAGCACACCCTGTTGAAAGACTTACATTGTTCTGACTAATTGACTGCACTTCAAGTCTGCATCTTTTTTGTCAGTTCTCCTAACACCAGCGGTATTCACACACCAGCAGGTGGTTCCATTGCACTGCTTCGCCTTGAAGACACCAGTATTTTCGCACTCAGGGTCATAAAGGCCATCAGTATCTTCAAACGCATCTTTTGGTTTCTCACGACGGCCTGATTTTGAGCCCATCATTTCTGCTTTCATCAACAGGCATTTTGAAGTCACTGAAATTAACCAAAAAGTCACGTTATTCAGCATGTTGAAAGCAGAGCTCTTAGTCTGTAAAAACACGAGGTGACCTCAGAAGCAACTAGCCACTATGAGGAAGAGCGGGTGCCTATAACATGTAGGTGGTGCAGAAAGCCAACCCAACTGGGGTGCACCAGCCTCTGAGGGCGAACGCATAGGAAGTCCAGCCACCTTCTATTTTGTCCAGCCTACGGATCCTTAGTGAGCTGACCCTGAACCAAGAATAAGGTCCTGAGACAAGGCTCTTTCATCTCTAGATCTGCAGGAAAAGTCACGGCATGCATCCAGAAGGAAGCTAAAAATTAATCGTTGACAAACCCTTCCTATTATAGACTGAATGGATGGGCGAGCCTGCAGCAGTGTAGGCATGCACACATTCACACAAGTCACACGGGAGAAACCCTAAACACTTATGTTCCATCACCAGATGATCTGGAAGGCCAGGAAGAAGCTCACCTTCTGTGCTACCACTGTATGCTGGGAACTCACTGGTCATTTTCACACGTTCCCCAGCGTTTAGCTGGCACTCTTCCTCACCCCCTGTCCCGGAGAGCACAGCCGGGCGCAGCGCAGCCGACACGCGTGTTTTACTCACAAGTCTGGCAGTTCACGGACACGCCGGGGGAGCCGATCGAGTCGCACCTGCAGACACCGCTTTCCAGCCGGCAGTTGGTGACACGCTTGTTCTTCTCGCAGATGCACTCTGGAAAAGAAGCGCGGCCGTGAGCCCGTGAGCGCCGGGGGAGGGAGCCGGGCCCCGGGACACCACCACCCGCTGCTCCGCGGGCGGGGAGGAGACAAAGCCGCCCCTCACCGGCCGCAGCCGGCCAGGTGCGAACACCCGCCCCTCCCTACAGAAGTACGAGAACTTCCTTCGCGACCCACGGGCTTTCACCTCCTCCGGCCGCAGACAAAGCGCCGCGCAGCCCAGGCGCCCCTGCCCCCCTCCTCACCTTTCCGCCCGCAGGGCGGCTCCTCCCCGCCCGCCCGCGGCCCCGGCACCGAGGGGGCGCCATTTTGCGGGGCTGCGCGGAGCGGGGCGCCAACCGGGGCGGCTCTGCGGGCGACGGGGGGCGACAGGGGCGGCAGCACAGGGTCACAGGGAGGGGGAGCCCGGTTGCGGGGTACCGCGGGGCGAACCGAGGGTGCGGACACTTACGGGTGTCCTGAGCGCAGACGGCGGCGCAGAGCAGCAGCAGGAGCGCAGCCCCGCAGAGCGGCTTCATGGCTCGGGCCGGCGGCGAGGTGCGGAGATACCGGGGAAAAATCCTCAGAGGCGCGGGCAGAGGAGACGGAGAGTTGTGTGCGCGGCAGAGCCCGTGTGAGCTGCCCGACAGGTTCCGCAGGTGGTGGTGGCTGCGCCGCGCCCTCCCGGCTCCGGTTACACCTGCGACGCGCAGGGGGTGGCGGCGGCTCCTCCTCTCGCCGTGCCCTCCCCCCGTACCTGGGCGAAACTGACTGGGGCAGGGCGGGTCCTCGCTCCCATCCCGTCCCGGCCCAAATATAGTCTCTTCCGCAGGGCTGGGGAGGGGGGCAGCGGCCGGGGGTGGGCGGAGGTGAGCGGTGCCGCGAGGTGCGGTCGGTCCCGGGATAAGGGGCTGTGAAACTGCCCCGCCCGCGCCGGAGGGAGGAGGAGGGGGCGTCGTCGTTTGGGGGCCCGGGGGCGGGTGCCCCCGCCGTCGAGAAGAAGCTGTTAGTCATGAGGGGAAGCTCCCGGGCGTGTTTGCTCTGCGGGGCGGGGAGGCCGCGCTGCTCGGCGACACGGGGGGTGAGGGAGCAAAGTCGCCTCTGCTCCGGACTCGGGGTTTCATGCTCCCGCTGGTGACTTTCAGAGGGCCGGGCCGCGGGAAGGGCGCCCCGGGGACCGGCCCCGAGCTCCCTGCTCTGGCATTGTAACTGCTGGGTCCTGCGCCTGCTTTCCCTCAGGGGAAAGCCTGGGGGTGTTTTCTGTTTTCTCTTCTCTCTAGGGACATGGGGTTACAAATCAATGACCCAGCAAGCTGGAAACCGGTAATAATATTAACACTTTATAGTTAGCTTTTTCACATCCAGTGGTGCCCTTTGAGCTACACCATAAGGACTTAACGTTTAAAATAAATCCTGATAGTCCATCAGGTTAACTTAAGGAAAACCAGAACGCCTATCTATACAGAATAAATTATTCCTTTTGGATCTTTCTGTTGTTGTTCTGTTTTCTAAAGCACACGCTGGATCACCCCACCTGAGGACTGATCCGAAGAGCTGCGGTATCCTTGTTGGGAAAGCGTGGTGTCCTGGGCTTTGTCTCAGGGCAGCAGCTGGGCTGCCGAGGAGGAAACGCAGGAAGGCCTGCTGCAAGTTCTAAAATGGCTTTCCAAAGTGTAAAAGAGATGCCAAGATGGAAGACGAAAGATGGGCATGGTACACTGAAAATGTGTTCCGAAGCATTTTCTGAGTTTATGAATTCAGTTAAAAAAATATGCATAGATCTTTCTGAAAGATATATTAGTGTCCTAGAAAAACAAGTTATTTTAGTAGAGGAGAAAACCAAAATGACATCCTTCTAAGGCCATTCCTGCATTTATGAGAAATCAGTGGAGTTTCCAAAGACTTGAAACTTCCTCTTACCAGTGTTTACATCACTGTACAATAAAAACATGTTGCTGCTTTTGTATGTGCAGACCTCAGTTAATGAAACTCTTTAAAACTTTTGCATGTTCTGAAATGCAAATGCATGTTAGCTGTCTTTGTGGTTTTGTCTCTGTGTGCAGCTGTGTTTGTGTTGTATCTTTGGCTTTGTATTTACTGTTGTCTACAGGTGCTCTACTGAAATCAGATCGGTCCAAGTTAACTGACTGTTCCTTGGTCAGTGACTACTCCTGGTACAGCCCGAGTTAGGCTTTTGCAGCATTTATCTTGATTGCTCTTGCGGTTTTGTGTGGCTTGTTAATACTCTTCTGATACACTTGTCAAAGACTTGAGAGCATGATCTTAGCAATGTGAAAACTTGAGAGGACTTTTAAGTCCCAGGTGTGAACTTGTCGCATTGCTACTGTCAAATGATGGCCTTCCTTAAAAGATGGATGGGCAGGACCAATGGGCTCAGATATGCCCACCTAATTGTAAAGCTCATTTCCTATGTAAATGTACTGGTTTGTTCAAGATGAGAAGGGTTACCCTGTTGTTATCAAATCACCAAGCTGAACTACATAAGCCTTAATAATAAGGAACAGTAAATTTTATTATATACTTTTGCTTTTTTAGAAAAACCTATATGTAAATGCAGAAGAAGATAACAGGCTGGGTACATGCTACTCTTCCCTGTTCTCCTAGCCCTTGTTCTGTGTATGTAAACCTCTAGCCTAGTGTTAAAGATCCAAGCCTTAGTCTGCAGTCTTGAAACCTCACAGTGGTTATGGCTGGAAGTAGCACTGCTGCTTCAGCCACCTCCAAATACCAGATGGGTCTTTGTTGTCAGTATCCAAAAAAGAACCATAACCTTTAGTGTCTAAGGGCTGAGTGGTGTTAGAGTATCTGTGTGGACACAAGCCTGTTACAGTGTGTTTTCGGTTTTTACTGTGACACGTTATGTTTTCCGTGAACTGTTAGTTATCACTTAGAGAAAGCCATACCATAACTGTGGTGCAAAGATAAGTGCATCATGTTGCTTTTTGTAGCATAGCATTTAATTTGGTTCCAATTTGCAGGAGCTAATAAAGAACTCATTATCTATAATTTCCCCAGATTTTCAAATCTGAGGAAATCATTGCTTAAACATTGCTCAGTATTTTAGAAGCAGAGAGTTGCCCTACATGATGTAATTTTCCAGCAAAGCAATGGAAATGAGGGACCGTTCACAACAGCAGTAATCGTGCCCTCTTTCCAGGTTATTTTGACGGAAGCTTCTTCATAGAATCAAAGCCAGTGGGGCAAGCATGTGATTCAAAAGATGAAAGGGACCAAGTATCACGGAAGCTTCATTACACAGATACCTTGGTGTCTAGGGGGCTGGAAGGCAGTGTATTTTTTGTACCTTTTGTGGCGATACATAATACTTTGTGCTGGAATACGTGACCTCATTCAATGGCTATTCTATATTAACTTGCCTCAGCTTATGGCTCTAAAGGTAAGGCCTTGCTTATTGGTTATAAACAGGACAATTTTATCAACAGTTGGAGATACCTTCTCTTATCAAATAGCTGAACGCTGATTAGGCAGTGCAGTGTAGGCTAGTTGTGGTTTACACTTACTAAAGCATAATTACAACTCAGACAAATTATAATTTAAATGTTATGAACACACTACTGGCTCTATCATATAGCAAAATGAAAAAATGTTTTGATCACCAGGCCCTAGAGAATATGTAAACTTGGATTTGTAAAACTCTTGTGTTTTTCAACTTTTGCTCTGTAATTTACGTCTGCTCCAGATTTGTTGGGAGAATAAAATTCAGTTCACTACAGTATGCAAGGGCATCAGTGGGAGATTTTCTGTTGACTTCAGTGAACTGTTAATCAGATCCGAGGAGACAAATCCAGCTCTTTCTGAAGTCAGTAAGAACTGGTGCGATACTGGGATCTGGCCTAGGTCTTTAGGAGGTCATTTCCAGGTCTTCTCTATAAATTAGGTAAGTGGGCTTTGTGATACTCCCCAGGCACAAAGGAGGGACAAAATCTGCTTTCAGGGAAAGTTGCAAGGATGTGTGTGAGTCACTTCTGAAGTATCAGGAAACGATGCAAGGTGCGGCTGTGACAGGCTCCGTGGTCAGCAGATCGGAGAGATGAGTGGAGGGAGCATGATCAGTGCCACTGGAGTGTTTTGCAATCTCACTCTGAGATTCTTCAGAGGCTGCAGACCTGATCGGTTTTGGGTGTACCCTTCTGACGATAAGCAAAGTCTCATCCCTAGAAAATAGGCCATGTATTATACCAAATTGCAAGACATAGTCTTGCAGAGTGTTTTCCCAACAAAATTAATGACTTTTGAAAATTCATGATAACTTTTACTTGGTTAAGGCTGACAAAGTTATAAACAACCAGAAACTCAAAAGTGCCAATGAGTTGTTTTGGATGGTAGACGTTGCTATATACATTATCTATATTACAGACTTGCTCAGGAAATTTTTATTAGGGCAGTTTTAGAATGTTTGTGTTCAACTTTTTTTTTTTTTTTCTTCTTCAGACTGCACCAGCTGCATAGAATGAAGAGCTGAAAGGACTGCAAGAAGAGGACAATACTGAGAAATTGTATACAGCATCTCGTCCATGCTGTGTTTCTGAGGATTCCATGCCTTCACAAACACGCCTCTGCTGCTCAAAGAAGTGTAATAAAACTGGTACTTCTGCCTATTTTATTTTTCCTGCAGGTTTGAAAACCACCATATAACAGGTAAGAGTTGCTATATTGATTTCAAGAATGAGAATATTTGGAGTCACAGAGAACTTAAATGTTTTGGCCATACAGAGCTGGTCAAATATAGAGCCAAAAAGAAAATAAATGAGCAGTCACGTGTCTTTGCTAGACTGAGTGTCTGACTACATCTCATCTGATCACTGTAAAACCGAAACAAAACACTAGTTTATGTGTCTTGCTTATTTTGGCATGTTTCTAGATTATGCCTTTTATTTCCCTTTGAATAAAACCACCTAATAGACCTGTTTGTTTACTTTGCTGAAATTATCACACACACTGGAGACAGAAGTTAGTTCAGAGCCAGTGGCAATGCTCATAAAGCTGTCCTCAGCTTCAGAAGCCCACTGCTTGGTTCTCTGTCAGGATGGAGACCTTTGAAAGTAAGAGTACCTACTAAGAGGAAAAGGGCTGTTGGTTTGGAGGTTTGTAAAAGTAGACAGGGTGTAGCCACAGGAGAGAAATGCTCATGTGATTAATGTATGTTCTATTTGCGTCTTTGAGGATTATAGAAACCGACCTGTCTGATATGTTGTGGCACCATCACCTCTCTGCCAGGGCTGAGTCTTAACTCCAGTGGGTGGGGTCAGTCACAGGCTCATCATCCTTGCCTTGTCTTACCTGAAAATAGAGTTCCATGGTTCTTATACCGACAGCATTTGTTAGAACATCTGTTCTCAGCATTCAAAGCTGCTTAAAATGCTCAGCATTGAATGTAAAAAACTTAATAACTCTTCATCCAGATGACTTTGTAGCAGAGAGGCAAATCTATTCAAACACACACTGGTTTAGTAGGGTTTAGAAAGGGCTCAGAGGAAAACACAGGATTGCAAACTGTAGGAAGAGCAGCTCCATTTACACTAAAATTGTTTCAATTCTGGCATCTAAGATACTTTTCTGTTGCCCTTTTAGCCATTCTTTGTGAAAGAAGATACAGATGGAACTATGTCAAAAAAGCTTGTTAAAAACTGGTTGAGAGAGTCCAAAATAGTTTTTAACATGTTTTATCGCAGGACAGCATCTCTGCACTGTAGGCAGAAGTAGATGGTTATACAGACAGAGGGTTGTCCTGTCTCTCAGTACGGTGTTATCAGAAAGCACTTTTCTCCCTACCTGAAGGTGTCTTGTCATTAAATCTGCTTGTGTTGGACTTGTCTGTATGCACAGGTCGCTGCAAGGCTCACTAGGGTGTGGATTTACAGTATGGCAGGTAACCCACAGAAACAACCTATGGACACAGCCGTAGCCAGCAGTCGGCAGAGGATGTCTGTTCCTCAAGGAAAATAGGGTTAGTGCACGCACACAGGCTGTTTCCATGGAGCAGCTCACATCACAGGCTGTAAATCCCCACCCTCTCTTGCCTCATGCTGTCTTGTGTGTGTAGTCATACCCCAAGCAAAGGTGAATAAATACACCCATGAGCTGAGCAGGAAAAGCTCATCCTACAGATACCATTTAGTGTAACACAATGCAGAGCAGAGAGCGGGGTTGAGAGATCTGGGTGTTCCATAGCTCACAGGACGCCTTTTTTTTCCCCCCACTGAAATAAATTGCTTCTGTGTTGTGACTACTTTCCGAGTTCATGAGTTTCCCTTTTTTTTTTTCCGGTTAGCAATAGCTGTTACCAAAGTTCATCTATTTCTCTTTGCACTTTAATTTACAGCCCTTATACTACTCATTTTATTGCTTCAACTGCTGAGTGAGAGAACTTTTACAACTGAACTCAGAGAAAGAAGAAAGCTTTTTGACCTGCTTTGGAGTAATTATAGAGCCCATTGCTTCTTGGGAGGGGTGCTCAATGTTTAACAAACTGTGGCAACTCTAATTTAACTGTTGAAGCCTGGACCATTGGATAGGAATGAAAAAAATTATTCCAGACTCCTTCCAGCTCACATTTTAACTGGTCTGTTTTCAGTCTCCAGAGGGCTGTCCTTGAAGTTCTGCCTTCCCACTGCTGAACTTGATGCTGTTCCTTTCTTAGCAGTATGAGGGGACTGGAGCCAAACTATTTGCATATGAAAATAACCTTCCCTTAGTTGAGAAATTATAGCTACATTACTCTTGATTAATCCTTTCATGGGGTGAGTCTTCTGAATGCCATGCCATGAAAATAAGGCTCTTGACAACAGAGAAATTGTTCTGTCTTAATTACTACTATTGTTTCATATTATATGGGCTGTGGTCATGGACAAATATTCAATTGTGTTCTACAGTGTAAAAAACAGAGAATACATAGATACCCTGTGTTTGAAAGAGTTTGTGATCTGAATTATGTCACCAGTAAACTGAGAGATAAAACTAAACTTCAAAATGGGAAAATGGAATGAGAAAGATTTGATGCAATTTACACATTTTGCCCAGTTATAGAATCACAAGGCAGCTAGCTAAGAGTTTGAAGGTTCTCACCTATTCTTCATCCACTCAAACAGCTTTTGTTTTAAAAAATGCTGAACTCACCTTCAGGAAGAAAATTTAGGACATTATTTTGAAAGCAGCAAATTTTTCTACTTTTGATTTCCCTAGATAAACAGATATATTTCCTACATAGTAAGTTGCTTAGATCTTTCATGGTTTTGTGTACTAATACACACATATATATTACATCAGTGAGACTATGCCTTTGTTTTATTCACTAGCTGTAAATAAAATATTTTTAGATAATGTAATTTTAGATTTTTTTAAGTAAAATTCTTTTATTGGTTCAGCTACATTGTCATCATGAAGATTTTTGAAATCTATAGTTTGCCAGTATTATTCTGAGAGGAAAGAGGAGAAAAATACAAGCTCAGGAACTGGCATTTCTCAGTGCGACTGTGGGCAATGCCGTCCCTCCACGCAGGTGCTGTACCTTGGGATCCTGGTGCTCCTGGTAGCTGGAACAAATGGCTCCAGAGTCCTGGTGGTAGAGAGGAGCCTGGTATATTAGTCCTCGTTGCACAATGCAGTATGAAGAAATAGCACAGGCACAACTGGGCAACAAATAACCATGCTTATTAAATACTTACCAATGCAAAATACAGTCTCCAGTGGCTTTAAAAAATTAGAATATGGTGGGTGACTTTAGAAGGTTGAAAAAACACTTAAAGGGGTACTGCACAGTTCATCATCTTTTCCTTTAGCATAAACTATGCACTCAGTTTTGAGTTACTGATGTTGAGAAATACATCATTCATCACTTGCCATTTTGTGACATGATGGTGAACACCTAATGTAGTCCATTTCATGTATTTATTTTGATGAAGTAATTGGAACTCTTCATGTAAGACTATTTCATAGAATCATAGAATAATTTTGGTTGGAAGAGACCCTCAAGATCACAGAGTCCAACCATAAGCTACATCTGGCACTAAACCATGTGCCTAAGAACCTCATCTATGCATCTTTTAAACACTTCCAGGGATGGTGACTTCACCACTTCCCTGGGCAGCCTGCTCCAGTGCTTCACAACCCTTTCTGTAGAGAATTTTTTCCTAATTTCTAATCTAAACCTTCCCTGGTGCAACTTGAGGCCATTTCCTCTTGTCCTATCTCTTGCTTCTTGGGAAAACAGCACAACCCCCTCCATGCTACAACCTCCTTTCAGGTAGTCGTAGACAGCGATAAGGTCTCCCCTCAGCCTCCTTTTCTCCAGGCTGAACAGCCCCAGTTCCCTCAGCCGCTCATCAGACTTGCTCATTTACAACCAGCACAAAAGTGTCAATCATTAAAAATAAATCTTAAAGGCTTCCACTGTGTGCTTTGAATTAGTTCATACAGGATACATCAGTCTATTTACAGTAGAAATTAACAGCAAGTTCAAACTTATGTCCCCAGTACTTTGTGAAGATTTGCTGCTGCCGAGACCTTGAATGTTTTGAAGGAGCAGGAGCAGCATGTTTGAACATGCACCATGTTTGCTGGAGCCTTCACATTCTTTTACCCCTGGCTGCATTAGTCTATTCAGTACATTTCCTGTTCACGACAGAATTTCATTCCTGAATTTCTCAATACCTGAGAATAACTACAGCTGTTCTTGGATTTTTGTATTAGAAAATCCTGCTGTGTGCCTAGAAGTTATTTTCAAGTAAACAAAGCTGAGAACAATTTTCCTGTCCATTCATCCATCAGTGACATACATTTAAGTGGCACCGGACCATTTGTAGTTCTAATCATCCTGTAACATTTTTCAAAAGCAAGGATTTTGCTGTAGGGCACCCTCCCAGTATCCCTACCCGCTGCCTCAAGCAGCAAACAGGTGAGGCACCTTCCCTCTGTTATGCTTAGTCCTGGCCCAGGCACCATGATGCCATGATGATTTGTTTCACACATCTCATCTAAATCCTTACTCTCTCTTACCACATAAAACACAGGTTTCTTGTGATAGATGTGGGTTCAAGTGATTTATCTGTTCCTTTTTAATTTACTGAAACTCGTGTGACTTGCTACACCCTTTATTCTAAGAGGGTTAACCATGTGTCCAATGTTTGCTGTTTAGATGAATGCTTCAGTTTCGGTATGGTTTTTAGGGAAGGAGCTTCCATCCCATGTGCATATGAACATGGTTGATTGGGAGGCTGGGTTCCCCCAACAAGGTCAGGAGGTGTCTCTGCAGGGGAGACCTTTTTCCCCTCAGACTCTGCAATAAGTAGGAAAAGTCTATAACTGAGAAATATATATTTTATTTTGAACAATGATCTGTATTCAAAAGAACTAATGGCTCTTCTTCATGACTTTGTTTGGAAAGAAATACCAGGTGTTCTTCGTGTGGTATTTTATTTTTCTTAAACAACAAAAAATTCACTGGAAAGGATATCAGAAGCCAAAGGCATTGGCTTTTCTACCTCATAAATATTATAGATTTTAAAACGTATGTATATCCTAAACATAATTTATTAAAATACTAGCTCTGTGTTTTATTCAGTGATGCTTCTTAATCTATCTGTAAGCAACCCAATCACTAAACTTTTTAAGCTTTTTCTTTTAAAGGAAGCAAAGTGTTCTGCACCTGCCTTTCTGGACCTAGCTACTGGGTACCTACATAACTATATATCTCATGTAATTATATTACAATGCATTTTTTTTTTTTTCAAAAATAAGATTTTGTAACAATCCCAGGTCTTATATCTATCTATCTATCTATCTATCTATCTATCTATCTATAAATACCCTCAAAGTGTGATAACAAACAAAGATGAGGAGTAGCTAAATTGATTTAATGTCCACCTATAGGAAGGATTAAGAAGTGCAACATTAAAGCCAATGTACTAGACAAGTGCCACATTGTTTAAATTCGTTGTGGTGAAACAGTGCCCCCTGATGTCCAGCGAGCTACCTAGACAGAAAAGTACAGAAAAATATATTCTTCCAGATATTCTGGAATGAATTGTTCAGCCTTCTAAAAACTGCAGTTAATAATATCCAAAGTTGAGAACCAGTTAAGTCCACTATAACACGTGAGAGTCAGGTGAAGTTCTGCTTCCTTATTGTCACTGTGTTCGGGCATCAACCTTTCCACATTGGTGTTTTTCCATGATGTTTCCACATTGAATCCTTGAGTCACCCCCATCTTAACATTCCTACCTCAGGTTGTAGAGTCCTGCGAGGAAAAGAAGGAAAAGTTGCAGTCTTTTGTCAGCTTTTTCTCACAACTTTGTTTTCCTCGGAGTCTGAGCCAAAGTTATGGAACTGGTCGGTATCAGAGCAGAGCGCTGGGTGCTGGAAGGTAGGGGACAGCACAGAAAGGGTTAAAGAGTCACAGTGCCTGCTGAATAACTAGATTGTAACAGATCTTTGAGAGGGAAAGGAAAAATAAACAATCTTCTACTATTTTGTTGCAGAATCACTAGCTTGAAAATAGAAAGCTACAGGAAAAAAAAACCTATACAAACCCTGGAAAGCTCTGCGTGGATCACGATCTACATTGTATGGTGCTTTTTATTGATAAGCCAAGGAATACAAATGTGAAGATGTAAACAATAAGAATGAATGCACTTCAGAATTATCATTACAGTTTTATATCTTGCACTGGGGCAAAAAAATGACAGAAGCTTGTTTTGTAGTCTAAACAGTTTAGATGGTTACATGACATTTCTGTAACATATCCTTAATTTTTTTTTCCACAGTTATCAAAAGAATGGTAATTAATTGAAGAGCGCTTTGAGTTCCTCAGATGAAAAGTATTACCCAAAAATAAAGAACAATTTAACGTAGGGTAACTCATCCTGAACACGTAAGTGTAGGATGAAAGAACCTCAAACAGACAGACTTTTGCCCAACTGATTTTTTTTGGTATTATCTCTGCCCCATGGCCAAATTTCCTGATTTCAGCCTGCTCCATAGAGAGCTGTTGTTAGTTCATACATTTACCCCCCAATAGTTTTTTTTCTCTCTGATTACACAATCGTAACACTTGATAGGACCTTTCCCTGAATACGCTCACTAACCCAGAGCACCTGAATAAACTTATCTAGCAAATTATTAATAAAAGATGAGGAGTAAAAGGGCCTCTCTTCTCATTACCATAACAAATGAGACCAGTTACATTTTAATTGGCCTGTACAGTGGGGAAACAGTGAAACTGGATGTATTTCTTGCCATCTTCCTAGAATAAATCTTTAGCTCTTACAAGCCAACAGTAAGATTTCCCACAATCTTAACTAGCGAAGGGATTTTTTCATTCTTGTTAAGACATTTGAACCAGACTGCCTTAGACTAATTGCATAATACTACACGCATTAATTGCTTCAGTGGAAAAATAACAGCAGGGTATGTTGCACCTCTGTTTTTCATGAATCACAGAATCACAGAATGTCAGGGATTAGAAGGGACCTCGAAAGATCATCCAGTCCAATCCCCCTGCCAGAGCAGGAACACCCGGATGAGGTTACACAGGAAGGTGTCCAGGCGGGTTTTGAATGTCTCCAGAGAAGGAGACTCCCCAACCTCCCTGGGCAGCCTGTTCCAGTGCTCCAGCACCCTCACCCTGAAGAAGTTTCTTCTCATATTTAAGTGGAACCTCCTGTGTTCCAGTTTGTACCCATTGCCCCTTGTCCTACCATTGGTTGTCACTGAGAAGAGCCTGTCTCCCTCCTCATGACACTCACCCTTTACATATTTATAAACATTAATGAGGTCACCCCTCAGTCTCCTCCATGCTAAAGAGCCCCAGCTCCCTCAGCCTTTCCTCATACGGGAGATGCTCCGCTCCCTTCATCATCTTTGTTGCCCTGCGCTGGACTCTCTCCAGCAGTTCCCTGTCCTTCTGGAACTGAGGGGCCCAGAACTGGACACAATATTCCAGATGCGGTCTCACCATGACCTTAGTGGTTCAATGTGCCTTCTTCCTCATGTCCCGTGTCTCCTGGGGAGCTGTTTGTCCTCCTGGGGGGATGTTGTAAGGACGCCAGGGTGAAGCGGCACACATGTCCCGTGTCGCCACACCCACAGTGCCCGGCCACACCGGCTTCGGGGCTCACCTCGTCTCGCGCGGGAAAGCGACGCCGTGAGCCGAGCCCCGGCCGCCTGAGTGGGCAGCGCCATCACACGGCGCTACATTATCTCGGAGCTTTCTAGAGCCCTGACGCCAGCACGCCGCGCTGTGCGATCTTTCGGGCGCGCCGCTCCCGCACGCACGGAGGACGCGAGAGCCCGCAGAGCGCAGCCCCGGCCCCACAACCGCCCGGCCCCACTCTGATTGGCTGCGGGCCCAAGACGAGCTCCGCTGAAGCCACACAGACCAGCGCCCCCCGGCGGCAGGAGGAGACATGGGGAGGTAGGCGCGTCCCGCTGCCCGATTGGCTGAGGCGGCCGCCTCGCGCGCACCGATTGGCTGCGAGAGGCGCCATCTCGAGCTGCGCGGCGGCGGGCTGTGGCGCGCGGGCAGGGCTGTGAGGGGAGCGGGCTGGGCGGGGGCTGCTGCGGGCCCGGCTGCTGGGAACCCACACGTGAGGGGGTTTGGGTTTTGGGGTTTTGTTTTCAATGCGGCTGCTAACCAGGAGCTGGAGAGCCCGGTAGGCTGCTGTGCCAGCCGGCCTCAGGCAGCCCCATGGGCGGTGGAGGGACCTGCTGAATAACTAAATGCATTTGCTCCTGTCTAAAACCTTTCCTCACGCTCCGTTGGGTGTCTTCTTGACTTTCACACCTACAGACACCTCAGGTTTGTTTCTTCCGTTATGCCTTCAGGGTATGTCCTACCCGAAGGATGAGTTTTTATTCCCAATTGCTATAACTGTTAAAAAAATAAAGGGCTCAGGACTTTAATGTTATATAGCTAAATTATAGTTCTGTTGCATTAATTCTATTGATGTTCTTTTCAAAGTACACATTCACAAATTGGGGGGGAGAAACGGCGTTTTTTGGTAGACCTAAGTAAGTGTGCAGGGCTCTGAGGATCTGTCAAACTGCAACTTTTTATGGAATTTTTTTTTTTCATTTTTCAGAGTTTTGAATGGAAAAAGAACGAAGGCTCCTTCTACTGAAAAAGAGCTTTGTCAAATTGGAACTAAATTTAAAAAATCTACAGAGTTGGCTTAGGGCACAAGACTTAGATAATTGCTGCTGGTAAAGTTAATTTTTTGTATCGTCTGACATACAAGCTCTGCTGAAAAGCTTCATTTTAACAAAAGAAATACAGACAAGTTAATTATTTTTGTAGTTATTTTTTTTTTCTTTTTTTAACAGGAAACTTTACTTACCAAAATGAAACACAGTCTGGTGTGTCAGACACCTCCCACTGTCACTGTTCGTGTAAAATCAAGTGCATCCAGATCACATCAGCAAAAAAACCTCATTAGACTAAAGCGGCCTGCTTTTAATGACCATGAAGAAAATGGTGAAAAAAAGGTTCCTAGTCATAAGTATAAATGTCCAAAGGGACCATGTCTAGTTATTCAGCGTCAGGAAATGACAGCTTTCTTTAAATTATTCGGTAGGTTAATAAAGATAGATATTGATGTATTGACTGAACAGTAGAAAAGTATTAAGCAAGCGTGGTTTCTAAGCTCAGTAGTTTAGGGAGTGCTTTTTATAAAGATACTAATGGCTGTGTCTTTGCCTAAACATATTTTGTTGTTATATTTTAGTGTACTAATATTTAATGCTTAACTTAAAAATACAAAAAGGGCTGCCAAACTGATGAGAATTATCTTTTTAAATTACAAATGAAACCAAAGTGGTATAATGCTTCCTTTTATGAAATTTGCCCTTTCCTTTCTATTTTCTCTTATATGTCAACAAACACATGTAAAAAAAATTACATCTTGTTGTACACAAGGCTTAAAAAAGGCTGGACTCCCAGTCTTATAGGCATGTTATTTATTGTGGGAATAAACATGTAGGGAGAGAAGTGGAATGGGATGAAAATCTGAGGAGTTGTGGCATCCCTTTTGCAATTGTGTCTCTTTCATATGAAGTTTTGTATTTATTTAGTTTAGTGAAGAGTTTAAGTAATAGTGGGAGATTACACTTGTTTTTTATTTGAACTTTGAATACAGGAGTGATCCAGAGGGAGTTTGCGGTAATCCTGTTATAGTTCATGTGCACAGACAGTGATGCACTGACCACAAATGGTCATTGCCTTATAAAGGTTGGCAGGTAATCAAGGTGCAGAGATCTCGGCAGTCTATGGTTCACCAGAAATAACGGTACACCACAGGATGGAACCACTTACGCTGGAAGAAGTTACTTAAATAATAAAAATACTGGTGATTTTTCACCTTCACTGGAGCTATTACTGAAAATGAATGACATGCAATCACTAGGATGGTTTGTCTTCTTTTGTGGCTTAAGTTTTTTCATACCTAACCTCTTTCTCCCCTCAGTTTCTCTGTTCTCTAGTGGTGGGTCTAGCTTCTTTCCTTTTATTTAGTTTAGTAAAAGGGCCATCTGTCATTTATTTACAAATACTTTTTACGAAAAACAATTACGGTGTTTGAAATTTACAACTTCCCTTGGTTGCAGATGATGATCTAATCCAAGACTTCCTTTGGATGGACTGTTGCTGTAAAATTGCAGACAAGGTACGTGTGTTTTCTTCTCAGACAAGAGAACATATACTGAGTGAAAAATCTGCCCTTAATCACTTGATACCGTAATGCAAATACAGACCATATCTTTTTCTCATGTGTTTGTACGGAAGTTTAAAGAAACTCAATTAATGCTTTCCTCATTGATAAAAATGACCAAAATATCTTGGTGCAAGATAAACGTGCATTTAAGGAAATGATATACTGAAATAATACATTCATATTTAACAATGAATGTAACATTTTACATTTTAAAACAGTATCTCTTGGCAATGACTTTCGTTTATTTCAAGAGGGCTAACTTCACAATAAGTGAGCATACCAGAATCAACTTCTTTGTTGCTCTGTAAGTACTTTTAAATTATCTGGTTTTATTAGGATAAACTTTGCATTATTTTCTTTGTCTATGCCATTGATAATTATGATATACAATGAGACTTCTTTATCAGGTGTGTAGTTGTTTAGGTTCTGTATGAAGTATAGAAACGTGATCTATATACTGTATATAAGTAGTGCAAATTGAACATTCTTCCTCTGCTGACCACCTGTGTGGAACAAGCTTGAGCAGCGGTGAGGGGATGTTTGCATTGGTGTTCTGACACGTAGTGTGGCATTCTGCCTACCAAACTGTAAATCTGTGAACTTTTTTAAGCATTACAATAAACATATGCAGGACAATACATGGCAACATATATTTGGCTCACACTTCCTGGTATAAGACCCTATTTTATAACTTTGCCAGCCCCTAAGTCATTTGTACCAAAATGTTTCATCATGATACACACCTTGGGCATCACTTCTTATTAAAGTTTCTGTCAACATGATTTAAGTCAACTGTAAAAATGTTGCTAAAGAATTTTTGAGATGTTTTTTGAACAGTTCTAAAATTTCTATCCTTTGAAATAGAGGTGCAGTCAGGACTCTGTCTTTACCAAGCCTATATAATCTCTTCGTATTTGGCCATTCAGCATTTCCTCTCATAGTGTTGTGGTGCTCAGGCCATCTTTTTCCATACTAGCACTTCTCAGACACTCTGATTTGCATGCTAGTGCGGGGAGAAGGATGGCCATTTCTTCCCTGTAAATGCTGTTCTGGGCAGCATCCACTAAGCATGGAGGAAGAAACTGTCTGATTCCACACTGAAGGGAGGAAAGCCAGGCCAGAAGAGCGAGAGGATTGGAAACGGACAAAGGGTCTGGTGAGACTGGGACTAGAGGGAATATCAGAGTTAGAAGCAAGTGAGAAAATTGGTGAGGAGACTAAAAGTCGTATTTTTTTCAGGTATGATTTACAGGAATGTAGTTGCAGGTGGATCCAGAGGAAGTAAATGTCTTCCTGTTGTCTGAGAAGATGACCCAGAACCAAAAGTAGCACATAGCAAAGGAAGGGAGAAATATGGACATTAAGAAAATTATTTAAGGTTTTCATTTATACATTAAAGTAGACCTGTATTTAGTTGTTTGCTGCTAATTTAATGTGAGCAACATAATTTTTGAAGAGTTAAAATCCATTAAGTAAAAAAATGTAAAGTTTAAAATTTCACAAGGTAGGTTTAAGCTTTATTTAGATAAATAGTCAGAAACTGTTCACTTTAGTACAAGGATATCTTACCAGTTTGGAGAAAGCTGTCAGGCTATGTTAGTTCTTGCATCTAGTAATTTAGGAGACTCTAGGGTAAAGCAGTTTTTATAGTAGCTTACGTTAAGGTTTTATTTACCCAAAGGATACATACGAAACTTTCTGTTTCAGAAAATACTCTACTCATGAGAGAAGACTGCATTTTGCTAGTTTTTCCCATAATACTAGGAAAAATAACTATTTCAATATCATATCTTTTAATGTTAGAAATCATGCTAATACAGTGATTTAAGATTGAATAACTTCTACAAACACAAACATATATATGTTTGAAGGTATCTGGCAAATACAGTTGAAGAAGATGATGAAGAATCCAAGTATGACATTTTCCCATGGGCTTTGGGAAAAGCCTGGAGAAAGCTCTTCCCCGATTTCTTAAGGTTAAGAGATCAACTATGGAGTAGAATTGACTACAGGGCTATTGTAAGCAGACGCTGCTGTGAAGAGGTAGGGAGGGTTTTAGTATTGTAGATGCTGAAACAACAATAATTAATATCACCTAACACTCTAGCTCTATACAAATAATGTATTCCCTAAAGTGTGTAGACAAGCCATGGGAAAGAAAAGATGTGGCTAAAATGTAACAATCTGCTTATCCTCCATGATTTTTCTTCTTCTGCATTTAAAATACATTATTTGAAACTGTGCTTTTAAAGTAAACTAGAATATTTTACATTGCACTACTGTTAAAAGTGACGTTTATTGACTAGAGTCCTTCTGCTTTGCATAAGGATTTATATTTAATTTTTACCATTGGTTGTTTCACTTCCTTCACTTCAGAAATAATTTTGCATGTGTATATTTGCTTTACAAATTTTAAGTTTGTACACAAGTAAAACCTTCCAATAAAAATCCCAGCACCTCATGTAAAATTTTAATCCCTTCAAAATTAATAATATAACTTCAATTGACTTTTCAAGTCAAGGGTTTTTCACTGCATTTAAACAAAACTGAGAACACACTTTTAACATTCTCTAATACTCATTCAGGTTTACAACCTACGCTTTTCAAACATAGTAGGAGGGAAAAAAGACATTCCTCACTTTTCAGGTGGAATGTATCTGTCTGGAAAAGCCTTGTCATGTTCCAGGAACAATGTTCACTACAGCTGGTTGAAAAGAAAATCTCACTTACTCAAGAATCCCATCTCTGGGGATGGGATTGGGAATGCTTTTCCCAGCTTCCAACAGTCAATAGTCAGTGACCTTGTGAACCAAAACATCCATCTAGTTGATATTTAGTAGTTAGTCAAAGACACCATCTTCAACCCAACATACAAAATGTAAGCTGGTATTTGTGATGATTCACATGAACATATGAGGCTGTAAATTGTTGTATTTCCATGTTTGATACGTAACTGGCTCACTTGCTCATGCCCAAGATAGCAAACTTTCTAGCGAGACAGCAGCAGATAAATATCATATCCATTTCAGCTACATGGTTTAATTCTCTGCCATTTATGAATTGGATACCATGTTTTCAACTGTTATGTTTTCCCATTATTGTTATGGCTGTTCTGTCAGGTGATGGCTATTGCTCCAACACATAACATATGGCAGCGAGAACGTTCTGTGCACCACAGTGGAGCTGTCAGAAGCTACAAAGATGATGAAGCACAGCTGCCCCGAGGACCTAGTGCTACTCCTACAGACTGCCTGCTTTGTGGTAAGAAAGGAAGATTTGTACGACTAGGATTATCATCATCTTCCTCCTCATCTGCTGGCACTTTGGAGATGATGGAATTCCATTCAACCCAGAATTCAAAGAACACCGTTTCAAGTGAAAAAATGCTCATTGACTCTCCTCATTATGCCCAAGGTATGGTTTAATACTGCAAATAATTTTCAATTACTTTAGGGAATTGAGGCCATATTTGCCCTACTACTGTAGGGACTTCTGTGTCCTTGGTACAAGATGTGACATCTATGTGTTAGCAGACATCCCTATTACAAATGCAGTTACCTTGGTAGAACTGCTTTTACTGCCAGTTTGATTTTTACATCTTGACCTCCTGGAAGTACCAAGTGTTTTGTATTCTGTGTCTCTTCAAATTACCTTAATCTGCTACAGTAGATTTTGGGTTGCATTCCAGTCTATTTAGGCATTTATTACTATTCTTGCATTATAAACTAAATTGAGAATTCTATTTTAAACACTTAGGATTGACTAGAAGAAACAGTAAAAATACTGTTATGTGTCACGCGAGTTAAAGAGTGTGTGTTACACGAGTTACAGTGCTCTTGTTGAGAGCCCTGTTTTTAGAAAAGGCAGGCCAGTCAGTTGCTGTCATCAGTTTGGACATACATTAAATCACAATTCATATTTTCCTTTAAGTGTATCTCAACTGTTGACAGAGTTTATGCAGGATTCCCTTTTGACACTGGGGTACAAGTAGAAATCAATACAAGAGTTTCTTATAAAAACTGTTTTATGTCATTGAATCTTTGCACATTAACCTACTCAAAATAGCATCCCGATCCTTTGTTTGGGAAGCCTCCATTATATACAGCAGTTATGGGGCAAAAGCTCATTGCTTAATTTATTAAGACTGGAACACAGCTGAGATACAAACTTCCTGGAGGAGCTGCAGAAGGCCTCAGTTCTGCAAAGATACTTCCACTGCAGAGTTCTTAGTATACTTATTTAATACTGGGTTACATATAATTTAATAAATTTAATGTGTTAAACACCACTACATGCTTATGGGAAGACTTACGTGAGACCCTAAAAGATGTAATTTCAAGTCTGTTTTTACTTGGGAGACCTTGCTTTTCATATCTGACAAAGGTCAGAAAAATTGTGTTTATTTTGACCATTTAATTAAAGTTCACAAATAAGCAGGCAACTTTCTGCATAGGTGCTGGAAGTGAACCAAAGCTATATATGTAAACAACTGGTCTTTTTCTTGAAATAAGCACAGCTTTATCAAGAGAAATTCAGTGAATTTCAGTTTCTTCAGTTGTGCTTTGTTCTTAAAGAAAGTGATAACCACCAGTTGTTAGCCAGTGAAGTCAGAAGCTGCTTCTTAATAATTTTTTTTTCTCCTTATTTCTGGTAGACTGTCAGAACTTATCCAGCAAAAGGAGACAAGGTAGCACCTTGAACCAAGACAAATCGATGGATTGGTTTACAAGTAATGAAGAATGAAATACACCCAACAAGACAGAAATGGATATTGTGCTTTGCGGAACAATCTATGTCACATTGCAACACCACACCTGACAATTTTGTTAAAACTTTTCCCTATACATAGTAGGTGGGATTTCACACTTCATATGCAGTAGTAATCAAAGCAGTCATTACTTAAAAGTTACACAACTTGCAAAATGTAGCAGCTACTTTGTTAGATTTTATTTTATTTTATTCTGATACAATACTTAAATTAGCTAACATCTCAGCAGCATCAAGAAAGCAGTGGTCGAAACTTTCTCAGCTTGGTAAGGAATGCTAATTAAAAAAACAAAACAAGTTACTACTTCAGTATTTCAATACACAATTATTAGTTTATTATTATAAATTTTATGATTTCACAATATAGCAACATGTCAAATACTAGTACAAAAATTAATATTTTTAAAAATAAAATATCACTAAACATTTAAAATAAAAAAACTTGTGTCTCACCTGAATGAGCATCCTGCCAATAAGACGGTTTAGCAATGTAAGGCACTGAGCAGTATGTTTCAGCATCATCAGAAAGTGATTCTGTGAGAAGTAAATATTTTTAATTCCTTCCAACAAGTTTAAAACCTACATGCAGACTAGAGTTGCCAACGCACATGGATTATTTTTCCTTGACATACTTTCATTTTCTTTTTGCTTCTGTTAAAGTTGTCAGTAGTACATTCAGACCTCTTTGCTCTTCTACTATGGATTTGGAAGTCTATACTAGTATAAGGCACCTTTTTTGAATTTGCCAGAACAGCAGGACTACAAAACACAGCACACTGGTAACTCTTCTTCTATGGAATCCTTAAGCCATCGGGGTCCTCTTGCCCCTCAGGGGAAGTAAAAGACTGAACTTTATGAAAAAAAAATTGGAAACAGTAGGAGGACAGTCATTCTTTATTTGCAGTTTGCAATTTATTTTCTGTTTAGTCTAGATTTTTAATAAGATATTTAAATAACCATTAATATAGCCTTTTTCAAACCTGACAAGGTCCAGGCTGTCCAAAAGCTTGTCTATTCTTCACAACAATCTCAGCTGATCTAAGAAAAAAATACTGCCTCTTGCTACAAACTTCACCTTCATTATATCATTGGATTATCAAATTGCAGTAACAGGCTATCTCATCAGCAATAATGTTCTTACCATTGTATTCACTTTCTTTAAGAACTACTTGATCCTGAATGGGGGCTTCTTCATATTCCTTTTGAGATAGTTCTTCAATATTTTCTTTAGTTTCCACCATGTGGCTTGATTTGAAATTCTTGATTTTAGCAGGGAGTACCATCCAATTTCTATGAGTTACCTCAATGATATTTTCACATACAAAAGGGAGCTTGTAGGTCCGTATTTTGTTTAAAAGGTCAATAACCTGTGTAATGCTTTTGAAGAAATACAAAAGAAAAAGTAGTATTTTGAAAACTCAAATCGTACATGGTTAGTCTCCATTCTACTGCCTTTGTCACATTCTTTATCTTTGAGGTTACATGAGTTCTTCAGTTTTAGGGTAAAGGAGCTATCAACCTGACTACTGAACTGGAAAACAGTACAGTTATTTTGAGGATGTCATTAAGTGAAATCTTCCACTGACCATAATGACAGTGTTCCCAAAATAAATGCCAAAGGATTTGACCAAGTGTAATTTATACTGAGTCTAACTCCCTAAAAAAAAATTACCCAGGGGAAAAAAAAAAATCAGTTAAACATTTAATTAATGATGGATGTATATTTTAAAAGATGTTTAGGTGATGCCTGAATAAATGGGTAAGTTCCAGAAGTAAATACTTACTTTGCTAAATACACAGCACACACACCACCTTGTTTTAGACTTGAGTGTACAACAGGCAGAGCCAACTGAGGGTTAAGCATATCCAGAACTATCTGGAAGAGAATGTTTTCCCAGTAAATATTAATGTATCTATATTTTTTTCCATAACAATGCTTCAAAAAACAATGTTTATCTATGGAAAATGAATGCATTCAACAGCAGTATGTAATCACAAACCAGTTTTATGACGGGCTCTCAAAACTTACACTTTAATTACCTACTAATTAAATTCCTTAATACTGACATTAATAAAAACTTTTGGAAGATGACATTTACTAACACTTTTGGATATCTAGTTTTCAAATGTAAAAAAAATAAATGTTCAAGTGCATCTTTATCATGAAAAGGTCACACTACTGTCTTGATGTCTAACTTGCTGTTTGCATCAAGATTTAGAAAACTTCTGTCTTTGGCAATTTATACATCTGCTGGAAAACTATTCAAACTGTAAAAGTCAGATATGCAATATCTGATCTTTCCTATAGACCATTACTTTTTTAGTATGCTATATATTTTATTTCTTTGCTCAAACCGTTTAATACAGTTGTCGTTTGTTTAAAGTGTTAATGTGAGTAGTTTGTCTGGTTTACACAGAAGAGTGCTTAACATCTAGCTGTTTTCCCCAGCACACCTCCCTTTAAAAGATCCAGATATAAAAAGCAGGACAGGAGAGCAAGAGCATTCCTTACTCAAACTTAGGCTTTAGTTACATTGTGCGTTCTGTATAGCTGATAGGAAAGTGTTTACATATTTATATTTTCAATAACGTTATGCATTTCTCCTGAATTTAATGTTTAAAATGTAATGTCTTACATACTTTCTTGGATTTTGGAGAAATCAGTGTTTTTGTAAGTTTGTCTTTGCTTACAGACAGCAGTGATTATTTGTAGGATTTCTACACTACAGCCATATTGCTCTTTAATTTGGAAACCTGTAACTGGAACCTTGAAAATACTTGTAACCTGACCAAAAAAAATGACGACGTTTCTTTCATTGATGGAGATCTGATTGTTTTTTCTCATGTTAAACTGCGTGTGGGAATCCCATTGTGAATGTGAGCAGTAGAGGTTTTAATTCATGCATCAAACATAGATGTCCAATGGCGGGATTTTTTGGACTTACTGCGTCAAGTGTTTTAGATTTCATATCTGCAGCAGCTGTTGAAATGTCTTTCAGAATGAAATCCACGTTGTCCGGCCACTCTTCCCTATGTCCTATTTCCCAGGCAGCACGCCAGTGCCTATAATTCTTCTTAGCTAAATTATGATGATCTTCTCTGATTTCGTAACTTACAACATGTCCTTTGGGCCCAACTGAAAACAAATGAAAGACACTAGGCTTACTACTTTTCCCCTTGTAGAAAAGAATTTAGGAAAAAATAGCATAAGTAAATAACAAAAGTACACCTTTATATCTGACCTTCACTTTAGGAAAAAATCATATATGAAACCATCAGTTGCAATTTATTTTTTCTTTACATTTAAAACAAATATATGCAGATAAAGTGGTAGGTTCTTTTACAGACTGAAATCCATCCATCCACAGGTGATCCAAAGCACAGTGATAGCAGTACAAACTGTTCTTAAGATGTCTTCCCAAAGAAACTCCTGCACCAAAAGAGAATGTGAGCATCTGTGGCCCTATGGATCTGTGATTCTCTTGCTAGAGCTACCAGGGATACCAGCCAAGAAGCGGCAACTTAGGTTACTGCTCACAGATGCTGTAAAGCTGACAGACAGTGACTGCTTCTGCTGTTATTGATTTGAAACTACTGGTTTCAAATTTTTTTTTTTTTTTTGACAGTCCTCATTTTTACAAAGGTTTGCTGTTTTCCATGGATAGTTCTTTCTCCACCTGTTCTTCTTAGGGTTGTGGAACAGCTAAGAAAATCCGCAGGCCAGCCCAGTGATCTCAGCCCCATAGACAAGCTTTCGAGTGTACTCTTTTACACAGGCTTGCATTATTTTCCTATTATTGTTTGTAGTTTTAAGAGATTATTTTATTATTTAAGTATAAATTTACTATCCTGATATTTACCACGTACAAATACACACTGTTCTTCATAAAGGAAGCATTAACAGGCTATCCTAACACAGACAGCAGGGTGTGCATTGCTGTATTATTCCATCTTTGCATTACTCTAATTTCTCAAACCTATCAGACCATTAGCTTCCCTTTCTCCTGGCTAGTTTTAAACAGGCAAAGAGAGCTTTCAGCAATCCCTGAGCAGGGCTGGCTGGATGGCATTTGTACTTGCTGAATACTAAACTTTCTCAGAAAAACTCAAGCTTTGTATTGTTATCCTGAAGCACACACCAAAAGACAGCAGATACACAGCATTGCCACATGGAAGAGTAAGAGAAAATTAATTTGCTGTCCTCAAGTTCTAAGGTTATTTATTGGTCTTAAACAAAAAAAGTAGCTGATTTGTTGAGTTTGTCTCCCTTACAAGACTGTAAGAGGAAGCATCACCTCCCACAGATACTTGGCTGGCTTTAAGTGGGAGTACTGAAATGTTTTGTGTCTTGACTGTTGAATGATGAAGAGTATAACCACAAAGGCAGCCCAAACTGTAAACATTTAAAAAAGACTTCATAGCCTATAGCTATGTTTTATAACATGCATTGGGAAACAGTAACAAAGAAAAGCTGGTGCTGAGGTACCATAGCAGCTCCAGGATACGGGGGGTGCTTCTCAGGCTCAGTGACCACTGCTGGCACCCTCAGGTATTCAGTTACTCTCATGTGAGGTGCTCACAAATGCTGACTTTGAACATAAGCCTTCAGGATATGCAACTTGTGTTTTCTGCTCTATAAAGTCAAGGTGAGCCATGATGAGGCTCCTGTCCCTGCTCTCAAAGCTCATCTCTAATATTGCAGAGAAATGCAGCATTCTGCAATAACAGAAATACCTTAAAACAATTCAAAAACCAAATTCAAACAGTGCTTTATTTTTCAGGGATGCTCAAAAACAATTCCAACGCACAATTGTGGTTGTTTGGTGTTTTGTTGTTTGTTTTGTTGAAGTTGTTCTATCAGGAGTCCCTAATCAAATTAATGTGGTCCATTAACAGGATACCTACAGATTAAATGAAAAGTTCACCCTCACTCACATTGCTGAATGCAAAGCTCGCTGCCTTTCAGAGCACTGAGACCTAGATCAAACCAGGCCAGCTGTAACATGAAAAATAACAGCATGCATCCACATAAGCACTTTCACTGGTACCCAGCAATCTGATTATTCACGTGGTCAATCAAGATGGGGAAAAGGAAACTGAGGAAGGCAAGAGATCAGAGAGAGTCTGGTACGGTGAAGCCAAAGCCAACAACAATGATGTCTGAAACTCAGCTTTCTGTGGGGCCTTCAGTAATTCTTTGCATCACAGCCCTTGAAATACAGTCAAAATGGTTTGCTGTCCCTGCACTGGCTCTGGCACAGATTAGTTTTCCTTTAAGTCAACAAACTATATATGAGCACGTGAACTGCAGCAAAACTTTTAAGTGACCATAAGTATTCGGTCAAAAGAAAGGCAATGTGTGATAAGGGAATTGTGCTGCTTCTGTTTTCTAAAACCAGGTTCTCACCTGCTCTTGACAAAAACAAGCTCATAGCACCAGACCCGCTGCCAGTTTCCAAAACAGTGTCTCCCGGGTGGATATCTATCATCATTAACATAGCACTTATATCCTGCAGGTGAGAAAAACATGGCACATTACTAGTTTTGGAAACTTTTCAGTCATCAGTCATCCCAGCCATTGAGCAGTGTAGGGGAAAGGGACCTGGGGGTCCTGGTGGACAGCAGGATGACCATGAGCCAGCACTGTGCCCTTGTGGCCAGGAAGGCCAATGGCATCCTGGGGTGTATTACAAGGGGGGTGGTTAGAGGTTCTTCTCCCCCTCTACTCTGCCCTGGTGAGACCGCATCTGGAATAGTGTGTCCAGTTCTGGGCCCCTCAGTTCAAGAAGGACAGGGAACTGCTGGAGAGAGTCCAGCGCAGGGCAACAAAGATGATGGAGTGGAGCATCTCCCTTACGACAAAAGGCTGAGGGAGCTGGGTCTCTTTAGCTTGGAGGAGACTGAGGGGTGACCTCACTAATGTTTATAAATATGTAAAGGGTGAGTGTCAGGAGGATGGAGCCAGGCTCTTCTCAGTGACAACCAATGATAGGACAAGGGGTAATGGGTGCAAACTGGAACACAGGAGGTTCCACTTAAATATGAAAAGAAACTTCTTCATGGTGAGGGTGCCAGAGCACTGGAACAGGCTGCCCAGGGGGGTTGGGGAGTCTCCTTCTCTGGAGACATTCAAACCCGCCTGGACACCTTCCTGTGTAACCTCATCTGGGTGTTCCTGCCTCGGCAGAGGGGACTGGACTGTATGATCTTTCGAGGTCCCTTCCAATCCCCAACGTTCTGCGATCCCGGTGAGCAGCCCGTACCTTGGGGTACGCGATGGTGGGTCCCCGCGGCATCAGCAGCACGTACTCCTCCAGCGAGGGCCGCCTCAGCAGCAACCGCGCCCCAGCCGAGGTGCGCATCATCTGCCCGGGCAGCTGCCCGATGATGTCGCGGTGGGGCAGGACGCCGCCGGAGCTGGCCAACACCGAATCCTCCGCCAGCCGACACATCATCTTCACCGTCGCGTTGTGCTTCCTCCGCATCTCCGCCAGCACCAGCTCCCCAGCGCGGAAAGGGCCGGGACGCGCTCCCTCCTCCTGAGGGGCAGCAGCCTGAGGGGCGGCCGCGCACTGCGCCACCGCGTCCGCTTCCTCAGGCGGCAGCAGCCGCCTCACCCGCTCCAGCGGCGACAGCGACGTCTCCCACGCCCTCCTCCGCGGCCTCCCATCGCTAGAGGAGAAGGAGGCGAGCCGCCGCAAGCCCCGCCAGACCCTCATGGGAAAGCGAGGCGGGAACGGACGTCTAACGGTCGCCCCGCGCGCCTGCGCCGCGCGCCCGGGTGACGCCGTAGGCGTCACCCGGGCGCGCGGCGCAGGCGCGCGGGGCGAGCACGCGGCGGGTGCGTGCGCCGGCGCAGAGAGGCCGGTCAGGGAGCGCCATGGCGGCGGCAGCGTGTGGCGGGGAGGCGGTGGCGGCGGCGCGGGCCCTCTGCGCGTTCTCCCCCCGCGACCGCCGCTTGTTCGCCATCTCCAACCCGGATGGGCGGCTGCGGGTGTGGGAGACGGCGGGCAGCCGCCTGCAGCACGAGTACGTGCCTTCCGCCCACCTCAGCGCTGCCTGTACGTGCTTGGCCTGGGCCCCGCCGGGGGGACGCCCGCCCCCCAGCAAGGTACGGGCGGGGTGTGGAGAGAGAGCGGGGGCATCGGGGAAGGGGGAGTGTAAGGGCGGGTTGGGGGACGGCGGTGGCCCGTGTGGGTTCGACGCGTGGCCGTGGGCCGCTCGGCTTCACCCCGCCCTCCCGGCGCCATGTGGCGGGGGGCGGCGTGGCCGCGGAGCGGAGACGCCGTGTCCCGGTGCCGGGACGGGATGGGGGTCCCATGGGGAGGACCGCAGCTCCGCAGGGTTCAGGCACGGCTCCCCCGCACGATGCTTGTCCACGTGTGACGTCCAGCGGGGTGGGGGGAATCTGCTCTTCACAAGGCAAATTTCACCTCTTGGCTGGGGAAGTGGCATTGGAGGCTTTATTATTTTTTTCTTAAAGAAAGGGACTATCAACAGAAGCACTGACTGAGTAAAATCATTATATTTCGTATAACCCGCGTGGAAGAAGCCTTCCTTGAAGGAACAAGGTATGGTACCCCACGGCACGTCTCACCTTGATCTGAAAGGTGATGCTACAGAGCAGGTTGGCTGCTGTGCGTCTGCTTATCTTACAGTTCGCAGTCCAGTAAAGGCAGCGTCTCTCCACTCTTCCTTACCCTTGGAAGTATTTCACAGAATCACAGAATGTTAGGATTTGGAAAGGATCTCAAAAGATCATCTAGTTCAATCCTGCTGCCAGAGCAGGAACACCTGGAAGAGGTTGCACAGGAAGGCATCCGGATGGGTTTTAAATTTCCATGCAGGCTGCTATGCTGTCTGTGATGTGTCTTCCCAGGCTCAAGAATCCTGCAAGAAGGTATTCAGTAACTTTATTCAGAGCACACATCAGAGGGCTCCCATGTTCTCCATCCTGAATTTGATTTATTTAACATAACCTCAGGTGAACACTGAACTTGAAAATACCTGGAGTTTATACAGTAAGGTACCTTTGCATCCTCTTTATGTTGAAGTAATGCTACTTCCTCTTTAGCTAGAACATACCATTTCCTTTGGAAAAAATGTATTCTTTGGATAAAGTATGTGAAACCCACCTCCTTTAGCATAAGAAGTAGGGAGGGCTTTTAAAAATGCCTTTTGGTGTATCAACAGTTTTGTTTATTTGAAATACTGTAAGAGGTATTTAAAAATGCTTAACATAGAGATTGCTAATCCAAAGGAAGACAGTATTGTCTCATTTTCCTCATTTGAGCAGCTTAGTCCCTGTACTTTGAAAACTCCCAGAACATTTGAAGAATATGGCAGAAAGGGTTAGTTTTAGATTGGTCTTAACCTGTTCATTTGTCATTTGACTTTGAAGCAAAAAGGATGCATGCATTAATTGCAGGGCTGTGATGGTTCTTCTTCACTCTTAAACTGAAAATGGCATGTGAAAATGGGGTTAATTTATCCTTTGTGAAATAAAACTTTAACATAGTGGACTGCTGTGGTGCCATAAGTCAAGCACAGGAGATTTCTGAGTGCCTTTTGTAACCCTTTTCTAGAGACCCACTCTAAGGCCACAGATGCTCCACTTTAACCTGGTTTAGGGTTGTATGAGAAACAGACTTAATCAGACAACATTTGGCTACATCGCAGTGTTTTCTAATTGTTCTAGTAGTTTGAATGCTGTCTGCAGCTTTAACATTGGTACATTTTCAAGTGGAGCTGGAAAACACACCATTTCTTGGAAGAGTTATGCCATAAACTTCCGTAATTCATTGATCTCTCCATAGACTGGAGAGCTAAAGCTGTTCTGCCCAATAGATTTTATTGAATGTGGTTTTTCTGGCATTATTTAGTCTTCCCCCCCATTTTTTTTTTTAGTCCTGGAGAGTTGACATCTCTCTAGGTAGTACTAGTATGTTGTGTTCGGGTAGTGCTAGTATGTGGTGTCCAGGAGTATAACTGTGCCAGTAGATATCTGTAGTTGATGTTGGGCCAAGTTACACCTAATGTTTTGGACTGCTGCCATGTGAATTGAAGTCCATGTGTTACAGGGGAATATTAGAAATTAAGTTTTGAACTGTAGGCCCTGGAATTGCTAATGCCGAGGTGACTTACTGGGATGTTCCCTGCACACGTGCTTTCGTAGTGTCAGCACTTCCTGCTTGCAGTGTTCACCATCTCCTGCTCCACGAAGTGGTGCCTTGTGACCAAGTATGTGGACCACTGACTTTCAAAATACCTTCTTCTACTTTCTTTGTAATAAGTTGCAACTGCTCTGTCATCTGCAACTCTCAAGACTCTCAAGGCTTCCCCCCCTTTTTGGTATTTTAAGTGCTTTACTTCACACATGAGCAGCAGGGGTTGGATTTTAAAAAAAAAAAAAAAACACAACAAAAAACAGTCTCAGTGACTGACCTACTCAAGTAAGAACATTATGGAAAAATATATACACAGTCCCATTTAAAATAACTTCTTTTAATCATCTGTTCTCATTAAAACACTATGTTTTTTCAGTCAAAGTTGAAGGATTTCTAAATAAGCTAGAGCTTCCATGAATCTGAGAAAAAAAAAAATCAAAAGGAAGCTGTTACTTGGTATACTTCAGCTCCCCTCTCCTATCCATGAAAACAAGATGCTCTAACATTTAAGACCCTGATCCACAAGTGAATCCCACATGGATCTCTACTGCAACTGGCAGTCTATGTACTAACGTAATGCAGGGCAGCGAAGTGTGATCTTTTTTATTTTTTAATTTTTTAAACTTTTTAATTTTATTTTTTTAATTCTTGGGGTGTTTTTTCAAATAATTTCCAACATTAGTAGGTGTCTGGATTTTCCACTGGCATTTCTTTCGTGCAAAAATTTCTGTCAAAATACCCCAATAATAATTCTGATAAAGGGTGGTCAGTAAAGAAATACATTTGAAAAAATAATTGGAGAAACTTTCACTGCCTCTAGCTTTCTTCTTGACACTGGAAATAACTGTGGACTTAAGTGGGAATTTTGTTACACCTTTGGGTTCTTCCAAGAGAAATTGGCCATAACAAACTGAAGTGGAGGGTGAGCAAATTTTATTTAAAACATTTATGCAAGGGAAGAGAATAAAATCTGTTCTTAATTGTGATTTTGCTTTGCAGTCTTGGGAGTGCGAGAGGTAATTAGTAAAACTACATAAAGAGATCGAAAAGTACCAGAAAACACATAAACTGTACTTAAATCTCCACTGGATGTGGCCCTTGTCTTTGCATGTCAGACAGCAGTTTCAAGATAGCTTAGTTGGCATTGCTGCCAAAAATTTAACTAGTTGAGTCTTTTCTCATGTGTTGTCTTAAAACCTGGTCGATCTATTTGGTGGTGCTTTGTGACTTTTATGGTTTCTCAGCACCTATGTTTTCAGAATATTTTATAAACACTTTTCTTTCCCAAGAAAGATGAAGCCTAAACAAATGCTTGCAAAAAGCAATGTAATCTCTTTTCTCAAGAGCCTGCTTTTGATATAAAAGTATCTTTGTGACATTTTGGTATTTATTAGCCTAAACCAAAACACTTTTCCTTGCAGAAGATGTTGTCTGTGTTAAATATAGAGGAAAAGAAAGTCCGACTTCAAAGAGCCAAAGTATTTATTCCCCACTGTTAAACTTCTAAAATTTAGTTGTGGTGAAAACTCCAAAATCCTGATTGTCAGTGTATCTCTGGACCTGAGTAAAAATTATTTACGTTTTCTGTGTGATGTCTGTTGTATGACACATTAGCTACCACATGGAGCTTGCACAGAGCTGACTGCTCACATTTGATCAGTCTCATTTGTCTTCTTCTGGCTGCTCATCAGTGCAAATGTATCTGTTGCGTAGAGGAAGTGTTAGCTTTTGTATAATTTAATTTCTTTTTCTGAATTGGAGAGAATGCTTTGTTGTGACATAACAAATGTAAGGAGACTTACCCAAGTCCAATTTAAAAACTAATCAGTAGCATTAGGGATGTTTTTTCTTATATTCAGAAGTCCTTTGACTATTTTTTTTAATTTTATCTCTGTGTGTGTGATTAATTATGTGGGATTAACTCAGTGAGAATAAATGAAGTGGCTTCTTCTGCCTTCTTTTTAGTTTCACATGCTCAAGAGCCCGTTTTATTCCTTCTTCCCTTCACAGTGACGTGCAGTGTTCACCCATTTTTGATTAAGAGAGATGAAGTGAAATCCCTCCTTGATGTGGTTTATAGCACTTACAAAGCAAGACAGCCATGGCTGAAGAACTGCCTGATGGAAGGAGGAACTCTGATACTTTTGATAGGACTTGGACAGAGCACCTTGCTTTGAGTCCTGGTTGCTTCCCTCTGCAGAGTAGGGTAGAACTTTCTTTTTAAGAGGCATTATGAGTGCTTAGTATTTGCAAGACTCTACGGAATAGCTTTTGAGAAAAAATAAACTGACCATTCTCAATCAAGCGTTTCCATTTTATGGATGAAGTCTTCAGATTGTGTTAAGCTTTACCTCTGCCTCTGGGACACAAACTCAGTGAAAAACTTAAGTGTGTCTTTTTGCCTCCTGTATGTGGTAGCTAGGCCAGCAAAATGGCCTCCACCAGATGTTTCCAAGTGACTCATAGCAACTTCGTTACCTTGTGCATGGAGGTACAAGATGAGTCTCTAGGTTGCTGCATGCTTCAGTGTCTTCATTTTGTTTCTTAGCAGAGTTTATGCTGGCTGACTGGGTCTCAGACTTACAGAAGTTTTTTTTTTTCCCTTCTGCTGTAATACTGAGATTAGCTGGTCAGACTAGTTAATATCATGTTCTCTCTGTTTTCTGATTTTCCAGGATGGCCCCCAGAGGAAAAAACGGAAGTCTGAAGTTGCAGAAGTGGACAGGCAGTTAGATATCCTGGCTATTGGTACAGCAGTTGGTAGCATTTTGTTGTACAGCACAGTAAAAGGAGAATTACAGAGCAAACTAGTAAGTAATACACTCTTCATCACATGCTACCAAATACTGATGGTTTCAGTCAGTTTAGGATGTTCTTTCTGCTGCTCAAAAATGGAATAATTTAACCTAATTATTTAGATTTTTTTTTTCTCAATAGCTTTGTATGTGAATAGAGGTGCAGTAATTCAGGTGCTTCAGAATCTTCAAGTGGTGCTGCTTCTGTTGTTGGCAGTATGTACATGTTGAGAAATCTTGGTGTTGAAGTTAATGCAGTATCTTAACATTATGCATGGATTTGTTATTTTGCATTAAATATAACAGTAAAGATGAAATGCCTGACTGTAGAGTTAAGTTCTCTGTGGCAGTGTCATAGCCTCAGTTCCTGCAGAGTGTTGTGGGAGAGGAGGACAGGATCGAAGTACTCATTGACTCTTGGGAAGGTGTTGTGGTGCTGGACTCATCTGTAAACTTGCCTCCCATGTGGAAGCTTTTGAGCTCTCTCAGCACGTCATCTTTCTTGAATGAGATATGCTGATTTTTGTTTTGCCTTTCTCATTGATAACTTCCCTGTTACTCCTGAGTACCTTGTTTTCAGTCTTAAATTACATAGTAAGTGAATTAAATCTATATGAATGACTTTGTGCAATACTTTGAGATACTTGGGCATACTTTTGCTTCTAAACTGTTAGTTGTATGTAGAGCGATAAATATACATGAATTTAGAGAAAGCAATGACTTCTTAAAATCATATGTGCAAGTGACACTAGCTAACGAATATCACCTCTGCTTTATGGAAAAGCTGTAATTATGCCTGAAAACTATGAACAAAATAAAGGAGTTTTGGGTTGAAATGTACAGTTTCAGTTGCTTTGAAAACACTGGCTGCTCTTCTATAGGAGCAGGATAGCAGATGTTATTTGGTGAGTACTTGTTTTTTTATAGATAGGATAAATTAAAAGAATAGAATAAAAGCTGTCACTTCCACCTGTGCTTATTGAACAGAATGTCTTACTGTGATGTATTTTGTGTTGCTCAAAGCTGATTTGCTGTGACTCTTTTGGGAGTAGCCTGAGCTGGCTGATGCTGATTCAAAAGGGGTTTTTGTTAACTCTGAAGTGCTAGAACAAGAATTAATTCAAATACTTATGTGTATGTATCAAAATACAAAGTGTCTTTAACTTCTATATATGTATATTGGTCTTTAAAACCACACTCTTCACCTTGCCAAATACTTAAATTTAGTTCTTGAAAGAGCAGCTCGTTCACATTGTTTGTGGGGAAGACTCAGTAGTCAAGACTTCTTCATTTATTAATGGGTTGACCATTTTACCTTTTGTAGGACGGTGGTCATGACAATAGAGTAAACTGTGTGAGATGGCATCAGGACAACTGCTGCTTGTATAGCTGTTCAGAGGACAAACACATTGTGGAATGGAACACACAGACCTGCAAAGTAAAGTGGTAAGTGATGCTGGTTTTTGGTCAGATTCGTTTGTACTTGCTTTTGTGTATTTCCTCCTTCACAGGTTTCAGTGAAGCCCTGTTGGAGGTGCTGCATTCTGCTTTCCAGGCTTCATGCCCACTGTACAAAATTGTCTGTTCGCTGTTATTTTTCTAAGATTTGACTTTTTTTTTTTTAATGAATAAAAGAGTAATTCATAGGTGGGTTTCTTCCTCTGTGTATTGGAAAGACTAGATGAAACAAGTAACTGCTGAGGGGGATGTGGGTCCCTCCTTACTAACTGTAGTGGGTCATGGGCTTCCAGTCACCTTTGTGATGCCAAAAAATGTAAATTCTAAAAAATATTCTTGGAAATATGGGGGAACATATATTGAAAAACCTTATACCAGTTAAACAGGTTGCATGCACCCGACTTTGCTCAAAGGGCCTTGCTGTGATGATAACCCACTTGGTTTCGCTCACTACTGATTGCAGTGAGGACAGTTCCACTTGGCTGTCTGAGCAGGCTGCTACTCTTGAAAATACTGTTGAACAAAACAGAGCTAAGTGCAGAGCAGTGAGATGTCTGGTGTAGGCATTTACTTTCTTTGGTAATAAAGTCAAACCTTTTAAACTTTAAAGAAGAAACTAAGATTTCTATTCATGATCCTGGTTATCTTCCATAAAAGCCTAGTGTTTGACAGCACCTTGACCCTTCTCTAATGCTGTTTTCTTTTTCGTAATGTTCCCACTGTGGTGTTATTCTTACAGCAGCTCTATCAGTTTTGTTAAAGATGTTGTGGGCACTGCAGACAGCCCATCATCGATAGCACCTCTGATTTTCCTAGAAAAGAGATGCATCCTTAGGTTGTATTGAGACCCAGATGATGACTGTAAAGTCTCTCCCTAGTCATCTTTTTTTAGGATTGAACACACCCAGTTTCCTCACCTTTTCCTTTTACTTGACATGCTTTAGCCCCTGAGCTGCCTTTGTGGTTCTCCACTGGATCTACTCCACTATGTGAGTGACTTTCTTTTACTGCCCCAATCTGGACATAATGCTCAGATTCAGTTTCGGAAGTGTTGCACAGAGGAGAGCAATCACTTTACTGCTGACTACGCTGTAGCTAATGCAATTCAGTATGCGCTTAACCTCGTTGCCACAAGGACTCCCTGCTTACTCATGTTCCACTTGACTATGAGGACCACAAGCTCCTTTTCTGCAAGGCTGCTTTCTAGCCATTTGTCCCCAGCCTGTACTGGGATTTTTCCATCCCAGGTGCAGGACTTAACATTTTCTTGGAGCTTTGAGATTCTGGCTGCCTGTTTCTCAAGCCTGTTGAGATGCCTCTGAGTAGCAGCCCTGTCCTCCAGCATATCAACTGCTCTCCCTAATTTGGTATTGAATGCAAACTTGTTTTGTATGCATTCTCTCCTGTTTTGAGGTCATTAATGAAGACTTGGGTAATTACTGAGGATATTAAATAGTATTTGGATGTCCTTAGTGTGTGGCACCAGTAACTGTCTACCAGCTGGACTTCACACGAGTGATTGCAACTCAATGATCCAGCTAGATCTTATCCCTGCTTAGAGTCCATCTGTTCAGTCTGTGTATTTTCATTTGTAGCTGCAAAGATACTATGTGAGTTACAGAATCATAGAATGTCCCAAGTTGGAAGGGACCCACAAGGATCATCAAGTCCAACTCCTGTCCCTGCATATGACAACCCCACAGTTCACACCATGTGTCTGAGGGTGTTGTCCAGTCTCTTCTTGAACACTGTCAGGCTTGGGGCCGTGACACCTCCCTGAGGAGCCTGTTCCAGTGCTCCAGCACCCTCTGGGTGAAGAACCTTTTCCTAATGTCCAAACTAAACCTCCACGACACATGTTCCTGCCATTCCCTCAGGTTCTGTCATTGGTCACCAGAGAGAAGAGATCAGTGCCTGCCCCTCATCCTCCCCTTGTGAGGAAGCTGTAGCTGCCATGAGGTCTTTCCTCAGTCTCCTCCAGGCTGAACAAACCAAGTGACTTTAGCTGCTCCTTATACAGCTTCCCATCCAAACCCTTCACCAACTTTGTGGCCCTCTTCTGGACACTCTCCAGTAGCTTTATATGTTTTTGTCCTGTGGCACCCAGAACTGCACACAGTGCTCCAGGTGAGGCCGCACCAGTGCAGAGCAGAGCGGGACAATCACCTCCCTGCCTGGCTGGCAATGCGGTGCTTGATGCACCCAGGAAATGGTTGCCCTCTTGGCTGCCAGGGACACTGTTAGCTCATGTTCAACTTGCTGTCGACCAGAACCCCCAGATTCTTCTCTGCGGAGCTGCTTTCCAGCATCTTGTTCCCCAGTCTGTATGTACAGCCAGGGTTGCCGTGTCACAGGTGCAAAATCCAGCACTTGCCCTTGTTGAGCTTCATGGTGATTGCCCGGTTCTCTGCTTTGTTCTGATTCTTCTGCAGGGCCTCTCTGCCCTCAAGAGTGTTGACAGCTTGTCCCAATTTTGTGCTATTGGCAAACTTACTTAGTATTCCCTCGAGTCCTGAGTCCAAGTCATTTATAAAGACATTGAAGAGTGCTGACCCTAAGGTGGATGCCTGCAGAACTCCACTAGTGACTGGTCACCAGCCTGACATAACCCCATTTACTAGAACCCTTTGAGCCTGGCTCATCAGCCAATTGTTCACCCACTGCACTGTGTGTTTATCCAGCTGTGTGCTGGAGATCTTGTCCAGGAGGATACTGTGAGAGACAGTATCAAAGACTGTGCTGAAATCCAAAAATATCACATTGACAGGCTTCCCTTAGTCAACTAGGTGGGTAACCTCGTCCTAGAACGAAATTAAGTATGTTAAGCAGGACTTTACTCTCATGAACCCGTGCTGGCTGGAACCAGTGACTGTGCTGTTGTTCAGATATTTTTCAATAACTCCCAGAACAGTCTTCATGATTTTGTCAGGAACAGAAGTGAGGCTGACAGGCCTGTAGTTGCCAGGGTCATCACTGTTGCCCTTCTTGTAGATTGGGACAGTGTTTGCCAGCTTCCAGTCAACTGCTACCCATGGACATCTGATTCACTGTTTGCATTCCATAGTGTGTATGTTCACATACAAGTACTTGAGATGGGTCCCAGTCATGCTGCTTTCTCAGGAAATGTGAGAATTTTTCCTGTCATGCTTCATCTTGGGTGTTCCACTCTGCCCCTGTCCTGTACCACTGCTTTTTTGGGGGCTGTGGTTATAAAAGGTAATTAGAGGCATTCTATTCTTTAAAGACGGAAACAAAAAATAATTCCTGGAGCATATACATTAAAAGTACACCAGCAATATAATATTGTACTTTTTACCTGAAATTTTTCTCTGGTGGTATTATGAGTCACACCTGAGGTAAATGAAATTGCAAAGAGTAGAAAACAATTATCTACAATTTTACCTAAATTCCTGAGACTAGAAGGAAAAAATTATCCAAAATAATTGCTCATGCCCAATGTATATGCAAGATTGCCTGCATTCTTCAACAGTTGTCAGGACCTGGAAATGAATCTTTGCGTATCCCACAGAGATTTCAGGATGGTTGCTCCTGGGGTAGGGAACTGGTGTTCAGCTTCTTTTGATTTACAGACTTCTAGACACTTTCCTATAGAGGTACGAATTGCTAGATAGGGAACTGAAACCATGGGGCTTTAGGCTTGACTTTCTTAATTACTGTAGAAGTACTGTGTGGAACCACCTCAGGAGTCTGTGCAGCCCACATTGAAACCGCTGGCAGAAGGAAGTGCTGTTGGGGAAGAATTTCTGAAGAGGCAAGACAAGGTGTTGGAAAGAGGTAGTCTAAAACATACCAGATTACTTCTTGGTTCTCTGGTTGTAGCTTTTTCATTTCTTAAATACTCTGAATAATAAGAAGCATTCTGTACAGTTTTTTGTTTCATGGTACCCTGTTTAAAAACTCTTTCCTGTAGAATTATCCAAAGTAAAAACTAATGGATTTTTGCCGTGTTTCAGATTCTGCAGTCTAGTTTAGACTAGTCTTTTTGGTACACTTAAAGATACTTTCTTGGGTTCACATTATTAAATGGTTTGAAATTCTTAGTCCTGACCTCTTTGGAAGAGAATACAAAATCTTGTTATACCCTCTGTAAGGTGTAATGTTTGTGAAGTTTGTAGGCAGTAAAACTTTGAGGTTCTATGATATCTAATCAAAGGTGATACAGCAAATGAGCTCTGTTTTGGAAGACAGGAGTGGTGCTGCTTGGGTGTGTGAAAGTTATTTCAAGTATTTCTAGGGAAGCCATTTACAGTCAGAATGTAATGGGTTGCAGGGTACTTCCTAACTGTAAAGGATTTGTGTTAATGTTTTCCTTGCAGTTTTGTTCTGAGAGAAGTGACTAGTGCTCAGACTCCTTCAAATCAGATGCAGGTTTTCATGACAGCATCTTTCCTTTTTTTTGGTTTTAATAAGTAGTGCTTTGAACCATGGACTTTTAAGGCAAAGTTTATTATTGTCAGTATCGTTGACAGATTTGGGAGGAGGTCCAGGAACTGAATGGGCGTTGAAACTCTGAATTTTAGTGTTAAGAATGCCTTTCTGAATGGGTTGGTGTAAGCTTTTTGCTTTATGGGGCAAAGAGAAGTCTTGTGATGATATGGCTCCTCTTACCCTATTTTGAGTAGCAGAGAACTTTGAGAGAGGAATTCAGAGCACAATAGGCAAATATTTAAAAAAAAGTTAACAGTTGTTCAGTATTAAATAGCTTTACATTTTTGAGTTGTTGTATTTTTGTGTAAATTAATTTGAAGGAGAGAAGCAGAAGCAGAATAGCTTTGACCTCATCTTTAACTACTTGATTTTTCTTTTTTTTAATAATTTCGGCCTTAAATTTTCTAGCATGGTTGATGTGCATCTTGAGATTATGCTAATAAATATCTTTTTTTCTATTTCTCCGTCTTTCTCCCTTTGTCCAAAAACCCTCCATCCAAATTCTAGCAAGTGGAAAGGTGACAATAGCAGTGTCACCTCTCTATGCATCAGTCCAGATGGGAAAATGCTGCTGTCAGCTGGTAGAACTATAAAACTGTGGGACCTGGAGACCAAAGAAGTCTACAGAGTAAGTAACTTTGTTAAGCTAAATGCAAAAAAATATATTCTTCTTGACGGGTGACATTACGTATGTACTGTTTCCTGATAGAACATCAGAAGATTTCACTGGGTGTGAGGAGACACTTGGCAGTTTTGGGGTTGCTGGAAGCTGCTGCTGTGATGATACTTCAAGTGTGGTTTCAACTTGCTGAGAATTGAATGAGGACGTTAAATTCCTTGGCTGTGTCTGAGCACACTACCAGCACCCTTTCGCAAGCCTGTGGCGGGAGGATGGATGCTGTGTGTTTCACAGGGTCCCTCTCTGATACCCTTCTCGCAGGAGAACTTGGTTTCTCACAGTGTTACTGCTCACAGTGTTGCTGCTGGCATGGGTTTGTGTGTGAGCTCCCTGACTTTTAACATGAGTTCCTCCTTGAAGCCTTCAGGTTGCTTAGCTAAACTTCACGTAACTAGTGGTATTATCAGTTTTGCTGTTGAAACAGTTGGAAGGCATAGGAGCGAACTCCTTGTTGTTTCCTGAACATGGCTCAGACAGGAGCAAATTACTATGTTTTAGCTTTTCCATGCATGCAGCCATGTTCTCTTGCCCACTAGCAGGTGGGACACAGCAAACCTATGAATCTCCTGGTACTTATTGTTGGGTAAGTGGGCACACATGTGTTGTTACTGTGGACTTGCTGGCACATGGCAACTACCATGTATGTCCACATTCTGTGATGACCAAAACCACTATGTACAAAACTAGATTGAAGAACTGATTTTTACAGCCTAAGTGTGTCAGCAGAGCTGTGTGTTCATCTTATAGTTGAGAACAAAACTATGAATCTACTTTCTTTGTATAAGTTGAAGTGTAAAATTACATGGGAGAGAAAAAAAATGTGCTTTCTGACAGTGACAGCAGTACTGGTGGATGTGATATCTTTTGCATGGAAGTAGTCCCAGTGAATTTGCCTTGATTCCCTCATTTAACTTCTAAAATTCTTATAAATATCTTGAGAGTCAGAAGAAATTTCCTTGAAATGCAAGGAAGCTAATCACTAGTAAAAAACTCACTGAAATGTACTTGTTTACTTAGTAACACTTGAATCTTACCTAACATTGAATGCTGCTTGTTTTTCTCTTAGCATTTCACAGGCCATGCTACATCAGTGTCATCATTAATGTTTACCACAGTGAAACCTATGAATGAAAACAAGCCTTTTGATGGAATTACAGGTCTTTATTTCTTGTCTGGAGCTATACATGACCGATTACTGAGTGTATGGTATGTAAGCTTTTCATAATTTGTAACTTTGATTATGATCAGTATGGAGGATAGACTCAATAAGTATGTTCTGAACTCTGATTAAACAGAAGGAGCACTCTGGAAAAATGCAGTGATGATCTCTGAAGTGGTGGTTTCAACTCACTGATTGTTGAATGAAGACGTGAATTTCCTTGGCTGTGTCTGAGCATGCTTCCAGTTGCCACTTGAGTTGCTAGTGTATGCTATGAACATACTGTGTAATAGGGTTCTTTGTACTTGCTATGAGGTTTATGCAGAGTTTTCTTGCTAAATTTCACTTTGGAGTTAATTTGCACTTGGAATTTAGAACACTTATTAATCTGAAAGCTGAAATTACAGCATGAGTATTTTTGAGTGGGGTATATGCTGCCACAGTTGCTGGTAATTTATAGGCTTTATAATGCTTTTTAGGTGCAGAGGGTGCTCTTTGTGCTATGGTAAATAATGTGTACTGTTTGTGTCTTCCAGGCAGATCAGATCAGATAGGAAAGAAAAGAATGCTGTGATGTCTTTCACAGTAACAGATGAGCCAACTTTTATTGACCTGACTGTATCAGAATTCAAAGAAGAGGTAGGAGCAATAGTTTGGAAACAAATGTGTTCAACAATTTTTCATTGTCACATCAGTCTCCTTTTAAGGGTGTAAAGAAAGAAGCTTGGTTTTTAATTTGTTTCTGTTACACAGAGATGAGATCTGGATGGCAATTCGTAGGTGTAAGGATATTTATTACAAGTGCATTTATAAAGCTGGTCCTTTGAAATACTGATTTTCAAAGCTACTAAGTGCAAATTCAGTGTTTTCTTCAGAAGTGTTGCTTGGGATGGCAGAACATCAATTGTTTCCCATTTAGAACAAGTTAACAATCAAAATAGTTGTTATGACTTGGCAGCAAAAAAACACACACAAACAATATTTCTAAAAATCCAGTTTGGGTGTAGTCCTGTTTTTTTTCTGGTATCAAGTGACTTTGACAGTATAACTAACCGCATTTTGAATTGACTAGCCTTTACTGAGTTACAGTAGCAGTTTGTTTTCCGCAAGTCTCTCAGTTTCAGCAAGTGCAAGTCTTTCGAAGTAGTTGTCATATGAAAAATGTCTGCCTGTGAAACATGTTCACAAACTGTTTTAGTAATTATTTAAAACATTTTTCTCCTGCTGCCTTTAGATTCCTTTTCTAAAAACAGTATTTCAGGCTATATTTTCTAATGTTTCCAGTTGTGCCCTCTCGCTCTGTGAATTGGAGATAAGAATATTCTGTAATGGACACCTGTCATTTAATTGCTCAGAATCTTGGGTTCTTTCCTCTAAGCATATTTACAATGTCAGCCACTTTGTAAACATTTTCCTCTAGACATGTCGGACACCATACTTTTGGAACTTTGCTGCTTGTGATGACATATATCGGCTACTGTGCAAACTGTTCAAATCTGGATATATCAGTGGTGATACTGTAAAGTACAGTTATGAGTTATCTTTTTGTCTCCTAATGGTTGTACTTGAATGTTCCTGAGATGTTAGTGTCTTTTGTCTTTCTTACGGACCTGGTGGTGTCTGTAATACATTTAGTTACTGCAAAAAGTTGGATCATAGCCATGCAACTGTCTCTTGATGTCCTGTACTTATGGGAACCTTGTCCTTTGATCTAATTAAAACCTTTTACTGTGCTTTCTTTCAGCCTGTGAAGTTAGCAGTTGTGTGCAGAGATGGGCAGTTGCATTTATTTGAACATATCTTAAATGGGTAAGTTAGTATTTGTCTTGAGGATGTCTTTGGGAAAGGTCTGGGATTACGTTCAGGTAGAGTTAGTCTAGTTGTGCTGCGGCCTTTAAGCTCTTGTATCTGTTCACAAACCAGATTCTAGCTAGTTCATTGTCTTGAGTTACTGGACACATTTTTGGAGAACTTACTTGCTGGGGGCTGTGCTGCACTTTGGTATTGTGTTGATTAGCCAAGATTTTGTGTCTGTGCCTCATCTTAGTCATCTGTAGAAGGTATAAACTGGCTGAGTTTGCTGAGGACCTGCTAAAGAAAGGTGCTTAGATGTACAGGGTATTGAAGTGTTTAAGCTAAACCTCTTGGAATTTTTTTCATTCCTTTTTTTTTTCAGTTATTGCAAAAAACCCTTAACATCAAACTGTACTATCCAGATAGCAACGCCTGGAAGTGACGAGGACTCCACACCAACACCAGTCCCTATTCTAGCAGCTGCATTTTGCACAGACAAACAGTCTCTGCTGCTTGTGTATGGAAACACCTTACAGCCCATCATAGAGAAAGTGGTATGTAAAACTTACTGGAGAGTTTTGCATTTTGTTATATGGACTGCATACTGCTCTCGGAGGGGATTTTTTTTTTTTTAAATTTTTTTTTACTTTTTAAAAATTTTGTAACAAGAAAATACTTATTCCTTTCCCCTTTTTTGGGAGCTATGGCTGTTGCCCCTGAGCTGTTTTGAAAAGCTATTTGTATTCTTCCATTCTTTCAGTTAAAATGCAGGTTGACATTAGTGCCTCCTTTTCTCACCATTTCAGCTGTTACTGAGACCATTGAAACTATTTTTAATACTGTTTCAGTTTACCTATGTGAGCTTTTGGGATAGCATAGAGATCTGGCAACAAAAAGCAAATCCACAAAGCAGCTGCTGTTCTGGAGCGAAGAAAAGTTAATTCTACTTTTTACCTCTGGAATTTGCTCTCATCTTTTGGTAGCATAATGAATCACAGAGGTGAACCTCAAATATATTAACTGGTTTTTTTCCTGTCTTTCTAGTCTTTGAACACTACTGAATCCCACATATGCTTGATAAGGGACGTCAAGAAAGTGTTGTCGCTTAAAACAGATGTTGCTCTCACAAAGGTGAGCTTTGTGTGAAATGTGATTCTCTTGCTCCTTGTTTTACTTTGGAAATGGTAGAATTCACTGCTTTCTTTTCAAATGAGGTTGGGTTTCTGGACAGACCTGCTCAGAGCTGCAGTGGTAGTTACAGATGGCGGTAGCACTGAGGCAGGTGTGGGTGAAGTGTGCTTCATGGCTGCCGTGTGTCCTAATACGCTCTCGCACACACTTAACCCTCCTGTAGCTCATAGCAAGTCCTGTTCCCAGCAGGTCTGCTTGGTACACAGGACTGGCCGATGGTTTATTTTCTGCTGGAGATTAGTCCTTCCCCTCGAGTCCAACAGTTTGTACAGCCTCTTTGACCCTGAAGATTTGGGGTGAAGTCGGGATGGCTTAGTTTTAGAGTGTAAATAAAATGTCATGGAGCCTTAAATGGCATGTCCTTTTGGCTCTTTCTCAAGGTGGCCTTCGTGTGTTCCTCTCACGTGGATATGGCACTTGAGAATGTGAGCTTGACCCTCAGATGGCAACAGTGTCCACAAAGGCCACTTGCCACCATTTTCTCTCGTGCAGGATCCCCTGAGGGTTTAGAGACAGTCTGCGAAGTTCTTAATCAGTGTGCATATTCAAGGCCTTGAAGATTTGAAATGCTTGCAGTATCAGTCAAGTGAGCAGACAGCGCGGTTTTTCTAACCCTCAAGTTACCTATCGGATCTGGTGCTCCATCAGCCAGGTGGGGTTTTTTGCTGAGTCCTCTGTCCTGGAGCTGGTGGGTAGCAGAGCTGAAATGTAGTGAGAGCTGTAGGAACACCCTGGCATGCAGTGATGATACCCAACTTGGTTTCGCTTTTAGCTGAATTCCAGTGAAGACGCATTTCTCTTGGCTGTCTGAGCATGCCATGTGGGGTGAATGTCAGTGATAATGTGGTGAGCGAAGCGTATTTTAAGACCATTGCTGTTCTATGGTAAAATTCTTGAGTCACGAAATACAATTTTTTTACTTTTACGGGCAGCATATGGAAGTTGTGTTGCTTACTGTAGTAGATTATACTTCTGTTACTTTAGTGGGCACCCATCAGGACTCTCACAAGTACAGAAGTTTGGGCAGATGCTTCAAAAAAGAGCCTGCTCAAAAGCACTGTGGTTAAAGAAGTGTTCTGGAAGTAGCAGGTAGCATTCTTGATAATCTGGAACTGGCATACTCCCTTATGTCCTCTGTGGGTCAGGGGAGCCCTTGGTTTTAAATATATTGTCTTTAAAATTCAGTCTCCTTTGTATTCATTGAAGATGGATATGCCATAGCTTGTTTGGTATAACCTAAGGTTGCTCTGTCATCGTGATCATACTCTAATTCAGACTACAGAGCTCTGCATCTGAGCAATCCTTAGAAGAAAATTGGTGGGATTGAAGGGAATAGTAACTACTTTTACTGCTAGATTGTGCTGCTGGTTTTGATCAGTTCTTACCTTCCAATGGAAGCTGAATTAATCTGCATGTGGTTTATGGGCCTGACTATTAGTACATGTGGTGTCTGTTGCTAGCAAACATCCAGTTATTTGTAGCTAGATACAAACATTTAGTTCAGTGAGTGTTACAGAACAAACTTGTAAGAAAAATGATTCACAGGTGAATCCAAAGAGACTGTTTCTTTAGTTAATTATGAAAACTAGCTGAGTTTTCCTTGAGGTTATTAATTGCTTTTAAAAATTTAGGATTTTTCTAATATATTTGTCTAGAAAATGGTTGTGGCATGCTGGTTTTACCATGTACATGAGAGTCCCAAAATCAGTATTTTAAATTGGAAGAGGGCTCAAGATACTAGCAATTCTTACCAGTGTGGTTATCCCTGTCTACTAGGTTAAGACGCCTGTTGTGAACTCGGACACCAAAGTTCTAGTGCCTGGCATTCCAGGACATAGTACAGCTGTCAAAGCTCCATCCTCTGGAAAGGAAAAAAAGAAAAACAAGAGGAAACCGGGAGAGTCACAGGTAAAGTGCTTCCTCTTTTCAGCACGGCAATAACGGAGGAACTAGTACCATAAATCATGGTTAAACTTATTTAGGTGAACTTGAACTTGCTTTGTTTGGTGTGGAAGCAAAGTTAATGATATCATCATTTTGTATGAAAGAGACTTCCCTCTGCTCAAAACCTTTTCCCTGTTGAAGCCCTGTGTGCCTTGCCCTGCCTGTGGCTCTGCCATGTTCCTACAGAACTTTGTCACACACTTGTGTCTGTCTCTCTGTGCTGAAGGTGTATTACTGCTTTTCAGTCAAAACTTCATCCTCCCATTTTTTTCCTCAGCCTATTCTCTGTCAGTACATTTAAAAGAATATGCAAAGTTTTGTGCTATTTTCCAGCAGAATCAGAGGAAATGCTGTATGTTAGGTACTTAGCTTTCAGCTGATGTTCCCGAGAAACTGCACTGAAACAGCACTGCCCTTGTTTACCATCTACAGGAAAGCATCGAGGAGCGCCTAGAGGCATTGGATATTGATGTGAGCAAAGTAAAAACTCCAGGTGGCCTTCCTCAAACAGACAGCTTTGCGGTACTGCTGGTTCAGGGCTTGGAAAGCAACGATGCAGAAATCTTAAATGTAAGTGTTAAAAGATCATTGTATACTGTTGAATCTGTTCACTGAGACTTGTGAGGAGCCTTCCTGAAAGCTGGGTAGGCTGAACAGTTGAGAACCTGTTATTTCTTCCAGCTGCTTTTTGCTGCTTTGCCGTGCAAGGCAGTGGTATTATGAATTATAATAGCGGTATTACCTTTTTTTGTTGTTGTTGTTATCTGCCTTGCTTTCTGAGTCAGAAACTTCGTGACCATAAACCACATGAACTTTGAGCTGCTGCTGTTTATGATAAATTTGTTATGTCACAGTTCAGATGTTTTACAAGCAATGTTACTCATGCAGACATCTCTCTAGTTTGAGCTGGAGCATGATCTGTGCTTAGTCTCCTGAGTGTGTGGTTTCCAAGTAGGTACTGTTTGAAAAATCTGTTGATGACAACAGTTTCACTTGGAAAGCTTGCTGTTGCACTTGGACAAAGAGGAAATTATAGTCTGGGGCAGGGAAGTGAATTCTTAAGAATCTGAAGCTGAATGAATAGAAATTATTTGTTGCAGATGCTGGTGATGGGTATTTACAGAAGTCAAGCACGGAAAATAGCGAGGGAAATTTTAATGTGCCTGTGATGTTTTGTTTCTAATATGGGGTGGGTGGGCTAGAGGCAATGCTGGATTGTTTTAGATGTGTTTAGATGTTTAGATCAAGTGTCTTATTTTGTTAATTGTAGCTGACTAGAAAAATGGAACTCCTTTCCGTAGTAAATCTTCTTTTACTTGTTGTCCTCATCTTGGGATACAAAGGTAGTGGAATAGGAAAAGAGATTTAAAGCCAGGAATTTTTGATGGTGCTCATTGCTCATATAGATTAAAACTGAATGATTCTCTGATCATATTTTTCCATTTTAACAGAGAGTACTTAACACAAGGAAAGAACACGTAATAAAGAACACAGTAGCCAGAATGCCTATACATGCTGTCATTCCACTGCTGCATGAGGTAGGAGAGACTACGTTTCTTGTACTGTCATACAAACCACATTTGGTTTGTGTTCTATTTGGGGGAAGTCTAGGATAGGTGTCTCTATTTTTATCAATGAAATCGGTTTGGTAGTTTTACAGGACAGAAATTGTTCTTAATTTATCTCTATACAATCTTATCTTCTCTGACTGAAGCTTGACCAAAGGACAAAGTGCCACTGTCAATACTAGGATGAGCATTAGATCAGGTAGTAGTATCTTAAATGATTATGTGGGAAAAAGAAGTAGTTAAGCTACACCTTGTTTAGTCTGTGGCAAAAATTACCATTGCCTCTTTTTTTAAACTATTAAAATGGATGATAATTTAAAATATGAAAATAGCAGTACTGTCCAGAGCAGGTTGCATGAGCATAAATATGGTACTCACGTGAGAGAAAGAAAAATAAAATATGTACTTTAAGCAGTGAGTTTAGATAGCACTTGAAAACTGAGAGGCAATTTCTTTCCTCTTTTGGTTGCTGTATTTAAGCTTTGCAACATCACTTAGTTACAATTTTAAAAGGAATTTGGCTTCTGAAGTGCTTATTCCGTGGTATTAAATAAAATAAGTGTTTGGACAGAAATATTTTAATGATTAGCCTTATCTAGACATTACTTTGTTTAAACTAAACATTGATGAGTTGCTCTTGTTATGCTAACAGCACTCTATAAGATAACTGTTAGATTTCTCTTGTATTTTAATGTTTGCCACCAGTAAGATTTTACTTTTATTTGTGGTACTAATCTTAACTGAATCATGCAGATGGCCTGGTTTTGAGTGCTTAGACTTCATTGAAGCATATGTTGTGACACCTTCTTAGACTTATGTTAATGAGGTGCAGCCTTTTTTCCCTAGAACCCTTCTCAGAGGATCTAAGTGCAAGTGTACATTATCTCAGTGGTTGGACAGATCTTTGTTTAACTGTCCTCTCCAGAGGCTGATTTGTTCTGTGAAACAGCCTTTGCCTGATAGTACCTTCACTTGTTTCCCCAACTTGTCCATCTTGTAACAGCTGCTCTACTGAGCAGATACACAGGGACATAAACGAAGGGATTTCCTTCTATGTATTCCTGCCAGCTTTAAGCTTCTCTGAATATATTGCCTGTTAAGAGTCCCAGTTTGATTGTAGTAGTGAAAATCAGCTTCTGCAAGTTATCAGCCTATGTATAGGATGGTAGAGCCATCAATGTCATGTTCTGGAGCCTGGCAGTGGTTAATCCTAGCCAGCTTCAAATGCCTGGAGATCTTTCTGTCTCAATATTAGGACTGTCAAATGGATGTAATGTTGTGTTTTCAAACTCATTATGTGTTTGTTACTTACTGCTGACTATTTTTGTCCTTTCAGCTTACGAAGAGATTGCAGGGCAACCCATACAGGTAAGAGACAGCTCAACTACAGTTTAATTCACCTGAGACTTTTCTAGTGTGTGTGTTCTGGTCCCTCCCTCCATCTATGTGATTGATTTCCATAGTAACTGTAATTAAACTGCAGCATCTTGAGGTAAAAATCTCATCTGATGGTGGGTTCAAGAGGAACTTTTATTAAGGCAGTGCTTTGCTAGGATGGCTGAAGTGAAATTAAAAAGGGAAAAGGATACCTGAAGTAAGCATATAACCCTGAGAAAGTATCTGAAAACCCAGAATATTGACATTGCAGACCTGATCAATATGTAAAATAAAGTAGCTTCTTTGGTTTAATTATCAAATATATTTAGACATGGCTTGCTGTTGCGTTTAATCAGTAACAAAACCGGGTCTTCTTCCCTGCCAACCCCATCTTGTTATATTGTTATAAGGATAGCTCTGATGTTCTAATTGTGTTGAGGGCTTTTTGTGTGTGTTTTGTTTTGTTTTTGTGTGTGTGTGTTTTGTTTGTTTTTTGGTTTTGTTTTGTTTTTTAATAAATTAAAATTCCTCATTATAGGTAGAGAAAAAAGTAGCATGCTTTGGTCTTTTATTCATTGAAACCTCCCATAAAAGACGTCAGGAACAGAGACCCCTGAATCACTCACTTAAATGTCTGTTCTTTTCCTAACAAATAACTTCCATAGGTATCCCATCTGGATAGTGAAATTGTTATATTTCCATCTGCATTTATGTTCTTATATAATGAAAGAGGAGCACTTTCCATAGAACTATTTAGCATCTAGAATTTGAAATGGATGTTTCTCAGCCAATATCTGATATAATTTATTTTTCTTTTCTAGTGCCTCACTAATGGTTCGATGGCTGAAATCTGTTTTTACTCAACATGCATCCTACCTTTCCACAGTAAGTATTTTGCATTAATGCTAATGCGTGTAACTAAAACTAGATTTAAATATTTAAATATATGTGTGTTCTTCCTTCAGGAATCTGTCTTCTGCTCTCCTCATATGGCATTGCCCAAATCAATGTACAGAAGGCTATACTTCTGCCACTTTTGCCAAATTGCTGCACATTGGTTATAAATTGTTTGTCTAAGTCATTTGTGACATAATTATAGTCATCCTGAAGTCAAACCAAGATAAGTTATGTCATACCTGTGAAAGTTAGGGAACAAAATTACTGTCAAAGAGTAATCTAGCCTGTGTTGCTAAATCTTGTAGATCTAAATTTGCCTTGTTGTTGTAATGTTCATCTCGAGGCCGCCTTGGGCATGACTAGATTTATAGGGTAGAAGTGTGCCAAGTTGGCAGGGTAGTAAGTAATGTTGTAGCTTCTGTCCAGCCTTGCTTGACAAGTGATGGATAAAGCACGCTTGCTTGGTTAAGAAGAAGGCATTTTGTCACTGTTGATCCTTTCTCCCATTTTTTATAGGATTGCTGCGCATCACAACTTGCACACTTTGCTGAGGCTGCATTTGTACGCTGGTGTATATTTGGTTCCCATTTACACAGCTTTCCGAATAGCGCTTCAGTACCTGCTTTACAGCAGTGGCTGTGGAAAGGAAAAGTAGTCTAAGAATTGCCATTTTTTGAAAGTAGTTGTGTTTCTAAACATGGCTAAATGTTAACTGATCAGGCTGCAAGTGGTTTCTGTGAACCCGCAGCTCTCCCTTCTGTCTGCAATAATGTGAGCAAGGATTGCTTGCCCCAAATGTACAAAAGTAGTTTAAAACTTAAAAAGAAGACATTTCTGATGTGTTGATTAGCAGCTTCATTTTTCTTTGTCCTTCTCTTCTCCCAAGTTGCCAGACCTTATTCCTCAGCTGGGAATGCTATACCAGTTAATGGAGAGCAGAGTAAAAACTTTGCAAAAGCTTTCCCGTCTTCACGGAAGACTCTACATTCTTGTCACCCAGGTGAGTCCCAACTGAATAACATGGGATGTGTAGAAGTATTGTTTGCAGACTTAACCTCCTGTTGTGATTACACCTGATGGGACCTGTCATCGGGAACTTAACAGAGCCGCTGTACAGCTCTGCTGGTGATGCTCAAAGCAGTCCGCTTAATTGACTGTCTAGTCAGTCTCTGCCCACCGAAAGTGTTTAGTATCTTTTTCCTGCCGAATGCATCCGCTAATCCATGAGAGTTTTAAAGGGGAATAAATAGGAGGTACTGGGCCGCTTCAGAGCAGATACCTCTAAAATTTCACTTTGTCCTTCATCCTTGTTTGGCTGTTAAACTAACACTACAAATGAATTAATCTGTGTTGAACTTGATGCAGGCTTCCATTTAAATTGTTATGAGTTTTGTTGACCTTAAAGGCTGGAACATATGATTGCATCTAAGGCTAATCTGCAAATTCCATTCAGGTTGCAGCATCAGAAAAAGCTCAGGATGTAGCTGACATTAATCAGACTGCAAAGTTGGTGTATGAGGATGGTAAGTGTTGTATGCCATGTGTAGCTTCGCTCCTGAATTCACGTGAGGGCTGGTAATTGATGGCCGTTCATCATGTTCATGTGCTTCTCTGTTAGTGTACGGTCTGCAAGTAGAGAGCTTTTGTGGCAAGTCCATAGCGGGAAAATCAGTGGTTAAAGATGCAGGCGTCTTGTAGCTGGTTGTTCCTTCCTTCCCCTCCTTCTCTTTCCTTCCCTCCCATCCCTGCTTCACAATTTAAGGAATCAGTTAATGGGAAGTTCAGTATACTGCTTAACTGGCAACCCCAAATTTCTAGTGTTAGCTGCCCTTCAGCTAAGGTAGATACAGTCAAGACACTTTCGTATTTGGATCAGCAGGATGCCAGGGTAGTGGATGTCAGTGTGTGTGGAGGTACACTTACCATTTGACCTTTACTTCTACTGCAACTTCATACTGCATAATCGTAATGGAAGTGACTTGTTCCTATTTAATGTTGATCAACCTAACCATCAGGTAGAATTAGTTTTGGAATTGAAAGAACATGGTTTGGAGATTCAGCAGCATGTGGAGTTGGGCTTTGTTTGCACAATGACATTTTAAAGTTTGTTTTTCTGACTGAGGAATTGTTTTCTCTTTGCAGAATCCTCAGAGGAGGAAGGCTCAGATGATGAGATGATTGCAGATAGAGACTCTGATGTAAGTGGAGTTGGATCAGATCTTCTCCCATTTGCATGTAATAGAAATTATGTGATTGTCAAAGGTTCAAACATTCCTGTTTATTTTTTCCTCAGGAAAACTGGGATGAAGATGAAGAAAAAGAGGAGCAATCTGATGAACAGGACATGGACATGACTGTTGAAAAGGAAATCAACGGTGATTCTGATTTGGAACCAGAAAATGAAAGTGAAGAAGAATAACAGCACAAAAGAATAATTTTAACTGTTTAAACAAGTGGGCCACCAACCTCTCTAATTCTGGATCATCTTGCAGAAAGGTGCCATATTTGCATATAGGGAGTGCAGACTCGTGCACAGCCTGTGTGCAGAGGCACGTGTGGGGCACTGTGCATTTCCGAATCCAGAATGTTTAACCATGGCAGCCTTCTCTCGCCCTGTTTCCCTGCGCTTACTTATAGAAACATTTCTTCCACCTCATGGTCAGATTATGCTTGTCATGTGGACATGCATTTGTATCTCAAGTGAAATAAATCTGCCACCGCTGTTTGTGTGGTAAACTTGGTTCAGCTTTACATTGAATTTGTTCCAAATATTCAAAGATCAAAGTCAACTGGTCTGTACCTTCTTTCCATGCTTCAGTTAGCAATAGCAAGTGGGCATCCTGCTGCATTTTTAAAAAAAAATGAAAAGGAAAAAAAAAGATATTTTTGTAATATTTAAATTCTCTACTGGAATTCTTTTATTTCCCCCTATCCTCCATTGGTTTAGTTACGCCTTGGCACTATCTAAATGCCAACCTGACTTAAAAATGGCTTTTTCTTTTTTTTAAAAATTTGAACTCATGACTTTTATATGTACGAATCGGTGACTTTTCTTGTGCTTCAAAAGGACATTAGAACTATCACTGGCTCCTAATTTTCTTTTAATGGAGGCTGTATATAATTTCAGTGCTGACCCAGAGAATAGACTGTGTTCAACTGGGTGGGGGAAAGTAACACAGGAAAATGAGAAGGTGAACGCTTGTGAATACGTAGCGCACAGCTATACCTTTATTACAGATTTTTAATCTCTCAGTGGCAGAACAAGGACAGCTCTTTGCTCAGCTAATGGAAGCTGAAGTGGTGCAAACACATTTTTAAGAGCAAAACAAGGTAAAGGTTTGAGCCATTCACCACTATAATGTACAATAATATATTTGTCTATAAATGGAGCTGTTGCAACTAAATACCACCCTCTTTGTAAAGTGAATAAATATACATCTCCTTTACCAAATACCTGTCCTGTGGTGTTTGTTGAGAGAGACCTCAGGTAGTTGAGGGTGGTGGTGAAGGATGAAATGCTTTTTGTAGAAAGATTCCTGGTGGAGGAAGAAGACAACCTAAAAGGTTACAGTGTTCTGCAAAGCATCTATTACTGGTTTCTTAGCTCCATATGTTTCAGTTCTATCTGCTGTTTTGTCCACTGCTTGGGGATTGCATGGGGGTTGCAGCATTGCCTGGAGGTGTAGGGGATTGTGATGGACAAGGCTGGAAGAGACATTTTCTGTCTTCAGAGAGCTGGACGTCTAAGGGCAGCAGTTGGAGGCTTCCAGTCATTGGAGGGTTTTAACTGACAGTAAAGTAGTGTCTTAATAACTTGTAAAGCTGGACTTTTATTTCATTTCTGAGATGCTGTGCAAATAAATGCCAACACTTGTGCTCTGTCTGTACTCACACAAGCCACCAAATTAGGCTGAGGTGACGTGTAAGATTTTAACCGGTACTAAAGTTCTATGCAGGCAGGCTTCAAATCAGGCAAAAGAGGGATGTGAATGAAGGTCTGTTGCATCTCAGCTGAGTGAAGGTCTGCTGAGCTTTTGGGGCATGGAGTAACACAAGGAGCAGCTGTGTTTTGATTGTGCAGGGTCCTGCCTGTATCTGTGTCCCAGCGTTTCCAGGAGCTGATGCAGGAGCCCTGTGTTGGGGTCAAGGAGCAGGCTGAGTGTCCTGTTGACACTGCTTGGGTATGGGGAGTGGTGGTGCTGGAAACCTGCCACCAGTCCTCATTGTACCTGTAAGGTGGGCATGACCTGTGTCCATCCTTTCAGTGCACCAGAAACCCGTTCCAGGAGTGGAGCTGTGGGAGAACCTGGCAGCAGGAAGAGGAGGGGGATTTCAAGTGTTTTTTGGTCATTCTTGCGTCTCACCGACACTGAGATTCTGCGAGTCTGTTCCAGTGTCGGGCAGCAAGCTGGTAGCAGGGGTCTGAGTTCTGGCTGTGGTCGTATGACAGCTGGGTCGCACTGTCCTCTGAGCCCTCTTGCCTGTGTCATCTTCCAGCAGCTGTTCTGTGTGAAACCTTTTGGGTACGGCAGCTGCAAGCAATTGGACTGGTTCCAAAAATTAATGCTCACCTTAGAGCTGACAACTGACAGTCCTGTGCACTTTTTAAACCTTACAACTATTTATCTGCAAAGCCAAGGTCCCGGCCAGCTGGTGACTAAGCTGTTTGTGACTTTGTCTTCCAAAGATGCCGCAGCGTCTGGAGAACGAGGCTGGAAATGGGGCAGGTCCTCCCTTGCAGCCACAATCCTGGTAGTTTTGGAGCAATGAAGAGAGTAAGAAGGACAGAGCAGTTGCTCATTTGGAGCAGCAGAGGTTGGATGAGGGTTTGTGTAAAGAGCCCAAGGTGTGTCCAGAGCAAGGCCCCGTGGTCAAGAAGTCAGCAATCAACGGGGAGGAAACTCTGAGGCGTACTTTTGTTTTTATTTGCCTACTTAGTATTGTGTTCTGTTTATAGGTTTATATTTAACGTTTGTCTGGGCACCAGTGCACAGTGTAAGGGATTTTTGTTTACTGGTTTTCATGTGGTGGTGGCCTTATTTCCATGATACAGAAGTAGATAAACTTTGACTGTGGTAGGGAGCAATACCACAGATGGCCAGCGGGTGTCGGGCCAGCTCCACAAAAATTCCTCGCATTCCCGGGCAGCAAGAGCCGCCTGTGACTTGTGCCTTTGAGACGGTGTAGTCGCTATGTTGCTAAATACATCCTGCTGTGAGACTCTGTGGCTCCCATTCTCGCCTCTTGTTATGGTCCTGCTTCCAGAGGGACTTAGTACTACACCAGGACTTGGTGTGAGAGCTGCTTGTTGCCCCTCTTGCTCAATATTTCAGGGTTTCATCTGGTTCAGGGAGGTCTGGTAGAGGAATAAGCTGCCGGTGTGGGATGTGCATGTGTGTCTGTGAAAGGTTTTGCTATGTAGGAACTTGGAGTAGGGATGCTTTGCTGTTGGTCTCCCTGCATGTTATGGGAAGTGATTTAATTGGTTTAAAAAAAAAACAAACTTTTTTTTGGTTCATCCTTAATATTACTTTGCTAATAGGTTCTCTGTCACAAAATAACACTCTCAAATGACCTTGGTTAAGAAGCAAACAGAAGCAAACCACACTGTTGGAGACATGATAGAGGAGAAGGAGGAGGACATTGAAAGGGACAAAAGAAGGAAAGATTTGGGATGCACAACTAGTTCTTAGAAAATTCCTGATTACTGGGAACATCAGCATGTAGACATTTGGAAACTTCATATGAAAATTACAGAGATGGTACATAGCTTGATAGCCAAGTTGTAGTTTAGGCTGTCTTGTAATGAAACAAGGGCTTAGTACTGCATTCTCCCTTCTTTGCGTGGGAGGGAACTGTTTGGTGAGAAGGAAAACTCATTCTGTGCACAGTTTTGCCCTTTGCCCTGTAACCTGTGCATACACCAAGATAAAGTCTCTAGAAACCCATCTGCAGCCTTTGGGGTGTTGGTTCTCCGCTCCCTGGAAGAAGGGGGCTGGAGAGAGATGATTGTGGCAGACACTCAGTTTCCTTGCACATGTGTCCAAACTCACAGCTGTGGGACCTTGATGAACCATCCAGAGACTCTCTGCTTCCTTGGTTTGTGGGAAAGACAGGTATTTGGTGAGTTAATTTATGGTGGGCAGCTTAAAACTTCAGTTTTGCTTTAGAGCAAGACTTGGAAGGAAAGACTGACCTTGGAAGGAAAAATTATTCCTACATCTCCAGTCTGCTAAAGGTGTGGGTGACTACTTCGGCTGTTTGCCAGGTGGCCATACCCTTCCAGTTTAGGATTGGGTTTGTGATCAGTCTTGGCACCTTCCTGCTGGCATGTAGGTCCCTAAGCTCTGTAACTGGGTGTGCAGAGCACCTGGAGTCACCAGGAAAGCTGCTGGAGCTGTCGTTTGGAGGTGATCTTGTGAAGCAGGTAGTGTGTAATATCAAGTTACGGTGTCTGGATGCCTCAGCTCTTATGTTGGGACAGCTGTGGTGTTGTTCAGTTTATTTAAACATCTATAAAGGATTGTTTTGAACTGGAGAGAGATCCATTCTCTGGGGACCAGATACCATGGGGTATCAGAAATAATGTGTGGGAAGCCACTGCACTTGAGCAGATGAATTCGCTTGCCAAAATATCTTCTGTTGTTGCTGCCGTGATTGTTTTTGACTCAACTGCTGCCTAAAACATAGTCTCTTTTTTGGGTCTTTTCTCCAAAACTACCTTATACCCAAGCCTTGCAAAATCAAGAAGATCATAATGAAAATCCTGCTTGGAAGGGAGCCTAGGCCTCTGCATGAGGAAAGTTTTGTCCAAGTGCCTTCATCTCTGCTTCTGTTTTGGCAGCAAGATACAAAACTACTCAGCAAGGATGTATGAGAAATAAATAAGATTTGTGTGAGTGAATCTCACATTATCTAGCAGGGGAAGTGAAGTCACAGTCAGAGCAGGAGCCTATCCAAAGCTCTTGTAATCACGGAGATGGGGTTAACTAGGTTATGTCAAATACCTTGGCTCAGTAATGAGCACTCTAAGTTATTTAGGAATAACTTAAGGAATTAATGGTGCATTTTGTCCTTGAGAAGAAAATATTTCCCTTAAGCTCCATGGGGGCTTGGAGGGGAGGGGTTTGTCTCTAGGTTCCTCCTATGACGGTTACTGCACACAGAAGCTTAGAACCTCCTTGATCTCTGCATCTGTGAACTGGAGGACTGTTTGCTTTCATCAACATTAGAGAGCACGGGTCTGTGGGTTATTTTAGTGACTTCCCAAAGCCCCTGCAATAAACCAGTCAACAGTATTTCGGTGCCTGATGGCACGTGTCAGAAGGAGCGGGCTTGTGTGGTTTTCATGCTCTCTCGCACACAGTAAACTCATTCTTTATATTCAGCTGTTTGGCCAACAGGGGGCAATAAATGGTTTATAACCATGGCAACAGTTGCTGTGGGAAACTGGCATCAACAAGAATCTTTTTCATGGCCACATCAATGAAAGTATTAAAAATCTTCCCACTCTGAGTCGGGTGAGACCATTTGTGACACTTCCCAAAAAGGTGGTGCAGGGGTAAGTCAGACTGAAATGATATCACACAGCCTGTCTGGTACAGGAGCCGATGACCCTTTCAGCTGCCTTGAGTTAAAGTTCCTATAAATGTTTTCTGCCCCCAGCTGAACCTGAGTTTTTTGGGAAGGGTGGTTGACAGCAAAGGTTGGTAGAAACTGCTTTGGCTGGAGTTGCTCTGTGTTGACTCAGAGATATCTGTAACGCAGAGAATATCATGGTGTCAGGTGGGTTGCAAACTGGCTTAAGGAGAGAAGCCAGAGAGTGGTAGTCAATGGTGCAGAGTCTAGTTGGAGGCCAGTATCCAGTGGAGTGCCTCAGGAGTCAGTACTGGGGCCAATATTAGTCAATATATTCATTAACGATTTAGATGAGGGAATAGAGTGTACTGTCAGCAAGTTCGCTGATGACACCAAGCTGGGAGGAGTGGCTGACACGCCAGAAGGCTGTGCTGCCATCCAGAGACCTGGACAGACTGGAGAGTTGGGCGGGGAATAACCTAATGAAATTTAACAAGGGAAAGTGTAGAGTCCTGCATCTGGGCAGGAACAACCCCAGGCTGGGAAATTACATATTAGAGAGCAGTGTAGGGGAAAGGGACCTGGGGGTCCTGGTGGACAACAGGATGACCATGAGCCAGCACTGTGCCCTTGTGGCCAGGAAGGCCAATGGCATCCTGGGGTGTATTAGAAGGGGGGTGGTTAGTAGATCAAGAGAGGTCCTCCTTCCCCTCTGCTCCACCCTGGTGAGACCACATCTGGAATATTGTGTCCAGTTCTGGGCCCCTCAGTTCAAGAAGGACAGGGAACTGCTGGAGAGGGTCCAGCGTAGGGCAACGAAGATGATTAAGGGAGTGGAGCATCTCCCTTATGAAGAAAGGCTGAGGGAGCTGGGTCTCTTTAGTTTGGAGAAGAGGAGACTGAGGGGTGACCTTATTAATGTTTATAAAAATATAAAGGGTGAGTGCCATGAGGATGGAGCCAGGCTCTTCTCGGTGGCAAACAATGATAGGACAAAGGGTAATGGGATCAAGCTGGAACACAAGAGGTTCCACTTAAATTTGAGAAAAAACTTCTCAGTAAGGGTGACAGAGCACTGGAACAGGCTGCCCAGGGAGGTTGTGGAGTCTCCTTCTCTGGAGACATTCAAAACCCGCCTGGACATGTTCCTGTGTGACCTCACCTAGGCATTCCTGCTCCAGCAGGGGGATTGGACTGGATGATCTTTTGAGGTCCCGTCCAATCCCAATCATACTGTGATACTGTGGTATTGTGACCTCGGGGAATGTAGCAACACAGGTATTTGCAGTTGCTGTTTCAGCTGACTGGCTATCAGCACCCATAGGTTGGAAGGAGCTTAAGTCTTCTCCAAACCTGTGGTTCTCTGAAGCTTTATTGTGCACTTGGTCTCCTCAAAGCAAGGTGTGTAGCTGAAGTAGGGTTTGCAGATACAATTACACATTTGTAAAAGGGGTACATTTAGTGAAAGAAACTAAAAGGATGCAGGGAAGGCTCTTCTGGAAAAGATGAACTATGGTGAATGCTTCAAACTAAATGACTTTACCTTTAAATAAAAGGAGTTTCAAAGTGAAAATTCCTGTTCTACAGTCTCCATGTTTCCAGGGAATTATTTCCATGTTTATAGGAAGGGTTTTTTCCTCTGTGTGTAAATAAATTGCTCTCTAACTAAGGTAATTCCACAGCAGAATCCGTTTGTAAGGTGCTGAAGCCTGCACTTGCTGCAACTTAGCTGAGGAGTCTGATGACAATTTTGGAACTCGGTTGGTGCTTCCAGGGGTTGTCCCCCCCGAGATGCTTCCAAAATGTTGCAAGTAGGAAACGACGCGGCACATGCTGGTGGGCGGATTAACATCTTCCTCCTGTGTCCCGGGCAAGGCCACCCTCGTCTCTGCAGCACAGGTCAGAGCCGCGGCCCTCACGGCTCTTCATGGATGATTTCCTTTTAGTGCGACTGTCTCACAGGAGAAGTGTATAATGTTATGGATGTAAGGCTGCTTTTAGTTCAGAAGTGGTGTTTTGAATGCTTTGCTTTTCTGGAAGCTTCGAGTTTGAAATGGTACATTTTCAGAGGAAGAAATTAATTTTGAGCACACTACTAGTTTGCACAAAAAAGGGAGAGGGTGAAGTGAATGATAAGGGAGGGAAAAATTGAAGAGATATTTTGGAGGTTTTTTGGCTGTTTTCTTTTGGGAGAGGGTGAAGCATTTTATTTTAGTATCCTAACAAACTGCTGACATTTTCTTTGGAATTGCTTGTTTTCAAACTGACTTTCATATTTTCATTTAACCTCCTTTAGGTACTCATCAAAAAAATCCCCAATTATGTCAGTTTTGTTTTCTTTGTGTTTTTTTGTTTGTTTGTTTTAAATTAATAGATGGTTGAATCCAGATCAGGTTCCACATCAGATTCCAACCTGGAAATTGTGTTTCCTGACTTGGGCCTGGAGAGAAGAGCTGCAGACAGGTAGTGCAGCCGGCAGCAGCGCAAGTGAAATCCTGCTCCAGAGCCGCTCACCAGATGCGATGCTCTCAGTCTTCCATGGTGTTCAGAACTGCTCTGGGAAGCTGTGGTGCTCCTGGGACAGAACTGGAGTGCAACGCTGAGGCCAGGCACAGGAGCCGATGTCACTGTGTCACTCAGGAGAGGAAATGACTGATTACACAAGGCCTTGAACTTTGAGGCCCAAGATTTATTTTCTCCCAGGGATTTAAGATTAGAGCCTTAATTGCATCTGCTAAGAAATGCCCTGAACGTCAAAAATAGGGCATGCTGAGTGGGGCTCCAAGTGTCATCACATTATGGCTGGTGAAGGACTAGAGTAGATTCTCCTGTACAAATCATCCTTCCATTAACCTTTCCAGTCAGCTCAATGCTTCCAGTTGTTGGAATAACATCTCCTAAGAGTGCCTGCTCTTGTTCCTCTCAGTATCCCTCTCTTTGTCAGTCCTTCCTCTGGTTAATATCTCTCACTTGCCAAGGCCAAATAAGCAGCACTGTTTAAAAAACATCATTTAACACTGTTTGCGTGATAGTGCTATAATATCTTGAAGAGAGGGGAGGCTTGGGGGGGAGTCTCATCTGCTCCAGCTCTCTTAACTGCAGCATTCTGCACTTCTGTACTCTAAAAGAGTTTAAAGTATGATTTCATGGGGAACAATTCCAGCTCAGTATGTGAGGAAAGGAAAGGCTGACAGAGCAAAAGGGAGTTGTATGTGTGTGCATGAAATCCTTGTTCATTAGAGACAGGGGGGAAACAAAAATGAGCGACTGTGCAAGTTCAACTCTGATGTGTGCCTCGGGGGAAGAACTCAAGTGCGGCCCTGTAATTTCCTTTTAGAAATATGGATTCAGCTGCAAGTGATGAGAAGTCTTAAAACAGCTGCAGATATCTTCCCTTGGTTTTCAGGTCTTGCCAAAGGGGGCCTCCAGGAGTTATCGTAGTGTTTTTTACTGATACCTCTTGCTTTGTATCTGAGCTGTCTTGCAGCAATTAGAGTGGGTTTTGTAGAGCGTGGTCCCAGCCATTTCTCTTGGAGTTTACAGGGACATCCTACATCTTTCAGGTCCTCTTGTCACTGTGGTGCCAGTGTAGCAATGTCACGTGCCAGATGCCCACGCAGCTGCTCTCTCAGTCCTCTTCCTCAAGGAGATATGGTGGGAGAAAATAAGACCGTAAAAAGCTCACGGGCTGAGACAAAGATAGCAAGATCACACACCAGCTACCATCATGCACAAAACAGGCCTGAGTTGGGGAAAATAAGTTTAATTTATTGCCACATAAAAGAGATTTGGATGGTGAGAAACAAAGGCAAAAGTGAACCAGCACACTTCCCCTCCATCCCAGACTGAACCACACCCCTTCATTTCTGACACCTCATTTCTGCAGAGGTTGGAGCAGTGGTCAGTCCATAACGGCTTTTTCTGCCGCTCTTTCCTTCTCACACTGCTTCTGCCCCATCATGGGTGCTCTCTATGGGCTGCAGTCCTTCAGGATGAACAGGTCCTCTGTTCCTGGAGAAGACGAGACTAAGACGAGACCTCATGGCGGCTACAGCTTCCTCACCAGGGGAGGAGGAGGGGCAGGCACTGATCTCTTCTCTCTGGTGACCAATGACAGAACCCGAGGGAATGGCAGGAAGATGTGCCAGGGGAGGTTCAGGTTGGACATCAGGAAAAGGTTCTTCACCCAGAGGGTGCTGGAGCACTGGAACAGGCTCCCCAGGGAGGTGTCACGGCCCCAAGCCTGACAGTGTTCAAGAAGAGACTGGACAACACCCTCAGACACATGGTGTGAACTGTGGGGTTGTCACATGCAGGGACAGGAGCTGGACTTGATGATCCTCGTGGGTCCCTTCCAACTCAGACATTCTATGATGCTATGGGCCACAGCTTTCTTCAGGAAATATCTGCCTTCTCCAGTGTGGGGTCCTCCACGGGCTGAGCGTGGACGCCTGCCCCACCATGGTCTGTATCCCCCCTGGCCTGCAGCACCTTCTCCCCTCCTGCTTCTCCGACCTCGGCACTCACAGGACCATTTCTCTCACTTTTTTTCCTCACACCTCTCTGTTTTTGTGCCATTTCACCCTTCCTTAAGCACACTTTCCCCGGGTGCCACCACCGTGGCTGAGGGGCCGGGCTGGGCCCTGTGGCAGGACCGGCAGAACCAGCCCCGGGTGGTGCGGGGCAGCCGCGGCCTCTCCTCACAGACGCCTCTACAGCCCCTGGCCCCCTGCGCCTCCACACGGGCAGCCAACACCTCACCAAAAACTACGTGCTAAACAGGTGCTATGAACTTGGAGAAATTCAGGAGTTGCTTCAGTTTGGCTTCGTCTTGCTCTTCAGAGAGTTCCCAGGCTCGTTTCCAGGGCTGGTTCCCACAGCGGGTTTGGGGGTGGATACCTTGCTGGGTCATGGGCTGACTGAAGAACTCCCCTGTTTTTGGTGAGCACCAAACTGCTCTCATGTAGTGAGTAAAGTGTTAGGAGAACAGGGTATGGGTCTGTAGCTGAGGGTTGATGATCTGACTGAAAAGAAGAAACTCCCTCCTTGACAGTGGTCCTCCCCCCTTACCTTCCCAATTCACCCTCACATACTCTCTGCAGGGTGCTGAGCACTTGCACTCCAAGCCCACAAACTTTTCCTGAGCATTCTGAAACACCCTGCCTGTCCATTATTGAAATCACTTTGCTAATGATGGTGCAAACACGAGGGTGTACGCACCCAGCTCTGCCTTCGGCGTGCGCACCTGGTTTTGGAGCTGTGACGACCACCTGCCGGCACTGAGTATGGAGCTTGAGAAGGTATTTCTAGATAAGCTATTGATTATGTGGCTGCAGATGGCTGTAAAATCAGCTAGCTGAAAATTAGGCAGAGGTTTGCAAGAGGAATAAAACTGCAGTGAATTTAACCAGCCTGCTTCACCAAGGTGGGAGATGAGGTGTGCTTGTCAGGAATGAATTGACAGGTGGGATGGGGGCTTAGGTTGCCTGCCTTGTGCAGAGATCCATCTCTGGCAGTCCTGGGTTCAGTATTTTAGAGGAAGGCACAAGAGCCCAGCCATGGGTAGATATAATATTTCATCCTAATGAAGGGCATAAACCCAGCCGTGATCTCTGCTTTGGAGTGCTTGATGTGAGCTGTTGGTATATTCTCTTTTCTTGGGGCCCATGTCAGTAGGCACAGTTACAAGGCCTAGTTTTGCACAGAGGCTTGAATTGCTCTGAGCTCTGCCAAGATGGGATTTATGACATTTCAATACACTCATTGTTTGCCTTTTCATGAGCAAACTCCATACCCAAGGCTCAGCACACAGCTACGAGCTTGATGAAAGAGCCATCTGCTAAATGACCTGTTTCCACTGTGCTGCTACCACCTCAGAGCAGGCAGGGACGATGTTGTTCCTCCTCAGTTCTCCCACCAATGCACTGTGCTTGCAGAATTCCTCCATACTTCATTTCTGGCTTCTAGTGTCAATGATAGCTTGACTGTTTTTCATTTGTTATTAACATGTGTTGTGGGCTAGTGGCTGGAAATAATTTTCTACCCAAGACTGATGGGGATAACGTGATTCAGAAGAGAAGTCATTTCTCAAAATGTCCCAGGCTGGGCACACTGGCTGCTTGATTTCAGTGAGGTCAGACTTGGTCCTCTAACTTCTAGTATTTCTGCCCTTCCAGCAGGTTCAAGGAAGAGAAAGTGAGGCAGAAATGCATCCTATACAATTTTATTTCAAGAGCAGCTATATAAATCAATCAAACAAACAGCCGCCTCAACCCTTTCACACAAGTTAAAATCCAAGGTAGCCATACGCAGATTTTTCTCCACTGTAGGCACAGAGTTTTGTTTAAAATAGTGAAGGTGAACAGGGGAATATAGCCATCAACTGCTGCACTCTTCTCCATTAATTTATTGTAATCTGTAAATACTAGGATTTTGTAGTTTTTTTTTGTTTGTTTGTTTTTTTTTTTTTACGAAATATCCACCGGCCTGTGCCTATTTTTCTGTTCTGTAGTCCTCAGGCAGTTAACTTCTGGAACCATAGAGGATTTGAATGGAAAGCCATTAACAACAAAATGGGGTCCTTCCTCATCATGTCTCTTCTCCATGTTTATGTTGTCATGATGTCCTCCAGCACAGGAGAGTGAGGAAGCCGCTGTTACGTCGCTGCCTGTTTGAGACAGGCTGTTACCTGCCTGTGAGTCTGGGTACCCTCCAGCTTGTGGTATGCACTGTGCCAAGTTATTATTAGGGATTGATGTAAGCTGAAAGTGTTTTTCAGGACCTCTTCAAAACTGATGGCAGGTAAAATGAGTTGTGGGCCTAATTTCTCATCTCTATTTCCAGTTCAAGTCTCCATCACCTTCATTACATGGATGTACAACAGCTTGAACAAATCTTTCCATCCGTTAGCACTTTTATTTGTCCTTCCAAATGATCACACAATTGTCTCTTTCAGAATGAATAAAACAAGGTATTTTCCAGCTTTTTGTAAGACTTAAAGAAACAGCCCTGCTTCTCTGTGTCACTTTTCCCCCAGTGCATTCAGGGCTATCTGCTGTTTGACCTGTGCTGTGCTATGGGGGTTACTGAGAGGGCTTAGCAGGTCCAGCATCCCAAACGTGGTTTGGTGGCTGCCACCTGGTAAAACATGTGGGAAAATGTGGGCTTCTAAACATGCATACTGTGCACCTTCACCCTTTGTCTCCATGGTGGTCTGTCTCCGTTACCATGAATGTACTTGTTGTTTTGCAGGTTTTGAGGTTGTGTGCTCTCTGCTTGTAATCTTTGTGAGCCCCTCAAATCAGAAATGCAGTCCTGAAGCCTCACACCCACACCGCAAATTGTGTTGTCAGATCTTCGGCTTGGAAGATGAATGGTATGAGGGGAAAATGGAGCTCTTGGGACAAGTGCAACTAATCTTTCTGTTGGAGCAGAGGGATTTTTAAAGTCTGAGGATTGAACTCTGCATCACTGGGACTCATTTTGCGGATCTTTCCTGGGCTTTAATGTGGTGTTGTGAAAAAGGGTTCTATTTTTTGTGCAGCTATGATGCTGCACAGCTGCCTCACTGTGTACAATAGCTTGCCAAAGCACTTAGAAGCAAGTTTTCAGGGCCTGTTACCCCTGCAGTTGCATTCCAAAGCAGCAGAGCAGGTATAGCAAGGCTGCAGTTAGCACTGTGAGCTGCTCTGCATTAGTGGTCCATGGTGCAGTGTTGTGGAACTAATGGGCTTTGCCCACCCCCTTAGAGGTGCAGCAGCCCAGGTCTGCCTCCAACAGACAGGTACCCATGTTGACATTCAGGACACTGCACGTTTGGTAAAAACTGTTGAAGCCAGGTTGAGTTTTCAGAATGATTTGGGCTAACAGGTACCAGTATAAGTTGGGGAATGACCTGTTGGAGAGCAGCATAGGGGAAAGGGACCTGGGGGTCCTGGTGGACAGCAGGATGACCACGAGCCAGCACTGTGCCCTTGTGGCCAGGAAGGCCAATGGCATCCTGGGGTGTGTTAGAACGGGGGTGGTCAGTAGGTCGAGAGAGGTTCTTCTTCCCCTCTACTCTGCCCTGGTGAAACCACATCTGGAATATTGTGTCCAGTTCTGGGTCCCTCAGTTCAAGAAGGACAGGGAACTGCTGGAGAGAGTCCAGCGCAGGGCAACAAAGATGATGAAGGGAGTGGAGCATCTCCCTTATGAGGAAAGGCTGAGGGAGCTGGGTCTCTTTAGCTTGGAGAAGAGGAGACTGAGGGGCGACCTCATTAATATTTATAAATATGTAAAGGTTGAGTGTCAGGAGGATGGAGCCAGGCTCTTCTCATTGACAACCAATGATAGGACAAGGGGCAGTGGGCACAAACTGGAACACAAGAGGTTCCACTTAAATATGAGAAGAAACTTCTTCATGGTGAGGGTGCCAGAGCACTGGAACAGGCTGCCCAGGGTGGGTTGTGGAGTCTCCTTCTCTGGAGACATTTAAAACCCACCTGGACGCCTTCTTGTGTAACCTCATCTGGGTGTTCCTGCTCTGGCAGGGGGATTGGACTAGATGATCTTTCGAGGTACCTTCCAATCCCTAACATTCTGTGATTCTGTAACATCTGGTAAACTTGGGGAGAAGGCTTTGGACTTCTGCATGATAGCTAACCCTCAGAATTACAGGGTGTGTTTTCATACACTGGGTTAGCAAACTGGCTCACTGGCCCTGCTTTTGAAATGCCTGTATAAGAACCAGGTCCTTTTCCTTTTCCTTTTCCTTTTCATTTTCCTTTTCATTTTCCTTTTCCTTTTCCTTTTCCTTTCCCCTTTTTCCCTTTTTTCCTTTTTTCATTTTTCTCCCCTTTTTTTCCTTTTCCTTCCTCTTCCTCTTTTTTTCCCCTTTTTCCCCTCTTTTCCCCCCTTTTCTTTTTTCTTTTTCTTTTCCATCTACCCTCAGATTGTGTTTGTGAGGAGTATCCTGAGGTGATGATTAGGTTTTGGTTTTGTCGTGTCCTGTCCACTCCCATTATATAGGAACAGTTCTGTTATGTTCAGTCAAATGAAACTCAGACTTGCACGGGCCAGCAGGCACTTGCCGTTGGTTTCTCTGTGTCCCCAGATGAGGTGCAGCTTCATGTGGCTGCTGACTCTTCAGAGGTCTCTGTTGCAGTTCGTGGGTCCTCTCTGGGGACAGGTGCTGTGATGTCCTTGACTAGCAGGGACATCTTGTCCTTGTCTTCTAAGGCACACTTACAGCTCAGGGCTAATTGGTTGCACCTGTTTGTATCATGAATGTCCAAGAAGTATCCTGAAGTCCTTTTTTCAACCCTTACAGAAGTTAAAATATTCTCTATGACTTCCTAGGCATACTGCGATTTCTGCTGCACTGCTATATCGAAGAAGCATTGGAAATGGGCTTTTGTCTCATCAAAGTCTGATATGGAAATATGTCTCAGGTAGGTGGTATGTGCGTTTTCACTGTCCTCTCTTCTTTCACTGGTTTGTTGACAGGGAAGCTCCTCTTCATAAGAAGAGCAACAGCCTGGCCTCTGCCACGCAATGGGAAGCAGGGTTACTCAGAATGGAGATAATTTTATAATGTCATGGAAGAAGTTGAGACAAAATATCAAATGGTCAGGTCTAAAACTTACTTTTACACATAAATAGTTGAAACAAGCACATTTTCTCAGATCACATCAATTTTGTGGATATACCAGGTTCTCCATCAAAAAAATTTGGCAAGCTGTAGTCAAGATACTCTATCTATCTGTCTGAAAGCCCCTGATCCCCACACGTAAATCTGTAATAATGCTTAGCTGTCAGCTTTTAATATAGTACCTCTGCAAATGAGAATAGCGCCCTTAAACCCCACATTGTTTTAGATTTCTTTTTTAAATGCCTCAGCATTTTCTCCTGCAGCTGACCCGGTCCCGGTTGTTACCCTGCCACAGAGAGTTGTTGCTAGATGAAGAGAAGCTGTGTTTTGCTGGTCTCAATGCAGTTTACTTACTCAGAGGTCCCAAGCGAGGTTCGGAGTGCTTTCGCCTTCCCCAGTGTCCCAGTGTATTTTAACAGTACTTGAGTCACCTCCTGAAGAGCTGTGAAGTGCCACTTGAGGCAATGCAAACTGCTCTGGGCTCATCAGAGGGAAGCTGAAATGTAAGTATGAGTCCAAATTATTACTGTAATAATTTTCCCTGACCTTAGTGTTTCATAGTCTGTGTGTTTATGCTTTAACGTGTTAAGTTGTCATTTCCTTTCCCGCTTTCTTTCATGAGCTTTGTTCACAAAACACATCTCCTTCAAGGAAACCAAAGCAGTGTTTTTTCTGAGATTTTTGTCTCAGATCTTGGCCTCAGCATGCAGTGGTGCAGAAGGTGCTCCCTTGCAACAGGAATTCTGAAAGTGTAGATGCCAAAGCTGTAGGCTTCCCTAATGTATGGTTTTGTATCTTAACAGCTCCTCTCTGCTTGCCTTTTGTGGCATTGAGGTGCATGCCCTGCACACTTTTCTTGTCACTCCTTGGACAATTTGAGCTCTTCTTCATCTCAGCACTTGGTGGAGGAAGGGTTGTAGAAGGTGGTATCCCTCTCAGAGCCCTCGGGACCCTGCTCATTAGGGGACAGTGTCTAATAAATAAAGAAGAGCCAGGGTTGTCCTGATGCTCCCCAGGGTTGGAGAAAGGCAGATACAGCACTATCTATGCTCTCCCTGTTTCTGTCCATTTTTTTCTTCTCTTTTCCTATCACTCTGAATTCGGATTGATAAAAATGAACATTTTAAAAATAAAAGACCTTCACACCCACCTTTTCTGTATATTGGTATTTCAGCTCCCATTAGTTTTTATCAGTGGAGGAGTTGTTGCAGCACAGCTTGTACTTGTTACTGAAACTCAACTCTTTCCTACAAGTCTGCAAAGATTCACTGGAACCTCCAGTCCTAAATTAATTACCTGCTTTGTAGGTCATCTAACCAGAAGGTCTGTTTAAGCTCACCAGCTCCACACTTGTCTGCTGGGCTCTAATTAGCGTTTACTCTGTGCACTTGGGCTGTTTCCCTCATGGGCTCAAATGCCATGTGATATCGATTGCCCTTGCCCAGTGTACAAATGAGGTTGCCACGGGCAAAGCCCAGGGGCTTGCAACCCAGCAGAGGTGGCTGTGAACAAAAGAGAAGCTGCCTGCGCATCAAGAGGCTGCCGCAAAGGGACGCGCTGCTCAGCAAGTGTTCTGTGTGAAAGAAAATGTGCTGAGAGGAATTGCTGAACAGGTTTCTGGATACCAGTGTGTAAGGTGCCATGATTTCCATCCCTGCTGCGGACGGGGGAAAAAGCTCTGCTCAGCCCAGTTCTCCTTCCTGCAGTGCCCTGAGGCTTCAAACCAGGGTGCGGAAGTTTAGCTGAATAAGTCCAAGATGTGTTTGTTGGAATAGAGATGCCATGGTTCATGTCTAGAGAGAGAGGATTTCAAAGCAATTTGTTTTGTTAATCTGTGAGGGATGATTGGACTGTTCCCTGTCAGGGGCACTGACAAAGGAGTTTTGGGGTGCTATGGATATGGATAGATGAGAATGAGTTTGACCTTGTAGCAAGGTTTATCCCATGGCTGCCTCAAGGAATGTTGTGACAGCTGTCACCAAGTTCATTTCCAGGGTAGATGTGAGCACACAGACACTGCCCCTTCTCCTGTAACATAATGCGTCATTACAGGGTGTGTAGGTGACAAAGAGCATGGCCACGTGGGTGATGCTGCTGGAGGTGAAGTGGGTCTGACACTAATTAGGCTCAGGAGGGAAGGTACTCTGTTCCCTGGTTATGGCTGCAATTTTTTTCTTCCTTTTAAAAAGCATGAAATAAAACTTTGACTTGCTGTTTTTAAGGCTAAGCACATAGGCTTTTGAGTTTCTCTTTGGTTGAATCTGTCTCATCAGCTTCAGTATTACTGACCCAAAAGAAAAAAGAGTGTAGGTGCTCAGAGAGGGAGACTGGACATTAGATGCTCCTGAGTGGTCTTAGTCTGACCAGCTGACCATCGTGGCTCTACTTTTGCCACTTTTGGTGACAGAACGAGGATCACGCTTCTCAGTGCTGCAAATGCTGTTTTTCTATAGAAGTAGTCATTTTGAGACACCCAGGATCTTAACTTTTTCTCTAGAGCTGAGCTAGTAGCTCATTTCTGGGCCCTTTATTAAAGGGGACAGACCCAACACTGTATTGGGGAAAGTCTTTTGAAGAGCTGCTGCCACCGCTATTTTATGGTAGCGCCTCTAGCTGACTGCTGTGCCAGCTCTGTTAGATGATGCACACATGTTTAGGAAGAGACAATTCCCTCCCTTAAAGGGTTTATTGCCTTAAAAGAAAACATGGAGAAAGGTGAACAAGCAGCATTTCTGCTATGCTTGCTTTGCAGACAGAGGCTGGAGCAGATTAAGTCTTACCTGAAGCCTGCAACACGGCTGAGGCAGAATTTTTCTTGTGTCTGCTAAGGTCTAAAGCAGTGCAGGAGTCTGAAGGCAGTCCTCTGCCTCTTGTTTGTAGCAAAAGCGAGAAGTCTTTCAGGAGAATTCTCCTGTTTCATGCAGGAGATGGGAGATTTGGAGACCCATTTGCTGCAATCAGCTCATTTTCTGCCATTCTGCAATATATATAGGGTTGTTATTTTCTTACGTATGTGATTACTCAGCCTTGGAGAAGCTGAAAGAATGGTGTGGGTTAGGGTGACTCATTGTAAGGTGGAATCCTTTACTCCTACAGTGCTGGTAACAACAGGGTGGCTTGGCAGTGACTAGAAGATAGTTCCCTTTGGCTTTGCTGCTGCTTTTACCAAGTGATGTGACAGTCACCTCCCCAAATCGCAACAGGGTGTGTGTGCTGCCTGTGCTAGTTGGAGAAGGATTGTTAACTCCTGCAGATGGTTTTCTGTGTTTTTTTTTCTCCTGTAGTAGCTGAATTATTGTCCATTTTTACAGCTAATTATCCTTCCCTACTTATCTGTTGGCTTACAGGTCGGGTACACTGGCTTGGTACACTCGCTGCTTACTGTCTGAATTCCTTTTCTCATAATACTCATGGGGACACTTTCCATACAAATCATTGTAAAGACAGGTAGAGCTGCTGCTCCTCATGGTTAACAGAAAACCTCAGGTGTGCCCTTGTACTTCTGCACAAAATTTCCTCCTCTTTTTGTGTACATGGGGGTTTATAAATACAGCCAGAAGCAACCTTGTTGTGGAAGAGATCCAAACTCAACATGGACATTATGAAAATATTATTATTTTTACACTTGAAAGTATCTTCTGAGTGAGCATAACTACAGCAAAGATAAATTTCTGTTCTGCATTGCCTATTGCACAATCATCCACAGCAGAGGGGATAGGCATAAAATGTTTGTAATGGGGGTGGTGAAGAATTGCTGTTTGGCAGCTTTTAGTGGAGACTGCAGTGAATGTGGCCATGCCACATTGGAGAGGGCCAGGCTGAAGGAATAATTTCTCCTCTTTTCCTAATCTTGCCTGAACACGATGCTTTCTGTAGGGCTGGTATGGACTTAACACTGGTCTGAGAGGGGCTTCAAACTCACACTGCCCAGCTGAGCAATTTGCCATGCAGAGATGTCATCAAATCCTGCAACAAGATGGGTGGAAACATTCCCCTCCCTTTTATCAGTTTCCAGCAGCTGCAGACTTTGCTGTTTGCTCGCACGCTGTGCAAAGCTTTAGGGATGATTCTCACACAGTGGTTGCAGGCAGGCAGGGAGGGACCGGGAGCACGTTGTGGTTCAGAGTGTGTCCCTTGCTGAAGCTCTGGGTGCTGCTGAGGTCCCTTGGGTGCTTTTGGCTGCAGCACCCAGGGACCTGCCTGCCAGCCCTGCAGGCAAAACATATTCCTTGCATCTCATGCTCAAGATTTCTTCAGAGAAGGGGTTGCTATGCAGCCTTGTTTATTCCTGGTATGTGACACTGTTTGCTTGCTGAGCTTGTACACCTGGAAGGGGGAGCCTGCTGTCCTCCTGGAGAAGGGGTCCAGCTTGACAAATGGCCATCCCTGCTTCCAGTTTTGGAAACACAGGGTCTGGAGCAGAAGAAATCCTCGTTCCCTTGTGGGTGGCAACAGCTCCTGAGGGTATTACAAGCTTAACAACGTGGAGCAAGATTTCCAAAGTGAAGGACACGTGTGTTTGTGAAGGAGGTTGGTGGACAGCCCTGTCTCCTGTGCTATTGGTTTCTCAGCAAGGCGGTGCTGCGGGGGGCTGGCAGGAGCCAGGCAGAGGGGTTGCTTTTACTCTGCTCTGGTAGAGGTTGTTTGGTCCAAGCATCTTTCCCAGAAAGCAATAAACTCTGGGAAAAAAGAGCTGATGATTTTTCCTTTATTCTTTCTCTTTTCAACAAATTATTTCAAAAAGTCTTGAAACTGCTGCAAGACTGTGGGACAGGATTTGGCTGGCCTCAGCAAGACTCCCAGCACTTATCAATTGGTAAAAGGAGATGTGCTGGAGCTTGTTGGTTGCAGGCCATGGGAAGGATAGAGGCGAGAACCTTAATTAGAAGGAGTGGAGAGTGCTGATTCCATGTTTAGACAAGGTTCACAAGTTAATAAGGTTGTCCTGTAAAAAGGGGACTCTTGTTTTTGCTCTTGTTTTTGCACAGGGAAGATTGCTTGGGTTGGGGTAGTAACTGTTTGGGAAAATGTCTTAGCACCAGCCAGTCTGTACAGTGTAGACCAATCAGTTTGTAACACGGTGACAGAAACACCAATCAGCTCAAAGCACGTTGCTGAGGAAAAGTATAAATGTATGTGGAGCACACTAATAAAACGGACATTTTGTTTGCATCAAACTGCGTCCCATCTCTCAATCGCAGCACAAGACTGTTGCTGTGTGCCAGAGAGTTTGGGTGTCAGTTAAAAGAGACACAGTCCTGGGAGGTGTGGAAGGAGAGCAATGCTTGGGGTGGCAGATGGAAGGAGAGGAGAGGACAGGTGGGAGCTGCAGGGCAGACGGGGTGGTTTGTTGACAGGGAAGCTCCTCTTCATAAGAAGAGCAACAGCCTGGCCTCTGCCACGCAATGGGAAGCAGAGCAGGAGCTCCCACCTGGGCTCAGGTGCTGGTCCAGGGCTCCCTTTGCTGCTATGTGTGGGCAAATGGGCAGGTCTCCGCTCAGCTCCTGCTCCAACTCCCCTTGCTCTGACTGGGGCCAAAAAGCGAAAACTGCACCGTTGGTCCTTCCTGGCCCATACTTTTATTTTCCAGGTAGAATTGAGGAAAGTTACAATCAAATCAGCTTTCTGACTCAGCCCCTCTGCTAAAGTTTAGGTCACTGTTTATGGCTTCTGGGGGTGCTGGTTCATCTGTGCAGGATGATAATTGAGTCTGCTCTTGCCAATGGTTTAAACTATTGTGTTTCACAAAGTTTAACCTTGGTGCTTTGCTTCAAAGGATGTGGGGGAAAAGTGGAATCTTTTTACTCCAAGCAAAGAGAGAAGTGAACCTTAGTGAGCTTACAGGCTCTCTGATACGTAAATGCCTAGTCCCAAAGCAATATCACCCTGATGAACAAACTTGCCTCCCAGTTAGCTTCTGTTTTCAAAGCTCTTTATTACTTAAAGTATAAATCTCTGAAAATTTGATCTGGGAAAGATGTAGGAGGAGGATGAGGAGGGCAGATCCAGAGTCTGACGCATCTCAAATTGCTTCTGGGGTGCAGAGATGTTGGCCTGCCACAGCTGCAGAGGGACGACAAACCAAACTCTCTGAAGGATTGAGATATAGGGACCCTGCTCATTATCAAAGTAGAAATAAAAGATACTCAAGGCAATTCCTCAGGAACACACCAAGCAGCCACTCCTAGGAAACAGCACCTGTTCACAGAGAGAGAAGAAAGAGGAACAAAGGCAGAAAAGCTCAGAGGTCTCTGCAAAATGGCAAAAAGCTGAACTAAACATCCTGCACCAAAAACTCGCCCGGCTCCGGAAAAAAAAAAAAAAAGAGAACGAAAAAAAAAAACAATGTGTGCAAGAGAAAGCACCAGAGAGAAAAAGCAGAAGAGCCTGCAACCCGGAGGTCCCGACTTTTCTTCGAGATTCCGCTCACGGCTCCGGCCGAGCTGCTTCTGTCAGCCGACCCGAGGAACTGAGCGCTTGTCTCCAGTTACAGCCGCTTTAAATCTCTGGCGTCATCGTGGTAACGGCCGCGCCACGTCAGCCGGCTCCGCAACGGCTGCCGGGGAGTCCCGAGCTGTTCACGCGCAGGGATGACAGCGCCCCTCACGCAGCTTTAGGCGGGAAGACAGACCAGCTTCTGTTCACTGCCGTGCGGTCCTAGTGCACCTCAGCCACATCAAGCCCTGGCTTGTTCACAGCAAACAGCCAAAAAACTCTCGACAGCACAGTAGAATCTGGGCCAAAGGGCTAGTAGGGGAAAGGCGGAAAGCAGAAAAAAAAGATGGGCTTGAGAAAAGCAGGTTTTGTCCGTGTGCAAAATGACTACGTGGGGACTTGGCTGGAGTTCAACAATGCCTGGTAGGTGCCTTAGGGACGAGAGGCTGGTGATCTAAGCCCATTCCCTTACCATCAGAAAGGCTTATAGAGGCAATGGCATGCACAACATCCTTACATCAAGCAGATGGATGCCAGGTGGGAAAGCAGCCAGTGCTAGAGAGGTGAGTGAGAGGAGAGAGCTGGCAACAGCATGGGGACATTGTCTCTCCCTCACCACTAACCTTTCCATTGCCCATCCTAGGTCAAGTTGCTCCACCAGTTTGACTTTTCTTTTCCTGCCATGTCCTAGCTAAGAGCATGGCTAAACTGCTTCTGGCACCAAGGGGGAAGACTGGATGCTCCAGCTGAGCACTGTTCTAGTATTTCCAGGCTTCCCAGCTGCACTCGTATTGCAGTGGTGACAATGGGAACAAGTCACGGAGAGCGGCTTTGCTTCCCCCAATCCTCGAGTCAGCAAGATCTTCCGATGGGACTCCTGGCAGTGCTGCAGGCTGTCAGAATGTGGATTTCCAAGAGGCTCCAGAGATGAGGTAAGCCAAAGTGTCCGCTTCTCCAATATGTCTTCCATCTCACACTTGTCATTTTGTGAGATTGTTTTCCACAGTCAGTTCTTCAATATATTTATGCAAACTTCTGTACTTTCACCACTTTGTGTATCTCTGGTGACCAGCACCATGTCAAAGCCAACATCTAAGCTGCCCTCCCGGAGGCTTTTTCAAAGCAAGAGGGAGGGGGTGTGAAACTTCTGAAACTGTTGATATGTATATGGAGCTGCAGTAAAGAAGATGACATGCTACCACTGTGTTCCTGATGAGGTGGTGTATGTGGTTTGTGCATCTTTTTTCATGTGCCATGATTTATTTCCATTGCAACTAGATCCCCGTTGTCTTGTGCAAGTGCTCAGGAGAAAATAGACCAACAGCAAATGAGAGAGAGGAAGATTGTGCTTAGGGAGAGGGAGGAAGGGGCAGAAAAGTCCTTGCGGCTCCCTGCACTGAACATTGACCCCAGGGATGCAGCCAACAAAAGTAAGTGGTTGCAATAGTTGTGGGCCTTTTTGTTTGCTTGCTTGCTACTTACATAGTGTTGCAAATGTCTACGAAATTGGACTGGAAGGCTGTTAAACTTGCATCTGAGTGCAAGCTTAAACAGGACTTATTTCCACTTTTCAAAGAAAAATACAGAGGCATGATGTGTCTTGCTCACAGCCCATACTGAGTCAGTCACAGGAAATCACTTTCCCCACTTCTCCTATGAAGTCTTTCAGACTGGATAATTCTGTCTTGCAAACTACACTGGGGATTCAGACTCTCTAATTGAGAGTAGCCTCCGGGAAAGGTGAATGGGTGAGTCCAATAGAAGGCTTTTCAACCAAGGTGCCCCTGGAATAAACAAAATCAAACTGTTTCTAATTAAAACACAAAATATCTTGCTCACATGATAGGACAGATTATCCTGCTCACCCCACTCCTTGCTGAGGAGCTCACACTACGGAGCTGTGCTGGAGCCCTTAGCCAGAGCTTACGTTTTACCCACATGAGCAAGCAGCGTTGCTGACTCAATTGCAGCTGACAGGCTCTGATTGTACAGCTGCACGCACTACCTTGAGCACAGCAGCAGCAAACTTAAGTGTCAGCACTCAGCCCAAGGGTGTCAGACAAGGTTCTCTGCTCTTTTTCTTGCTATTATTTTGTGAAGTACTAGTGAGGAGTGCTGAGGTGGGAGCCTCTAGAATGTAACTTCCCTACCCGGCCTCTGAAACAAGAAAGCAAAGGAAACGCAGCCCTGAGTTTTCCTCGTTTCTTACGGAAAGCATCACCACATTGTGTGATCATTGTCCCATGTTGGTGTGCCACTATTATTCTTGGAGTTGTTTGGGATAACAAAGAGGTGTTACCCAGCTTCAGCAAGACTTCTAGCCCTTTCCAAGCCCACAGCCACCCTGTTCAGAACTTTCCACTTAAAATGTCCTTTTTGGTCTCTGCAGGCTTTGGCCCACCGCCTGTCAACAGGACAGTTCCCAGCATGAGCAATACATGCAAAGAGAGCGCTGGTACTGCCTTGAGGAAGCGGTTCAACAGGCCCTCACTTCCCAGCATCCCTGTCATCAACAAGGACAGCAGAGTCCCACGCAAGTCCTCAGGTGAGCCTGCTCCCCTGCAACCCCCACACCAGCACCTAGCACAAGGAGCACAAACTGCCTCACTCCTCAAGCACAGGTAAGATCTCAGGTCCAAAGCCTGTTCAGAGGACTGAGAGCAAACCTCCTTTGGATCCACTCCAGCTCAGTGATACTGGAGCAGTTGGTGCTTACAGATCCATTGGGAAGTTGAGCTGCATAAAGGAGGGGTAAAGCCTTAAGCTCTAGCTTTTGCCAGTACTGATAGTCCAAAACATAACTCTGGTGCTGGGAAGCAGCTGTAACTGCAGGACTGAGCTCCAGTACTGTCTGGCAGGGTGTGCTCACTGTGCACATATGTGTACCACCATGATCAGTTAGCCACTCACTGTCTTGGCACTCAGCCTGTGCTGCTGTCTGGCTCTCCAGCCAGTTTTTCTGCTATCGCAGCAAGGGCTGTCTCTTCATGGAAATTAGAGAAGTGATACATTCATTCTATTGCACCTAGAAGTGCTTAATGACTTGCAGCATCTCTCATCCCACCGCCTGCAATGCAAACTGGGAACAAGCAGTGCTTGTATTTCCGACTGTATTTTGGTCAGCCCACCCAAATACAGTGGCTCTCTGTAGCAGAAGACGTTCATGAGAGGCTGCCGGTGCTCCCAGGCTGCTTACTCCCTGCAACAAATATGCAGCAGATAGTGAGCATACTGATTCTCAGGTCTCCTTTGTGGGTAGCCTGCCTTGTGTTATGATCCTGAGCACCAAGAGTTAGGAAAAAGGGAGCTAAGAATGATATTTTGAATGCTCCTTCCTAGTGATGCTACTCCAATTTTCAAAACTGATCAGAACTAGCCTGACATGGCTCTCCATTCACCTCGAATACAGTTGTGTCTATGCACATACTTGTGCATATGTACATATGTCACTGATGTCAGTGATAGTGGTATCGGTAACATCCAAATTAGTACCCATCTGAATATTTTTGATTTTACAGTTCCTCCGTACTTCGTAGAACACGTAAGGTAGCATAAAAACACTACAGAGTGCATAGTAGTGCATAGATTCTATGTAATATTTATACTCAGTACTTTTAGACAGCTCAGATGTTTACGTCTACACTTTAGGAAATGAGCTTTTGCAGGCAATGCATGAAGTTTTTGACCTACAATGCTTTTGATGATAAATAGGTTTCATAACATCTGACTGTTCTTATACCTGGTATATTTATCATCAAGAAACTGTGTTTGCCAACAATTTGCATCTATATTTACATATTTTTATTCTCAGTTCACATTTGGAAGGCTTTTTTTTTGTCACAACTATCAAGACTAGAAATTGCCTTTTTCCACAAGAGAAAGCTTAGGCATTGCATAGTTTGCAAACAAGTACATTTGATGACAATTAAATTTCACCTCAGCATCTTCAAAATACAGCCAATGGGTACCTCTGAAATAATAAATATTCCTCATGCTCGGAAAACAGTGAAATCCATCAACTACTACATTCCCGATGGTATGCTAAAATGCACGTGCACTTAGCTGCCTGCTGTCCAGAATAGCTGAGATAAATGGGAACAGAGGTGCTGTCAGGCTCAGCAGGTCACGTATCACTATTCCCTGGCACTTGCTCCATGTGCATTCAACCAAGCCCAGCAGGACTTGGTTGTTCAGGCTCGGTGCTCACTGGGGACAGCTGGAGATGTTTCCTCAGAAAGTTACAGGGTCCCTCTGTCCCCACTGCCTCAGGTCACAGCAGATGATACAGGGAGGTTTGTGCACATCTCCAGAGCTTACTCCTGGGGTTAGCAAGTCCTGCTGAGCAGCACTGGCTCCTGGTGAGCGTAAGCCCTGCAGCACTATGAATCTGCAAGCTGGCTGTGGTACCCATACACATGTGGGAGCTGTCTCTGTGTGTGCAATTTTCAGGTTCACACAAGGAGCTGATGCCCAACTGGCGATGAATGGGAGATGGTTGGGTGCTGGAAAAATGAGCCAGACAGCAGGGAAGCCACTGAATCAATGCCAGTTTGCGTGCATATGTAATCCTGGCTGGGGACTGGGTTGCCATCTGCTCAGTGGCAGGGTGCCTTGCCCTGGGTTACGCAATGCTGATGTCTGACGCTCTCCTTACAGTGACCTCACTGCCGCCCATTGCTCTGGACAACTCCAAGGGGGCAGATGAGCCAGAGTGCAGGGACGCCCAGGAAGCCAAACCCTACGCTAACCCACAGCAGGCGCTGCTCAACGCACTCACATGGCTCAGCAGCGATGACTGGTAAGAAAGCCCCCTGTTCAGTCTTTCTCCCTCTCAGTATAAAGGTAAGTTAGAACCTTTTTTCTAGTGCCTCTGAGCCCAGACAGCCCAGATGTCCCAAGGGAACTACTGAAACCACTCCAAAATAATCACAATATAAAGATGTGAGAGCAGCCTTTTATTTGCCTTGGTCCATAGCAGTGCTACAGCCGCAGCAGGTCCCTGCTGTTTCCTAGCTTGGCTTTTTGCTCCACGTAGCTGCAAATGAAACCTTCAGGGAAGAGAGAAAGTTGACAAGATGATTTGCTGGCTGAGGCCAGAAGCAGGATGGAAGTGGTCTTGAGTTTACGGATTTGGGGCCTCAGGTCACTGGCCCAGGTGGGACTGAGTGAGGATTTATCTCTGGTCCTCCTGCGGCTAAGTTCCAGAAGCACCTATGGGGAGTTCCTATTTCCTATTTCTGAGAAATGGACTGAGATGTGGTACGGAGTTTCTCAGCCTGTCATTTCTTCTGAAAGCCTTGTGGCAGAAGACAAGTAAAAAGAAAATAAATCCTTCAGGAATCTTGCACTTTTAGAATTAACCTTTTTCTTCTTCACTGCTTAATATGGGCCAAAGATGTTTTTGTTGATAATCACAGTGTGTCCTGAAATTGAACACAGACAGGAGGAGGCTCAGCAAATTTCAGGTGATATTGGTTGTCTCTTTGATTTCTGAGTCAGCATATGTGCACTAAGGCTCCATTCACACTGGGATAACCATGAAAAGTCTTCCATGATGCAATATCTTCCTTGTGCAATATCGCTTTGTTTTGCCCCTCTCTCCTTTCTCTTTCCCACTCCTGTTTGGTGCCCTGTGAGGTGCAGGGAGCTGCTGCAGGTGTGAAGGGTCTGGGTTACACTCAGGGACCCCAGTGGGGGTGGATGCCCAGCCCTGCCCTGCCGCCCTGGTGAACAGTGACTGTAACGTGTCTTCATGTAGCTCAGGTCCTTCACTAAGAAAGTGCTGAAAGAGGTGGGTTTTTACGACTTTTAAATAACATGTTGCTGTTGTAGGTGTTATTTTAAGTAGGGATTTTCTGGAAAATCCAGCTTTTTGGCTATTCTTGCCCAGGTATGGAGTATTTTATGACATGCTGCCTTTTTTGGGGAGGGGAGGGCAAGGCTGTGGGGAACAAGACTAGACTGTAGAGTGCAAACTCAAGCTATGAAGTGGCAGTGAAGACTCTCCCTCCTGCACTGCCCTGTGGGGATGGCGAAGAGGGAAAACACCCCAGTAACAGCCAGACGGGACTGTTTCTCAGACACAGGGTACAGGGAGCGTGCAAGAAACAGAAACATGGCACAGTCTTCCAGCTTCTAGGAAGCAGTGACATAGAGACTTTGTGTGCCAGTGATTTCAGGAAGGCTGTCTTGTTTAGCAGCTGCAAATTAACCCAGCCATTCTGAAACCATCTATTTGCCTTTTGGATTTATGTATGCTTTTGAACACGACCTCATCCTGTAGCAACGAGTCCACAATTTAATTAAGTGCTGTATAAGAAGCACCTCCCTCAACTATCTCTATGATCTGTCTGCATATATAGCTGTATTTACAGGCATGTAGGGCATCTGTGTCTCTTCCCTTTGAGGTAGGTGTCATTCTCATGCAATATACAAATGCAGAAACTGCAGGTGATTTGCCACAGCCCAAGTCTCTGCCCAAGCTGTAATTAAACACTGCAGCTTTTGCCTCCCAGCTTCCTCCCACTTCTTCCTCCTCCTCAGCAACGCGGGTGAGTGACTGCAGGTATTTATTTGCCTGTGTTTCCTGATGATGTTTTCTCCTCCTTCCTTTCTGCTTGCTTTTTGGTAATTTGCCCTTTCCACTGAACTGTTGACTCTGTGCGCCTGTGGAAATTTGCACAGCAGCAACTGGGTGCTTAGAGCAGCCTGGCTGTGGGGTGAGCAGGGCAGTCACACACAGCCTCACTGTCTCATCTCTCAGTGAACAGAGAGGTCTCATCCTAAGCTAATTAATAACATCTATGGCTGTATTTCCAACTTGGCACTTAGCAGCCAGTTCAGGCCACAGACTTGTACTCTTACTACATGATTGCCAAATATATTACATTTTCCTTTGCTTGCAGAAGACAGTAGGACAGCTCATTTCCATGAAAGCAACTCCTCTTGTCCAATATTTAATGACATTGGAGGCTTGAATGTCCCTTGTGTTGTTGGACTCTTTAAACCCTTCTGTTTAGATATGCAGGACTCAGATTCTCCCCCTGTGAGATCAGGCTTAGGACGAGAAGCCCTTTCAGGTTAGCTCATCTGATTTTTATATCACTTTTCTATTTCTGAGGAAATTTCCTCCTCTCTGTTCTACAATCATGCACAGAGACATCTTTCAGCTTTTGTTTCACTCCAGTCCCAGATTTTGCTTTCACAAGCACTTCTAGCACTTACGTGGTTTTCTTTTATTAAGAAGCACAACTAATTCTGGCAGAAAGAAGTACTGGTCTGTCCTTCAAAGTATTTTTCAAATGAAGCACGTGACTCTCAGTTATTTCTTCCTTACCCTTATGGGAGAGACTTTTGGAAGCAGGGGTCACCCAAGAACAGCCCTGAATGCTGCAAAACCCCACGGTTGCACCTGTAATTGTATGCGACCTCCAAAATCCTTGAGTACCTAGAGTCCAACAGCTGGGGTTCTCCTGACCAGGCAGAGCAGCAGATGGACTCCAAGTCCATGCTGCATATTAGCCTGATTGTAGCCTTGAGCCTGTATTTTCAATTTCCTCGTTGAGTGCTCAAACTGCCAGTGCTACGATTTTGGACAGGAGGAAAGTACTACTTTTCCCCTGTCTTGTCTTTATGAATTGTGCCTTTATAGTTTAAAAACAGCCATTGACTTTTTTTTTTTAAGGCCTCAAATCAAAGCAGTGCACATTATGGGTTGAGTAGCACACTTAGTTCTAGATTAAACAATATTTTAAAGCTTTCAGTCTCATTAAAATTGTATAAGTGGGCCTGAGGCCAGAGAAGAAGTTGGCGTCAGAGTAAGTGTGCTTCTGTGCTTGTGGTCTTCTGCTCTTACTGTGCTCTTATGTTCCATCTGGACCTTGATCATTAATTCTGGTAAAGTGTTCTTCCTTCCTAGTCTGATCTGATAATGATGAATGATCATAGGAGGCTCCTCATTATCTCCAGTTAAACATAAATAATAAAAGGTGAACAATACCTTTGCTAAGCGCTGTTGACAATCTAACTCTTCCTGCTTCTGTTTGTTCAAATACCCCTTAATCATTTGATGTGCCCTATCGATGATTCCTTGGCCCGTTGGGGAACGAGGTATACCTGTAACATGTTTCACTCCCCATTTCATTAGAAAAGTTCTAACTTTCTGGCTAACATAGGCAGGGCCATTGTCTGTCTTAATCTTTTCTGGGACACCCATTACAGCAAAGCAAGCTGTGAGATGTTTACATACATGTTGTGCTTTTTCCCCTGGTAAAGCAGTAGCCCATATCATTTTTGAAAAAGTATCAATTGTGACATGCACATATTTAAGTCTTCCGAATTCTGGCACATGTGTCACATCCATTTGCCATACTTCTAAGGCTTTTAAACCTCGAGGATTGACACCAATTCCTATACCTAACATCTGGCGTCCACACTGAGGACATGCCTGTACAATACTTCTTGCTTCATTTAAAGTTAAATTGAATTGTCTTTGCAGACCTCTGGCATTTTGATGAAAGCTCTCATGACTTTGTCTTGCTTGTTGGAATTTACCTGTTGGAGGCATGTGCTGTACTGAACTTACTAAACTATCTGCAATTTGATTTCCTTCACCTAGACCAAGATTCCATTGATGACTATGAATGTGAATCACACAGCAGGGTTTTTTTCTTTGATTTAAAATAGCTCTCAACTGTACAAACCATTTTCCTAATCGAGGATGATTCGATTGTGTTAGCAGAGCATTTTCCATTCTGGGTATTACACCTGCTACATACAAAGAATCTGTGACAACATTTAAAGCAGATTTCAGCCAATTATTTAAGGCCCATATTACTGCCGTGAGCTCTAAAGTCTGCAATGAATCCTCTTTTGAACCTTCAATTAAATGCTGTTTCCACTGACTATTCTCTTGCCAGACACATGCTGCCTGGTGTCTTCGTTTTCCTGCATCTGTATATACTGTAAGCCCTTCAACAGGTTTTGCTTTTACTTTGCTTCTCTCTAACCACTGATTTGTTCTAAGGAATTGCCATAGCTTCCCTTTTGGTTGTCATGAATGCACCTTGCCTATAAATCCTAATAATGCATTCTGAATAGGCACCGAATTTCTCAGCCACCATTCTAAATCGGCTCCATTTATCGGAATACTGATGTCATCTGGTTCCTGACCGCTGATTTCTAATATTCGAGATCTTCCTTTTCGAATCAATTCTCCAACTGCTTCCGGTCTTGTTTGAATGCTGAATTTTGGTTGGACACTAAGAAAAAGCCATTCTAATAATCGTAAATCATTTTCTGTTTTCAATCTGACAGTGGCACAAAAGGAAGAATCTATAGCAAGATCTATAGGGAATTCCCCATCTTTGTTTTGCCACTGGCAGATGATTGCACATGGATGTTCTAAATTGCTAATAAGAAGGGAAATTGGTCGATCAGGAAGTCTTAGATCACTGAACTGCTGCTACAACTGGTTGTATTGTAGATGAGACTTGCTGGCTAACTTGTCGAAGAGATCTCTGCATGACCCCTTTGTAGGTAGTTAGGGTCTGGCGGCCGGAAGATCTCGCGCTGTACGGAAAGATAGTAGCCCCTCCCTAGGTAGGTAGGAGTATGTGAGGCAAGCAGACGGACGTGACGTTGTAAACCTAAGGGATATAACGCTGTGATATCTGTTAATAAACGCCATTTGCCATCCACCACATTGGTGTCTGTGTGCTGATGGACCGAGCGACCTGGGCTGTGGTCGCCGTGCTGTTCCTGAACCAGGTCGTCACTGCCTACTGAGAGGCAACAAGTGGTGCCGAAACCCGGGAACATCGCCTGGATTCGAGTGAACAGTGGCCGGAGCGATAGGACCAGTCCAGCGGGGAGGACGCTCCCGGACCCGCGGGGAGGATGGAAGCCCTCGTGAAGGTCGTATCTCAGTTACATAAACAATGGGGTATTGATTGCAAGTCTAAATATTTTAGTCTCACAGTTGCGAGGCTCTTGCAAATCGGGGTTATCGAACAGCCGGTGGAAATTCTCCACCTGGAGGTGTGGGACAAGTGCACTAAAGCGCTTGCTGACGAAATGATGTCCTCGGGTAGTGGGAAAAATCTTAAGTCGTGGGGGAAAGTTGTAAAAGCTCTGCAGAAGGCTAGACAAGCGCAGGAAACCTGGAAGGCAGCACAGGCTTGTTTGTTGGCCACCCCACAACTGGGGGTCGGAGTGGCTACGCAGACCCCGCACTCCCCAGATAGTGATGATCCTGCTAAACCTAAAGGTCTGCGAGAGGGCGACCCCCCCGTGGCGACCATGCAGACTTTGCACTCTCTGGATAATGACGATCCGGCTGAGCTCAAAGATCAGCGAGAAGGTGAAAATGAGACACAGGAACGAGTTAAATCTTTTTGGGGTGGTTTAGTCGAGGAAGCCAGGCGTGCTGCTGAGAAAACAGAGTCTGAGGGAGTTGGGACGAGACCCCTGCCGTATGCGCCCCAAGATGGCGCCCAGTGCACGGGGGAGGAGAGGGATGAAGAAGTTCTTGGGGGGAATGGCATTCTTGGGTGGAATGGTGTCCTTGGGGGGCACGGGGAGATAGTGTTGGCAGAGAATGTGGAGAATGACCTTGCAGGTGCCAGCGAGTGCATGGAAGTGAATAGAGCATCGAGCTTTGGGGGTGGAGGCGTGAACAAGGGGCGGAGAGCCGATCGGGGTGTCTACTTGGAGAGGTGCCATCGGGGGGCGGACACCTCCCCGAGCAGGAGGCGGGGCGAGCCCAGAGGGAGGGAGCGGCCCGCCCGTACTGGGCGGGGTTGGAGTAGAGAGCGGCCCGCCCGTGTGGTGGGCGGGGCCAGAACTCAGACGCTTTCAGTCCAACTATTAGAAGCGACGGCCGTGGTGCTGGCGTGTGGACTGTTCCCAACTGAACACCTCAACACAGTGACCGATTCGATGTTCGTTGCCAAACTTTGCTTGGCCATGTCGGGGCCTGGTGTGTCAACATCCACAGCTGCTCTAATGCTAGAAGAAGCACTTTCCTCCTGAAAAGGAACCATATCGGTCATCCACGTCAACAGCCACGACCCAATCAAAGGGTTTTACCAGATAGGCAACGATAAAGCAGACGCCGCTGCAAAAGGGCTATGGACACTAAGAGATGCCCATCAGCTACACGAGTCCCTCCACATTGGAACTAAGGTTCTAGCAAAGAGGTGTGGGATTTCGACCACTGACGCAAGGCACATAGTAGCTACGTGTCCCCACTGTCAGAAAGCACCACTGTGGTCCAGTGGAGTCAACCCCAGAGGTCTCAAAGCCTCCGAGGTGTGGCAGTTGGACTTTACGCTCTGCCAGTTGCTGAAACCTCGAGCATGGCTAGCAGTAACCGTGGACACATATAGCGGGGTGATTGTAGCTACACAGCATCTTAGGGCCAACTCCAAAGCAACCATTCAACATTGGCTGACAGCCATGGCGTGGCTTGGTGTCCCTAACCAGATCAAAACAGATAATGGTTCACATTTTGTGCCCAAATCAGTCCAAGCATTCGTTCAGAAATGGGGTATCACTCTAACACATGGGATCCCGTACAACAGCACAGGAGAGGCAATAGTCAAACGAGCGAACCAAACTCTGAAATCTAAGCTGGAAGTCTTAGCAAACTCAGAGGGTTTTGCCAACACCATTCCCTCGGGAGATCAGGCACGCTTGCTAGCGACTGCTTTGCTGGCACTAAACCAATTCCCCAGGGGTGAGGAGGTGAATAGTCCTGTCCAAAAACATTGGGCCACTCGAGCGCTAGAGGAAGGCCCGTCAGTTGTGGTCAGAAATGAGCTGGGAGAATGGGAACCAGGGTGGAAATTAGTTCTGACAGGGTGAGGGTATGCCGCAGTCAAAAAAGATGGCAGAATCAAATGGTGTCCGCTTAAGTCCATTAAGCCGGATCTTCAGGCTAAAACTAATGAAAACTGTGAGTTTCTGTTTTCAGGACCGGATCATCGGACGCCCTCGTGACCCGTGTACCCTGGTGACCAGAGAAGTCAACAGGCCGGCGAGCATCCCATCCGGGCCCGAGAGTTCCACACTGATAGAATCCAGACAGCAGCGAAGCGGCTTCCGAGGAGGGAAGCTGTGACACTTCTGTGTGATCTTGATTCTGGGGTTTGTTGCTACAAACTTAGAGAGGGTCTAGAAAAGAGGAAAAGAGATAGAGAAGCCCTACAGGGATGGTTTGAGTCATGACTTGGCCAGTCACCATGGCTAACCGCCTTAATATCTACTTTAGCAGGGCCAGTCATTGTAGGTCTAGTAGCACTAATCTTCGGACCCCGTATACTAAATAAGCTTGTAGCGTTTGTTAGAAGCCGACTTGAGCGAGTTAACATCATGCTAATTTAACACCAACAATTCCTTTAAAAGGAGGCATTTACCTAGGGTTATCCCCAGTTATCCCTAGCTATCGCTAGTTACAAACCGTCACTCTCTAGTTTTCACCAGCCTATGGTGTCTTGCTGCTAACATTATTTAGTCTACCTCTAAAGATTACTTACACAGTATTGTACACTATTACCTCCTAGTTCTAACCAATTTATAGTGCCTTACCGTTCACTGTAGTCACTTTACTCACAAAAATATTGCACTAAGGTAGAAGCACAAATTTTTAAAGACTGTTACATTTCTTGGCTAATTTAGTTTTGCATAGGGAGGGGGGAAATGTAGGTATTAGGGTCTGGCGGCCGGAAGATCTCGTGCTGTACGGAAAGATAGTAGCCCCTCCCTAGGTAGGTAGGAGTATGTGAGGCAAGCAGACGGACGTGACGTTGTAAACCTAAGGTATATAACGCTATATATCTGTTAATAAACGCCATTTGCCATCCACCACATTGGTGTCTGTGTGCTGATGCACCAAGCGACCTGGGGTGTGGTCGCCGTGCTGTTCCTGAACCAGGTCGTCACTGCCTACTGAGAGGCAACACCCCTTCAAAAGCGGCAGCCATCACTTCCGCACTTTGGTGTTCTTCTGATCTGGCTTCTCGCATTAGCATTTGTTCTACTGAAGATCCCGGTGGCAGAGTTGCTAATATTTGTTTAGTCTTTAAATTTGCATTATCGAAAGCTAGCAACCGAAACATTTGGTTTTTCATTTCTTCTGACAAGTCCGGGTTTTGCATTACTCCTTCATGTAGCCGGTCAATAAAATGCGAGAAATTTTCTGTAGTGCCTTGGCGTATTCCGCTGAATGAGGGAGCTCAGGGTCCTGGTAAGGTTAAGAAAGCATCTAGGGCAAGTTGTGCAGCTTTCCAGTGAACTTCAGCACCAAATCGCAGTTGGACTTCTATTGTAGCGTACTGTCCATGACCCGTACAGGCGTCGGGTACCACACTGGTTAATGGGTCATTTGGACTTGTGTGTGTGGCTGTTTCTTGCTGCGCTCGTTGGTACCAGGCCGATTCCCACAGGAGGAATTGTGCCGGAGTCAGTGATAAGCGCATTACATTTTGGCAGTCCATGGGACACAATAAGTCAGCGGTAAACATCCAATGCAGTATTTGTCTGGTCGCTTCTGAACGTATACCATAGTTGGTGATTGTTTGTTTTGCTTGCTGTAAAATTTTCCATTCATGTGGCTCCCATACCGCTGTCTGGGTGTTCATATTCTGAATTACCGGCAGGGCTAATTTTGCTGGAGACCAATCACCTTCTGGGATGGCATCTTTGATGACCCCTGACCATCTGCCAGGTCGGGGCTGTGGTTGGTCAGTGGAATCTATAAGTACCCGTGGTTGCATTGTTTGTGGAAGGCAAGCTGGTTTTTGAAACTCTATATGTCTCTTATTTTTCTCTACATCTGACATTCGCAAGTCAAGCTGTTCAAGCTTGCTGGTAATCTCTTGCAGTAACTGCTCTACCACTTGGGGTGAGCCCAATGGTGTAGAAGGAGGCTCACAAGGAACTCCCACAGGTGTTTGTGGAGGCACGTTGTGGGGCGGCCCCGGCCCGCGCGGCCCGGCTGACGCGATGGTCTGAGAGGGGCGTGTCTGGCTCGGGGCGGGACAGAATGAACTCTTAACAACACTGAATATCAGTGACCCCGGATACACGTTTTAACAACCCTTATATACTCTTTGTGTAGTGGCCACGCGACAAACACAGGCAACGACTGGTTACTCTCTGCAGTCACGCGTCCCCCCGCCTATGGTGATTGGCTGCAGGGCACTGTCCACGAGCTGTTCACGCGCAGGGATGACAGTGCCCCTCATGCAGCTTTAGGCGGGAAGACAGACCAGCTTCTGTTCACTGCCGTGTGGTCCTAGTGCACCTCAGCCACATCAAGCCCTGGCTTGTTGACAGCAAACAGCCAAAAAACTCTCAACAGCACAGTAGAATCTGGGCCAAAGGGCTAGTAGGGGAAAGGCGGAAAGCAGAAAAAAGAGATGGGCTTGAGAAAAGCAGGTTTTGTCCGTGTGCAAAATGACTACGTGGGGACTTGGCTGGAGTTCAACAATGCCTGGTAGGTGCTTTAGGGACGAGAGGCTGGTGATCTAAGCCCATTCCCTTACCATCAGAAAGGCTTATAGAGGCAATGGCATGCAGAACATCCTTACATCAAGCAGATGGATGCCAGGTGGGAAAGCAGCCACTGCTAGAGAGGTGAGTGAGAGGAGAGAGCTGGCAACAGCATGGGGACATTGTCTCTCCCTCACCACTTCCCTTTCCATTGCCCATCCTTGGTCAAGTTGCTCCACCAGTTTGCTTTTCTTTTCCTGCCATGTCCTAGCTAAGAGCATGGCTAAACTGCTTCTGGCATCAAGGGGGAAGACTGGATGCTCCAGCTGAGCACTGTTCTACTATTTCCAGGCTTCCCAGCTGCACTCGTATTGCAGTGGTGACAATGGCAACAAGTCACGGAGAGCGGCTTTGCTTCCCCCAATCCTTGAGTCAGCAAGACCTTCTGATGGGACTCCTGGCAGTGCTGCAGGCTGTCAGAATGTGGATTTCCAAGAGGCTCCAGAGATGAGGTAAGCCAAAGTGTCCGCTTCTCCAGTATGTCTTCCATCTCACACTGGTCATTTTGTGAGATTGTTTTCCACAGTCAGTTCTTCAATATATTTATGCAAACTTCTGTACTTTCACCACTTTGTGTATCTCTGGTGACCAGCACCATGTCAAAGCCAACATCTAAGATTGGCTCTAAGCAACTCAGCCAACTCTCACCAACTCTAAGATCAACTCAAAGCCACCTCTAAGATCTTGGGTGGTGGGGCACAGGAGGAGGCAGGACTTAAGAGGAACTTAAAAGCAAGTCCTCTGCTGGACTCTGATACTGATTCACTCTGTAATCTTTGTGGCACCCTTTGGGAACTGTATTGCATGGATCTGAATACAGCATCTGGGTTTGTGTGTGATCTTTGCCGATATCTGTACCTGCACGGTTATGTTAGGGCAAATATTGCCTACTGTAGAGCTGTCTGTAAATTCAGATGCTGCTTCTGTAAACATCAGTTATAACTTCTCTGTGTCTGGGCCTTCACTGTAAAATGGAAGCCCAGATAAATCTGTTTACAGATGTCTAATTCTATAGATGCCTAATATTTGCATATGGTTTTAAGATCAAAGCGGGGAAAGTACTAGAGAACAGTTATGGGGCTGTAACTGATGGAAAGATATTTGCTTCGATATGCATGAGGAAATCTAGCTGTCAGCTTTATCCTAGGTATAACAATAAATAAGGAGTCACAGAAATACAGTTCCAATTCAAAAGCTTCAGCATAGCTTTTACAGTGCTATCTGAGTATACTTCCCTACCAGCTGAGTTGGAAAAACCCTTCTTCTTCTAAAAAGAACAGGGAGGTGTAAAATTATTCTCAGGAGACAGCAGTGGTATTTCCACATGTAACAAGATACTGTCATCAGTTTAAGGCATGGCCAAGCAATGTTAGGCTTCTACAGCACTATAAAGGTAGCTGCACTCAATACAGACTTCTGGCTGGCTTAACATCTCTTGCTGATTCAGAAAGGATGTATGAACAGTGGGAGCCACTCAACTCTGAAAGCAGAGACAGCAGAATTGGATAGTTAAGGCCCAAATTGAAATCCTGTGTTTCAGCTGGAGCTTGACCAGTTCTGTGTGACTCCAGCAGCTGAAGGTTTAGTGACAATTAATCACCTTCGCGTATTGTTGCTTTTATGGGTTGCATTTTCTCCTTCATCAGACGGACCTCGCTAAGGAAGTTTGCCTCTCTTTCTGTATCCTCATGTATTATTTTGTCCTCAATTTTCTTAAGGTCAAGATCAGGCAGCAGAAGTGAAGAGAAGACTTTTAAACCTCGAGGTGGGTACAGGGCATGGTTGCCCTAAAAAGAAGATAGGTGACCCATGGATGGCAATGTGAAAATTCAGCTGAAAACTGTCCTGTAACTTTTTTCGTGTTTTGATGCACTCAGATGGCTCCTCAGAGACCAGTCACTGGGAAATGTGCTCTGTTGATCCAGTGAAAATGACTCCAGCATGGAGTTATGAATGGCAGGAGCTAGAAGGGTACCTTGGGGCCATGGAAATGCACAGGAGGAAAAGAAAATGTTCCCCTAACTCATGCTTATACCTTTTATCCCTCAGCATGCTCTCTAACGTCACAAAGATTAGAGAAAAATGAGGCATTTTGCATGAAATGAGAAATGGGCCCACTCATTCCTCCAACACTTGAAGGAGAAAACCTTCTCTTGAGCAGCTTCCGAGCTGAACCCTTTCAGATCTGAAGTAGATTAATCAGCATAGCCTATTTTTGCAGTGGAAGAAATAGTGAAACCTTGTATGATAGCAAGTCCTTGTGAATTTTCCTTTTACGAAGAGACTTAAGGATCCAGCCTACGCAGGATCTGAGCTCTCTGTCCTTTTAAGTACAAGCCTAAATTCAATGCTGAGTCATGAGGTTTCCTTGTTGCAACTCATTTACCCCAAGTCACATATGCTGGCTTTATGATTACAAATCTCTTCCCCCACTCTATGTGCATATGTCAGTATTGCACACTGAGGCTTGGATAGGAGATGCCTACTGGCTTTCCCCTGCTCCCTGCCTTGCGTTGTCACTAGCAATTAGAGCTCTGCAAGACAAAATGTGGTGTCTGGTGCATCTGTGTCAGCCAGTACTTCTAAGCTGAAAACCCCAATGACACCGTTGCTGCCCCTTTGCCATCTGTGGGTTTGTAGCGATAGGAGAGATGGGAATTTGAGAAATAATTGTGCTGATGCAGAAGAAGCAATAAGATCCACTGGTCCCTCAGCTCAGTGTTAGTCCTGACAAATAATGGGCATTCCCAATAGGAATTATTCCTTTATTGCTGATACACAGCTAGGATGCTGGGTGCAACTAGGGAGAACTATTGCTGAGTAAGTAATGTGACATTTTTGCTGGATACATTATAGACTAGAAATGAGATATATCGTTAAACCATCTTTCTCTCTCTTTTATTATTGACCTGACCATTCTGCAGGGAAAAAAGTCCTGATTTAAGAAAGTTATTCCTTTTTTACTGCTTGGCTATCACATGATTTTATCATCTGTGAAGCCATGGAAGGAATGATTAGTTCTCTGAGTTTTAATAGCTCTTTTGGAGAGTGTTTCAGAATGAGCTGCACTGTGCTATTCCCATTAAGAAAATCAGCCTTTAGTGAGTCTGCCCAGAAAGTGGGCTGACCTACTGCAATTTAGAATGAAACCCCTTGGGGAAAATGAATTCTGGCTTCAAGAGCACAATTCTGCTTTTGGTAACACTCTAGCAATCCTAAGCTTTTCTTTCAAGGCCCTCTAAAATATTCCAGCAAAGAGGAGGAAATGTTAATTCTTACCTCTACAAAGACTATTAAATATAGCTCTTAAAACCCAGGAGTTCTTTAGTAACTGGGGAAAAGAGGATGTTTACGAAAATCAAAATGGATAGGAACAGAGACAAACCCTTTTGGCAAGGGCGATCCCCATCTCTCTGTTCTTCTCTGTCAAACACAGCTGCTCACCAGAAGCCAAGGGTTGGGGCCTTTATCACACAGTAGGTTTGAGTCTGGTGGCCAACAAAGCAATGTCATTTCTGCTGCCAGTGCAATATGGTAGCGCCCCATTTGTTTGGGAAGGTGATATCTTCCTTACTGTTACAATACACAATCTATATCTGTGTCTTATCAGAGGTCCAGACTTTGGAACCCATTTTACCTGCTCTCCAGCATCGCGTTGCTCGTGATGTGAAGTCTGCCAGATGTTTTTGTGAACCTGTGAACCCATTGCCATTTTGTGAACCCATTGCCAAACCTCCCACCCAGACAGGCCAAGGAGACAAGCCACCGTGAGAGGCCTCACCTTCTGAGTGTCGATGACTTCAAGATCAGCAATGAAAAGGTAAGGGCTAAGGACAGGGGTGAGCAGGCTTCCTTTTCAATGACTGTTCAGTGCTTAGCACAAAATGTCACTGAAAATCATAACCTTCCCCTCTTGTGGAGCAGATTCTATTTGGAATACATTTGACAACTACAGAGCAATTACTTGAGTATTTTCCCTGGTGCAGAAGTTACTGGTTGGGAGGCGGTGCTAAGGTTAGGCAAAAAGCATTCTTTATGTGCGGAGGCCGATTTAGAGCAGATCTGAATGGCAGGGCAAGTTACACATTAGTGAACATGTGCACAGTGCATGCTTGGAAGCACAGAAGCAAAGATTCTAATGCTGAATGCAAGGAAGGTTGCAAAATAAAATAGAAGACCTTGCTTTTCCTTAGTTACCCTTCTTGCTGTATCTCACAGCCATCTCATTCACAGTTTTTCTATTCAATAAGACCAATGTTCCTCCAACTTGTTTTCACATGACTCCTTTTTTGGACTCTGGGTTCTCAGAGAGCAGCTGAGTCATTCAGAAGCAAGGAAGTGAGAAGCAACTGCAATTCCTGGCCATGAATGTTAAGAAACAGCAAATTACCTCTCATTGCTGGTTATTGCAGATGGGTTTTATTCCCCTGCCATAGCCTGTAGGAACTGAACCACCTGCTCACGGTAAGGTGAGCTCTTAATCTGTCTTGGAGCGCTGCTATGACTCTCTTGGTTCAAGCAGGGCTTCCTGACATAGATTGAGAAACAGCACCTTGGACCAGTGGAAGGTTATGGCAATGGAGTGTTACACATCACTAGCTGTAATTGTCTGCCAAGATGAGGAAAGGAGGAATTCTTCTGAAACTATTGAGATGTATATGGAGCTGCAGTAAAGAAGATGACATGCTACCACTGTGTTCCTGATGAGGTGTTGTGTGTGGTTTGTGCATCTTTTTTCATGTGCCATGATTTATTTCCATTGCAACTAGATCCGTGTTGGTTTCTAAATGCATGAAGAAAATTTACCCATTTTCAGTCAAACCAGCAGGGCCCTTTGAATGCTCACTTGCAGTTATCTTGGATTTATGCAGCTGTTTGTGGAAACCTGCTGTAGTTAGCATGCTTGGCATTGTTTTGTGCCTGTATGAAAGATGTGGGGAACACTCTTCAGGGCACTACCAGCAGAAAACTACTGGCCAGGGAACGTATTTTAGTAGTCCTGAGAGATGGCTTCACACCGGAGTATGAGGCAGGAGATCCCTTTCCCCGAGGCTGCTGAGAGGAAGGCACTGATGAAGACGAGCCAAATATTTCTAAGGCAAATGCTTTTAGAAGAAACAGACGTGAGCTGAGAAACAGCTGATCTAACATTTCAAGACATGGGCCACTGGTTGGACTTAATTTGAGGATGCATCTAGTTCAAGGTGCTGATTGTGACTGCTTCTGTACCCAAGCCTTGAGTGTTTGGCATCTAGGGCCTTCAACCATGGCAGAAATCCTATGTGCCATGAAGACCCGCAAACTATTCTATCCCCCATTTTTCCAGTTATTCTTGGGGTAAGTCCAGCATGACATTACAGCTCTTTGTATCCAATGTGTGAAACAATGCTCCTGCTGCAGTGGCAGCAGCACCGAGGTCAGTGGGAACAACCCCGAGACGCTGTGCTGGGCCCAACAGCACTGGGCCTGCTGAGAGACTTGCCTCTGCTGCCGTGCCCGTACAGCCGTGGGGAGAGCAGCTGCTGGGGTGGAGTTACGTTTCCCTCATTATGCCAACAGTAGTCTTCGTCCAGTGTTTGGACTTTATGGCTATGATTTTGACAGAATGTGGAAAATGTAGCTTAAATATATTTTAATGTTGTTTTGTAGGCAGGAACCCTGTAGGCAAGGCGATACCAGGAATCAGTGGCTGTCACTTGCACTAGCAGTGTTATTTTTCCGTGCAGGCTCCTGATGTTGCAGGGGAACCCACCAGCAGCTGTATCAGGCCCACCGCCCAGCAGCACATCAAGTAGACTCTCATCTGCAAAGAACCCATCGCTCCCCCCCACCATGGCAATGCAAGATGATTTCACAGCAGGTAAAGGGCTGCAGCAGACTGGAGACTCCTTCAGTTGGGCTTGTTGCAGTCCTGTTTCTGCAGCTTTTGCCTGGAGGATGTTTGCCTGCAGCGGCAGTGCCGGCGCCCAGGAAAGCTGCTCAGCTCAGGGAGGAAGAGCGTGTACAAAAGCTGCATTCAAAGTGCTGATCACGAGACCCTGGAGATGCTGGCAAGTGCAGCAGCTCTTCTTCATGCTGTACAAGTGAGAGGCCAGCCTTAGAGGAATGGGGAAGATATTGAACAGGACACAAGGCATGGAAACATGCTGTGTATAATCTTGAATTTTCAGGAACAGCCAATATCAGAAATTTTGGGGGGCAGGCTACGTTTTTGTTGCTTTTGGGTGTCTCTGCAGTAATGAAAGCAGGGAATAAAGCCCTGTAATGGTGAAGCAGAACAAAGGAGAAGATTTGGATGGACAATTTGTGTCCTGCAGATACAATAATCAAATATGCCAGTGGGGACATCTAATGCAGAGTGCAAACCTCCTTTTAGTTATAATACCTGGTGATTAATTGTTTGTGTCCTAGTATTTTCTTTGTTGTGAAGAGAAATCTAAAACCAAACCAAACCAAAACTCAATCCAAAATTGAGTGGGAATTACAGGAACAAAGGACTTTCAAACTATTATAACTTCGGAAAGTATCTACTTATTGGACATTGCCAAACTCTAGAGACCATTGTGGGTTGTCTACCCTTTGAAAGGAGAGGAAAGAAATCCTGCAGTCATGGATGGACAACTAGCAAAACATATGCAAATATGTAGAATGTTGAGCTGTCACAATGCTGGAATGCAAGTGCACCACCAAACAGAATCATTTGAGGTTACTGTCGTGGACAACTGCCACAGTTTCCCAGAGTGCAGTGTTTATCTCAGTGTGCAGCTTCAGAGAGTGACATCAAAGGTCAGTCTGCTACCTGCTGTGTGAGGGAGATATCAAGGAGAATCGGGTGAGAGTTGTTTAGAGTGATTTATATGGGGGCAGGAGATGTGAAAAGGTAGAGGGAGGCCCTCCCGTTGAGTCATGAGTTTCAGAAAGGATCCCCTTGCTTTCTAAACTCCTTCTTGGAGAGGAGTCTAGATGTGGCTAGATCCAAACTTAGCCCCAGACTTGGTCAACAGTTTATATCTAAGAGACACAAAGAGTAAAGGAAAACAGGCCATGGATTCTACGTGTTTATGGCCAAAGGATTATATGGGCACACGTGATTCTTTATATTGCTTGCCTAGGATTTAAAAGTTTAATTATTCTGCATCTCAACCTGCTTATGTCCCCTCATGCAATGATTCAGTCCAATAGCATTATTTGAATCTGGGGACTTCTTGCTTCTCACTGTATTCTTTCACTGTCTTCAGACAGGCCCTTATTTTGTTTAATTGCAGACGTTTATAGTCCATAGCCACTTTGTGCTGGCCTTGAAGGCATTATTTGGTCGAAATGAATCCTGTTTTGCTCAGCAAAGTCCAAAACAGGACTTGTCTTAGGTGTCCATGATTGTCTGTATCTGCTTTTGTTTTCATTAAGTAGATACAAGTTCAGTGAATATGAGCAGAACTTTACAACATACAGTTTAAGATTTCAGCAAATTTAGCTTACTAAGTAAAGTGAGACAGACAGTATCTTAAAAATTACACAACCTTATCACAGAATCACAGAATCGACGGGGTTGGAAAAGACCTCAGAGGTCATCGAGTCCAACCCTTGGTCCAACTCTAGTCCGTTTATTAGATCATGGCACTAAGTGCCATGTCCAATCTCAGTTTAAAAACCTCCAGGGACGGCGAGTCCACCACCTCCCTGGGCAGGCCATTCCAATGCCTGACCACTCTCTCTGTAAAGAATTTCTTTCTTATATCCAGCCTAAATTTCCCCTGGCAGAGTTTAAGCCCATGCCCCCTTGTCCTCTTGCTAACTGCCTGGGAGAAGAGACCGATCCCCACCTGGCTGTAACTTCCCTTCAGGTAGTTATAGAGAGTGATGAGGTCACCTCTAAGCCTCCTCTTCTCTAGACTAAACAACCCCAGCTCCCTCAGCCTCTCCCCATAGGTCTTATGTTCAAGTCCCTTCACCAGTCGTGTTGCTCTTCTCTGGACAGGCCTGTAGTTGCCAGGGTCAGCTTTTTGTGGACTGGGGTAACATTGGCCAATTACCAATCACATGGACCTCCCCAGTGAGCCTGGACTGTTGGAACATGATGGAGAGCGGCTTGGCAAGTTCTGCTAGCTCCCTCATCACCCTAGGATGGATCCCATCTGGTCCCATAGACCTGTGAGGATCCAGATGGCTCAGTAAATCACCAACTATTTCCTCCTGGAATACAAGGGACCTATTTGGCTTCCTATCTCTGTCAACCACCTCCAGAGATGAGTTGTCCTGAGTGCCACCTGTCTTACTGGTAAAAACTGAGGCAAAGTAGGTATTAATTACCTCAGCTTTCTCCTCATATTTGTTAACTATATTTCCCTCAAAGTCCAACAGAGAATGGAGGTTTTCCTTGCCCCTCCTTTTGTTATTAACATATTTGAAGAAGGACTTTTTATTATCCCTGACAGAATTGGCCAAATTAACTTCAAATGGCACTTTTGTTTCCCTGATTTTTTTTCTGAATGATCTAGCTATTTCCATAAATTCTTCATAAGTAGCCAGCCCTTTTTTCCACAGTCGGTAAAGTCTCTTTTTATTTCTGATTTCATTCAGAATCTCCCTGTTTAGCCAAGCCGGTTGTCTTCCCCGCCGGCTAGCCTTTCGGCACACTGGCATAGCCTGTTCCTGTGCACTCAAAACCTCCTGCTTGAAGCATGTCCAACCCTCCTGGGCCCCCTTGTTTTTAAGCATTGTTTCCCAGGGTATGCTCTGAACTAGACTTCTGAATAGGCAAAAATCTGCCCTCCTGAAGTCCAGCATAGAGGTTTTGTTAATGGTTCTCCCTGCATCTCTGAGTATTGAAAATTCTATTATTTCATGGTTGCTATGCCCCAGGCAGCCTCCAACCACTACATCTCCCACCAGCCCTTCTCTGTTTGTAAACAGTAGGTCCAGCGGGGTCTTGCCCCTGGTAGGCTCATTTACCAGCTGATGAAGGAAATTGTCCTCTATACACTCTAGGAACTTCCTAGACTGCCTCTTCTGTGCAGTATTGAGCTCCCAGCAGATATCCAGCAGGTTAAAGTCACCCACAAGAACAAGGGCCGTCGATTTTGAGACATCTGCCAGCTGCTTGTAGAATAATTCATCTCCTTCATCGTCCTGGTTGGGCGGTCTATAACAGACACCCAGGAGGATGTCAACCTTGTTGAACTTCCCTCTGATTCTGGTCCACAGGCACTCAACCTTGTCACTGCTGACCTCAAGTTTAACAGGGTCGAGTGACTCTCTAACATATAAAGCCACCCCTCCACCTCTCCTACCCCGCCTATCTTTTCTGAAGAGCTTGTAGCCACACATAGCAGCACTCCAGTCATATGAGTCATCCCACCATGTTTCTGTGATGGCAACTATGTCATAGTTTTCCTGCTGCACGATGGCTTCCAGCTCCTCTTGTTTGTTGCCCATACTGCATGCATTAGTGTACATGCACTTCAAGTGAGCTGCTGATTTCACTCTTAATTCGGGCTTTCCATCCTTAGGCAGATCTTTGGAGACCCCAGTTGCAATGTTCCCCTCACCTCGCCTCCTGAGTGTCGATGACTTCAAGATCAGCAATGAAAAGGTAAGGGCTAAGGACAGGGGTGAGCAGGCTTCCTTTTCAATGACTGTTCAGTGCTTAGCACAAAATGTCACTGAAAATCATAATCTTCCCCTCTTGTGGAGCAGATTCTATTTGGAATACATCTGACAACTACAGAGCAATTACTTGAGTATTTTCCCTGGTGCAGAAGTTACTGGTTGGGAGGCGGTGCTAAGGTTAGGCAAAAAGCATTCTTTATGTGCGGAGGCCGATTTAGAGCAGATCTGAATGGCAGGGCAAGTTACACATTAGTGAACATGTGCACAGTGCATGCTTGGAAGCACAGAAGCAAAGATTCTAATGCTGAATGCAAGGAAGGTTGCAAAATAAAATAGACGACCTTGCTTTTCCTTAGTTACCCTTCATGCTGTATCTCAAAGCCATCTCATTCACAGTTTTTCTATTCAATAAGACCAATGTTCCTCCAACTTGTTTTCACGTGACTCCTTTTTTGGACTCTGGGTTCTCAGAGAGCAGCTGAGTCATTCAGAAGCAAGAAAGTGAGGAGCAACTGCAATTACTGGCCATGAATGTTAAGGAACAGCAAATTACCTCTCATTGCTGGTTATTGCAGATGGGTTTTATTCCCCTGCCATAGCCTGTAGGAACTGAACCACCTGCTCACGGTAAGGTGAGCTCTTAATCTGTCTTGGAGCGCTGCTATGACTCTCTTGGTTCAAGCAGGGCTTCCTGACATAGATTGAGAAACAGCACCTTGGACCAGTGGAAGGTTATGGCAATGGAGTGTTACACATCACTAGCTGTAATTGTCTGCCAAGATGAGGAAAGGAGGAATTCTTCTGAAACTATTGAGATGTATATGGAGCTGCGGTAAAGAAGATGACATGCTACCACTGTGTTCCTGATGAGGTGTTGTGTGTGGTTTGTGCATCTTTTTTCATGTGCCATGATTTATTTCCATTGCAACTAGATCCGCGTTGTCTTGTGCAAGTCATCTCACAAGAAAATAGACGACCAGCAAAGGAGAGAGCAGAAGATTGTGCTGAGGGAGAGGGAGGAGGAGGCAGAAAAGTCCTTGCGGCTCCCTGCACTGAAAATCAGGGATGCAGCCAACAAAAGTAAGTGGTTGCAATAGTTGTGGGCCTTTTTGTTTGCTTGCTTGCTACTTACATAGTGTTGCAAATGTCTATGAAATTGGACTGGAAGGCTGTTAAACTTGCATCTGAGTGGAAGCTAAGAATGATATTTTGAATGCTCCTTCCTAGTGATGCTACTCCGATTTTCAAAACTGATCAGAACTAGCCTGACATGGCTCTCCGTTCACCTCGAATATAGTTGTGTATATGCACATACTTGTGCATATGTACATATGTCACTGATGTCAGTGATAGTGGTATCGGTAACATCCAAATTAGTACCCATCTGAATATTTTTGATTTTACAGTTCCTCCGTACTTCGTAGAACACGTAAGGTAGCATAAAAACACTACAGAGTCCATAGTAGTGCATAGATTCTACGTAATGTTTATACTCAGTACTTTTAGACAGCTCAGATGTTTACGTCTACACTTTAGGAAATGAGCTTTTGCAGGTAATGCATGAAGTTTTTGACCCACAATGCTTTCGATGATAAATAGGTTTCAGCCGCTTTTAAATCTCCCGCGTTCACCGTGGTAAAGGCCGCGCCACGTCAGCCGGCTCCGCAAGGGCTGCCGGGGTCTCCCGGGTGGCGGAATCGAAAACGTGACCAGAAACCCCTCTCTTTACCTTCTCTTACCTCTGTAGCTTCGAGATTTCGCTCACGAAATCACTAAGTGATTCATTCTGTTTCAAATGAGCCAGACAGCAGGGAAGCCACTGAATCAATGCCAGTTTGCATGCATATATAATCTTGCCTGGGCACTGGGTTGCCATCTGCTCAGTGGCAGGGTGCCTCGCCCTGGGGTACGCAATGCTGATGTCTGACGCTCTCCTTACAGTGACCTCACTGCCGCCCATTGCTCTGGACTCCTCCAAGGGGGCAGATGAGCCAGAGTGCAGGGACGCCCAGGAAGCCAAACCCTACCCTAAGCCACAGCAGGCGCTGGTCAACGCGCTCACGTGGCTCAGCAGCGATGACTGGTAAGAAAGCCCCCTGTTCAGTCTTTCTCCCTCTCAGTATAAAGGTAAGTTAGAACCTTTTTTCTAGTGCCTCTGAGCCCAGACAGCCCAGATGTCCCAAGGGAACTACTGAAACCACTCCAAAATAATCACAATATAAAGATGTGAGAGCAGCCTTTTATTTGCCTTGGTCCATAGCAGCGCTACTGCCGCAGCAGGTCCATTCACTCTATTGCACCTAGAAGTGCTTAATGACTTCTAGCATCTCTCATCCCACCGCCTGCAATGCAAACTGGGAACAAGCAGTGCTCTCGAAAATGCCTCTTTTTTTTCTTTTTGGACAAGCCAGGCTTGATTAGCTGTGCATTCTAATTCCTCTTTGATACCTGACAGAAGATAACTTATACATAACATATCAATTACAACAACAATCAACATAAACAATGTACTTTGCAATAAACTCTTAATCTACCCCCCTAGGCCAAGCCAAGTTGTTAAACTTTCTAAACCAAAAAATCCTACGTCTTTCTTTTTTCTTTTTATAAAAATACAATAAGAGGTGTTCAAAGAATGAATCAGGATGATTTCCTGTGGCTCTGGCCCTATGGCAAGGCGATCATTGCAATTGTCATGGTTGTCAAACCATGCGCTAATATTTTTCTTCTTAGTAAACTTGAGGTATTCCATTGCCGTTTAAATATCGCAATGGATTGATTAAACAAATTCCAAGAACTTTGGTTTAATGGTACTCCTGCTTAACATGTAACAAACGATGTGCTGGGTGTTGATAAACTTACTCAGAAGGTAGTGGTGTTTAAAGGCCTACTTATATAACTATATTACACATACATGTCACAGCTAAATTAACGCAAAGGTTACGCCTCACTCTGTGTGCTCCGAAGGTTCTGTTGCAGGGAGTTGATTCGGTTGAATTTGTTTCAACTCCAGCTTTACTGTTCGCCTTGGAACCCACAATGGACCTTGATCATGAATTCTGGTAAAGTGTTCTTCCTTCCTAGTCTGATCTGATAATGATGAATGATCATAGGAGGCTCCTCATTATCTCCAGTTAAACATAAATAATTCAAGGTAAACAACACCTTTGTTAAGCGCTGTTGACAATCTAACTCTTCCTGCTTCTGTTTGTTCAAATACCCCTTAATCATTCGATGTGTCCTCTCGATGATTCCTTGGTCCGTTGGGGAATGAGGTATACCTGTAACGTGTTTCACTCCCCATTTCATTAGAAAAGTTCTAAATTTCTGGCTAACATAGGCAGGGCCATTGTCTGTCTTAATCTTTTCTGGGACACCCATTACAGCAAAGCAAGCTGTGAGATGTTTACATACATGTTGTGCTTTTTCCCCTGGTAAAGCAGTAGCCCATATCATTTTTGAAAAAGTATCAATTGTGACATGCACATACTTAAGTCTTCCGAATTCTGGCACGTGTCACATCCATTTGCCATACTTCTAAGGCTTTTAAACCTCGAGGATTGACACCGATTCCTATACCTAACATCTGGCGTCCACACTGAGGACATGCCTGTACAATACTTCTTGCTTCATTTAAAGTTAAATTGAATTGTCTTTGCAGACCTCTGGCATTTTGATGAAAGCTCTCATGACTTTGTCTCACTTGTTGGAATTTACCTGTTGGAGGCATGTGCTGTACTGAACTTACTAAACTATCTGCAATTTGATTTCCTTCACCTAGACCAAGATTCCATTGATGACTACGAATGTGAATCACACAGACGGGTTCTTTTCTTTGATTTAAAATAGCTCTCAACTGTACAAACAATTTTCCTAATCGAGGATGATTCGATTGTCTTAGCAGAGCATTTTCCATTCTGGGTATTACACCTGCTACATACAAAGAATCTGTGACAACATTTAAAGCAGATTTCAGCCAATTATTTAAGGCCCATATTACTGCCGTGAGCTCTAAAGTCTGCAATGAATCCTCTTTTGAACCTTCAATTAAATGCTGTTTCCACTGACTATTCTCTTGCCAGACACATGCTGCCTGGTGTCTTCGTTTTCCTGCATCTGTATATACTGTAAGCCCTTCAACACGTTTTGCTTTTACTTTGCTTCTCTCTAACCACTGATTTGTTCTAAGGAATTGCCATAGCTTCCCTTTTGGTTGTCATGAATGCACCTTGCCTATAAATCCTAATAATGCATTCTGAATAGGCACCGAATTTCTCAGCCACCATTCTAAATCGGCTCCATTTATCGGAATACTGATGTCATCTGGTTCCTGACCGCTGATTTCTAATATTCGAGATCTTCCTTTTCGAATCAATTCTCCAACTGCTTCTGGTCTTGTTTGAATGCTGAATTTTGGTTGGACACTAAGAAAAAGCCATTCTAATAATCGTAAATCATTTTCTGTTTTCAATCTGACAGTGGCACAAAAGGAAGAATCTATAGCAAGATCTATAGGGAATTCCCCATCTTTGTTTTGCCACTGGCAGATGATTGCACATGAATGTTCTAAATTGCTAATAAGAAGGGAAATTGGTCGATCAGGAAGTCTTAGATCGCTGAACTGCTGCTACAACTGGTTGTATTGTAGATGAGACTTGCTGGCTAACTTGTCGAAGAGATCTCTGCATGACCCCTTTGTAGGTAGTTAGGGTCTGGCGGCCGGAAGATCTCGCGCTGTACAGAAAGATAGTAGCCCCTCCCTAGGTAGGTAGGAGTATGTGAGGCAAGCAGACGGACGTGACGTTGTAAACCTAAGGTATATAACGCTGTGATATCTGTTAATAAACGCCATTTGCCATCCACCACATTGGTGTCTGTGTGCTGATGGACCGAGCGACCTGGGGTGTGGTCGCCATGCTGTTCCTGAACCAGGTCGTCACTGCCTACTGAGAGGCAACAAGTGGTGCCGAAACCCGGGAACATTGCCTGGATTCGAGTGAACAGCGGCCGGAGCGATAGGACCAGTCCAGCGGGGAGGACGCTCCCGGACCCGCGGGGAGGATGGAAGCCCTCGTGAAGGTCGTATCTCAGTTACATAAACAATGGGGTATTGATTGCAAGTCTAAATATTTTAGTCTCACAGTTGCGAGGCTCTTGCAAATCGGGGTTATCGAACAGCCGGTGGAAATTCTCCACCTGGAGGTGTGGGACAAGTGCACTAAAGCGCTTGCCGACGAAATGATGTCCTCGGGTAGTGGGAAAAATCTTAAGTCGTGGGGGAAAGTTGTAAAAGCTCTGCAGAAGGCTAGACAAGCGCAGGAAACCTGGAAGGCAGCACAGGCTTGTTTGTTGGCCACCCCACAACTGGGGGTCGGAGTGGCTACGCAGACCCCGCACTCCCCAGATAGTGATGATCCTGCTAAACCTAAAGGTCTGCGAGAGGGCGACCCCCCCGTGGCGACCATGCAGACTTTGCACTTTCTGGATAATGACGATCCGGCTGAGCTCAAAGATCAGCGAGAAGGTGAAAATGAGACAGAGGAACGAGTTAAATCTTTTTGGGGTGGTTTAGTCGAGGAAGCCAGGCGTGCTGCTGAGAAAACAGAGTCTGAGGGAGTTGGGACGAGACCCCTGCCGTATGCGCCCCAAGATGGCGCCCAGTGCACGGGGGAGGAGAGGGATGAAGAAGTTCTTGGGGGGGAATGGCATTCTTGGGTGGAATGGTGTCCTTGGGGGGCACGGGGAGATAGTGTTTGCAGAGAATGTGGAGAATGACCTTGCAGGTGCCAGCGAGCGCGTGGAAGTGAATAGAGCATCGAGCTTTGGGGGTGGAGGCGTGAACAAGGGGCGGAGAGCCAATCGGGGTGTCTACTTGGAGAGGTGCCATCGGGGGGTGGACACCTCCCCGAGCAGGAGGCGGGGCGAGCCCAGAGGGAGGGAGCGGCCCGCCCGTACTGGGCGGGGTTGGAGTAGAGAGCGGCCCGCCCGTGTGGTGGGCGGGGCCAGAACTCAGACGCTTTCAGTCCAACTATTAGAAGCGACGGCCGTGGTGCTGGCGTGTGGACTGTTCCCAACTGAACACCTCAACACAGTGACCGATTCGATGTTCGTTGCCAAACTTTGCTTGGCCATGTCAGGGCCTGGTGTGTCAACATCCACAGCTGCTCTAATGCTAGAAGAAGCACTTTCCTCCTGAAAAGGAACCATATCGGTCATCCACATCAACAGCCACGACCCAATCAAAGGGTTTTACCAGATCGGCAACGATAAAGCAGACGCCGCTGCAAAAGGGCTATGGACACTAAGAGATGCCCATCAGCTACACGAGTCCCTCCACATTGGAACTAAGGTTCTAGCAAAGAGGTGTGGGATTTCGACCACTGACGCAAGGCACATAGTAGCTACGTGTCCCCACTGTCAGAAAGCACCACTGTGGTCCAGTGGAGTCAACCCCAGAGGTCTCAGAGCCTCCGAGGTGTGGCAGTTGGACTTTACGCTCTGCCAGTTGCTGAAACCTCGAGCATGGCTAGCAGTAACCGTGGACAAATATAGCGGGGTGATTGTAGCTACACAGCATCTTAGGGCCAACTCCAAAGCAACCATTCAACACTGGCTGACAGCCATGGCGTGGCTTGGTGTCCCTAACCAGATCAAAACAGATAATGGTTCACATTTTGTGCCCAAATCAGTCCAAGCATTCGTTCAGAAATGGGGTATCACTCTAACACATGGGATCCCGTACAACAGCACAGGAGAGGCAATAGTCAAACGAGCAAACCAAACTCTGAAATCTAAGCTGGAAGTCTTAGCAAACTCAGAGGGTTTTGCCAACACCATTCCCTCGGGAGATCAGGCACGCTTGCTAGCGACTGCTTTGCTGGCACTAAACCAATTCCCCAGGGGTGAGGAGGTGAATAGTCCTGTCCAAAAACATTGGGCCACTCGAGCGCTAGAGGAAGGCCCGTCAGTTGTGGTCAGAAATGAGCTGGGAGAATGGGAACCAGGGTGGAAATTAGTTCTGACAGGGTGAGGGTATGCCGCAGTCAAAAAAGATGGCAGAATCAAATGGTGTCCGCTTAAGTCCATTAAGCCGGATCTTCAGGCTAAAACTAATGAAAACTGTGAGTTTCTGTTTTCAGGACCGGATCATCGGACGCCCTCGTGACCCGTGTACCCTGGTGACCAGAGAAGTCAACAGGCCGGCGAGCATCCCATCCGGGCCCGAGAGTTCCACACTGATAGAATCCAGACAGCAGCGAAGCGGCTTCCGAGGAGGGAAGCTGTGACACTTCTGTGTGATCTTGATTCTGGGGTTTGTTGCTACAAACTTAGAGAGGGTCTAGAAAAGAGGAAAAGAGATAGAGAAGCCCTACAGGGATGGTTTGAGTCATGACTTGGCCAGTCACCATGGCTAACAGCCTTAATATCTACTTTAGCAGGGCCGGTCATTGTAAGTCTCGTAGCACTAATCTTCGGACCCCATATACTAAATAAGCTTGTAGCGTTTGTTAGAAGCCGACTTGAGCGAGTTAACATCATGCTAATTTAACACCAACAATTCCTTTAAAAGGAGGCATTTACCTAGGGTTATCCCCAGTTATCCCTAGCTATCGCTAGTTACAAACCGTCACTCTAGTTTTCACCAGCCTATGGTGTCTTGCTGCTAACATTATTTAGTCTACCTCTAAAGATTACTTACACGGTATTGTACACTATTACCTCCTAGTTCTAACCAATTTATAGTGCCTTACCGTTCACTGTAGTCACTTTACTCACAAAAATATTGCACTAAGGTAGAAGCACAAATTTTTAAAGACTGTTACATTTCTTGGCTAATTTAGTTTTGCATAGGGAGGGGGGAAATGTAGGTAGTTAGGGTCTGGCGGCCGGAAGATCTCGTGCTGTACGGAAAGATAGTAGCCCCTCCCTAGGTAGGTAGGAGTATGTGAGGCAAGCAGACGGACGTGACGTTGTAAACCTAAGGTATATAACGCTATATATCTGTTAATAAACGTCATTTGCCATCCACCACATTGGTGTCTGTGTGCTGATGGACCGAGCGACCTGGGGTGTGGTCGCCGTGCTGTTCCTGAACCAGGTCGTCACTGCCTACTGAGAGGCAACACCGCTTCAAAAGCGGCAGCCATCATTTCCGCACTTTGGTGTTCTTCTGATCTGGCTACTCGCGTTAGCATTTGTTCTACTGAAGATCCCGGTGGCAGAGTTGCTAATATTTGTTTAGTCTTTACATTTGCATTATCGAAAGCTAGCAACCGAAACATTTGGTTTTTCATTTCTTCTGACAAGTCCGGGTTTTGCATTACTCCTTCATGTAGCCGCTCAATAAAATGCGAGAAATTTTCTGTAGTGCCTTGGCGTATTCCTCTGAATGAGGGAGCTCAGGGTCCTGGTAAGGTTAAGAAAGCATCTAGGGCAAGTTGTGCAGCTTTCCGGTGAACTTCAGCACCAAATCGCAGTTGGACTTCTATTGTAGCATACTGTCCACGACCCGTACAGGCGTCGGGTACCACGTTGGTTAATGGGTCATTTGGATGGTGTGTTTGGCTGTTTCTTGCTGCGCTCGTTGGTACCAGGCCGATTCCCACAGGAGGAATTGTGCCGGAGTCAGTAATAAGCGCATTACATTTTGGCAGTCCATGGGACACAATAAGTCAGCGGTAAAAATCCAATGCAGTATTTGTCTGGTCGCTTCTGAACGTATACCATAGTTGGTGATTGTTTGTTTTGCTTGCTGTAAAATTTTCCATTCATGTGGCTCCCATACCGCTGTCTGGGTGTTCATATTCTGAATCACCGGCAGGGCTAATTTTGCTGGAGACCAATCACCTTCTAGGATGGCATCTTTGATGACCCCTGACCATCTGCCAGGTCGGGGCTGTGGTTGGTCTGTGGAATCTATAAGTACCCGTGGTTGCATTGTTTGTGGAAGGCAAGCTGGTTTTTGAAACTCTGTTTGTCTCTTATTTTTCTCTACATCTGACATTCGCAAGTCAAGCTGTTCAAGCTTGCTGGTAATCTCTTGCAGTAACTGCTCTACTACTTGGGGTGAGCCCAATGGTGTAGAAGGAGGCTCACAAGAAACTTCCACAGGTGTTTGTGGAGGCACGTTGTGGGGCGGCCCCGGCCCGCGCGGCCCGGCCAGGCCCGGCCCGGCTGACGCGATGGTCTGAGAGGCGGTGTGTCTGGCTCTAGGCAGGGCAGAAAGAACTCTTAACAACGCTGAATATCAATGACCCCGGATACACGTTTTAACAACCCTTATATACTCTTCGCGTAGTGGCCACGCGACAAACACAGGCAACCACTGGTTACTCTCTGCAGTCACGCGTCCCCCCGCCTATGGTGATTGGCTGCAGGGCACTGTCCACGAGCTGTTCACGCGCAGGGATGACAGTGCCCCTCATGCAGCTTTAGGCGGGAAGACAGACCAGCTTCTGTTTCCTTCCGTGCGGTCCTAGTGCACCTCAGCCACATCAAGCGCTGGCTTGTTCATAGCAAACAGCCAAAAAACTCTCGACAGCACAGTAGAATCTGGGCCAAAGGGCTAGTAGGGGAAAGGCGGAAAGCAGAAAAAAAAGATGGGCTTGAGAAAAGCAGGTTTTGTCCGTGTGCAAAATGACTACGTGGGGACTTGGCTGGAGTTCAACAATGCCTGGTAGGTGCTTTAGGGACGAGAGGCTGGTGATCTAAGCCCATTCCCTTACCATCAGAAAGGCTTATAGAGGCAATGGCATGCACAACATCCTTACATCAAGCAGATGGATGCCAGGTGGGAAAGCAGCCACTGCTAGAGAGGTGAGTGAGAGGAGAGAGCTGGCAACAGCATGGGGACATTGTCTCTCCCTCACCACTTCCCTTTCCATTGCCCATCCTTGGTCAAGTTGCTCCACCAGTTTGCTTTTCTTTTCCTGCCATGTCCTAGCTAAGAGCATGGCTAAACTGCTTCTGGCACCAAGGGGGAAGACTGGATGCTCCAGCTGAGCACTGTTCTACTATTTCCAGGCTTCCCAGCTGCACTCGTATTGCAGTGGTGACAATGGCAACAAGTCATGGAGAGCGGCTTTGCTTCCTCCGATCCTCGAGTCAGCAAGACCTTCTGATGGGACTCCTGGCAGTGCTGCAGGCTGTCAGAATGTGGATTTCCAAGAGGCTCCAGAGATGAGGTAAGCCAAAGTGTCCGCTTCTCCAGTATGTCTTCCATCTCACACTTGTCATTTTGTGAGATTGTTTTCCACAGTCAGATCTTCAATATATTTATGCAAACTTCTGTACTTTCACCACTTTGTGTATCTCTGGTGACCAGCACCATGTCAAAGCCAACATCTAAGATTGGCTCTAAGCAACTCAGCCAACTCTCACCAACTCTAAGATCAACTCAAAGCCACCTCTAAGATCTTGGGTGGTGGGGCACAGGAGGAGGCAGGACTTAAGAGGAACTTAAAAGCAAGTCCTCTGCTGGACTCTGATACTGATTCACTCTGTAATCTTTGTGGCACCCTTTGGGAACTGTATTGCATGGATCTGAATACAGCATCTGGGTTTGTGTGTGATCTTTGCCAATATCTGTACCTGCAAGGTTATGTTAGGGCAAATATTGGCTACTGTAGAGCTGTCTGTAAATTCAGATGCTGCTTCTGTAAACATCAGTTATAACTTCTCTGTGTCTGGGCCTTCACTGTAAAATGGAAGCCCAGATAAATCTCTGTTTACAGATGTCTAATTCTATAGATGCCTAATATTTGCATATGGTTTTAAGATCAAAGCGGGGAAAGTACTAGAGAACAGTTATGGGGCTGTAACTGATGGAAAGATATTTGCTTCGATATGCATGAGGAAATCTAGCTGTCAGCTTTATCCTAGTTATAACAATAAATAAGGAGTCACAGAAAGACAGTTCCAATTCAAAAGCTTCAGCATAGCTTTTACAGTGCAATCTGAGTATACTTCCCTACCAGCTGAGTTGGAAAAACCCTTCTTCTTCTAAAAAGAACAGGGAGGTGTAAAATTATTCTCAGGAGACAGCAGTGGTATTTCCACATGTAACAAGATACTGTCATCAGTTTAAGGCATGGCCAAGCAATGTTAGGCTTCTACAGCACTATAAAGGTAGCTGCACTCAATACAGACTTATGGCTGGCTTAACATCTCTTGCTGATTCAGAAAGGATGTATGAACAGTGGGAGCCACTCAACTCTGAAAGCAGAGACAGCAGAATTGGATAGTTAAGGCCCAAATTGAAATCCTGTGTTTCAGCTGGAGCTTGACCAGTTCTGTGTGACTCCAGCAGCTGAAGGTTTAGTGACAATTAATCACCTTCGCGTATTGTTGCTTTTATGGGTTGCATTTTCTCCTTCATCAGACGGACCTCGCTAAGGAAGTTTGCCTCTCTTTCTGTATCCTCATGTATTATTTTGTCCTCAATTTTCTTAAGGTCAAGATCAGGCAGCAGAAGTGAAGAGAAGACTTTTAAACCTCGAGGTGGGTACAGGGCATGGTTGCCCTAAAAAGAAGATAGGTGACCCATGGATGGCAATGTGAAAATTCAGCTGAAAACTGTCCTGTAACTTTTTTCATGTTTTGATGCACTCAGATGGCTCCTCAGAGACCAGTCACTTGGAAATGTGCTCTGTTGATCCAGGGAAAATGACTCCAGCATGGAGTTATGAATGGCAGGAGCTAGAAGGGTACCTTGGGGCCATGGAAATGCACAGGAGGAAAAGAAAATGTTCCCCTAACTCATGCTTATACCTTTTATCCCTCAGCATGCTCTCTAACGTCACAAAGATTAGAGAAAAATGAGGCATTTTGCATGAAATGAGAAATGGGCCCACTCATTCCTCCAACACTTGAAGGAGAAAACCTTCTCTTGAGCAGCTTCCGAGCTGAACCCTTTCAGATCTGAAGTAGATTAATCAGCATAGCCTATTTTTGCAGTGGAAGAAATAGTGAAACCTTGTATGATAGCAAGTCCTTGTGAATTTTCCTTTTACGAAGAGACTTAAGGATCCAGCCTACGCAGGATCTGAGCTCTCTGTCCTTTTAAGTACAAGCCTAAATTCAATGCTGAGTCATGAGGTTTCCTTGTTGCAACTCATTTACCCCAAGTCACATATGCTGGCTTTATGATTACAAATCTCTTCCCCCACTCTATGTGCATATGTCAGTATTGCACACTGAGGCTTGGATAGGAGATGCCTACTGCCTTTCCCCTGCTCCCTGCCTTGCGTTGTCACTAGCAATTAGAGCTCTGCAAGACAAAATGTGGTGTCTGGTGCATCTGTGTCAGCCAGTACTTCTAAGCTGAAAACCCCAATGACACCGTTGCTGCCCCTTTGCCATCTGTGGGTTTGTAGCGATAGGAGAGATGGGAATTTGAGAAACAATTGTGCTGATGCAGAAGAAGCAATGACATCCACTGGTCCCTCAGCTCAGTGTTAGTCCTGACAAATAATGGGCATTCCCAATAGGAATTATTCCTTTATTGCTGATACACAGCTAGGATGCTGGGTGCAACTAGGGAGAACTATTGCTGAGTAAGTAATGTGACATTTTTGCTGGATACATTATAGACTAGAAATGAGATATATCGTTAAACCATCTTTCTCTCTCTTTTATTATTGACCTGACCATTCTGCAGGGAAAAAAGTCCTGATTTAAGAAAGTTATTCCTTTTTTACTGCTTGGCTATCACATGATTTTATCATCTGTGAAGCCATGTAAGGAATGATTAGTTCTCTGAGTTTTAATAGCTCTTTTGGAGAGTATTTCAGAATGAGCTGCACTGTGCTATTCCCATTAAGGCCTTTAGTGAGTCTGCCCAGAAAGTGGGCTGACCTACTGCAATTTAGAATGAAACCCCTTGGGGAAAATGAATTCTGGCTTCAAGAGCACAATTCTGCTTTTGGTAACACTCTAGCAATCCTAAGCTTTTCTTTCAAGGCCCTCTAAAATATTCCAGCAAAGAGGAGGAAATGTTAATTCTTACCTCTACAAAGACTATTAAATATAGCTCTTAAAACCCAGGAGTTCTTTAGTAACTGGGGAAAAGAGGATGTTTACGAAAATCAAAATGAATAGGAACAGAGACAAGCCCTTTTGCCAAGGGCGATCCCCATCTCTCTGTTCTTCTCTGTCAAACACAGCTGCTCACCAGAAGCCAAGGGTTGAGGCCTTTATCACACAGTAGGTTTGAGTCCGATGGCCAACAAAGCAATGTCATTTCTGCTGCCAGTGCAATATGGTAGCGCCCCATTTGTTTGGGAAGGTGATATCTTCCTTACTGTTATCATACACAATCTATATCCGTGTCTTATCAGAGGTCCAGACTTTGGAACCCATTTTACCTGCTCTCCAGCATCGCGTTGCTCGTGATGTGAAGTCTGCCAGATGTTTTCGTGAACCTGTGGCCCCATTGCCAAACCTCCCACCCAGACAGGCCAAGGAGACAAGCCACCGTGAGAGGCCTCGCCTTCTGAGTGTCGATGACTTCAAGATCAGCAATGAAAAGGTAAGGGCTAAGGACAGGGGTGAGCAGGCTTCCTTTTCAATGACTGTTCAGTGCTTAGCACAAAATGTCACTGAAGATCATAACCTTCCCCTCTTGTGGAGCAGATTCTATTTGGAATACATCTGACAACTACAGAGCAATTACTTGAGTATTTTCCCTGGTGCAGAAGTTACTGGTTGGGAGGCGGTGCTAAGGTTAGGCAAAAAGCATTCTTTATGTGCGGAGGCCAATTTAGAGCAGATCTGAATGGCAGGGCAAGTTACACATTAGTGAACATGTGCACAGTGCGTGCTTGGAAGCACATAAGCAAAGATTATAATGCTGAATGCAAGGAAGGTTGCAAAATAAAATAGAAGACCTTGCTTCTCCTTAGTTACCCTTCTTGCTGTATCTCACAGCCATCTCATTCACAGTTTTTCTATTCAATAAGACCAATGTTCCTCCAACTTGTTTTCACGTGACTCCTTTTTTGGACTCTGGGTTCTCAGAGAGCAGCTGAGTCAGAAGCAAGGAAGTGAGAAGCAACTGCAATTCCTGGCCATGAATGTTAAGAAACAGCAAATTACCTCTCATTGCTGGTTATTGCAGATGGGTTTTATTCCCCTGCCATAGCCTGTAGGAACTGAACCACCTGCTCACGGTAAGGTGAGCTCTTAATCTGTCTTGGAGCGCTGCTATGACTCTCTTGGTTCAAGCAGGGCTTCCTGACATAGATTGAGAAACAGCACCTTGGACCAGTGGAAGGTTATGGCAATGGAGTGTTACACATCACTAGCTGTAATTGTCTGCCAAGGTGAGGAAAGGAGGAATTCTTCTGAAACTATTGAGATGTATATGGAGCTGCAGTAAAGAAGATGACGTGCTACCACTGTGTTCCTGATGAGGTGGTGTGTGTGGTTTGTGCATCTTTTTTCATGTGCCATGATTTATTTCCATTGCAACTAGATCCGCGTTGTCTGGTGCAAGTCAGCTCAAGAGAAAATAGACCAACAGCAAATGAGAGAGAGGAAGATTGTGCTTAGGGAGAGGGAGGAAGAGGCAGAAAAGTCCCTGCGGCTCCCTGCACTGAACATTGACCCCAGGGATGCAATAGACCAACAGCAAATGAGAGAGAGGAAGATTGTGCTTAGGGAGAGGGAGGAAGAGGCAGAAAAGTCCTTGCGGCTCCCTGCACTGAACATTGACCCCAGGGATGCAGCCAACAAAAGTAAGTGGTTGCAATAGTTGTGGGCCTTTTTGTTTGCTTGCTTGCTACTTACATAGTGTTGCAAATGTCTATGAAATTGGACTGGAAGGCTGTTAAACTTGCATCTGAGTGGAAGCTTAAACAGGACTTATTTCCAGTTTTCAAAGAAAAATACAGAGGCATGATATGTCTTGCTCACAGCCCATACTGAGTCAGTCACAGGAAATCACTTTCCCCACTTCTCCTATGAAGTCTTTCAGACTGGATAATTCTGTCTTGCAAACTACACTGGGGATTCAGACTCTCTAATTGAGAGTAGCCTCCGGGAAAGGTGAATGGGTGAGTCCAATAGAAGGCTTTTCAACCAAGCTGCCCCTGGAATAAACAAAATCAAACTGTTTCTAATTAAAACACAAAATATCTTGCTCACATGTTAGGACAGATTATCCTGCTCACCCCACTCCTTGCTGAGGAGCTCACACTACAGAGCTGTGCTGGAGCCCTTAGCCAGAGCTTACGTTTTACCCACATGAGCAAGCAGCGTTGCTGACTTAATTGCAGCTGACAGGCTCTGATTGTACAGCTGCACGCACTACCTTGAGCACAGCAGCAGCAAACTTAAGTGTCAGCACTCAGCCCAAGGGCGTAGGACAAGGTTCTCTGCTCTTTTTCTTGCTATTCTTTTGTGAAGTACTAGGGAGGAGTGCTGAGGTGGGAGCCTCTAGAATGTAACTTCCCTATCCAGCCTCTGAAACAAGAAAGCAAAAGAAACGCAGCACTGAGTTTTCCTCGTTTCTTACAGAACGCATCACCACATTGTGTGATCATTGTCCCATGTTGGTGTGCCACTGTTATTCTTGGAGTTGTTTGGGATAACAAAGAGATGTTACCCAGCTTCAGCAAGACTTCTAGCCCTTTCCAAGCCCACAGCCACCCTGTTCAGAACTTTCCACTTACAAGGTCCTTTTTGGTCTCTGCAGGCTTTGGCCCACCGCCTGTCAATGGGACAGTTCCCAGCATGAGCAATACATGCAAAGAGAGTGCTGGTACTGCCTTGAGGAAGCGGTTCAACAGGCCCTCACTTCCCAGCATCCCTGTCATCAACAAGGACAGCAGAGTCCCACGCAAGTCCTCAGGTGAGCCTGCTCCCCTGCAGCCCCCACACCAGCACCTAGCACAAGGAGCACAAACTGCCTCACTCCTCAAGCACAGGTAAGATCTCAGGTCCAAAGCCTGTTCAGAGGACTGAGAGCAAACCTCCTTTGGATCCACTCCAGCTCAGTGATACTGGAGCAGTTGGTGCTTACAGATCCATTGGGAAGTTGAGCTGCATCAAGTAGGGGTAAAGCCTTAAGCTCTAGCTTTTGCCAGTACTGATAGTCCAAAACATAACTCTGGTGCTGGGAAGCAGCTGTAACTGCAGGACTGAGCTCCAGTACTGTCTGGCAGGGTGTGCTCACTGTGCACATATGTGTACCACCATGATCAGTTAGCCACTCACTGTCTTGGCACTCAGCCTGTGCTGCTGTCTGGCTCTCCAGCCAGTTTTTCTGCTATCGCAGCAAGGGCTGTCTCTTCATGGAAATTAGAGAAGTGATACATTCATTCTATTGCACCTAGAAGTGCTTAATGACTTGCAGCATCTCTCATCCCACCGCCTGCAATGCAAACTGGGAACAAGCAGTGCTTGTATTTCCGACTGTATTTTGGTCAGCCCACCCAAATACAGTGGCTCTCTGTAGCAGAAGACGTTCATGAGAGGCTGCCGGTGCTCCCAGGCTGCTCACTCCCTGCAACAAATATGCAGCAGATAGTGAGCATACTGATTCTCAGGTCTCCTTTGTGGGTAGCCTACCTTGTGTTATGATCCTGAGCACCAAGAGTTAGGAAAAAGGGAGCTAAGAATGATATTTTGAATGCTCCTTCCTAGTGATGCTACTCCAATTTTCAAAACTGATCAGAACTAGCCTGACATGGCTCTCCGTTCACCTCGAATACAGTTGTGTCTATGTACATACTTGTGCATATGTACATATGTCACTGATGTCAGTGATAGTGGTATCGGTAACATCCAAATTAGCACCCATCTGAATATTTTTGATTTTACAGTTCCTCCGTACTTCGTAGAACACGTAAGGTAGCATAAAAACACTACAGAGTGCATAGTAGTGCATAGATTCTATGTAATATTTATACTCAGTACTTTTAGACAGCTCAGATGTTTACATCTACATTTTAGAAAATGAGCTTTTGCAGGCAATGCATTAAATTTTTGACCCACTACGCTTTCGATGATAAATATGTTTCAGCCGCTTTTAAATCTCCCGCGTCACCGTGGTAACGGCCGCGCCACGTCAGCCGGCTCCGCAAGGGCTGCCGGGGTCTCCCGGGTGGCGGAATCGAAAACTCGACCAGAAACCCCTCTCTTTACCGTCTCTTACCTCTGTAGCTTCGAGATTTCGCTCACGAAATCACTAAGTGATTCATTCTATTTCAAATGCATTTACTTGAGCTAAATGATTAGTATGAAACTTAAATTTGTGCTTATCCAGTGATCAGTGAATAGTAAAAGATCATTGCCCTACAGCCACACTTGTCTAGAAGAGAGAGCTCACTGTAGGCTCACCCAGGCTGTCATATTTATGGAATAAGTGATTGGCTTGAAGTCAAATTGCATACAGTGGGAAAGGTCTGCTTGAGACTCCTTGCACCCACAACTTATCATTGTTCATTCTGCCATTCTACTTCCTTGTGGGTTTCCTAAAAGAAGTTCTTGGCCTGGCTACAGCTCAGGCCTTTCTCTCCTTTGGAGCCTGTATCAAACTGCTGCTGGTGTGGCTGGGTGTAGGTTGAGAGCACACATCACAGTGACCATTCCAGAGGCCAGGACTGGTGTGTTAATCTTCTGTGAAAAAAAGTGTCTGTTTTTGTTTGTCTCCATATCAAATGTTGTGAATTTGAGTCTTTTGTACTGTCCTTATTTTAAAGCTAAATACCACACCTCAATTGCTGTCTACTGTGGGAGCGTTCCCAAATTCAAACCCAGATACAAGGCTCTGCGAGGCGGAAGCATTGATTGAAACTTGCAGTTTCGTGGCAGCAGTTGGACCACTGAAGAAGAAGGTGAGGATGGAAGGGGGTTGAATGCGCAATGGTCGCCTCAGCCAAATGAAAAAAAAAAAAAAAAAATCAGGGAGAAAGGGTCCTTGGAGGACAGTCCTCATGTGCTGGCTCTGGATCAGAGCAGGTGGCTGACAGAGAGCTGCAGATGATCCTGCCCTCCTTCAGTGGTGCATATGGCATCACATCTCGCTATCATTAGTTCATTACGCTTTCTCCTTCATCAACAGTAGCCAAATCACTACCAGTGCCAGCCAGGACAGGGACTGTGGCCCAACTGCCATAAATCAGGCATGGTAATGAGATGCAAGGTCTGTTTCTATCCTTGCTATTAGTGTGTGGTCTTGCCATAGGTAAATTCCCAGTTCTTCCTGTGCTTGCCCATCAGATCTGACCTTGAGTATGGGATGGTGCTGTAGAAACGCTGGCAAGATCTGCCTGCTTGCTGAGATGTCTTTCTGCTTTTCAGAAATACCAGTAGCACTGTGTGGGTCTTTACTGGCAGTCTTCACAGAAGCCAAGGCCTGAAATGGGAATCTCTTTCCCCCTCTTACCAGTGGGGTTTTTAACCTCTCTCTCCTGGCTTGCTAGCTCAATGGTGTTCAAAGGAAGTAAACTGAAGCTAGTTTTATGTAAAATAAAAACAATGTGATCTTCTGAACTATTAAAAAAATCTGTGAATGTCTCACTTATTGGATGGGTTGATTGTAAAGGTGTGAGGTCAACTAACACACTTCTTTCTTTTTACCTGATCTACAGCTTCTTTTCAGTCCATATTAACAATCGAGATGAAGAAGCAGCAGAGGTTCTTGAATGAGGATGGCGATGGCGATGGGAGGAAACCAAATGCCATTCCTACCCTGGACGACTGGGCCAGTGAGGCTGATGTGCAAGACTTCAGCACTGGGCAAGGAGGCGGCCACCCCCACGTAGCATGATGCTAATGGGATGGAATACTCTTGTTGATTGGTGTGGATGTCAGTCAAGCTGTGCCCCATCTCTGCCCCCCTTCCTCGCTGCCTCACACCTGTGGGCAGAGCTCAGAGTGTCCTTGACTCTCAGACCAGAGCAATTAAAAACATTAACTCTGTCCTGGGGTGTTATCTCTTGTTCTCAAACTAAGTCCAAATAATGAGCGTGCTAGCTATAAAAAAGAATGGTTTCTAAATGCATGAAGAAAATTTACCCATTTTCAGTCAAACCAGCAGGGCCCTTAGAATGCTCACTTGCAGTTATCTTGGATTTACGCAGCTGTTTGTGGAAACCTGCTGTAGCATGCTTGGCATTGTTTTGTGCCTGTATGAAAGATGTGTGGAACACTATTCAGGGCACTACCAGCAGAAAACTACTGGCCAGGGAACGTATTTTAGTAGTCCTGAGAGATGGCTTCACACCGGAGTATGAGGCAGGAGATCCCTTTCCCCGAGGCTGCTGAGAGGAAGGCACTGATGAAGACGAGCCAAATATTTCTAAGGCAAATGCTTTGAGAAGAAATAGACGTGAGCTGAGAAACAGCTGATCTAACATTTCAAGACATGGGCCACTGGTTGGACTTAATTTGAGGATGCATCTAGTTCAAGGTGCTGATTGTGACTGCTTCTGTACCCAAGCCTTGAGTGTTTGGCATCTAGGGCCTTCAACCATAGCAGAAATCCTATGTGCCATGAAGACCCGCAAACTATTCTATCCCCCATTTTTCCAGTTATTCTTGGGGTAAGTCCAGCATGACATTACAGCTCTTTGTATCCAATGTGTGAAACAATGCTCCTGCTGCAGTGGCAGCAGCACCGAGGTCAGTGGGAACAACCCCGAGACGCTGTGCTGGGCCCAACAGCACTGGGCCTGCTGAGAGACTTGCCTCTGCTGCCGTGCCCGTACAGCCGTGGGGAGAGCAGCTGCTGGGGTGGAGTTACGTTTCCCTCGTTATGCCAACAGTAGTCTTCGTCCAGCGTTTGGACTTCATGGCTATGATTTTGACAGAATGTGGAAAATGTAGCTTAAATATATTTTAATGTTGTTTTGTACGCAGGAACCCTGTAGGCAAGGCGATACCAGGAATTGGTGGCTGTCACTTGCACTAGCAGTGTTATTTTTCCGTACAGGCTCCTGATGTTGCAGGGGAACCCACCAGCAGCTGTATCAGGCCCACCGCCCAGCAGCACATCAAGTAGACTCTCATCTGCAAAGAACCCATCGCTCCCCCCCACCATGGCAATGCAAGATGATTTCACAGCAGGTAAAGGGCTGCAGCAGACTGGAGACTCCTTCAGTTGGGCTTGTTGCAGTCCTGTTTCTGCAGCTTTTGCCTGGAGGATGTTTGCCTGCAGCGGCAGTGCCGGCGCCCAGGAAAGCTGCTCAGCTCAGGGAGGAAGAGCGTGTATAAAAGCTGCATTCAAAGTGCTGATCACGAGACCCTGGAGATGCTGGCAAGTGCAGCAGCTCTTCTTCATGCTGTACAAGTGAGAGGCCAGCCTTAGAGGAATGGGGAAGATATTGAACAGGACACCAGGCATGGAAACATGCTGTGTATAATCTTGAATTTTCAGGAACAGCCAATATCAGAAATTTTGGGGGGCAGGCTACGTTTTTGTTGCTTTTGGGTGTCTCTGCAGTAAAGAAAGCAGGGAATAAAGCCCTGTAATGGTGAAGCAGAACAAAGGAGAAGATTTGGATGGACAATTTGTGTCCTGCAGATACAATAATCAAATATGCCAGTGGGGACATCTAATGCAGAGTGCAAACCTCCTTTTAGTTATAATACCTGGTGATTAATTGTTTGTGTCCTAGTATTTTCTTTGTTGTGAAGAGAAATCTAAAACCAAACCAAACTAAAACTCAATCCAAAATTGAGTGGGAATTACAGGAACAAAGGACTTTCAAACCATTATAACTTCGGAAAGTATCTGCTTATTGGACATTGCCAAACTCTAGAAACCGTTGTGGGTTGTCAACCCTTTGAAAGGAGAGGAAAGAAATTTTGCAGTTATGGATGGACAACTAGCAAAACATATGCAAATATGTAGAATGTTGAGCTGTCACAATGCTGGAATGCAAGTGCACCACCAAACAGAATCATTTGAGGTTACTGTCCTCGACGACTGCCAGTTTGCCAGAGCGCGGTGTTTACTCAGAGAGCAGCTTAAGAGAGCGTCGTGTGTGAAGGAGATATCAAGGAGAATCGGGTGAGAGTTGTTTAGAGTGATTTATATAGGGGCAGGAGATGTGAAAGGGTAGAGGGAGGCCCTCCCGTTGAGTCATGAGTTTCAGAAAGGATCACCTTGCTTTCTAAACTCCTTCTTGGAGAGGAGCCTAGATGTGGCTAGATCCAAACTTAGCCCCAGACTTGGTCAACAGTTTATATCTAAGAGACACAAAGAGTAAAGGAAAACAGGCCATGGATTCTATGTGTTTATGGCCAAAGGATTATATGGGCACACGCGATTCTTTATATTGCTTGCCTAGGATTTAAAAGTTTCATCATTCTGCATCTCAACCTGCTTATGTCCCCTCATGCGATGTTTCAGTCCAATAACATTATTTGAATCTGGGGTCTTCTTGCTTCTCACTGGATTCTTTCACTGTCTTCAGACAGGCCCTTATTTTGTTTAGTTGCAGACATGTTTATAGTCCATAGCCACTTTGTGCTGGCCTTGAAGGCATTATTTGGTCGAAATGAATCCTGTTTTGCTCAGCAAAGTACAAAACAGGACTTGTCTTAGGTGTCCATGATTGTCTGTATCTGCTTTTGTTTTCATTAAGTAGATACAAGTTCAGTGAATATGAGCAGAACTTTACAACATACAGTTTAAGATTTCAGCAAAGTTAGCTTACTAAGTAAAGTGAGACAGACAGTATCTTAAAAATTACACAACCTTATCACAGAATCACAGAATTGACTGGGTTGGAGAAGACCTCAGATGTCATCGAGTCCAACCCTTGGTCCAACTCTAGTCCGTTTACTAGACCATGGCACTAAGTGCCATGTCCAATCTCAGTTTAAAAACCTCCAGGGACAGCGAGTCCACCACCTCCCTGGGCAGGCCATTCCAATGCCTGACCACTCTCTCTGTAAATAATTTCTTTCTTATATTCAGCCTAAATTTCCCCTGGCAGAGTTTAAGCCCATGCCCCCTTGTCCTCTTGCTAACTGCCTGGGAGAAGAGACCAATCCCCACCTGGCTATAACTTCCCTTCAGGTAGTTATAGAGAGTGATGAGGTCACCTCTAAGCCTCCTCTTCTCTAGACTAAACAACCCCAGCTCCCTCAGCCTCTCCCCATAGGTCTTATGTTCAAGTCCCTTCACCAGTCGTGTTGCTCTTCTCTGGACCCGCTCCAGCACTTCAATGTCTTTCCTGAACTGAGGGGCCCAGAACTGAACACAATACTGCAGGTGTGGCCTCCCCAGTGCAGAGTACAGGGGAAGGATCACTTCCCTTGTCCTGCTGACCACGCTATTTTTGATACAGGACAGGATACCGTTGGCCTTCTTGGCCACCTGGGCACACTGATGGCTCATGTTGAGCTTCCTGTCAATTAGTACCCCCAGGTCCCTTTCTGTCTGACTGCTCTCCAGCCACTCTGCGCCCAGCCTGTAGCGCTGCAGGGGGTTGTTGTGACCAAAGTGCAGCACCCGGCACTTGGCCTTATTGAACTTCATCCCATTGGAATCAGCCCATTTTTCCAGTCTATCCAGATCCCTCTGCAGAGCCCTCCTGCCTTCCAGCAGGTCGACACTCCCTCCCAACTTGGTGTCATCACCAAATTTGCTGATGATGGTCTCAATCCCCTCATCTAAATCGTCAATAAAGATGTTAAACAGGACTGGACCCAACATTGACCCCTGGTTTTATTCCCCTGCCATAGCCTGTAGGAACTGAACCACCTGCTCACGGTAAGGTGAGCTCTTAATCTGTCTTGGAGCGCTGCTGTGACTCTCTTGGTTCAAGCAGGGCTTCCTGACATAGATTGAGAAACAGCAGCTTGGACAAGTGGAAGGTTATGGCAATGGAGTGTTACACATCACTAGCTGTAATTGTCTGCCAAGATGAGGAAAGGAGGAATTCTTCTGAAACTATTGAGGTGTATATGGAGCTGCAGTAAAGAAGATGACATGCTACCACTGTGTTCCTGATGAGGTGGTGTGTGTGGTTTGTGCATCTTTTTTCATGTGCCATGATTTATTTCCATTGCAACTAGATCCGCGTTGTCTTGTGCAAGTCAGCTCAGGAGAAAATAGGCCAACACCAAATGAGAGAGAGGAAGATTGTGCTTAGGGAGAGGGAGGAAGAGGCAGAAAAGTCCTTGCGGCTCCCTGCACTGAACATAGATCCCAGGGATGCAGCCAACAAAAGTAAGTGGTTGCAATAGCTGTGGGCCTTGTGGGCCTTTTTGTTTGCTTGCTTGCTACTTACATAGTGTTGCAAATGTCTATGAAATTGGACTGGAAGGCTGTTAAACTTGCATCTGAGTGGAAGCTAAGAATGATATTTTGAATGCTCCTTCCTAGTGATGCTACTCCAATTTTCAAAACTGATCAGAACTAGCCTGACATGGCTCTCCGTTCACCTCGAATACAGTTGTGTCTATGCACATACTTGTGCATATGTACATATGTCACTGATGTCAGTGATAGTGGTATCAGTAACATCCAAATTAGTACCCATCTGAATATTTTTGATTTTACAGTTCCTCCGTACTTCGTAGAACATGTAAGGTACCATAAAAACACTACAGAGTCCATAGTAGTGCATAGATTCTACGTAATGTTTATACTCAGTACTTTTAGACAGCTCAGATGTTTACGTCTACACTTTAGGAAATGAGCTTTTGCAGGTAATGCATGAAGTTTTTGACCCACAATGCTTTCGATGATAAATAGGTTTCAGCCGCTTTTAAATCTCCCGCGTTCACCGTGGTAACGGCCGCGCCACGTCAGCCGGCTCCGCAAGGGCTGCCGGGGTCTCCCGGGTGGCGGAATCGAAAACGCGACCAGAAACCCCTCTCTTTACCTTCTCTTACCTCTGTAGCTTCGAGATTTCGCTCACGAAATCACTAAGTGATTCATTCTGTTTCAAATGAGCCAGACAGCAGGGAAGCCACTGAATCAATGCCAGTTTGCATGCATATGTAATCTTGCCTGGGCACTGGGTTGCCATCTGCTCAGTGGCAGGGTGCCTCGCCCTGGGGTACGCAATGCTGATGTCTGACGCTCTCCTTACAGTGACCTCACTGCCGCCCATTGCTCTGGACAACTCCAAGGGGGCAGATGAGCCAGAGTGCAGGGACGCCCAGGAAGCCAAACCCTACCCTAACCCACAGCAGGCGCTGCTCAACGCGCTCATGTGGCTCAGCAGCGATGACTGGTAAGAAAGCCCCCTGTTCAGTCTTTCTCCCTCTCAGTATAAAGGTAAGTTAGAACCTTTTTTCTAGTGCCTCTGAGCCCAGACAGCCCAGATGTCCCAAGGGAACTACTGAAACCACTCCAAAATAATCACAATATAAAGATGTGAGAGCAGCCTTTTATTTGCCTTGGTCCATAGCAGCGCTACTGCCGCAGCAGGTCCATTCACTCTATTGCACCTAGAAGTGCTTAATGACTTCTAGCATCTCTCATCCCACCGCCTGCAATGCAAACTGGGAACAAGCAGTGCTCTCGAAAATGCCTCTTTTTTTTCTTTTTGGACAAGCCAGGCTTGATTAGCTGTGCATTCTAATTCCTCTTTGATACCTGACAGAAGATAACTTATACATAACATATCAATTACAACAACAATCAACATAAACAATGTACTTTGCAATAAACTCTTAATCTACCCCCCTAGGCCAAGCCAAGTTGTTAAACTTTCTAAACCAAAAAATCCTACGTCTTTTTTCTTTTTATAAAAATACAATAAGAGGTGTTCAAAGAATGAATCAGGATGATTTCCTGTGGCTCTGGCCCTATGGCAAGGCGATCATTGCAATTGTCATGGTTGTCAAACCATGCGCTAATATTTTTCTTCTTAGTAAACTTGAGGTATTCCATTGCCGTTTAAATATCGCAATGGATTGATTAAACAAATTCCAAGAACTTTGGTTTAATGGTACTCCTGCTTAACATGTAACAAACGATGTGCTGGGTGTTGATAAACTTACTCAGAAGGTAGTGGTGTTTAAAGGCCTACTTATATAACTATATTACACATACATGTCACAGCTAAATTAATGCAAAGGTTACGCCTCACTCTGTGTGCTCCGAAGGTTCTGTTGCAGGGAGTTGATTTGGTTGAATTTGTTTCAACTCCAGCTTTACTGCTCAGCTCAACCCACAATGGACCTTGATCATGAATTCTGGTAAAGTGTTCTTCCTTCCTAGTCTGATCTGATAATGATGAATGATCATAGGAGGCTCCTCACTATCTCCAGTTAAACATAAATAATTCAAGGTAAACAACACCTTTGCTAAGCGCTGTTGACAATCTAACTCTTCCTGCTTCTGTCTGTTCAAATACCCCTTAATCATTCGATGTGTCCTCTCAATGATTCCTTGGCCCGCTGGGGAACGAGGTATACCTGTAACATGTTTCACTCCCCATTTCATTAGAAAAGTTCTAACTTTCTGGCTAACATAGGCAGGGCCATTGTCTGTCTTAATCTTTTCTGGGACACCCGTTACAGCAAAGCAAGCTGTGAGATGTTTACATACATGTTGTGCTTTTTCCCTTGGTAAAGCAGTAGCCCATATCATTTTTGAAAAAGTATCAATTGTGACATGCACATATTTAAGTCTTCCGAATTCTGGCACATGTGTCACATCCATTTGCCATACTTCTAAGGCTTTTAAACCTCGAGGATTGACACCAATTCCTATACCTAACATCTGGCGTCCACACTGAGGACATGCCTGTACAATACTTCTTGCTTCATTTAAAGTTAAATCGAATTGTCTTTGCAGACCTCTGGCATTTTGATGAAAGCTCTCATGACTTTGTCTCGCTTGTTGGAATTTACCTGTTGGAGGCATGTGCTGTACTGAACTTACTAAACTATCTGCAATTTGATTTCCTTCACCTAGACCAAGATTCCATTGATGACTACGAATGTGAATCACACAGCAGGGTTCTTTTCTTTGATTTAAAATAGCTCTCAACTGTACAAACAATTTTCCTAATCGAGGATGATTCGATTGTCTTAGCAGAGCATTTTCCATTCTGGGTATTACACCTGCTACATACAAAGAATCTGTGACAACATTTAAAGCAGATTTCAGCCAATTATTTAAGGCCCATATTACTGCCGTGAGCTCTAAAGTCTGCAATGAATCCTCTTTTGAACCTTCAATTAAATGCTGTTTCCACTGACTATTCTCTTGCCAGACACATGCTGCCTGGTGTCTTCGTTTTCCTGCATCTGTATATACTGTAAGCCCTTCAACAGGTTTTGCTTTTACTTTGCTTCTCTATAACCACTGATTTGTTCTAAGGAATTGCCATAGCTTCCCTTTTGGTTCTCATGAATGCACCTTGCCTATAAATCCTAATAATGCATTCTGAAGAGGCACCGAATTTCTCAGCCACCATTCTAAATCGGCTCCATTTATCGGAATACTGATGTCATCTGGTTCCTGACCGCTGATTTCTAATATTCGAGATCTTCCTTTTCGAATCAATTCTCCAACTGCTTCTGGTCTTATTTGAATGCTGAATTTTGGTTGGACACTAAGAAAAAGCCATTCTAATAATCGTAAATAATTTTCTGTTTTCAATCTGACAGTGGCACAAAAGGAAGAATCTGTAGCAAGATCTATAGGGAATTCCCCGTCTTTGTTTTGCCACTGGCAGATGATTGCACATGGATGTTCTAAATTGCTAATAAGAAGGGAAATTGGTCGATCAGGAAGTCTTAGATCGCTGAAGTGCTGCTACAACTGGTTGTATTGTAGATGAGACTTGCTGGCTAACTTGTCGAAGAGATCTCTGCATGACCCCTTCAAAAGCGGCAGCCATCACTTCTGCACTTTGGTGTTCTTCTGATCTGGCTACTCGCGTTAGCATTTGTTCTGCTGAAGATCCCGGTGGCAGAGTTGCTAATATTTGTTTAGTCTTTACATTTGCATTATCGAAAGCTAGCAACCGAAACATTTGGTTTTTCATTTCTTCTGACAAGTCCGGGTTTTGCATTACTCCTTCATGTAGCCGGTCAATAAAACGCGAGAAATTTTCTGTAGTGCCTTGGCGTATTCCGCTGAATGAGGGAGCTCAGGGTCCTGGTAAGGTTAAGAAAGCATCTAGGGCAAGTTGTGCAGCTTTCCGGTGAACTTCAGCACCAAATCGCAGTTGGACTTCTATTGTAGCATACTGTCCATGACCCGTACAGGCGTCGGGTACCACGTTGGTTAATGGGTCATTTGGATGGTGTGTTTGGCTGTTTCTTGCTGCGCTCGTTGGTACCAGGCCGATTCCCACAGGAGGAATTGTGCCGGAGTCAGTAATAAGCGCATTAAATTTTGGCAGTCCATGGGACACAATAAGTCAGCGGTAAACATCCAATGCAGTATTTGTCTGGTCGCTTCTGAACGTATACCATGGTTGGTGATTGTTTGTTTTGCTTGCTGTAAAATTTTCCATTCATGTGGCTCCCATACCGCTGTCTGGGTGTTCATATTCTGAATTACCGGCAGGGCTAATTTTGCTGGAGACCAATCACCTTCTAGGATGGCATCTTTGATGACCCCTGACCATCTGCCAGGTCGGGGCTGTGGTTGGTCAGTGGAATCTATAAGTACCCGTGGTTGCATTGTTTGTGGAAGGCAAGCTGGTTTTTGAAACTCTATTTGTCTCTTATTTTTCTCTACATCTGACATTCGCAAGTCAAGCTGTTCAAGCTTGCTGGTAATCTCTTGCAGTAACTGCTCTACCACTTGGGGTGAGCCCAATGGTGTAGGAGGCTCACAAGGAACTCCCACCGGTGTTTGTGGAGGCACGTTGTGGGGCGGCCCCGGCCCGGCTGACGCGATGGTCTGAGAGGGGCGTGTCTGCTCGGGCCGGGCAGAGGTGGAGCCGCAGGCGGGGGGCGGCACTCAGGGCCCCCGGAGCCGGACAGTCCCCTGGTTGCACTTCCGGTTTCTTGTCACATTGCCCCAGAGACTCAGAAAGGGAAACTTCCGGTTCTTTGTTTACGGACGGCAAAGTTTCCAAGTCCCGCTGCAGATCGGATTGCGAGAGTTTGGGCTGAGCCGGGACCCCCCGACCGCTCCGAACGGCCGCAGACCCACAGAGCAGCCCACAGCCCCTCTTCTCTTCTGCCCGACAAGTTTCATCAGTCCGGGTTTGTCTGGGACAAGCGCCCTCGCGGCTCTCAGGGCAGCGCTGTGTTCGGATTCATTGCTTCTCATGATTCCGACACGTTTCTCCACAATTCTCTCAGAGCTTTTCTTTCTTTCTCTTCTTCCCCTCTGACAGACTTTTACCACACGGTGTCCCACTCCGCTGGGGAAAACCAAAGTGGAATTTCTCCAGGGTGTCCCCAGAGCTAAAAAAATCAATGTGACAACGTGTTCCTGTGACGATTCGATGCCTCTGCTCGTCGACAGTGCCGCTGTTGCCTCGAGCTCCAAATTTTGTGCTTTTAGGAAAACGGTCTTAAAGGAGAAGGCGAGTGGGCAGCTCGTCTGGTGCTTGTCTTTTGATACCGGGCACAGCACGCTCTGCCACACCCGGCTCGGCTCCGCCTTCAGGAGCGCTGCACCGCAGGGACTGCGCTCCGAGAGCCCGCTCTGCTCAACACCCTCTGCCACCGTCTGTCGGGAGACAACGTGGACAATGCAGAATTGCCGGCAGGACCTCTTTGAGCACGACGGGCGGGCCGGCGAGACTCATGACTCTAATTCCATATGAATTTAACATCAATACCCCTTAACGAACTCTTAACAACACTATCAACGACCGGATACACGGTTTAACAGCCCTTATATGCTCTTTGCGTAGTGGCCACGCGACAAACACAGGCAACGATTGGTTACTCTCTGCAGTCACGCGTCCCCCCGCCTATGGTGATTGGCTGCAGGGCACTGTCCACGAGCTGTTCACGCGCAGGGATGACAGTGCCCCTCATGCAGCTTTAGGCGGGAAGACAGACCAGCGTCTGTTCACTGCCGTGCGGTCCTAGTGCACCTCAGCCACCCCAAGCCCTGGCTTGCTCACAGCAAACAGCCAAAAAACTCTCCACATCGATTAATCCCAGGCTTTTACAGTGGAATACAGTTTCAGAATTTACTGGATCTTGCTCACCTCATTTATCATCACAATTAAGATTCAAATTTAAATTAATATAATTTTAATTATTTTAATTTGATGTGTTTTTATATGCAACTTCAGTACAGAATGAGATCCAGGAAAAAAAAAAGCCATTTGTGGTCCTATTTTGATAGGAATAGTTTAAATTTTTCTTATGGTTTTTGTTATAAATGAAGACGAGTTTTTGAGCTAATCAGTTAATTTTATTAAGCAAGCGAATTTAAAGCAAGCGGTAATTAGGCAAAACAGCGCTGGGTGACCGGGGGAACTCGGTTCCGCCAACGGCACACCAACTCAACTTTTCGTGTGTGCTTATATTTCTTATGCACTCGTTCACGCGCTGGGACACCCTGACGAATTAGTTCCTGGTTGGCCAGTCGACAATGTCCACGCGCTACCGGGCGCTCTGTTATCCGGTGCACCATCCAGGTGCTCTGTTATCCGGTGCACCATCCAGGTGCTCTGTTATCTGGTTTCCTCCAGATGTTGGCTTAATTACTATTACAAAGTTCTACAAAACATAATCAATCTTGCACAAGCGTAGTTACTGCTTACAACAATATGCATAATATAATTGAATCCTACTCGATTTTCTCAACAATAACAATTTTGACCATCACTTATTACAATTTTCATGATAGTGGCATCTGGGCACTCCGCCTTCACACAGGATTTTTAACCTTTCCTGCCACCTTCATGGTGGGAAAACTGAGACTCGTGTTGTGCTGTACAAGGGACCCCTTTGGATACTGAACTCCTGAGGTTTTACTCTGGTGTCTAAGGACGCTGCAGAAAGTGGAGCATTATATTCAAGAAACAGAGCTTCTCCAGGAGTGACAGCAGAAAGCCAGCGCTTTGCATGCCTAAATGTAGCTCTGAAGATGAAAATGTGACAGAGTGGGAGGACAACTTCTGCTCAGCTGCTACAATCATTTTATCTCTTTATGGTTTCATGCTGAAATGTCCCAGCACCCATGATGGGTGATGAGAGAAAGTATTCATTTATATACCCCAAGCACCAAAATCTGTGGTACAAGAGCTACAGCAGCACATGGAGCAACACTTCAATTCAGCAGTCAGGCTGGAAACCTCCTCTCACATGTGCCAGCTGGACATGGAGTCAGCCAAAGCATCTTCCCCCAAAAACCAGGCTCCCCTGAAAACCTGGCACACGAGCTGTCATCCTACCGCAGCATCTCTCCCAGCTCTGACTAAGCCCATGGTCGTCAGGAGGCTCATTGCAAACACAACCCCACCTGAACACTGCAGCTGCTGAAGGGTTCGGATGCTGCTCTAAGGACGCTGCAGAAAACGGAGCATTATATTCAAGAAACGGAGCTTCTCCAGGAGTGATCTACAAGTTTATAATATGAATTTATGACTACATACAGGTAACAGACTCTCTTCAGTACAGTTAATGTACAGGACTATTGCAAATAAAGTGTTTACCTTCAATTTGTATCACAAGCATGAGATTAAGAGTAACTATAGTATGCAGGAAATGATAGTTTGGGTGGCCACTTTAAAAAAAAAAAAAGTTTATACAGTTTTTTTGGACAATACTTTCATTTTTCATTAATGCAATTTTTCTGGAATACAATTGTTTTATAAGACCATACTCAAATTTAAGATATATTTTTTACTGATGTAAATAAATCAGAGTTTTTATATGCAAGGTATGAATTGAGCTCTCTTACATTCTGTATGCAAATGGCTTAAATCTTACCCCAATGTTATACTACTGATTTCTTCCTTAGTGCACTAACTAGTGCCCTGTGCTATAAAAAGTCTATTTGCTTCCTCCTCACCACAGTGCAAGCCTGTTTTATGTTTTACTTGTACATCAATTAATTTAGGTTGCATTTCCACTACGCAAATGTGCCTTCTTTAGGCTACAAGATCCAGCCTGTACACTGTACATGGACAGAGCAGAGCAGAGGTCAGCTGTGCTTCCACCCTTCCCCTGCCCTGATTTAAGCTTGAGCTACCTGGCAGTTTTGTACTCTGTTTAGTAGAGTTCCTACATACAGCCATGGCTAGTTTGAGCAGCGGGCAGTGGTTTTGTCCTAAGGATTAAAACCAGAGTGCACCTGCTGCAGCGGAGTCTCATTGCAGAGGGGTTGGGCACAGAGTGAAGCCGTATCACTTTTCCAGCCAGGGCTTCATTGCCGCAAGAACAGTGGCCAACAGCTCTGTGTGGCACTTTATCTGCAGACCTTTAACAAGCTGGCAGCTGCCCTTGCTTCCAGTGACGCCGCTCACATCTCAGACCTTGCAGGGACTTGTCATTCTATACCCTCGGCATCTGAAGACCACAAGAACACAAAAGCCCTACACATACTCCAGTTACTTCTTACACAAGAACTACTCCGAATATTAGCAATCTGGTTGACAGCACTACGCAGGTTGTCAATAAAACCAGCGTGTTACAGTGTTTGCGCTGCCACAACTCTGAACACTCAAAGCATTTCATAATCATTTATGAAGTTTCGTCATTAAGCAGAATATTCTGAGAAGTTGTTCCCTTTGCTCTATGTAGGAGGGAAAGAAATCACAGCACAGAGATAAAGTAACCTGTTCTTACTGTCATGTCTCATCAGTAAGGAGCTGCCAACATCTCCTGAAGAGAAATCCTTCTAGAGTAGCAGATCATTAATCCATCCACAGCAGATACACTCAGTGCCATCATGACTGCAGTGTGTATAGATGCATGTTGCAGGTACAAACTTCAAACTCAGATTTTGATCTTCCTGGGCAAGATCCTGCAGGTTCCATAATGCTTGCAGTATTGATTAGGGACTCATTTCCATGTTGTCCTCAGACAAAGGTGAGGATTAATATAAGCTCACTACTGTATACTGGATCAACTGAAAGTTTGGAGCAAAGATCTCAAGTTTGCATTTCTTGCCCATTTTGGATGAATAATGAAAATGGAAATGTCAAAAAAGATGTGCAGATACAGACAGTAGACACTCAGCAGGACAAGGTGGTCAAGACCCAGGACCACGTTATCCCTCTGATCTCATTTCGGTTCATCTCACATCTGCCTGCCCTGCACATACCCTGTTCCACCACTGCAAGCACAAAATTATCTGCAGCCTTCACCATCCCTAATTGATCTCCACTTTACTGACATACTGAATTTCTAAATCTGGCTGCTTACCTCTCGTCATTCTTTCTTTAGTAACAGTCCACTCTGTGACTGCATTAAGTAACCCTGGGAGGATTTCTGGAGTTAGACTGTATAGAGTACACCCTTTATCAAGGTTCTTTTAAAGGAGAAAGTGGTGATAAGGCTGTCTTACTCCATATGAATCCCTCTTGCTTTAATAAAGTTTTCCTTGAGGCATAGATGAATTGATTATATAGCAAATAGGAAGAAACTGAAAGCTTTCAGTGTTATAGGCTGCCCTTCATTTATTATTACTACTACTGAACCACTGGGTCTTCAGCATATGAATGAACGAAAGCTGAGGCCCAGGGCTGCCAACACAGCAATGTCCTTCCCCAGGGCAGTGACTGTAAAGCTGGGAACAAAACTTTCCAGGCATTCAGCAGACACAGAAAGATATATAGCAAGGCTGACATGGCGCTGCTGCTAAAACCTAAACCAACAAATTCACTGGCTGCTTGGCTTTTGAGTGTGACTCTAAGAAGTCAACCCAATGGGGCAATTTGCACCTTGCAGCCTTCCTGCCTCTTGAACCCAATATCAGTCTAAGTGTCTTACATTCAAACTCTAAATTAAACCTGTCAGTAAAATACTTCTTTTTTTTTTTTTTTAATGTTTTTAATGTTTTCCTCCACTTTGAAGTTTTGTGTCTTTTCTTGTAAATAAAGTTACCACGGACATTCAGGGCACAAGGCAATGCATCTCTCTGGACTTTTTCAATACCGATGTTTTTTAATCAATAACCTGATATCCAATGCAGATCCTTTCATCTTTATATTTCAGAGAAAACACATGCATATACATACATGCGTTAATTATCCTAAGAGACCTGGCATACCAGTAGGTTTCCATAGCACACTTCTTCATGTGGATAAGCCAGGCAATGGGGAGCATGAGGGCTGCCCGGCTGGCACTCAGTGCTCTGCAGACAGACACAGGGCTCCTGGCAAGCAGTTACCTAATTCTGAATCTTAGACAAATTTCATATCGATCCACATATCACATTAACAACTCCAAGGTGCAAAATAAAGAAATAATCTAGAAAGCACCATGGACAGTTAAAATAAAATTACGATACCACATTCTTCAGGTTGAAAAACCCAGTACTTCAGAACTACTTATCCTACCAATAGCCAAGAGAGGGAGAAAGCGTGCACTGCACCTCTGAGCTCTGCCAGCCCAGGCAAGGCAGCAATTTCCCCGTCCAGCCCCGCAGATTTCCCTTGGCAACCAAAGAGTTAGAAAAAGCTTTTCCACAGGGAAAACACTGCTGGAATCACACAATGGGCGCAGTAGGCGTTTAGATGCCCAGTGTATTCCCAACACAACGGCTCAGCAGCCTGTCTGCTCCCGCCACACAGTGAAGCTTGTTGTAACTGCTGCAGAGGCTGTTTACAAACCAGCAAAAATAGAAAGGCACTTCACAGAATCACAGAATCACAGAATGTTAGGAACTGGAAGGGACCTCAAAAGATCATCCAGTCCAATCCCCCTGCCGGAGCAGGAACACCCAGATGAGGTTACACAGGAAGGTGTCCAGGCGGGTTTGAATGTCTCCAGAGAAGGAGACTCCACAACCCCCCTGGGCAGCCTGTTCCAGTGCTCTGGCACCCTCACTGAGAAGAAGTTTCTTTTCATATTTAAGTGGAACCTCCTGTGTTCCAGTTTGTACCCATTGCCCCTTTTCTTATCATTAGTGTTCACTGAGAAGAGCCTGGCTCTATCCTCCTGACACTCTCCCTTTACATATTTATAAACACTAATGAGGTCGCTCCTCAGTCTCCTCCAAGCTAAAGAGACCCAGCTCCCTCAGCCTTTCCTCATAAGGGAGATGCTCCACTCCATCATCTTTGTTGCCCTGCGCTGGACTCTCTCCAGCAGTTCCCTGTCCTTCTGGAACTGAGGGGCCCAGAACTGGACACAATATTCCAGATGTGGTCTCACCAGGGCAGAGTAGAGGGGGAGGAGAACCTCTTTCGACCTACTGACCACCCCCTTCTAATACACCCCATGATGCCATTGGCCTTCCTGGCCACAAGGGCACAGTGCTGGCTCATGGTCATCCTGTTGTCCACCAGGACCCCCAGGTCCCTTTCCCATACGCTGCTCTCTAATAGGTCATTCCCCAACTTATACTGGAACCTGGGGTTGTTCCTACCCAGATGCAAGACTCTACACTTTCCCTTGTTCTTCTTCAAATAAACAGTGTACTAGTAACTTTAGGAGTCCTTCGATAGGTTTGATTTAGACTCCTTGCAATGAAAAGGAGACTAGAACTTGTGCGAGCTTCTCTGTTCTTCAGATGACGCTTCCCAGGAGACTGACATGCTCCAGAAGTTCAAGGCAACAGTGCTGGGACTGACCATCTCCCATTTGGGGATGGCAGGCCAGTCCTGCAAAGAGGTAAGCAGAAAGATAGCACAGGGCCCAATGGATCCAGTTATCCTGAGGTTTCCATCTCAATTTTTTTTTTTCCTCCTAAATTTACATAAAACTGAGCCAAGACCTGAGTTACATCTAAATTTAATTTTGTAAGCCAAGCAATTAGCAGTACTCTGAAGCACCATCAGGAGGACCATGCATCATCCACATTTGTTTATTACCATGTTTGAAGACTAAGAAATGTTTCTGATGTGAAAGAGCAGTGACTTCAAGGAGAGGAAAAAATACTGCCCTTCCAACAGCAAGTTTCACTGTCTTTACTACAGTGTTTTAAAAAGATCTGAGAAAATATTAGAGCAGAGAGGGGGGTAATCAGGCAGTCTGTTTCCCTGATTTGTCTCCAAGGAAAACCAAAAAGACACATTCACTTTACCGGTAATGGCAACCCTGTAAGCTCACTGACCGTTCTTCCCTCCATCATGCTGCCCTGCCTGGGCTTTACTAGGCCAGGATTAGATGATAGCTAAGCAAACACACACAGCCACATAAAATAGATTTTTTCCTCCAGAAATCCTAATTCCTACCTCACATATGCATTTTCTTTTGTAACATCAGAAACCAGCAACCATGCAGAATATGCTGACAGAATGTTATGGTTTGCACTGGGCTGTGAAATGTTTTTTCCTAAGGCACAGGAATAATGGCAGCTACACATTAAAATGCAAGTTTAGCAGATTCAAATGATTGTGAAACAAAACTGTTAAAGGATTTCTTAAAAGGCAGCAATGTCAATGATCACACAGTTCATCAACAGTCAGAGCCAAACCTAGAAGTGCTTGTTCCAGCTACACAAGAATTCATTACGCTGGGAAGCACTGGCCCACGGCAATAAGTTGTCACATAGCTCTGGGCTGAACGGCACCCAGGCTGGAGTAAAAATAGATCTGTGAAACCCTTCTCACCTGTTGCTGGCCTTATGGTCAGCTCATCCTCTACAAACAAGTTACAAACAACACTACTTGACTGCCGTTCTGCGTAAATGTACATGTATCTGCCTTCTGAAAAGCAGGGCATCTTTTCCCAATGAAATACGTTTCCTCTTCTTACCTATAAAATGGTAATTGAAGGCAGCTATAAGCCAGAAATTACTCGGATTGTAAATGTGCAAAGCTTTGGGATTTGGGCCAAGTTTTCTTCAGGTCTGTTGTGAGCAAAGGATAGTTAGAAAACTTTATTCTATATAGGATCTTTTGGGTACACTGTCTCCCAAACGTGTAAATAAATGGTGCCATTGTAATGCCAAATACTGAAAAGTAGCAGCAGATGACACAAAGAAGCCATGGCAAAAGACAAAGAGGAGGAGAGGGCCAGTAAGGGAAGGATACAGTGGGATAGATTTATGCATTGTTGGAAATGCATTAAGGAAGATTTTAGGCCAACTTTCACTGGGACAGGAGCAATCTGTAATTTAAAAAAAGAAAAGAAACTATAGCTTCCTACAGGCATGAAACGTGAACTACTGTCACCCCTGGGCAGGACCAAAAGAGGGGCACGCTGTTACCATTACCTTCAAACAGAGCATTAATGGCAGGATCACGGGGAGGTCCAGCCTGCAGGGCCACCCACCAGCACCACTGGGCTGCGTCAGCTGCAGGGCGGCCGTTCCCTGGGGAAACAGGAGCGTGTTTTGTTTTCACTGGGTGATACTGAAAATAAAAAGCTGCCAGAACAATACAGCAATCAAAGCAATAGAGATCCTCGTACTGGCACAATTATGAACATGTGAAAGTCATCTTATTAGAATAGCCAACTTCCCTTCTTGAAATAACACATACTACTACTTGTATGTTTGCGCTGACAGAAATGCGTCAACACTGAGCAGTTTTATAGTCTGATCTATTGTATACACTGTCAGCATGCACAGAGGAGGACCATTGTGAAAAGGAAGTGTCTCTAGGTATAGATGTGTGCGTACAGATGTGCATGCATCTGCAGAGGAAGCCCCAGCAGCAGCAGTTGAATCAGAGGGAATGTGACATTTCAGGCTGTGCCTGAGAGCCGGGGCACAGCTGCAGTGCCGGCCGCAGGGCACCCACGTCCCTTCCAGGAGCCAGCAGCAGGGAGGGACAGACCTACGCATCCTGCAGCCCTCACCCCGGTCTCCAGAGGGGGCCGAGGTTGTAGTTTCTGCTCTCAAATGCAGCAGAGGTGAAACGTGCTAAGCCACCATGAGAACAGCACAGCCTTTATTCATCCAGGGCACAGCTATTAGCACAGAGCATGGCTTTTACAGCTCCTTTACCACTGCCAACTGCATTCAAAGCTGTTGGGGGGCTTTTAAGGAAACACAGGGGCAGTTTGTTGGCCAGAGTTACTGTTTTTTTTCAGCTAAAGATATCAAAGCAGAGTGGAGGCTTAATGGTTCAGGTCAACTCTAATTTTAACGAGAGTGGTTTTCTCACCTCTGTGTGTATCAAAGGAGGTATCACAGTATCAGGATTCAGTGGCAGCTGTCAGAGATTTGGTAGCAACGCAACCACTTTTATTCCCATCGTCACTATTTAACAAGGATTAAAATAGCCACCTCAGTGCAAATCCCCTTCCTCTGCTGGAGAGAGGGATTGCAGCACCTGGTTCCCAAGCTCACCTTTAACCTTGGCAAGAGCAAACTCTACCAGAATCACCTTATTCTGATCCATGACCCAGCTGCACCTCTGCAAAACCAGCTCCATTCAGGTGCATTCTTTAATTCTTTGCTCCACCTCTCACAGCAGCACCATGAGGCAGGATCAACATTATTTACATCAGGACCCTTCAGCCTCTGCACCGTGCTTTGGGTCCAACTTTCCTTCCTTGTCCTCCTGGTTTGCCATTCATTTTTCCATACCCTTCCCAAAGTCTTCTTGGCACTGCCAAGTTCATGCACGTACGTTCTGCTGAAGGGGTTTGTGGTTGCGCTCCCACAGGCAGATTCAGGGCCCAGCTAACCCATCTGCATGGCACAGGCACTGCGAAGAGCAGGTAAGTCATGCCATCAGGTGTGCGCTTTGGCTCTCGGTGAGAAGAAAGTGCCCATTTGAGGAAAAGATGAATTTTGCAGACGGGATTCAGTGTACATAGCACCAGTCTCTCTGCTCATGCAACTTCGGAGTTCTAATGCCCCCTTGCACAGGGAGATGGCAAAAGACCACTCCCTGCTCTGCAGGGGAATGTAAACTTTCTTCACTCCTTCATGGTAGACACCATGTTTACCTTTTCCCCCCTACCTGCCCTTATGACAACAACTTCATCAAGCAGGAAGAACCATCTGTGACAGCCAGGGTCTGTCCTGGGCCTTGGGAAGGATGTAGGGTAAGAGTAAGCCAATGTACAAAGTTATCATTCATTTATTTTCCTATGCTAACTTCTGTGGTTCAGCAACTGCACTGCACATTAAATGAAATAATTAAATGAATTAAACTGGGCCTGCGAGTGCAGCTTGCAGTCTCCTCTCTGGTGAGACTTCTAGAATAAAATTATAATAAAAATAAGTTTGAAAAGTTAAATATTTAAATTCTTATCAGTGCTGGAAGAAGGTCCAACACTGCTTTGCCTTTTGTTTGTGCCATCCAAAAACCTTAGTAGCTTCTTAAAGGCTTCTGAGATGTGCCCCTGTGCAAACCTGTGGCAGGAGAGCTCATCTGAGCTGAATTAACCTTCACCCATTAAACCCTCTGCTTGTCACCAGACATTGTCAGCTAAATTTGATCTCACTGTTGTAGGGCTGCCCCTCTTACAGGGAGACTGCCTCAGCTGGGGAGTTAAAACAATAAAACACCTAGACAGAATAGGTACTGGCAGGCAATGCTTTATTCTCACCAACTGTGGGGAGCAGTATGCGTGAAAGCACCACTCAAGGCCAACAGAGTTAAGAAACCAGTTACATGGGTTACATTTCAAACCGACTTTGCAAGTGCTACAACTAAATGCATGAAAACACGCTCTAGAGGCCTCATATCATGTGCACAAAAGCTTTTTTCCCCCCAAGTGCAGAAGGTTCCCCCCACTTTCCCAAGGGCCCAAGCACAGCCAAGGAGAAAGTAAAACTAAAGGAGTGTTATTCAGCCCAGCAAAAGCAGCCTGTGCAGGGGGCACTTATGGGGCTCCAGAGGGAGAGATCTGCAGAGGAGGAAAACAGCAAGAATGACTTTTGAGGTAGAGGAAGCAAAACCAGGAGGCCCTCTAGAGATGCCAACTGCTTAATTAAAAAAAAAAAGGCAGAAAAGCAGCCTGTTGAAATAGATCTCAGGCAGTAGCAAACTGCAGGTGCTTAATGAAGTGACATAGTTCCAGATCTGCAATTTAAACAACAAGGAGCAACGGGTACAAAACATTTTAGAAGAGTCTACTAAATAATTTTGCCACTTTAATACTGTACTAAAAAGATTCCTTAAGAGGTGGCACAGTGCAACCATTTTATCTGGCAAGTTAGAGTCCTGCATAGCTTTAGACATACCGAACAATGCAGCACATAAACATAAGACCGTAAAACTCCTGGAATGGTCAGATCTCCCTGGAGTATTCTTTGACCTCCCAGCTTCCTACAAGGTCCTTTTTACAGTTACAAATTGCATTTACACACAGGTTTTATATTTTTGGTATCTATGCAAACTTCTTAGGGAACATGAGGTCAAGATATAAAACTTTAGAAAAATACTTTTTAAAAATATTTTTTACTTTTAAATAACTTTAAATTTTTTTAAATATTTTAAAGTTTTTTAAGTTTTTTTTTAAGTTTTTTAAAGATTTTTAAATTTTTTAAGGGTTTTTTTGTTTTTTGTTTTTTTTTTTTTTTTTTTTTAAACCTGCATCAAAATATACTAAGTAAATCTGTAACTATAAACTCTATCAGGTAAATCCTCTTCTTCAAACACACAGAATACAACGAATGCCACCAGCACATCCACCTTTGCCTCCAGCTGTCCCACTCACTCCACACCCCTCAGTCTGTTTGCTGGAGCACATCAAGCCTTCACATTCAGGTTCAAGAGGTCCCAGAGGTTTCTTGTCACATGCAGAGGCTGGTTGGTGGCGCACTCCTTCAGGCTGGGGCCCATCACTCCGTCAAGGCTCTTTGCAAGCTTGGTGAGCACAGCCCTGACACCGCCGCTTCGGACAGGCAGGGCCTTGTTTCCCAAAAAGAACCAGAGCGCAGGCAGGACATAGCGGTGGACGGTTTGAGGTTTCCGGGGATAAACAGTGGCCACAAGCACTGCCAGGTGAGAGAGACAAATAGATTAACAGCCGTAATGGAAACAAGTACGTTCCTTGTACCTACAAGTACCTACAAGTTTTGGTTCTTGGAAGGCTTTTCCGGCTAATATCAGCAAGCACAAAGGCCCCAATGATCCAGAAACAGGCAACAGTGGCTGATCGTCCACTGAACAGCATAACCAACCTCTGAGGACCTTAATCTCTCCAAATCAGAGGCTTTGTATCCGTGATAGACTTATCAAAGTGACTCATACACATTTTGTAAATAATTTCACTATCTGCTTCTGCATTACAAATGCCAAAAATGTCAAATCGGAAATGTTTATTTCCATTAAGAAGTTGTCTAAACCAGCTGCTGAAGATTTTGAAATGCAGCTCAGAGAGGTAATTGAAACAAAAGGATGATTACTTTTTTTGTGACCTTTGACGAAAAATGACAGAAGTCCCGTGTGGCTGTTCCTTTTGCTCAGTGGCACACAGCAAATGGCAGTATGACACCACACTTCAAAACTTCAGCCCACAAAAGATGTGTGCTGCCTGACAGTTTTCTTAAAAACATCAGTGACTGACTGAGGTCTGTGACAGAAGGGTCCAATCTGAGGTTTTTTCCCCTCATACTTAGTGGCTTTCTAATGAACAGCTGTTTCAAACTTCAGGATGTCTTAGATAATTACTCAAACCCCATTGCCATGGCATTTGAGCATCTCACGAGTTTAATGGCCATTGCCCTCACAACATTCCCTAAAATAGGGGAACTGAGAAAAATCTCACACAGGGGCCTGATAATGAACACGTTCTGCACATTCTCTCTGAAGTCTGTTCTCAGCTCATTTTCTGAACTGAGCTCTATTAAATACAAACAAAAATTTACTACCAATAGGCTCCTTGCATGGCAGATTTTGCTGAGAGATCAAATTCTGAAATGGTCTGAAGAGAGCTTTGTTATCTTCTGTTCAGTAGAAATGTTATGCAGTAACTATTTATTATTCTGTAGTGGAAGGACTTTCATTTCCTCTATGCCGTTAATCTAGCATCAGTCATCAACATTTAAACAGCTCCTGACAGTACCTAAAGCCAACTCTGGTAAGCAGGAAAAGGGTACCTATTTTAAAATAGGAGTTAATTTATGTTTAAATGCTCTTAAACACAGTGGTCACTATGGAGCTTCAGAACAGAAAGACCTGTCTGTTCCCACTGAATCCCAGAGAGAACATCTGCGCTCTTTAAAGTAGTTCCAATTTATGTTCAAATGCTGTATTTGAAAAAGAGATTAAAATAACTGTAAAAGTAAATTTTGGGTTTACAGAGATTTACTCTATTCAAATCATCTTTAAAGGCCCTTTTATATTTGTTATGGCTAAACATGCCCTTTTGAGATTCATAATGAAGAAGCAAAGTGTATTAAACCTTGGATTAAAAGATGCTGGCATAATTAGAAGTGGATTTAGTCCTAATTAAAGCCAGGCTATAAATACTGTAGTATATATTGAGATTATAATTTTTTCCCTTCCTTGGCTATTGCTGGACAGAGCAAGCTACTATTATAAATCAATTATCAGCTGTACTTCCAGTGCGTTGCACACTGCTGATACAGTAGACTGTTTGTACATCCTGAAATGAGTCCATATGATATCTGCAATACAGGCAGGGAGCCTCAGTGGGTTGGGCTGAACTGCCTCCTTCTGCCCCCAAATCCTGCCTTGCACAAAGTCCTTGCCTGTAATATGTGTGTTGAGTTTTCACCTGCACTGTGACCCCCCAGGCTCTGTTTCCAACAGGACAACAAGAATCCTATGACGACAAAACAAACTGATCCTCACAAATACCAGTTGCCACAATACACCAAGTACAAGTATTTTGCAGGAGGAACAAGCTCAGGACCTTCTGGTGTTTGATAAGCGACTGCACTGTCTATTCTGAGGCGTTCCCTTTAAATATTCCCTCTGAAGACTTGACAAGAAGCGGAGATCAGCTGAAGAAGGCAATACCTGAGAGACATTCTATGACATCCAGCAGAGCTTGGCCGCTGAGGTAACGCACTCGGCTGGCCAAGATTTGCAGCAGCAATGTGTTATCTGAAAGAGAAACGTTTATTTCCGCTCACTCTTCCAAGGTTATAAGAAACAAAATAGTTAAAAAGGGAAGGAGGGGAAAAGGCAGAGGTAACTGCATTTTGTAAAATGAAGGAAATTTATGCCAGTTTCTGAGTCCTTTACTTCTTTCCTTCAGCTTACTTGGGAGGATTTTAAATTCAAAAAGAAAAGTTCTCATTTCACATTTGTAAATCCAAAGTTAACTGCCGTGTGGACCGTACGCTGGGCCGTACGCTGTGAACAAGCCAGGGCTTGGGGTGACTGAGGGGCACTAGGACCGCACGTAAGTGAACAGAAGCTGGTCTGCCCTGACCCAGGCTGCAGGAGGGGCGTCGCTGCGCATACAGTGCCCTGCAGCCAATCACCATCTTGGGGGGGAAGAATGACTGCATGTGTAACCAATCATAGCCTGTGCTTGCCGCATGGCCTTTCCGTATTGACTATATAAGGGCTGGGAAAACGTGGTCTCGGGGACATTGCTATTCAGTGTTGTTAAGAGTTCATTAAAGGGTATTGATGTTAAATTCATATTGAATTAGACTCATTACTCTCGCCGGCCCGCCCGTCGTGCTCAAAGAGGTCCTGCCGGCAATTTTGCATTCTCCACATTGTCTCACTGCTGTACAAGGAGCTGTGTTAAAACTTCCACATCAGGGCCCTCAAAATTTAAATCACATGTAAGCAATGAAAACGTTTTGCATCCTGGAGCTTTGCAGAAGTGACCTCCTTCCTTGTCTAAGGAAAAGGGTCAGAAGGCTCAAAAGTTCATGCATCCATTTACATCTGGATTTATACTTGTTTATTCTAAAGAAGTGGGAAAGAAGCCCAGCAAGAGCAAAGAGCCTCCACCACACTTCCCCCTATGTGTTTCAAGGAAAAAGCACATTCCTTTCATCTTGTTTTAGTGGTTGTAAACAGAGTGCACATATTAGAAATCCAATTTAATAAAAACCGTATGCATGCAGTTTCCCAGGAAAAATGGGAAAAACAGTCATGACAGGTGCTAGTGACTTCCCTCATGCTCTTATAGTGGGAACTTAAAATAATCCCTAGAATGTCCTCTCTGCAATAATCAGACCTATGACCCAGGTGATAAGCAGCGTCCATTCAGCTACACGTCCCAACATGATACAACCGATTGGGATAAAAAGAATGCAGGCAGGACTTCATACACATCTTGCAGCAGCTGGATGTTCCCACAGACAACAACAGCCATCCACAGACTTAGTGCTCACTTGGCTCTGAGATGGAGGAGCCGCAGCTGGGGAGAGTCAGTGTCAGAGGTCAGCCTTACCTAGGTGATCAATGCATGCTTCCAGCACATTCACAGCTGCAGTATAAATCCCCAAGTGCTTTGAGTTCAGGTTCTCAGTGACTGCTACTACCAGAGAGGTCAGGACTGGGTACAAGGCATCTCCGAGTATGGCTGTCATTGAAGCCAGTGCCTCCAGTGCCCGCTGTTTCACTTTCTTGTTGCAGTCCTGAAGTCTCGGGACAAAAACGTCAAAAATCTGTTAAGAAAACAAAGGACATGAAATCTGGATTAAAATGTCTTTGTTTCAAGGAGAGATGTAGAAACAAGAACCCAGAAATGTAGAACGTGATGTTTTCTGTTAGGTCAGCACTTACTAGCACAATTTCACTGTTTTCGTATGGGCTAGTCACTGTAGTGGTTGCACCTAATGGCGGTTGGAAAGATTTTCATATTTTATTACGAGGTTTGAGTGGGGACAGGATAGTTCATATGGTGTTTCTCTTAACATTATTTACATAATTATTTACATAATTCATTGCTATAAATCGTTAAATTATTCCCATTTTAATAATGCAATATCTTTGGTGCAGAGGTATGAAAACAGGTACTTATGATACCCATTTTTCCATAAAGTTCCCTCAAGTACTGAGGGCAGTATTGATTTTGCCAAAACTGTGGCTGGATGGGATCCAAGTGTTGTTTTTATCTGTCTCAGAACCTGCATCTGGAGGAGTGCAGGGCTCTGATGAACTCTTCAGTATCCAGACCATTTGTCTGGCTAACAGGTAGACTTCTGAAGTTTAATGTGTTGTGTAGTTCTCATTAGAGCAGGTTCAGTCCCTTGACAGCCACATTATCAGGCACCATTTGCTGGAAAAGGGGAAAAAAAAACAGCTGCTGGGAGGAAAAGGAAGAGATCTATCTCTAGCCATTGTCTTCCTCTTTCCAAAGAGAAAAAAGGACCCACAGGAAGGGTGAGAATGGTCCCAATCAGGAAAGGGATGAGGATAGAAGTAAATAGGCAGAGTTGTGTCTGCAATAGAAGAGAAAGTTTACAGGAGTATCCTTTAATTTTTTTTTTTTTTAATCAACACAGCCTGATACTTCTCCTCCACCCCAACCCATTTCTCTTCTAGAGAATAATTTCCAGCCTTTCAGTGACTGTATTTCCTTTATTTTAACCTAACTGGTAGTAAGATACAGCAAAAGCTACAGCAACAGGAAATTCTGTCTCATGAACAGCACCAACAGACACCTGCCAGAGAAATACATTTGGACTGAAATTACTTTCCTGATGCCTGGAGTTGAATGAAATTATTCGGGGTGAGAAGAGACCAGCCTGTCCCAGACATCTAGTATGTAACGTAAGACACACTGTTTTAACTTTAATGGTACAGGCTTGGGAAGGGACCTAACAGGAAAGGAGCGATGGAGATGCCCTGCCTACCTGGGATATGTCAGTGGAGATGAGCTGGGGGTTGGTTTTGCAGTGATCTAGGAGGAGCATCACTCCCTCCATTCTTGTCTGAAAGTCCTCAGCTGTCAGGAGCTTGCAAAGCTCCTGGCGCTGTTCAGTCTCTTCCTGTGATGGGCGACGGGCTGTCTGATGGGCTGTCTGACGGACTGTCTGACGGACTGTCTGACGGACTGTCTGACGGGCCTTCTGACGGGCTGTCTGAGAGGGTGTCATGGGTACATCAGAGACAGACCTTAAAATGGAAAATAAAAACAAAGTTAGACCTTCTGGTGATAATATCTCCCTTCAGCTAACTGTGAGGAATGTAACTTGAGAAGACTTCCCAATGATGTGATTTCAGCTAGATCTTTATCTGAAAAGCAGCTTTGATCTCATTACAATCATTACAGGAGACAACCTGGACTGAACATTATCACTAGTGCTTACTCGGGAAAACCAAGGCACCAAGGATGGGATGCATCTCATTTATCTTCAGGTGTCTTCCCAGGTACTCATCCAGCATCCCTATGTGGGGAAAAGTAGGCACTACAAAGTTTAAATGCCTCATCTTATGGCAGGTGTCTGTATTATAAGGAAATTAATTGTCCTGGAGAAGTGCCTTTACAACAGATATGGGAATCTGGATAAATAGCTCAGATGCATCTGAACAGATGAATCCTACCCAGACAGATCAAGGGGCAAAGCTGAAGGGATCCAGAGGATCAGTATCAGAGGCAAAAACTGAAGCCAGCCATCCCGCTACTGCGCTTACATTATTGATTCCTTAGCGGCTGGATCCACAGCTGGACAAACCCAAGGGGAACAATTGTCTTGGATCAGGCTCTCTCTGCCATGAGCACAAGCAGCTCCTAACCCCACTACTGAGGTGTGTGGTCATCTTCCTGCCACTGCTGAGCACAACAGAGCTAAATAAATCCACTCTGTTACCAGAGAAGAGCAGGTACAAGTAGCTCTCTCGCTGGCATGGAGAGACAGCAAGGACCAAACTCCTATCTTGAGTGCTGACTGAGGCACAAGGGAAAAAAACATGCTGTCTATCAACCAACCGATAATGGGTCTCAATGACATGAATAGCTACAGAGTCCACACTGGTATGTCTATTGACCAGAACTGCCAGTACTGTTTGTGAGTCAGAAAGCAATGACTCCGCCAGGCCAAACAAAATGCATAGGAAGTGCTATTTTTGGGAATGGCATCTTGGTTCTAGAATGGGACTTCTCATCAAACCACCCATCTCAAAAAGACTCCACTGAGATAGGAATACCCTGATTGAAATTACTTGTCCCAAACCAAACAGCGGAGAAATGACCCTCTCGCAGCCTCCACAACACTGTCCTCGCCACCGCACTGGATTTTCTGAACTAGAACTGGTGGGTGTCTCTTCCTCTCTCTCAATTTTTGTGGAAAACCCTCCAGAGAAGTTGTGTTCAGCCTAACGTAGAAGTAGACATTTTTGATCACAGAATATTTGTGGGGCAAGGAAACAATCTCTGGTACCCCTTGTCTCCACCAGAAAGATTTTTTTGAGGAAGAGACATGCAAAGCTTGCCATGTGCTTTGTCAGATATAACAGAAGTGCTCAGTACCCTCCAATAGAAGGCAAGTTGTCCTGGGGCATCATCAAGCCATTTTTCTTAGACTTCTTGTGCTCCTTGGCAGAGGGAGGTTCACATGGATGGTCTTCTGTCCCCTACACAAATACATAAAAACCCATGAATCTATAGAAGATAAAAGAGGAAATTACTTGTTTAAAACACAAATTATAACCAGGAAGGATCACTGCTACCAAGAAAGGATTAGGAAAACATTTCCTAACTTAGAGAGGGAGATGGGCCAGAGATCCAGTGATGTCTACTATTTGTTTTCAATAACATAAGGTAGATTATAGGTGCTACCATAATGGGCAGCAATATAAAATTCAGAATTCATTAGTCTTGTGCACAAATGGGAATAATGCAAACTGGTAAGGAAAAAAACTGGTGGGAAACATTTGGACTTTCTGGAGGGTGGCCCATTGTGTTGGGAGTTTATTTGGTTTACGCTCATTCTCCCTATCCCAGCACAAAGACACATTCCTGTCTAGAACGTAAATGGAAAGGAATGAAAAAAACAGGGATGATTTTCCATGGGATGCTGAATTCATGAAGCTTCTTCCAGCTTCAGAGAGCATAACAGCAGGGCAGTGTTCCCAGAATACACACAATATGTGTACTAATTATGATTGCCTTGTGCATCTTTTGTATATTTGGAAATTTTTTTGGCACTAATACTTCATCTGTTGCAAAGACTCTACTGCCTTCAGCAGCACTATTCTCACTTCCTTGCTTTATTGGGGGTGTGGGGAGTAGCATTGGGTTTTTTAATGCTTGATGGTAAAACCATTTTCTCCTACTTTCCCTTCCTGTTTGTGGCTGATATTCAAAATACACCCACTTTCTTTCTACCTATACTAGTTCATTCACTGTCTGAAGATAAAAAGGCTGAGGATCAACAGCTCATTCCCAGGAGCAAAAGGATTCAGCAGAAGAAGAAGGAGGTAAAGAAAGATGAGGTATGTTCAATCTCATATTAGCAATCTCAGTACTAGCATAAAGAAGACATTTCTCCTGCCAAGCACTTACTTTCTGCTTAATCATTGCCATAACAGCTTCCAAGTCACGTGAGGGGGCAGACTTTTTCAAGTAACTGTCAAATTTTGGATGACTCATCAATAAATACAGCATCTTCCGTCCATAATATCTAACATAGGAAAAAGAGAAATTAATACAGACTACTACTGTCTTTTCTCCCTAGCCTTGTGAATAAACGAAGGAAAAGCGTTAATAAACTGATATTTTAAACTCAGCATGTGTAATACCTGCATGAGGAGGTATTACCTCTTCAGCAAAGAGATTTACCTCCTCTTACTGCCACTGCACAATGCTACCAGCTGAACACAAGAGGAGAACATGGGGTAACAGGAAAATACTATTTCACTCTGAAACTGAGGGTATGCTTCTGTGGAAGCGAAAGATCCCGTGGGACAAGTGAAGACCACCTCCTGCTTGCATGTCATGGCTTATTTGCAGTGTCTTGCTGCCATTGCACAATAATTTACTTCCCCTTAACTGACAGAGAAGCTAGGACAGATGACCTCATGCTTACTATTTAGTATTCTATAATACATGTATGCACACAGGGAGCTAATTGATCATGTGTTCTTCGCATCTATTAATCAGAATTTAATTAATAATCAGACTAATGGTTTGGTTGGTTTTTGGTTAGTTGCTTTGGTTTTGCTACTATGAAACTTCAGCTACTGTGAAGAGGGAATTTGGAGGTCATTCAGCCACAGACAACAACATTATACAATGATTGGGAAGAAAAATTTGTGACTACAATAGGCAATTAAATCTGCAGAAGGGATTTAGAAAGACTGAATACATCGTTTGAAAACAGCTGCATTTTTTCTAGGACAGTCTTAACCTTCCCAGAAATAGATGTTTGGGACCATTCGGTGACGAACAGTGGCCAATGCTGCAGCTTTGCTTTGCACACATAAGACGAAACAGAATTGTTTGACTGACTAATCTGAGCTCAGCTGATCTGAATAAAGAATCATTCAAGTCACAGGAATTTGTCAATGGTCCCTCTTGCTGGACAACCTCATCTTACCCAGTACAGTCATCTCCCCAGACATTATCCACACTGTGAAGTAACTTTTTAAATTTTACCTTCCGCTCTTTTGTGGTTTTATCATTTATAGCCAGACACCAAACAGTTTTCAAATTTTAGGAGGTGAAATGAAGATCATCACCTTGTGTCCTGATGACAGTCCAGAGCAAGATTCACCAGCATGCCCACCAGCACCTCAGTATTGGTAGGTATGCCTGAGAGGAGCTTCTTGGCTCCAATTCGCTCCATCGCAGTCAGCAGGTGTTCGGCCGCAGTCTTGCGCACCAGGACATTGCGGTGTCTGCAAACAAGGAAACAAAGACTGGGGCAGGGGGAAAAAGAGGGCCAGAAGCCCAGGCCTCGGTCACAGCATGGTCCCTGCCATTGCTGGGGAAAGGACACACAAGTTCTTACTGCCATTTTAGCCACCTGTAGATGATTTGTCCTCAGATAAACACAAAATTGGCATTGTACAGAGAGGCTACCTGCAAGTAAGAGGAAGGAGTTCTACCTCCCTGGACTATTTGATACTCAATTTCTTTCCTGAAATTTAGTCTGGGAAAGGGGGAAATGAAAGACAATTCTTGCTGACTCATCAGAGGGCTCCGCTACACAAACAGAACTGCAGCAGTCCTGGGGGTTATTCCACCTGTTTATCTCCAAATCTGCAGAGGGAAATTTTTCACAATGAGAACAATCAGTCATTGGAATAATCTCCCCAGGGAAGTGACTTTCAGCTGGACAGGGTGCTGAGCCACCTTGTCTAGACTGCACTTCTGCCAAGAAGGGTTTGACCAGATGGCCCAGGTGATCCCTTCCAATCTGGTACTCGGTGCTTCTATGATTTAAGGCAGCATTTGCTTCAGTTATCCCATGGGAGTCAGCCTGTGAAGGCACCTCTAAAGCTGCTCACTATCTCAAGGCTGACTTGCAACATCAATTTGAATAGAAAGTAGAGATCTCAAGGACATGACAGTCAGACAGAGACCCCTTAGTAGGAGCTGCGCCTGCTGAGCCGCACCCAGCACGTGCTCCATGTGTTAGCAATTAGCCTCCTTATTTCTCAAGTTAATGGCATAATGATGATGCATGGCTTTTCTCAGTGCCTCTGTGGTTAGCGCTGTGAAATACCAAAAGGCGCTCATTGCTAGAATTGCTATTGTCCCTCTTCCCGCAAAGCCACAAGGCAGTATCACCACGCGTTGCAGGAACTTTTGCTTCCCCATCATTCACCACGTCTCACCAGCATTGACATATTGTGAGAACAAATAGGCTGCAGTAGGGCAGAAGCAGATGCAAGAGGAAGGGAGAGAGGATTATGATCAGAGAATCTAATCACCGAGGTCACAGAAGATGCAGGAGAAAGGACCCTTCCCTCCCATCCATTCCCTTCTGCCTCCCATCCCTTCCTCCTACCGACACAATTCAAGGTGAAGGATAGCACTAAGAAAAGAACGACGTACTGGACTCCACTGGCCATGAGAGCAGTCATTGCTCGTGCAGGAGTCACACTCCCCGCCATGAGCCCCAGGGATTGATTGGCTGCTGTCTGAATGAAGTCGCTGGTGTCCCCCATCTTCCGCAGCAAGACCCGAGCAATCTCATCCACTTCGTGGTCCATGTCCTTCTTCATGGTCCTGAAGAGCTCTCCAAGAGTGTCGATTGCACAGCAGCACACCTTTGAGCGGAGATTGTTCACCTGGGGAAGTCATGAGGGGAAATGTAAGAACCATCCTGCAGAGAAAATCATTTCACCAGATGAAAGTCCCATGAAACAACAAGACTTCTCACCGTGTCCAGATGGAACATAAGAGCACAGTAAGAGCAGAAGGAGCACAGGAGCACACTTACTCTGACGCTAACTTCTTCTCTGGCCTCAGGCCCACTTATACAATTTTAATGAGACTGAAAGCTTTAAAATATTGTTTAATCTAGAACTAAGTGTGCTACTCAACCCATAATGTGCACTGCTTTGATTTGAGGCCTTAAAAAAAAAAAGTCAATGGCTGTTTTTAAACTATAAAGGCACAATTCATAAAGACAAGACAGAGGAAAAGTAGTACTTTCCTCCTGTCCAAAATCGTAGCACTGGCAGTTTGAGCACTCAACGAGGAAATTGAAAATACAGGCTCAAGTCTACAATCAGGCTAATATGCAGCATGGACTTGGAGTCCATCTGCTGCTCTGCCTGGTCAGGAGAACCCCAGCTGTTGGACTCTAGGTACTCAAGGATTTTGGAGGTCGCATACAATTACAGCTGCAACCGTGGGGTTTTGCAGCATTCAGGGCTGTTCTTGGGTGACCCCTGCTTCCAAAAGTCTCTCCCATAAGGGTAAGGAAGAAATAACTGAGAGTCACGTGCTTCATTTGAAAAATACTTGGAAGGACAGACCAGTACTTCTTTCTGCCAGAATTAGTTGTGCTTCTTAATAAAAGAAAACCACATAAGTGCTAGAAGTGCTTGTGAAAGCAAAATCTGGGACTGGAGTGAAACAAAAGCTGAAAGATGTCTCTGTGCATGATTGTAGAACAGAGAGGAGGAAATTTCCTCAGAAATAGAAAAGTGATATAAAAATCAGATGAGCTAACCTGAAAGGGCTTCTCGTCCTAAGCCTGATCTCACAGGGGTAGAATCTGAGTCCTGCATATCTAAACAGAAGGGTTTAAAGAGTCCAACACCACAAGGGACATTCAAGCCTCCAATGTCATTAAATATTGGACAAGAGGAGTTGCTTTCATGGAAATGAGCTGTCCTACTGTCTTCTGCAAGCAAAGGAAAATGTTATATATTTGGCAATCATGTAGTAAGAGTACAAGTCTGTGGCCTGAACTGGCTGCTAAGTGCCAAGTTGGAAATACAGCCATAGATGTTATTAATTAGCTTAGGATGAGACCTCTCTGTTCACTGAGAGATGAGACAGTGAAGCTGTGTGTGACTGCCCTGCTCACCCCACAGCCAGGCTGCTCTAAGCACCCAGTTGCTGCTGTGCAAAATTCCACAGGCGCACAGAGTCAACAGTTCAGTGGAAAGGGCAAATTACCAAAAAGCAAGCAGAAAGGAAGGAGGAGAAAACATCATCAGGAAACACAGGCAAATAAATACCTGCAGTCACTCACCCGCGTTGCTGAGGAGGAGGAAGAAGTGGGAGGAAGCTGGGAGGCAAAAGCTGCAGTGTTTAATTACAGCTTGGGCAGAGACTTGGGCTGTGGCAAATCACCTGCAGTTTCTGCATTTGTATATTGCATGAGAATGACACCTACCTCAAAGAGAAGAGACACAGATGCCCTACATGCCTGTAAATACAGCTATATATGCAGACAGATCATAGAGATAGTTGACATAGCCCTTAGAAAAATAGGGAATAAAATAGTGATGAAGGCAGACACCCACGTAAATGAAGAAGCACATATCAACTCTATGCTCCATGTACGAGGTACATAGGACACAATTGAACATAACATTCTTACCTCTTTGATAACTACCGAGGAAACATCATGAAGTCTAGAAAGAAGGACTTCTGAGTGGGAGATAGCCAGGCGTCTGATGCTGATGAGTCCCTTCACTTTCTCCTCCCTGAAAGGCAATTACCAAAAAGATTGACTTTTCTCACCACCCAAGAACTTGGCAGCACCCTCTGAAATTACCAGGGTGCTGGCTCAAACAAGCACAGGGAGGTGCTTCTTATACAGCACTTAATTAAATTGTGGACTCGTTGCTACAGGATGAGGTCGTGTTCAAAAGCATACATAAATCCAAAAGGCAAATAGATGGTTTCAGAATGGCTGGGTTAATTTGCAGCTGCTAAACAAGACAGCCTTCCTGAAATCACTGGCACACAAAGTCTCTATGTCACTGCTTCCTAGAAGCTGGAAGACTGTGCCATGTTTCTGTTTCTTGCACGCTCCCTGTACCCTGTGTCTGAGAAACAGTCCCGTCTGGCTGTTACCGGGGTGTTTTCCCTCTTTGCCATCCCCACAGGGCAGTGCAGGAGGGAGAGTCTTCACTGCCACTTCATAGCTTGAGTTTGCACTCTACAGTCTAGTCTTGTTCCCCACAGCCTTGCCCTCCCCTCCCCAAAAAAGGCAGCATGTCATAAAATACTCCATACCTGGGCAAGAATAGCCAAAAAGCTGGATTTTCCAGAAAATCCCTACTTAAAATAACACCTACAACAGCAACATGTTATTTAAAAGTAGTAAAAACCCACCTCTTTCAGCACTTTCTTGGTGAAGGACCTGAGCTACATGAAGACATGTTACAGTCACTGTTCACCAGGGCGGCAGGGCAGGGCTGGGCATCCACCCCCACTGGGGTCCCTGAGTGTAACCCAGACCCTTCACACCTGCAGCAGCTCCCTGCACCTCACAGGGCACCAAACAGGAGTGGGAAAGAGAAAGGAGAGAGGGGCAAAACAAAGCGATATTGCACAAGGAAGATATTGCATCATGGAAGACTTTTCATGGTTATCCCAGTGTGAATGGAGCCTTAGTGCACATATGCTGACTCAGAAATCAAAGAGACAACCAATATCACCTGAAATTTGCTGAGCCTCCTCCTGTCTGTGTTCAATTTCAGGACACACTGTGATTATCAACAAAAACATCTTTGGCCCATATTAAGCAGTGAAGAAGAAAAAGGTTAATTCTAAAAGTGCAAGATTCCTGAAGGATTTATTTTCTTTTTACTTGTCTTCTGCCACAAGGCTTTCAGAAGAAATGACAGGCTGAGAAACTCCGTACCACATCTCAGTCCATTTCTCAGAAATAGGAAAGAGGAACTCCCCATAGGTGCTTCTGGAACTTAGCCGCAGGAGGACCAGAGATAAATCCTCACTCAGTCCCACCTGGGCCAGTGACCTGAGGCCCCAAATCTGTAAACTCAAGACCACTTCCATCCTGCTTCTGGCCTCTGCCAGCAAATCATCTTGTTGTCAACTTTCTCTCTTCCCTGAAGGTTTCATTTGCAGCTACGTGGAGCAAAAAGCCAAGCTAGGAAACAGCAGGGACCTGCTGCGGCTGTAGCGCTGCTATGGACCAAGGCAAATAAAAGGCTGCTCTCACATCTTTATATTGTGATTATTTTGGAGTGGTTTCAGTAGTTCCCTTGGGACATCTGGGCTGTTTGGGCTCAGAGGCACTAGAAAAAAGGTTCTAACTTACCTTTATACTGAGAGGGAGAAAGACTGAACAGGGGGCTTTCTTACCAGTCATCGCTGCTGAGCCACGTGAGCGCGTTGACCAGCGCCTGCTGTGGGTTAGGGTAGGGTTTGGCTTCCTGGGCGTCCCTGCACTGTGGCTCATCTGCCCCCTTGGAGTTGTCCAGAGCAATGGGCGGCAGTGAGGTCACTGTAAGGAGAGCGTCAGACATCAGCATTGCGTACCCCAGGGCGAGGCACCCTGCCACTGAGCAGATGGCAACCCAGTCCCCATCCAGGATTACATATGCAAGCAAACTGGCATTGATTCAGTGGCTTCCCTGCTGTCTGGCTCATTTTTCCAGCACCCAACCATCTCCCGTTCGTCGCCAGTTGGGCATCAGCTCCTTGTGTGAACCTGAAAATTGCACACACAGAGACAGCTCCCACATCTGTATGGGTACCACAGCCAGCTTGCAGATTCATAGTGCTGCAGGGCTTACGCTCACCAGGAGCCAGTGCTGCTCAGCAGGACTCGCTAACCCCAGGAGTAAGCTCCTGAGGTGTGCACAAACCTCCCTGTATCATCTGCTGTGACCTGAGGCAGTGGGGACAGAGGGACCCTGTAACTTTCTGAGGAAAAATCTCCAGCTGTCCCCAGCGAGCACCGAGCCTGAACAACCAAGTCCTGCTGGGCTTGGTCGAATGCACAAGGAGCAAGTGCCAGGGAATAGTGATACGTGACCTGCTGAGCCTGACAGCACCTCTGTTCCCATTTATCTCAGCTATTCTGGACAGCAGGCAGCTAAGTGCACGTGCATTTTAGCATACCATCGGGAAAGTAGTAGTTGATGGATTTCACTGTTTTCCGAGCATGAGGAATATTTACTATTTCAGAGGTACCCATTGGCTGTATTTTGAAGATGCTGAGGTGAAATTTATTTGTCATCAAATGTACTTGTTTGCAAACTATGCAAAGCCTAAGCTTTCTCTTGTGGAAAAAGGCAATTTCTAGTCTTGATAGTTGTGACAAAAAAAAAAGCCTTCCAAATGTGAACTGAGAATAAAAATATGTAAATATAGATGCAAATTGTCGGCAAACACAGTTTCTTGATGATAAATATACCAGGTATAAGAACAGTCAGATGACATATGCATTTCTTATGAAACCTATTTATCATCAAAAGCATTGTAGGTCAAAAACTTCATGCATTGCCTGCAAAAGCTCATTTCCTAAAGTATAGACGTAAACATCTGAGCTGTCTAAAAGTACTGAGTATAAATATTACATAGAATCTGTGCACTACTATGGACTCTGCAGTGTTTTTATGCTACCTTACGTGTTCTACGAAGTACGGAGGAACTGTAAAATCAAAAATATTCAGATGGGTACTAATTGGGATGTTACCGATACCACTATCACTGACATCAGTGACATATGTATATATGCACAAGTATGTGCATATACACAACTATATTCGAGGTGAACGGAGACGCATGTAGGGCTAGTTCTGATCAGTTTTGAAAATTGGAGTAGCATCACTAGGAAGGAGCATTCAAAATATCATTCTTAGCTTCCACTCAGATGCAAGTTTAACAGCCTTCCAGTCCAATTTCACAGACATTTGCAACACTATGTAAGTAGCAAGCAAGCAAACAAAAAGGCCCACAACTATTGCAACCACTTACTTTTGTTGGCTGCATCCCTGATGTTCAGTGCAGGGAGCCGCAAGGACTTTTCTGCCTCCTCCTCCCTCTCCCTCAGCACAATCTTCTGCTCTCTCCTTTGCTGGTCGTCTATTTTCTTGTGAGATGACTTGCACAAGACAACGCGGATCTAGTTGCAATGGAAATAAATCATGGCACATGAAAAAAGATGCACAAACCACACACAACACCTCATCAGGAACACAGTGGTAGCATGTCATCTTCTTTACCGCAGCTCCATATACATCTCAATAGTTTCAGAAGAATTCCTCCTTTCCTCATCTTGGCAGACAATTACAGCTAGTGATGTGTAACACTCCATTGCCATAACCTTCCACTGGTCCAAGGTGCTGTTTCTCAATCTATGTCAGGAAGCCCTGCTTGAACCAAGAGAGTCATAGCAGCGCTCCAAGACAGATTAAGAGCTCACCTTACCGTGAGCAGGTGGTTCAGTTCCTACAGGCTATGGCAGGGGAATAAAACCCATCTGCAATAACCAGCAATGAGAGGTAATTTGCTGTTTCTTAACATTCATGGCCAGTAATTGCAGTTGCTTCTCACTTTCTTGCTTCTGAATGACTCAGCTGCTCTCTGAGAACCCAGAGTCCAAAAAAGGAGTCACGTGAAAACAAGTTGGAGGAACATTGGTCTTATTGAATAGAAAAACTGTGAATGAGATGGCTGTGAGATACAGCAAGAAGGGTAACTAAGGCAAAGCAAGGTCTTCTATTTTATTTTGCAACCTTCCTTGCATTCAGCATTATAATCTTTGCTTATGTGCTTCCGGGCATGCACTGTGCACATGTTCACTAATGTGTAACTTGCCCTGCCATTCAGATCTGCTCTAAATCGGCCTCCACACATAAAGAATGCTTTTTGCCTAACCTTAGCACCGCCTCCCAACCAGTAACTTCTGCACCAGGGAAAATACTCAAGTAATTGCTCTGTAGTTGTCAAATGTATTCCAAATAGAATCTGCTCCACAAGAGTGGAAGATTATGATTTTCAGTGACATTTTGTGCTAAGCACTGAACAGTCATTGAAAAGGAAGCCTGCTCACCCCTGTCCTTAGCCCTTACCTTTTCATTGCTGATCTTGAAGTCATCGACACTCAGGAGGCGAGGTGAGGGGAACATTGCAACTGGGGTCTCCAAAGATCTGCCTAAGGATGGAAAGCCCGAATTAAGAGTGAAATCAGCAGCTCACTTGAAGTGCATGTACACTAATGCATGCAGTATGGGCAACAAACAAGAGGAGCTGGAAGCCATCGTGCAGCAGGAAAACTATGACATAGTTGCCATCACAGAAACATGGTGGGATGACTCATATGACTGGAGTGCTGCTATGTGTGGCTACAAGCTCTTCAGAAAAGATAGGCAGGGTAGGAGAGGTGGAGGGGTGGCTTTGTATGTTAGAGAGTCACTCGACTCTGTTAAACTTGAGGTCAGCAGTGACAAGGTTGAGTGCCTGTGGACCAGAATCAGAGGGAAGTTCAACAAGGCTGACATCCTCCTGGGTGTCTGTTATAGACCGCCCAACCAGGACGATGAAGGAGATGAATTATTCTACAAGCAGCTGGCAGATGTCTCAAAATCGACGGCCCTTGTTCTTGTGGGTGACTTTAACCTGCCGGATATCTGCTGGGAGCTCAATACTGCACAGAAGAGGCAGTCTAGGAAGTTCCTAGAGTGTATAGAGGACAATTTCCTTCATCAGCTGGTAAATGAGCCTACCAGAGGCAAGACCCTGCTGGACCTACTGTTTACAAACAGAGAAGGGCTGGTGGGAGATGTAGTGGTTGGAGGCCACCTGGGGCATAGCGACCATGAAATAATAGAATTTTCAATACTCAGAGATGCAGGGAGAACCATTAACAAAACCTCTATGCTGGACTTCAGGAGGGCAGATTTTTGCCTATTCAGAAGTCTAGTTCAGAGCATACTCTGGGAAACAATGCTTAAAAACAAGGGGGCCCAGGAGGGTTGGAAATGCTTCAAGCAGGAGGTTTTGAGTGCACAGGAACAGGCTATGCCAGTGTGCCGAAAGGCTAGCCGGCGGGGAAGACAACCGGCTTGGCTAAACAGGGGGATTCTGAATGAAATCAGAAATAAAAAGAGACTTTACCGACTGTGGAAAAAAGGGCTGGCTACTAATGAAGAATTTATGGAAATAGCTAGATCATGCAGAAAAAAAATCAGGGAAACAAAAGTGCAATTTGAAGTTAATTTGGCCAATTCTGTCAGGGATAATAAAAAGTCCTTCTTCAAATATGTTAATAACAAAAGGAGGGGCAAGGAAAATCTCCATTCTCTGTTGGACTTTGAGGGAAATATAGTTAACAAAGATGAGGAGAAAGCTGAGGTAATTAATACCTACTTTGCCTCAGTTTTTACCAGTAAGACAGGTGGCACTCAGGACAACTCATCTCTGGAGGTGGTTGACAGAGATAGGAAGCCAAATAGGCCCCTTGTATTCCAGGAGGAAATAGTTGGTGATTTACTGAGCCATCTGGATCCTCACAGGTCTATGGGACCAGATGGGATCCATCCTAGGGTGATGAGGGAGCTAGCAGAACTTGCCAAGCCGCTCTCCATCATGTTCCAACAGTCCAGGCTCACTGGGGAGGTCCCATGTGATTGGTAATTGGCCAATGTTACCCCAGTCCACAAAAAGCTGACCCTGGCAACTACAGGCCTGTCCAGAGAAGAGCAACACGACTGGTGAAGGGACTTGAACATAAGACCTATGGGGAGAGGCTGAGGGAGCTGGGGTTGTTTAGTCTAGAGAAGAGGAGGCTTAGAGGTGACCTCATCACTCTCTATAACTACCTGAAGGGAAGTTACAGCCAGGTGGGGATCGGTCTCTTCTCCCAGGCAGTTAGCAAGAGGACAAGGGGGCATGGGCTTAAACTCTGCCAGGGGAAATTTAGGCTGGATATTGGAAAGAAATTCTTTACAGAGAGAGTGGTCAGGCATTGGAATGGCCTGCCCAGGGAGGTGGTGGACTCGCCGTCCCTGGAGGTTTCTAAACTGAGATTGGACATGGCACTTAGTGCCATGATCTAGTAAACGGACTAGAGTTGGACCAAGGGTTGGACTCGATGACATCTGAGGTCTTTTCCAACCCAGTCGATTCTGTGATTCTTTGATAAGGTTGTGTAATTTTTAAGATACTGTCTGTCTCACTTTACTTAGTAAGCTAAATTTGCTGAAATCTTAAACTGTATGTTGTAAAGTTCTGCTCATATTCACTGAACTTGTATCTACTTAATGAAAACAAAAGCAGATACAGACAATCATGGACACCTGAGACAAGTCCTATTTTGTACTTTGCTGAGCAAAACAGGATTCATTTCGACCAAATAATGCCTTCAAGGCCAGCACAAAGTGGCTATGGACTATAAACATGTCTGCAATTAAACAAAATAAGGGCCTGTCTGAAGACAGTGAAAGAATCCAGTGAGAAGCAAAAAGACCCCAGATTCAAATAATGTTATTGGACTGAATCATCGCATGAGGGGACATAAGCAGGTTGAGATGCAGAATGATGAAACTTTTAAATCCTAGGCAAGCAATATAAAGAATCGCGTGTGCCCATATAATCCTTTGGCCATAAACACGTAGAATCCATGGCCTGTTTTCCTTTACTCTTTGTGTCTCTTAGATATAAACTGTTGACCAAGTCTGGGGCTAAGTTTGGATCTAGCCACATCTAGACTCCTCTCCAAGAAGGAGTTTAGAAAGCAAGGGGATCCTTTCTGAAACTCACGACTCAACGGGAGGGCCTCCCCCTACCCTTTCACATCCCCTGCCCCCATATAAATCACTCTAAACAACTCTCACCCGATTCTCCTTCACACACGACGCTCTCTTAAGCTGTTCTCTGAGTAAACACCGCGCTCTGGCAAACTGGCAGTCGTCGAGGACAGTAACCTCAAATGATTCTGTTTGGTGGTGCACTTGCATTCCAGCATTGTGACAGCTCAACATTCTACATATTTGCATATGTTTTGCTAGTTGTCCATCCATAACTGCAAAATTTCTTTCCTCTCCTTTCAAAGGGTTGACAACCCACAATGGTTTCTAGAGTTTGGCAATGTCCAATAAGCAGATACTTTCCGAAGTTATAATGGTTTGAAAGTCCTTTGTTCCTGTAATTCCCACTCAATTTTGGATTGAGTTTTAGTTTGGTTTGGTTTTAGATTTCTCTTCACAACAAAGAAAATACTAAGACACAAACAATTAATCACCAGGTATTATAACTAAAAGGAGGTTTGCACTCTGCATTAGATGTCCCCACTGGCATATTTGATTATTGTATCTGCAGGACACAAATTGTCCATCCAAATCTTCTCCTTTGTTCTGCTTCACCATTACAGGGCTTTATTCCCTGCTTTCTTTACTGCAGAGACACCCAAAAGCAACAAAAATGTAGCCTGCCCCCCAAAATTTCTGATATTGGCTGTTCCTGAAAATTCAAGATTATACACAGCATGTTTCCATGCCTCGTGTCGTGTCCTGTTCAATATCTTCCCCATTCCTCTAAGGCTGGCCTCTCACTTGTACAGCATGAAGAAGAGCTGCTGCACTTGCCAGCATCTCCAGGGTCTCGTGATCAGCACTTTGAATGCAGCTTTTGTACACGCTCTTCCTCCCTGAGCTGAGCAGCTTTCCTGGGCGCCGGCACTGCCGCTGCAGGCAAACATCCTCCAGGCAAAAGCTGCAGAAACAGGACTGCAACAAGCCCAACTGAAGGAGTCTCCAGTCTGCTGCAGCCCTTTACCTGCTGTGAAATCATCTTGCATTGCCATGGTGGGGGGGAGCGATGGGTTCTTTGCAGATGAGAGTCTACTTGATGTGCTGCTGGGCGGTGGGCCTGATACAGCTGCTGGTGGGTTCCCCTGCAGCATCAGGAGCCTGCATGGAAAAATAACACTGCTAGTGCAAGTGACAGCCACCGATTCCTGGTATCGCCTTGCCTACAGGGTTCCTGCCTACAAAACAACATTAAAATATATTTAAGCTACATTTTCCACATTCTGTCAAAATCATAGCCATAAAGTCCAAACGCTGGACAAAGACTACTGTTGGCATAACGAGGGAAACGTAACTCCACCCCAGCAGCTGCTCTCCCCATGGCTGTACGGGCACGGCAGCAGAGGCAAGTCTCTCAGCAGGCCCAGTGCTGTTGGGCCCAGCACAGTGTCTCGGGGTTGTTCCCACTGACCTCGGTGCTGCTGCCACTGCAGCAGGAGCATTGTTTCACACATTGGATACAAAGAGCTGTAATGTCATGCTGGACTTACCCCAAGAATAACTGGAAAAATGGGGGATAGAATAGTTTGCTCTTTTTTAATACAAATGTACTTGGATTTTAGGGGGGGTTACCAAGGCTGATGATAGTGGAGACTGGTGTGTCACTCGTATCTGTAGCACTTTTCACCAGTCTGCAAGACTTCTTTTCTGCAGAAAGGGGTAGGTAAGATTTTCTGACACATCCATGAGTAATTCTGAGCCACAACTCAAACCACAAGCCAAATACTTCCAAATCTGCCACTCCTTGGGAAAGGAAGGAGAAAAGCAGCTGAAACAACTGCTGTTGTAGCTGAATTGCCTACATTTATAGCATTGCTCAGGTATCTATCGTGCTTGCAGCACCTCAGCAAGCCTGAGGCTACAGCACAACCCAGAGTCAGGGCTGCCAGCTATCCAGAAACTGCCTGCCATTCTCACATCAGCAAGCACACATCCCAAGGGGCTCGAGGAGTTGTAGGCAGTGTTATAGTGCACAGGGTATATGAGAGTAAAGGAAGTTTATGCTTAGCCCTTCAGGTTAGTGCTACAGCAAAATGTGACATTTTTCAGCCTCAGTCTCTGCAGACACTTTCCTTAACACTTTGGTTGCTTTCACTTCGAAACTCTATAGAGATTTCTTTCCACCTTCTGATAGGTACCTCAGTTACCATACAGGGCTTTTGCTTCCTTAAATGGATTAACCCATTTCTTATGGCCTAAGTGAGAGGTAAGAAGGGATTTTGCTGAGTGTACCTTAGGATAAGAGGTCAGGATGGTAAACCAGCAGTAAAGTTCCTACAAACGTCAGTGAGTACAGAAGGATGCCAATGTGAGCTGCTTTTGAAAATCCACTCATAGGTGCCTCTGAAGGTCTGCAAACAGAACAACTATCACATGCTAGCTAAGTGCAGCCAGAAGGATCAATCACAGAACAGTTCAGTTAAATTATTAGAGAAGGAAGAATGCCTCTGCACCAGATGGAAGAAGCAAAGGCAGGTTCCTATTAATGTATTCTGTAAGCTTCAAACAAATCACGAAGAATGCCTGTACAGAGACTTTAGGTACCCTCCTATCAGTCAAACTTATAGTCAGATAAAATGCTATCCTCAAGCAAATTTCAACAGAAATTGTTCATGTTGCAGCAAGGCCCTGTACTGCTCCACCTCCTACCCAAGAGATTTAATTCTGCTCAAAAGCTGTCAAAGTGTTCATCTGGAATAAAGCAAGTGATTTCAGAAAGGCTGGAGTCAACTGACACAGTCAGGCCACTTCTGGCTTTCACCCTTTTTTTGTTAGTCTCGATAAATTCACAGAGACAGCTTAAGGTCAAGGAATGAAGGTGCTTAGAAGGTTTTTAGAGGCTAATTCCCATTACTTTCAATGGAAGGCAGGCACTAAATACCTTTAAAAATAGAGATGTAGGTCTATTTGGACTGCGTACTTTAAAACAAGCAATGGAGTTATAATTGTGAGTTGGACTAGGGCTTAAAGCAGGGATTAAGGTATATTTTCTTTCATCTCACTGTATAGGATAAATATCTAAGAAATATGCCAGTGGCAATTTTGGCTGATTAAATGAAGCTGAGGATGCCACATTTCCTAAGGTATTTCAAATACCCAAGCTAAAGTTGTAAGTCATAGAATAAGTGTATTCTGTAGCTAGGGGAGAAGGCTGCCTCTGCCACTGACTTACCCTGCACCACAAAGCCAGGCTCTCCATGCCTCAGGTCTGTTCCTCTGCCAGGCTGTCCTACCTAAATGCTAGCACACTATAAGTGCAACTAAGAAAGGCATTACTTACCACACCTCTGTGGCCCCCCCAGGGTTAATTGCCTAAATTCAGGGCATAGTTCCTAATTCAGGCCAGCTACATGATATGGAAAACCCCAGATGTACAGCTATGCAGGGCCACCCCTTTCTCCCTTGCACTGAAACCACTGTAACCTGAATTATCATTAGGCAGAGCAATTTGCCTGCAGCCTGGGGGAAGCGTTGGGTGTGCAGGACTCATCTTCTGCCACTACTGACAGGAGATTGGAAAACAAGCTGGTGCCATTCTCTGTACAGAGGAGAACAGTGGCAGAGGTTCCCTACGAAGTGAAAAAGTGTTTGCAAATGGCTTTCTGGAGAGGAAAAAATGGAACAGAGCTGCATTTGAACAGCTCCAGGCCCTGTGATGTTTCAGTCGACAGTAAATGTGCTCCTTGTCATCCTTCTGCTGGGTTAATCAAAAGGAAATGCATCCTCTGGGATTTTCAGCTTCTTTGGATCATTAGTAACCAGTAAATGCAAACAGAGATTATTTAATGCTACCATTACTTTCTTTCCCACCTAACAAGCTGTTTCTCTGGTGGCTTCCCAGAGCAATAAACATACAGTAGCATTACATGAGACATGCTGATACCAACAACCCTGTAGAGTCCATCAGGATTGGAGCCACTGTGGAGGTTGAATCAAATATCTCACCAGCTAGAGAGTTGTTGTTAGGATAAAATTAACTTGGAGTGATGACAGTTGTTTGGGGTTTTTTTGGCCAGTGGATTTCAGCTTACAGGGCCCTAATGCATCTTTAACATGAAGTTTTTACATGGAGAAAACAGCCATCGCCCAGGGGCACTGGGCAGCTTCCCCAGGCCTGTGGGAGAATCACGAGTCAGATCCCTGCCCTACTAATTGTATCTCTCACCCCTTTTCGATGTTCTTGGTGTCAAAGCTGCTTAGGTTAGAGGCACAGCTCCCAGGAAGTGCTCCTTTATCTTTCCTCTGCACGAAGGTGCAAGCAGGATTACACATCCAAAATCTCCTTTCACTTATCGTTGAACTTACTGTTTTGAGGAATTTCTGAACCAGCAAACTGCTTTCTCAAATATTTACTTGTTACTAACAATTGTTACTAATTTTGTATAAGTTGTTAACAATATTAACCAATTGGCACACACCAAAGATGTAATGTTAAAAGCAGCACCCACATGACGCTTTTTTAATAAGTTCTGCCCTCAGCTTTCATTCAGAAGATCTTAAAAGTTCAATGCCCCTATCGAAAATTCCTTTAATGGCTGCCTCTCAACAGAGCAGGCCTGCTCAACCATGAAACGAGTTACCACAAGCAGCAGCTTACCCAGGGCAGCAAATCAAGAGTTAGGAATAAGCTGATCTGAATGCCAAACCTCATTAGCTCCTTCAAAAAGCACTTGAGCAATCCCTCATGCCAGCTCTAATGAGGTGTTGTGCTGGACACCACGGTTATTTGAGTACTGTACACAATTTGCTCCCACTGAGCACTGCGACGGTCTCTGTTGGAGCTGTGGCCAAGGGCGGTCATTCCCCAAAGGTGGGTGATCGATTGCTCTGTGGGCTCCTGTGACTGCATGACACAATGAGACGAGAAAGAGCCAAGTACACTGACACACCTTGAGTGTAACCCAACCTCGACCAAAAGCGTCAAAACGTTTCCCCTCCTCACCTAGGCATTTTGAAGAAAACCTTCAAAATGTGAGATCCGGAGCTCATGCAGGGTTTTGCAGAGCATCTCATGCAGAGAGGTCCTTGCTGCAGGGGCTAGTGCTAGAAAAAGCATGCAACAATCAGCTGCTGCATCTCTTCTGAGAGCGGGTCTTCACGGCACATAGGATTTCTGCCATGGATGAAGGCCCTAGATGCCAAACACTCAAGGCTTGGGTACAGATGCAGTCACAATCAGCACCTTGAACTAGATGCATCCTCAAATTAAGTCCAAACAGTGGCCCATGTCTTGAAATGTTAGATCAGCTGTTTCTCAGCTCACATCTGTTTCTTCTAAAAGAATTTTCCTTAGAAATATTTGGCTCGTCTTCATCAGTGCCTTCCTCTCAGCAGCCTCGGGGAAAGGGATCTACTGCCTCATACTCCAGTGTGAAGCCATCTCTCAGGACTACTAAAATACGTTCCCTGGCCAGTAGTTTTCTGCTGGTAGTGCCCTGAATAGTGTTCCACACATCTTTCATACAGGCACAAAACAATGCCAAGCACGCTAACTACAGCAGGTTTCCACAAACAGCTGCGTAAATCCAAGATAACTGCAAGTGAGCATTCTAAGGGCCCTGCTGGTTTGACTGAAAATGGGTAAATTTTCTTCATGCATTTAGAAACCGTTCTTTTTTATAGCTAGCATGCTCATTATTTGGACTTAGTTTGAGAACAAGAGATAACACCCCAGGACAGAGTTAATGTTTTTAATTGCTCTGGTCTGAGAGCCAAGGACACTCTGAGCTCTGCCCACAGGTGTGAGGCAGCGAGGAAGGGGGCAGAGATGGAGCAGAGCTTGACTGACATCCACACCAATCAATGAGAGTATTGCATCCCATTAGCATCATGCCACGTGGGGGTGGCCGCCTCCTTGCCCAGTGCTGAAGTCTTGCACATCAGCCTCACTGGCCCAGTCATCCAGGGTAGGAATGGCATTTGGTTTCCTCCCATCGCCATCGCCATCCTCATTCAAGAACCTCTGCTGCTTCTTCATCTCGATTGTCAATATGGACTGAAAAGAAGCTGCAGATCAGGTAAAAAGAAAGAAGTGTGTTAGTTGACCTCACACCTTTACAATCAACCCATCCAATAAGTGAGACATTCACAGATTTTTTTAATACTTCAGAAGATCACATTGCTTTATTTTACATAAAACTAGCTTCAGTTTACTTCCTTTGAACACCATTGAGCTAGCAAGCCAGGAGAGAGAGGTTAAAAACCCCACTGGTAAGAGGGGGAAAGAGATTCCCATTTCAGGCCTTGGCTTCTGTGAAGACTGCCAGTAAAGACCCACACAGTGCTACTGGTATTTCTGAAAAGCAGAAAGACATCTCAGCAAGCAGGCAGATCTTGCCAGCGTTTCTACAGCACCATCCCATACTCAAGGTCAGATCTGATGGGCAAGCAGAGGAAGAACTAGGAATTTACCTATGGCAAGACCACACACTAATAGCAAGGATAGAAACAGACCTTGCATCTCATTACCGTGCCTGATTTATGGCAGTTGGGCCACAGTCCCTGTCCTGGCTGGCAGTGGTAGTGATTTGGCTACTGTTGATGAAGGAGAAAGCGTAATGAACTAATGATAGCGAGATGTGATGCCATATGCACCACTGAAGGAGGGCAGGATCATCTGCAGCTCTCTGTCAGCCACCTGCTCTGATCCAGAGCCAGCACATGAGGACTGACCTCCAAGGACCCTTTCTCCCTGATTTTTTTTTTTTTTCATTTGGCTGAGGCGACCATTGCGCATTCAACCCCCTTCCATCTCACCTTCTTCTTCAGTGGTCCAACTGCTGCCACAAAACTGCAAGTTTGAATCAATGCTTCCGCCTCGCAGAGCCTTGTATCTGGGTTTGAATTTGGGAACGCTCCCACAGTAGACACCAATTGAGGTGTGGTATTTAGCTTTAAAATAAGGACAGTACAAAAGACTCAACTTCACAACATTTGATATGGAGACAAAAAAAACAGACACTTTTTTTCATAGAAGATTAACACACCAGTCCTGGCCTCTGGAATGGTCACTGTGATGTGTGCTCTCAACCTACACCCAGCCACACCAGCAGCAGTTTGATACAGGCTCCAAAGGAGAGAAAGGCCTGAGCTGTAGCCAGGCCAAGAACTTCTTTTAGGAAACCCACAAGGAAGTAGAATGGCAGAATGAACAATGATAAGTTGTGGGTGCAAGGAGTCTCAAGCAGACCTTTCCCACTGTATGCAATTTGACTTCAAGCCAATCACTTTATTCCATAAATATTGTAATAAGTGATGGTCAAAATTGTTATTGTTGAGCAAATCGAGTAGGATTCAATTATATTATGCATATTGTTGTAAGCAGTAACTACGCTTGTACAAGTTTGATTATGTTTTGTAGAACCTTGTAATATTAGTTAAGCCAACCCTGGAGCACCAGATAACAGAGTGCCCGGATGGAGCACCAGATAACAGAGTGCCCAGATGGTACAACAGATAACAGAGCGCCCGGCAGCTCGTGGACACTGTCAACTAGCCAACCAGGAGCTAACTCGTCAGGGTGTCCCAGCGTGTGAACGAGTACATAACATATATAAGCATATACGAAAAGTTGAGTGTGTGTGCCGTTGGCGGAACCGAGTTCCCCCGGTCACCCAGCGCTGTTTTGCCTAATTACCGCTTGCTTTAAATTCGCTTGCTTAATAAAATTAACTGATTAGCTCAAAAACTCGTCTTCATTTATAACAAATTTTGGTGCCGTGACTCGGATTAAGGACTTCTAGGAGGGCCTTCTAAACTTCGGGGAGGCGCCCCGTCCCGTTTTTAGACGGCCCTGGAGTGGACGAAGGCTCGCCCTGAAACCTTAACCTCCGAACCCTAAATTCAGGTAATTAGGCAAAAGAATAAAAACCCCGTAAATTTTGTGCACAAAGAGCCGGACGAAGACCCGAGGGAGGGTAAGTATAGAAAGTGATTCCGTTCGGTTGGGGTGGGTTTCCTGGAGTGTGCTTGAACGAGACGCCCCCCCGCCTTGTGGGGAGGAAGCGAAGCGAGTGTGGACTCTGCCGTAAGGCAGAGCGGGACCTTCTAGTAGTGCGGTTCTCATTGCCCGCGAGGGCGTGAGCCACGAACGAGGGGTGCATGTGTGTGTGTGAAAGAAGGCACTCCGGAAGATGGGACAGAGGAAGAGCAAGCCCTCTGATCTCATGGGGAAGGGACCCAAGGAGAGGTTTCCAGATATTCCCCGGGATTCCCCAATGGGCTTTATGCTCAAAAATTGGGAAGGTGCATCTTGCACGAGAAATAAGAGTAAAGAGAAAATGGTATATTATTGTATGTATGTCTGGGGTAACCAGCAGATTAGACCAGATCATTTATTTTGGCCAATTTTTGGTTCATTTGAAGATTGGATTTGTCAGGCCCTAAATCTTTATGTAAATGATAAGGAGCCCTTTAATCCTGAGGAGAGCGAGTATGCGCGTTGTTGGTTACCTTCTGCCACTCGCGCTGGTATTTTCACTTTAAGTGAAAAGAAATTTGGCCGCAAAAAGAGGGTTCCTGAGGAACCTCCACCCGCTCCCCCTCCTTATAATCCCCCATCAGCAGCAAATCCAAGACCCCCCTCTCCCCCAATGCCTTCGGCCCCTGAGGAAGAGGAGACCGACTCTTCAGGGTCAACGGGAGATACTCGAAGACTCACAAGGAGTCAAGCTAGGCAGCGGATTACATCAGAAATAGGACAACAGGCACCCTTAGAGACGGGGTTATATCCGTTGCGAGAAATAGCGATGGGAGGTCCACAACCCGGGGTAGGGTTTGTGTCAGTGCCTCTGAATTCGGGGGATGTGAGAGAATTTAAGAAGGAAATGGGGAGTTTACTAGAGGACCCCCTAGGAGTGTCGGAAAGGGTAGATCAGTTTTTGGGGCCCAATTTATATACTTGGGATGAGTTACAAGCAATTTTAGGGATATTGTTCACCGCAGAAGAGCGGGAAATGATCAGGAGGGCAGGAATGAGAGTCTGGGACCAGCAACACCAGCAAGGGCCGGGTGCTGACATTAAGTGGCCCCAGCAGCGCCCTAATTGGGACAATCAAAACCCGGAACACAGGGGCCATATGGGAGATCTCCGCACTATAATCGTACAAGGGATTAAAGAATCGGTCCCTCGGGGGCAGAACATAAATAAAGCTTTTAATGAACAACAAAAGAAAGATGAGACTCCCACAGAATGGTTAGAAAGATTAAGAAAGAGCTTGCAGCTTTACTCCGGGATAGACCCTGCGACACCGGTCGGGCAAGCTCTTCTAAAAACTCAGTTCGTGGCGAAGTCATGGCCGGATATTAGAAAGAAGTTAGAGAAGTTGGAAGACTGGCAAGAGAAAGGGTTGGACGAGTTGCTAAGGGAAGCGCAGAAGGTTTATGTGAGAAGGGAGGAAGAGACCCAGAGGAGACAAGCTAAAATTCTGGTAGCGGCAGTTCGAGAGGGACAGAGGACGGCTCCACAGAAGGGGGGGCCACCACGCCTAGGTGGGAACGGGCCGCCTCAGGGGAGCCAAGTTGGACCGAAGGATTTGAGAGAAATAGAATGTTTTTACTGCCAGAGGAAGGGACATATGCGTATGAATTGTAGGAAACGTATACAGGATGAAAAGATGTATCACGTGGAGTAGAGGTGTCAGGGGCTCTATCTGCTGGGGACTTCTAAAACAACAGAGCCCTTGATAAAATTGAAGTTAGGTCCCCAGCGTCAGGAAATAGAATTCCTGGTGGATTCAGGGGCAGAAAGATCTACTGTCCAAACTGTGCCCCGGGGATGCACCCCCTCCTCGGAGAAAATACAAGTAATAGGGGCAAAAGGAGAACCCTTTTTTGTACCCATAATTAAAGGAGTAGAAATAGAATCCCCATCCCGGACAGGGGTAGGGTCCTTTTTATTAGTATCTGAAGCTGAATATAACCTATTAGGAAGGGATTTAATCATTGAATTGGGAATTAATTTAGAGGTAAAAGATCAAGAATTGAAGGTAAAACTGTACGCTTTAACAACCGAAGACGAAGTTAAGATCAATCCTGAAGTATGGTACACTCCCGAGTCGGTTGGAAAATTAGATATTCCACCGATTACAGTGACAATAACGGATCCGGAAGTACCAATACGTGTTAAACAATACCCTATATCACAGGATGGGAGACACGGGCTGCAACCGGTAGTTGATCGATTATTACAGCAGGGGTTGCTAGAACCATGCATGTCACCCCATAATACCCCCATATTGCCCGTAAAGAAATTGGATGGGTCCTGTCGTCTAGTACAAGACCTCCGTGAAGTAAATAAAAGAACGGTAACTAGATTTCCGGTAGTGGCCAACCCTTATAACCTATTAAGCCAAGTGTCCCCAGAATTGACCTGGTATAGTGTAATAGACCTAAAGGATGCCTTCTGGGCCTGTCCCTTGAGAGAAGAATGTCGGGACTATTTTGCCTTTGAGTGGGAGAACCCTGATACCCATCGGAAGCAACAACTTAGATGGACGGTTCTTCCACAGGGATTTACTGAATCGCCAAACCTCTTTGGGCAGGCCCTAGAACAAGTCCTGGAAGATTTTGAACTGGAACCTGGAGTAGTTTTGGTACAATATGTAGATGACCTATTAATAGCTGGCAAAAGCCAAGATAGTGTGCGAAGCACCAGCATTAAGTTATTAAATTTCTTGAGCCTAAAGGGTTTAAAGGTATCAAAATCTAAACTGCAGTTTACTGAGGAAGAAGTAAAATATCTAGGGCACTGGCTGAGTAAAGGGACTAAGAGACTAGATCCAGAGCGAGTAAACGCTATTTTGTCCCTCCAGCCTCCCAAGAATAAAAGGCAAGTGCGACAACTTTTAGGTCTTTTCGGCTACTGTAGACAGTGGATTGAAAATTATAGCAACAAGATTAAGTTCTTATATCAGAAGCTAGTGGGGGAAGGTCTGATGAAATGGAGTACAGAGGATGACGAGCAATTAGAAAACTTAAAAACTGATTTAGTAAATGCCCCAGTACTGAGTCTGGTGGATACCCGGAGGCCTTTCTATCTATTTGTTAACACGGAGGGTGGAACAGCCTTCGGGGTCCTAACGCAAGAATGGGCAGGTAAAAAGAAACCCGTGGGGTATTATTCCAAGTTATTAGATCCAGTCAGTCGCGGTTGGCCTACCTGTTTACAGGCTATAGTTGCTACTGCCCTCCTAGTCGAAGAAGCTGGGAAAATAACTATGGGAGGAGAGTTAAAAGTGTACACCCCTCATAATATACGAGGGGTATTACAGCAGAAAGCTGATAAATGGATTACGGATGCTAGGTTACTGAAATATGAAGGAATCCTGTTGCACTCTCCCAAGTTAGAGCTTGAAACTACTAATTTGCAGAACCCAGCTCAATTTCTGTATGGAGAACCGAGCGAACCCCTTTCCCATGACTGTATCAGGGTAATAGAATATCAAACCAAGATAAGGGAGGATTTAGAGGAAGAGGAGTTGCTATGTGGAGAAAAACTGTTTGTAGATGGATCATCGCGGGTAGTGGACGGAAAAAGGAAATCAGGATACGCCATAATAGAAGGAAACAGCTGGACAACTAAGGAGTCGGGTCCCCTTATCTCAGGATGGTCGGCGCAGGCTTGTGAGCTGTTCGCAGTATTGAGGGCATTACAATTGTTAAAAGATAAGAGAGGAACAATATTTACAGATTCTAAATATGCATTTGGGGTAGTTCACACGTTCGGAAAAATTTGGGAAGAGAGGGGCCTAATGAATTCTCAAGGTAAGGGATTAATACATGAGACCTTAATAAAGCAAACTTTGGAGGCATTAAGAGGGCCCAAACAAATCACGGTAGTTTATGTAAAGGGCCATCGGAAGGGAACCTCCACGCAAATAAGAGGGAATAATTTAGCAGATGAGGAAGCTAAGAAAGCTGCGTTACTGGTAATAAAAGCAGTGGAACAAGATCCTGTACAAACTAAGTATGCTATGAGATTTACAAATCAGGAAAAAGGAAAATTGGAACAAATGGGAGTAGTTGAACGAGAAGGAAAGTGGTGGCTACCTGATGAGAGGGAAATGCTCCCGAAAGGAGTAGCTTGGCGAGTTTTGAGAGAGTTTCATAGGCAAACCCATTGGGGAGTACAAGCTCTGGTAGATCAATTCACTAATAAATACATGACCCTGGGGGTATATGATTTAGCAAAAAGAATCGTTGGAGAATGTTTAACATGTCAAAGAATAAATAAACAGCGTCTTAGAGAAAGAGTCCCTGGGGGGAGGCAAATAGCCAAAAAGCCATTCGAAAGGATTCAGGTAGACTTTACGGAGCTACCAAAGGTAGGCAGATATAAATACCTTCTAGTTACGGTAGACCACCTAACTCACTTTGTTGAAGCCTTTCCGGTAGCTCGGGCCACTGCAAGGACAGTAGTAAAAATATTATTAGAGCATATCATACCTAGATATGGGATCATGTTAGCTATCGATTCGGACAGAGGGCCCCATTTTACTTCCAAAATAATTAGAGAAACGTTAGAAGCTCTGGGAACCAGATGGGAGTATCACACTCCTTGGCACCCCCAGAGTTCAGGAAAAGTTGAAAGGATGAACGGAGAAATTAAAAAGCACCTGACCAAATTAATGATAGAAACCAAAATGAACTGCCTCCCCTTAGCCCTCTTGAACATAAGGACACAACCGAGGGCCGATACAGGACTTTCCTCCTTTGAAATGTTATATGGAATGCCCTATGATTTGGAGAAACCAATCGAACACCCTAAAGTGGAAGAAAAGATGTTACAAGAATATCTTATAGAACTCATGAAAAGGAGGCAAGAACTGTTAAAGCGAGGCCTGGTGGTTCAAAGACCACCTTTAGATATAGCAATACATAGAATTAAACCAGGAGATCAAGTGCTCGTAAAAACCTGGAAAGAATCATCGTTAACCCCTCGCTGGGAGGGACCTTTCCTTGTTTTACTCACCACAGATACCGCAGTCCACACCGCGGAAAGAGGATGGACACAAGCTAGCCGAGTAAAAGGTCCTATCCTGCATACAGACTGGGAAGTCGCCGGGAACCCGGACGAGTTAAAGTTGACCTTCAGGAGGAAACAGACACGTGACGTATAACCATAGACACTAAGCTTCCTATGGACAACTGTAAGGAATTACGGAAGTCACATATCGTGTGTCCTGTATGCAAACAATGTGATCCTTGAGTATGTCGTGTGTGTAGAGGGTGCGGGGTACAGCAGTGGGAAAAGCTTTTCTCAGATTGAATGATGGTGTGATGAGTGTTTGGGAGAAACCATAAGGACTGTGGAAATATTGAGAATTACTGGACGGGAGGATTGGCCTAGATACGGACATTATAGAAGAGAATGGTACAAAACTGTTGCACAGTTAGGAGAGGAGCTTATAGTTAAGAACTTAGAGTGTAATAAAAATATTCAATACTTTTCGTATTATAACCCGTAAGTCCAGACCCTGTGAGGATTCGGGACAGTGGCCAAACCCTGGTATTCAAAATCGCCCTATTGGATTGAATATGGAAAGGTGAGTTGCGACAGAATAAGGAGAGAATTCAGGAGGCAATTCCCTGAAGACTACAACTGCTGCCGAGAAGATAACTTACCCGGCTATTCTGAAGCGACAGAATAGGCCTAGGGCAAGGCAGAGGGGTATCCTTGTGGGGATTGGTAAGTGCCTCTGAAAACTTCTGAAATAAAGCAACTCCGTTAAGTAAAACGACCTTCAACAAAATGAACCTCTACTGGCTGATTTCTAGCCGACCAGGGGCTGGGTCGCTCTCCCTAATCCTCTTTATCTTACCGGCAATAATAGCAATAGACCAGGGGAGTTCCCACCAACCTTTTAAATGGACCCTCTATCGATGGGAGGACCAAATGATAATACAACAACAGACCACATCAGGGTCACCCTCTTTTACTCCAACCTTATGCCAATTAGTTCGGGTTGAGCCATGCCTTGACAAAACGGGGTTCTATATGTGCCCCAGCACAGGGCCCTCGTATTGTAATATCCCAGGACACTATTACTGCGCTTACTGGGGGTGTGAAACAATTGCCTCAGACTGGCCAATTCCTCCGGCAAATACTGATAAGTTCTTAAAGGTTGGATGGGGACCTGTAGGATGCACTCCTCCTTCAGTTACGAGCACTATGCAGCTGGGTTACCGTAGGGACCCCGACCCTGATGCCAAAAACAACTGTAAACATATATTCCTTAACGTAACAAATACTGAACATGGTGGATGGCTTGTTGGGAAAACCTGGGGAATGCGGTATTATCAGGCAGGTAAGGACAGAGGAGGTATGTTCTTCATAAAGAAGGAAGAAGTTAAACCGACCCCTCGAGCAATAGGCCCCAATCCAGTAGTAAAATCCCCTCCCCCTCTAGGTAGGGAAACAAAGACAGTAGAAAAAGAGAATGTAATAGTAAGAGAGGAAACTGTCACTGAAACATTGAAATCTCTAAATACTGAAGCCCCGGAATCTTTAAATCCCTTATGGGAAATTATCCGGGCTACTTATCAAACCCTAAACTATACTCAACCCAACCTAACCACTGGTTGCTGGTTGTGTTATAATGTTAATCCACCCTTTTATGAAGCTATAGGGGATAATCGTCTGTATACCATAAGCAAGGAGTCTGCGCCTATTCAGTGTCTTTGGGAAAAGCAGAAAAGAGGGATAACTATGCAACATGTAACTGGGATAGGGACTCGTATAGGTAAAGTACCAAATTCCAAGAGGTCACTTTGTGGGAATATCATACCGAGCCTTAAAGAAACCACAGGATATGTTATTCCCCCGAATGGAACAAAATGCATATGTTCCAGGACGGGACTTACTCCATGTGTGTCTTCAAAGGTGTTTAACAGTTTCCGAGAGTATTGCATGTCAGTTATCATTATTCCAAAGATAGTATATCATCCAGAAGATGTGATGTATGATATTTGGGATACAGGGTTCCATCGTACCAAGCGAGAACCCATTACGGCAATTACTATAGCCACGTTGCTAGGGTTAGGGGCAGCTGGAGCAGGAACAGGGATAGCTTCACTTGTTCAACAAAATCAAGGATTCAATTCCTTGAAGTTTGCGATAGATGAGGACCTAGAGAGAATTGAAAACTCCATAACCGCCTTAGAGAGATCTCTAACCTCACTATCCGAAGTGGTGTTACAAAACAGGAGAGGAATGGATCTCCTTTTCTTACAGCAAGGGGGACTATGTGCAGCCTTGAAGGAAGAGTGTTGTTTTTATGCAGATCACACAGGTGTAGTCCAAGACTCGATGGCAAAATTAAGGGAGAGATTGGAACAGAGAAAAAGGGAAAGAGAAGCTGCAAAAGGGTGGTACGAGTCTTGGTTTACTCAGTCCCCGTGGCTAACTACATTGCTATCCACAATAGCTGGACCCTTGACAATATTATTACTTACCCTAACCTTTGGACCCTGTATCCTAAATCGACTTATTGGACTAGTTAAAAGCCGTGTAGAGCAGGTACACCTTATGCTGCTACAGAAACATGGTACTGATAAAGAAGCTGAAATTACCTTACTAGCCCGAGAAGCGGTAACTCGATTAGATCAACAAATAAATGAGTAAAAAGGAAAGGGGGGAAATTGTAATAAGTGATGGTCAAAATTGTTATTGTTGAGCAAATCGAGTAGGATTCAATTATATTATGCATATTGTTGTAAGCAGTAACCACGCTTGTACAAGTTTGATTATGTTTTGTAGAACCTTGTAATATTAGTTAAGCCAACCCTGGAGCACCAGATAACAGAGTGCCCGGATGGAGCACCAGATAACAGAGTGCCCAGATGGTACAACAGATAACAGGGCGCCCGGCAGCTCGTGGACACTGTCAACTAGCCAACCAGGAGCTAACTCGTCAGGGTGTCCCAGCGTGTGAACGAGTACATAACATATATAAGCATATACGAAAAGTTGAGTGTGTGTGCCGTTGGCGGAACCGAGTTCCCCCGGTCACCCAGCGCTGTTTTGCCTAATTACCGCTTGCTTTAAATTCGCTTGCTTAATAAAATTAACTGATTAGCTCAAAAACTCGTCTTCATTTATAACAAATATGACAGCCTGGGTGAGCCTACAGTGAGCTCTCTCTGCTAGACAAGTGTGGCTGTAGGGCAATGATCTTTTACTATTCACTGATCACTGGATAAGCACAAATTTAAGTTTTATACTAATCATTTAGCTCAAGTAAATGCATTTGAAATAGAATGAATCACTTAGTGATTTCGTGAGCGAAATCTCGAAGCTACAGAGGTAAGAGAAGGTAAAGAGAGGGGTTTCTGGTCGCGTTTACGATTCAGCTACCCGGGAGTCCCCGGCAGCCCTTGCGGAGCCGGCTGACGTGGCGCGGCCATTATCACGGTGACGGGGGGTCACACCCCCTCCCTCTTGCTTTGAAAAAGCCTCCGGGAGGGCAGCTTAGATGTTGGCTTTGACATGGTATATCAGCAATAAAGGAATCATTCCTATTGGGAATGCCCATTATTTGTCAGGACTAACACTGAGCTGAGAGACCAGTGGATCTTATTGCTTCTTCTGCATCAGCACAATTATTTCTCAAATTCCCATCTCTCCTATCGCTACAAACCCACAGATGGCAAAGGGGCAGCAAGGGTGTCATTGGGGTTTTCAGCTTAGAAGTACTGGCTGACACAGATGCACCAGACACCACATTTTGTCTTGCAGAGCTCTAATTGCTAGTGACAACGCAAGGCAGGGAGCAGGGGAAAGCCAGTAGGCATCTCCTATCCAAGCCTCAGTGTGCAATACTGACATATGCACATAGAGTGGGGGAAGAGATTTGTAATCATAAAGCCAGCATATGTGACTTGGGGTAAATGAGTTGCAACAAGGAAACCTCATGACTCAGCATTGAATTTAGGCTTGTACTTAAAAGGACAGAGAGCTCAGATCCTGCATAGGCTGGATCCTTAAGTCTCTTCGTAAAAGGAAAATTCACAAGGACTTGCTATCATACAAGGTTTCACTATTTCTTCCACTGCAAAAATAGGCTATGCTGATTAATCTACTTCAGATCTGAAAGGGTTCAGCTCAGAAGCTGCTCAAGAGAAGGTTTTCTCCTTCAAGTGTTGGAGGAATGAGTGGGCCCATTTCTCATTTCATGCAAAATGCCTCATTTTTCTCTAATCTTTGTGACATTAGAGAGCATGCTGAGGGATAAAAGGTATAAGCATGAGTTAGGGGAACATTTTCTTTTCCTCCTGTGCATTTCCATGGCCCCAAGGTACCCTTCTAGCTCCTGCCATTCATAACTCCATGCTGGAGTCATTTTCACTGGATCAACAGAGCACATTTCCAAGTGACTGGTCTCTGAGGAGCCATCTGAGTGTATCAAAACACGAAAAAAGTTACAGGACAGTTTTCAGCTGAATTTTCACATTGCCATCCATGGGTCACCTATCTTCTTTTTAGGGCAACCATGCCCTGTACCCACCTCGAGATTTAAAAGTCTTCTCTTCACTTCTGCTGCCTGATCTTGACCTTAAGAAAATTGAGGACAAAATAATACATGAGGATGCAGAAAGAGAGGCAAACTTCCTTAGCGAGGTCCGTCTGATGAAGGAGAAAATGCAACCCATAAAAGCAACAATACGCGAAGGTGATTAATTGTCACTAAACCTTCAGCTGCTGGAGTCACACAGAACTGGTCAAGCTCCAGCTGAAACACAGGATTTCAATTTGGGCCTTAACTATCCAATTCTGCTGTCTCTGCTTTCAGAGTTGAGTGGCTCCCACTGTTCATACATCCTTTCTGAATCAGCAAGAGATGTTAAGCCAGCCAGAAGTCTGTATTGAGTGCAGCTACCTTTATAGTGCTGTAGAAGCCTAACATTGCTTGGCCATGCCTTAAACTGATGACAGTATCTTGTTACATGTGGAAATACCACTGCTGTCTCCTGAGAATAATTTTACACCTCCCCGTTCTTTTTAGAAGAAGAAGGGTTTTTCCAACTCAGCTGGTAGGGAAGTATACTCAGATTGCACTGTAAAAGCTATGCTGAAGCTTTTGAATTGGAACTGTATTTCTGTGACTCCTTATTTATTGTTATAACTAGGATAAAGCTGACAGCTAGATTTCCTCATGCATATCGAAGCAAATATCTTTCCATCAGTTACAGCCCCATAACTGTTCTCTAGTACTTTCCCCTCTTTGATCTTAAAACCATATGCAAATATTAGGCATCTATAGAATTAGACATCTATAAACAGAGATTTATCTGGGCTTCCATTTTACAGTGAAGGCCCAGACACAGAGAAGTTATAACTGATGTTTACAGAAGCAGCATCTGAATTTACAGACAGCTCTACAGTAGCCAATATTTGCCCTAACATAACCGTGCAGGTACAGATATCGGCAAAGATCACACACAAACCCAGATGCTGTATTCAGATCCATGCAATACAGTTCCCAAAGGGTGCCACAAAGATTACAGAGTGAATCAGTATCAGAGTCCAGCAGAGGACTTGCTTTTAAGATCCTCTTAAGTCCTGCCTCCTCCTGTGCCCCACCACCCAAGATCTTAGAGGTGACTTTGAGTTGATCTTAGAGTTGGTGAGAGTTGGTTGAGTTGCTTAGAGCCAATCTTAGAGGTTGGCTTTGACATGGTGCTGGTCACCAGAGATACACAAGGTGGTGAAAGTACAGAAGTTTGCATAAATATATTGAAGAACTGACTGTGGAAAACAATCTCACAAGATGAGAAGTGTGAGATGGAAGACATATTGGAGAAGCGGACACTTTGGCTTACCTCATCTCTGGGGCCTCTTGGAAATCCACATTCTGAGAGTCTGCAGCACTGCCAGGAGTCCCATCGGAAGATCTTGCTGACTCGAGGATTGGGGGAAGCAAAGCCGCTCTCCGTGACTTGTTGCCATTGTCACCACTGCAATACGAGTGCAGCTGGGAAGCCTGGAAATAGTAGAACAGTGCTCAGCTGGAGCATCCAGTCTTCCCCCTTGATGCCAGAAGCAGTTTAGCCATGCTCTTAGCTAGGACATGGCAGGAAAAGAAAAGTCAAACTGGTGGAGCAACTGAGCTAGGATGGGCAATGGAAAGGGAAGTGGTGAGGGAGAGACAATGTCCCCATGCTGTTGCCAGCTCTCTCCTCTCACTCACCTCTCTAGCACTGGCTGCTTTCCCACCTGGCATCCATCTGCTTGACGTAAGGATGTTCTGCATGCCATTGCCTCTAGAAGCCTTTCTGATGGTAAGGGAATGGGCTTAGATCACTAGCCTCTCGTCCCTAAAGCACCTACCAGGCATTGTTGAACTCCAGCCAAGTCCCCACGTAGTCATTTTGCACACGGACAAAACCTGCTTTTCTCAAGCCCATCTTTTTTTTCTGCTTTCCGCCTTTCCCCTACTAGCCCTTTGGCCCAGATTCTACTGTGCTGTCGAGAGTTTTTTGGCTGTTTGCTGTGAACAAGCCAGCGCTTGATGTGGCTGAGGTGCACTAGGACCACACGGCAGTGAACAGAAGCTGGTCTGTCTTCCCGCCTAAAGCTGCGTGAGGGGCACTGTCATCCCTGCGCGTGAACAGCTCGTGGACAGTGCCCTGCAGCCAATCACCATAGGCGGGGGGACGCGTGACTGCAGAGAGTAACCAATCGTTGCCTGTGTTTGTCGCGTGGCCACTAAGCAAAGAGTATATTATAAGGGTTGTTAAAACGTGTATCCGGGAGCATTGATATTCAGTGTTGTTAAGAGTTCATTCTGCCCCGCCCCGAGCCAGACACGCCCCTCTCAGACCATCGCGTCAGCCGGGCCGGGGCCGCCCCACAACGTGCCTCCACAAACACCTGTGGGAGTTCCTTGTGAGCCTCCTTCTACACCATTGGGCTCACCCCAAGTGGTAGAGCAGTTACTGCAAGAGATTACCAGCAAGCTTGAACAGCTTGACCTGCGAATGTCAGATGTAGAGAAAAATAAGAGACAAACAGAGTTTCAAAAACCAGCTTGCCTTCCACAAACAATGCAACCACGGGTACTTATAGATTCCACAGACCAACCACAGCCCCGACCTGGCAGATGGTCAGGGGTCATCAAAGATGCCATCCTAGAAGGTGATTGGTCTCCAGCAAAATTAGCCCTGCCGGTGATTCAGAATATGAACACCCAGACAGCGGTATGGGAGCCACATGAATGGAAAATTTTACAGCAAACAAAACAAACAATCACCAACCATGGTATACGTTCAGAAGTGACCAGAAAAATGCTGCATTGGATGTTTACCGCTGACTTATTGTGTCCCATGGACTGCCAAAATTTAATGCGCTTATTACTAACTCCGGCACAATTCCTCCTGTGGGAATCGGCCTGGTACCAACGAGCGCAGCAAGAAACAGCCAAACACACCATCCAAATGACCCATTAACCAACATGGTACCCGACGCCTGTACGGGCCGTGGACAGTATGCTACAATAGAAGTCCAACTGCGATTTGGTGCTGAAGTTCACCGGAAAGCTGCACAACTTGCCCTAGATGCTTTCTTAACCTTACCAGGACCCTGAGCTCCCTCATTCAGCGGAATACGCCAAGGCACTACAGAAAATTTCTCGCATTTTATTGAGCGGCTACATGAAGGAGTAATGCAAAACCCGGACTTGTCAGAAGAAATGAAAAACCAAATGTTTCGATTGCTAGCTTTCGATAATGCAAATTTAAAGACTAAACAAATATTAGCAACTCTGCCACCGGGATCTTCAGCAGAACAAATGCTAACGCGAGTAGCCAGATCAGAAGAACACCAAAGTGCGGAAGTGATGGCTGCCGCTTTTGAAGGGGTCACGCAGAGATCTCTTCGACAAGTTAGCCAGCAAGTCTCATCTACAATACAACCAGTTGTAGCAGCAGTTCAGCGATCTAAGACTTCCTGATCGACCAATTTCCCTTCTTATTAGCAATTTAGAACATCCATGTGCAATCATCTGCCAGTGGCAAAACAAAGACGGGGAATTCCCTATAGATCTTGCTACAGGTTCTTCCTTTTGTGCCACTGTCAGATTGAAAACAAAAAATTATTTACGATTATTAGAATGGCTTTTTCTTAGTGTCCAACCAAAATTCAGCATTCAAACAAGACCAGAAGCAGTTGGAGTATTGATTCGAAAAGGAAGATCTCGAATATTAGAAATCAGCGGTCAGGAACCAGATGACATCAGTATTCCGATAAATGGAGCCGATTTAGAATGGTGGCTGAGAAATTCGGTGCCTATTCAGAATGCATTATTAGGATTTATAGGCAAGGTGCATTCACGAGAACCAAAAGGGAAGCTATGGCAATTCCTTAGAACAAATCAGTGGTTAGAGAGAAGCAAAGTAAAAGCAAAACCTGTTGAAGGGCTTACAGTATATACAGATGCAGGAAAATGAAGACACCAGGCAGCATGTGTCTGGCAAGAGAATAGTCAGTGGAAACAGCATTTAATTGAAGGTTCAAAAGAGGATTCATTGCAGACTTTAGAGCTCATAGCAGTAATATGGGCCTTAAATAGTTGGCTGAAATCTGCTTTAAATGTTGTCACAGATTATTTGTATGTAGCAGGTGTAATACCCAGAATGGAAAATGCTCTGCTAACACAATCGAATAATCCTCGATTAGGAAAATTGTTTGTACAGTTGAGAGCTATTTTAAATCAAAGAAAAGAACCCTGCTGTGTGATTCACATTTGTAGCCATCAATGGAATCTTGGTCTAGGTGAAGGAAATCAAATTGCAGATAGTTTAGTAAGTTCAGTACAGCACATGCCTCCAACAGGTAAATTCCAACAAGCAAGACAAAGTCATGAGAGCTTTCATCAAAATGCCAGAGGTCTGCAAAGACAATTCGATTTAACTTTAAATGAAGCAAGAAGTATTGTACAGGCATGTCCTCAGTGTGGACGCCAGATGTTAGGTGCAGGAAGCGGTGTCAGTCCCCGAGGTTTAAAAGCCTTAGAAGTATGGCAAATGGATGTGACACATGTGCCAGAATTCGGAAGACTTAAATATGTGCATGTCACAATTGATACTTTTTCAAAAATGATATGGGCTTCTGCTTTACCAGGGGAAAAAGCACAACATGTATGTAAACATCTCACAGCTTGCTTTGCTGTATTGGGTGTCCCAGAAAAGATTAAGACAGACAATGGCCCTGCCTATGTTAGCCAGAAAGTTAGAACTTTTCTAATGAAATGGGGAGTGAAACATGTTACAGGTATATCTCGTTCCCCAACGGGCCAAGGAATCATAGAGAGGGCACATCAAATGATTAAGGGGTATTTGAACAAACAGAAGCAGGAAGAGTTAGATTGTCAACAGCGCTTAGCAAAGGTGTTGTTTACCTTGAATTATTTATGTTTAACTGGAGATAATGAGGAGCCTCCTATGATCATTCATCATTATCAGATCAGACTAGGAAGGAAGAACACTTTACCAGAATTCATGATCAAGGTCCATTGTGGGTTCCAAGCCGAGCAGTAAAGCCGGCGTTGAAACAAATTCAACCGAATCAACTCCCTGCAACAGAACCTTCGGAGCACACAGAGTGAGGCGTAACCTTTGCATTAATTTAGCTGTGACATGTATGTGTAATATAGTTATATAAGTAGGCCTTTAAACACCACTACCTTCTGAGTAAGTTTATCAACACCCAGCACATCGTTTGTTACATGTTAAGCAGGAGTACCATTAAACCAAAGTTCTTGGAATTTGTTTAATCAAGCCATTGCGATATTTAAACGGCAATGGAATACCTCAAGTTTACTAAGAAGAAAAATATTAGCGCATGGTTTGACAACCATGACAATTGCAATGATCGCCTTGCCATAGGGCCAGAGCCACAGGAAATCATCCTGATTCATTCTTTGAACACCTCTTATTGTATTTTTATAAAAAGAAAAAAGAAAGACGTAGGATTTTTTGGTTTAGAAAGTTTAACAACTAGGCTTGGCCTAGGGGGGTAGATTAAGAGTTTATTGCAAAGTACATTGTTTATGTTGATTGTTGTTGTAATTGATATGTTATGTATAAGTTATCTTCTGTCAGGTATCAAAGAGGAATTAGAATGCACAGCTAATCAAGCCTGGCTTGTCCAAAAAGAAAAAAAAGAGGCATTTTCGAGAGCACTGCTTGTTCCCAGTTTGCATTGCAGGCGGTGGGATGAGAGATGCTACAAGTCATTAAGCACTTCTAGGTGCAATAGAGTGAATGGACCTGCTGCGGCAGTAGCGCTGCTATGGACCAAGGCAAATAAAAGGCTGCTCTCACATCTTTATATTGTGATTATTTTGGAGTGGTTTCAGTAGTTCCCTTGGGACATCTGGGCTGTCTGGGCTCAGAGGCACTAGAAAAAAGGTTCTAACTTACCTTTATACTGAGAGGGAGAAAGACTGAACAGGGGGCTTTCTTACCAGTCATCGCTGCTGAGCCATGTGAGCGCGTTGAGCAGCACCTGCTGTGGGTTAGGGTAGGGTTTGGCTTCCTGGGCGTCCCTGCACTCTGGCTCATCTCCCGCCTTGGAGGAGTCCAGAGCAATGGGCGGCAGTGAGGTCACTGTAAGGAGAGCGTCAGACATCAGCATTGCGTACCCCAGGGCGAGGCACCCTGCCACTGAGCAGATGGCAACCCAGTCCCCAGCCAGGATTACATATGCACGCAAACTAGCATTGATTCAGTGGCTTCCCTGCTGTCTGGCTCATTTTTCCAGCACCCAACCATCTCCCATTCATCGCCAGTTGGGCATCAGCTCCTTGTGTGAACCTGAAAATTGCACACACAGAGACAGCTCCCATATCTGTATGGGTACCACAGCCAGTTTGCAGATTCATAGTGCTGCAGGGCTTACGCTCACCAGGAGCCAGTGCTGCTCAGCAGGACTTGCTAACCCGAGGAGTAAGCTCCTGAGATGTGCACAAACCTCCCTGTATCATCTGCTGTGACCTGAGGCAGTGGGGACAGAGGGACCCTGTAACTTTCTGAGGAAACATCTCCAGCTGTCCCCAGCGAGCACCGAGCCTGAACAACCAAGTCCTGCTGGGCTTGGTCGAATGCACAAGGAGCAAGTGCCAGGGAATAGTGATACGTGACCTGCTGAGCCTGACAGCACCTCTGTTCCCATTTATCTCAGCTATTCTGGACAGCAGGCAGCTAAGTGCACGTGCATTTTAGCATACCATCAGGAAAGTAGTAGTTGATGGATTTCACTGTTTTCCGAGCATGAGGAATATTTACTATTTCAGAGGTACCCATTGGCTGTATTTTGAAGATGCTGAGGTGAAATTTATTTGTCATCAAATGTACTTGTTTGCAAACTATGCAATGCCTAAGCTTTCTCTTGTGGAAAAAGGCAAGTTCTAGTCTTGATAGTTGTGAACAAAAAAAAGCCTTCCAAATGTGAACTGAGACTAAAAATATGTAAATATAGATGCAAATTGTTGGCAAACACAGTTTCTTGATGATAAATATACCAGGTATAAGAACAGTCAGATGACAGATGCATTTCTTATGAAACCTATTTATCATCGAAATCTTTGTAGGTCAAAACCTTCATGCATTGCCTGCAAAAGCTCATTTCCTAAAGTGTAGACGTAAACATCTGAGCTGTCTAAAAGTACTGAGTATAAATATTACATAGAATCTATGCACTACTATGGACTGTGTAGTGTTTTTATGCTACCTTACGTGTTCTACGAAGTACGGAGGAACTGTAAAATCAAAAATATTCAGATGGGTACTAATTGGGATGTTACCGATACCACTATCACTGACATCAGTGACATATGTACATATGCACAAGTATGTACATAGACACAACTATATTCGAGGTGAACGGAGAGCCATGTCAGGCTAGTTCTGATCAGTTTTGAAAATTGGAGTAGCATCACTAGGAAGGAGCATTCAAAATATCATTCTTAGCTCCCTTTTTCCTAACTCTTGGTGCTCAGGATCATAACATAAGGTAGGCTACCCACAAAGGAGAGCTGAGAATCGGTATGCTCACTATCTACTGCATATTTGTTGCAGGGAGTGAGCAGCCTGGGAGCACCAGCAGCCTCTCATGTACGTCTTCTGCTACAGAGAGCCACTGTATTTGGGTGGGCTGACCAAAATACAGTCGGAAATACAAGCACTGCTTGTTCCCAGTTTGCATTGCAGGCGGTGGGATGAGAGATGCTGCAAGTCATTAAGCACTTCTAGGTGCAATAGAATGAATGTATCACTTCTCTAATTTCCATGAAGAGACAGCCCTTGCTGCGATAGTAGAAAAACTGGCTGGGGAGCCAGACAGCAGCACAGGCTGAGTGCCAAGACAGTGAGTGGCTAACTGATCATGGTGGTACACATATGTGCACAGTGAGCACACCCTGCCAGACAGTACTGGAGCTCAGTCCTGCAGTTACAGCTGCTTCCCAGCACCAGAGTTATGTTTTGGACTATCAGTACTGTCAAAAGCTAGAGCTTAAGGCTTTACCCCTACTTGATGCAGCTCAACTTCCCAATGGATCTGTAAGCACCAACTGCTCCAGTATCACTGAGCTGGAGTGGATCCAAAGGAGGTTTGCTCTCAGTCCTCTGAACAGGCTTTGGACCTGAGATCTTACCTGTGCTTGAGGAGTGAGGCAGTTTGTGCTCCTTGTGCTAGGTGCTGGTGTGGGGGCTGCCGGGGAGCAGGCTCACCTGAGGACTTGCGTGGGACTCTGCTGTCCTTGTTGATGACAGGGATGCTGGGAAGTGAGGGCCTGTTGAACCGCTTCCTCAAGGCAGTACCAGCGCTCTCTTTGCATGTATTGCTCATGCTGGGAACTGTCCCATTGACAGGCGGTGGGCCAAAGGATGCAGAGACCAAAAAGGACCTTCCTTGTAAGTGGAAAGTTCTGAACAGGGTGGCTGTGGGCTTGGAAAGGGCTAGAAGTCTTGCTGAAGCTGGGTAACATTTCTTTGTTATCCCAAACAACTCCAAGAATAACAGTGGCACACTAACATGGGACAATGATCACACCTCCCACCTCAGCACTCCTCACTAGTACTTCACAAAATAATAGCAAGAAAAAGAGCAGAGAACCTTGTCCTACGCCCTTGGGCTGAGTGCTGACACTTAAGTTTGCTGCTGCTGTGCTCAAGGTAGTGCGTGCAGCTGTACAATCAGAGCCTGTCAGCTGCAATTGAGTCAGCAACGCTGCTTGCTCATGTGGGTAAAACGTAAGCTCTGGCTAAGGGCTCCAGCACAGCTCTGTAGTGTGAGCTCCTCAGCAAGGAGTGGGGTGAGCAGGATAATCTGTCCTATCATGTGAGCAAGATATTTTGTGTTTTAATTAGAAACAGTTTGATTTTGTTTATTCCAGGGGCTCCTTGGTTGAAAAGCCTTCTTTTGGACTCACCCATTCACCTTTCCTGGAGGCTACTCTCAATTAGAGAGTCTGAATCCCCAGTGCAGTTTGCAAGACAGAATTATCCAGTGTGAAAGACTTCATAGGAGAAGTGGGGAAAGTGATTTCCTGTGACTGCCTCAGTATGGGCTGTGAGCAAGACACATCATGCCTCTGTATTTTTCTTTGAAAAGTGGAAATAAGTCCTGTTTAAGCTTCCACTCAGATGCAAGTTTAACAGCCTTCCAGTCCAATTTCATAGACATTTGCAACACTATGTAAGTAGCAAGCAAGCAAACAAAAAGGCCCACAACTGTTGCAACCACTTACTTTTGTTGGCTGCATCCCTGGGGTCAATGTTCAGTGCAGGGAGCCGCAAGAACTTTTCTGCCTCTTCCTCCCTCTCCCTAAGCACAATCTTCCGCTCTCTCGTTTGCTGTTGGTCTATTGCATCCCTGGGGTCAATGTTCAGTGCAGGGAGCTGCAAGGACTTTTCTGTCTCCTCCTCCCTCTCCCTCAGCACAATCTTCTGCTCTCTCGTTTGCTGTTGGTCTATTTTCTCCTGAGCTGACTTGCACAAGACAACACGGATCTAGTTGCAATGGAAATAAATCATGGCACTTGAAAAAGGATGTACAAACCACACACACCACCTCATCAGGAACACAGTGGTAGCACGTCATCTTCTTTACTGCAGCTCCATATACATCTCAATAGTTTCAGAAGAATTCCTCCTTTCCTCATCTTGGCAGACAATTACAGCTAGTGATGTGTAACACTCCATTGCCATAACCTTCCACTGGTCCAAGGTGCTGTTTCTCAATCTATGTCAGGAAGCCCTGCTTGAACCAAGAGAGTCATAGCAGCGCTCCAAGACAGATTAAGAGCTCACCTTACCGTGAGCAGGTGGTTCAGTTCCTACAGGCTATGGCAGGGGAATAAAACCCATCTGCAATAACCAACAATGAGAGGTAATTTGCTGTTTCTTAACATTCATGGCCAGTAATTGCAGTTGCTTCTCACTTCCTTGCTTCTGAATGACTCAGCTGCTCTCTGAGAACCCAGAGTCCAAAAAAGGAGTCACGTGAAAACAAGTTGGAGGAACATTGGTCTTATTGAATAGAAAAACTGTGAATGAGATGGCTGTGAGATACAGCAAGAAGGGTAACTAAGGAAAAGCAAGGTCTTCTATTTTATTTTGCAGCCTTCCTTGCATTCAGCATTAGAATCTTTGCTTCTGTGCTTCCAAGCATGCACTGTGCACATGTTCACTAATGTGTAACTTGCCCTGCCATTCAGATCTGCTCTAAATCGGCCTCCGCACATAAAGAATGCTTTTTGCCTAACCTTAGCACTGCCTCCCAACCAGTAACTTCTGCACCAGGGAAAATACTCGAGTAATTGCTCTGTAGTTGTCAAATGTATTCCAAATAGAATCTGCTCCACAAGAGGGGAAGGTTATGATTTTCAGTGACATTTTGTGCTAAGCACTGAACAGTCATTGAAAAGGAAGCCTGCTCACCCCTGTCCTTAGCCCTTACCTTTTCATTGCTGATCTTGAAGTCATCGACACTCAGAAGGCAAGGCCTCTCACGGTGGCTTGTCTCCTTGGCCTGTCTGGGTGGGAGGCTTGGCAATGGGGCCACAGGTTCACGAAAACATCTGGCAGACTTAACATCACGAGCAACGCGATGCTGGAGAGCAGGCAAAATGGGTTCCAAAGTCTGGACCTCTGATAAGACACGGATATAGATTGTGTATGATAACAGTAAGGAAGATATCACCTTTCCAAACAAATGGGGTACTACCATATTGCACTGGCAGCAGAAATGACATTGCTTTGTTGGCCACCAGACTCAAACCTACTGTGTGATAAAGGCCCCAACCTTTGGCTTCTGGTGAGCAGCTGTGTTTGACAGAGAAGAACAGAGAGATGGAGATCACCCTTGCCAAAAGGGTTTGTCTCTGTTCCTATCCATTTTGATTTTAGTAAACATCCTCTTTTCCCCAGTTACTAAAGAATTCCTGGGTTTTAATAGCTATATTTAATAGTCTTTGTAGAGGTAAGATTTAACATTTCCTCCTCTTTGCTGGAATATTTTTGAGGGCCTTGAAAGAAAAGCTTAGGATTGCTGGAGTGTTACCAAAAGCAGAATTGTGCTCTTGAAGCCAGATGGGGCCCCTGGGCATGTCCCCCAGCAGGAGTGGCCTGGAGGCTTGGCAGCTCCTGGGCCACCAGCACCCGCAGGACAGCGCCTGCAGATGGAAGATCCTGCGCTCCCATGTGCCTCAGCAACATGGGGAGTGGAGCATTCTTGTGGATCTCCTGGAGCAGAGAGGCCAGGGGTAGGCAGCCATGTCTCTGCCCTGTGGTGGGTCCCGTGCACAGACCCCAGCCCCCATCCTGCCTCAGTGCCTAGAATCCCCTGACCCTACACAGGTGGCTTTTGGGCTACGCGCTGCTCTGCAGGCAGGGCTGGGCTGCCCTGGCTGCAGCCTGAAGAGGGGCAGAGGAGGTACCGGCTCAGGCAGCACCAGCTGCTCCTGGCGAGCATCCCTCCAGCACGAGCCCAGGGCACCACAGGCTCCGCTGGGCATGTGTCCGCCCAGGCAGGAGTGCTGGATTTCAGCAGGGGAGCAGCAGCCCAGAAGGGCTTCTTCCAGCCCTTGGCCTTGCAGGGCTGGGTGGAGAGGGTGAGCCAAGCTCCCGGCCCCCTGAGCGCCCTAGAGCGGGGTCCCCACCCCGTGCCATCCCCACGATGCCTGCTCCATCCTGCCCGGGCAATGCGCCTGCCCACCGCCATGGAGCGGGGCTGTACCTCCAACAGCACAGGTGTTCTCTTGCTCTGGATCTTCGTGATTTACAATCACGGCAGTAGCGGCAAGGTGGGGCTGAGGTGGTGGGATCAAGTTCAGAGGGCTGGGTTGAGTGGCCGAGGTACAAGAAGCAGGAGAGAAGGGCTGGAGCGGGAGCAGGGCAAAGCAGAAGAAAGCGGGAAGAAACGAGAGGACGGGCTGAGGTGCGACGTGGGGAAGAAGGGGCTGTGTTGTGCTCATTGTTGGGGACCAGCGTTGCAGGTGGAACACGGGCGCTGACATCACACCTCTGTACCACGGGCACTCCAGTGCGGGCTGGGCAGCAAGGGATGGGGACGAAACCCCTTAATGGTGGTGATGGGTGTACTAATCTGCCCCCTCCACCAAATTCATTATCCCAGCCAATTATACTCCCATGTTGCCTGAAGAGGGTCTTCCCAACCATCCCGTCATGCCTGGCAGCCATCCTCACCCCTCAGAAGGGTTTTTCTCCAGCTGGTTCAGGCAGTAGCTGAAGTTTCCCTCACAGTTAATGGTCATCCCTTTCCAGTCTCTGATCTCACTCTGCATCTGTACAGCACAGCTATTCTTCCGTGTAGGCATGAATGACACTGCAAGCGGAACCTGGGTGGAATCAAGGAAGGTATCAAGCCCTGGGGCGGCAAGTGAATAGAACTGGTGCCCAAGTCATCTTTTCCTCCATTCTACCAGTGGGAGGAAAGGGGACAGCCAGAACTAGATGTATAATGCACATTAACTCCTGGCTTTGTGGCTGGTGACATCCTGAAGGTTTTGGCTTTTATGACAATGGGACATTCCTTGAGGACTATAACTTGTCAGGGAGGGATGTGATCCACCTGTCTGGAAGAAGCAAGGGAATATTTGGCCGCAGGCTGGCCAGCTTGGTGAGGTTGGCTTTAAACTGAAGGACTTGGGGACTTCCTGAGTGTGCACTCAATCCCCTCGTCCAGATCATTGATAAAGAGATTAAACAGAACTGGCCCCAATACTGAGCCCTGGGGAACACCACTTGTGACCGGCCACCAACTGGATTTGGCTCTGATCACCACAACTCTTGGGGCCCGGCCATCCAGCCAGTTCTTGATCCATCGGAGAGTGCAGCCACCCAGGTCATGAGCTGCCAGCTTCTCCAGGAGAACGCTGTGGGATAGGGTGTCGAAGTCTAAGTACACACCATGCACAGCCTTTTCCTCATCCACTATGTGGGTCACCTTGTCATAGAAGGAGATCGGGTCGGTCAAGCAGGACTTGCCTTTCATAAACCCGTGTTGATTGGGCTTGTCACTTGTTTGTCTCATATGTGCTACATGATGGCTCTCAGGATGATCTGCTCCATGACCTTACCTCCACTGACATCAGACTGACAGGCCTGTAATTACCTGTTTCCTCCTTCCAGCCCTTATTTCAGATGCTGCCTTAGTTCATGCACAACCAAATTTTTATGTCCTTTTTCACAGGGTTTGTTCTTTATCCCTCTAATGGGAAAGCGTGTCTCCTCCAGCCGCAACGTGGCATGCCATGCCATAGAAGTCGCATGACATGAGAAGCATCATCATGAGTGCTGGTGGGAAAACTTCTTATACAAGAATATCGACACAATTTGAGTGTCAGTGTATGACTGTCCCATCCCGTACTATGGCATCATAAGGGAGTGCAACTGAATGATGAACTGACTCTGAGAGAAATAATGCAAGTCAGCTATATAAAGCAAAGCAAAGCATGCTGATAAATGAACATTCCTATTTTGCTTTAAAAATGCAACTGTGATGCTGCTTTACAAAGTATTTAGGTGTATTGAACTTAATGTAGTATAATAGCAAAGCCGAAGGCTCCCATGTTTTCTCAGACTTAAGAGTAAAGTTACTTTGTGGAGAAAAATCACCCTGGTGTAGGAAAAATTTATTAATTATTGAGTGAAAAATAAATGGTCTGTCAAATTTCTAAATTTCAAATCTGGTATTTGTTGCCTTTTACCAACTTGTTTTGTTTCTAGGACTGATGTGACTGCTTTTTCCCAGTATTGACTGTTTCTTAATGACTTTTGTTTGTAGCCTTCTGTAATAATTTATCCCATGGTCGCACTCAGTTATTATCTACTGACTCATCATAGAGTTTGTTTTACAGACAACATTCACTAGTGACAGTGGTTGGAGTTTGTGTTTTTTTTCCCAGCATTTAAGTGTAGAATGGATTTTGATGCCTTTTTAACTCAGAACAGTATTTTAAACATCCTCTTGGAAAGTTCAAGATGTTCTTGGGGACAAAGACATAGCCTTTATTGACCGTCTTTTCATGCAGTTCCCTGTTCTGTTGAGAATAGTTATGCAGAGTTGAAGATCCACAGGTTGTCTTTGTAAGGAAGAAAAGTTGGCAGTGAGGCCAGTGGTTTTGGTTATCCTGTTGATTGGAAAGCCTTGTGTTCCTGAAAACTGGAGACATCAAACACCATAATTTTTTTTTCCACAGCTCATGTAGGCCAAAAGCCACTTTAGTCTTGTTTCCGGGCCACTCCCAGTACTTATTGAGCTATGTTTGATATTTGCTTCTTTCTGTATGTGATATTCCTGGTTTTTTTTTACTTTTTGACTCTGTTTCACTAATCTGTACTGTATCATCTTACAACCTTTATCCTGGAATGACTGCTGAAGGGTGGCTTTGCCGATCCTTATTCCCTTTTGCAAAAGCCACCAGTATTATGCAAGTCCCATCCATTTTCTAGGGAATGCAATTCTAGAATTATTTTTTAATGTTGTAGAAGAGGCATAAGCTCTTTATGTTTTCATCAACAGAAGGAGAAGGAAGGGAGACAGTGTTCCTCCAGCTCATTAATCAGAATGAGAATGAGAAATGGAAACAGCTTCCAATTTATTTGCTCCAAAGTAAATCTATCTAAATATCAGTGCAGTTATGATAGTGAAAAAAAGGGGGGGCGGGAATCAGGAAAAAAGCCTTGTCAGTAGCTTGTCACACTCTGTAGTAAGGTATATGGGAGACCAAAGATATCTGTACTATGGCATTTCTGTAATGAAAACTTGAGCAATAAAAGTATCTTCTGCTATGTCCTAGAAAAGGGACCCTCAGAGGAAACACATTAACAATATTTCCCATTACAAATTATTATTGCATATTCAACTATTGTTTCAAAGGAGAATTTTGTCTGTTACAGGGAAAGCAATGAAAGATACAGTTAGTATTTCTTCTGTAAGCATAATTAAGATGTTATGCATCTGGATATATTAGTTCTACCCTATAAATTTAAGTTAATACTTTCACAGAATGACGAGCCAGTTTGTTATAGGATACTTGATGGACTTAGGCATGTAGTTTGGGTTACACTAAGAGTGGCTGAATATATTAATCTCTTCACTTTCACTGTGCTTAAATGGAAGAGGACATCCCAGTGTGCCAATGAGACTTGCTGGATATATCTGGTAGGAGGTGGTCTCCCACACTGGATCTACAGACCTCATGTTGTAGAAGTTGAATATTACCAAATAACAGTATTTGTGTTCTAAGTGAAAACTGCATTTTTCCCACCATGCCTAAAAATTTTGAATTAATTAAATGCTTTGTTTCATCCACTCCCCTCTCTCCATCCAGGAGGGATCTGTGTGTGAAAAGCTGGTTATTTTCGTTCCTTTCTTACACCATAATTAATTTCATGACCTTACACAGGTGATCCCAGTTGTCTTCACAACCATTTGGAGAAAAAGTTTCAATTATCATTGAGAGTTTCTGTATGAACATGCTGATAGCAGAAAGCTATTTCTGTGTTGTTGGAATGATGACTTTTCTCCTTCTTTCTCTAGTCTCCTTCCTAGAGGAAGAAGTGTCGTCTCTTCATCTTTACCTACTGTCCTCCCCTGACTGGAGAGCCAAGTGGTCCACCACTTTGTTCCCTTTCTGCTCCCAAGAAACGCCCTCCAGCTCTTCTCTGAGCTGTGTTTAGCTGGCTCTGACCACACACCTCAGTTTCCAGCTTCTGATTTCTGAATGAAATTATTGATATGTACTTGCACTTTGGAATTTGGCTTCAAATATGTGTGAAAGTGAGAGAGAAATTATTTTTGTAGTGTGTTCGTTTCGGGGTGTATAAATTGAAAAGTCTTAGAGACAACCGTTGTTCCAAAGGTCGCTTGCTGCTGAAGTTCCTAGTTCTTTGTTTGCTCCATTAAGAATCAGAAAACTGAGTGAAGGGAGAACTGGGTGCTATTTCCAGTTTCTGCATTAGCTTATATAAAAGGCAGGCGGAAGAAATAGTGTTTTATCTTAAGGTTCTTCACTTTGGCAGACTGTCAGGCTGACCTAAGATTAGATGAGGTCAAAGTAACATCTCAACACTTTGACTGGCAAATCACTCTGAACTTACAGAAGACCTAGGCTGACATTAGCAGAAATCAGGAGATGCGGTTAACATGGGTTTCATTCTGCTGTTATAATTGCTGCATTCTGGCAGCACTCCAGTGTCTCGCCCTGCTCACCTTCCTTGTGGTCTGGCAGGATGGGTACTGGACATAGTTGCCTTGGAGAAGGCTCCAAAGAAGTGCTGTGCAAAGCTTGCCTTTTCTGTCTTACCTACTGCTCGCGTTTGTGCCTTAATGATGTTGCATCAAGACAGTAGGATGTCTGATCCATATCAGCAACACCATTCCTTCATTTATATTTGCATTAAACTTATGTTAACAGGATCATTAACATCTTACTGATATTATAGTGTTGCTTTAGTAGCATATTCTCAAAATGCTCTCTTTGAAAGAGATTTGCTAAGTACTGTATTGCTAGCTGGAAATGATTCTAGGAAGCCCCTGAAACACTCTCAAATTAAATGAAAGTAGTTAATTTTCCTTTTTCTTACATTGAGATAGCAAGCCATAGTGTCACCCCCAGTATCCTGTCTCTATATTCAAAATTACAGTGAATATTTTTCCTCTTCACATTCATCTGGCAGAGGATCTGAGCCACTCCATTTATTTGCAGTCCCATGTGCTGTCAAGAAGGTGTGAGCCCCAAAAGTTCTGGAGAAACGAGGGTGAGAGTGACAGTAACTCAAGTGTTGATTTGCCATGAGGTTTCCCATCCAAAGTAGGTTAATCTTGGAGCTCAGGTGTGAAGGGGGACGTCTTAATTAGCACTGCACTAAAGACATAGTGTGATGAAATGATGTTATTTACTTTTGTAGAGGTAACGTGGCTGCCGGTCTATATAGTAAGTACAGCATAATACACAGGTGCTTATCAGTGTCCAGCTGACTAGAAATGAAACAGCATAACTCAGAAAATAATGTAGGAAAGGTTTTTGGGTTTCCTCCTTGATTTATTTCAATATTTCTAGTATTTAGAAACTAGTTTTTTTCTGTGGTATTCATTTTTCTGCAAAACAGAGAGATCAAAGAGGGCTTTTTTATGAATACTTTGCTGTTTCTTTCACAATTGCTCATCCATGACTATTTGTAGTAGTAAATGTGTTTATAGTGATATTCACAGGAAACAGGTACAATCTGAATAAAAGCAATCTGATTTTAAAAGATCAAATAGGTGCTGAAAACACACTTGTTGCTTTCTTCTGTAGATTATAACCTGTCAAGTGTGGATGCTGTAAGGCTGAATTCATCAGTGTGTGTAAAACACTTAAAGAGGCTGGCAACGGGAAGAGTGTCCTCAAGTGTGCGTGGCATCAGTTAAGTGGAACATGAGGTTTCTAATGTATAGGAAAATGGGTATCTTATGCTGTGTGTCTTCAATGAGGTAGCATCAGGTCTTTCATGTGTCCATTTCAAGCCCTCTTGATTATGAATCTGTCCGTAGAGTTTAGGAGTCTTTCAGTCAAGTCTGCAATCATCAGCCAGGAGTGCAGCTCTGTTTTAGATGTGTTTTGCTTTCCTAATGTGCTTTGAAATAGGTGGAATCGATGACTGCATTTATGAAGTATTTTTACATCTATCTGTTTTTGTATCCACTGTGTGGCAGGTAAGTCTGGAGAGAGATCCTTCTCCCCCTCTACTCTGCCCTGGTGAGACCACATCTGGAATATTGTGCCCAGTTCTGGGCCCCTCAGTTCCAGAAGGACAGGGAACTGCTGGAGAGAGTCCAGCGCAGGGCAACAAAGATGATGAAGGGAGCGGAGCATCTCCCTTATGAGGAAAGGCTGAGGGAGCTGGGTCTCTTTAGCTTGGAGGAGACTGAGAGGTGACCTCATAAATGTTTATAATATGTAAAGGGTGAGTGTCACGAGGATGGAGCCAGGCTCTTCTCGGTGACAACCAGTGATAGGACAAGGGGCAATGGGTACAAACTGGAACACAAAAGGTTCCACTTAAATATGAGAAGAAACTTTTTTACGGTGAGGGTGCCAGAGCACTGGAACAGGCTGCCCAGGGGGGTTGTGGAGTCTCCTTCTCTGGAGACATTCAAAACCCACCTGGACACCTTCCTGTGTAACCTCATCCGGGTGTTCCTGCTCCAGCGGGGGGATTGGACTGGATGATCTTTCGAGGTCCCTTCCAATCCCTGACATTCTGTGATCCTGTAATTCCCCACACCATCTTTGGTGGAACAATTTGAATCCCAAAATGTCCAGTAAGAGAAAGACTGATGCAGAAGGAAGGAAATTTAATGATAGATGGGATGCAAATATGTGTTTGTGTTTCAAGGACAAAAACCAGTATGTCTTTTGTGTTATAAGACAGTGTCGGTGATAAAGGAGAAAAATGCACATAACTGAATGGCAAGCACGAGGCCCACAGGCTGAATCCTAATCCAAATTACATTCAGCCCTTTGAAGGCAACTGCGATGGTGATGTGGCCCCCAGTGAAAATGAATTTGACACCCCTGTGCTAGAGCAACAAATAAGTTACTCTAATATATGACATGATTTAGCCATATGTAATTTAATGCTTTGCACTTCAGCAACAACTTTCAGGTCAAAAATCTGGAGGACTTGATCAAATAATAAGGATTTTTATGAGATCTTTTCTGCTGTCTTAGAGATAGCTGATTAGATCAGCATGCTAAGGGACTGTTCACAACTCTGTATTCAGAGCCCAGCAGTCCTGTGTCGCAGTTGTGTGTGGCAGTGTCAGACTTCTTCATTTCTGAGCCGTTGTCCTGCTGAATGCTTGCTCTGACCCTTGAAGAACTTTTTTCATCACATTATTTATATTGCTCATATTTTTGTTCTCTGTGAGTGCTGCTTCTTCATCAAACAGCTGTAGTTGGGGTCCCAACCTTCAGCTCTTTAAGTGCTAAAAGGAAATTTTGTAATGAGAGATTTTATGGCTTTAGTCTGATAAAACAGAACAACAGGTGGGGTCACTTCACTGATCAGGGTAATCTGTTGCCCAGAGCAGGTATGATGTCTTAAAATATCTTCCAGAGTTCATTGGGAAATAGGAACAGAGATATTCGTTTGCATGAAGAGAACCTGCCCTAATTTTGAATATTGTACAAAGCATGACATTGTCCTGGTTTTGTTAAAAACAAGTTTCTCTTTTAGTGATTTTGCCTGTCAGCTAAAGCCTTCATATTGGCTGCATTTTCCTGAAGAACCAGACATGTTGTGGTAAACCTAGCAATGGAATGCAAACTTATTGATAAGCACGGATGGACATCTCGCAAGAGGGGCAACGAGAAACCGGTGACCAAGAAACTGACCAACTGTGTATAACATTCCATTCACGTGAATACTTCATATAAAAGTGGGAGATCACGAGGATCTCGTCCCTTTTTGCCTTTTCCCCTCTGCTTATGGCCGACATTAGGAGAGGACTTTGCTAGTCGTCCCTGCGAACCGAGGCCTAGTGGGAGACTGAATCCAGCTCCGGTTGGCTGCAGAGTCTAAGCCAGGACTTTGGGTGCCGGCTCTGCAGTTGCTGAGCCTTTCAAGATTGGTTTTGTATATTTTGTATTATTTTCTCTATTCTTATCAGTAGCATTAGTAAAACATCTTTAATTTTTTCCAACTCTCTTCTCTCTGTCCTTCTGTCCCTCCCGATCGCCTGTCCTTAGTGGGAAGAGGGGAGAGGGAGGAGCTAAAGGGGGAAGTGGTGGGGAGAGGAGGTTAACAATACATCTGCCAGGGTTTTTGTTGTCACCCCGCAATCAAAACCCTCGTCAGACATTTATAGAGATTCCAAAATGTTTGATTCTTAGAGAGAGTATAGCACTCTGCACCACCACCACCACAGAGGTTGGAGCTGTTTTGTGCCTTCAGACAGACTGGAGGAGGCTGGAAGATAAGCTTGTAACAATTCCATATTTTAGTAGTAGTATTATTATCCATTTATCTTGATAAAGCGAGTGTAATCCCTTCAACAAACTATCAGTGCTAGTGCTGGACTCTTGCCAAGTGTAAATACAGATTGCCAGGACTAGTCAGTATGTTGACATGGATAGAATATTTTCCTAGTAGCTGAATACACTGACTTGACCTTTTGGCATGTTCTTTTCCTAGCACTGCTCATAGCCTTTGCTGTTGCCTTGCCTGAAAAGATGGTAGACTTCAGGTGATAATTTTATAGCATAGGGAGGGTTAGGTCAGACTTGGGACCACTAGCTAGCCCTGTGTCCCTATTGCTCCCTTTTGTACTCCTCTTTCTCCTTGCACAGGGACTCTTTGTTTCCCTCATCAAAATAACAAATACAACTCAGTAATTAAAATTAGGAGACCAATCCTAAACATTCTGTGCAGAGTCTCTGCTACTGTAAAGACTGTAAGATTACCCTGGATCTCTACTCATTATAACAGCTATTGACATTCATCTCTCTCAGAAGCTGTTGATATAAGTGCCAGATCAATCCAGGTTTCATCAAGTAGGACAAGTGGCAGGAAAGCCCTGATCTGGGAAGACAAGCAACACCAGTGGTGCAGGCATACAGTTATAAAGAATGACATTTTGAAGTCTGTGGAGCTCTCTTTTTATTCTTTAGCTCTTTTTCACTCGTCATTATCAGCTCTCAAGTTCAGCATGATTCTTCAGCAGAAGTTGAATCTTCACAGCACAGAGTGCTGGTATTGAAAACTTTCATGTCCTTGTGTTACATGCAGTTTCTTCAAATCTCAAGTGGTCTTTGGAAATTCATTCATTCATTGTTCCTGACTGAATCAGTGGAGATGTGTCCACTTGCAACCTGCCAAATTAGGTATCCTTCCTTTCTGCTCTTTCCTTTCTCATTTCTGGTGTGTAGTATAGAGATCTCACACATGGCATTCAAACTGAAATGCATCCAGCAATTTTGGAGGGCATTTAGCCTTCTGCATTATGTTCTGCAGGCTGCCAGCATCCTGTGATGGATCCAAGCACACAAGTGGTAGGATTGTGTTGATGAGCAATGTGGCTTGCCCTGTTTTCTCATGTGGACTTGGAGAGTGGGCCAAGCATGGGAATTGGACCAAATGTGGAAGATGAGATTTGGCTTTGTGAGTTATTGGGAACACAGGCTAGATCAGATCTTTCTCAGTCTAATATTGTGTTTCCAGGAGTGGAACAGGCTTTTCGAAAAACTTCGCATTAAGTTGATGCTGGATTATCTGCTTTTCTACATCTTAGATTATATCCTGCTTTCTTACCCCAGTATTTTCTATAGCTAAAAGCTGCTTTAGGCTTTGAAAGAATTAGGTTCATAAAAGAATATCTTAGGAAAGTTTTGGTTTGTCATTAATTCATTTTTTACCTTTAATTGTTGTACATTGTAATGAAGACAACACCTTTTCAAGTGTTAGGTGTGTGTTTCCTTGTCAGGCCTTTCTCTCCCGTCCTGCAGAGCAGCCTGGCATATATCCTTGCTCACACCATAGACCCACAGCCCAGACCACTCTCTTCCCCGTGAGTATCAGCCTTGAGATACTGTTCTGTCTGGCTCATAGCTGGGATTTTCCCATTCAAATGGTGTTTGCAGTGAGGTGAGTATCGATCCCTCTTTCTGCTAACAGAAATTCCACTTTTTTGAGATGGAAGTACAATACAGATTGGTATATTTCTATCAAAAATTTTGTTCTGATACATTTTCAATTTGAGACGAAAACACCTTTAGCCAGGTAATTCCCAACAGAGTGTCTTCTTAACAAATGCTTTTTATTATTTTTAATATTAGGTACTGTTATAAAGATCTAGTCCTTCTCTGACTAGGTAGTTTTAATGCCATGAATTACAAAAGACAGCTTGTTTGTTAGTATTATTTGTCTCCCAGATGTAATGTTTGGAAGTATGAATAATTGTCATTACTCTGGGAGGAGGCTTTGAGTTGTGACAACTGTTACAGCTGTGTGTTGGTTTTATGAGGAGCGAGTGAATGTCTGTGCAATGAGTTAACAGCTTACTCTGCTCCCTTTCTCCTGACATGACTCACTAGAGCATTTCTGTGTGCGCTGCTGTCACCTCTCTCCTCAGTTGCTGCTTGATTGACATCACTCTGTTTGAGCTCTCCATACATGTGTTACTCTCTCTGTACTGTACAATTTTTGTTGTGGCGCTGGTGCTGGCAGCTTTCAGATTCTCATGTGAGATTCCCCTGAAAGAGGATCTGACTCATAGACCCCTCCTGAGATCCATTTAACGCACTGAATAAAATTCAAGTACCTCTTGATGCTTGTTAGCATCCTCTGTCTGACTGACTAGGATCTGACTCCTCCTTAGTCTTGATATTGTTTGTAATATTACATGTGTACATGGTATATCACAGATTTACATTGCTCCAGGGTCCTAATTGCCTTTTTTTTTTTTTTTCTGACCGTGTCTCCATGAAGAGCTACAGAGTACGTGGTCTCACTTTACACTGTGTCCTTAGTGTGCAAGAATTTATCTGTTTGCTTTCTTAGCAATTCGTCCTTTTGCAATAATATGTTGTGCTCTCTGTTTTGCATACAATTGTACAATGCAATGCAGTCCGGTGTCATTGACTGAGCTGGGAAGAAAACGAAGGTCTGTGTCTGGCTTGGCTGTTGACCTGCTCCATGATCCTGAGCAAGGCTTTTGATCTTAATTTCCTCAGCCTTGAAGAACATTAGGACCTTGTTGAACAATATGTGGTGTTGTAGCACCCAAATTATAAACATTTGGCTGCAAAGTCTTTTGGAAATGTTGGAGTGCTCAGATGTAGTTTTGAAATGACACCCTAGTGAGACCCTAGATAGGAGTTATTTCCTTTCACAGAAATCATAGTCAGGAGGTGCTATAAAGCACACCTTTGTATCTGATAAGTCTGCCTGAATTTTTGGTTGGCCAGCTAGCAATGTCATTGGGGATTTTCACACCACTTCCATGAGTTCCAACCTCACTGTCTGTTGACTGTTTTGAGGGCTTAGATTCCCTACATAGATCCCCCAAGTTGAATGATATCCTAATCTTGTGTCAGGTCTTGCCTTCAAGTCAAATTATGAAGCCAAAATAGTGGGCATTTTTTAAAACATTGACCTAAGTAATTAATCCAAAATCATATCAAATCCCAGCTGGAGATGAAAGACTAGCAAATGTGAAAGCCAACAAGAAGGTACTCCAGTAGTACAAGGAAGTTCAGTGGAAGTATTTGTCCACTGGTAAAAGGAACAGGCAAAAGTGATGGATTTTTTTTTAACCTGAGTACAAAGCCTGGTCCAAGACCTATGTGCGTGTGAGTACAGCTTGGAAGTGAGAAGTGAGGCCAACATCAGAGAAGCAACAAGTCAGGGACTGCCTTACAGAAGGTGCATGTATTCAAATCCATAGAGCTGGATGGACCCAAGTGTCCTGAAAAAGCAGGCTGATGTGCTTGTGGGGCTGTCTATGATGTCTATGACAACTTATGGTAATTGGAAAGGAGGCCAGCAAATTCACAATGACTGAAAATAACAAGTGTTATGCCAGATTTTTGGAAAGGCAAGAAAGTGGAGGACCTGGGGAACTCATCAACCCCATTCCTGTCTGCAGAAAGGGCACGGTGCACATCATCTTAGAATCTGTTGGACTAGATGACTTCCAACCAACATTTTTATGATTCTCTTGTCTGCAAATGGAACCCTGATCTCTGATTTTTGTCTCTTCATTTCAGCTAAAGCTCTGGTTTTTTTATCCCCAGCTATGTTTTCCTAAATGTTATACACTCATGATGAGCCTCAAATTGATGCTGTTCAGAGTAAAAATACCTGTGAACTTTCAGAAAAGTTGGATCAGGTCTGAAGCTACACATTGCAGATTAGGTGGTTTGTATTTCCACTTCATTATCCTTAGCAAACCAGTATTCAAAAGGGATTTTCTTTCTTTCTGTGAGATCATTGAGTCTGAGTTTGTCCAGTATCTTGGAAAAGAATAAATGCATGAAATTTAATATCTTGCAGGGGTCAGAAAAGACTGATCTCTTTTCACTTTATGATGCTGTAGCAATTATTTATTGTATTACAGCACTGCTGGGTTTTATCTCTTTCCCAAGCATTGTGTAGCAACGGTGTGCTGGAGGCAGATCACAGAACTAGTGAGATCAGTAGACAGACACATCTTATGTTCAGGTGATATGCAACTAGGAAACATACTGCATTAAGAATATTAAGTTTTATTTTGCCTATTACATGTTACAGTTTCATATCGTTAAATGTTTCAATGTATACTTAAATGCTAGTGGCTGTGAAATGCAGAGAGGCTTCTCAGTTTAATGAGAAGGACACTTCTATTGCTGTTTGTACACTTTGATTAAATAGAAGATACAGAAATTTAAGTCTGATTGTGTTTTCAGGATGACATAATTAACAATAATTTGCTCTTTTCCTAATCCAGTGAATACCTTTGAGAGATAATATTTTTTAAATGCCAGTGTGCTCGGTGAAATGAAGCCAGTGTAATCACGCCAAAAAGTCAACTTCGCATTCCAGGACTGTTTCCATTAATGCTAAACTGCTACCCTGGCAATCTCAGGCTGTAGTTCCTGAGCCCCTGTGTCTTACACGTCTTTTACTGCAGTATGGAACGTCAGGTGGCACAGGAAAGTTCAGGCTCCTGTCATCTATATCAGAGCTAACCAGTCCTGAGTGAATCAGCTTGCATGTAAAATGAAAGTAATTAGTACAAAAATGTGGAGAAGCGCTGGAAAAGTTAGTGCCAAGGCTGATTTTCATCCTTGCACTCCTACGCCTTTCCTGATCTTCTTCTTTCATACCGACCTCAGTACAAGCTGAGCAGGTACAGCCCAGGCTCCCAGACTGGTGGCACCTGCCTCCGCATGGCCGAACACCCTGTGGCCACTTGGCACGGGACTAGGTCTGGCCGGCCGGCCCAGCTGAGGGGACAGGACCTTGCCACACGGGCCTGCCAGGGTGTGCAGGTGGCACCAAGCAGGAGTCAGCACGTGTTGTGGCTGCAGCCCGGGGTGGATGGAGCTGTCACGCTACAGTCCACATCTGAATGCGTAGGTGTGCTACTCAGAGACGCTCCAGCGGGATACCCCCCAAAAGGTGATGAACCTCTTGCCCTTTTGGGCAGAGGGAGAAGACCTGAGACAGCCCCTGCCCTGTCGCTGTTGGGCAGAGGTAGGGAACAGAAAAGATGACGAGGGTTGGAAGTTAGTTCCAGTTCGGGGCCTTGGGCAATCCCCCTCCCTACCTGCTTTGCTTCCCCAGGTGCCCCTCCATAATAGGTTTGAGGCCCTGGATGTTGAAGAGGAGGTAGGTGAGGATGTGGTGCAAGGCCCACCTACGAGGTCACATAGAAAGGGGCAGTTGACCCCAAACCTCAAGACTGCCTCAAATAAGAAAGAAAGAAAGAAAGGTAATTGTAGCAGGCAATTTGCTTCTGAGAGGGACAGAGGGCCCAATGTGCAGAGCTGACCCTCATTGTAGGGAAGTGTGCAGTCTACCTGGAGCTTGGATCAGGGACATCACCAGGACGCTCCACAACCTGGTGCACCCAACAGACTACTACCCACTGCTGATCTTCCAGACAGATGAGGAGGAAGCTGCGTCCCGCAGTCTGAGGGGAATGAAAAAAGATTTCAAGGCCTTGGGACGGATGGTAAAAGAGTCTGGGGCTCAAGTGATTATCTCTTCCCTCCTTCCAGTTTTGGCTGATGATATGGGATGGAATAGAAAAATTCAGTTTGTAAACAATTGGCTACAGGACTGGTGCTACAGGCAGAGCTTTGGGTTCTTTGATAACGGCTGGTTTTACAAGACACCAGTCCAAACAGTGATACATGGGAAAGGTTTATCTCGCAGGGGCAAAAGGATCCTGGGGCAGGAGTTCGCAGGGCTCATTTGGAGAGCTTTAAACTAGAGTTGAAGGGGGATGGGACTGTAGCTGGGCTTGCATCAGTAGGGCATCACTCTAGAGTTCATGAAGGCTGGGAGGCCTCCCATACCCATGAGGTGGAATCAGTGTGCTCACCTCGCTCTCTGAAATGCCCGTACACCAATGTGTGCAGCATGGGGAATAAGCAGGAGGAGTTAGAATCCTGTGTTCGGGCAGAGATTATGACCTGGTGGCAGTTACGGAGACATGGCGGGACAGCTCACATGACTGGAATGTGGTCATGGGTGGCTATGTCCTTCTCAGAAAAGACAGGCCAGCCAGGCGTGGTGGTGGAGTTGCTCTTTACGTGAGAGAGCAAATACAATATATCGAGTATTGTTCAGGCACGGATGAGGGGCGAGTCGAGAGTCTATGGGTGAAAATTAAGGGGCAGGCTGGCAAGGGTGATACTATTGTGGGCGTCTATTATAGGCCACCAGATCAGGGTGAGGAAGTTGATGAGGCCTTCTACGGACAGCTGAGAGCAGCCTCACAGTCACAGGCCCTGGTTGTCATGGGGGATTTTAACTTCCCTGATGTTTGCTGGAAGGACTACTCAGCCAGGCAGCCACAGTCTAGGAGGTTCCTCCAGTGCCTTGACGATAACTTTCTGATGCAAATGGTGGAGGAGCCGACTAGGAGAAGTGGACCTCATCCTCATGAACAAAGAGGGTCTGGTTGAAGCAGTAAAGGTTGAGGGCCGCCTTGGTTGCAGCGACCATGGAGTTCAGGATCCTGTGCAGCAGGAACAGAATAGCAAGCAGAATCGCAGCCCTGGAATTCAGCAGGGCAAACTTTGGCCTTTTCAGGCAATTGCTAGGGGAAATCCCATGGGCAAGGCTGCTTGAAGGTAAGGGGGCCCAAGATAGTTGGTTAGTGTTCAGGGACTCTTTCTACTGGGCACAAGATCAGAGCATCCCGACACGTAGGAAGTCAAGGAAGGGAACCAGGAGACCTGTGTGGTTAAACAGGGAACTGCTGGGTAAGCTCAGGTGGAAGAGAAGAGTTTACAGATGGTGAAGGAGGGGCTGGCCACTTGGGGAGAATATAAGGCTGTTGTCAGAGGGTGTAGGGAGGCAACTAGGAAAGCTAAGGCCTTCTTAGAATTAAACCTGGCGAGAGGGGTCAAGGACAACATGCATCCTACCTTTCCACAGTAAGTATTTTGCATTAATGCTAATGCGTGTAACTAAAACTAGATTTAAATATTTAAATATATGTGTGTTCTTCCTTCAGGAATCTGTCTTCTGCTCTCCTCATATGGCATTGCCCAAATCAATGTACAGAAGGCTATACTTCTGCCACTTTTGCCAAATTGCTGCACATTGGTTTAAATTGTTTGTCTTAGTCATTCGTGACATAATTATAGTCATCCTGAAGTCAAACCAAGATAACTTATGTCATACCTGTGAGAGTTAGGGAACAAAATTACTGTCAAAGAGTAATCTAGCCTGTGTTGCTAAATCTTGTAGATCTAAATTTGCCTTGTTGTTGTAATGTTCATCTCAAGGCCGTCTTGGGCATGACTAGATTTATAGGGTAGAAGTGTGCCAAGTTGGCAGGGTAGTAAGTAATGTTGTAGCTTCTGTCCAGCCTTGCTTGACAAGTGATGGATAAAGCACGCTTGCTTGGTTAAGAAGAAGGCATTTTGTCACTGTTGATCCTTTCTCCCATTTTTTATAGGATTGCTGCGCATCACAACTTGCACACTTTGCTGAGGCTGCATTTGTACACTGGTGTATATTTGGTTCCCATTTGCACAACTTTCCGAATAGTGCTTCAGTACCTGCTTTACAGCAGTGGCTGTGGAAAGGAAAAGTAGTATAAGAATTGCCATGTTTTGAAAGTAGTTGTGTTTCTAAACATGGCTAAATGTTAACTGATCAGGCTGCAAGTGGTTTCTGTGAGCCTGCAGCTCTCCCTTCTGTCTGCAATAATGTGAGCAAGGATTGCTTGCCCCAAATGTACAAAAGTAGCTTAAAATTTAAAAAGAAGACATTTCTGATGTGTTGATTAGCAGCTTCATTTTTCTTTGTCCTTCTCTTCTCCCAAGTTGCCAGACCTTATTCCTCAGCTGGGAATGCTATACCAGTTAATGGAGAGCAGAGTAAAAACTTTGCAAAAGCTTTCCCGTCTTCACGGAAGACTCTACATTCTTGTCACCCAGGTGAGTCCCAACTGAATAACATGGGATGTGTAGAAGTATTGTTTGCAGACTTAACCTCCTGTTGTGATTACACCTGATGGGACCTGTCATCGGGAACTTAACAGAGCCGCTGTACAGCTCTGCTGGTAATGCTCAAAGCAGTACGCTTAATTGACTGTCTAGTCAGTCTCTGCCCACCGAAAGTGTTTAGTATCTTTTTCCTGCCGAATGCATCCGCTAATCCATGAGAGTTTTAAAGGGGAATAAATAGGAGGTACTGGGCCGCTTCAGAGCAGATACCTCTAAAATTTCACTTTGTCCTTCATCCTTGTTTGGCTGTTAAACAAACACTACAAATGAATTAATCTGTGTTAAACTCGATGCAGACTTCCATTTAAATTGTTATGAGTTTTGTTGACCTTAAAGGCTGGAACATATGATTGCATCTAAGGCTAATCTGCAAATTCCATTCAGGTTGCAGCATCAGAAAAAGCTCAGGATGTAGCTGACGTTAATCAGACTGCAAAGTTGGTGTATGAGGATGGTAAGTGTTGCATGCCATGTGTAGCTTAGCTCCTGAATTCATGTGAGGGCTGGTAATTGATGGCCGTTCATCATGTTCAAGTGCTTCTCTGTTAGTGTACGGTCTGCAAGTAGAGAGCTTTTGTGGCAAGTCCATAGCGGGAAAATCAGTGGTTAAAGATGCAGGCATCTTGTAGTTGATTGTTCTTCCTTCCCCTCCTTCTCTTTCCTTCCCTCCCATCCCTGCTTCACAATTTAAGGAATCAGTTAATGGGAAGTTCAGTATACTGCTTAACTGGCAACCCCAAATTTCTAGTGTTAGCTGCCCTTCAGCTAAGGTAGATACAGTCAAGACACTTTCATATTTGGATCAGCAGGATGCCAGGGTAGTGGATGTCAGTGTGTGTGGAGGTACACTTACCATTTGACCTTTACTTCTACTGCAACTTCATACTGCATAATCGTAATGGAAGTGACTTGTTCCTATTTAATGTTGATCAACCTAACCATCAGGTAGAATTAGTTTTGGAATTGAAAGAACATGGTTTGGAGATTCAGCAGCATGTGGAGTTGGGCTTTGTTTGCACAATGACATTTTAAAGTTTGTTTTTCTGACTGAGGAATTGTTTTCTCTTTGCAGAATCCTCAGAGGAGGAAGGCTCAGATGATGAGATGATTGCAGATAGAGACTCTGATGTAAGTGGAGTTGGATCAGATCTTCTCCCATTTGCATGTAATAGAAATTATGTGATTGTCAAAGGTTCAAACATTCCTGTTTATTTTTTCCTCAGGAAAACTGGGATGAAGATGAAGAAAAAGAGGCGCAATCTGATGAACAGGACATGGACATGACTGTTGAAAAGGAAATCAACGGTGATTCTGATTTGGAACCAGAAAATGAAAGTGAAGAAGAATAACAGCACAAAAGAATAATTTTAACTGTTTAAACAAGTGGGCCACCAACCTCTCTAATTCTGGATCATCTTGCAGAAAGGTGCCATATTTGCATATAGGGAGTGCAGACTCGTGCACAGCCTGTGTGCAGAGGCACATGTGGGGCACTGTGCATTTCCGAATCCAGAATGTTTAACCATGGCAGCCTTCTCTCGCCCTGTTTCCCTGCGCTTACTTATAGAAACATTTCTTCCACCTCATGGTCAGATTATGCTTGTCATGTGGACATGCATTTGTATCTCAAGTGAAACAAATCTGCCACCGCTGTTTGTGTGGTAAACTTGGTTCAGCTTTACATTGAATTTGTTCCAAATATTCAAAGATCAAAGTCAACTGGTCTGTACCTTCTTTCCATGCTTCAGTTAGCAATAGCAAGTGGGCATCCTGCTGCATTTTTAAAAAAAAATGAAAAGGAAAAAAAAAGATATTTTTGTAAGATGTAAATTCTCTACTGGAATTCTTTTATTTCCCCCCATCCTCCATTCGTTTAGTTACGCCTTGGCACTATCTAAATGCCAACCTGACTTAAAAATGGCTTCTTCTTTTTTTAAAAATTTGAACTCATGACTTTTATATGTACGAATCTGTGACTTTTCTTGTGCTTCAAAAGGACATTAGAACTATCACTGGCTCCTAATTTTCTTTTAATGGAGGCTGTATATAATTTCCGTGCTAACCCAGAGAATAGACTGTGTTCAACTGGGTGGGGGAAAGTAACACAGGAAAATGAGAAGGTGAACGCTTGTGAATACGTAGCGCACAGCTATACCTTTATTACAGATTTTTAATCTCTCAGTGGCAGAACAAGGACAGCTCTTTGCTCAGCTAATGGAAGCTGAAGTGGTGCAAACACATTTTTAAGAGCAAAACAAGGTAAAGGTTTGAGCCATTCACCACTATAATGTACAATAATATATTTGTCTATAAATGGAGCTGTTGCAACTAAATACCACCCTCTTTGTAAAGTGAATAAATATACATCTCCTTTACCAAATACCTGTCCTGTGGTGTTTGTTGAGAGAGACCTCAGGTAGTTGAGGGTGGTGGTGAAGGATGAAATGCTTTTTGTAGGAAGATTCCTGGTGGAGGAAGAAGACAACCTAAAAGATTACAGTGTTCTGCAAAGCATCTTTTACTGGTTTCTTAGCTCCATATGTTTCAGTTCTATCTGCTGTTTTGTCCACTGCTTGGGGATTGCATGGGGGTTGCAGCATTGCCTGGAGGTGTAGGGGATTGTGATGGACAAGGCTGGAAGAGACATTTTCTGTCTTTGGAGAGCTGGACGTCTAAGGGCAGCAGTTGGAGGCTTCCAGTCATTGGAGGGTTTTAACTGACAGTAAAGTAGTGTCTTAATAACTTGTAAAGCTGGGCTTTTATTTCATTTCTGAGATGCTGTGCAAATAAATGCCAACACTTGTGCTCTGTCTGTACTCACACAAGCCACCAAATTAGGCTGAGGTGACGTGTAAGATTTCAACCGGTACTAATGTTCTATGCAGGTAGGCTTCAAATCAGGCAAAAGAGGGATGTGAATGAAGGTCTGTTGCATCTCAGCTGAGTGAAGGTCTGCTGAGCTTTTGGGGCATGGAGTAACACAAGAAGCAGCTGTGTTTTGATTGTGCAGGGTCTTGCATGTATCTGTGTCCCAGCATTTCCAGGAGCTGATGCAGGAGCCCTGTGTTGGGGTCAAGGAGCAGGCTGAGTGTCCTGTTGACACTGCTTGGGTATGGGGAGTGGTGGCGCTGGAAACCTGCCACCAGTCCTCATTGTACCTGTAAGGTGGGCATGACCTGTGTCCATCCTTTCAGTGCACCAGAAACCCGTTCCAGGAGTGGAGCTGTGGGAGAACCTGGCAGCAGGAAGAGGAGGGGGATTTCAAGTGTTTTTTGGTCATTCTTGCGTCTCACCGACACTGAGATTCTGCGAGTCTGTTCCAGTGTCGGGCAGCAAGCTGGTAGCAGGGGTCTGAGTTCTGGCTGTGGTCGTATGACAGCTGGGTCGCACTGTCCTCTGAGCCCTCTTGCCTGTGTCATCTTCCAGCAGCTGTTCTGTGTGAAACCTTTTGGGTACGGCAGCTGCAAGCAATTGGACTGGCTCCAATAATTAATGCTCACCCTACAGCTGACAACTGACAGTCCTGTGCACTTTCTAATCCTTACAACTATTTATCTGCAAAGCCAAGGTCCCGGCCAGCTGGTGACTAAGCTGTTCGTGACTTTGTCTTCCAAAGATGCCGCAGCGTCTGGAGAACGAGGCTGGAAATGGGGCAGGTCCTCCCTTGCAGCCACAATCCTGGTAGTTTTGGAGCAATGAAGAGAGTAAGAAGGACAGAGCAGTTGCTCATTTGGAGCAGCAGAGGTTGGATGAGGGTTTGTGTAAAGAGCCCAAGGTGTGTCCAGAGCAAGGTTCCGTGGTCAAGAAGTCAGCAATCAATGGGGAGGAAACTCTGAGGCGTACTTTTGTTTTTATTTGCCTACTTAGTATTGTGTTCTGTTTATAGGTTTGTATTTAACGTTTGTCCGGGCACCAGTGCACAGTGTAAGGGATTTTTGTTTGCTGTTTTTCATGTGGTGGTGGCCTTATTTCCATGTTACAGAAGTAGATAAACTTTTGACTGTGGTAGGGAGCAATACCACAGATGCCCAGCGAGTGTCAGGCCAGCTCCACAAAAATTCCTCGCATTCCTGGACAGCAAGAACCACCTGTGACTTGTGCCTTTGAGACGGTGTAGTCGCTTTGTTGCTAAATACATCCTGCTGTGAGACTCTGTGGCTCCCATTCTCGCCTCTTGTTATGGTCCTGCTTCCAGAGGGACTTAGTACTACACCAGGACTTGGTGCGAGAGCTGCTTGTTGCCCCTCTTGCTCAATATTTCAGGGTTTCACCTGGTTCAGGGAGGTCTGGTAGAGGAATAAGCTGCCGGTGTGGGATGTGCGTGTGTGTCCGTGAAAGGTTTTGCTGTGTGGGAACTTGGAGTAGGGATGTTTTGCTGTTGGTCTCCCTGCATGTTATGGAAAGTGATTTAATTGGTTTTAAAAAAACAAACTTTTTTTTGGTTCATCCTTAATATTACTTTTGCTAATAGGTTCCCTGTGACAAAATAACACTCTCAAATGACCTTGGTTAAGAAGCAAACAGAAGCAAGCCACGCTGTTGGAGACATGGTAGAGGAGGAGGAGAAGGACATTGAAAGGGACAAAAGAAAGAAAGATTTGGGATGCACAACTAGTTCTTAGAAAATTCCTTATTACTGGGAACATCAGCATGTAGACATTTGGAAACTTCATATGAAAATTACAGAGATGGTACATAGCTTGATAGCCAAGTTGTAGTTTAGGCTGTCTTGTAATGAAACAAGGGCTTAGTACTGCATTCTCCCTTCTTTGCGTGGGAGGGAACTGTTTGGTGAGAAGGAAAACTCATTCTGTGCACAGTTTTGCCCTTTGCCCTGTAACCTGTGCATACACCAAGATAAAGTCTCTGAGAAACCCATCTGCAGCCTTTGGGATGTTGGTTCTCCGCTCCCTGGAAGAAGGGGGCTGGAGAGAGATGATTGTGGCAGACACTCAGTTTCCTTGCACATGTGTCCAAACTCACAGCTGTGGGACCTTCATGAACCATCCAGAGACTCTCTGCTTCCTTGGTTTGTGGGAAAGACAGGTATTTGGTGAGTTAATTTATGGTGGGCAGCTTAAAACTTCAGTTTTGCTTTAGAGCAAGACTTGGAAGGAAAGATTGACCTTGGAAGGAAAAATTATTCCTACATCTCCAGTCCGCTAAAGGTGTGGGTGACTACTTCGGCTGTTTGCCAGGTGGCCATACCCTTCCAGATTAGGATTGGGTTTGTGATCAGTCTTGGCACCTTCCTGCTGGCATGTAGGTCCCTAAGCTCTCTAACTGGGTGTGCAGAGCACCTGGAGTCACCAGGAAAGCTGCTGGAGCTGTCGTTTGGAGGTGATCTTGTGAAGCAGGTAGTGTGTAATATCAAGTTACGGTGTCTGGATGCCTCAGCTCTTATGTTGTGACAGCTGTGGTGTTGTTCAGTTTATTTAAACATCTATAAAGGATTGTTTTGAACTGGAGAGAGATCCATTCTCTGGGGACCAGATACCATGGGGTATCAGAAATAACGTGTGGGAAGCCACTGCACTCGAGCAGAGGAATTCACTTGCCAAAATATCTTCTGTTGTTGCTGGCATGATTGTTTTTGACTCAACTGCTGCCTAAAACATAGTCTCTTTTTTGGGTCTTTTCTCCAAAACTACCTTATACCCAAGCCTTGCAAAATCAAGAAGATCATAATGAAAATCCTGCTTGGAAGGGAGCCTAGGCCTCTGCATGAGGAAAATTTTGTCCAAGCGCCTTCATCTCTGCTTCTATTTTGGCAGCAAGATACAAAACTACTCAGCAAGGATGTATGAGAAATAAATAAGATTTGTGTGAGTGAATTTCACATTATCTAGGAGGGGAAGTGAAGTCACAGTCAGAGCAGGAGCCTATCCAAAGCTCTTCTAATCATGGAGATGGGCTTAACTAGGTTATGTCAAATACCTTGGCTCAGTAATGAGCACTCTAAGTTATTTAGGAATAACTTAAGGAATTAATGGTGCATTTTGTCCTTGAGAAGAAAATATTTCCCTTAAGCTGCATGGGGGCTTGGAGGGGAGGGTTTTGTCTCTAGGTTCCTCCTATGAGGACACACAGAAGCTTAGAACCTCCTTGATCTCTGCATCTGTGAACTGGAGGACTGTTTGCTTTCATCAACATTAGAGAGCACGGGTCTGTCGGTTGTTTTAGTGACTTCCGAAAGCCCTGCAATAAACCAGTCAACAGTATTTCGGTGCCTGATGGCACGTGTCAGAAGGAGCGGGCTTGTGTGGTTTTCATGCTCTCTCGCACATAGTAAACTCATTCTTTATATTCAGCTGTTTGGCCAACGGGGGGCAATAAATGGTTTATAACCATGGCAACAGTCGCTGTGGGAAACTGGCATCAACAAGAATCTTTTTCATGGACACATCAATGAAAGTATTAAAAATCTTCCCACTCTGAGTCGGGTGAGACCATTTGTGACACTTCCCAAAAAGGTGGTGCAGGGGTAAGTCAGACTGAAATGATATCACACAGCCTGTCTGGTACAGGAGCCGATGACCCTTTCAGCTGCCTCAAGTTGAAAGTTCCTATAAATGTTTTCTGCCCCCAGCTGAACCTGAGTTTTTGGGAAGGGTGGTTGACAGCAAAGGTTGGTAGAAACTGCTTTGGCTGGAGTTGCTCTGTGTTGACTCAGAGATATCTGCAACGCAGAGAACATCATGGTGTGACCTCGGGGAATGTAGCAACACAGGTATTTGCAGTTGCTGTTTCAGCTGACTGGCTATCAGCACCTATAGGTTGGAAGGAGCTTAAGTCTTCTCCAAACCTGCGGTTCTCTGAAGCTTTATTGTGCATTTGGGCTCCTCAAAGCAAGGTGTGTAGCTGAAGTAGGGTTTGCAGATACAATTACACATTTGTAAAAGGGGTATATTTAGTGAAAGAAACTAAAAGGATGAAGGGAAGGCTCTTCTGGAAAAGATGAACTATGGTGAATACTTCAAACTAAATGACTTTGCCTTTAAATAAAAGGAGTTTCAAAGTGAAAATTCCTGTTCTACAGTCTCCATGTTTCCAGGGAATTATTTCCATGTTTATAGGAAGGGTTTTTTCCTCTGTGTGTAAATAAATTGCTCTCTATCTAAGGTAATTCCACAGCAGAATCCGTTTAAAGGTGCTGAAGCCTGCACTTGCTGCAACTTAGCGGAGGAGTCTGATGACAATTTTGGAGCTCGGTTGGTGCTTCCAGGGGTTGTCCCCCCTGAGATGCTTCCAAAATGTTGCAAGTAGGAAACGACGTGGCACATGCTGGTGGGCGGATTAACATCTTCCTCCTGTGTCCCGGGCAAGGCCACCCTCGTCTCTGCAGCACAGGTCAGAGCCGCGGCCCTCACGGCTCTTCATGGATGATTTCCTTTTAGTGCGACTGTCTCATAGGAGAAGTGTATAATGTTATGGATGTAAGGCTGCTTTTAGTTCAGAAGTGGTGTTTTGAATGCTTTGCTTTTCTGGAAGCTTCGAGTTTGAAATGGTACATTTTCAGAGGAAGAAATTAATTTTGAGTACACTAATAGTTTGCACAAAAAAGGGAGAGGGTGAAGTGAATGATAAGGGAGGGAAAAATTGAAGAGATATTTTGGAGGTTTTTGGCTGTTTTCTTTTGGGAGAGGGTGAAGCATTTTATTTTAGTATCCTAACAAACTGCTGACATTTTCTTTGGAATTGCTTGTTTTCAAACTGACTTTCATATTTTCATTTAACCTCCTTTAGGTACTCATCAAAAAAATCCCCAATTATGTCAGTTTTGTTTTCTTTGTGTTTTTTTGTTTGTTTGTTTTAAATTAATAGACGGTTGAATCCAGATCAGGTTCCACATCAGATTCCAACCTGGAAATTGTGTTTCCTGACTTGGGCCTGGAGAGAAGAGCTGCAGACAGGTAGTGCAGCCAGCAGCAGCGCAAGTGAAATCCTGCTCCAGAGCCGCTCACCAGATGCGATGCTCTCAGTCTTCCATGTTGTTCAGAACTGCTCTGGGAAGCTGTGGTGCTCCTGGGACAGAACTTGAGTGCAACGCTGAGGCCAGGCACAGGAGCCGATGTCACTGTGTCACTCAGGAGAGGAAATGACTGATTAGACAAGGCCTTGAACTTTGAGGCCCAAGATTTATTTTCTCCCAGGGATTGCCTTAATTGCATCTGCTAAGAAATGCCCTGGACGTCAAAAATAGGGCATGCTGAGTGGGGCTCCAAGTGTCATCGCATTATGGCTGGTGAAGGATTAGAGTAGATTCTCCTGTACAAATCATCCTTCCATTAACCTTTCCAGTTAGCTCAATGCTTCCAGTTGTTGGAATAACGTCTCCTAAGAGTGCCTGCTCTTGTTCCTCTCAGTATCCCTCTCTTTGTCAGTCCTTCCTCTGGTTAATATCTCTCACTTGCCAAGGCCAAATAAGCAGCACTGTTTAAAAAACATCATTTAACACTGTTGGCGTGATAGGGCTATAATATCTTGAAGAGAGGGGAGGCTTGGGGGGGAGTCTCATCTGCTCCAGCTCTCTTAACTGCAGCATTCTGCACTTCTGTACTCTAAAAGAGTTTAAAGTATGATTTCATGGGGAACAATTCCAGCTCAGTATGTGAGGAAAGGAAAGGCTGACAGAGCAAAAGGGAGTTGTATGTGTGTGCATGAAATCCTTGTTCATTAGAGACAGGGGGAAACAAAAATGAGCGACTGTGCAAGTTCAACTCTGATGTGTGCCTCGGGGGAAGAACTCAAGTGCGGCCGTGTAATTTCCTTTTAGAAATATGGATTCAGCTGCAAGTGATGAGAAGTCTTAAAACAGCTGCAGATATCTTCCCTTGGTTTTCAGGTCTTGCCAAAGGGAGCCTCCAGGAGTTATCGTAGTGTTTTATACTGATACCTCTTGCTTTGTATCTGAGCTGTCTTGCAGCAATTAGAGTGGGTTTTGTAGAGCGTGGTCCCAGCCATTTCTCTTGGAGTTTACAGGGAGATCCTACATCTTTCATGTCCTCTTGTCGCTGTGGTGCCCGTGTAGCAATGTCACGTGCCAGATGTCCACGCAGCTGCTCTCTCAGTCCTCCTCCTCAAGGAGACATGGCGGGAGAAAATAAGATCGTAAAAAGCTCACGGGCTGAGACAAAGATAGCAAGATCACACACCAGTTACCATCATGCACAAAACAGGCCCGAGTTGGGGAAAATGAATTTAATTTATTGCCAAATAAAAGAGATTTGGATGGTGAGAAACAAAGGCAAAAGTGAACCAGCACACTTCCCCTCCATCCCAGACTGAACCACACCCCTTCATTTCTGACACCTCATTTCTGCAGAGGTTGGAGCGGTGGTCAGTCCGTAACGGCTTTCTCTGCCGCTCTTTCCTCCTCACACTGCTTCTGCCCCATCATGGGTGCTCTCTATGGGCTGCAGTCCTTCAGGATGTACAGGTCCTCTGTTCCTGGAGAAGACGAGACTAAGACGAGACCTCATGGCGGCTACAGCTTCCTCACCAGGGGAGGAGGAGGGGCAGGCACTGATCTCTTCTCTCTGGTGACCAATGACAAACCAGAGGGAATGGCAGGAAGATGTGTCAGGGGAGATTTAGGTTGGACATCAGGAAAAGGTTCTTCACCCAGAGGTGCTGGAGCACTGGAACAGGCTCCCCAGGGAGGTGTCACGGCCCCAAGCCTGACAGTGTTCAAGAAGAGACTGGACAACACCCTCAGACACATGGTGTGAACTGTGGGGTTGTCACATGCAGGGACAGGAGCTGGACTTGATGATCCTCGTGGGTCCCTTCCAACTCAGGACATTCTATGATGCTATGGGCCACAGCTTTCTTCAGGAAATATCTGCCTTCTCCAGTGTGGGGTCCTCCACGGGCTGAGCGTGGACGCCTGCCCCACCATGGTCTGTATCCCCCCTGGCCTGCAGCACCTTCTCCCCTCCTGCTTCTCCGACCTCGGCACTCACAGGACCATTTCTCTCACTTTTTTTCCTCACACCTCTCTGTTTTTGTGGCATTTCACCCTTCCTTAAGCACGCTTTCCCCGGGTGCCACCACCGTGGCTGAGGGGCCGGGCTGGGCCCTGTGGCAGGACCGGCAGAACCAGCCCCGGGTGGTGCGGGGCAGCCGCGGCCTCTCCTCACAGACGCCTCTACAGCCCCTGGCTCCCTGCGCCTCCACACGGGCAGCCAACACCTCACCAAAAACTACGTGCTAAACAGGTGCTATGAACTTGGAGAAATTCAGGAGTTGCTTCAGTTTGGCTTCGTCTTGCTCTTCAGAGAGTTCCCAGCCTCGTTTCCAGGGCTGGTTCCCACAGCGGGTTTGGGGGTGGATACCTTGCTGGGTCATGGGCTGACTGAAGAACTCCCCTGGTTTTGGTGAGCACCAAACTGCTCTCATGTAGTGAGTAAAGTGTTAGGAGAACAGGGTATGGGTCTGTAGCTGAGGGTTGATGATCTGACTGAAAAGAAGAAACTCCCTCCTTGACAGTGGTCCTCCGCCCTTACCTTCCCAATTCACCCTCACATACTCTCTGCAGGGTGCTGAGCACTTGCACTCCAAGCCCACAAACTTTTCCTGAGCGTTCTGAAACACCCTGCCTGTCCATTATTGAAATCACTTTGCTAATGATGGTGCAAACACGAGGGTGTACGCACCCAGCTCTGCCTTCGGCATGCGCACCTGGTTTTGGAGCTGTGACGACCACCTGCCGGCACTGCGTATGGAGCTTGAGAAGGTATTTCTAGATAAGCTATTGATTATGTGGCTGCAGATGGCTGTAAAATCAGCTAGCTGAAAATTAGGCAGAGGTTTGCAAGAGGAATAAAGCTGCCGTGAATTTAACCAGCCTGTTTCACCAAGGTGGGAGATGAGGTGTGCTTGTCAGGAATGAATTGACAGGTGGGATGGGGGCTTAGGTTGCCTGCCTTGTGCAGAGATCCATCTCTGGCAGTCCTGGGTTCAGTATTTTAGAGGAAGGCACAAGAGCCCAGCCATGGGCAGATATAATATTTCATCCTCATGAAGGGCATAAACCCAGCCGTGATCTCTGCTTCGGAGTGCTTGATGTGAGCTGTTGGTATATTGATGAATTAGACAAGAACCGAAGATCCCCAAGGGATCTGGTTTCCAGTCACACCTCTGTTCAGACCCTTTGCGCTCCCCAGGACCCCTCCTTGAAAATTCAGCTATTTGAGGAAACAAAGCAAATGAACCCAGCTCTGACCTATCAAGGCTCTTTTACCTCACTCTCAGTGGAGTCATCCAGAGTGCAGACTCTCTTTAAATCAACTTTATATAAGCTCTTAATTACACAGTTTAAAAAAAAAAAAATGAAGTGATGTCCAGATGTGAAACAGGGTAAGACATTGACTCCTACTTGGAAAGAGGCGCTATGGAGTTTTCCACTGAAATGTGTTTAACTGTTTAAGTGCCATGCGGGATTCTGGAGGTTTTGCAGTTGTCGATCAGGAGACTGCTGGTTTGGTAGACGTGTTGGAAAGGTTCTGTGGTAAGCAGGCAAGCCACACTGCAGCCTGATGGTTCTTCCTCTTCTCCCACAATGTAATGGGTCAATTATATGGTGATGCTGCATCCAGTTCAGGATCTGGTCTATCTGAACTGGTCTATGTAACCCTCCTGCTGTGTCAAAGCCAAACTCAAATAACGCAATGGCGGGCAGAAAGCTGTTACTGCCGCTTTCCAGCTCCATAGTTTGTGCCTGTACAGCTGTCCCTCAGGAGAGGCGAGTCCAGTGCTTCAACTGGGTGAAAGAAGGACTGGGCTGCTGATGGACAGCCGTCAATTCAGTCCTTCAGCTGTGCCACCGAGATAGGCACCTGCTTGGGCCTTGTGTGCCCTGACCTGAGCATGAGCAGAGGAGTTTTCCTGCGGAGGTAGAAGGGGGTGGGCTGGGTGCCAGGGGAAGCTCACGGGGTTTGGGGCTGTGGAACTGTGCAGTCCTGTATTCCTCCGGACACTGGGGACACGGGAAACAAAACTGTCTTCTCCAGTGTTATCCGAGCAGTTGCAGAGCCCCTGGATATGTTTAGTAGGACATACCCAGAAAAACCTATACTTTGACACAGCTATGCCTTCTTTTGCAGAAAATGACTGCTTTGTCCAGAACTTCAGACTCACTAAGAGTCCTATGACGGAAAACTGCTGGAGTAGGCAGAGTGGGTTGAAGAAAGGTTGGTTTATGTTTGCGTGAATAAAACACATGATCATGTTCTGGTATCTTTTGGGAAAAGCTGTGTTGTTATCGCCATCGCAGGGGTTTTGCCTAGCTACTGGTTTGTTCAGTAAAATATTAGAAATTGCAAAGATTCAAGAATTTGTTACTGTTATTGCTTGCTCAAAATTCAAACTGAAAAGCAGCTGTAATTTGGGGTTCAGTTTGTTTCTAGATTTTTTTGTCCACTTCAATCACTTAGGCAGCAGAAACAATGCCACATGGCTTGGGCACCCAGTTGTGCATGTACCACTAGCACAGAGGCAACAGTGCGGCAAATTGTTCCAAGAATAATTACTCAGCTGAAAGTTGCTTCTTTGAGCTGTTTGGAAAATATTTGCTAACAATCAGTTTCTGCATAAAAGTCAGTACTGGTTTGTAGATAGCAAAATGAGCTATATTTGTCAATTAAATTATTCACAAACATTTCAGCCAAAGCTTGTTTTTTTTAAACAAAGAAAATATCTGTGTCAGTAGATATTGTTCTGCGTTAAAACTCAAGAGCTTTATCAGGCATTACCTGAACCAGCAGCTAAGTTAAAACTTAGCAAAGCATCTTATCTCCTGAAATATTCAGAATTAAATAGGTGTTGAGAGAAACAAAGAAAGAGATTTTTAAAACAAAATGAGGAAATCATCAGTAGGAGTTCTGAAGTCTGGTTGCCTCTCTTCCTTCAGTAGCAATCTAGGTACCCTTTTTCTGTAGACGTGGCACACGAGGGCTTCCCATCCATAAGAACAAAGCCTAGGTGAGAAATGGGAATTGCTTTGTTAGAGTGGGATGGTTGCAGTGTCAGGCTGTGCAGACTCCTTGGATGTTGGAGGAAGGAATAAGCACGGCACTGCATGTGTATTATTTTGCTCTTGCTGTGTTCTCCAGAAACCACGAGGCTGGCATTTGTGTTTATTATAGAAATATAATCAAGAGGAACAGTTCTAGCAAATTGAAGTAACTTGGAAGGAGGTTAAGCACTGCTGTGTGCTGGCCTGTTGTCACTTTTCCATCTGCCCACTGCGGAGGAGAGCTGTGGGCAAGAGACCCCTCAGCCTGACCAGCGCACGGCCACTCGGGTGCCACACAGGGAACGGCTGTGTTACCCTCTGCCCTAGAGCTGCTTTACAGTCTCCATGCAGGGAGGAATGGCAATGCATGTGGTGTGGTGGGTGCCTCATGAAATCGAGTTGAGTGTAGTACAGATAGCTATATCTTATTTGATTGGATCATGTGGATATCTTTTCTATATTTAAGTATAGGTATACTTAATGTATAGACCATACTGGTCTGGATTTTACTGCTTTCTCACACACCTCTCCTCCCCTCAAAAGAAGACCCATTTTGCAGTCATGCATAAAATGTCCTACCAAATTGTTCACATAGTAGTATCTCGTCGAAGCGTGTTTCTTATGGAATTGCACGTCTTGTGTCCTGTTGCGCTTCAGTATTCTCCTCCAAGTATCCTTCTAGCCTGGTCCTGCTTAATTCGTGAGGTCTAATGAGATCACAGTCCAGGGTGAAAGTACTATGGGCAAGCTACCTGCACAAGTCAAATGTATGCTAATCATAATGTATCCAAGTGTCCTGCAAAACCATAACTACCAAATAACAGGGCCAGTAGCTGTATTTATCAGGAATGAAATGTGAGTCTCTGTGAAGCACAGGAGTTTGAATCTCACCACTTGTGACAGCTGGTGTGTGTTATGGGACATGACAGAATGAAGAGCAGAGATAGGTGCCTGACACCAGCAACTGCCTCCTCTCCCACTGTTTTGGTTTGGTGGCCTCATTAGTCAGGCTGTGTTATTAGGATGAAAGACCTGTAGACAATAAAGGCTGTAAGTCAGTACAGCTGTGTAGCCAGCCACGTGGTTATGGATGACGAGGATATTCCCTGTATGGTCATGAAGATTAATGCAGAGTTGGTCTGTGTTATTCAGTCCACATGCAAGGAATGGTTGGTCCCTTGGGACTTGTTTTGGTCATGATTAGTGCCACATTGCCTTTACAGTTGAAATGCCCTGTGTGCTATGACACATATGGAAACTGCATCATGTCTCTGGAAGGCAGAAGCCACTGATGACATTTGCTGTCTTCTGCTGTCTTGGAGCAAGCAGTAGGTTGTAAATTCTTCTAGTGCAGCTTTGTGCAGCTGGCACTTTCTTTCTTTAAGCAAGAACACTGGCAAGCTGCCTGCCCTCCCCCGAGAGCCTCATCCTCCAGGTTTGTTTGCACACCGCTTGCCAAACGCCTAAAAAAAGGAACCAATCAGAGTGAGTTTGCTTAATGCATTAATGAATCTGCTTAGGTGTCATCAAGTCTAATTTCTTACTGAGCTGTGACAGTTTAATGCCTTGGGACTGAGTTGCTGAGGAGAAGGGTGATGGATGGCCAGAGGAGTGCTGAAACCTGAGGACTTGACCATGCCATGTTCCCCAGCCCAGAGTTAAACTTCCCTGGGTACTAACGGAAGCATGTAAACAAAAACACAGACAAAGGTAGGTCTCCCTTCTTGTCATTCTTGCAGCAAACATGTTATTTGCTTTGTGGCTAATGCCCTTTCACACAGGAACTTGAACTCTGAAGCTAGTTACACAGGAGTAGATTTTACTCGTTAGCGTTTGAGTCATAGTATCAAATTTTTTTTTTAAAGGATCATTTGGGAATGCAGAATTATTACTGCCTTTGTTATTCCTAACAAAATGCATGAAAATCAGATTCAATGCATGCTAGCTCCTTCCCTGTCTCCTGTGGTGATGCACTGACAGTTCTGCAGCAGATCTGTTCTGTGTGTAAAGGCTGGCACACCAAATTCTGACACTTGTGAAAAAGCAGCTGGTAGCCAGCAGCACCGATCCTCAAAGAAAGGGTGTGCTGCAAGCCCTGCACACTGGGAAGGCCACTCACTCAGAGGCTGAAGTAAGAGCGGCCAGTGTGAGGAAGGTGCATGGATCTGTCCATGCAATGGTCCACCAGTGCTTTTGAGGTGAGCCTGATCAGATGTTCCGTCCAAACAGACAGCGTTAGAGCTCAGAGGAGCACGTCTGTGGTTTTTCTTCATCACATGCAGTCAGGCTTGCCTTAAATGCCCAGTGTAACTGGGCTCTGCAACCAGCCTCTAGCGACATCCCTTTGCTGGCTGAACCAGAGGAACATTTTGCTCTATCCCAGGTGAGGCTCTATTGCTGAATGCTGTGCTGATCCGGATTGCAGGAGTTGTGCAAGTCTTGTGTGCACCATGTTCCTTCCACAGCTGCTCCAGGGCTCTCCTTAGCACTTCTCTGGGGACCAGTGAGATCTCAGTGAGCCATTCCTTTGCTTTAGGAAAAAAAGAGGTCGAGAACTTCCTCTCATAAGCTGGAACTTCTCTGGGAAATGTCTAAAACTTTAGACTTCCTATAAATGCACTAGGTCTATTAGCCAAAATATAATTTTTTTTTTAGTGGAAACTTACAAAGGCAAGCATTCAACACAAAAATGAGAGCTGTTTATGTTTCAGGTGTTTGCATGGTTTTATTAAATGTTTATCGAACACCTCAAACATTTAGCTGCATTTTAGCTGCTGAAAATTGTTTTGCTCTTTTTTACCCGTTCTGTGGAAAATAAAATATCACAACCAAACTATGTGTTTGGAGAAAATTCATATTTTTATTGAAGAATATATTTACAGTGAAGGTTTTTATTGCATCTTTTAAAAAATGCACAGACAACAGGCTACATAAAGAAGCTTTATTCCATTCTGTGTGCTGAAGGTTTTTCCCTAACATTTAAAATCAATTACAGGTTTGCTGTTAGCACTGATGGAAATGAGATAAGACCTAAACTGTCATCTCTTCTCATGCTATGATTAAAAAAAAACCCACCACAAACAAAACCAAAAAAACTCGAGCAGCCAGAATCAACCAGTCCTATGGTTCATTGAAATTTCATGGTCAGCGTTTGCCCCACAGACCCAGAGCTCTTTGGCAGCTGTAGAGAGGAAAATGACCCAGTCTGAGTCTCCAGCAAACGCTGTCATGGCATTTGGCTTGCCACCAGACCCAGATTTCCAAGACACTTCTTTGCTTGGGCTCTTATTTTACTACTCCAAGGTACAAACAATGCAAACCTCCACTGTCTTTCAAAAAGTGCTCCAAAATCAGGAAGTTTGGCATTAAGGAATGCCCATATTGACATGGAGCAGCACTTGTGCCCCACGGCAGAGCACAAAGTTGTTACCTGCAGGAAACTCACTTTTTAGTCCTCCAATTTCTTGTGAGGCAGCATGTCTTGTAAAAAGCCTCAGTAAAGTCTCAGAAAATGTTGTTAAGCAGATGATAGAGTTTTATGTTTGAGAAAGAGGGTGAAGTCCTGGCTTTGTTTTAAGAGACTGGTGAAACTGCCAACATAATTGCTCTCACTCAGATGAGGAATTGAATGATACAGCCTGAGTAAGGTGTATAAAAAGAGATTTGTTTCCTTAGCAGCTGAAGCTGTCCCAGTGGGATCCAAAGTATCTCAGGACTGAGCGATGGGAAACCAGTAACCATCAAGGCTGAAAACTTGTGTTTCCAAGTTGTGTGCTTCCGTTTCCCAACCACAAAGAAGGGATAACTTCACTTGGCTAGTTTACCAAATGCTTTCTTATCTGTGGCTGAATGCCTAGAGTTTCTCGCAGAAAAATGTGTGGTGGAGGAAAAGTGCATGCTGCTGAACTTCCCTTTTTCTTGAGGGAAACACCACAGAGAGGATCTCCAGCCTGAGCAAGCTTGCAGTGTAGCTGGGCAGGGCCACCAACAAGATGCAGGGAAGAACAAACGGTTGCAGATGGAGCGCAGAGGGGATATCAGAAGTACATACGCACTGCAAAATGCAGCACCCCATTGAGCTGCTGACCCTGTTCTTGGTGAGGCCTGGTGGGGTTTATTTTGCAGGGCCATGAGGAGTGGCTTGGGATCCACAAACTGGTTAGCAATCTCCTCTACCTGGGCACTAGTTCCACATGAGCTTTTCTCCCTGCCCCTAAATTCTCTTTTTTTGGGGCCCATGTCAGTAGGCACAGTTACAAGGCCTAGTTTTGCACAGAGGCTTGAATTGCTCTGAGCTCTGCCAAGATGGGATTTATGGCATTTCAATACACTCATTGTTTGCCTTTTCATGAGCAAACTCCACTTCATACCCAAGGCTCAGCACACAGCTACGAGCTTGATGAAAGAGAGCCATCTGCTAAATGACCTGTTTCCACTGTGCTGCTACCTCCTCAGAGCAGGCAGGGACGATGTCGTTCCTCCTCAGTTCTCCCACCAATGCACTGTGCTTGCAGAATTCCTCCATACTTCATTTCTGGCTTCTAGTGTCAATGATAGCTTGACTGTTTTTCATTTGTTATTAACATGTGTTGTGGGCTAGTGGCTGGAAATAATTTTCTACCCAAGACTGATGGGGATAACGTGATTCAGAAGAGAAGCCATTTCTCAAAATGTCCCAGGCTGGGCACACTGGCTGCTTGATTTCAGTGAGGTCAGACTTGGTCCTCTAACTTCTAGTATTTCTGCCCTTCCAGCAGGTTCAAGGAAGAGAAAGTGAGGCAGAAATGCATCCTATACTATTTTATTTCAAGAGCAGCTATATAAATCAATCAAACAAACAGCCGCCTCAACCCTTTCACACAAGTTAAAATCCAAGGTAGCCATACACAGCTTTTTCTCCACTGTAGGCACAGAGTTTTGTTTAAAATAGTGAAGGTGAACAGGGGAATATAGCCATCAACTGCTGCACTCATCTCCATTAATTTATTGTAATCTGTAAATACTGGGATTTTGTAGTTTTGTTTTTTTTTTTTTTTTTTACGAAATATCCACCGGCCTGTGCCTATTTTTCTGTTCTGTAGTCCTCAGGCAGTTAATTTCTGGAACCATAGAGGATTTGTATGGAAAGCCATTAACAACAAAATGGGGTCCTTCCTCATCATGTCTCTTTTCCATGTTTATGTTGTCGTGATGTCCTCCAGCACAGGAGAGTGAGGAAGCCGCTGTTACGTCGCTGCCTGTTTGAGACAGGCTGTTACCTGCCTGTGAGTCTGGGTACCCTCCAGCTTGTGGTATGCACTGTGCCAAGTTATTATCAGGGATTGATGGAAGCTGAAAGTGTTTTTCACGACCTCTTCAAAGCTGATGGCAGGTAAAACGAGTTGTGGGCCTAATTTCTCATCTCTATTTCCAGTTCAAGTCTCCATCACCTTCATTACATGGATGTTCAACAGCTTGAACAAATCTTTCCATCCGCTAGCACTTTTATTTGTCCATCCAAATGATCACACTATTATCTCTTTCAGAACGAATAAAACAAGGTATTTTCCAGCTTTTTGTAAGACTTAAAGAAACAGCCCTGCTTCTCTGTGTCACTTTTCCCCCAGTGCATTCAGGGCTATCTGCTGTTTGACCTGTGCTGTGCTATGGGGGTTACTGAGAGGGCTTAGCAGGTCCAGCATCCCAAACGTGGTTTGGTGGCTGCCACCTGGTAAAACATGTGGGAAAATGTGGGCTTCTAAACATGCATACTGTGCACCTTCACCCTTTGTCTCCATGGTGGTCTGTCTCTGTTACCATGAATGTACTTGTTGTTTTGCAGGTTTTGAGGTTGTGTGCTCTCTGCTTGTAATCTTTGTGAGCCCCTCAAATCAGAAATGCAGTCCTGAAGCCTCACACCCACACCCCAAATTGTGTTGTCAGATCTTCGGCTTGGAAGATGAATGGTATGAGGGGAAAATGGAGCTCTTGGGACAAGTGCAACTAATCTTTCTGTTGGAGCAGAGGGATTTTTAAAGTCTGAGGATTGAACTCTGCATCACTGGGACTCATTTTGTGGATCTTTCCTGGGCTTTAATGTGGTGTTGTGAAAAAGGGTTCTATTTTTTGTGCAGCTATGATGCTGCACAGCTGCCTCACTGTGTACAATAGCTTGCCGAAGCACTTAGAAGCAAGTTGTCAGGGCCTGTTACCCCTGCAGTTGCATTCCAAAGCAGCAGAGCAGGTATAGCAAGGCTGCAGTTAGCACTGTGAGTTGCTCTGCAATAGTGGTCCATGGTGCAGTGTTGTGGAACTAATGGGCTTTGCCCACCCCCTTAGAGGTGCAGCAGCCCAGGTCTGCCTCCAACAGACAGGTACCAATGTTGACATTCAGGACACTGCATGTTTGGTAAAAACTGTTGAAGCCAGGTTGAGTTTTCAGAATGATTTGGGCTAACAGGTACCAGTATAAGTTGGGGAGTGACCTGTTGGAGAGCAGTGTAGGGGGAAAGGGACCTGGAGGTCCTAGTGGACAGCAGGATGACCATGAGCCAGCACTGTGCCCTTGTGGCCAGGAAGGCCAATGGCATCATGGGGTGTGTTAGAAGGGGGGTGGTCAGTAGGTCGAGAGAGGTTCTCCTTCCCCTCTACTCTGCCCTGGTGAGACCACATCTGGAATATTGTGTCCAGTTCTGGGCCCCTCAGTTCCAGAAGGACAGGGAACTGCTGGAGAGAGTCCAGCGCAGGGCAACAAAGATGATGAAGGGAGTGGAGCATCTCCCTTATGAGGAAAGGCTGAGGGAGCTGGCGCTCTTTAGTTTGGAGAAGAGGAGACTGAGGGGTGACCTCATTAATATTTATAAATATGTAAAGGGTGAGTGCCATGAGGATGGAGCCAGGCTCTTCTCGTTGACAACCAATGACAGGACAAGGGGCAGTGGGCACAAACTGGAACACAAGAGGTTCCACTTAAATATGAGAAGAAACTTCTTCAGGGTGAGGGTGCCAGAGCACTGGAACAGGCTGCCCAGGGGTGTTGTGGAGTCTCCTTCTCTGGATACATTTAAAACCCACCTGGACGCCTTCCTGTGTAACCTCATCTGGGTGCTCCTGCTTTGGCGGTGGGATTGAACTGGATGATCTTTTGAGGTACCTTCCAATCCCTGACATTCTGTGTTTCTGTAACATCTGGTAAACTTGGGGAGAAGGCTTTGGACTTCTGCATGATAGCTAACCCCCAGAATTACAGGGTGTGTTTGCATACACTGGGTTAGCAAACTGTCTCACTGGCCCTGCTTTTGAAATGCCTGTGTAAGAACCAGGTCCTTTTCCTTTTCCTTTTCCTTTTCCTTTTCCTTTTCCTTTTCCTTTTCCTTTTCCTTTTCCTTTTCCTTTTTCCCCTTTCCCCCTTTTCCCCCTTTTCCCCCTTTTTCCCCTTTTTCCCCTTTTTCCCCTTTTTCCCTTTTTTCCCCTTTTTTCCTTTTTTCTTTTTTTTCTTTTTTCCCCTTTTTTCCTTTTCCTTCCTCTTCCTCTTTTTTCCCCTTTTTTCCCCCTTTTTCCCCTCTTTTCCCCCCTTTTCCTTTTTCTTTTTTTTTCTTTCTTGTGTCCATCTACCCTCAGATTGTGTTTGTGAGGAGTATCCTGAGGTGATGATTAGGTTTTGGTTTTGTCGTGTCCTGTCCACTCCCATTATATAGGAACAGTTCTATTATGTTCAGTCAAATGAAACTCAGACTTGCACGGGCCAGCAGGCACTTGCCGTTGGTTTCTCTGTGTCCCCAGATGAGGTGCAGCTTCATGTGGCTGCTGACTCTTCAGAGGTCTCTGTTGCAGTTTGTGGGTCCTCTCTGGGGACAGGTGCTGTGATGTCCTTGACTATCAGGGACATCTTGTCCTTGTCTTCTAAGGCACACTTACAGCTCAGGGCTAATTGGTTGCACCTGTTTGTATCATGAATGTCCAAGAAGTATCCTGAAGTCCTTTTTTCAACCCTTACAGAAGTTAAAATATTCTCTATGACTTCCTAGGCTTACTGCGATTTCTGCTGCACTGCTATATCGAAGAAGCATTGGAAATGGGCTTTTGTCTCATCAAAGTCTGATATGGAAATATGTCTCAGGTAGGTGGTATGTGCGTTTTCACTGTGTAAAATAAGGGTTACTCAGAATGGAGATAATTTTATAATTTCATGGAAGAAGTTGAGACAAAATATCAAATGGTCAGGTCTAAAACTTACTTTTACACATGAATAGTTGAAACAAGCACATTTTCTCAGATCACATCAATTTTGTGGATATACCAGGTTCTCCATCAAAAAAATTTGGCAAGCTGTAGTCGAGATATATCAAGATCTATCCATCTGAAAGCCCCTGATCCCCACACATAAATCTGTAATAATGCTTACCTGTCAGCTTTTAATATAGTACCTCTGCAAATGAGAATAGTGCCCTTAAACCCCACATTGTTTTAGATTTCTTTTTTAAATGCCTCAGCATTTTCTCCTGCAGCTGACCCGGTCCCGGTTGTTACCCTGCCACAGAGAGTTGTTGCTAGATGAAGAGAAGCTGTGTTTTGCTGGTCTCAATGCAGTTTACTTACTCAGAGGTCCCAAGTGAGGTTTGGAGTGCTTTCGCCTTCCCCAGTGTCCCAGTGTATTTTAACAGTACTTGAGTCACCTCCTGAAGAGCTGTGAAGTGCCACTTGAGGCAATGCAAACTGCTCTGGGCTCATCAGAGGGAAGCTGAAATGTAAGTATGAGTCCAAATTATTACTGTAATTTTCCCTGACCTTAGTGTTTCATAGTCTGTGTGTTTATGCTTTAACGTGTTAAGTTGTCATTTCCTTTCCCGCTTTCTTTCATGAGCTTTGTTCACAAAACACATCTCCTTTAAGGAAACCAAAGCAGTGTTTTTTCTGAGATTTTTGTCTCAGATGTTGGCCTCAGCATGCAGTGGTGCAGAAGGTGCTCCCTTGCAACAGGAATTCTGAAAGTGTAGATGCCAAAGCTGTAGGCTTCCCTAATGTATGGTTTTGTATCTTAACAGCTCCTCTCTGCTTGCCTTTTGTGGCATTGAGGTGCATGCCCTGCACACTTTTCTTGTCACTCCTTGGACAATTTGAGCTCTTCTTCATCTCAGCACTTGGTGGAGGAAGGGTTGTAGAAGGTGGTATCCCTCTCAGAGCCCTCGGGACCCTGCTCATTAGGGGACAGTGTCTAATGAATAAAGAAGAGCCAGGGTTGTCCTGATGCTCCCCAGGGTTGGAGAAAGGCAGATACTGCACTATCTATGCTCTCCCTGTTTCTGTCCATTTTTTTCTTCTCTTTTCCTATCACTCTGAATTCGGATTGATAAAAATGAACATTTTAAAAATAAAAGACCTTCACACCCACCTTTTCTGTATATTGGTATTTCAGCTCCCATTAGTTTTTATCAGTGGAGGAGTTGTTGCAGCACAGCTTGTACTTGTTACTGAAACTCAGCTCTTTCCTACAAGTCTGCAAAGATTCACTGGAACCTCCAGTCCTAAATTAATAACCTGCTTTGTAGGTCATATAACCAGAAGGTCTGTTTAAGCTCACCAGCTCCACACCTGTCTGCTGGGCTCTAATTAGCGTTTACTCTGTGCACTTGGGCTGTTTCCCTCATGGGCTCAAATGCCATGTGATATCGATTGCCCTTGCCCAGTGTACAAACGAGGTTGCCACGGGCAAAGCCCAGGGGCTTGCAACCCAGCAGAGGTGGCTGTGAACAAAAGAGAAGCTGCCTGCGCATCAAGAGGCTGCCGCAAAGGGACGTGCTGCTCAGCAAGTGTTCTGCTTGAAAGAAGATGTGCTGAGAGGAATTGCTGAACAGGTTTCTGGATACCAGTGTGTAAGGTGCCATGATTTCCATCCCTGCTGCGGACGGGGGAAAAAGCTCTGCTCAGCCCAGTTCTCCTGCCTGCGGTGCCCTGAGGCTTCAAACCAGGGTGCGGAAGTTTAGCTGAATAAGTCCAAGATGTGTTTGTTGGAATAGAGATGCCGTGGTTCATGTCTAGAGAGAAAGGATTTCAAAGCAATTTGTTTTGTTAACCTGTGAAGGATGATTGGACTGTTCCCTGTCAGGGGCACTGACAAAGGAGTTTTGGGGTGCTATGGATATGGATAGATGAGAGTGAGTTTGACCTTGTAGCAAGGTTTATCCCATGGCTGCCTCAAGGAATGTTGTGACAGCTGTCACCAAGTTCATTTCCAGGGTAGATGTGAGCACACAGACACTGCCCCTTCTCCTGTAACATAATGCGTCATTACAGGGTGTGTAGGTGACAAAGAGCATGGCCACGTGGGTGTTGCTGCTGGAGGTGAAGTGGGTCTGACACTAATCAGGCTCAGGAGGGAAGGTACACTGTTCCCTGGTTATGGCTGCAATGTTTTTCTTCCTTTTAAAAAGCATGAAATAAAACTTTGACTTGCTGTTTTTAAGGCTAAGCACATAGGCTTTTGAGTTTCTCTTTGGTTGAATCTGTCTCATCAGCTTCAGTATTACTGAACCAAAAGAAAAAAGAGTGTAGGTGCTCAGAGAGGGAGACTGGACATTAGATGCTCCTGAGTGGTCTTAGTCTGACCAGCTGACCATCTTGGCTCTACTTTTGCCACTTTTGGTGATAGAACGAGGATCATGCTTCTCAGTGCTGCAAATGCTGTTTTCCTATAGAAGTGGTCATTTTGAGACACCCAGGATCTTAACTTTTTCCCTAGAGCTGAGCTAGTAGCTCATTTCTGGGCCCTTAATTAAAGGGGACAGACCCAACACTGTATTGGGGAAAGTCTTTTGAAGAGCTGCTGCCACCGCTATTTTATGGTAACGCCTCTAGCTGACTGCTGTGCCAGCTCTGTTAGATGATGCACACATGTTTAGGAAGAGACAATTCCCTTCCTTAAAGGGTTTATTGCCTTAAAAGAAAACACAGAGAAAGGTGAACAAGCAGCATTTCTGCTATGCTTGCTTTGCAGACAGAGGCTGGAGCAGATTAAGTCTTACCTGGAGCCTGCAACACGGCTGAGGCAGAATTTTTCTTGTGTCTGCTAAGGTCTAAAGCAGTGCAGGAGTCTGAAGGCAGTCCTCTGCCTCTTGTTTGTAGCAAAAGCGAGAAGTCTTTCAGGAGAATTCTCCTGTTTCATGCAGGAGATGGGAGATTTGGAGACCCATTTGCTGCAATCAGCTCATTTTCTGCCATTCTGCAATATATATATGGGGTTGTTATTTTCTTATGTATGTGATTACTCAGCCTTGGAGAAGCTGAAAGAATGGTGTGGTTTAAGGTGACTCATTGTAAGGTGGAATCCTTTACTCCTGCAATGCTGGTAACAACAGGGTGGCTTGGCAGTGACTAGAAGTCCCCTTTGGCTTTGCTGCTGCTTTTACCAAGTGATGTGACAGTCACCTCCCCAAATCGCAACAAGGTGTGTGTGCTGCCTGTGCTAGTTGGAGAAGGATTGTTAACTCCTGCAGATGGTTTTCTGTGTTTTTTTTTTCTCCTGTAGTAGCTGAATTCTTGTCCATTTTTACAGCTAATTATCCTTCCCTCCTTATCTGTTGGCTTACAGGTCGGGTACACTGGCTTGGTACACTCGCTGCTTACTGTCTGAATTCCTTTTCTCATAATACTCATGGGGACACTTGCCATACAAATCATTGTAAAGACAGGTAGAGCTGCTGCTCCTCATGGTTAACAGAAAACCTCAGGTGTGCCCTTGTACTTCTGCACAAAATTTCCTTCTCTTTTTGTGTACATGGGGGTTTATAAATACAGCCAGAAGCAACCTTGTTGTGGAAGAGATCCAAACTCAACATGGACATTATGAAAATATTATTATTTTTACACTTGAAAGTATCTTCTGAGTGAGCATAACTACAGCAAAGATAAACTTCTGTTCTGCATTGCCTGTTGCACAATTATCCACAGCAGAGGGGATAGGCATAAAATGTTTGTAATGGGGGTGGTGAAGAATTGCTGTTTGGCAGCTTTCAGTGGAGACTGCAGTGAGTGTGGCCATGCCACCTTGGAGAGGGCCAGGCTGAAGGAATAATTTCTCCTCTTTTCCTAATCTTGCCTGAACACGATGCTTTCTGTAGGGCTGGTATGGACTTAACACTGGTCTGAGAGGGGCTTCAAACTCACACTGCCCAGCTGAGCAATTTGCCATGCAGAGATGTCATCAAATCCTGCAACAAGATGGGTGGAAACATTCCCCTCCCTTTTATCAGTTTCCAGCAGCTGCAGACTTTGCTGTTTGCTCGCACGCTGTGCAAAGCTTTAGGGATGATTCTCACACAGTGGTTGCAGGCAGGCAGGGAGGGACCGGGAGCACGTTGTGGTTCAGAGTGTGTCCCTTGCTGAAGCTCTGGGTGCTGCTGAGGTCCCTTGGGTGCTTTTGGCTGCAGCACCCAGGGACCTGCCTGCCAGCCCTGCAGGCAAAACATATTCCTTGCATCTCATGCTCAAGATTTCTTCAGAGAAGGGGTTGCTATGCAGCCTTGTTTATTCCTGGTATGTGACACTGTTTGCTTGCTGAGCTTGTACACCTGGAAGGGGGAGCCTGCTGTCCTCCTGGAGAAGGGGTCCAGCTTGACAAATGGCCATCCCTGCTTCCAGTTTTGGAAACACAGGGTCTGGAGCAGAAGAAATCCTCGTTCCCTTGTGGGTGGCAACAGCTCCTGAGGGCATTAAAAGCTTAACAACGTGGAGCAAGATTTCCAAAGTGAAGGACACGTGTGTTTGTGAAGGAGGTTGGTGGACAGCCCTGTCTCCTGTGCTATTGGTTTCTCAGCAAGGTGGTGCTCCGGGGGGCTGGCAGGAGCCAGGCAGAGGGGTTGCTTTTACTCTGCTCTGGTAGAGGTTGTTTGGTCCAAGCATCTTTCCCAGAAAGCAATAAACTCTGGGAAAAAGAGTTGACGATTTTTCCTTTATTCTTTCTCTTTTCAACAAATTATTTCAAAAAGTCTTGAAACTGCTGCAAGACTGTTGCTGTGTGCCAGAGAGTTTGGGTGTCAGTTAAAAGAGACACAGTCCTGGGAGGTGTGGAAGGAGAGCAATGCTTGGGGTGGCAGATGGAAGGAGAGGAGAGGACAGGTGGGAGCTGCAGGGCAGATGGGGTGGTTTGTTGACAGGGAAGCTCCTCTTCAAAAGAAGAGCAACAGCCTGGCCTCTGCCACGCAATGGGAAGCAGAGCAGGAGCTCCCACCTGGGCTCAGGTGCTGTTCCAGGGCTCCCTTTGCTGCTATGTGTGGGCAAATGGGCAGGTCTCCGCTCAGCTCCTGCTCCAACTCCCCTTGCTCTGACTGGGGCCAAAAAGTGAAAACTGCACCGTTGGTCCTTCCTGGCCCATACTTTTATTTTCCAGGTAGAATTGAGGAAAGTTACAATCAAATCAGCTTTCTGACTCAGCCCCTCTGCTAAAGTTTAGGTCACTGTTTATGGCTTCTGGGGGTGCTGGTTCATCTGTGCAGGATGATAATTGAGTCTGCTCTTGCCAATGGTTTAAACTATTGTGTTTCACAAAGTTTAACCTTGGTGCTTTGCTTCAAAGGATGTGGGGGAAAAGTGGAATCTTTTTACTCCAAGCAAAGAGAGAAGTGAACCTTAGTGAGCTTACAGGCTCTCTGATACGTAAATGCCTAGTCCCAAAGCAATATCACCCTGATGAACAAACTTGCCTCCCAGTTAGCTTCTGTTTTCAAAGCTCTTTATTACTTAAAGTATAAATCTCTGAAAATTTGATCTGGGAAAGATGTAGGAGGAGGATGAGGAGGGCAGATCCAGAGTCTGACGCATCTCAAATTGCTTCTGGGGTGCAGCCACAGCAGCAGAGGGACGACAAACCAAACTCTCTGAAGGATTGAGTTATGGGACCCTGCTCATTATCAAAGTATTTGCTGCTTACTTTCTCCCTCTGCTTCTCTCTTTCTCTCTACAGAGAGAATGCCTTTGTTTCACTTTTTTTTTTTCTTTCTATTTCTTCTTGGTAATACACCTAACAAGTTAGCTAGCTGGGGCTCTGCTGCAGAGACTGCTGCTGTAATGACAACAGTAACTGCTCATATTAGTGTAATATCCATCACCCCAGGGCCTTTGAGAGCTTTGCAAAGCTTCCAAGCATCATTTGCTATTTTCTGTTGGAGGATACGTACCTGTAAGAAACTAAAGCTGACTTTTTAAAAATCTGTGTCCTGCAGAGGTCACATTTATAAGCTCCTAACAGTTTTCTTGCCCTAAGATTTATGTTTCTGAGCCTTCTTTTTCTCTGCAGGCCAGTGAATGAATCATCAGCAGAGCAAGCCCTGCCTCTGCATTCTTCCACTTGTCATGCTGTTCCTTGGCTTCGCTCACTTTCAGACGTCGGAAGTGATGGCAGTTGGGAAACGTGGTGTTTTCTCTCAGGTTAGTAAACCCAACCATTCCAGGTTTCGTCAGCCAACTCTACAGCGTTGCATGTCCAGCTCTAGCAGCTCCTTTTCATCCTCTTTCCTGTAAGTTCTGTGGTCTGTTGCAGAGACAGGCTATTACTCCTTGGCCTCTTAGTGGCCTCGGGCTCATGCAAGGTAGATGCTGCCAGCTGGCATGTATTGGAAAATAAGCGTTTGTCCACCTTGACTGAAGGTCCTGCTTTGGGTCCTCTGGTCACCATGGTGTGGGGCTCTGAGCAGTAGGTCAGATGCAAGAAAGCCCCTGTGTTTAGCAGGCATCAGCCCATGGACACTTGGGCACTCCAGGGATTTAAATGCCTATGGAGTTAGGTGATGCCTTGTAGGTCAGAAGAATGGAGATTTTAACTATTTCAGTGATACCTGAATGGTGGACTTAGGACCTGAACGAGACAGAGGTGCTTGAATACTGTAAAGACCAGGGCATGAATTCTGAGCCATGAGAACTGTTGTATTTCAAGGTTCATACAGCACTAAGAACAGTACTGAGATTTCAGTGGAATAGATGTAAGAGCAATAAAATGGACAATTAAGCTGGTCTTGTTAGAGGATATGGTCTTGTTTTAGTATGTCAGCCCTGCACCTCATGCTCCCAATGCTTGTTACTCATAATGAAAAATTTCAATACAGACCTCGGATCCCATGCTGCAACTGAACGAAATTGCTTCAGATCATTGAGAATTTCCCTGCCTGATGATTACACAGGAACAGGACAGAGCCCTGTCATGGTTCAACCATGATACCCGCTCACTCACCCCCTCCCTCTCCCCCCCAATAGAGGAGAGAATCAAAAGGGAAGAGAGAAACTTGGGTTGAGATAAACACAGTTTAATAAAATAACAAAATACTAATACACTACTAATAAATATATATATATATATATCCATACAAGCTGGAACAAAAGAGGTTCCACTTAAATTTTAGAAAAAACTTCTTCTCAGTAAGGGTGCCAGAGCACTGGAACAGGCTGCCCAGGGAGGTTGTGGAGTCTCCTTCTCTGGAGACATTCAAAACCCGCCTGGACATGTTCCTGTGCGACCTCACTTAGGCATTCCTGCTCCAGCAGGGGGATTCGACTATATGATCTTTGAGGTCCCTTCCAATCCCAAACATACTGTGATACTGTGATACTGTGATATATAATAGAAATAGAAGATACTTAAGGCAATTCCTCAGGAACACACCAAGCAGCCACTCCTAGGAAACAGCACCTGTTCACAGAGAGAGAAGAAAAGGCAGAAAAGCTCAGAGGTCTCTGCAAAATGGCAAAAAGCTGAACTAAACATCCTGCACCAAAAACTCGCCCGGCTCTGAAAAAAAAAAAAAAAAAAAAAAGAGAGAGAGAACAAAAAAAAACCAATGTGTGCAAGAGAAAGCACCAGAGAGAAAAAGCAGAAGAGCCTGCAACCGGAAGGTCCCAACTTTTCTTAAATATGTGGCATGATGCTAATGGGATGGAATACTCTCATTGATTGGTGTGGATGTCAGTCAAGCTCTGCCCCATCTCTGCCCCCTTCCTCGCTGCCTCACACCTGTGGGCAGAACTCAGAGTGTCCTTGGCTCTCAGACCAGAGCAATTAAAAACATTAACTCTGTCCTGGGGTGTTATCTCTTGTTCTCAGACTAAGTCCAAATAATGAGCATGCTAGCTATAAAAAAGAATGGTTTCTAAATGCATGAAGAAAATTTACCCATTTTCAGTCAAACCAGCAGGGCCCTTAGAATGCTCACTTGCAGTTATCTTGGATTTATGCAGCTGTTTGTGGAAACCTGCTGTAGTTAGTGTGCTTGGCATTGTTCTGTGCCTGTATGAAAGATGTGTGGAACACTATTCAGGGTACTACCAGCAGAAAACTACTGGCCAGGGAACATATTTTAGTAGTCCTGAGAGATGGCTTCACACCGGAGTATGAGGCAGGAGATCCCTTTCCCCGAGGCTGCTGAGAGGAAGGCACTGATGAAGACGAGCCAAATATTTCTAAGGAAAATTCTTTTAGAAGAAACAGACGTGAGCTGAGAAACAGCTGATCTAACATTTCAAGACATGGGCCACTGGTTGGACTTAATTTGAGGATGCATCTAGTTCAAGGTGCTGATTGTGACTGCTTCTGTACCCAAGCCTTGAGTGTTTGGCATCTAGGGCCTTCATCCATGGCAGAAATCCTATGTGCCATGAAGACCCGCTCTCAGAAGAGATGCAGCAGCTGATTGTTGCATGCTTTTTCTAGCACTAGCCCCTGCAGCAAGGACCTCTCTGCATGAGATGCTCTGCAAAACCCTGCACGGGCTCTGGATCTCACATTTTGAAGGTTTTCTTCAAAATGTCTAGGTGAGGAGGGAAACGTTTTGACGTTTTTGGTCGAGGTTGGGTTACACTCAAGGCAAAGGTGTGTCAGTGTACTTGGCTCTTTCTCGTCTCATTGTGTCGTGCAGTCACAGGAGCCCACAGAGCAATCGATCACCCACCTTTGGGGAATGACCGCCCTTGGCCACAGCTCCAACAGAGACCGTCGCAGTGCTCAGTGGGAGCAAATTGTGTACAGTACTCAAATAACCGTGGTGTCCAGCACAACACCTCATTAGAGCTGGCATGAGGGATTGCTCAAGTGCTTTTTGAAGGAGCTAATGAGGTTTGGCATTCAGATCAGCTTATTCCTAACTCTTGATTTGCTGCCCTGGGTAAGCTGCTGCTTGTGGTAACTCGTTTCATGGTTGAGCAGGCCTGCTCTGTTGAGAGGCAGCCATTAAAGGAATTTTCGATAGGGGCATTGAACTTTTAAGATCTTCTGAATGAAAGCTGAGGGCAGAACTTATAAAAAAAGCATCATGTGGGTGATGCTTTTAACATTACATCTTTGGCGTGTGCCAATTGGTTAATATTGTTAACAACTTAAACAAAATTAGTAACAATTGTTAGTAACAAGTAAATATTTGAGAAAGCAGTTTGCTGGTTCAGAAATTCCTCAAAACAGTAAGTTCAACGATAAGTGAAAGGAGATTTTGGATGTGTAATCCTGCTTGCACCATCGTGCAGAGGAAAGATACAGGAGCACTTCCTGGGAGCTGTGCCTCTAACCTAAGCAGCTTTGACACCAAGAACATCGAAAAGGGGTGAGAGATACAATTAGTAGCCCAGGGATCTGACTCGCGATTCTCCCACAGGCCTGGGGAAGCTGCCCAGTGCCACTGGGCGATGGCTGTTTACTCCATGTAAAAACTTAATGTTAAAGATGCATTAGGGCCCTGTAAGCTGAAATCCACTGGCCAAAAAAACCCCAAACAACTGTCATCACTCCAAGTTAATTTTATCCTAACAACAACTCTCTAGCTGGTGAGATATTTGATTCAACCTCCACAGTGGCTCCAATCCTGATGAACTCTGCAGGGTTGTTGGTATCAGCATGTCTCATGTAATGCTACTGTATGTTTATTGCTCTGGGAAGCCACCAGAGAAACAGCTTGTTAGGTAGGAAAGAAAGTAATGGTAGCATTAAATAATCTCTGTTTGCATTTACTGGTTACTAATGATCCAAAGAAGCTGAAAATCCCAGAGGATGCATTTCCTTTTGATTAACCCAGCAGAAGGATGACAAGGAGCACATTTACTGTCGACTGAAACATCACAGGGCCTGGAGCTGTTCAAATGCAGCTGTGTTCCATTTTTTCCTCTCCAGAAAGCCATTTTCAAACACTTTTTCGCTTCGTAGGGAACCTCTGCCACTGTTCTCCTCTGTACAGAGAATGGCACCAGCTTGTTTTCCAATTTCCTGTCAGTAGTGGCAGAAGATGAGTCCTGCACACCCAACGCTTTCCCCAGGCTGCAGGCAAATTGCTCTGCCTAATGATAATTCAGGTTACAGTGGTTTCAGTGCAAGGGAGAAAGGGGTGGCCCTGCATAGCTGTACATCTGGGGTTTTCCATATCATGTAGCTGGCCTGAATTAGGAACTATGCCCTGAATTTAGGCAATTAACCCTGTGGGGGCCACAGAGGTGTGGTAAGTAATGCCTTTCTTAGTTGCACTTATAGTGTGCTAGCATTTAGGTAGGACAGCCTGGCAGAGGAACAGACCTGAGGCATGGAGAGCCTGGCTTTGTGGTGCAGGGTAAGTCAGTGGCAGAGGCAGCCTTTTCCCCTAGCTACAGAATACACTCATTCTATGACTTACAACTTTATCTTGGGTATTTGAAATACCTTAGGAAATGTGGCATCCTCAGCTTCATTTATGAGGTGATCTTAATCAGCCAAAATTGCCACTGGCATATTTCTTAGATATTTATCCTATACAGTGAGATGAAAGAAAATATACCTTAATCCCTGCTTTAAGCCCTAGTCCAACTCACAATTATAACTTCATTGCTTGTTTTAAAGTACGCAGTCCAAATAGACCTACATCTCTATTTTTAAAGGTATTTAGTACCTGCCTTCCATTGAAAGTAATGGGAATTAGCCTCTAAAAACCTTCTAAGCACCTTCATTCCTTGACCTTAAGCTGTCTCTGTGAATTTATCGAGACTAACAAAAAAAGGGTGAAAGCCAGAAGTGGCCTGACTGTGTCAGTTGACTCCAGCCTTTCTGAAATCACTTGCTTTATTCCAGATGAACACTTTGACAGCTTTTGAGCAGAATTAAATCTCTTGGGTAGGAGGTGGAGCAGTACAGGGCCTTGCTGCAACATGAACAATTTCTGTTGAAATTTGCTTGAGGATAGCATTTTATCTGACTATAAGTTTGACTGATAGGAGGGTACCTAAAGTCTCTGTACAGGCATTCTTCGTGATTTGTCTGAAGCTTACAGAATACATTAATAGGAACCTGCCTTTGCTTCTTCCATCTGCTGCAGAGGCATTTTTCCTTCTGTAATAATTTAACTGAACTGTTCTGTGATTGATCCTTCTGGCTGCACTTAGCTAGCATGTGATAGTTGTTCTGTTTGCAGACCTTCAGAGGCACCTATGAGAGGATTTTCAAAAGCAGCTCACATTGGCATCCTTCTGTACTCACTGACGTTTGTAGGAATTTTACTGCTGGTTTATCATCCTGACCTCTTATCCTAAGGTACACTCAGCAAAATCCCTTCTTACCTCTCACTTAGGCCGTAAGAAATGGGTTAATCCATTTAAGGAAGCAAAAGCCCTGTATGGTGACTGAGGCATCTATCAGAAGGTGAAAAGAAATCTCTATAGAGTTTTGAAGTGAAAGCAACCAAAGTGTTAAGGAAAGTGTCTGCAGAGACTGAGGCTGAAAAATGTCACATTTTGCTGTAGCAATAACCTGAAGGGCTAAGCATAAACTTCCTTTACTCTCATATACCCTGTGCACTATAACACTGCCTACAACTACTCGAGCCCCTTGGGATGTGTGCTTGCTGATGTGAGAATAGCAGGCAGTTTCTGGATAGCTGGCAGCCCTGACTATATGGGTTGTGCTGTAGCCTCAGGCTTGCTGAGGTGCTGCAAGCACGATAGATACCTGAGCAATGCTATAAATGTAGGCAATTCAGCTACAACAGCAGTTGTTTCAGCTGCTTTTCTCCTTCCTTTCCCAAGGAGTGGCAGATTTGGAAGTATTTGGCTCGTGGTTCAAGTTGTGGCTCAGAATGACTCATGGATGTGTCAGAAAATCTTACCTACCCCTTTCTGCAGAAAAGAAGTCTTGCAGACTGGTGAAAAGTGCTACAGATACGAGTGACACACCAGTCTCCACTATCGTCAGCCTTGGTAACCCCCCTAAAATCCAAGTACATTTGTATTAAAAAAGAGCAAACTATTCTATCCCCCATTTTTCCAGTTATTCTTGGGTTAAGTCCAGCATGACATTACAGCTCTTTGTATCCAATGTGTGAAACAATGCTCCTGCTGCAGTGGCAGCAGCACCGAGGTCAGTGGGAACAACCCCGAGACACTGTGCTGGGCCCAACAGCACTGGGCCTGGTGAGAGACTTGCCTCTGCTGCCGTGCCCGTACAGCCGTGGGGAGAGCAGCTGCTGGGGTGGAGTTACGTTTCCCTCGTTATGCCAACAGTAGTCTTCGTCCAGCGTTTGGACTTTATGGCTATGATTTTGACAGAATGTGGAAAATGTAGCTTAAGTATATTTTAATGTTGTTTTGTAGGCAGGAACCCTGTAGGCAAGGCGATACCAGGAATCGGTGGCTGTCACTTGCACTAGCAGCGTTATTTTTCCACGCAGGCTCCTGATGTTGCAGGGGAACCCACCAGCAGCTGTATCAGGCCCACCGCCCAGCAGCACATCAAGTAGACTCTCATCTGCAAAGAACCCATCGCTCCCCCCCACCATGGCAATGCAAGATGATTTCACAGCAGGTAAAGGGCTGCAGCAGACTGGAGACTCCTTCAGTTGGGCTTGTTGCAGTCCTGTTTCTGCAGCTTTTGCCTGGAGGATGTTTGCCTGCAGCGGCAGTGCCGGCGCCCAGGAAAGCTGCTCAGCTCAGGGAGGAAGAGCGTATACAAAAGCTGCATTCAAAGTGCTGATCACGAGACCCTGGAGATGCTGGCAAGTGCAGCAGCTCTTCTTCATGCTGTACAAGTGAGAGGCCAGCCTTGGAGGAATGGGGAAGATATTGAACAGGACACGAGGCATGGAAACATGCTGTGTATAATCTTGAATTTTCAGGAACAGCCAATATCAGAAATTTTGGGGGGCAGGCTACGTTTTTGTTGCTTTTGGGTGTCTCTGCAGTAATGAAAGCAGGGAATAAAGCCCTGTAATGGTGAAGCAGAACAAAGGAGAAGATTTGGATGGACAATTTGTGTCCTGCAGATACAATAATCAAATATGCCAGTGGGGACATCTAATGCAGAGTGCAAACCTCCTTTTAGTTATAATACCTGGTGATTAATTGTTTGTGTCCTAGTATTTTCTTTGTTGTGAAGAGAAATCTAAAACCAAACCAAACCAAAACTCAATCCAAAATTGAGTGGGAATTACAGGAACAAAGGACTTTCAAACTATTATAACTTCGGAAAGTATCTACTTATTGGACATTGCCAAACTCTAGAGACCATTGTGGGTTGTCTACCCTTTGAAAGGAGAGGAAAGAAATCCTGCAGTCATGGATGGACAACTAGCAAAACATATGCAAATATGTAGAATGTTGAGCTGTCACAATGCTGGAATGCAAGTGCACCACCAAACAGAATCATTTGAGGTTACTGTCGTGGACAACTGCCACAGTTTCCCAGAGTGCAGTGTTTACCTCAGTGTGCAGCTTCAGAGAGTGACATCAAAGGTCAGTCTGCTACCTGCTGTGTGAGGGAGATATCAAGGAGAATCGGGTGAGAGTTGTTTAGAGTGATTTATATGGGGGCAGGAGATGTGAAAAGGTAGAGGGAGGCCCTCCCGTTGAGTCATGAGTTTCAGAAAGGATCCCCTTGCTTTCTAAACTCCTTCTTGGAGAGGAGTCTAGATGTGGCTAGATCCAAACTTAGCCCCAGACTTGGTCAACAGTTTATATCTAAGAGACACAAAGAGTAAAGGAAAACAGGCCATGGATTCTACGTGTTTATGGCCAAAGGATTATATGGGCACACGTGATTCTTTATATTGCTTGCCTAGGATTTAAAAGTTTAATTATTCTGCATCTCAACCTGCTTATGTCCCCTCATGCAATGATTCAGTCCAATAGCATTATTTGAATCTGGGGTCTTCTTGCTTCTCACTGGATTCTTTCACTGTCTTCAGACAGGCCCTTATTTTGTTTAATTGCAGACGTTTATAGTCCATAGCCACTTTGTGCTGGCCTTGAAGGCATTATTTGGTCGAAATGAATCCTGTTTTGCTCAGCAAAGTCCAAAACAGGACTTGACTTAGGTGTCCATGATTGTCTGTATCTGCTTTTGTTTTCATTAAGTAGATACAAGTTCAGTGAATATGAGCAGAACTTTACAACATACAGTTTAAGATTTCAGCAAATTTAGCTTACTAAGTAAAGTGAGACAGACAGTATCTTAAAAATTACACAACCTTATCACAGAATCACAGAATCGACTGGGTTGGAGAAGACCTCAGAGGTCATCGAGTCCAACCCTTGGTCCAACTCTAGTCCGTTTACTAGACCATGGCACTAAGTGCCATGTCCAATCTCAGTTTAAAAACCTCCAGGGACGGCGAGTCCACCACCTCCCTGGGCAGGCCATTCCAATGCCTGACCACTCTCTCTGTAAAGAATTTCTTTCTTATATCCAGCCTAAATTTCCCCTGGCAGAGTTTAAGCCCATGCCCCCTTGTCCTCTTGCTAACTGCCTGGGAGAAGAGACCAATCCCCACCTGGCTGTAACTTCCCTTCAGGTAGTTATAGAGAGTGATGAGGTCACCTCTAAGCCTCCTCTTCTCTAGACTAAACAACCCCAGCTCCCTCAGCCTCTCCCCATAGGTCTTATGTTCAAGTCCCTTCACCAGTCGTGTTGCTCTTCTCTGGACAGGCCTGTAGTTGCCAGGGTCAGCTTTTTGTGGACTGGGGTAACATTGGCCAATTACCAATCACATGGACCTCCCCAGTGAGCCTGGACTGTTGGAAGATGATGGAGAGCGGCTTGGCAAGTTCTGCTAGCTCCCTCATCACCCTAGGATGGATCCCATCTGGTCCCATAGACCTGTGAGGATCCAGATGGCTCAGTAAATCACCAACTATTTCCTCCTGGAATACAAGGGACCTATTTGGCTTCCTATCTCTGTCAACCACCTCCAGAGATGAGTTGTCCTGAGAGCCACCTGTCTTACTGGTAAAAACTGAGGCAAAGTAGGTATTAATTACCTCAGCTTTCTCCTCATCTTTGTTAACTATATTTCCCTCAAAGTCCAACAGAGAATGGAGGTTTTCGTTGCCCCTCCTTTTGTTATTAACATATTTGAAGAAGGACTTTTTATGATCCCTGACAGAATTGGCCAAATTAACTTCAAATTGCACTTTTGTTTCCCTGATTTTTTTTCTGCATGATCTAGCTATTTCCATAAATTCTTCATAAGTAGCCAGCCCTTTTTTCCACAGTCGGTAAAGTCTCTTTTTCTTTCTGATTTCATTCAGAATCTCCCTGTTTAGCCAAGCCGGTTGTCTTCCCCGCCGGCTAGCCTTTCGGCACACTGGCATAGCCTGTTCCTGTGCACTCAAAACCTCCTGCTTGAAGCATGTCCAACCCTCCTGGGCCCCCTTGTTTTTAAGCATTGTTTCCCAGGGTATGCTCTGAACTAGACTTCTGAATAGGCAAAACTCTGCCCTCCAGAAGTCCAGCATAGAGGTTTTGTTAATGGTTCTCCCTGCATCTCTGAGTATTGAAAATTCTATTATTTCATGGTTGCTATGCCCCAGGCAGCCTCCAACCACTACATCTCCCACCAGCCCTTCTCTGTTTGTAAACAGTAGGTCCAGCGGGGTCTTGCCCCTGGTAGGCTCATTTACCAGCTGATGAAGGAAATTGTCCTCTATACACTCTAGGAACTTCCTAGACTGCCTCTTCTGTGCAGTATTGAGCTCCCAGCAGATATCCAGCAGGTTAAAGTCACCCACAAGAACAAGGGCCGTCGATTTTGAGACATCTGCCAGCTGCTTGTAGAATAATTCATCTCCTTCATCGTCCTGGTTGGGCGGTCTATAACAGACACCCAGGAGGATGTCAACCTTGTTGAACTTCCCTCTGATTCTGGTCCACAGGCACTCAACCTTGTCACTGCTGACCTCAAGTTTAACAGGGTCGAGTGACTCTCTAACATATAAAGCCACCCCTCCACCTCTCCTACCCTGCCTATCTTTTCTGAAGAGCTTGTAGCCACACATAGCAGCACTCCAGTCATATGAGTCATCCCACCATGTTTCTGTGATGGCAACTATGTCATAGTTTTCCTGCTGCACGATGGCTTCCAGCTCCTCTTGTTTGTTGCCCATACTGCATGCATTAGTGTACATGCACTTCAAGTGAGCTGCTGATTTCACTCTTAATTCGGGCTTTCCATCCTTAGGCAGATCTTTGGAGACCCCAGTTGCAATGTTCCCCTCACCTCGCCTCCTGAGTGTCGATGACTTCAAGATCAGCAATGAAAAGGTAAGGGCTAAGGACAGGGGTGAGCAGGCTTCCTTTTCAATGACTGTTTAGTGCTTAGCACAAAATGTCACTGAAAATCATAATCTTCCCCTCTTGTGGAGCAGATTCTATTTGGAATACATTTGACAACTACAGAGCAATTACTTGAGTATTTTCCCTGGTGCAGAAGTTACTGGTTGGGAGGCAGTGCTAAGGTTAGGCAAAAAGCATTCTTTATGTGCGGAGGCCGATTTAGAGAAGATCTGAATGGCAGGGCAAGTTACACATTAGTGAACATGTGCACAGTGCGTGCTTGGAAGCACAGAAGCAAAGATTCTAATGCTGAATGCAAGGAAGGCTGCAAAATAAAATAGAAGACCTTGCTTTGCCTTAGTTACCCTTCTTGCTGTATCTCACAGCCATCTCATTCACAGTTTTTCTATTCAATAAGACCAATGTTCCTCCAACTTGTTTTCACGTGACTCCTTTTTTGGACTCTGGGTTCTCAGAGAGCAGCTGAGTCATTCAGAAGCAAGGAAGTGAGAAGCAACTGCAATTCCTGGCCATGAATGTTAAGAAACAGCAAATTACCTCTCATTGCTGGTTATTGCAGATGGGTTTTATTCCCCTGCCATAGCCTGTAGGAACTGAACCACCTGCTCACGGTAAGGTGAGCTCTTAATCTGTCTTGGAGCGCTGCTATGACTCTCTTGGTTCAAGCAGGGCTTCCTGACATAGATTGAGAAACAGCACCTTGGACCAGTGGAAGGTTATGGCAATGGAGTGTTACACATCACTAGCTGTAATTGTCTGCCAAGATGAGGAAAGGAGGAATTCTTCTGAAACTATTGAGATGTATATGGAGCTGCAGTAAAGAAGATGACATGCTACCACTGTGTTCCTGATGAGGTGGTGTGTGTGGTTTGTGCATCTTTTTTCATGTGCCATGATTTATTTCCATTGCAACTAGATCCGCGTTGTCTGGTGCAAGTCAGCTCAGGAGAAAATAGACCAACAGCAAATGAGAGAGAGGAAGATTGTGCTTAGGGAGAGGGAGGAAGAGGCAGAAAAGTCCTTGCGGCTCCCTGCACTGAACATTGACCCCAGGGATGCAGCCAACAAAAGTAAGTGGTTGCAATAGTTGTGGGCCTTGTGGGCCTTTTTGTTTGCTTGCTTGCTACTTACATAGTGTTGCAAATGTCTATGAAATTGGACTGGAAGGCTGTTAAACTTGCATCTGAGTGGAAGCTAAGAATGATATTTTGAATGCTCCTTCCTAGTGATGCTACTCCAATTTTCAAAACTGATCAGAACTAGCCTGACATGGCTCTCCGTTCACCTCGAATACAGTTGTGTCTATGCACATACTTGTGCATATGTACATATGTCACTGATGTCAGTGATAGTGGTATCAGTAACATCCAAATTAGTACCCATCTGAATATTTTTGATTTTACAGTTCCTCCGTACTTCGTAGAACATGTAAGGTACCATAAAAACACTACAGAGTGCATAGTAGTGCATAGATTCTACGTAATGTTTATACTCAGTACTTTTAGACAGCTCAGATGTTTACGTCTACACTTTAGGAAATGAGCTTTTGCAGGTAATGCATGAAGTTTTTGACCCACAATGCTTTCGATGATAAATAGGTTTCAGCCGCTTTTAAATCTCCCGCGTTCACCGTGGTAACGGCCGTGCCACGTCAGCCGGCTCCGCAAGGGCTGCCGGGGTCTCCCGGGTGGCGGAATCGAAAACGCGACCAGAAACCCCTCTCTTTACCTTCTCTTACCTCTGTAGCTTCGAGATTTCGCTCACGAAATCACTAAGTGATTCATTCTATTTCAAATGAGCCAGACAGCAGGGAAGCCACTGAATCAATGCCAGTTTGCATGCATATGTAATCTTGCCTGGGCACTGGGTTGCCATCTGCTCAGTGGCAGGGTGCCTCGCCCTGGGGTACGCAATGCTGATGTCTGACGCTCTCCTTACAGTGAACTCACTGCCGCCCATTGCTCTGGACTCCTCCAAGGCGGAAGATGAGCCAGAGTGCAGGGACGCCCAGGAAGCCAAACCCTACCCTAACCCACAGCAGGCGCTGCTCAACGCGCTCACATGGCTCAGCAGCGATGACTGGTAAGAAAGCCCCCTGTTCAGTCTTTCTCCCTCTCAGTATAAAGGTAAGTTAGAACCTTTTTTCTAGTGCCTCTGAGCCCAGACAGCCCAGATGTCCCAAGGGAACTACTGAAACCACTCCAAAATAATCACAATATAAAGATGTGAGAGCAGCCTTTTATTTGCCTTGGTCCATAGCAGCGCTACTGCCGCAGCAGGTCCATTCACTCTATTGCACCTAGAAGTGCTTAATGACTTGTAGCATCTCTCATCCCACCGCCTGCAATGCAAACTGGGAACAAGCAGTGCTCTCGAAAATGCCTCTTTTTTTTCTTTTTGGACAAGCCAGGCTTGATTAGCTGTGCATTCTAATTCCTCTTTGATACCTGACAGAAGATAACTTATACATAACATATCAATTACAACAACAATCAACATAAACAATGTACTTTGCAATAAACTCTTAATCTACCCACCTAGGCCAAGCCAAGTTGTTAAACTTTCTAAACCAAAAAATCCTACGTCTTTCTTTTTTCTTTTTATAAAAATACAATAAGAGGTGTTCAAAGAATGAATCAGGATGATTTCCTGTGGCTCTGGCCCTATGGCAAGGCGATCATTGCAATTGTCATGGTTGTCAAACCATGCGCTAATATTTTTCTTCTTAGTAAACTTGAGGTATTCCATTGCCGTTTAAATATCGCAATGGATTGATTAAACAAATTCCAAGAACTTTGGTTTAATGGTACTCCTGCTTAACATGTAACAAACGATGTGCTGGGTGTTGATAAACTTACTCAGAAGGTAGTGGTGTGTAAAGGCCTACTTATATAACTATATTACACATACATGTAACAGCTAAATTAATGCAAAGGTTACGCCTCACTCTGTGTGCTCCGAAGGTTCTGCTGCAGGGAGTTGATTTGGTTGAATTTGTTTCAACTCCAGCTTTACTGCTCGGCTCAACCCACAATGGACCTTGATCATGAATTCTGGTAAAGTGTTCTTCCTTCCTAGTCTGATCTGATAATGATGAATGATCATAGGAGGCTCCTCACTATCTCCAGTTAAACATAAATAATTCAAGGTAAACAACACCTTTGCTAAGCGCTGTTGACAATCTAACTCTTCCTGCTTCTGTCTGTTCAAATACCCCTTAATCATTCGATGTGTCCTCTCGATGATTCCTTGGCCCGTTGGGGAACGAGGTATACCTGTAACATGTTTCACTCCCCATTTCATTAGAAAAGTTCTAACTTTCTGGCTAACATAGGCAGGGCCATTGTCCGTCCTAATCTTTTCTGGGTCACCCGTTACAGCAAAGCAAGCTGTGAGATGTTTACATACATGTTGTGCTTTTTCCCCTGGTAAAGCAGTAGCCCATATCATTTTTGAAAAAGTATCAATTGTGACATGCACATATTTAAGTCTTCCGAATTCTGGCACTTGTCACATCCATTTGCCATACTTTTAAGGCTTTTAAACCTCGAGGACTGACACCGGTTCCTACACCTAACATCTGGCGTCCACACTGAGGACATGCCTGTACAATACTTCTTGCTTCATTTAAAGTTAAATCGAATTGTCTTTGCAGACCTCTGGCATTTTGATGAAAGCTCTCATGACTTTGTCTCGCTTGTTGGAATTTACCTGTTGGAGGCATGTGCTGTACTGAACTTACTAAACTATCTGCAATTTGATTTCCTTCACCTAGACCAAGATTCCATTGATGACTATGAATGTGAATCACACAGCAGGGTTCTTTTCTTTGATTTAAAATAGCTCTCAGCTGTACAAACAATTTTCCTAATCGAGGATGATTCGATTGTCTTAGCAGAGCATTTTCCATTCTGGGTATTACACCTGCTACATACAAAGAATCTGTGACAACATTTAAAGCAGATTTCAGCCAATTATTTAAGGCCCATATTACTGCCGTGAGCTCTAAAGTCTGCAATGAATCCTCTTTTGAACCTTCAATTAAATGCTGTTTCCACTGACTATTCTCTTGCCAGACACATGCTGCCTGGTGTCTTCGTTTTCCTGCATCTGTATATACTGTAAGCCCTTCAACAGGTTTTGCTTTTACTTTGCTTCTCTCTAACCACTGATTTGTTCTAAGGAATTGCCATAGCTTCCCTTTTGGTTGTCATGAATGCACCTTGCCTATAAATCCTAATAATGCATTCTGAATAGGCACCGAATTTCTCAGCCACCATTCTAAATAGGCTCCATTTATCAGAATACTGATGTCATCTGGTTCCTGACCGCTGATTTCTAATATTCGAGATCTTCCTTTTCGAATCAATTCTCCAACTGCTTCCGGTCTTGTTTGAATGCTGAATTTTGGTTGGACACTAAGAAAAAGCCATTCTAATAATCATAAATCATTTTCTGTTTTCAATCTGACAGTGGCACAAAAGGAAGAACCTGTAGCAAGATCTATAGGGAATTCCCTGTCTTTGTTTTGCCACTGGCAGATGATTGCACATGGATGTTCTAAATTGCTAATAAGAAGGGAAATTGGTCGATCAGGAAGTCTTAGATCGCTGAACTGCTGCTACAACTGGTTGTATTGTAGATGAGACTTGCTGGCTAACTTGTCGAAGAGATCTCTGCATGACCCCTTCAAAAGCGGCAGCCATCACTTCCGCACCTTGGTGTTCTGATCTGGCTACTCGCATTAGCATTTGTTCTACTGAAGATCCCGGTGGCAGAGTTGCTAATATTTGTTTAGTCTTTAAATTTGCATTATCGAAAGCTAGCAACCGAAACATTTGGTTTTTCATTTCTTCTGACAAGTCCGGGTTTTGCATTACTCCTTCATGTAGCCGCTCAATAAAATGCGAGAAATTTTCTGTAGTGCCTTGGCGTATTCCGCTGAATGAGGGAGCTCAGGGTCCTGGTAAGGTTAAGAAAGCATCTAGGGCAAGTTGTGCAGCTTTCCGGTGAACTTCAGCACCAAATCGCAGTTGGACTTCTATTGTAGCATACTGTCCACGGCCCGTACAGGCGTCGGGTACCACGTTGGTTAATGGGTCATTTGGATGGTGTGTTTGGCTGTTTCTTGCTGTGCTCGTTGGTACCAGGCCGATTCCCACAGGAGGAATTGTGTCGGAGTTAGTAATAAGTGCATTAAATTTTGGCAGTCCATGGGACAGAATAAGTCAGCGGTAAACATCCAATGCAGCATTTGTCTGGTCGCTTCTGAACGTATACCATAGTTGGTGATTGTTTGTTTTGTTTGCTGTAAAATTTTCCATTCATGTGGCTCCCATACCGCTGTCTGGGTGTTCATATTCTGAATCACCGGCAGGGCTAATTTTGCTGGAGACCAATCACCTTCTGGGATGGCATCTTTGATGACCCCTGACCATCTGCCAGGTCGGGGCTGTGGTTGGTCTGTGGAATCTATAAGTACCCGTGGTTGCATTGTTTGTGGAAGGCAAGCTGGTTTTTGAAACTCTATTTGTCTCTTATTTTTCTCTACATCTGACATTCGCAAGTCAAGCTGTTCAAGCTTGCTGGTAATCTCTTGCAGTAACTGCTCTACTACTGGGGGTGAGCCCAACGGTGTAGAAGGAGGCTCACAAGAAACTTCCACCGGTGTTTGTGGAGGCACGTTGTGGGGCGGCCCCGGCCCGGCTGACGCGATGGTCTGAGAGGGGCGTGTCTGCTCGGGCCGGGCAGAGGTGGAGCCGCAGGCGGGGGGCGGCACTCAGGGCCTCCCGCAGCCGGACAGTCCCCTGGTTGCACTTCCGGTTTCTTGTCACATTGCCCCAGAGACTCAGAAAAGGCAACTTCCGGTTCTTTGTTTACGGACGGCAAAGTTTCCAAGTCCCGCCGCAGATCGGATTGCGAGAGTTTGGGCTGAGCCGGGACCCCCCGACCACCCGAACGGCCGCAGACCCACAGAGCAGCCCACAGCCCCTCTTCTCTTCTGCCCGACAAGTTTCATCAGTCCCGGTTTGTCTGGGACAAGCGCCCTCGCGGCTCTCAGGGCAGCGCTGTGTTCGGATTCATTGCTTCTCATGATTCTGACACGTTTCTCCACAATTCTCTCAGAGCTTTTCTTTCTTTCTCTTCTTCCCCTCTGACAGACTTTTACCACACGGTGTCCCACTCCGCTGGGGAAAACCAAAGTGGAATTTCTCCAGGGTGTCCCCAGAGCTAAAAAAATCAATGTGACTACGTGTTCCTGTGACGATTCGATGCCTCTCTTAGAGAGCACACTCGTCGACACTGCCGCTATTGCCTCGAGCTCCAAATTTTGTGCTTTTAGGAAAACGGTCTTAAAGGAGAAGGCGAGTGGGCAGCTCGTCCGGTGCTTGTCTTTTGATGCCGGGCACAGCACGCTCTGCCACACCCGGCTCGGCTCCGCCTTCAGGAGCGCTGCACCGCAGGGACTGCGCTCCGAGAGCCCGCTCTGCTCAACACCCTCTGCCACCGTCTGTCGGGAGACAACGTGGACAATGCAGAATTGCCGGCAGGACCTCTTTGAGCACGACGGGCGGGCCGGCGAGAGTAATGACTCTAATTCCATATGAATTTAACATCAATACCCCTTAACGAACTCTTAACAACACTATCAACGACCCCGGATACACGGTTTAACAGCCCTTATATGCTCTTTGCGTAGTGGCCACGCGACAAACACAGGCAACGATTGGTTACTCTCTGCAGTCACGCGTCCCCCCGCCTATGGTGATTGGCTGCAGGGCACTGTCCACGAGCTGTTCACGCGCAGGGATGACAGTGCCCCTCATGCAGCTTTAGGCGGGAAGACAGACCAGCGTCTGTTCACTGCCGTGCGGTCCTAGTGCACCTCAGCCACCCCAAGCCCTGGCTTGCTCACAGCGTACGGCCCGAAAACTCTCCACATCGATTAATCCCAGGCTTTTACACTGGAATACAGTTTCAGAATTCACTGGATCTTGCTCACCTCATTTATCATCACAATTAAGATTCAAATTTAAATTAATATAATTTTAATTATTTTAATTTGATGTGTTTTTATATGCAACTTCAGTACAGAATGAGATCCAGGAAAAAAAAAAAAAACAAAGCCATTTGTGGTCCTATTTTGATAGGAATAGTTTAAATTCTTCTTATGGTTTTCATGATAGTGGCATCTGGGCACTCCGCCTTCACACAGGATTTTTAACCTTTCCTGCCACCTTCATGGTGGGAAAACTGAGACTCGTGTTGTGCTGTACAAGGGACCCCTTTGGATACTGAACTCCTGAGGTTTTAGTCTGGTGCCTTAATCACAATCCTTCTTCAATTATTTCAGTGCCATCTTCTGACACAGACACAAAGAAACCTTAATTGTCATATTTAAGGTGAGGTATAGAACAGAAAGAAGCAACTCCCGGTGAACAGATGCTTTGGATTGTCAGGGCTTTGTGAGCTTGAGGTGGCAAGGCAGCCTTACCCACAGTGAACAGCCAGGAGATTTCAACAGATCCACCTGCAGTCACACAGGCAGATGCACCGTCCCCTGTTGAACTGGGAAATCACTGCGGGTACTGCAAAGATCAGCAGCAGGGCAAACTGCAGGCTGGCCGTCCCCCTCTTCAGAAGTGTAGCTCTCTCCCAGATACACAACGATACAAATACATTTGCATGCACTTTGAGTTTGTCTGTTCTGCTGGCAGGAACCACCCAGAATAGAACCAAACCAGGAACATGACAGCAGAAAGCCAGCGCTTTTCATGCCTAAATGTAGCTCTGAAGATGAAAATGTGACAGAGTGGGAGGACAACTTCTGCTCAGCTGCTACAATCATTTTATCTCTTTATGGTTTTATGCTGAAATGTCCCAGCACCCATGATGGGTGATGAGAGAAAGTATTCATTTATATACCCCAAGTACCAAAATCTGTGGTACAAGAGCTACAGCAGCACATGGAGCAACACTTCAATTCAGCAGTCAGGCTGGAAACCTCCTCACACATGTGCCAGCTGGACATGGAGTCAGCCAAAGCATCTTCCCCCAAAAACCAGGCTCCCCTGAAAACCTGGCACACGAGCTGTCATCCTGCCGCAGCATCTCTCCCAGCTCTGACTAAGCCCATGGTCGTCAGGAGGCTCATTGCAAACACAACCCCACCTGAACACTGCAGCTGCTGAAGGGTTCGGATGCTGCTCTAAGGACGCTGCAGGAAACGGAGCATTATATTCAAGAAACGGAGCTTCTCCAGGAGTGATCTACAAGTTTATAATATGAATTTATGACTACGTAGAGGTAACAGACTCTCTTCAGTACAGTTAATGTACAGGACTATTGCAAATAAAGTGTTTACCTTCAATTTGTATCACAAGCATGAGATTAAGAGTAACTATAGTATGCAGGAAATGATAGTTTGGGTGGCCACTTAAAAAAAAAAAATGTTTATACAGTTTTTTTGGACAATACTTTCATTTTTCATTAATGCAATTTTTCTGGAATACAATTGTTTTATAAGACCATACTCAAATTTAAGATATATTTTTTACTGATGTAAATAAATCAGAGTTTTTATATGCAAGGTATGAATTGAGCTCTCTTACATTCTGTATGCAAATGGCTTAAATCTTACCCCAATGTTATACTACTGATTTCTTCCTTAGTGCACTAACTAGTGCCCTGTGCTATAAAAAGTCTATTTGCTTCCTCCTCACCACAGTGAAAGCTTGTTTTATGTTTTACTTGTACATCAATTAATTTAGGTTGCATTTCCATTACGCAAATGTGCCTTCTTTAGGCTACAAGATCCAGCCTGTACACTGTACGCTGACAGAGCAGAGCAGAGGTCAGCTGTGCTTCCACCCTTCCCCTGCCCTGATTTAAGCTTGAGCTACCTGGCAATTTCGTACTCTGTTTAGTAGAGTTCCTACATACAGCCATGGCTAGTTTGAGCAGCGGGTAGTGGTTTTGTCCTAAGGATTAAAACCAGAGTGCACCTGCTGCAGCGGAGTCTCATTGCAGAGGGGTTGGGCACAGAGTGAAGCAGTATCACTTTTCCAGCCAGGGCTTCATTGCTGCAAGAACAGTGGCCAACAGCTCTGTGTGGCACTTTATCTGCAGACCTTTAACAAGCTGGCAGCTGCCCTTGCTTCCAGTGACGCCGCTCACATCTCAGACCTTGCAGGGACTTGTCATTCTATACCCTCGGCATCTGAAGACCACAAGAACACGAAAGCCCTACACATACTCCAGTTACTTCTTTGACAAGAACTACTCCAGATATTAGCAATCTGGTTGACAGCACTACGCATGTTGTCAATAAAACCAGCGTGTTACTGTCATGTCTCATCAGTAAGGAGCTGCCAACCTCTCCTGAAGAGAAATCCTTCTAGATTAGCAGATCATTAATCCATCCACAGCAGATACACTCAGTGCCATCATGACTGCAGTGTGTATAGATGCATGTTGCAGGTATGAACTTCAAACTCAGATTTTGATCTTCCTGGGCAAGATCCTGCAGGTTCCATAATGCTTGCAGTATTGATTAGGGACTCATTTCCATGTTGTCCTCAGACAAAGGTGAGGATTAATATAAGCTCACTACTGTATACTGGATCAACTGAAAGTTTGGAGCAAAGATCTCAAGTTTGCATTTCTTGCCCATTTTGGATGAATAATGAAAATGGAAATGTCAAAAAAAGATGTGCAGATACAGACAGTAGGCACTCAGCAGGACAAGGTGGTCAAGACCCAGGACCACGTTATCCCTCTGATCTCATTTCGGTTCATCTCACATCTGCCTGCCCTGCACATACCCTGTTCCACCACTGCAAGCACAAAATTATCTGCAGCCTTCACCATCCCTAATTGATCTCCACTTTACTGACATACTGAATTTCAAAATCTGGCCGCTTACCTCTCCTCATTCTTTCTTTAGTAACAGTCCACTCTGTGACTGCATTAAGTAACCCTGGGAGGATTTCTGGAGTTTGACTGTATAGAGTACACCCTTTATCAAGGTTCTTTTAAAGGAGAAAGTGGTGATAAGGCTGTCTTACTCCATATGAATCCCTCTTGCTTTAATAAAGTTTTCCTTGAGGCATAGATGAATTGATTATATAGCAAATAAGAAGAAACTGAAAGCTTTCAGTGTTATAGGCTGCCCTTCATTTATTATTACTACTACTGAACCACTGGGTCTTCAGCATATGAATGAACGAACGCTGAGGCCCAGGGCTGCCAACACAGCAATGTCCTTCCCCAGGGCAGTGACTGTAAAGCTGGGAACAAAACTTTCCAGGCATTCAGCAGACACAGAAAGATATATAGCAAGGCTGACATGGCGCTGCTGGTAAAACCTAAACCAACAAATTCACTGGCTGCTTGGCCTTTGAGTGCGACTCTAAGAAGTGAACCTAATGGGGCAATTTGCACCTTGCAGCCATCCTGCCTCTTGAACCCAATATCAGTCTAAGTGTCTTACATTCAAACTCTAAATTAAACCTGTCAGTATAATACTTTTTTTTTTTTTTTAATGTTTTTAATGTTTTCCTCCACTTTGAAGTTTTGTGTCTTTTCTTGTAAATAGAGTTACCACGGACATTCAGGGCACAAGGCAATGCATCTCTCCGGACTATTTCAATACTGATGTTTTTTAATCAATAACCTGATATCCAATGCAGATCCTTTCATCTTTATATTTCAGAGAAAACACATGCATATACATACATGCGTTAATTATCCTAAGAGACCTGGCATACCAGTAGGTTTCCATAGCACACTTTTTCATGTGGATAAGCCAGGCAATGGGGAGCATGAGGGCTGCCCGGCTGGCACTCAGTGCTCTGCAGACAGACACAGGGCTCCTGGCAAGCAGTTACCTAATTCTGAATCTTAGACAAATTTCATATCGATCCACATATCACATTAACAACTCCAAGGTGCAAAATAAAGAAATAATCTAGAAAGCACCATGGACAGTTAAAATAAAATTACGATACCACATTCTTCATGTTGAAAAACTCAGGACTTCAGAACTACTTATCCTACCAATAGCCAAGAGAGGGATAAAGCGTGCACTGCACCTCTGAGCTCTGCCAGCCCAGGCAAGGCAGCAATTTCCCCGTCCAGCCCCGCAGATTTCCCTTGGTAGCCAAAGAGCTAGAAAAAGCTTTTCCACAGGGAAAACACTGCTGGAAACACACAATGAGCGCAGTAGGCGTTTAGATGCCCAGTGTATTCCCAACACAACGGTTCAGCAGCCTGTCTGCTCCCGCCACACAGTGAAGCTTGTTGTAACTGCCGCAGAGGCTGTTTACAAACCAGCAAAAATAGAAAGGCACTTCACAGAATCACAGAATCACAGAATGTTAGGAACTGGAAGGGACCTCAAAAGATCATCCAGTCCAATCCCCCTGCCGGAGCAGGAACACCCAGATGAGGTTACACAGGAAGGTGTCCAGGCGGGTTTGAATGTCTCCAGAGTAGGAGACTCCACAACCTCCCTGGGCAGCCTGTTCCAGTGCTCTGGCACCCTCACTGAGAAGAAGTTTCTTTTAATATTTAAGTGGAACCTCCTGTGTTCCAGTTTGTACCCATTGCCCCTTTTCTTATCATTAGTGTTCACTGAGAAGAGCCTGGCTCTATCCTCCTGACACTCTCCCTTTACATATTTATAAACACTAATGAGGTCGCTCCTCAGTCTCCTCCAAGCTAAAGAGACCCAGCTCCCTCAGCCTTTCCTCATAAGGGAGATGCTCCACTCCATCATCTTTGTTGCCCTGCGCTGGACTCTCTCCAGCAGTTCCCTGTCCTTCTGGAACTGAGGGGCCCAGAACTGGACACAATATTCCAGATGGGGTCTCACCAGGGCAGAGTAGAGGGGGAGGAGAACCTCTTTCGACCTACTGACCACCCCCCTTCTAATACACTCCATGATGCCATTGGCCTTCCTGGCCACAAGGGCACAGTGCTGGCTCATGGTCATCCTGTTGTCCACCAGGACCCCCAGGTCCCTTTCCCCTATGCTGCTCTCTAATAGGTCATTCCCCAACTTATACTGGAACCTGGGGTTGTTCCTACCCAGATGCAAGACTCTACACTTTCCCTTGTTCTTCTTCAAATAAACAGTGTACTAGTAACTTTAGGAGTCCTTCGATAGGTTTGATTTAGACTCCTTGCAGTGAAAAGGAGACTAGAACTTGTGCGAGCTTCTCTGTTCTTCAGATGACGCTTCCCAGGAGACTGACATGCTCCAGAAGTTCAAGGCAACAGTGCTGGGACTGACCATCTCCCATTTGGGGATGGCAGGCCAGTCCTGCAAAGAGGTAAGCAGAAAGATAGCACAGGGCCCAATGGATCCAGTTATCCTGAGGTTTCCATCTCAATTTTTTTTTTTCCTCCTAAATTTACATAAAACTGAGCCAAGACCTGAGTTACATCTAAATTTAATTTTGTAAGCCAAGCAATTAGCAGTACTCTGAAGCACCATCAGGAGGACCATGCATCATCCACATTTGTTTATTACCATGTTTGAAGACTAAGAAATGTTTCTGATGTGAAAGAGCAGTGACTTCAAGGAGAGGAAAAAATACTGCCCTTCCAACAGCAAGTTTCACTGTCTTTACTACAGTGTTTTAAAAAGATCTGAGAAAATATTAGAGCAGAGAGGGGGGTAATCAGGCAGTCTGTTTCCCTGATTTGTCTCCAAGGAAAACCAAAAAGACACATTCACTTTACCGGTAATGGCAACCCTGTAAGCTCACGGACCGTTCTTCCCTCCATCATGCTGCCCTGCCTGGGCTTTACTAGGCCAGGATTAGATGATAGCTAAGCAAACACACACAGCCACATAAAATAGATTTTTTCCTCCAGAAATCCTAATTCCTACCTCACATATGCATTTTCTTTTGTAACATCAGAAACCAGCAACCATGCAGAATATGCTGACAGAATGTTATGGTTTGCACTGGGCTGTGAAATGTTTTTTCCTAAGGCACAGGAATAATGGCAGCTACACATTAAAATGCAAGTTTAGCAGATTCAAATGATTGTGAAACAAAACTGTTAAAGGATTTCTTAAAAGGCAGCAATGTCAATGATCACACAGTTCATCAACAGTCAGAGCCAAACCTAGAAGTGCTTGTTCCAGCTACACAAGAATTCATTACGCTGGGAAGCACTGGCCCACGGCAATAAGTTGTCACATAGCTCTGGGCTGAACGGCACCCAGGCTGGAGTAAAAATAGATCTGTGAAACCCTTCTCACCTGTTGCTGGCCTTATGGTCAGCTCATCCTCTACAAACAAGTTACAAACAACACTACTTGACTGCCGTTCTGCGTAAATGTACATGTATCTGCCTTCTGAAAAGCAGGGCATCTTTTCCCAATGAAATACGTTTCCTCTTCTTACCTATAAAATGGTAATTGAAGGCAGCTATAAGCCAGAAATTACTCGGATTGTAAATGTGCAAAGCTTTGGGATTTGGGCCAAGTTTTCTTCAGGTCTGTTGTGAGCAAAGGATAGTTAGAAAACTTTATTCTATATAGGATCTTTTGGGTACACTGTCTCCCAAACGTGTAAATAAATGGTGCCATTGTAATGCCAAATACTGAAAAGTAGCAGCAGATGACACAAAGAAGCCATGGCAAAAGACAAAGAGGAGGAGAGGGCCAGTAAGGGAAGGATACAGTGGGATAGATTTATGCATTGTTGGAAATGCATTAAGGAAGATTTTAGGCCAACTTTCACTGGGACAGGAGCAATCTGTAATTTAAAAAAAGAAAAGAAATTATAGCTTCCTGTCACCCCTGGGCAGGACCAAAAGAGGGGCACGCTGTTACCATTACCTTCAAACAGAGCATTAATGGCAGGATCACAGGGAGGTCCAGCCTGCAGGGCCACCCACCAGCACCACTGGGCTGCGTTAGCTGGGTGATACTGAAAATAAAAAGCTGCCAGAACAATACAGCAATCAAAGCAATAGAGATCCTCGTACTGGCACAATTATGCACATGTGAAAGTCATCTTATTAGAATAGCCAACTTCCCTTCTTGAAATAACACATACTACTACTTGTATGTTTGCGCTGACAGAAATGCGTCAACACTGAGCAGTTTTATAGTCTGATCTATTGTATACACTGTCAGCATGCACAGAGGAGGACCATTGTGAAAAGGAAGTGTCTCTAGGTATAGATGTGTGCGTACAGATGTGCATGCATCTGCAGAGGAAGCCCCAGCAGCAGCAGTTGAATCAGAGGGAATGTGACATTTCAGGCTGTGCCTGAGAGCCGGGGCACAGCTGCAGTGCCGGCCGCAGGGCACCCACGTCCCTTCCAGGAGCCAGCAGCAGGGAGGGACAGACCTACGCATCCTGCAGCCCTCACCCCGGTCTCCAGAGGGGGCCGAGGTTGTACTTTCTGCTCTCAAATGCAGCAGAGGTGAAACGTGCTAAGCCACCATGAGAACAGCACAGCCTTTATTCATCCAGGGCACAGCTATTAGCACAGAGCATGGCTTTTACAGCTCCTTTACCACTGCCAACTGCATTCAAAGCTGTTGGGGGGCTTTTAAGGAAACACAGGGGCAGTTTGTTGGCCAGAGTTACTGTTTTTTTTCAGCTAAAGATATCAAGGCAGAGTGGAGGCTTAATGGTTCAGGTCAACTCTAATTTTAACGAGAGTGGTTTTCTCACCTCTGTGTGTATCAAAGGCGGTATCACAGTATCAGGATTCAGTGGCAGCTGTCAGAGATTTGGTAGCAACGCAACCACTTTTATTCCCATCGTCACTATTTAACAAGGATTAAAATAGCCACCTCAGTGCAAATCCCCTTCCTCTGCTGGAGAGAGGGATTGCAGCACCTGGTTCCCAAGCTCACCTTTAACCTTGGCAAGAGCAAACTCTACCAGAATCACCTTATTCTGATCCATGACCCAGCTGCACCTCTGCAAAAGCAGCTCCATTCAGGTGCATTCTTTAATTCTTTGCTCCACCTCTCACAGCAGCACCATGAGGCAGGATCAACATTATTTACAACAGGAGCCTTCAGCCTCTGCACCGTGCTTTGGGTCCAACTTTCCTTCCTTGTCCTCCCAGTTTGCCATTCATTTTTCCATACCCTTCCCAAAGTCTTCTTGGCACTGCCAAGTTCATGCACGTACATTCTGCTGCAGGGGTTTGTGGTTGCGCTCCCACAGGCAGATTCAGGGTCCAGCTAACCCATCTGCATGGCACAGGCACTGCGAAGAGCAGGTAAGTCATGCCATCAGGTGTGCGCTTTGGCTCTCGGTGAGAAGAAAGTGTCCATTTGAGGAAAAGATGAATTTTGCAGACTGGATTCAGTGTACATAGCACCAGTCTCTCTGCTCATGCAACTTCGGAGTTCTAATGCCCCCTTGCACAGGGAGATGGCAAAAGACCACTCCCTGCTCTGCAGGGGAATGTAAACTTTCTTCACTCCTTCATGGTAGACACCATGTTTACCTTTTCCCCCCTACCTGCCCTTATGACAACAACTTCATCAAGCAGGAAGAACCATCTGTGACAGCCAGGGTCTGTCCTGGGCCTCGGGAAGGATGTAGGGTAAGAGTAAGCCAATGTACAAAGTTATCATTCATTTATTTTCCTATGCTAACTTCTGTGGTTCAGCAACTGCACTGCACATTAAATGAAATAATTAAATGAATTAAACTGGGCCTGCGAGTGCAGCTTGCAGTCTCCTCTCTGGTGAGACTTCTAGAATAAAATTATAATAAAAATAAGTTTGAAAAGTTAAATATTTAAATTCTTATCAGTGCTGGAAGAAGGTCCAACACTGCTTTGTCTTTTGTTTGTGCCATCCAAAAACCTTAGTAGCTTCTTAAAGGCTTCTGAGATGTGCCCCTGTGCAAACCTCTGGCAGGAGAGCTCATCTGAGCTGAATTAACCTTCACCCATTAAACCCTCTGCTTGTCACCAGACATTGTCAGCTAAATTTGATCTCACTGTTGTAGGGCTGCCCCTCTTACAGGGAGACTGCCTCAGCTGGGGAGTTAAAACAATAAAACACCTAGACAGAACAGGTACTGGCAGGCAATGCTTTATTCTCACCAACTGTGGGGAGCAGTATGCGTGAAAGCAGCACTCAAGGCCAACAGAGTTAAGAAACCAGTTACATGCGTTACATTTCAAACCGACTTTGCAAGTGCTACAACTAAATGCATGAAAACACGCTCTAGAGGCCTCATATCATGTGCACAAAAGCTTTTTTCCCCCGAAGTGCAGAAGGTTCCCCCCACTTTCCCAAGGGCCCAAGCACAGCCAAAGAGAAAGTAAAACTAAAGGAGTGTTATTCAGCCCAGCAAAAGCAGCCTGTGCAGGGAGCACTTATGGGGCTCCAGAGGGAGAGATCTGCAGGGGAGGAAAACAGCAAGAATGACTTTTGAGGTAGAGGAAGCAAAACCAGGAGGCCCTCTAGAGATGCCAACTGCTTAATTAAAAAAAAAAGGCAGAAAAGCAGCCTGTTGAAATAGATCTGGGGCAGTAGCAAACTGCAGGTGCTTAATGAAGTGACATAGTTCCAGATCTGCAATTTAAACAACAAGGAGCAACAGGATCTGCAGAAACACTGGTGTTCCAGAGCCAGGTCCCTGGCCTAGATCGCATGGCAAGACTTCATAGAGATGAGTTCCTGAGTGCTCCCTGCTACCAAAAGTTGGGAGTTCAAAAAAAAAACCAGCAGCACAAAACATTTTAGAAGAGTCTACTAAATAATTTTGCCACTTTAATACTGTACTAAAAAGATTCCTTAAGAGGTGGCACAGTGCAACCATTTTATCTGGCAAGTTAGAGTCCTGCATAGCTTTAGACATACCGAACAATGCAGCACATAAACATAAGACCATAAAACTCCTGGAATGGTCAGATCTCCCTGGAGTATTCTTTGACCTCCCAGCTTCCTACAAGGTCCTTTTTACAGTTACAAATTGCATTTACACACAGGTTTTATATTTTTGGTATCTATGCAAACTTCTTAGGGAACATGAAGTCAAGATATAAAACTTTAGAAAAATACTTTTTAAAAATATTTTTTACTTTTAAATAACTTTAAATTTTTTTAAATATTTTAAAGTTTTTTAAGTTTTTTTTTTAAGTTTTTTAAAGATTTTTAAATTTTTTAAGTTTTTTTTTTTTGTTGTTTTTTTTTTTTTTTTAAACCTGCATCAAAATATACTAAGTAAATCTGTAACTATAAACTCTATCGGGTAAATCCTCTTCTTCAAACACACAGAATAAAACGAATGCCACCAGCACATCCACCTTTGCCTCCAGCTGTCCCACTCACTCCACACCCCTCAGTCTGTTTGCTGGAGCACATCAAGCCTTCACATTCAGGTTCAAGAGGTCCCAGAGGTTTCTTGTCACATGCAGAGGCTGGTTGGTGGCGCACTCCTTCAGGCTGGGGCCCATCACTCCGTCAAGGCTCTTTGCAAGCTTGGTGAGCACAGCCCTGACACCGCCGCTTTGGACAGGCAGAGCCTTGTTTCCCAAAAAGAACCAGAGCGCAGGCAGGACATAGCGGTGGACGGTTTGAGGTTTCCGGGGATAAACAGTGGCCACAAGCACTGCCAGGTGAGAGAGACAAATAGATTAACAGCCGTAATGGAAACAAGTACGTTCCTTGTGCCTACAAGTACCTACAAGTTTTGGTTCTTGGAAGGCTTTTCCGGCTAATATCAGCAAGCACAAAGGCCCCAATGATCCAGAAACAGGCAACAGTGGCTGATCGTCCACTGAACAGCATAACCAACCTCTGAGGACCTTAATCTCTCCAAATCAGAGGCTTTGTATCCGTGATAGACTTATCAAAGTGAATCATACACATTTTGTAAATAATTTCACTATCTGCTTCTGCATTACAAATGCCAAAAATGTCAAATCGGAAATGTTTATTTCCATTAAGAAGTTGTCTAAACCAGCTGCTGAAGATTTTGAAATGCAGCTCAGAGAGGTAATTGAAACAAAAGGATGATTACTTTTTTTGTGACCTTTGACGAAAAATGACAGAAGTCCCGTGTGGCTGTTCCTTTTGCTCAGTGGCACACAGCAAATGGCAGTATGACACCACACTTCAAAACTTCAGCCCACAAAAGATGTGTGCTGCCTGACAGTTTTCTTAAAAACATCAGTGACTGACTGAGATCTGTGACAGAAGGGTCCAATCTGAGGTTTTTTCCCCTCATACTTAGTGGCTTCTAATGAACAGCTGTTTCAAACTTCAGGATGTCTTAGATAATTACTCAAACCCCATTGCCATGGCATTTGAGCATCTCACGAGTTTAATGGCCATTGCCCTCACAACATTCCCTAAAATAGGGGAACTGAGAAAAATCTCACACAGGGGCCTGATAATGAACACGTTCTGCACATTCTCTCTGAAGTCTGTTCTCAGCTTATTTTCTGAACTGAGCTCCATTAAATACAAACAAAAATTTACTACCAATAGGCTCCTTGCATGGCAGATTTTGCTGAGAGATCAAATTCTGAAATGGTCTGAAGAGAGCTTTGTTATCTTCTGTTCAGTAGAAATGTTATGCAGTAACTATTTATTATTCTGTAGTGGAAGGACTTTCATTTCCTCTATGCCGTTAATCTAGCATCAGTCATCAACATTTAAACAGCTCCTGACAGTACCTAAAGCCAACTCTGGTAAGCAGGAAAAGGGTACCTATTTTAAAATAGGAGTTAATTTACGTTTAAATGCTATTAAACACAGTGGTCACTATGGAGTTTCAGAACAGAAAGACCTGTCTGTTCCCACTGAATCCCAGAGAGAACATCTGCGCTCTTTAAAGTAGTTCCAATTTATGTTCAAATGCTGTATTTGAAAAAGAGATTAAAATAACTGTAAAAGTAAATTTTGGGTTTACAGAGATTTACTCTATTCAAATCATCTTTAAAGGCCCTTTTATATTTGTTATGGCTAAACATGCCCTTTTGAGATTCATAATGAAGAAGCAAAGTGTATTAAACCTTGGATTAAAAGATGCTGGCATAATTAGAAGTGGATTTAGTCCTAATTAAAGCCAGGCTATAAATACTCTAGTATATATTGAGATTATAATTTTTTCCCTTCCTTGGCTATTGCTGGACAGAGCAAGCTACTATTATAAATCAATTATCAGCTGTACTTCCACTGCGTTGCACACTGCTGATACAGTAGACTGTTTGTACATCCTGAAATGAGTCCATATGATATCTGCAATACAGGCAGGGAGCCTCAGTGGGTTGGGCTGAACTGCCTCCTTCTGCCCCCAAATCCTGCCTTGCACAAAGACCTTGCCTGTAATATGTGTGTTGAGTTTTCACCTGCACTGTGACCCCCCAGGCTCTGTTTCCAACAGGACAACAAGAATCCTATGACGACAAAACAAACTGCTCCTCACAAATACCAGTTGCCACAATTTTTTTTCTAAAGGGTGGTGGTTCGCTGTAGAACAGGGACCTCTTACAGACCTCCATGACCTTTACTGTACTGTCCTTCAAAGAGAGAAGTCAGCCAGGGTATTTTTAGGCCTTCTCTTTCCTGGAGGCGGGTCCTGAGATGCCTCAGTGAGAGCTGGAGCCCAAGCGCTGTTCTCCTCTCACACACTGCAAGCCTCTGCAGAGGCCAGGCAAAGCCCTGCCAAATACACCAAGTACAAGTATTTTGCAGGAGGAACAAGCTCAGGACCTTCTGGTGTTTGATAAGCGACTGCACTGTCTATTCTGAGGCGTTCCCTTTAAATATTCCCTCTGAAGACTTGACAAGAAGCGGAGATCAGCTGAAGAGGCAATACCTGAGAGACATTCTATGACATCCAGCAGAGCTTGGCCGCTGAGGTAACGCACTCGGCTGGCCAAGATTTGCAGCAGCAATGTGTTATCTGAAAGAGAAACATTTGTTTCTGCTCACTCTTCCGAGGTTATAAGAAACAAAATAGTTAAAAAGGGAAGGAGGGGAAAAGGCAGAGGTAACTGCATTTTGTAACATGAAGGAAATTTATGCCAGTTTCAGAGTCCTTTACTTCTTTCCTTCAGCTTACTTGGGAGGATTTTAAATTCAAAAAGAACAGTTCTCATTTCACATTTGTAAATCCAAAGTTAACTGCCGTGTGGAGAGTTTTTGGGCCGTATGCTGTGAACAAGCCAGGGCTTGGGGTGACTGAGGGGCACTAGGACCGCACCGAAGTGAACAGAAGCTGGTCTGCCCTGACCCAGGCTGCAGGAGGGGCGTCGCTGCGCATACAGTGCCCTGCAGCCAATCACCATCTTGGGGGGGGAAGACTGACTGCATATGTAACCAATCATAGCCTGTGCTTGCCGCATGGCCTTTCGGTATTGAGTATGTAAGGGCTGGAAAAACGTGGTTTCGGGGACATTGCTATTCAGTGTTGTTAAGAGTTCATTAAAGGGTATTGATGTTAAATTCATATTGAATTAGACTCATTACTTTTGCCGGCCCGCCTGTCGTGCTCAAAGAGGTCCTGCCGGCAATTTTGCATTCTCCACATCGTCTCATGACACTGCTGTACAAGGAGCTGTGTTAAAACTTCCACATCAGGGCCCTCAAAATTTAAATCACATGTAAGCAATGAAAATGTTTTGCATCCTAGAGCTTTGCAGAAGTGACCTCCTCCCTTGTCTAAGGAAAAGGGTCAGGAGGCTCAAAAGTCCATGCATCCATTCACACTTTAAGGACAAGCTGGTACTAAATTTTCAAGCTACCTGTTAGGATCTATGGACAACACTCCAAGTTACTCTTACAAGAGATAATTGCTGCTCATTGCCAACACCATCTGCTCTCGGGTGCTCTTGTAACATCTCTGAAACTGGATCTTGGTAGAGAGACTGAAAAACAACCTGATTTCCCGAAACTTGACTGCCATATATATTTTAACATCTCCTGTGCTGCCTGTTGTGGATTTGAGGTCTTGTTTTAATTAATAAACTGCTGCCTGGATTGGTCTGCAAGCCTGCAGTCTCACTGCTTTGATAAGCCAAGCAAAGCTTTTCTTGGAGGCAGAATGTATGTGGGATGCACTACGATACCTCGCAGTGTCACCAGGAGTGGCACCAATAGGTAGAGCAGGCAACCTGCTTCTTTGTGAACCACTACAGAGTCAAATCCCAAAGTGGTTTTAAGTAGTACTGTGCTATTAAGTGCTCCGTTTTGCATGAGATATAAAAAAGGTAGTCCCTAACAATCTCCTTGTGAGTGTGCAGTAATGAATTCGTCCTGCTACGCTAATTAAGCTTCTGCTTTGGTAATTACACTCTTCTCATTCATCTTTTCAAACAGACACTTCACGTTTTGTCCCACCCTCTTGCAGTATTGGCAGATGCTGTCTCACATTTGCTCTTCCTCCCCAGGGAGTTACCGTACAGCTGCTGCTTTGAAAAAAAACACCAAAACACTCTGAGATCTGGAGGTCTTGTGGAAGCACGAAATGTTAATTAGTCATTAATATTGGTATCTACACAGATTTTCAGGGGAACGCTTGGGTTTGGGATGGGTGAGGGGGAACTGCTTGTTTACTCATTTTTGTAGGAAGCTAAGTATGTCAGCACTATTCACCTTTCAGTTTAAGAGTTTCAAATGCCCTGTAAATTTTGAAACATTAAAGCTCAAGTAAATAACAAATTCACCCAGCAATTACTTTTGCTGCCTTGAGAGACATAAAGACAGAGGAGCTTTTAATAGCTATTAGAGAAAACAAGGCAGCAGGCAGTCTGGTTCTTACTAACCCAGCTTTAACTCCCTGTACTACATATCAGCTAAACCTGCTGGCCACAGGACAGGCAGCCCGCAGTTGCTGTATTGAGCAGAGGAATCTGCTTCTCCGCACTCTCATTTTCACTTCGTTCCCCTCTTTGCTATGTTGACAACTACAGGGAAATTCCCCCTCCCCTCTCGCAGAGTGATGGTTCCTCTGGGAACCATCTGGGACTGCTGGTCTGACTCCATGCCCTGGTGTCAGGTAGTGGCCATCTGAAGGGCATTTCTTTCATGACAGAGGACAGGGCAGGACAGATGTCAGAGGAGACAGCAAGATGTCTTGGTCCCATTGCAGTTGAACTTGATTTGCTGATTCACCTCCACCTACAAGGTGGCTCCTTTGAGTGGGATTATGGTCCCAGGTCACAGCTAATGAATGTGTGTGGCCTTCAGCTGGGGACATCCAAGCCAATGCCAGGGTTAAGGTAAACAAATGATTCAGGCATTATTGGGAAGCAAATTAGTTTGGTTTTAGGTAGAATTTTGGTCAAACAGATTGGGGGGGGGGTGTTTTATGTTCTTTGTTTGTATGTCATTTGGGGTTTTTTTGTTTCACATCAAGTGATCAAACAATTTTCTAACGAGCTTGCGTTTTTGCATGGATCATTAAAGGTGGCAGATGAGGAAGTCTCACCTAAAGTTCAGAATCTGAGGCATGTCAACACACAGCCTCGGTGCAATAGCTGGGCTCTTAGCTATTAAACTCACAGGAGCAATGGGGCAAGAGGCTTTGCTCTCTTACACTTTGCTAGGAGCACTGAACAATCCTTTAGCGTTCTGGGGTGTTTCTGTCACTTTACAGCATATGGTATGGTTTTGCTCATGCATTTTTCCAGTAGAGCCTTCCTTCCCCCAGTAAAGCCCTAGGGTCTTGAATTTTGAAATATCTGTGATTCAGTTACCTGTTTGAACTTTTACAAATGTCCACAAAAATGAGCAGAACAAAAAAATATATCCCACCTTGTTTGCTTGAGAACCTGTCTCTGGGTAAAGCTAGTGTGGTAAGAGACAGATGCACCTTGCTCCTGTTCTGGCATCTGCCAGCATGGAAAATTTACAGTGACCTCTCAGAACTGGTGAGAGGGGAATGACGGAAAGCTTCATACAAAACCCTGAAGGGATCTATTTGCCACATCCTCTGTGGGTAAGGGCCAAGAGCAGTAAAGGTCTCACCCTTCTCTCCTGCTTCATGATCAGGAACAACCCAATACTTGGAATACAGAAAGGCAGCAGGTCAGCAGATTCACTGAGGTTGCAAAGCAGCTGATGTGGACAAGTTGTTAATTCCACTTCAACACCTGCCTCTTCAACACTAAATTTTTCAGGCATGTTCACCCAGTGCTGCATTTTCACAGCTGACATAAATCTGTGTGGCAAGAGAATTTACAGCAGACCTTGGCTATGTAGTTATTGGTTAGAGTAATCTTATCCCATGCAGAACAACGTTTGGAACAAGCCATCATTTACAGCTCGATTTATTCTTGTTTACTCTAAAGAAGTGGGAAAGAAGCCCAGCAAGAGCAAAGAGCCTCCACCACACTTCCCCCTATGTGTGTCAAGGAAAAAGCACATTCCTTTCATCTTGTTTTAGTGGTTGTAAACTTAACAGAGTGTACATATTGGAAATCCAATTCAATAAAAACCGTATGCATGCAGTTTCCCAGGAAAAATAGGGGAAAAACAGTCATGACAGGTGCTAGTCACTTCCCTCATGCTCTTATAGTGGGAACTTAAAATAATCCCTAGAATGTCCTCTCTGCAATAATCAGACCTATGACCCAGGTGATAAGCAGCGTCCATTCAGCTACACATCTCAACATGATACAACCGATTGGGATAAAAAGAATGCAGGCAGGACTTCATACACATCTTGCAGCAGCTGGATGTTCCCACAGACAACAACAGCCATCCACAGACTTAGTGCTCACTTGGCTCTGAGATGGAGGAGCCGCAGCTGGGGAGAGTCAGTGTCAGAGGTCAGCCTTACCTAGGTGATCAATGCATGCTTCCAGCACATTCACAGCTGCAGTATAAATCCCCAAGTGCTTTGAGTTCAGGTTCTCAGTGACTGCTACTACCAGAGAGGTCAGGACTGGGTACAAGGCATCTCCGAGCATGGCTGTCATTGAAGCCAGTGCCTCCAGTGCCCGCTGTTTCACTTTCTTGTTGCAATCCTGAAGTCTCAGGACAAAAACGTCAAAAATCTGTTAAGAAAACAAAGGACATGAAATCTGGATTAAAATGTCTTTGTTTCAAGGAGAGATGTAGAAACAAGGACCCAGAAATGTAAAACATGATGTTTTCTGTTAGGTCAGCACTTACTAGCACAATTTCACTGTTTTCCTATGGGCTACTCACTGTAGTGGTTGCACCTAATGGCGGTTGGAAAGATTTTCATATTTTATTACGAGGTTTGAGTGGGGACAGGATAGTTCATATGGTGTTTCTCTTTACATTATTTACATTATTATTTACATAAATCATCGCTATAAATCATTAAATTATTCCCATTTTAATAATGCAATATCTTTGGTGCAGGGGTATGAAAACAGGTATTTATGATACCCATTTTTCCATAAAGTTGCCTCAAGTACTGAGGGCAGTATTGATTTTGCCAAAACTGTGGCTGGATGGGATCCAAGTTTTGTTTTTATCTGTCTCAGAACCTGCATCTGGAGGAGTGCAGGGCTCTGATGAACTCTTCAGTATCCAGACCATTTGTCTGGCTAACAGGTAGACTTCTGAAGTTTAATGTGTTGTGTAGTTCTCATTAGAGCGGGTTCAGTCCCTTGACAGCCACATTATCAGGCACCATTTGCTGGAAAAGGGGAAAAAAAAACAGCTGCTGGGAGGAAAAGGAAGAGATCTATCTCTAGCCATTGTCTTCCTCTTTCCAAAGAGAAAAAAGGACCCACAGGAAGGGTGAGAATGGTCCCAATCAGGAAAGGGATGAGGATAGAAGTAAATAGGCAGAGTTGTGTCTGCAATAGAAGAGAAAGTTTACAGGAGTATCCTTTAATTTTTTTTTTTTTAATCAACACAGCCTGATACTTCTCCTCCACCCCAACCCATTTCTCTTCTAGAGAATAATTTCCAGCCTTTCAGTGACTGTATTTCCTTTATTTTAACCTAACTGGTAGTAAGATACAGCAAAAGCTACAGCAACAGGAAATTCTGTCTCATGAACAGCACCAACAGACACCTGCCAGAGAAATACATTTGGACTGAAATTACTTTCCTGATGCCTGGAGTTGAATGAAATTATTCGGGGTGAGAAGAGACCAGCCTGTCCCAGACAGCTAGTATGTAACGTAAGACACACTGTTTTAACTTTACTGGTACAGGCTTGGGAAGGGACCTAACAGGAAAGGAGCGATGGAGATGCCCTGCCTACCTGGGATATGTCAGTGGAGATGAGCTGGGGGTTGGTTTTGCAGTGATCTAGGAGGAGCATCACTCCCTCCATTCTTGTCTGAAAGTCCTCAGCTGTCAGGAGCTTGCAAAGCTCCTGGCGCTGTTCAGTCTCTTCCTGTGATGGGCGACGGGCTGTCTGATGGGCTGTCTGACGGACTGTCTGACGGACTGTCTGACGGGCCTTCTGACGGGCTGTCTGAGAGGGTGGCATGGGTACATCAGAGACAGACCTTAAAATGGAAAATAAAAACAAAGTTAGACCTTCTGGTGATAATATCTCCCTTCAGCTAATTGTGAGGAATGTAACTTGAGAAGACTTCCTAATGATGTGATTTCAGCTAGATCTTTATCTGAAAAGCAGCTTTGATCTCATTACAATCATTACAGGAGACAATCTGGACTTAACATTATCACTAGTGCTTACTCGGGAGAACCAAGGCACCAAGGATGGGATGCATCTCATTTATCTTCAGGTGTCTTCCCAGGTACTCATCCAGCATCCCTATGTGGGGAAAAGTAGGCACTACAAAGTTTAAATGCCTCATCTTATGGCAGGTGTCTGTATTATAAGGAAATTAATTGTCCTGGAGAAGTGCCTTTACAACAGATATGGGAATCTGGATAAATAGCTCAGATGCATCTGAACAGATGAATCCTACCCAGACAGATCAAGGGGCAAAGCTGAAGGGATCCAGAGGATCAGTATCAGAGGCAAAAACTGAAGCCAGCCATCCCGCTACTGCGCTTACATTATTGATTCCTTAGCGGCTGGATCCACAGCTGGACAAACCCAAGGGGAACAATTGTCTTGGATCAGGCTCTCTCTGCCATGAGCACGAGCAGCTCCTAACCCCACTACTGAGGTGTGTGGTCATCTTCCTGCCACTGCTGAGCACAACAGAGCTAAATAAATCCACTCTGTTACCAGAGAAGAGCAGGTACAAGTAGCTCTCTCGCTGGCATGGGGAGACAGCAAGGACCAAACTCCTATCTTGAGTGCTGACTGAGGCACAAGGGAAAAAAACATGCTGTCCATCAACCAACCGATAATGGGTCTCAATGACATGAATAGCTACAGAGTCCACACTGGTATGTCTATTGACCAGAACTGCCAGTACTGTTTGTGAGTCAGAAAGCAATGACTCCGCCAGGCCAAACAAAATGCATAGGAAGTGCTATTTTTGGGAATGGCATCTTGGTTCTAGAATGGGACTTCTCATCAAACCACCCATCTCAAAAAGACTCCACTGAGATAGGAATACCCTGATTGAAATTACTTGTCCCAAACCAAACAGCGGAGAAATGACCCTCTCGCAGCCTCCACAACACTGTCCTCGCCACCGCACTGGATTTTCTGAACTAAAACTGGTGGGTGTCTCTTCCTCTCTCTCAATTTTTGTGGAAAACCCTCCAGAGAAGTTGTGTTCAGCCTAATGTAGAAGTAGACATTTTTGATCACAGAATATTTGTGGGGCAAGGAAACAATCTCTGGTACCCCTTGTCTCCACCAGAAAGATTTTTTTGAGGAAGAGACATGCAAAGCTTGCCATGTGCTTTGTCAGATATAACAGAAGTGCTCAGTACCCTCCAATAGAAGGCAAGTTGTCCTGGGGCATCATCAAGCCATTTTTCTTAGACTTCTTGTGCTCCTTGGCAGAGGGAGGTTCACATGGATGGTCTTCTGTCCCCTACACAAATACATAAAAAACCATGAATCTATAGAAGATAAAAGAGGAAATTACTTGTTTAAAACACAAATTATAACCAGGAAGGATCACTGCTACCAAGAAAGGCTTAGGAAAACATTTCCTAACTTAGAGAGGGAGATGGGCCAGAGATCCAGTGATGTCTACTATTTGTTTTCAATAACATAAGGTAGATTATAGGTGCTACCATAATGGGCAGCAATATAAAATTCAGAATTCATTAGTCTTGTGCACAAATGGGAATAATGCAAACTGGTAAGGAAAAAAACTGGTGGGAAACATTTGGACTTTCTGGAGGGTGGCCCATTGTGTTGGGAGTTTATTTGGTTTACGCTCATTCTCCCTATCCCCGCACAAAGACACATTCCTGTCTAGAACGTAAATGGAAAGGAATGAAAAAAACAGGGATGATTTTACATGGGATGCTGAATTCATGAAGCTTCTTCCAGCTTCAGAGAGCATAACAGCAGGGCAGTGTTCCCAGAATACACACAATATGTGTACTAATTATGATTGCCTTGTGCATCTTTTGTATATTTGGAAATTTTTTTGGCACTAATACTTCATCTGTTGCAAAGACTCTACTGCCTTCAGCAGCACTATTCTCACTTCCTTGCTTTATTGGGGGGTGTGGGGAGTAGCATTGGGTTTTTTAATGCTTGATGGTAAAACCATTTTCTCCTACTTTCCCTTCCTGTTTGTGGCTGATATTCAAAATACACCCACTTTCTTTCTAACTATACTAGTTTATTCACTGTCTGAAGATAAAAAGGCTGAGGATCAACAGCTCATTCCCAGGAGCAAAAGGATTCAGCAGAAGAAGGAGGAGGTAAAGAAAGATGAGGTATGTTCAATCTCATATTAGCAATCTCAGTACTAGCATAAAGAAGACATTTCTCCTGCCAAGCACTTACTTTCTGCTTAATCATTGCCATAACAGCTTCCAAGTCACGTGAGGGGGCAGACTTTTTCAAATAACTGTCAAATTTTGGATGACTCATCAATAAATTCAGCATCTTCCGTCCATAATATCTAACATAGGAAAAAGAGAAATTAATACAGACTACTACTGTCTTTTCTCCCTAGCCTTGTGAATAAACGAAGGAAAAGCGTTAATAAACTGATATTTTAAACTCAGCATGTGTAATACCTGCATGAGGAGGTATTACCTCTTCAGCAAAGAGATTTACCTCCTCTTACTGCCACTGCACAATGCTACCAGCTGAACACAAGAGGAGAACATGGGGTAACAGGAAAATACTATTTCACTCTGAAACTGAGGGTATGCTTCTGTGGAAGCGAAAGATCCCGTGGGACAAGTGAAGACCACCTCCTGCTTGCATGTCATGGCTTATTTGCAGTGTCTTGCTGCCATTGCACAATAATTTACTTCCCCTTAACTGACAGAGAAGCTAGGACAGATGACCTCATGCTTACTATTTAGTATTCTATAATACATGTATGCACACAGGGAGCTAATTGATCATGTGTTCTTCGCATCTATTAATCAGAATTTAATTAATAATCAGACTAATGGTTTGGTTGGTTTTTGGTTAGTTGCTTTGGTTTTGCTACTATGAAACTTCAGCTACTGTGAAGAGGGAATTTGGAGGTCATTCAGCCACAGACAACAACATTATACAATGATTGGGAAGAAAAATTTGTGACTACAATAGGCAATTAAATCTGCAGAAGGGATTTAGAAAGACTGAATACATTGTTTGAAAACAGCTGCATTTTTTCTAGGACAGTCTTAACCTTCCCAGAAATAGATGTTTGGGACCATTCGGTGACGAACAGTGGCCAATGCTGCAGCTTTGCTTTGCACACATAAGACGAAACAGAATTGTTTGACTGACTAATCTGAGCTCAGCTGATCTGAATAAAGAATCATTCAAGTCACAGGAATTTGTCAATGGTCCCTCTTGCTGGACAACCTCATCTTACCCAGTACAGTCATCTCCCCAGACATTATCCACACTGTGAAGTAACTTTTTAAATTTTACCTTCCGCTCTTTTGTGGTTTTATCATTTATAGCCAGACACCAAACAGTTTTCAAATTTTAGGAGGTGAAATGAAGATCATCACCTTGTGTCCTGATGACAGTCCAGAGCAAGATTCACCAGCATGCCCACCAGCACCTCAGTACTGGTAGGTATGCCTGAGAGGAGCTTCTTGGCTCCAATTCGCTCCATCGCAGTCAGCAGGTGTTCGGCCGCAGTCTTGCGCACCAGGACATTGCGGTGTCTGCAAACAAGGAAACAAAGACTGGGGCAGGGGGAAAAAGAGGGCCAGAAGCACAGGCCTCGGTCACAGCATGGTCCCTGCCATTGCTGGGGAAAGGACACACAAGTTCTTACTGCCATTTTAGCCACCTGTAGATGATTTGTCCTCAGATAAACACAAAATTGGCATTGTACAGAGAGGCTACCTGCAAGTAAGAGGAAGGAGTTCTACCTCCCTGGACTATTTGATACTCAATTCCTTTCCTGAAATTTAGTCTGGGAAAGGGGGAAATGAAAGACAATTCTTGCTGACTCATCAGAGGGCTCCGCTACACAAACAGAACTGCAGCAGTCCTGGGGGTTATTCCACCTGTTTATCTCCAAATCTGCAGAGGGAAATTTTTCACAATGAGAACAATCAGTCATTGGAATAATCTCCCCATGGAAGTGACTTTCAGCTGGACAGGGTGCTGAGCCACCTTGTCTAGACTGCACTTCTGCCAAGAAGGGTTTGACCAGATGGCCCAGGTGATCCCTTCCAATCTGGTACTCGGTGCTTCTATGATTTAAGGCAGCATTTGCTTCAGTTATCCCATGGGAGTCAGCCTGTGAAGGCACCTCTAAAGCTGCTCACTATCTCAAGGCTGACTTGCAACATCAATTTGAATAGAAAGTAGAGATCTCAAGGACATGACAGTCAGACAGAGCCCCCTTAGTAGGAGCTGCGCCTGCTGAGCCGCACCCAGCACGTGCTCCATGTGTTAGCAATTAGCCTCCTTATTTCTCAAGTTAATGGCATAATGATGATGCATGGCTTTTCTCAGTGCCTCTGTGGTTAGCGCTGTGAAATACCAAAAGGCGCTCACTGCTAGAATTGCTATTGTCCCTCTTCCCGCAAAGCCACAAGGCAGTATCACCACGCGTTGCAGGAACTTTTGCTTCCCCATTATTCACCACGTCTCACCAGCATTGACATATTGTGAGAACAAATAGGCTGCAGTAGGGCAGAAGCAGATGCAAGAGGAAGGGAGAGAGGATTATGATCAGAGAATCTAATCACCGAGGTCACAGAAGATGCAGGAGAAAGGACCCTTCCCTCCCATCCATTCCCTTCTGCCTCCCATCCCTTCCTCCTACCGACACAATTCAAGGTGAAGGATAGCACTAAGAAAAGAACGACGTACTGGACTCCACTGGCCATGAGAGCAGTCATTGCTCGTGCAGGAGTCACACTCCCCGCCATGAGCCCCAGGGATTGATTGGCTGCTGTCTGAATGAAGTCGCTGGTGTCCCCCATCTTCCGCAGCAAGACCCGAGCAATCTCATCCACTTCGTGGTCCATGTCCTTCTTCATGGTCCTGAAGAGCTCTCCAAGAGTGTCGATTGCACAGCAGCACACCTTTGAGCGGAGATTGTTCACCTGGGGAAGTCATGAGGGGAAATGTAAGAACCATCCTGCAGAGAAAATCATTTCACCAGATGAAAGTCCCATGAAACAACAAGACTTCTCACCGTGTCCAGATGGAACATAAGAGCACAGTAAGAGCAGAAGGAGCACAGGAGCACACTTACTCTGACGCCAACTTCTTCTCTGGCCTCAGGCCCACTTATACAATTTTAATGAGACTGAAAGCTTTAAAATATTGTTTAATCTAGAACTAAGTGTGCTACTCAACCCATAATGTGCACTGCTTTGATTTGAGGCCTTAAAAAAAAAAAGTCAATGGCTGTTTTTAAACTATAAAGGCACAATTCATAAAGACAAGACAGAGGAAAAGTAGTACTTTCCTCCTGTCCAAAATCGTAGCACTGGCAGTTTGAGCACTCAACGAGGAAATTGAAAATACAGGCTCAAGTCTACAATCAGGCTAATATGCAGCATGGACTTGGAGTCCATCTGCTGCTCTGCCTGGTCAGGAGAACCCCAGCTGTTGGACTCTAGGTACTCAAGGATTTTGGAGGTCGCATACAATTACAGCTGCAACCGTGGGGTTTTGCAGCATTCAGGGCTGTTCTTGGGTGACCCCTGCTTCCAAAAGTCTCTCCCATAAGGGTAAGGAAGAAATAACTGAGAGTCACGTGCTTCATTTGAAAAATACTTGGAAGGACAGACCAGTACTTCTTTCTGCCAGAATTAGTTGTGCTTCTTAATAAAAGAAAACCACATAAGTGCTAGAAGTGCTTGTGAAAGCAAAATCTGGGACTGGAGTGAAACAAAAGCTGAAAGATGTCTCTGTGCATGATTGTAGAACAGAGAGGAGGAAATTTCCTCAGAAATAGAAAAGTGATATAAAAATCAGATGAGCTAACCTGAAAGGGCTTCTCGTCCTAAGCCTGATCTCACAGGGGTAGAATCTGAGTCCTGCATATCTAAACAGAAGGGTTTAAAGAGTCCAACACCACAAGGGACATTCAAGCCTCCAATGTCATTAAATATTGGACAAGAGGAGTTGCTTTCATGGAAATGAGCTGTCCTACTGTCTTCTGCAAGCAAAGGAAAATGTAATATATTTGGCAATCATGTAGTAAGAGTACAAGTCTGTGGCCTGAACTGGCTGCTAAGGGCCAAGTTGGAAATACAGCCATAGATGTTATTAATTAGCTTAGGATGAGACCTCTCTGTTCACTGAGAGATGAGACAGTGAAGCTGTGTGTGACTGCCCTGCTCACCCCACAGCCAGGCTGCTCTAAGCACCCAGTTGCTGCTGTGCAAAATTCCACAGGCGCACAGAGTCAACAGTTCAGTGGAAAGGGCAAATTACCAAAAAGCAAGCAGAAAGGAAGGAGGAGAAAACATCATCAGGAAACACAGGCAAATAAATACCTGCAGTCACTCACGTGGGTTGCTGAGGAGGAGGAAGAAGTGGGAGGAAGCTGGGAGGCAAAAGCTGCAGTGTTTAATTACAGCTTGGGCAGAGACTTGGGCTGTGGCAAATCACCTGCAGTTTCTGCATTTGTATATTGCATGAGAATGACACCTACCTCAAAGAGAAGAGACACAGATGCCCTACATGCCTGTAAATACAGCTATATATGCAGACAGATCATAGAGATAGTTGACATAGCCCTTAGAAAAATAGGGAATAAAATAGTGATGAAGGCAGACACCCCCGTAAATGAAGAAGCACATATCAACTCTATGCTCCATGTACGAGGTACATAGGACACAATTGAACATAACATTCTTACCTCTTTGATAACTACCGAGGAAACATCATGAAGTCTAGAAAGAAGGACTTCTGAGTGGGAGATAGCCAGGCGTCTGATGCTGATGAGTCCCTTCACTTTCTCCTCCCTGAAAGGCAATTACCAAAAAGATTGACTTTTCTCACCACCCAAGAACTTGGCAGCACCCTCTGAAATTACCAGGGTGCTGGCTCAAACAAGCACAGGGAGGTGCTTCTTATACAGCACTTAATTAAATTGTGGACTCGTTGCTACAGGATGAGGTCGTGTTCAAAAGCATACATAAATCCAAAAGGCAAATAGATGGTTTCAGAATGGCTGGGTTAATTTGCAGCTGCTAAACAAGACAGCCTTCCTGAAATCACTGGCACACAAAGTCTCTATGTCACTGCTTCCTAGAAGCTGGAAGACTGTGCCATGTTTCTGTTTCTTGCACGCTCCCTGTACCCTGTGTCTGAGAAACAGTCCCGTCTGGCTGTTACCGGGGTGTTTTCCCTCTTTGCCATCCCCACAGGGCAGTGCAGGAGGGAGAGTCTTCACTGCCACTTCATAGCTTGAGTTTGCACTCTACAGTCTAGTCTTGTTCCCCACAGCCTTGCCCTCCCCTCCCCAAAAAAGGCAGCATGTCATAAAATACTCCATACCTGGGCAAGAATAGCCAAAAAGCTGGATTTTCCAGAAAATCCCTACTTAAAATAACACCTACAACAGCAACATGTTATTTAAAAGTAGTAAAAACCCACCTCTTTCAGCACTTTCTTGGTGAAGGACCTGAGCTACATGAAGACACGTTACAGTCACTGTTCACCAGGGCGGCAGGGCAGGGCTGGGCATCCACCCCCACTGGGGTCCCTGAGTGTAACCCAGACCCTTCACACCTGCAGCAGCTCCCTGCACCTCACAGGGCACCAAAGAGGAGTGGGAAAGAGAAAGGAGAGAGGGGCAAAACAAAGCGATATTGCACAAGGAAGATATTGCATCATGGAAGACTTTTCATGGTTATCCCAGTGTGAATGGAGCCTTAGTGCACATATGCTGACTCAGAAATCAAAGAGACAACCAATATCACCTGAAATTTGCTGAGCCTCCTCCTGTCTGTGTTCAATTTCAGGACACACTGTGATTATCAACAAAAACATCTTTGGCCCATATTAAGCAGCGAAGAAGAAAAAGGTTAATTCTAAAAGTGCAAGATTCCTGAAGGATTTATTTTCTTTTTACTTGTCTTCTGCCACAAGGCTTTCAGAAGAAATGACAGGCTGAGAAACTCTGTACCACATCTCAGTCCATTTCTCAGAAATAGGAAATAGGAACTCCCCATAGGTGCTTCTGGAACTTAGCCGCAGGAGGACCAGAGATAAATCCTCACTCAGTCCCACCTGGGCCAGTGACCTGAGGCCCCAAATCTGTAAACTCAAGACCACTTCCATCCTGCTTCTGGCCTGTGCCAGCAAATCATCTTGTTGTCAACTTTCTCTCTTCCCTGAAGGTTTCATTTGCAGCTACGTGGAGCAAAAAGCCAAGCTAGGAAACAGCAGGGACCTGCTGCGGCTGTAGCGCTGCTATGGACCAAGGCAAATAAAAGGCTGCTCTCACATCTTTATATTGTGATTATTTTGGAGTGGTTTCAGTAGTTCCCTTGGGACATCTGGGCTGTTTGGGCTCAGAGGCACTAGAAAAAAGGTTCTAACTTACCTTTATACTGAGAGGGAGAAAGACTGAACAGGGGGCTTTCTTACCAGTCATCGCTGCTGAGCCATGTGAGCGCGTTGACCAGCGCCTGCTGTGGGTTAGGGTAGGGTTTGGCTTCCTGGGCGTCCCTGCACTGTGGCTCATCTGCCCCCTTGGAGTTGTCCAGAGCAATGGGCGGCAGTGAGGTCACTGTAAGGAGAGCGTCAGATATCAGCATTGCGTACCCCAGGGCAAGGCACCCTGCCACTGAGCAGATGGCAACCCAGTCCCCAGCCAGGATTACATATGCAAGCAAACTGGCATTGATTCAGTGGCTTCCCTGCTGTCTGGCTCATTTTTCCAGCACCCAACCATCTCCCATTCATCGCCAGTTGGGCATCAGCTCCTTGTGTGAACCTGAAAATTGCACACACAGAGACAGCTCCCACATCTGTATGGGTACCACAGCCAGCTTGCAGATTCATAGTGCTGCAGGGCTTACGCTCACCAGGAGCCAGTGCTGCTCAGCAGGACTTGCTAACCCCAGGAGTAAGCTCCTGAGGTGTGCACAAACCTCCCTGTATCATCTGCTGTGACCTGAGGCAGTGGGGACAGAGGGACCCTGTAACTTTCTGAGGAAACATCTCCAGCTGTCCCCAGTGAGCACCGAGCCTGAACAACCAAGTCCTTCTGGGCTTGGTCGAATGCACAAGGAGCAAGTGCCAGGGAATAGTGATACGTGACCTGCTGAGCCTGACAGCACCTCTGTTCCCATTTATCTCAGCTATTCTGGACAGCAGGCAGCTAAGTGCATGTGCATTTTAGCATACCATCGGGAAAGTAGTAGTTGATGGATTTCACTGTTTTCCGAGCATGAGGAATATTTACTATTTCAGAGGTACCCATTGGCTGTATTTTGAAGATGCTGAGGTGAAATTTATTTGTCATCAAATGTACTTGTTTGCAAACTATGCAATGCCTAAGCTTTCTCTTGTGGAAAAAGGCAATTTCTAGTCTTGATAGTTGTGACAAAAAAAAAGCCTTCCAAATGTGAACTGAGAATAAAAATATGTAAATATAGATGCAAATTGTCGGCAAACACAGTTTCTTGATGATAAATATACCAGGTATAAGAACAGTCAGATGACAGATGCATTTCTTATGAAACCTATTTATCATCAAAAGCATTGTAGGTCAAAAACTTCATGCATTGCCTGCAAAAGCTCATTTCCTAAAGTATAGACGTAAACATCTGAGCTGTCTAAAAGTACTGAGTATAAATATTACATAGAATCTGTGCACTACTATGGACTCTGCAGTGTTTTTATGCTACCTTACGTGTTCTACGAAGTACGGAGGAACTGTAAAATCAAAAATATTCAGATGGGTACTAGTTGGGATGTTACCGATACCACTATCACTGACATCAGTGACATATGTATATATGCACAAGTATGTGCATATACACAACTATATTCGAGGTGAACGGAGAGCCATGTCAGGCTAGTTCTGATCAGTTTTGAAAATTGGAGTAGCATCACTAGGAAGGAGCATTCAAAATATCATTCTTAGCTTCCACTCAGATGCAAGTTTAACAGCCTTCCAGTCCAATTTCATAGACATTTGCAACACTATGTAAGTAGCAAGCAAGCAAACAAAAAGGCCCACAACTATTGCAACCACTTACTTTTGTTGGCTGCATCCCTGATGTTCAGTGCAGGGAGCCGCAAGGACTTTTCTGCCTCCTCCTCCCTCTCCCTCAGCACAATCTTCTGCTCTCTCCTTTGCTGGTCGTCTATTTTCTTGTGAGATGACTTGCACAAGACAACACGGATCTAGTTGCAATGGAAATAAATCATGGCACATGAAAAAAGATGCACAAACCACACACACCACCTCATCAGGAACACAGTGGTAGCATGTCATCTTCTTTACTGCAGCTCCATATACATCTCAATAGTTTCAGAAGAATTCCTCCTTTCCTCATCTTGGCAGACAATTACAGCTAGTGATGTGTAACACTCCATTGCCATAACCTTCCACTGGTCCAAGGTGCTGTTTCTCAATCTATGTCAGGAAGCCCTGCTTGAACCAAGAGAGTCATAGCAGCGCTCCAAGACAGATTAAGAGCTCACCTTACCGTGAGCTGGTGGTTCAGTTCCTACAGGCTATGGCAGGGGAATAAAACCCATCTGCAATAACCAGCAATGAGAGGTAATTTGCTGTTTCTTAACATTCATGGCCAGTAATTGCAGTTGCTTCTCACTTTCTTGCTTCTGAATGACTCAGCTGCTCTCTGAGAACCCAGAGTCCAAAAAAGGAGTCACGTGAAAACAAGTTGGAGGAACATTGGTCTTATTGAATAGAAAAACTGTGAATGAGATGGCTGTGAGATACAGCAAGAAGGGTAACTAAGGAAAAGCAACGTCTTCTATTTTATTTTGCAACCTTCCTTGCATTCAGCATTATAATCTTTGCTTCTGTGCTTCCAAGCACGCACTGTGCACATGTTCACTAATGTGTAACTTGCCCTGCCATTCAGATCTTCTCTAAATCGGCCTCCGCACATAAAGAATGCTTTTTGCCTAACCTTAGCACCGCCTCCCAACCAGTAACTTCTGCACCAGGGAAAATACTCAAGTAATTGCTCTGTAGTTGTCAAATGTATTCCAAATAGAATCTGCTCCACAAGAGGGGAAGATTATGATTTTCAGTGACATTTTGTGCTAAGCACTGAACAGTCATTGAAAAGGAAGCCTGCTCACTCCTGTCCTTAGCCCTTACCTTTTCATTGCTGATCTTGAAGTCATCGACACTCAGAAGGCGAGGTGAGGGGAACATTGCAACTGGGGTCTCCAAAGATCTGCCTAAGGATGGAAAGCCCGAATTAAGAGTGAAATCAGCAGCTCACTTGAAGTGCATGTACACTAATGCATGCAGTATGGGCAACAAACAAGAGGAGCTGGAAGCCATCGTGCAGCAGGAAAACTATGACATAGTTGCCATCACAGAAACATGGTGGGATGACTCATATGACTGGAGTGCTGCTATGTGTGGCTACAAGCTCTTCAGAAAAGATAGGCAGGGTAGGAGAGGTGGAGGGGTGGCTTTATATGTTAGAGAGTCACTCGACTCTGTTAAACTTGAGGTCAGCAGTGACAAGGTTGAGTGCCTGTGGACCAGAATCAGAGGGAAGTTCAACAAGGCTGACATCCTCCTGGGTGTCTGTTATAGACCGCCCAACCAGGACGATGAAGGAGATGAATTATTCTACAAGCAGCTGGCAGATGTCTCAAAATCAACGGCCCTTGTTCTTGTGGGTGACTTTAACCTGCCGGATATCTGCTGGGAGCTCAATACTGCACAGAAGAGGCAGTCTAGGAAGTTCTTAGAGTGTATAGAGGACAACTTCCTTCATCAGCTGGTAAATGAGCCTACCAGGGGCAAGACCCCGCTGGACCTACTGTTTACAAACAGAGAAGGGCTGGTGGGAGGTGTAGTGGTTGGAGGCCGCCTGGGGCATAGCAACCATGAAATAATAGAATTTTCAATACTCAGAGATGCAGGGAGAGCCATTAACAAAACCTCTATGCTGGACTTCTGGAGGGCAGATGTTTGCCTATTCAGAAGTCTAGTTCAGAGCATACCCTGGGAAACAATGCTTAAAAACAAGGGGGCCCAGGAGGGTTGGACATGCTTCAAGCAGGAGGTTTTGAGTGCACAGGAACAGGCTATACCAGTGTGCCGAAAGGCTAGCCGGCGGGGAAGACAACCGGCTTGGCTAAACAGGGGGATTCTGAATGAAATCAGAAATAAAAAGAGACTTTACCGACTGTGGAAAAAAGGGCTGGCTACTTATGAAGAATTTATGGAAATAGCTAGATCATGCAGAAAAAAAATCAGGGAAACAAAAGTGCAATTTGAAGTTAATTTGGCCAATTCTGTCAGGGATCATAAAAAGTCCTTCTTCAAATATGTTAACAACAAAAGGAGGGGCAAGGAAAACCTCCATTCTCTGTTGGACTTTGAGGGAAATATAGTTAACAAAGATGAGGAGAAACCTGAGGTAATTAATACCTACTTTGCCTCAGTTTTTACCAGTAAGACAGGTGGCCCTCAGGACAACTCATCTCTGGAGGTGGTTGACAGAGATAGGAAGCCAAATAGGCCCCTTGTATTCCAGGAGGAAATAGTTGGTGATTTACTGAGCCATCTGGATCCTCACAGGTCTATGGGACCAGATGGGATCCATCCTAGGGTGATGAGGGAGCTAGCAGAACTTGCCAAGCCGCTCTCCATTATCTTCCAACAGTCCAGGCTCACTGGGGAGGTCCCATGTGATTGGAAATTGGCCAATGTTACCCCAGTCCACAAAAAGCTGACCCTGGCAACTACAGGCCTGTCCAGAGAAGAGCAACACGACTGGTGAAGGGACTTGAACATAAGACCTATGGGGAGAGGCTGAGGGAGCTGGGGTTGTTTAGTCTAGAGAAGAGGAGGCTTAGAGGTGACCTCATCACTCTCTATAACTACCTGAAGGGAAGTTACAGCCAGGTGGGGATTGGTCTCTTCTCCCAGGCAGTTAGCAAGAGGACAAGGGGGCATGGGCTTAAACTCTGCCAGGGGAAATTTAGGCTGGATATTGGAAAGAAATTCTTTACAGAGAGAGTGGTCAGGCATTGGAATGGCCTGCCCAGGGAGGTGGTGGACTCGCCGTCCCTGGAGGTTTTTAAACTGAGATTGGACATGGCACTTAGTGCCATGGTCTAGTAAACGGACTAGAGTTGGACCAAGGGTTGGACTCGATGACCTCTGAGGTCTTTTCATCCCAGTCGATTCTGTGATTCTGTGATAAGGTTGTGTAATTTTTAAGATACTGTCTGTCTCACTTTACTTAGTAAGCTAACTTTGCTGAAATCTTAAACTGTATGTTGTAAAGTTCTGCTCATATTCACTGAACTTGTATCTACTTAATGAAAACAAAAGCAGATACAGACAATCATGGACACCTAAGACAAGTCCTGTTTTGTACTTTGCTGAGCTAAACAGGATTCATTTTGACCAAATAATGCCTTCAAGGACAGCACAAAGTGGCTATGGACTATAAACATGTCTGCAATTAAACAAAATAAGGGCCTGTCTGAAGACAGTGAAAGAATCCAGTGAGAAGCAAGAAGACCCCAGATTCAAATAATGTTATTGGACTGAATCATCGCATGAGGGGACATAAGCAGGTTGAGATGCAGAATCCATGGCCTGTTTTCCTTTACTCTTTGTGTCTCTTAGATATAAACTGTTGACCAAGTCTGGGGCTAAGTTTGGATCTAGCCACACCTAGACTCCTCTCCAAGAAGGAGTTTAGAAAGCAAGGGCATCCTTTCTGAAACTCATGACTCAACGGGAGGGCCTCCCTCTACCCTTTCACATCTCCTGCCCCCATGTAAATCACTCTAAACAACTCTCACACGATTCTCCTTGATATCTCCCTCACACAGGAGGTAGCAGACTGACCTTTGATGTCACTCTCTGAAGCTGCGCTCTGAGCTAAACACTGCTCACTGGGAAACTGTGGCAGTCGTCGAGGACAGTAACCTCAAATGATTCTGTTTGGTGGTGCACTTGCATTCCAGCATTGTGACAGCTCAACATTCTACATATTTGCATATGTTTTGCTAGTTGTCCATCCATGACTGCAGGATTTCTTTCCTCTCCTTTCAAAGGGTAGACAACCCACAATGGTCTCTAGAGTTTGGCAATGTCCAATAAGTAGATACTTTCCGAAGTTATAATAGTTTGAAAGTCCTTTGTTCCTGTAATTCCCACTCAATTTTGGATTGAGTTTTGGTTTGGTTTGGTTTTAGATTTCTCTTCACAACAAAGAAAATACTAGGACACAAACAATTAATCACCAGGTATTATAACTAAAAGGAGGTTTGCACTCTGCATTAGATGTCCCCACTGGCATATTTGATTATTGTATCTGCAGGACACAAATTGTCCATCCAAATCTTCTCCTTTGTTCTGCTTCACCATTACAGGGCTTTATTCCCTGCTTTCTTTACTGCAGAGACACCCAAAAGCAACAAAAACGTAGCCTGCCCCCCAAAATTTCTGATATTGGCTGTTCCTGAAAATTCAAGATTATACACAGCATTTTTCCATGCCTCGTGTCCTGTTCAGTATCTTCCCCATTCCTCTAAGGCTGGCCTCTCACTTGTACAGCATGAAGAAGAGCTGCTGCACTTGCCAGCATCTCCAGGGTCTCGTGATCAGCACTTTGAATGCAGCTTTTGTACACGCTCTTCCTCCCTGAGCTGAGCAGCTTTCCTGGGCGCCGGCACTGCCGCTGCAGGCAAACATCCTCCAGGCAAAAGCTGCAGAAACAGGACTGCAACAAGCCCAACTGAAGGAGTCTCCAGTCTGCTGCAGCCCTTTACCTGCTGTGAAATCATCTTGCATTGCCATGGTGGGGGGGAGCGATGGGTTCTTTGCAGATGAGAGTCTACTTGATGAGTGAGCTTCTGATCGGTGGACCTGATACAGCTGCTGGTGGGTTCCCCTGCAGCATCAGGAGCCTGCATGGAAAAATAACACTGCTAGTGCAAGTGACAGCCACCGATTCCTGGTATCGCCTTGCCTACAGGGTTCCTGCGTACAAAACAACATTAAAATATATTTAAGCTACATTTTCCACATTCTGTCAAAATCATAGCCATAAAGTACAAACACTGGACGAAGACTACTGTTGGCATAACGAGGGAAACGTAACTCCACCCCAGCAGCTGCTCTCCCCACGGCTGTACGGGCACGGCAGCAGAGGCAAGTCTCTCAGCAGGCCCAGTGCTGTTGGGCCCAGCACAGCGTCTCGGGGTTGTTCCCACTGACCTCGGTGCTGCTGCCACTGCAGCAGGAGCATTGTTTCACACATTGGATACAAAGAGCTGTAATGTCATGCTGGACTTACCCCAAGAATAACTGGAAAAATGGGGGATAGAATAGTTTGCTCTTTTTTAATACAAATGTACTTGGATTTTAGGGGGGGTTACCAAGGCTGATGATAGTGGAGACTGGTGTGTCACTCGTATCTGTAGCACTTTTCACCAGTCTGCAAGACTTCTTTTCTGCAGAAAGGGGTAGGTAAGATTTTCTGACACATCCATGAGTAATTCTGAGCCACAACTCAAACCACAAGCCAAATACTTCCAAATCTGCCACTCCTTGGGAAAGGAAGGAGAAAAGCAGCTGAAACAACTGCTGTTGTAGCTGAATTGCCTACATTTATAGCATTGCTCAGGTATCTATCATGCTTGCAGCACCTCAGCAAGCCTGAGGCTACAGCACAACCCAGAGTCAGGGCTGCCAGCTATCCAGAAACTGCCTGCCATTCTCACATCAGCAAGCACACATCCCAAGGGGCTCGAGGAGTTGTAGGCAGTGTTATAGTGCACAGGGTATATGAGAGTAAAGGAAGTTTATGCTTAGCCCTTCAGGTTAGTGCTACAGCAAAATGTGACATTTTTCAGCCTCAGTCTCTGCAGACACTTTCCTTAACACTTTGGTTGCTTTCACTTCGAAACTCTATAGAGATTTCTTTCCACCTTCTGATAGGTACCTCAGTTACCATACAGGGCTTTTGCTTCCTTAAATGGATTAACCCATTTCTTATGGCCTAAGTGAGAGGTAAGAAGGGATTTTGCTGAGTGTACCTTAGGATAAGAGGTCAGGATGGTAAACCAGCAGTAAAGTTCCTACAAACGTCAGTGAGTACAGAAGGATGCCAATGTGAGCTGCTTTTGAAAATCCACTCATAGGTGCCTCTGAAGGTCTGCAAACAGAACAACTATCACATGCTAGCTAAGTGCAGCCAGAAGGATCAATCACAGAACAGTTCAGTTAAATTATTACAGAAGGAAAAATGCCTCTGCACCAGATGGAAGAAGCAAAGGCAGGTTCCTATTAATGTATTCTGTAAGCTTCAAACAAATCACGAAGAATGCCTGTACAGAGACTTTAGGTACCCTCCTATCAGTCAAACTTATAGTCAGATAAAATGCTATCCTCAAGCAAATTTCAACAGAAATTGTTCATGTTGCAGCAAGGCCCTGTACTGCTCCACCTCCTACCCAAGAGATTTAATTCTGCTCAAAAGCTGTCAAAGTGTTCATCTGGAATAAAGCAAGTGATTTCAGAAAGGATGGAGTCAACTGACACAGTCAGGCCACTTCTGGCTTTCACCCTTTTTTTGTTAGTCTAGATAAATTCACAGAGACAGCTTAAGGTCAAGGAATGAAGGTGCTTAGAAGGTTTTTAGAGGCTAATTCCCATTACTTTCAATGGAAGGCAGGCACTAAATACCTTTAAAAATAGAGATGTAGGTCTATTTGGACTGCGTACTTTAAAACAAGCAATGGAGTTATAATTGTGAGTTGGACTAGGGCTTAAAGCAGGGATTAAGGTATATTTTCTTTCATCTCACTGTATAGGATAAATATCTAAGAAATATGCCAGTGGCAATTTTGGCTGATTAAATGAAGCTGAGGATGCCACATTTCCTAAGGTATTTCAAATACCCAAGCTAAAGTTGTAAGTCATAGAATGAGTGTATTCTGTAGCTAGGGGAGAAGGCTGCCTCTGCCACTGACTTACCCTGCACCACAAAGCCAGGCTCTCCATGCCTCAGGTCTGTTCCTCTGCCAGGCTGTCCTACCTAAATGCTAACACACTGTAAATGCAACTAAGAAAGGCATTACTTACCACACCTCTGTGGCCCCCCCAGGGTTAATTGCTTAAATTCAGGGCATAGTTCCTAATTCAGGCCAGCTACATGATATGGAAAACCCCAAATGTACAGCTATGCAGGGCCACCCCTTTCTCCCTTGCACTGAAACCACTGTAACCCGAATTATCATTAGGCAGAGCAATTTGCCTGCAGCCTGGGGGAAGCGTTGGGTGTGCAGGACTCATCTTCTGCCACTACTGACAGGAGACTGGAGAACAAGCTGGTGCCATTCTCTGTACAGAGGAGAACAGTGGCAGAGGTTCCCTACGAAGCGAAAAAGTGTTTGAAAATGGCTTTCTGGAGAGGAAAAAATGGAACAGAGCTGCATTTGAACAGCTCCAGGCCCTGTGATGTTTCAGTCGACAGTAAATGTGCTCCTTGTCATCCTTCTGCTGGGTTAATCAAAAGGAAATGCATCCTCTGGGATTTTCAGCTTCTTTGGATCATTAGTAACCAGTAAATGCAAACAGAGATTATTTAATGCTACCATTACTTTCTTTCCCACCTAACAAGCTGTTTCTCTGGTGGCTTCCCAGAGCAATAAACATACAGTAGCATTACATGAGACATGCTGATACCAACAACCCTGTAGAGTTCATCAGGATTGGAGCCACTGTGGAGGTTGAATCAAATATCTCACCAGCTAGAGAGTTGTTGTTAGGATAAAATTAACTTGGAGTGATGACAGTTGTTTGGGGTTTTTTTGGCCAGTGGATTTCAGCTTACAGGGCCCTAATGCATCTTTAACATGAAGTTTTTACATGGAGAAAACAGCCATCGCCCAGTGGCACTGGGCAGCTTCCCCAGGCCTGTGGGAGAATCACGAGTCAGATCCCTGCGCTACTAATTGTATCTCTCACCCCTTTTCGATGTTCTTGGTGTCAAAGCTGCTTAGGTTAGAGGCACAGCTCCCAGGAAGTGCTCCTTTATCTTTCCTCTGCACGATGGTGCAAGCAGGATTACACATCCAAAATCTCCTTTCACTTATCGTTGAACTTACTGTTTTGAGGAATTTCTGAACCAGCAAACTGCTTTCTCAAATATTTACTTGTTACTAACAATTGTTACTAATTTTGTTTAAGTTGTTAACAATATTAACCAATTGGCACACACCAAAGATGTAATGTTAAAAGCATCACCCACATGACGCTTTTTTTATAAGTTCTGCCCTCAGCTTTCATTCAGAAGATCTTAAAAGTTCAATGCCCCTATCGAAAATTCCTTTAATGGCTGCCTCTCAACAGAGCAGGCCTGCTCAACCATGAAACGAGTTACCACAAGCAGCAGCTTACCCAGGGCAGCAAATCAAGAGTTAGGAATAAGCTGATCTGAATGCCAAACCTCATTAGCTCCTTCAAAAAGCACTTGAGCAATCCCTCATGCCAGCTCTAATGAGATGTTGTGCTGGACACCACGGTTATTTGAGTACTGTACACAATTTGCTCCCACTGAGCACTGCGACGGTCTCTGTTGGAGCTGTGGCCAAGGGCGGTCATTCCCCAAAGGTGGGTGATCGATTGCTCTGTGGGCTCCTGTGACTGCATGACACAATGAGACGAGAAAGAGCCAAGTACACTGACACACCTTGAGTGTAACCCAACCTCGACCAAAAGCGTCAAAACGTTTCCCCTCCTCACCTAGGCATTTTGAAGAAAACCTTCAAAATGTGAGATCCGGAGCTCATGCAGGGTTTTGCAGAGCATCTCATGCAGAGAGGTCCTCGCTGCAGGGGCTAGTGCTAGAAAAAGCATGCAACAATCAGCTGCTGCATCTCTTCTGAGAGCGGGTCTTCACGGCACATAGGATTTCTGCCATGGATGAAGGCCCTAGATGCCAAACACTCAAGGCTTGGGTACAGATGCAGTCACAATCAGCACCTTGAACTAGATGCATCCTCAAATTAAGTCCAACCAGTGGCCCATGTCTTGAAATGTTAGATCAGCTGTTTCTCAGCTCACATCTGTTTCTTCTAAAAGAATTTTCCTTAGAAATATTTGGCTCGTCTTCATCAGTGCCTTCCTCTCAGCAGCCTCGGGGAAAGGGATCTCCTGCCTCATACTCCGGTGTGAAGCCATCTCTCAGGACTACTAAAATACGTTCCCTGGCCAGTAGTTTTCTGCTGGTAGTGCCCTGAAGAGTGTTCCACACATCTTTCATACAGGCACAAAACAATGCCAAGCACGCTAACTACAGCAGGTTTCCACAAACAGCTGCATAAATCCAAGATAACTGCAAGTGAGCATTCTAAGGGCCCTGCTGGTTTGACTGAAAATGGGTAAATTTTCTTCGTGCATTTAGAAACCGTTCTTTTTTATAGCTAGCATGCTCATTAGTTGGACTTAGTTTGAGAACAAGAGATAACACCCCAGGACAGAGTTAATGTTTTTAATTGCTCTGGTCTGAGAGCCAAGGACACTCTGAGCTCTGCCCACAGGTGTGAGGCAGCGAGGAAGGGGGGCAGAGATGGAGCAGAGCTTGACTGACATCCACACCAATCAATGAGAGTATTGCATCCCATTAGCATCATGCCACGTGGGGGTGGCCGCCTCCTTGCCCAGTGCTGAAGTCTTGCACATCAGCCTCACTGGCCCAGTCGTCCAGGGTAGGAATGGCATTTGGTTTCCTCCCATCGCCATCCCCATCCTCATTCAAGAACCTCTGCTGCTTCTTCATCTCGATTGTCAATATGGACTGAAAAGAAGCTGCAGATCAGGTAAAAAGAAAGAAGTGTGTTAGTTGACCTCACACCTTTACAATCAACCCATCCAATAAGTGAGACATTCACAGATTTTTTTAATACTTCAGAAGATCACATTGCTTTATTTTACATAAAACTAGCTTCAGTTTACTTCCTTTGAACACCATTGAGCTAGCAAGCCAGGAGAGAGAGGTTAAAAACCCCACTGGTAACAGGGGGCAAGAGATTCCCATTTCAGGCCTTGGCTTCTGTGAAGACTGCCAGTAAAGACCCACACAGTGCTACTGGTATTTCTGAAAAGCAGAAAGACATCTCAGCAAGCAGGCAGATCTTGCCAGCGTTTCTACAGCACCATCCCATACTCAAGGTCAGATCTGATGGGCAAGCAGAGGAAGAACTAGGAATTTACCTATGGCAAGACCACACACTAATAGCAAGGATAGAAACAGACCTTGCATCTCATTACCATGCCTGATTTATGGCAGTTGGGCCACAGTCCCTGTCCTGGCTGGCAGTGGTAGTGATTTGGCTACTGTTGATGAAGGAGAAAGCGTAATGAACTAATGATAGCGAGATGTGATGCCATATGCACCACTGAAGGAGGGCAGGATCATCTGCAGCTCTCTGTCAGCCACCTGCTCTGATCCAGAGCCAGCACATGAGGACTGACCTCCAAGGACCCTTTCTCCCTGATTTTTTTTTTTTTTCATTTGGCTGAGGCGACCATTGCGCATTCAACCCCCTTCCATCTCACCTTCTTCTTCAGTGGTCCAACTGCTGCCACAAAACTGCAAGTTTGAATCAATGCTTCCGCCTCGCAGAGCCTTGTATCTGGGTTTGAATTTGGGAACGCTCCCACAGTAGACACCAATTGAGGTGTGGTATTTAGCTTTAAAATAAGGACAGTACAAAAGACTCAACTTCACAACATTTGATATGGAGACAAAAAAAACAGACACTTTTTTTCATAGAAGATTAACACACCAGTCCTGGCCTCTGGAATGGTCACTGTGATGTGTGCTCTCAACCTACACCCAGCCACACCAGCAGCAGTTTGATACAGGCTCCAAAGGAGAGAAAGGCCTGAGCTGTAGCCAGGCCAAGAACTTCTTTTAGGAAACCCACAAGGAAGTAGAATGGCAGAATGAACAATGATAAGTTGTGGGTGCAAGGAGTCTCAAGCAGACCTTTCCCACTGTATGCAATTTGACTTCAAGCCAATCACTTTATTCCATAAATATTGTAATAAGTGATGGTCAAAATTGTTATTGTTGAGCAAATCGAGTAGGATTCAATTATATTATGCATATTGTTGTAAGCAGTAACTACGCTTGTACAAGTTTGATTATGTTTTGTAGAACCTTGTAATATTAGTTAAGCCAACCCTGGAGCACCAGATAACAGAGTGCCCGGATGGAGCACCAGATAACAGAGTGCCCAGATGGTACAACAGATAACAGAGCGCCCGGCAGCTCGTGGACACTGTCAACTAGCCAACCAGGAGCTAACTCGTCAGGGTGTCCCAGCGTGTGAACGAGTACATAACATATATAAGCATATACGAAAAGTTGAGTGTGTGTGCCGTTGGCGGAACCGAGTTCCCCCGGTCACCCAGCGCTGTTTTGCCTAATTACCGCTTGCTTTAAATTCGCTTGCTTAATAAAATTAACTGATTAGCTCAAAAACTCGTCTTCATTTATAACAAATTTTGGTGCCGTGACTCGGATTAAGGACTTCTAGGAGGGCCTTCTAAACTTCGGGGAGGCGCCCCGTCCCGTTTTTAGATGGCCCTGGAGTGGACGAAGGCTCGCCCTGAAATTTTAACCTCCGAACCCTAAATTCAGGTAATTAGGCAAAAGAATAAAAACCCCGTAAATTTTGTGCACAAAGAGCCGGACGAAGACCCGAGGGAGGGTAAGTATAGAAAGTGATTCCGTTCGGTTGGGGTGGGTTTCCTGGAGTGTGCTTGAACGAGACGCCCCCCCCCGCCTTGTGGGGAGGAAGCGAAGCGAGTGTGGACTCTGCCGTAAGGCAGAGCGGGACCTTCTAGTAGTGCGGTTCTCATTGCCCGCGAGGGCGTGAACCACGAACAAGGGGTGCATGTGTGTGTGTGAAAGAAGGCACTCCGGAAGATGGGACAGAGGAAGAGCAAGCCCTCTGATCTCATGGGGAAGGGACCCAAGGAGAGGTTTCCAGATATTCCCTGGGATTCCCCAATGGGCTTTATGCTCAAAAATTGGGAAGGTGCATCTTGCACGAGAAATAAGAGTAAAGAGAAAATGGTATATTATTGTATGTATGTCTGGTGTAACCAGCAGATTAGACCAGATCATTTATTTTGGCCAATTTTTGGTTCATTTGAAGATTGGATTTGTCAGGCCCTAAATCTTTATGTAAATGATAAGGAGCCCTTTAATCCTGAGGAGAGCGAGTATGCGCGTTGTTGGTTACCTTCTGCCACTCGCGCTGGTATTTTCGCTTTAAGTGAAAAGAAATTTGGCCGCAAAAAGAGGGTTCCTGAGGAACCTCCACCCGCTCCCCCTCCTTATAATCCCCCATCAGCAGCAAATCCAAGACCCCCCTCTCCCCCAATGCCTTCGGCCCCTGAGGAAGAGGAGACCGACTCTTCAGGGTCAACGGGAGATACTCGAAGACTCACAAGGAGTCAAGCTAGGCAGCAGATTACATCAGAAATAGGACAACAGGCACCCTTAGAGACGGGGTTATATCCGTTGCGAGAAATAGCGATGGGAGGTCCACAACCCGGGGTAGGGTTTGTGTCAGTGCCTCTGAATTCGGGGGATGTGAGAGAATTTAAGAAGGAAATGGGGAGTTTACTAGAGGACCCCCTAGGAGTGTCGGAAAGGGTAGATCAGTTTTTGGGGCCCAATTTATATACTTGGGATGAGTTACAAGCAATTTTAGGGATATTGTTCACCACAGAAGAGCGGGAAATGATCAGGAGGGCAGGAATGAGAGTCTGGGACCAGCAACACCAGCAAGGGCCGGGTGCTGACATTAAGTGGCCCCAGCAGCGCCCTAATTGGGACAATCAAAACCCGGAACACAGGGGCCATATGGGAGATCTCCGCACTATAATCATACAAGGGATTAAAGAATCAGTCCCTCGGGGGCAGAACATAAATAAAGCTTTTAATGAACAACAAAAGAAAGATGAGACTCCCACAGAATGGTTAGAAAGATTAAGAAAGAGCTTGCAGCTTTACTCCGGGATAGACCCTGCGACACCGGTCGGGCAAGCTCTTCTAAAAACTCAGTTCGTGGCGAAGTCATGGCCGGATATTAGAAAGAAGTTAGAGAAGTTGGAAGACTGGCAAGAGAAAGGGTTGGACGAGTTGCTAAGGGAAGCGCAGAAGGTTTATGTGAGAAGGGAGGAAGAGACCCAGAGGAGACAAGCTAAAATTCTGGTAGCGGCAGTTCGAGAGGGACAGAGGACGGCTCCACAGAAGGGGGGGCCACCACGCCTAGGTGGGAACGGGCCGCCTCAGGGGAGCCAAGTTGGACCGAAGGATTTGAGAGAAATAGAATGTTTTTACTGCCAGAGGAAGGGACATATGCGTATGAATTGTAGGAAACGTATACAGGATGAAAAGATGTATCACGTGGAGTAGAGGTGTCAGGGGCTCTATCTGCTGGGGACTTCTAAAACAACAGAGCCCTTGATAAAATTGAAGTTAGGTCCTGTCCTGGTTTTGTTAAAAACAAGTTTCTCTTTCAGTGAATTTTGCCTGTCAGCTAAAGCCTTCATATTAACTGCATTTTCCTGGAGATCCAGACACATGTTTTGGTAAACCTAGCAATGGAATGCAAACATATTGATAAGCATGGATGGACATCTCGCGAGAGGGGCGACGAGAAACAAGTGACCAAGAAACTGACCAACTGTGTATAACATTCCATTCACGTGAATACTTCATATAAAAGTGGGAGATCACGAGGATCTCGTCCCTTTTTTCCCTTTTTCCTTATGGCCGACCTTAGGAGAGGATCTGGCTGGTCGTCCCTGAGAACTGAGGCCTAGTGACAGACTGAATCCAGCTCCGCTTGGCTGCAGAGTCTAATCCAGGACTTTGGTGGCCGGCTCTGCAGTTGCTGAGACTTTCAAGATTGGTTTTGTATATTTTGTATTATTTTCTCTATTCTTATTAGTAGCATTAGTAAAATATCTTTAATTTTTCCAACTCTCTTCTCTCTGTCCTTCTTTCCCTCCCAATCGCCTGTCCTTAGTGGGAAGGGGGGAGAGGGAGGGGCAAAACGGGGGAAGTGGGGGGGAGAGGAGGTTAACAATACATCTGCCAGGGTTTTATTGTCACCCCGCAATCTTAACCCTCGACAGATAATTGGCGCCCGACGTGGGGCAAGAGAAAGGGGTAAATTTGAAGATTTTTGGCTTTTCTGCTGCTCTGACGTACCTTTCAGTTTTCTTGGCACGGTGCCAACTCATAGAGTTGTGATACTTGCGCGTCTGTTTGCTTCGGACATTATTTAGTGGTATTAAGGCAAAGTGAATTACACTGATTTAAAGATGTTATGGCATAAGTTGTATCAGTTGTTTTCTACATTGTGCTCGCTGATTCCATATCTGTGTTGGGCTTTCTTTCTTAATCGAAGTATTCATTATATAACAACAAGGAACTGGACAATGATCATGATGATACTGTGTGGTTTGTCACTGGTTTATTTCATTGTACTGCAGCTGCTAATTAATTTCTACTCGCTTCTGCTTTACCTTGAAAAGCCTCCAGGAGAGATTAAAGAGCAGAACGGCTCTGTGTTTGCTAATTGGTCAAGCGAATCTTTAGAAAGGCTGACTAACAATACTTTCGTTTTTTCGCTAGGAGAGTTTGCAAATGTTTTAGAGAATTTTGAATATTCTTGGAGTTTTGACAGAACTGTGATGGTGTTATCTGGTTTGCTGAATGTGTGTCAGTTTGTGCTTCTGTTAAGAGAAATGGCGTTCAACAGGAGGTTTGCGTCTCTTTGTTGTCCTGAGATTTGCGGTGTGTCTTCGGAAGCTTTAGCAAAAAGCTCTCCTAGCCGCTCGAGAAAGAGCAAAACAGCAAAAGCAGCTGCCGCCGTTTTGCAGGCTGAAGGTACAACTCCTACGCAGAATTCCTCTGCCGCTACTGATAACAGTACTTCTCCAGCCTCACAGGCTAAGGCAGCCCCCCTTTCTTCACACACTGGGCACTGTTGCTGCTGTAACCACAGTAACCACTGTGACAGTCATTCAGACTCTGGAAATGAATCAAATGATGGCAAACCCATATCAGCATCAGTTGCCGGTTGTAAGAAAGTCACTAGAAAGACTACCCGTGCAGCAGATGATGGCACAGGGCCAACATCAACCCAAGGGCCATCATCATCAGGACAGGGAGGAGATGAAGTGACCATCACTCGGTCCTTTTCTCCAGGTGAGCTGAGAGATCTGCGAAAAGACTTTAGTCGTCGTGAAGGCGAGAATATTTTAACCTGGCTGCTCCGATGCTGGGACAATGGGGCAGGAACAATTGAATTGGAAGGTGGTGAAGCCAGGCAGCTGGGATCTCTGTCAAGAGATTCCACCATTGATAGGGCAATTTCAAGAGAGTCTAATGCCACTACTCTCTGGGCCCGACTCCTGGCAGCTATGAAAGTAAGATTTCCCTACAAGGAAGATTGTATATCCAAGTTAGGGAAATGGAATACTATGGAGAGAGGTATTCAGTTCCTGAGAGAATTAGCTGTGCGAGAGATCATTTATTTTGGGCCAAACAGCCAAGAGGGGACAGACCCAGATAGAATCAATTGTACACGACCTCTGTGGCGCAGATTTGTACAAAGTGCACCACCTGCATATGCTAAGTCATTGGCAGGAATGGTCTGGTCAGCTGGAGGTGTACAAGATATTACTGAAGTGATTGAGCAGCTCCGGAACTTTGAGGACAGCCTTGCTGGTTCTCTACGGGCTTGTGTCTCTGCTGTAGAGAAACTGTGTGAAAAATCTGATGACCGATTTGAAAAGCTATTGCAAGAAATCAAAGAACTCAGAGAAGACACATACCATTCACGACCTGCACAAACCTATGTTTCAGCTGTTAGGAAAAGGCGTTTCCAGTCTCGAGAGAGAGGACAGAGGCAGCCCACAAAAAGAGGTTCACTGTGGTTCTTCCTACATGAGCAGGGAGAAAACATGAATAAGTGGCATGGAAGACCTACCTCAGAACTTCAGGAACGAGTACGTGAGATCAAAGGAAAAACACCTAGGAAGGTGGCTGCTCCAGTTTACAAAAGGAGCAGAAGAGATTCTGATGCTCTTGAAGGAACCTCTAATTCACATCCAGAGACTGTGCAAAACAGAAATTAGAGGTGCCCTGCCTCCAACCAGGTGGAGGAAAGGGATAACAGAGTTTATTGGACTGTACAAATACGATGGCCTGGTACAACACACCCCCAGGAGTACAAAGCTTTAGTGGACACTGGTGCACAGTGCACAATAATTCCTTCTAATTATAAAGGAACGCAATCCATCAATATTTTTGGAGTGACTGGGGGATCCCAGGAACTGACTGTTGTAGAGGCTGAAATGAGCCTAACTGGAAAAAACTGGCAAAAGCATCCTATTGTGACTGGTCCAGATGCTCCGTGCATCCTTGGCATAGACTACCTCAAGAGAGGGTATTTTAAGGACCCAAAAGGGTATAGGTGGGCATTTGGTATAGCAGCTGTGGACACTGAGAAAATTGAACAGCTGTCTGATTTGCCTGGTCTTTCAGATGACCCTTCTGTTGCAGGACTGCTGATGGTTGACGATCAGCAGGTGCCAATTGCTACCACGACGGTGCATCGCCGGCAATATCACACCAATCGAGACTCTTTGATTCCTATTCAGAAGTTGATCCGTCAATTGGAAAGCCAGGGTGTGATCAGTAAGACTTGCTCACCTTTTAACAGCCCAATCTGGCCAGTGCGTAAGTCTAGTGATGAGTGGAGACTAACTGTAGACTATCGTGGCCTGAATGAAGTTACGCCACCACTGAGTGCTGCTGTGCCGGACATGCTAGAACTGCAATTTGAACTGGAGTCAAAGGCAGCTAAGTGGTATGCTACAATTGACATTGCTAATGCATTTTTCTCTATTCCTGTAGCAGCAGAGTGCAGGCCGCAGTTTGCTTTCACCTGGAGAGGCATCCAGTACACGTGGAATCGCTTGCCCCAGGGGTGGAAACACAGTCCTACCATCTGCCATGGACTGATCCAGACCACGCTGGAGCAAGGTAAAGCTCCAGAACACTTGCAATATATTGATGACATCATCGTATGGGGCGACACAGCGAAAGAAGTCTTCGAGAAAGGTGAGAGAATAATTCAGATTCTTTTGGATGCTGGTTTTGCCATAAAACGAAGCAAGGTCAAGGGACCTGCACGAGAGATCCAGTTTTTAGGAATAAAATGGCAAGATGGCCATCGTCAGATCCCAATGGATGTGATCAACAAAATTGCTGCAATGTCTCTACCTACTAATAAAAAGGAGACACAGACTTTCTTGGGCGTTGTAGGTTTTTGGAGAATGCATATTCCTGACTACAGCCACATTGTGAGCCCTCTCTATCGAGTGACTCGTAAAAAGAACCAATTTGAGTGGGACCCTGAACAACGACAAGCCTTTGAACAAATTAAGCGTGAGATAACTCATGCGGTGGCCCTTGGACCAGTTCGGACTGGACTAGATGTTAAAAATGTGCTCTACACCGCAGCCGGAGATAATGGACTTACCTGGAGCCTCTGGCAGAAAGCACCAGGAGAAACCCGAGGTCGACCCTTAGGTTTTTGGAGTCGAGGATACAAAGGATCTGAGGCCAATTATACTCCAACTGAAAAAGAGATACTAGCAGCTTATGAAGGAGTTCGAGCTGCTTCAGAAGTGATCGGTACTGAAGCACAGCTCCTCCTGGCACCTCGACTGCCAGTGCTGAGCTGGATGTTCAAAGGGACGGTTCCCTCTCCACATCATGCAACCGAAGTTACGTGGAGTAAATGGATTGCATTGATCACGCAACGAGCTCGAATTGGAAGTCCCAATCGCCCAGGTATCTTAGAAGTGATTACAGACTGGCCAGAAAGCAAAGACTTTGGGATGTCTCCAGATGAGGAGGAAGTAAAACGTGCTGAAGAAGCACCACCGTATAATACTCTTTCAGAGACTGATAAGCAGTATGCACTGTTCACAGATGGATCCTGTCGTCTTGTAGGAAAACATCGAAGGTGGAAAGCTGCTGTGTGGAGTCCCACACGACAAGTTACAGAAGCCACTGAAGGACAAGGTGAATCTAGTCAGTTTGCAGAAGTGAAAGCCATCCAGCTGGCTTTGGACATTGCTGAACGAGAGAAGTGGCCAATACTTTATCTCTATACTGACTCATGGATGGTAGCAAATGCCTTGTGGGGGTGGCTACAGCAATGGAAGAAAAGCAACTGGCAGCGCAGAGGTAAACCCATTTGGGCTGCCACACTGTGGCAAGACATTGCTGCTCGGCTAGAGAGCCTGCCTGTGAAAGTTCGTCATGTAGATGCTCATGTGCCTAAAAGTCAAGCCACCGAGGAACATCTAAACAACCAACAAGCGGATCAAGCTGCTAAGATTAAAGTAGCTGAGGTGGACTTGGACTGGCAACATAAAGGTGAACTTTTCCTAGCTCGGTGGGCCCATGATGCTTCAGGGCATCAAGGTAGAGATGCAACATATAAATGGGCTCGCGATCGAGGGGTGGATTTAACTATGGACACTATTTCACAGGTTATTCATGAATGCGAGACTTGCGCCGAAATCAAACAAGCGAAACGGTTAAAGCCTGTATGGTATGGGGGGCGATGGTTAAAGTATAAGTATGGAGAAGCTTGGCAGATTGATTATATTACACTTCCACAAACACGTCAAGGTAAGCGTTATGTACTTACAATGGTGGAAGCAACCACTGGATGGTTGGAAACATATGCCGTACCTCATGCTACAGCCCGAAATACTATCTTGGGCCTTGAAAAGCAAGTCCTTTGGCGACACGGTACGCCAGAAAGAATTGAATCAGACAATGGTACTCATTTCAAAAACAGTATTATAGACAATTGGGCCAAAGAACATGGTATTGAGTGGGTATATCATATTCCATATCATGCACCAGCCTCTGGGAAAATTGAAAGGTACAATGGTTTGCTAAAAACTACACTAAAGGCACTTGGTGGTGGAACCTTTAAAAACTGGGATTCACATTTAGCAAAAGCAACTTGGTTGGTCAACACCAGGGGATCAACCAATCGAGCCGGGCCTGCCCAATCAGAAATTTTACGGACTGTAGAAGGAGATAAAGTCCCTGTAGTACACATGAAAAATATGTTAGGAAAGGCAGTCTGGGTTACTCCTGCCTCAGGCAAAGGCAAGCCCATTCGTGGGATTGTTTTTGCCCAGGGACCTGGCAGCACCTGGTGGGTGATGCTTAAGGATGGAGAAGTTCGGTGTGTACCTCAAGGGGACTTGAGTTTAGGTGAAAATATTCAATACTGAACTGTATGATGCGAATTGCCGTACTAACAGTATTTAATAAGTGTCTTTCAGATCAAGACAGTGATGATGAAACCAGAGCTAGCTTCTTCGAGTGGCGCCTAACAAATTCCTCGAAGTTGATGTCTTTAACCCACAAACAGTGGTCATGAGATGCACTTGTACCATTTTTCCTGCCCTGGGAGACTGTTGTGACAAAATGAACTTAATGAACTTTTTAAAGAATGGTCCACTGATTAATTACTCCTGTGTATATATGTACATATGTGTGTATATATATAGTAGTAGTGATTAATTAGATTGTGTTGATAGATTGTATTGATAAGGTTTAAGTATTCAGTGAATGGCATATTATAAGGGGTGGAATGTCCTGGTTTTGTTAAAAACAAGTTTCTCTTTCAGTGAATTTTGCCTGTCAGCTAAAGCCTTCATATTAACTGCATTTTCCTGGAGATCCAGACACATGTTTTGGTAAACCTAGCAATGGAATGCAAACATATTGATAAGCATGGATGGACATCTCGCGAGAGGGGCGACGAGAAACAAGTGACCAAGAAACTGACCAACTGTGTATAACATTCCATTCACGTGAATACTTCATATAAAAGTGGGAGATCACGAGGATCTCGTCCCTTTTTTCCCTTTTTCCTTATGGCCGACCTTAGGAGAGGATCTGGCTGGTCGTCCCTGAGAACTGAGGCCTAGTGACAGACTGAATCCAGCTCCGCTTGGTTGCAGAGTCTAATCCAGGACTTTGGTGGCCGGCTCTGCAGTTGCTGAGACTTTCAAGATTGGTTTTGTATATTTTGTATTATTTTCTCTATTCTTATTAGTAGCATTAGTAAAATATCTTTAATTTTTCCAACTCTCTTCTCTCTGTCCTTCTTTCCCTCCCAATCGCCTGTCCTTAGTGGGAAGGGGGGAGAGGGAGGGGCAAAACGGGGGAAGTGGGGGGGAGAGGAGGTTAACAATACATCTGCCAGGGTTTTATTGTCACCCCGCAATCTTAACCCTCGACAGGTCCCCAGCGTCAGGAAATAGAATTCCTGGTGGATTCAGGGGCAGAAAGATCTACTGTCCAAACTGTGCCCCGGGGATGCACCCCCTCCTCGGAGAAAATACAAGTAATAGGGGCAAAAGGAGAACCCTTTTTTGTACCCATAATTAAAGGAGTAGAAATAGAATCCCCATCCCGGATAGGGGTAGGGTCCTTTTTATTAGTATCTGAAGCTGAATATAACCTATTAGGAAGGGATTTAATCGTTGAATTGGGAATTAATTTAGAGGTAAAAGATCAAGAATTGAAGGTAAAACTGTACGCTTTAACAACCGAAGACGAAGTTAAGATCAATCCTGAAGTATGGTACACTCCCGAGTCGGTTGGAAAATTAGATATTCCACCGATTACAGTGACAATAACGGATCCGGAAGTACCAATACGTGTTAAACAATACCCTATATCACAGGATGGGAGACACGGGCTGCAACCGGTAGTTGATCGATTATTACAGCAGGGGTTGCTAGAACCATGCATGTCACCCCATAATACCCCCATATTGCCCGTAAAGAAATCGGATGGGTCCTGTCGTCTAGTACAAGACCTCCATGAAGTAAATAAAAGAACGGTAACTAGATTTCCGGTAGTGGCCAACCCTTATAACCTATTAAGCCAAGTGTGCCCAGAATTGACCTGGTATAGTGTAATAGACCTAAAGGATGCCTTCTGGGCCTGTCCCTTGAGAGAAGAATGTCGGGACTATTTTGCCTTTGAGTGGGAGAACCCTGATACCCATCGGAAGCAACAACTTAGATGGACGGTTCTTCCACAGGGATTTACTGAATCGCCAAACCTCTTTGGGCAGGCCCTAGAACAAGTCCTGGAAGATTTTGAACTGGAACCTGGAGTAGTTTTGGTACAATATGTAGATGACCTATTAATAGCTGGCAAAAGCCAAGATAGTGTGCGAAGCACCAGCATTAAGTTATTAAATTTCTTGAGCCTAAAGGGTTTAAAGGTATCAAAATCTAAACTGCAATTTACTAAGGAAGAAGTAAAATATCTAGGGCACTGGCTGAGTAAAGGGACTAAGAGACTAGATCCAGAGCGAGTAAACGCTATTTTGTCCCTCCAGCCTCCCAAGAATAAAAGGCAAGTGCGACAACTTTTAGGTCTTTTCGGCTACTGTAGACAGTGGATTGAAAATTATAGCAACAAGATTAAGTTCTTATATCAGAAGCTAGTGGGGGAAGGTCTGATGAAATGGAGTACAGAGGATGACGAGCAATTAGAAAACTTAAAAACTGATTTAGTAAATGCCCCAGTACTGAGTCTGGTGGATACCCGGAGGCCTTTCTATCTATTTGTTAACACGGAGGGTGGAACAGCCTTCGGGGTCCTAACGCAAGAATGGGCAGGTAAAAAGAAACCCGTGGGGTATTATTCCAAGTTATTAGATCCAGTCAGTTGCGGTTGGCCTACCTGTTTACAGGCTATAGTTGCTACTGCCCTCCTAGTCGAAGAAGCTGGGAAAATAACTATGGGAGGAGAGTTAAAAGTGTACACCCCTCATAATATACGAGGGGTATTACAGCAGAAAGCTGATAAATGGATTACGGATGCTAGGTTACTGAAATATGAAGGAATCCTGTTGCACTCTCCCAAGTTAGAGCTTGAAACTACTAATTTGCAGAACCCAGCTCAATTTCTGTATGGAGAACCGAGCGAACCCCTTTCCCATGACTGTATCAGGGTAATAGAATATCAAACCAAGATAAGGGAGGATTTAGAGGAAGAGGAGTTGCTATGTGGAGAAAAACTGTTTGTAGATGGATCATCGCGGGTAGTGGACGGAAAAAGGAAATCAGGATACGCCATAATAGAAGGAAACAGCTGGACAACTAAGGAGTCGGGTCCCCTTATCTCAGGATGGTCGGCGCAGGCTTGTGAGCTGTTCGCAGTATTGAGGGCATTACAATTGTTAAAAGATAAGAGAGGAACAATATTTACAGATTCTAAATATGCATTTGGGGTAGTTCACACGTTCGGAAAAAATTGGGAAGAGAGGGGCCTAATGAATTCTCAAGGTAAGGGATTAATACATGAGACCTTAATAAAGCAAACTTTGGAGGCATTAAGAGGGCCCAAACAAATCACGGTAGTTTATGTAAAGGGCCATCGGAAGGGAACCTCCACGCAAATAAGAGGGAATAATTTAGCAGATGAGGAAGCTAAGAAAGCTGCGTTACTGGTAATAAAAGCAGTGGAACAAGATCCTGTACAAACTAAGTATGCTATGAGATTTACAAATCAGGAAAAAGGAAAATTGGAACAAATGGGAGTAGTTGAACGAGAAGGAAAGTGGTGGCTACCTGATGAGAGGGAAATGCTCCCGAAAGGAGTAGCTTGGCGAGTTTTGAGAGAGTTTCATAGGCAAACCCATTGGGGAGTACAAGCTCTGGTAGATCAATTCGCTAATAAGTACATGACCCTGGGGGTATATGATTTAGCAAAAAGAATCGTTGGAGAATGTTTAACATGTCAAAGAATAAATAAACAGCGTCTTAGAGAAAGAGTCCCTGGGGGGAGGCAAATAGCCAAAAAGCCATTCGAAAGGATTTAGGTAGACTTTACGGAGCTACCAAAGGTAGGCAGATATAAATACCTTCTAGTTATGGTAGACCACCTAACTCACTTTGTTGAAGCCTTTCCGGTAGCTCGGGCCACTGCAAGGACACTAGTAAAAATATTATTAGAGCATATCATACCTAGATATGGGATCATGTTAGCTATCGATTTGGACAGAGGGCCCCATTTTACTTCCAAAATAATTAGAGAAACGTTAGAAGCTCTGGGAACCAGATGGGAGTATCACACTCCTTGGCAGCCCCAGAGTTCAGGAAAAGTTGAAAGGATGAACGGAGAAATTAAAAAGCACCTGACCAAATTAATGATAGAAACCAAAATGAACTGCCTCCCCTTAGCCCTCTTGAACATAAGGACACAACCGAGGGCCGATACAGGACTTTCCTCCTTTGAAATGTTATATGGAATGCCCTATGATTTGGAGAAACCAATCGAACACCCTAAAGTGGAAGAAAAGATGTTACAAGAATATCTTATAGAACTCATGAAAAGGAGGCAAGAACTGTTAAAGCGAGGCCTGGTGGTTCAAAGACCACCTTTAGATATAGCAATACATAGAATTAAACCAGGAGATCAAGTGCTCGTAAAAACCTGGAAAGAATCATCGTTAACCCCTCGCTGGGAGGGACCTTTCCTTGTTTTACTCACCACAGATACCGCAGTCCACACCGCGGAAAGAGGATGGACACAAGCTAGCCGAGTAAAAGGTCCTATCCTGCATACAGACTGGGAAGTCGCCGGGAACCCGGACGAGTTAAAGTTGACCTTCAGGAGGAAACAGACACGTGACGTATAACCATAGACACTAAGCTTCCTATGGACAACTGTAAGGAATTACGGAAGTCACATATCGCGTGTCCTGTATGCAAACAATGTGATCCTTGAGTATGTCGTGTGTGTAGAGGGTGCGGGGTACAGCAGTGGGAAAAGCTTTTCTCAGGTTGAATGATGGTGTGATGAGTGTTTGGGAGAAACCATAAGGACTGTGGAAATATTGAGAATTACTGGACGGGAGGATTGGCCTAGATACGGACATTATAGAAGAGAATGGTACAAAACTGTTGCACAGTTAGGAGAGGAGCTTATAGTTAAGAACTTAGAGTGTAATAAAAATATTCAATACTTTTCGTATTATAACCCGTAAGTCCAGACCCTGTGAGGATTCGGGACAGTGGCCAAACCCTGGTATTCAAAATCGCCCTATTGGATTGAATATGGAAAGGTGAGTTGCGACAGAATAAGGAGAGAATTCAGGAGGCAATTCCCTGAAGACTACAACTGCTGCCGAGAAGATAACTTACCCGGCTATTCTGAAGCGACAGAATAGGCCTAGGGCAAGGCAGAGGGGTATCCTTGTGGGGATTGGTAAGTGCCTCTGAAAACTTCTGAAATAAAGCAACTCCGTTAAGTAAAACGACCTTCAACAAAATGAACCTCTACTGGCTGATTTCTAGCCGACCAGGGGCTGGGTCGCTCTCCCTAATCCTCTTTATCTTACCGGCAATAATAGCAATAGACCAGGGGAGTTCCCACCAACCTTTTAAATGGACCCTCTATCGATGGGAGGACCAAATGATAATACAACAACAGACCACATCAGGGTCACCCTCTTTTACTCCAACCTTATGCCAATTAGTTCGGGTTGAGCCATGCCTTGACAAAACGGGGTTCTATATGTGCCCCAGCACAGGGCCCTCGTATTGTAATATCCCAGGACACTATTACTGCGCTTACTGGGGGTGTGAAACAATTGCCTCAGACTGGCCAATTCCTCCGGCAAATACTGATAAGTTCTTAAAGGTTGGATGGGGACCTGTAGGATGCACTCCTCCTTCAGTTACGAGCACTATGCAGCTGGGTTACCGTAGGGACCCCGACCCTGATGCCAAAAACAACTGTAAACATATATTCCTTAACGTAACAAATACTGAACATGGTGGATGGCTTGTTGGGAAAACCTGGGGAATGCGGTATTATCAGGCAGGTAAGGACAGAGGAGGTATGTTCTTCATAAAGAAGGAAGAAGTTAAACCGACCCCTCGAGCAATAGGCCCCAATCCAGTAGTAAAATCCCCTCCCCCTCTAGGTAGGGAAACAAAGACAGTAGAAAAAGAGAATGTAATAGTAAGAGAGGAAACTGTCACTGAAACATTGAAATCTCTAAATACTGAAGCCCCGGAATCTTTAAATCCCTTATGGGAAATTATCCGGGCTACTTATCAAACCCTAAACTATACTCAACCCAACCTAACCACTGGTTGCTGGTTGTGTTATAATGTTAATCCACCCTTTTATGAAGCTATAGGGGATAATCGTCTGTATACCATAAGCAAGGAGTCTGCGCCTATTCAGTGTCTTTGGGAAAAGCGGAAAAGAGGGATAACTATGCAACATGTAACTGGGATAGGGACTTGTATAGGTAAAGTACCAAATTCCAAGAGGTCACTTTGTGGGAATATCATACCGAGCCTTAAAGAAACCACAGGATATGTTATTCCCCCGAATGGAACAAAATGCATATGTTCCAGGACGGGACTTACTCCATGTGTGTCTTCAAAGGTGTTTAACAGTTTCCGAGAGTATTGCATGTCAGTTATCATTATTCCAAAGATAGTATATCATCCAGAAGATGTGATGTATGATATTTGGGATACAGGGTTCCATCGTACCAAGCGAGAACCCATTACGGCAATTACTATAGCCACGTTGCTAGGGTTAGGGGCAGCTGGAGCAGGAACAGGGATAGCTTCACTTGTTCAACAAAATCAAGGATTCAATTCCTTGAAGATTGCGATAGATGAGGACCTAGAGAGAATTGAAAACTCCATAACCGCCTTAGAGAGATCTCTAACCTCACTATCCGAAGTGGTGTTACAAAACAGGAGAGGAATGGATCTCCTTTTCTTACAGCAAGGGGGACTATGTGCAGCCTTGAAGGAAGAGTGTTGTTTTTATGCAGATCACACAGGCGTAGTCCGAGACTCGATGGCAAAATTAAGGGAGAGATTGGAACAGAGAAAAAGGGAAAGAGAAGCTGCAAAAGGGTGGTACGAGTCTTGGTTTACTCAGTCCCCGTGGCTAACTACATTGCTATCCACAATAGCTGGACCCTTGACAATATTATTACTTACCCTAACCTTTGGACCCTGTATCCTAAATCGACTTATTGGACTAGTTAAAAGCCGTGTAGAGCAGGTACACCTTATGCTGCTACAGAAACATGGTACTGATAAAGAAGCTGAAATTACCTTACTAGCCCGAGAAGCGGTAACTCGATTTGATCAACAAATAAATGAGTAAAAAGGAAAGGGGGGAAATTGTAATAAGTGATGGTCAAAATTGTTATTGTTGAGCAAATCGAGTAGGATTCAATTATATTATGCATATTGTTGTAAGCAGTAACTACGCTTGTACAAGTTTGATTATGTTTTGTAGAACCTTGTAATATTAGTTAAGCCAACCCTGGAGCACCAGATAACAGAGTGCCCGGATGGAGCACCAGATAACAGAGTGCCCAGATGGTACAACAGATAACAGAGCGCCCGGCAGCTCGTGGACACTGTCAACTAGCCAACCAGGAGCTAACTCGTCAGGGTGTCCCAGCGTGTGAACGAGTACATAACATATATAAGCATATACGAAAAGTTGAGTGTGTGTGCCGTTGGCGGAACCGAGTTCCCCCGGTCACCCAGCGCTGTTTTGCCTAATTACCGCTTGCTTTAAATTCGCTTGCTTAATAAAATTAACTGATTAGCTCAAAAACTCGTCTTCATTTATAACAAATATGACAGCCTGGGTGAGCCTACAGTGAGCTCTCTCTGCTAGACAAGTGTGGCTGTAGGGCAATGATCTTTTACTATTCACTGATCACTGGATAAGCACAAATTTAAGTTTTATACTAATCATTTAGCTCAAGTAAATGCATTTGAAATAGAATGAATCACTTAGTGATTTCGTGAGCGAAATCTCGAAGCTACAGAGGTAAGAGAAGGTAAAGAGAGGGGTTTCTGGTCGCGTTTACGATTCAGCTACCCGGGAGTCCCCGGCAGCCCTTGCGGAGCCGGCTGACGTGGCGCGGCCATTATCACGGTGACGGGGGGTCACACCCCCTCCCTCTTGCTTTGAAAAAGCCTCCGGGAGGGCAGCTTAGATGTTGGCTTTGACATGGTATATCAGCAATAAAGGAATCATTCCTATTGGGAATGCCCATTATTTGTCAGGACTAACACTGAGCTGAGGGACCAGTGGATCTTATTGCTTCTTCTGCATCAGCACAATTATTTCTCAAATTCCCATCTCTCCTATCGCTACAAACCCACAGATGGCAAAGGGGCAGCAACGGTGTCATTGGGGTTTTCAGCTTAGAAGTACTGGCTGACACAGATGCACTAGACACCACATTTTGTCTTGCAGAACTCTAATTGCTAGTGACAACGCAAGGCAGGGAGCAGGGGAAAGCCAGTAGGCATCTCCTATCCAAGCCTCAGTGTGCAATACTGACATATGCACATAGAGTGGGGGAAGAGATTTGTAATCATAAAGCCAGCATATGTGACTTGGGGTAAATGAGTTGCAACAAGGAAACCTCATGACTCAGCATTGAATTTAGGCTTGTACTTAAAAGTTCGTAAAAGGAAAATTCACAAGGACTTGCTATCATACAAGGTTTCACTATTTGTTCCACTGCAAAAATAGGCTATGCTGATTAATCTACTTCAGATCTGAAAGGGTTCAGCTCAGAAGCTGCTCAAGAGAAGGTTTTCTCCTTCAAGTGTTGGAGGAATGAGTGGGCCCATTTCTCATTTCATGCAAAATGCCTCATTTTTCTCTAATCTTTGTGACATTAGAGAGCATGCTGAGGGATAAAAGGTATAAGCATGAGTTAGGGGAACATTTTCTTTTCCTCCTGTGCATTTCCATGGCCCCAAGGTACCCTTCTAGCTCCTGCCATTCATAACTCCATGCTGGAGTCATTTTCACTGGATCAACAGAGCACATTTCCAAGTGACTGGTCTCTGAGGAGCCATCTGAGTGTATCAAAACACGAAAAAAAGTTACAGGACAGTTTTCAGCTGAATTTTCACATTGCCATCCATGGGTCACCTATCTTCTTTTTAGGGCAACCATGCCCTGTACCCACCTCGAGATTTAAAAGTCTTCTCTTCACTTCTGCTGCCTGATCTTGACCTTAAGAAAACTGAGGACAAAATAATACATGAGGATGCAGAAAGAGAGGCAAACTTCCTTAGCGAGGTCCGTCTGATGAAGGAGAAAATGCAACCCATAAAAGCAACAATACGCGAAGGTGATTAATTGTCACTAAACCTTCAGCTGCTGGAGTCACACAGAACTGGTCAAGCTCCAGCTGAAACACAGGATTTCAATTTGGGCCTTAACTATCCAATTCTGCTGTCTCTGCTTTCAGAGTTGAGTGGCTCCCACTGTTCATACATCCTTTCTGAATCAGCAAGAGATGTTAAGCCAGCCAGAAGTCTGTATTGAGTGCAGCTACCTTTATAGTGCTGTAGAAGCCTAACATTGCTTGGCCATGCCTTAAACTGATGACAGTATCTTGTTACATGTGGAAATACCACTGCTGTCTCCTGAGAATAATTTTACACCTCCCCGTTCTTTTTAGAAGAAGAAGGGTTTTTCCAACTCAGATGGTAGGGAAGTATACTCAGATTGCACTGTAAAAGCTATGCTGAAGCTTTTGAATTGGAACTGTCTTTCTGTGACTCCTTATTTATTGTTATAACTAGGATAAAGCTGACAGCTAGATTTCCTCATGCATATCGAAGCAAATCTTTCCATCAGTTACAGCCCCATAACTGTTCTCTAGTACTTTCCCCCCTTTGATCTTAAAACCATATGCAAATATTAGGCATCTATAGAATTGGACATCTATAAACAGAGATTTATCTGGGCTTCCATTTTACAGTGAAGGGCCAGACACAGAGAAGTTATAACTGATGTTTACAGAAGCAGCATCTGAATTTACAGACAGCTCTACAGTAGCCAATATTTGCCCTAACATAACCGTGCAGGTACAGATATCGGCAAAGATCACACACAAACCCAGATGCTGTATTCAGATCCATGCAATACAGTTCCCAAAGGGTGCCACAAAGATTACAGAGTGAATCAGTATCAGAGTCCAGCAGAGGACTTGCTTTTAAGATCCTCTTAAGTCCTGCCTCCTCCTGTGCCCCACCACCCAAGATCTTAGAGGTGGCTTTGAGGTGATCTTAGAGTTGGTGAGAGTTGGTTGAGTTGCTTAGAGCCAATCTTAGAGGTTGGCTTTGACATGGTGCTGGTCACCAGAGATACACAAAGTGGTGAAAGTACAGAAGTTTGCATAAATATATTGAAGAACTGACTGTGGAAAACAATCTCACAAGATGAGAAGTGTGAGATGGAAGACATACTGGAGAAGCGGACACTTTGGCTTACCTCATCTCTGGGGCCTCTTGGAAATCCACATTCTGAGAGTCTGCAGCACTGCCAGGAGTCCCATCGGAAGATCTTGCTGACTCGAGGATTGGGGGAAGCAAAGGCGCTCTCCGTGACTTGTTCCCATTGTCACCACTGCAATACGAGTGCAGCTGGGAAGCCTGGAAATAGTAGAACAGTGCTCAGCTGGAGCATCCAGTCTTCCCCCTTGATGCCAGAAACAGTTTAGCCATGCTCTTAGCTAGGACATGGCAGGAAAAGAAAAGTCACACTGGTGGAGCAACTTGACCTAGGATGGGCAATGGAAAGGGAAGTGGTGAGGGAGAGACAATGTCCCCATGCTGTTGCCAGCTCTCTCCTCTCACTCACCTCTCTAGCACTGGCTGCTTTCCCACCTGGCATCCATCTGCTTGACGTAAGGATGTTCTGCATGCCATTGCCTCTAGAAGCCTTTCTGATGGTAAGGGAATGGGCTTAGATCACCAGCCTCTCGTCCCTAAGGCACCTACCAGGCATTGTTGAACTCCAGCCAAGTCCCCACGTAGTCATTTTGCACACGGACAAAACCTGCTTTTCTCAAGCCCATCTTTTTTTTCTGCTTTCCACCTTTCCCCTACTAGCCCTTTGGCCCAGATTCTACTGTGCTGTCGAGAGTTTTTTGGCTGCTTGCTGTGAAGAAGCCAGCACTTGATGTGGCTGAGGTGCACTAGGACCGCACGGCAGTGAACAGACGCTGGTCTGTCTTCCCGCCTAAAGCTGCATGAGGGGCACTGTCATCCCTGCGCGTGAATAGCTCGTGGACAGTGCCCTGCAGCCAATCACCATAGGCGGGGGGACGCGTGACTGCAGAGAGTAACCAATCGTTGCCTGTGTTTGTCGCGTGGCCACTAAGCAAAGAGTATATTATAAGGGTTGTTAAAACGTGTATCCGGGAGCATTGATATTCAGTGTTGTTAAGAGTTCATTCTGCCCCGCCCCGAGCCAGACACGCCCCCTCTCAGACCATCGCGTCAGCCGGGCCGGGGCCGCCCCACAACGTGCCTCCACAAACACCTGTGGAAGTTTCTTGTGAGCCTCCTTCTACACCATTGGGCTCACCCCAAGTGGTAGAGCAGTTACTGCAAGAGATTACCAGCAAGCTTGAACAGCTTGACTTGCGAATGTCAGATGTAGAGAAAAATAAGAGACAAATAGAGTTTCAAAAACCAGCTTGCCTTCCACAAACAATGCAACCACGGGTACTTATAGATTCCACAGACCAACCACAGCCCCGACCTGGCAGATGGTCAGGGGTCATCAAAGATGCCATCCTAGAAGGTGATTGGTCTCCAGCAAAATTAGCCCCGCCGGTGATTCAGAATATGAACACCCAGACAGCGGTATGGGAGCCACATGAATGGAAAATTTTACAGCAAGCAAAAAAACAATCACCAACCATGGTATACGTTCAGAAGCGACCAGAAAAATGCTGCATTGGATGTTTACCGCTGACTTATTGTGTCCCATGGACTGCCAAAATTTAATGCGCTTATTACTAACTCCGGCACAATTCCTCCTGTGGGAATCGGCCTGGTACCAACGAGCGCAGCAAGAAACAGCCAAACACACCGGTCCAAATGACCCATTAACCAACGTGGTACCCGACGCCTGTACGGGTCATGGACAGTATGCTACAATAGAAGTCCAACTGCGATTTGGTGCTGAAGTTCACCGGAAAGCTGCACAACTTGCCCTAGATGCTTTCTTAACCTTACCAGGACCCTGAGCTCCCTCATTCAGCGGAATACGCCAAGGCACTACAGAAAATTTCGCGCATTTTATTGAGCAGCTACATGAAGGAGTAATGCAAAACCCGGACTTGTCAGAAGAAATGAAAAACCAAATGTTTCGGTTGCTAGCTTTCGATAATGCAAATTTAAAGACGAAACAAATATTAGCAACTCTGCCGCCAGGATCTTCAGCAGAACAAATGCTAATGCGAGTAGCCAGATCAGAAGAACACCAAAGTGCGGAAGTGATGGCTGCCGCTTTTGAAGGGGTCACGCAGAGATCTCTTCGACAAGTTAGCCAGCAAGTCTCATCTACAATACAACCAGTTGTAGCAGCAGTTCAGCGATCTAAGACTTCCTGATCGACCAATTTCCCTTCTTATTAGCAATTTAGAACATCCATGTGCAATCATCTGCCAGTGGCAAAACAAAGATGGGGAATTCCCTATAGATCTTGCTACAGGTTCTTCCTTTTGTGCCACTGTCAGATTGAAAACAGAAAATTATTTACGATTATTAGAATGGCTTTTTCTTAGTGTCCAACCAAAATTCAGCATTCAAACAAGACCAGAAGCAGTTGGAGTATTGATTCGAAAAGGAAGATCTCGAATATTAGAAATCAGCGGTCAGGAACCAGATGACATCAGTATTCCGATAAATGGAGCCGATTTAGAATGGTGGCTGAGAAATTCGGTGCCTATTCAGAATGCATTATTAGGATTTATAGGCAAGGTGCATTCACGAGAACCAAAAGGGAAGCTATGGCAATTCCTTAGAACAAATCAGTGGTTAGAGAGAAGCAAAGTAAAAGCAAAACCTGTTGAAGGGCTTACAGTATATACAGATGCAGGAAAATGAAGACACCAGGCAGCATGTGTCTGGCAAGAGAATAGTCAGTGGAAACAGCATTTAATTGAAGGTTCAAAAGAGGATTCACTGCAGACTTTAGAGCTCATAGCAGTAATATGGGCCTTAAATAGTTGGCTGAAATCTGCTTTAAATGTTGTCACAGATTCTTTGTATGTAGCAGGTGTAATACCCAGAATGGAAAATGCTCTGCTAAGACAATCGAATCATCCTCGATTAGGAAAATTGTTTGTACAGTTGAGAGCTATTTTAAATCAAAGAAAAGAACCCTGCTGTGTGATTCACATTTGTAGCCATCAATGGAATCTTGGTCTAGGTGAAGGAAATCAAATTGCAGATAGTTTAGTGAGTTCAGTACAGCACATGCCTCCAACAGGTAAATTCCAACAAGCAAGACAAAGTCATGAGAGCTTTCATCAAAATGCCAGAGGTCTGCAAAGACAATTCGATTTAACTTTAAATGAAGCAAGAAGTATTGTACAGGCATGTCCTCAGTGTGGACGCCAGATGTTAGGTGCAGGAACCGGTGTCAGTCCCCGAGGTTTAAAAGCCTTAGAAGTATGGCAAATGGATGTGACACATGTGCCAGAATTCGGAAGACTTAAATATGTGCATGTCACAATTGATACTTTTTCAAAAATGATATGGGCTTCTGCTTTACCAGGGGAAAAAGCACAACATGTATGTAAACATCTCACAGCTTGCTTTGCTGTAACGGGTGTCCCAGAAAAGATTAAGACAGACAATGGCCCTGCCTATGTTAGCCAGAAAGTTAGAACTTTTCTAATGAAATGGGGAGTGAAACATGTTACAGGTATACCTCGTTCCCCAACGGGCCAAGGAATCATCGAGAGGACACATCAAATGATTAAGGGGTATTTGAACAAACAGAAGCAGGAAGAGTTAGATTGTCAACAGCGCTTAGCAAAGGTGTTGTTTACCTTGAATTATTTATGTTTAACTGGAGATAGTGAGGAGCCTCCTATGATCATTCATCATTATCAGATCAGACTAGGAAGGAAGAACACTTTACCAGAATTCATGATCAAGGTCCATTGTGGGTTCCAAGCCGAGCAGTAAAGCCGGCGTTGAAACAAATTCAACCGAATCAACTCCCTGCAACAGAACCTTCGGAGCACACAGAGTGAGGCGTAACCTTTGCATTAATTTAGCTGTGACATGTATGTGTAATATAGTTATATAAGTAGGCCTTTAAACACCACTACCTTCTGAGTAAGTTTATCAACACCCAGCACATCGTTTGTTACATGTTAAGTAGGAGTACCATTAAACCAAAGTTCTTGGAATTTGTTTAATCAAGCCATTGCGATATTTAAACGGCAATGGAATACCTCAAGTTTACTAAGAAGAAAAATACTAGCGCATGGTTTGACAACCATGACAATTGCAATGATCGCCATCCCATAGGGCCAGAGCCACAGGAAATCATCCTGATTCATTCTTTGAACACCTCTTATTGTATTTTTATAAAAAGAAAAAAGAAAGACGTAGGATTTTTTGGTTTAGAAAGTTTAACAACTAGGCTTGGCCTAGGGGGGTAGATTAAGAGTTTATTGCAAAGTACATTGTTTATGTTGATTGTTGTTGTAATTGATATGTTATGTATAAGTTATCTTCTGTCAGGTATCAAAGAGGAATTAGAATGCACAGCTAATCAAGCCTGGCTTGTCCAAAAAGAAAAAAAAGAGGCATTTTCGAGAGCACTGCTTGTTCCCAGTTTGCATTGCAGGCGGTGGGATGAGAGATGCTACAAGTCATTAAGCACTTCTAGGTGCAATAGAGTGAATGGACCTGCTGCGGCAGTAGCGCTGCTATGGACCAAGGCAAATAAAAGGCTGCTCTCACATCTTTATATTGTGATTATTTTGGAGTGGTTTCAGTAGTTCCCTTGGGACATCTGGGCTGTCTGGGCTCAGAGGCACTAGAAAAAAGGTTCTAACTTACCTTTATACTGAGAGGGAGAAAGACTGAACAGGGGGCTTTCTTACCAGTCATCGCTGCTGAGCCATGTGAGCGCGTTGAGCAGCGCCTGCTGTGGGTTAGGGTAGGGTTTGGCTTCCTGGGCGTCCCTGCACTCTGGCTCATCTCCCGCCTTGGAGGAGTCCAGAGCAATGGGCGGCAGTGAGGTCGTCAGACATCAGCATTGCGTACCCCAGGGCGAGGCACCCTGCCACTGAGCAGATGGCAACCCAGTCCCCAGCCAGGATTACATATGCACGCAAACTAGCATTGATTCAGTGGCTTCCCTGCTGTCTGGCTCATTTTTCCAGCACCCAACCATCTCCCGTTCGTCGCCAGTTGGGCATCAGCTCCTTGTGTGAACCTGAAAATTGCACACACAGAGACAGCTCGCACATCTGTATGGGTACCACAGCCAGCTTGCAGATTCATAGTGCTGCAGGGCTTACGCTCACCAGGAGCCAGTGCTGCTCAGCAGGACTTGCTAACCCCAGGAGTAAGCTCCGGAGATGTGCACAAACCTCCCTGTATCATCTGCTGTGACCTGAGGCAGTGGGGACAGAGGGACCCTGTAACTTTCTGAGGAAACATCTCCAGCTGTCCCCAGCGAGCACCGAGCCTGAACAACCAAGTCCTGCTGGGCTTGGTTGAATGCACAAGGAGCAAGTGCCAGGGAATAGTGATACGTGACCTGCTGAGCCTGACAGCACCTCTGTTCCCATTTATCTCAGCTATTCTGGACAGCAGGCAGCTAAGTGCACGTGCATTTTAGCATACCATCGGGAAAGTAGTAGTTTATGGATTTCACTGTTTTCCGAGCGTGAGGAATATTTACTATTTCAGAGGTACCCATTGGCTGTATTTTGAAGATGCTGAGGTGAAATTTATTTGTCATCAAATGTACTTGTTTGCAAACTATGCAAAGCCTAAGCTTTCTCTTGTGGAAAAAGGCAATTTCTAGTCTTGATAGTTGTGAACAAAAAAAAGCCTTCCAAATGTGAACTGAGACTAAAAATATGTAAATATAGATGCAAATTGTTGGCAAACACAGTTTCTTGATGATAAATATACCAGGTATAAGAACAGTCAGATGACAGATGCATTTGTTATGAAACCTATTTATCATCAAAATCTTTGTAGGTCAAAAACTTCATGCATTGCCTGCAAAAGCTCATTTCCTAAAGTGTAGACGTAAACATCTGAGCTGTCTAAAAGTACTGAGTATAACTATTACATAGAATCTATGCACTACTATGGACTGTGTAGTGTTTTTATGCTACCTTACGTGTTCTACGAAGTACGGAGGAACTGTAAAATCAAAAATATTCAGATGGGTACTAATTTGGATGTTACCGATACCACTATCACTGACATCAGTGACATATGTACATATGCACAAGTATGTACATAGACACAACTATATTCGAGGTGAACGGAGAGCCATGTCAGGCTAGTTCTGATCAGTTTTGAAAATTGGAGTAGCATCACTAGGAAGGAGCATTCAAAATATCATTCTTAGCTCCCTTTTTCCTAACTCTTGGTGCTCAGGATCATAACATAAGGTAGGCTACCCACAAAGGAGAGCTGAGAATCAGTATGCTCACTATCTACTGCATATTTGTTGCAGGGAGCGAGCAGCCTGGGAGCACCAGCAGCCTCTCATGTACGTCTTCTGCTACAGAGAGCCACTGTATTTGGGTGGGCTGACCAAAATACAGTCGGAAATACAAGCACTGCTTGTTCCCAGTTTGCATTGCAGGCGGTGGGATGAGAGATGCTACAAGTCATTAAGCACTTCTAGGTGCAATAGAATGAATGTATCACTTCTCTAATCTCCATGAAGAGACAGCCCTTGCTGCGATAGTAGAAAAACTGGCTGGAGAGCCAGACAGCAGCACAGGCTGAGTGCCAAGACAGTGAGTGGCTAACTGATCATGCTGGTACACATATGTGCACAGTGAGCACACCCTGCCAGACAGTACTGGAGCTCAGTCCTGCAGTTACAGCTGCTTCCCAGCACCAGAGTTATGTTTTGGACTATCAGTACTGTCAAAAGCTAGAGCTTAAGGCTTTACCCCAACTTGATGCAGCTCAACTTCCCAATGGATCTGTAAGCACCAACTGCTCCAGTATCACTGAGCTGGAGTGGATCCAAAGGAGGTTTGCTCTCAGTCCTCTGAACAGGCTTTGGACCTGAGATCTTACCTGTGCTTGAGGAGTGAGGCAGTTTGTGCTCCTTGTGCTAGGTGCTGGTGTGGGGGCTGCAGGGGAGCAGGCTCACCTGAGGACTTGCGTGGGACTCTGCTGTCCTTGTTGATGACAGGGATGCTGGGAAGTGAGGGCCTGTTGAACCGCTTCCTCAAGGCAGTACCAGCGCTCTCTTTGCATGTATTGCTCATGCTGGGAACTGTCCCATTGACAGGCGGTGGGCCAAAGCCTGCAGAGACCACAAAGGACCTTCCTTGTAAGTGGAAAGTTCTGAACAGGGTGGCTGTGGGCTTGGAAAGGGCTAGAAGTCTTGCTGAAGCTGGGTAACATCTCTTTGTTATCCCAAACAACTCCAAGAATAACAGTGGCACACTAACATGGGACAATGATCACACCTCCCACCTCAGCACTCCTCACTAGTACTTCACAAAATAATAGCAAGAAAAAGAGCAGAGAACCTTGTCCTACGCCCTTGGGCTGAGTGCTGACACTTAAGTTTGCTGCTGCTGTGCTCAAGGTAGTGCGTGCAGCTGTACAATCAGAGCCTGTCAGCAGCAATTAAGTCAGCAACGCTGCTTGCTCATGTGGGTAAAACGTAAGCTCTGGCTAAGGGCTCCAGCACAGCTCTGTAGTGTGAGCTCCTCAGCAAGGAGTGGGGTGAGCAGGATAATCTGTCCTATCATGTGAGCAAGATATTTTGTGTTTTAATTAGAAACAGTTTGATTTTGTTTATTCCAGGGGCAGCTTGGTTGAAAAGCCTTCTATTGGACTCACCCATTCACCTTTCCCGGAGGCTACTCTCAATTAGAGAGTCTGAATCCCCAGTGTAGTTTGCAAGACAGAATTATCCAGTCTGAAAGACTTCATAGGAGAAGTGGGGAAAGTGATTTCCTGTGACTGCCTCAGTATGGGCTGTGAGCAAGACACATCATGCCTCTGTATTTTTCTTTGAAAAGTGGAAATAAGTCCTGTTTAAGCTTCCACTCAGATGCAAGTTTAACAGCCTTCCAGTCCAATTTCATAGACATTTGCAACACTATGTAAGTAGCAAGCAAGCAAACAAAAAGGCCCACAACTGTTGCAACCACTTACTTTTGTTGGCTGCATCCCTGGGGTCAATGTTCAGTGCAGGGAGCCGCAAGGACTTTTCTGTCTCCTCCTCCCTCTCCCTAAGCACAATCTTCCGCTCTCTCGTTTGCTGTTGGTCTATTGCATCCCTGGGGTCAATGTTCAGTGCAGGGAGCCGCAAGGACTTTTCTGTCTCCTCCTCCCTCTCCCTAAGCACAATCTTCCGCTCTCTCATTTGCTGTTGGTCTATTTTCTCCTGACCTGACTTGCACAAGACAACACGGATCTAGTTGCAATGGAAATAAATCATGGCACTTGAAAAAGGATGTACAAACCACACACAACACCTCATCAGGAACACAGTGGTAGCACGTCATCTTCTTTACTGCAGCTCCATATACATCTCAATAGTTTCAGAAGAATTCCTCCTTTCCTCATCTTGGCAGACAATTACAGCTAGTGATGTGTAACACTCCATTGCCATAACCTTCCACTGGTCCAAGGTGCTGTTTCTCAATCTATGTCAGGAAGCCCTGCTTGAACCAAGAGAGTCATAGCAGCGCTCCAAGACAGATTAAGAGCTCACCTTACCGTGAGCAGGTGGTTCAGTTCCTACAGGCTATGGCAGGGGAATAAAACCCATCTGCAATAACCAACAATGAGAGGTAATTTGCTGTTTCTTAACATTCATGGCCAGTAATTGCAGTTGCTTCTCACTTCCTTGCTTCTGAATGACTCAGCTGCTCTCTGAGAACCCAGAGTCCAAAAAAGGAGTCACGTGAAAACAAGTTGGAGGAACATTGGTCTTATTGAATAGAAAAACTGTGAATGAGATGGCTGTGAGATACAGCAAGAAGGGTAACTAAGGAAAAGCAAGGTCTTCTATTTTATTTTGCAGCCTTCCTTGCATTCAGCATTAGAATCTTTGCTTCTGTGCTTCCAAGCATGCACTGTGCACATGTTCACTAATGTGTAACTTGCCCTGCCATTCAGATCTGCTCTAAATTGGCCTCCGCACATAAAGAATGCTTTTTGCCTAACCTTAGCACCGCCTCCCAACCAGTAACTTCTGCACCAGGGAAAATACTCGAGTAATTGCTCTGTAGTTGTCAAACGTATTCCAAATAGAATCTGCTCCACAAGAGGGGAAGGTTATGATTTTCAGTGACATTTTGTGCTAAGCACTGAACAGTCATTGAAAAGGAAGCCTGCTCACCCCTGTCCTTAGCCCTTACCTTTTCATTGCTGATCTTGAAGTCATCGACACTCAGAAGGCGAGGCCTCTCACGGTGGCTTGTCTCCTTGGCCTGTCTGGGTGGGAGGCTTGGCAATGGGGCCACAGGTTCACGAAAACATCTGGCAGACTTCACATCACGAGCAACGCGTTGTTGGAGAGCAGGCAAAATGGGTTCCAAAGTCTGGACCTCTGATAAGACATGGATATAGATTGTGTATGATAACAGTAAGGAAGATATCACCTTTCCAAACAAATGGGGTACTACCATATTGCACTGGCAGCAGAAATGACATTGCTTTGTTGGCCACCAGACTCAAACCTACTGTGTGATAAAGGCCCCAACCCTTGGCTTCTGGTGAGCAGCTGTGTTTGACAGAGAAGAACAGAGAGATGGAGATCACCCTTGCCAAAAGGGTTTGTCTCTGTTCCTATCCATTTTGATTTTGGTAAACATCCTCTTTTCCCCAGTTACTAAAGAATTCCTGGGTTTTAATAGTTATATTTAATAGTCTTTGTAGAGGTAAGATTTAACATTTCTTCCTCTTTGCTGGAATATTTTTGAGGGCCTTGAAAGAAAAGCTTAGGATTGCTGGAGTGTTACCAAAAGCAGAATTGTGCTCTTGAAGCCAGATGGGGCCCCTGGGCATGTCCCCCAGCAGGAGTGGCCTGGAGGCTTGGCAGCTCCTGGGCCACCAGCACCCGCAGGACAGCGCCTGCAGATGGAAGATCCTGCGCTCCCATGTGCCTCAGCAACATGGGGAGTGGAGCATTCTTGTGGATCTCCTGGAGCAGAGAGGCCAGGGGTAGGCAGCCATGTCTCTGCCCTGTGGTGGGTCCCGTGCACAGACCCCAGCCCCCATCCTGCCTCAGTGCCTAGAATCCCCTGACCCTGCACAGGTGGCTTTTGGGCTACACGCTGCTCTGCAGGCAGGGCTGGGCTGCCCTGGCTGCAGCCTGGAGAGGGGCAGAGGAGGTACCGGCTCAGGCAGCACCAGCTGCTCCTGGCGAGCATCCCTCCAGCACGAGCCCAGGGCACCACAGGCTCTGCTGGGCATGTGTCCGCCCAGGCAGGAATGCTGGATTTCAGCAGGGGAGCAGCAGCCCAGAAGGGCTTCTTCCAGCCCTTGGCCTTGCAGGGCTGGGTGGAGAGGGTGAGCCAAGCTCCCGGCCCCCTGAGCGCCCTAGAGCGGGGTCCCCACCCCATGCCATCCCCACGATGCCTGCTCCATCCTGCCCGGGCAATGCGCCTGCCCACCGCCATGGAGCGGGGCTGTACCTCCAACAGCACAGGTGTTCTCTTGCTCTGGATCTTTGTGATTTACAATCACGGCAGTAGCGGCAAGGTGGGGCTGAGGTGGTGGGATCAAGTTCAGAGGGCTGGGTTGAGTGGCCGAGGTACAAGAAGCAGGAGAGAAGGGCTGGAGCGGGAGCAGGGCAAAGCAGAAGAAAGCGGGAAGAGACGAGAGGACGGGCTGAGGTGCGACGTGGGCAAGAAGGGGCTGTGTTGTGCTCATTGCTGGGGACCAGCATTGCAGGTGGAACACGGGCGCTGACATCACACCTCTGTACCACGGGCACTCCAGTGCGGGCTGGGCAGCAGGGGATGGGGACGAAACCCCTTAATGGTGGTTACGGGTGTACTAATCTGCCCCCTCCACCAAATTCATTATCCCAGCCAATTATACTCCCATGTTGCCTGAAGAGGGTCTTCCCAACCATCCCGTCATGCCTGGCAGCCATCCTCACCCCTCAGAAGGGTTTTTCTCCAGCTGGTTCAGGCAGTAGCTGAAGTTTCCCTCACAGTTAATGGTCATCCCTTTCCAGTCTCTGATCTCACTCTGCATCTGTACAGCACAGCTACTCTTCCGTGTAGGCATGAATGACACTGCAAGCGGAACCTGGGTGGAATCAAGGAAGGTATCAAGCCCTGGGGCGGCAAGTGAATAGAACTGGTGCCCAAGTCATCTTTTCCTCCATTCTACCAGTGGGAGGAAAGGGGACAGCCAGAACTAGATGTATAATGCACATTAACTCCTGGCTTTGTGGCTGGTGACATCCTGAAGGTTTTGGCTTTTATGACAATGGGACATTCCTTGAGGACTATAACTTGTCAGGGAGGGATGTGATCCACCTGTCTGGAAGAAGCAAGGGAATATTTGGCTGCAGGCTGGCCAGCTTGGTGAGGTTGGCTTTAAACTGAAGGACTTGGGGACTTCCTGAGTGTGCACTCAATCCCCTTGTCCAGATCATTGATAAAGAGATTAAACAGAACTGGCCCCAATACTGAGCCCTGGGGAACACCACTTGTGACCGGCCACCAACTGGATTTGGCTCTGATCACCACAACTCTTGGGGCCCGGCCATCCAGCCAGTTCTTGATCCATCGGAGAGTGCAGCCACCCAGGCCATGAGCTGCCAGCTTCTCCAGGAGAACGCTGTGAGATAGGGTGTTGAAGTCTAAGTACACACCATGCACAGCCTTTTCCTCATCCACTATGTGGGTCACCTTGTCATAGAAGGAGATCGGGTTGGTCAAGCAGGACTTGCCTTTCATAAACCCGTGTTGATTGGGCTTGTCACTTGTTTGTCTCATATGTGCTACATGATGGCTCTCAGGATGATCTGCTCCATGACCTTACCTCCACTGACATCAGACTGACAGGCCTGTAATTACCTGTTTCCTCCTTCCAGCCCTTATTTCAGATGCTGCCTTAGTTCATGCACAACCAAATTTTTATGTCCTTTTTCACAGGGTTTGTTCTTTATCCCTCTAATGGGAAAGCGTGTCTCCTCCAGCCGCAACGTGGCATGCCATGCCATAGAAGTCGCATGACATGAGAAGCATCATCATGAGTGCTGGTGGGAAAACTTCTTATACAAGAATATCGACACAATTTGAGTGTCAGTGTATGACTGCCCCATCCCGTACTATGGCATCATAAGGGAGTGCAACTGAATGATGAACTGACTCTGAGAGAAATAATGCAAGTCAGCTATATAAAGCAAAGCAAAGCATGCTGATAAATGAACATTCCTATTTTGCTTTAAAAATGCAACTGTGATGCTGCTTTACAAAGTATTTAGGTGTATTGAACTTAATGTAGTATAATAGCAAAGCCGAAGGCTCCCATGTTTTCTCAGACTTAAGAGTAAAGTTACTTTGTGGAGAAAAATCACCCTGGTGTAGGAAAAATTTATTAATTATTGAGTGAAAAATAAATGGTCTGTCAAATTTCTAAATTTCAAATCTGGTATTTGTTGCCTTTTACCAACTTGTTTTGTTTCTAGGACTGATGTGACTGCTTTTTCCCAGTATTGACTGTTTCTTAATGACTTTTGTTTGTAGCCTTCTGTAATAATTTATCCCATGGTCGCACTCAGTTATTATCTACTGACTCATCATAGAGTTTGTTTTACAGACAACATTCACTAGTGACAGTGGTTGGAGTTTGTGGTTTTTTTCCCAGCATTTAAGTGTAGAATGGATTTTGATGCCTTTTTAACTCAGAACAGTATTTTAAACATCCTCTTGGAAAGTTCAAGATGTTCTTGGGGACAAAGACATAGCCTTTATTGACCGTCTTTTCATGCAGTTCCCTGTTCTGTTGGGAATAGTTATGCAGAGTTGAAGATCCACAGGTTGTCTTTGTAAGGAAGAAAAGTTGGCAGTGAGGCCAGTGGTTTTGGTTATCCTGTTGATTGGAAAGCCTTGTGTTCCTGAAAACTGGAGACATCAAACACCATAATTTTTTTTTCCACAGCTCATGTAGGCCAAAAGCCACTTTAGTCTTGTTTCCGGGCCACTCCCAGTACTTACTGAGCTATGTTTGATATTTGCTTCTTTCTGTATGTGATATTCCTGGGTTTTTTTTACTTTTTGACTCTGTTTCACTAATCTGTACTGTATCATCTTACAACCTTTATCCTGGAATGACTGCTGAAGGGTGGTTTTGCCGATCCTTATTCCCTTTTGCAAAAGCCACCAGTATTATGCAAGTCCCATCCATTTTCTAGGGAATGCAATTCTAGGATTATTTTTTAATGTTGTAGAAGAGGCATAAGCTCTTTATGTTTTCATCAACAGAAGGAGAAGGAAGGGAGAGAGTGTTCCTCCAGCTCATTAATCAGAATGAGAATGAGAAATGGAAACAGCTTCCAATTTATTTGCTCCAAAGTAAATCTATCTAAATATCAGTGCAGTTATGATAGTGAAAAAAAGGGGGGGCGGGAATCAGGAAAAAAGCCCTGTCAGTAGCTTGTCACACTCTGTAGTAAGGTATATGGGAGACCAAAGATATATGTACTATGGCATTTCTGTAATGAAAACTTGAGCAATAAAAGTATCTTCTGCTATGTCTTAGAAAAGGGACCCTCAGAGGAAACACATTAACAATATTTCCCATTACAAATTATTATTGCATATTCAACTATTGTTTCAAAGGAGAATTTTGTCTGTTACAGGGAAAGCAATGAAAGATACAGTTAGTATTTCTTCTGTAAGCATAATTAAGATTTTATGCATCTGGATATATTAGTTCTACCCTATAAATTTAAGTTAATACTTTCACAGAATGATGAGCCAGTTTGTTATAGGATACTTGATGGACTTAGGCATGTAGTTTGGGTTACACTAATAGTGGCTGAATATATTAATCTCTTCACTTTCACTGTGCTTACATGGAAGAGGACATCCCAGTGTGCCAATGAGACTTGCTGGATATATCTGGTAGGAGGTGGTCTCCCACACTGGATCTACAGACCTCATGTTGTAGAAGTTGAATATTACCAAATAACAGTATTTGTGTTCTAAGTGAAAACTGCATTTTTCCCACCATGCCTAAAAATTTTGAATTAATTAAATGCTTTGTTTCATCCACTCCCCTCTCTCCATCCAGGAGGGATCTGTGTGTGAAAAGTTGGTTATTTCCGTTCCTTTCTTACACCATAATTAATTTCATGACCTTACACAGGTGATCCCAGTTGTCTTCACAACCATTTGGAGAAAAAGTTTCAATTATCATTGAGAGTTTCTGTATGAACATGCTGATAGCAGAAAGCTATTTCTGTGTTGTTGGAATGATGACTTTTCTCCTTCTTTCTCTAGTCTCCTTCCTAGAGGAAGAAGTGTCGTCTCTTCATCTTTAGCTACTGTCCTCCCCTGACTGGAGAGCCAAGTGGTCCACCACTTTGTTCGCTTTCTGCTCCCAAGAAACGCCCTCCAGCCCTTCTCTGAGCTGTGTTTAGCTGGCTCTGACCACACACCTCAGTTTCCAGCTTCTGATTTCTGAATGAAATTATTGATATGTACTTGCACTTTGGAATTTGGCTTCAAATATGTGTGAAAGTGAGAGAGAAATTATTTTTGTAGTGTGTTCGTTTCGGGGTGTATAAATTGAAAAGTCTTAGAGACAACCGTTGTTCCAAAGGTCGCTTGCTGCTGAAGTTCCTAGTTCTTTGTTTGCTCCATTAAGAATCAGAAAACTGAGTGAAGGGAGAACTGGGTGCTATTTCCAGTTTCTGCATTAGCTTATATAAAAGGCAGGCGGAAGAAATAGTGTTTTATCTTAAGGTTCTTCACTTTGGCAGACTGTCAGGCTGACCTAAGATTAGATGAGGTCAAAGTAACATCTCAACACTTTGACCGGCAAATCACTCTGAACTTACAGAAGACCTAGGCTGACATTAGCAGAAATCAAGAGATGCGGTTAACATGGGTTTCATTCTGCTGTTATAATTGCTGCATTCTGGCAGCACTCCAGTGTCTCGCCCTGCTCACCTTCCTTGTGGTCTGGCAGGATGGGTGCTGGACATAGTTGCCTTGGAGAAGGCTCCAAAGAAGTGCTGTGCAAAGCTTGCCTTTTCTGTCTTACCTACCGGTCGCGTTTGTGCCTTAATGATGTTGCATCAAGACAGTAGGATGTCTGATCCATATCAGCAACACCATTCCTTCATTTATATTTGCATTAAACTTATGTTAACAGGATCATTAACATCTTACTGATACTATAGTGTTGCTTTAGTAGCATATTCTCAAAATGCTCTCCTTGAAAGAGATTTGCTAAGTACTGTATTGCTAGCTGGAAATGATTCTAGGAAGCCCCTGAAACACTCTCAAATTAAATGAAAGTAGTTAATTTTCCTTTTTCTTACATTGAGATAGCAAGCCATAGTGTCACCCCCAGTATCCTGTCTCTATATTCAAAATTACAGTGAATATTTTTCCTCTTCACATTCATCTGGCAGAGGATCTGAGCCACTCCATTTATTTGCAGTCCCATGTGCTGTCAAGAAGGTATGAGCCCCAAAAGTTCTGGAGAAACGAGGGTGAGAGTGACAGTAACTCAAGTGTTGATTTGCCATGAGGTTTCCCATCCAAAGTAGGTTAATCTTGGAGCTCAGGTGTGAAGGGGGACGTCTTAATTAGCACTGCACTAAAGACATACTGTGATGAAATGATGTTATTTACTTTTGTAGAGGTAACGTGGCTGCCGGTCTATATAGTAAGTACAGCATATTACACAGGTGCTTATCAGTGTCCAGCTGACTAGAAATGAAACAGCATAACTCAGAAAATAATGTAGGAAAGGTTTTTGGGTTTCCTCCTTGATTTATTTCAATATTTCTAGTATTTAGAAACTAGTTTTTTTCTGTGGTATTCATTTTTCTGCAAAACAGAGAGATCAAAGAGGGCTTTTTTATGAATACTTTGCTGTTTCTTTCACAATTGCTCATCCATGACTATTTGTAGTAGTAAATGTGTTTATAGTGATATTCACAGGAAACAGGTACAATCTGAATAAAAGCAATCTGATTTTAAAAGATCAAATAGGTGCTGAAAACACACTTGTTGCTTTCTTCTGTAGATTATAGCCTGTCAAGTGTGGATGCTGTAAGGCTGAATTCATCAGTGTGTGTAAAACACTTAAAGAGGCTGGCAACGGGAAGAGTGTCCTCAAGTGTGCGTGGCATCAGTTAAGTGGAACATGAGGTTTCTAATGTATAGGAAAATGGGTATCTTATGCTGTGTGTCTTCAATGAGGTAGCATCAGGTCTTTCATGTGTCCATTTCAAGCCCTCTTGATTATGAATCTGTCCGTAGAGTTTAGGAGTCTTTCAGTCAAGTCTGCAATCATCAGCCAGGAGTGCAGCTCTGTTTTAGATGTGTTTTGCTTTCCTAATGTGCTTTGAAATAGGTGGAATCGATGACTGCATTTATGAAGTATTTTTACATCTATCTGTTTTTGTATCCACTGTGTGGCAGGTAAGTCTGGAGAGAGATCCTTCTCCCCCTCTACTCTGCCCTGGTGAGACCACATCTGGAATATTGTGCCCAGTTCTGGGCCCCTCAGTTCCAGAAGCACAGGGAACTGCTGGAGAGAGTCCAGCGCAGGGCAACAAAGATGATGAAGGGAGCGGAGCATCTCCCTTATGAGGAAAGGCTGAGGGAGCTGGGTCTCTTTAGCTTGGAGGAGACTGAGAGGTGACCTCATAAATGTTTATAATATATAAAGGGTGAGTGTCACGAGGATGGAGCCAGGCTCTTTTCGGTGACAACCAGTGATAGGACAAGGGGCAATGGGTACAAACTGGAACACAAAAGGTTCCACTTAAATATGAGAAGAAACTTTTTTACGGTGAGGGTGCCAGAGCACTGGAACAGGCTGCCCAGGGGGGTTGTGGAGTCTCCTTCTCTGGAGACATTCAAAACCCACCTGGACACCTTCCTGTGTAACCTCATCTGGGTGTTCCTGCTCCAGCGGGGGGATTGGACTGGATGATCTTTCGAGGTCCCTTCCAATCCCTGACATTCTGTGATCCTGTAATTCCCCATACCATCTTTGGTGGAACAATTTGAATCCCAAAATGTCCAGTAAGAGAAAGACTGATGCAGAAGGAAGGAAATTTAATGATAGATGGGATGCAAATATGTGTTTGTGTTTCAAGGACAAAAACCAGTATGTCTTTTGTGTTATAAGACAGTGTCGGTGATAAAGGAGAAAAATGCACATAACTGAATGGCAAGCACGAGGCCTACAGGCTGAATCCTAATCCAAATTACATTCAGCCCTTTGAAGGCGATGGTGATGTGGCCCCCAGTGAAAATGAATTTGACACCCCTGTGCTAGAGCAACAAATAAGTTACTCTAATATATGACATGATTTAGCTATATGTAATTTAATGCTTTGCACTTCAGCAACAACTTTCAGGTCAAAAATCTGGAGGACTTGATCAAATAATAAGGATTTTTATGAGATCTTTTCTGCTGTCTTAGAGATAGCTGATTAGATCAGCATGCTAAGGGACTGATCACAACTCTGTATTCAGAGCCCAGCAGTCCTGTGTCGCAGTTGTGTGTGGCAGTGTCAGACTTCTTCATTTCTGAGCCGTTGTCCTGCTGAATGCTTGCTCTGACCCTTGAAGAACTTTTTTCATCACATTATTTATATTGCTCATATTTTTGTTCTCTGTGAGTGCTGCTTCTTCATCAAACAGCTGTAGTTGGGGTCCCAACCTTCAGCTCTTTAAGTGCTAAAAGGAAATTTTGTAATGAGAGATTTTATGGCTTTAGTCTGATAAAACAGAACAACAGGTGGGGTCACTTCACTGATCAGGGTAATCTGTTGCCCAGAGCAGGTATGATGTCTTAAAATATCTTCCAGAGTTCATTGGGAAATAGGAATAGAGATATTCGTTTGCATGAAGAGAACCTGCCCTAATTTTGAATATTGTACAAAGCATGACATTGTCCTGGTTTTGTTAAAAACAAGTTTCTCTTTTAGTGATTTTGCCTGTCAGCTAAAGCCTTCATATTGGCTGCATTTTCCTGAAGAACCAGACATGTTGTGGTAAACCTAGCAATGGAATGCAAACTTATTGATAAGCACGGATGGACATCTCGCAAGAGGGGCGACGAGAAACCGGTGACCAAGAAACTGACCAACTGTGTATAACATTCCATTCACGTGAATACTTCATATAAAAGTGGGAGATCACGAGGATCTCGTCCCTTTTTGCCTTTTCCCCTCTGCTTATGGCCGACATTAGGAGAGGACTTTGCTAGTCGACCCTGCGAACCGAGGCCTAGTGGGAGACTGAATCCAGCTCCGGTTGGCTGCAGAGTCCAATCCAGGACTTTGGGTGCCGGCTCTGCAGTTGCTGAGCCTTTCAAGATTGGTTTTGTATATTTTGTATTATTTTCTCTATTCTTATCAGTAGCATTAGTAAAACATCTTTAATTTTTTCCAACTCTCTTCTCTCTGTCCTTCTGTCCCTCCCGATCGCCTGTCCTTAGTGGGAAGAGGGGAGAGGGAGGAGCTAAAGGGGGAAGTGGTGGGGAGAGGAGGTTAACAATACATCTGCCAGGGTTTTTGTTGTCACCCCGCAATCAAAACCCTCGTCAGACATTTATAGAGATTCCAAAATGTTTGCTTCTTAGAGAGAGTATAGCACTCTGCACCACCACCACCACAGAGGTTGGAGCTGTTTTGTGCCTTCAGACAGACTGGAGGAGGCTGGAAGATAAGCTTGTAACAATTCCATATTTTAGTAGTAGTATTATTATCCATTTATCTTGATAAAGCGAGTGTAATCCCTTCAACAAACTATCAGTGCTAGTGCTGGACTCTTGCCAAGTGTAAATACAGATTGCCAGGACTAGTCAGTATGTTGACATGGATAGAATATTTTCCTAGTAGCTGAATACACTGACTTGACCTTTTGGCATGTTCTTTTCCTAGCACTGCTCATAGCCTTTGCTGTTGCCTTGCCTGAAAAGATGGTAGACTTCAGGTGATAATTTTATAGCATAGGGAGGGTTAGGTCAGACTTGGGACCACTAGCTAGCCCTGTGTCCCTATTGCTCCCTTTTGTACTCCTCTTTCTCCTTGCACAGGGACTCTTTGTTTCCCTCATCAAAATAACAAATACAACTCAGTAATTAAAATTAGGAGACCAATCCTAAACATTCTGTGCAGAGTCTCTGCTGCTGTAAAGACTGTAAGATTACCCTGGATCTCTACTCATTATAACAGCTATTGACATTCATCTCTCTCAGAAGCTGTTGATATAAGTGCCAGATCAATCCAGGTTTCATCAAGTAGGACAAGTGGCAGGAAAGCCCTGATCTGGGAAGACAAGCAACACCAGTGGTGCAGGCATACAGTTATAAAGAATGACATTTTGAAGTCTGTGGAGCTCTCTTTTTATTCTTTAGCTCTTTTTCACTCGTCATTATCAGCTCTCAAGTTCAGCATGATTCTTCAGCAGAAGTTGCATCTTCACAGCACAGAGTGCTGGTATTGAAAACTTTCATGTCCTTGTGTTACATGCAGTTTCTTCAAATCTCAAGTGGTCTTTGGAAATTCATTCATTCATTGTTCCTGACTGAATCAGTGGAGATGTGTCCACTTGCAACCTGCCAAATTAGGTATCCTTCCTTTCTGCTGTTTCCTTTCTCATTTCTGGCGTGTAGTATAGAGATCTCACACATGGCATTCAAATAGAAATGCATACAGCAATTTTGGAGGGCATTTAGCCTTCTGCATTATGTTCTGCAGGCTGCCAGCATCCTGTGATGGATCCAAGCACACAGGTGGTAGGATTGTGTTGATGAGCAATGTGGCTTGCCCTCTTTTCTCATGTGGACTTGGAGAGTGAGCCAAGCATGGGAATTGGACCAAATGTGGAAGATGAGATTTGGCTTTGTGCGTTATTGGGAACACAGGCTAGATCAGATCTTTCTCAGTCTAATATTGTGTTTCCAGGAGTGGAACAGGCTTTTCGAAAAACTTCGCATTAAGTTGATGCTGGATTATCTGCTTTTCTACATCTTAGATTTTATCCTGCTTTCTTACCCCAGTATTTTCTATAGCTAAAAACTGCTTTAGGCTTTGAAAGAATTAGGTTCATAAAAGAATATCTTAGGAAAGTTTTGGTTTGTCATTAATTCATTTTTTACCTTTAATTGTTGTATGTTGTAATGAAGACAACACCTTTTCAAGTGTTAGGTGTGTGTTTCCTTGTCAGGCCTTTCTCTCCCGTCCTGCAGAGCAGCCTGGCATATATCCTTGCTCACACCATAGACCCACAGCCCAGACCACTCTCTTCCCCGTGAGTGTCAGCCTTGAGATACTGTTCTGCCTGGCTCATCGCTGGGATTTTCCCATTCAAATGGTGTTTGCAGTGAGGTGAGTATTGATCCCTCTTTCTGCTAACAGAAATTCCACTTTTTTGAGATGGAAGTACAATACAGATTGGTATATTTCTATCAAAAATTTTGTTCTGATACATTTTCAATTTGAGACGAAAACACCTTTAGCCAGGTAATTCCCAACAGAGTGTCTTCTTAACAAATGCTTTTTATTATTTTTAATATTAGGTACTGTTATAAAGATCTAGTCCTTCTCTGACTAGGTAGTTTTAATGCCATGTATTACAAAAGACAGCTTGTTTGTTAGTATTACTTGTCTCCCAGATGTAATGTTTGGAAGTATGAATAATTGTCATTACGCTGGGAGGAGGCTTTGAGTTGTGACAACTGTTACAGCTGTGTGTTGGTTTTATGAGGAGCGAGTGAATGTCTGTGCAATGAGTTAACAGCTTACTCTGCTCCCTTTCTCCTGACATGACTCACTAGAGCATTTCTGTGTGCGCTGCTGCCACTTCTCTCCTCAGTTGCTGCTTGATTGACATCACTCTGTTTGAGCTCTCCATACACGTGTTACTCTCTCTGTACTGTACAATTTTTGTTGTGGCGCTGGTGCTGACAGCTTTCAGATTCTCATGTGAGATTCCCCTGAAAGAGGATCTGACTCATAGACCCCTCCAGAGATCCATTTAACGCACTGAATAAAATTCAAGTACCTCTTGATGCTTGTTAGCATCCTCTGTCTGACTGACTAGGATCTGACTCCTCCTTAGTCTTGATAATGTTTGTAATATTACATGTGTACATGGTATATCACAGATTTACATTGCTCCAGGGTCCTAATTGCCTTTTTTTTTTTTTTTCTGACCGTGTCTCCATGAAGAGCTACAGAGTACGTGGTCTCACTTTACACTGTGTCCTTAGTGTGCAAGAATTTATCTGTTTGCTTTCTTAGCAATTCATCCTTTTGCAATAATATGTTGTGCTCTCTGTTTTGCATACAATTGTACAATGCAATGCAGTCCAGTGTCATTGACTGAGCTGGGAAGAAAACGAAGGTCTGTGTCTGGCTTGGCTGTTGACCTGCTCCATGATCCTGAGCAAGGCTTTTGATCTTAATTTCCTCAGCCTTGAAGAACATTAGGACCTTGTTGAAGAATATGTGGTGTTGTAGCACCCAAATTATAAACATTTGGCTGCAAAGTCTTTTGGAAATGTTGGAGTGCTCACATGTAGTTTTGAAATGACACCCTAGTGAGACCCTAGATAGGAGTTATTTCCTTTCACAGAAATCATAGTCAGGAGGTGCTATAAAGCACACCTTTGTATCTGCTAAGTCTGCCTGAATTTTTGGTTGGCCAGCTAGCAATGTCATTGGGATTTTCACACCACTTCCACGAGTTCCAACCTCACTGTCTGTTGACTGTTTTGAGGGCTTAGATTCCCTACATAGATCCCCCAAGTTGAATGATATCCTAATCTTGTGTCAGTTCTTGCCTTCAAGTCAAATTATGAAGCCAAAATAGTGGGCATTTTTTAAAACATTGACCTAAGTAATTAATCCAAAATCATATCAAATCCCAGCTGGAGATGAAAGACTAGCAAATGTGAAAGCCAACAAGAAGGTACTCCAGTAGTACAAGGAAGTTCAGTGGAAGTATTTGTCCACTGGTAAAAGGAATAGGCAAAAGTGATGGATTTTTTTTTAACCTGAGTACAAAGCCTGGTCCAAGACCTATGTGCGTGTGAGTACAGCTTGGAAGTGAGAAGTGAGGCCAACATCAGAGAAGCAACAAGTCAGGGACTGCCGTACAGAAGGTGCATGTATTCAAATCCATAGAGCTGGATGGACCCAAGCATCCTGAGAAAGCAGGCTGATGTGCTTGTGGGGCTGTCTATGATGTCTATGACAACTTATGGTAATTGGAAAGGAGGCCAGCAAATTCACAATGACTGAAAATAACAAGTGTTATGCCAGATTTTTGGAAAGGCAAGAAAGTGGAGGACCTGGGGAACTCATCAACCCCATTCCTGTCTGCAGAAAGGGCACGGTGCACATCATCTTAGAATCTGTTTGACTAGATGACTTCCAACCAACATTTTTATGATTCTCTTGTCTGCAAATGGAACCCTGATCTCTGATTTTTGTCTCTTCATTTCAGCTAAAGCTCTGTTTTTTTTATCCCCAGCTGTGTTTTCCTAAATGTTATACACTCATGATGAGCCTCAAATTGATGCTGTTCAGAGTAAAAATACCTGTGAACTTTCAGAAAAGTTGGATCAGGTCTGAAGCTACACATTGCAGATTAGGTGGTCTGTATTTCCACTTCATTATCCTTAGCAAACCAGTATTCAAAAGGGATTTTCTTTCTTTCTGTGAGATCATTGAGTCTGAGTTTGTCCAGTATCTTGGAAGAGAATAAATGCAGCAAATTTAGTATCTTGCAGGGGTCAGAAAAGACTGATCTCTTTTCACTTTATGATGCTGTAGCAATTATTTATTGTATTACAGCACTGCTGGGTTGTATCTCTTTCCCAAGCATTGTGTAGCAACGGTGTGCTGGAGGCAGATCACAGAACTAGTGAGATCAGTAGACAGACACATCTTATGTTCAGGTGATATGCAACTAGGAAACATACTGCATTAAGAATATTAAGTTTTATTTTGCCTATTACATGTTACAGTTTCATATCGTTAAATGTTTCAACGTATACTTAAATGCTAGTGGCTGTGAAATGCGGAGAGGCTTCTCAGTTTAATGAGAAGGACACTTCTATTGCTGTTTGTACACTTTGATTAAATAGAAGATACAGAAATTTAAGTCTGATTGTGTTTTCAGGATGACATAATTAACAATGATTTGCTCTTTTCCTAATCCAGTGAATACCTTGGAGAGATAATATTTTTTAAATGCCAGTGTGCTCGGTGAAATGAAGCCAGTGTAATCATGCCAAAAAGTGAAATTTGCATTCCAGGACTGTTTCCATTAATGCTAAACTGCTACCCTGGCAATCTCAGGCTGTAGTTCCTGAGCCCCTGTGTCTCACACATCTTTTACTGCAGTATGGAACGTCAGGTGGCACAGGAAAGTTCAGGCTCCTGTCATCTATATCAGAGCTAACCAGTCCTGAGTGAATCAGCTTGCATGTACAATGAAAGTAATTAGTACAAAAATGTGGAGATGCGCTGGAAAAGTTAGTGCCAAGGCTGATTTTCATCCTTACACTCCTACGCCTTTCCTGATCTTCTTCTTTCATACCGACCTCAGTACAAGCTGAGCAGGTACAGCCCAGGCTCCCAGACTGGTGGCACCTGCCTCCGCATGGCCGAACACCCTGTGGCCACTTGGCACGGGACTGGGTCTGGCCGGCCGGCCCAGCTGAGGGGACAGGACTTTGCCACACGGGCCTGCCAGGGTGTGCAGGTGGCACCAAGCAGGAGTCAGCGCGTGTTGTGGCTGCAGCCCGGGTGAATGGAGCTGTCACGCTACAGTCCACATCTGAATGCGTAGATGTGCTACTCAGAGAGGCTCCAGCGGGATACCCCCCAAAAGGTGATGAACCTCTTGCCCTTTTGGGCAGAGGGAGAAGACCTGAGACAGCCCCTGCCCTGTCGCTGTTGGGCAGAGGTAGGGAACAGAAAAGATGATGAGGGTTGGAAGTTAGTTCCAGTTCGGGGCCTTGGGCAATCCCCCTCCCTACCTGCTTTGCTTCCCCAGGTGCCCCTCCATAATAGGTTTGAGGCCCTGGATCTTGAAGAGGAGGTAGGTGAGGATGTGGTGCAAGGCCCACCTACGAGGTCACATAGAAAGGGGCAGTTGACCCCAAACCTCAAGACTGCCTCAAATAAGAAAGAAAGAAAGGTAATTGTAGCAGGCAATTTGCTTCTGAGAGGGACAGAGGGCCCAAGTGCAGAGCTGACCCTCATTGTAGGGAAGTGTGCAGTCTACCTGGAGCTCGGATCAGGGACATCACCAGGACGCTCGACAACCTGATGCACCCGGCAGACTACTACCCACTGCTGATCTTCCAGACAGATGGGGAGGAAGCTGCATCCCGCAGTCTGAGGGGAATGAAAAAAGATTTCAAGGCCTTGGGACGGATGGTAAAAGAGTCTGGGGCTCAAGTGATTATCTCTTCCCTCCTTCCAGTTTTGGCTGATGATATGGGATGGAATAGAAAAATTCAGTTTGTAAACAATTGGCTACAGGACTGGTGCTACAGGCAGAGCTTTGGGTTCTTTGATAACGGCTGGTTTTACAAGACACCAGTCCAAACAGTGATACATGGGAAAGGTTTATCTCGCAGGGGCAAAAGGATCCTGGGGCAGGAGTTCGCAGGGCTCATTTGGAGAGCTTTAAACTAGAGTTGAAGGGGGATGGGACTGTAGCTGGGCTTGCATCAGTAGGGCATCACTCTAGAGTTCATGAAGGCTGGGAGGCCTCCCATACCCGTGAGGTGGAATCAGTGTGCTCACCTCGCTCTCTGAAATGCCCGTACACCAATGTGTGCAGCATGGGGAATAAGCAGGAGGAGTTAGAATCCTGTGTTCGGGCAGAGATTATGACCTGGTGGCAATTACAGAGACATGGCGGGACAGCTCACATGACTGAAATGCGGTCATGGGTGGCTATGTCCTTCTCAGAAAAGACAGGCCAGCCAGGCGTGGTGGTGGAGTTGCTCTTTACGTGAGAGAGCAAATACAATGTATTGAGTATTGTTCAGGCACGGATGAGGGGCGAGTCGAGAGTCTATGGGTGAAAATTAAGGGGCAGGCTGCCAAGGGTGATACTATTGTGGGTGTCTATTACAGGCCACCAGATCAGGGTGAGGAAGTTGATGAGGCCTTCTACAGACAGCTGAGAGCAGCCTCACAGTCACAGGCCCTGGTTGTCATGGGGGATTTTAACTTCCCTGATGTTTGCTGGAAGGACTACTCAGCCAGGCAGCCACAGTCTAGGAGGTTCCTCCAGTGCCTTGACGATAACTTTCTGATGCAAATGGTGGAGGAGCCGACTAGGAGAAGTGGACCTCATCCTCACGAACAAAGAGGGTCTGGTTGAAGCAGTAAAGGTTGAGGGCCACCTTGGTTGCAGCGACCATGGAGTTCAGGATCCTGTGCAGCAGGAACAGAATAGCAAGCAGAATCGCAGCCCTGGAATTCAGCAGGGCAAACTTTGGCCTTTTCAGGCAATTGCTAGGGGAAATCCCATGGGCAAGGCTGCTTGAAGGTAAGGGGGCCCAAGATAGTTGGTTAGTGTTCAGGGACTCTTTCTACCGGGCACAAGATCAGAGCATCCCGACACGTAGGAAGTCAAGGAAGGGAACCAGGAGACCTGTGTGGTTAAACAGGGAACTGCTGGGTAAGCTCAGGTGGAAGAGAAGAGTTTACAGATGGTGAAGGAGGGGCTGGCCACTTGGGGAGAATATAAGGCTGTTGTCAGAGGGTGTAGGGAGGCAACTAGGAAAGCTAAGGCCTTCTTAGAATTAAACCTGGCGAGAGGGGTCAAGGACAACATGCATCCTACCTTTCCACAGTAAGTATTTTGCATTAATGCTAATGCGTGTAACTAAAACTAGATTTAAATATTTAAATATATGTGTGTTCTTCCTTCAGGAATCTGTCTTCTGCTCTCCTCATATGGCATTGCCCAAATCAATGTACAGAAGGCTATACTTCTGCCACTTTTGCCAAATTGCTGCACATTGGTTTAAATTGTTTGTCTTAGTCATTCGTGACATAATTATAGTTATCCTGAAGTCAAACCAAGATAACTTATATCATACCTGTGAGAGTTAGGGAACAAAATTACTGTCAAAGAGTAATCTAGCCTGTGTTGCTAAATCTTGTAGATCTAAATTTGCCTTGTTGTTGTAATGTTCATCTCAAGGCCGTCTTGGGCATGACTAGATTTATAGGGTAGAAGTGTGCCAAGTTGGCAGGGTAGTAAGTAATGTTGTAGCTTCTGTCCAGCCTTGCTTGACAAGTGATGGATAAAGCACACATGCTTGGTTAAGAAGAAGGCATTTTGTCACTGTTGATCCTTTCTCCCATTTTTTATAGGATTGCTGCGCATCACAACTTGCACACTTTGCTGAGGCTGCATTTGTACACTGGTGTATATTTGGTTCCCATTTGCACAGCTTTCCCAATAGTGCTTCAGTACCTGCTTTACAGCAGTGGCTGTGGAAAGGAAAAGTAGTCTAAGAATTGCCATGTTTTGAAAGTAGTTGCGTTTCTAAACATGGCTAAATGTTAACTGATCAGGCTGCAAGTGGTTTCTGTGAGCCTGCAGCTCTCCCTTCTGTCTGCAATAATGTGAGCAAGGATTGCTTGCCCCAAATGTACAAAAGTAGTTTAAAATTTAAAAAGAAGACATTTCTGATGTGTTGATTAGCAGTTTCATTTTTCTTTGTCCTTCTCTTCTCCCAAGTTGCCAGACCTTATTCCTCAGCTGGGAATGCTATACCAGTTAATGGAGAGCAGAGTAAAAACTTTGCAAAAGCTTTCCCGTCTTCACGGAAGACTCTACATTCTTGTCACCCAGGTGAGTCCCAACTGAATAACATGGGACGTGTAGAAGTATTGTTTGCAGACTTAACCTCCTGTTGTGATTACACCTGATGGGACCTGTCATCGGGAACTTAACAGAGCCGCTGTACAGCTATGCTGGTAATGCTCAAAGCAGTCCGCTTAATTGACTGTCTAGTCAGTCTCTGCCCACCGAAAGTGTTTAGTATCTTTTTCCTGCCGAATGCATCCGCTAATCCATGAGAGTTTTAAAGGGGAATAAGTAGGAGGTACTGGGCCGCTTCAGAGCAGATACCTCTAAAATTTCACTTTGTCCTTCATACTTGTTTGGCTGTTAAACAAACACTACAAATGAATTAATCTGTGTTAAACTCGATGCAGACTTCCATTTAAATTGTTATGAGTTTTGTTGACCTTAAAGGCTGGAACATATGATTGCATCTAAGGCTAATCTGCAAATTCCATTCAGGTTGCAGCATCAGAAAAAGCTCAGGATGTAGCTGACGTTAATCAGACTGCAAAGTTGGTGTATGAGGATGGTAAGTGTTGTATGCCATGTGTAGCTTCGCTCCTGAATTCACGTGAGGGCTGGTAATTGATGGCCGTTCATCATGTTCATGTGCTTATCTGTTAGTGTACGGTCTGCAAGTAGAGAGCTTTTGTGGCAAGTCCATAGCGGGAAAATCAGTGGTTAAAGATGCAGGCATCTTGTAGTTGGTTGTTCCTTCCTTCCTTCCTTCCCCTCCTTCTCTTTCCTTCCCTCCCTCCCATCCCTGCTTCACAATTTAAGGAATCAGTTAATGGGAAGTTCAGTATACTGCTTAACTGGCAACCCCAAATTTCTAGTGTTAGCTGCCCTTCAGCTAAGGTAGATACAGTCAAGACACTTTCATATTTGGATCAGCAGGATGCCAGGGTAGTGGATGTCAGTGTGTGTGGAGGTACACTTACCATTTGACCTTTATTTCTACTGCAACTTCGTACTGCATAATCGTAATGGAAGTGACTTGTTCCTATTTAATGTTGATCAACCTATCAACCTAATCATCAGGTAGAATTAGTTTTGGAATTAAAAGAACATGGTTTGGAGATTCAGCAGCATGTGGAGTTGGGCTTTGTTTGCACAATGACATTTTAAAGTTTGTTTTTCTGACTGAGGAATTGTTTTCTCTTTGCAGAATCCTCAGAGGAGGAAGGCTCAGATGATGAGATGATTGCAGATAGAGACTCTGATGTAAGTGGAGTTGGATCAGATCTTCTCCCATTTGCATGTAATAGAAATTATGTGATTGTCAAAGGTTCAAACTTTCCTGTTTATTTTTTCCTCAGGAAAACTGGGATGGAGATGAAGAAAAAGAGGAGCAATCTGATGAACAGGACATGGACATGACTGTTGAAAAGGAAATCAACGGTGATTCTGATTTGGAACCAGAAAATGAAAGTGAAGAAGAATAACAGCACAAAAGAATAATTTTAACTGTTTAAACAAGTGGGCCACCAACCTCTCTAATTCTGGATCATCTTGCAGAAAGGTGCCATATTTGCATATAGGGAGTGCAGACTCGTGCACAGCCTGTGTGCAGAGGCACGTGTGGGGCACTGTGCATTTCCGAATCCAGAATGTTTAACCATGGCAGCCTTCTCTCGCCCTGTTTCCCTGCGCTTACTTATAGAAACATTTCTTCCACCTCATGGTCAGATTATGCTTGTCATGTGGACATGCATTTGTATCTCAAGTGAAATAAATCTGCCACCGCTGTTTGTGTGGTAAACTTGGTTCAGCTTTACATTGAATTTGTTCCAAATATTCAAAGATCAAAGTCAACTGGTCTGTACCTTCTTTCCATGCTTCAGTTAGCAATAGCAAGTGGGCATCCTGCTGCATTTTTAAAAAAAAATGAAAAGGAAAAAAAAAGATATTTTTGTAAGATGTAAATTCTCTACTGGAATTCTTTTATTTCCCCCCATCCTCCATTCGTTTAGTTACGCCTTGGCACTATCTAAATGCCAACCTGACTTAAAAATGGCTTCTTCTTTTTTTAAAAATTTGAACTCATGACTTTTATATGTACGAATCTGTGACTTTTCTTGTGCTTCAAAAGGACATTAGAACTATCACTGGCTCCTAATTTTCTTTTAATGGAGGCTGTATATAATTTCCGTGCTAACCCAGAGAATAGACTGTGTTCAACTGGGTGGGGGAAAGTAACACAGGAAAATGAGAAGGTGAACGCTTGTGAATACGTAGCGCACAGCTATACCTTTATTACAGATTTTTAATCTCTCAGTGGCAGAACAAGGACAGCTCTTTGCTCAGCTAATGGAAGCTGAAGTGGTGCAAACACATTTTTAAGAGCAAAACAAGGTAAAGGTTTGAGCCATTCACCACTATAATGTACAATAATATATTTGTCTATAAATGGAGCTGTTGCAACTAAATACCACCCTCTTTGTAAAGTGAATAAATATACATCTCCTTTACCAAATACCTGTCCTGTGGTGTTTGTTGAGAGAGACCTCAGGTAGTTGAGGGTGGTGGTGAAGGATGAAATGCTTTTTGTAGGAAGATTCCTGGTGGAGGAAGAAGACAACCTAAAAGATAACAGTGTTCTGCAAAGCATCTTTTACTGGTTTCTTAGCTCCATATGTTTCAGTTCTATCTGCTGTTTTGTCCACTGCTTGGGGATTGCATGGGGGTTGCAGCATTGCCTGGAGGTGTAGGGGATTGTGATGGACAAGGCTGGAAGAGACATTTTCTGTCTTCAGAGAGCTGGACGTCTAAGGGCAGCAGTTGGAGGCTTCCAGTCATTGGAGGGTTTTAACTGACAGTAAAGTAGTGTCTTAATAACTTGTAAAGCTGGGCTTTTATTTCATTTCTGAGATGCTGTGCAAATAAATGCCAACACTTGTGCTCTGTCTGTACTCACACAAGCCACCAAATTAGGCTGAGGTGACGTGTAAGATTTTAACCGGTACTAAAGTTCTATGCAGGCAGGCTTCAAATCAGGCAAAAGAGGGATGTGAATGAAGGTCTGTTGCATCTCAGCTGAGTGAAGGTCTGCTGAGCTTTTGGGGCATGGAGTAACACAAGGAGCAGCTGTGTTTTGATTGTGCAGGGTCCTGCCTGTATCTGTGTCCCAGCGTTTCCAGGAGATGATGCAGGAGCCCTGTGTTGGGGTCAAGGAGCAGGCTGAGTGTCCTGTTGACACTGCTTGGGTATGGGGAGTGGTGGTGCTGGAAACCTGCCACCAGTCCTCATTGTACCTGTAAGGTGGGTATGACCTGTGTCCATCCTTTCAGTGCACGAGAAACCCGTTCCAGGAGTGGAGCTGTGGGAGAACCTGGCAGCAGGAAGAGGAGGGGGATTTCAAGTGTTTTTTGGTCATTCTTGGGTCTCACCAACACTGAGATTCTGCGAGTCTGTTCCAGTGTCGGGCAGCAAGCTGGTAGCAGGGGTCTGAGTTCTGGCTGTGGTCGTATGACAGCTGGGTCGCACTGTCCTCTGAGCCCTCTTGCCTGTGTCATCTTCCAGCAGCTGTTCTGTGTGAAACCTTTTGGGTACGGCAGCTGCAAGCAATTGGACTGGTTCCAAAAACTAATGCTCACCCTACAGCTGACAACTGACAGTCCTGTGCACTTTTTAAACCTTACAACTATTTGTCTGCAAAGCCAAGGTCCCAGCCAGCTGATGACTAAGCTGTTCGTGACTTTGTCTTCCAAAGATGCCGCAGCGTCTGGAGAACGAGGCTGGAAATGGGGCAGGTCCTCCCTTGCAGCCACAATCCTGGTAGTTTTGGAGCAATGAAGAGAGTAAGAAGGACAGAGCAGTTGCTCATTTGGAGCAGCAGAGGTTGGATGAGGGTTTGTGTAAAGAGCCCAAGGTGTGTCCAGAGCAAGGCTCCGTGGTCAAGAAGTCAGCAGTCAACGGGGAGGAAACTCTGAGGCGTACTTTTGTTTTTATTTGCCTACTTAGTATTGTGTTCTGTTTATAGGTGTGTATTTAACGTTTGTCCGGGCACCAGTGCACAGTGTAAGGGATTTTTGTTTACTGGTTTTCATGTGGTGGTGGCCTTATTTCCATGATACAGAAGTAGATAAACTTTGACTGTGGTAGGGAGCAATACCACAGATGGCCAGCGGGTGTCGGGCCAGCTCCACAAAAAATTCCTCGCATTCCTGGACAGCAAGAACCACCTGTGACTTGTGCCTTTGAGACGGTGTAGTCGCTTTGTTGCTAAATACATCCTGCTGTGAGACTCTGTGGCTCCCATTCTCGCCTCTTGTTATGGTCCTGCTTCCAGAGGGACTTAGTACTACACCAGGACTTGGTGCGAGAGCTGCTTGTTGCCCCTCTTGCTCAATATTTCAGGGTTTCATCTGGTTCAGGGAGGTCTGGTAGAGGAATAAGCTGCTGGTGTGGGATGTGCATGTGTGTCTGTGAAAGGTTTTGCTATGTGGGAACTTGGAGTAGGGATGTTTTGCTGTTGGTCTCCCTGCATGTTATGGGAAGTGATTTAATTGGTTTAAAAAAAAACCAAACTTTTTTTTGGTTCATCCTTAATATTACTTTGCTAATAGGTTCTCTGTCACAAAATAACACTCTCAAATGACCTTGGTTAAGAAGCAAACAGAAGCAAACCACACTGTTCGAGACATGATAGAGGAGGAGGAGGAGGACATTGAAAGGGACAAAAGAAGGAAAGATTTGGGATGCACAACTAGTTCTTAGAAAATTCCTGATTACTGGGAACATCAGCATGTAGACATTTGGAAACTTCATATGAAAATTACAGAGATGGTACATAGCTTGATAGCCAAGTTGTAGTTTAGGCTGTCTTGTAATGAAACAAGAGCTTAGTATTGCATTCTCCCTTCTTTGCGTGGGAGGGAACTGTTTGGTGAGAAGGAAAACTCATTCTGTGCACAGTTTTGCCCTGTAACCTGTGCATACACCAAGATAAAGTCTCTGAGAAACCCATCTGCAGCCTTTGGGGTGTTGGTTCTCCGCTCCCTGGAAGAAGGGGGCTGGAGAGAGATGATAGTGGCAGACACTCAGTTTCCTTGCACATGTGTCCAAACTCACAGCTGTGGGACCTTGATGAACCATCCAGAGACTCTCTGCTTCCTTGGTTTGTGGGAAAGACAGGTATTTGGTGAGTTAATTTATGGTGGGCAGCTTAAAACTTCAGTTTTGCTTTAGAGCAAGACTTGGAAGGAAAGACTGACCTTGGAAGGAAAAATTATTCCTACATCTCCAGTCCGCTAAAGGTGTGGGTGACTACTTCGGCTGTTTGCCAGGTGGCCATACCCTTCCAGATTAGGATTGGGTTTGTGATCAGTCTGGGCATCTTCCTGCTGGCATGTAGGTCCCTAAGCTCTCTAACTGGGTGTGCAGAGCACCTGGAGTCACCAGGAAAGCTGCTGGAGCTGTCGTTTGGAGGTGATCTTGTGAAGCAGGTAGTGTGTAATATCAAGTTACGGTGTCTGGATGCCTCAGCTCTTATGTTGGGACAGCTGTGGTGTTGTTCAGTTTATTTAAACATCTATAAAGGATTGTTTTGAACTGGAGAGAGATCCATTCTCTGGGGACCAGATACCAGGGGGTATCAGAAATAATGTGTGGGAAGCCACTGCACTCGAGCAGAGGGATTCGCTTGCCAAAATATCTTCTGTTGTTGCTGCCGTGATTGTTTTTGACTCAACTGCTGCCTAAAACATAGTCTCTTTTTTGGGTCTTTTCTCCAAAACTACCTTATACCCAAGCCTTGCAAAATCAAGAAGATCATAATGAAAATCCTGTTTGGAAGGGAGCCTAGGCCTCTGCATGAGGAAAGTTTTGTCCAAGTGCCTTCATCTCTGCTTCTATTTTGGCAGCAAGATACAAAACTACTCAGCAAGGATGTATGAGAAATAAATAAGATTTGTGTGAGTGAATCTCACATTATCTAGGAGGGGAAGTGAAGTCACAGTCAGAGCAGGAGCCTATCCAAAGCTCTTGTAATCACGGAGATGGGGTTAACTAGGTTATGTCAAATACCTTGGCTCAGTAATGAGCACTCTAAGTTATTTAGGAATAACTTAAGGAATTAATGGTGCATTTTGTCCTTGAGAAGAAAATATTTCCCTTAAGCTGCATGGGGGCTTGGAGGGGAGGGGTTTGTCTCTAGATTCCTCCTATGACAGTTACTGCACACAGAAGCTTAGAACCTCCTTGATCTCTGCATCTGTGAACTGGAGGACTGTTTGCTTTCATCAACATTAGAGAGCACGGGTCTGTGGGTTATTTTAGTGACTTCCGAAAGCCCTGCAATAAACCAGTCAGCAGTATTTCGGTGCCTGATGGCACGTGTCAGAAGGAGCGGGCTTGTGTGTTTTTCATGCTCTCTCGCACATAGTAAACTCATTCTTTATATTCAGCTGTTTGGCCAACGGGGGGCAATAAATGGTTTATAATCATGGCAACAGTTGCTGTGGGAAACTGGCATCAACAAGAATCTTTTTCATGGCCACATCAATGAAAGTATTAAAAATCTTCCCACTCTGAGTCAGGTGAGACCATTTGTGACACTTCCCAAAAAGGTGGTGCAGGGGTAAGTCAGACTGAAATGATATCACACAGCCTGTCTGGTACAGGAGCCGATGACCCTTTCAGCTGCCTCAAGTTGAAAGTTCCTATAAATGTTTTCTGCCCCCAGCTGAACCTGAGTTTTTTGGGAAGGGTGGTTCACAGCAAAGGTTGGTAGAAACTGCTTTGGCTGGAGTTGCTCTGTGTTGACTCAGAGATACCTGCAACGCAGAGAACATCATGGTGTGACCTCGGGGAATGTAGCAACACAGGTATTTGCAGTTGCTGTTTCAGCTGACTGGCTTCCAGCACCTATAGGTTGGAAGGAGCTTAAGTCTTCTCCAAACCTGCGGTTCTCTGAAGCTTTATTGTGCATTTGGGCTCCTCAAAGCAAGGTGTGTAGCTGAAGTAAGGTTTGCAGATACAATTACACATTTGTAAAAGGGGTACATTTAGTGAAAGAAACTAAAAGGATGAAGGGAAGGCTCTTCTGGAAAAGATGAACTATGGTGAATACTTCAAACTAAATGACTTTGCCTTTAAATAAAAGGAGTTTCAAAGTGAAAATTCCTGTTCTACAGTCTCCATGTTTCCAGGGAATTATTTCCTTGTTTATAGGAAGGGTTTTTTCCTCTGTGTGTAAATAAATTGCTCTCTATCTAAGGTAATTCCACAGCAGAATCCGTTTAAAGGTGCTGAAGCCTGCACTTGCTGCAACTTAGCAGAGGAGTCTGATAACAATTTTGGAGCTCGGTTGGTGCTTCCAGGGGTTGTCCCCCCCGAGATGCTTCCAAAATGTTGCAAGTAGGAAACGACGCGGCACATGCTGGTGGGCGGATTAACATCTTCCTCCTGTGTCCCGGGCAAGGCCACCCTCGTCTCTGCAGCACAGGTCAGAGCCGCGGCCCTCACGGCTCTTCATGGATGATTTCCTTTTAGTCCGACTGTCTCACAGGAGAAGTGTATAATGTTATGGATGTAAGGCTGCTTTTAGTTCAGAAGTGGTGTTTTGAATGCTTTGCTTTTCTGGAAGCTTCGAGTTTGAAATGGTACATTTTCAGAGGAAGAAATTAATTTTGAGCACACTACTAGTTTGCACAAAAAAGGGAGAGGGTGAAGTGAATGATAAGGGAGGGAAAAATTGAAGAGATATTTTGGAGGTTTTTTGGCTGTTTTCTTTTGGGAGAGGGTGAAGCATTTTATTTTAGTATCCTAACAAACTGCTGACATTTTCTTTGGAATTGCTTGTTTTCAAACTGACTTTCATATTTTCATTTAACCTCCTTTAGGTACTCATCAAAAAAATCCCCAATTATGTCAGTTTTGTTTTCTTTGTGTTTGTTTGTTTGTTTGTTTTAAATTAATAGACGGTTGAATCCAGATCAGGTTCCACATCAGATTCCAACCTGGAAATTGTGTTTCCTGACTTGGGCCTGGAGAGAAGAGCTGCAGAGAGGTAGTGCAGCCGGCAGCAGCGCAAGTGAAATCCTGCTCCAGAGCCGCTCACCAGATGCGATGCTCTCAGTCTTCCATGTTGTTCAGAACTGCTCTGGGAAGCTGTGGTGCTCCTGGGACAGAACTTGAGTGCAACGCTGAGGCCAGGCACAGGAGCCGATGTCACTGTGTCACTCAGGGAAGGAAATGACTGATTAGACAAGGCCTTGAACTTTGAGGCCCGAGATTTATTTTCTCCCAGGGATTTCCTTAATTGCATCTGCTAAGAAATGCCCTGGATGTCAAAAATAGGGCATGCTGAGTGGGGCTCCAAGTGTCATCGCATTATGGCTGGTGAAGGATTAGAGTAGATTCTCCTGTACAAATCATCCTTCCATTAACCTTTCCAGTTAGCTCAATGCTTCCAGTTGTTGGAATAACATCTCCTAAGAGTGCCTGCTCTTGTTCCTCTCAGTATCCCTCTCTTTGTCAGTCCTTCCTCTGGTTAATATCTCTCACTTGCCAAGGCCAAATAAGCAGCACTGTTTAAAAAACATCATTTAACACTGTTTGCGTGATAGTGCTATAATATCTTGAAGAGAGGGGAGGCTTGGGGGGGAGTCTCATCTGCTCCAGCTCTCTTAACTGCAGCATTCTGCACTTCTGTACTCTAAAAGAGTTTAAAGTATGATTTCATGGGGAACAATTCCAGCTCAGTATGTGAGGAAAGGAAAGGCTGACAGAGCAAAAGGGAGTTGTATGTGTGTGCATGAAATCCTTGTTCATTAGAGACAGGGGGAAACAAAAATGAGCGACTGTGCAAGTTCAACTCTGATGTGTGCCTCGGGGGAAGAACTCAAGTGCGGCCCTGTAATTTCCTTTTAGAAATATGGATTCAGCTGCAAGTGATGAGAAGTCTTAAAACAGCTGCAGATATCTTCCCTTGGTTTTCAGGTCTTGCCAAAGGGAGCCTCCAGGAGTTATCGTAGTGTTTTATACTGATACCTCTTGCTTTGTATCTGAGCTGTCTTGCAGCAATTAGAGTGGGTTTTGTAGAGCGTGGTCCCAGCCATTTCTCTTGGAGTTTACAGGGAGATCCTACATCTTTCCTGTCCTCTTGTCACTGTGGTGCCAGTATAGCAATGTCACGTGCCAGATGCCCACGCAGCTGCTCTCTCAGTCCTCCTCCTCAAGGAGACATGGTGGGAGAAAATAAGATCGTAAAAAGCTCACGGGCTGAGATAAAGATAGCAAGATCACACACCAGTTACCATCATGCACAAAACAGGCCTGAGTTGGGGAAAATGAATTTAATTTATTGCCAAATAAAAGAGATTTGGATGGTGAGAAACAAAGGCAAAAGTGAACCAGCACACTTCCCCTCCATCCCAGACTGAACCACACCCCTTCATTTCTGACACCTCATTTCTGCAGAGGTTGGAGCAGTGGTCAGTCCATAACGGCTTTCTCTGCCGCTCTTTCCTCCTCACACTGCTTCTGCCCCATCATGGGTGCTCTCTATGGGCTGCAGTCCTTCAGGATGAACAGGTCCTCTGTTCCTGGAGAAGACGAGACTAAGACGAGACCTCATGGCGGCTACAGCTTCCTCACTAGGGGAGGAGGAGGGGCAGGCACTGATCTCTTCTCTCTGGTAACCAATGACAAACCTGAGGGAATGGCAGGAAGATGTGTCAGGGGAGATTTAGGTTGGACATCAGGAAAAGGTTCTTCACCCAGAGGTGCTGGAGCACTGGAACAGGCTCCACAGGGAGGTGTCACGGCCCCAAGCCTGACAGTGTTCAAGAAGAGACTGGACAACACCCTCAGACACATGGTGTGAACTGTGGGGTTGTCACATGCAGGGACACGAGCTGGACTTGATGATCCTCGTGGGTCCCTTCCAACTCAGGACATTCTATGATGCTATGGGCCACAGCTTTCTTCAGGAAATATCTGCCTTCTCCAGTGTGGGGTCCTCCACGGGCTGAGCGTGGACGCCTGCCCCACCATGGTCTGTATCCCCCCTGGCCTGCAGCACCTTCTCCCCTCCTGCTTCTCCGACCTCGGCACTCACAGGACCATTTCTCTCACTTTTTTTCCTCACACCTCTCTGTTTTTGTGGCATTTCACCCTTCCTTAAGCACGCTTTCCCCGGGTGCCACCACCGTGGCTGAGGGGCCGGGCTGGGCCCTGTGGCAGGACCGGCAGAACCAGCCCCGGGTGGTGCGGGGCAGCCGCGGCCTCTCCTCACAGACGCCTCTACAGCCCCTGGCTCCCTGCGCCTCCACACGGGCAGCCAACACCTCACCAAAAACTACGTGCTAAACAGGTGCTATGAACTTGGAGAAATTCAGGAGTTGCTTCAGTTTGGCTTCGTCTTGCTCTTCAGAGAGTTCCCAGCCTCGTTTCCAGGGCTGGTTCCCACAGCGGGTTTGGGGAGTGGATACCTTGCTGGGTCATGGGCTGACTGAAGAACTCCCCTGGTTTTGGTGAGCACCAAACTGCTCTCATGTAGTGAGTGAAGTGTTAGGAGAACAGGGTATGTATGGGTCTGTAGCTGAGGGCTGATGATCTGATTGAAAATAAGAAACTCCCTCCTTGACAGTGGTCCTCCCCCCTTACCTTCCCAATTCACCCTCACATACTCTCTGCAGGGTGCTGAGCACTTGCACTCCAAGCCCACAAACTTTTCCTGAGCATTCTGAAACACCCTGCCCGTCCATTATTGAAATCACTTTGCTAATGATGGTGCAAACACGAGGGTGTACGCACCCAGCTCTGCCTTCGGCGTGCGCACCTGGTTTTGGAGCTGTGACGACCACCTGCCGGCACTGAGTATGGAGCTTGAGAAGGTATTTCTAGATAAGCTATTGATTATGTGGCTGCAGATGGCTGTAAAATCAGCTAGCTGAAAATTAGGCAGAGGTTTGCAAGAGGAATAAAGCTGCAGTGAATTTAACCAGCCTGTTTCACCAAGGTGGGAGATGAGGTGTGCTTGTCAGGAATGAATTGACAGGTGGGATGGGGGCTTAGGTTGCCTGCCTTGTGCAGAGATCCATCTCTGGCAGTCCTGGGTTCAGTGTTTTAGAGGAAGGCACAAGAGCCCAGCCATGGGCAGATATATTATTTCATCCTCATGAAGGGCATAAACCCAGCCGTGATCTCTGCTTCGGAGTGCTTGATGTGAGCTGTTGGTATATTTATGAATTAGACAAGAACCGAAGATCCCCAAGGGATCTGGTTTCCAGTCACACCTCTGTTCAGACCCTTTGCGCTCCCCAGGACCCCTCCTTGAAAATTCAGCTATTTGAGGAAACAAAGCAAATGAACCCAGCTCTGACCTGTCAAGGCTCTTTTACCTCACTCTCAGTGGAGTCATCCAGAGTGCAGACTCTCTTTAAATCAACTTTATATAAGCTCTTAATTACACAGCTTAAAAAAAAAAAAATGAAGTGATGTCCAGATGTGAAACAGGGTAAGACATTGACTCCTACTTGGAAAGAGGCGCTATGGAGTTTTCCACTGAAATGTATTTAACTGTTTAAGTGCCATGCGGGATTCTGGAGGTTTTGCAGTTGTCGATCAGGAGACTGCTGGTTTGGTAGACGTGTTGGAAAGGTTCTGTGGTAAGCAGGCAAGCCACACTGCAGCCTGATGGTTCTTCCTCTTCTCCCACAATGTAATGGGTCAATCATATGGTGATGCTGCATCCAGTTCAGGATCTGGTCTATCTGAACTGGTCTATGTAACCCTCCTGCTGTGTCAAAGCCAAACTCAAATAATGCAATGGCGGGCAGAAAGCTGTTACTGCTGCTTTCCAGCTCCATAGTTTGTGCCTGTACAGCTGTCCCTCAGGAGAGGCGAGTCCAGTGCTTCAACTGGGTGAAAGAAGGACTGGGCTGCTGATGGACAGCCGTCAATTCAGTCCTTCAGCTGTGCCACCGAGATAGGCACCTGTTTGGGCCTTGTGTGCCCTGACCTGAGCATGAGCAGAGGAGTTTTCCTGCGGAGGTAGAAGGGGGTGGGCTGGGTGCCAGGGGAAGCTCGCAGGGTTTGGGGCTGTGGAGCTGTGTGGTCCTGTATTCCTCCGGACACTGGGGACACGGGAAACAAAACTGTCTTCTCCAGTGTTATCCGAGCAGTTGCAGAGCCCCTGGATATGTTTAGTAGGACATACCCAGGAAAACCTATACTTTGACACAGCTATGCCTTCTTTTGCAGAAAATGACTGCTTTGTCCAGAACTTCAGACTCACTAAGAGTCCTATGACGGAAAACTGCTGGAGTAGGCAGAGTGGGTTGAAGAAAGGTTGGTTTATGTTTGCGTGAATAAAACACATGATCATGTTCTGGTATCTTTTGGGAAAAGCTGTGTTGTTATCGCCATCACAGGGGTTTTGCCTAGCTACTGGTTTGTTCAGTAAAATATTAGAAATTGCAAAGATTCAAGAATTTGTTACTGTTATTGCTTGCTCAAAATTCAAACTGAAAAGCAGCTGTAATTTGGGGTTCAGTTTGTTTCTAGATTTTTTTGTCCACTTCAATCACTTAGGCAGCAGAAACAATGCCACATGGCTTGGGCACCCAGTTGTGCATGTACCACTAGCACAGAGGCAACAGTGCGGCAAATTGTTCCAAGAATAATTACTCAGCTGAAAGTTGCTTCTTTGAGCTGTTTGGAAAATATTTGCTAACAATCAGTTTCTGCATAAAAGTCAGTACTGGTTTGTAGATAGCAAAATGAGCTATATTTGTCAATTAAATTATTCACAAACATTTCAGCCAAAGTTTTTTTTTTTTAAACAAAGAAAATATCTGTATCAGTAGATATTGTTCTGAGTTAAAACTCAAGAGCTTTATCAGGCATTACCTGAACCAACAGCTAGGTTAAAACTTAGCAAAGCATCTTATCTCCTGAAATATTCAGAATTAAATAGGTGTTGAGAGAAACAAAGAAAGAGATTTTTAAAATAAAATGAGGAAATCATCAGTAGGGGTTCTGAAGTCTGGTTGCCTCTCTTCCTTCAGTAGCAATCTAGGTACCCTTTTTCTGTAGAAGTGGCACACGAGGGCTTCCCATCCATAAGAACAAAGCCTAGGTGAGAAACGGGAATTGCTTTGTTAGAGTGGGATGGTTGCAGTGTCAGGCTGTGCAGACTCCTTGGATGTTGGAGGAAGGAATAAGCACGGCACTGCATGTGTATTATTTTGCTCTTGCTGTGTTCTCCAGAAACTACGAGGCTGGCATTTGTGTTTATTATAGAAATATAATCAAGAGGAACAGTTCTAGCAAATTGAAGTAACTTGGAAGGAGGTTAAGCACCGCTGTGTGCTGGCCTGTTGTCACTTTTCCATCTGCCCACTGCGGAGGAGAGCTGTGGGCAAGGGACCCCTCAGCCTGACCAGCGCACGGCCACTCGGGTGCCACACAGGGAACGGCTGTGTTACCCTCTGCCCTAGAGCTGCTTTACAGTCTCCATGCAGGGAGGAATGGCAATGCATGTGGTGTGGTGGGTGCCTCATGAAATCGAGTTGAGTGTAGTACAGATAGCTATATCTTATTTGATTGGATCATGTGGATATCTTTTCTATATTTAAGTATAGGTACACTTAATGTATAGACCATACTGGTCTGGATTTTACTGCTTTCTCACACACCTCTCCTCCCCTCAAAAGAAGACCCATTTTGCAGTCATGCATAAAATGTCCTACCAAATTGTTCACATAGTAGTATCTCGTCGAAGCGTGTTTCTTATGGAATTGCACGTCTTGTGTCCTGTTGCGCTTCAGTATTCTCCTCCAAGTATCCTTCTAGCCTGGTCCTGCTTAATTCGTGAGGTCTAATGAGATCACAGTCCAGGGTGAAAGTACTATGGGCAAGCTACCTGCACAAGTCAAATGTATGCTAATCATAATGTATCCAAGTGTCCTGCAAAACCATAACTACCAAATAACAGGGCCAGTAGCTATATTTATCAGGAATGAAATGTGAGTCTCTGTGAAGCACAGGAGTTTGAATCTCACCACTTGTGACAGCTGGTGTGTGTTATGGGACATGACAGAATTAAGAGCAAAGATAGGTGCCTGACACCAGCAACTGCCTCCTCTCCCACTGTTTTGGTTTGGTGGCCTCATTAGTCAGGCTGTGTTATTAGGATGAAAGACCTGTAGACAATAAAGGCTGTAAGTCAGTACAGCTGTGTAGCCAGCCACGTGGTTATGGATGACGAGGATATTCCCTGTATGGTCATGAAGATTAATGCAGAGTTGGTCTGTGTTATTCAGTCCACATGCAAGGAATGGCTGGTCCCTTGGGGCTTGTTTTGGTCATGATTAGTGCCACATTGCCTTTACAGTTGAAATGCCCTGTGTGCTATGACACATATGGAAACTGCATCATGTCTCTGGAAGGCAGAAGCAACTGATGACATTTGCTGTCTTCTGCTGTCTTGGAGCAAGCAGTAGGTTGTAAATTCTTCTAGTGCAGCTTTGTGCAGCTGGCACTTTCTTTCTTTAAGCAAGAACACTGGCAAGCTGCCTGCCCTCCCCCGAGAGCCTCATCCTCCAGGTTTGTTTGCACACTGCTTGCCAAACGCCTAAAAAAAGGAACCAATCAGAGTGAGTTTGCTTAATGCATTAATGAATCTGCTTAGGTGTCATCAAGTCTAATTTCTTACTGAGCTGTGACAGTTTAATGCCTTGGGACTGAGTTGCTGAGGAGAAGGGTGATGGATGGCCAGAGGAGTGCTGAAACCTGAGGACTTGACCATGCCATGTTCCCCAGCCCAGAGTTAAACTTCCCTGGGTACTAACGGAAGCATGTAAACAAAAACACAGACAAAGGTAGGTCTCCCTTCTTGTCATTCTTGCAGCAAACATGTTATTTGCTTTGTGGCTAATGCCCTTTCACACAGGAACTTGAACTCTGAAGCTAGTTACACGGGAGTAGATTTTACTCATTAGCGTTTGAGTCATAGTTTCAAAATTTTTTTTTAAAGGATCATTTGGGAATGCAGAATTATTACTGCCTTTGTTATTCCTAACAAAATGCATGAAAATCAGATTCAATGCATGCTAGCTCCTTCCCTGTCTCCCGTGGTGATGCACTGACAGTTCTGCAGCAGATCTGTTCTGTGTGTAAAGGCTGGCACACCAAATTCTGACACTTGTGAAAAAGCAGCTGGTAGCCAGCAGCACCGATCCTCAAAGAAAGGGTGTGCTGCAAGCCCTGCACACCGGGAAGGCCACTCACTCAGAGGCTGAAGTAAGAGCTGCTGGCCTTTTGGCCAGTGTGAGGAAGGTGCATGGATCTGTCCATGCAATGGTCCACCAGTGCTTTTGAGGTGAGCCTGATCAGATGTTCCGTCCAAACAGACGGCGTTAGAGCTCAGAGGAGCACGTCTGTGGTTTTTCTTCATCACATGCAGTCAGGCTTGCCTTAAATGCCCAGTGTAACTGCGCTCTGCAACCAGCCTCTAGCGACATCCCTTTGCTGGCTGAACCGCAGGAACATTTCGCTCTATCCCAGGTGAGGCTCTATTGCTGAATGCTGTGCCGATCTGGATTGCAGGAGTTGTGCAAGTCTTGTGTGCACCATGTTCCTTCCACAGCTGCTCCAGGGCTCTCCTTAGCACTTCTCTGGGGACCAGTGAGATCCCAGTGAGCCATTCCTTTGCTTTAGGAAAAAAAGAGGTTGAGAACTTCCTCTCATAAGCTGGAACTTCTCTGGGAAATGTCTAAAACTTTAGACTTCCTATAAATGCTCTAGGTCTATTAGCCAAAATATAATATTTTTTTTAGTGGAAACTTACAAAGGCAAGCATTCAACACAAAAATGAGAGCTGTTTATGTTTCAGGTGTTTGCATGGTTTTATTAAATGTTTATCGAACACCTCAAACATTTAGCTGCATTTTAGCTGCTGAAAATTGTTTTGCTCTTTTTTACCCGTTCTGTGGAAAATAAAATATCACAACCAAACTATGTGTTTGGAGAAAATTCATATTTTTATTGAAGAATATATTTACAGTGAAGGTTTTTATTGCATCTTTTAAAAAATGCACAGACAACAGGCTACATAAAGAAGCTTTATTCCATTCTGTGTGCTGAAGGTTTTTCCCTAACATTTAAAATCAATTACAGGTTTGCTGTTAGCACTGATGGAAATGAGATAAGACCTAAACTGTCATCTCTTCTCATGCTATGATTAAAAAAAAACCCACCACAAACAAAACCAAAAAAACTCGAGCAGCCAGAATCAACCAGTCCTATGGTTCATTGAAATTTCATGGTCAGCGTTTGCCCCACAGATCCAGAGCTCTTTGGCAGCTGTAGAGAGGAAAATGACCCAGTCTGAGTCTCCAGCAAACCCTGTCATGGCATTTGGCTTGCCACCAGACCCAGATTTCCAAGACACTTCTTTGCTTGGGCTCTTATTTTACTACTCCAAGGTACAAACAATGCAAACCTCCACTGTCTTTCAATAACTGCTCAAAAATCACAAAGTTTGGCATTAAGGAATGCCCACATAGACATGGAGCAGCACTTGTGCCCCACAGCAGAGCACAAAGTTGTTACCTGCAGGAAACTCACTTTTTAGTCCTCCAATTTCTTGTGAGGCAGCATGTCTTGTAAAAAGCCTCAGTAAAGTCTCAGAAAATGTTGTTAAGCAGATGATAGAGTTTTATGTTTGAGAAAGAGGGTGAAGTCCTGGCTTTGTTTTAAGAGAATGGTGAAACTGCCAACATAATTGCTCTCACTCAGATGAGGAATTGAATGATACAGCCTGAGTAAGGTGTATAAAAAGAGATTTGTTTCCTTAGCAGCTGAAGCTGTCCCAGTGGGATCCAAAGTATCTCAGGACTGAGCGATGGGAAACCAGTAACCATCAAGGCTGAAAACTTGTGTTTCCAAGTTGTGTGCTTCCGTTTCCCAACCACAAAGAAGGGATAACTTCACTTGGCTAGTTTACCAAATGCCTTCTTATCTGTGGCTGAATGCCTAGAGTTTCTCGCAGAAAAATGTGTGGTGGAGGAAAAGTGCATGCTGCTGAACTTCCCTTTTTCTTGAGGGAAACACCACAGAGAGGATCTCCAGCCTGAGCAAGCTTGCAGTGTAGCTGGGCAGGGCCACCAACAAGATGCAGGGAAGAACAAACGGTTGCAGATGGAGCGCAGAGGGGATATCAGAAGTACATACGCACTGCAAAATGCAGCACCCCATTGAGCTGCTGACCCTGTTCTTGGTGAGGCCTGGTGGGGTTTATTTTGCAGGGCCATGAGGAGTGGCTGGCTTGGGATCCACAAACTGGTTAGCAATCTCCTCTACCTGGGCACTAGTTCCACATGAGCTTTTCTGCCTGCCCCTAAATTCTCTTTTCTTGGGGCCCATGTCAGTAGGCGCAGTTGCAAGGCCTAGTTTTGCACAGAGGCTTGAATTGCTCTGAGCTCTGCCAAGATGGGATTTATGGCATTTCAATACACTCATTGTTTGCCTTTTCATGAGCAAACTCCACTTCATACCCAAGGCTCAGCACACAGCTACGAGCTTGATGAAAGAGAGCCATCTGCTAAATGACCTGTTTCCACTGTGCTGCTACCACCTCAGAGCAGGCAGGGACGATGTTGTTCCTCCTCAGTTCTCCCACCAATGCACTGTGCTTGCAGAATTCCTCCATACTTCATTTCTGGCTTCTAGTGTCAATGATAGCTTGACTGTTTTTCATTTGTTATTAACATGTGTTGTGGGCTAGTGGCTGGAAATAATTTTCTACCCAAGACTGATGGGGATAACGTGATTCAGAAGAGAAGCCATTTCTCAAAATGTCCCAGGCTGGGCACACTGGCTGCTTGATTTCAGTGACGTCAGACTTGGTCCTCTAACTTCTAGTATTTCTGCCCTTCCAGCAGGTTCAAGGAAGAGAAAGTGAGGCAGAAATGCATCCTATACAATTTTATTTCAAGAGCAGCTATATAAATCAATCAAACAAACAGCCGCCTCAACCCTTTCACACAAGTTAAAATCCAAGGTAGCCATACACAGCTTTTTCTCCACTGTAGGCACAGAGTTTTGTTTAAAATAGTGAAGGTGAACAGGGGAATATAGCCATCAACTGCTGCACTCTTCTCCATTAATTTATTGTAATCTGTAAATACTGGGATTTTGTAGGTTTTTTTTTTTTTTTTTTTTTTTACGAAATATCCACCGGCCTGTGCCTATTTTTCTGTTCTGTAGTCCTCAGGCAGTTAATTTCTGGAACCATAGAGGATTTGAATGGAAAGCCATTAACAACAAAATGGGGTCCTTCCTCATCATGTCTCTTCTCCATGTTTATGTTGTCGTGATGTCCTCCAGCACAGGAGAGTGAGGAAGCCGCTGTTACGTCGCTGCCTGTTTGAGACAGGCTGTTACCTGCCTGTGAGTCTGGGTACCCTCCAGCTTGTGGTATGCACTGTGCCAAGTTATTATCAGGGATTGATGGAAGCTGAAAGTGTTTTTCACGACCTCTTCAAAGCTGATGGCAGGTAAAACGAGTTGTGGGCCTAATTTCTCATCTCTATTTCCAGTTCAAGTCTCCATCACCTTCATTACATGGATGTTCAACAGCTTGAACAAATCTTTCCATCCGCTAGCACTTTTATTTGTCCATCCAAATGATCACACTATTATCTCTTTCAGAACGAATAAAACAAGGTATTTTCCAGCTTTTTGTAAGACTTAAAGAAACAGCCCTGCTTCTCTGTGTCACTTTTCCCCCAGTGCATTCAGGGCTATCTGCTGTTTGACCTGTGCTGTGCTATGGGGGTTACTGAGAGGGCTTAGCAGGTCCAGCATCCCAAACGTGGTTTGGTGGCTGCCACCTGGTAAAACATGTGGGAAAATGTGGGCTTCTAAACATGCATACTGTGTACCTTCACCCTTTGTCTCCATGGTGGTCTGTCTCTGTTACCATGAATGTACTTGTTGTTTTGCAGGTTTTGAGGTTGTGTGCTCTCTGCTTGTAATCCTTGTGAGCCCCTCAAATCAGAAATGCAGTCCTGAAGCCTCACACCCACACCCCAAATTGTGTCGTCAGATCTTCGGCTTGGAAGATGAATGGTATGAGGGGAAAATGGAGCTCTTGGGACAAGTGCAACTAATCTTTCTGTTGGAGCAGAGGGATTTTTAAAGTCTGAGGATTGAACTCTGCATCACTGGGACTCATTTTGTGGATCTTTCCTGGGCTTTAATGTGGTGTTGTGAAAAAGGGTTCTATTTTTTGTGCAGCTATGATGCTGCACAGCTGCCTCACTGTGTACAATAGCTTGCCGAAGCACTTAGAAGCAAGTTGTCAGGGCCTGTTACCCCTGCAGTTGCATTCCAAAGCAGCAGAGCAGGTATAGCAAGGCTGCAGTTAGCACTGTGAGTTGCTCTGCAATAGTGGTCCATGGTGCAGTGTTGTGGAACTAATGGGCTTTGCCCACCCCCTTAGAGGTGCAGCAGCCCAGGTCTGCCTCCAACAGACAGGTACCAATGTTGACATTCAGGACACTGCATGTTTGGTAAAAACTGTTGAAGCCAGGTTGAGTTTTCAGAATGATTTGGGCTAACAGGTACCAGTATAAGTTGGGGAGTGACCTGTTGGAGAGCAGTGTAGGGGGAAAGGGACCTGGGGGTCCTAGTGGACAGCAGGATGACCATGAGCCAGCACTGTGCCCTTGTGGCCAGGAAGGCCAATGGCATCATGGGGTGTGTTAGAAGGGGGGTGGTCAGTAGGTCGAGAGAGCTTCTCCTTCCCCTCTACTCTGCCCTGGTGAGACCACATCTGGAATATTGTGTCCAGTTCTGGGCCCCTCAGTTCCAGAAGGACAGGGAACTGCTGGAGAGAGTCCAGCGCAGGGCAACAAAGATGATGAAGGGAGTGGAGCATCTCCCTTATGAGGAAAGGCTGAGGGAGCTGGGGCTCTTTAGTTTGGAGAAGAGGAGACTGAGGGGTGACCTCATTAATATTTATAAATATGTAAAGGGTGAGTGCCATGAGGATGGAGCCAGGCTCTTCTCGTTGACAACCAATGACAGGACAAGGGGCAGTGGGCACAAACTGGAACACAAGAGGTTCCACTTAAATATGAGAAGAAACTTCTTCAGGGTGAGGGTGCCAGAGCACTGGAACAGGCTGCCCAGGGGGGTTGTGGAGTCTCCTTCTCTGGATACATTTAAAACCCACCTGGACGCCTTCCTGTGTAACCTCATCTGGGTGCTCCTGCTTTGGCGGTGGGATTGAACTGGATGATCTTTTGAGGTACCTTCCAATCCCTGACATTCTGTGTTTCTGTAACATCTGGTAAACTTGGGGAGAAGGCTTTGGACTTCTGCATGATAGCTAACCCCCAGAATTACAGGGTGTGTTTGCATACACTGGGTTAGTAAACTGTCTCACTGGCCCTGCTTTTGAAATGCCTGTGTAAGAACCAGGTCCTTTTCCTTTTCCTTTTCCTTTTCCTTTTCCTTTTCCTTTTCCTTTTCCTTTTCCTTTTCCTTTTCCTTTTCCTTTTCCTTTTCCTTTTCCTTTTCCTTTTCCTTTTCCTTTTCCTTTTTCCCCTTTCCCCCTTTTCCCCCTTTTTCCCCTTTTTCCCCTTTTTCCCTTTTTTCCCCTTTTTTCCTTTTTTCTTTTCTTTTTTCCCCTTTTTTCCTTTTCCTTCCTCTTCCTATTTTTTCCCCCTTTTTCCTCCTTTTTCCCCTCTTTTCCCCCCTTTTCCTTTTTCTTTTTTTTTCTTTCTTGTGTCCATCTACCCTCAGATTGTGTTTGTGAGGAGTATCCTGAGGTGATGATTAGGTTTTGGTTTTGTCGTGTCCTGTCCACTCCCATTATATAGGAACAGTTCTGTTATGTTCAGTCAAATGAAACTCAGACTTGCACAGGCCAGCAGGCACTTGCCGTTGGTTTCTCTGTGTCCCCAGATGAGGTGCAGCTTCATGTGGCTGCTGACTCTTCAGAGGTCTCTGTTGCAGTCTGTGGGTCCTCTCTGGGGACAGGTGCTGTGATGTCCTTGACTATCAGGGACATCTTGTCCTTGTCTTCTAAGGCACACTTACAGCTCAGGGCTAATTGGTTGCACCTGTTTGTATCATGAATGTCCAAGAAGTATCCTGAAGTCCTTTTTTCAACCCTTACAGAAGTTAAAATATTCTCTATGACTTCCTAGGCATACTGCGATTTCTGCTGCACTGCTATATCGAAGAAGCATTGGAAATGGGCTTTTGTCTCATCAAAGTCTGATATGGAAATATGTCTCAGGTAGGTGGTATGTGCGTTTTCACTGTCCTCTCTTCTTTCACTGGTTTGTTGACAGGGAAGCTCCTCTTCATAAGAAGAGCAACAGCCTGGCCTCTGCCACGCAATGGGAAGCAGGGTTACTCAGAATGGAGATAATTTTATAATTTCATGGAAGAAGTTGAGACAAAATATCAAATGGTCAGGTCTAAAACTTACTTTTACACATGAATAGTTGAAACAAGCACATTTTCTCAGATCACATCAATTTTGTGGATATACCAGGTTCTCCATCAAAAAAATTTGGCAAGCTGTAGTCAAGATACTCTATCTATCTGTCTGAAAGCCCCTGATCCCCACACGTAAATCTGTAATAATGCTTAGCTGTCAGCTTTTAATATAGTACCTCTGCAAATGAGAATAGCGCCCTTAAACCCCACATTGTTTTAGATTTCTTTTTTAAATGCCTCAGCATTTTCTCCTGCAGCTGACCCGGTCCCGGTTGTTACCCTGCCACAGAGAGTTGTTGCTAGATGAAGAGAAGCTGTGTTTTGCTGGTCTCAATGCAGTTTACTTACTCAGAGGTCCCAAGTGAGGTTTGGAGTGCTTTCGCCTTCCCCAGTGTCCCAGTGTATTTTAACAGTACTTGAGTCACCTCCTGAAGAGCTGTGAAGTGCCACTTGAGGCAATGCAAACTGCTCTGGGCTCATCAGAGGGAAGCTGAAATGTAAGTATGAGTCCAAATTATTACTGTAATAATTTTCCCTGACCTTAGTGTTTCATAGTCTGTGTGTTTATGCTTTAACGTGTTAAGTTGTCATTTCCTTTCCCGCTTTCTTTCATGAGCTTTATCACAAAACACATCTCCTTTAAGGAAACCAAAGCAGTTTTTTTTCTGAGATTTTTGTCTCAGATGTTGGCCTCAGCATGCAGTGGTGCAGAAGGTCCTCCCTTGCAACAGGAATTCTGAAAGTGTAGATGCCAAAGCTGTAGGCTTCCCTAATGTATGGTTTTGTATCTTAACAGCTCCTCTCTGCTTGCCTTTTGTGGCATTGAGGTGCATGCCCTGCACACTTTTCTTGTCACTCCTTGGACAATTTGAGCTCTTCTTCATCTCAGCACTTGGTGGAGGAAGGGTTGTAGAAGGTGGTATCCCTCTCAGAGCCCTCGGGACCCTGCTCATTAGGGGACAGTGTCTAATGAATAAAGAAGAGCCAGGGTTGTCCTGATGCTCCCCAGGGTTGGAGAAAGGCAGATACTGCACTATCTATGCTCTCCCTGTTTCTGTCCATTTTTTTCTTCTCTTTTCCTATCACTCTGAATTCGGATTGATAAAAATGAACATTTTAAAAATAAAAGACCTTCACACCCACCTTTTCTGTATATTGGTATTTCAGCTCCCATTAGTTTTTATCAGTGGAGGAGTTGTTGCAGCACAGCTTGTACTTGTTACTGAAACTCAGCTCTTTCCTACAAGTCTGCAAAGATTCACTGGAACCTCCAGTCCTAAATTAATAACCTGCTTTGTAGGTCATATAACCAGAAGGTCTGTTTAAGCTCACCAGCTCCACACTTGTCTGCTGGGCTCTAATTAGCGTTTACTCTGTGCACTTGGGCTGTTTCCCTCATGGGCTCAAATGCCATGTGATATCGATTGCCCTTGCCCAGGGTACAAATGAGGTTGCCACGGGCAAAGCCCAGGGGCTTGCAACCCAGCAGAGGTGGCTGTGAACAAAAGAGAAGCTGCCTGCGCATCAAGAGGCTGCCGCAAAGGGACGTGCTGCTCAGCAAGTGTTCTGCTTGAAAGAAGATGTGCTGAGAGGAATTGCTGAACAGGTTTCTGGATACCAGTGTGTAACGTGCCATGATTTCCATCCCTGCTGCAGACGGGGGAAAAAGCTCTGCTCAGCCCAGTTCTCCTTCCTGCAGTGCCCTGAGGCTTCAAACCAGGGTGCGGAAGTTTAGCTGAATAAGTCCAAGATGTGTTTGTTGGAATAGAGATGCCGTGGTTCATGTCTAGAGAGAAAGGATTTCAAAGCAATTTGTTTTGTTAACCTGTGAAGGATGATTGGACTGTTCCCTGTCAGGGGCACTGACAAAGGAGTTTTGGGGTGCTATGGATATGGATAGATGAGAGTGAGTTTGACCTTCTAGCAAGGTTTATCCCATGGCTGCCTCAAGGAATGTTGTGACAGCTGTCACCAAGTTCATTCCAGGGTAGATGTGAGCACACAGACACTGCCCCTTCTCCTGTAACATAATGCGTCATTACAGGGTGTGTAGGTGACATAAGATCATGGCCACGTGGGTGTTGCTGCTGGAGGTGAAGTGGGTCTGACACTAATTAGGCTCAGGAGGGAAGGTACACTGTTCCCTGGTTATGGCTGCAATTTTTTTCTTCCTTTTAAAAAGCATGAAATAAAACTTTGACTTGCTGTTTTTAAGGCTAAGCACATAGGCTTTTGAGTTTCTCTTTGGTTGAATCTGTCTCATCAGCTTCAGTATTACTGACCCAAAAGAAAAAAGAGTGTAGGTGCTCAGAGAGGGAGACTGGACATTAGATGCTCCTGAGTGGTCTTAGTCTGACCAGCTGACCATCTTGGCTCTACTTTTGCCACTTTTGGTGATAGAACAAGGATCACGCTTCTCAGTGCTGCAAATGCTGTTTTCCTATAGAAGTGGTCATTTTGAGACACCCAGGATCTTAACTTTTTCCCTAGAGCTGAGCTAGTAGCTCATTTCTGGGCCCTTAATTAAAGGGGACAGACCCAACACTGTATTGGGGAAAGTCTTTTGAAGAGCTGCTGCCACCGCTATTTTATGGTAACGCCTCTAGCTGACTGCTGTGCCAGCTCTGTTAGATGATGCACACATGTTTAGGAAGAGACAATTCCCTTCCTTAAAGGGTTTATTGCCTTAAAAGAAAACACAGAGAAAGGTGAACAAGCAGCATTTCTGCTATGCTTGCTCTGCAGACAGAGGCTGGAGCAGATTAAGTCTTACCTGAAGCCTGCAACACGGCTGAGGCAGAATTTTTCTTGTGTCTGCTAAGGTCTAAAGCAGTGCAGGAGTCTGAAGGCAGTCCTCTGCCTCTTGTTTGTAGCAAAAGCGAGAAGTCTTTCAGGAGAATTCTCCTGTTTCATGCAGGAGATGGGAGATTTGGAGACCCATTTGCTGCAATCAGCTCATTTTCTGCCATTCTGCAATATATATATGGGGTTGTTCTTTTCTTATGTATGTGATTACTCAGCCTTGGAGAAGCTGAAAGAATGGTGTGGTTTAAGGTGACTCATTGTAAGGTGGAATCCTTTACTCCTGCAATGCTGGTAACAACAGGGTGGCTTGGCAGTGACTAGAAGATAGTCCCCTTTGGCTTTGCTGCTGCTTTTACCAAGTGATGTGACAGTCACCTCCCCAAATCGCAACAGGGTGTGTGTGCTGCCTGTGCTAGTTGGAGAAGGATTGTTAACTCCTGCAGATGGTTTTCTGTGGTTTTTTTTTCTCCTGTAGTAGCTGAATTCTTGTCCATTTTTACAGCTAATTATCCTTCCCTCCTTATCTGTTGGCTTACAGGTTGGGTACACTGGCTTGGTACACTCGCTGCTTACTGTCTGAATTCCTTTTCTCATAATACTCATGGGGACACTTTCCATACAAATCATTGTAAAGACAGGTAGAGCTGCTGCTCCTCATGGTTAACAGAAAACCTCAGGTGTGCCCTTGTACTTCTGCACAAAATTTCCTTCTCTTTTTGTGTACATGGGGGTTTATAAATACAGCCAGAAGCAACCTTGTTGTGGAAGAGATCCAAACTCAACATGGACATTATGAAAATATTATTATTTTTACACTTGAAAGTATCTTCTGAGTGAGCATAACTACAGCAAAGATAAACTTCTGTTCTGCATTGCCTGTTGCACAATTATCCACAGCAGAGGGGATAGGCATAAAATGTTTGTAATGGGGGTGGTGAAGAATTGCTGTTTGTCAGCTTTCAGTGGAGACTGCAGTGAATGTGGCCATGCCACCTTGGAGAGGGCCAGGCTGAAGGAATAATTTCTCCTCTTTTCCTAATCTTGCCTGAACACGATGCTTTCTGTAGGGCTGGTATGGACTTAACACTGGTCTGAGAGGGGCTTCAAACTCACACTGCCCAGCTGAGCAATTTGCCATGCAGAGATGTCATCAAATCCTGCAACAAGATGGGTGGAAACATTCCCCTCCCTTTTATCAGTTTCCAGCAGCTGCAGACTTTGCTGTTTGCTCGCACGCTGTGCAAAGCTTTAGGGATGATTCTCACACAGTGGTTGCAGGCAGGCAGGGAGGGACCGGGAGCACGTTGTGGTTCAGAGTGTGTCCCTTGCTGAAGCTCTGGGTGCTGCTGAGGTCCCTTGGGTGCTTTTGGCTGCAGCACCCAGGGACCTGCCTGCCAGCCCTGCAGGCAAAACATATTCCTTGCATCTCATGCTCAAGATTTCTTCAGAGAAGGGGTTGCTATGCAGCCTTGTTTATTCCTGGTATGTGACACTGTTTGCTTGCTGAGCTTGTACACCTGGAAGGGGGAGCCTGCTGTCCTCCTGGAGAAGGGGTCCAGCTTGACAAATGGCCATCCCTGCTTCCAGTTTTGGAAACACAGGGTCTGGAGCAGAAGAAATCCTCGTTCCCTTGTGGGTGGCAACAGCTCCTGAGGGCATTAAAAGCTTAACAACGTGGAGCAAGATTTCCAAAGTGAAGGACACGTGTGTTTGTGAAGGAGGTTGGTGGACAGCCCTGTCTCCTGTGCTATTGGTTTCTCAGCAAGGTGGTGCTCCGGGGGGCTGGCAGGAGCCAGGCAGAGGGGTTGCTTTTACTCTGCTCTGGTAGAGGTTGTTTGGTCCAAGCATCTTTCCCAGAAAGCAATAAACTCTGGGAAAAAGAGTTGACGATTTTTCCTTTATTCTTTCTCTTTTCAACAAATTATTTCAAAAAGTCTTGAAACTGCTGCAAGACTGTTGCTGTGTGCCAGAGAGTTTGGGTGTCAGTTAAAAGAGACACAGTCCTGGGAGGTGTGGAAGGAGAGCAATGCTTGGGGTGGCAGATGGAAGGAGAGGAGAGGACAGGTGGGAGCTGCAGGGCAGACGGGGTGGTTTGTTGACAGGGAAGCTCCTCTTCATAAGAAGAGCAACAGCCTGGCCTCTGCCACGCAATGGGAAGCAGAGCAGGAGCTCCCACCTGGGCTCAGGTGCTGTTCCAGGGCTCCCTTTGCTGCTATGTGTGGGCAAATGGGCAGGTCTCCGCTCAGCTCCTGCTCCAACTCCCCTTGCTCTGACTGGGGCCAAAAAGCGAAAACTGCACCGTTGGTCCTTCCTGGCCCATACTTTTATTTTCCAGGTAGAATTGAGGAAAGTTACAATCAAATCAGCTTTCTGACTCAGCCCCTCTGCTAAAGTTTAGGTCACTGTTTATGGCTTCTGGGGGTGCTGGTTCATCTGTGCAGGATGATAATTGAGTCTGCTCTTGCCAATGGTTTAAACTATTGTGTTTCACAAAGTTTAACCTTGGTGCTTTGATTCAAAGGATGTGGGGGAAAAGTGGAATCTTTTTACTCCAAGCAAAGAGAGAAGTGAACCTTAGTGAGCTTACAGGCTCTCTGATACGTAAATGCCTAGTCCCAAAGCAATATCACCCTGATGAACAAACTTGCCTCCCAGTTAGCTTCTGTTTTCAAAGCTCTTTATTACTTAAAGTATAAATCTCTGAAAATTTGATCTGGGAAAGATGTAGGAGGAGGATGAGGAGGGCAGATCCAGAGTCTGACGCATCTCAAATTGCTTCTGGGGTGCAGCCACAGCAGCAGAGGGACGACAAACCAAACTCTCTGAAGGATTGAGTTATGGGACCCTGCTCATTATCAAAGTATTTGCTGCTTACTTTCTCCCTCTGCTTCTCTCTTTCTCTCTACAGAGAGAATGCCTTTGTTTCACTTTTTTTTTTTCTTTCTATTTCTTCTTGGTAATACACCTAACAAGTTAGCTAGCTGGGGCTCTGCTGCAGAGACTGCTGCTGTAATGACAACAGTAACTGCTCATATTAGTGTAATATCCATCACCCCAGGGCCTTTGAGAGCTTTGCAAAGCTTCCAAGCACCATTTGCTATTTTCTGTTGGAGGATACGTACCTGTAAGAAACTAAAGCTGACTTTTTAAAAATCTGTGTCCTGCAGAGGTCACATTTATAAGCTCCTAACAGTTTTCTTGCCCTAAGATTTATGTTTCTGAGCCTTCTTTTTCTCTGCAGGCCAGTGAATGAATCATCAGCAGAGCAACCCCTGCCTCTGCATTCTTCCACTTGTCATGCTGTTCCTTGGCTTCGCTCACTTTCAGACGTCGGAAGTGACGGCAGTTGGGAAACATGGTGTTTTCTCTCAGGTTAGTAAACCCAACCATTCCAGGTTTCGTCAGCCAACTCTACAGCGTTGCATGTCCAGCTCTAGCAGCTCCTTTTCATCCTCTTTCCTGTAAGTTCTGTGGTCTGTTGCAGAGACAGGCTATTACTCCTTGGCCTCTTAGTGGCCTCGGGCTCATGCAAGGTAGATGCTGCCAGCTGGCACGTATTGGAAAATAAGCGTTTGTCCACCTTGACTGAAGGTCCTGCTTTGGGTCCTCTGGTCACCATGGTGTGGGGCTCTGAGCAGTAGGTCAGATGCAAGAAAGCCCCTGTGTTTAGCAGGCATCAGCCCGTGGACACTTGGGCACTCCAGGGATTTAAATGCCTATGGAGTTAGGTGATGCCTTGTAGGTCAGAAGAATGGAGATTTTAACTATTTCAGTGATACCTGAATGGTGGACTTAGGACCTGAACGAGACAGAGGTGCTTGAATACTGTAAAGACCAGGGCATGAATTCTGAGCCATGAGAACTGTTGTATTTCAAGGTTCATACAGCACTAAGAACAGTACTGAGATTTCAGTGGAATAGATGTAAGAGCAATAAAATGGACAATTAAGCTGGTCTTGTTAGAGGATATGGTCTTGTTTTAGTATGTCAGCCCTGCACCTCATGCTCCCAATGCTTGTTACTCATAATGAAAAATTTCAATACAGACCTCGGATCCCATGCTGCAATGGAACGAAATTGCTTCAGATCATTGAGAATTTCCCTGCCTGATGATTACACAGGAACAGGACAGAGCCCTGTCATGGTTCAACCATGATACCCGCTCACTCACCCCCTCCCTCTCCCCCCCAATAGAGGAGAGAATCAAAAGGGAAGAGAGAAACTTGGGTTGAGATAAACACAGTTTAATAAAATAACAAAATACTAATACACTACTAATAAATATATATATATATATCCATACAAGCTGGAACAAAAGAGGTTCCACTTAAATTTTAGAAAAAACTTCTTCTCAGTAAGGGTGACAGAGCACTGGAACAGGCTGCCCAGGGAGGTTGTGGAGTCTCCTTCTCTGGAGACGTTCAAAACCTGCCTGGACATGTTCCTGTGCGACCTCACTTAGGCATTCCTGCTCCAGCAGGGGGATTCGACTATATGATCTTTGAGGTCCCTTCCAATCCCAAACATACTGTGATACTGTGATACTGTGATATATAATAGAAATAGAAGATACTTAAGGCAATTCCTCAGGAACACACCAAGCAGCCACTCCTAGGAAACAGCACCTGTTCACAGAGAGAGAAGAAAAGGCAGAAAAGCTCAGAGGTCTCTGCAAAATGGCAAAAAGCTGAACTAAACATCCTGCACCAAAAACTCGCCCGGCTCTGAAAAAAAAAGAGAGAGAGAACAAAAAAAAACCAATGTGTGCAAGAGAAAGCACCAGAGAGAAAAAGCAGAAGAGCCTGCAACCCGGAAGGTCCCGACTTTTCTTAAATATGTGGCATGATGCTAATGGGATGGAATACTCTCATTGATTGGTGTGGATGTCAGTCAAGCTCTGCCCCATCTCTGCCCCCCTTCCTCGCTGCCTCACACCTGTGGGCAGAACTCAGAGTGTCCTTGGCTCTCAGACCAGAGCAATTAAAAACATTAACTCTGTCCTGGGGTGTTATCTCTTGTTCTCAGACTAAGTCCAAATAATGAGCATGCTAGCTATAAAAAAGAATGGTTTCTAAATGCATGAAGAAAATTTACCCATTTTCAGTCAAACCAGCAGGGCCCTTAGAATGCTCACTTGCAGTTATCTTGGATTTATGCAGCTGTTTGTGGAAACCTGCTGTAGTTAGTGTGCTTGGCATTGTTTTGTGCCTGTATGAAAGATGTGTGGAACACTCTTCAGGGCACTACCAGCAGAAAACTACTGGCCAGGGAACATATTTTAGTAGTCCTGAGAGATGGCTTCACACCGGAGTATGAGGCAGGAGATCCCTTTCCCCGAGGCTGCTGAGAGGAAGGCACTGATGAAGACGAGCCAAATATTTCTAAGGAAAATTCTTTTAGAAGAAACAGACGTGAGCTGAGAAACAGCTGATCTAACATTTCAAGACATGGGCCACTGGTTGGACTTAATTTGAGGATGCATCTAGTTCAAGGTGCTGATTGTGACTGCTTCTGTACCCAAGCCTTGAGTGTTTGGCATCTAGGGCCTTCATCCATGGCAGAAATCCTATGTGCCATGAAGACAGACCCGCTCTCAGAAGAGACGCAGCAGCTGATTGTTGCATGCTTTTTCTAGCACTAGCCCCTGCAGCAAGGACCTCTCTGCATGAGATGCTCTGCAAAACCCTGCACGGGCTCTGGATCTCACATTTTGAAGGTTTTCTTCAAAATGTCTAGGTGAGGAGGGAAACGTTTTGACGTTTTTGGTCGAGGTTGGGTTACACTCAAGGCAAAGGTGTGTCAGTGTACTTGGCTCTTTCTCGTCTCATTGTGTCGTGCAGTCACAGGAGCCCACAGAGCAATCGATCACCCACCTTTGGGGAATGACCGCCCTTGGCCGCAGCTCCAACAGAGACCGTCGCAGTGCTCAGTGGGAGCAAATTGTGTACAGTACTCAAATAACCGTGGTGTCCAGCACAACACCTCATTAGAGCTGGCATGAGGGATTGCTCAAGTGCTTTTTGAAGGAGCTAATGAGGTTTGGCATTCAGATCAGCTTATTCCTAACTCTTGATTTGCTGCCCTGGGTAAGCTGCTGCTTGTGGTAACTCGTTTCATGGTTGAGCAGGCCTGCTCTGTTGAGAGGCAGCCATTAAAGGAATTTTCGATAGGGGCATTGAACTTTTAAGATCTTCTGAATGAAAGCTGAGGGCAGAACTTATAAAAAAAGCATCATGTGGGTGATGCTTTTAACATTACATCTTTGGCGTGTGCCAATTGGTTAATATTGTTAACAACTTAAACAAAATTAGTAACAATTGTTAGTAACAAGTAAATATTTGAGAAAGCAGTTTGCTGGTTCAGAAATTCCTCAAAACAGTAAGTTCAACGATAAGTGAAAGGAGATTTTGGATGTGTAATCCTGCTTGCACCATCGTGCAGAGGAAAGATACAGGAGCACTTCCTGGGAGCTGTGCCTCTAACCTAAGCAGCTTTGACACCAAGAACATCGAAAAGGGGTGAGAGATACAATTAGTAGGGCAGGGATCTGACTCGCGATTCTCCCACAGGCCTGGGGAAGCTGCCCAGTGCCACTGGGCGATGGCTGTTTACTCCATGTAAAAACTTCATGTTAAAGATGCATTAGGGCCCTGTAAGCTGAAATCCACTGGCCAAAAAAACCCCAAACAACTCTCATCACTCCAAGTTAATTTTATCCTAACAACAACTCTCTAGCTGGTGAGATATTTGATTCAACCTCCACAGTGGCTCCAATCCTGATGAACTCTGCAGGGTTGTTGGTATCAGCATGTCTCATGTAATGCTACTGTATGTTTATTGCTCTGGGAAGCCACCAGAGAAACAGCTTGTTAGGTAGGAAAGAAAGTAATGGTAGCATTAAATAATCTCTGTTTGCATTTACTGGTTACTAATGATCCAAAGAAGCTGAAAATCCCAGAGGATGCATTTCCTTTTGATTAACCCAGCAGAAGGATGACAAGGAGCACATTTACTGTCGACTGAAACATCACAGGGCCTGGAGCTCTTCAAATGCAGCTGTGTTCCATTTTTTCCTCTCCAGAAAGCCATTTTCAAACACTTTTTTGCTTCATAGGGAACCTCTGCCACTGTTCTCCTCTGCACAGAGAATGGCACCAGCTTGTTTTCCAGTCTCCTGTCAGTAGTGGCAGAAGATGAGTCCTGCACACCCAACGCTTCCCCCAGGCTGCAGGCAAATTGCTCTGCCTAATGATAATTCAGGTTACAGTGGTTTCAGTGCAAGGGAGAAAGGGGTGGCCCTGCATAGCTGTACATCTGGGGTTTTCCATATCATGTAGCTGGCCTGAATTAGGAACTATGCCCTGAATTTAGGCAATTAACCCTGTGGGGGCCACAGAGGTGTGGTAAGTAATGCCTTTCTTAGTTGCACTTATAGTGTGCTAGCATTTAGGTAGGACAGCCTGGCAGAGGAACAGACCTGAGGCATGGAGAGCCTGGCTTTGTGGTGCAGGGTAAGTCAGTGGCAGAGGCAGCCTTTTCCCCTAGCTACAGAATACACTCATTCTATGACTTACAACTTTAGCTTGGGTATTTGAAATACCTTAGGAAATGTGGCATCCTCAGCTTCATTTATGAGGTGATCTTAATCAGCCAAAATTGCCACTGGCATATTTCTTAGATATTTATCCTATACAGTGAGATGAAAGAAAATATACCTTAATCCCTGCTTTAAGCCCTAGTCCAACTCACAATTATAACTTCATTGCTTGTTTTAAAGTACGCAGTCCAAATAGACCTACATCTCTATTTTTAAAGGTATTTAGTACCTGCCTTCCATTGAAAGTAATGGGAATTAGCCTCTAAAAACCTTCTAAGCACCTTCATTCCTTGACCTTAAGCTGTCTCTGTGAATTTATCGAGACTAACAAAAAAAGGGTGAAAGCCAGAAGTGGCCTGACTGTGTCAGTTGACTCCAGCCTTTCTGAAATCACTTGCTTTATTCCAGATGAACACTTTGACAGCTTTTGAGCAGAATTAAATCTCTTGGGTAGGAGGTGGAGCAGTACAGGGCCTTGCTGCAACATGAACAATTTCTGTTGAAATTTGCTTGAGGATAGCATTTTATCTGACTATAAGTTTGACTGATAGGAGGGTACCTAAAGTCTCTGTACAGGCATTCTTCGTGATTTGTCTGAAGCTTACAGAATACATTAATAGGAACCTGCCTTTGCTTCTTCCATCTGCTGCAGAGGCATTTTTCCTTCTGTAATAATTTAACTGAACTGTTCTGTGATTGATCCTTCTGGCTGCACTTAGCTAGCATGTGATAGTTGTTCTGTTTGCAGACCTTCAGAGGCACCTATGAGAGGATTTTCAAAAGCAGCTCACATTGGCATCCTTCTGTACTCACTGACGTTTGTAGGAATTTTACTGCTGGTTTACCATCCTGACCTCTTATCCTAAGGTACACTCAGCAAAATCCCTTCTTACCTCTCACTTAGGCCGTAAGAAATGGGTTAATCCATTTAAGGAAGCAAAAGCCCTGTATGGTGACTGAGGCATCTATCAGAAGGTGAAAAGAAATCTCTATAGAGTTTTGAAGTGAAAGCAACCAAAGTGTTAAGGAAAGTGTCTGCAGAGACTGAGGCTGAAAAATGTCACATTTTGCTGTAGCAATAACCTGAAGGGCTAAGCATAAACTTCCTTTACTCTCATATACCCTGTGCACTATAACACTGCCTACAACTACTCGAGCCCCTTGGGATGTGTGCTTGCTGATGTGAGAATAGCAGGCAGTTTCTGGATAGCTGGCAGCCCTGACTATATGGGTTGTGCTGTAGCCTCAGGCTTGCTGAGGTGCTGCAAGCACGATAGATACCTGAGCAATGCTATAAATGTAGGCAATTCAGCTACAACAGCAGTTGTTTCAGCTGCTTTTCTCCTTCCTTTCCCAAGGAGTGGCAGATTTGGAAGTATTTGGCTTGTTGTTCGAGTTGTGGCTCAGAATGACTCATGGATGTGTCAGAAAATCTTACCTACCCCTTTCTGCAGAAAAGAAGTCTTGCAGACTGGTGAAAAGTGCTACAGATACGAGTGACACACCAGTCTCCACTATCGTCAGCCTTGGTAACCCCCCTAAAATCCAAGTACATTTGTATTAAAAAAGAGCAAACTATTCTATCCCCCATTTTTCCAGTTATTCTTGGGTTAAGTCCAGCATGACATTACAGCTCTTTGTATCCAATGTGTGAAACAATGCTCCTGCTGCAGTGGCAGCAGCACCGAGGTCAGTGGGAACAACCCCGAGACACTGTGCTGGGCCCAACAGCACTGGGCCTGCTGAGAGACTTGCCTCTGCTGCCGTGCCCGTACAGCCGTGGGGAGAGCAGCTGCTGGGGTGGAGTTACGTTTCCCTCGTTATGCCAACAGTAGTCTTCGTCCAGCGTTTGGACTTTATGGCTATGATTTTGACAGAATGTGGAAAATGTAGCTTAAGTATATTTTAATGTTGTTTTGTAGGCAGGAACCCTGTAGGCAAGGCGATACCAGGAATCGGTGGCTGTCACTTGCACTAGCAGTGTTATTTTTCCACGCAGGCTCCTGATGCTGCAGGGGAACCCACCAGCAGCTGTATCAGGCCCACCGACCAGCAGCACATCAAGTAGACTCTCATCTGCAAAGAACCCATCGCTCCCCCCCACCATGGCAATGCAAGATGATTTCACAGCAGGTAAAGGGCTGCAGCAGACTGGAGACTCCTTCAGTTGGGCTTGTTGCAGTCCTGTTTCTGCAGCTTTTGCCTGGAGGATGTTTGCCTGCAGCGGCAGTGCCGGCGCCCAGGAAAGCTGCTCAGCTCAGGGAGGAAGAGCGTGTACAAAAGCTGCATTCAAAGTGCTGATCACGAGACCCTGGAGATGCTGGCAAGTGCAGCAGCTCTTCTTCATGCTGTACAAGTGAGAGGCCAGCCTTAGAGGAATGGGGAAGATATTGAACAGGACACGACACGAGGCATGGAAACATGCTGTGTATAATCTTGAATTTTCAGGAACAGCCAATATCAGAAATTTTGGGGGGCAGGCTACGTTTTTGTTGCTTTTGGGTGTCTCTGCAGTAAAGAAAGCAGGGAATAAAGCCCTGTAATGGTGAAGCAGAACAAAGGAGAAGATTTGGATGGACAATTTGTGTCCTGCAGATACAATAATCAAATATGCCAGTGGGGACATCTAATGCAGAGTGCAAACCTCCTTTTAGTTATAATACCTGGTGATTAATTGTTTGTGTCCTAGTATTTTCTTTGTTGTGAAGAGAAATCTAAAACCAAACCAAACCAAAACTCAATCCAAAATTGAGTGGGAATTACAGGAACAAAGGACTTTCAAACTATTATAACTTCGGAAAGTATCTACTTATTGGACATTGCCAAACTCTAGAGACCATTGTGGGTTGTCTACCCTTTGAAAGGAGAGGAAAGAAATCCTGCAGTCATGGATGGACAACTAGCAAAACATATGCAAATATGTAGAATGTTGAGCTGTCACAATGCTGGAATGCAAGTGCACCACCAAACAGAATCATTTGAGGTTACTGTCGTGGACAACTGCCACAGTTTCCCAGAGTGCAGTGTTTACCTCAGTGTGCAGCTTCAGAGAGTGACATCAAAGGTCAGTCTGCTACCTGCTGTGTGAGGGAGATATCAAGGAGAATCGGGTGAGAGTTGTTTAGAGTGATTTATATGGGGGCAGGAGATGTGAAAAGGTAGAGGGAGGCCCTCCCGTTGAGTCATGAGTTTCAGAAAGGATGCCCTTGCTTTCTAAACTCCTTCTTGGAGAGGAGTCTAGATGTGGCTAGATCCAAACTTAGCCCCAGACTTGGTCAACAGTTTATATCTAAGAGACACAAAGAGTAAAGGAAAACAGGCCATGGATTCTACGTGTTTATGGCCAAAGGATTATATGGGCACACGTGATTCTTTATATTGCTTGCCTAGGATTTAAAAGTTTAATTATTCTGCATCTCAACCTGCTTATGTCCCCTCATGCAATGATTCAGTCCAATAGCATTATTTGAATCTGGGGTCTTCTTGCTTCTCACTGGATTCTTTCACTGTCTTCAGACAGGCCCTTATTTTGTTTAATTGCAGACGTTTATAGTCCATAGCCACTTTGTGCTGGCCTTGAAGGCATTATTTGGTCGAAATGAATCCTGTTTTGCTCAGCAAAGTCCAAAACAGGACTTGTCTTAGGTGTCCATGATTGTCTGTATCTGCTTTTGTTTTCATTAAGTAGATACAAGTTCAGTGAATATGAGCAGAACTTTACAACATACAGTTTAAGATTTCAGCAAATTTAGCTTACTAAGTAAAGTGAGACAGACAGTATCTTAAAAATTACACAACCTTATCACAGAATCACAGAATCGACTGGGTTGGAAAAGACCTCAGAGGTCATCGAGTCCAACCCTTGGTCCAACTCTAGTCCGTTTACTAGATCATGGCACTAAGTGCCATGTCCAATCTCAGTTTAAAAACCTCCAGGGACGGCGAGTCCACCACCTCCCTGGGCAGGCCATTCCAATGCCTGACCACTCTCTCTGTAAAGAATTTCTTTCTTATATCCAGCCTAAATTTCCCCTGGCAGAGTTTAAGCCCATGCCCCCTTGTCCTCTTGCTAACTGCCTGGGAGAAGAGACCAATCCCCACCTGGCTGTAACTTCCCTTCAGGTAGTTATAGAGAGTGATGAGGTCACCTCTAAGCCTCCTCTTCTCTAGACTAAACAACCCCAGCTCCCTCAGCCTCTCCCCATAGGTCTTATGTTCAAGTCCCTTCACCAGTCGTATTGCTCTTCTCTGGACAGGCCTGTAGTTGCCAGGGTCAGCTTTTTGTGGACTGGGGTAACATTGGCCAATTACCAATCACATGGACCTCCCCAGTGAGCCTGGACTGTTGGAAGATGATGGAGAGCGGCTTGGCAAGTTCTGCTAGCTCCCTCATCACCCTAGGATGGATCCCATCTGGTCCCATAGACCTGTGAGGATCCAGATGGCTCAGGAAATCACCAATTATTTCCTCCTGGAATACAAGGGACCTATTTGGCTTCCTATCTCTGTCAACCACCTCCAGACATGAGTTGTCCTGAGAGCCACCTGTCTTACTGGTAAAAACTGAGGCAAAGTAGGTATTAATTACCTCAGCTTTCTCCTCATCTTTGTTAACTATATTTCCCTCAAAGTCCAACAGAGAATGGAGGTTTTCCTTGCCCCTCCTTTTGTTATTAACATATTTGAAGAAGGACTTTTTATTATCCCTGACAGAATTGGCCAAATTAACTTCAAATTGCACTTTTGTTTCCCTGATTTTTTTTCTGAATGATCTAGCTATTTCCATAAATTCTTCATAAGTAGCCAGCCCTTTTTTCCACAGTCGGTAAAGTCTCTTTTTATTTCTGATTTCATTCAGAATCTCCCTGTTTAGCCAAGCCGGTTGTCTTCCCCGCCGGCTAGCCTTTCGGCACACTGGCATAGCCTGTTCCTGTGCACTCAAAACCTCCTGCTTGAAGCATGTCCAACCCTCCTGGGCCCCCTTGTTTTTAAGCATTGTTTCCCAGGGTATGCTCTGAACTAGACTTCTGAATAGGCAAAAATCTGCCCTCCTGAAGTCCAGCATAGAGGTTTTGTTAATGGTTCTCCCTGCATCTCTGAGTATTGAAAATTCTATTATTTCATGGTTGCTATGCCCCAGGCAGCCTCCAACCACTACATCTCCCACCAGCCCTTCTCTGTTTGTAAACAGTAGGTCCAGCGGGGTCTTGCCCCTGGTAGGCTCATTTACCAGCTGATGAAGGAAATTGTCCTCTATACACTCTAGGAACTTCCTAGACTGCCTCTTCTGTGCAGTATTGAGCTCCCAGCAGATATCCGGCAGGTTAAAGTCACCCACAAGAACAAGGGCCGTCGATTTTGAGACATCTGCCAGCTGCTTGTAGAATAATTCATCTCCTTCATCGTCCTGGTTGGGCGGTCTATAACAGACACCCAGGAGGATGTCAACCTTGTTGAACTTCCCTCTGATTCTGGTCCACAGGCACTCAACCTTGTCACTGCTGACCTCAAGTTTAACAGGGTCGAGTGACTCTCTAACATATAAAGCCACCCCTCCACCTCTCCTACCCTGCCTATCTTTTCTGAAGAGCTTGTAGCCACACATAGCAGCACTCCAGTCATATGAGTCATCCCACCATGTTTCTGTGATGGCAACTATGTCATAGTTTTCCTGCTGCACAATGGCTTCCAGCTCCTCTTGTTTGTTGCCCATACTGCATGCATTAGTGTACATGCACTTCAAGTGAGCTGCTGATTTCACTCTTAATTCGGGCTTTCCATCCTTAGGCAGATCTTTGGAGACCCCAGTTGCAATGTTCCCCTCACCTCGCCTCCTGAGTGTCGATGACTTCAAGATCAGCAATGAAAAGGTAAGGGCTAAGGACAGGGGTGAGCAGGCTTCCTTTTCAATGACTGTTCAGTGCTTAGCACAAAATGTCACTGAAAATCATAATCTTCCCCTCTTGTGGAGCAGATTCTATTTGGAATACATCTGACAACTACAGAGCAATTACTTGAGTATTTTCCCTGGTGCAGAAGTTACTGGTTGGGAGGCGGTGCTAAGGTTAGGCAAAAAGCATTCTTTATGTGCGGAGGCCGATTTAGAGCAGATCTGAATGGCAGGGCAAGTTACACATTAGTGAACATGTGCACAGTGCATGCTTGGAAGCACAGAAGCAAAGATTATAATGCTGAATGCAAGGAAGGTTGCAAAATAAAATAGACGACCTTGCTTTTCCTTAGTTACCCTTCATGCTGTATCTCACAGCCATCTCATTCACAGTTTTTCTATTCAATAAGACCAATGTTCCTCCAACTTGTTTTCACGTGACTCCTTTTTTGGACTCTGGGTTCTCAGAGAGCAGCTGAGTCATTCAGAAGCAAGAAAGTGAGAAGCAACTGCAATTACTGGCCATGAATGTTAAGGAACAGCAAATTACCTCTCATTGCTGGTTATTGCAGATGGGTTTTATTCCCCTGCCATAGCCTGTAGGAACTGAACCACCTGCTCACGGTAAGGTGAGCTCTTAATCTGTCTTGGAGCGCTGCTATGACTCTCTTGGTTCAAGCAGGGCTTCCTGACATAGATTGAGAAACAGCACCTTGGACCAGTGGAAGGTTATGGCAATGGAGTGTTACACATCACTAGCTGTAATTGTCTGCCAAGATGAGGAAAGGAGGAATTCTTCTGAAACTATTGAGATGTATATGGAGCTGCGGTAAAGAAGATGACATGCTACCACTGTGTTCCTGATGAGGTGTTGTGTGTGGTTTGTGCATCTTTTTTCATGTGCCATGATTTATTTCCATTGCAACTAGATCCGCGTTGTCTTGTGCAAGTCATCTCACAAGAAAATAGACCACCAGCAAAGGAGAAAGCATAAGATTGTGCTGAGGGAGAGGGAGGAGGAGGCAGAAAAGTCCTTGCGGCTCCCTGCACTGAAAATCAGGGATGCAGCCAACAAAAGTAAGTGGTTGCAATAGTTGTGGGCCTTTTTGTTTGCTTGCTTGCTACTTACATAGTGTTGCAAATGTCTATGAAATTGGACTGGAAGGCTGTTAAACTTGCATCTGAGTGGAAGCTAAGAATGATATTTTGAATGCTCCTTCCTAGTGATGCTACTCCGATTTTCAAAACTGATCAGAACTAGCCTGACATGGCTCTCCGTTCACCTCGAATATAGTTGTGTATATGCACATACTTGTGCATATGTACATATGTCACTGATGTCAGTGATAGTGGTATCGGTAACATCCAAATTAGTACCCATCTGAATATTTTTGATTTTACAGTTCCTCTGTACTTCGTAGAACACGTAAGGTAGCATAAAAACACTACAGAGTCCATAGTAGTGCATAGATTCTATGTAATATTTATACTCAGTACTTTTAGACAGCTCAGATGTTTACGTCTACACTTTAGGAAATGAGCTTTTGCAGGCAATGCATGAAGTTTTTGACCTACAATGCTTTTGATGATAAATAGGTTTCATAACAAATGCATCTGTCATCTGACTGTTCTTATACCTGGTATATTTATCATCAAGAAACTGTGTTTGCCAACAATTTGCATCTATATTTACATATTTTTATTCTCAGTTCACATTTGGAAGGCTTTTTTTTGGTCACAACTATCAAGACTAGAAATTGCCTTTTTCCACAAGAGAAAGCTTAGGCTTTGCATAGTTTGCAAACAAGTACATTTGATGACAAATAAATTTCACCTCAGCATCTTCAAAATACAGCCAATGGGTACCTCTGAAATAGTAAATATTCCTCACGCTCGGAAAACAGTGAAATCCATCAACTAGTACTTTCCCGATGGTATGCTAAAATGCACGTGCACTTAGCTGCCTGCTGTCCAGAATAGCTGAGATAAATGGGAACAGAGGTGCTGTCAGGCTCAGCAGGTCACGTATCACTATTCCCTGGCACTTGCTCCTTGTGCATTCGACCAAGCCCAGCAGGACTTGGTTGTTCAGGCTCGGTGCTCGCTGGGGACAGCTGGAGATGTTTCCTCAGAAAGTTACAGGGTCCCTCTGTCCCCACTGCCTCAGGTCACAGCAGATGATACAGGGAGGTTTGTGCACACCTCAGGAGCTTACTCCTGGGGTTAGCAAGTCCTGCTGAGCAGCACTGGCTCCTGGTGAGCGTAAGCCCTGCAGCACTATGAATCTGCAAGCTGGCTGTGGTACCCATACAGATGTGGGAGCTGTCTCTGTGTGTGCAATTTTCAGGTTCACACAAGGAGCTGATGCCCAACTGGCGACGAACGGGAGATGGTTGGGTGCTGGAAAAATGAGCCAGACAGCAGGGAAGCCACTGAATCAATGCCAGTTTGCGTGCATATGTAATCCTGGCTGGGGACTGGGTTGCCATCTGCTCAGTGGCAGGGTGCCTCGCCCTGGGGTACGCAATGCTGATGTCTGACGCTCTCCTTACAGTGACCTCACTGCCGCCCATTGCTCTGGACAACTCCAAGGGGGCAGATGAGCCACAGTGCAGGGACGCCCAGGAAGCCAAACCCTACCCTAACCCACAGCAGGCGCTGCTCAACGCGCTCACGTGGCTCAGCAGCGATGACTGGTAAGAAAGCCCCCTGTTCAGTCTTTCTCCCTCTCAGTATAAAGGTAAGTTAGAACCTTTTTTCTAGTGCCTCTGAGCCCAGACAGCCCAGATGTCCCAAGGGAACTACTGAAACCACTCCAAAATAATCACAATATAAAGATGTGAGAGCAACCTTTTATTTGCCTTGGTCCATAGCAGCGCTACAGCCGCAGCAGGTCCCTGCTGTTTCCTAGCTTGGCTTTTTGCTCCACGTAGCTGCAAATGAAACCTTCAGGGAAGAGAGAAAGTTGACAACAAGATGATTTGCTGGCAGAGGCCAGAAGCAGGATGGAAGTGGTCTTGAGTTTACAGATTTGGGGCCTCAGGTCACTGGCCCAGGTGGGACTGAGTGAGGATTTATCTCTGGTCCTCCTGCGGCTAAGTTCCAGAAGCACCTATGGGGAGTTCCTATTTCCTATTTCTGAGAAATGGACTGAGATGTGGTACGGAGTTTCTCAGCCTGTCATTTCTTCTGAAAGCCTTGTGGCAGAAGACAAGTAAAAAGAAAATAAATCCTTCAGGAATCTTGCACTTTTAGAATTAACCTTTTTCTTCTTCACTGCTTAATATGGGCCAAAGATGTTTTTGTTGATAATCACAGTGTGTCCTGAAATTGAACACAGACAGGAGGAGGCTCAGCAAATTTCAGGTGATATTGGTTGTCTCTTTGATTTCTGAGTCAGCATATGTGCACTAAGCTCCATTCACACTGGGATAACCATGAAAAGTCTTCCATGATGCAATATCTTCCTTGTGCAATATCGCTTTGTTTTGCCCCTCTCTCCTTTCTCTTTCCCACTCCTGTTTGGTGCCCTGTGAGGTGCAGGGAGCTGCTGCAGGTGTGAAGGGTCTGGGTTACACTCAGGGACCCCAGTGGGGGTGGATGCCCAGCCCTGCCCTGCCGCCCTGGTGAACAGTGACTGTAACATGTCTTCATGTAGCTCAGGTCCTTCACTAAGAAAGTGCTGAAAGAGGTGGGTTTTTACTACTTTTAAATAACATGTTGCTGTTGTAGGTGTTATTTTAAGTAGGGATTTTCTGGAAAATCCAGCTTTTTGGCTATTCTTGCCCAGGTATGGAGTATTTTATGACATGCTGCCTTTTTTGGGGAGGGGAGGGCAAGGCTGTGGGGAACAAGACTAGACTGTAGAGTGCAAACTCAAGCTATGAAGTGGCAGTGAAGACTCTCCCTCCTGCACTGCCCTGTGGGGATGGCAAAGAGGGAAAACACCCCGGTAACAGCCAGACGGGACTGTTTCTCAGACACAGGGTACAGGGAGCGTGCAAGAAACAGAAACATGGCACAGTCTTCCAGCTTCTAGGAAGCAGTGACATAGAGACTTTGTGTGCCAGTGATTTCAGGAAGGCTGTCTTGTTTAGCAGCTGCAAATTAACCCAGCCATTCTGAAACCATCTATTTGCCTTTTGGATTTATGTATGCTTTTGAACACGACCTCATCCTGTAGCAACGAGTCCACAACTTAATTAAGTGCTGTATAAGAAGCACCTCCCTGTGCTTGTTTGAGCCAGCACCCTGGTAATTTCAGAGGGTGCTGCCAAGTTCTTGGGTGGTGAGAAAAGTCAATCTTTTTGGTAATTGCCTTTCAGGGAGGAGAAAGTGAGGGGACTCATCAGCATCAGACGCCTGGCTGTCTCCCACTCAGAAGTCCTTCTTTCTAGACTTCATGATGTTTCCTCGGTAGTTATCAAAGAGGTAAGAATGTTATGTTCAATTGTGTCCTATGTACCTCGTACATGGAGCATAGAGTTGATATGTGCTTCTTCATTTACGTGGGTGTCTGCCTTCATCACTATTTTATTCCCTATTTTTCTAAGGGCTATGTCAACTATCTCTATGATCTGTCTGCATATATAGCTGTATTTACAGGTATGTAGGGCATCTGTGTCTCTTCTCTTTGAGGTAGGTGTCATTCTCATGCAATATACAAATGCAGAAACTGCACGTGATTTGCCACAGCCCAAGTCTCTGCCCAAGCTGTAATTAAACACTGCAGCTTTTGCCTCCCAGCTTCCTCCCACTTCTTCCTCCTCCTCAGCAACCCACGTGAGTGACTGCAGGTATTTATTTGCCTGTGTTTCCTGATGATGTTTTCTCCTCCTTCCTTTCTGCTTGCTTTTTGGTAATTTGCCCTTTCCACTGAACTGTTGACTCTGTGCGCCTGTGGAATTTTGCACAGCAGCAACTGGGTGCTTAGAGCAGCCTGGCTGTGGGGTGAGCAGGGCAGTCACACACAGCTTCACTGTCTCATCTCTCAGTGAACAGAGAGGTCTCATCCTAAGCTAATTAATAACATCTATGGCTGTATTTCCAACTTGGCCCTTAGCAGCCAGTTCAGGCCACAGACTTGTACTCTTACTACATGATTGCCAAATATATTACATTTTCCTTTGCTTGCAGAAGACAGTAGGACAGCTCATTTCCATGAAAGCAACTCCTCTTGTCCAATATTTAATGACATTGGAGGCTTGAATGTCCCTTGTGTTGTTGGACTCTTTAAACCCTTCTGTTTAGATATGCAGGACTCAGATTCTACCCCTGTGAGATCAGGCTTAGGACGAGAAGCCCTTTCAAGTTAGCTCATCTGATTTTTATATCACTTTTCTATTTCTGAGGAAATTTCCTCCTCTCTGTTCTACAATCATGCACAGAGACATCTTTCAGCTTTTGTTTCACTCCAGTCCCAGATTTTGCTTTCAAAAGCACTTCTACCACTTATGTGGTTTTCTTTTATTAAGAGGCACAACTAATTCTGGCAGAAAGAAGTACTGGTCTGTCCTTCCAAGTATTTTTCAAATGAAGCACATGACTCTCAGTTATTTCTTCCTTACCCTTATGGGAGAGACTTTTGGAAGCAGGGGTCACCCAAGAACAGCCCTGAATGCTGCAAAACCCCACGGTTGCAGATGTAATTGTATGCGACCTCCAAAATCCTTGAGTACCTAGAGTCCAACAGCTGGGGTTCTCCTGACCAGGCAGAGCAGCAGATGGACTCCAAGTCCATGCTGCATATTAGCCTGATTGTAGCCTTGAGCCTGTATTTTCAATTTCCTCGTTGAGTGCTCAAACTGCCAGTGCTACGATTTTGGACAGGAGGAAAGTACTACTTTTCCTCTGTCTTGTCTTTATGAATTGTGCCTTTATAGTTTAAAAACAGCCATTGACTTTTTTTTTTTTAAGGCCTCAAATCAAAGCAGTGCACATTATGGGTTGAGTAGCACACTTAGTTCTAGATTAAACAATATTTTAAAGCTTTCCGTCTCATTAAAATTGTATAAGTGGGCCTGAGGCCAGAGAAGAAGTTGGCATCAGAGTAAGTGTGCTCCTGTGCTTGTGGTCTTCTGCTCTTACTGTGCTCTTATGTTCCATCTGGACACGGTGAGAAGTCATGTTGTTTCATGGGACTTTCATCTGGTGAAATGATTTTCTCTACAGGGTGGTTCTTACATTTCCCCTCATGACTTCCCCAGGTGAACAATCTCCGCTCAAAGGTGTGCTGCTGTGCAATCGACACTCTTGGAGAGCTCTTCAGGACCATGAAGAAGGACATGGACCACGAAGTGGATGAGATTGCTCGGGTCTTGCTGCGGAAGATGGGGGACACCAGCGACTTCATTCAGACAGCAGCCAATCAATCCCTGGGGCTCATGGCGGGGAGTGTGACTCCTGCACGAGCAATGACTGCTCTCATGGCCAGTGGAGTCCAGTAAGTCATTCTTTTCTTAGTGCTATCCTTCACCTTGAATTGTGTCGGTAGGAGGAAGGGATGGGAGGCAGAAGGGAATGGATGGGAGGGAAGGGTCCTTTCTCCTGCATCTTCTGTGACCTCGGTGGTTAGATTCTCTGATCATAATCCTCTCTCCCTTCCTCTTGCATCTGCTTCTGCCCTACTGCAGCCTATTTGTTCTCACAATATGTCAATGCTGGTGAGACGTGGTGAATGATGGGGAAGCAAAAGTTCCTGCAACGCGTGGTGATACTGCCTTGTGGCTTTGCGGGAAGAGGGACAATAGCAATTCTAGCAGTGAGCGCCTTCTGGTATTTCACAACGCTAACCACAGAGGCACTGAGAAAAGCCATGCATCATCATTATGCCATTAACTTGAGAAATAAGGAGGCTAATTGCTAACACATGGAGCACACTGGGGACAACGTGCTGGGTGCGGCTCAGCAGGCGCAGCTCCTACTAAGGGGGCTCTGTCTGACTGTCACGTCCTTGAGATCTCTACTTTCTATTCAAATTGATGTTGCAAGTCAGCCTTGAGATAGTGAGCAGCTTTAGAGGTGCCTTCACAGGCTGACTCCCATGGGATAACTGAAGCAAATGCTGCTTTAAATCATAGAAGCACCGAGTACCAGATTGGAAGGGATCACCTGGGCCATCTGGTCCAACCTTTCTCGGCAGAAGTGCAGTCTAGACAAGGTGGCTCAACACCCTGTCCAGCTGAAACTCACTTCCCTGGGGAGATTATTCCAATGACTGATTGTTCTCATTGTGAAAAATTTCCCTCTGCAGATTTGGAGATAAACAGGTGGAATAACCCCCAGGACTGCTGCAGTTCTGTTTGTGTAGCGGAGCCCTCTGATGAGTCAGCAAGAATTGTCTTTCATTTGCCTCTTTCCCAGACTAAATTTCAGGAAAGAAATTGAGTATCAAATAGTCCAGGGAGGTAGAATTCCTTCCTCTTACTTGCAGGTAGCCTCTCTGTACAATGCCAATTTTGTGTTTATCTGAGGACAAATCATCTACAGGTGGCTAAAATGGCAGTAAGAACTTGTGTGTCCTTTCCCCAGCAATGACAGGGACCATGCTGTGACCGAGGCCTGTGCTTCTGGCCCTCTTTTTCCCCCTGCCCCAGTCTTTGTTTCCTTGTTTGCAGACACCGCAATGTCCTGGTGCGCAAGACTGCGGCCGAACACCTGCTGACTGCGATGGAGCGAATTGGAGCCAAGAAGCTCCTCTCAGGCATACCTACCAATACTGAGGTGCTGGTGGGCATGCTGGTGAATCTTGCTCTGGACTGTCATCAGGACACAAGGTGATGATCTTCATTTCACCTCTTAAAATTTGAAAACTGTTTGTTGTCTGGCTATAAATGATAAAACCACAAAAGAGCGGAAGGTAAAATTTAAAAAGTTACTTCACAGTGTGGATAATGTCTGGGGAGATGACTGTACTGGGTAAGATGAGGTTGTCCAGCAAGAGGGACCATTGACAAATTCCTGTGACTTGAATGATTCTTTATTCAGATCAGCTGAGCTCAGATTAGTCAGTCAAACAATTCTGTTTCGTCTTATGTGTGCAAAGCAAAGCTGAAGCATTGGCCACCGTTCGTCACTGAATGGTCCCAAACATCTATTTCTGGGAAGGTTAAGACTGTCCTAGAAAAAATGCAGCTGTTTTCAAGTGATGTATTCAGTCTTTCTAAATCCCTTCTGCAGATTTAATTGCCTATTGTAGTCACAAATTTTTCTTCCCAATCATTGTATAATGTTGTTGTCTGTGGCTGAATGACCTCCAAATTCCCTCTTCACAGTAGCTGAAGTTTCATAGTAGCAAAACCAAAGCAACTAACCAAAAACCAAACCAAACCATTAGTCTGATTATTAATTAAATTCTGATTAATAGATGCGAAGAACACATGATCAATTAGCTCCCTGTGTGCATACATGTAGTATAGAATAATAAATAGTAAGCATGAGGTCATCTGTCCTAGCTTCTCTGTCAGTTAAGGGGAAGTAAATTATTGTGCAATGGCAGCAAGACACTGCAAATAAGCCATGACATGCAAGCAGGAGGTGGTCTTCACTTGTCCCACGGGATCTTTCGCTCCCACAGAAGCATACCCTCAGTTTCAGAGTGAAATAGTATTTTCCTGTTACCCCATGTTCTCCTCTTGTGTTCAGCTGGTAGCATTGTGCAGTGGCAGTAAGAGGAGGTAAATCTCTTTGCTGAAGAGGTAATACCTCCTCATGCAGGTATTACACATGCTGAGTTTAAAATATCAGTTTATTAACGCTTTTCCTTCGTTTATTCACAAGGCTAGGGAGAAAAGACAGTAGTAGTCTGTATTAATTTCTCTTTTTCCTATGTTAGATATTATGGACGGAAGATGCTGAATTTATTGATGAGTCATCCAAAATTTGACAGTTATTTGAAAAAGTCTGCCCCCTCACGTGACTTGGAAGCTGTTATGGCAATGATTAAGCAGAAAGTAAGTGCTTGGCAGGAGAAATGTCTTCTTTATGCTAGTACTGAGATTGCTAATATGAAATTGAACATACCTCATCTTTCTTTACCTCATTCTTCTTCTGCTGAATCTTTTTGCTCCTGGGAATGAGCTGTTGATCCTTAGCCTTTTTATCTTCAGACAGTGAATGAACTAGTATAGTTAGAAAGAAAGTGGGTGTATTTTGAATATCAGCCACAAACAGGAAAGGAAAGTAGGAGAAAATGGTTTTACCATCAAGCATTAAAAAACCCAATGCTACTCCCCACACCCCCCAATAAAGCAAGGAAGTGAGAATAGTGCTGCTGAAGGCAGTAGAGTCTTTGCAACAGATGAAGTGTTAGTGCCAAAAAAATTTCCAAATATACAAAAGATGCACAAGGCAATCATAATTAGTACACATATTGTGTGTATTCTGGGAACACTGCCCTGCTGTTATGCTCTCTGAAGCTGGAAGAAGCTTCATGAATTCAGCATCCCATGGAAATTCATCCCTGTTTTTTTCATTCCTTTCCATTTACGTTCTAGACAGGAATGTGTCTTTGTGCGGGGATAGGGAGAATGAGCGTAAACCAAATAAACTCCCAACACAATGGGCCACCCTCCAGAAAGTCCAAATGTTTCCCACCAGTTTTTTTCCTTACCAGTTTGCATTATTCCCATTTGTGCACAAGACTAATGAATTCTGAATTTTATATTGCTGCCCATTATGGTAGCACCTATAATCTACCTTATGTTATTGAAAACAAATAGTAGACATCACTGGATCTCTGGCCCATCTCCCTCTCTAAGTTAGGAAATGTTTTCCTAAGCCTTTCTTGGTAGCAGTGATCCTTCCTGGTTATAATTTGTGTTTTAAACAAGTAATTTCCTCTTTTATCTTCTATAGATTCATGGTTTTTTATGTATTTGTGTAGGGGACAGAAGACCATCCATGTGAACCTCCATCTGCCAAGGAGCACAAGAAGTCTAAGAAAAATGGCTTGATGATGCCCCAGGACAACCTGCCTTCTATTGGAGGGTACTGAGCACTTCTGTTATATCTGACAAAGCACATGGCAAGCTTTGCATGTCTCTTCCTCAAAAAAATCTTTCTGGTGGAGACAAGGGGTACCAGAGATTGTTTCCTTGCCCCACAAATATTCTGTGATCAAAAATGTCTACTTCTACGTTAGGCTGAACACAACTTCTCTGGAGGGTTTTCCACAAAAATTGAGAGAGAGGAAGAGACACCCACCAGTTCTAGTTCAGAAAATCCAGTGCGGTGGCGAGGACAGTGTTGTGGAGGCTGCGAGAGGGTCATTTCTCTGCTGTTTGGTTTGGGACAAGTAATTTCAATCAGGGTATTCCTATCTCAGTGGAGTCTTTTTGAGATGGGTGGTTTGATGAGAAGTCCCATTCTAGAACCAAGATGCCATTCCCAAAAATAGCACTTCCTATGCATTTTGTTTGGCCTGGCTGAGTCATTGCTTTCTGACTCACAAACAGTACTGGCAGTTCTGGTCAACAGACATACCAGTGTGGACTCTGTAGCTATTCATGTAATTGAGACCCATTATTGGTTGGTTGATGGACAGCATGTTTTTTTCCCTTGTGCCTCAGTCAGCACTCAAGATAGGAGTTTGGTCCTTGCTGTCTCCCCATGCCAGCGAGAGAGCTACTTGTACCTGCTCTTCTCTGGTAACAGAGTGGATTTATTTAGCTCTGTTGTGCTCAGCAGTGGCAGGAAGATGACCACACACCTCAGTAGTGGGGTTAGGAGCTGCTCGTGCTCATGGCAGAGAGAGGCTGATCCAAGACAATTGTTCCCCTTGGGTTTGTCCAGCTGTGGATCCAGCCGCTAAGGAATCAATAATGTAAGCGCAGTAGCGGGATGGCTGGCTTCAGTTTTTGCCTCTGATACTGATCCTCTGGATCCCTTCAGCTTTGCCCCTTGATCTGTCTGGGTAGGATTCATCTGTTCAGGTGCATCTGAGCTATTTATCCAGATTCCCATATCTGTTGTAGAGGCACTTCTCCAGGACAATTAATTGCCTTATAATACAGACACCTGCCATAAGATGAGGCATTGAAACTTTCTAGTGCCTACTTTTCCCCACATAGGGATGCTGGATGAGTACCTGGGAAGACACCTGAAGATAAATGAGATGCATCCCATCCTTGGTGCCTTGGTTTTCCCGAGTAAGCACTAGTGATAATGTTAAGTCCAGATTGTCTCCTGTAATGATTGAGATCAAAGCTGCTTTTCAGATAAAGATCTAGCTGAAATCACATCATTAGGAAGTCTTCTCAAGTTACATTCCTCACAATTAGCTGAAGGGAGATATTATCACCAGAAGGTCTAACTTTGTTTTTATTTTCCATTTTAAGGTCTGTCTCTGATGTACCCATGCCACCCTCTCAGACAGCCCGTCAGAAGGCCCGTCAGACAGTCCGTCAGACAGTCCGTCAGACAGCCCGTCAGACAGCCCGTCGCCCATCACAGGAAGAGACTGAACAGCGCCAGGAGCTTTGGAAGCTCCTGACAGCTGAGGACTTTCAGACAAGAATGGAGGGAGTGATGCTCCTCCTAGATCACTGCAAAACCAACCCCCAGCTCATCTCCACTAACATTTCCCAGGTAGGTAGGGCATCTCCATCGCTCCTTTCCTGTTAGGTCCCTTCCCAAGCCTGTACCAGTAAAGTTAAAACAGTGTCTTATGTTACATACTAGCTGTCTGGGACAGGCTGGTCTCTTCTCACCCCGAATAATTTCATTCAACTCCAGGCATCAGGAAAGTAATTTCAGTCCAAATGTATTTCTCTGGCAGATGTCTGTTGGTGCTGTTCATGAGACAGAATTTCCTGTTGCTGTAGCTTTTGCTGTATCTTACTACCAGTTAGGTTAAAATAAAGGAAATACAGTCATTGAAAGGCTGGAAATTATTAGAAGAGAAATGGGTTGGGGTGGAGGAGAAGTATCAGGCTGTGTTGATTAAAAAAAAAAAATTAAAGGATACTCCTGTAAACTTTCTCTTCTATTGCAGACACAACTCTGCCTATTTACTTCTATCCTCATCCCTTTCCTGATTGGGACTCTTCCTGTGGGTCCTTTTTTCTCTTTGGAAAGAGGAAGACAATGGCTAGAGATAGATCTCTTCCTTTTCCTCCCAGCAGCTGTTTTTTTTTCCCCTTTTCCAGCAAATGGTGCCTGATAATGTGGCTGTCAAGGGACTGAACCCGCTCTAATGAGAACTACACAACACATTAAACTTCAGAAGTCTACCTGTTAGTTAGACAAATGGTCTGGATACTGAAGAGTTCATCAGAGCCCTGCACTCCTCCAGATGCAGGTTCTGAGACAGATAAAAACAAAACTTGGATCCCATCCAGCCACAGTTTTGGCAAAATCAATACTGCCCTCAGTACTTGAGGCAACTTTATGGAAAAAGGGGTATCATAAATATCTGTTTTCATACCTCTGCACCAAAGATATTGCATTATTAAAATGGGAATAATTTAATGATTTATAGCGATGATTTATGTAAATAATAATGTAAATAATGTAAAGAGAAACACCATATGAACTATCCTGTCCCCACTCAAACCTCGTAATAAAATATGAAAATCTTTCCAACCGCCATTAGGTGCAACCACTACAGTGAGTAGCCCATAGGAAAACAGTGAAATGGTGCTCGTAAGTGCTGACCTAACAGAAAACATCATGTTTTACATTTCTGGGTTCTTGTTTCTACATCTCTCCTTGAAACAAAGACATTTTAATCCAGATTTCATGTCCTTTGTTTTCTTAACAGATTTTTGACGTTTTTGTCCTGAGACTTCAGGATTGCAACAAGAAAGTGAAACAGCAGGCACTGGAGGCACTGGCTTCAATGACAGCCATGCTCGGAGATGCCTTGTACCCAGTCCTGACCTCTCTGGTAGTAGCAGTCACTGAGAACCTGAACTCAAAGCACTTGGGGATTTATACTGCAGCTGTGAATGTGCTGGAAGCATGCATTGATCACCTAGGTAAGGCTGACCTCTGACACTGACTCTCCCCAGCTGCGGCTCCTCCATCTCAGAGCCAAGTGAGCACTAAGTCTCTGGATGGCTGTTGTTGTCTGTGGGAACATCCAGCTGCTGCAAGATGTGTATGAAGTCCTGCCTGCATTCTTTTTATCCCAATCGGTTGTATCATGTTGGGATGTGTAGCTGAATGGACGCTGCTTATCACCTGGGTCATAGGTGAGATTATTGCAGAGAGGACATTCTAGGGATTATTTTAAGTTCCCACTATAAGAGCATGAGGGAAGTGACTAGCACCTGTCATGACTGTTTTTCCCCTGTTTTTCCTGGGAAACTGCATGCATATGGTTTTTATTGAATTGGATTTCTAATATGTACACTCTGTTAAGTTTACAACCACTAAAACAAGATGAAAGGAATGTGCTTTTTCCTTGAAACACATAGGGGGAAGTGTGGTGGAGGCTCTTTGCTCTTGCTGGGCTTCTTTCCCACTTCTTTAGAATAAACAAGTATAAATCGAGATGTAAATGATGGCTTGTTCCAAACGTTGTTCTGCATGGGATAAGATTGCTCTAGCCAATAACTACATAGCCAAGGTCTGCTGTAAATTCCCTTGCCACACAGATTTATGTCAGCTGTGAAAATGCAGCACTGGGTGAACATGCCTGAAAAATTTAGTGTTGAGAGGCAGGTGTTGAAGTGGAATTAACAACTTGTCCACATCAGCTGCTTTGCAAACTCAGTGAATCTGCTGACCTGCTGCCTTTCTGTATTCCAAGTATTGGTTTGTTCCTGATCATGAAGCAGGAGAGAAGGGTGAGACCTTTACTGCTCTTGGCCCATTACCCATTTTTTTGTGGTGCCTGGAAGAAGGTTTGGGAAAAGCTGCAGAATCCTGCTAACAGAGGATGTGGCAAATAGATCCCTTCAGGGTTTTGTATGAAGCTTTCTGTCATTCCCCTCTCACCAGTTCTGAGAGGTCACTGTAAATTTTCCATGCTGGCAGATGCCAGAACAGGAGCAAGGTGCATCTGTCTCTTACCACACTGGCTTTACCCAGAGACAGGTTCTCAAGCAAACAAGGTGGGATATATTTTTTTGTTCTGCTCATTTTTGTGGACATTTGTAAAAGTTCAAACAGGTAACTGAATCACAGATAATTCAAAATTCAAGACCCTAGGGCTTTACTGGGGGAAGGAAGGCTCTACTGGAAAAATGCATGAGCAAAACCATACCATATGCTGTAAAGTGACAGAAACACCCCAGAACGCTAAAGGATTGTTCAGTGCTCCTAGCAAAGTGTAAGAGAGCAAAGCCTCTTGCCCCATTGCTCCTGTGAGTTTAATAGCTAAGAGCCCAGCTATTGCACCGAGGCTGTGTGTTGACATGCCTCAGATTCTGAACTTTAGGTGAGACTTCCTCATCTGCCACCTTTAATGATCCATGCAAAAATGCAAGGTGGTTAGAAAATTGTTTGATCACTTGATGTGAAACAAAAAAACCCCAAATGACATACAAACAAACAAAGAACATAAAACACCCCCCCCCCCAATCTGTTTGACCAAAATTCTACCTAAAACCAAACTAATTTGCTTCCCAATAATGCCTGAATCATTTGTTTACCTTAACCCTGGCATTGGCTTGGATGTCCCCAGCTGAAGGCCACACACATTCATTAGCTGTGACCTGGGACCATAATCCCACTCAAGGGAGCCACCTTGTAGGTGGAGGTGAATCAGCAAATCAAGCTCAACTGCAATGGGACCAAGACATCTTGCTGTCTCCTCTGACATCTGTCCTGCCCTGTCCTCTGTCATGAAAGAAATGCCCTTCAGATGGCCACTGCCTGACACCAGGGCATGGAGTCAGACCAGCAGTCCCAGATGGTTCCCAGAGGAACCACCACTCTGCGAGAGGGGAGGGGGAATTTCCCTGTAGTTGTCAACATAGCAAAGAGGGGAACCAAGTGAAAATGAGAGTGCGGAGAAGCAGATTCCTCTGCTCAATACAGCAACTGCGGGGCTGCCTGTCCTGTGGCCAGCAGGTTTAGCTGATATGTAGTACAGGGAGTTAAAGCTGGGTTAGTAAGAACCAGACTGCCTGCTGTCTTGTTTTCTCTAATAGCTATTAAAAGCTCCTCTGTCTTTATGTCTCTCAAGGCAGCAAAAGTAATTGCTGGGTGAATTTGTTATTTACTTGAGCTTTAATGTTTCAAAATGTACAGGGCATTTGAAACTCTTAAACTGAAAGGTAAATAGTGCTGACATACTTAGCTTCCTACAAAAATGAGTAAACAAGCAGTTCCCCCTCACCCATCCCAAACCCAAGCGTTCCCCTGAAAATCTGTGTAGATACCAATATTAATGACTAATTAACATTTCGTGCTTCCACAAGACCTCCAGATCTCAGAGTGTTTTGGTTTTTTTTTCAAAGCAGCAGCTGTACGGTAACTCCCTGGGGAGGAAGAGCAAATGTGAGACAGCATCTGCCAATACTGCAGGAGGGTGGGACAAAACGTGAAGTGTCTGTTTGAAAAGATGAATGAGAAGAGTGTAATTACCAAAGCAGAAGCTTAATTAGCGTAGCAGGACGAATTCATTACTGCACACTCACAAGGAGATTGTTAGGGACTACCTTTTTTATATCTCATGCGAAACGGAGCACTTAATAGCACAGTACTACTTAAAACCACTTTGGGATTTGACTCTGTAGTGGTTCACAAAGAAGCAGGTTGCCTGCTCTACCTATTGGTGCCACTCCTGGTGACACTGCGAGGTATCGTAGTGCATCCCACATACATTCTGCCTCCAAGAAAAGCTTTGCTTGGCTTATCAAAGCAGTGAGACTGCAGGCTTGCAGACCAATCCAGGCAGCAGTTTATTAATTACAACAAGACCTCAAATCCACAACAGGCAGCACAGGAGATGTTAAAATATATATGGCAGTCAAGTTTCGGGAAATCAGGTTGTTTTTCAGTCTCTCTACCAAGATCCAGTTTCAGAGATGTTACAAGAGCACCCGAGAGCAGATGGTGTTGGCAATGAGCAGCAATTATCTCTTGTAAGAATAACTTGGAGTGTTGTCCATAGATCCTAACAGGTAGCTTGAAGATTTAATACCAGCTTGTCCTTAAAGTGTGAATGGATGCGTGGACTTTTGAGCCTTCCGACCCTTTTCCTTAGACAAGGGAGGAGGTCACTTCTGCAAAGCTCTAGGATGCAAAACATTTTCATTGCTTACATGTGATTTAAATTTTGAGGGCCCTGATGTGGAAGTTTTAACACAGCTCCTTGTACAGCAGTGTCATGAGACGATGTGGAGAATGCAAAATTGCCGGCAGGACCTCTTTGAGCACGACAGGCGGGCCGGCGAGAGTAATGAGTCTAATTCAATATGAATTTAACATCAATACCCTTTAATGAACTCTTAACAACACTGACTAGCAAAGTCCCCGAAGCCACGTTTTTCCAGCCTTTATATACTCAATACCGAAAGGCCATGCGGCAAGCACAGGCTATGATTGGTTACACATGCAGTCAGTCTTCCCCCCCCCCCCCAAGATGGTGATTGGCTGCAGGGCACTGTATGCGCAGCGACGCCCCTCCTGCAGCCTGGGTCAGGGCAGACCAGCTTCTGTTCACTTACGTGCGGTCCTAGTGCCCCTCAGTCACCCCAAGCCCTGGCTTGTTCACAGCATACGGCCCAAAAACTCTCCACACGGCAGTTAACTTTGGATTTACAAATGTGAAATGAGAACTTTTCTTTTTGAATTTAAAATCCTCCCAAGTAAGCTGAAGGAAAGAAGTAAAGGACTCAGAAACTGGCATAAATTTCCTTCATGTTACAAAATGCAGTTACCTCTGCCTTTTCCCCTCCTTCCCTTTTTAACTATTTTGTTTCTTATAACCTCGGAAGAGTGAGCAGAAACAAATGTTTCTCTTTCAGATAACACATTGCTGCTGCAAATCTTGGCCAGCCGAGTGCGTTACCTCAGCGGCCAAGCTCTGCTGGATGTCATAGAATGTCTCTCAGGTATTGCCTTCTTCAGCTGATCTCCGCTTCTTGTCAAGTCTTCAGAGGGAATATTTAAAGGGAACGCCTCAGAATAGACAGTGCAGTCGCTTATCAAACACCAGAAGGTCCTGAGCTTGTTCCTCCTGCAAAATACTTGTACTTGGTGTATTGTGGCAACTGGTATTTGTGAGGATCAGTTTGTTTTGTCGTCATAGGATTCTTGTTGTCCTGTTGGAAACAGAGCCTGGGGGGTCACAGTGCAGGTGAAAACTCAACACACATATTACAGGCAAGGACTTTGTGCAAGGCAGGATTTGGGGGCAGAAGGAGGCAGTTCAGCCCAACCCACTGAGGCTCCCTGCCTGTATTGCAGATATCATATGGACTCATTTCAGGATGTACAAACAGTCTACTGTATCAGCAGTGTGCAACGCACTGGAAGTACAGCTGATAATTGATTTATAATAGTAGCTTGCTCTGTCCAGCAATAGCCAAGGAATGGAAAAAATTATAATCTCAATATATACTAGAGTATTTAGAGCCTGGCTTTAATTAGAACTAAATCCACTTCTAATTATGCCAGCATCTTTTAATCCAAGGTTTAATACACTTTGCTTCTTCATTATGAATCTCAAAAGGGCATGTTTAGCCATAACAAATATAAAAGGGCCTTTAAAGATGATTTGAATAGAGTAAATCTCTGTAAACCCAAAATTTACTTTTACAGTTATTTTAATCTCTTTTTCAAATACAGCATTTGAACATAAATTGGAACTACTTTAAAGAGCGCAGATGTTCTCTCTGGGATTCAGTGGGAACAGACAGCTCTTTCTGTTCTGAAACTCCATAGTGACCACTGTGTTTAATAGCATTTAAACGTAAATTAACTCCTATTTTAAAATAGGTACCCTTTTCCTGCTTACCAGAGTTGGCTTTAGGTACTGTCAGGAGCTGTTTAAATGTTGATGACTGATGCTAGATTAATGGCATAGAGGAAATGAAAGTCCTTCCACTACAGAATAATAAATAGTTACTGCATAACATTTCTACTGAACAGAAGATAACAAAGCTCTCTTCAGACCATTTCAGAATTTGATCTCTCAGCAAAATCTGCCATGCAAGGATCCTATTGGTAGTAAATTTTTGTTTGTATTTAATGGAGCTCAGTTCAGAAAATGAGCTGAGAACAGACTTCAGAGAGAATGTGCAGAACGTGTTCATTATCAGGCCCCTGTGTGAGATTTTTCTCAGTTCCCCTATTTTAGGGAATGTTGTGAGGGCAATGGCCATTAAACTCGTGAGATGCTCAAATGCCATGGCAATGGGGTTTGAGTAATTATCTAAGACATCCTGAAGTTTGAAACAGCTGTTCATTAGAAGCCACTAAGTATGAGGGGAAAAAACCTCAGACTGGACCCTTCTGTCACAGACCTCAGTCAGTCACTGATGTTTTTAAGAAAACTGTCAGGCAGCACACATCTTTTGTGGGCTGAAGTTTTGAAGTGTGGTGTCATACTGCCATTTGCTGTGTGCCACTGAGCAAAAGGAACAGCCACACGGGACTTCTGTCATTTTTCGTCAAAGGTCACAAAAAAAGTAATCATCCTTTTGTTTCAATTACCTCTCTGAGCTGCATTTCAAAATCTTCAGCAGCTGGTTTAGACAACTTCTTAATGGAAATAAACATTTCCGATTTGACATTTTTGGCATTTGTAATGCAGAAGCAGATAGTGAAATTATTTACAAAATGTGTATGAGTCACTTTGATAAGTCTATCACGGATACAAAGCCTCTGATTTGGAGAGATTAAGGTCCTCAGAGGTTGGTTATGCTGTTCAGTGGACGATCAGCCACTGTTGCCTGTTTCTGGATCATTGGGCCCTTTGTGCTTGCTGATATTAGCCGGAAAAGCCTTCCAAGAACCAAAACTTGTAGGTACTTGTAGGTACAAGGAACGTACTTGTTTCCATTACGGCTGTTAATCTATTTGTCTCTCTCACCTGGCAGTGCTTGTGGCCACTGTTTATCCCCGGAAACCTCAAACCGTCCACCGCTATGTCCTGCCTGCGCTCTGGTTCTTTTTGGGAAACAAGGCCCTGCCTGTCCGAAGCGGCGGTGTCAGGGCTGTGCTCACCAAGCTTGCAAAGAGCCTTGACGGAGTGATGGGCCCCAGCCTGAAGGAGTGCGCCACCAACCAGCCTCTGCATGTGACAAGAAACCTCTGGGACCTCTTGAACCTGAACGTGAAGGCTTGATGTGCTCCAGCAAACAGACTGAGGGGTGTGGAGTGAGTGGGACAGCTGGAGGCAAAGGTGGATGTGCTGGTGGCATTCGTTTTATTCTGTGTGTTTGAAGAAGAGGATTTACCCGATAGAGTTTATAGTTACAGATTTACTTAGTATATTTTGATGCAGGTTTAAAAAAAAAAAAAAACAAACAAAAAAACCCTTAAAAAAATTTAAAAATCTTTAAAAAACTTTAAAAAAACCTTAAAAAAACTTAAAAATATTTAAAAAAATTTAAAGTTATTTAAAAGTAAAAAATATTTTTAAAAAGTATTTTTCTAAAGTTTTATATCTTGACCTCATGTTCCCTAAGAAGTTTGCATAGATACCAAAAAAATAAAACCTGTGTGTAAATGCAATTTGTAACTGTAAAAAGGACCTTGTAGGAAGCTGGGAGGTCAAAGAATACTCCAGGGAGACCTGACCATTCCAGGAGTTTTACGGTCTTATGTTTATGTGCTGCATTGTTCGGTATGTCTAAAGCTATGCAGGACTCTAACTTGCCAGATAAAATGGTTACACTGTGCCACCTCTTAAGGAATCTTTTTAGTACAGTATTAAAGTGGCAAAATTATTTAGTAGACTCTTCTAAAATGTTTTGTACCCGTTGCTCCTTGTTGTTTAAATTGCAGATCTGGAACTATGTCACTTCATTAAGCACCTGCAGTTTGCTACTGCCCCAGATCTATTTCAACAGGCTGCTTTTCTGCCTTTTTTTTTTTTAATTAAGCAGTTGGCATCTCTAGAGGGCCTCCTGGTTTTGCTTCCTCTACCTCAAAAGTTATTCTTGCTGTTTTCCTCCTCTGCAGATCTCTCCCTCTGGAGCCCCATAAGTGCTCCCTGCACAGGCTGCTTTTGCTGGGCTGAATAACACTCCTTTAGTTTTACTTTCTCTTTGGCTGTGCTTGGGCCCTTGGGAAAGTGGGGGGAACCTTCTGCACTTGGGGGGAAAAAAGCTTTTGTGCACATGATATGAGGCCTCTAGAGCGTGTTTTCATGCATTTAGTTGTAGCACTTGCAAAGTCGGTTTGAAATGTAACGCATGTAACTGGTTTCTTAACTCTGTTGGCCTTGAGTGGTGCTTTCACGCATACTGCTCCCCACAGTTGGTGAGAATAAAGCATTGCCTGCCAGTACCTGTTCTGTCTAGGTGTTTTATTGTTTTAACTCCCCAGCTGAGGCAGTCTCCCTGTAAGAGGGGCAGCCCTACAACAGTGAGATCAAATTTAGCTGACAACGTCTGGTGACAAGCAGAGGGTTTAATGGGTGAAGGTTAATTCAGCTCAGATGAGCTCTCCTGCCAGAGGTTTGCACAGGGGCACATCTCAGAAGCCATTAAGAAGCTACTAAGGTTTTTGGATGGCACAAACAAAAGGCAAAGCAGTGTTGGACCTTCTTCCAGCACTGATAAGAATTTAAATATTTAACTTTTCAAACTTATTTTTATTATAATTTTATTCTAGAAGTCTCACCAGAGAGGAGACTGCAAGCTGCACTCGCAGGCCCAGTTTAATTCATTTAATTATTTCATTTAATGTGCAGTGCAGTTGCTGAACCACAGAAGTTAGCATAGGAAAATAAATGAATGATAACTTTGTACATTGGCTTACTCTTACCCTACATCCTTCCCAAGGCCCAGGACAGACCCTGGCTGTCACAGATGGTTCTTCCTGCTTGATGAAGTTGTTGTCATAAGGGCAGGTAGGGGGGAAAAGGTAAACATGGTGTCTACCATGAAGGAGTGAAGAAAGTTTACATTCCCCTGCAGAGCAGGGAGTGGTCTTTTGCCATCTCCCTGTGCAAGGGGGCATTAGAACTCTGAAGTTGCATGAGCAGAGAGACTGGTGCTATGTACACTGAATCCAGTCTGCAAAATTCATCTTTTCCTCAAATGGGCACTTTCTTCTCACCGAGAGCCAAAGCGCACACCTGATGTCATGACTTACCTGCTCTTCGCAGTGCCTGTGCCATGCAGATGGGTTAGCTGGACCCTGAATCTGCCTGTGGGAGCGCAACCACAAACCCCTGCAGCAGAACGTACGTGCATGAACTTGGCAGTGCCAAGAAGGCTTTGGGAAGGGTATGGAAAAATGAATGGCAAACCAGGAGGACAAGGAAGGAAAGTTGGACCCAAAGCACGGTGCAGAGGCTGAAGGGTCCTGATGTAAATAATGTTGATCCTGCCTCATGGTGCTGCTGTGAGAGGTGGAGCAAAGAATTAAAGAATGCACCTGAATGGAGCTGCTTTTGCAGAGGTGCAGCTGGGTCATGGATCAGAATAAGGTGATTCTGGTAGAGTTTGCTCTTGCCAAGGTTAAAGGTGAGCTTGGGAACCAGGTGCTGCAATCCCTCTCTCCAGCAGAGGAAGGGGATTTGCACTGAGGTGGCTATTTTAATCCTTGTTAAATAGTGACGATGGGAATAAAAGTGGTTGCGTTGCTACCAAATCTCTGACAGCTGCCACTGAATCCTGATACTGTGATACCTCCTTTGATACACACAGAGGTGAGAAAACCACTCTCGTTAAAATTAGAGTTGACCTGAACCATTAAGCCTCCACTCTGCCTTGATATCTTTAGCTGAAAAAAAACAGTAACTCTGGCCAACAAACTGCCCCTGTGTTTCCTTAAAAGCCCCCCAACAGCTTTGAATGCAGTTGGCAGTGGTAAAGGAGCTGTAAAAGCCATGCGCTGTGCTAATAGCTGTGCCCTGGATGAATAAAGGCTGTGCTGTTCTCATGGCGGCTTAGCACGTTTCACCTCTGCTGCATTTGAGAGCAGAAAGTACAACCTCGGCCCCCTCTGGAGACCGGGGTGAGGGCTGCAGGATGCGTAGGTCTGTCCCTCCCTGCTGCTGGCTCCTGGAAGGGACGTGGGTGCCCTGCGGCCGGCACTGCAGCTGTGCCCCGGCTCTCAGGCACAGCCTGAAATGTCACATTCCCTCTGATTCAACTGCTGCTGCTGGGGCTTCCTCTGCAGATGCATGCACATCTGTACGCACACATCTATACCTAGAGACACTTCCTTTTCACAATGGTCCTCCTCTGTGCATGCTGACAGTGTATACAATAGATCAGACTATAAAACTGCTCAGTGTTGACGCATTTCTGTCAGCGCAAACATACAAGTAGTAGTATGTGTTATTTCAAGAAGGGAAGTTGGCTATTCTAATAAGATGACTTTCACATGTGCATAATTGTGCCAGTACGAGGATCTCTATTGCTTTGATTGCTGTATTGTTCTGGCAGCTTTTTATTTTCAGTATCACCCAGTGAAAACAAAACACGCTCCTGTTTCCCCAGGGAACGGCCGCCCTGCAGCTGACGCAGCCCAGTGGTGCTGGTGGGTGGCCCTGCAGGCTGGACCTCCCCGTGATCCTGCCATTAATGCTCTGTTTGAAGGTAATGGTAACAGCGTGCCCCTCTTTTGGTCCTGCCCAGGGGTGACAGTAGTTCACGTTTCATGCCTGTAGGAAGCTATCGTTTCTTTTTTTTTTAAAATTACAGATTGCTCCTGTCCCAGTAAAAGTTGGCCTAAAATCTTCCTTAGTGCATTTCCAACAATGCATAAATCTATCCCACTGTATCCTTCCCTTACTGGCCCTCTCCTCCTCTTTGTCTTTTGCCATGGCTTCTTTGTGTCATCTGCTGCTACTTTTCAGTATTTGGCATTACAATGGCACCATTTATTTACACGTTTGGGAGACAGTGTACCCAAAAGGTCCTATATAGAATAAAGTTTTCTAACTATCCTTTGCTCACAACAGACCTGAAGAAAACTTGGCCCAAATCCCAAAGCTTTGCACATTTGCAATCCGAGTAATTTCTGGCTTATAGCTGCCTTCAACTACCATTTTATAGGTAAGAAGAGGAAACGTATTTCATTGGGAAAAGATGCCCTGCTTTTCAGAAGGCAGATATATGTACATTTACGCAGAACGGCAGTCAAGTAGTGTTGTTTGTAACTTGTTTGTAGAGGATGAGCTGACCATAAGGCCAGCAACAGGTGAGAAGGGTTTCACAGATCTACTTTTACTCCAGCCTGGGTGCCGTTCAGCCCAGAGCTATGTGACAACTTATTGCCGTGGGCCAGTGCTTCCCAGCGTAATGAATTCTTGTGTAGCTGGAACAAGCACTTCTAGGTTTGGCTCTGACTGTTGATGAACTGTGTGATCATTGACATTGCTGCCTTTTAAGAAATCCTTTAACAGTTTTGTTTCACAATCATTTGAATCTGCTAAACTTGCATTTTAATGTGTAGCTGCCATTATTCCTGTGCCTTAGGAAAAAACATTTCACAGCCCAGTGCAAACCATAACATTCTGTCAGCATATTCTGCATGGTTGCTGGTTTCTGATGTTACAAAAGAAAATGCATATGTGAGGTAGGAATTAGGATTTCTGGAGGAAAAAATCTATTTTATGTGGCTGTGTGTGTTTGCTTAGCTATCATCTAATCCTGGCCTAGTAAAGCCCAGGCAGGGCAGCATGATGGAGGGAAGAACGGTCCGTGAGCTTACAGGGTTGCCATTACCGGTAAAGTGAATGTATCTTTTTGGTTTTCCTTGGAGACAAAATCAGGGAAACAGACTGCCTGATTACCCCCCTCTCTGCTCTAATATTTTCTCAGATCTTTTTAAAACACTGTAGTAAAGACAGTGAAACTTGCTGTTGGAAGGGCAGTATTTTTTCCTCTCCTTGAAGTCACTGCTCTTTCACATCAGAAACATTTCTTAGTCTTCAAACATGGTAATAAACAAATGTGGATGATGCATGGTCCTCCTGATGGTGCTTCAGAGTACTGCTAATTGCTTGGCTTACAAAATTAAATTTAGATGTAACTCAGGTCTTGGCTCAGTTTTATGTAATTTTAGGAGGAAAAAAAAAAATTGAGATGGAAACCTCAGGATAACTGGATCCATTGGGCCCTGTGCTATCTTTCTGCTTACCTCTTTGCAGGACTGGCCTGCCATCCCCAAATGGGAGATGGTCAGTCCCAGCACTGTTGCCTTGAACTTCTGGAGCATGTCAGTCTCCTGGGAAGCGTCATCTGAAGAACAGAGAAGCTCGCACAAGTTCTAGTCTCCTTTTCACTGCAAGGAGTCTAAATCAAACCTATCGAAGGACTCCTAAAGTTACTAGTACACTGTTTATTTGAAGAAGAACAAGGGAAAGTGTAGAGTCTTGCATCTGGGCAGGAACAACCCCAGGTTCCAGTATAAGTTGGGGAATGACCTATTAGAGAGCAGCGTAGGGGAAAGGGACCTGGGGGTCCTGGTGGACAACAGGATGACCATGAGCCAGCACTGTGCCCTTGTGGCCAGGAAGGCCAATGGCATCATGGGGTGTATTAGAAGGGGGTGGTCAGTAGGTCCAGAGAGGTTCTCCTTCCCCTCTACTCTGCCCTGGTGAGACCACATCTGGAATATTGTGTCCAGTTCTGGGCCCCTCAGTTCCAGAAGCACAGGGAACTGCTGGAGAGAGTCCAGCGCAGGGCAACAAAGATGATGGAGTGGAGCATCTCCCTTATGAGGAAAGGCTGAGGGAGCTGGGTCTCTTTAGCTTGGAGGAGACTGAGGAGCGACCTCATTAGTGTTTATAAATATGTAAAGGTTGAGTGTCAGGAGGATAGAGCCAGGCTCTTCTCAGTGAACACTAATGATAAGAAAAGGGGCAATGGGTACAAACTGGAACACAGGAGGTTCCACTTAAATATGAAAAGAAACTTCTTCTCAGTGAGGGTGCCAGAGCACTGGAACAGGCTGCCCAGGGAGGTTGTGGAGTCTCCTTCTCTGGAGACATTCAAACCCGCCTGGACACCTTCCTGTGTAACCTCATCTGGGTGTTCCTGCTCCGGCAGGGGGATTGGACTGGATGATCTTTTGAGGTCCCTTCCAGTTCCTAACATTCTGTGATTCTGTGATTCTGTGAAGTGCCTTTCTATTTTTGCTGGTTTGTAAACAGCCTCTGCGGCAGTTCCAACAAGCTTCACTGTGTGGCGGGAGCAGACAGGCTGCTGAGCCGTTGTGTTGGGAATACACTGGGCATCTAAACGCCTACTGCGCCCATTGTGTGATTCCAGCAGTGTTTTCCCTGTGGAAAAGCTTTTTCTAGCTCTTTGGTTGCCAAGGGAAATCTGCGGGGCTGGACGGGGAAATTGCTGCCTTGCCTGGGCTGGCAGAGCTCAGAGGTGCAGTGCACGCTTTCTCCCTCTCTTGGCTATTGGTAGGATAAGTAGTTCTGAAGTACTGGGTTTTTCAACATGAAGAATGTGGTATCGTAATTTTATTTTAACTGTCCATGGTGCTTTCTAGATTATTTCTTTATTTTGCACCTTGGAGTTGTTAATGTGATATGTGGATCGATATGAAATTTGTCTAAGATTCAGAATTAGGTAACTGCTTGCCAGGAGCCCTGTGTCTGTCTGCAGAGCACTGAGTGCCAGCCGGGCAGCCCTCATGCTCCCCATTGCCTGGCTTATCCACATGAAGAAGTGTGCTATGGAAACCTACTGGTATGCCAGGTCTCTTAGGATAATTAACGCATGTATGTATATGCACGTGTTTTCTCTGAAATATAAAGATGAAAGGATCTGCATTGGATATCAGGTTATTGATTAAAAAACATCAGTATTGAAAAAGTCCAGAGAGATGCATTGCCTTGTGCCCTGAATGTCCGTGGTAACTTTATTTACAAGAAAAGACACAAAACTTCAAAGTGGAGGAAAACATTAAAAACATTTAAAAAAAAAAAAAGAAGTATTTTACTGACAGGTTTAATTTAGAGTTTGAATGTAAGACACTTAGACTGATATTGGGTTCAAGAGGCAGGAAGGCTGCAAGGTGCAAATTGCCCCATTGGGTTGACTTCTTAGAGTCACACTCAAAAGCCAAGCAGCCAGTGAATTTGTTGGTTTAGGTTTTACCAGCAGCGCCATGTCAGCCTTGCTATATATCTTTCTGTGTCTGCTGGAATGCCTGGAAAGTTTTGTTCCCAGCTTTACAGTCACTGCCCTGGGGAAGGACATTGCTGTGTTGGCAGCCCTGGGCCTCAGCTTTCATTCATTCATATGCTGAAGACCCAGTGGTTCAGTAGTAGTAATAATAAATAAAGGGCAGCCTATAACACTGAAAGCTTTCAGTTTCTTCCTATTTGCTATATAATCAATTCATCTATGCCTCAAGGAAAACTTTATTAAAGCAAGAGGGATTCATATGGAGTAAGACAGCCTTATCACCACTTTCTCCTTTAAAAGAACCTTGATAAAGGGTGTACTCTATACAGTCTAACTCCAGAAATCCTCTCAGGGTTACTTAATGCAGTCACAGAGTGGACTGTTACTAAAGAAAGGATGAGGAGAGGTAAGCGGCCAGATTTAGAAATTCAGTATGTCAGTAAAGTGGAGATCAATTAGGGATGGTGAAGGCTGCAGATAATTTTGTGCTTGCAGTGGTGGAACAGGGTATGTGCAGGGCAGGCAGATGTGAGATGAACCGAAATGAGATCAGAGGGATAACGTGGTCCTGGGTCTTGACCACCTTGTCCTGTTGAGTGCCTACTGTCTGTATCTGCACATCTTTTTTGACATTTCCATTTTCATTATTCATCCAAAATGGGCAAGAAATGCAAACTTGAGATCTTTGCTCCAAACTTTCAGTTGATCCAGTATACAGTAGTGAGCTTATATTAATCTTCACCTTTGTCTGAGGACAACATGGAAATGAGTCCCTAATCAATACTGCAAGCATTATGAAACCTGCAGGATCTTGCCCAGGAAGATCAAAATCTGAGTTTGAAGTTTGTACCTGCAACATGCATCTATACACACTGCAGTCATGATGGCACTGAGTGTATCTGCTGTGGATGGATTAATGATCTGCTACTCTAGAAGGATTTCTCTTCAGGAGAGGTTGGCAGCTCCTTACTGATGAGACATGACAGTAAGAACAGGTTACTTTATCTCTGTGCTGTGATTTCTTTCCCTCCTACATAGAGCAAAGGGAACAACTTCTCAGAATATTCTGCTTAATGACGAAACTTCATAAATGATTATGAAATGCTTTGAGTGTTCAGAGGTGTGGCAGCGCAAACACTGTAACACGCTGGTTTTATTGACAACCTGCGTAGTGCTGTCAACCAGATTGCTAATATCCGGAGTAGTTCTTGTGTAAGAAGTAACTGGAGTATGTGTAGGGCTTTCGTGTTCTTGTGGTCTTCAGATGCCGAGGGTATAGAATGACAAGTCCCTGCAAGGTCTGAGATGTGAGCGGCGTCACTGGAAGCAAGGGCAGCTGCCAGCTTGTTAAAGGTCTGCAGATAAAGTGCCACACAGAGCTGTTGGCCACTATTCTTGCGGCAATGAAGCCCTGGCTGGAAAAGTGATACTGCTTCACTCTGTGCCCAACCCCTCTGCAATGAGACTCCACTGCAGCAGGTGCACTCTGGTTTTAATCCTTAGGACAAAACCACTGCCCGCTGCTCAAACTAGCCATGGCTGTATGTAGGAGCTCTACTAAACAGAGTACGAAACTGCCAGGTAGCTCAAGCTTAAATCAGGGCAGGGGAAGGGTGGAAGCACAGCTGACCTCTGCTCTGCTCTGTCAGTGTACAGTGTACAGGCTGGATCTTGTAGCCTAAAGAAGGCACATTTGCGTAGTGGAAATGCAACCTAAATTAATTGATGTACAAGTAAAACATAAAACAGGCTTGCACTGTGGTGAGGAGGAAGCAAATAGACTTTTTATAGCACAGGGCACTAGTTAGTGCACTAAGGAAGAAATCAGTAGTATAACATTGGGGTAAGATTTAAGCCATTTGCATACAGAATGTAAGAGAGCTCAATTCATACCTTGCATATAAAAACTCTGATTTATTTACATCAGTAAAAAATATATCTTAAATTTGAGTATGGTCTTATAAAACAATTGTATTCCAGAAAAATTGCATTAATGAAAAATGAAAGTATTGTCCAAAAAAACTGTATAAACTTTTTTTTTTTTTTAAAGTGGCCACCCAAACTATCATTTCCTGCAAACTATAGTTACTCTTAATCTCATGGTTGCGATACAAATTGAAGGTAAACACTTTATTTGCAATAGTCCTGTACATTAACTGTACTGAAGAGAGTCTGTTACCTGTATGTAGTCATAAATTCATATTATAAACTTGTAGATCACTCCTGGAGAAGCTCCGTTTCTTGAATATAATGCTCCGTTTTCTGCAGCGTCCTTAGAGCAGCATCCGAACCCTTCAGCAGCTGCAGTGTTCAGGTGGGGTTGTGTTTGCAATGAGCCTCCTGACGACCATGGGCTTAGTCAGAGCTGGGAGAGATGCTGCGGCAGGATGACAGCTCGTGTGCCAGGTTTTCAGGGGAGCCTGGTTTTTGGGGGAAGATGCTTTGGCTGACTCCATGTCCAGCTGGCACATGTGAGAGGAGGTTTCCAGCCTGACTGCTGAATTGAAGTGTTGCTCCATGTGCTGCTGTAGCTCTTGTACCACAGATTTTGGTACTTGGGGTATATAAATGAATACTTTCTCTCATCACCCATCATGGGTGCTGGGACATTTCAGCATAAAACCATAAAGAGATAAAATGATTGTAGCAGCTGAGCAGAAGTTGTCCTCCCACTCTGTCACATTTTCATCTTCAAAGCTACATTTTAGGCATGAAAAGCGCTGGCTTTCTGCTGTCATGTTCCTGGTTTGGTTCTATTCTGGGTGGTTCCTGCCAGCAGAACAGACAAACTCAAAGTGCATGCAAATGTATTTGTATCTTTGTGTATCTGGGAGAGAGCTACACTTCTGAAGAGGGGGAAGGCCAGCCTGCAGTTTGCCCTGCTGCTGATCTTTGCAGTACCCGCAGTGATTTCCCAGTTCAACAGGGGACGGTGCATCTGCCTGTGTGACTGCAGGTGGATCTGTTGAAATCTCCTGGCTGTTCACTGTGGGTAAGGCTGCCTTGCCACCTCAAGCTCACAAAGCCCTGACAATCCAAAGCATCTGTTCATTGGGAGTTGCTTCCTTCTGTTCTATACCTTACCTTAAATATGACAATTAAGGTTTCTTTGTGTCTGTGTCAGAAGATGGCACTGAAATAATTGAAGAAGGATTGTGATTAAGGCACCAGACTAAAACCTCAGGAGTTCAGTATCCAAAGGGGTCCCTTGTACAGCACAATACGAGTCTCAGTTTTCCCACCATGAAGGTGGCAGGAAAGGTTAAAAATCCTGTGTGAAGGCGGAGTGCCCAGATGCCACTATCATGAAAACCATAAGAAAAATTTAAACTATTCCTATCAAAATAGGACCACAAATGGCTTTTTTTTTTTTTCCTGGATCTCATTCTGTACTGAAGTTGCATATAAAAACATGTCAAATTAAAATAATTAAAATTACATTAATTCAAATTTGCATCTTAATTGTGATGATAAATGAGGTGAGCAAGATTCAGTAAATTCTGAAACTGTATTCCACTGTAAAAGCCTGGGATTAATCGACTGTAAAGAACTTCTGTTTTTATTAACAAACATCTGTCTAGACTCTTCAGTGAAATGACAATAAATCCCCTCAAACGGCATAAATCAGAAAGAATATAAACCTATTTCAGGGATAGCAGGGTTCTCTATGCTAGCATTCTCTTCTCTTAAAAAAAAAGAAAAAAATACATGTCCTTAGGTGCCTCAGGATTCATAATGTTGTTTGATTGGGCTATTACAAAACTACTCTAATCAGGATTAAGCCTTGTACCCTGGAAACTAGGGCTGATGAGATTATATGATGATCAAGGATGATTTAGAAGATCAAAGCCTTTTTGAGGGAATAAGGTCCCTAATTTTACTCCTTTAAAAGAGGTTATTTTGTTTTAACTTGTATTGACCTTATTCTCTTTCTGCCTGTTGATAAATACCCAGTGTAAAGATGTGGCTTTGCTGAAGCCATTGACGTTTTTGCAACAAAAATCAATTGGTTCAGGATTTTACCTCCCCCCTGGAAATGTCACAACAGCCACTTTTTACATAACTGAAACTTTGATGCCTCCTGAATAAATAAAATGTCAAGTATTGATAATTTCTGAAAGTTTTTGAACTCCTTTAGCCAAACAGTGAAACAAAGGACTTGTCTATGGGTCCTGTCTTTATCAAATCCATTTACTTCAGACTTGACCAACTGCCAAGTATTTCTTTTGCTCAGTGTAAATCTTTGAGTTGTACCACAAAATGCGATCCAAAGGAGAAGCAGCTGGCTACCCCTCTACTGATATTTCACTAGATTGTTGGGACCAGTCTGGGTTTTTCAATGTGATGCCGTCATATCGTTTCCTAAAAAAACAACGGAGCCAGGCTTTGGAGGTTTGGTTAAGGCCCCCTGGGGCCTCTGGCCTTGATTCTTTGCAGGTGCTTCTGCTGTCAGTCCCTCTGCAGCCCCTGGCCCACGATGTAGAGCTCGGGGTGGGATGCAGATCTATTGGACTCTTTGATTTCGGGGACGCCAGGGCTGTTCCAAGAGTCGCCTGCTTTTCTAGGGCTCTCCTCCAAGCTGCAGAAGGAAAGATGCTTAAGTTAAGAGGCTAATGAATTGTGACTTTTTAAACCAGCACTGATTAGACCACATTAACCCTCAAAGCACAGATGCTGCACGATACTATGTAATTCCCTATCTCCTGTGTGTATGCACTATACTGTTCCCTCCCAAAAGTCTATTGGGAAGCAAACATTTCATATGTTGAACTGGGGATCAGTATGAATCTGGGTTTACTTATAGATAGACACAGATTTGCACAAAAAGTCTTGTTCCAGACCCTGCTGGAGGAAAGGTCTTACCTCTGTTACACATCTGTTGAGTGAGGATACAGTGATTTCTGAGTATGCCAACATGACTGTGGGATGTGTGTTCTGGTGGTATAAATCTACCACACTACAGTCAGGAGAACTGAGACATGGAAAGTGTAAATGATGTTCCTGAAGTCACACTGGCAGTCTTTAGGTCACAAGGACTTTATGAATCAAAATTGATTATAGCAGTGGAGCTGGTCATGAATGTCTCATGCCCTGGGCCTTCATGCTGAAATGTGCCCTGTGTTGCTGTAACTAATTAAACTGGTTTAAGCTCAACATGAGTTATCATCTGGGAATCGTTATTGTGTTTTAAGTATATAAACTGCTAAACTGAATTAGCTTTCAACTACAGACAAGCTGTTGTGTTCCTATTCTGACTGCTAGGACTTCAATTATTTGAACTGAGGAAGAGATTTCTGATATGTGACCAGTCATGAAAATAATCCAGACTCAAATATCACCCAGTTGCAGAAGGTCTCACTTGGGCTACTTGCTTTGGGCCTGATTCAGTCAACACAATCCATCCTCACGCCCTCCTCGAACAATATCTTAAAGGCATTTAATCTTTTATCTTTGTTCTACCTCTTGGGAGATTAGAAATCGTAATAAAATATTATTTTGTTTAACTGCACACACAGAAGTCCTATTACAGATCAGCAAGATTTCTGTGAGCAGAGCGATTGTACATGTTATGCCTTGATAAGATGCCAATAGCTGCTGATTGCTGTCAAACGACCAAGCTTAGAAACCAGCAAAGTCAGCTCAGTCTGTCCATCTACTGGCTGTCCGTGTGGGAACCAGTTGTACTGACTTGAGCACTGAAACCTGAAACTCTCATCAAGTACCCTAAGACTAGACACAAAGACTCTATCTCCCGCCTTAGTTAGGGCTAATGATGTCTTAAGTCCTGATACTCCTTAGAGAACAGGATGGGCTGGAGACAATCTTGGGAAAGAAGTGCTTCTTGCCTTCTAGGGGAGCAGCGAGTGTGCAGGAGACATGCAAATCTGCGTATAGCACTGACATTTAATGCCTGGCAACACCAGCTAGCAAGTGAGATGGAAGTCACCCCCTTTTTTTGGTGATTCTTATAAAATGGAGTGGGTGGGAGAGGGCGCTCAGCTGCCTAATGAGAAACATGTTGCTTGTACAAGCTCCTCTCTTTAACAATCTGCTTCTCAGCAAATTGATGTTTTAATTGGGCATGGAAAAATTGGAGGACTCTATCCTTGAATTCAGGAGCATGGTAGAGCTGATTTTCAAAATGTTTTACCTGTAAAAGAGTGATGCTATTGCAGGTTTGCCTCTGCCTCTCCTCCCTCCTGTGACTAGTGCTTGGAGCTGCTAGTAACAGACAAAACCCCCACACAGACAAAAAAATAGGCATTGTTATATTCGTAGAGGAGAGATAGAGCAAGGGAAGGAATGAAGGAAAGGAGACTGACAGCTGGTTGGGAATAGCTTGTGAACTTGAGACCAGATGCAAACATGGCCAGAACGAGGAGGTTTAGGAGTACAACATCTGTTTTGGAGACATGTTTCGAAATTTCCCTCTGTCAGCTGAATGAATGGCAAGGCAGAGGAAGCCTTGTATGCTTAATGAACTTGAAGGAGAAAGACGGACCAGGGTATGGTGGTTTGTCTCTTACGGCATCTGCTGCAAGAGCAGGGGTCGGCATCTGTGCATGGGGATGTGGCGCTCACAGCTGTGGCAACCGCGCTGGTCCCCAGTGACAGGAGATGAGCAGCAGTGACGGGAGGAGCTCTTGGAGCTTCTGCCTCATGCTGGTTCCTAAAACAGTTCTCTGCCCATCAGTGTATTTGCTGTGATATTCAAATAACGCCATTTGATGTAAGGTCTGTAAAAGCTTCCTCCAGGCAGCTTATTTTAAATGTAAGAAAACACACAGTAGTGTATTGCATTTTAAATCACTGTATGTGGCAATTAATGGGCCAATTTTCCCTTTTGCTTATATTGATATAAATTTGGACTAACTCAGCAGGAGTACTTTTAATGTCCATTTGTATAAATGGTAAGTTGAATTTGGCTCAGGATATATGTCGTTCTTCCAAAATGCTGTATATCATAACACTAGCATATATAATTTCTTTCATGAAAGGAATGATTTTATTTACAGTGTGTTTTTGGTTTTTTTTTTATATTACTCTCTGTGCTCTGACAGACTACAATAGAAAGATAATACACCCCATTTAAGCATAAATTAGCTAACAATTATAAAAGACTGTTTTTCAGATTGATCCATAAAACTGCCAGGGCTCTTGTCTTGCAAGGTTTGATATAAAGCCTCTTTTGAAAACATTTATATCTGCTAGTAGGCACTGGAGTAGGCAAAGCTGACTTCACATAATACATAACAACAAGAGAAAACACGGCAACAACATATAGGACTTTTAGGAAACTTTCAAATGTCAGAATATATTGCAATATTAGAACTGGGAATGCAAACCAGTCTGCATTTCTCCGTGTTCTTCGCATGTTTTGTTCAGCACTTTCCTCTACTGTCACTGTGGGAAACTTGGTCCTTTTTCTGTCTCTAGGGAGGGAATTCCTTATTTCAGTACCTATGACTGTCCCTTTACTCATTCAGTATCCATGACTGTCCCTGTATTCACAATGCGCTGAGTGCTTGTGCACTTACAAGTGCAGTTTTGTCTCCTGGTAGTGTTGGTCTTGCAATCTCTACTCATGGGGATGATTCACGTGATTTCAGCTGTTCTCTGGCAAGAGTGAAAATAGTCCTCACATGAGGAAAGGCTGCCTGAGAAGGGTCTTAATCCTCTTGCGTAGCTTAGAGCTTAATGGACTTAAACATCCTAAGATGCTAAGAAACTAGAATAGCAACCCTTTTTACTTCCAGGCTGTTACACTGATGTTTGAGTATTCCCAAATACCATTTCTGTTTCCTAGCTGGCTTTGAGTTTGTTGGTTTTTTTTAAGTGGTAGAGAGAATTTAAAGCTAAGCCCAGATTTTTTAAAAAATGGCCACCAATGGTTGCAAACATGGAACTGGTGTGTTGATGCTTCAATTTCTTCAAACTGACTTTTTCAGAGCAATTAATCTCCTGTAGCCATGGGAGCAATTAATCTCCTGGGCTTGGGCTGTGGACTCATTAGACTTGAAATTGGCACCTAGATCTGAAAGCTTACATGAGAAGCTCAGAATTTCAAGCTATAATTACGTCCATACAGATCCTTGCCTACACATTATCTGTCATTCTTGCCAGCTGATTTGAAACATTTCAATAGAGATATCAGGTGAACAGTTTACTGGCTTAGATGCTGAAGTTAGTAATGATACCTTTCCTCTTGGTCCACGCCTACCTCCTAATGGTTATTTAAAGATGTGTGTAACCTGATGGTTACTTCAGAGCTTTTAAGAATTAAATGTGGCTATCTTTATCCCCCACGCAAATAAGAGAAGTTCTGTGCCATGAAACCAACACTGAATTTTCCCTGGGGTACCTGTCATGGCAGATATGTAAGTGTAAGGCTTGAGCAACCCATGGAAGCTTAACTCCTCCCTGTATTCAGACTGGCAGTCTACTGAAATCTGGGGCGAGAAAATAGAACAGAATATTTCAGTTGGAAGGGACCTACAACAATCACCTAGTCCAATTGCCATGGCATCTTTGCCCAGCCGTCTGTTCTGCACATGAAGAGGGCACTTTTCTGGGAAATCTCTCAACGACATTAAAATCCCATCAGGAGCTCAGAAGGCCAATGCAGTGCTACCCTTCCGCTTCCTTGGCCTAGAGTGGAAAGTTTCTTACCTTGCATGGTTAAGCGCGGGTTCGCTGCCAGATGTCACGGCAGCTGGAAGACGAAACAGGACCCCTGGTCGGCGGTCAGAGAAACTTCTCCTCACGAACGGCTGAGGATTGGCAGCGCTCAGGGATAGCTTTCTGGTCCGGTCTCCAGGCTGCCGGAAAAGCAGGCTAGTCTTTTGGGAAAGCGGTGAAGCTTCAGGCTGGCTGGTTGCTTCCACAGAGGGTTTGGTGGGTTCCTGTGGAGGTCTGGCTTCAAATAAGGAAGAGGTGGCTGGGCAAAATATCGAATGAACATTGCTGCCTCTCTTGGAGGAGGAGAGCTGGTGCTCACCTCCAGCATCCAGCCCAGGTCTTGGCCCCCTGTAGGAGCGGGATGGGGAGGTTGGTGGGGAAGGGGCGGTGGAGAACGGTGGGGGACTTGCATCTCGGCGGTAGGCTGGGGAGCCCAGCATCCGGTACGGTGTTGGTGAGCTTTGCTTGTGTCCTGTGGGAGGGCTGAGCGGTTTTCGCTGGGGTGGTGGAGAAGGCAGCTTCTTCTGTGAGGGTGGGCTGGGCACCCTGGGACTTGCAGGGGGACTCGGTTTCCTTTGCGTGGTGGGTGAGCTTGGTTGCGGGTTGCTACAAGCCTGCAGAGAGCGTCTGTGGTGTGTTGGGGGGCTAAAAAGCCGTTTCTCCGTTGGTGGAGAAGGGGGAGGAGGAGTTCTTGTTGGGGAGACCCTCCTGGCAAATGATGAGCCTTTTTCGTTTCTCCTGAGCAAATCTGGAGAACCTTGCTTCTGGTACTGCACCAAAGTCGCAGGTGAATTGGGCTCTTTGCTCTCTGAGCTGTTGCTGTGTGGTTTTGAAACCCCACTGGGATTTTGAAGAGGAATGATTTTATGGGTTTGCTTGTACAAATCCGCAGCCTCTTTTCTCTGGGTTTCCAGTATCTCCTCCTGGCTAGGTATGTGCACATTGGTAGGGTTCAGCTCCAGAGAGTACCTCTGCAGTTTCTCATCCCCTGCTCCTGTATTCCTTAGACCTTTGTTAGTGATCGCACTGGGGCCACTGATGTTTTTACTTGGCAATAAGTCAATGGACTGGACAGAGGCTTTCATTTTTGGGGAAACTTGTGCTCTCTTAGCAGCATGAAATTCTGTTTTGGCAGGCTTTTTGGCATCTTCTGAAGAGTTTCCTTCTATTCTTGAAGTTTCTTCAGACTCAGACAAATTGAAACACGTGTCCATTAACATTTCAGGTGGTGGTGGCGGCAGGTTCTCAAGGTCTTCGTCAGCCTCTTCCTTTGTGTCCTTCTTGCTTAATTCTGCAGCTAGTGCAGGAGGAAAGGCATTTGAAAAGCCAGAAGAAACTCCATTGGTGTCTGAAGGGTCCATGTCTTCTACTGGTGAAATACGATGCTTAGGATTTAAAGGTGCCAGGCCTCTCTGAAAAGGAATGGTGGGTGGAATAACTGGAAGTCCAAATTTTCTGATGCACTTTATTGGTCCTAAAGATCTTAAAGGTGCAGCTTTTACGAGATCATCAGTAGGACTGAATGTTTCAATAAGCTTTTTGACAGACTGTCGGGGGGCACAGCTGCTGCCACTGAGCGTTTGTGTTCCAGGAAGCTCCTTTTCTTTGCCTCCTGGTGTCTCCTGCATGGGCACAGTAGCTCTTAGAGGCTTCCTGCCTCTTTTTTCATCCAGCTGATTGGCAGGATTTTGATCAACCATGAACAAAGGGACTTTATCCTGGTTAGGCAGGATGCTGAAATTTTTTGAGAGGCACGCCTTCAGTTTGCTAGAGGACCTGGCTGTAACTTGTTCATCCTGTAAATAGGGTGCTGCTCTTGATTTCCAAGGCTCTGGGTTGCTATCTGTATCCTTCTTCTCATAAAACATTTCAAGCCTTTTGCTGAGCTCTTTCTGAGTTCTCTGCAGCTCTAGGAGGGTCGGGTCCTCTGCCTGGCTTCTGAGGGACTCCTCTGACCTGGACCGTCGTTGTTTCCTGAAGGTTTTCTGTCTGCCCATTGCTGTACTGGGCCTTGTTGTTAAAACTGCTCTTCCACTCTCATCCTCTATCCATTCTTTATGTCTGGATTTAGCTGGGACAAACTTGATTTTTTCACTGATGGCATATTTCATCTTCAGAATAATTTCCTCTCTCTCTGCATTCTCTGTCCTCTTGATGGACTGCCTTTGCGTGTTATCAGTGACCGCAGGTGAAGACAGGGGCCTCCTCGGCAGGGCATCCTTCCCCATATCTGATAAACTTGTGTTGTCATCCTCCTCACCCAGGGTGCTTCCCTCATCATCATCATCATCATCATAAGGAAAATCTGTTGATTCACAGATTTTGAAATGTTCATCTTCCTGAGTAGAGTCAGACTGGAAGGAGTTATAGGAATAGCTTTTTCTCAAGTTTGCATATTGGGGCATGGTAGAAATGCCTTCTGGTACTCCACCCTGACAAGAAGTTGCTTCTTTACTCTGCACAGATGAATAAAATATATCTTTGAAATGCCTTTCAAGTGCACAGTCATGGGATGCAGCTGTGCCTGGCGACATTGTCCCATCACGCACTGTTCTGGCGTGCTTTTGGGATGGATGTCCCTGTGCATAGGAATCACAGCTTGCTTGTCCTCCATGCTGGCTGAGAGCACTGAAGTCTTTGAGGGATTCGTTGTCCACGCAAATGCCACTGTCCTCAGAGCAGAGAGTCCTGTCATCACCCTGGGTCTGACAGGATCTCACTGCTGAGGCTTCAAGCAGCCTCACCATCCGCAGCAGGCGCTCATCAAAGCTTTGCTTTGCTTTCAGTTTTCCTTCCAGGTTGCTTGCAGCAGACTGCAGGTAGCTGCATGTTTCCTGCAGGGCGTCAGACGTGAGAGAGGCCAGTGTCCCACTCACTAACTGCATTTTATTGACCGTGTACTGCAGTAGTTGTTGCAGAAGATCAGGGTGCTCCTTCAAATCACCTTTTTCTGCTGGCCATGCCAGATTCCCACCTATGTCTTTGAGGAGACTTTCCCCATCACTGGCAATTTCTTCCAAGAGCTGGTTGATTTCATCAAAGCGAAGCACGAGAAAGCTTACCATCTGTTGTAGGAAGAGTTGAGTTTGGGTAGCCTGGTTGGCCATATGAAGTATAGTTTCATATTTCGAGAGGTTGGGATTTAGGTAGGCGTATGCACTCTGATGAGCCTTAACAAGCAGTTCTGGGAAATCTACTTTTTTCTCTGTCTCGCACGGTGACGAAATGGGCTTTTCTTTACTTCTGCTAGATCGACCTTGTTTTGCCAGCTTATGATTTTTTTGCTTCTTGCCTTTCTTGGGGATTTGCTTTGCATTGCTTTCATTCTTGTCATCCCAAATGAAAGGTGATGCTTCTGATTCACAGGAGCTTTGCTTTCTGATCTGTATGGCCTCAGTGATACTTTTTTGAGACTCAATCAGTTTGGACATAACAACTTCAGCATCTGTGGCTGTCCTCTCAATTTCCTTGTCTTCCCTGGAAACCTGGGGATCTGAATGAGCCTTGGAAGATAACTGCAAATCATCTTTGTTGTCCTGCTCTGATAGTTCATCCTCCTTTTCTCTCAGGTATTCTTTCCCCTGGATCCCATACTGGTGGAATTCATCAATATTGTAGCAAGATGAACCTTTAACAAGCAGTGGGATTCCTTTATCTCCCGGATCAATACGCAAAACACTTTTGGGTTTATTGAAAGCCTTAAGACCACTTCTTGCAATTGTATTCGCAATCTCACTGTGAGAGGGTGTGCAGCCCATCCTTTCTCTGTCTTTGGCTTTATCTTTGATTAAAAATCCAAATGAAATAGGAAAGATACAACAAAAACTCAAACTCACTGTTTCATCCTGAACTGCAGACTGGCATTTTTCTCACAGCTTTTCCATCACAATTCCAGTTTTGTTGTTGGTTTTCATTGCTGTTTGCCTCAAAATCCCACGTGCTCACTGCCCAGGATCTTCTCTTGAGTTGTGCACTGCCTCATTTTATGTTCCCACTCAGGTTTTCTTCTTCAATTCAAAAAAAGGAGTGTGAAAGCTCTGCTGGATTTAGAGCTAATGGATTAAAAGGACTTGCGTGCCTCACTTCTGTCTTGACAGATGTCCACTACAAATAAGAGTTTAAGCTCATTAGGGTAAGCAGGCACCAGCCAGTCAGCACCCGTGTTGTATTTATGAAGGCAGATTCTTTTCTGCACTATATTGGGAGGCAAAGGGACTTGGTATCTGTCCCTCCTTTATTTCCCTTGTTGCAAAAGCATAACATACACTGAATGCAGAGATTCAAAGGAAGAGAGTGTAGTTTAGAGGCCTTTTTGAAGGGAAACTATTCGAATAGATGCATAAACGATACTCCTGAACTAAGAGAAAGGTGACCTTGACCAAGTATACTTCTATGGGAGAGTACAAGACACGAAATTAAAGGGGTTAGAGACACCTGTTAGACTTCTGCCTTGAGGGGCTTCAAATTTTTCCCCTACTTGCCAGTGACAAGCTGTTTACTCTTCCTTCTAAGACTTCCAAACAAGATTTTGATTTTTTTTCTTCCCCTCAGTTGATAATTCTTGGAAAGTGGGTTTTTTCCTCTTCTAGATAGTTTCACAACCTGAAAAGGTGAACTGCATGATAACAGTGTTTATAGAATAAGTTTTGCATATGTTGTCAAGATGGTGTTTGCCTCTAATGGATCTAAACTGTAAAATTTTAGATTAAAAAAAAAATAAATGCAAATTCATATTTTCCTTCCTCTGAGTGTCCTGGGATAAAATCTCAATGTGTTCTTTGCAGTCACAAAAGTGATTTGCTTACTTTTATTTCTTTTCATCACTTAGGGCTTAGTTCTCTGAACTGCAAAACTTTATGGGTTAAGACTATAAGAAAAAAGCTAAAAAATTAAAAACACAGACCCGTTTCTGAAAAAAAACCAAACAACCAACCAAACCACAAAACTGCCGTTTGATTCACTTCTGAGATCAGAACAGAATAATCATTTCTGAAAGAGAAATTTAAGAAGCCAAAGTAGGAATTGGATGAAGCAGAAGATATTTATCTTTTCCAAGTATTGATTTATGAAGGGTGGTATGTGGATGAGGGTGAAAATAGCAATCCCCCCCACGCCAATTTCCCTTTTCATTACTCAGATTGGCCTAAGTGGATTAGTCTTCTAATTTCCAGATGCAGCTTTTCTACCAAAGGTGGCCATTTCTCAGTGTCACAAGGTCACAGACAGCAGTGGCCAAATCTAATGCTGGGTAGACACCTGCAGCTTCTCTCTAGATTTCTAACTGCATGGTTGAGGCTATCATGTCTGAATCCCAAAAATCTTTGCATGCTATCAAGCCTATAAAACATTCTTAGACTTTAATGAACAGCTTACATGATTCATTTCTTGGTGCTGGACTGCAATAGCTGCATATCTGCATGAAAAGTTGTTATTCTCTGTAACCTTGTTGTTTAAATCTCTTTTTATGTTCAATGGGGGCAACAAAATTATTGTGTTTGTCGAGGGTTTTGATTGTGGGGTGACAATAAAACCCTGGCAGATGTATTGCTATCCCCTTCTCCCCCCCACTTCAGTCTCTCCCTCTCCCCCTTCCCACTCAGGACAGGCGATTGGGAGGGAAAGAAGAACAGAGAGAAGAGAGTTGGAAAAATTAAAAATGTTTTACTAATGCTACTAATAAGAATAGAGAAAATAATACAAAATATACAAAACTAATCTTGAAAGTCTCAGCAACTGCAGAGCCGGCAACCAAAGTCCCGGATTGGACTCTGCAGCCAACCGGAGCTGGATTCAGTCTCTCACTAGGCCTCAGTTCGCAGGGACAACTAGCAAAGTCCTCTCCTAATGTCGGCCATAAGGAAAAGGGACGAGATCCTTGTGATCTCCCACTTTTATATGAAGTATTCACATGAATGGAATGTTATACACAGTTGGTCAGTTTCTTGGTCACCTCTTTCTCATTGCCCCTCTCGCAAGATGTCCGTCCGTGCTTATCAATAACTTTGCATTCCATTGCTATGTTTACCAAAACATATATCTGGTTCTCCAGGAAAATGCAGCTAATATGAAGACTTTAGCTGACAGGCAAATTCACTAAAAGAGAAACTTGTTTTTAACAAAACCAGGACAGTGTTTTACCAGGGACAGGGCATGACAGTGATTCCCAGCAAAATTTTTAAAACTATGTGCTTTCTCTAAAGTAATTTTCTGGAACACATAAATTGTACTTAATATACATGATGGCATAGTCATTTCCTTCAAAGCTTTTCTGGAAGGCATCAGGTAATTACTTCTTGGCTCTGCTTCTTGCAAGTCATGTAGCTCACTCTCCAGCTGCTTCTGGGTCTCACTGTGATGTGGTTTCTACACAACGGTCCCAGCTCTTTCTCCATTCCCCTTTAAGCACATGTCTAGTATGTTCAAAGTGGAGAAATGGAGCAGATTTAGGCAGCTGCTTCATCCTAGTGATCCGAACAGTCAGGATGCTGTAGCCCTCCACAGTAAGTCAAGGAAAACACAGTAGACAAAGCAGTGAGCCTTAGTGCACCTCTTTTGGTTACAGTGGAAGTTGAGAGACATCTTTGGCTATAAAATACCATAAGGCTTTCCTTCGAAAAGCAGCTCCAAGAGTTCCATTGTTAGCACTGGGAATTTTGACAATTAACTCCGTGTAAGTTATTTGTTGTATTTGGGAAGTCGTTTTTCTTTACGTTTTTCCTTCAATTATCCATTCATGTCACTTTTTTTTTTCTTAGTTATTTTCAGGCCATGTGTTAATATCTTACAGGAAATACATGCATGGTTAAAAAATGCAAAATCCTGGTTTATGCTTATTTATTATATAGTCTTTTATTATTGTAAATATTAATATTAAGCCAGTATTAAGTTTATTATTTATTTATTATTAAATAGAGATTCAGGGTCATGGAAAACATGTTTTTAATAGGCACTTGTTTTATCCTAACTGTAATTGCAGTTCACATGTATATGCAACATGATTATTTAATGTTGCGTCAAATTTTTTAGCTTATGTGAGAGAGCAGGAACTGCTTCCAACCACTTATGAAACTGCATTTCCCCAATCAATACTCCTGTTACTAAATAGTTATATATTGCTTTGAATGTCTGAGGCACTTTAGAAAAACCAAATCCACTACCTCATGGAAAATGCTAAGGAAAATGCTTTGGCTCACAGTCATGCAACAAAAACAAAGACAAATGGATAAATTAGGTAAAAAACAGTGGTAAAAGAGAATATCAACAAAGTGAATGACAAGGAAATATTTTGAGTATAAGGGGATTAGATGAATCTATAATCTGTGATTTAGGATTGCTGTATGTTGATGTCATTCCAAGTGCAGTTACTATAGTAATGTATTTTGGCTTACAATGCTACCATTTGCAGAATACAGGCTGAAAAGGCAACAGCTGGTCATGTTCAAGTGGATGCCCAAGTGGTGTTACCTGTAAACTTGCTAACTCAAGTGATTTTTACAAGTGCACCAGATGAACACAAAACTGTGTTTGAGGAAGGGACCCTATGAAAGCACCAAAAATAAGATAATTAAGGATTAAAGGAGGCTTTTCCTTGCATGTGGACTGTGTATAAATTGCCTTTGCTCCTTCTTTCATATACTTTCTTCCTACTGTTAAAACTAGCAGTATTGTCATTTTGAGGGGGCTGCCTGGTCATGCACTGCTCCTGAAGGGAAGAACTTAAATATTCAAACACCATCAGACATAGTTGGTACAATAGATTATAAAAACCAAAGACTAGTCTGAAAGTGGCACTGTAAGTGCCTTATAAAAGGCAAGAAAAAGGCCTGAATCTAGGTGGAGATGTGTGATACTCAGCCCCCCCAGAGGTGTTGTCAATGCTGTAACCATGGGATGGATTTTAGAGCCTTATGAAGGAAGAGTCAGTTGACCAAAAACTGTAAAACCAGTAACATAAGTTTAAAAATTATGGAAATAAGGAAAATAATAATGAGGGACTGCTTGTGAGAGTGTCCTGGTTTCACCTGGGATAGAGTTAATTTTCTTCCTAGTAGCTGGTATGGTGCTGTGGTTTGGATTTAGAATGAGAATAATGTTGATAACACACTGATGTTTTAGTTGTTACTCAGTAGTCAAGGAGTTTTCAGCTTCTCAAGCAGTGCCAGGTGCACAAGGAGCTGGGAGCGGACACAGACAGGACATCTGACCCAGACTGACCAGAGCGATATTCCATACCATGGGATGTCATGCTCAGTACAGATTCTGGGGGAAGCTGGCCAGGAGAATGGCTGCTCAGTAACTGACTGAGTATCAGTTAATGGGTGGTGAGCAATTGCATTGTGAATCACTTGCATCATTATTATTATTATTATTATTATTATTATTATTATTATTATTATTATTATTACTATTACTATTACTATTACTATTATTACTATTATTACTATTATTACTATTATTACTATTATTACTATTATTACTATTATTACTATTATTACTATTATTACTATTATTATTATATCATCATTATTATTGTTGTTGTTGTTATTATTAATTATTTTCCCTTTCTGTCCTATTAAACTTTGTCTTAACCCACGAGGTATACTTTTTTTTTTTCCAATTCTCTCCCCCACCTCCTGAGGTCGGGGGTGAGCAAACAGCTGTGTGAGAAGTTTAGCTGCCTGCTGAGCTAAACCACAAGAGAAGTTGCAGGATTTATAAGAGCAATGTGCATAAACGCTCATATCGGATCTTAAAAATTTAAGGTTTGTATTTGTGGAGGATTTCTGAGGAAAGTGCACTCTGCTCACTGAGGAATTACGAAGCGCTTGAGTGATAACAGTAGCTTTAAAGAGCTATTTTGCACTGAAAGAAACCTGCTTTTCCTTCTTTTATATCAGCAAATTGAATATAGCAAGGGAGCTGTTCATATTGTTGGCCTAGATATCACTAGGTAAATAAGAAATTGCTGCTTTTTATTTCAGCTTCTCCTGCAGAGCTGATGCTGTTGTGGGAGATGGAGTAGATTCTCTCTTTTCTGTAACCACTAACAGAAATACTTACAAAGCTTCATACTGTTTCCCCTGTGGAAACCTGTTGACAATGGTAAGGAATAGAAGTATCATGGTTTGAAGGAAATCTGGTTGCAAATAATTAAGTGAACCCAGTGAGTCTATACAGAGCCTTTATTAGTGGTGATGGTGCAAGTGAAAGACAAAATTCATATTGACTCTGGGTCAAGGATGAACTTTCCACAACTGGCTGTCTGAAGCTCAGCTTATGCCTTCTCTTCTTTTATTTCTAACTTCTAAGTAGGTTGCTTCAGACTGATTGCATGAGACAATAAATATGAACTCAATGTTTTCAAAAACCTGTTTTGCAAAAGCAGAATCTATTTTTTTTTTTTTTTTTTAACAGCAGCAGGACAAGAAAAAACAAGTTGTTGGAAACAGGCAGGAAACCGGTTTTATTCTCCAGAACTAACAGAAGAAGAAATATAAATAGAAAATTAAAGAGTTCTGGGTGTTTGCTTGCTCAGGGTTGTTGATACACCTAAGATGACCCAAAGGAGTAGAGAAAAATTGTGAGTTTAATGCCACTTGAGGTCAGCAGTAGTTTTGTGAGATATATTTACATTTGTCTATTATTTTTGGAATATTTATTCTGGTCACTTGGTCATAGTTTCTCTTTGCTAAGAATGCCATGGATATTTAAAAGCTTGCTATCTGTTGTAACTAATACATTCACTGCTGCTTTCAATGGTTAAGACAGCGACTGCCAAAAGGTAAGAGTTAGGATTGTGCGAAACAGCATAAAGCTTTAAGTACAGATTTCCAGAGTTATGCAAATCTAGAAAATTGAAAGGGGACAGTCTCATTAGCCCAGGCAGTGGTTGGATCAGTTCCCACAAGTGGAAGCAGGTTTGTGCTTGCAGTTTCAAGGAAAGTGAGTTGGTGAGGGACTGGCAACTCAACAGGTAGGCAGTGTCATTTCTAGTGGAAGGCGGTACGTGGACTTGGGATCTGGAAATGAGGTCCAGGTGACTCATATTCCTGAAAAATATCCCAGGATGCTATAGAAAAGGGAGCAGATATTTAGCCTCGTGCCTCTTCCAGTTCCCGGTGGATTCCCTCACCTAAATCACTCAGGGTTTCCCTGAGAGCAGAGATAACACAGCATTCCTCCTGGCTCCTCCCGCAGAATGTCTCCAACCACGCTGTGCACTGACAGCTGTGTGAAACCACGTCAAACCCATGGCCGGATGCAGCGTGGCAGCTGCGAGTGTGCAGAGCAGGTGTTTACTCTGGAGAGAAGATGATCTTTCGCTGCTGGAGCACTAATGAGAGAGGAGCCGAGTGGCTCTTGCTGAAGTGCCAGGAGGCTAAAGGCTGTGGATCCAGAAGCAGTGGATGTGATCTGAGAAGCTGGCACACCTGGCAGAAACTGGGAAGGGCAATGTACACAGGAGGGCAGTGGCTAAAGCTCGAAGGGAAGAAGGGTGGCATGTCCCTTGGGAAATAATGGGCAGGGCTGGAAAAACTGACAGTAACCAGTGGCCTTTTTTGTAGGAGAGAAATATCCTGATTGTGGGTGGATGCACGGCTTCCTTGTTCCACACCCAGCTCTGAGGGTAGCTCCTGCAGTATCCATGGTCTTTTGAACACGCTTGCTGTCCCGAAGCCACACTGAAAGCGGTAAATAAGTGTGCTCCCTTTCAGAACCTCTCTGCTGCCCTAATCCTTACTCTGGAGTGGCTCTGCTTGAAGCTGCAGTGTCTTCCAAAGCCACTTAAATTATCCCTTTCCTCTGACACATGCATTTGTGAAGATGAAGGAATTGGTTAGTAATGCCCAAGAAGTGAAATAATATTTTAGTTAAAATAGGCTTATTGTTCACAAGCATTGTTTCCATGTCTTCCCTCTGAAGTTGCCAGAGCTGCTGCAGCCCATTGTTCTGAGTTCTCCAGGTGCTCTGCAACTCTGCTGCCCATAGCAGCACCGAATGAGTCAGACAGGATAAGCTGAACAGGCTTGAATTTAGACTCATATCCTGGCACGTAGAAGGCGCTGAAAAAGATATTGTGAAAAGGTACAGAATGAAGTTTAAATATATTTTTTTAAAATTTCCATTGCAGGGCCCAGGGGTGGAAGTCAGGACAGGCAGGACTTTTCTCAGGCAATGGTGTCCAGTCTCCTTTGCGGTTGCAGAACTAAGTCACAAGATTCACTCTATAAGCTAAAATGTTTGGATTTTTTGCCTTTAATGCTCCAACCAGAAGGATGTTCTAGAACACAAGATGGTTTGTTAGGTGCTTGTTTCCATTTTCTAGCATAAAAGCATTCACACAGAGTTTTATCCTTGCATTCAACATTACCTTTGAATTCACACAGCATTTTCCATAGTTTATGGCAGATGGCAACCCCACCTTGCCTCAGCTTTCATTCTGCTGCATTAAACAAGCCATGTTCTGGTAACCTCCTAAACCAGATTGTTCTTCTCCTCGATTGTGCTAACAAATAATCTCTGGACATGCTAGGTTAGCTGCCTCCTGCTGAAAAAGGGTGGTCAGAACTGCATGCAGTTTCCCAAGGGGATGGCAGAACCTGCTGGCATGAATACTTCCCTGCCACGAGTCTCCAGTTATGCATCCTAAGATAAGTGTTTGCTTTTCATGCCATTGCATCACATTGGTAATGATGTGCATTGTGTAACTGTTGACTACAATTGCATCTTCTTCTTCTTCTTCAGTCACTTCCATAAGAAGATCCCATACATCAAACTTATTAGTTCATTGCTTTTTAATAGCTTTTTTTTTTGTCTCATCTGTTTGCTGTTTCTTTTGCCAAAATCACTAAAGGAAAATATGAAAAAAGTAAGTTCCAAGAAAATATCCCAGGATGTCATCAGTAACCTCCCTCAGTCCAGTACTCTCCATTCATCTTAACACTGTTTCCGTCTGTGCTTGCACTTCAATTGAAATTCTCCTAAATTCTAGTCTTCTCCAGAATTGCTAATAATTTCCATTTCAGGCACTACACTACAGTCCATTATTCAGTATCAGCCATAAAATATTTCCTTTTCCCAGAACATCAAGAATCTCGAAAAAAGCAGATATCAACTGCCAATAGTAAGCTCACATTTGATCTCACTTACATCCATGTCTTTGTGCTTCAAACTCTCTTTAAATTACCCTTGAGGTGAAAATTGCAGGCCTGCATTTTCCTGGATTACAATTTTTCTTTGCCTTTTCTAAGTATGAAACATTTCTAAGAAATGGAAGAATTATCTCAGCTTTTCTCTAGCCATCTGGTCCCATGTTTACCATCGCAGCTCCATGTTCCACTGCCTTCAGTTTTCAAGTCTCTGTGATCTGAGAGCACTTACAGCTCTTGACTTTTCCAGTACTTCACTTGAGGTAATTTCCACTTGTCCCTCCCATTATTTGCCCTGCCTACCTTCCACAATTAATATTATCACTGGAAAAAAACACCAACAAAAACTAGTTCTAAACATTAGTTTTATTTACTTCATTATGACCCACATTGAGCATAAAAACACAGCAAAACTTGTCTGAGTTTTTATCCAGGTCAAATTCCCCTCAAGTAGCCTGGGCTCAAGCCATATTGTTAGCAAATGAGACACATAACCACGGACGTAGTTATATGCGGTGCTTTTATTTCAGAGCTGGGAAACCAGGGGTTCGCACCCAAAGCTGGCTTCGACCACTGATTCGAACTCCACTACATTTATACAATTTGGTTACATACATATTCATTACGGTTACAACGTATGTATTGCATATTCATCAGATTACACTGATATTTCACAATATCAGTCGGAACACCTTGGAACTACTCTAAGCATGCGCAGTGTCCTCTGGTGGTCGTTCAGGGGGTCTTCAGGATGAAGTAAGGAGTCTTCTTCACCTCTTGTCACTGCACATGCACGCTATTGCTATGTTCGTTGTGAAATCATGTAAAATTCTTGGATTTCTTAGATGTGCATTCTCAGCACATCCTATCCTTTCAAGATAAGATAAGGACTAACTGAGGACTAACTTTCAGTTCTCTTTTTGTATACAACCTGCAAAGCCTCAAGATAAGGTAAGAATCTTGGATATAGTTTACAAAACGTAGTTACAACTGTAACAATATGAAAATGGGTTTACCACCACACGCGTTTCTTAGAGATTACTGATCTTTGGATTTAGATCCTTATTAGGTTTAGAGGAACGGATAAGCACCCCCTGAAATGCCTTCTTGGAAGCTGCTATTTTCGTTCCTCCAGCTGGTTAGTGAAATAACTGGGAAATGCAGAATTCTGAGTTCGGTGCTTAAATCTAGCAGCGATTACGAGTGACCTTGGGCCAGTCCCTTTCACGCAGCTGTGCGTGCAGGAACACGTTACGGTGTTAAGCACCCACGAACAGCGTGCACCCGAAACCGTCAGTTAAGAAGCCGCCGTCTCCCTTTGCTCTCTCTCTTCTCCCAGTCACCACTCCTATCCCAGTATTTCCGGCTTTCCCTCCCGCTGTTCTGCCGCCGCTCCGGAATTACCCGAACACCCACGATTCGGCCCGAGCTGCCGCCAGAGCCGGTCCGCGCTGCCCGCCGGCACCACGGGGACAGGCTCCGCGGCGGGGCGGGGCGAGGCGGGCGGTGCTGGCAACCGATAGGCCAGTGGGCGGGGAGGGGCGGGGCGAGGAGGGCGGTGCTGGCAGCCGATAGGCCGATGGGCGGAGAGGGGCGGGGAGGAGGTCGCGCAGGGGCGCGAGGATGGGTCTTCGCTCGGTTCCCTCAGCTGCGGGCGGGCGCGGGAGGTCCCGGCCGTGCCCCTCCCTGCCGGGAGCAGGTAGGGCTTGGGGGGGCGGCCGCGGTCCCGCACCTTCTGCGGGGGAGCGGGACGGGAGCCGGCGGCCTCCCCGTGCTCTCCCGCCCTGCTTCCGTGCGGGGTGGGGGCGGGGTGGCGGCGCGGGGGCCGCCGCAGCGGGCGGGCCGAGCCCGGCCCTGGCCCCCGCCGCTGCGGGCACACGCGCGGCTGCCGGGGCCCCCCGGCGGGCCGGGTTGCGTGGGGCAGGGCGGGAGCGGGGCTTGTTGGTGCGGTGCCCTGGCGGCTCGGTGAGGTATCACCGAGTGCCCCAGCCCGCCAGGCGGCGGCCGCGGCCGGAACCCCCCGCTCCCTGGGTTCGCTCTCATAACCAGCCCGTGGCCGGGCCGGGCCGGACCGGCGTTTGCTGCGGGAGCTACCGAGGGAAGCTCGGAGGGGCAGAGGCAGCGCGGCCCGCTCTGAAGCTCTGTGAAACTGGCAGCTTCTCCAGACCAAGCGCCGTGTTGCAAGAGGCCCCGCACGCCAGCTGAAGAGGCAGTCTGGGGTGTACATGTGCACACGTAACGTCTCTGCCGGTCTGCTGTAAATTTAATAAAGCCAGCAGATAGTGTATGTGCGAGAGTCTTGCTTTCTGAACTTAGCTTTAGTTCTTGAGCACATATAAGTACACAATAAGTAGTCCATTATATGTGCTTATTGTCAAAAATAACATCACATTCATGACAGCTTCTGCTGTCAGACCCCCAGTGCAATTGTATTTAATACCTTGAAGTGCTTTAGCATTTTACAGCACTTGCAGGAAAACTTTGTGCTGTAACACATATTGCAAAATCTGGAGTACAGGAAAAAGTTGGATCCTGTATTATACAACTAATTTTTTTCTTTAATATATATATGCAGTGGTAGCTCTCTGCAACGTGTGGATATCAGGAATCCTGTAGTTGCTCTTCAATCTTGCCAGCATAAGTGTATGCTTATTTGATGACTCCTTCAAGTTTTCTTGATTTTTTTCCCATGATATTTATATTTTTCATTTTCAGATTGAGTTCAGTTAGAAGAACATATGGCTGTCAAACGGTAAGCGTGGTACCCTGTGCTGTGCTAAACTACTTTTAGTGCTAGTTTGGCAGTACTCTGAACAGGAGATTTCTGTCCTTTCATTTAATTTCTCTAACCATTTCCTGCTGTTTGTCTAAACATCTCCTACTAAGGCAGGGAAATCTTCTGGAAGACCTTCCATTCTGTTTCACCAGGACATCCCACCTGAGTCCACATACCTTGGATATTATTAATACCTCAGGCAGTTTTTTTATGCTCAGAACAGACGTTACTCTGAGCATGATGTTTTTTTCCCTTCCTTTGGAATAGTTTTCAACCTTTTGCTTTCCTTTTGCCTTTCTAGGTATGCGTGTGTGACATTAACTGGTTGTGATATTCTTGTGCCTGAGCTAGCAGGCTCTGGAGGTTTTCATGGGTGCACAGCATGTTGCCTTGACATTGCATGGTTCAGTAATGTGTCATGACTGGTAATATTATTTCTGGATCCAAATTAAGATCCTATGGTGGAAGGATGTGCATGCTTGGGCCAGGGGGTGTTGGCACTCATGTGAACCTGGGAAGTCATTCTTTACAGTGTTGGGTGGGCACATGCATTGTAGCATTTAGGTCTTCATGTCACCTGCCCAATGACAGGGCTTTTTTCCCTGCCTGCTTTGCTTTGGTAGATTGCGTGCTGAATTCTTTTCACTCATGTGACAGGTTGTATTCCCCTCTGGCCCCTCAGAGTAAGAGGTGTCCTGGATACTTGCAAATGCACAGATCAGTCTGCTTTTCTGTGTGCAATAAACAATCTTTTTTGGTATTAATTTTCAAATGTCTGTGTTGATTTCTAGTTGTTGCAGCTTTCGTTATTGTACTTTACAAATCTCACCTCTTCCTGTTGCCATTGGCTTAATCAGATCTGGCTACTTTTCATGGTGTTTCTTTTGTTTCCTCACTGTTGCACTGGCAGCGCTGTGCAAAAAGCTTACAATTGCTTTCCTGTCTTTTTCTGACTTAACAGGTTCAGCTGTCATCTCTTCTACACTCATGCATATTACTTGTTCCTTTGTGCATTTCGTGAGAGTGTCTGATGTGCTACCTGTGCAAAACTGTTGTGGATTCATGCATTTTACAAAGCTTTGCTCTGTTTTGTTTTGTCATAGTCTCTGAACAAATACCAGAAGGCAGCAAATTTATTTCACTCTTGCCCTGCCAAAGAGATTTAGTGACTTGGAGCTTAAGGGACTTTCTAGTCCCTCATATGAGAAAATCGTTGCTGTCATATTTATGATGACTATAAAGCCATTCAAAATGTAAACTCTAATTTCTCCTTACTGGATGAAAATAATAATTGAAATAATTAGTAATATTTTTGGCCTTGTTGAATCTAAGAATGCTTAAGCTGATGCAATTTGATAATGCCATGGGAAGAAATAGTCCTGCCCTTCCCAATGGCCTCTTTCTTGATCTTAGTGTTGTGCCAGCACATGCATTTATACAGTTGCATAAGACTGAAGAAATAAACTAGTTGGAGAAAAATGAGCAGTTTTCATCTGGATCTCTTTTCCAAGTTGAGGATAGGGTGAACTCTTCATGGCGTCCAAGAAGAGAAAGTTTTCATTTATTTATTTCAAGTTTAGCATCTGTTAAAATGATTTTTGTATTAGAATGTAGATTATGAGAGGTTCCCAAATAGTGTGATAAACTTATTTGGGGAAATATTAGAGTAAATCTATTCGCTTAGCTGCTTGTGTGTAGGATACAACCCCCAAAATGAGTCTACTTATAAATCTACTACAGACTACTTTTTCTTTTGCCTGTTTACTCATGTGTATAGGTTAAATATAATAAAACCAAACATACCTTAACGCTCCACGAATTATTTCTGTCAAGCAAACTGGCTAAACAAATTCCTGAGTAGAGAGTGCTGTATAGCAATCTCCAGAATAAAATTGTAGGTTGTCTAGTAGAAGCACTACTTTTACCCTGAGTATTTGACCATGAAAATTCAAGATGCACAATTCCAGTTTTTCAGGTGTAAGCTATACTCTCTGATAGGGCAATAATGCCTGTTTCTATTAAGAATAATGTTTTTTGTTATTTCTTACTGAATTTGCCTGACTAGATGTCTTACAGTGGTAACCAGCTCTAATCTGGTCTTAGTAAGTGAACCATAACTAGAATGTCACTTGACCTGGTTGTTAGGAAAATGTCAGTATAACTTTGTACAGCCATTTAATCTTTCTTCTGTCTCCTAGATTGCGCTAAGGCCTGAAAAGCTGTCTGGAAACAACATCAGGGTGGAGGTTACAACACTGTGGTAAGTGTGCTATATTAAAACATAGAAGGGAGAAGCTGGGAAAGGAGCTGATATGGAATCGTGAGTCCAGGAGTGAATCACTCAGTGATGAATTGTCTGCAGCTTTGTGTGGGAAGATTAAAGTGGTGAGAACTTTAAAAGAGGAGAAGGCAGTAGCTGGTAGCATATGCTTCCTCACTGTGAAGGAAAGGAATATACATGCAGAGTATGAGGAAAGGTAATTGAGCTTCACATTTTCATAAAGCTATAAAATATACCAATCTATTCATTGTCACTGTGTGCTTGCTAATTATAGCATTACTATTTTCATGACTGCTCAAGTGGGAAACTGGGGAGAAATATAATGTTTTCCATTAATAACGTGCAAGTTTAGTGACTAAGTCAAAACTAGAAGTTGGCTATCCTTAACACCATACTCTGCTAACTTTTACTAATTAACTTCCTTTGCTTGTAAGAATACAATAGTAGTATTATTTTATGTTTGCAAAAAGAAAATATTTTAGTCTCATTGCACATTGTATCTTACTCTGATAGGACTGTTCCAAAGTATTTCTAATGAGGCTATTTATTTTTTTTCCTCCTAAAGTGGCTTTCTAGAAGATGACCATAGAGGATCTCCCAGAACCCTCCTTGGAAGGAGATTCCCTCTTTGAAAGAGAACGGTTCTTATTCCCAAATTCTGAAACTTCTGTTACTTTTTCTGTTGCTGCTGCACCAATGCCTTCAGACTGTGGTATGTACTTTTAAGAGAAAATGAATGTCATCATCAGACAATATATTTGAATAATGAATTTTAAGAAAAGCTCTTAATTTATTCCTTATTTTCAGAAAAAGTTTACTGCTTGTTAAATGAATTCTCCATTATTTTTTAAAGGAAATGAAGTATGAAGACCTGTGCATTTTCTGTTGTTTTGATTGCATACATTTTAAATATACTATCTTTTCCTTCATACTGTTTCTTCTGTGCGTGTGGTCAGATGTTTGTAGGTTTTTTACATTTCCATGTGTAACTGGATATTGCGTTAAATTGCAGTATTTAAATGTAGTTAAGCATCTACATCACATTTAAAACCTCTAGAGTTAGGCTTTCTCTCGTATTTTCAGTATGCAAGCAATCCGCTATAGGGGAATATTTCTCTTGGAAGTGTAGATGTTTGTGATGGTAAGGACTGTGAAATGAGTGTCTACAGAAAACTATAGCAAGTATCAGTGATCAGCTTTTGAAATAATGTTGAATTGTCTTCACATGTATAAATTATTATAAAATTTAAAACAGGATATATAATATTAAATATCACTGTAGCTATCTTCATAGATAGCTACAATTTTAATGTCTTTGAATGTTGCAGAAGATGTTAATAGCATCTATATAGCTTCAAAATTAGTCTCCACCTCTGTTTTTCCCATGCATTGATTACAGCAATCAACTGTATTCAGGAAAAAGAAATACACATAATGTAATGTTCTGTTTTTGACAGACTTAGTGTTCTTGAGACCCATTTGATGAGTTAGCACAGGTTGGAAATTTAGCAATTCTGTAGGATATATTTTAGTACATGAACATGTGTTTTTACATGGTTTAGCCCTGTTCTCATAACTTGTCTTTCCTATTCTGCTGTAAGTACTGCTGTGATTTATTCCATTCTGTTTTCTTATCCCTTAGAAAAATTCTCCATTCATCCTTCTTTAGCCGTCGTGTGTTATGATGTCTTCTAACAACACCACAATATCACTTGCTCTCAGACCTGCTCAGTCTATACCTACTTACTGAATAAAAAAAAAATTCCTTTTATAGGAGGTTACTGTAACCTGTGTAACAGTAATATTATGGAGTCTGGGCAAAGAAGGTTAAACCATAACAGACAAAGATTCTTGGTCGTTACATTAAGTGCATTTATTTTTCGTTAATATAGTTGAGCACTGTAATCAATGCATGGGAAAGATACAGGTCAAGAAAGCAATGTTTTAAAGTATTCTAGATGCCACTATTCGTTCGTGGAACTTATTGTTTTAATAGAATTTCTGTAACATTTCTTTGGTTTGCAAACACTACAGCTGATCACCTGTTAAGCACTTAGGATTATTGTTATTAATACTTAATATATTCTCTCATGTTTTTTACCCTAGCATGCTGGTTGTAACAGTCTATTAGAGTTGATTTCTGATATATAATTTGGTTCAGGTTCATAGCTAGAAAGCTTCCTGGTAGACTAAAAAATCATGCATGTTGGAGAAGATGATGATCTTGTTGGCTAGTTGTCTATTTAATTCATAGCTGTCAGAATGAGATCAACTGTGGTTTATGCTGAAGTTAAATATCAGTAAATACATCAGTAGATCGGTGTCAATGCATGGGATGTAGGTAAGAAGCACGTTTTGTGTAGTGCTGGGAGACAAGGGGTTTGCTTTTTTTTATTTTTGTATGCTAGGTACAGGTAAAAATTCATCCTAAATATCAGTGAACTTGTCCTTTTTCATCCTCGTTGGATCAAGGCAATGCAAACTCAAGACAGACAGGAAGTGAGCACCATATGTGCTTTTATCTGTTAATCCAAGCTAGAAATGTGGTATGCTCTTTTTGAGGGAAGGTAATGATGACTCACCTAGAGGTAGTTTATACCATGTCATACACCTAGGTGGTTGATGCTCTATTTTACTTAACCTGTATGTCTGTTCTGAGAGCCTTTTATCTGTGATTGATGCAAGCTGACATTGTACATTTATTTGAAACCTTTTTAAAAGGCAACTCCCTGATAGCTGCAGCGGAGCCAGAAGTTCATTGTTTTCCATGATTCAGTAATTTGCTGATGATAGTAGGTTCTGCTTCCATTCCCTCTCCTAATAGCCATTGCTATCCAGATTCTTTCATGCAATTTTCCAGAGTTTGAAGAAATTCCACAAATTTAAAATACGGTATGTGTATATACATGCACACACATACACCTGTAAGTAATATGAAATACTGTACTTTAATAATAAGGTGTTTTTTACACCTATACTTTAGGTTGCCTTAAGCAACATGAGACTTAAAATCTTAAAAATACATCTTTTTTCTATTCTTGGTTTGGCTTAATTTTTGAAGGTGTTTGTTACCTGCAGCTGCCACCAACTGGGATTGATAGATTCACGAAATACCTCAAAATAGTGGAGGCCATGGAATGCCTTCCTGATTTGTGCATGTGTGTATGTTTTGGTATGCTTTATGTAAATTGTGATGGAAGAAGGGGGAAAATACATGTTTTGCAGTATATGGAGAAATCATGTACACATTTAATCACAGAGAGATCAAGAGGCTTGTCTGTGCTTGGGAACAGATTAGAACCAGCAGTCCTTTGCTAGCTTGAAGGAAGAGTATTAGCATAATCACTTTACATCTCTATTGGTCCTTGCCTAAACTTAAAATCAGTCTTGCAGTACCATTGTATTGGTGACTGATTCACAGCTTTTTCAGAAGTACAAGACAGATGTTGAGTATTAAAGAAAAAATAGACCAGATGCTAAACACAGTTTTCTAAATCAATTCAATATTCTGATTTTTCCACTGTGACTTGTAGTAAAGTGACTCTCTCTGCTCTTCTTTGCCTCTGGGTTTGAAACGTTAGAAGCATGTTAAAACTTACAATTGTACATAATGATTCTTTTTTTTTTTTTTTTTAACAGAGTTTTCCTTCTTTGATCCCAATGATGCAGCATGCCAAGAAATACTTTTCAACCCCAAAACATCAGTTTCTGAATTGTTTGCTATCTTAAGGCAATGGGTTCCACAGGTCCAGCAGAACATTGATATTATTGGGAATGAGGTGAGGTATAAATGGAGATCCTTGAATGATTTCAGTGTTAAAGTGCTATGGTGACAACAAATAAAAACAGTTCAGGGAGAAGCAGAACTAATCATAAATGCAGATACAGTTTCTGCCGTGTAACAAGTACTTACTGATCAGTGCTGTGTATTGCACATGTTGTCAGCGTTCGTTTGGAAAGGGAAAGATGCTGGGTGAAAAATCAGTGCATATGGATTGGTGGTAGAATCACAGAATCACGCAGAATCACAGAATGTAGAAACAATGTTTCTTCTCAAAGCAGTTATTTAGAGACCCTTCACCTTGGTGTTTCAGTTTCATACTTAGCAGCAATCATAAACTCCAATGTCTGACCTTACAGTGAGGCCTGACCTTAAAGGCAATGTTTCCAAGGCACAAAATGAGGTAGGATCTGAAATCTTTTTGCAACCTGCAGTAGGCTGCTTTGAGAAGACATCATGTTTCTAGTAATTCCATCCTACTTTCTTATTTTTCTTCTGGATTACAGGCTTTTCTAGCCAGGTGGGAAGCATGGCAAAGATTCTTCCTGCCATAGTATAACTGGGGACTTTTTTATTTTGGGGTGGAGGGGGGGTGGCAGGATAGGGGAGAGGAGCGGAGGGAGGCAGGAATTGTTGAGACACCAAAGAGCAAGCAGAGAGACTTGATAAATGATGTTGTTTTTCTGTTGTTCAGTTGAGCAGTTAACTTTTCAGCATGTGAAATGTATGTTAGAAGTAATAATATAAAGAAACTTTAAATTCTGTAAACAATGAAGGTTAATGATATCCACATAATACTATTTATTACATTTCTGCATGTTGCTCAGTTCTGCAGTTAGAGTCTATTCTGACAGGCTTCTTTTTTTATTAGCTGTTGAAATGAATCCAGGAGTCCATATATCTGAAATAACTTACTAAATAATACTGATGTCAGTGATATGCTAGAGCTAAAATGTGTTTGTTTTCCACTTGTTTCTCAGATCATTAAAAGGGGTTGCAATGTGAATGACAGAGATGGACTGACCGACATGACTCTTTTGCATTACACTTGCAAATCAGGGGCTCATGGTATCGGTGAGTAAAGAAACATCATTATATATGTAAAAACCCTGACAAAGGCTAATCCCATCAACTATTACAGAATTTTTCCTTGCAGTAGATTATTTTTTAGTGATGGGTTTTATCCCTTCTAGTGGCCATCAGAAAGGAAGATACAGAACTGTGGTGTGGTTATGGCTGTGGCAGTTGGGAGTAAGTTGAGTTAGTGGTATATGTATTGCAAACAATTTTATCAACAGGAACATATATTTAATGTAGCAAAGGCTGCTTCAGACTGAGGCGCAAACTGTGAACTAAGCTATCGACAGTTTTCTTATGTCAGTGAAACCAGAACATTTAGGTGACTGGCTTTCCTTTTTTTTTGTTTCACCCTGATCATGTCAGAAGAAAACAATAAACTTCATTTGCATTATTATGATCATGAGTACTGGAATAAGAGTGTATTTAATTCTGTTTGAACACATCTCTTAGCTTTTCTATGTTGTGCTACTCTTTTGTTGACCGAAACCCAGTTCTCTGAATTTGAACTAAGTTTGAGTGAGGTCTGACAGAGGTTTGCTTTTCTGGGGGCAGCACATCTCTTAACATAAACTTCAGTATCGTGGAGTGTAATTTTTTTTTTCTTCTATCAGATACTAAAATCCTTGTTTTTGATGGGTGACATGTTATTTACATTAGAGATAAACAGGTAGTGTTACTATATACTACAGTAGACATTTCAGCCCTTCATGATAAAAGGCAAAGCTTTCCTGTGTCCTAATCTTAAGAAGAAAGGCATCTACTAGTAAGTGTTCTGCTGTGAGCCTTAGGGGTTTAATATATATTATGGTTACACGTAAGCATGTGCATATTTTTGATGCCATTTAAGTAAATCCCTGATGCACATTTTATGAAATTTGCCTTACAGGTGATGTTGAAACCGCTGTAAAATTTGCAACGCAGCTTATTGATTTGGGTGCTGATAGCAGTTTACGCAGCCGCTGGACAAATATGAATGCCTTGCATTATGCTGCCTACTTTGATGTTCCAGAACTTATTAGAGTTATTTTGAAAAATGCAAAGCCGAAAGGTAGGCATTGTTCCTTTATTTTTCGTGTAGTTGTCTGTATTTTGTTACTGTGTTGACACTAAGCTGGTGCACAGTGGTCTTTAAGAGTGAGGTTTGTTTACCCATTGTATAAGTATTTCTTGTTCTTTTAGTCAGCTTCATTGGTTCATTTTCTCCTAACATTATTTTTCATTGTGGTTTAATGCACCGATTCCATTGCTGTTTTTTAAAGTTGCTAAACTTGAGCTTGGTACCAGATGGTAGAGAAATACCTAATAAAATGGAAAGCAAACAGGTTAATTCTAAGCTGTTGAGGACTATGATAATGTATGCAGAAAAATGAGGATGTAAGTATTCTGGTCAGTTCTTAGGGTTTTTAAGATGCCTTAAATGTTGAGAAGTATGTTTGAAATGCTGAGAGAAGGGTAAAGGAGAAGTGGGAATTTGGCAATGACACGTGGCAAACTGGTCACCGAAGCAACTTTGACATGCTCATTTTTCCCACATCTTGTCTATCTAGAAGGTCACGTGTAAGAAACAGTTTGACTTTAGTGTTTGGCATAAATAAATGGTACCTTTTAGAATGATAATATAAAGGATTGGTAATTGGAGTCCTATTTACACTAACGCAAATGGAAATACAGAAATGGTTCTGAACGAGAACCATTAGTTCCTACTTTTGTCAAATATCAAAACCAGTAAGCAATTTTAATACTAAAATTGTACAAATGTTTATTTGTTCCACTGAATATCCTTCTGATTGTGCTATTTTGCAAAATGATTAATTTCCTTTTTTAGCTAGTTGAAGCTAAAGACTGTCTCAAAATTCTGAAAAGGTGGTAGGTTTTTGGAGTACACTAGGGTTGCTTACCGTGTTGTGAGTCATCATGGAAGTAATTGTTAAACAGAGCTGTTATTGGTGTGATGTGCTTAGGAGGTAATGTGCAGGTTGGTAACAAAAGACAAAACAACATCACATTTCAATAGTCTGGTCTCCATAATTTGCATCAGCAGATTAGTTCTTCTTTCAGACCTCACTTGTGTTTGGTGTTCTTGTCTCCTCCTGTGCAGTGTCTACAGAAGGGATGGGGATTTGCTCAGGATTTCCAAGGAAACTGCTCTGGTTAAATGCCTTGCTTGTTGGCAACTCTTGGATCAGCAGATGATTTATTTATTTTTTTTTTAAATCTCAGAAAATGCATAAAATGATTTGCCCTAACTGTGACATGAAAACAATGGATGGTCTGAATTAACAGAAAGAATAGTCTTAGCTCCATACTTCATCAGGCAGTTTGCAGAGAAGGGAGCATGTACAGAGAAGGCAAAAATGCCTTGAGTGGATTCATACTGAACTGGAGAAAAAATGGTTGATGTATAAATAGCTCCTCAAGACAGTGCTGTGCTGACTCTGAGACACCCATTGTGAAACAGCTGGTACCACAGATGTTTCCTTTTCATTTACCGCTAAACTATGTCCTTTATGACATTCTGCAGTTAAATTCTTTATACAGATTTACTCCTCGATGGTTAGAATAGAGAGCTAATTTGATCTTAGAGTTTTAGAGGTTTTAAATAGAAAAATTGTTAAGAGCTTAAGAATTAGAAATGTTGTGTGGTACCATTATGGAATGACTGTAACCTGCATGGGTTGCTAATGATAGACTGTTGCTGCATATTAATTTTCCCTAGATAGTTTGGGGGTAGTTACTGGGTAACAATTGATATATCAGTGTTTCTTTTTGTCACATGGACTATGCCAACTTAGACCTAGAACAAAGGTGTAAGAAGACAGTGTTTACAAACTCCAAGTGTGAAGTTTGCAAGCCTGAGGAAGTCATAGTAGTCTAATTAAAAAAAAATAAAAATCTAAATGTCAGTTACTCTTAAAAATAGGAGTATGTACAGCTGTTGCTGACTCAGTAGCTGATGTTACTGATCAGTATCTCTGCAAACTGGTTCCTCCAATGTGTGCAGAAAATACTTCAATAGCCTTATCAAACATGGAAGTTTCCAGTGGTTGTTTACAACTGCACAGCTTCTACTGAGTTTTAAACTGGCAATAGTTGTTTGACATTTGATCTGTAAAAGGTGCATTTGCATATGTAGCTGTGATGTCAATGCAGTATTTTTTTCGCGCACGTGCCAATTAAATTTTAAATACCTAAGTTTGTGTTCATACTGGTGCAACTGTAAAACTGTTAAAAATTTATCTTTGATCGTTATAAAATTCAGAATCAATCTCTTCTAGTATATAAAGTTGGCATATATATACAGACATATTTATTTATCTTCTATATATGTTGATGCTTTATTTGCCCTCAAAATATTAATTTAGTATAACTATATAAGGATGTTGATACAGTTGGGATATACTTTATCACACTGTGAGAAAGGCTAGTGGTATTTAGGATAGAGACTGTAACTGGAAAATACTAGGAGACTGTGCAGCCCTGAGGTGGAAAGTTTTATGTTCCTCACTACTATTTCAAGTCGGAACATTATGTCTAATACTTGTTGGCTTTTGGATTGTGTATTAAATCAGTTGGCATTTTTAATAAATGGTCATATACATAATTGACTCAAATTGACATCTCTCTTGCATAGTTTAGGAGAGGAGCCAAAGACTAAATAGGCATTAAAACTTCAATCTTATAGAACAGTAATAACTTCATAGCAGATTGAAAGATACGTTGGAAACAATTGATGGGAATAAGTAGTATGCTAAATATCTTCTAGACAAATACAGTGCTCTATTTTCCAAACTATCAGTGCAAGACCTTTCAGAATGCAATTCTTTGAAAACAAATTATAAAAATTGCTAACTCTTACTTTGTTCTTGGCCATTAGTAACTAAATCAATGTAAAGCAGAGGTGTAGTAAGCTTTTGCTTGCCCCACTACCTGCTCACAAAGGAAAACAACTGGTTGAAGATGCCTCTCATTTTAAAATTTGACACCTAGAAACAATAAAATAAATATTTTCTGAAACACTAATTTACATGCAAACCTAAATTTACTAACTTGTTAATGTTGGCACAGTAGATTGGGTATCTTGATAGCAACATTTTTGCCGTTAAGTCATCAGTATTATAAAATGAGTGAAAGGAAATGCTCGTCTTCCAGATTGATTCATGATGTGAATAAACAGGTGCAGTTAAAGTTGATATTCTATGTAGAATCACTTCCTATGTGCATTTGGTACATAACTAATGGTATCTGTATAAACGTTAGCATAAACTGTAAAAAATTAATGTCCTCTCAAACAATCTGTAGGATGAAATGTTCACGTAACACTTACATACCTCGCATGTGATGTTTAATTGCAGATGTGGATGCCACCTGTAGTGATTTTGATTTTGGAACAGCTTTGCATATTGCTGCATTTAACCTATGTACAGGAGCTGTCAAGTGCTTACTGGAACATGGAGCAAATCCTGCCTTTAGGGTAAGGAGTTAGGCTGTAGATTCACCAAAAAGTGAAAAGTACCTGGAGAAACTGAACAGTCTGTCTGGGGTTTTGGTTAGCTGAAAATGTGTTACATGGAGTGATAGTGCCTCAGAAAAATTATTTGTAACTCAAAGTGGAGGATTTGTATGCTTTCTCATACTCCTGTGTTGAAGTTTGGCTTTGTGTCATGGTCTAGTTCAGTAGTTCAAATAGCTGTCAAGGTGTTCTTCTGTTTGTTGCTTGAACTTTCATTTGTTAATACTCCTTTGTGTCTTGCAACGGTTGTCACGGCAGTGGTGGGTCTTTCAGAAATACAGGAGTGCAGTCTGTGACTTCCAGAAGCGCAGTGTATCACTTAGCAGTGGACTTAGTCTTAGCATAAGTAACTGGTAATGAAGAAACATTAACTGCTTCACTTACTAACCAAATAATTGGCATGAGTCGTAGTATAAAATGCTGCTGTGTGTGTAGCCACAAATCTTGGCTTTTGGTGTTTTGGTTTAGTGTTGTGGGTTGTTGTTGTTGGTGGTTTTTGGTGGTGTTTGGTTTTTTTTTTAGCATAGTCATTATCTCAGTTCTCCATTTTCTTTTCTTTTTTTTTTTTTTTTTAAATGAGATATTGTGGTTGTTTTAAAGCTACTCAGAAGCCATTATTTTATGTATTACTGATGGTATGAAATCTTCTGGAACATCATTGTTCATACAGTAGTTCTTCATGATATTCAATCTAGATAATTTTAAAAATGCTGTTTTTCTCCTTTGTTTCATTACTATTGAGTGCATGTACATGTTTCAAATTCCATGGCAGCTGTATGTTTGAAAGGCTGTTGTCCCAGGGAGTGCTGGTTTGTAGTTGCACAAGCCTTCTGAGCTGGCGAAGGGTGGCTCTGCGCTTGAGAAAACCAGTCCGGTGCCACGGTACCCACTTTTGCTGCCTTGCCTCTGCTCTGTCCCGTGCCCCGTGGTAACACAAAGATTTGCAGGACTGGTCTGACTGAAACAATCGCTCATGTGATTACTAAAAACTCAAAACAAGCTGCCAGCTCAACCTTAACCCGGCTATATCGTGGTTTTAAGGTACTATGACTTGAATGGGGCTGACCTTTTACTTATGGAATGACTGTAGATTTTTAGGGAATGGTAGGTATTTGATTCTTCAATCCCATGATAAAGCTCTGACCAGAGACAGTGTGTAGAGCTTGCTCATATGAGGACAGCAGTGTAAATGCTGAGTAAGGGGGATAGTTTTCTAAGGATGAAACAGGGAGATTTATAGGGGCTCAGGGAAGGTTGAGCTTTTAGTCTGTTTTTTAAGGGAACAAAGCAAACAGAGTCTTACTCTGTGTCATTCCCTTGTTGGGTTTCTGGTAATTTCTGAGTCCAGTGGCTCAGCTGAGACAAATTTGGAAGACCAAGATAATTATGTTTCCACAGACTGTGAAAATTGGCAGATAGGTGAAGATCCGTTACTAATGCCTTCGCTGAAGAGAGTGCGGGCAGAGCTTGCCATCATAGCAGCCTGGCAGCCCAACACTGCACTTGCAGCCTGGCTGTGGCCTGGAGCTCAGGTTGTCTCCAGGTGAGCTGGTACTCCAGCAGCTCTGGCCAAGGGCCATTGTCACCTGGGACACAGGGGAGTCACAGTCACTGCCCGCTGGGAATGGGAAGTGTTTGGAAAGGACTCTCTCCTTCATTCATCGCTGACACAATAGTCTATATCTAAATCTGAACAGCTTTATTCAAGTATTTATATGAGACACCAACTTTGTATTGTCTGTGCATGCAATATGTATTAATTAACTTCTTACACTTGGAATAAGCCTCATCAAGGAATAAGCTATGCACTGAGTAAAGCTAAATTCTTTGGGAAGTATTGGCATTACAGTATTGGTATTACAGACCAGAATTCTTGCTTACTTTTCTAAATCTATATTAAGTTACACGTATACATACAGGTGTGCTTTTCATGTGTTCTGAGTAGCAATAATGTTCTTTAAACTAAAAATGTTGGTAACTTAGCACTTTTGAAAATAAGTCACTGTAAATGCTAGTTTATATATCTAAGGCTGTTTTGGCATCCTTCTGTGAAAATGTGGATGTTTTTATAGCTGTTTATATTATCAAATATCCAATGAACTTCATAAGCTACTATAGTTTTGCCTAACCAGGTTTATCTTGGCACAACACCAAGTCCTATGCTATGTTATGTTTCTACAGAATGACAAAGGGCAGATTCCAGCGGATGTGGTGCCTGATCCAGTAGATATGCCCCTGGAAATGGCAGATGCAGCAGCCAGCGCAAAAGAAATCAAGCAGATATTGCTGGATGCAGTGCCTCTTTCATGTGACATCTCAAAAGCCATGATTCCAAACTACGATCACGTCACTGGCAAGGCCATGCTTTTATCGCTTGGCCTGAAACTGGGAGATCGTGTTGTTATTGCAGGACAGAAGGTATGATAAGCAACCTGATACTACCCTCATGATTTCTAGACAGTCAATTTATTTACCCCTTTAGAGACATACCTCAAATTTGAGGGTGTAAAATACTTTATGGAAGGTATGAACTCTGTATGGCAGTAAGGATCTAGTTACAGATAGTAATAAGCTGAACAGTTATTTGTTACAGTCACTACTATGAAAAGCTGTTTTGAAGGGCACAGACTGCATTTTGTATCTGTAAACATTTTTTTTAACAGTCTCCTGTAGTACATCAATGTGGCTCAGATTTTATTAACATTTTTGGTGTCACATCAAAATGATGGTAAAATTTACAGATTACCCAGCTTTCAGTTCTGAGTATGCATTTGTGAATTACCCGATAGCTTCCAGAAGGCAGTAGAAGAAAACTTTGATTCTGCTTCTGCTGTAGTAACCCAATTTCACTGGTGCAATGCAGCTAAAATCTTCGAAGCAATGCTGTGCCAACAGCGTTGTTATAATACGTGATTCTGTGGAAGTGTAAGAATGTAGCTAATTCTGGTACAGCTCCAATGTGAATAGCTTTTAAGAAGCTACCTTGCTAGACACATTTTAAGATGTATATGCAAAATGTAACATTGATATTGCAGTTAGTAGCCATACCTTTTATTTGTTCTGATGGCAAGGGCTCTGAAATGAATTAGGAATGCCAGAACTCTTTTAAAGATTTCAAATATTTTTCTGGTAAATATGGAAGGCATTTGTGAGCAAAATTTTGTTTGAGTAGCTTTAATAAGTTTTCTAGTCTAACTTCAGATTTGTAATTGTCACAACTGAAGTGTTCTAAAGTGAACTCCACTCAGTGCACAAAGCAGCTTCCATTCTGTATTGTCATTTGGTGTATTCTTGAAACTGAGTCAGGAAAAGTGAAGGAATCACTAGCTATGCAGAATGCATTTTAACTGAAGTAAGTACGGGAAGGCGCTTATTCTTTAAAGGCAGTAGAAGTTCATGGAAGTTTCTTTTACAGAAAGCCATTGCACAGTGAAAGCAAGAGGAGATAATGTAATTGCGAGTTAATGGAGGCTTTATAGCACGGAAGGGAAGAAATTAGTCCTCTTGAGTATTTTTTTTTCTCCAAGTAAGGCCCATGGTACTTTTTGTACTGTAATGTGCTTACTGTGTATAGATAAAGCTTCCTGGATTTGGTTAGTTGTTATTTATTTTTTTTTTTTTTAAATTGAGTATGCTCTTACAGTGATTTTTAAGAAGTTGTTGGAGGCTGTTTTTCTGTTGGCAAAGGCCAGCAGGGCTTTCCAGTTTTTTTAAGGGAACCAAAGCTGTGATTGTGCTTTTTGGTCTTCCACATCTGCTTTCCTCTCTTCCTTTCTTTGTATGTGAGGAGCGGTTCTGCAGTACTCCCACGTTGTTTCCCACTCCCTTTCTCCATTTGTCCAAATAAATATGTGGATCGCAGCCCTGTCTTCCCCTCCCCTTCTATACTCACAAATGCAGGGTAGAGCAAAAATGAGAACAGGATGATGAAAATGGTGCCCGATTCTTGATGTCCTCTTGGATCAGTTCTCATTTCCGGAATGCGGGAGCTGGGACGAGGGCGCTGGGATGGCAGCATTTTTACGAGCAATATTTACGGATTCCTGTGCTCATTCCTGCTTCTGCAGTCTCCTAACGTATCAGCTGTAATGAAGCTTGAAAGCCATGCACAGCAGATGCCAGAGGGAAAATGGGTTCCTCTCTCGATTCCTACTGTGCCTGTCATTCTAGTTGTCTTACAGGGTAGGAAGCTGTGTAAGCAGGTGTTTCTATGTGATTTGAGGTCCCTTCAGCTTCACGGGCTCCTGCTGTTGCTAGATTATATCTTATCAAACAGACATTCAATGAAAATGCAAGTGCAGGAAAACTAACAGCTGGGAGAAAACTTCCTCCTGTTCCTGCCCCATTTATTGTGTGCGAGATATCCTCTGCTCCTTGCTCGCACAAGTCCTAGGGCTTGTGCAAAACTGGAGCATCAGTTTTGCCAACTCCATCTCCAGTTTCAGATGCCTGCTGCTCTCTTCCCTCTGCCCAGTACGTGCCCTCTGGCTGGTGCCTGGAGAGTGGAGGAATCTGTTGGGCCGCTTGGCCAGGCTTCCGCTGGCTGAATTTGATCTCTGTGCTTGTACTTGGGCCTGAAAACATCTGGGTGTAGATTACTGTGATGTACTTGCCTATAACAATCAAGTTTAAAAGAGACCTTCAGAGTAAAAGAAGAATAGGGTCTGGGTCACGTTTATTCCTTTACAGAACATTAAGAAAGAGTAGCTGGAAGTTTTTATAGTAAAGAAAAGAAAGGGTTCCTGTCCTTGTACTCTCTGAGGGTGGATTAGACAGTGCAGTCATGGTAAAAGTGAACTAATAGTATTAAGGTCACATGAGGCAATGAAAACTGAGCAACTGAAAGATCAAAGGTTTTTATTACTAAAACTAATTTAAAAATCAAATATAAAAATGAATTTAAATCTGTGCTAAATGCATCTCTGTTAGTTATTCCTCCTCCGTTTGGATGAAGTGTGTGAGCTTATAATGCATATTTGTGGAGACTGAGGCCCACTGGCAGGACTGGTCTGTCTTGATATTCTTGATATACTTATCTGTTCAGAGTCTATATAGTATATATTGCAACAGCAAAAAAATGTTGAGAACATTTCCTGGCTTTTGAAATTTTTTTCTGTCATACGGATGGAATAAAAGATTTTTGAATATTTTCCAAAGAAAAAATTAAGTATGCTCTGAAGTTTACCCTTTAACCTTTGCAATATATATAAGAAATCATATACTTATGTGTATATATTTATACACACAAAGATATATTTATGGAGTTTTTAATCTAGTATTTCCATGGAATGTCCAGTTCAGCAAGACACCTTGTTGTGATTCTGGAACTATTGTCGTGGAAGGCAGTGAAAGTAAAACTTCTAGTTAGGCATATACTGCTGTATCTTACTGACTTGGAGCTGTGTTGTACAGTGGTGGTGTCTAATTCTTACCTGTTATGAGATCTGTCAATAACTTCTGCGTTTGATAGAAAAATATATGCAGAAAAACTAATGCGTTTTGGAAAATGCATTGGCTGGCATCCAAAGATAGGAATGTCAATAATCAAGGGAGATTGTTATGTTTGTGTTTCTCTGTTCTGGTTGAAAGCTTGGTGGTGACTTGCTTTCTTCTTTGTAATCTAGACTATGTCCTCATGGACAATAATTTTTTAGCAAAGTCATTCTGTGTTGATGCTTTTGCTTCAGGTTGGTACATTAAGATTTTGTGGCACAACGGAATTTGCCAGTGGCCAGTGGGCTGGCGTGGAGCTGGATGAACCAGAAGGAAAGAACAATGGAAGCGTTGGAAAAGTCCAGTACTTCAAGTGTGCACCAAAACGCGGTATGACCTTTAATATTTTTCTTAAATTATTTTGAAACCCGAATTTTAAAAAAGTATTGGAAGATATGGGAGAATAAATATAGATAATGGATTCTGTTTCTTTTCTTCTTTGTAGTGCTTGCTTTGTTTGTTCTATTGATTCTTTTAACTGTGCGTAGTTTTTTAGCTGCAACTATTTGCAAAACGACTCAAACAACCAACTAGTCAAAATTTCCTGTTACTTCTTTGAAAGTGTAAGATAATAGTCTTTCTTGTTTTCCCATCTGTATTGTTGAAGCTATTTGTTTGTGTTGTAACAGTAATGGCCATGTTTCTTCACCTGTTTTGTCTTCCTTTTAATTTAAGAGGCTCACACTTGTAGCTGTTTTCTAACTTCCAGCTTGAGGTATTTTAATTGATATTTCACAGACACTCATGATATACAAAGTCTGGCATTTTGTAACAGTGGAGACTGAATGTTACCATTAGGACAAAAAGGAGATTCTAATCGATAGTTTTACTGCCTTCCTGAATTACTCTGTTCAAGTTGCTTGATAAGCCTCTTGGTTTCACTGTTCCTTTGAGCTAGTTCTTCCTACCCTGCAAGTGCTTTAACAGCATAACAAGCTGAACAAAACCCAAAATTAATGGTCTAAGAGATAGTAGCTGGAAAGTTTTGTTACATTATTTTTACTCCTGATTCTTTTTTGGCACATCCAATTTTCTCTCCAGGTATCTTTGCACCTCTTTCTAAAATAAGCAAAGCTTCCGATCGCAAAAAAAGCTCTTTACGAAGTTCTTCCACGCGGTCTTCACCTTTGGTCAAATCCAAGAAAATAGACGTGACACACGTAACTTCCAAAGTGAATTCTGGTGGGTATTTACTTGTATGTTGAGACAGGATAGAAGGATACCAATGTTCAAGAATTAGCACCTCTCCTATAAATTTTGATATTAAAATACTTGTTTTAGTTCATCACTTGGGATGAGAAGTTGATATTTATTAACTAAGTGTTCTCATTCACTAGCCTTTAAACCGGTACTGGAAGGAGATGATGTGTGGTTGCTTAGTGATTATAGTGGTCTGATGTACTATAAGAGGTTCTAGTCTTTATATATAGTCTTTAAAAAAAAGTTCAATGTTTATTCTCAAGCCTTTAAAGTTAATTTTTGATTGACTGTGATATTAGTTAAATGTCTAAACTTAATGTGATTTCATTTATTAAGATCATCCTGGGTAATTTGAAACTTCTCACTGAAATCGTTGAAAATCTAGAAACTAATCTATGACACTTTTATGTATAGAAATTGAAGAAATGTAATTTATTTTCTGGCAAAATGGTCAGGGAACTGTTTAACTGATTGCATTTTATCTGCTAATTAATTTATCTGAGTAAAACCAGAGGGAAATAAGAAGAGAAAGGATGTCCTTGTAATGAGGCCTTGGTCTACTGATTGGAGTTCTAGGCTCAGTCTCTGGTTTAGTCTTTTAGTAGTTAATTCAAATTATTTAATCCTTCTAAATTCCCACCTTGTGAAGGAAGAATGCCACATCTTTTCTCATCTGTTTAGGTTCCCAGGTGTTTGGAGTTCAGACTCTTTGCTGCTCTGTACAGTGCCCATCTTGCATAGCCTGGCCCCGTGTCTGGCTGGCTACATAATGATGCCATTAAGCATATTATATTAGCATTTCTTTTCCCTTCCAAACCCTGTTTAGGTGACATACTAAGGTATGGAAGATTTGCACACATTCTCATGGAATTTACTCAAGCACCCTAAAACACTCTGCTCTTTACCAGTGGTATGCAGGGCACAGAAAGAATGTGCCAGGCTGGTAGAAAAGATGTATTTTGGCAGCCTTTTGGATGATTTATGTAACTCTTCCCTACATAGATTGAGGGGGAAGTAAGCCCTAATTATGTGTATTTACATGTAGCACAAGATTTAAGCTATTTATAAATGGACATCCTGCATAAAAAAACTTCTCAGAAAAATGAGGAGCAGATCTGAGCTGACTTTTCTGTTTAGTATTTTTCAATGGTTGATTCAGTTCATTGTGAACTGATTGTAACTCATTAATCTATAATGGAAAGCAGCACTGTTTCCTTTGTCACAGCCAGCGTGTTCCAGGCAGTTTAGTCATAAACCACCTTTTCTGTCACAAAGATGCATTTGTGTCTTTGTAAATTTTAAACATTTGATGCTTGCTTTAGGTAAAAAAAACAGTGAGTTATGCATCATCTGCCCAGCAGAATTACACCCACTAACAGTCATCTGGAAGCTGCTGTTTATAAGATGTTCTTGTGCTGAAATTTCCATTAGCATTTAATGTGCCTGGCTGATCCACAGGCTGGAGTGGGAGGATAAGGCTGCAGAGGCAGAACTTTGTTTTGCAGCCTTTACATCCATCTCCATATTACATTTATTTCTCTTAAACTTCATCCCTGCGATACACTGGTTTGCAATGATCCAAGAAAAATTAATACGCTTTTTTCAGCTTATAACCATGTCTACAAAGTAAAATATAATACTGTGTAGAGATTTTCAAATTTGATTTGTTTCTACTGGATTTGAACAATCCATCAAATTGATGATAATAGGTCTTTTTCATGTTTTTTAGAAAAAGGATTATTGTGATCAAATTGAGAAATATGTTATCTGTCACAAACACTAGTTTTTAGGTCTGATGCCTTAATGGCTAAACTATACAATTTTTGAAAATATAATATAGTTGCGAACTAGTTCAGTCCCTGTAGCTGAATCAAGCTGAGAGAAATAGTTACATAAAAAAGATACGATTTTTCTTTCATGATGGGAGGGGATTCATCATAGATAAGCTTGTTCTTCATTGAGTTAGGGTAGGAAACTGTCAAAAATGCAAAATGACTGTTCACAAATTATAACTCTGTGGCATTACTAGTTCACATGCATATCATAACATTTCTGCTCTAAGAGTTGGGCTCTTACAAATAGTATTGGCATACTTCATTATTTGTAGACAGCCTGAAGATTTGTTCTCTACTTTTATGTGTAATCTTTAATGCAGAAATGAAATTAATCCTAGTGAATAGTATACCTTAAGTACTATGAAAGTGTATGTTGCAAAAATTTAAGTAAAGCTCCTTCAATATAAACATTAATAATTTTCAGATAATTTGTTTATTGTTGGTCATGATAGTTTGGACTGATTTAATGTGTGAAGGGGTTTAAACATCTGTGCTTATCCATCAGAACAATTCTGCAGTCTTGTCTTACCCATTTACCAAGAGTCTAAGAAATCGTACAGTTTTATCTGTTTTATCCATGCATCCGCTAATCTGCAGATCTGGCAAACATTTTTTGTGTATGACTTTCCTGTAAAATTATTGTTCATTGTTAGGATGTATATATTTAATTGTATATATTATTTTTATAGGACTAAATATGCCAAAAAAAGACAGTGCTTCTGAAACCAACTTTATGACTCCTAAAAGGGGCAAAACTGTACCTGCAAAAGACGGTAATGAAATTTTAAAAACTTTTTTAACATCTTGAGAAAAATGTTGAGTAAGGCAGAGGGAGTATTATTACTGCCATACCTCTGAAAAAGTCCTGTATCTGTAGGAAAGAGTTTCCCTGCCTGTCTGTATTCAAGTCCCGAGCAGGCTGTACACATTTCCTTTCCCAGGAGCAAGAGTAATTTGTGTGGGTGTTTGGCTGGCGTTCTGTGTTGGTTTGATAACAGCTTCGATCCATAAGTGTGGCCAAGAATATTGACAAGCCCTTAGAGCTGAAAGGTGTCTCTTAGTGAATGATTTTCCAGAGGATCTGCAGAGTTACCTTCTGGGGTTTCTGAGGGGAGGAGACCTTTTGCCCTGTGTCGTTACTGCCTAGATTTTAATGAAGAATTGTGCACATCTTCGTTGGAATTTTTTTTCTCTCCTATATCTGTATGTTCACGCTTGTATTATGAAGTGTTGTCATCCAACAGCACTTAACAGTCTTGGCATTGTATCATGGAAGCCTCATAGTAACAAACTTCCAATATGAAAAATGAAACTCTAGCGTTTTCAAAAGTTCCTTTTACATGCAAATCATTCTCTGCAATTATCTAGTTTCAGAATTGGATAGTGACTTCTACGCATCAGTATTTTGTTTTCTGAATGAAAACATAAAGGGACCTCACTTTCAGGGCTGTCTTTAACAAATTGTAACAATTCATTTTCCTTTGAGGTTTTCTCTTTAGAATCATACTATGAATGTTGGTAAAAGCAATATTTCTTTGAATAACTTGAAGTGTGAATTTCAGGATACCTTCTTTGACGAAAAGCATCTTTTTATATCCTCTGTCAATGAACAGTTGTGAGGAGGAGACTTGGGCAAGAGGCCAGTGTAAGGTATTTAAGTACTGTCCAATAAGGTACTTTTTCAGAGGTGAGCTGGAAAACTTGTGTAGACAGAGGTTTCCAACATTTTGTTCATGGAGGGCACTTAATGGCTTGGTCTTCAGGTTCTGGTCATACAATGAAAATAATTGGCAGTATAGTGTCTTTGTTTGATGGAAACAATATGATATCTGCAATTAATAGGACTCCAAAGGCTTTGCAGGCTGTAAGTGATGTGAAGCCTCATTTTGTGATTTAGTGGTTTAGCTGATACTGCTATAAAGCAGGTGTAGAACCTTTAGAAAAATCCAACTTAGAAAGTAGCTCAGCTTGGGGTTTTCCTGGAGTTTGTGCTGACTCTGTTGTGTGGTGTGTGTTTATTTGTTCGTTTTTAAACAAACTCCCCAGAAACCCTTGACAAATTGGAAAAACTCTTGGGGGGGTGTGGGGAGGGAAAAAGATGGGGAGGAGTAAGGCCAACTACAAAGTTCTGTAGCAAGGCTGAAACAGTCAACTCTATAAATACACCCTGGGAATGATATGCCCAGTAATAATTCTCTATAAAAGGACCTGGAGATACTGAGGATTACAGGGTAAATGAGAGTCATCTATATGCTGTGCTGTTGCAAAAGGGGAAGCACACTGTGATGAGCTGTCAGCCATGAGGTAATGCAAAGCGACCTGGATGCTTCACTTGGCACAGATGTGTCCTTTAGATACCACATTTCAAAAAGATGTGAATCATCTGGAAAGAATTCAGAGAAGCCACCACAGTAGCTGGAGGTATAGAACATGACTTAGGAGTAGAGACTGTTGGAATTGTGATTGTGTGATTAACAACATGTGTAACAAGAGTAAGAAATCTTGAGCTAAAACTGTGGTAATTTGGGCCTTTATATTAGGGGGAAAAAGTCCCTTGAACAGTACAGATAATTACGTGGTGAAATATATTGCTGACAAGTCCTGAGATCTCCCTGATGGGAGATTTTTAAGAACAGGTCAAACACTCGCTTCTCAGGAGTGAGCTAACAAACAGATGTTTTGCCTGATGAAGAGAAGTGGATTGTAAGACCTGCTGAAGTCGCTTTTGTTCTTCCTTCTCCCGCCCCGTGATTTCCTACAAAATGAAGCATCTCAATGGCTGGTTTAGTTTCAGCAGCTTTTGTTACACTCATGTAAAAGTGCTTGGTGATGGTCTGACCTCCAGTGAATCCATCACTGGACTGACTTCTAAATATGGACTTGCAGTATGTGTTCACAAACGCAGGTGTATATTTATATAATACCTTTGACTTGAAGTTTGCCTGTTTAGTCACCATTCATTTAGTAATTTGCATTTTCTTCATTGTAGGACAGCTGCAGCCAATATCTCAGTCTTTGGATTGATATCTCCAAGTACCTAAGCTTTTGCTTTGACCCACTGAATTTACTGTTCTGCAGTTCTTTACTGTTTTGCCAAACTGAACGACTTAATTAAACTGAACATGCCAGCTCTTTTGCTTTGTGAAACCTAATGTATTAAGCCTCTCAGAATGCTGGAAACTTCTATAAGCCATAGAATCATAGACTACCAGGTTGGAACAGACCACAGGATCATCTGGTCCCAGCTTTCTTGGCAAAAACACTAGCTAGAAAAGATGGCTCAGCACCCTGTCCAGCTGCAACTTAGAAGTGTCTGGTGTTGGGGAATCCACCACCTTGCCTGGGGAAATTATTGCAAAGGCTGATTGTTCTCATAGTGAAAAATTTCCCTCTTGTGTCCCATCAAGATCTCCCCAGGAGTAACTTTTACCCAATACTATCTTAATTTTTCACATTGAGAAACTGAGGCATAGACATGGCTTGCTGAGGGTAGGAAAAGGAGGAACTGGGGAGAGCCTTGAAAAGGAAGGAGGAAAGCTGAACATAAATCTTATCAGACAGTTTAGACATCAGGGTTTGCAAATGGAGATAAAAGTGATTTATTTCCCATTCTTACTTTAGAGTACAGTTTTTAATATTAATACAGTATGTAATGGAATATAGTAGGCTTTAATCCAGACAATAATTCACGCACATAATATCATCTTCCTTCTACTTCTCATCAAATCTTTAATAGGCTGGATGCTGAAAGTGTGGTGGTGTGATCTCTTATTACTAAGTCTCCCATATTTTAATAAAAGTGCTTGGGACTATTTAGAACTTTTGCAGAGTGAAAAAGAATGGGCTTTTGGAGACCTCTTCCAGCACTCAGCTATCACTGTATTCCCGAGGCTGGGTCAGGTGCACCTGTCTCATTCCTGACAGGTGTTTGTGTAAGTGCTGCTTAACAACTTCTAGTTTTGGCTCTTTACCCTGTATTCTGCCCACGACAGAGAACAGAGAACCTTCTTCATACAGAAGCTTTCCCTTCTGCTTCATCTGTCCTTTTCCAAAAATGATCTCTGAAGGACTATTTCCACTTCTGTCTTTTAGGTTTTCCTGAGTACAGCAGCTCTTCCTCTTCTACTACCTCCTTGGAAGGCAAACAGAATTACTCCAAGAAGCGGAATGCAACTAGCAGCAATAAAAAAGCAGTGACTAGAGTCTCTTCTGCCTCATCTAAAATTAGTGCTGGTATGGTCTGTTTTACTGAGGTGTATTTTGACAGGTGGGAGTTTACTGCTGTAGTGAATGTTTATGTAGAACTACTTCTGCTGTTTCAGAATCTGAGATAGTTCAGGAAAGACACCTGGGAGGCAGTTTAACCATAAACTTGAGTTGGGCAACTTAAAAGAAGTTTTTAGAACACATTCAAGAGGAAAAAATGTTTTTATAGCTGGTCACTGTGCCTTTCAACTGCAGAGAAAAGGCTGTAATCCACAGTTCATGAGGAAGCAAAGCAATTCCTTGTCTAAGCAAAATTTGCGGTATGTTGCCATGGGTTAAAGGTACACTACATTAAAGATAGATACTGCTTACTAATCCTTTGGCTCACTATTTAAGTATTTTTAAAATTTTAAAGCTATAATGTCACTAATTGCGGATCTTGTTCTTCTGTTGAACAGGGTTGTATAGTTCTCTTGCTACAAGAAAAAATCGTTTTGATGAAGGAGAAATTCAGGTTGGAGACAGAGTGCTGGTGGTTGGACAGAGAACAGGCACTGTTAGATTTTGTGGGATGACAAAATTTGCACCAGGTATTTGCAATAGTCTTCATGTATGTTGTAGAATCAATACGGAATAACCTATATGTGAGCACATGAACCTTAAGAGAACTCCATCTTTTTCCTCACTCCCTCCAAAACAAATATCTAAATTTACTGGTTTGTTTCGAAGTTCTTCCTCTTTCCTAAATCCAATCTATTTATTTATTTATTTTTTACTTTAATGTAACTGCCAGGAAAAATAATGGGTTTAAATATGACTTTTTACTTGTCCACTAGCTCAGCTTAATCAGGAGAAATATTTTGATGTTGAAATTGTAGGTATTCTTACAAAGCTTTCTGAAAATCCTCAGTTTAGTCTCCGAAGTGGTATATAGTTTATTGAAAAGACATGCCTTTACTCCTTACTTGTTGTAGTAAGTCTTTTTGACACAGCTCCTCTCTTGCAATACTGGTACTCTTACCATGTCTTATACATGTCTCATCCTTATATTTTTAGCATCTTTAAGAGGGTAATTGTGAGCATTTAAATCTTAACTAAGAGGCGTTTAGGTTAGACAGATGAAAAGTTACAAGCATCTCAAAAAGCCCCAACCTACCATTTTCTCATCCTTCTCTCTTTCAGCTCCTCCCTCCCTTCCCCTTGCTGAAAACCACATTGCAGTGAAAGCAGGTGTTTTCAAATGGAATTGCGTTGTTCTGAATTATGGAAACTGATTTATGAATACTAATTTTTGCAACTGGAGTCCATGTTCTTTAAGTCCTTATCTAAAATCTTGCAAGAGTAATGCAAAACCAGTTGGTATTGGTGTAAGTGCCTAGTTTAAATGAGGGCCATTTGATTGATATGTGAGCAGCAATACTCTGTCTTGACACTTGGTGGCATCGGTATTTAAAAGAAAAAAAGAAAAAGTGAGAATGACAGAAAGTGAGATTGTGGTACAAGCTACATACTTTTTTCATTCTTGCCCCTTTCCCCAATTTCATTGTAGGCAAATCCTTGCTTAAGATATTGCAGTTAACTGATTCTACACTTTCATGTGATCACTCTTACCTTCGTGTTGTTGCTTACAAAGTAAACATTGAGAAAAGGATTGCTTTTCCAAATTTACTGTAATAAGCATAAAATCAGAAAGCTGTTGGACAATGTGAGTCTCCTCCCGCCTCCTCCAAGTTAAGAAATTAATTTTTTTATCTTTTTTTTTTTTTTAGAAAAAGATGGTATTGTAAGAAGTGAGGATGGAAAGATCACAAGTCTTCACCATTTGCAAAACCAGTAATTTATAGCAAATGTAACAGATGCATTTTTAAGTATTGCAATTTTAATGTGGATCAAAGCTCTGGAAGTTACCTAAATTTAATTTCTTTTTACTGCAATGCAGGTCTTTATTTAATTTGGAAAACAGGAAGGGAACAACACCTGACATTCTGAGCCCTTCTAATTGATAAGCTGTCAGCCCTGAGTTTCTTGGGCTGCTAATTACAATTACCATTTTATCCAGTGCCTTAGTACCAAGTGACTTGAATTAAATTTTGAATCTTTTGGGGATGGATAGCATAAGGACTGCTAATGGAGTATGAAATTTAGCACCTCTACATAATTAGCTCACATTTATCACAGGTTATGAATGATCAAGCTTATTACCATCTTGATGCCTGCTCAGTGTTCTGTACGAGATGAATTGCTGGCCAGGTCTGGTTCTTACACCCTTCTCCCAAAATCATACAACCAGCCTTGCAATTTGTATTAATTATAACTTGCTAGATGGAGAGAAGGAATGAATTAATATAAAAACTTTAATTTTACTGTTGATGATCTCAGATGAGGCATAAACCGTGTGGTCAGAGGACTGAAGAGGAAAACTTGAACCACTGCTGCTCTTTGTTCTCGTCTCCTTTTTTGTCAAATGGCCACTGTTACATTCAGTAACATTCTGTTCGCCTTTAGTACGTATATCAAGGGGTTTACCTTTTCTGTATTAAATAAAATGTCAATATTTTCTTGAAAGCAAATAAAAATGTGGAGATAATTCTCTTTAGGTTATGATATACATTTTTGCATAGTTACATAGATGATAATAATAATAAATATATATACTACAACCATTAATTTCTAACTAGAAACCATTTTCCTTGATGTGGATAAATGCCAACAGGACCAACTGTCTAAATGAACAAAAGCCCTTGGTGTTTTGTTCAAAATACTGTGGTTTTACTGTTTTGAAATGTAGGATTCTGGTGCGGAATTGAGTTGGACAAGCCTCACGGGAAGAACGATGGTTCTGTGGGAGGCGTTCAGTACTTCAGTTGCCTTCCCAGATATGGTATATTTGCACCACCATCTCGTGTGCAGAGGTAAGCACTGATGCTGCTGTAATGTTTGTGTGGCCAAATGCTTTCTTAATACATTTCCAGCGAGAAACAAAGTTTTGCAGCAGAAATGGAAGAAATAAATGTTTTCTTCTGTTGATGAAAGTTTATAGCATCCATTAAAAAACTAGTAGGTTTTAGATCAACTTTTTGAAAGCAGATTAGAAATGCAGCTCCCTATTTCTCTTGCAGCCTGTCCAGGTATTTTTATTCCAGGGCCTCTATTTCTGATACATTCTGTGTTCATTAAATCTTACTTCCATAACCCAATCCTGATGCATTGAGCTGAGTTTGGTTATAAAAGGAGGTTGCCTTGGACGTGACTGGAAATGCTGTTCTCATTCCAGATAACTGCACTGAGCATCCACCACTTCGTAGTCTCTTTGTGAGGTTTCAGGAAGAACATTTGAGGAATACCATGCTCCTTCCTCCTGCATTTGTATCTTGTCATTCTGCCAGACATGTTTTTGTTTTTCTATCCCTGAATATCCTCAGCCAAACTTAAAGACCTTGCCTCAAAATTATACAATACTCTCTTGCTGAGTAAAAGGCAAGTAACTTGAATAAATGAGTTTGCTCCAGGCACCTCTTACATAGCAACCTGATTACAACTGAAATTTTAGTGTCTCCTGGAGTTGGATGGAGAAGAGAAGGAATGAGAACTTTGACAAAAAGGACTCTAGCAGTTCAGAGTTGAGTTGAAATGAATTCTTCATTGTGTTCTTGCTTTTCAGACTAACAGGTTCTTTGGATTCACTCACAGAGACCTCATCAAGTAAACTAAATCACACTTTTCCAGGTAGGAGCGTAAGACGCAGAGACGTGGCTTGGGCAGGTGACCGTCCTACAACCAGAACCCCCAGCACAGAGCCCCCTTCTCCAAAAGCACAACGGGTTTTCAAGGAACTCAAATGCCAGCCAATAGTCTGGCTGCTCCCTTCCTAAAAATGTAGCCTGTGAAAGGAACTGTGGAGTACTGTGGTTGTTATTAACCCTAAACTGGCAGAAATAATTATGTCAGAGTTAAGACTGTTGCCACTCTTCCCTTATTGCCATATTGCATTCTAATCAGAGTTAACAATAAATTGAAACTCTCCTTAATCTAAACTGAGATTGACGAAGTGTGGGGAGGGGTCTATATCCAGTTACTAAAACTCCTGTGAGAAACTTGAAGTATTTTTATTTTTCCTTACCTCAGCTTTTTGTGAAAAGGCTGCTTCAAATTACCCTTGTCCCATTTGTTTAATTTCATTTCTGTACTCTCTGAACATTTGAAAATGTAACGGACACTTAATTTCATGAGAAGTTTCATCACTTAAGTTCCAAATTGGAGGAGAGAATGTGTAGCAAATGTAGAGGAAGGAATATAAAAGAAAACACGAAGAATATGGGTTCATAAAGGTATTAAAAAAAAATGTACTACACTGCTTTTTAACCTTTCCACTTAGGTTTTAGACGCAGTCTAAGCACCACTTCTGCGTCTTCACAAAAGGAGATAAACAGAAGAAACTCCTTTGTTAGGTGAGTGTTTTGAATTAAAAATGTTTGGGTGAGCTGACTGTTAGCTTTACCGTGTCTTGTTCAAAATAAAAGCTTTGTGTATGATATTTAGACCTTTACATGTTCGTTTTTTTTTCTTCCAAAATGGACCAGTAGTAGACTGTGTTTCTGTGGGTATCCAGAAGTACAGTCCTTGGATTCAGGTCGGCATTGAAACTGTTTTCCAGTTGTTCACTGCATATTCTCCAAATTCTTGTGTTCTCACGCAGCTGGGTGAAGTTCAGGGGCTCTTTGTAAAGGCCTCCACTTTGTCCTGGTGATTGTGACTGACCCTTGCACACTAAAAGTAGTTTTGGCTGAATTCTTTGAAGCCCCAAATACGATGTTTTGTACTGCTGAATTTACCAATGCTATCACCTGCAGTAAATATTGTAGAGCCTGGCAGCAGGTGAGAGGACATCGATTTTCCAAGCATTTCAGACTGCTGTGTGCTCTAGCCTGGCGATGTTATTACATGTTTTGCTAGTAACATGAGATCAAACCAATTATTTTAGAATGGAATTTGAGATTTTTTGCCCTTGCACTTCACAGAATTACAGATTTGCCTGGGTGCTTTATAGAAAAAAAATATATTTTTTTTTTTTTTTCCTTCTCCTTCCTTTTTTTCCTAACTAGATCTAAGAGCTCCGTGTTGCGGCGCAGCTGGAGTAATACCACTACAGCTACCATGGAGGGACCGGTGAAGCTGCATGAAGGCTCTCAGGTTCTTCTGACCAGCTCCAATGAAATGGGGACAATCAGGTACATTGGTCCTACAGACTTTGCACCAGGGATGTGGCTGGGACTCGAACTCAGAAGTGCCAAGGGAAAGAATGACGGTTCTGTGGGGGACAAGCGCTATTTCACCTGTAAGCTGAACCACGGGGTCTTGGTTCGACCCAGCCGAGTAACCTATCGTGGGATTAACGGGGCAAAACTTGTAGATGATATTTGCTGAGCCAAAACGTCCTCATACAACAGGAAATAAGTATTCAAAGCACACAAGACCCCATCTAGAATGCAAACTTATTTTTAAATTATTAATTCTACATAAGTATATATAAGATAAATTTTAACATAAATAAATATATATATATAGACAGAGTTCAGTCGCATTAAGAAGTAAAACCACTATTCAGCTTCTGACTGGGAAGATTATTGCAAAAGCATCTTGGGATTGAGATGCTGAATTATTTGCATAATGTTCCAGTTAGAGAATGTGAGTATCACCAACATTCTCTGAAGCTGCTTTGTGATTCATGTGGTATTTTCCTCTGTGTAGTAACGAACTGATACTGCTTTGCACATTGCCCGCTTTTGACAGAGAAGGTGGTTAATGAGTGACATTAGTGTGGTCACCAGGCACTTTGTCAGTTCCAATGTCAGCTGCTAGCAATAAGAAAGCAAAAAAAAAGATCAATTTTTTCAAGCAGTTTTGAAGTATTTTTACATGTTATCATTCAGATCCCTCCTCTTCTCGCCCCTCCTGTTCTCCTCTCCGCAACACAAAAGGGCTGATAAATATAAGTATTTGTGGCTATCCTAGTGTACAGCAGCAATTAAATACAAAGCCCTTAAAAAAGCACAAATAATGCTGCATGTCAGTCTTTATAGTAAAAAAGCACTTTTTGCTGGATGCATTTGTAGAAAGAGCTACATAGAAGAAGCACTCTTTAAAATAATGCACTTTGCACTCTCTTGGAGAGCTTTCCCTCATTTTTAAAGACTTTTCGTTTGGTGTGCTGCAGGCTATGAGTATCACAGTTTTTAAATGCAAATAAACCCAGAGTGGAACTATACATAATAGCCTCATAATTAATATTAAGACTGTATAAATACAGCATGGTAATTCCTGCCAGTGGTATGGATTATGTGCAGGGTTTTCAAGTAAGCTATTACCATGATTTGATTTGTTTGCAATACATTTCTTTTTGTTTCCTTTGGAGCAGTTTGCAGTATAAATTTATTTTAAGAGTCTTATGAGAAATTAAAGATGGTTTTAGGTACAGCATTGTTAACACACCTTGATGTGACATTATTTGCATATCAGCTTTTTAAAACAGCTAACATTTTGTCCATGTTTTAAACATATATTGTATTTTAATTGCTCAGCATATGTAAACATTATCAGGATGGTTTAGTGTTCCAGAACAGTAATTTTATTCTTAGATGATCTGCTTGCTCTTACCTACTTGAAGAAGTGACACTTTAAATTAAATCATAATAACCTATTTTTAGACAGAATTCTGCTGCTGTTACCTTCTTTTAAATATTGCTGTAGCTATTTTTCCTGAGCTGTATTTAAAATAATGCGTATTGTGTTCTAACTTATGTGAATTTTTAACTGAATAAAAAAAGCAGTAAATTTTGAATGTAAAAAAAAAAAAAAATCATTGCTTTGTATTTGAAGTTGTAGATGTTCAGTCATATACTGAACTTTGTCCAATATCTGTTTCTTGCTGGTGTTAGTAAAATAAAACCCTGGTGAATAGTTTGGCAAAAATAATTTCCATTAGGTTGTTACAGGATGTACATCCTCTCACTTCTGTTCTTAGGTACAAATTAGGCAAATGTGATAAAGGGTGGAACAGCAACTGTGGTATATAAACCAGCAGTTTTTGTATCTTCTTGCTGTTTGGTACCAAAGCGCCAGCTGTCAAACAACGCGTTAATGCATGTTTCGCTGGTTTGTCCCAGCACTGTGCTCCCGGGTGGGCAGTTCCATTTTCTGTGATGAAACACTTGTTATCAGAGCTGCTGTTTTTCCTGCCTGACAGGATGGAACAGCTGTAGCTGCTTTTCCTGACGGGCGGTGGGAGTTCTGCAGGAGGTATGTGAGGGTCAGGCAGCAAGCTCAGGCAGTTGGTTGTAGTCACACCGTTTCTATGTTGTGTATCTTGCACAGAGGAAGAACCACATGGAAATAAGTTATATCCAAGAGCGCTCTGATTCACTGGTAACTCTTTTCTCCTCCAAGGGTGTCAAGCTGCACCTTCCACAGCTCTGTAGCTGCACCCAGGTCAGCTGGAAGTGGAGTCTCTGGGGCCCAGGTAGCAAAGCCTGCAGGACTTCATTCAGTCCTGTCTGAGGGGCAGCCAAGAGGGCACAGACACCACCTGAGTTGAGGCAGTGTGCTTTCCCTTCAGCTTCAGCTTGCTGCACCCTTCTCCTGAAAGCTCTGCCTGTATGTTAGCACTGCAGGTTACAGGGGCAAGTCAGGACTGTTATCAGTACAGAGCTGAGAATCTTCTGTACCAAAGCAAGAAGCTCTGTAAATTTATGTGGCCTGAAACAGAAATAAATCATGCCCTCCATTCCAGAAGGGATTACTGATGGCTGTCTTCAAGTTGGTGATGTGAAGGGATTTGTGCTTCCTTAAATCCAAGGTAAGTTGCCATAATCCTTTTCTCCAGCTCTTGCAGAAGGACACTTTGTGTCATAAAACAAGATTCTGAAAATAACTGGCAGTGAAGTTTGAAATTAGGTGCTGTCCTGAGGTCTGTGCAATCACAGCCCAGGACTGGTTAGAAAAAAAGACAAATGATCCTCAAAGTCCCCTTAAGCCATAGAAATAAATATTATCTGTTTTATAAATAAATAAAGAGATGGTCTCCAGCAATTCTGTGCTGTCTGTGCAGACTTTGAGGCTTGTCCTTGTGCCACAGCACATTTCTGGGGTCCAGTTTCAGAAAAGGTACTTCCTTAGTGCTCTCAGCAATGACATCTTTCAAAATTTGTTGGACACTGGCTGGGAAGGTCACAGGTGTGACAATAGGACAAGAACTTTCTTGAAGTGTCCTGGGGTGGAGAATTCATTTCTAGAGTTCAGTCCTGTTGGATTCAGGGATAGTTTTCCAGATGTTGACAGTAATGGTTTTCTGGGCAGGAAGCCTGCGTTTTGAAGTGCTGCTATCTAGGAAGATCTGAGGCACAAGGATCCAAAATTGGCACTGCAGATTTTCAAAACATTGCGTAATTTCTCTGAGAGGTTAGCTCTGTTACCTGTGAGTGTTGCATAGGAGGCAAGTCCAGTATTTAAGTCACGGCTTTTAGAGTTCTGGTTTTGCAGAAGCCTTGTCCAACACCAGGTAGAAACGGAAACCATGTCCATGAAAGCCACCCAGCAGAGCACCCACCTGCATCCTTTCTCCTGCCTCGCTGCAGACAGAAAACTCTGGAAAAAAAGGGACATCAGAGCACAGGTTGCCAGCCAGTGCCAGATCCGAACCAGGATGTGGTGGGGGCCCAGGGACTCAAGGTGCTTCTGGGAGGGCAAAGGAGAGCTCCCTTCTCAGGGAAGGGGGGAAATGGAGGAAGAGGAGATACCTGTTCAGGAAAGAGTCTTGTTAACTGAACCACAGATCAGTCTTGCAGGAGAATGAGCATATGGCCAAGCCAGTGCAAGAGAATACGGTTTATAGGTAAGTCAGTCCTCATTTTAAGGAGCATTTCTTGAGAAAGCAGCTACCTGCAGTACCGGAGTGGTACAGAGAGGGGAAAAGAACATTTCAGGGCAGGAGCAACCTCTTCCCATGTTTGTCACAGGACTATAGGGCACTCCACTGTATTAAAATGCAGCTTGTAATTAGACCTACTCAATGTCCACATACAGACTTGAAGAAAAAGGCTGTCTTGGGATATAAATGTTTAAGAATGCAAACACCTAGATTCTCTTCAACCATATACTTTGTTCTCTTTATACTGGCCAGTCTCCTATAGGTAAAGGCCAACTTTGGTGATTTGGCACCTCTCTCTGGAAGAAACTTGGAGATGTGCCGTTTGCAATGCAAACAAGTCAAACTTGCTGCTGCCAGCCAGGAAGGTGACTGTCTCAGTTTAACACCACAACTCCTTTCTCTGTCCTTCTGCAGCTTTACCGAGTAAAAACTGATCTCCAGAGCCATCCCTTGGTTATTATAGAAATGATTTGACGTTGACCCAATCATTACACAGCGCAACACAGAGAAAGCCATTTTATTTGTCTTCATGCCTTGTGGTTCACTACACTTGTTTACAATACAAATACACTATTCAATACAAAATACTCAATGACCATATATTAGTATTTTTCTTTATAGTATCCCTGAAGCCCACAGGCCCTTCCTTTATAAACAACGTTGCATAAACTGCTGTACATGAAACAGACACTCCTATAATGAAGCTTTGTTACTAAAAGAAGCCAGATGCAGACAATTCGGACATTTTCCTGTGATGGGTTTAACTTTGGGACAGACAAACGCTGATGTCTTTGCTGCAGTGAAAAGCTGTTTTATGTTATTCCTATCTCAAGGTTCTTGTCAGCCAGCAGACGGGCTCAGTAACAGGAGCAGACATGCAAAGTTAAGTCCTTCAGAGCCCATTTCACACCTCTTACATCAGGCAGCGTGTGAGCGGCTGCACCCAGCGCTGCTGCGGCTGCTCTGGTGCTGAGCCTGTGGCCTTTGGGCACAGACCGGGGGACACCAAGGGACCCACAGCACCGAGAGGGGCTCAGCCACATTAACGCAGCCCCCTGCTTTCAACCCGTGGTATCAAAACCTCCTTCCTCGCTAGAGCAAAGCCCCTCTCCTGCCACCACTCGAGGAAGCAGAACCACCCAAACTTCTTGCCTCCATTTCCAGGCACAGGATGGAGAAACAAGATTCAGCAGCGAAAAGGAAGATGGAAGGAGAGCTGGAAAGGCAGACAAACAGGCATCCCAACCTCATTTACCTTCAGCAGCTTACAGAATCAGAAACCTACCTAACATTTACAGGAAACAGTTAACTTCCAGGTGGAAATAAACCATTTTCAGGGTATGAGAGTGGCAGCACAGGATTCTCCCAGTCGTGCTTTACATCCTGTAGCTCATACTGTTTCCTGCTGCTCCCCTGCAGAGTGAGGAAGACACATAGGATAAGAATATAATCATTGCCAATGGAAAACATTAAGTCTTAAAAACAAGTTCCTTAAAACTATTTACATTTTCTCAATGAATTATATTTTAAAAAAGTCATAGACAAAAACAGGTAAGAGGGTTAAAATAACTTGATATTTTTTTTCCCTCCTACATCACTGTAAGGGAATTTGGGATTAACACATGCTGGGCTGCTTTGGTCTCGATAGCTCATGGTGACTTAGGCCCCCTCTGTTCCCTGCAGCTCTGAGAACTGAACAGGACACAAATTCAAAATTCCTGGTTTATGACTGGACAAAATGCTGTTGCTAATTGGGTATAGCTATAGAAAGTGTGCTAGAATGAAACTGCTAGAAGCTGGAACACAAGAAACATGGACACTGAACACTTCTAGATGTTGCAAAAGAAATGCTAAAATAAATTCTATCAAGTACCTCCTTGTGCAGAATGTAAGCCAGTCTCCTTACAACTGTGTTGAGTAAGTTACTCAGCTCTTTACACGCACGCCAAGTCTAGAACCTCTGAGCTGCAGTCTGTTGGCCTCCCCCTTCAGCTGCTTTGGGATGCTGTAGTAATGGATTGAGCCTGAGTGTGAATTTTTACTTGAGTGATGGAAGAACTGGGTACCATTAAGAAAAGCTTTCCTCACAGCATCCCAGCCATACCAGTAGAATCTTGCATTGTCACCAAAATCCTGGCAATGCTTTGGCAACAAGTGCTTAAAGTTAAGCAATGCCACTGCAGAACAACCAGGAAACTCTGTGGTGCGGCTGCACACAGGTAGGAGAGCAGCCTTTAGTATAGGCAATTAATTCATGGAAATCATTTGTCATTGATGGCATTAGTTGTTTTCTAAGAAAGAGGACAGGCAAATTCTCCAAGCCTTGTTTTTGAGTGGCAAGATTTGATTAGCATCAATATCTACAAAATGATTTTTGCAAAGTGGGGTACTGTACTTGGACAGCACACAGGGCTACCAGCCTGAATACTTCCTCTGGAAGAGCTCAGAATTTTTTTTTTTTCATATTAAAAATATGCAAAACTAGATTTCTGAATTCCTCTCAATTCCAAGAGTTAATGGGGAGGATTTAAAACAAGCCAACAACACAAAAACCCCACAACAAAGCATTTTACACTGGAGACACTGGCAGGAAGCTTACTGAAGGAACAGGAACAGGATTTAATCTCAATGCACCGTACTCAACAGACTGGAGAATTTCAGCAGTAATTCACCATTTCCCTTGGCCAGAATTATCTCCTCGCGTATTCCATAGGTAAGAAGCAGTAATGTGTTTAGCTCCTCCTTTGTTTGCAACTCCCATTCTTCTAAGAGTATTTCAGTTGAACTTTTGGGATAAAATAACTGCCCAGCACGTCTGGGGCCTTTTACCCCCTTCACTCCCACAAACTTACAATCATCTCTTGCTGCTTGCGCTTTCAACGCTTCTTTAGAAATGCTACTTTTGACATCATAACCTGGCAGCCTATTTGCCTTTGTGCCACATCAGACCTTCTGCCCCAGATCTAAGAATGAATAATTTCCACTAGTCAAACATCACTAACTTTGCAACTTCTTGTGTGTTATTTAAGAACATTCATCAGTATACAGGTCAGATCCTGCCCTCAGTAACATGCAAAAGGCAGGACAGCAAACACTCAGAGTGCTCCTACGCAAAGAAGAGCTAAATAAAACAATGACGAGATTCAGCCCTTTTGAAGATGAGAAAACTGAAATATTTAAATGAAAATTACTATTATATGTGAATAATAGACCAGTGTAACAAACTGTTCTGATAGTGCTTACCTGGTGAATTAATCAGCCTTCCTGAGACTCTGGAAAACTACCCCATTGAGCTTGAATGAGTGGCCCGTGTGACAGGAACACAGTTCTACGCTGGACAGAATCCCTCCCCAGTGGCTGTTCCACAATGGAGCTGCGAGCCTCATCACCTCGCAGATCACAAACACTCTCTTAATGCAGCTAAAGCAGCCTGCACGCAGCAGGAGCAGCCGAGGCGTGTAACCCTCGTGATCCCCACCAAGCTCACGCAGCAGCGTTGGATCACCAGCAGATCAACATGAAATCTGGAGCAGCTCCTGACTCAAGCTTCCTAACAGCAGAGCAGAGCCCCATTAGCCAACCCCCACACTCGGCTTCGGCATTCATCCTAAAAAGGTTTTTAGGTGTGTGTATGAGAGGTGGCAGAAGGGCAGGTTAGGAGAGCACACTACCTCCCCCCTCTTATTTATTATTTTTTTAGAAGAATGGTGGCCCAAACCTAGCCCTCCGATGTCAGTCTGCATGTCTCAAAGGTTAGGAGCAGCACATATGGATTCTGGCTTGTTCCCTTATGAGGACAGGAGCTTACCTCCATGTTTGGATCCAGGGCCAGATTCAGTCGCTTCACTGAAACGAAGAGTCTCAGACTGAAGAACACATCCACATTCCTTTGCTGATGCTCCGTTACACCTATTTCCATGGAAACAGGCATCCCTTTTTTGGACAGCGTTCATGCTAAAACAGCTCCTTGCAACCCTAAGTTGAAGTTACTAATTCACAACTTTACACATGAATTATTTCCTACATCTATGTTTTGACAATACACTTAACTGGAATATTTTTCATGCACAAAGTGTACAAAATGAGTCAATGCAGTGCTTATCTTTAAACCAGTATCATACACTTTTTGTTAAAGAACAAGGGCTCTAAACCTCGCAAACACAGACCGTATCTGGCATCCAGGTTGTGGCACGGTGTAGTCTTCCGCCTTTATGTTGTTGTTTGTACAGGGTACGTCAAAGGCTCTTGTAAACCTCTGAGGTACGTGGGTGGCTGTCCATTTTCAGGGCATGGTGAAAGTTCTTCTCAAGACCATGGTCCTTTAAAACTTCACCTTGGTTCTGCTTGACATGCACAAGTTCCTGATGAAGGACATTCCTACTTTTGTAGGCCAGAAGGAATTTTAAAGGGCTTTACTCAGTTTTAGTTCTTAAGCAAAGGAAAAAAAAAGAAAAAGGAAACAAAACAAAAATCCCCAGCCAAACGCCCTCCCCACTCCCAACCCAGAATCCGCCTCATAGCATCTACACCCATCATCTGTGCTTCCTCTCCTCTCTCTTTCAAGGAATGTGGTATGACCGGTGCATTGCCCTGCCACCATCACCACTGTGCATTCAAGGACTTTTGAAGACCGGACTGTAGCTGGGACACAACTTGGGCATATGCTATCGTGTCACCATTAAGCGCAGTTGTATCCTTTTTCAGTTTGGATGGAGGACGCTCTCCCCAAACCCACTACAACCTCTGGCAGCTGCCGGAGACCTCCAGGTGTTCCACAGCAACCACAGGTTTGGCATGGAAACCCCAGACATGAAATACTTGGTGAGCCGCAGCTTTACACTTAAGCAGAGAATGAACAACTGAGAAAAGCTCACAGGAAGGGCATGACAACAACCATGCGTATGAGTTGATGCAACAGCAGCCGGGCCTTGCAGATAACATCTCTTTCCTGTATCCTCCCTCCCCCTTGGTTCTTTTACTCTGGTGATTTGAAGCTTCTCAGGTCAGTTGAAATTACAGCTTCGAGGGTGGCACTTTCAGAGCAAGCTGGCACAAAATGGAAGGTGGTGCAGCCGGATCCCTTGCTCGTGGTGTGTTGGGTAACAGGACATCTCTTCAAGGCTCAGGGGCCACAGGGGGAAAAGTCAAGAGGGTAGAGGGCTCTCACGGCCCCTGCTGGGTTATGTGGCTCTTGTTTCTAAGGACGGGGTCCTCGTAACTGCTCGTGCAAGGTGGCGTGGAGGCTTCCAAGGGTAAGCCCTGCTGTTGGTACCCATAGTTGACGTTCCCACAGGGGAAGTGGCGGAGCCTAAAGAGAGGCACTTCTTTAACGCTTGCTGTTAGGGAAGATGGCTCCAACAGCAGGGAGGACCCGGGCAGCCGGCCAGTCACAATGTTGGGCCCCACAGTACAGTTTCCTTCCTGTCCCAAATTCTCCCTCTCGGGCATCTCCTTCTCCAGCAGAGAACTGTTCTTGCTGGCCTGCTTCTCCGCAAACCAGGAACCGTAGGTTGGATTCCAGAGGTTGGTGGGCTTGTTTCTGGAGCTCCGGCTTTTGTGCAGCTCAGAAGGAGGATTGGACTGGGCATAGGCCATGTTGATATGTCCCCCCACTGAGGATGACGGCACCTTCCCCGGGACTGGCGGTTCCAAGGCTCCCGCTTTGCCTAGAGCTTTTCCAGCAGCAGTGGCTGATGGCAGGGGTGGTGGAGACGGCAGAGTTTGCTTGTCATCCTTTCTATCTTGGTGTGTGGAGACCAAGAGAGGAGGAATTCCTTCTGGATCGTCAGGGCGCATCGCTACCTTCTCTTCCTCCTCAGCTGATGGGCCGTATTCTACTGGCAAAGCAGTGTTGATGACGTCTGGATCCTGCCGGAGAGAACAATGAGGATTTCTCAAAGCCTGCTGCCGTCACGCATACTCAGACTTGATAATAAACCTGACACGCCTGACAGCTGTCATGCTATGATCACAGAGCATCTTTCCCACCACCCACAGCCCATATTCCATGGCTAGAGGATGCTGACAAAATACAGTTAGCCACGAGATGCAATAGGATACCCTTAAAATTGAACTCTTCAAAAAAAAGCAACCCTAAAACTCATCACAGAACAGCAGAGGCACAAAGCCAATGAAAAACATTTTTTATGTCCAGCCAAATTTCCTGTGGGAATGTTGTTTTGGAATCTATATCGTCTCAAAGTTCATAACATTCTCAGATAATATGAGAAAGTTTCAGCCATGAAAGTATTGCTTCCACACAACAAGGGAGGAATGGGAATGCAGAGAGAAGGCAATACTGGCAGAACCCTTGAATCCTGAATCCATAGGGACTGCGGTCCTGAGCTATTTAAGCAGTTTTGAAAATTAAACTGAGAGAAAAAGTGGTGATCTGAGCAACCTTTAATTATTGTAGATAACATGGCAAGCTATAGATAGCAGAAAACAATGCCTCCCCATCCCAGGATCCAAACACACACGAAAACCAGACCAAGCCTCCCGACCAGAGAGGGAAAGCAAACTGACGGAGGCCAGATTTAGAAAAATGTGTGCAGCTGCAGAAGCCACCTGGAAAAGGTGCTCTAAGCCAGGACCACTTCTGCTCAGTGCTGACCACATGGGAGACATGTATGGGTGCTGGCCTGTCTTAGCTCTTTTGCTTGTTAGAATCTGTGCCTTTAGGAGCAGAACTACAGGTCTACTCTTTGTAAAGCTAAGTTCATGCCTTTTGGCAGTAAAAGACAAGAAGGATCAGCCTCCTGATGGGGTAAATACCCCAGCCACTGGTCCCAGCCTGACACAGTAATGGTCCCAGGCCGACTGCAGAAATGCAGCACTGCCTGCTCATCGCATGTTCTGGCTCACCTAAACTGCTCCTCAACAGGAACCCTCCCCACCCCTCTCAGTCGAGACAAATGAACACTGATACCTGAGTGCAGTACTCAATCCTCTCCAGTATTATGGCAAAATTTGGCCGATCTTCCGGCTGGTGCTGCCAACACTGGGTCATAATGCGGTAACTGGAAGAGCAGAATGGGAGATGCTCATAAATAGCAGATCCTGTTGGTACAGAACAGCAACTTGCTGCAGCCTAGAAACCACACATCACCACTCTGACTTTAATAAATACAAGTGCTCTGCCTTCCCCAGAGTCGACAACTGAGGTGATGGTAACCATGGGAATGTGGCCACCAGTGGGGTGACATCCACAGCACATCAGAGAAATAACCCATCCACCTGAAATCCCTTAGGCAATTCACTAGAGATAGGCAAGGCTACAGGTAATGGAGACCAGTTTTCCCTACCTGTGAAGAACCTCATATATTAGTGGTTTCAGGGCTAACCTAAGACATAGAAATAGGCACCATCTTTGACTGAAAAAGCAGTAGCCAGTAGATCTCAAAGGGGCCCTGAATTCTTCTCCAAAGCACACAGAAAAATTAACTAGCAGAGAAGTCACTGGCACTTAAATTCAATAAGGTAGATCAGTCAAGATAAGATCAATCTTAGAAGTTATTAACTTCTGACTAGAGAACAGCATTCAAACATAACCTTTTTTGTATGAATATATTGAAGTTAAAATCTCATACACAGGGCCAGGGCAGTTTTTAGGTGGATCCATCCTTCCTCCATTGGTTACAAACTCCAGAACCTCCTGGTTGCTTTTGCTAGGGTAGGGCATGTATCCCAAAGAGAATATCTCCCACAGCAGTACGCCAAAGGACCTGAACACAGAGGAGAAGGAAACAAAGTGAAGGATACAGGAATGACCATCACTGAGGGGCAACGCCCCTGGATGCAGCACCGTCAACATTGCTCTCTGTGGTCTGTTCTCAGGCAGCTTGTGGAAATCACCACTGCAGGATTCAGACATAAATAAGCTGCATAGCTGTAACAGTGGACTTCGAGTAATTTAATGAATGCTAATAGTCGACTGTTAAGTGAGTGAAGCCTAGGTAGGTAAATATGGTTGCTTTACCCTTGTACTCAGCACTGTTCAACTAGATGTAACAAATGAGCAAGTCAGGTTATGCTTTTCTGAGACATCAATCCCTGCTGGAGACAGCACTGAGTGGAGCAGTGGCCTGATCACTTACAACAAACTTTCCCTCTTGATTCAGCTACTCTGCATGAAATTACACACCAATGAATACCCACCTGTAGCTCACAGTACAACAATGATGTTCCCCAGGTAATATCACAGTGCTGGGCCTGTGTGGTGTGGCTTGCAAAGCCCTGGGGACAATGGGACAGGACCCCCTCCAAATCTGCTCAGCTGCTTGGAAATCACCCCCTTACTGATTCAAATTGCAAAGCACTATGTGCAGCAATGGGAAACTCTTGAGCTTGGTGCTACAATACGTAGCAGCTCAGCCATAGAGAGCTCATACCTCCACCCCTCTGCCGGGGCCTGCTCTGGAGCTGCGTCCCCTCCGCATACCTCCCCAGCTCTTGCCTCCTGCTCACCCAAATCTCCCTCACCCTCTTGTGGCCACTGGCAACTCAAGAGCTCACAGTGGTGCTGCAGGTCAGGAGAAAGATGAAAGCCACAATACATAAAATCACAGAATAGTTTGGTTTGGAAGGGATCTTCAAAGCTCATCTAGTCCACTCCCCCTGCCATGAGCAGGGACATCTTCAGATCCCCATCCTGCCTGGCCTTGAGTGTCTCCAGGGATGGTGCATCTACCACCTCTCTGGGCAACATCGGCCAGTGTACATGATGCTCTTCTCCCACACTGGCAGGATGGACAGCAGCCTCCCGTTCTGCTTTCCTCAGCATGGAACTAAAACATGTTCCTCCCTGTAGCAGCAAAGCAGCACCTGCATCTGCTTCAACATCCCTTCCCTGCCTGCTCACCTCCCTGGCAGCACCCGCCTTCACACAGGTCTGATCTTTCTGTTCCATTGTCTCCTCCAGGATTAGTGGCTCTGAAAGACCTAGCTTGTCTTTTTAGTAAAGGAGAAATGAACAAGAACATGCATTTTTTACAAAATATTCACACTCTACAAAAGAGGTTACAACACAGACAGACAGACGAGACTAAGAAAGAAAGAAAGCGCACCATGTGTCTGTTTTTGATGTAAATATCCCTTCCATGAAAGCCTCAGGAGGCATCCATTTGACAGGCAACATTGCACACCCCCCCTTCCGATAGTAGCTGGCTCTGCAAAGAACAAACAAAGCAGAGAGTCAGCCAAGAATTCAGAAAATATCATTAATTTAGAATTTTTATAATTGCAAATATCAAAATTATAAGCCAGAGGAGAGACCAATTTAGACAAAAGAGCATGGCACAGCTGAAGAGATCTGCTCCTTCTCACAAAAATAGCGGAAATGGGCAGACCAGGGAATGACTGCTCTCATGTCCCTCGCTTTAGGCCTGATTTGGTGAACCCAAGTTATGGTTACCTGTGTGCACACACCTACTGAATTACTCACACAGTGCTCTGCTGCTGGCAGGGCTATCCTCCTGCACCTCTCAGCCACAGCAAGATCTCCACCTCGCCTCACACATGGTCACCTTGAGCACCCCCACCAAAAATGAACAAAGTCTGTCCCATATGTAGCCAGTCTTAAGAACTGCAAGTGAAATGCAAAACCCTGAGAACCAGGGGTTAATGAGGGGGATGCTTTGCTGTTAGAGGTGGGACAGGAGTACACAAACCACCTCCCATGCTCCTGAGACAGGAAGTACATCCGTCCTTTAGTGTCATCGTCATTTAAAACAAAACCTACAAGCCTCGCATCCCATACTGGCAGCTGCAGGAGGCCGCTTGTGGTATCACTGTTCATAACTACACAGCCAGAGCATCCAAAGGATGTACCTGGACACAGAAACATGTGCAAACTTCAAAGGCATCTTTGAAAACTCAGCACCAAAGCGTTCACCTTGGCAGCTGGTTCTGCTGATTGTGTGACAGATGCTACTTCGTCCCAGCAGAGTCCCATCTGACAGTGTGGCAGAGCGGGGGCTCTTTGTGAAGGGAGAGGGAGGAGGGAAGGAAAAAAAATAAGCGGCTCTGACACACTTGGGCTTTTGCAGGTAGCACTCTGTTTGCATCACCTCAGGTTGTGATACTGTCAGATCTCAAGATAAGCAGAGCTAGGCCTGGCTTAGTAATTGCACAGGAGAATTCCCAAGCAGGTAAAAAAGAAGGCAAGCGACCGGAATAAACAGTGTGGGTGACTGAGAACAAGGCATTCCTTCTTCTGAGTCAGAGTAATATCAGTTCCTCAGCACAGCAGGACAAGGTGCTGCCCTTCTGGAGGTGGCATCTGGAAGACGAGGTATCAAACTCCAGCCCTGAGTGCTCGTGGTCATTAAAGATTTCCTGGCACTTCCTGCAAGAGCAGAGTAGTTAACCCTGCGTCCTGGCTAAATTCCAGTTTGGTTGATTACATTTTCCTGACCTTCCTCTGCACCTTCCTTCTTTATCTGCAGTAAATTGAGGAGATTTACTGATGACATCAAACCAAAGGGGCAGAGGTAGTATCAAGGAGAGAGATTAAACTCAGAATGATTTGGGGCCACAAAAACGATAGGGCACATCAATGCCATTCAGTGTGGAGAAGCTAAAGACAAGAAACTGAGGACATAGTACAAGAGGGAGGAAAAATGCCCTCCATGACCATCAGACTTCATCACCCAGAAGAAAGCTGTCAGGAGTGGGAAAAGTCTGCAGAGCACAGTTAAACTACGCATGAAGACAAACACCAAAAATGCATTAGCTGGGATTCAGCAGGGTGGGATCTCTCCACTCTGCCTTGCTAGCGTCATGCAGAGCAGGGTAGAGCTTGCTCTCCTGCACAAACACCGCTCCTCATTCATTTCAGCCAGCTGCCACTTGCAGATACCCTGGGCTTAGCTCTGCTACCTGTATATATCCCGGGCCATTCCGAAGTCTCCAATTTTAGCCACTCTCCCAGGCCCTCGACAGGTAAGGAGGCAGTTCCTGGCAGCAATATCCCTACAAGGAAAGGGAAGAAAAGCAAGAGAAAGAGAAGAACCACTTAATCATTCAACAATTTTGCAAGCCAAAAAGAAAACAAAGAATAGTAGCTACTTTCCTGAGCTGCAGAGAGCCCACAAAAGCCAGGTAAGTCAGTGTTTAGGGGTAACTAGGGATGTCCCAAATTCCAATCTAGCCCAAAAGCAGGAATAAGTTTGCTTTTTAACATTTCATCTTTAATCTCCATGTAACAACTTTCAGCTGAAAGGATGGGCCCCCATGAGCCTCCCTTCCCACCAGGAGCTATTTTTAAGTCTCTAAGGAGTTGCAAGCAGTGGGGCTGAGTTCAGCAATGTGCCAGTACCAACACTAAGTTGTCTGGGGAATGATCCACTGACCTGTTACTACCATGCTTGTTCAAACATTGTCAAATGGGTGTTGTACTGTCAGGGACAGGATGAACAACAATGTGCAGGTGTTCTGAAGACTGAAGGTACAGGCCTGAATCCGTGTGTGCAGGTAAAGCTCCAGCTTCACCTCTGCTAGGCTGAAGTAAACCTTGAGATCTGAATAATGTGGTGGCATATCTTGTGGGTAACTCTTTCAGAAGAGTGAACTACAATCTCTCTCTACTCATCTCTACATAATGCTCCAGGCAGAATAATGGACATTTGCCAAACACCCTGTTCTGCAGGACCAGGTAATGATAGTCATAAGGTGCTGCACTTCTGGCTGTACCTCCATTCCTCAAGAGGGAGAAGGAAAGGGTTCCAGAATGAGCAGAAAGGCACTAAGCAAAATTTATGACGCGGAGAGCTTTGAAGACTTCTGTCACATGATTGTATTTCCATTTGCAGAGTAGCAAAACAGGCTGCACAAGTGCATACACTGAGACTTTGATAAAACCTCAGTCCTCTGCACCCTGGTTTATAGCAGCCTGTCTCTTAATTGCTTCTATTATTCTGATTTTATCTACCTTGTTTAAAGGCATCCAGCCACTAGAGTGCAGCAGGACATAAACATATCAAGCAGCACATTACGAGTCTGTGCTGGCCTGTATGTAAGCCATGCCCATGCTGACACAGGTGTGTTCACCTACCTGTGAATGAAGTGATTCTCCTCCAGGTACTGACACCCACAAGCGATGTCACGAGCCACATGGAGTAAGTCCAGCATGGAAAGGGAGGAGGGCTGATTCTGCCAAAAGACAAGAGACAAACATGGGTTAAAAGCAAGAACATGACATGATTCATCACTGGTACAGCGCTGGGAACTCTCCAACATGTGACATAGCTCATATGTTAATACACAAAGGGATTGCAAAAATGCACAAGAGAGAGTTCATATGCATGAACTATGCGAAGGATGTGCAGGCACGACGTCATGCAAATCCCAAGGACAGAATCAGAACAGCTGGATCTGACTTTCCAGCTCTGTTGGGAAGCCCCTGTAAGAATTTCTCCCCATTCTCATGGGAAACACTTGTGAATTTTCGGCCTGATTTTTGAGGAGATCTGTAGCCTGAACTGGTCCTCACTCAGTTTCTTTGTAATTTTGCTAGCTCTTCTCTAAAGTCACCTTGAACAATGAGGATGACATTTGGTATAATGGCATGAGTCACATTTGCTCTTTCCCTCCTCCACATCTGTGTAGGTTTTATCTTGCCCTCAGAGCACTGACACAGGTTTGTGTAGCCAAGGGCTATGGAAGAGTAAGGCTGCCAACTCCTGGTCCCTGCCCCTTTGATGAAGGCTACAGCCCTTGCCAGCAGGAGCAGATGCTTTAGTGAGCAGGGCAGGCTGAGTACCAGCTTGTGTTTGCTGGCCTCTGAAGCAAAACCATCAGCTTCTGCACTGGGGTGTAAAGCAGTGATCCCTGCAGCCAGTCCTGTGGGCGAGGAGGAGATCATTGCTACCAGTGCAGTGACAAACAACCAGGCAGGACCCGAGAGAATGGTGGGAAGATGTGCCAGGGGAGGTTTAGGTTGGACATCAGGAAAAGGTTCTTCCCCCAGAGGGTGCTGGAGCACTGGAACAGGCTCCCCAGGGAGGTGTCACAGCCCCAAGCCTGACAGTGTTCAAGAAGAGACTGGACAACACCCTCAGACACATGGTGTGAACTGTGGGGTTGTCATATGCAGGCACAGGAGCTGGACTCGATAGTCCTCGTGGGTCCCTTCCAAACCAAGACATTCTATGATTCTGTGACTGCTTACTCCACAGCTGCCATTTGCTAGCTAAGTGTTTCTCTGTGGCCTTGGTCACTTGACCAAACAAGCCTGTCCCACCCTCTGGCTCTCTCTCATGACACCTACCATGCTGCCCAGTGCCCAAAAGGCACACCTGCCCACGTGTCTCTCCCACCGATGCACAAAGCAGCACGGGTTCTCCAGTGACAGGGACTGCTGGCCCTGTCAGCCCATCCGTTGTGATGAAACGTATCTCCAGACTGACATGATGCTGTGCTGGCCATCCCACCTGATCTAAACCGCTGCTAACTGGGACTGGAAATAAGTCCAAGCTCTGCAGCAGGCAGCAGCCAGTAGTTAAACAGTGAATACTGGCTGCTAAAACCTAAGAAAAGTCTTAAAGAGATTAGGAAAAAACTGGCCTCAACACTCAGCTAATGCAATAATTGAAAAATGCTGCATCTCTATGTGAACAAAGCCTGCTTTTTTTTTTGGTGCAGTGCCATAAAACAAAATTGTTTGTGACTATGTACCACCTGCCTATATTTTATTATTTACACAGTATAGTTCATTGCATATATATACTTAACTGATTCTTTAAAACACCAGACTGCATCTCCCCCTAAAACCTTTCTTTTTGTAGACTAACAATTTCCTGAAAACACAAAGCCTTTCTCTCACCCCACTTTCGTGGGGAGGGGGGAATAATCTTTTTTTATCTCTGCATGTTAAACTGACTCACCAGCTACACAATATGGCTACAGTAAGAAAGGATGCAGATGCCTTCTTTTTTCCTTTCAGGGCATAACCAAAGGGAAATGAATATCTCTATCCATTCCTTCCTCTTCCGAGCAAGGGTCAGAAACCTGAAGTGAAAACTGAGTAAAAAGCCCAATTCTTTATGTGCAATCGATTCCAGACCTGAGCTATACAGCAAGGCAGTCAGTAGGCTGAAGCCACAGTCTGATTTCAACAGCATAGCATTTTTTTCTCTTTTTCCCTTTTTTCCCTTCCTTCTCCTGCACGGATGAATTCCTTCCACCTTTTATTTGGCTAAATACAGTCCTAAAACAGATGTGACTGCCCACCCAAGGACAATTTAGCCATGTAATTTGTTTGAAAAATGGAGGTTTGGGATACATTTTGCAAGGGGAGCAGCCTTGAGGCACCAAAGGATTCACTTTACAGCTTTTGCTCCCCAGATGAATGGACAATGGCAGCTGCAATGCACCACTGCCCAGAGCAGTGGGCACGCTGGAAGCACTCGCGTGACACCTCCCTGGGTGGAGGCTGAATCTTGCTAAAGGTGAATGAAATTCTGTGTATTGTTCAGCGTAATCACTGCTCTGTGCAACAGGCTGCACAACACAAAGGAGGAGAATCATTTATCCATATACGATTTATCTTCCAGAGCTGTTCTTTGATTGCTGTGCTGTGTGCGTGAGAAAGATCAGCACTAAACTTCCCAGAATGGACAATTCTGCAACACTGGTAAGGAGCGAAGGGTCTTATTCCAGGCATCTCTGAATCTACCAGAATGCCTCTCTCCAGATGAGGAGGGGTAACCCTGTAATGGATGTGAAACTTTATTAGAAACGGGGCAAAGAAGCCTTTCAGGACTGTAAACCCTTGACCCATGGAGAAGTTTCAGACTGAAGCTTACAGAATAGACTTGGCTGGCACAAATCGACAATATTCCCCAAAAGTCACTGGTATTGTATCAGTGATGTTGGATGAATATTTGGTTTACACATATGATCAATTCTTGCTTAGAGTCCGGAAGAATTACCACTTGTTGGCTGAACATTGCTTTCATTATTTGTGTGAAAAACACAGACGAATAACATGCAATAAGCTGTGCGCTGGCAGTGTCCTGATCTCCCATTAACTTGCATCCCATTTCCTGACACCTCCTGCAGAAGCTCTTCATGTCCCTTACAACATCTACACTTCCCCCCTCCCTCGCGTTGCCTCCTTCTCCTCCATTCCCTCTGCTCCCTTGCATGTTTTTCAGTGGATGAACTCATGGCAGCATGCTGGTGTCTTGCTCCGAGTCACACAGGTTCTTGCTGGCAAGCCAAACAAGACAACTGTTGTGCTCAGTGGTCATTCGAGGATGGTGCTTTCTCCTTTCAGGAGCCCTAGGAGATAAGAATGCCTTCGGCACCTCTATTAAGTTTCACTGAAACTGGACAATGAATTTGAGGTTAGTGGCACGGGAGTGGGGAGAACAACTGGGGAATGAAGGTAGAGAATGAACACATAAGTCTTTTATCTTCTGCAATCAGGATGAAAACAGAAGTAGGTGCAAAAGACAAGGTAGTAAGGAAATCAGATAGAAAAGACAAAACTGGGGAAAAAAAAAAAAAAAAAGAAACCAAGCAAAAATGACAACAGTAATTCATATGGCGCTTACTGCACAGTGAGCAGTGCACCTCTGCTACTGAGTCAGTCAGTCAGTCTTGTGTGTTCAGTTCGTTCCTGTTGGAAGCAAAGCTCACAAAAGCCTGTTTACTCTGCAGTGTTCCTCGTCTTTCCTTTCCATTAACGGACCTGGAAAACTAGATATCCAAGTCTGCTACGCCTGCTTTCTACCTTCAGTCCTTGAATGAGCAATAGCAGGAACAAAGCAGCTCACGGTTCACTAAGAGCAATGCAAAGATAGAGTCGACAGTACTGAGCCACGGGCCTCATGTGCAGGGGCTCTGTCACATCTCAAGTACATGCAGAGGATGAATCCATTTCCACAGCTGCATCCCGTACCTTGCAGAGCACAACGCCCCCAACACATCTCACCTCTGTCAGTGAGTCAGTCTCCTGGCCTCGTAGTTTCTGAGCCAGCAGTCAAGCTTGTGCACCAGAGGCTGATTTCTCAGCACTCACAGCTGCCATTAGCCCCTCAGAAGCTGCCCCAGCAGCCAGAGAATGAATTACCCTGTCATTCTCACCAGGCATCCACCGCATGGGATGGCAGCAGAAGCAGGGCAAGGCAAGGGGAAGGAAGCTTTTGGGAGTGGAAGTGAAACACAGGGATCTGTGTCTGCACATAGGCCATCCACATTCACCCAGCTGTTACAGAGGGACTGGAAATTATTTTTCTGAAACAGTTCTGGCTTGTAACTGCCCACCTGCCTTTGAACCTCAGGCTTTCCCCAAGAGTGACAAGCGTGGGACAGAGCAGAAAACAGCAGCCTCAGTCTCAGGTCTGCTTCAGTCCTGGGAGAAAGTTAAATGCAGAAATAGGGGAAGATTTCAAGGTGCTGGTAACAGCAGTGTGTAGTAGTAGTTAATGGTCAGTCCCAGATAACCTCATACAGGTCAGGAAAGACAATGAAAGAAGTGGCAGGAAAGGAGAGCAAAAGCAAAAAGAGAAATAGCAAGGAAGTAATGTATGCTGTGCCTGGAGTGAACCGTCCACCTCTTCTGACATGAGCTTTTACAGGGGTAGCACTGAGCTACTGCTAACAGAAATGGAAGCCCTCGCATGCAAGGAGGAACTGATGACTGGGGTAGGGACAGACAGAAAGAAATCCCTCAGCTCAGAAGGCTCCCATGACTGCATCCTATGAAGATTAAAGGCTTTCCATCCACAAAAGCAACTGCTTCATCTTACTGTAAGTAGGTAAAAATTCCTGCTGTTCAACACTAATGTTCTTGGTGCTTCCTCACAAGACTCTGAGCTGGCTTCTCCCTCTAATTTAATGAGCCAAAAAGATGATTCCATTGCAAAGTGATGGATGCCCTTGCCCTACACCATCCTGTTTAACCTGCCACTTCATCCATCTAGCACAGCCTGCCCTGGCAGCTTTGAACAAAGCACCTCATGGGCAGCCCATGCCGTTCTGCTCTGCACTGGATGAGAGCGGAGCCCACACTGTATGAGCTAACAAAACCATCTGTAGGTGCTACAGAAAGCCAACCTCTGTTTATAAAGACTGCTCCAATTTCAAACATCTCAACTTTCTGGGTGTTTAGCCTTCTATCCAGGCAGGAGCCACTTTACTGCAATCCATCCAAGACTGCAGTGCTCATGGGCAACACACCATTTTATACGTCTGAAAACCAGATTGCAAGGAAAAAATACAAAGTTCATCTGTTTCCAAATGCCTTGGAGAATATTCTTATTTATATGTGTTAGATTTGATTTGTGTTTCTCTTGTACTGATAAAATCCAGCATTTTGCCCTGTATCAAAGAAATGTAGAGGCAAAGTATGAAGCTGGGCCATGGTGCTAAACTTCAACAACATCTGGGTGCTTCCCTGATCCAGGGGCTCAGAGCAAACTTTATTCTTCTGAACTACTCATTCCTCTCTTCAAATCATAATTTATTCCTCATACATTTCTAACTGACTCGTTTCCTACTGATGCTGATTTCAGTGGGAAAATCTTTAAAACTCTGGACTAAAGATATTTTCTATTAAGTCAACAGCTCCAGGCCTGATTCTCTTCTTGCCCGTGTCAAACTTGGTACTGACAGCTAGCCACAGAAATGCACCTGATCAGTAATTTAAATAATGGATTTGTCATTACTAGCTTAATGCTTCCCCTCAATCCTCCCCCAGAGGGTGTAAGGAAGGTAAGAGTAGAAGTTTGGGTTTTTTTTTAGTTTTAATTGTGTTCTTTCTTTAGATAGTATCTGTAATGCTATCTAGCAAAGTCCAGGGATGAGGCACCTCTGCATAACCCCAGCAGCATTTTTCCCAACAGAAATTTTCCAACCCTCTAAAATGCTGGGAAACAGCAGCTGCATGATCAGCTCTTTTATAGTTACATACTTGCCTTGTGGCAGTAGCTTACTAAATAAAATTCAATTTTCACTTTTCTTACCGGTCTAGGCCGCGTCTCTCTCAGGAACGATTTCAGGTCACCTCCAGCCATGAGCTCCAGCAGGATGAAACGGGGCAGTGCCTGCAAGCTCACCCCGATACAGCGCACAATATTCTGGTGGTTGAATTTGCTGTGGAGACAGGGAGACTCAATTATGGAGCAGCTTTGATCCAAAAAGCACAACTACAGAAAAGAATAAAAATGTGTTGCTGAGGGGATTTTTTTTTTTTTCAGAATAAGTAACAAATCTCAAAGGCGGGGTAGCTGGATCAAGCCAAAGTGCTACCCCTGCACTCTCTGTCCGTCTGCGTAGTGCAGAAATCAAGGTGGGGAAGTAACAGCTTTTGGCTGCTTTTCTACCTCCTGTATTCTGCATCCTTTTTGGGCTACAGCAAGACTCAGGGGTCACACGAAGCAAAGAATGTCTGCTAAAATAAAAGTCTCCTCCTAATTTCACTGTCCAAGGGGCAGAAGCTGAGCCAGGGCAGAGTTGTCCGAAATAATATGCTGACACAGGGATCTGCTTATGTAGAGGGTATTCCTCAAGGTCTAGACTAGTATTTCCATTTTTCTCCAGACCTCAGTATGATGGGAAACTATTTCTGTGGATTCTAGGACTCAGTCACTGAGATGTGATATGACAGAAGCATTAGGTCAATGCCATATGTGAGTTTTGAGTGGTCAAACCAAAACTACTAAGGTTTCTTTTTATCTCATGTTCTGATCTCTAAGAGAAATCAAGGGACCCTATTATTAATTCTGAAAACTGGGCCTAAAGATTTTCAATCTGGATAATGAAATCCACTGTGGAGTCTCTTGAAAATTCAGCCCTTAATAATTTGGTTGCCTTGGTGTCTTCATTTGTAAGAAGAATACAAAAGGATGGTAATGCCTATCCTCTTTGTAAAATACTGACAGCAATGGGCTAAAATTACTGTGTAGATGTGTTTCATGGACATAGTCTCTCAAAGCATCATTTTCCTTACATTGCTGGGCTTTGCAAGCCTACACAAGTGCTTGATCTTATTCACACACACCTAATAATGAGAGCTTCCATGAGGAAGTCCAGCTCATCTTGCTCTGAACACACTTCTGGCAATGTCTGGAAAAGAAAGAACAGGCTGACAAGGAGAATATATTTAAACTTACAGATATAGAACACCTGACACAATCAAAAGCACCAACATTGTCTGTAGTCATCCCTGTGATTGCTGCATTGTCTGCAGCAATCCTCCATGTCAAAAAAAATGTTTACAATCAGGGTGGTGAAGCACTGGCCCAGGTTGCCCGGAGAGGTGGTAGATGCCCCATCCCTGGAGACATTCAAGGCCAGGCTGGACGGGGGTCTGAGCAACCTGATCTAGTTGAAGATGTCCCTGCTCGTTGCAGCAGGGTTGGACTAGATGAGCTTTGGAGGTCCCTTCAACCCAAACTGTTCTTTGCTTCTATGATTGTTTCACTAAAATAAACCACATTCTAAGGTAATAGCTACACCATTACTAAAGTAGATTGTGAAGCCTGTTGAGGGATACAGATGAGAACACATGGCCCATTAATGCCACTGTCATCTTCCTCCCAACAAAGGAAATAGCTCAGAGCATACAGGGAATGGTGCTCAATATATGGGACTCTGCTGGATGAGGAATGAGAACCACAGTTCCTGAGCTCTCAGACAGTTCAATCCTGCTACCTCCCAGCAAGACTATGAACTATAACCAGCAGTACGACTGTGCTGCTATGTAACCTCTAGGTAAAAACAAGCTAGCGGGGCTTCTGAAGGCCTGGAGAACCCTACCAGGATCTTGTAGGATTTAGTTTCACATCCAGTACATATCCACCTTGTAGTGGAGTGGTGAGATCCCTGGAAAACCAGACATCTCCTACCTGCATGGTCTTCGATGTATGTGCCAGCTCCTCGTGGGCCTGTGAAGACTTTTGGCCTCTGACTCAAAGGCTTTGGACAGGTTACAAAACCAGGTGTAGCATGTGGAGGATGGACAGAGGATGGATTTATTTCTTGTACCTGCTGTCTACTACAGCTGTATGGGAAATCTTTGCCTATTTACTACGTACAGACCCCTTTTAATAGACTCACAAGCCCACATGCTACAAGTTGTATCATCACTATGATGGATTAAAGTCTTGCAGTAGAGCAGCAACCTTTCCAGCCACATCCTTCAGTAACACTTAATTCATCTTCATTTTTATAATGCATTGGGACTCTTGGGTGAGAGGTGCATGAAACCATCATGATAACTCATACACTGTCACTTACTTTCACAGCCACCTGCAAGGGAGTGGGGTCGCTGGGGATCCCTGCCACCTGACCTTCATATACCTCACCAAAGGCTCCGTGGCCCAAACCCCTGGACAGACCAGAGAAGACAAGAAGGTTTTACTACAGAGAACACACATTATAACACTGTGGTCACAGCTCACAGAATGGGCTCACAATTTTCATTGCAGTGAAACAGGGAGAAGTGGATATTGACACTGAGGATATCACTCCTCACACTACACAGGGGACCAGAGTTTGATGTGTTCTTTCCTTCACCTATAATGTATTTAATTGGTAGGGAAAACAATCTCCCAAAGTGAACAGTCCTCGGTGCAATCAAGCTGCTGGCAGTGCAGTGTGTAATGGATAGCACTCTTCTATGGCTTTGGTGTCAGTGCTTTAGTGGTGGGTGCTCCATCACAGGTCAATAAAGGTACGTCATAAGCCTTGGTGTTCCCATACCCTAAGCACATTAAGAGTTCCCATGATGTTTATGCATCATCATTAAAGAAAACATTGAACAAGAAACTAGGAAGCACAATGGCTCTCAAAGGACCTGAATTCTTAACCAAGTATCTTTTCCTGATTTATTTTGTGATTCTGGGTAAGAACCTAAGCCAGTAAATGGTGATGATAGTGCTTTATAAAGCACTCAGCTCTGGAAATTCATGCTGAGATTTGTTTCTCGGACTGATCATATTATGAAATTTACAGTTTTATTTTGAATAAGGGTACAAGAAAAAGGAATTAAGAGTAATTACACAACAGATCCTATCCTGTGTCCTTGTGATACAGATATTGCACACCTGTCTATTCAGTGTTCACTCGCTTAACTTTAAGTCAACTGCTACAACAACAGCTATACCACACAGGTGGCATATTGTAACAACACAGCGAACTCTGGCAAAGAATGAGGCTGCATTCCAGATCCTTAGTCCTTCTTAACCCTGCATGGGCTGCACATCGGGCAGTTGTGGTTTGAGCCTCTAAGAGGCATGCCTGCATCTCGAACTGGGCAAAAGGCTCTCTTCTACAACATGGACTTTCCTGGTAGAGCTGGGTCTGGCCTGAGAGCTGCACTGATTCTGTTCTCTGATGTATCAGTGGACAGGTTTTGAATGGGCTGTTGCGCTGCTGACAGTTCAATCTGGCGCCGCTAAGGCCAACCTGCTCTGTTGTTGCATAAGCTCTGTCTGTCGTTTTGCCAGGATAAAGACCAGTCTAGGCAGCGAAACCACAGTGAGGACTTGCGTTGCCTGTGACTCAGTTGCTTCTTTTAATAACATTTGGTAGGTATCAGCTTGAGACACTGTTCTTGGCTATGCCTGACCAACTTGTTACAAACTGAGGGTCTAAACCAGATCTCTACAGCTTAGTTAGTTATGCCTAACCCATCTCCCAAAATGCCCACCTTCCCCCGCATTTATCAATTCCTGGCTGTAGCCTGTGCTCTCTGCAGCTTGCCATACTTCAAAAATCCTTTCAGAGCCCAAGTGACAAAGGCAGCAGCAGCACACAGTACACTGGAAACTTCCAGATGTAGACCAGCAAGATGTGCAGGTAAGGGGAACTGAGGTAAGAGACAGAAAAACACTGCTGACTGCACAGACTGCTCTGAGCATCTTCTTTTTTAGCACTGTAAGCTCCCTAGTCTTCCAAGCTCTCATGCTTCCACTTCTTGGCTTTTTGAGTAAAACTGCACAGTACCAGGGTAATGTCACATTCACAAATGGCATGCACTGTACCCTGGAGGAGAGCAAGGTGGGTAAGAATTCTGAATTTTCATGTTTTCTTCTTAAGAGACTATTTCAAACTTTGCAGAAGTTCTGATCTAGACATAACTATCCTGCTGGCTTTACATTCCTGTCCTTTTAATACTGTCTGGCAGCCTCAAACCAATGCTTTTCCTGCTATTGTACTTAAGGAAGTCATTGTCTTTACCAAAGATGACATCAAAGACTTTTAAAAAGCCTCCTACAAGCCTCAGCCTTCCCAGCATTTCATCAGTTAAAACTGGAAATGGGCCGTTCATTGAACAGTCTGCAAAAGGTGTGTCCGAATTACTGGTGATGACTCTTCAGTTCCTCTCATAATCCCAGAAGATTAACACTGCACCTGTAAAAGGTTAAGGAGACTGCCAAAGTCTAGTTCTCTCCTCACAAGCCTAACTACTGCAGATTTACGTTTTTCTCACAAAAAGGAGCACGAGTCTAGAAGTGTATGAGAATTTGTATGTGCACAAAGACATGAGTTCACACCCATGTAAGAGAGACAGCATATGTGAGTGTATGGTGTGAAACATGGGGAAGGCAAAGGTGAATTTACCGGATGAGGGAGATGTTTTTTCGAGGCACCTCTTTGAGGTCACTAATCGATGTGGTCTTTCCTGCAAAGCAGTAGTTGGGATTGTAGTCTGTCATGATAGTGGAGGTACGCAGCTTGCTCAGCTTATATTCCGGGCTCTGTAACTCCATCTGCATGGCTTGTAGCTCCTGGTGCTTCCGACGATATACTAAATATGGAGAACACAGTAAACCGGAGACACAGAGCGACTTTGGAACAGGTCAGCAGCACGTGTCACTGGCATTTGCTGTGTGGCCAGTTTTCAGTGAATCAAACCAGACAGTAACACTGTCATATTTCTGTACATCAAATAATTACAGATAGAAAATGGAATCTCAAGTTATCCAGGAACCTTCGATTTACACATCTTATGAAGAAACAGGCTTGCTCATGAAGAAGTAAAATGAATTTCAGTTACAGAGATCTCTGATTTCACAGTTCTGAGGTTTTTGTTTTGTTCTGTGTAGCTTAACTGGACCTTCCAAGTACGAGTCTAGACCTGAACTTGAGTGAGTTGGGGTATAACCAACTTTCCTAAATGACACAGAGGTGACTAAAATCTGAAATGATTTATTGCATCATATTGTTCAAAATGGACAGATTAAACTGTTACCTCAAGAATAACACATTGTACACTAAACTAGCTCATTTAAGAATACTTCCTGTTTCTAAACAACAAAGTTGGACTAAATTTGAAATCAGTTTATGGTAGTGTTATGTTTCTTGAATCACCTCACTGATACTTCTGAAATGTCATTAGAAATCACACTTTGAAGGAAGACATCATGTGGATATTACTTGAAATAGTATACTGATATTGGAGTATTTTTTTTCAAAGCAAGATGCCAGTTGTGAGCAGGTTAAATCACTATTACCCTTACTATTGATTTCTGTGGGAGCTGGATTGAGCCCAAATACTGTGACGGTAATAGCTATTGCATCTTCTCTAGCAGATGTTGCTCAGGGGAAGAATTCAAGGGGTAAACATGCACTGGCAAAGGCAGACGGATGTAATGACTTACCCACAAACCTGCCCTCCCTTTTCCTCCTCATTGCTTTTGCTTTGATTTTTTAAATTGCTGCTCTATCCTGAGATGGCAATGATAGGTTAGTTGGATGGAAAGAGGATTACTCTTCCACTCCCTGAGAAGTAATTAGTAATTTTAAAGGAGTACTGCCAGGCCAGATGTCATACATGTAGGACCATGTGTGCGCAACTGATAACTCCTGAAACTCTTAAAACTGAAACAGCTGCACAAATCTAATTTAATAGTTGCCATTTGCTGGTCTGGCTGCATCCCTCTGCTCTCCCAGAGAGTGTGGACAAAGAAAAGTGGCAAAGCTGTGGTTTGAATCCCTGGTTGCTTTTCATTGATTCAGATCTATTCTGCTTTTAATTGAATGCAGGTGAGCAACTTTAAAATAAGAAAATGAAAGTGTGAAAAATACCTTTTAAGATTTCAAATAAAGAAGCCAAAAATTCTCACATCCTACTAAGCAGTAGTTTGTAAAAGGGGAACCTATGTGAGAATTTCAAACTTAAATGTCACACATTAAGAGGCAAATCTGTACATAGGGACGCAAATATAAGCTTGCTTTTAGGCATTATGCACCAACAGTTCTCACAAAAACAGTGGCAGTTGTGTTCTGGCAGCTTCACACCACAACACTAGCAGTAATGTCTCTTACAAGATGCAGTCGGTAACTGAAACCTCCTCAAATTGGCCATCACGGTTAGAAACAACTACTGAAACTTGAAGTTAAGGCATGTGTGCGCCAAGGTGTCATTAAATACAGCAGTAGCTAAAAATCTGAATCCTTTTGCCTGCCAGTGCCCAATTATCCCTGGCTCGGATCCAGCCCTCATATGACAATATCTTTTGCAGAGAAACACTCACCTATCATGATTCCTGAAAAAGCCAAAATTAAAGCAGCCACCAATGCTGAAGTCACTACGGACAAGACCAAGGAGAGAGGGAGGTGAACCACTGGCTCAGCTGTAACAGAAGCAGGAGAAAAATGAATTACGTTTGAAATGATCTTTCAGCAGCCACTTTTTTTTTCAGATAGATTTTTCTTCTCTTCCTTCTATTGACTCTGCTGCTGCTGCTGTAGTGCAGGAGCAACCTCTGGCATGAGCAGTTCTCAGGATCTATGACCTCTAATAGCTCATTGTTTCACTTCCCTCAGTTAATATCAAGCCATTAAAACAGATGGTTTGCTATCAACGAATTAACATGTGCACTCTCTGGGTATGAAAACAAGGCCATAAAAACCAGGGGCAGGAGGTTAGGGAGGTGGAAAGAACATTACATTGCCAGGGCACTAAAGTGCTGCTACCAATGCCCAACCACAGCAAAAGCAGAAGGAGGACTGCAATATATCATCTCCTAAATGCACCTAATCCAGGCAGAAAAATCTGATAACATTAAGTGCAGTACTAAGTATCCCACAGCTGCATGCTCACGTGGGACCACACAAGGCATCTATTAAGGTTTACTTCACCTTGTCAAAATGACCATGCTTTTTACCCATTTTACAGATGGGAATGGTAGAAATATAGAACAATTTTCCCATGCCAGTGACAAAGCTGAGAGCAGGATGCTGAGTGATTCTGGAGTCCACTTGCTCTAACTGCTGGGCAAGAATATGAAGGAAACCGAGTAATGGAGCTCTGAGCACTTGCTTTTGAAGTAATGCAAGTACAGGCACTGTCTTTTTTTTTCCTCAGAGATCACTCACTCAGAATTTCTTATTAATTCTGCACATGCACCTTATATGTCCAAACCCACAGGAAGTATATTCTGCTTTACATTGTCCATTTTTTCACTTCTAAGAGGACAGACCTGGAAGTTAAGTTTAGCTGGACAACTCCTTCAGTGTGCAAACTTTCATGATTTCAGAGCAGAATGTGAGCATCAGCACAACCAGATGCAAAATCTGACTCTCCTCAGTGCTGCCCACTATGCCAGACATACCGCTGTAATGCAAACCAGTGCCTCAGCACCGATGTGTCCATAGCCTAGCAAAACAACTCTGCAGCATATACCATCAGGAAAGAAGGTAACATTCAACAGAAGCCAGTTTTGAGAAAGAGACCAGAGAACACTTTCAGGATGTCTTACAGTCCAGAATACAGATTTTTACCATGCACTTTCTGTTTCACATGCTACCAGCCTACCTCATACATCTACTTACCTATGCAAGACACACCATCCTCAGCCAACTCTGTGCCTGGTTCACAAAAGCAAATGACTTTTTGAGTCTCAAGATCAACACGGCACTCGTCCATCTCACAGTGACTGCAGTTAAGATGCAGCCTAATATCCACCTCTCCGTGCCCCTCTGTCACTAGGGAGTGGATGAAAGAAGCTGAGTTAACTACTGTAAGGATCACTCATATTGTTCCCTTGGGCTCTGACAGAAACAGGGGACACGGTAGACACAATTGCTGGATGTGGCAGGGTGGGACCCATTTAAGAAACTGATTTCTCCCCACCTTCCACGGCTCCTGTACTTTCTCATGTAGAAAATAACATTCAGCTAAATAAGCCCCACTGCAGCTGAGGTGCACCGGCTCTCTTGCAGCAGGTGGTCCTACCAGGTTAGGAAGGAGTCTGCTGCCCAGCCTAACAGAAACCTGCCCTTTCAGCAGTCCCTGAGGCTCACCCTTCTCATCCTGGCCTTTCCTCCCTCTGAGATCAAACACTGCAATGTTTTCAAAACCTTCCCGCTGAATTTGTCAGGCCAGAGTTCATCGGTATTTGAAAATACTTTTGGCTGTTCTGAAGCAAACTTTTTTTTCCTGAACAAAGAGATATTTTTGTATTTTCTGAACACATCGCAAACATATTGAAGATGCTGACTTCTGAGCAAACACAAGCTGGAGTGGCAGTATTTATCACTCCCACACAATGCTGGGCAGCACTGCACTGTTTTCTCTAGAAACTCCCTGGTCCAGCCTGGATACTTTGCTGAAGGATGCTCTAAGGAACATGTTTGTTACTGAATATTCAGGTACTTTATCTGCTTATTTCCTAAATTATCTGAACTACGAGGTTTTGCTACTACTCTCTTTGGACAAAATTATTCTGTAGGCTATCTTGTTGGGAAGTGTTTTCTAACATCCATGACATTTCCTCCACCTGCTGTCTTCCTACTACTTCTGTTTATTTTCCATTGGACTTTGTTATGCTATATCTTTCTTTCTCCTTATGTTCACGATGACACTAAGCTGTACCCAAAGGCTTTTAAATTGTCCTACAATGCAAACTATTCTTAACATGAAAGAAACCCACTAGAAGACTTCTGACCAACATTAATACCTTTAAGCGCTGGAGTGTATAAAGTACCAATTGGATTAATAAAGGACACACCATCCTCCCCATCCATCTCTGGGTCATTGTCCACTGCAGCATTGCCACCTACATCAAACCAGAAGTTACCTTAACAGACTGAGGCTCATTAGCACTAAAATACAGATAAGCATTGCAACATGCACAACTTCAGTATATTTAGGGAGGCATTCAAATGAGAAAAGAGAATAAATCAAAGTATTTCACATATAGGGAACATTTAGTGAGTTGTGGCATGAACCACTGGTCTTTCATCTCTAGAACTTCAATTTGATCGCAGCATCTTGTGACAATCGATTTCTTAGCTCTGTTTTAGGCAGGCTGTTGCAAACTAAGGCACACCTAAACCAGAAACTTCACCTTTAACCATTTGGATGCTGTGAAAACACAGAAGTTTTTCTTAAAATTAATGTGGCCAAGAGACGGTAAAAGAACAGTGCTCAAGTGCTAAGTTCAGTACCCTTGCTGATCAAGGTATGTACTGTGTCAGCAATGAATAACCCGATATCCTTCCTCTTCTTTGCACCCTGAAAGGAGGGTGGTCCACCAGGAGTGGGGACTGAAGGAACTTATGAGTTACTCACTTGTGCTTGGGCATATAGAACACATTAGGAACAAAGTATGGGCAATACATAGAACATATTAGAAGCACAGTAGGGGCCATGTATTATGTAGTACAAGCATGCAAAGATTCCCCCACTCCACCCAGAAACGGCTTTTCCCCTTTAACCATCTTCAGTGACATTAAAATTATGTCATGTGAGGCATTCTGTTGGAAAAAGCAGCATTACATAGTAACATTGGTACAAAACATGCACTTAATAATTTAAATGTAACTACTCCTACATTTATACAGTCCTAAAATTACATTAGGTCATTTGAAGGCAACCACGAGACTGATGTGGCCCCCAGTGAAAATGAGTTTGACACCCCTGGTTTAAACACATTACTTCCTCTCAGGATTTCTAGTATATCATACACTTGATTTAAGCTGTGGGGATCCAGGGGTTAAAATGTCCACCACAGTGCAGATGGCTGAAGAAACTATGTGGCCCAGGAGATTACAAGTTAGCAGAGATCTTGAATCTGGCCCACACCAGTTATAATCAACATAATGCCATCTGACAGCTGTCCTGAGACCCACAGCACATGAAATTAGCTCCTTGTTGACTGAAGTCAACACTACCATCGTTATTAAGAGGGGTCCTGGCTGGCAGCCTGAACCTGTCCCCAGAGGCCACCTGTGCAGGACCACAGCAGGGCAGGGTAGAAGCAGCCATGTCCTTCCCCTGGCATAAGGCCTGGCTGCTGGTCTCCAGGACCAAAGTCCTCCAACCACAGGTGTTGGCAATGGGAGCACATCGCCTGTGGCTCCTCCTTCTTCAGCACTGTAACCCGCTAATGGAAGGCTCAAGAATCGCAGCAGGATCTTGATGGCACATTTTGCAGAGTGCAAAGCCAGGATTACAGCTGAAGGACTGATATCTGGCTATTTGCTCAAAGACTAAATGCCATACGTTCATGTAATGCTAAAAAGGCAACACAGACATACTAGTACATAACAGTCAAATACACTAGCTACAGGAGAATTAGCTATCAGTGTTTTGCTGATCATTAGCACTAAAGGAGGGGAAGGGACACCTTGAACATGAAGCCACTTTACCTATATATCCTCCGCCTCCTCCACCTGAGGAGCACCCCCCTCCACCCCCTCCGAAACCCCCTCTTGTCTCCCACCCCCACTTCTTCATGGCCTGGGGGCAGGATCTTCCTCCAGTAGCACCTTCCAGCAAGGATTTTCCTGACCACAGGAAGGAAGTGTTATCATTCCAGCCACCTCCACCACCTGCAGTTAAGAGAAGAGAAAAGGCACAGGTAGGGATTATTTTGTGTAGAAAACACTGCAGGGAGCTGCAAAACAAGCCCTCCTTCGAAAGCACCTCAGCTGAAAGTGAGTCTCATGCCTTGGTTAGAAGAGGGGATGTGCTTGCTACACAGTGCTACAGTGACCTTTCTGTAGGGCTTTTGACCACATCAATTATCTGCACCTCTTTTCACCTACCACACAGGACAAGTATTTTCTATGGAAAATGTAAAAAGATATCCCTGCCTACTCCCCAATCACTTGTTTCTGGCTATCAGAGCTTTCTCCTTCTCTTTGCAAAAAATACTTTTGAAAAACCCCTATGCCAGTTCTGAAGTGGAGAAAAAAGCATATTTAGTGAAAAGGATGTGAAAACAGGTCCTAGCCCTGCTCTAAATACAACATACTCACCAGTGACTCACTTTCACCTCTGCTGGATGATCAGTCCAAGGTCTCTTCACAGAGACTTCTAACCAGGGTGCAATTATGCTCTTTCTGCATAAGCCAGGGAAACTGTATGTCTACACAGCGTGAAATGGTGCAGGGAGGAGGATGGCTAAGTTGGCACTGCAAACTCCCACACCAAAAAATCAAACAACTTTTCTTATGAGAAGTACTGCATTATTTTGGAAAATATTGCCATTGTTATGGCTATATCATCTTCGACACCTGTATTTAGGCCATCTGTTTAACACCCTTGCTCCCACTGAACTGTGTTTTCGTGAGTTTCACCTCACCTCCTTGTGAGGAGGAGTCTGGGAGTATCACATATTCACAAAGGTTTTCTTAAAAAGATAAAACTTTCCTTACCTGCAGCTCCTGAATTTCCATTCAGCCCTGGAATGGAGGAATCATTCTCCAGCCTTTCTGGATGAAATGTATCTGTTTTGGCCCTGTAGGCCCTGCCACCACCTCCTGCTGCAATTATCAAGGGGACAGGTTCTCCATTCTCCATCTTAACAAATTCAGAAATAAAGGCAGCGTTCAAACTGAGTCGGACACACAAATGGAAGTTCAACCACATGCTAGTTACTGTAATGTTGTACTAATCAGGCATCTAGGACTGCTCAGCACTACAAATTACCATTGCATTATTTATGCAACCACATCCAAAAGATTAATGAATGGCGCTAGTCCAATTAGGTTCTGCAACAGAGAACAGTGGCATCAGCAGCTCCGTGAATTGTACCTACAGTGCTGATGGCTCTTAGAAAGATTGTAATGTTACCATGTGATGACTTCCATCAAACGAAACAGCTGAGGAGTGCTGCTCTATGTAATGCAATATAGTGTCTCCACTGGTAAAGGACTGCTACACTGGAAACTGTTCGAGCATGCAGGGTTATGTAGAATTACATAGAAGTTGGGTGATCCAAACATATTGTTAATGCCTGAAACCGGTGTTGGAACGAGTACTGTCTCAGCTAGTACATGACAGAAAAGATCAATGGTGCCTAGCTATTGGGTTGCCAACAGAAAACATACAGGCTATCCTCAACGTTTCTTGTCATTGCACCGCACAGACCAAATGTGTAGTTGAAGTCTAATGTTCTGCAATGACAGATTTGAATGAAGTCCTGTGGAATTTGCCTTTTACTGTAGAATTACGTGTCAGCATCTCAGCTTGCATTGAAAACAATTCAATTCAAGCTGTTATCTTTGCCAAGGAAACTCCAAGCCACAGAAGCAAGTGTGGCCATACTGAGTAGCTGGCTGAGAAGCGTAAAGGGCCAACCCAGCTCACTACGGCTATCAGCTGGAAATGAACCATACCCAGAGCTCACTTTATGGACCCTTCCCCAGAGATGTATAAAGGGTTCTCAGACTTTCCAGGCTGTGATACTAGAGGCAAGTGGCAGGATGTGTTCATGCTGAAGGTGCACAGGGACTATGTTTCCATACCTTAAATATGTAGGTTGCACCTCCCCCACCTCCACCTCCTCCTGCCCATTCTTTGACACTTCTGTTCACACGTATCTCTTCTTCAATCACATTGTTCTCTCCAATACAGACTTTCTGTATAACATCGTTAGTCTGCAAACAGAAGACTGGGTCTGAATACTGGTAATAAATTGCCATGTCCTTGTACACACACAAGCCTCACGGACCCTTCACCCTCCCAAACCAATAAATTGTCCTCCAGTGAAATTCCATAAGCAGAAGCAAGTGAATGCTCTTCTAGAAGAATCTTTCTTTTTGCTTCAACCTTCATCAGAATAATCTGTTGCCATTTTAATTGAATTATTTCGAAGCAAGCTCAGTGCTGGTATCTATTACCATGTAAAACAGCTCCATAAGCTTTTAACATAGATGTAGCAGAATTCACTGCAAATACTTCCCAGCATTAACTATCTGTATTTCACAGCTGGGGGGAGGGAGTAACTCGGTGATGATATGACCTGCCCCATGTCAAGCAACAGCCAAATGGTAGCAACATAGAGAGAATCCAAGTTTCTTTACTTGTCTTCCAGCACCCCATGGGTTAGGGCCAGGCAGCCAGTGTGCATCTACCCAGAATGAAGGTGTATTGGTGGGTCATGCAGATGTACCAGAGCTAGCTTTAACCTAGGTTGTCACAGCATGGACTGTAGCAACAAGCTTGGCATAGATTGGCCACCCACTGTTTATTTAGGCTTCCAAGTAAGTTTTGATGTTGATCCGATGCTTACATTGTAGCAGCAGTTTTACTGTAATTACCAGTGCTAGCTAGTTCAAAACCTACCAAGACAGCTTCAATCCCACCTTTGACTGCAATGTTGACCTAATGTTACGGGAAATACCTCACTAAAAAGCCTCCGTATTTCCTACTTGGCATTGTTTTCCCCTTCACCAATTAGCACCAAATGTAATGAACCTTTTATATTAGGCAAATCACTGAATTCACTAACTGATTTCAAGCAAAACATCAAATCATCGTTTATAAGTACTTCTGGACTATGATCTAAGACAGGTAACTGTTGCTTTGATTGTGCCTGACAAGCAGGACTCTTGTGTTTGTAAGCTTCAAGCTTTGCTTCTAGATTGTTTTACTTTATATGTTTCACCTCAGAAATAATCTCTTTTTATGTACGCTGAACTCACAAAGTCAACAACACTTTAAGGGAAAAATTCACAAACAGTTGTTATAGTAGGACCGACCTTCTGCTTCCTTCTACTTCCTTCTTCTGTGATTTCTTTTGGAAAAGGAGCCTGATAAAAGCATCCTCAAGTTACGAATTATTCTGTCGGCCACAAAAGGTGTCCTAGGTTGTGCCAGAGAATGAATGGCATCCATTTTGTGTGTGTGGACTTGCCTATGCAACTAAACAATTCTCCTTTCCTTAGTCTTCCCTCTCCTTAATTGATTTGGAGTTGGGTGGGTATGATTAATAAAATGACAAAGTCAATGACCCAAAGGAACCACTAGATTACAATTGAATTAAAAAAAAAAAAAATCCTTCATGGCAGAGACATAACTGATTACAATCCAATCTAGTAAAAGTCCCTTCTACAAGTCTATGCAATCTCTTTGCCTCAATGAAAGAATTACATTAGCACTCAATAAATTCTCACTAAGATTACAGGGGCCTGCAATTTAATGAGTCCATATATTACACTCAGCTGGAATGTCCTAGTTATAGACGTTAGATGGAAGTTTGAGTTAGGGCATTTCTCATTTCAAAGAGGCTTCATATTAATGGTTTGTTTGTAGATATGTATAATTCCAGTTTTAACATTATTTACTTCAGCACCCAACCTTGAGAACCCCTCTTTCTTGTCTACATCATTCAACCTTTCTCTGCTGTAAAACACTGCTAAGCTTTCATCTCTTGGATGCCAGCCATTAACAGGTGAGAAATGCACAGCATTTAAGTGTCCAGCTCAAACCTGTAGGTGAAATTTCATCAGATAATGCTTAGTTTCCTCCATAAGAATCTCCTATTCCCTCATCCTCCAAAGAATACTAAATGATTAATAGGTTATTGTGCCTGCAAATGGTGGAAGTTTCACTTTCTGTCAAGGCATTTGCAGCAATGATTGGTTCGTAACAGAAAAATCAGGACTGATTCAGCAGTGATTAATTTGTCTCTCCCATTCCCATACAGATATTAACTGAACAGGCCGTGTGAGGTGCGTGTCTCTGGAGCTGCAGAGCACTATGATAGCGGTAGGGCTGGGCTCAACAAGCGGAGCAAGGACAAAGCCCTGTGAAATCAACCTTGAAGACTGATCTCCAGAGGAAAGGAAGGCAGGGTTGTCTTTTTCCTCCCAAACCCCAGAAAGATGCTCTGAGATACGCAGATCAATCAGGAAACTGTAGTGTATTATCAGTGGGGCCTGACTGTTGAAGAAGTGAGCACAGTGACATGGTATTTTGTCTTTTCTCACTCACACCCTCCCCGTAGAACTGTAGCTAACCTTTGAACCACATAACCCCAAACTCCTCAAGGACAACAGTTTTCTCTGTAAACAAACAAAACTCCACAGATTTGTAAGAAGGGATTAAGGCAAAACAGAAAGGGCAATGACTTACACTAGGACAAGCATCTTCTCCTTGCTGTCCTACCAAGATATACAAAGTATCATCCTTCTGAAGGTCAAAAATTCCCAGCACAGACACGCCATGGGACCGCACCATGGTGTTCTTCCCACCTTTCCCACCAGCAGCTCCATAGCCTGAGATGCTGCAGGAAAAAAGAAGAAAAAAAAAAAAGAGTCCAGCATCTGAGTTGTCCAAGACAGGTAGAAAGTAGCATGAGCCACTTCTGGAAACTGCATACTTTGCACACCATCACGAGGCTGTGCCCCAAAGACCTGACACTCTAAAGTAGGGGTGTCAAATTCATTTTCACTGGGGGCCGCATCAGCCTCGCGGTTGCCTTCAAAGGGCCGAATGTAATTTTAGGACCGTATAAATGTAACTACTCCTGCATTTATACGGTCCCAAAATTACATTCGGCCCTTTGAAGGCAACCGCGAGGCTGATGCGGCCCCCAGTGAAAATGAATTTGACACCCCCGCTATAAATAATTCTAAACCCAAACTTCAAGACTGAGGTTGTCTGATCTATATGGACCTATGAACTTGGGTAGCTACAAACAGCTTCTTTCACATTGATTCTTAGGCAAACACTTGCTGAGGATAGAGTGAGCAAGCCCCTGTAGATTCAAACTTTAATATACGAAACACATCTTGTTTCCCAGAAGGCATACCCTTGAGAGGTTTGCAGCAAGGAAGAGAAAAAACAGAACCAAGAGAAGCAATAAGTACAGCACATATGGCTAAAGAGAACAATAAGCATGAGATTGACGGGGAGATTTGAGAAAGGAGACAACACAACTGGTCCTGGTAGCATGGACCAGATGAGAAACAGCCCTCCTATTCCCAGGACCAGAGGGAGTTAGAAGAGTAGATGGGCATATCACCACCTGCAGTGAAGAACGAAGGCAAAAAGTCCCTGGCTGCACTCAGAGCCTCCAGGAACGTGCCCCTGTCTCCAGCCAGGAGCAGCTGGGTTGCACACACAGGCTGCTGCAGTCCCAGTTCAGGCTCTGGGGCTTTTATTTCAGGCAGTCATGACTGAGAGGTCCTTACTGTTGTTGATGTACTCCAAGATTTGACTGTACTACTGTATGGCTCAGCTCTTCCCTCTCACTTTCTAAGTATGTAAACAATTTACATACTTGAAGCAATGTTTTTATCAAAGGATTTCAAAGCACTTTATAAAAATCATTATAAAACAGCCATCTCTGCTGCAACAAAAGAGATACTCAACTTTCTGAGTGAGTGGTGATACTGCAAGCCCTGTTTAGAACTGAAATAAGCAGGTCCTTCTCCACTGACATTAGCAACTTTTCAGCTATTTCCATGAAAGCGAAATTCAAGCTGGAGCATGCGAACAGTGACTGCAGGGCTGAGAGCACAAAACTTACTCTCGGCTTCCTACTCATTACAGTACAGCTGCTCCGCTTCAACTCCTCCTTCCCTCCAGCACCTGGTTGGTCTTTGCCCAGCACAGTTCTGCATGCAAACAGGCTACAAGCAGAATGAACCAGCAGTGCTCATTGTGTGTGAGCACCCTGAACGGGCTGGGCAGGCAGCTCACTTTCAGCCCCCAACTTGTATGAACCATTAGCGTGAGGAACTCACCTCATGGTTCTGCTCTGAGGCAGCCAGCATTGAGCAGTTCTGACGTCGAAGCAACTATGGAGCATCAGGTGCCTCATAAAGTACATTAGATCCTAACAATGTGACATGATTATGTTCATGCCACTGTCGATATCCAAAGCAATCATTCCTCAGTAATGCTGCACTGGAGCCAGCAGAGAAAGTGATGGACATAGCACTGGGCTGCACCAAACAGATGCTGCATGTATCTGAAGACTGAGTTGATTTGGCAATGGCTAACGAGGTGCACTATCAGGCACGGCAACCTGGCAGGGCTAATTGACTGCAGTTAGGGGCCATATTTTTCTGTGTATAAACAGATTTCACATACAAGCACTGATGTCAGTAAGTTCAGGAGAACCCATTTTTGCCTCATTTAAAGGCTGCAGACAAATAAAACCCAGTAGACTGGGATGACAGTCATTCCCTATTCAAAATGTGTGTCACTATTTAAACAGATGGGTTATCTTGACTTCGAGTTTTAGCAAGATCCCTTTCCTTAGGCACAACTTTCTTTCACAAGAGGAATCCATTTAACCATGTTGGCCTTGAAGAAAGATTCAGACCACCCTGAGCAGATATATCCAGAACACAGAATACCTTCCACTGTCTTCCTCCTTTTCTTTTCCTACTATACTTGTAGGAGCTGAAAAACTGCAATTCAGGAAGGATCAGGATCACTGTGCACTGGAAAAAACAATTCCACCTCTAGATAGACACTCAGGACAAATACTCCAGCTAGTTTTGAGAATATGAGAAAATGCAGTGCCTAGGCTGGCCAACCTAGAAGGACACCTTTTTGCATTCCACTGTGCCATACTCTTGTGCCACCTTACAAGAAGGGACGAGGCAAAAGAGAGCAGTGGAAGTGATAACAAACGAGGCACTCAGCAAATGGACCAAAGATTCTTGCTTTTATAAAGAATTAGGACAATGGATGGTAACGCGTAATTTATTACAGTTCATTTCTCTCATACTTGATCATAAGCCTAGATATGGGATGACCAGAGCTCCTGAATGCTTATAAGGAAATCTGAAAAAAAACATTATTTTATGTTGCCTATCTTTATTGTTATACATTGTGTAGTACCTATGGGAGGAAACCAGATGATTTTGTCTGTATCAAGCACTGGAGTACACAGGACTCCAGACTTCAAATGAAGCCACCTACAGTATGTGTCAGATTACCCACAGCTCCAGAGATGGTGGGGTTTTCTGGGTGGGGTTAGCTTGTGCGAGCAGAAAGTTGTGCAAAGTTGAGCCTTCCGTCTTTGCATTTTAACAATGCATATTCTGCCTCGTGTTCACACAATCTATATCCCTCTTATGCAATTATCAGGAATGTAACTCACTGCTCTACATTGTGCAGTGTAAAACGCGCTGTTATGGCATAATGACAGCTTTCTTCAGAGCCCAGCAGCCAGCTGGAGGGTTTTATCTCTGGGTCTGGTATCCTCGAGATGGCTCTCAGGCTGACAGCACCCACAGTGCAGCAGGCCTGCAGGGGAGAGCTAGACACAGGCCGTGGATCCAGACTCTGGGAAGTCCAGAACTGATATCGCAACTCAACATTTTCCCAGGGCTATGCTGCACTGGGGGACTCCGCTGCCCCTTCAGCAGCCCAGAATCAGGAAGACGCCAAATTAATTTAAGCCTGTAACTGCCTCCTCCTTTCCCCAGGCTGTGAATTCTCTACTACAGCCTGAAGAGATACAGAAGAGAATGTCATCCATATATATAGATTCCCTATGACATTAGCTATCTATTAGCTATACAGAACCTAAAGCCTTTTAGGTCATTTATAGGACTTAAATAGACAGGTCTTCCCTGTGGGACCTGTGGTTTTTACTGTGTAGCAAAAATGAGCCCACAGTTACACTGGAATTCTGGCTCTTCTTGGGCTGGGCTGTGATATAAAGAAATGACAAGGTTGTAAGTTTATTGCCTCTTCTCTTCTGGGCTATACTTTATAACCATATTTACTGAATGCTGGTTCTGAAAAATTCTATTAACCTCAGGCAACTCATTTTTGATAGCTGAGTAAAACATCATTAACGCTTTTTTCATTACCATCAATTCTCGTTGTAATAGGCACTTAGGCAGAACTTGTGCCCAGCCTAGCCTACCCAGTTTCTCAAAACTGCTTTGCAGTAGGCTTCTGTTAGAGACTGACATCTATCCCTCAATATTAATACTCTTTTTCAATAAGAAGAAAAAAAGGAAGGTGCTAGTAAGTTTTAACTGAAATTTGTTCAAAGCTTTCAGCGGAATGTTCTGCTTTGAAATCTACAATGCCATCATTGATTTCAACAAGGAATGGTGACTAAAAGCACACCACTAGACAGTCATTGATTCAGACAGTTTTGCTTACAAACTGATGCATGTAATGGCTTGATGTTACCACTAAGATAGACGGAACTAAACTTTGATTGTACTTTTTTTTCCCCAGCAAGAGCAAAAAGAGAAAAATGATTGGTAAAAATCTGATTAGGGTGCATTGAACCGTATCTGATCATCTCCCATTGAAAATAACTCCACAGAGGGATTTAAGCATTAGAACCCTCAGTATCACAGAGCCTAACATTAAGATGGCTGGTTTCCAAAATCAATTCTACAGTGGTGTGCCAGCCTTAAAGCCTCAACTTAACATGCCTAGATTCAAAAAAGTCGAGATGCTGAGCAGAGCTGATGCAAGCTGTCCCATAAGAAATGCTGACATACAATTGTGCCTCCTATACCAGGTGGACAGTGGGAAAAACTTATTCTAAACCCAGAGTTCAACGGGCAGCATACAGGATATGTCTGCCCCTTGGCCTAAGGAGGTCAAAACACTCAATTTTCAGTTACTTATAGAAGTCTCCCAACCTGTAGCCATTCAGGCTAAAGATTTGTCTGCCTCAGGTGGTTGTTTCTCTTTTTTCTCTCTTTCAACAAAATTTTGCTTCTTTCAGACAACAAATCTGAGACTGGGAGGATGGGCAATCACAGGATCAGGGAGAATTAAAACCCCTGTAGGTCTGGCCCAACTTCTGAATATAATACTTTATACATGCTTAGCATGTATCTGCAGCTTGGATTAGTTTCAAATGCAAAGATATATCATGACAATCAGAGATGGTTCCCTTACCTGTATGTGTTGGTTGCTGGTACTCTCCAGATTTGAATGCCTTGGAGAATCCCTTCAGCTCCCACAACCACACTGAGGTTGGAGTTCCTGTAGGCGTCGTTGCACTGACTCTGTGTGGGGCCATAGGGTCCACTGGCACCACACGTTGTGAATAACCAGTGATCTGAAATGAGGACATACACAAGGCATCATCTGAACATCCAAAGATCGAGCAGCTGTTCAGCGCTTTATTCACTCTCTCTTGTTGCACCAAGAGAAGAAACCAGCTCCTTAGGTTTTAGGGAGAACAAACACACACAGAGTTCTCATAGCACTGTGTATCTCAGTATTTGACAGCTTTTCATCTCCTGAAAGCTATCACAACTATGAACATAGCTTTACTGTTTCTAAGGTTCATAAAGGCAAAGTTCACAGAGTAAAATGCAACACAGACCCACCAGTTTCAGGCTCTGGTCTCTGGGCTGCTAAAGTGCATGCTGGTAACCTCAAGACCAATGCATTTTAGCCTTTCCAGCTTCTACAGGCATTTGATTATTGAATTTATTTAAAACGGGAAAGTAGCTGTTAATTACATAAAACCCTGTAAATACAACATCACCTCGGTGATTAAAACATAACAATAAACTAATTGTATTTTGAATAATTATTTGCTCACAAGAGATTCAAGTTAAGCTTCAGAAGGCAAACCACCTAATGGAGGCCTGTAAAAGAAGCATTCATCTCTGCATGTTCTAGGCCAGATCTGCAGGTGTAAATAAATGCATCCCTGTTACAGCCATTCCCATCAACTGGAAGTATCAGTTCTGTCCAAATAGATTTATAAAAGAAGACTTTGCTAATTTGTGCCTCAAAAATCTAATTTTAAAAATTCAAATAGATTATGCTGAAAATGCCATTCTTGTCTTTAGAGGTTCATTATTAGGGCCACCGCTGTTGCAAGACCACAATGCTCTTGTAACACCCATCCTAACATATTTGCTAGTATATCCGGAAATATTTCATATCTAATCAAAACTAAGATCTATAGGGCAAATAAGTGGACTAAGCATTTTTGATGTACATTACATTATTCATCATTCATACTTATTATATTAATGAGTTAATATACACAATCCAATAAACTCTGTTAGTTAATTCTACTGCCATTGAAGGCAAAAGACTTGAAATACGTCTAAAGAACATTATTTCTACAAATAATGCTGGGTCAGCCAGCTCTCCTTATGGGTTTCTCAAAGGGCAGCATTTTTGCCCCAGCTGCCACTCTTTCAGCAATGGTAGGTCAGATACAGCAAAAGCTTGATCTCCTTCTTGGAATTTGGAGCTATTTTCTAAGCAGATCAGGTCTAGAAATGATGGTTTCCATGTGTCTGGACAGGAGAGGCCAACAGTTCCATCATTACTGTCACTGGAGGGGTTCACCCACCAAATATACAGGGAAACACACTAGTTTAGCCAGGCACAACGTCTGAGTTACCTTTTCACAGACTAATTCTGAAGTTGAGCTAAATTCCTTCTTATAAAAAAGGGCCATGCATGAAATGGATGAAATAATTTGGCAGGACTTTAAGAATAAAGGGGCTGGCATTTTGGAAAAAAAAAGAGTTTTGCAATATAGTCTTGGCTATTCCAAGAAGCAATGTAAAATTAGTACTTTAGGAAAGCTTTCCAATGTTGAGAGAACAATTTCTTCCTTCTTATTGCAAAATCTATGCCACCCCTCCTTAAAACTTCCCTGCAAGGGTCCCCTAGAGACTTTGCTACTGTTACTTGTTTTATATGGATACTCACATACTCATTTTACTTACTTCTCCATCCTTCTGCAATAGGTGGCGGTATGAAGTCTTAAAATTAGCAGGCAGCAAATGGAAGAATTGAAGAACTACCCCCTCCTCCTCTGTCTCCAGTGCAGTCCCCCCCAAGACCCCAAGAAAAACAGGTAAGAGGGGGAAAGCACCTGAGAACACGATGTCTCAAAATGCTTCACTACCTCTTATATTGAGTGTCTTGCACCAGAAGTTACCTATGTTAATTCTTCAAAAAAAATCCCCAAACTAAAGCAAAATCTAACACAAAATGGAAGATGAGAAACTCATTCTGTCAGCTATCACAGTGATTTAACATTGCAGTATCCCAGTGGGCTAAGCCACCTGCACTGAAACATATGTTTAGTAAAGCAGGCAGGTAAGTGTCTTCGTTTGGAACAATAAGAAGCCATTTGGATGTCTCTGGTGAAACATCAAATATGTTCCCAAAGGCAGAAGCAGGTGACCTTCAAGGGGACAATAAGCTCAAAACACAAGAGAATCAAAATGGAAAACTGGAAGTGATAAAAACTAGCACAGACCACACTGCTGTGGTTAAGCTTTACATTTATGATTTACTCCCTTTAAATAGATCTCGTTGCTTACATATCTGCTTACTTGGCCCTGGCAAAAGTACCTCTAGATATCACACATATAACCCACAGCACAGCTGGACCTGAAACCAGCAGCTCTTGACTCCCACTGGGTTCCAGGGATAGGGCATCAATGAACTATGTTGTATTCCAAAATGTTTTTTAATAGCCCTTGGTTTCCTTAAAAGCTCAATGCCCTGGTGGAACAGAAGAAAAATGCCCTCCTGCTGCAAACATTATGCCTCCAGACTTTGAACTGAAGCATCCAGAACAACTTTTGTATTTTCTGCCTCTTGGACAGAACAGAGGGGGCTCACTTTCAGTGCAGAGGCAGTACCAGGATAAGAGCAAATAGTGTTTGTAATTTCAGATAAGTGAATGTAAGTGCATCTAAGCTCTTAGAATCTGGCTTTTAAAACAGAGTATGGAAGGTCTGGGGAATGAAAAACCACAGATACATTATGCCAAGGAGTGTGATGTGAGGAACCTGGAGATGACTGAGCACAGGAGGTACTACTTCAGATTTCAAAAGCAGTCCCGTTGTAATCGATAAGGCAATATGTAGAAGATTATATGTAAAGCCTCCCAGGTTCTGCAGCTGCTGTAGTCAGTGCTAGCAGACACATTTACTTGCTCTGTTTGGGTAGATGGCAGGCAGGAATGGGAGAAGTAGCAGAGTTGGGTAGTGACCTTCGCCCAAATAATTGCAGGAGGACGTCTGACCCAAGCGAAGTCTATGGGGAGACTGCATCTGATTTGAAGCAGCAAGGATTTTGGTAAAACCCACAGCCAGGTGTTGCGTGGTCTCCTCACTTGTCACGGCTATACTGACTTGCAAACAGTCCTCCTCCTGTTGATATCCACTTTCATATGCAATACTGAAAGCCTGTCCAACATGTAACAGCTTTGTCACTGAATTAAATGGGACAGAATATGGCATGGGAAGAAGTCACCCCTCATTTCAACATAATTAGGACAGATGGGCCTTAGTTACAATTCTGGATACAGACTATAAACCTCGCACTTCCCTCCATTTGGTCTCTGAAAAATTTCCCAAAGCCAACCCTAAATCTGCAGACCTAACAGCAGCCCAAGATCTTAAACCACTAGTAACAGAACAGAGTACTGCCCATATTAGATAACACACCACTTCTTTTTTGAAGTAAGAAAACCCATTCGCTCCCTGTAAAGTATTGATTTTCTCCTGATCCTAGAAATGACTGCAACATTTCTCATGAGCTCAGACAGAGCATTTCTACAGGTTGTTGCATGCCACAGCAGTTTACAGTAATTCAATTTGAAGCATTATTTTGATCTCCAAAGACTAAAGCAGTAGTGCTGAATTGAAACTCCTTAAGCAGCTTGGTGAGAAGCATCGATTTTTTCCAGTGGTACACAAGTGTGGGCTGTCGCATACTGCAGGGCACAGCTCTCCTTCCTTCTGCAGGCTGCAACAAGACAACGTCACTGCCACCTCATGCTCACACAATGGGAAGAAAAGCAGGACTCTCCTCTCTAAATACCTCCAAACAATGAGTAGATTTCGGAAGTTTAACCAACTTCACAAAAGTTACAGACACCTGGTTTCCAGAAACAGCTGAGCGTTCCCATTATGACAACTAACAGGTAGTTAAATGTAGGGTCCCTAAATATTCTGTCACTAGCAGCTGCAAGAAGCTAACTGGGTTTAAAAACTGGAAATTCCTGTTTAAGGTGGGGGAAAAAGAAAAGTAGTGAAGAGTACACTGAGATTCAGAATTAGGGTACTACACTTCGGTGAATAATTTATACGCTATTCATTGGACGGAATCCTCACTTGCACAGGAAACGTGGCAGAGGAAACACCTGGTCTTCTGCCCGTTCACCCACACACCTGCCCTCCTCAAGCTCACTGGCAATGTCCCCAACACACTGCTGAGGTCCCAGCAACAACATTTTGCAAGAAATGCCATTTTGGCTCTATTAAAACAGACATAAAAAAATTCCTTCTTCTCAAATTTTCTTTCCAAATTAGATTTAGTGGGACATTTAAAGACACAGTCACTCGTGCTTATTTTCTTTTGTACAGCAGAAATTCTAGTTTTCACACAGCCTGACTAGATATGTAAAATGCACAACAACCAAGGCATTGGATTTCAGCCACAGCAAAAGAGACTGTTGTCCTGCTCTTGGAAAACAAAAAGAACAAAACCCCACAAGACTTAAAATTACTAATTCACGTGAAGCTCTGATACCACTTGCAGCCGCAGGCAGCATGGCTGCCGGCAACGCTGCAAATAACAACCAGCAACAATGAAAAGAAATGAGTGGAGCAAAGCCTAAAGCACATTTGTACTTCTAACATAGAAAGCTATTTCACTGGCACGTATAGCATATAAACTCCATATCACAAAACAGACAGAGGCATTTCAGCTATACATCAAGGGCCTAAATGTATTAAATGTAATTTGTTAAATTAAGCTGGTTTGAATTGAGGTTCAACTCATTTCAAACAAAAATTTTACTATGATTTGAGAAAATGACCAACGAAGCACCATGGTACTTGGCTTATTTTGGAATCTGGAGTAATGCACTAGTGAAATGCATAAGTGCTTTAAAAAAATGTGTAGGCAGTTTATGGAATTTGCTGCCACAACCTGTGTTCAGGCCAAGAGGTTATTCCTACTTCCAAAAGAGTAAAAAAACCCCATTAATAAGGGCTACAGGGTCTCATGCTTCAGGGACATAAGAACTCTGGTGACTAAACTTCTGGAGACAATTCTGTTAGCTGTCCCTCAGGAAGCTCATTTTACTTCTTCCTCCAAGGCAGATGGAATCAAACTTGATGACATGAACAAGCTGAACAGTTGCTTCATCGATTTATAAAAATTTCACAAGCTCCCTTACAATATCTGGCCAATATGAGAAATCAGAGGCTTACAGAAAATTGCCCATCTTAACCTTCACCAACATTCGGCTGCCTTTAGCATCATGGTGTGTGTGGAGGGATACACCTTTTACTTGGTGCATAAGCAATCTCAGTTATACATTACCCATCAGTCCAGGGTTGGTCTGTGCTGGTAGGCTGCAGGCAAAATATACTACGAGCATATCTAAAAAACATGTTCAGTGATGTAAAGAAGGAAAACCTCTCAATTTTTTCTTTGGGTTCTGTTGTTTAACAGTGTCCTGTGAGCAGTAATTTGAGATTATTACCTTTTCCAATATTAAGTTTGCCAGAGATTACTGGGGCAGGATGGGGGTTTGAATGATAATGGTAAATGGCAGAACTAGGTTGTGCTGACAATCACAGTCTCTGAACCTGTTCTTCGAGCAATAAAGATGACAGATCTTTCTGAAAACCCCATGCATAAGAATATGTGGAGCCTTGAAGTGGAGGTTTTGCACAGAGTCACCCCCTAGATACATTTTCTTCTGCCTAAAATAACTGGAAATGTACAAATGTGTCTATACTATGACATTAATGGGATATAAGATGACCAAAGAAATTAGTGAGTCTTGCCAGCAATACCAGAACGAGTTACACAGGTACAGTTAGACTAAGAAGACCCTGTTTTTTCAACTATTTAAGGAGTTACTATTTCTACCTCTGTCTTTCCATTTTCAGAATGAGGGCAGCAATGGAAGACTTGGACATGTTTTTGAGTCCAACAAGAGGAGCATCTGCAGTGAAGACAAATGTATGCCAGACTGATCCTAAGTATCATTTCAAAGAAATGCTCAAAGCTTTTTCTTATGTGTCCATATAAAGGGAACACTATCAGGGCATCTTTGTAGGAAAGAATCTGTGGTCAATAGAATGGGGCAAGGGCATTGCTGACTTTGAACAGCATTGAGAATTTCTTGTTTCTTGGTATCTTCTGGGACCAGAAACTATTATAGCAGCATGAAGAAAACTCATTTCTTTTACCTTTTATGTTTTGGTTAAAGAGTTAGCAGGAGTCTTCCATAAAGTGAGACATGCTGCTAACTTTTTGGAATTTGTGTGTTCACAATTACAAAGACTAGTAGAAATGTGTGTTGGATAATAAAGACCAAGTTGGGTGGAGGTGGCAAAATTATCTCAAAACCTTTCCTGAGATTTACAGCAGTTTCTGCACAATTTAAACTGCTGTTCTTAAGAATGGACAGCTTTAAAATTTAGGTCCAAATTTAGGTCCTGTTTACTCCAATTGTATGAATAACTCTGGAGAGCATTTATGTCAATTCAACTTGATATGTTTGGATCTGGTTGCATGTTGATTTTCAGTATGGTACCTTTCCTATTTTCAATCCTATAGAGAAAGTAAATGTAAACTCCGCAAGAAAGAAGTTCTTGCCTACATAATCTGAGATCTCACCATCCGTCTTTGAACATTTTCTGTTACTGTTCAGGATGCTACTTTTGTTGGGAGGAGGGCATTGAGCTGTTATTCACTGTGTTAATTGATGCTTAATACAAAAATACAATTCTGCAGATACCTTTATTGCATTATGCCAACAGTTCAGTTAGTATAATTGCACACAAAGAGCAACTAAATGTAATTTACTTTTACTTAATACTCACTCCGCTGTTCCTTTCGGCTCTTTCATCTGATTAACTAACGTGACTCAGAGTTCTTCCGAGAAACAGCTATGTGAGTACTCATAAGAGGACTCTCCCTCATGCAAAAGACAAAATCTGTGCAACAACTAAGTCTTGCAAGGAAGAAGAGACTGGAGCTGAAGAAAAACAGCAATCCAGTCTGGATGAGAAAATGATTTGATGACAGTTTCCATGCAAGAAACCATGGTCACACAATGGCTGGTGGATACACAAATCAGATGAGACAAAATAACGGAAGACTTGAGGGGAAAAAAGGTTAATATTTTTGTACATTTCACGACACACCATTTTTGTTCTGTGTGCCCTGACACGAGTAAGTTGTCAGTGGGACAGATGAGAAGCTGAAACATCAAAAGAGAGGCTATCCTCATGGCATTTGCAGCCTATTCAGAAGCACAGAAATGTTTAATTAAAGCTTGATTGCTCTGTGTCTTGTTATCTCCTTTTGCCTACTGAGAATCCTATTTTGTCTCCTCCAGTTTCCATGATAGTAATTTGTTTACCTAGAATTCCTCATTATTGCTCACTGTATCTTTATTTGCCTGAATTTCCCATATTCTGGCCTTGTCTGTAGAAGGAAATTGCATTAGTTTGATATAAATTGGCTTTTTAATTGGTAGTTAAACTCCCTGTAGAGAAATGCTATGGTTTGAGCAGCTTTCTGTTTTACTTACGCTAATACCTAATAAATTTAAAAAACAAAGCCAAAGTAAGCTTGGTTTACATAAAAATAAACAGTGCACAGATTTAACCATTTCAATCAAAAATCCTAGTTCCACATGACGTTGTTTCAACCTTCTGGTATACACAGGTTTTCTTACAACTTTTTTACAGGCTTCTTTCTGAGTCAAATTTCACCTGCAACCTTTCAGCAAGAAGCTGGCATGTCAGCAATATCACGTCATTAATTAATTGAAAAGGAAAGCATTTGCATTGCTTGGTCATCATCTACCTTATGGCCAACTTGCACTGCAAGTTAACGGTGTGACTTGAAACCTACAGGAATTTTTCTGTGTTGGTTCTGGTCATCATCAAGAAATTTGACAGAGCAACACCACCACATTAGTTGTAGCAATGTTGAGTCTTTTTCTCTACACAGAGCATTCATCATTCCATGTGTGACACGTGACAGTGGTTAACAGATTTCTGGAAGCTTTAGGCCCTTTCACAGTGTGGCTGCGTTATGTCTTTTGAACCTTCCGTATACATTTCCCAGAGGCACACCAAGCCATTGTAAGAAATGGCAAGGCTGAAGAAGTAATTCGCTGGGTACAGGGCCTAAGAACAGAGTGGACAGGGAGGCTGGTGGTGATGATTATCGCTTTTGCTGAAAATGCATTTCCAAGCAAAGCTAGCAGGTGCATGTATGAGGTTGTTCTCAGTTACGAAGGAGCAAATTGAGGCCCTTGGAAGTAATGGAGCTTCTTTGGATTTACTGTCATGTAAACAAAGTGGTACCTGTCTTTCAAATTGTACTTCCTGCTGTGTAGGCTGAGCTGGCTTGGGGACTTGGGGAGGGCATTTTGTTATCCTGTTGTCTCCTCAGCTATAGGAACAAAGTTCTTTGTTTTAATATGATTTCTTAAGAAGGAAATATTATAGCCTACGATCCATCACGCAAGCCAAAGATCACATTAGCTGTAATTACTTTTGGATGAGCTCATATTGGTCAATGCAGTCTTTGGGACTTCAGGATGGCACTGATGTTGTTGGTTCACTCGCACAAAAGTAAATATGTGGCGATCAAAGCAAAGGCCTTGACAGACTCGGCCTGAGGTTTCTCAAATGCATTACAGGATGCAGAAAGAAACAAGATTAAAGCTGGGCAAAATGCATAGCCCACGGACCAAACATCTGCAGTGTTTACTGAGAGCAGGGACCCAGCAACACAAAGGAAAAAGGTGATTCTGTGCTGTGGAGACCCATAGAAATGCAATGACTTCCCACTGCAAGAAGCTGCAGCTAGTTTTTCTGATTTCTGCTCTGTCTACACTGGGGGCACAAAGAGTAGAAAGTTACTGTAGGAGTGATTTCAAACCTCAGAGGCTGGAGACAATTTTAGACAGAACATGAACAGGACCAAGGGCCAAGCCCAGAAATCAGACAAGTTGTCTTAGATACCACAGGAATTGCCTTGAATTTTCACCTCAAGGTCATAACAAATTATTTGAATTGCTCAAAATACCTCAGTGACCTTCTACTCCCATGCAATTTGTTTCCCATTATTTCTACTATCCAAGCTTTTCTTTAAATTGCATTCCTCAGATAGGACAGGGAGCAGAAAAGCTAGATGATGTTCCATTATTTCAGGTCTAGTGAAAAGTAGGAAGTACCAAAATTTTCAAAGAAACCTACAGCCTATTTCTAGCCTATCACCCACGCAGCCACTTTACATTAACTTTCCATCCAAACTTTAGGCCCTTCTCTAATCAGAACCTGACCTAATAGCTTTTGTGTTAGTAAACCAGTAGGTACCCTGAAAGAAAATGTGCAGCTACCTTGGGGAACTACGTCACCACCTAAGCACTAATACTGTTAAGGGAAGTCAGTCAGAAGTCCATAATCTACACCCGTGTATGCATCCTGCCACAAGATCACTGACCCAAGAGCAATATTGAAAACACTTAAAAGGGGCTTCCACTTACAGGCAGGGAAGGGAGACACAGATACTGAATGGAAGACTGCAAAGGATCTGCAAAGAGGATGTAAGGGTCTCTTTGGAAATCACACCTTTGTGACCAGCCCAAGCTCATACACAACACTTGCAACAGAGCTAGACACAACCTTCATAGCTAAAGTACAGGCCCACCCAGCCCAGCATCCCCTCATACAGGCTCATTCCCTCTGTCTCATTCTTCCAAGACTCCTGACAGTGCTCCTGCACTTCTCTTGCTGTATGATGCTCGGTATATAAAACATCAACAAACTCCACTTGATGGCAACTCTTGGCCTCCACTGTCAGAGCTCATTTCACAAGAAAATTCAGGTACCAGCAGCAACCCTGCTGCAGCAGCATGCAGTGTGCTAATACACCCAGCTTTTCAGGCAGGCTTTGAAAACTGTGTGGAGCTTTTGACCACGCTGACCAGAGTGCTGTTGCTATCGGAGCTTATGTCACTAGTTCATGCATTTCAACAGGATGCTGCAGGTAGCAAAGTGAAACGTGAACAGAACTGACTCAAAGAAGTCTTTCCAAGATGGAGGAGTGGGAAGGAAACAGTAGGAAGAAACCCCTGGGCTTATGGAGGAATATACCAACTACAGCTCTACCTTAAAAGGGCTGGTATTTCAAATTGGCAGGTAACCACCTAGCCCTAAGTGAGAAGAAACAGCTGCACACAGTGCTGAGGGTGGTAGTTATAGCAAGGGCTCATCTCATGTGTAATCACCCCTCATTTCCATGGTCAGCCCTGCTCCCCGGGATAGGCTGGATGTTGTGGACACCTGATTCAAACCAGGAAGAAAAGCTGGCAAGGAAGAGGGAAGGAAAGGAAGCACATTTAAATAGAAACGTAGGGCTCAAAACAGATATTTTGAATGTGTGGCAAGAATGGGAGAGGGCAGAGACAAACATTTGGGAAACAGCGATCTGAAAGGGAGGAAATGGAACTCTTGCATCTGTTGGGCCCATACCACTGCAGTTAAGCTGGAAAGGGGAGCTTAGGGGACAAGGAAAAATGAAATAACATTGACCATATATGACTGACATTTCTATCTAATTAAAAATCATGTTTTAAAACAAAGTCCAATACTGTACTCTTTCAAATGGGCAATGAAAATGTTACTGAAAAAGCAAAACTGTGTTATTTCAAACCAAGCCTATATTAACTAGAGATGGGTGTTCAGGTTATCACATACTGGACTCAGCCAATTTGGACATTTCGCTTTGATTCCTGCCTATTTTTAAATGACCACAACACCAAACAAACCTTTCTTGCAGTTTAAAAGCACTTTTCACTTGAAGAAGAGGCTCCCTCTGGTTCTTTCTTTCACCAGCTTGTAATCAAAATCCAAGGTACAGTTAACAGCTAAAAGTAATTGCTTTCTACAGCTTGTTTTGTTATGTTTGTAAGGGACTTGCAAAAAGCTCCAAACAAAGGCTTTGGTTAAAAAAGAAAAAAGGAATCATATTGCATTTAGCCCCATCTAACTGAAATCTGCACTAGCTGCAAATCTCTGCTGTTTGAAAATGCTTCTCAGACCAGACAGTTACCTGCTGGACCAGAAATGGGGGCAGTGTTGAGCTGGAGATTTCCCAGAAGCTTTTGTTCCCATCCAAACTTCTTCTGGCTGCCTCTGCTGGTGAGTAAATTGCTTGAGTCTGGAGTGGTACCTCGAGGTGTCTTCTCTCCACTAACTGGAAAACAAGAAGCCACAGACTGGTTTATCACGGGGGGTGGCTGAGTCAGTGCATAATCCAAAACTGAAGCTAAATTAAGGGCTGGAGGCTTCTCCTCTGAGAACAAGAGCCTGCAGCCACAGGATATAACACTATTAAAAGGAAAGGGCAGATTGTCTTTCCATTGCTGTTATGGGAACTGTGACAAAAGAAAAATAAACAGGAATGAGTGGTGTGAAAAATAGCAAGTGAATGAAGACACAAAGCAGAAATACAGAAGACAATCTTTAGAAACTGCTAGAAAGTTTCTTTTATCCAGCAAAAAAGCATGTGCAGTTTTTTTTTAATTACAGCCTAATCTTAAAACCTCTTTACAATGCTGGAACCTGAGGTACATTGTACTTATGTACAGAAACCAAGGGGTATCACTGCATAAATGGAAAGACTCACAGTCCCAGCCAGTGCAAATTAACGTAACACAAAGCAGATGAAACATTCTGACTGCTGTTGGATGAGGAAGTGGCTTAGATGTTTCCAATCTGAACACAGGTTGTAGCGTCAAGCCTAGGAGATGAAAGAAGGCAAGTTCTACCGCTCAACGCAACGTAGAAGTTTCATATGTTCAGAGCAGCAATACTCCAATCCTCATGTAAGCTGTTGGTCTGAGGTACAGACTGACAGATCATTGAACACATTTACAAATTAACCAATTCACTATGCATGAGACTGTGAAAGATGAGCCAGACATAAATGTTCAATAAAAATCTAAATGGGGTGAAATCTGGCAGCTGAGGTACAGACTGGGCATATTCTAGAGGCCAGTCAGTCACACAGTCTGGATCAGAATCCAAATTTCTCCCAAGAGTAGGAGAGATTGAAGATCCTAGTTTCTGATTCAGACTTAAATGCATGTCAGTCCAAAGAAAATAAGCTTGTTCTAATTTAACTGGTGTATTGTGCCCAATGTTATTGGAAAGTTAGTGTCAATCACAGGATGCCAGTCTTCCCCTAGCCAGAGTCCAACTGTCATTCATTTTGATAACTGTCACACAGCAGACCTGGTCATGTGGAACTCTATAATCACAGACTGGCTTCTGCATCAGCCTGGGTGGAGAGGCGATGCTACTGTCTCAGCTGGAAGCCGATGCTACCACACCATATGTCTTACAACCCATTTACTGCCAAGCTCAGAACCCATTCACTGGTCGGCTCCACAAATCAGGTCTGCGTCTGAATGGCCTCCTCCAACTAAGCACAGTTATTTCTGAAACATGCCTTTACATTTCAAGAGTCTTTTGAAGGTAACAACGCCAAATCCCTTCCCCACAGTTCCAGCCCCTTTCAAAATTTCAATTACATGGCAAATAAAAGACAAGTCACTTGCAGATAAAAGGAAAACTTACTTGTTAAATAACAGTCCAGACTAAGGGAGACATTGTCAAAAGCAATAACAGCATCAGATCCTTCTTCCCATGAAGCGATGATCTGAAACCAAAACCTGCACAGATTGGAAGAACAGGGATTAAATTCTGTTAAAAGAGATGAAACTCAAAACTCTTCACAATTAAAGCTGTTTTAGAATGGAGCAAAAAACTTTTCATATAAAAAAATACTAAATTGACAGAGAAAGTATCCTCAGCCTTAACGAGCAAGGTGATTTGAGGAGGGGAGCTGTACAGAGTGTAGGTAGACTGAAAAAAGAATACAGCCCGTCTTCCCTTCAGAGGCATACAGCCTGAAGCAAGTGTAAGCATGTGTGTGGGTGTGGGTGCCAGACTAGAAAATAAAGTCCCCTAGCTTCTGGGAAAAAAACAAACAAAAAACCAACCAAGCAACCTACAAAACAGACATCTAAATGATTTTATTCTCACAAGTGATTTACACTCTAAAGTGTTAATAAAAATAACTAGATTGGGGCTCATGAAATCATTTGGAGTTAGCAAGGAACTAGCAATCAAAGGCTGAAACCAATTGAGAAAGTATTTGGTGTGGATCCACTGTCTATGAGGCAAAGGCTGATAGTCCTGGTAGCCACAAAAGGGAGGACCTGACACCGGGTAGTCCATAGGAGGAGCAGAACTCATTATCTCCTTGTAGAAGCTGAGCAAATTTGCCTTAAATCACTTCCAGACTCTCAGCTGGCCTTTGCCAGGAAGTTCTGCTGCTTGTACATGACCAGAAAAAAGATCACTGTAAATTCACCCTCAGTGATATAACAAGTCAACAGGAAGAGCAAAAATAACCCACAATCAAACACTTCTAATCTAATACTATATTGACTATGCATTAATTTAGTGCACTCATGGATTTAGATTTTCTCTTAGCTTAACAAGTTCGTGTTCTCCCGATTCCTATCTACCACATAAAATCATAATACTCTGCTTAGGAAAGAGAACAATTTCTAAAAGCAGTCAACTGTGGCCTAGAAATGAGATAAGATGCTGAGAAGTTGCACCAAGACTATAAAAACATGAAACTATCATATGTTGTAGAACAAGCTGCAGAGAACACGAAATATTACTTAAACCTCATTCTCTGTTGTATCTTGATGTTTTACACCTCCAGAAGTTAAGCCATTCATGGGTCACTTTACTGTGGATCTGTGGCTGATAGTTTCTGCTCTTCTACATATGAGCCATGAATGCGAATTCTTGCAGGTGTTCCAGTTTGGACCAGAAACTGGTGACGGAAAAAGGTATTTTTGAGGAGCAGTCTTATTTATTTAGAAAGGCTGTAGAAATCCCATACCTTCACTGCAGTAAGAATTCAAACACCAGCAGACTTTTTTTCTTCTTGCAGACTCTAGTCCTTTGTGCATAGTAATGGGTCTAAAATATTTTCTCTTAGCTTTTTGTCTGCTACCAGTATTCTTACATTAGTCTTGTTGTCTCCTATCGTTTTTAAAAGCTACCTCTCCTTTACCAGCAAACCAATCCCCCCCAAACAAAATTCAAGTCAATCTTCTCTGTTTATATGTGCATTTACTTTGGGACAGGATGTGTTTCAATGAGGGTTTTTACTACTTCATCCACCTGACTCTGTCAACAAACACAATATTCTTCCATGTTGTTCTGAAATACAGTGCAGCTTTCACCACCAGTGATGACAGTGAGGTTTGGCATAAGCTAAAACAGACCCCAGGGATATCTGTGCCTTTTGGGGATACCTATATTGAAGAGTTGTCTTCTTCTGCAACTGATGTTCTTTTTAAGCTACAGATGGAGACACAGTGAGAAAAGCTGACCCGACCAAAGCAAAAGCTTCAAACGGAAAAAAGATCCTAGCAGTCCCTGAAGGGTGCAAAAGGGTTGAGAACACAGCACCGTCTGTTCACAACAGAAAAGAGTTGATATAGTAACGACGTTCCTCCTTTATTTCTGTAAAGTAAAACAATAATGCTTCAATACTGAAATGTCTTGCTTCTTGGAGATATGCATTGGACATTTGGAGAGACTTTTTTAAAATGGATTTTATATATTCTAAAGACATGAGCAACTGCTATGAAAAAGCAGGTGACTGACACAAAGAACAGTGGATATAGTGAAGGAAGAGTATCCCTAGCATTAAATGAAACTCCAAAGAGCAAGACATAATTTTCTTTGCTACATGATGCATCATTATTAGCTCAAAAGGTAGCATCTCCATCCAAACAAATCTGGAGACCACAGAAGTGTATGTTTTGACTTTCCAATCCATACAAAGTGCAGGTACCGTCTGATGTTGCCAGAATCCCCACAGTTCTTAGCTGGTATACCTGAAATCCTCTGTGGGTATGTCTAGGAGGAGAACCGTAAGGAACATAAAATCACTGGATGTTAAACTGGCTTCAAAGTACTTATTCCCCCTGCCTCCTCCCTCTACTTGCTCCATGGCTGACATCTCACAACACTCCAAATGGAATTACAAGCTCTAGCACAAACATAAGCTGTTCAGTTCCAGACATGCCATGTGAATCTTAAACAACAGCTGATGGACAGACAAAGGGGACTCTGATCTACTTCTCCCTCTAAGTTACTGTAGCAGCAGCAGTGATGACTGAACCTTACCTGAAACAGGTCCTGAACCACCACAGATCACAGTCTGGTATGTGATGGAGAACTAGGACCTACCTTGGGCTGTAAACTACAGGCTATAGCTCAGCAGAAGCTTCTCCATCTCTGTTGTGTGTTGCTGAAACCCCAAGGAAGAGATAAGGTGGAAATGGATTCAGCTACATGTCTTTCAGTTGGCTGTGTCTGCAAATCAGTGCCCTGCACACAGTGAACATTGGCGCTGCATGGAAAGGACCACTGGAACTGAGTCTCTGATGCATTTAATCTTCAGCCTGTTTCCTGGGGGTGCACACTAAATGCCGCTTGGAGATGTGGACATTTTGATGTGTACTTATGTTTGTAAGGTGCTAAGCTGAGGCTGGGAAATGAATGAAAAAGACAAATAAGCAGTTCTTAGATGTGTCTACCCTCCACTTCTGCAGTCCTTAGCTCAGGTTGCATAAAAGAAGAGACAGATACTTCTGCAAAGACTACTATGTGCCTTTCTTTGTACCTGGCAACTAAATACATCTGAAAATAGCTTTAGGCAGTTTCCTCCGCAGAACTTAAGCTTTGTGCCCCGAGGTGTTATCCTTTGGTGTGCTGTGCATGTCATGCCTTTTCAGACAACAAATGGTTGTTCTTACAAGAATTATCAAATGTTCAGCCCCTAAGAAGAGAAAGGCATGATATAAACCAGTATTTCTGTCATTGAAGGGAGTGCCATCTAACGTGCCCGTATAAGAACACAATAGGTTGCATTTTTTATTTGCAGTTCATTGAAGTGAAGTGACAGCCATGCTGATCTCACCTGCAGGAGCACTGGGACCAGAACACTTTAGAAGTTTTCTGAAGTTCACTGGGGATGGAAAAAAAATGACAGAAATGCCTCCAAAACAGAAAAATCATGTGAATGCCAAACACTGTTAGGACCATCAGTGCTGCTCTGGTTGTCTATTAATGCGATTTTTTTTTTTCTAACATGAATGAAGTTTCTGTATAAATCTTCTCTTGAGACCAGCACTTCTGCAACTAATAGTTCATCTTTTTCTCTTCTCCAGTTTAATGCCACTATTAATTTAGAAATATGATGTCTTTCAGGTTCCATTGAAACAAGATCATCAGTTAACCAACATTTCAATCACTAGCTTTGGTGGTTTTAGCTTAATGGGCTAATTAAGAGAAACTTAATCAAAACTGAAGATGGAAATGTCACACATCAGTGAAATGGAAAAAACCTCACAGACAATCTCATTCCCTTGCTCCCTCCCCACCCCCCCCTTTTTTTTTTCTTTCTGTCTGATCTGTGAAATCAAAGAAATGACTCTCTTTGACTTTGGTGAAAGCTGATACGGACACACCAGAAGTGTATGTTATTGCAGTGACTCTAACAGTGGAGGTGACAACATCTCACTGATATTTTTGCACAGATCAAAGTGGGGTACGATTACTGCACATCCAGTACTTCGAGGGGTACCTGTACAGCACAGGTACTGGTCAACAGCACTGTAAAGACACCCTGTGAACACAGATGCTGTGGTGGATGGCCATGAAAGGGCATTCCTGAAGGAAATTACACAGGAGCAGCAAGATTAGTCCTGGCAAGTTTGTTGTGACTTTGTTGCTTAATAAATCCCAGCAACTTCCTCACATGGAACCCAACTCCTCATCAGATAAACGCGTGTTTCTAAGCTAGATTTCTTCATAGGAATGAAAATATGGCTGCTACAAAAGTCTTCAATGGCTTGGATATTAGAAAAAAAACGTTATGTGAGGACTGGTGGAAATTACTTCTTATCTGTCTCTTCTTTTGTCCTACTTGACCCCAGGAGTACAGCTAGAAAAAATGTTCCTTAGATGTATGATAACTGGGAAGTGCAAGTTACACCCCGCAGAGAGTCAGCTGAGCTTTGAATACAACTCATACAAAGGCCTTCTGGGTTTTTTTTTCAGATCTCTTTGAGGCAGATGGGAATTGCTGTACCAGGTGGACAAAAAAAACCTAATTCAAATCTCTCCCTTGGGGAACCTCAGCGAGGCTGTCTGAAGGATACAAGTTTTACATAAATTCAAAAACCACTCAGAGGTGACTACTGATTAAATATTTCAGTCACAGATTAGAAATGGCACCAAAGGCATAACAAGTAAGCTTTTTGATTTGTTTCTTTGGCCCAGCCTGTGAAATCTGAATCTAGATGAGCAGTTCCATGAAAGGTAGGACCAAGCATATTCCAACTCAGTTAAAGTTGACAGAAACAGGATAACATCAGAGCTTTTGGGCTGTAATCTTCTCCATTCCTCAGGATATTTAAATCTTGGTTTTTATTTTGGCGTGGTCAGCATTTGAACTTCATCACATCATCCAGGATTTTCTGTTCAGTTGGTTCTTTTTGCTCACTTCTTTTTTTTTCCTTGATCCTAACAGAAGACTGGCTCCCTCTCAAAATATCTGGGGCTTATTTACATAGGGAAATACAGGGCTAAAAATATGAAAATACTTCTATAGCTATGTTGGTATAACCTCCATGAGGACAAACTGTTTTGCTTATGTCACCTATTCTTAAGTCTTCATCACACAGAAATGTTAGCTGTAGGGTATATTATGTCCTCTTCTGTTTGGAAGGAAATAAAAAACATTCTCCTTGAATAGAAGACCTCAGAAAGTCGACTTTGAGCAAATTTTGCAGCTCCCTCCCTTCAGTAACAACTCCAAATTCCACCTAAATATTGTCCCTGGCTCACACAGACATTTCATGTTTCCATTAGGCAGACTCGGGCAGCTGTCTTCATGCCATTATTTTAGAAAAGCTCATAATCACTATTTTTTTTCTTTTTATCATAAAGATAGGGATTATTAACCAAGACTGAATGTTAATTTCCTCTGTACTGAATCCTCCACACAGTGACACGATCACAGCATGCCTATACATACAAATCCCATTTCATATCTTGTAATGTTTCGCCTCTGATGGAAGTGATTTCTCTCTCTACCTAGCTAAAATAATTACAGCTGAACCTGCTTGAGATTGAGGTACTTACAGAATGGAGAAGTTTCAGGTCACTAACCCTTATTACATTCAGGTTCCCATTAACTTCTCTGTTACAAATGATGCACTGTTAGCTCACTTCACAAAGCAATACTTACTATTTGGGATAAAAGATATACTAAGGGGGAATGAGATTATTTGGAGAAATACAAGCATCTTAACCGAACTCAGTTACAGGGACAGAATTGTCACGCAGGAAGTTACTTAATAGCCAATAATAAAGGCAGAGATTTAAAAAAGTGTTATTAAAGGCAACCATACTGAATATATACACGTACAAAAACTGTCACAGATACTCTGCACACACTGTCATCAAAGCCCCCTTTTTCAGATGAAAAGAACAGCCATCAGCAGAATAACTCTTATTTCAAAAGCAGGACAGAAGCAGACATAGCTAACAATACAGGGCAAAAGAGCATCAATGGGGACATTAAAGTCTCACTCTGTTTTTAACAAAGTAATGTGGGACCACATTGGAGCAACAGAGGCTACGTTTGTTGGATGGATATAAGAACAAAGAATAAAGAGAGCTAGGTGTGGATGTGACCAATGAATGCATATGTGGTAATGTGGTAACTGAAGGAAAGAAGCCCGAGAGTTGTGGTCAGTGGGGCAGAGTCCAGTTGGAGGGCAGTATCTAGTGGAGTGCCTCAGGGGTCAGTACTGGAACCAGTACTATTCAATATATTCATCAATGACTTGAATGAGGGACTAGAGTGCACTGTCAGCAAGTTTGCTGATGACACCAAGCTGGGAGGAGTGGCTGACACACTAGAAAGCTGTGCTGCCATCCAGAGACCTGGACAGGCTGGAGAGTTGGGCAGGGAAAAATTAATGAAATATAACAAGGGAAAGTGTAGAGTCTTGCATCTGGGCAGGAACAACCCCAGGTTCCAGTTTAAGCTGGGGAATGACCTGTTGGAGAGCACTGTAAGGGAAAGGAACCTGGGGGTCCTGTGTACAGCAGGATGACCATGAGCCAGCACTGTGCCCTTGTGGCCAGGAAGGCCAATGGCATCATGGGGTGTATTAGAAGGGGGGTGGTTAGTAGGTCAAGAGGGGTTCTCCTTCCCCTCTACTCTGCCCTGGTGAGACCACATCTGGAATATTGTGTCCAGTTCTGGGCCCTTCAGTTCCAGAAGGACAGGGAACTGCTGGAGAGGGTCCAGCGCAGGGCAACAAAGATGATGAAGGAAGTGGAGCATCTCCCTTATGAAGGAAGGCTGAGGGAGCTGGGTCTCTTTAGCTTGGAGAAGAGGAGACTGAGGGGTGACCTCATTAATGTTTATAAATATGTAAAGGGTGAGTGTCATGAGGATGGTGCCAGGCTCTTCTCAGTGACAACCAATGATAGGACAAGGGGCAATGGGTTCAAACTGGGACACAGGAGGTTCCGCTTAAATATGAAAAGAAACTTCTTCTCAGTGAGGGTGACAGACACTGGAACAGGCTGCCCAGGGAGGTTGTGGAGTCTCCTTCTCTGCAGACATTCAAAACCCACCTGGACACCTTCCTGTGTAACCTCATCTGAGTGCTCCTGCTCCAGCAGGGGGATTGGACTGGATGATCTTTCGAGGTCCCTTCCAATCCCTAACATTCTGTGATTCTGTGATTCTTGCTTGTATGAAGTGTCCCTGTTTCTTCACAGTAGAATGGGATGAAAGTTCAGGAATAACAGGAGACAAAGACGTCTCTGGGTACAAAATGTTGCCAACTTAAGTTTGTAGACATTTTTGCATTCTTCCTCAGGAAAGTCACATCCATACTACCCACCTAGTAAGTCACATTTTTCACTTCCAACATAGTAAAATTCCTCAGTCTGTGTTCAGAAGATCATCAGTAAGAAAATAATTTTTAAGCTCTCTGACCACAATGAGACCAAAAGAAAATTGTTTTTCACTTTCTGAAGGTATTGCCCTGCTAAAAGGACACAAAGTATAGTGTGCTATCAGTGAGAAGGCAAATGGTGCCACTGCTTATGACCAAAAATGTAGTTTCTAGTGGTCTCAAGTAAACTCCTTCTCTCAGTCGTCCTTCCATCTGGCTGTTGTTACTTAAGACTGGCTACGAATTTAGCCTTTGTAATGCCAAAAAAATAAACTTAAGGATGAAGGAGGCCAAGGAAGCCTTTCTAACCAGTAGATGCATTTACATTCCTTTTTTACTTCTGTACAATCTTTTTTCTATCAGAAGACTGCACTGAGGTTGGCCAGATTGCTATTAATAAAAAGTTCCTCTCATCAGAAGTTACAGGGAAATCTTTAAAGAAAAATACAGGTTGAGTAGAGAATACAGTACTTAAAAGACCAGAGCTGGGCTGGGCTGGCTCATGTGAAGTCCACTTCAAGGCAACTCCAGCCAGGTGGTAAATGGACCCATGGAACATTTAGTCTACACGTCACTCCACGTGACTGGCCTCAGCTTCTCCAAGAGAGCAGAAATCAAGATAAATAGTATTTGTTTCTTAAAGTAATTGTTTCTAGACAGGCTTCAGCCTGTTAGAGCTAATCCTTTTCCACCTTTTACACTATCTGGCAAAACAGTTGTTCGGTGGGCCGGTGGCAATAAGCATCAGCCTACAGCCAGCTCTAGAGAATCACTTTGTTACATGTGCTTGTAATTTATCTATGCGATATATCTTAACCATCCTGTTAAATTAACAAAATGTCTAATTATTAGCTACACAAATCACTCATCTTCAATTACATGAGGCTTCTGTTTGCTCCTGCTGTCACATTCCCGTGACTATATCATTATTAAAATTTAAACTCACATTTACTTACTAACTAAAACCAAATATATAAAAACAGCAAGCCCAAACTACCAACTACAACAGAGCTTTCAAGACTGTCTCCTACTTGCATTTCTGTGAATGTGAAAAAGAACAATTCTCAAAAGACTCATCTCTGGAAAACAAATGGTAATCTTCCATCTAATAAAACAATTTTACAATAACACAGTTTTCTACACTACTCTCAACCCAATCACTTCAGCACTGCATTAATGTGCAAATTCCAGTAAGCAAAAATTACCAGTTCCCTGGCTTTCACTAATCTGTGCTGATTATCTGATTTGCAGATAACGTGTCCTTCAGGGAGGGGCAGGTGACTCCATGGGGGCCAAATGAGGATTGTTAGTTCATGCTGAGTGTATTTAAGTGGCAAGTTAAAATACAGCACCTCTGGAGACTTTGCCTTTTGCCTCTGGTAAGCACCATCTATTCATCCAGCAGCTCAAGAAGCTCTTGCCCACAACTGGCTTCATTGGTGGTGGCTGCTTTGGTGGCACATCCTTCACCAGGCCCTTTGCGCTTCCTCCACCACCGAGCATTTGGAACTGGGTTACAGCTCCATTAACCTCCACACCACATGAGCAAACTCTCAAGATGAGGAAGGATAGCTAACTTTGGAAAGATGTAAGAAGCCAGGACTTCAGCCTCTTTAAAGGCCACGCAGGAAAGGAAAGACCTCACACAGGGTGACATTGCAACTGGCTGCTTTCCTAAGGATCAGATGGGAGGAAAGAAGACAATCCTCTCCTCATCGTACTCTTGGAAATGAGGAATGTATTCCGGGTTGCCCAGGATAAGGCAGTGCTAGAAATCTACCATCCCTCAGTCCCAGTTTAGCATCTTGGTCATACTCCTCCCTACTTGCCGTTACTGCCAAATCACCTGAAATATTCTAGCTGTGATTTTCTGCCAAAACATAATTTCCCCGAACAGCCCAGGGGACATAAAACATTTAAGAAATGTCTGTTTCTAAAGATAGAGCTGATCTAATTTCTTGGAAGTCTTCCTAATGATTCTTTGAAGTGTTATAAGCCAAACATGGAAATTATGGCTAAGCAGCTTTTGAACATGCATGCTTTTGAGCAGTTTTAGAGCACATTATCTTGTTATTAATAACACTTTTCATCCAGCTTCCCAATTACAATGGAATGTGCTTTAATTATTTGTGGAACTGGCATACTGGTGTGCTTCATTCAAGAGCTTTACTTCTGAGGGGTGATGTAAAGTTTAGCTCCTTCTGTAGGAATATCTGCAATATCATGCTTCTTCTAACGCAGACCCTCACAGCTACTGACACAGGAACCAATTAGAAAAAGACAGACACAGCAAGCTTTCAGCTGCACCAGCATTGCGTTCACATCAATTAAACACTTCTTACAGTTCAATAAAACTGCCATTTATCTCCAAAGTATATATACTGCAGTCTCCCCTGTACTATTTTGGTGTACACTTCCATGGAGTTCGTTCTTAATCTGTACATCAGTCCATATTTCCTAAGAAACGGGTTCCAAGATGATGAAAAAGACTCCTGAAGTATTTCCAAATCTCATGGGATATGTATTCCTTCCCAGGAAGGACTGGTTTCAACTAAATCAACCTCATATAAAATTCATTAAAATAGTGCACTTTCTGTGAATAAATAAGGACAAAACTTTTCAGGAGACACCAAAAGTTCAAAGATTTCCTTGCTTATGACTTAACCTCCCATGTATTAGTTGGATTTGTGATTCTACACGAACCTGCTAGCCTGGCTTCTAAGATCAAAGTGGTCTCTGCCTGACTGTGCAACCACAGAGAATTTAAAGGAAAGCAATAGTATAAGAATACAGAATAATCCAGGTACAAAACATTCCCCTGGCAACATTAGAAAATAAATCACATAAATAATAATGACAAAATATACCATTCTTCAAAGGAAACACTGAATGGGAATGAAGCTACCAGGTATTTTTACAAATGGTGTTTCAGCAGTGGCTGCACAATAAGCCTAATGCTGGTATTTTTTAAATCTTTGACGCACAATATTAATTATGCATTCAGGACCAAAGCGTTGGCAGTGTCCTTGTATTTGCAGCCTACGTGCATCCCCAAGAGCCAGCAAGATAAAAGACATATTCATACAATGTTTGTTCAAACTTCTTGTAAAGCAAACTATCCCTTAATGAAATCCATTATTTCTAGGGCACAGATTTCCAAAAAGACAAAGGACACTAGTGCTCATGACACAGATTGTAGATGAATCTTACAGCCTAGGGGCCAGGGCAGCAGGAGGTGAAGTATGTCTGTGTCTTCTCTACAAACACCAGAGGCCAGAGCACACATAAAAAGTAAACAATGAACAACAGAGTATTCCCTTAAAGCTGACTTGTAAGAAACAGCTAAAACAACACTCTTTAAATAAGCATATGCTACCAGATTAAGCATATGCTACCAGATAAACCGTTTGTGCTTAAAGCCAGAATACAGACGTAACTGAGACAGACTTTTATTAAGCTGAGCCTCCTGCTACAGCTAACACAAAGGTGTTCAGATACATCCTTGCCTGATTTTCAGCAGGTTTTTCTCCCAACCTTTTAATCCTCAGATCTAGACACACTCAACACTGGGGACTTTGATACCCAGAAAAGTAATCAGCTGTGCAGCTCACATCCAACTTTAGCAAGCCACATAAGAGGATCAAACACACTTCATGAAACAGTATGTGAGGAGAATGATTATTTCCAGTCAATGAAACAGAGGCATAGAAGTTTAAGCCCCTTGCTGTATACTACTCAGAGACCCAGTTTGTGAACCAAGACCACCACTCAGGAGTTCTAAAATTGAGTGCTTTGCTCTAACTACTCAGTCATTCTTATTCTCCACCTGTAACAGAAGATACCTCCTGGGGACAAAGCGCTTCTTCTCCCTGTGGGAGCCACTTCCAGGAGTGCTGCTGGCCATTTCCATTGCCAGGTAGCTAGTGATGGAATAACTGATCACCATGAAGGAGAATGATGAGGAGACTCATACCTATCCAGAATATCTGTGAGAGGTAAGATCATCCACTGCCATATTCCCAAACCTTCGCTGTTATCCACGTGCCAGAATGTCCGGCTCTGTTCCTTTCCTGTCTTGTTCTCGACCAGCACCAGGGATATATTTCCCAGCAAGACACCATGGATGAGCCACGACATTCGTAGCTAGAAGGGAGAGAACATATGAGATTAAAAGTCACAAAGATTATCCAAAAGTTAACAAAATTCCCAACTCTTTTTTGATTTCTTTGTTTTCCAGTCACCAAAAAGTTGATTATCCCTCTCTTATGTTCAGGTAAACATTTTAGAAAACTCCACAGATATGGAAGCTTGTAATAGTTAGTAATGCTATTTACTGTTGGAACTACTGGGCTTTTTTCTAGGTAAAGTTGAGCCCAAAACACCTGCTTTAGCTTTCACATATTTGTCTTCAGTTTTAAAGGTATAAGCTAATACTTCTCTTATCTGCAGTACAAAGATCACACTCAATTAAGATGCCACCTAAAAGATTCAAGTTAAGACTTACCTCTTTTTTAGCAATAAACTTATATTCTTGCAGCAGCAAAACCACAAGGAGAATAGCTGCAAGAAGCAGGCATCACCAGTAATGAAAACTTCACCTCCCAGATACTCTTTTCAAAAATCAAGCTTTTCCTTACCTCTTTCCAAGTTTCTACAGACTTTCCAATTAAAGTTTAGTAACAATGAGGTTTTTTATTAATTAAAATACCTTAGGGAACTGGATTTCTAACATTTTTTCTCAAGTTTAATCTAATTGAGTCCACTTCTTTGCATTTATTCCCAAATGTAAAACTATTTCATGTAGTTTTCTCATTTTATGACTGTCTCTCCCTCATTGTATTAAAAGAAAAACAATCCCTTCTACAGGCTAGTCTCAGAATCCATGTTACATGAATATAGTCTTCTAATTTTCTTGGGAAGAAGATGACCTAGGTCTTTGTTGATGAAGAGCATAAGTAAAATACACATATATATTACACGCAGGAGCTGGGTCTCATCTCAAAACCAGTAGAGGTGAGAATGCTGAAGGAATTAGTTTATTAAAGGCACATTAATTATGGATTTTTGGACACAAGAAACTGTTCATCATAGTATCAAGCATCTATGCATGTTAAAAATAGGTCTCTGGTTTGTAATACTTCAAAGCAAACACCTAAGTCAGGAGAAATTAAAATTACATTTTACACAGGGATATCTGATACCATTACTTACTTCCTTGCTTGGATAGCATAGACTATTCATATCCATTTCCCAGCATAAAACATAACTGCTAGATTTTCCTTGCTGTTCCTATGTCATGGTGTAAGTCTGTCCCGGCAGATAAGTCAGATTTAGGGGTCGAAAGGACAGAAATTTTGCTTTTATTCCTAGTTTATGCTCACAGTTTTGAGGCGGATGAAACAAAATTCTGAGTACCCATTATATTAATGATCAGTACTGAATTTAGGTAAACAGTGCAGTTCACCTGCCTGTCTGCAAAGCTGCAAAAACAGCAGTGACTTTCAATTTGACCATGACAGAGACCAAAAAATCTAGATGTGGTTCCTCTCTCTATCCAGTCCAAAATTCACTGCACCTGTCTGGAATCCCTCCTGGGTGTGCTGAACTGCTAGTGCATATGACACAAGCATTGATAAGGTATACAAACTGATATGCAGGTATGGGTCTCTGAATCCATTGCATTACCTCCTTTTGACCACGGATGTTCAAGAATGACATGTAGGTTTTCAGTAGTCCAGCAAACCACCAGTGGGGCCTACCAGACCACAGCATTTCTGGGACAAGCTACTGCTCAAGTCTGACTACCAGCTCCCTCTCACCCCAAGTTTGGGAAAGGACTTGTGGAGGCCCATGTCCATTTCCACAATGTTGTACAGTGGAAACCATGGGATGAACTATGGGGATTTTCACCTCGCAGACACCAGGGAAAAAAAGCAGAGTTGAGCAGGACAGCAAAGAACTGCTTCAGACCTGACACGAGGTGATGGGCAGGGGAGCAGCTGCAGGAGGGCTGAGTTCACACCCACACGTTCAGCAGAACCAACACCAGTGGAAGAGGCTGCTGACAAAGGTTTATGGTGTAGGAGGCTGATGCCTTCAAACTTGATATCTGTGTGGCTGCTCCTAACTCTTAGTGCATACATGATCCTAGTGTCAGGTGACAATCAAGATTAAATAACCTGTTGGGTATTTTATACTTTCAAGGTTCCATAAAGTGAGACTACTGAAATTACAGTGAAGATTGCTCTTGCCCTTAAATATCATTAGAATACCTTTCAGATCCCCTTCAGTAATTTCCCTCAAGAAAAAAGTTATTTTTTTTAAATATCTTTGGAATGCCAGTGGACATTTAAAGCACTCATCTCAGTTTAAAGCAACTCCTTTTACTGAGAGCCCAAGGATCCTAATGCCAACTCTGCTGTAATGCACTACGTGAAATTTCTCATACAGGTAAACTGGAGCAACTTCACTGTGCCATTTTGACAGTTCAAAATTTGAGAAGTAAAGATGTGAAGCTCCTACTATGCAGGAGCTTTCAGACCTCTGTCTCTTCTGGAGACCTGCCAGGCAGTAAGAGCCAACATCTGCATGGTCAGGAGTGAGAAAAGAGTGAGCCTTTGATAGCTATTAACGTAACACTAGAGCAAAAGCTGAGGCAATTGAGGAATTGGAATGGATGCCTTTGCACACATGTCAGCTGTTTGAAGGAAAGACATAGCTGGCATTAGATGTGGGAGATCAGCTCGTTGGCAAAGCGCAATATGCAGAGTCTAATGAACTGGCTCCGAGTGAATCGACTGGCACTGTGTCCAAATGGGCATTTTTGGCTGTGATTTCCATGGTTCTGAGCTTCAGAGCAGGGCAGTCCAGGTCTTTTCACACCTGCTGAAGTGAACCAGAGCAGATGATGAGCTGGATGCCATAGTAAAGACTTACGAATGGGGCTGGCATTCATTCCACATAACATGGCATCAGTGGTGGCAGATGCTACTACACACACCATGCGGCCTGTAAGTAGTGCAGTGGCACAGTTGGAAAAAACTGAATCTGGGCTGTTGGTGGCATACCCCTAACATTATGTTATCAAACATCTTCCTCTGTGTTAAACCAGCAGGACAATATTCAGAAGCTAGAAACATCACTGAGAAATTAATTAAGCATTGCAGGTAGACATGGGCTCAACACCACCTTGTTTTCTGGTTTTAGAACCCTCCATAGCTGGCGATTAGCTGTTCAGATGCAAACCCAGTGACCCAGTCAATGAAATGCTCTAAACTGATTTGGGGAAAATTGAAGGGAGAGAGAGCCCATGGTAAATACACAGCATACTGAGGCAAAACTTGGGTCAGACAGCCACATGCACTATACTGCAAATACCATCTGGAAAGATGCCTTCTGAGAATCCCCTTAGCCCCTGACTTCGTGGAATTTCTGAAATGACAAACAGGAGACCCAATTCACCCAAGAAAGAGCAAAAACCTAATCCTTATCAGTATCAACAGGACTTGGCAGGTTTAACAGAGAGGCGAAGAAAAACAAGGAGGGCAGATTTTCTAGCACAAGCTGCATAATTTCAAGAACACCTGAGAACTGAGACTTGTATTTTACTTTCTTATGCACAAAAGAAAAGAAACACTCAGAGCTTTCTGGGTAAAGTTGAGGCCTGCTTATGCCTGAGAGTGTACTTTAGTGGCCAGAAACACTTCAGTATGAAACCAGTGCTTAGATGCCTGACTGGGAACCAATGACACACATTCACAGCAGCATAAATAAAAAATTCCTCAGTGACACTCCAGAGTGTTGCTGTTTCTTTTCCCTCCCTTTCTGGGTGGCAATGCCCTGGGCTTTTAGCACTATGGTGCTACCTGGCAGGAAAAGCTAGTTGTCTGTCTTTAGCACAAGTAACCAAAAGAAAGAGGAAAAGAAGAACACACTTCAAACATGTCTTGGAGTAAGGTATTTTTAAGAAGATGGAGAAGAGCCTAGCGGCATCCTGCTCCCAAGGACCTGCAGCAGTTGGATCTCACTGGTGGTTCTCTTGCTGCCCACACCCCAACTCTGCATTACAGGCTTACATCTTGTGAGACCCCACATTACCTAGTTCTCATACCCCCAGTCGTTTCCTCCCATCTATCATCCTTGCCTAAAGGAATTGCTCAAAATTTTTCTGACCAGGACCTGTGGAATACTGAAATACAGACACTTTTTCCGAAAAACATAACTCTTTTATTGAGTCTTCTTCACGGGATAGGAAACAGTGGAAGTTGTTTTCAGATGTGAATGCGCTGACTCGATAAATGTAAGTCAGACATTAAAGAAGCTTGGAAAACACCTAACTGTCGAATAGAAACTGAAGCTGCAAGTTGGAATACAGTTTACACAGAATTAGACAACAGCTGCGGGTACCTTTGCCAAATCTCAGTAAGTTTTGTCCATGAATATGAACTATGTTTGAGGCATGAAGTTTATCACATTGGCAATATTGTTTTTCTTACTAGAAATGAGAAATGGTTGCACACAACCTAGGCAGGCAAAAGAAGCTTGTATTTTATATGAACAGAATTTCATGATATTTATTCTCACATTATTTCCTACTTATGTCTACTTTCATAAAATCATGAACTTAATAAAAGTGCCTACATTTCAGGAAAAAAAAAACACAACATAACAAAATAGAGATGATGACAAAAGAGAAAGAGAAAACGTGCATAATTTTGCTGCCGGACTAATGTGGACTGACCGGGCCTTCAAGAAATTTTGGATATTATAGATCATCTAATCCAACACAGAAGCCAGGTGGCAAAGGAAGCAAGAAATTATACAGGCAGATAATAGTGAATAAGCTGTACAGACTGTAAAAACAACAGTTTAAAATAAAAAAGGATGCTAACAACATTCTGCAAAATAAAGCACATGAAAGGCTGCGCTAGCAGCATACCCATGTTGCGTTTTTCATGCTCATAAATGTTCTGAGTCAATGTTATTACCATGTATCCTTCTAAGTTATTTAAAGCTTAAGGAATAGAGGAGAAAAAGAGATACACTCTGCAGGTGTCAGCATGGGGCTCAGAATGCACTCAACGAATGATTTATGTTATTGATTTACATGCTTTAAAAAAATACACTTTTGCATAGAAAAGAAAATGGAATTAATAACCACAGAGGATGAAAACATCTTTATATCAATAAACGTGAACAAGAGGGCAAACTTCAACTATACTGTTTTATACCAACTTATTATATTTATTTTCTAGAGAGAATATGTTTACATTTGAAAAGTAATTTCAGGCTTAAAAGAAGTCTGGCTCAGTTTAGTACTCACTTACATAACGTAATGGTGGCTTTCAAGAAATAGCTAGTTGAAATGTCAAAATAGTATCAGAAAAATATTTTCATTATTTTAAACACAGCCAAAGGCACAAAGCTCTTTTACTATCATAGGAATCTGTTTTCATTGTTTTTCAGCAGACCTATACCCTTTAAAATGTTTGACCCAGGATCTAACAGAACAATGAAATAATCTGGTTCCCAATCACAACGTAGTCCCTCTTGCAAAGGAGTCACCTTTCTTGGAGATGCATGCGATAACATTTAAGGCTAATTTCAAGGCCATCACCATTCAGGCAACGCCATCTCTGTTTTCATTCTCCTTCTCTATTATAGCCTACACCAAAACTGCTTGCACGGCTTTTATTTCTCAAATAGGGCACTAAGGTCGATTGCAGATTCTCTTGTGCCGAACAAAGCACAGCCTTTTTAAAAATCAGTCTCCTGACTGTTCATGTTTCTGCAGTGACTTTCAAATTGAAGTAATAGTCACAATGCACCACAAAATAAAACCTCGCAGGACAGATACAACTACTGCTGCCCAGGCAGGTACACACTGTACCAAGCCCTCACAGACCACAGCAGTCCTAGACACAGTTTCTTTATTTTTATGACAGAAGCCCAAACACTTTGAGAAGACACAGTTATGACTCTTATGATCTGCAGGCATCACTGCATCCTTCAAAACCTGAGGCTGCAGACAGCAGGGAGCATCTCTGAAAAATGGAATGAAAAGCAAGTCAACGTGTGTGACTCGGCACTTGTACAGCAACAATGCTGGGGCTCAGGGAGGTGGGACTGCCTCACTGTCCAGATGTGGGGGGCCAGAACTGAGTCTCCAGCTCCCACACGAAGGTGAGCACTCCCTGGACATCTGCAACACTTGTGTCAGCTCTCTGACACCTTTGCAAAGTACTGAGAAGTAGGTGGCCATCATAGTCTTGCAACTGTGCGCACCTAGGGGTATCAGCTGTGGCAAAGCAATTTAGATTTGCCATGGGTGGTGTCTGAGATGACAGCACTTCCCTTGGATTTTAATTGCAATGTGGTTTCCCAGATTCCCAGACAGGAGTACAGCTACTAACAACACACATATGGATTTATTCTTCAAAACGACGAAATGTCTAACCACTTCATGATCCTCTTTGCCCTGTCAGCCTTGTGCAGACCAACTGATTCCCGTGCAGAGGAGGGGAATCACAGTGTGAAGAGAAGGGGTGAATAGTGCTACATTTTATTACTCAAGCTCTATAAATTCTGCCTTTAAATCAGGCCACTGTTTGTATCAATTCTTCGCACTTTATGTGCATCCCTATGCTCAATTTCACGTGCTTTGTTTCCAATGAACTTTTACATGTGGGTTAAAAGGTTTTCCCTCTTGATTACTGTGACTCAGTTTGGTCACTCAAGCATTTCCTGAGCTTTTTGTTGCATCTCCCCTTTCTGGCTACTTCAGGGTAATTGAGCATCTTTTCATGGACTACGCGTACCACTTCCTGCGTTCCCCCAAGATTTAGTAGAAGTGCCACAGTTTCCCTCTTCCACATAAATTGGATTTTAAACACACAGTTAGTGGGGTCAGCAGGCAAAGGACTCTACCGAATGTGCAGCACAAAAAAGATAACAAGGACTGTCTGGACTGCAAACAAGAGAGATTCTTTGAAGCCAGGATGCTCTAGCCAAGATTTAATAAAACAACAGAAAGAAAGAGAAAAACTAACTGAACCAAGAACAAAGGGCAGCATCACAAACTAACCACTCTGACCTGCCAAAAGCACTGAAGAACAAGAAAACGAAAACATAAAGCTGCTCAAAACAAACAGGAGCAAAGTTCAATACAAAGCTACACAAAAAACACAAGGCACATTGGGGCCAATCCCAAACATGTGTGGGAAAGCATAGGCTGTGTTTATTACTGTATCTCCCACATGCATTTTTACCCTCATCTCATCTTTTGATACACGTGGGGCAGTACAGAGTAGGTCAGGCTGATTTTTCCCTTTCTGAGTTAATGAGGAGTCTCCCACAGGGGATGGGAAATGCCAGGGGAGCACAGCCCAGCACGCTCCTGGTGACCAAACCCAAGCCAGGGAAAGCACAAAGATGGATGGTTGTGCTTATCCTGTGCTTAGTGGCAACACATACACCAAAGATCACCCAGGCTCTGGAGTGCCCCTGTGCCAGTGTCAGCACTGATGCAAACAGCTGCCCAGAGGCTCAGCAGTGAAGGTGTTGGGACCAGACCACCCCACAAGTCTCCAAGGTGTGAGTAGTCATTTTTTCAGACTATTCAGTTGTTTTTGTTGTCAGTCTATCACAGTAGAAGATTAAACAGCCACGCTGAGAGAGAAAAAACAAGCCTGAAGCATTAGCAAACTCTTTGTGGCTGGTACCCACTGTATACTGCTTGACTGTTTCCTTATCAACATTGAGTCCTGCTTCCATGGACATTCTGGCCAAAAACCAGAATCCTCCAGCCTGGTAAACAGCACTACAGCAGGTAATCCTCACGCTGAGGGTAAGTAATTAATTCCTATGCACAGCTCAGGCTAAAAAGCAGGGTGCCAGCATTTGCTGTGGTGGGTGTAATTGTCTAACATGACTGGATAAAATAAAAGCCAATTAAGGGAGAAGGTGGAAAAATAGTAGCTTCAGTAAACAGTGGGTCTAGTAGCGCCCCAGAGCTTCTATGTGGCAGGGAGAGAGGAGTCCAGATCCCAGCAAACTGGGGATGTCTGCTGGGCTCCTTTTTTGCTCTCATGTTGGCGCTGGGCCAGACACGGCATACAAGGAGGAGGAAGGGTATTAAATGACAGGCTTCAGGACAGCCTCCATCATTAACATATATTGATGCAGGATGTGAATCTGAGCTGAATCTCTCTGGGATACTGGAATCAGCTGTCAACACCAGCCACTCTGTAAGTGAGCATGCAAGGAGAGCACGCAGGTATCTGAAGGAGCATGTGAGCCGGATCAAATACAAGAGGAAGGGCAGGTTTATGGTTCACTCTGACGGCGGGAGAATAAATGGGTCTAATTCGCACACACTTGCTGGTATCCCTTCACCACATGAATCATGAGAGGGTTTTGTCTGTGGGATTTCAATTGCCAGAGAATCTGTCCTGGTTGTGACGTGCCAGGTAGAGCTGTCAGCAGTGACAGGTAGAAGAAAACCCATCTTTTAGTGCCTGACCTTGAGCCAGTTCAACAGGGAAGTGATAGAGGGTGAATAAATACAGGACAGCATTATGTATTTTCACAAGCTCTTTTCTGACTATAATTTCGCTATAAGGAAGTTTGTTGGCACCTACTGGAGGAATAAGTGCATAGGGGCGAAATATCTCCTTTCTCCTCTTGTGTTGTGCTGAAAAGTGGAATTAAATTATTCTGCTCACAGACAGATTGTTCCAGTAAAATAGAACTTGAAGCCACCAGGGGCTCATTGAGAAGGGAAGCTTTTACACTATATGAAAAGGCAAGAGACAAAACCCTTGCCAAACTCCTTCACTCTTTATTACCGACAGCTGCAATGCTGGATGCGTCCGGATGCCTTTTAACTGCCAAGGGGAGTGACGGAGGTGGGATGGCATGTGAGCAGATGAAATATATGGCAGCTTCTCCCCCAACGGCAAGTTTAATCATTTGCACTGTTGTATACACAAGAAAAAAAAAATACACATATTGGGAAATCATTCACTTTGCTTCCTGTGTCAGGTGGATTATGAAAAACACTCGCTCTTCCTGGTCCATAGCAGAACAAGGCCTTAAAATATTCAGAACCTGCATATGCCTTTGTCACAGAAGGGAGGAAAAACAAGGTAGAAAGTATTTCCTAAAGAAAGAGGACATTAATATATCAAGACAGCTAGCACAGACGAGCTTTGCTATATGTACAGAGGTATCCAACAGAAGTGAACCATACAAAACTGTAACCGGAGAAACATTTCTATGTGCTTTCATTCCAGAGGACTTTATAATGCATCTCTTCTTGTCCTTTCTGCATTTTAAGATCAGTGGAACAGAGAGAATCTGATTCTTTTGTCTGTTCAGTGCTCAGTCAACAAACACCAAACTGTGCTTTGTTAGGATCCAGGAGCTTGTGTGACATTTCAGGGTGACCATGCACGATGTGAAATGGTCTAAGTCACCAGGCATGATTCAAAGTCCTATCAGCGATAATACAATATGTGAGGATATAGACTAAAGCAATGCAGATGGGTCACCTTTCTGTAATCTGCAGTTTAAGGGTTAAGTACAATTGACTCAGAAATGACAACCATTTGTGTAGAGCTGGCAAGCCTCGATATACTTGCTTAAGTTGATGTCATAAAACTGTCAACAGCTTTTCTGCTTGAATAAGAATCTGGTTCCATTCTACATCAATTTGTCTCTGCTGCTGTTAACTTCAGTGCACCTATGAACAAGGCCTACAGGAGGGTTGGTAGGCTTGAAGAGCAGCATGATGAAGACCAGCCAGCTCAAATCCCAGCTGTGCTAGAGGAAGCATGCACTGTATTTTGTGAGCAGCTCAGGGGCAGCCCTGAAGCCTACGCTTCCTCAGATCTTGCAAATACAGTGTTTGTTCGTGCAGTAAGCTTCTCCCTCTTTGCGTTTATGTCATGCTGGCTGCAATACCCTTACAGCAGATACACCTAATTGTGAAGAATGTAATACATCATGTGAGGCCATACAATGATGACAAGATACGCCAAGCTTTTCAGAGCACATTTTGTAGCATTTCAAGTAGATAACCGTATCTTTCACCTGCACACAGAGGCATTAAGTAAGCGTATTTCACAGATAAGCCATCAGAGAAAGTGGTTGCTGTGCTACTGACCCAGTGCCTATATTTGAAAACCAGAGTCAGGCACACAAAAGCTCTGTAAGTTGCAAAAGAAAAGGGAACATTAGGACTTGCCTCACAGGGAGAGTTCCTCAGAGGAGCTGGAAATGCAGTGCTGGTCATGACAGTGTTTGCTACTGCTGGTGCTTTGCTGGTGTTAAGGAGAAGTGCACAACCTGGATAAAAGAGCAGGAAGAAAGTCAAACTGCAGCATTCACCCTCTGGTTTCGGGGTTTGTGAAACGTCCCCAAAACCTACGTTAGCTGGTTCCAGCTACAGAGAGCAGAAGGTTTTTTCAATTTACAAGGGATGCAGCTTCACCTACCCAACAAACATACTCAGGAAACACACTTTAAAAGTTTGTCTGCCCCTACAGCTATCTTCTTTTTTTCTCCATGACTTCAGAGTCATCATCCTTGCAAGGCTGAATAACAAAATGTATCTTTTATGAAAAAAAGGTAACTTGAAAGAGAATATTTATCTTAGCCAATCCCAAAACAAAATACAACTGTGGTAAGCTACCACCAGAGTAATATCAATGCAGCTGGAGGCCTTTTTGCTCCTTTAATCACTTCTTGTAAAAAGAGGAACAAGGGCAGTTCTAACACCAGGGTTCCTCCTTGGCAGCTCTGCATGAAAAGGTGTGTTATTTGCATTATTTCAGCTCTGCCCCCCCAGCTCAGGAGGGTACCACTACTTAGAGCCCAGTTATTTGGGCTTTCATTGAAATAATTGCCTCTACAGCACAGACAAATCATGAATCAGCAGCACTTGCCAGCTTTCCACAGTACCCTCTTTCTTTGCCTTCATTTTCACCTGTCCTTCCGTCACTCTGTGGTCTGTAATACTGTGGGCTGAGCCATCAGATGGCACAAACGCACCGTAGCCTATACCAGCTCACACAAAGGTAGAGAATCTTTCTCTTCATGTTTCACTCTAGATCTAACTTTCTAAAGCAATGTTGGGATTATAAACCACCAATTTTGCTGTAATTATCCATAGAAGTGGAACTCAAGGGACAATGGAGAAAAGAAAAGAAGAATTAGGAAATGAGAAGAGGAAAAAATTAGCAGAACAGGGAAACATAGGATGTAAACAGGAAAATTGGAAAGAAAAAAACAGATCAGTATGGAGGAGGGTCATGCAGATGAATACTTGGTGTGAAGCTGTTTAGAAAGCATCAAGATCAGTATTTGGTGTCAGTCATGGAGACCTGAAGTACCAGTCTATAACCTCAAGACAGAAAGTGAGCAGGTTAGTCTTTTCCTCAAAGCACTTAGAGTAGAAAGACGGCTATTTTTTTCCACCAGAGGCTGAATATATAAATACACAGGGAAACGCGCCTTGTGTTTTATTCTTTCTCCCAACCCATTTGTGTAATTTTTTTTGTTCTCCACTGTTCATTCTCTGCACTTACTATTTGCTCTCACACACCTTCTACTGAAGGAAAACGGTTGTGCTCCGGGCTCCCAATCCGCCATGGAGAAGGATGGGATGCAGAAGAGCCCTGCATCCAGCCGCAGTCTCCTTCTTCAAACGAACAGTAAAAGCCAGAGGGAAGATTTTCTGCAAGAGGGAAAGACAAACACACACACACACACAGAAGAACCCAGGTGAGCTGAGGAGGAGACTCCTGGGCACACAGAAAAGCTGCAGTGTCTATTCTGACTGGGATGCCCAGGGTACACAGTCAACCCCACAGTCCTTCTGTGTGGGGTCACGCACCTGCCTGACCATGGGGATGGGGGTGGCAAGGGAAACAACCCACAGACTGTGACGAATCTGAGTGAAAAGATGCATCTCAGTATACACTCTGGAGTCTCCTAAATACCTGGTCTCTACAGCTCCACCCACCCAAGGTTATACCTTGGAGATGGCTTTCCTAAACCCTGCTTCTGCAGCTTGATGGAGGGAGATCTTGGAGAGGGATAATTTCCTGACATGATTCCCCTCCCTTACAGTCTAGATCTCTGGTCAGCCCAGCTCAGCAACATGACTTCTCTCTGTGAACACTATTGTGGTCTCAGGTGAAGCACTGAATCATTTTGTGCCTCAGTTTTTGCACCTGTGGATCTGCTTGGTGAGATGAATGGATGAGAAGAGGATAGTTTATTTTAAGCCATACTTTCGGGCTTTGAAGCCCACTCATTCTGTCACTGGCTTGGGATTTCAGGCAAGTTTTCAGCTCCAAACAATAAAGACACACTAGTTTTTTACCTTTAAATTAATCAGCTTTAAAGTAATAGTCATCTCATTCAAAGTAACTTCATGCCTTCCTCATCTCCTCCTCTATCTACATTGCAAGTTCTTACACAAGGTGCAAAACACATCTTGTGCCCTGAGCTGTACACTTATATTGCCACAGGTGAACATCCACGTATCACACATTTCCTTCAAAACTCATGAAGCTATTTTTCTCATCACCATCAGTAAACACTCACTGCCTCCCTAGTTTCTACTGTTGTCTAGTTCTGCCTTTGCATTTCTGTTCTTCAATGCAAGGCCAGACTCCGTACTTATTAAGTAACCTCAGCAGAAAACAAACCTTATAAAATACCATGTAAAATCACTACCACTATAACATGATTTTTCACCTTTAGTGAATCTCTAATGATTCTTCATACAGATTCTGCACCCTGGGTGCTGCTGACAACTCTGTCAGATACCAGAGGGCTTCCCAGTAATAAAAGGACACAAACTGGGTTTTACCGGGGAAAAGATAGAGCACAAAGCTAGCTTGGGAGAAAAAAGTGTCTTTTTTAATACAGAATTACATTAGGCAAGAAAGATGCCAGAAGAGAAGAACAGCAACCAGTCATTTTAGCCTGCTATCCAGACTAACCAGCCCTTGGGGCCGGCAGTAGAAAGCCCCTGGACACGGTTGCTCTTTGGGGTGGTCCTCCTTCCGATAGACTCGAAAAACTGCTGTGATGAACAGATGTAGCTGCAAAAGCGATGATGATGTATTTCTGATTTCACACAGTTTTTACACCACTGTATACTCAAATCTGCTCTTAAAAAAGCTTAGTCCATATTTGTTTTCTCCTTCCATGTTCCCCCAAAACTTCCCCTAAAACTATCTTCCTTTTTTTCTTGTGGGTTTGGGGGTCGTGTTTGTTGGGGTTTGTTTGTTTATTTGTTTTGTGGGGTTTGTTTTGTTTTCTTTTGTTTTTTCTTTTGAAATAAAGGAAAATGAGACAAGAAATCTGTGTAAAACTGCAAGATAAAAATGAAATTTCATGTGCGAACACATCATAAAACCCCATATCCAGGAAATCAGTTTTTCCTTTCAACTGCTTGTCAAAAGCAGAGTAAAAATTTCTTATCTTAAAAAATGGAGGATAGAATACAAACTCCTAAAGCAAAAGGATCTGTCAGTCAGGTGATATGGGCAATTTCATTATTCTCTCTGTGAAAAGAGGAGGCTCCCGAATTCAGGTCTTCTTGTGCCTATTAGTTTTTTTCTGCCTGAAATATTCTGTCTGTAAAGTGGGTGCCAGACACTGAGGCACCAGTATCCAAAGCCCAGATCATTTGAAATGTTCAAACACCAGCAGAACTCCCTGGCTGAGATTGCAGGTCCGTTAAATGCCTACTCACAGGGCCCCTGCTTTTCCTCACACACCTCAAAAGGCAATTCCTTGCCAGTGGCACATGCACCTACTCCTTGGTCTACCCTGTAGAAAACAGCTGGGGAATCCCACAACTGTAACTTCTAGACCACGAGTATTTGATTTTCTAGTAGCCTGGATCTCAACTCACTTCACAGAGGAAACTGAAACATATCTTACATCTGTGTCTTTTTAGTAGGGCCAAATTTGAACATGAAGGTGAGAGCAATGTTTTACCTTTATTTTCTGCAAGCACACAAATTTGCTATGAAAAGATCAAAACCTGTACTGGACTTTAAGCTTTTTCAAGTTTTTCCTTTTAAAAATCGCATAATTCATTCAGCCTAGTCTTTAAATGTGGAGCTGTTAAGCAGAGAGTTGCTTCCTTGTGCTGTACCCCTCTACAGAACTTGATTATATTTCATTGTGCAGCCTGAGGCTGGGATTGAAAGAAAATGACAAATTATAATGTGTCCTGAATTCCTACTGAAGCAGCTTGGCTCAGTGTCCAACCGAATTCATTTCATGGCCATACACTACCTAGGATGATGTAAACAAGTCAGAGCAGCAGGAGGAGTCATCTAAGTAGCAAACCCTGCCTGGAGGCCATGAAAAGCTCACTGTAGATGGACAGTAAAGGGCATAAATAAGAAGCTATTACTTTCCCTGAAAATTTCATTCCTCCTCCACAAATTAATTTTTTATGAGTTTTCAGATGTCCCGTGCACTGGATGCATTTTTCTCTGCTGCTCTTCCTTATTTTGAATACATATAGCATTTGCGATTCCACGTATTGCTACTCCACACAGACCTCTTTGCCTAGTGCTTCTCTGTCGATGAGTACGTCTCAATTTTCTGAATGTTTTTAATTCAAACTCACATTGGTGCAGACACTGCACTGATGGGGGAAAGTTAACCTGATTTTATTGGAGAATTAAGTAAACAAGGAGGCAAAAGTTAAGTCTATTGAAACCCGCCATGTTGGATATTATCGCTAGTGACAGAAACCTCTGAAGATTTAGACCTTAGCAGGATTAAGGTGTAGCTTGTGGATACAGGATAGAGATTAGAGTAATCCAGTGAGATTGGAGCACTGTGTGAACGTCTCTGCTTTTATTTGAGAGATGAAGTAGAGAAAAGCTATACAGTGTTAACCATGTTCCTAGGTAAATACTTTCAAGCCTTCAGAATGAATTATCTTTCAAGCAAAATCTAAATAAATTCAAGGATTTTTGGTTTCACTCAGATTTTTCTTCCTTCCTTCCTGCAAGAAAAATTAGCAACTGGGATAATTTATGAGGTGAATGGATCAGGCTCTTGATTCTAAACTAAGTGTAAATCAACCAGATACTACAGTTTAAACTTTTGGGTGAAATTCTAGACTCGTATTATAAAGGACACAAGCATAAAAGACTACTCTCGTATGTATGGACCTTTACTAAATTTAGGAGGAAATCTCAGAAGCCAATAGATCAGCTACTCAAACAATTTAAAGAAGCACATGAATCTTAAATGTGAGCTTGTTTCAATGGCTGCCCCTAGCAAAGTTGGTCAGCCAAACGCTACCAGAAATGAAGCATAAAAAGGGAAGATACTTTTCAATACAGTCAATAAAGAGTTATCCTTTAATTCCAGAAGGCTTTGCTGAGTTCAGAACTGCCACGGGTTAGAATTTGTTGCTAGAGGTACAGCTTTTGATCAAGACAGAAGCAAAAGGCTTAGTGTGTGCAAGACAGGAACCTTAAGAGAGCGCTGCAGGGCAACAGGTTGTTACTTCATCATTTTGCTCGCAGGGAGACTCTGCTGGGCTGTATCTGTCACCAGGCTATAAATTAATCCAGCAGTTCATTCATGCATTTTTGCCTGGAAAGTAAACTGGCCCCTGTGGAATTACTTATCTATGCTTTTTTGGTCAGGTTATCACAAATTCAAACCTTATAGATTCCTGGTCCAGCTGCTGTCTGTCTTTTGCCAGGTGTGCGCACGCACTCCTCCAACCACCCAGCTCGAGTCCCTCCTTTCACAAATCAGACACTCGTCTTCTTTATTTCACCTGGTAATATGTTCAGCAGCCTTATATAGTCAATGAGTCAAAGAGTAAAAATTACCCTATAACCCAGCGGTTATGAGATTTATTTGAAAGATGATGGACATTACTTTCAATCCCTGTTCCAGGTAAAACTTGCAAAATGTGGAAGAGCAGCCCCAGGACACACTTGAGTAACCCTTTTCCTTCTGAACTAGACCAGAACTCCAGAACACAATGTCTTGGAAACTCTAAATGGAAATAGGAAATAAGGGTTCAAATTTACTTAGGCAGAAGAAAGAATCAGACCTGGGTTTGTCATATCCTGGGTGAATCTTCTGAGTTCTGGATCTCTAAATAATAAATGTACTGTCAGCAGTCAGCACCTCCTTTTCTTCTTTTTTTTTTTTCTTTAATGTATCCGTAACTTTCCTATCCACTGTTTTCCCAGGCTGAAATCATTTGGTGAATTTGAGCCAGAATTAAAATAATTGTGGACTAGCCAAAGCATATGTACTTTTTCTCAGTAAAACTTTCATTTTTTGCCCAAACTTGCTCTCATGCGATAAAAGATTCCTGAACCAAAATCCAATATATTGTTAACTAAAAACAGAAGTACAAAACTACTGAAACAAATTCTCCCTTTCTGTAAAGCAGAGCTTTGCCAATCTATATTAGTAAATAATTTGAATTTTCATCTGTCCTGTACCATACCAGGTATACTAGACATATGATTCTCTACTACAATAAGTACGTTATTTTTTTTGCAGTAAGTTATAATCCATAAAAGCATGAATTTACTAGCAAAGACATAAGACAACCAGTATCTGAAGCATTAATGTATGTCTGCAAAGTATTCTTCTGTGAAGTAATTTTCAGTGTGGCACTTCCATCAGTCTGTTAAATCTATATGTCTGATCCCAAATCAACACAGTTTGGCATCCAATACCACATCTGCCTCTTTGAAACTGTCTTTTGCTCCTGGAAGAATATTTGATTATGACTCAAACAAGAATATGCTTTTCTCTAGGAGTCATCCCTCTGATTTTATACTTTCTACACAGAGTAGTTGATTGCATGCAGAACAAGAACCATGACATTTCATTGAGCATTAATAAGTAAAGAGATGTTAACAAACAGCTGGCTTTAGGAAGATTTTGTTCAGCTAAGAAAAGAACAAAAATCAAATGAATAGGAAAAAAAAATTCACACAGCAAAAAAGAAAAAAGAAAAATAAAATCAGTACGTGCACTGATTCACCTGACTGTGAAAGGAAAAAAAAAATCCAGCATCTCCTTGAAGCTCAAAGACAGAAGCTTTTGGTTAACGGTAATTTTAAAAGCTCTCCCCTCAGTTCACGAGCATCTTTTGCTGACAGCTCTTTTGTGTAAGCAGAAGGATTTGGGAAACCACTTTCTCTGCTTTATATATCTGAATCACTTTTTGCCACACTTGCAAAAAGCTGATGAAAACATCCGTGTTGCTCAGGAGTAAAATGACAACTGATACGCTGAAAGATGACATATGTTTTGTGTTAGGCTGCCATGCGGATGTACTGACAGGTAAAACATTAGATCATTTCTCTGTTTTGTGTAAGAAGTCTTATGCCAATGATATTCAAGACAGTAACAAGGCAAAAGCAGAGAAATCAGCCATACAACTGAGCAGGCTTATATGTGGATAAGGAGACATACCCACTATTCGAGCTCTTGCTCAGGCAAGCCAGTCTTTTCTGTTGCTTGGGTGGAAGATGGTGCTTTTTGGGCTTTTCGCTGTAAGAACCCACATTCCCAGTACCTGGGGTTGAAAACAAGCCGTGTGGTCTTCTCCTCAAGCTGGGGAGTGAAGCTCTGCTAAACAGGTGGTTAAATATCTTCTGCTTTTTACATTTTCTCATTTACATTCTCCATATGTTCTTTGCTGATACAACTGTAAGTGCTATTTACTGCTTTTTGCAAACAGCTACAGATGAATGACGCATGGAAGAGGAAAAGGCACCCAAACCAACCCCTGTGGATGGCTTATGTGAGAGGGACTGGTGACTTTAGCAGCTGTCTCACCACGGGATACAGGGTGGCAGCCAGGGGTAAAGGCAGTCTCCTGATATGTGAATATGGATGAGACACCAGCCACAGGTGCTCCAAATGTTTGAAAGGAACAGATAAGTGTGTTCCTCTAGGCCTGCCCCATCCCACAGCCATACTTATTTTGCATTTGTGATTGGTCCAGCTCCACCTGTGAGCTCTGCTGGTTCCACTGGTACAGGATCACCCTCATAAGGCAGAGACATTTACAGCAGATAAACACGACAGTGTATCTGGACATACAGTTGCTGGTAAATAATCTCTCTCTTTACTAACACTATTCCTATGAAAGTGAATTTAATATTCACTGAGTATGTGTCATTAATTAATACAACTTCAAATTATAACAATGTCTAACACGATGGAGAAGTGTATGGTTTCAAGCTTTTAACTAGTTTACTAGATGATCCCAGGTCAAACCACTCTTCTCCACACCAATAAAATATATTATTTTATTTCTTTGTTAACAGCAAATAACTGGAATTTGCTAGAATTTGTGTCACTCTTATGTTAAGTTTCTACAAGAAACAGCAAAGGTCTGTAAGTCTGGACATTACCTGTATCAACACAGCTTGCTCGAGTTACCCAGATTCTCCCCTGCTCTAGCTGCCACATAGAAAGCTAAACTGAGAATAATTGCTTCTTCTATTCCAAAAACTTTTGCCAGTACTGGTACTTCGGTCAGGGAACACATTTTTTGCATACCAAATCAATGCAGCTCTGTTGACAAAAGTCCATAGGCTAGATCAGCTGTGACACATACACTTCGAACTGATAAATTATGAACTTTCAACAATTATTTTTCTTAACACATTTGCCCTTTGGATAGCCATAAGGCTGACAATCCACCACACCTTAAGGGAAGGTCCTAAAGTATCTAGGTTATGCAACACAATTACAAAGTATTCAGACACAGGAAGTTTTAAGAAAACTCAGGTTGCTATCTATGTTCCACTGTGTTTTATTAGACTACTGACTGCAGAAGAGGGGATAGAAAACAAGAGGAATTACAAAGACAAAGGAATTGGTCAAAGACAAGCTACTGGCTCTACTCATTTTTCACCTTGGAAGTTTTCTCCTTTCTCCCCCTTCTGCCACATGCTGTGCTACATTTTCATTAAAGGCTCTAACAATCTACACATATCTTAATTCTATAAGGCATCTAGCTATTCAGGCTATACTTCCTTTGCATTTTTGATCAGGACTTTAGAAGAAATAAAGCACTAAGAGCATTGCAAGAACCTGCTGCAGAACTAATTTAATGATATATAACAAGGGAAAGTGTAGAGTCTTGCATCTGGGCAGGAACAAACCCAAGTTCCAGTATAAGTTGGGGAATGACCTACTACAGTGCAGCGTAGGGGAAAGGGACCTGGGGGTCCTGGTGGACAGCAGGATGACCATGAGCCAGCACTGTGCCCTTGTGGCCAGGAAGGCCAATGGCATCCTGGGGTGTATTAGAAGGGGCGTGGTCAGTAGGTCCAGAGAGGTTCTCCTTCCCCTCTACTCTGCCCTGGTGAGACCGCGTCTGCAATATTGTGTCCAGTTCTGGGCCCCTCAGTTCAAGAAGCACAGGGAACTGCTGGAGAGAGTCCAGCGCAGGGCAACAAAGATGATGAAGGGAGTGGAGTGTCTCCCTTATGAGGAAAGGCTGAGGGAGCTGGGGCTCTGAAGCTTGGAGAAGAGGAGACTGAGGGGTGACCTCATTAGTGTTTATAAATATGTAAAGGATGAGTGTCACGAGGACGGAGCCAGGCTATTCTCGGTGACAACCAGTGATAGGACAAGGGACAATGGGTTCAAACTGGAACACAAAAGTTTCCACTTAAATTTGAGAAGAAACTTCTTCTCAGTAATGGTAACAGAACACTGGAACAGTCTGCCCAAGGAGGTTGTGGAGTCTCCTCCTCTGGAGACATTCAAAACCCGCCTGAATGCCTTCCAGTGTAACCTCATCTGGGTGTTCCTGCTCCAGCAGGGGGATTGGACCGGATGATCTTTCGAGGTCCCTTCCAATCCCTAACATTCTGTGATTCTGTAATGTAAGTGAGTAAAAGAACGTTTCAAATGGTTCGCTCCAGGCAAACATCCACTAAAACTGCCTGTGGATACTGGTCAGCATACTGGTCTTTGGTTAGCGCTAAATTAGTGCTCAAGCCTCAGGCATTAACATTCAAAAGGATAAGTGCTTTTGGAAAAGGAGACTGCAGCCTGGGGGTTCGGATTTACTCACTGCACATTTCTCCCTCATCTTCTCCCTGGGCGCAGTCCCTGATGAAGTCACACGCCTGTCCCAGCCTGATCGCCGTTCCATTCCAGCAGCTGAAGGAACCCTCCAGAGACATTTTTGAGCCAGAGGCAGATCCTAGAGAAAAAGAAAACAAACCCCACTTCAGGTTACTGAATTGCCTTCTTCTCCAACAGGTCATAGGATCCCGGGGAACACCGAAGAGGAAAACACCTTGTGAAATTCCTTCAACCCAGTAATTATACACATGATAGATTTTGATTGTGTGCGAATTTACTGCTATACTGACAGTCCTAAAGATTGATACCTTCTCTGTCTAGCTCAGGAACAACATGGCTGCATGGCTTGGAAAGAACACAAGTCTTCATCATGCCCTCCTGTCAACACATACTACCTATGACTTAGATATCTCACATTGTCATATCCTCACTGCAAGAGAGAAAACAGCCTGATCTCTGCTTGTAGTTTTCTTTCTCTTCTATACTCACTCCTGCTCCTGCATCCCGCACTCCTCTCCTCTTGAGTCAGAGAGCCCACAGCAGACTATAATTACCAAGATACCAAAATCGCTAATACATTTTACCTATGCCAAGCAGTGAAAGGCAGCTAGCAATGTGGAAAGGAGCCAATTCTTATGAAAAGAGATCACTGAACATTATAATTAGAGGCCAGTACCACCCACTCAGAAATGAACCTGAGTACTTCTTTTTCTGAAGGCACTTGATTCCCTTGACAGCTGAGGAGCCAGAGATCACCCATCATTTTCCTTACCTATAGGAGTTTTCTCATCCTTTGATTTTGGCCAAGTGAGCTACTTAGGACAAGGCCTTTTTTTTTTTTTTTTTTTTAAGAGATAGATGCTCTAGATCAGCCGTCTGAAGGAGGCAGGAATTAGTTTAGCAACATCATACAGTCAACATGTATGGAGGAGGCCAAGCTTGAGAAGCGCAGGGGCCCTTCCACAAAAATCTGGGTGTAGATACAATTAATTGGAACCTCCTGACTTTCTGCAAAGATGTGCTTCCAGTTCACTACTCCTAGAAGTAGGAAGAGGTCTGTGCTGCAAAGCCCACACTGCAACAGCTCTTGCCCTGTCTCATATTAAATGGGTAAATACTCAAGATTAAACCAAGGCCTGTGGGCAGACTGATCCACTGTTTGCCTAACTCATCTGTGCTTGCTAAACAGCACAGCTACATCATGTTCTCTGGTACTACAGGGAGTTGGGAATCACTGGTGATTCAATTAGATGTGCACTTGATACTTTTATTTATATTGCCTGCCAAAACTAAAAATTAATGAAGCATGTAGGAAAACAACCACTATTTCTCTTCAGGCTCATTTTATGGCCCAAATCAATTCAGGAGTGGGGGGAATACATGCCAAACCTTTTTAATAAAGGACCCTGGCTCCTGAAAAGGGTGCTCTGTGTTACTGTCAGCTCAATTTTTTTCACCTGCCTTTGAGCAATTCTGGCTTGCCGCATACAGGCTGCACAGTGCCCTTGTATTTCAGTCAGGGTCAAGGCTGACTACAGAGGAGAGCTTTGGAGAAAAAATAGACCAAGTAACTTGGAGCTGGCTGCTAACAATTTCTGCAGGCCCCTCAGTGAGGGTTTAAAGCAATGAGAAGATATCTTCCCTGGCCTTACCGTGCTCCTTGCAAAAGTGCACTCTTAGAGACACCATTGAGAGCCTTCCCTGCGTCAGAAGCAAAGCTCTTCGCATGTCACAAGCCAGTCACGGTGGGCTCAGGTCAGTGTGCAAACAATGCCAGAAAACCATAGGAAGTAACTCTGGTAACTCAGTAGGTGATCCCTTCTCCTAGGGGTATGCAATGAACCTATATGGTACCATGTTGCTGGAAGTACCACCTAAAGAAAAGTTAAGCAACAAGGCCCAGAGCACTTCCATGAGGTTAGCAACATCATGACACTCTTAAAAGTTTTACTTGAAATCAGAAGTACTTTTGTCTTTCTGAATTACTGCACAATTGGTTTTGAAGAAACGCCCACGTTTACTACCAGCTCTCACGGCCCACTCAGTTTATCTGCAATCTTTTCAGCAACGTCCATATTTTATCCCAGCAGCTGCTGGGATATGATATGCAGAGATTCAGAGGAGGGGTTACTGTAGGCAATGGAGTTTTTCTGTTTACTCCACTCATTTAACTTTCTAAAGGCACTCAGTTTTCCAAGCACATTACTGCATTAACACTATTTTTAACAGAACCAAAGCATTCAAGAACACCTACTGTCTTCCCAGTTGTCTTTGTTGCAGCCCAGGAGCACAAATCTCCTGAAGTCAACTGACTGTTGTATTCAAAAGCCATCAGTTGCAACTAGACATCAAGCAATTCCAGGAGCTTTTCCTCCAAAACAAAGCAGCAGATTTGCATGCTCATTCATCTCTGTGGAGACGGAGCTTGAATTAGCTCAGATTTACATTAGATGCGTATATACAAGCTCCTTGTATAGGTTAGAGAACACAAATAGCAAAGCTGCAGCCCGGGGAATGGCTGGGCTCTGTGACAATGCTTGACTTATTCCTGTCTCTTTTTTGTTTGCCTACTGTGTGCACAAAGGCAAAATGAATTGGATAAAAGAGATGATTAACTAGTAGAACAAATGGATAACCAAAAAAAGCCCAAATAAAAATGACCCTTTTAATGGGCCACTTGATGCAGCTGTTTGCATCCAAGCTCAAGAAAACTTAATTCTTAATTAAAATATTTTGTAACAAAAATAGATGTTTGCTCTTTTCATTTCCCAGCCCCAATGACTCCTGGCAAGGTGAGCCAAAATGACCTGGATCACTGAGTCAAGTGGCCGCAACCAACACACACAAAAGATGTGCAAGGAAAGGAAAATGAATGGTATCAAATCAGTATCAAAGCAAAATTTGTGGGAGACATCCTTTATAGTTACAGCAGTGTTTATATAGCCAGTGGCATACATAAATTATAGCAGTCATTAAGCTGTACCATGGCTGGCCTGGAGTCTTATAAATCATTATTTAAACAGCAACATTAAACAAATGGCATTTCAGGCTCTAAATTGAAAGGAGAAACAAACATCTCCTTGGGGAACAAGTGCTGACTTTGTACCTCCCAGGTCCTGCTTCTGAACATAATCCAACCTTGGCAGTGTTCAAACCCAGTACCAGACCCTGGACACAAATGACAGCCTGGGCTCTCGACTGACCACGCTTTTAGACTTCGTTTCCATGTAGCAGGATTAGCACGAAAGGGCAAAATCACGTGTCTTAGCCTAACATGGGATAAGCAACTTACTGCTCAGATTGTGGGGCCAAAGAGAATGTATTTCACTCCTCAGCAGATTTTCTGTGACTTGGGTTGCCTCTTCTCTCCTCCCCGCTCCCTTGACCAGCACAGAAATAGAACTGTGCTGGCAAGTTCCAGTGAGGTCGGCTCTGAGGGACGTGGCCAGGAAGAGTGTGATACCTGATCACTGCAAAATGGGAACCTCCAACTTACTGACATCACACTTGGTCAGGAGGGACAGAAGACCAAAGTTCTTACAGGCATTCACAAAGATATTCCTTATCTTGCAAACTGGCTATGCTGCTAATTACCATGCTGAATTAATCCAGCTGAACATAATTATACCTTCATGTGTTACGTTCAACTTCTCAGGCCATAATTGTTAATCCTACTGAAAACTTTTGGGACCAACGCGGTAAGGTAAAGCTCTCCTACTCAGCACACATTAAAACAGAGAGCTTAATAGGGCAGTACTTGGTTGTCGCTTAAAAACCTTGTCATTTGTATTCTGCAAAAACAGGTGAGCAGAAATTGCAAAGACTTGGGATGAATGTGCACCCACGTGCATGTTTTAGCAAGAAGGAGCTGCCCCCTGGACCATCCCCAAGGATCCCAGCTGGATGCAGCTGAACTGACTCCAGTGGTTCTTGGGGCAAGACCTTGTCCACACACAAGCTGAAAAACTTACATTTTTAATTGCATGTATGTAGTAAGAAATACCTACCCACAGAAATCCACCATGCTTATCTCACCATACGCGCTACCTCTCAAAACCCAGAAACTTTTCTACTACTTAATTACACCTCTTTAAAATATTTTCTAATGGGCTAGTGCTGCAGTCCACTAAATGCCACTAAAAACCAGGGATCGTGCAACCTCACTGACAATGCTTGTCTGTCACAAGTATTTGTCATTAACTTCTCAATTTCATCTGCTCTTTCTTTGGTTTGAGTTCAAGGCCTCGACTCAGAGATATTTAAAAAGACAGTCCTCAGGGGATTTAAAGGTTGTGTGAAACAAAGAAAAGCTGCTGTCTAGCTATAAAGGGATAGTGAGAATTCTGGGGAGTTTCTGATTATGGATTTTTTATGACTCTCCATTTCTGACGGGCACATCATTTCCTCACTCTGCATCTCCAACCCTCCAGCCTTATAGCAGTGCAGACATTGGAAGGCTGATGGCTCACTTGGCACTGAGGAAAGCCATATTCTAGAAAAAAAAGTATATTTTCTATTGATACAAGTCATTAATACTCCTTCTTTTACCATTAGAGAAGTTGGAAGGTGTGAAATAAAGGAGTTAAGAAAGTGAAAGAAGAGAAAGATGAGTTCATGTTTAAGGGAAGAGAAGCCATCCTTGGCAAATGGCCATTGAACTCTACTAGGATACAGGGCAGATGACATAAATCAAAACTTTCACAGCAAGCTCCGCTGCTTTCGTGTTCCAGGCACCCACCCCAGGACACCTGTATTCAGATCTGCAAAGAAGCCAAGTGGTCGCAGCTGCAAATGAGACCAGTGAGAGAGATACTTGGAAAACACAATGTCCTCAAAAAACGCTTTGAAAAAAGATTGGGCTCCAGGTTTCTCACACCAGGCAGCCAAAATTAGTCAACACTTCATAATTTCTGGCTTTAATCTCTGTAGCAGCATCATTACTGTTGCTGTCATTGCCTAAGGATGCAAGTGAAGCCACATTTGTAGGAGGAGGCCATCTCTTTTTATTAGGCTGCCTCATAGAGGCAGAAAAAGCAGCCCATGTTTGTATATGCCTGAAGCTTACCCATTTTTCCAGTTACATACATTGGCTTTGATTTTCTTATTTCACTTCCTATACATAAGATGGAAATAAACTCATCGCAAGAGCTCTGTGATGTTCATTTAATTAACATTTGTAAGGAACTAAGATGTTATGATAACAGAGCTATGAAGAAAACCTGTGAGGAAATTATTTACTCTATCTTCAGAGTGCAGTTTGAATAATTTACAGTATAAAATGAACAGGGCCACACAGTTGATGAAGGCAGGACAGTAAACAACTTCCCATCGAGGGAGCACCCCCTGCCCTGCACGCTAAGGGCGCAGCCTTCCCACAGTGAACCACTTCAAGGAGAGAAATCTTGCTCATTAGAGCCACACAGAGACAGATTTTTCATTTCACGGAAAATGTCAACATTTCAAAATGTATCTAAACATAAAACATAAATGCCCAAATTTCTCACAGAACAAAAGTTTCAAAACAATTCTGGGTTGGGAATACTGACTTAAGAGGTTTCAACACATAACTAAATATCATCATAAACCCCAAAAAATTTAAAAATGTAAATTCAGACAAAGATAAAATACCAGGCAGGAAACTAAAGTGGAAACTTACCGGTTTGGAACTCAAACATGTCAATAATTCAGCCAGCTCAGTTCTAACTGCTCTCCCTCTCCACTGCTGCTGTTTCAAAGCAGGGATGTTATGCTTAGTATACAAATTTTAAAACATCTGCTCCTTCAGCCTTGTCTAACGCCCGTACGACTGCTTACACTGAAGCAAGCTCCACAGCACACCCGAGGAGCCGGCACGTGTTCACTGCCACGTTTCAGCAGCGTGAACTTTCCACTGAGCCGTGCAGCATCCAGAGCAGCCAGGCCCTCCGCGTTCTCTTGGAAATGCTTTTGACCAGGTCTAGTTCATTTTCCTGCCTTTTGATTGAATGACCTCCCAACGTTAATGTTGGTGTGATGTAGCCTTCCTGAATTAACAGCAACAACTAGCTTCCTCAAAACTATAATGAAATCAGAATGTGGAATAAGGAATTCAGCTATATTTCACACTTCCGCATTTTCCAATTAGAGAAGTTGACTTAGGATCTAATATTTATCTTCATAGCTCCTGAGACAGCAAATAATTGTTGAGCGCAACAAATGAGATGATAGTATTTTTCCCTATTAATCTTGCACAAAATTTAGCTACTTTTTTGTGTTCTTTAGGACTCAAGGTAACATATGTATTTTTTCCTGTGATTTGCTAACCAATGAATAAGCATCTCCAACAGCACATCCAAAAATTAATAGTAAGCAAGTAAACAGAAGCAGCGAATTTTACGAAGGAAGTGTGATTTTTCAGTATGCAGTGATACTTATCCATTCTGCAGTATCTACAAAACTGTAAAGGACCAAAAGAGATGGAAAATACTTATTCCCAAATACCTATGAAACACAGTGCATGAATAGTAATTGGGCTTTTTAAAAAATTTCATCTCGCACAGCAGATCTTTATGGTTTTTATCCCTAAATATGAACATCCTGGCTTCGAACTATACAACGAGACAGAGTAATTTTGTTAAAACCCCAAATCTCATTTATTTTGGTTGTTTTTTGTTGTCCTTGTTTCAATATCAGACTGCATTTGCTATTTGATTCCCTTTTCTCTCAAGTACCGTTGCGTATTTGTGAGATTAAAAAAACCCCAACAAACCCCCACCAACAAAACCCTACCCCCAGCTTTCATATCTCTCCTAAAAGCAGCGATTACGGTATTTGTAACAGTAAGGAACTGGCTAAAAAAAAAATAAATAAAGGCTAAAAAGCCTTTTCTGTGATTTTTCTGTGAATTTTTCAACATACAAACCTTGGAGAGGGAAAATAAAAAGGTTCAACTTCTATTATTAGCTCTGCCATTCCCATCAGGCCTCTCTGGGTCTGAATAGGCTGGGAACCCGGCTCTTTTCAGGCAGCAAGCTCACCCCCGGGAAACGCCGGCCGGACTGATTGCCGGCGCTGGAAGATGAATGGCGCTTGCCACATGCGGCGGGCGCTGACACAATCATGAGGTGGTTAAGATCTCTAAGCTTATTTATAGACAACAGGAGCAGATTTAACACAGGGCCACTCTCAACGTCAGACATGGAGCTGAATATGAAATAAAACAAGGCTGCTGGAGAAAGGACGTGAAAATAGTGCTTCCAAACTTCATGTGTGCCTCTTGGGTAAACTATAAGAGCTGATTAGATAGGAAACACACGTAATTTTCCACATTTTGCTTCTGAGAAGGGTTTGGTTTAAATCCATTTTCAATTATTAAAGTAAGTTTTATCTTTGCCTGTTCAAGTCCCCCAGTCCCAAGCACACCAACACTGCCACTGTACATACTGATTTTTTTTCAATTCTTGGTTCCTAAAAACACCACCAAAAAAATCAATAACATTGTAAAGATGAGGAAACTGAGGTACACATCAACCAATTTCAATTACTTAAATGAGACAATAAATTGCCCAAACCAGGGTAACTCTTCGACTCCTGTTCTACCTCTACCAGTTAGACTGAAGGTGCCCAGATGCAAGAAAAAAGCCACGGAAAGGGGAGATTGAAGAAGATTTTATCAAGAGCTGATTCCGTGTAGGTCACATATAACCTTTTGTAAACTCTGCAATAGTAGCATCTCAGTAATCTCAGTCATTTGCTTTTAGCACTGCCAAAACAGTCAACAGAGGTATATTTGTACGCCCTGTCATGAAAACCACAAATAGAGGTACGACACTTAATTGTATTCGAACGTCATTTTAGATAGGAATCTTATTTTTCATTTCTAAAATGCAATTCTGCTTCTATAACTGTTTAAAGCAGTATCTCTCCTTTAGCTGTCAGCAGTATTGAATTAAGGTTGATGGCCTTACTGCAGATCAGTTGCTGGGGGAGGTGGGTGGAATATCACGAATCAGCACCATCACGAGCGGACACGGTCCCTTTCAACAGGGTGCAGTGATGCATCCTCACATCACAGCCAAATCTTTCCTGTGCTGGCCCCTGAGTAAAAGAGCAATAACTGCTCCAGGCAGAAGCAGGAGCTTGCTGGGGAAGAAGGTTTCATATCATGCCCCTCTCCACTGTGCCAACCTCTGCAAAACGCCACTTTGTGGAAAAACTCAGCAACAATACCTCAAAACCTGAAAGCATAAGCAAAATGAAATTGCACATGAGTGCTTGTTGTGAGGGAGAGCAATAGTATTGGTGACACATAACAGGCTTGCCACTGGAAGGGGCGGAGGCTACCCAGCTTTCGGCCCCAGGGAAGCCAGAGGAAACGCTGCAGTGCTACCCCAGCTCCACACATCCCTAACATCGGTCTGTTGGTGGATGCTGTGGCTCACTGGTGACTCTTCCAGCTGAACGCACTGACAGTTGTCTACGTCTCAGTGCTCTGAAGCCAGTCTGGGGGGATGGAGAAGCAGCCCTTCTTTGCTCTCGTGTGTCAGGCTGTGCTTCGAGGCCTTGCTGCACTTGAAAGAAATTATCCCAGGAGTGTAACTGCTGAAGGTCAATGTCCCCCAGCATCAAAAAAGCCTGGAGAAGGACTCCTGCCTGGAGTCTGTGTTTCTGCCAGAGGATTTCTGCTAATCTTTGAACACGGGAAGACTTACAAAAAGGGAACGTTTATAGAAAAAACCCAGATGTCAGCAAAGAACAAAGCAATCAGCTCTGTGTAAGCCGAGGTATGTACTGAAGATACTAGGGAAAAAACACAAGAAAGGATGACATTACAATTTCAAGACGACCACCTAGTTTTAAGGCAATCTCTCTGAGTGGCATGTTAAAAGACACTTTGGTTAATGCTTTCCGTGCAAGATCTCTTTCCCAAACATCTACTGAGGCACAGAAAGAATTGCAATAAGAATTGACCAGTATCATTACTCAGAATTACCATGCCTTGAGGATGAGATGCCTGTGGGTTGCTAGCCACAGTAGAATAGCTATACAAATGTTAAATAATATTAAAATGGCTCTTGTATTAATTTTAACACTGTGATAGAACCTTAATAAAACAGTTACTGTGTGTAAAGGCAGATCAAGGAGACAGAACATGTTTTTTCTCTCTTTATGACTCCAGATTTTCTTTAAGATGAGTAGACTGTGCAATCAAACACTCAGAAAATTTTAGACAATTACTCAGACCTGACAACTATTTCTTTTACTACTCTCATCTTTAAATTTGCCACCATAAAATGAATGTCAACCCAAAATATTCCTTTCTACCCACTTTGCCAATAGGATTTCTGTTGTGTGCAAGCTCCACTTCAAGGTTCTTCCAAGCCCTTTTCCCTCCATTTTGCTAACTGATTCAGTTGGCTATTAATTAATCTCTTAACTATCATCAGCAACAGTATTAAAAGCTCATAAATTTTCTAATGCTGTTACTATGTGAAATGCTTCTCCCAACTAGGTAGCTTTCAGCAAAGCATAACACCTTGTTGATTCCAGATAAATCTATCTCTACAATGCAAATGTACCTCTTCCTGGCAGACAAATCCTTTATAACTAAATCCTTTATAACTGCAAAATTATTCATTATACAAAACAGAGAAGAGGACACACAGCTTATCACTCATTCTTCATCAAGACTCAGCAAACATAAACATTTGGGGACAAAACAAGTAATAAAAAGAGAATATGAAACAGGCTCTGCTAGCCCACCTGCAAAGGAAATAGGGTTAGTCTGTCTGGTGGCAAACAGAGGTAGTACACTGGCCACAAATAATTATGGGAAGGTCCAGAAGGACGAGCAGAGCACCTGGAAATGACATGAACCCAACACAGAACCCAACTCAGCCATACAGTCTGACTGACTTGCAGTCAAAAAATTATTAGGCATATAAGGAATAAAGAAGACAGAAAAATAAATAAGTTTCAGGAAATAATGAAATTCTTTATAGTTTCCACCAAAGATCTACTGGACTGTGGTGCAGCTTGAAAGGAAATGTTGGAAAAAACCCTCAGCAGTTTAGGAAAGGGTGACACTTAACAAGCTGTACTGGACAGGACTCACTTGACAGCACAAACTGCACTAACACACTGAATAATCAAAAAGAAACACGAAACTTTCTTTTGGCCATAAAACAGATCAGGGGAGACCTAAAAGGTATTTTATATTTAGATGTGTCTACCATTGGTCTTGAAGTAGCAATTTAAAAGAGCAAATAATGAGTACGCATTTCATCAGGCCTTCTCGGTAAGCAGCAGCCATCTTGGGGAAGTCAGCCATCTTAGGGAACACAAAGTCTTCCTGGTTTTTACTGTGATGCACTGGTTGCTATTTGTACTTCCATTCATCTTAAGCTGCGCATGTTCCTCTCCATGGTACAGTTAAGTTATACCGAGTGCAAAGGTGTTAGATACCCGCTATATATTTTTACAAAGAGAACAGTTAAAATACCTGACTTCCAGCCCTCCTGGGGCTTTAAGTTAATGGGATGTGGATGCAGTTCACCAGCTATAATGAATGTCACCGGCCAACTACTCACATCACTGAGTACCTCACAGCCTGGAGTGTAACCCACAGTGCACAGGGAATCTACATTCAGAAAGTTTGGTGAAATCCTATCAACAAAATCAACTGCCCTAGAATTTGTACTTGAACCAGGAAAAATGCCTTGGTCCCTTTTCCAGGATTTCTTGACAAACAGCAGCAGGACTCTCACACGGCAGCACTTACAGCAAAGGCTCTCGAAGCTACTTTGACCATGTCCTTCCTTCCTACCCTACAGGCAATGACCGCTGCTTTTCAGTGAGCAATTTAATTTTAAAGAGTCTGTCGATGAGATATCACAAAGATGATAAAAGTGCCTTGCCCTAGCATCTAATATGGATAAAATCAATGATCCACTCTTCGACAGGCAGTAACATAAAAAGCTCAGAGGTCTCTATGTCCATGGCAGTCAGGTCTTCGTGGGCTACAACCACTGTGTTCTCTGAAAGGTTTTCAGCACAACAGTAGGACAGCTAAGCAAACTAAGACCTGCTGAAAACAGGGCACCAAATCCAAATTATCGCCCACCTGTGTATGAAGCAGTTTCAGCACAGACAGTAGCAGTTCAAGGTTTCTCTGCATTGCGAGAACTCGTCCATCCTGTGTCTATTTTACCTCGCTCTCCTGTTTGGTTCAGTGACAACCTTGCTGGGAAGATGTCTGGACAACTTTGTTCACCTCTGCTAGCAAAAAGTAGAAGTAAAAGGTATCTCACAGCAGTCACTAGGCTTTTTCCAGATGGACCATGACTAAGTTACAAGCTCATTCAGGGTGTTCTTGGAAATAAAAAGCCTGGCATCCTCTGCCCAACAAAAGGAAGAAAGAATTAAATAACCAAGGACTGAGTGAAAAGCAGACAAAACACAGCAGCCCAGCATCATGTTTTGAGGTATGTCAAACCAGCACTCCATTTGTGTGTGCAGGGGCCTTGAGTTGCAAGCAAATCACCTTCAGAAATGCCGCCTATCAAATATGGAATCAGATGGTCAGGATTTCCAAACTGGCTCTTATGCTGTGACCTTGGATAAGTCCCTCCATTTCTTCAAGCTTCCATCTTGCTTCCCATGACAGAAAGACAGATATGGGGCCTCGTTATTGTTTAGAACTAGCACTATGTAAATTACATATATTTGTGTGCACAGAAAAAAAAATCTCATTTTTAAGAACTATCTAAAATGAAAATGTCCCCTGTAGAAGAAAAAATGTTTGCTCAGCATTACTGCAAAATATTTTATTTGACCTGAAGTAAAATATTGGTTAGCTGCAGGATATTTGTTATCCAGATTTGTTTCATTTCAGATTTTTCATCCTTATTTTATGCCTTTTAACACAGTTTCAAATTAAAAAAAACCCTGAAGTCCAGGGAAAAGGCTTTAAATTTTTTTTTTTCCCTTCTAAGTTGCATTTTTAACAAACATGGTATATAAAAATGGAGATGCTGCTTACCCTTGTGTGACACATGGAGGCTCTCAAGTGAAAGGCTATTCTGAGTGTATCACCAACTACTAATCACAAGCACGGAAGACGACAGAGTCCCGTGAGTCATTACCACATGCTAATGCAGCATCTTGTCTGAGGAAGCCCTAGGTCATTGCAGCTTGGTCCTGGCCCCTGAAATGTACCCACTCAGCCAGCACACCAAAGACACAACTTTTTACCATGTTCGCACCGACAGGACTGACAACATTCTCTCAATTTTTGTCATGTATTAAAATGTGCAAATATTATCAAAACACAGATTAAACTGATAGAACCTCAGATTTGGAGAGCAGTGAAAAGCAACCATGGAGCCTGCACAGTTTCATGTGAGCATTGTGGAGGTACTATGCTGCTATTGCAGAAGCAGTATGGAAAACAGGTAATGTAAACTCGACATTAAAAATTTCACTGACAATTAAAGTGACAGATTAAACTGATCCACATGCAATCTGCAAACTGATTTGGCATTCACTGATTAATGCAGTAAATTAGATATTAGCATCTCACATGCAATGTTATAAATCACTAACTTCAGTCAGCAATGTATATGTGGTGTCAAACAATTTTTGATGCTGTGCAAGTTATTAATTTTTCTGTAGGTGAAGCACTGAGTATCTATTACAGTTTTAGGATGAGATTATGAACAGAGACTTCCAATTGCTGACCAAAATTACTTCCAGACTTTGTCACTAGAGTACTTGATATTATTATAACTGCTTGGATTTCCAAAATTCAAGTGGAAATTGCTTTTCATTGTAGTGGAAAATAGCAAAAAAAACCTACCAGCACCAAGTCCAGACCCAAGCTTCTTTTTAGTGGACAAGCATTTGAGGGTGGAGAGGTGCTTTAGAAACGTGATTTATTTCTCTAAAAAGGTGCTTTCAAGAACTGCCCATCTCTGAGTTTTGCTGATGCTCAATACAATATAGATTTGCTGCTTGAAGAAACTGCAGCAAGAAATGCCACAGAAGGGGCCTGAGATCAGTTAGAAGTGTTTAGCCCAACTATACTGCAAACAAGGTAGAGTTCCTCTCTTAAGATTTTATGTGGATGTTACCCTCCATGAGTCAACAGACTCCCAGTACTTTCAGCTATACAGTCACAAATTCACAAGGTGAATGTATTGCCCTGCACAAATCCCAGGCCGTGCAAGACTCTGAGCCTTACCAACAACACTCCAGCTCACAGCTGTCAACACTAATGAATTAAACTGGACAGTAACAAGATCCTGGAGTTATCTGTGGCTGTGGTACAGGTAAGTCCCTTTGGCTGCAGGCGGACATCCTCCTCCAGCTGCACTGGCAGGAGAGGTTATTGCCTCCATCTGCTCAGGGCTGCTTTCCCTCCGGATCCGCTGATGAAGCAGCACATGCGAGTGCTCCCTGATTTATGGCAGGCAAAGTCAGACAGGTGAGACCAGAACAACAGCTCGTACCTACTCAAGGATTTTATGTTAACTTGTCCCATTTTCAAATGGCAGCTGCTCTCTGAGCTGCATTAAAACATCTTCCAGACTCTTGTGACCTGCCCAAAGACGAGAGGAGAAAAGCTACAATACAGTGGTGCTACAAGGTAGAGGAGCAACTCAGTGGCTGTGTTCTAGTCACTTTTATAATATATCATTCTAATATGTGAGGAAATTCCAATACGTGATATTATTCTTATTATTCCATGCAAATAAAATTATGGAAGAGGGAGTATGTCCCTTTCCCTTTTTAAAGAGGGCATACTGTGGGACATCAGACTGCTAACTCTCATCATCTTTGCAGCTTTAGGAAAACTTGTAAACTCAGCTTGGTCTTTATTTGAGAGATTCAGCTCAAGTCTGCTTCTAAAACATGTAGAATGCAAGCAAGCTCAATTTCAGAGGAAATTCTGTCTCAATTTGAAACTGAACAAGAGGGAACTTTCTTTAAATCAAAGATGGACATAAAAGAGTGTGTTTATGTACAGCTTTTTTTTTCTGCAGAATAGTATTAAAAATTATTAAAACACAATGCACATATAACTAAAAGAAAACTCGGAACAATTTTCTGTTCAGAAAGCAACATTTTGTTTTACATTTTCCCAGTAAAGAAGAAACATTGATTACACTAACGTAATGGAACAGAAATTCCCTGACATGACTCTTAATGGTATATCATGCCTAAGAAGTCCAGTCAGTTGAAATTTAGGCTAGAAGTCAATGATCTCCAGAAACTGGATTTGGAATGACTAATTCCTGAATGTAACCAGATATCCTTGCAGGAGGACAGATTAAGGTTCAAGGCAAATGCTGTATGTAATATAGATCTTAACCTCATTTAGCAGCAATGTTGTTTAAGGCTTTATTAAGGGATTGAGTTACCACTTCTGCCTAAGCAGAAGTGACAGAGTCATTCACAAGGGTAATAAACAAGATAATGCATAGAGGGAATTGCACCTACTGGTAAGAAAGTAACTGAAAAAACTATGTGGCTCTTCTGTTACCACTCTATGGAAAGCATAATGGGATCCAGTGTCCAAAAGCAACTCAATTTAAGTAGATTTTTCAAAAAGCCTTCATTGAGGTCTCCCATAAAAGGAATGTGGTCAACAAAAAAATCAAAGCTTTTCCATGTAAGTGATTTTGTGAGGATGCAGAAAAGCAATACGATCTACAGGGCTCCATTAGAAGGCTCTTGGCTATAGCCCTGCTACCAACAAGCACTTTGCTCTTGATTAATGTTCTTCTGTGTGAAAGGACTGGGGTTTTTGTTTGTTTGTTTTTAGAAATTTACTTTCCTTTTCTATTCCCATTCATAAAGTATCTAGAGAAGGTAAACATCTCTGGCTTATACAGGTTTCCCAGAACAGCTGGTGCCTTTGCTTTTAGTGCGATGAGGCTTCTAGGTCTGACTGGAAGCATCCTGTCAAAACTGCACGAATGAAGCTTGTTTTGGTAATGCTGGTATTGTAAAATATTCCTGGATAGCGCTATTAATCTTGCACTCAGCAGCCATTTAATTTTTCTCAGGGTTTATCCTAACAGACTCTGAATAAACTCCTGCAAAATAATTACTATAAAATGATTTATCTAGCAAGCTAACCAGTGAGCGCTGAGGACATTCAATAGAGAATCTGTTTGTTAAAGATTCCTTGCCTGACACTATTCATTCGCAAGTGAGGAATTGGTGGGCTGACTTTATAGATTACAGGTACTGAGGTACCCATCGGCTTTAAAAGGATAGTTCTGTTAGAAATTCCAGGCTACAATTCTTCAAGCAAAGCATTGTCCCCTTCCTGACACTTTGATGATGCTATGATGTTAAAGGTGGAATGAATTGCTCTCTGAAGTGCCTCGTTTTCTCTCTGTTGACTCCAGAGGGACCCTGGAGACTGGCTTTGACAGGATGCCTAACTTTCAGATCGCTGAAGTCACAAAAGATGAATATCACCTTGTCTAACTTCATACAACAAAGCATCTGAATGTCTGAACTAAATCTTGCCTAGGGAGATTGAATCCCGTGACGTCGTGAATTAGATGACTGGTTTATTATACAGATTTTATTTCCTGACAGTTCAGTTGAGGTCTAGGCTGAGAATTGCACTGAACTGCTTGGGAATTAGCTTTGTAAGTTGGAGTTTAGGAGAGCCCTTTTTTGTCTCCTATCCAGTGAACATATTTTCTGACCTTAGCTCAAATGCTAAAAAGAGCATCAGCAGAATGTAGATGTGTTAAAATGAGGTCTCCTATACACTATTAAGTCAAAGAAATAATCCATTGCTTGGCTTTATAAACTGGAAAAGAAACTATCTTCGTTTCATCTAATGCCTTTCCTACGCACTGTTTATGGACGCTTGGCACTCAGTAAAACCCACACAAGTACAGCGAGATTCCTCAGGCAAACAGGGAAGTTCTGCCATGACCAAGCTCTCTGCCCGAGTAACTTTTGGACTGAGTGTAATATTCTAAAGAAATCTCCCCACTGACAGCACTCGATTATACCAACACAGTCCCAGCTTAGGCAGAGCCCAGCATTAACTGAAATCTCAAAGCTGACAGGAAGTCTACTCTTTCCTGTTGCATCGGTCAAAACCCTTGACTTAAAATTGTTAGAGATCCACCAGTAAACTGCTGGTTATTGTTGCTACCACAACTGGCCTGACTCTGTTCACTCACTACTTGTCTCTCATTTCTAAGATGGATGAAAAGGCTATTTAAAATTCTTTCCATTTCCAACCAGCTAATTCCATTCCAGGTGTCAGCTAATCATCTTTATTCATCTGTTGCTGCTTGCCTTTGTAATATGCGTGCTAAGGAATTCACAATCTCATTTCTTTGTCCTTTGCTTGTGCTCGGTGCACAGCACAGACCAGACTCACCTGTGAGTACTGCTCTGAGATGGTGCAGCAACATGAATAAATGGAAACAGTAATAAACTCCTCTGTAGTTTTTACAGAACAGTATCACTGTGGGCTTGCAGTGTAGGAAGAGAAATTTTGCACGACTGACTTCCATTTGGTGGCATCCTGCCTGGTCATGACACTTCAGTTCCATTTCAGCAATTATCCTAATTGTCCAGGAAAGAAATGCACTGTTTACTTCATAAGTCAAAAAATAATATGAAGCAGAGACTGCTCTGACTGCTATTATACTTGAGAAAGACAACTGTAATGCATTACAGACACTGCTGATGTTTGGTACTGTTAGTAAAAGAAGCAACAAGCGGACACATCTATTATAATTTAAGGGGAGCTATATGAAGTCACAAATTAGCCCACATTCTACAAATCAACAATTAAGATGAAGACTACTCGTTACAATATAAACTTAGAATGGATTAATAATTGCCCTAAAGGTTTTGTGATTAGATTAGATAGGCAGGAATGTTTTACGACTAAAGGGAAAGAGGAGAAATAGGCTTGCCCAAATGAGAGAAATTGCCTGATTTCACTTGGGAGCAGAGGAAGTTGGAGGTGATCCAAAGATTAAGTTAGAAGAAAACAGAAGACAAACACTGTAAGCATGGAAGATCTCTGCAAACCACTCTGTGCAAAGATCACAGAATCATAGGATGTCCTGAGCTCGAAGGGACCCACAAGGATCATCGAGTCCAACTCCTGTCCCTGCATGTGACAACCCCACAGTTCACACCATGTGTCTGAGGGTGTTGTCCAGTCTCTTCTTGAACACTGTCAGGCCTGGGCCCGTGACACCTCCCTGGGGAGCCTGTTCCAGTGCTCCAGCACCCTCTGGGTGAAGAACCTTTTCCTATTGTCCAACCTGAACCTCCCCTGGCACATCTTCCTGACATTCCCTCAGGTCCTGTCACTGGTTCCCAGAGAGATGAGCAGGTCAAACATCTCTTGGAGTAGAAATTTTTTCCAACGTATTATCAAAAAGGTTATTCTGCATTTCTCATTTGTCCTAATCAGTTTAAAGTCATACTTTTAGAAAATACACTTTGTACAACATGAATTTTGCAATCCATTTTTAAAAAAATCAGTGTAACTGTATAGTAGTATGTACCACTGCAAACAGTAAGCATCGGCTCCAGCCTCCTTTACCTACAATGAAAGAACAACTATTACTTAAACCTAACTCTTCTGTTTTCCAAACCAAACTCCTCTGTTGGCTGTGAAGAACCCAGAAATGACCTAGAAACTGAAGTCCAGATCAGTGATGTTCCTGCCAAACCTCTTGTGAGGCCCATTCCTTTTCAAAGGTTTTGATAACTGTATACAGGCAGCTTATTCAAGAAGTCAAAACTCCAGCAATTAATGGGATGACACACAATGTGCTTTTACAGCTTTCACTAGCAGAAGCTCCACCCAAGTAACTTCATAGTTACTCACTTCTTTTACTTCAGGAAACACCTCGCCTGCAGTAAATACTTTTGTTACTTTGCTGTCTAAGCCACTTGGAAATTTTTCTAGACAGGTGAGTCACTTTACTACTGTTTTGTTATTGGTGTGTACAATAAAAGCGCCTGATGAGTTAACACTGTTGCCAAAACTTTATACTTAGTGTTTCTGATCTTACAGTGATTGCTTTCTTTTTGTTATGGTTTCATCAGCACATGTTCACAAACTGATGTACACGCACTGTTATTCCATGAGGTGCTTAAAGAGTCAACAGTGACTTTCTCTAAATCAATAGCAACACTGATAATATTATAGAAATATGGAAATTTGATCCTTTGCATATTTTTATTATTTTGTGCTCTATAACATGATGCTGGAGTTATGCAGTTGTTGCTTAAAGCCCTAAATGACATCTTAAAAATAGGGTACATAGTTTAGGCTGAAGAGCACGGAATATTCACTGCTGTAGTCTCCACAAAATCATTTATTCTAGATTGTGGCTCACACAAATCAACCAAAACAGCTCAGATCCCAGTGTGCTGCAACCCATCATCTCACAGAACCAGACAGATTGTCTCTCAACCCTCAAAGTTTCGAGGTATCAAAATAGTTGCTTTGGACACCTCCATTCACATCAAACGAAAAATCCACCATTGATACTATTTTTGGAACATGATAAATCGCTCTGTAAGAGTTGACTAAATTGTATTTCCTTGTAGTTCTGAAGAATATTTCCAAACTTCTTATTTCGCTTACAAATATGCTGATGCTTTGTCACTCAGACCCCATGAACAACACAATTCAATCTGGAATTGGCCCCAGAATCCAGCCGGCTCATTTAAGTGCTTACAACCTCCCATTTGTACAAAACTTCAGCACCTCAGCTGGCAATCATTTACAGAAGGAGGGGAAAAAGTATTCTTAAAATTTCTTTCATGTAATAAAACCAGACAAGTAATTTAAGATCTTGCCATCCCTGTGTGACTTCTCGATCAATATGCCGTGCTAGCAGGGCTTTCAAAGGCTCGATTCATAAAAGCCCTGCATGCTTCATTTATGGAGGGACTCCGTAAAACTGCCTCCATGGAAGCACCGCAGTGTCTGCCCTTTCTCATCCACGCAGGTGGAAGGCACGGCTCGGGAAAATTCAGAAATGACAGCACTTTTGAAAACTCCTGGGGGACTAAGGAACATGGTCCCCATTAATTTGTGCTCCTAAGTCACTTGGCAGCTTTTGAAAGATCCTCTCTTTCCCCACATTTTTCATTAGTTCAAAGCAAAAGAATCGCAACATACAGGTTTAATGATCTCGACCGAGATTCTGACGTGTGGCTACAGGATTTGAGTTTCCAAATACAGCATAAAGGAGTCTCATTTGTTGAAAGAGCACGCACTCCTTTTCAAAAAATTTCAGTCCCCTGTTACAGACTCTTAAATTTTTCAGGGAAAAATCAATGTACTGGGTCTAGTCAGTTGGCATTTCTATTTATGCATTATGGATTTGATTTGCAACTACAAGGTCAAGGCTTTTTGGGTTTAATTATTCTATTCCAGAGTGTCTACTTCACTGTACCCACCACTGCTGGCACCAACGTGCCATACTGCTCCCATAACAGATACAGTGCAGAATTATTAAAGAATGCTGGTGGTTTGGTGCAGTGGTTGGTTTGCTAAGAAAGCTGGCTGCAGTAGACACACTGAAACAGAAGAGCAGTCCAAAGCAAGCAGGGCTCCCTGGGGCAGCTTTTGGACAAGAAGGGAGGTTTTGGACAAGAAAAGGCAAGAGCTGGACAAGGTCTTATAGCAAGACTGGGGCAGATCTGCAATGAGACCTCTCAGACAGAGAAAAGCTGAAATCGAATACTTCAGATGATAAGCCCTGATGTACAGAAGTACCCTGAGCCAAAATCAAAAGAAGTCCTCACTGTAGTAAAGAGGACGAACTATAAATTTTCTGAACCTTTTATGTGTCGCACCGCTACAGAGCAGCGGTACCTCAGAGTCCAGTGTTGGTGTGTACGATACCTATGCAGGCCTTTAAAAAATAAGGTTCTTGCTGCTGGCATTATTTAATCTTCCACAACCTGGAAGCACACATGGAAAATCTTCTTTCCTTTTTGTCCTAGCTTCTCCTTGTTCTTCATCTTCCAAAAATGATTTTGCTCACCAGTGCCCCGCAGGCTCTCATGAGTCATGCCAGAAAAAGGGACTAGCTTCCACCTGAACATCCCAGATATTTATCTTTCCATTTGATAATTGTAAATGTTAATTGTTTAATCCTTTTGCATTAAATTCAGTTTTCACAATTCACTGAATTCCCTTCAATCTCACTTGGTTTCTTTGCCGATTCAACAGATGATCCATCTAGTTAGTTCAGTCTGGTTGACTGAGTGGCTATCTGATCAAGTTTGATTGCTCTACTTAATTAATTGGATTGTAAGTGTTTATTCCAATCACTTTCTAACTGGTCAAACTCTTTAATCATTTTCACTCTCTAGACCAATTATTCTTGCCTGATAGCCTGTCATTTGTTTTCAGTGTTACTGGTTTATCGCTTTCTCTCATTTCCTCACCTCTCCCTCTCTCATTTATTCTTTTGCTCACACAGTCTGACTCCCTCCTTTTTTGCTTGATCATCTCCCTCTTCTGCTCTTACTTTCTAAGCTTCCCTGCTGTCTCTCGCCTCTTCTCAAAGACCACTACAATTCCTCACAAACAGGAATCAAGTTGCATAGCCAGGTCTCAACATCTTCAAACATCAGTCCTGTCTAAATCAAAAACCTTTCCTACAGTTAACAGGGAACTTCCTGCATCTATGTAAAACAAAGCTCAGAGCAAAACTGCCCCTGACCATGTTTTAGCAAAATCAAGGTACTGCATTCCCTCTGTTGCAGGGGTAAGGGCTTGTTATGGAGGGAGAAAGGGAGAGAGACACTATCATCTGCTTGTGCAACAGATCAGCTTGCATAAATCACTGAACCTGGAGTAATACTTGTTTAAAATCATTGGGTCACCCATAAATCATCAGTGTCCTCCCCATTTCTCAAGTGATAATAGTGAATCCTATGATTGTTTCAATAAATCCAAGTAGTTAAAACATCACAAGAACTAAGTGGCAGCAATTAATAGTAATAAAAATAAGTTCAATTTGGGGAAAGCAGATTAGAGAGTTCATTTTCTTTCACTGAATCAATGGCTCCCCTGTTGAAATAAGCCTCAATTAAGGGAGAAGGTCAGTATAAAAATCATATACAGCATTAAAAAGATAATGTATTGGCCAATTCTTCAAGGTGTTAAAAAGTACTTAAGAGCCACAACTGCCAACATCGGTAGAGGAACTGAGGGATTTGCAGTGTCTCTCAAGCAGCTCCTGGTACCTCTTAGGAACAGGCCCTTCTCTTTTGATTATTAATGCTTTGAATTTTAAAGGCTGATATTTCTCAATTCCGTTTCTTATCCCAAGTAACCTACGTTTTTCAGAATTAGAGCAGATGAAACTGCCCCCTCTGGTAAGACTAACTGTCTAATACCCAAATTCCATCCTTCTGTGGCAAAATTCAGCCTTTCCACCTTCTGTATGAATGCATCCATTTTAAAGACCAGTTTTACAAGCATTATCATACCATATAAAACATTTATTTATATCTCCCTCCTCATATCTTAAAAAAGCCAAATATGTCATCAGTTGATTAATAAATAAAACAACAGAGTACTACGTCCCATTGACCACCATACTGGCATGACAGACCTATGAAAACCAAATGCTTTAGTTATCCAGGTTCACTTCCCACCCCTCCTTTGGTGACTACACTAATGTTTTAAATAGATTAAATTACTTAACAATACCATAACTGTCTAAACTTGGCTCCACAAGAAGTAGGTGTTCACAGTCAGTAACAGAAATGCTAATCACTAATTCATTACTGTAAGAAACTACAGCAAGAAACTACAGTAAGAAACTAATTGAGTTACTGTGCCTCTTCTAGAAGCAATATTAAGACTAAATTTGCTTAATTTTTTATTCCCAGCATTACTATAACTTAATTTTTAAAAGATGAAAATGAAAAATGAAAAAATATATAAGCTCCATAACAAGTGCATTAAATTTATTTTACTTAAACGAGCACAAACCCACAAGCGAAATAATTTTCACTTTGGAATTAGCTTAAAACGATTTAGCTTCACTACAGCCACCACACTCATCTGTAAAGCATTTTGTTCTCCAACACAAGATCCTTACAGCATTAAAACACTATCAAGTTAGAGATGGGTTTTGGCACACAACGTGAAGTCAGAATAATCAGTCATATCTCATGGGAGAACAGAGGTGAATGGGGAGGAATGTGGTTGCCAAATAATTTGGAGGCAAATATTCTTAAAATAGTAAAGCTTTTCCAAATGCCTACTTAGTGAAATTAGATTCACAGGAAAAACAGCTCGGTGCAACTGTATAAATAGTATAGGCCACTCCAAGGAAAATGCAGCCAATCTGCCTAATTATTATTATTTTTTTTTTAAATTAAGGCTACTCAGAACTTAATCCAAACATACTGAATAAAATTCCCATTGACTTCAATTAGCACTGGATCTATCCTCTGGCTTGGTAAGCTCCTTAACCATGGCATTAATACCAAAGAAAATTCTCCAGCTTCCTTTACATAAAAATGATCTGGATAGGCCAAGTATGTATCATGGTAAATGTTGGTCCAAAACCTCAAATAGAGACAACTATTTCTAAAGTTTAAGACTACCTTTTTTTTTTTTTTTTTAAATCATGTCTATTTTTCAGTTTTATAAACCTGGCACAATACTGACTGTGCTCATCATCCTGTTCACCCATCCCCTGGATTTCGGAGCAGTGGTGGATCACCAGACCATATCAAATGACATTGCTGATTCCAGCGAAGGTACATGTCTTCTCTCGTCTGTCCCATAACCACAACTAAGCAAATAATTAATTAAAAAATACTGACATAGTTAAGTTAGTCACTTCACATATCTTTTGTAAACATATTGCAATTTTACTCAAGTGAAACTTTCTTAAAAGTAACACAACATTTTTTATTAATTAATTATTAACATCCCAGTTAGCTATGTGTCACGTGGGACTTCAATTAGAAACCTGTGTTTAAATTTTTTACCGTGAGAACAAACATTCACTGGAACAACCTTGCCAGGGACATGGTGGGGTCCCCATCACAGGACATTTTGAAGATACAGCTGGTCTGGGTGCAGATAATCTTACCTAAGCTCCCTTCCCCATGAAAGGCTGGACCAGATGATCTTCTGAGGTTGATTCCAGCCTCGGCTGTTTTACGATTCTGCTGGATACACTGATACAATTTCAGTTCTTGGTTTGGAAGAGGTTAACTTTGCGAGGCAATTTTCCAGTGGGAAGCATGAAGAACTCATTCTGAAAAGTGGCTCACTGGTACTTCATTAAGTTCAGTTAACCACAGCACCCTGTCAGCAAATTAATTTATAAGACAAACTGCAAAAGCGAGAATATGTGGGAAAACTGGAATGATACATATTCAGGTTTTGTCTGAATACACAAAACCATCATTTTAGTAATGATTCAGATACATAAGTAATCCTGTTTGGACAAAGCCCTTATTGACTTCCTGTAGTTGATTCATAAATCTCTTGCTAGACTATCTATCAAATGGGATCATGAAAAATTCTATCTGGAAGTTACCCATATTTCTTCATACATGTTGCAAGTCCATATGCGTACTCTACCCCCACTGCCTTTTTTTCTCCATTAAAACCACCTTTAGGTCTTCAAAATTTTCCCTGTCTTGAGAGGTCGTCTGCTTTGGATCAAGGATTTTGCTTTTAGTACAACCTGAACTTTGCATAAGTATTATAACCACGAGATCATTACAGAACTAACTGCTTACCAGCTCTGAAGATAATGAGTATATTTCTATGTACTTTCAGTATGTACTGAAAAAAGATATTGCTGAGTGGATAGAAACATTAACTTAATCAACAACACACTCCAAAATAAATATGTTTTTTATGTTGCTTACTGAGCTTGAAAACTTGAAAGCTAAGTGCTTCCTCTTGGACAGGCTGAGTGTCTGAAATAGTTGTTTTAAAGAACCTCAGAGCAACATTAAATCTTTAACATGTTTTAGAAGCATTTGATGTCCACGCCTCTTACTTAAAAAGTTACTTAGAGCTGGGAAATCGAACATTGCTAAGTAAAACAATGTCTTGTCATTTACTTGTGCTTACTATTATGTACTTTAATTAAGACTTTTGGAAATAAGTTAGCAAATTAATTAATTCACAACTGCAGTACAAAATCAGTAAGAAACCCATTAAATATCATTAATAAATCAATACATTACTTAGGAAATGAACTCTATTTTTATTACTAGAAATTACCATCAACTATAAAATGCCACCGTACTAATTACTTTACTCGCAGAAGGAACGAACCCTTAACTGACATTATTAAATTAATTTACTACTTCTCTGCAATTTGTAATTTATTTTTTGCTTTGGATATTGCACTTACTTAAATAGTAAGTTGTAAAAAACAAAATCACACAGTCAATAGTATAGGTTTTACTCAGAAACACAGTCTGCTTCACATTTTTGACAGCAACTGAAAGTCAATTGGCTGTGGGATGGTGAGCAATGCTACCTGTTTCATGTCCTGATCCAAAACCTATAGAAGTCCAAGCAGCCTTTCTATTGACTGCAGGGGCTTTCTAATTGAAAGTAATTATATGGTTCAGGAAACTTTATGTGAAAAACAAACCAAAACAAACCAAAACAACCAAAAAAACCCCACAAAAAAACCAAACCAAACCAAACCAAACCAAACCAAACCAAACCAAACACCAAACCAAACCCCAAACCAACCAAGCAAACAAAACCCCACCTCAAACAAACAAAACCAAAACAACAAAACCAAATCAAACCAAACAAACCCCAAACACTTAGCACCTATCAAGTGCTAAAAAGCCCTTAAAGAATTAAAGCCAGAGGATGGAGTACGCTGGTGATGAACTACAGAAATTACAAGAGATGCACCAAATACAGTTGTGGCCAATCCTCAGCATTAAAAAACAAAAAACCAAACAAACAAGTACAAAAAAGCCCAACAACAACAACCCCTCCCAACAAACAAAGAACAACAACAAAGCAAACACACCAACTAACCAACCAACCCCAACCAAAACCAAATGAAATCCCTCAATTTGCGAGGGCTTTCCTTTTTTCTATCAATCTAACGCAATTGAGATGGATTATATGATGAGAATTGGGAAATGTGAAGATATTCAAGTGACAAAGCACTTTGATTTTCTAATTGGCTGCACTGTTGAATGAAGAAAGGGAAATATGGAGTACAATGAAGACAATGCAAAAATGGAATTATGTTTCCACTCAACCATTTTTAGTTAGAGGGGATATCAATCTAGGATTTTTAAATTTGGAATAAAAAAGAATGAAGAATTTTATCAGCATCTGAATTTATTATTTTTAAATCTTAATTTTCCATTCAGTCCTAAAGAGGCTATTATTTTTTTAGTTCAAAGCAATAAAAATCTGATCTTTTCCATGAATGGAATTCCCAATGCTCAGAAGCAAACCCCAACTTCAAACTTCTACCTTCTTCACATCTTGGCATTTAATTTAGATCCAAACCCGTATTCACCTATGGAAATGGTAGCCTAATTTCCTAAGATTTTCTGCGTGCCTTTATTTATCTTTAAGTTGTGTATATGGTCTTTAAGCGGCTTAGAAAAATTCGGCTGAAGCTTCTTAGTGTTTCTCAGATATTTCCTTCCCAAATTCACTCATGTTTTAGGTGCTTCAGTGACATCAAGCTATCCAAGTAGCTAAGCTGCCCAAAGGCCAACAGTTGCAGAAAAATCAGGTTTAGATTAGTCTTTTCTTATTGCTTTCCCTATTTCCTCCAAGCCTAAGGTGCCACCTTTGGCTGCTCATCATCATCTTCTTTTCTAGTAAAAGGACACAGCACCACATCTTCAGCTGTGTGCAAAAGGCTTGGCAGTTTCAAGCAACAGAAAAAGAACAAGTGTTTTTATTCCCTCCTGGTATTATTCATACACCGTGTCCTGTAAGCAAAGAAGGGGAGTAGCCTACTGCCAGAAATCTGCAGACAAAATGGGAGATTTGTTCCTTCTTTTACTCACAATGTATCTTAATAGCCTCAGCAACTGCCATCTGTCATCTGCAAATGGGTGCCCAGCAGAACGGGGCTGGGATGAGCTCGCTCAGCCAACATTATCCTTTCCCTCAGCCAACCGTCCTTCACCTACAGCTCTCCTTCAGGTGCTCCCAAGAGAAGCATCCATGGACCCTCATGGGAGCTGAGTATCTCCTGCTGTTTGTGGTCATATTTGTTGCACTGATTTCCCAAAGCACTGTAGATTTGAATGACTCCTGTCCTGTTCACTTTGTTTTGGGGAGCTGAAACACTTTATTTTCAGCCTGAGAGAGATACCAAGACGTGCTCCATGCATCAGCAGCAGAACAGGAGCATTCTGTCTGAACATGCCTCGTGCTTTCGGCAGAACGTCAAGTGGTTCCTAGCTGGAACTTAGAGAACACCTTTGCGTAAAGACAGTGCAATAAACCCCTTAATACAACTGGCCTTTTTGGAGAGCAAAGTAAATAACCGAAGTGATGTATATTCTGCAGCAGATTTCCCTGTCCTAGACAGGTTGAAAGAAGGACATGCAGCTCAACTCAGCAGTACTCCAAATAAATAAAACGGACGAAAGGTAATGTGTTAAGTGCTATAAGTAATAATATTCTTCACTGACATGCCACCTAAAGATTTCAGTATGATTCACAAGATCCATAAAGCTGGTAGAACTAAAATGCAGCTGCCTCTGGCATGAAGCACTAAATTTACACACTGGAATTGATAAAAGAACTTGTATTTAAAAAAGTTACCCCCATTAAGGTTGCCCATCATTAAAATTCCACGCCCTACATTGAGCTATTAAGGGTTACTCAGCAATAACTGCTTTGGAACATTGCCAAAGAAAGGCATACTTTATTAGAATCAAGTTTTCCACAGTTGTTTAAAAAAACAACCCTGAAATTTGTTACTAGGAACAGCAAAAAGATGGCTTGCAAGTTATCTGTCTAGGAATCGCTCATCTGTTCTGCTTTCTGTTGCAGAAATGATAGGCATCTGGCAAGCCACGATGGATACTGCTTTGGTTCTCCCAAAATTAAATTTTCCTAGAAATGCTTTCCAAAGGAAAAAAAAAACAAAAAACAAAACAAAAAAACACCAACAAACTATACTAAAAACAACTTGCATCCTTTAAGAAGTTAAAAACTTCTAAGACAACATTAAAAAAATTTTTCCCTGGAAGGGATTTTTTTTTTTTTTAATTTAAAAGATTGATTTGACAAGATGCCTTCATTCTGTGAAGGTTCTGTAACAGTCAGAACTTATGCTCCCCTCCAAAAAGGCACCAAAACGCTATGAGCTAGAAGCAATAAAATGTTACCTGTACTGCAGTTCTTCATCGCAAAGGAATCCACAGCTGCTACGCTCTTGTTCCCATTAGCAACGTACTCCAGTGAGATCCGAAATGGTTTCTCTAGATGTCCAACTCTCCTCTGAAGCAACACCCATCTGGTCTCATCATACAGCGAGAGGAAAGAACAAAGGAGAAGAGTGGTAAGAAAGCCTACTTTACAAGCACCAAATCCTCCAAAGCAGCAGCTCCACAAGTGGCTTGTCACACTGTGCCTTCTACCCCAAACCTCACACCCCTCATGGTGTCCCATGGTCATAGCCTTTCCCTCCAGTGGATTCTGCAAAAGCAAGCTTCTAATCGTCAAGACTTCCACCCAGCTAAGATGTGGAAAACCCAGCTAAATAGTAGCTTATTGCTCTCTTCTGTCACACTTCTGTGCTTCTGGATTTCTCACAGATGTCTGCCTGCTTTTTAAAAGAAACCCAACTTTCTTTACAAGGCAAGCTGTGAGATCTGCAGTATACATGCACACCCCCTCTAAATACTATTCCTCCTGTTTCTCACTCTGGTGTCTCTTAGTCACTCCGGCAATAAGCCAGTCTCCAGGGCCTGAGCAATAGCTGTAATTCCCAGCACCGCGTCACTGGTTGAGGTAACACGCTTTGCTTCTAATGGAGCTGGCTGGAATGTCTACAAGTGCATGAAGCACTACAACTAAAACACTCCTCCTCCGCACTCCTTCCCTCACCACCTCGCGAACAAACAAACAAACGCTCCCACCGAGTAAATCAAGGAACTAAGAAACTGGATTGGCAGCCCTGGAGCCTAACATCCCCACTCCATGAGTGTTTCAACTTAGCTTGCTGCCAGGAGTAAATGAGAACAAAAAGTCTGTATAAGCTTAATTTCTTCTCTGAGGTGCTAGCAGGCACCAAGGCCTGGCTGACTCTGATGTTCCCCTTCTCGCCTCCGGTCAGCTGGGTCTGCTGGTCCACCCAAAACACCTCACCGGGCAGCACAAGAACTATGGCTAGACCCTCAGCTCTTACACATCCCCCTCTGATTTAGCTTTCAGATGTTCCATGTTCAGCAAGAGATGTCTAACGGCAGATAGTAAAAATGTAAGTTTTTACCCTCTTATACTGAAATTCTGATCTTCAAGGAAAACTTTAAGGAATGAAATACTTGTACGATAACATGTCCATTTCACCTTTCATGCTTGGGCACAGGCTGCCAGTAAAACCATCTGTTGACACCATTTGGGAAGGTCTGCCTCCCAAGAGGTGTGTATTACTCCGGCAGCAATACAGAGCCTATCACCCATTTCACCCCAGTTTATTCCGTGTCTGCTCACTAACCATAAACACGACCAGAGACAAGAGATTCTGTAAAGTCACTCAGTCACTACTAATCCACTGCTTCATATTTCTCTTCTGATACAGGAAAAAATGCAGCACCATTGAAAAAAGATTTCTTTTTAGTGAACTGTAACTGGTCAGCTGGACCCAAACAAGACAACAGGGGTCTAATAAAGCCTATTACAAAATGTTCTTTACAGCTCCAGCTGCAATTTTTAAAAGATGAGAACAAAAACTTAGTATGTTTCCTTAAGTTGCTTTCAAACACCAATATTAAGCATTTTTGAGGAAGACTAACTATTTCTGGTTGACATAACGGGTCAGGGGCAATACATTTTTCATTGCTCTTACAACGTTTCCACATCAAGTTCCCCTGTCACTCTGAGCGTATGGATTTGTGCCGGTACGTGGGCTGTGTAGAAGGCGACATTTTTTCTTGGACAACGGAAATGGAACAGATGTTCTGAACAAAAGAAACCACAGTTTATCTGGTATCCATAACAAGAACCTCCTAGTCCAGAAATATGACAGAATGTGTGTGTTACCAAGTGAAGAAACACTTCCAAAAGGAAATATAACAACATATGCACGACATTTGCATCAACCAACCATCACTTATGCCTGCTACAACCATGCATCATTCCCAAATCTCAGCCCCTGTACTTATGAGGTTCAACAAGGCCAAGTGCCAGGTCCTGCACTTGGGTAACAAGAACCCCAGGCAGCGCTACAGGCTCAGGGTGGCTGGAAAGTGCCTGGGGGAAAAGGATCACAGAATCACAGAATGGTTGGGCTTGGAAGGGACCTCTGGAGATCATCTAGTCCAACCTACCTGCTACAGCAGGTTCACCTGCAGCAGATCACACAGGAATGCGTCCAGGCAGGTTTTGAATGTCTCCAGACAAGAAGACTCCACAACCTCTCTGGGCAGCCCGTTCCAGTGCTCTGGCACCCTCAAAGTAAAGAAGCTTCTCCTCATATTCAGATGGAACCTCCTCTGCTTCAGTTTGTGCCTGTTGTCCCTCATTCTATTGCTGGGCACCACTGGAAAGAGTCTGGTCCCATCCTCTCAACACCCACCCTTGAGATATTTATAAACACTGATGAGATCCCCTCTCAGCCTTCTTTTCTCCAGGCTGAACAGACCCAGCTTTCTCAGTCTTTCACAGAATCACAGAATGTCAGGGATTGGAAGGGACCTCGAAAGATCATCCAGTCCAATCCCCCTGCTGGAGCAGATGAGGTTACACAGGAAGGCACCCAGGCGGGTTTTGAATGTCTCCAGAGAAGGAGACTCCACAACACCCCTGGGCAGCCTGTTCCAGTGTCTGTCACCCACACTGTGAAGAAGTTTCTTTTCATATTTAAGTTGGACCTCCTGTGTTCCAGTTTGAACCCATTACCCCTTGTCCTATCATTGGTTGTCACCGAGAAGAGCCTGGCTTCATCCTTGTGACACTCACCCTTTACATATTTATAAACATTAATGAGGTCACCCCTCAGTCTCCTCCAAGCTAAAGAGACCCAGCTCCCTCAGCCTTTCCTCATAAGGAAGATGCTCCACTCCCTTCATCATCTTTGTTGCCCTGCGCTAGACCCTCTCCAGCAGTTCCCTGTCCTTCTGGAACTGAGGGGCCCAGAACTGGACACAATATTCCAGATGTGGTCTCACCAGGGCAGAGTAGAGGGGAAGGAGAACCTCTCTTGATCTACTAACCACCCCCCTTCTAATACACCCCAGGATGCCACTGGCCTTCCTGGCCACAAGGGCACAGTGCTGGCTCATGGTCATCCTGCTGTCCACCAGGACCCCCAGGTCCCTTTCCCCTACACTGCTCTCTAACAAGTCATTCCTCAACTTGAACTGGAACCTGTGGTTGTTCCTACCCAGATGCAAGACTCTACACTTTCCCGCCAAGGCGGGCCTCAGCCTTTACTGCTTCAACCAGACCCTCCTTGTTCGTGAGGATGAGGTCCAGCAGTGCACCTCTCCTAGTTGGCTCCTCCACCCTTTGCAACAGAAAGTTATCATCAATCCACTGGAAGAACCTCCTAGACTGTGGCTGGCCAGCCAAGTAGCCCTTCCAGCAAACATCAGGGAAGTTAAAATCCCCCACGACAACCAGGGCCTGTGACTGTGAGGCTGCTCTCAGCTGCCTCATCAACTTCCTCACCCTGATCTGGTGGCCTACAATAGACACCCGCAACAGTATCATCCCTGCCAGCCCGCCCCTTAATTTTCACCCATAGACTCTCGACTCACCCCTCATCTGTGCCTGGACAATACTCGATACATTGTAGTTGCTCTCTCACGTAAAGAGCAACTCCACCACCACGCCTGGCTGGCCTGTCTTTCCTGAGAAGGACATAGCCACCCATGACCGCATTTCAGTCATGTGAGCTGTCCCGCCATGTCTCTGTAATTGCCACCAGGTCATAATCTCCTGACTGAACACAGGTTTCTAACTCCTCCTGCTTATTCCCCATGGTGTGCACATTGGTGTACGGGCATTTCAGAGAGCAAGCTGAGCACACTGATTCCACCTCACGGGTATGGGAGGCCTCCCGGTCTTCATCAGCTCTAGGGTGCTGCCCCACTGATATAAGCCCAGCTACAACCCCATCCCCTTTCAAGTCTAGTTTAAAGCTCTCCAAATGAGCCCTGCTAATTCCTGCCCCAGCATCCTTTAGCCCCTGTGAGATAAACCTTTCCCATGTATCACTGTTTGGACTGGTGTCTTGTAAAACCAGCCGTTATCAAAGAACCCAAAGTCTGATGAGGAGCGGCTGAGGGAACTGGGGCTGTTCAGCCTGGAGAAAAGGAGGCTGAGGGGAGACCTTATTGCTGTCTGCAACTACCTGAATGGAGGTTGTAGCATGGAGGGTGTTGGGCTCTTCTACCGAGTAACAGGAAAAGAGGAAATGGCCTGAAGTTGTTCCAGGGGAGGTTAAGATTGAATATTAGGAAAAATCTCTTCACAGGAAGGGTTGTAAAGTACTGGAATAGGCTGCCCAGGGAAGTGGCTGAGTTAACATCCCTGAAGGTATTTAAAAGACTGGTAGATGAGGTACTTAGGGACATGGTTTAGTGCCAGAGTTGGGTTATGGTTGGACTCAATGATCTTGGGGCTCTCTTCCAACCAAAGTGATTCTATGATTCTATAGTTCTATACTGCTCCCAGCTAGGAGACTTTTCTTTGCTCCACAGGCAGATGAACTGTGTGTCTCATCAGGGACACGATGGTGTCTTCACACTCCGATGAACTGGACAAAATTCCCAGCAGGTAAGGAAGCTGCCAACAGCAATGTTAAGGACCTACGGAAAAGTCCTAAGCAAGTGCTGCATAAAGACCCTGCTGACAGCTAATGCAGCTTGACCTGCAACTTAGAAAATCAAACACTGGTTTTTAATTATTTACTAGGTTTCTTCCTACCTCTCTTTTCCAGCAAGAAGGGTAAAACTAGACTGCTAAGTTCCATTTTTGTTTACAGGTATCTTCATATCTTCCCATCTTCCAACTTCCATGCTCGAGGTTCCCGCTTAAGAAAGGGATGTTGGCATTCTCACTCTTTTTCCACCTCTCTCCCCCAAATAGATAATGCTTTTACTGAAATTTAATAAAGCATTGAGAGTATTTTAAATGCCTACCTTCTGTGTGCATTATTTCTTTAGATGTCATCCCAAGTTAGGTATATTATAGGGATTAAAGGATACGAATTTCCCTACAAATAGAGTGAAAAACCACCCCAGATTTAATTTTTGTTATAAAACACAGAAGCATCTATATGTCATGAAAATTGTTCTCCTCAGCTTCAGAAGACTGATGGACTTTAATTCCAAGTATGCAGTGGCTCTCAACAATGATTTCCATTTCTGTGCTACTGCTAACCCTCTGGATAAATGTGCCAGAAGTTTTAGGAATTGCTTTTCTGAGTTACTGGTGCAATAACTTTAGTTTGAAATTCTCAGGCCTCTCATAGTTTACTACAGAAACTTTATTAACTCCCAGAGCTGTTGCCAAGCAGGTATTTTATATCACTGCAATGCAAGAAGGGAAAAGGCAGACTCACTCAAGTGAGTGAGATTCATTACAAAATATATTCATACTTTGTGGTACAAATTCCTACAATAGGTTGTCTGAAATTCAAAGATTCATGTGAAAAGAAATCCAGAGTATCAGCCTATTTCTTCAGAGACACAAAAATAAATGAGCTAAAGATGACACTAACTGGTGGATATATCAGGGACTTTAAAAATAGCCGCTGGGTCAGTAGAGAGACCTGTAGGCAATTCGGATGAGATTCAGTTCTGCTGTCATTCCATGATTGAATGACCCTCTGATCTCAAGACTTCCATACAACACCTTGTATTTAGCACACCTATACTCATTTCCAGATCCTGTACCACAGGATGCCTGGCAGCAGCAAGATCTACTTCGGCATAACTGATAGGCACTGGATGTTAATTAGCAGTAGCTTTATTAAATTTCTATTAGTGCCCTGTATGTTAAGAATCTAATTTTAGAAAGGATTTTAGCAAGGTAACAGAAAAGCTATTTCAGTCATCTTTTGATATAGATGGAAAATACTGTGTGTTGAGCTTCCTTGTCATGAAATCATGTTAAATAACCTGATAGCTCTCTGTGTTGAGATGATTGGCTGGGTGGACGAGGGGAGCAGTGAGTTGCTTATTTTGACTTTATAGTAAGGTTTTTCAATGCTGTCTCCCATCCCATCCTTACTGACAAACTGATGGATGTACAGACTATGTAAGTGGGCTGAAAACTGGCTGAACTGCCAGGCTTAGAGGGTTATCATCAATGGTATCATCAAGTCCAGCTGGAAGCCAGTCACTAGTGGTAAACTTCTGGGCCAACAATGGGGCCAGTAATGTTTTCTGTCTTCATTAATGACCTGGATAATTGGACAGGCTGCAACATCAGCAAACTTCCAGCCAAACTGATACATAGGACAGTTTGGCTGCCACTGAGAGGGGGCTTAACAAGCTGGAAATTTGGGCCTACAGGGACCATGAAGTTCAACAAATAGAAATGCCAAGTCCTGACCCTGGGGAGGAATAACTCCAGGCATCAGGACAGGCTGGAAAACAGCTTTGCCAAAAAAACTTGTGGATCCTGATGGACAAAACACTGAACATAAGCTGGCAATGTGTCCTCAATGATAAGGAAGAGCAATGGCTTCCTGGGCTGCACTGGGAACAGCAGGTTGAAGGGGTGACCCTTCCCCTCTGTTCAGTGCTGGGAACACACATCTGAGTACTGGGTCCAATACTGGACTTTCCAGGAGAAGACAGACATGGACTTACTGAAGTGAGTCCAGCACACAGCTACAGAGATGGTTAAGGGACTTGAGTAACTGACATATGAGGAGAGGCTGAGAAAACTTGGCTTAACCTGGAGAAGAGGAGGCTCAGGGATGATTTTATCCATGTTTCTGTCTTGTGGGAGGATGGCAAGAAAACAGAACCAGACAGTGGTATCAAATGAAAGGACAACAGGCAATGTGCTTGGATTGAAATACAAGATATTTCATTTAAACACAAGAAAAAACTTGCTTACTCTAGGCGTGACTGAACACTGGAGCGAGTTGCCCAGAAATCTTAGAGAGTCTCCATCCTTGGAGACAATCATACCCTGACTGGCTGTGGTTCTGGGTAACCTGCTCTAGGGAAGTTGGACTAGTCAGTCTCAGAAGTCCCTTCCAACCTCAAACATTCTTTGATTCTGTGAAACCTGGCTGCCAAAAGCAAATTACGGCTGATAACAGATTGCTCCTTTTATTCCTCTGCATAACCCCCAAGCACGCTACAGAGTGATGAATCAGACTGGTAAACTGACAACTGCAAGGACAAAGGCATCAGTTACTGTGCACATAACTATCATCTCCACACAGCCTTCAACATCAAAGCCTATTTTTACAACAACATTTGCCATAATAACCATGATGACCTCTCTAGATAACTGCCCCAAGCAATAAGAGAGACCACAGTTTAACATCTTAATTTAAAGCTTTATGCTGCAAAGCAACACACTACATTGTGTTGTTTAGGCAGTGCTCAGTATCTTGATAGAGCGGGTCAGATCCACCCAACAGGACCTTCACTGAAGTTAGAGACAGAAAGGAGTTGACTCAGACACCTAGAATCTGCAAGATATAAAGATTTAGACGCAAACTAATAACACCTTAGCCTTCAGTGACAAAGTAGCTCTGAAACCTAGATTCAAATATTTTCAGAATTTAGACAAGTTCAGACCTGGATATATTAACTACAGAGAATGTGTTGCTTAAAGAAAACCTGGGCTACACCCAGAATTTCTCTTATGAGGAGGTATTATTCTTCCACAAAGCAGAAGATACTGTTGATGGAACCTGATCATAGTACAAGGACTTAATTTTCAAACAACCTTCTGTATACTCACAGAATCATAGGATGTCCTGAGCTGGAAGGGACCCACAAGGATCATCAAGTCCAGCTCCTGTCCCTGCATATGACAACCCCACAGTTCACACCATGTGTCTGAGGGTGTTGTCCAGTCTCTTCTTGAACACTGCCAGGCTTGGGGCCGCGACACCTCCCTGGGGAGCCTGTTCCAGTGCTCCAGCACCCTCTGGGTGAAGAACTTTTTCCTGATGTCCAACCTGAACCTCCCCTGGCACATCTTCCTGCCATCCCCTTGGGTTCTGTCATTGGTCAACAGAGAGAAGAGTTTGGTGCCTGCCCCTCCTCCTCCCCTTGTGAGGAAGCTGTAGCCGCCATGAGGTCTCCCCTCAGTCTCCTGCAGGCTGAACAAACCAAGCGACATTAGTCGCTCCTCATATGGCTTCCCCTCCAAACCCTTCATCAACTTTGTAGTCCTCTTCTGGACACTCTTCAGTAGCTTCATATCTTTTTTACAGTGTGGTGCACAGAACCATACTCATTCGCACTCCTTAGAGTGAAGGTATCATAGAAACAACCTCAGGCCTTGCACAGCCCCTCCAATGGTTAGGTGAGCAAATAGAACCCGAACAAGCCCAAGTATTTCTCTGTAACCTAACCATTCTTACTCCTCCTATCCATGACTCAGTTTTCCAGGTAAGAGGTTTTACTTTCCAGCTTCTACTTCATACACAGTTACCCTGTTTCAGAAGCCATAATCCAGTTTTCATGGAAACTTAACTTCTGAGAGGTATTTATAGTTAGACACTCTTCAGTTGTTCATGCCGCTTGTAGCTTCGGGAGGAACACATTCCTGATTAATTCTAATCAATACACTAATGCATTAGATGCCATTTTGCAAGCTCCTCTGGGTAATGCCAGCACTGATTAATTGCAAGTGCAAGTCAGGATGCTCTCTCAGAGGCAGTGAATTAAAAAAAAAAAAGTGCTGGAAGTCTCAAGTAAAATCTCCAGCCAGAATATTTTGAGTCCTGCATTTGTCTTTCTTCACAGATAAATGATTTTGAATCCAATTAACACACACATACACGTTGGGTGCTCTTTCATCCTGCTAAAGAGGTGCCTCTTAATGCCTGATTCCAGCAAGCATTGGGACTTCAGTCTTGACATCCCCTATGCAGCAGCCATCTTTGTGACCATTCTCCAGACATTTGTCTACATCTGGAAGGTAGAAATCATTTCTGTGCCGCCAGCCAGCCTGACACCTGTGTTACCACCCATCTCTTCAGTACTGTGCACTGCCAGTTCGCACCGGCCTCTAGGCACAAGTTAAGTTTACCCAGAATGCTGTCCCAGCCTGGCTCTGGTAAAGCCACTGCTTTCTCACATTTAGAGGCCGATATGAAATTAAAGCCTTCAACATATGAGAAAAACATGGAAACAATGAGCAAAACCCAAATAACTTATAAAACCTATTGCCTTATATATAGTAAGTGAGGGCTGAAGGCATCCGAGCTGTGGGGTGGGAAATTAAGTGTTGCATGGATCCCTGAGTCCCGATTCGGCTTGTGCGCCCCCAGCAGCTATTAATGGGAGGCTGAGGGAAAAGAAGCACTTCAAACTATCCCTTCACCTTAAGAAAAAAACTCTCTGAATTCAAGCTGTGTTTTGCTCTCTCATCTCCACTCACCACAGGAAATAAACTGTGGAAATTAACAGACTTCTTGTAACTAAGTTGAGTTACAGTCCGATTTTATTGCTCCTGGTACAGGCTGCCTCTCATCTGAAATACTTCTGTTGTTACCAACACTGACCGTGGTGAGCCTGAGAGCAAAATGCAATGTGTCTCGGCAAGGACTTGGTCTACCTCTTTGGCAAAAGGCCATGCGAAATTTTGGGAATTACAAAATTAAATAGCAATAATAGCAGCTGTGTCAGAGTATTTAACATTAAAATCCACCTGTGGCATTATAAAGGCAGTCAAAAAATTAGAAGCTGATTTTTGAGAATGAAACCTTGTTAAGGACAGAATTGAAAATTAACAGTAGGAGCTCAAAAGTTGATTTTTCCACTTTGCTAGATGAATTGGTGAAAGAATACAACTTTCTCCATCCTGCGTGCCGTTGCATAATTATACAGGAGTTTATAACAAGTTTTCATCTTGCCTCCATACTGCTCCAGTAACTTCAGCAACTAATGGGTACTGCACAAAGGAAGAACCAGACAGACCTCTTCAGGCTGCAGCCAACAGAAAATTAAAAACTGTTTTCAAGAAGATGCCGTTACGATTCTACATCACAGAAGGGGGAAAAATACAACGATCCATAAGAGTCCATGTAGACTCTTTTCTCATTAGTTTAAACAATACAATACACCGCCTTATAATTACTTTAAATTAATTTCAGCTTACTGATCTTAAAATTACTTAAAAGACATGAGGGCCTGAATTTGATGCATGATGATATAGTCTTGAAAAGGATTTACTTTCTAAAATGGCAACAAAGTTACTATATATTAATGCAAGAGACAAGCTCTAAAAGAGATAAGTCTTGATGTACAATGCAGAAAGTTCGCAATGCAAACTCTTCTGCTCATGCATCATTCTACTTAATAAAATAAAAAAAAAGTGGTATACATTGTTGTCTATTGATTTAATGCCAGTTGTCTTTCTACCCTTTTCTGTGGCCTTTTGCATAAGCAAGACATAACTGCCGGTGACAGGTTAAACACAGTTAAGACCTTTATTAGTGTCATTGGATCAGACCTTTAACATCCCTGTGACTGGTTCCAAGAATGCTTCCCTGCCCTTCCCTCATAATGCCTTTAGAACCTGGCTTTGCAGAAGTTTTGCCATAAAAATTATTAAATAATAGTAATTATTTTTTTTTCTTTTTACCTTTTTATGCTTTTAAGATAAAATAACATCCCCCCCAAGAAAATGCTCTGTAATTCTGCTAGGTTTGACCAATGACTCAGACATGGTGTGCCTAGAACAGGAGACCAAGAAGACTCTGTCTCCAGACTGCAATGATATTGCCTCACGTGCACTGGGAAAGAAGCTTCTTTTAGGATTGCAATGCTGGGCTCTTCTGTACAGCTACTCCACTGAAAATTGTACAACTGGGGAGATATCACAATATGGCAGAAATTGCTTTAGGTTTCAGTGACACACAAGTACCCAATAAAGGTTATTTTTATGTCATACTTATTCTTGGATAACAGTGGAAGTTTGCAATTAAGCCACTAGAGTTTCATTGGTTATAGGATCTCCTCCTATATTTAGAGCGTGCTACAAGACCACAACACAACTATTCTACACAGGAAAATGTATTAAAATGGCAGAAGATGAAAGTTACAGAAAAATATATTTTCCTGTTAACTTCCATAGAGTTTATTTTTTTTTTTAAATCTCTTTCCTGAGTGTCTCTTTGAGAAATCATTGTTACAAAGATTGTGCTTTACTAACCTGGTTAAAGTAAATTTCCTGCTCTGAAAATGTGAAGACTTACATTTGAGTGCTGTAAAGAATTGAATCAGGTAAGTAACTGAAGAATTGCAGCCTCACAATTCAATCTAATTCTTGAGATTACAAATGAGAATCTTTTAATGGGGTTTAATACAGAGAGAGGCCCTGGAAGAAAGAGCAGAGGAACTGCAGAGGGATTCAAAGATAGAGAATGAAATTATGCTGTTTGGTGGAGGGCAAACTTCTTTCCAACAGAGCAAACTGGCACCTTTGCACTGGAACATAATTGCAGGGCTATTATTAGTTCAGATTTCCTTTTTAAAATGTCTGTGGAAAGAGTAATCTGGATGCTTACAGGACAATTTTTGTTACTGACCATTCTGAAATTTAAACAATGCTAAATGCATATTAAGAAGGTCATCTACTCAAAAGCTCTGTGGTCAAGTGGGATTGAGACATGAGAAAGCGTTGTTGTTTTTTTTAAACCGCAGAACAAATTATTTTAATTAGCCACTTTATCACATCCAATAAACAGTTCTGAGTTTTTCATGGGAGCTCTCTACTGACATGACATGACTAATCACTCCAGTAAGAGACTACTGCAATTGCAAACACAGAAGAGCTAAACAACTTGCCCAGAGGAGTATGCCCATCTGGCACTGAACGTTCCTTTCTGCTCCCTAGTTAAACCATGCAAGATGGAGAACACTTTCTTTCACCTCTTGAGAAGTGTGCAGTTGGAGGCACTCCTGGGATGCTACAACTAGTAATCCCACTCAGACGCAGCACCAAAACTGATGTGAGTTCAACACACTTTTCTGATGCGCAATGGCTCTTTAGTGTCACCTCCTCTTGTAGTCCTCTCCCTGTTTGCATATGAACTTGATTATACTTCCTTTAATGAAACTAACACTGCCAAAAAATGAGATTTCACTGTATGAAACCAAATTGCAATAACTGCTGGCAGCATGTAAGCCGAGGCAATCCCAGGAACACTTAGCATTCACACAAGCTGTTACATCTTTAGATGCTCATACAAGACCTCACAGCCCTTAGCAAAGAAATCAAACACCTCATTTTTCAGGTGGGTGAACAGGAGGCACAGGAAGGTTATATGACTCAGTCAATAACTAGATGGTAGAACTAGGATCAGAGATAAAAATTTCTGATTCTTATTTCTATGTCCTAATCCACTGCATCATGCCGCTTCTGATGAGGGTAATTAAATTTCATGCTTCGGGGAGTAACTTAATTGTCTTTGAGGATCAGAAGGAAATCCATCCTTTCAACCCAATGTACAGCACTGCTTCGGTGTGCCAAAGAGTAGTTTTGGGGTTTTATTTAAATATTGAAAGTAAAAAATAATCTAATCTTAATTACAGTCAAGTACACTCAAGGCTTCAGAAAGACAGGATGTCATTTCAAAGAGAAGAGTAGTGGCAACGTATTCTGAAATAACAGAGTTCTCAATAGCTGTGTCTGGGTGACCAATTAAACTGGGATTTTTTCCTCAGCACTCAGCAAGGGCTTTTTACATTACAGCTAAAGGGAAGTATGAATACTCTGTCTGCTTACCATCTATATGGTGGAATAAAAACCATGAAAGATTTTAGGTTAAAAGACTGAAAGAGTGGATGGGAGGGAAGGTTTTACTTAATAGAACAGCTGTGCTTAACTCTGTATCCTTTAGGGAGACTTTGAAATTATCTGGCCACTTTAATAACCTAGACTTCAAAATAAGGTATCAATATATCCAGAGAAAGATTAAGGACTGGATGAAGGACTGTTTGGATCATAAGATTCAGAAGGATTTATAGAACATTCACTCCAGGCATTCCTGTCCACTGCAGGCCAGTCTCCTATCTCCTGTAAGAGGTTCCTAGAATGGTCAAATCCCATAAAAAGCTGTCTAGTCAGAAAACTGACAACATTCCAGAGATTCCCAGAAACTGAAAAGTCTGGCAGACAATCCTGAGCAAATGCCACCATTCCCATAACTTCAGCTATTCAGTGTTTGGGTGCAAGACAGAGGCAGGCCAGGTGATTACACTGGGCATGTGGTGTGCCATGTGCAGTGCAAAATAGAGAAGTAAATACAAATAAAACATGGTGCAAAAAACAGAAGTGAAATCTCGCCCATAAATCTGTGCAATACAGAAGATGTCTACACATAAGCATGTGAGGGGTAGCAGGAAAGGAAATTGCAGGGGAGAAGACAAAATATACATTTCCTGATGAACAACTCCTTTTTCCAATTTAATTTGCATCCTTCAAACAGATTTTTGAAAGAAATGACTCATTAGGAAGGATCTGAAGGGGGAAAGATGAGGCTTGGAATGCAGAAAGGTTGTGCTCATTATTGCTTACATAGTGGGTATTATAAGAGCTAACCTGTTGGAGAAGGGAACCTTTGAATTGACTCAACTTTGAATGGAGAAAGATATTTAAAATAAAAGAGTGACTAAAACAATCACCTGGTCAGTGTACTCGAAAAAATGGAAGACAGGAGGCCAGCACCTACTTAACAACTGAGACATCAACTTGAGAGGGAGAGAACTGCCATGGAAGCGAGGTGTGCACAGCTTCCAACACGGCAGCAGTCACAGCAATGCTATCAGATGTGATAACAATGTCCTCACTATCTTACCACATTTGGAATATATATAACATCTGCTGTGTAGGTCAAAATGGAAGAAGTGATGCCTACATTCAAGACTAACTTTTGCCAGAGATGCTGAGCCTATTTCTGTCCCCCTGATCTAATCTCCCTCATTTAGTATTGGGTATTTCTCAGGAAGAGAATCATAGCAGGTCATGCTGAACATCCTGAAGGGAAGCCAAAAGTTGCCAACCATGTCTGCCACTGCCTGGAAATACAAGTTTAAGCCGCTGTCTGGGATCTCAGCTTCCCAGAACTTGGAGAGCAGATATGTTTTATTTAGCTCAGCACACGTTTGCCTGTTAGTCTCAACATTTGGCATACGCGCTTCATTTGAGCATAAATAAGAAAAGCCTTGACAAGGAACATGCAGAGAAAACAGACTCCACAAGACATTCTAGTACAATTTACTAGCTCTTCACAGTCAAATAAAAAGGTACCTAGCCCAAGAAGCTCATTTCCTTGGGTTAGTATTGCCAATGAAACTGAAGGTGGTTTTGAACAGTGATTTTAAAACGGCACAAAAACATGATGATGACTGTCATTACTATTTACTGATAAAGAAAATACCTAAGCCTTTTCGTGCGTTCCCAAAAAGACAACAGTCCTGCCAATGCTGCTTGTCTCAGTATCACATTAAATTGTCTTTCGAATTCAAGTAGTCTTTTTTTTTTTTCTTGTTTAAATAACATCTTTAATTGCAATTCAAGTACACTTGCTGGAATGGCTCTTGCCTTCAGACACCATTCTGGGAAGGAGACCATGTGCTGCAGCATCCTGGAAAGCTCAGAAACATGAGCTCAGCCTCAATGAGGAAGTCTTGCTTGCAAGCTAACCTGTATCAAGCAAAGCCTGGAAAGAAAATCATTCCACAATTCCCTCACAAGGCAGAATTGGGGCAAAAGGTCCCTCCTATGTTATGCCAGTGTGACTTTAGAAACCTTGTGACATTTCTGTGAATTTAGGTATAAAAAGGCATAATTGGTGCCTGAGGATATTGTAAGGCTCGAGTAAGTTAACAATACCCAGCTCAGCAAAAAAGGCCAAATTAATCCAGGCATCATTCCTCGGATTTGACTTAAACCCTATTTTGAATATATAAATCAAACTCTGACCAAGGATGAGTTTTGCTACACTAACTTGCAACAACCCTTGAGCACTTCAGAGAGCGAAGGCTGCAGAGCTGCCCGCTATCTGTGCAGGGGTGCACACTGTCAGCTCACCTGCATGCAGCATAAACTGGGTAGCAACACCCAGACTGCATTTCCTGACACTGATCGTCTGTTTCATGTCACATTGAGAGGATTTCACAACATACTGTTTTCTAGGACCGTTCCCTCGCTGTTCCTCCTCCTAAACAGAATGCAACTGTAATCCGAGTGCTGCAGGGTGACGGGTAAAACACAGTAAAATTCCCAGCCCTTTCTGTGCTCCCTCACTGCTTTTCCACATGGGCTGCCTGAGTACTTGCTTCAGAGTTGGATTTTGCCTTTTTCATCGAAATTTAGATTTATCAACTCTCAAAGTCTCACAATGACCTCTAATTTTCCCTAACAAACATAACCACAAAGCCCTCAGGCACCATATCTGCCAAGAACAATCAATACTGTTGAATAAAAATCAGCCCATGGACCACAGCAGCCCTTGCCTCTGCCTAGCTCAAGGGTTTTACACAGCTCCAGCTTGTTCTTGGGTGAGCCAGCTCCTGGGTAATTAAGATCTCAGATGCTCCCACACAACCCTTTTTGCATGGGTAAACTGCCTCTGGATATACCGAACTGTAGTCACAAGGAGGTTAGAGTTGCTGGAGTCTGTAGGACATGCTGAGCTGAGCAATGGGCCGGAGGGAAGACACCATCATGCTGAAGCGCTATCGGGCAGTCAAGTGACTGCGTTTTGGTCAGTAACTCCATCTCTGCCACAGCTCTGCTGAACACATCCCTGTTAGTCGCTGCCAGCCGCATCCCAGCTTCGCCATTAGCCCACACCCGGATCACTTCCCACTCATTAAATGAATTAATCTGACATGACAACAAACATCTTCTGGACAGTAGTTCAGAAAAGAGCTGAATACAAGGATAAGGAAAAACGACAGGTAAAGGAAAGTATATTGAGAAAGGCTATGGGTGTACTTGAGCTTCTGTTGATGGCCGGATGTTTTCAGGCTTTAAGAAGCACTGCAACAGCAATTTAGCCCTTTCACTGCAGTCTCAAAGCTAGAGAGAAATGGGGGGCTGCAGAGCAGCCACTGGCCTGAGGCCTTCAAGAATTAGTGTGGACCCCCCCAATGCTCTGCTCATTTAAAGCACAATTCCCAGCAGCTCTTCTCTGTGTGTGCTAATTTAAAAATCAGTGCAGAATGTAAAAATAATGACCTTTTGGCCTAGTAATATTTTACATTCACTTGTAGTTTAAGTCATTGAGAATAATAGAGAATTAGGATGTCTGGTCTTGTAGGTAAAGTGAATTTAGTCCAAAGAGCTTTATGGCCTAAAAGCAGCCCCCCCGCCTCACCCCCTCCCTTTTTCTTCTCCTTTTAACAACTGAGACAACACACTAAAAGCTGTAGCAAATAATCTTCATTAGTTCTATCTAGCAAGTGGCTGTGTTTGAGATTCATATCTACAGAAAAGGCCCAGAACATGCCACAGATCCATCAACATTTTCAAAGGTGAATGAATAAAGTACTTAGAGAGCAGAGCAGCTGTTTCAATTATAGCATTAGCAGCCCAAGCCCTAAGCACTCAGTGCTACTGGAAGCTCAAGGGTGGGTAGGGAACAGAGCCATCTTTATGGATTATAATTAAAAGACCAAGGCCAATTGCACATTCACAGCAAACAGGCAGCAAATGCTTTGGTTGCAGTTGGTCATTTTCTGTTTCAGCCTTCCAGATTTTTGGTTTTGCTTTGCAAACGTGAACAAACCCCTTTCAGAGTACGCCAAGTACAAGCAACTCCAGCATTCCTATCCTGCTGTTTATATGTTTTTCAATTTCTGCTTCATGAAAAAAAGAAAAAGCTTAGGCACCTTCTCCTCTCTCCTCCTAGTTTCACAGGGACAAATTTGAATCCTGAGGTGCTTAGTGGATGCAAAATGTTCATTTCCAAGCAGGTAATGTCCCATGTAAATCATCTCTCCATTGCAAAGAGAGAAATGGTGAATCTATGTATTACATTTCATGCCTGCTGATGTGAACCATGTAAATTCAAGAACTTGCCTTACAACTTCTGTTAGTCAGTCATCTAAGTTCTCAGACAGCAATTATTATACAGAAAATAATGCAATTCGCTCAAAAGCACACACAGAGTTTCCTCCCTTGGGGGAATTTCTGTTCAACCACACACAATGGAGTGGACAAACAAAACAAATTGAATTTCACCAAATTCTGACTAAACAAAAACTCAGTTTTATTCCTCTGACCATACTGATACACCAGCATAGTGTAGTTACTTCTGGATTGAGACTTGCCAGCATTTTAAAAGAGCACTATAGCATAATGTAACCCCCTCAGCTTGAACATAGTTACCAGGGAAAGGCACTTTGTAGTCCTCAACATATCACTAAACAGTTTCATGTCCACTTATTATAAAAGTGGAGAAGCAGAGGTGCAACACACAAGAGTCCACCACAAGATTCTGCTAAAGGTTCACAGAAATTGCAGCCCGATGTCACAGCAGCTGATGTGGCAAACTGAGCAGCACCACTCTTTCCAGGATGGATGGATGGGGCAGGCCCTCTTCTACTGGACAGCCTGAACTCTGTCTCCACAAACATCCCACTTCAGCTGACCCAGACATGAATTCTGCCAGAAGAAGAAAGATTTCTCAACCCTACAGCCACAAGAGGAAAAATAGCTTCTAGGTACTTCAATAAGTAGATGTTAGATGAATAGCTTAGGTAATGACTGTATGGATTGAAGTATCTGACATACAAGAAGAGGCTGAGACTGTTGGGATTGTTTAGCCTGGAAAAGAGAAGGCTCAGGTAGCATCTTATCAATCTGTGCAAATACCCTGCTTTGGCTCTGCTTTGCGCAAAGGGGCTGAACTAGATGATTCCAGAGACACCTTTCAACCTCAACTATTCTGTGATCCTGCACGTGTAGAAGATGCTCCTCTGGCTAAAGATATCTGTCTTCACTGCTGTTTTCTTTAACAAAGAATGCTGGATTGCTGGTGCTCCCAGCTCAATAGCACTGGAGGCTCAACAGTAGCCACATGTTCCATTTTTCTTTATCAGTTATAGACTCAGAGCTTCAGTTGAATGAACCCAACTTGCACTGAAACAGGATACATGAAAAAGAAAATGCATATTATTATCGGCTTATTGAAGTAATCTGTGCTTTGCTCCTGTTCATGTAGGCCTTGAAAATGCAAAGAACTAGAAGAGCATAAAGAATTATTAATGAAGCTTCTGTCATATGTTTCAAACCTCAGTCCTCTCTGAAATCAATTTCAGAGTGAAAGAACCATTTTCCTGTTAACTGTGCAAAAGTTAGAAAGTCTCAAGCAGTTCTTCCCTGGAGGGAAGCCCTTCAGACCCTATTAGATATTCTGCTCTGTGGTTTGTTCACCTTGTACTTTGTTTTTCCGGTCACTATTTTCTATGAACAGAGGGAGAAGAAAAAGGAGAAAAGGTTATTTCTTGTTACTTTGTGCTAGCAAAAGGCAACATTCAAAACTCTGAAATGCATACATGGCTTTGTAAACAGGGCACTGAAGAACACAGGCAGATCATATCCAGGCCAGAAAGTTCATCTGTTGGAAAGTGAGTCAAAGAGCAGGGGCCAGGGAGAAGGACCGAGGGGCCACTGCGCTGGCAAGTGATGGATCAGGCAGGAACAGACAAGCACATGGATAAGAGCAGGATGGCCAAAATAAATACAACAGACCAGCTGCCTCAGACACGGTAGCCCAGAGGCAGCCAAGACTGTGACCACATTCTCCCTGAGGCTGCAGTTTGTGGTTCAGGTGAGATGGGAAAACGGGTGCTCTTTCAAACGCCTCTGGGTGAAAACAACAGCCTAGATCAAGACAAACAAAACCATCTATTTAAACACTTGAAGGCTGATTCTTCCTCTAGGTAAACTTCTTCTGCCTCAGCTTTGTATTGTTTTCCCTTCAGCCCATGGGATGTCAGGTTACAGCTGTGAGTCAAGAGCAAAGAAACACTCTGTGCACTATTTAGCATTCTCTGAACGGCTCCAGGCAACCCGTGAAAACATCTCAGGAAGAAAGACACTGAAAGAAAGCAGAGTGATCTCTATGGCAGAAACCCAAGCTGCACAAATTACAGTCCGGAGAAGACCTCAGCTGTTGTTCTTTCCCTGTCTTTAGGAACAATCCTGTATTTACAACCTGCACAGAAATATCTGTTAATATCAGAAACAGCACATAACTGAAACTTAAAGGCACGTATCAGAGATTCTATCTAAAAATGCCTGAGGAAAACAATACCATACCAAAAGGAGTTTTAGTAGTGAATTTCAACATCATCACTTTCTAGGAAATGAGGGGATGGAGACAAGGACTCATGAGAAAGGAAAAGAAAGAAGAATGGGACAAGGTGAAGACAGCAGATTAAAGACACGACACAGCCTCCTGAAATAAGCAATCTGTGTACAGATGCGTGAGACTACTGAACTTCAATTGATTTGGAGACAGGTAAAATAAAATATTCCATTACAATGGAGAGACCAGAAAGGCACCGACTAACTAATGCCACAGCTCTTGCAATCCCAGGGATTGTTTCCAGTCTTATGTTCCTAAATTTAAGTTACATGTTTTAACTCAGTCAAAAGCTGATGGCGATCAAAAGCTGTTTGCTTCTAACAGCTTTTTAGATTCAAAGAGTTCAGCAGGGTTAAGCCTTCTCCCCCATTCCTTTTTTATTTTTTTTTCTAAAAAAAGCCAAAACCAAAACACAAGCAAAACAACAGCAAACCAACAAAACAAAACAAAACAAAACAAAACAAACAAAAAGCTCGTGTCAAGTCTCTGGATTACCAACCCTTGTGCAGGTTTTCACCCTCTGATGACAAACTGAACTTGGATGTTGGACTTCCAGACGTGTCTCTAAATTTGTCTGGAAAACGCTACATATGAAAAAAACCCCACCTATTTTTATGCACCTGACTTCAAAAGCCCTCATTTCTAAACTTATCCTGAAGAAAAGGTAATGACAATATGTGGATTATGCATCAGCAATAAAGTTGAGGTGTCAACAAAAGGTACATACGGGGTCAGGGCAGCTGAGGTGACAGTCAAAAGCAGTCAGGTGAGGCACACAGAGAAGGAGAACGTCTGGAGACAGGTACAAGTGATACAGACAGACCTAATCTCAATAGACAAGGATGCTGTATTCATACTTATGGGATGTCTGATGAAGCACAAATGATGAAGATTCATATTTTCATCCTAGCTGTTCCTTCCCCATTCCAGGGAGAGGTTCTCTTGAAAATCATGCTGGGAGTCTGTGCAGACTGTGAAGACTAAATCCTTTTCTTGCCACTAAAAATTATTCCTGTAGCTTACAGTTGAAACCCACTGGCATCGCAGGAAGACATTTCCAAATAAATGGAACACGTAAGTCTCCAAAGAGGCTAGTTCCACTTAATGCATTAAAACCAGCAAAAAACACCAGAAACACACTAAATGTCTGCAGTCTTTAGAGTCATGCCTGAAGAATAATGAAAATGGGCACGACTCTACTTCTGACCAGATCTAGGATTACCACCAGCTCTGCTCTACTGCACCAACAGCCACAAGTAGGGTAATGACAAATCTGGCAAGTATTTGTACAAGTTTTCCATAATGGTTCAGATTCCTATCTAATTCTTCTATCTTATCTGAATAGGTTTACCTACCCTTAGCCTTGATCCAAAGAAAGTTTCTCAACAGGGCCTTTGGAGTGCTGTAAGAAAGTTTTCTCCCAAGTTTTTTTGTGTGTTTGTTTGTTTTTTAATGCATATTTTCTTTATGCCTCTTCACTTTCATAGAGCAGAGAATTAAAGCTGAATCATTTATATTCCACAGAGGTACGTTTCTGTGGGAATAATGTCTGAAACCAACAGGTGGCCGGAAGAGCACTTTGAGATGTTCTTTCAGCTAAGCCTGCTAAGAAAGTGCGTGCAAGCTGACAATGTAGAGCAGCTGCGTCCACCTTGTGCTGGACACTACAACTTGGAAACACTCAGCAAAAGCTGCCAGCAGCTGAACCTAACACGCATTTGAAAAGTTTTCCTTTAACACGCCCACCAGTAACCCACTAGGGATTCCACTGGTCAGTTACTGGGGAAAGGACTTCAACAGTATTATTCAACCTTACAGTCTGGTGTGGAATTAGAGATGAAGTCACCATTACCAACAGAATTTAGACTTTCAACCAAACACATTACAAGTCTCAGCTGCAGACGCATCCTTCTCTTCAGGGGATGATGAAGGAAAGTTGTGCTGAAACTCTTCTGGCAGTGCAGACATCCTTTTACAGAGAGGGTCTGTATGCATGCAAAAATACATGAAAAAAAACGCTGGGATAAAAAAAAAAAGAACGTGTAAACCATCAGAATAGTTCTTCACCAGAGCTTCTCTATTTAGAACTGTGTCACTCCATACCAGAATAAGAAGCAGGTATTTTTAGTAAAAGGTAAATTCTAAGAGAAAAAAGAAAAATTACATGTCATGGACAATGATTTATGCCTATTCAGAGTCTCCTGACACATGAAGATTCCTGGGTTTCAAAAATTTGTATTGAGAGCAAAAAAAAGCCTTGAATTTCAGCCTTATAACAAACAAGCAAAACTAAAATAAGTAAAATGATGCATCAGTGAGCATTTAGCATTATTTGAATAGCTCCTTTGGATCCTTCAGGATTCAAATATATAATCGTACTTACAATTCTTTTTTGCTATTCTAAACAATAGCTGACTAAATATAGGTATGTTCCTACAAAAGGCCTCAACATACTTTCACAGAAAAAAAAAATTACACAAAACTTTCTAAACAGGCAAACCATGAAACTGGCAAAACTTGGTTCAGGTCTGGATCCCACTAATTTAAAACAACTATTATTAGATGTCTATACTCTGTTGTATTATAAACAATAATAGTTTCTAATAGTATTTTTTACGGCACGAGTCCCCACACAACGCTGAGTTTTACAAATCATTTTTTGTATAGCAACAGCATGATATGGTGTTTGAAAATGATGTGTTGTTGGTAGCTTTGTGATGCAATTTATTCATGGGTGCATTTTAGCCAGCAAAGCAGACTTTGCTCTTTTTGATTTTTCTAGCATCACTTCTCAGGGGAAAACAAACTGCTTCCTGAGGCAAGGACATTTGTACTTTGATCAAAATTCTGTGAAAAGATAATTTTCAACATATTGTTTGAGCCCAGTTCTGCTCAAGAACCCATGCTATAGGATGAAAAGCAATTTCCTCAGCATAAATTCAGGCTTCACATCACTGACTTCTCCTTTAACAAAACACTAATGTGGAAAGTTCGGTATCATTTGCTAGCCTGCCAAGGTACCTGTTTAAGACATTTCTTCAGTGCTTTTCATCCAGAGTCACAAAGGCTCATTCCAAACAGGTGCTGGGTATGAGCACACTGCTGGGTTGGGAGAAAGTTCCACACTCTCTGGTGGGCAACCTCTCACCTTCGTTTACCTGTGACCACATGCAGTCAAAACAACAGGCTGGTGGGTTTACACATGAGCAGGTGCCCGGAGAGGTGAACTGCTCCATGCTTGGCCTGGGCTCAGCGGGAGCTATTAATGAGCCTTTTGGCACCACAAGGACTCAAACAGCCCTGAGGTAGGTGCAGCTGCTAAAAGCATCACTCCCTACATTGTCCCTGGTCCATCCTGCCTCTCAGGCAAGATGCACAGTAACTCCTCACATGCGCCTTGTTGCTCGAGATGCTTCAGAATTTCCCCACTGCTATGGAGGTTTCTCAATGGTAATTCTCATTCTTTTTGCTCAGAAGAGTATTAGAAAAAACAAATTATATCTACCTCAAAACAATTGCATTTCTACCTTTAACAGAATAGGTTCAGTGAAGGTGGCCAGTAAACTACAAGCAAATCTGGTAACAAGTGAAACAAACTTCAAATTGCAGTTTGAGTTGAAAGCAGTTACCTATGGATCAGAGATCCTCTTATATTTCTCTAGTGAAAATGAAATATTCATTACATGTTTAAATGACGATTTAATTGACAAAAATCTTTACATGTTTGTAACGTTAACTTTGGTTTAAGGTGCTTTATTTTTTTTACCTTGGGCATAAAAATGTGCAAGTCTTGACACCATTGCATAGACACACATATTTCAGTAATTCAAGCCTAAGTTTTGTGTCCTGTCCTTCTGGGTGTCTAACTCAGGGAATAGTAGCAATGAGGTTTAGATTGTTAAAGCTTCCAGAAATTGACAGGAAAATAAAAGGAAAAAAAAACATGTATTTGTCAATGTACCATCTGGAAGATGAAGTAAGTGCATTGTCTGGCTTCAGTCAAATACATGGAACAAGCAAAAGATACTGATTTTTCAGCTACCTCAAAAGATATCTTACATGGTCTTCAAAATAAGGAGACAGAAAGAGAAGGTGGGAAGAATTAATTTCCATTAAGAGTGCGGTAATACCTGGATGATCTGACCAAGTCTGAGGCACCTCTGTGTGGGAAACTATAATGATACACCTGCCCCAAAGTACTTGAACTATTTGCAGGTGCTGAGGAAGGGCTGCAGGTCTCCTTTCTCTCGCAGTGCAGTTCTGTCAGAAAGCACGTAATGGCATTGCTACCGCTCATGTTTCTATCAGTCATCCTGTTTCAATTTGCAAATGTGTTCAAACCGATGCTCCTATTTCCCCAGCTTTTCTTTGAAAGGAGCAAATAATCTGCAAAGCTGCATTTGAAGAAAGCTTTTTGTGTAAGCTCTGGCATGATATACTCAGCCTGCCTCCACCATTTTCATCTTGGTTGTGTTGGCCTGACAAGCCTGGCTGTTTCCTTCAGAGCAATTAGGGACCAGAGACAGCACTACAAGTATTTGTGCATTGCCCCCGAGCTTGACCCCTTAACAGCAGCTTTTTATTAAGAAGCAGAAAGCAAGGTTGGCGTCCAGGTCCTCTTTATGCCTTGACCTACCTGCTTGCACTGCAAACAAGAGTACCCAAGTAACGTCAGGTGTAAGGGAGATCACTGTCATCTGGGCACTAAGCATAGGCTTCTCAAAAACAGGCACTGAGATGTGGTTGAACTTTACCCCAGATGAAGCCAAGGATGAACAAGAGTCAAACAAATGTACATACTTTTGAAAATCCCACCTGGGTTCATTAAGAGTTATGCCAAGTTCACCGGCTCATTTCAAAACAAACTGAAGAGCCTTTGAACAAAAACATTTTTCGATCCATGCAGCAGATGACCAAGTGTTCAAAATCTTTTGATTTTCTTCACGTAAAGAATATAGTATTTCCATTTTTTATTTAACTTCCAGTGACTCTAACCCAGTTCAACACCCACACCACCTGGTCCTGAACTTCACCAGAACACCCACGATCAACCAAATCAATCCACTAACTGCAGTACCTCATACATCTATACGGTACTTAAGCATCTACCCACACACCTGAAAACCAACATTAGTCATAGCCTTGACACCTTCTAAATCCCTCAAAGATCATTTGCAAACTATGACTTACAGTAGCACTATATTGGAGCTCTTTGATTTAAGGCACTTAGGATGACTCTTACAGCCCACAGCAAAAAGTTCTTGTGCAGTGCAACACCACACGTGATGTTACATAGCGTGGCTGAAAAAACAAAGCTCTCACAGGACGTTGATTAACTCTAATTGAGCTAATGCCCTAACCTTTCTCTGACACTAGTGTGTGCTTTCTTTTAAACCTTTCCTGTGAGAAGCCCCCTTGTAAGTAATCCAGAGCCAGTCCTGTAAACACCTCTCTCCATCAGATTCTCTTATAATTAAATATCAGAGAGGGCATCTGCTGGGCATGTTTCTCTCTGTACAATTCTGTGTTCAAAAGAGCCTGCTGTTGTTAATCAGCACTGATTACCAATCTCTTTGGTGGTAATTGGTGTATCAGGCTGCAAACCACAGCTCTGGGAGACATACAAAGTTTCACTAAAGGGCATGACCATAATCCCGGTTTCTGATTCACGTGGATCCACTCCAGCGCCACCACAGTCAGTTAATGCTCACAGCACTACAATTTGACAGAATGAAAGCAAATTTTGTCGCTTTACAAAGCATTAGAACATGTCTTTCTGTAACACGTCTTGCTTAAATCCTCAGGGCAGCATCCTAAAAACAGAAATTTGATGCTGTCAGTGTCAAACTCAGTTAGTGAGCGAATGTGCTGGCAAACACAGCTCTCGAAGCCATTGATCGGCCAAGCCTTCTCTGCTCTTTTAAAGTTTTGATTACCTCATGAAATTTTTATATCTTTTCTTCCCTCAGAATAAACGACATATGTTGAAGAATTCTATAAAAAACCTCATTTTTCTCTCTAAGGAAACAGTTTTCCCTCTAGTAAACATGTACTGTTACGTCTAGCTTCATTTTAGAACAGCAAAAAGAAAATACTGAGAAATTCAATGTATAAGGTGAACTGTGGTTTTAAAGGCAAAATCTCCCACAGTACAGCAAGAACACAAAACATCAAAATAAAACTGGTTATTATTGGATTTTTAGATTTTGGGAGTGAGAGGATGGGAGTACATGTTTACCATCTTTTCCCAAGTCTGCCAGAAGCCATAAAGCTAAATGCTCAACTGGTATTTTCTGTTCTATCAGGTAAAGGCTGGAAAATAATGTGCTGTACAAATTAATTACCTTAGGGAGGTTACCTTAGAATAAAAGGTCATAGTTTGCAAGTAAATGCTTAGACTAATAATGTTAACAGATGCGTTTCTACTTATTGTTTGGGAACTGAATAGCTCAGTCTTAGGAAAAACAGGAAGTAAGAAGAAAAGCAAAATTAACAATAATTACAGATAGGTCTAATTCATCATTCCACTTTTTGAGTAACTTTGAAAGTGAATCAGTGCTCCTACTGACACAGAGGAAGGTGGGAACTATTTTGTCCATGTCCCTTTCAACACAGACACAGAATTAAGCTACTCTAATTTGTAGTGCACATTGTTCCATGCAAATACACTAAGACTGCTTGAGGTCTCAAAGGTGCTAACAGTATTTCTCCAAAAATTTCCTTGCCCAAAACTTTGAAACACTGCTAGCTAATGCTAAGGACAGCCTGGCTAAAGAGAAGGGGACTTCAATTGAAAATCCCTTTGTCAGTTTAGAAGGTCAAATCAAAATCCCACCTCAATCATCAGCATGAGGACATTCCAAAAAGCACCCCTCTGTGACACCCCCTTCATTTTACGTAACGTACTAAATATGTGCAAGGAGAAAGCAAGCAAGAGGATGAGAAAGGCTCTGCTGATTGGGATATTCGCCTGGAAGTCACCAATCCCCAGTTCTGCGAGTGTTCCATATTGGTTATTCGGACTGGTACTGCTGCCAGGAGAGATCAGAGCTGCAGAGCCAACACACACCAGCACTGGCTGTGAGACCTTCTCTAAAATAAAAGCCAAGTTTTGCCTCATCAAACTGCACAGATCGTAACTTATAAAAATGCTCCTGGTTGTCAGAAGCAGCTCTTTGTTTTATTTCTGTCTTTCTCCTCTTCAGCATTTTCTTTCTCTTCCTTCCTTCTCTCTCTCCCCAGTGTTGATGGTGTAAGGGAGAAGACAATCAACACTTCAGTAGGATCAGGCAATATAATTGTCTTCCAACTTTTTTATTTTTTATTAAAAGATAATCATGACATTGTCTTTGTCATGCTCTTTTTACAACAGACAAAAGGTTGAAAGCAAAAGAAAAGTTTGGTCACTGACTCATGTCTCTCTGAAGAACAGAGAAACTACAGAAGTTTTTTATTCAGGGATTTTGTTTTGTTTCTTTCTTCTCTCCTGCCTGTCTTTCATTACAAGAAGATCAGGCCTCCCCTTGTGCTGGGAGGCTCGTTAGGTGGTAGGTTATGACTCCACAAAAGCTATAACCTTGCTTTACAAGCACCCCCGAGGGAATACTAAGTCAGGAAGACAGGAGGTTTATTTTGAACTCCCGAGAAACAAGGTTGAGAAAAAAAAAAAACACTTTGCAAAGCTGTCTTGCCACTCATCTGAAGGCTGAAGAAGCTGCAGCTGTGGCAACTGTGATAAGGAGGTTCCAGACCAAAAGATAAAGAAATAAAGATTTGGTTTTGCTTTTCTCTTGCCTCAGAAATACAGTCCTATCCCTTCCTTTAGAAAGTGTCAAGAGGGAAGGGTGGGAGACTAAAATTCCCTTTAAAAGTAGTGAACATAAGAAATATATTTTCTGCACTCACCACCTTTAAATCACTGAGCTACTTCGATGCCCACCATCATCCCCAGGTCCTGCTGCAGTGACATGCAATGGAGGCAGAGGAGGCTGATGGGACCAGGAGGGAGTCGCCGCCAGCACAGCAGTGACAAGAAGGCCTGATGCGAAACTGGCCGGTAGAGGGGAGGCTCCGTCAGCAACACAAGCCATAGGCAAGGACACGGAGGCTCTGATAAGGAAGAGCAGCTCTTGGGAGAGCCTCAGCTTGTCTTCACACTGCACTTCAACAGCACACCCCACATATTTTGTCAGGGTTCTCTGTTATCTTCTAATGTCCTTTCCTCAAGTACTGCAGATCACTGTGCAGGTAAAACGAGGAGATACTGGATGGGAGCTGCGAAGCAGAGACTGATGACTTCAATCTGCTTCAGGGTTTTTAAACACGGAATGACACCCATTACTTCAGCATTTGCTCAAGTCTGTATGACTTTCTTGTTGCTCTTGCTGTTTTCTCCTGAAAATCATGCTGGACAATTTCAAGCATACATTCTTCTGGAGTTCACATAATGTGCCTTGAGCAATTCTGCAATGAAAGCCTAACCTTTCTCTGTACATAATGATGCAAGAGCAAAAAGGTCTAGTCTACTTTGTAGGATTTTGTAAAGTACAGAGGGGAAAATGATCTTATTTCATTCTCCTTCTGAACTTTTCAACTTCTGAGAAAATGATTCTTCATCTAGCCTAAACAGAAGCAAAGTGTCTCAGCTGCTTTGTCGATTGTGCCATGTTGTCTAGGAGTCACTGGCTGACAGAAGGTATAGATGGGTCCCTCTTAGGATATTAAAATTAAGCTCCTTTTAAATGCCAAACTTGAGTACTGAGGAAGAATGGTTTCCACGGGCAGCACAGGGTAATTCAGAAACTGATCTAAACACTAAAAAAGTCCAGTGGGTGTCTAAACCAGTGCAATTCATACCAGCACCTCACCTTCCCCTTGAACACAGGAGCAAAATCTAAACTGGTAGATTCTCCAATGTGGAGTGTTTTACCTTAAAACCCTGGGATTCTTTGGTATCATTTTAAGTGGCCAACAAAAACCAAACGTCACCAACTGGTAACACAAGTATAACAAAAAGCAGAAGAATACAAATTAGCTCCTAGTAGTATAAGGTTAGCAAGTATGAGGTAAAAAGGATGTGCAAATTCCACCTGCAGTACATAGCCAAATCATGGCTTGGGGTATTAGTGCTAAAACATTGACAAGTCCCGTTTTCAAAGGGTACAAGTGGATAGAAGCAGCACAGAAGGAAAAAAAGTGTCCTGACTGGAGAAGAAAAAAATACTCACTTTTGCAGTTCTAAATGTATAGGGAGAGGTTTAATCTAATCTAAATCAAAAGTCAAGTCTAACATGTCTTCTGTTTCCATTGTTGAAATCTTGGACATTGAAATAAGGCTTCTGGTCTGGCCTTAACAAGCCTTAAACATGTCAGATCCTACCTTCAATCACTCTATCATTAAAAAAGGACCGATTAACCTAATTGATTCAGTCAAGGTTTAGATCTGTTTAACAACACATAGAGCAATGACAGAATGAATGTACTTAAAAATGTAGCATGCCTAAGTTGAAAAAAAGTAAATAAAAATAATTAAAATTATTAACACGGAATCATAAAATTATTTTGGTTAGAAAGACCTTTAAGATTTGGTCCAATCATTGCATTTTCAAGTCCACCTCTAAATCATGTCCCTAAGAATCTCATGTACTCCTCTTTTAAACACCTCCAGGGATGGTGACTCAACCACTGCCCTGGACAGCCTGTTCCAATGCCTGACAACCCTTTCCACGAAGAAACTCCTCTGGCATAACTTGAGGCCATTTCCTCTCATCCTATCACTTGTTACTTGGGAGAAGAGCCCAACCCCCTCCATGCTACAACCTCCTTTCAGGTAGCTGCAGACAGCGATAAGGTCTCCCCTCAGCCTCCTTTTCTCCAGGCTGAACAGCCCCAGTTCCCTCAGTCGCTCCTCATCAGACTTGTGCTCCAGACCCCTCACCAGCTTCGTTGCCCTTCTCTGAACTCTCTCCAGCACCTCAATGTCTTTCCTGTAGTGAGGGGCCCAAAACTGAACACAGGATTCAAGGTGGGTCCTCAGCAGTGCTGAGTACAGGGGGACAATCACTTCTCTAGTCCTGCTGGCCGCACTATTCCTGATACAAGTCAGGATGCTGTTGGCCTTTTTGGCCACCTGGGCACACTACTGGCTCATGTTCAGCTGCTGTCAACCAACACCCCCAGATCCCTCTCTGCCAGGCAGCTTTCCAGCCACTCTTCCCTGAGCCTGTAGTGCTGCCTGGGGTTGTTGTGACCCAAGTGCAGGACCCGGTGCCTGGTCTTGTTAAACCTCATACAATTGGCCTCAGCCCAATGATCCAGATGTTCCAGATCCCTCTGTATGGCCTTCCTACCCTCCAACAGATCAACACTCCCACCCAATTTGGTGTCGTCTGCAAACTGACTGAGGGTGCACTTGATCCCATCGTCCAAACCATTGATAAAGAGATTAAACAGAACTGGCCCTAACACTGAGCCCTGGGAACACCACTTGTGACCGGCTGCCAGCTGATCTGATTCCATTCACCACAACTCTTTAGGCCCAGCCATCCAGACAGTTCTTTACCCAGTTCTCCCGGTCATTTAAAAAGAGATATTTTTTTTTTCCCTCATTTAAGTGAGAAAGCTAAGCTAATATCATACAAGACAAACTTCATTCTGTTTTTCAAGCAAAACTCTAGCTTATGCCAGAAGGGATCCTAAGCAGCTTAGGTGGGTGTTTTGTCTGTGCGGAAACTGCATCATTTAGCCTGTACCAGAAACAGAAACTCGTTCCACACAGCTCTAGGGAAAACCAATATCACCCCAGAGGAAAATCTCATCTAGTTCTGAATATCCTTTCATTCCAGATATTTACTGACTTTCGTACTTTTGTTTCAAGCAGAATGATCACAATCAGGCCAATGCATTTTTCATGCTAATAAGGACAAAAAAATTAACTACTGAACATGCAGCCATTTTATGTGAAGGAAAAGGTAAGTAATGATTTTCAAGAAATCAAACATGAGTTACAATGCCAAAATTATACTGGAACAGTTCATGGATGCAATTTCAATCGGTCAATTAAAAAATCAAAGGAAAAAGATAGAGGCATAAGAGGTGTCACTGGTCACTCCTCAAGCCTCATCTAATGAACTGTTGATCAAATAAAGTCCACAATACAGTCAGCAATGGTATTTTTAATAATTAATTCATTTTCAAGAAATGCTGTTCTGCTTATGTGAGAGCTTCTCCTATGAACACATTGTTCAGCTGGTAATTTTTTTAGATTCCAGAAGAATCTTTTCTGTATGAGAAACCCCCTTCTCCCCATACAAAAATAAGACACTATAAAATGAAACTGTGGAATGACAAAGCCATTGGATAAGAGCTGAGGAAAAGAATAATACACTGCACTTTTAAAATGCCTGTATTCACCAGAAACTATTAATAAAAAGTTTACAATAATTATGAGATACCATAATGACGTATTAATATTTTCCAACACCTCTGATAAATGTGAATTTCAATTTGGGGGAATCTTGGGGGCAGATTCCCATCCAGTCTGACTTTTTCCACGATAAGTAGTTGCCTCGGGCCAAATTCCAAGGTTAACTATTTTATCTGGTTGGTTTTCTGGGTTTTTTTTGCAGAAAGCCTTTCAGTTTTTCACTGTCTCAGTGAAATACATGGGAGATACTTTTCAAATATTCAGTGTCACATAATAAAAATCTCTCATACATGTCTCAAATTGGGCTCTTAAAAAATCAGTGAATACGTTTGAAGCCCCATCTTTCTCAGCTCCCCAGTGGAAAATGGCAACATGCACAGGTTTTATGACCAGATTTATGAACCTATAATAAAAATAATCTCCCCACCTGACTGGGCTGGTGTAGAAACAAATCAGTATCTGGAATATTCAAAGTTCTAGTTGTGAATGTGATAAGAATAAAACCCCTAAAGGAATGAACAACTTTGTCTTCTGAACAAGGCTTGAATCATTTCAGTAAATAAACCATAGAGGCAGTAACTGAACAATGAGCAAAAAATATTGCATAGTTACTCATTATGGGAGCATCATCTATCCTCTGTGCTGAATCCAGTGTGTATCTTGTACTAAAAATACTATGATTCATATAATTAAAGACTGTACCATAATGAATATAATTACAAGAGGTAAAATTAAGATTGGACACGAAAACATTCTGGCATTTCATAAATTTTGAATGCTTGATTTTATCCTTCAGTAATATACTTTGAATGTGCATATATATGTAAGAGTATAGTAAGCAGGAAAGAACATAAATTATAATGTCAGAGATGAATGCTAAGAGGAAAACGCAGATTTTAATCTCATTTTTAATTACAAGGTTTGGAGAATAAGACCACAGTGCAGGGGGAAGAGGTCATGAGATCTCACAGTGGTTTTGGTCAAAATGTGGGACGCCTCCTGCATGTTGCTGTCTCATACTAAAACTCAATGAAAGCCGTTTTTACCTTGTGAATGCCTGAAAACCAGAGAAATGCCCCTGTTCTTCTTTTGTTGTGCCAAGGCAGACCCAGAAGTAAAAAGCTGACTTAGATTTAAGGATTTGAAGACAGAAAGGCCTGAATACATCTTAATAGGCTAAGATTAGGGGCTCTAGTGTTGCTATCTAATTAAATACAAGCAAACTCAAAAATACCCATCCCCCTAAAAAACCCTTTTCAGATGGCACAACCAAATAAAAAAGCAGTACAAATGCAAACCTGTTATTTGTTTTGGAAATATATTTCTAGAGTCAGGTAACAAAAATATTCACGTGTTTTCCAGTTTAAGTTTTTAATTTATCTCTTGACAGCTTAAAAAGTCTGCAACCAGACAATACATAGGAGGATAAAGATCTCTTCCACACCAAACCTGTGAAAATAGACTTTTCTCTACTTTTAAAGACATAGAACTTTCCAATTCACAAGCCTACAGCCTGCGTGTTCTACCTGGCTGCCCAAGCTCAGCTCACCACAGCGAAGCAAAATCCACCTCATGTTATTAAAGGATCACCATACTCAGTTCCAAATACCAATCCCTTTTAAGATGAACATTTGCAAAAAAAAAGTAACAATTTTGTTCCTTGACTGCAGAACATCAGAAAACAATGCATAGGATAAAATTACCAGAAATATTAATGTGTTGCTGAAACAACTAAAATTTCCTGTCCTGCATAGGGCCACATAAAACAAGTAAGATGTAACTATGGTTCACTCCTCGTGAAAGCAAACGAACCAGAATTCACGCCAGAAGGCCCTCCCTGTTCTAAATAGGGCACTAAAGCACAAGGATAAAGAAGGTCGTTGAGAATTTGTATTGCACATTTCTCCCAAGAAATCCCTTAAGGACCAACTCTACGTGAATTGCTTCACATGCTCTCGGGTAAGGGGCTAAATCAGAATATCCACTGAACTGGTATCACAGAGCGAATGTAATTATGGAATTTGGAGCTTAATCATGCTGCTACAGACTGGGGAGAAGGGCAGGAAGCCCATCTAACCTTGAGAATGATGGCATTTCTCCTCTTTCTTTAAAACTGTTTCTATATGCTCCCAGCCTACCTTGCCAGACTTGTTTTCTTTCAGATCTCTGTGTTATATCTCTCGCTCCACTCAAACACAAACTGAAAATATTTATTCACCATGTGTCCTATGCCCATCACTGCCGGTACAAAAGCCACCCTGTACTGCAGATCGTGCCACTTGGAACAGGTCTCATACAGCTGCACCTCAGTACTTTGCAACATCTGTTCAAACAAGATTTGAAATACCATCCTTTCTCTGCTAGGTATGCTTTTCAAAGTTTTAGCATTTGAATGATGAAATGCCTTGGGCTACAAAAAGTGGTCCAAAAGTTAATAAAGGTGCATTGTATTAGTCTAAATATAAACTACAGCTAGTAAAAAAAAGGTAGTATGCAGGTTTTTTGAAAACTTCCACAAAACTTCTTTCTGTCAAAATCCAGTATTTCACAGAAACTTACAGCACAAGTTTCTGAGCAGCTCTAATAAAAACTACAACTTTTGGCACTGTAGAAGATATTTTTGTCTCCCTCCAAAAACTGTGCCCTAAGATGAAAACTTCACAGTGATCCCTTTCTTTCAGTGGACAAAGTTTAGGAGGATTTTACATTCTTCTGTTCATTAAGGTATTTTGCAGTACCAGTCAGGGATTGCCTTCGGATCTTGTTAACCAAAGTCTGACTCCTGCCAAACAGAACTGACCCATCAGTGGGATATGGCTTAACCATGACATGACTCCCGAAGGCAGGCCAGACTTGGGTAAGGAGGACTGCAAGTCATCAAAAGGCAAAACATAGACTCATAGAATCATTTTGGTTGGAAGAGACTCTCAAGATCATTGAGTCCAACCATAACTTAACCCTGGCACTAAACCATGTCCCTGAGAACCTCATCTACATGTCTTTTAAACACCTCCAGGGATGGTGACACAACCGCTTCCCTGGGCGGCCTGTTGCAGTGCCTGACAACCTTGCCCATGAAGAAATTTTTCCTAATCCAAATTTAAACTTCCCCTGGCACAACTTGAGGCCATTTCCTCTTGTCCTATCACATATCCGCCCTCATTTTCATGAGCTACAGATGTGGGAAACCCTGCTGAAGCTTGCAGCGGTCATGGCAGGGCCCTGCCTGGTGAAGGAGGCAGCAGAGCTGAGCAATGCACGGACTCCCAGGCCCTGGACAAAGGGCCATCAGGTTCACAGTTGTGTTTCATTCCCCAGCAGAGCCCTACGGTACTTCTTAAAGCACAGTCATGTTCAGAAACCCTGATCGCAGGCTATTTCTGTGTGCATCAGGTCATAGAATCAATAGTATGGGTTGGAAGGGACCTTAAAAGGTCATCTAGTCCAACCCCTCTGCAATGAGCAGGGACATCTTCAACTAGATACTCCCTGCTGCTTTCTTTTAAGGAAGCAGTTGAACCAGACATGCCCAAACCATCAACAGTACGCTGCAGATCACACCCATTCTTTGAGGGGTCTGAAGAGACAGCACTTGGTTCAAAGGTGGGTCATTTGGCTACAGAATGCCCTTGATTTAGGAGAGCATCAGATGCAATGGAGTTGTGCCCAGGGGCCTGCCGGCAGCAGCAGCCTCAACCCACCACACTAGATGCTTTGGCGTTCCTTCAGAACAGCCTAAGGAGCATTCAAAAGGGAGAAGTTCAGATATATCCGCAGTTAATTAAAGAGGAGGCAAATTCAGAACAGGGTAAACAACTGGTACAGATAATCAGAGAATGAAATGTGTAAAACATGCTTCAAATTAAATGTCACTCCAGAAATAAAATTAAAACCTGGAGACTCGTTTTGTTGCCTGACCAGTTCATTTGTTGCATTCTCAAGGTTGACGTTTATCTGTTTTCATTAGACCAGTAACATTACCAACCACATTGAGGTTCTAATAACCATTGTATAAAACAAGGGAATTAATCACAAAATGCACTGAGACAGGCAGAGCTCCGGTACCTCAATGAAAACCCAGGGAGACTTTAGTTAATTGTGTATGTTATTTATATATTTGCATCTAGAGTACCTGGGAACAAAAGGTGTCATATGCCTTTTTTTCTCCTTCGATATATTGACATTCTACATAATTCTGAACATTTCACAGAAAGAAAAAAATCACAATAATTTCTTTTGCTTGCCTGTGTTCGTGTGCACCTGCATTCCTCCTGATGCAAGGGGAGAGGGTGATGAACTTCCCACCCAGAATACAAAACCAACGGCACAGTCAAAGAGCTGTGGACAGTTTTCCAGAGTTGATGATTAGCTGATTTAAGGGACAGTGAGTTGGAAAACTATTCATTTTCAAATCTAGAATTTTAACATAAACATGGACAAATACTTTACTAAGCTGTTCTACAGACTTGCAAATAATCATCAGTTTACTATCAGGATTTTATCATCTATTTAGTACCACAAGTGGTTTTTGTTGCTGTTTTCCTTCCCTTCTACCAGTGAAAAAAAGACAGCTTAGTACATATCACAGTTGACTAGAATTCAAGACATTGAAGTTTGACTCCTGACTGTGTTCCCTGTTACTAAGAGAGAAGAAATGGAGTCGGGGGGCAGCTCTCAGGTGTGAGCTCTGAGGGTTGTTTATTTGAACGCCTGATACGAATTCAAATGATAAATACTGAAGAAATAAATTCTCATTTCCGAGCACTTCTGCTGTCCTTATTCCCAAGTATCACCAACATGCCACAAACAATAAGTTTCCAGACCTATGACCCCTAATCCCTTCAACTGAAATAACTCTATTGCCGTGGAAAAGTAATAAAACAATAACTTGTGCAAATAAAAAACAGAAGCAGCAAAAAGCTTGATTAACCTTTGTTCTATTTTTCCTTTTAAGCAACAGATAGTGCCCTAATAGCTACATAAACTTCCAGAAAGAAGTCAAGACACAAAAGAAATCACCACTACCCAACATAATCTGTTCTTTACTAATCATTCGCAAAGGACGGACAGAGATGAACTCATGGTCAAACAACAGTATTTTGAGAAAACACCTTTGAAAACAAATTTCACACAACTCAGAACTTCCTGCAAATTGGCTTGACCTCCAAAACATTTACCACAACATCAGTAGCTTAAAATACATCATAGCTTCAGGTTTAAAACAAAGACTTCTGAGAAGCATGCGAACCTTTTCAAGTACTCTTGTTTGTAAAACAGAGATGGAAATTTCTTGAGAAGCTGTTCCAAATCCTTGCTCAGAGTTGTTCAACTCCTGGTCACAGAAGGAACAGAAACACCAAAATAAACCTTCACTTCTTATAAAAGGTCAGTTGCAAACCCTGAACTTCCGCAAAATATAGGGTTGAGTTTGCACTGAAGTTTCTTACTCACATTTGACGTGACCCTGTCTGTCCCTCTTCAGCCATGACAGGTCACAGTTACTATTAATGTACTGCAAGGTACATCACTAGACTTAACTAGTGCTTACTAGAAGTAACCTGGTAGGTTACTTCTTCCATGATCAGCCGGCAAGAACAAATAAAATACTAACAGAAATAGAACTGGGTAAAACGGACCTGTGAAGAGACAGGGCTCAAACACTTCCATGGGTTAGTGACTTCAGCTACTACACACCTCAATTCCTGAAGCTCTGGGGAATCGAACCTTCCGAAATCTCTCCCTCTGCTTCTACCTCCTTCCTTAATTAAATTAAAAAGACTAAATAAGAAATACAGCACATAGAACACTTTGATGTCCCTCAATAAATCTACTGGTCATTTTAAGATGGTACTAAGATACTTTAAAATAAGGATTTGCTCCAGGGTCTGCACATCTTCAGTCAATCAGGCTTTGTAGGTCATTTTACAGAGGACAAAGCCCAGAAATAAACAGCAGGAGTCCAGCTTGTAAGCAGATTCAGATTCTTTGCCTAAAAAAAAAGGCAGTACAATCAGAATTTGAAAGAGCAAATATTATGCCTGGACTTTTATAGTTAAACTAAAAAATAAACCTAAAGTCTGCTCTGAAGTTTCTGAAGCAACTTAGACCCTGTTCCTGAAAAATCTTAAGATGTGTGATTATTAAATGCTAAGTATAGAAAAAAATTCAATTGAACTTAAAAGAGCACAGCCATTACACTAAATCAAAATGACTGCTATTATACAGTTTTACATGTTCTAAACCTTGTTTAGTTCTAATGTCAAGGCAAAAGAAATTACAACAAACTAGAGGTGGGCTGCTTTGGGATAAGGAATTTTATTTATGGGAGAATTAAAGAATTAAGTGATATTCTCATGAGACTATTATACATCTGCATAAGGTAGTGAAATGACTATGCCGAATCTTGGTCAACCTTACTGGGAGCAGAGGGTGCATAACACCCAGCGGGAATGATCCTTGGTTTATATCCCTGTAATAATCCTGTTAACAATAAATTAGGCTTGACCAAAAACATAGTAATGCATTTCCTATAAATGAGTTTTTAAAATGTTTACTCTGTAACCTCCAAGGAGCCACTAAAGTTACTGCTGTTGCAAGCCTTGTTAAAGCCTGGTCCAGTTCAGTAAACCATATTATTCTGTGAATGGGGAGAATTATACCACTCTGAAAGTAATTTTTGCCTTGAGGATAATTAAATGCATATTGTACCTCAAAGTTACAGCACCAGGAAGCCTTTGTATATTGAACTACTTTAATTAGAAGGCAGTTTACATATTTCTCAGCCTCAGTTTGTTGTCTTAAGCATGCTGGTGAAAAATATAAAGATGGCTAAAATTCCTCCTTCAATTTTTTACTTTGCTTAATTTACAGTTTATATATATGACAATGAGTCAGACCACTAGAACCAGAACCTTTCACTTACAGACTGGGGAGTAGTTTCTACTTCCAGTTATCTTCAATCTCTAGTCTTTGTGTTTTAGAGAAGTTTGTTACACATTAAATGCTCCGTCACTACACACCACTAGCAATGGGCCAGGAGAAAAACTTTTAGCTTTTTGTTCCCATTAAGCTCCCTCTCTTAATAAGTGACAGAGTGATTCTGTTGTGACTACACAGCAGCCCAGCCTCTGACTGCTCCAACCATTTGGATTAGACGAATTTTTTTTCAAAATTTCTATTATTTTGCGTTATCAATGGGATACAGTTACATTAAATGAAACAGGAAGGCAAGGACATCTGGGATACTCATACAAACAAGCAATACGAAAGTGTGGTGGAACTAGTTTTCTCCATCACCCTTGCAGGTGAGCATGGATCAAAGCAGTTCGTAGCCCTCCTCTCCACATCGGGTACTTTGTTTGTATTAGCATGACTTGATTCATGTCATCTCCTCTTCATCCTCTTCACACAAAACATTTATTAAAAAAATAAAAGCACGAAAGTCTATTTTTGGAACACTTATCTGAGAAGCCCCTTGGCACTCATGACCATAAGCAAGCAGCGCAAAGAAGCTGTTGAAATGACATTTCAAATTAGGTACCAGTTTTGGTTTAGCTCCTGGGATGTATACAAATGCAATCTATAAAGGTAGCAGAATGCAATGCAGGTAGGAGAGACATCCAACAGAGCCCAAGGGAAGGACGTGGTTGCAGCAGGGAAGCAGGGGGAAGCAGTGAGATGCTGCCTATTCTGCAGTTAAGCTGATGACAAATATGTCAAGATACATCATTTTTAGACCACAAAAGCCAAGCACCACATAGAGTTGAGCTCATTTCTCCTCTGCCCTACTGCGGTACATTCCTAAACCACAAAGATAGCTGTTTTGAATTAAATACAGTCGGTGAATTTTAGGAAGGCTGAAAAGAATGACGGATTGCAATTGATATGCTGCACGATACCTTCATTTTAATTGGACATGTGTACTTGATGTTTCTTTCACATCAGCTTTAACTGTAGACAGATTCAAATGGCCAGCAATCTGATCTGAATGCAAATTGAAATCCAGTCAAAGAGTTTGAGGTGTTCACACTGAATGTGCAGATTTGGACCACTAAAGGGGAATTCAGAGAGATTCAGTATCCTGATACTGATGTGTTCAAGTGGCTCAATCCAACATTTTGCAACCCTATCACTACCTTCAGCAATTTTTGAATGAGAAAAAAAATCACTATTGAAGAGAAAATTTAAGTAAAACAAATATAAAGATAAGGAAAGACCAATGAAAGGATAATCAGCTAAAAAATAATAATTCTAGTGTTGTCGTTCAGGCATGTGAGGCCTCAGGAAATTCCCTCTGCTTTTCATACCATGGTTTCTGGTCTCTGCAGAGGACGGCTAAATTGCTTAAAAGCTTTTTACTGTTTTGGTGCCTAGGCAAAAAGCTTAACATTTCAATAGTTATTTGCAGGGACAGAAAGTCAAACACTTACTGGTAGTTTTAAATCACATGCTTTTTGTGTTTGCAAGCACAGTCAGCACAATTTTAGATAGTGTGCTAAGTTATTTCAGCTTGAACCAGGCTGCGCTGTGGACAGGAGATGCTGCACAGAATAAAAAAGCAAATGTTTTGATGATGGTACAGTCTAATGCCATATTAAAACCAGTAAACAAAGTCTTACAAGTATATCAGAATTATGTATTTGATGTATCACATTTAATATCACATCTTCCCGATTTCAGATAGCAACGCTGAATTTTATTTTTCCCAGAAAAACGGGAAAGGGGCTAGGGAGTTTTTTAGAAGTGAAAATTAAATATAGGAAGTGTAAAACTCTGTACAGGTGGAAACTATAAACACTGTAAGTGCTGCAAGGTGCAAAGAATACAAAAATGAGCATAATTTTGCTTTCCCTTGCTGTTAATAGAAAACAAGTTTAACTCAGTTTTGATCAAAGAATAATGGCATTTATCATGCCTTTGTTAAAAAACAGAAAGCACAGCATCACAGGTGGCTGCATCTCACAGCTAGAGGCTCATTACTTTCCAACTTTTCCTTGAATTTTGAACCATGTAAATGGACAGACAGCTGGAAAATGAAATGCAGATTTGTCCTTAAATTCATAAGTCCTCACACAGCACATGAAGCAACTGTAAACTTCAGTCTAATCCCTGCAACATTTGAATTCTTATTTAATCATTAGTACTTACATTGCCATAGCACCTACAAGCCATGGAACTGCATTAAGGCATTCCTCCAACTCCCATGTTACCCCAGACCAATGGGACCGAGATCCAGAAGGTTCAACACTCTCATTATGTTTCTGTGCATGCACTGACACACAAACAAAGCACACTTTGTTAAAGCTGCACGTTCAGTATTTCCAGTTGCAGCCACGTGTCGACAGGAGCAGAGGCGAAATGCCCGGCTGCTCTGTGGCAATGACACGGGACACAAGGCCGGGACAGCACGCCGGGCTGCAGCCCGCAGGGACCAGTCAGCATAGCAGGTGGAGGATAAGAACCTCGCTTTGCTGATCATTTAAGGCATTTGGCCTTCCATCAGAAGTGTACGAGCAACAGTGTTGGCACTAAGTACAAATGGTTTCTGTTGTGATAAGGAGAAGATATTCCTCTTGATCGCATGATAGATTTCAGCCAGGCTTTCAAATGCAGTAGCCTCATTTGTACCCAAAACAGACCCCTCGGGCTATAAGCAAGACAGATGCTTCAATGGGAAAATGAGCCACTACTGAGTGACACTTTCTGTACACAGCTACTTACTAATAATTTAGAAAAGTGGATGTAATAGGTACATAGTCATCTACGTCTTCAAAATGCTCTGCCTTGCCATCTCTTGTGAATTCATTACAAGCCTTACAACATCTGATGTCTTTCTCAATGTCAAAAAACTATTTATCTTTAAAAGTTTCTAGTCATCATTGCTTTGGGGGAAGAAAAGGTTTAAAGATATGAGGTAAGGTTTTAAAAGCCTGAGGCAAATTAACAGAACTTGCCATCAATATTAGTTTCAAGACAGACACATGATTTATGAATACTAGGGAGTGGAAATATGACTAATAAAAAGAAACAAGAGATAAATTTAGTACAAAAGCATATGCTTTATAAAGCTCATGTCTAATTAAGAGTACTAGGTACACAAAATAAAGAATTTGAATATATAAGAACCCAACCCAAAGCCTCAGTCTCCTTTAATAATCATTATAAATTATGGATCTTTTAAGGCAATCTGACAATTAACCTCCAACACAAGGAGGCATTAGTTACAGATGCTTGGGTAGCTCCCGCTCCTCCTTCATCCAGAGCTGCAAACTGAAATGTGCTAGCGAAGCGAGTGAAAAATAATTTATTTATTCAAAATTGACAGTGTGTGAATTAACTTTGTTTTCATTTAATGTCCCAATTTTGATCACTTCTGTAACAACACAAGAAAGAAAACCTAAATTCTGCCACCACCCCTGAAAAGATCATTTTAGCAGTACTCAGTGCCAATGGCATTGATTTACAGCCTTAGAGCACTTGTAGCTGAAGGCATTTCCCCAAGGCTTCTTAAGAAAAAGCAAGACAAAATCAAGGCAGACCGTCCCTGAGCCAAGGCTGGCGGGGCCAGAGTCCTGCCTGTGGGGGCAACCAGACCCCTGTTATGTTAGTAGTTACCCAACAGAGTTTGGTATATCTGATATGGCAACCTCTGACTTAGTTTTGAAGGTAACTGAGGCTGGAGAAAGCATTTATCCTGTGAACATCTCCCCTCAGATGGCAAGTTTTTCCAGCAGTTCTCAAGTACGTTTTTGTGATGGTGATCCACAATATATGAATCTCAATTCAACTGCACACCATGGGATCATGCTGGATGAAGAATGCCAAGATTCCAGAGAGCAGTAAGGGAAAAACATTTATCCCCAGCAGACCAAGCTGTTGAGGACTTGATAAAACACAATAGTGATTCCTTCTCCACAATGACATGCTGACCCTATGGCTATTTTCTCCCTTGTCTCCATCCTCTCAGATCACTCTTGTTGATAGAATTGCAATATACGGGATAGAAATACAGAGCCAGCAGCAGAGGTATCATGCTGATCAATAACAGAGTGGAGGCTTTTGGGTTTTTGCTTTGGTTTGTTGGAGTTCTTCATTTTAAAAAAATAAAGCCCCTCTCTCACTGAAGTTGCACAGAAGGCAGGGAGATGGTACCTTTCCTCTCCTGCAGCAGGTTTGTTCTGGAACGGGACAGTTTGGGTGATTCCCAGACAAGAGGTGGCACGAACCTAGTACAACAACTTCTGTGAGAGTCCAGTCGGTGTTGCGCTCTCAGAGAACACGCACACAGAAACAGAATCACAGAATGTCAGGGATTGGAAGGGACCTCGAAAGATCATCCAGTCCAATCCCCCTGCCGAAGCAGGAACACCCGGATGAGGTTACACAGGAAGGCATCCAGGCGGGTTTTAAATGTCTCCAGAGAAGGAGACCTACTAACCACCCCCTTCTAATACACCCCAGGATGCCACTGGCCTTCCTGGCCACAAGGGCACAGTGCTGGCTCATCCTGCTGGTGATCCTGCTGTCCACCAGGACCCCCAAGTCCCTTTCCCCTACACTGCTCTCTAATAGGTCATTCCCCAACTTAAACTGGAACCTGGGGTTGTTCCTACCCAGATACAAGACTCTACACTTGCCCTTGTTATATTTCTTTAAATTTTTCCCCCTCCAACTCTCCAGCCTGTCCAGGTCTCTGGATGGCAGCACAGCCTTCTGGCGTGTCAGCCACTCCTCCCAGCTTAGTGTCATCAGCAAACTTGCTGATAGTACACTCTAGTCCCTCGTCCAAATCACTGATGAATATATTGAATAATATAGGCCCCAGTACTGACCCCTGAGGCACTCCACTAGATACAGGCCTCCAACTGGACTCCGCACCATTGACCACAACTCTCTGGCTTCTTCCTTTCAGCCACTTCGCAGTCCACCTCACTACCCGATTGTCCAGACCGCACTCCCTCCGTTTAGCTATAAGGATGCTGTGGGATGCTGTGTCAAATGCCTTACTCAAGTCAAGGTAGATCACGTCCACCACTCTGCCATCATCCATCCATCTTGTTATGTCCTCATAAAAGGTGATGAGGTTCATCAAGCACAACTTCCCCTTGGTAAAGCCACGTTGACTGCCCCTAATGACCCTCTTATCCCTGATATGCCTTGAGATGACACCAAGGATAAGTCGTTCCATCCATTTCCCAGGGACAGAGGTGAGGCTGACGGGTCTATAGTTACCTGGGTCCTCCTTCTTGCCCTTTTTGAGGACTGGAGTGACATTTGCATTCCTCCAGTCCTCAGGCACCTCTCTTGTTTCCCAAGACTTGGCAAATATGATGGAGAGTGGTCCAGCAATGACCTCAGCCAGCTCCCTCAGCACCCGCGGGTGCATACCATTCGGACCCATGGATTTATGGATGTCCAGATTGCCTAACTGCTCCCTAACCCAGTCCTCATCAACGAGGCAAACTCCTCCATTTTCCTGCCTTCCTCTGGGGCCTCAGTGGTACGGGGCTCCTCAGGACAGCCTCCGGCAGGGTAGACAGAGACAAAGAAGGCATTCAGTAACTCTGCCGTCTCTGTATCTTCTGTCACCAGGACACCCACCTCGTGGATCAGTGGGCCTACATTGCCTCTGGTGTTAGTTTTATCTGCCACGTATTTGGAAAAGCTCTTTCTGTTGTCCTTTACCCCTTTCGCCAGGTTTAATTCTAAGGAGGCCTTAGCTTTCCTAGTTGCCTCCCTACACCCTCTGACAACAGCCTTATATTCTCCCCAAGTGGCCAGCCCCTCCTTCACAATCTGTAAACTCTTCTCTTCCACCTGAGCTTACCCAGCAGTTCCCTGTTTAACCACACAGGTCTTCTGGCTCCCTTCCTTGACTTCTTACGTGTCGGGATGCTCTGATCTTGAGCCCAGTAGAAAGAGTCCCTGAACACTAAGCAACTATCTTGGGCCCCTTTACCTTCAAGCAGCCTTGCCCATGGGATTTCCCCTAGCAATTGTTTGAAAAGGCCAAAGTTTGCCCTGCTGAATTCCAGGGCTGCGATTCTGCTTGCTATTCTGTTCCTGCTGCACAGGATCCTGAACTCCATGGTCGCTGCAACCAAGGCGGCCCTCAACCTTTACTGCTTCAACCAGACCCTCTTTGTTCGTGAGGATGAGGTCCACTTCTCCTAGTCGGCTCCTCCACCATTTGCATCAGAAAGTTATCGTCAAGGCACTGGAGGAACCTCCTAGACTGTGGCTGGCTGGCTGAGTAATCCTTCCAGCAAACATCAGGGAAGTTAAAATCCCCCATGACAACCAGGGCCTGTGACTGTGAGGCTGCTCTCAGCTGTCTGTAGAAGGCCTCATCAACTTCCTCACCCTGATCTGGTGGCCTGTAATAGACGCCCACAATAGTATCACCCTTGCCAGCCTGCCCCTTAATTTTCACCCATAGACTCTTGACTCGCCCCTCATCCGTGCCTGGACAATACTCAATACATTGTAGTTGCTCTCTCACGTAAAGAGCAACTCCACCACCACGCCTGGCTGGCCTGTCTTTTCTGAGAAGGACATAGCCACCCATGACCGCATTTCAGTCATGTGAGCTGTCCCGCCATGTCTCCGTAACTGCCACCAGGTCATAATCTCTGCCCGAACACAGGTTTCTAACTCCTCCTGCTTATTCCCCATGCTGCACACATTGGTGTACAGGCATTTCAGAGAGCGAGGTGAGCACACTGATTCCACCTCAAGGGTATGGGAGGCCTCCCAGCCTTCAGGAACTCTAGAGTGATGCCCTACTGATGCAAGCCCAGCTACAACCCCATTCCCCTTCAAGTCTAGTTTAAAGCTCTCAAAATGAGCCCTGCTAATTCCTGCTCCAGGATCCTTTTGCCCCTGCGAGATAAACCTTTCCCATGTATCACTGTTTTGACTGGTGTCTTGTAAAACCAGCCGTTATCAAAGAACCCAAAGCTCTGCCTGTAGCACCAGTCCTGTAGCCAATTGTTTACAAACTGAATTTTTCTATTCCATCCCATATCATCAGCCAAAACTGGAAGGAGGGAAGAGATAATCACTTGAGCCCCAGACTCTTTTACCATCCGTCCCAAGGCCTTGAAATCTTTTTTCATTCCCCTCAGACTGCGGGATGCAGCTTCCTCCCCATCTGTCTGGAAGATCAGCAGTGGGTAGTAGTCTGCCGGGTGCATCAGGTTGTGGAGCGTCCTGGTGATGTCCCTGATCCGAACTCCAGGTAGACTGCACACTTCCCTACAATGAGGGTCAACTCTGCACATTGGGCCCTCTGTCCCTCTCAGAAGCAAATTGCCTGCTACAATTACCTTTCTTTCTTTCTTATTTGAGGCAGTCTTGAGGTGTGGGGTCAACTGCCCCTTTCTATGTGACCTCGTAGGTGGGCCTTGCACCACATCCTCACCTACCTCCTCTTCAAGATCCAGGGCTTCAAACCTATTATGGAGGAGCACCTGGGGAAGCAAAGCAGGTAGGGAGGGGGGTTGCCCAAGACCCCGAACTGGAACTAACTTCCAACCCTCGTCATCTTTTCTGTCCCCTACCTCTGCTCCATCCACCCCGGGCTGCAGCCACAACACGCGCTGACTCCTGCTTGGTGCCACCTGCACACCCTGGCAGGCCCGTGTGGCAAGGTCCTGTCCCCTCAGCTGGGCCGGCCGGCCAGACCTAGTCCCGTGCCAAGTGGCCACAGGGTGTTCGGCCATGCGGAGGCAGGTGCCACCAGTCTGGGAGCCTGGGCTGTACCTGCTCAGCTTGTACTGAGGTCGGTATGAAAGAAGAAGATCAGGAAAGGCGTAGGAGTGCAAGGATGAAAATCAGCCTTGGCACTAACTTTTCCAGCGCATCTCCACATTTTTGTACTAATTACTTTCATTGTACATGCAAGGTGATTCACTCAGGACTGGTTAGCTCTGATATAGATGACAGGAGCCTGAACTTTCCTGTGCCACCTGACGTTCCATACTGCAGTAAAAGACGTGTAAGACACAGGGGCTCAGGAACTACAGCCTGAGATTGCCAGGGTAGCAGTTTAGCATTAATGGAAACAGTCCTGGAATGTGAAGTTCACTTTTTGGCGTGATTACACTGGCTTCATTTCACCGAGCACACTGGCATTTAAAAAATATTATCTCTCCAAGGTATTCACTGGATTAGGAAAAGAGCAAATCATTGTTAATTATGTCATCCTGAAAACATAATCAGACTTAAATTTCTGTATCTTCTATTTAATCAAAGTGTACAAACAGCAATAGAAGTGTCCTTCTCATTAAACTGAGAAGCCTCTCTGCATTTCACAGCCACTAGCATTTAAGTATACGTTGAAACATTTAACGATATGAAACTGTAACATGTAATAGGCAAAATAAAACTTAATATTCTTAATGCAGTATGTTTCCTAGTTGCATATCACCTGAACATAAGATGTGTCTGTCTACTGATCTCACTAGTTCTGTGATCTGCCTCCAGCACACCGTTGCTACACAATGCTTGGGAAAGAGATACAACCCAGCAGCGCTGTAATACAATAAATAATTGCTACAGCATCATAAAGTGAAAAGAGATCAGTCTTTTCTGACCCCTGCAAGATATTAAATTTGCTGCATTTATTCTCTTCCAAGATACTGGACAAACTCAGACTCAATGATCTCACAGAAAGAAAGAAAATCCCTTTTGAATACTGGTTTGCTAAGGGTAATGAAGTTGAAATACAAACCACCTAATCTGCAATGTGCAGCTTCAGACCTGATCCAAATTTTCTGAAAGTTCACAGGTATTTTTACTCTGAACAGCATCAATTTGAGGCTCATCGTGAGTGTATAACATTTAGGAAAACACAGCTGGGGATAAAAAAACCAGAGCTTTAGCTGAAATGAAGAGACAAAAATCAGAGATCAGGGTTCCATTTGCAGACAAGAGAATCATAAAAATGTTGGTTGGAAGTCATCTAGTCCAACAGATTCTAAGATGATGTGCACCGTGCCCTTTCTGCAGACAGGAATGGGGTTGATGAGTTCCCCAGGTCCTCCACTTTCTTGCCTTTCCAAAAATCTGGCATAACACTTGTTATTTTCAGTCATTGTGAATTTGCTGGCCTCCTTTCCAATTACCGTAAGTTGTCATAGACATCATAGACAGCCCAACAAGCACATCAGCCTGCTTTCTCAGGACGCTTGGGTCCATCCAGCTCTATGGATTTGAATACATGCACCTTCTGTAAGGCAGGCCCTGACTTGTTGCTTCTCTGATGTTGGCCTCACTTCTCACTTCCAAGCTGTACTCACACGCACATAGGTCTTGGACCAGGCTTTGTACTCAGGTTGCCTTTTCCTTTTACCAGTGGACAAATATTTCCACTGAACTTCCTTGTACTACTGGAGTACCTTCTTGTTGGCTTTCACGTTTGCTACTCTTTCATCTCCAGCTGGGATTTGATATGATTTTGGACTAATTACTTAGGTCAATGTTTTAAAAAATGCCCACTATTTTGGCTTCATAATTTGACTTGAAGGCAAGAACTGACACAAGATTAGGATATCATTCAACTTGGGGGATCTATGTAGGGAATCTAAGCCCTCAAAACAGTCAACAGACAGTGAGGTTGGAACTCGTGGAAGTGGTGTGAAAATCCCCAATGACATTGCTAGCTGGCCAACCAAAAATTCAGGCAGACTTAGCAGATACAAAGGTGTGCTTTATAGCACCTCCTGACTATGATTTCTGTGAAAGGAAATAACTCCTATCTAGGGTCTCACTAGGGTGTCATTTCAAAACTACATGTGAGCACTCAAACATTTCCAAAAGACTTTGCAGCCAAATGTTTATAATTTGGGTGCTACAACACCACATATTCTTCAACAAGGTCCTAATGTTCTTCAAGGCTGAGGAAATTAAGATCAAAAGCCTTGCTCAGGATCATGGAGCAGGTCAACAGCCAAGCCAGACACAGACCTTCGTTTTCTTCCCAGCTCAGTCAATGACACCGGACTGCATTGCATTGTACAATTGTATGCAAAACAGAGAGCACAACATATTATTGCAAAAGGACGAATTGCTAAGAAAGCAAACAGATAAATTCTTGCACACTAAGGACACAGTGTAAAGTGAGACCACGTACTCTGTAGCTCTTCATGGAGACACGGTCAGAAAAAAAAAAAAGGCAATTAGGACCCTGGAGCAATGTAAATCTGTGATATACCATGTACACATGTAATATTACAAACAATATCAAGACTAAGGAGGAGTTAGATCCTAGTCAGTCAGACAGAGGATGCTAACAAGCATCAAGAGGTACTTGAATTTTATTCAGTGCGTTAAATGGATCTCAGGAGGGGTCTATGAGTCAGATCCTCTTTCAGGGGAATCTCACATGAGAATCTGAAAGCTGCCAGCACCAGCACCACGACAAAAATTGTACAGTACAGAGAGAGTAACACATGTATGGAGAGCTCAAACAGAGTGATGTCAATCAAGCAGCAACTGAGGAGAGAGGTGACAGCAGTGCACACAGAAATGCTCTGGTGAGTCATGTCAGGAGAAAGGGAGCAGATTAAGCTGTTAACTCATTGCACAGACATTCACTCGCTCCTCATAAAACCAACACACAGCTGTAACAGTTGTCACAACTCAAAGCCTCCTCCCAGCGTAATGACAATTATTCATACTTCCAAACATTACATCTGGGAGACAATACTAACAAACAAGCTGTCTTTTGTAATACATGGCATTAAAACTACCTAGTCAGAGAAGGACTAGATCTTTATAACAGTACCTAATATTAAAAATAATAAAAAGCATTTGTTAAGAAGACACTCTGTTGGGAATTATCTCAAATTGAAAATGTATCAGAACAAAATTTTTGATAGAAATATACCAATCTGTATTGTACTTCCATCTCAAAAAAGTGGAATTTCTGTTAGCAGAAAGAGGGATCGATACTCACCTCACTGCAAACACCATTTGAATGGGCAAATCCCAGCTATGAGCCAGACAGAACAGTATCTCAAGGCTGACACTCCCGGGGAAGAGAGTGGTCTGGGCTGTGGGTCTATGGTGTGAGCAAGGATATATGCCAGGCTGCTCTGCAGGACGGGAGAGAAAGGCCTCACAAGGAAACACACACCTAACACTTGAAAAGGTGTTGTCTTCATTGCAACATACAACAATTAAAGGTAAAAAATGAATTCATGACAAACCAAAACTTTCCTAAGATATTCTTTTATGAACCTAATTCTTTCAAAGCCTAAAGCAGTTTTTAGCTATAGAAAATACTGGGGTAAGAAAGCAGGATAAAATCTAAGATGTAGAAAAGCAGATAATCCAGCATCAATTTAATGCGAAGTTTTTCGAAAAGCCTGTTCCACTCCTGGAAACACAATATTAGACTGAGAAAGATCTGATCTAGCCTGTGTTCCCAATAACTCACAAAGCCAAATCTCATCTTCCACATTTGGTCCAATTCCCATGCTTGGCCCACTCTCCAAGTCCACATGAGAAAAGAGGGCAAGCCACATTGCTCATCAACACAATCCTACCACCTGTGTGCTTGGATCCATCACAGGATGCTGGCAGCCTGCAGAACATCATGCAGAAGGCTAAATGCCCTCCAAAATTGCTGTATGCATTTCTGTTTGAATGCCATGTGTGAGATCTCTATACTACACGCCAGAAATGAGAAAGGAAACAGCAGAAAGGAAGGATACCTAATTTAGCAGGTTGCAAGTGGACACATCTCCACTGATTCAGTCAGGAACAATGAATGAATGAATTTCCAAAGACCACTTGAGATTTGAAGAAACTGTATGTAACACAAGGACATGAAAGTTTTCAATACCAGCACTCTGTGCTGTGAAGATTCAACTTCTACTGAAGAATCATGCTGAACTTGAGAGCTGATAATGACGAGTGAAAAAGAGCTAAAGAATAAAAAGAGAGCTCCACAGACTTCAAAATGTCATTCTTTATAACTGTATGCCTGCACCACTGGTGTTGCTTGTCTTCCCAGATCAGGGCTTTCCTGCCACTTGTCCTACTTGATGAAACCTGGATTGATCTGGCACTTATATCAACAGCTTCTGAGAGAGATGAATGTCAAGAGCTGTTATAATGAGTAGAGATTCAGGGTAACCTTACAGTCTTTACAGCAGCAGAGACTCTGCACAGAATGTTTAGGATTGGTCTCCTAATTTTAATTACTGAGTTGTATTTGTTATTTTGATGAGGGAAACAAAGAGTCCCTGTGCAAGGAGAAAGAGGAGTACAAAAGGGAGCAACAGGGACACAGGGCTAGCTAGTGGTCCCAAGTCTGACCTAACCCTCCCTATGCTATAAAATTATCACCTGAAGTCTACCATCTTTTCAGGCAAGGCAACAGCAAAGGCTATGAGCAGTGCTAGGAAAAGAACATGCCAAAAGGTCAAGTCAGTGTATTCAGCTACTAGGAAAAGATTCTATCCATGTCACCATACTGACTAGTCCTGGCAATCTGTATTTACACTTGGCAAGAGTCCAGCACTAGCACTGATAGTTTGTTGAAGGGATTACACTCGCTTTATCAAGATAAATGGATAATAATACTACTACTAAAATATGGAATTGTCACAAGCTTATCTTCCAGCCTCCTCCAGTCTGTCTGAAGGCACAAAACAGCTCCAACCTCTGTGGTGGTGGTGGTGCAGAGTGCTATACTCTCTCTAAGAAGCAAACATTTTGGAATCTCTATAACTGTCTGATGAGGGTTTTGATTGCAGGGTGACAACAAAAACCATGGCAGATGTATTGTTAACCTCCTCTCCCCCCCACTTCCCCCTTTTGCCCCTCCCTCTCCCCCCTTCCCACTAAGGACAGGAGATTGGGAGGGAAAGAAGGACAGAAAGAAGAGAGTTGGAAAAAACTAAAGATGTTTTACTAATGCTACTAATAAGAATAGAGAAAATAATACAAAATATACAAAAACAATCTTGAAAGTCTCAGCGACTACAGAGCCAGCAACCAAAGTCCTGGATTGGACTCTGCACCCAACCGGAGCTGGATTCAGTCTCCCACTAGGCCTCAGTTCGCAGGGACAACTAGCAAAGTCCTCTCCTAATGTCGGCCATAAGCAGAAGGGAAAAGGCAAAAAGGGACGAGATCCTCGTGATCTCCCACTTTTATACGAAGTATTCACGTGAATGGAATGTTATACACAGTTGGTCAGTTTCTTGGTCACCGGTTTCTCGTTGCCCCTCTCGCGAGATGTCCATCCGTGCTTATCAATAAGTTTGCATTCCATTGCTAGGTTTACCACAACATGTCTGGTTCTTCAGGAAAATGCAGCCAATATGAAGTCTTTAGCTGACAGGCAAAATCACTAAAAGAGAAACTTGTTTTTAACAAAACCAGGACAATGTCATGCTTTGTACAATATTCAGAATTAGGGCAGGTTCTCTTCATGCAAATGAATATCTCTGTTCCTATTTCCCAATGAACTCTGGAAGATATTTTAAGACATCATACCTGCTCTGGGCAACAGATTACCCTGATCAGTGAAGTGACCCCACCTGTTGTTCTGTTTTATCAGACTAAAGCCATAAAATCTCTCATTACAAAATTTCCTTTTAGCACTTAAAGAGCTGAAGGTTGGGACCCCAACTACAGCTGTTTGATGAAGAAGCAGCACTCACAGAGAACAAAAATATGAGCAATATAAATAATGTGATGAAAAAAGTTCTTCAAGGGTCAGAGCAAGCATTCAGCAGGACAACGGCTCAGAAATGAAGAAGTCTGACACTGCCACACACAACTGCGACACAGGACTGCTGGGCTCTGAATACAGAGTTGTGAACAGTCCCTTAGCATGCTGATCTAATCAGCTATCTCAAAGACAGCAGAAAAGATCTCATAAAAATCCTTATTATTTGATCAAGTCCTCCAGATTTTTACCTGAAAGTTGTTGCTGAAGTGCAAAGCATTAAATTACATACGGCTAAATCATGTCATATATTAGAGTAACTTATTTGTTGCTCTAGCACAGGGGTGTCAAACTCATTTTCACTGGGGGCCACATCACCATCGCAGTTGCCTTCAAAGGGACGAATGTAATTTGGATTAGGATTCAGCCTGTGGGCCTTGTCTTTGCCACTCAGTTACGTGCATTTTTCTCCTTTATCACCGACACTGTCTTATAACACAAAAGACATACTGTTTTTTGTCCTTGAAACACAAACATGTATTTGCATCCCATCTATCATTAAATTTCCTTCCTTCTGCATCAATCTTTCTCTTACTGGACATTTTGGGATTCAAATTGTTCCACCAAAGATGGTATGGGGAATCATGGGATCACAGAATGTCAGGGATTAGAAGGGACCTCGAAAGGTCATCCAGTCCAATCCCCCCGCTGGAGCAGGAACACCCAGATGAGGTTACACAGGAAGGTGTCCAGGCGGGTTTTGAATGTCTCCAGAGGAGCAGACTCCACAACCCCCCTGGGCAGCCTGTTCCAGTGCTCTGGCACCCTCACTGTAAAAAAGTTTCTTCTCATATTTAAGTGGAACCTTTTGTGTTCCAGTTTGTACCCATTGCCCCTTGTCCTATCATTGGTTGTCACCGAGAAGAGCCTGGCTCCATCCTTGTGACACTCACCCTTTACATATTTATAAGCATTTATGTGGTCACCCCTCTGTCTCCTCTTCTCCAAGATAAAGAGCCCCATCTCCCTCAGCCTTTCCTCACAAGGGAGATGCTCCGCTCCCTTCATCATCTTTGTTGCCCTGCGCTGGAATCTCTCCAGCAGTTCCCTGTCCTTCTTGAACTGAGGGGCCCAGAACTGGGCACAATATTCCAGATGTGGTCTCACCAGGGCAGAGTAGAGGGGGAGAAGAATCTCTCTCCAGACTTACCTGCCACACAGTGGATACAAAAACAGATAGATGTAAAAATACTTCATAAATGCAGTCATTGATTCCACCTATTTCAAAGCACATTAGGAAAGCAAAACACATCTAAAACAGAGCTGCACTCCTGGCTGATGATTTCAGACTTGACTGAAAGACTCCTAAACTCTACGGACAGATTCATAATCAAGAGGGCTTGAAATGGACACATGAAAGACCTGATGCTACCTCATTGAAGACACACAGCATAAGATACCCATTTTCCTATACATTAGAAACCTCATGTTCCACTTAACTGATGCCACGCACACTTGAGGACACTCTTCCCGTTGCCAGCCTCTTTAAGTGTTTTACACACACTGATGAATTCAGCCTTACAGCATCCACACTTGACAGGTTATAATCTACAGAAGAAAGCAACAAGTGTGTTTTCAGCACCTATTTGATCTTCTAAAATCAGTTTGCTTTTATTCAGATTGAACCTGTTTCCTGTGAATATCACTATAAACACCTTTACTACTACAAATAGTCATGGACGAGCAATTGTGAAAGAAACAGCAAAGTATTCATATAAAAGCCCTCTTTGATCCTCTGTTTTGCAGAAAAATTAATACCACAGAAAAAAACTAGTTTCTAAATACTAGAAATATTGACATAAATCAAGGAGGAAACCCAAAAACCTTTCCTACATTATTTTCTGAGTTATGCTGTTTCATTTCTAGTCAGCTGGACACTGATAAGCACCTGTGTATTATGCTGTACTTACTAGATAGACTGGCAGCCACGTTACCTCTACAAAAGTAAATAACATCATTTCATCACAGTATGTCTTTAGTGCAGTGCTAATTAAGACATCCCCCTTCACACCTGAGCTCCAAGATTAACCTACTTTGGATGGGAAACGTCATGGCAAATCAACACTTGAGTTACTGTCACTCTCACCCTCGTTTCTTCAGAACTTTTGGGGCTCATACCTTCTTGACAGCACATGGGACTGCAAATAAATTGAGTGGCTCAGATCCTCTGCCAGATGAATGTGAAGAGGAAAAATATTCACTGTAATTTTGAATATAGAGACAGGATACTGGGGGTGCCACTATGGCTTGCTATCTCAATGTAAGAAAAAGGAAAATTAACTACTTTCATTTAATTTGAGAGTGTTTCAGGGGTTTCCTAGAATCATTTCCAGCCAGCAATACAGTACTTAGCAAATCTCTTTCAAGGAGAGCATTTTGAGAATATGCTACTAAAGCAACACTATAATATCAGTAAGATGTTAATGATGCTGTTAACATAAGTTTAATGCAAATATAAATGAAGGAATGGTGTTGCTGATATGGATCAGACATCCTACTGTCTTGATGCAACATCATTAAGGCACAAACGCGAGCGGTAGGTAAGACAGAAAAGGCAAGCTTTGCGCAGCACTTCTTTGGGCCTTCTCCAAGGCAACTATGTCCAGCACCCATCCTGCCAGACCACAAGGAAGGTGAGCAGGGCGAGACACTGGAGTGCTGCCAGAATGCAGCAATTATAACAGCAGAATGAAACCCATGTTAACTGCATCTCCTGATTTCTGCTAATGTCAGCCTAGGTCTTCTGTAAGTTCAGAGTGATTTGCCAGTCAAAGTGTTGAGATGTTACTTTGACCCCGTCTAATCTTAGGTCAGCCTGACAGTCTGCCAAAGTGAAGAACCTTAAGATAAAACACTATTTCTTCCTCCTGCCTTTTATATAAGCTAATGCAGAAACTGGAAATAGCACCCAGTTCTCCCTTCACTCAGTTTTCTGATTCTTAATGGAGCAAACAAAGAACTAGGAACTTTGGCAACAAGCGACCTTTGGAACAACGGTTGTCTCTAAGACTTTTCAATTTATACACCCCTAAATGAACACACTACAAAAATAATTTCTCTCTCACTTTCACACATATTTGAAGCCAAATTCCAAAGTGCAAGTACATATCAATAATTTCATTCAGAAATCAGAAGCTGGAAACTGAGGTGTGTGGTCAGAGCCAGCTAAACACAGCTCAGAGAAGGGCTGGAGGGCGTTTCTTGGGAGCAGAAAGGGAACAAAGTGGTGGACCACTTGGCTCTCCAGTCAGGGTCAAAAAATGGCTGGATGGACGGGCCCAAAGAGTTGTGGTGAACGGAGCCAAATCCAGTTGGTGGCCGGTCATGTTCCATGGATGTTGGGTGGGGTGGGGTGGGTTGGGTGGAGTGGGATGGGATGAGGTGGGAGGTGGGATGGGGTGGGGTGGAATGGGGTGGGAGTTGTGATGGGGTGGCATGTGGTGGGGTGGGAGGTGGGATGTGGTAGGGTGGGATGGGGTGGGGTGGGATGGGGAGGGAGGTGGGATGGGGTGGGATGTTGTGAAGGCCGGTCCTAAAGAGTTGTGGTGAACAGAGCCAAATCCAGTTGGTGGCCAGTCACAAGTGATGTTCCCCAGGGCTCAGTATTGGGGCCAGTTCTGTTTAATCTCTTTATCAATGATCTGGACAAGGGGATTGAGTGCACACTCAGGAAGTCCCCAAGTCCTTCAGTTTAAAGCCAACCTCACCAAGCTGGCCAGCCTGCTGCCAAATATTCCCTTGCTTCTTCCAGACAGGTGGATCACATCCCTCCCTGACAGGTTATAGTCCTCAAGGAATGTCACATTGTCATAAAAGCCAAAACCTTCAGAATGTCACCAGCCACAAAGCCAGGAGTTAATGTGCATTATACATCTAGTTCTGGCTGCCCCCTTTCCTCCCACTGGTAGAATGGAGGAAAAGATGACTTGGGCACCAGTTCTATTCACTTGCGGCCCCAGGGCTTGATACCTTCCTTGATTCTACCCAGGTTCCACTTGCGGTGTCATTCATGCCTACAAGGAAGAGTAGCTGTGCTGTACAGGTGCAGAGTGAGATCAGAGACTGGAAAGGGATGACCATTAACTGTGAGGGAAACTTCAGCTACTGCCTGAACCAGCTGAAGAAAAACCCTTCTGAGGGGTGAGGATGGCTGTCAGGCATGACGGGATGGTTGGGAAGAACCTCTTCAGGCAACATGGGAGTATAATTGGCTGGGATAATGAATTTGGTGGAGGGGGCAGATTAGTACACCCATCACCACCATTAAGGGGTTTTGTCCCCATCCCCTGCTGCCCAGCCCGCACTGGAGTGCCCATGGTACAGAGGTGTGATGTCAGCGCCTGTGTTCCACCTGCAACGCTGGTCCCCAGCAATGAGCACAACACAGCCCCTTCTTCCCCGCGTCGCACCTCAGCCCGTCCTCTCACCTCTTCCTGCTCTCTTCTGCTGTGCCCTGCTCCCGCTCCAGCCCTTCTCTCCTGCTCCCAGTACCTCGGCCGCTCAACCAACCTTCTGCACCCAATCCCACCACCTCTCCAGTCAGGGGAGGACAGTAGCTAAAGATGAAGAGACGACACTTCTTCCTCTAGGAAGGAGACTAGAGAAAGAAGGAGAAAAGTCATCATTCCAACAACACAGAAATAGCTTTCTGCTATCAGCATGTTCATACAGAAACTCTCAATGATAATTGAAACTTTTTCTCCAAATGGTTGTGAAGACAACTGGGATCACCTGTGTAAGGTCATGAAATTAATTATAGTGTAAGAAAGGAATGGAAATAACCAGCTTTTCACACACAGATCCCTCCTGGATGGAGAGAGGGGAGTGGATGAAACAAAGCATTTAATTAATTCTAAATTTTTAGGCATGGTGGGAAAAATGCAGTTTTCACTTAGAACACAAATACTGTTATTTGGTAATATTCAACTTCTACAACATGAGGTCTGTAGATCCAATGTGGGAGACCACGTCTTACCAGATATATCCAGCAAGTCTCATTGGCACACTGGGATGTCCTCTTCCATGTAAGCACAGTGAAAGTGAAGAGATTAATATATTCAGCCACTATTAGTGTAACCCAAACTACATGCCTAAGTCCATCAAGTATCCTATAACAAACTGGCTCGTCATTCTGTGAAAGTATTAACTTAAATTTATAGGGTAGAACTAATATATCCAGATGCATAAAATCTTAATTATGCTTACAGAAGAAATACTAACTGTATCTTTCATTGCTTTCCCTGTAACAGACAAAATTCTCCTTTGAAACAATAGTTGAATATGCAATAATAATTTGTAATGGGAAATATTGTTAATGTGTTTCCTCTGAGGGTCCCTTTTCTAGGACATAGCAGAAGATACTTTTATTGCTCAAGTTTTCATTACAGAAATGCCATAGTACAGATATCTTTGGTCTCCCATATACCTTACTACAGAGTGTGACAAGCTACTGACAAGGCTTTTTTCCTGATTCCCTCTCCCCGCCCCCCCTTTTTTTCACTATCATAACTGCACTGATATTTAGATAGATTTACTTTGGAGCAAATAAATTGGAAGCTGTTTCCACTTCTCATTCTCATTCTGATTAATGAGCTGGAGGAACACTCTCTCCCTTCCTTCTCCTTCTGTTGATGAAAACATAAAGAGCTTATGCCTCTTCTACAACATTAAAAAATAATTCTAGAATTGCATTCCCTAGAAAATGGATGGGACTTGCATAATACTGGTGGCTTTTGCAAAAGGGAATAAGGATCGGCAAAGCCACCCTTCAGCAGTCATTCCAGGATAAAGGTTGTAAGATGATGATACAGTACAGATTAGCGAAACAGAGTCAAAAAGTAAAAAAAAAACAGGAATATCACATACAGAAAGAAGCAAATATCAAACATAGCTCAGTAAGTACTGGGAGTGGCCCGGAAACAAGACTAAAGTGGCTTTTGGCCTACATGAGCTGTGGAAAAAAAAATTATGGTGTTTGATGTCTCCAGTTTTCAGGAACACAAGGCTTTCCAATCAACAGCATAACCAGAACCACTGGCCTTACTGCCAACTTTTCTTCCTTACAAAGACAACCTGTGGATCTTCAACTCTGCATAACTATTCTCAACAGAACAGGGAACTGCATGAAAAGACGGTCAATAAAGGCTATGTCTTTGTCCCCAAGAACATCTTGAACTTTCCAAGAGGATGTTTAAAATACTGTTCTGAGTTAAAAAGGCATCAAAATCCATTCTACACTTAAATGCTGGGAAAAAAAACACAAACTCCAACGACTGTCACTAGAGCTGTCACAGACAAGGAACAGAAAACAAGATACTTTCTGATGCATAATTGAGAAACAGCTGAGTAAAGAATGACATTAACCTGCGAAAGTTATTTCCAGGGCTTGCTGTGCCAGTACTGAACAACTCCATTACAGTGAATGTTGTCTGTAAAACAATCTCTATGATGAGTCAGTAGATAATAACTGAGCGCGACCATGGGATAAATTATTACAGAAGGCTACAAGCAAAAGTCATTAAGAAACAGTCAATACTGGGAAAAAGCAGTCACATCAGTCGTAGAAACAAAACAAGTTGGTAAAAAGCAACAAATACCAGGTTTGAAATTTAGAAATTTGACAGACCATTTATTTTTCACTCAATAATTAATAAATTTTTCCTACACCAGGGTGATTTTTCTCCACAAAGTAACTTTACTCTTAAGTCTGAGAAAACATGGGAGCCTTCGGCTTTGCTATTATACTACATTAAGTTCAATACACCTAAATACTTTGTAAAGACGCATCACAGTTGCATTTTTAAAGCAAAATAGGAATGCTCATTTATCAGCATGTTTTGCTTTGCTTTATATAGCTGACTTGCATTATTTCTCTCAGAGTCAGTTCATCATTCAGTTGCACTCCCTTATGATGCCATAGTACGGGATGGGACAGTCATACACTGACACTCAAATGGTGTTGATATTCTTGTATAAGGAGTTTTCCCATCAGCACTCATGATGATGCTTCTCATGTAATGCGACTTCTATGGCATGGCATGCCACGTTGCGGCTGGAGGAGACACGCTTTCCCATTAGAGGGATAAAGAACAAACCCTGTGAAAAAGGACATAAAAATTTGGTTGTGCATGAACTAAGGCAGCATCTGAAATAAGGGCCGGAAGGAGGATACAGGTAATTACAGGCCTGTCAGTCTGAAGTCAGTGGAAGTAAGGTCATGGAGCAGATCATCCTGAGTGCCATCATGTAGCACATATGAGACAAACAAGTGACAAGCCCAAACAACACGGGTTTATGAAAGGCAAGTCCTGCTTGACCAACCCGATCTCCTTCTATGACAAGGTGACCCACATAGTGGATGAGGGAAAGGCTGTGCATGGTGTGTACTTAGACTTTGACACCCTATCCCACAGCGTTCTCCTGGAGAAGCTGGCAGCTCATGGCCTGGATGGCTGCAATCTCCAATGGATCAAAAAATGGCTGGATGGACGGGCCAAAGAGTTGTGGTGAACAGAGCCAAATCCAGTTGGTGGCCGGTCATGTTCCATGGATGTTGGGTGGGGTGGGGTGGGTTGGGTGGAGTGGGGTGGGATGGGATGGGGTGGGAGGTGGGATGGGGTGGGGTGGAATGGGGTGGGAGTTGTGATGGGGTGGCATGTGGTGGGGTGGGAGGTGGGATGTGGTAGGGTGGGATGGGGTGGGGTGGGATGGGGAGGGAGGTGGGATGGGGTGGGATGTTGTGAAGGCCGGGCCTAAAGAGTTGTGGTGAACAGAGCCAAATCCAGTTGGTGGCCGGCCACAAGTGATGTTCCCCAGGGCTCAGTATTGGGGCCAGTTCTGTTTAATCTGTTTATCAGTGATCTGGATGAGGGGATTGAGTGCACACTCAGGAAGTCCCCAAGTCCTTCAGTTTAAAGCCAACCTCACCAAGCTGGCCAGCCTGCTGCCAAATATTCCCTTGCTTCTTCCAGACAGGTGGATCACATCCCTCCCTGACAGGTTATAGTCCTCAAGGAATGTCACATTGTCATAAAAGCCAAAACCTTCAGAATGTCACCAGCCACAAAGCCAGGAGTTAATGTGCATTATACATCTAGTTCTGGCTGCCCCCTTTCCTCCCACTGGTAGAATGGAGGAAAAGATGACTTGGGCACCAGTTCTATTCACTTGCGGCCCCAGGGCTTGATACCTTCCTTGATTCTACCTAGGTTCTGCTTGCAGTGTCATTCATGCCTACACGGAAGAGTAGCTGTGCTGTACAGATGCAGAGTGAGATCAGAGACTGGAAAGGGATGACCATTAACTGTGAGGGAAACTTCAGCTACTGCCTGAACCAGCTGGAGAAAAAACCCTTCTGAGGGGTGAGGATGGCTGCCAGACATGACGGGATGGTTGGGAAGAACCTCTTCAGGCAACATGGGAGTATAATTGGCTGGGATAATGAATTTGGTGGAGGGGGCAGATTAGTACACCCATCACCACCATTAAGGGGTTTCGTCCCCATCCCCTGCTGCCCAGCCCGCACTGGAGTGCCCGTGGTACAGAGGTGTGATGTCAGCGCCTGTGTTCCACCTGCAACGCTGGTCCCCGGCAACGGGCACAACACAGCCCCTTCTTGCCCACGTCGCACCTCAGCCCGTCCTCTCGCCTCTTCCTGCTCTCTTCTGCTGTGCCCTGCTCCCGCTCCAGCCCTTCTCTCCTGCTCCCAGTACCTCGGCCGCTCAACCAACCTTCTGCACCCAATCCCACCACCTCAGCCCCATCTTGCCGCTCATAAATCACAAAGATCCAGAGCAAGAGTACACCTGTGCTGTTGGAGGTACAGCCCCGCTCCATGGCGGTGGGCAGGCGCATTGCCCGGGCAGGATGGTGCAGGCATCGTGGGGATGGCACGGGGTGGGAACCCCGCTCTAGGGCGCTCAGGGGGCCGGGAGCTTGGCTCACCCTCTCCACCCAGCCCTGCAAGGCCAAGGGCTGGAAGAAGCCCTTCTGGGCTGCTGCTCCCCTGCTGAAATCCAGCATTCCTGCCTGGGCGGACACATGCCCAGCAGAGCCTGTGGTGCCCTGGGCTCGTGCTGGAGGGATGCTCGCCAGGAGCAGCTGGTGCTGCCTGAGCCGGTACCTCCTCTGCCCCTCTCCAGGCTGCAGCCAGGGCAGCCCAGCCCTGCCTGCAGAGCAGCGCGTAGCCCAAAAACCACCTGTGTAGGGTCAGGGGATTCTAGGCACTGAGGCAGGTTGGGGGCTGGCGTCTGTGCCCAGGACCCCCCACAGGGCAGATACATGGCTGCCTACCCCTGGCCTCTCTGCTCCAGGAGATCCACAAGAATGCTCCACTCCCCATGTTGCTGAGGCACATGGGAGCACAGGATCTTCCATCTGCAGGCGCTGTCCTGCGGGTGCTGGTGGCCCAGGAGCTGCCAAGCCTCCAGGCCACTCCTGCTGGGGGACATGCCCAGGGGCCCCATCACCCCACGGCTCTTCCCGGGCGGCAAGAGGGGGCAGAGGTGCCGAGACCCCCATCCCACGGGTCTGCTGGGCTGCCCAGGGCAGGACCAATGCACTTTTCTGCTTGGCTTTTCCCTTACGATACACCACCTTGTGTCGCGGGCTGCAGTGCTGGCTGTTTGGATGGTGGCAGAGATGAAGATCAGAGTGCAGATGCCAATGGAAGAGCCAATGGAGATTGATGTGGTGGAGGAGACAGAAGACATGGAGGTTGATACACAGATGGATGAAGAGATGGATATTGATATAGAGATGGACGAAGACATGGACATTGATATACAGGGGGACGAAGCAATGGAAGTGGATGGATAGCTACATTGTTGGGGATGTTGGATGGGGTGGGGTGGGATGGGAGGTGGGATGGGATGTAGGATGGGGAGGGATGGGGTGGGAGATGGGGTGGGAGGTGGGATGGGGTGGGTTGGGGTGGGATGGGGTGGGTTGGGGTGGGCCTTACTGGAGGGAGTTTTTTGGTTTGTTATATTTAGTTGGGGTTTTTTCTGTAAATATATACATTTCTGTTTTCTCAGACCTGAGCTCTCTGTCTTTTTCTTGAGCTCTGGTGTGACCAAGCCCTGCATTGATGCTATCCAAGTACATAGAGAAGGACCCATGGGCAACGTGTCTGTTGGAGGTCGCATAGTGGTCATGAAATGATTGAGTTTTCTGTTCTTGGAGAAGTTAAAGAGCGGTCAGCAGAATTGCTACTTTGGACTTCTGAAGGGCAGACTTTGACCCTTTCAGAAGCCTGGTTGGCAGAGTCCCTTGAGAGGCAGACCCGAAGGACAAAGGATTCCAGGAAGGATGGTCTCTCTTCAAGAATGTCACCTTTGAGGCGCAGGAGCAGGCTGTGCCCATGTGCCAAAAGGCGAGCTTGCGAGGAAAAAGACCCGCCTGGCCGAATACAGAGCTGCAGCTGGAAGTCAGGAATAAAAGGAGAATTTATAACCTCTGGAAGGAGAGGCAGGCTGCTCAAGAGGAACACAAGAATGCTGCAAAGTTATGCAGGGAGAAAATCAGAAGGGTCGAAGCCCAACTAGAGCTGAGCCTGGCCACCGCTCCGAAAGGCAACACAAAATGTTTCTAGAAACAGATCAGCAACAAAAGGAGGGCTAAGGAGAATTTCAATCCCCTGATGCATGTCGGGGGAAACACAGTGACAGAAGATGAGGGAAAGGCTGAGGTACCAAATGCCTTCTTTGCATCAGTCTTTAACAGTCAGAAGAGTGGTGCTTCAGGTACCCAGCCCCCTGAGCTGGAAGAAAGGGATGGGGAGCAGAATGAAGCTCCAATAATTCAAGGGGAAGTGGTTAGCAACATGACACACCACTTAAACACCCACAAGCCTATGGTGTCAGACGGGATACACCCAAGGGTGCTGAGGGAGCTGATGAAGGTGATCACTACGCCACTTTCCATTATCTATCAGCAATCCCTGTGTGATGCCCATGTACAAGAAGGGCTGGAAGGAGGATCCGGGGAATTACAGGCCAGTCAGTCTGACCCCTGTGCAAGGTAACGTCACGGAGCAGATCCTCCTGAGTGCCACCGCACGGCACATAAAAGATAAACAAGCCATCAGGCCCAGCCAACATGGGTTTATGAAAGGCGGGTCTTGCTTGACCAACCTGATCTCCTTCTATGACAAGGTGACCCACCTTGTAGATGAGGGAAAGCCTGTGGATGGTGTGTACTTAGACTTCGACACCCTATCCCACAGCGTTCTCCCGGAGAAGCTGGCAGCTCATGACCTGGGTGGCTGCACTCTCCGATGGATCAAGAACTGGCTGGATGGCCGGGCCCAAAGAGTTGTGGTGAACAGAGCCAAATCCAGTTGGTGACCGGTCATGAGTGGTGTTTCCCAGGGCTCAGTATTGGGGCCAGTTCTGTTTAATCTCTTTATCAACGATCTGGACCAGGGGATTGAGTGCACACTCAGGAAGTCCCCAAGTCACAGAATCACAGCATGTCAGGAATTGGAAGGGACCTCGAAAGATCATCCAGTCCAATCCCCCTGCTGGAGCAGGAACACCCAGATGAGATTACACAGGAAGGCGTCCAGGCAGGCGTCTTGAATGCCTCTAGAGAAGGAGACTCTACAACCCCCCTGGGCAGCCTGTTCCAGTGTTCTGGCACCCTCACTGAGAAGAAGTTTCTTCTCAAATTTAAGTGGAACCTTTCGTGTTCCAGTTTGTACCCACTACCCCTTGTCCTGTCATTGGTTGTCACCGAGAAGAGCCTGGCTCCATCCTCTTGGCACTCACCCTTTATATATCTGTAAACATTAATGAGGTCACCCCTCAATCTCCTCTTCTCCAAGCTAAAGAGACCCAGCTCCCTCAACCTTTCCTCATACGTGAGATTCTCCACTGCCTTGATCATCTTTGTTGCCCTACACTGGACCCTCTCCAACAGTTCCCTCTCCTTCTTGAACTGAGGGGCCCAGAACTGGACACAATATTCCAGATGTGGTCTCACCAGGGCAGAGTAGAGGGGAAGGAGGACCTCTCTCAACCTACTAACCACCTCCCTTCTAATACACCCCAGGATGCCATTGGCCTTCCTGGCCACAAGGGCACAGTGCTGGCTCATGGTCATCCTGTTGTCCACCAGGACCCCCAGGTCCCTTTCCCCTATGCTCCTCTCTAATAGGTCATTCCCCAACTTAAACTGAAACCTGGGGTTGTTCCTACCCAGATGCAATACTCTACGCTTTTCCTTCTTATATTTCATTAAAATTTTTCCCTGCCCAACTCTCCAGCATCCCATACTGCTATATATACCCCCTTCTGTGTGAAAAAAATGTATTTTTTTGGACATGAGCACCATCCTTCCTCCTCAAAAGCGATGTCCAGAACAGTCACCCATCCACCACCTGGCATCAGCCCACCTCAGGCACAAGCTGGATGGCCGGGCCCAAAGAGTTGTGGTGCACGGAGCCAAATCCAGTTGGTGGCTGGTGACGAGTGGTGTTCCCCAGGGCTCAGTATTGGGGCCAGTTCTGTTTAATCTCTTTATCAGTGATCTGGACCAGGGGATTGAGTGCACCCTCAATAAGTTTGGAGAAGACACCAGGTTGGGTGGGAGTGTTGATCTGCTGGAGGGTAGGAAGGCTATACAGAGGGATCTGGACTGGCTCGATTGTTGTGCTGAGGCCAGTTGTATGAGGTACAACAAGGCCAAGTGCCAGATCCTGCCCTTGGATCACAACAACCCCAGGCAGCGCTTCATGGTCAGGGAAGAGTGGCTGGAAATCTGCTTGGTGGAGAAGGATCGGGGGTGTTGATTAACAGCATCTGAACATGAGCCAGCAGTGTGCCCAGGTGGCCAAAAAGGCCAGCACCGTCCTGACTTTTATTCGGAATAGTGCGGTCAGCAGGACTAGAGAAGTGATTGTCCCCCTGTACTCAGCACCGGTGAGGCCCCACCTTGAATCCTGTGTTCAGTTTTGGGCCCCTCACTACAGGAAAGACATTGAGGTGCTGGAGAGAGTTCAGAGAAGGGTAACGAAGCTGGTGAGGGGTCTGGAGCACAAGTCTGATGAGGAGCGGCTGAGGGAACTGGGGCTGTTCAGCCTGGAGAAAAGGAGGCTGAGGGGAGACCTTATCGCTCTCTGCAGCTACCTGAAGGGAGGTTGTAACATGGAGGGTGTTGGGCTCTTCTGCCGAGTGACAGGAAGAGAGGAAATGGCCTCAAGTTGTGCCAAGGGAGGTTTAGATTGGATAGTAGGTAAAATTTCTCTACAGAAAAGGTTGTGAAGCAGTGGGAGAGGCTGCCCAGGAAAGTCGTTGAGTCACCATCCTGGGTGTGTTTAAAAAATTAGTAGATGAGGTTCTTAGGGACATGGTTTACTGCCAGACTTAGGTTATGGTTGGACTCAAGGATCTTAAGGGTCTCTTCACACCAAAATGATTCTATAAAGATAACATCCACTGTAATCCTGGACAGATAGCTAAGAAGTATTCAAGGTCAGTTCACAAAACCAATATTTCATCTAGCTCACTCTAAGGGAAAATACTTAGTAAAAATTCATCTTTTTCCATGATAAGTTCTGATTTCATGGAATATTCCATTTCTGGATAAAAGAAATTGTGTGATTGTTCTGAATTACTTCTGGCTTTTCAGCTGGACACAACATGATTCATTCCCACTTTGTCCCCTCTGATACATTTCTGAGACTCTATTATATATTAGGTGTTCTAATCTTCCCAAATGGCAGTTTCCTTCCTATGTGGAGTCCACCTTCAAAAGAAAGAGAGTGCTCATTTTACTGATTTGCAACATCTCACCCAAAACATAGGTAAAGCAGAACATGTTCCATGTTCTGGAGCTAGAAGGTAGCCTATCCATTGTGGTTAAGACTGTGGCTCTCTCAGAAATGGAAACCTAATAAGACAAAAAGTCCCACCAACCACACAACACCAAAAGGCATACTATTCAAGTTGACTGCAGAGTCAAATAACTACAAAAAAAAGCCATCGGGATTTTGCAATTCTAATTTCTCTGCTCATTGAAGCTTTCTACTATAAGGCAATTAAAATGAGGCATCAAATGCACAGGAAATTGGGATTGGGTACTGACTAATTTGAGAAAGAAATGTTCACAATTCAGTTAGATGGACACGATTCAGACATCCGTGTCTTAGGAGTAGGGAGTATGAATACAATAAGGGGAGCTGGGAGGGAAATGGGGAAGAGAACATGGAAGGAGCACATGCATTGCCTGTTACCTGCAGGGTAGAAATGCATCTGCCATGTGCTGCTCATGATGAGGACTAAGGAGCAGATGCAGAGCTAGGATTTTCCTAGCCTACAAATAATTTGTTTTTTGTTTGTTTTTTTTTTTTTTTCTCTTAACTTTGCCTCTACAAGTGTTTCTGCATTGCAATAAATGCAGAATCTAGATTGTTGTGTGTATGCTAAAATTTAGTGGATTAATACCTGCTCCCCAAACAGTGCCAGAGGTGAGGGAAACACACATCAACATCTCTGCTGGAGTCAATTCCTTCAACTCTGAAAACCCAGACATCAGCTTTATTTCTCCCCATTAAAACCTGCACTCTTCTACTAAAAATAATGCTGTAAATGCAATGCCACTCAGCCACACTCTGTTGAATATCAACCTCACTAATGATCTGCTAGTACATCTCTTTAACATTTGATTGTGCCCATCTGCATAGTACCACCTACTTCAGCAGGGTCTTAATGTTCTTGAGAGTCCTTCAGATCACTTGATGAAAGTACTTGCTTCATTTGCATGGCCCTTTCTGTGAAATTCACCTCCATTAGGCCAGTTTTCAAGCCTCTCACAACCTGATGTTCATGTCCTCTTGGCAGAGATTTTTCCCCAGAAGTGGCAGCTGAATAGCCCAAAAGAAGGTGTCCAGCACTCACCCTGGGCTGCAGCGGGCAGTACCAGAACTGGACATACAAAATAAGCTGCTCTGTGCCTCCCCCAGCCTTCGGACCAGAAAGGTGAAGAGAGATATGCTCAAGTCAAAGGCAAGCAGGACAGGAGCAAGACACAGGGAATAAGGATGAAAGGAGAAATAGACAGAGACCTGTTGAGGTGCTGGAAAGCCTGTTTAGAAGAAAAGGCTGGAAGACAAAACTAGAAAGGAAGAGTATGTTGAGACAGAGGGAGCAGGGAACAAGTGAGCCCTTGGAATAACCAAGAAGAGATAAAAGAGCTGATGGAAAGACAGAAATTCTGTTGTCCAGGACAACACCACTCTCCCTGTTTTCAAATTATTATGGAAAAGAGTCAGTAAAATTATATAGTATTTTTTTTCCTTTTGTAATAGAGTACTGGTGGCAAGAAATAAGTGAAAAGAAAGCAAGGCATTCTTGAACAAAACATTTAAAAATTGATGGTGGTCTGATTGTTGATAACCATGGAAGTTGATGGTATCTCCCCTTGTTTGAGAGGAGCTGTTTTACTAGACACTGTCAGCTGCAACTGCCTTGATACTGGCAATCAAAATCTTCTATCTAAAACAGAAGTAGTAAGAGCAGAGTCAATTCCCTTTCAAATAGTCCAGATATGTGCCCCAGCCTTGACCTGGAGAAATTGCTGAAAGGAATGAAAGGAGCCCACGTTCCCAGACAACTAACAGGCTTTAAAAAAAAGAAAAAAAAGAAATCAGCTTGTGTCAGATGTTATCTAGAGACCTCTTAGAAATGAGCCTCTGAATAGCTCATCTGGCATGAAATAATAACAAATTGCAATCATCATGGGTTTGATATGGGTCTGAATTGTCAAAAGCATTAGCCCACACTTCCCGCATCATGGCCTCCTGAAAGCCAGGCATTTAGAAAAGAAAGGAGCGAAGATGCAAAAACCAGTTACTAGAATTGAGAACACTGTCTCCATTCAAACTAAGACAATATCCAGATGGATGACCTCAGGTTTTTATTTTCTGGTGTGGTAGTACATTTAACTGGACACTATTAGGACGTTTAGCATCCTAAAAATAATCAGGTCATCCATTGCACTTAACGTACTGATAGCAAGCTTCTAACTAAAGTCATCTTAACATCTCTGAGCAAGCACATTGCACAGGGTAAGTTTTTTCTACATTTTGTATTTTTCTACTGCTGAAGAAAATCAGATTGCCTTCTTTCTTAAAAAGTATTTCAATGTAAATATTTTGATAAAATCTTCCCCTGAGTGTCATTTTATTCTATTATAAAGGCATCATAATAAATGGCCACTGATATGAATATGAGAAACAGCTGAGTTTGTCTCATTTACTCTACTGCTTGTATTCCTTGCTAGATGAAGCAGAATCATAAACACTTCATTGCCTTGTGAAAGATTTAGACTTGCGCTGAACTTCTGCAGTCCTATCCTTAGGTACAGTTCATCAAGGATGGCAGACGGTGCTGCTGGTTCAAGTCCCAGATTAGAATAGCTTTGTTTTGTCAAAAGGAACTTGATTATGCGTCTTTGTGGACTCAATCCATCAGCATGAACACCAAGCCAGGGATGATCAGGAAAAGCTCCAGCTACATTCAGTAAACAAACTTCGCTGCTGCTACTTCCAACAGAAAATCATATTTAGTCAGCCTGATAGAGGAGGCAACAAATATCATAAGGTTACAGACTGACGTATAAAGAGCTGGCAACTGTACTCAGTGACTCAGAGAACTCAGTGTCCATAAAGAAAAACAGATGAACACAATCCTTGCAAAAGAGGTAGGGAAAAGGCAAGTACTTCCAAATGCGACGGGGAGGACTGTTCATTCCTGTATACAAGATACCAAAATGCTACTGTGCAAGCCATGAATGTTCACGGCTTCGCAACACTGATTCATTTTAAGAACAAGCATTATCCAGCAGTGTGTGGAAAAGCCTTCTGACACAGTGCATTGGTCAAGAAATAAGCTGTATAAAGCCTTGTACAAAGCAGATCTGACAACCCTGTCTGAAATCTGTACCTTTGGTGTTGACCCAAACCCATGTTTTTGCCAGACTAGCCTCTGACATTAATGGCTTGACATCGCCAGTACAAAAGAGCCCTTGAGACAGTACTTTGTTGCAGGAATATAATTGCTACTGTACCAGATGTGTGCCATAGAAAACCATAAAATTGCAAAGCAAAACAAGGTAGCTATTTGACAGAAAAATGACAGAAAAATGCTTTCAGGTATTAGCAATACTAGTTAACAAATATCGTACATGAGTTTTAAAGGACAAGCTCTGCAAAGTGCTTCATACTGGTGTCCACACTCCAGTCCTCACTGTATTCCTGTGGAAAGCCTGTTCAGTACTTTCCTCAATCACAGAAAAGAACGCCAAGCCTCCTCCTCTGCTACTAAAGCAAGTATCAGAATCTAAATAGTTTCTTAGCCTTCATTTCTTTCAGTTTTCAAGTTTGGAATTTATTGAGAATTAACTTGCAAATTCTTGTTGAATAAATCTTTGATTTCTTTTTAATACGCAGAAGTAAATTGTAAGTTAGTGTTAAGTTTATCAGAGTTGTCTGTCTTCTTTCTTGAGTGGAAAACACCTAACTGACCAGCACTTGAGAACAACGGGCACCGTATTTCGTGAGGCAGCAATACAGACGGTGCTCTTGAAAGTGCGGGTGCAAAGTTGCCCTATGGGACTTGAACCTTGTGGTGCAAGTCACAAGATAATTTAAGAGCAAGACCTGAGGCCCTGGCTTAGGAGGAAGGATCAACGGCATTAGCACTGCACTAACACTCTTAGCAGCTGGATGGGTTAAAGACATGATCTTTAAGTCTTGCAAGGTTATCAGCACCTAGTTAATAATTTCTCTCTGAATTTGAAGGGAGGAATACTACCTTGTAAATCTTCTATAATACTTACTGTGACAAGGTAGATCTGCCTTGGATAAGAAGATTCTTAATCATCAGCAAAGAAAGCCCCAAGGAAATTGCGCACAACGACAAAACCACACTCCAAGGTGGGGCAGCCACATAGGAGGCTGCACAAAACTCAGAAGAAGGTTTTTAAGGTGAAAAATAAGTAGGATATACAGAAAGTAATTATACCTCAGGCTAGCTATAAAATTTTGCCAACAGCAGAACAACAGAGAGCTTAGCAAGAGGGGAGCAGAAAAATAGCTAGAAACAAGGCTGGCAATATTAATGAGATGTGTTGCCTAGTCTCTGGAAACAAATTTTGGAAGCATTTTGGTGGTGGGAAAGCATACTTCGAAGCTACGCAGCAAAGGATCCTAAAGAGACTGCTTGTAATTCTGTGTAGCAGAAGGGATACCTAAACAAAGAAAAGAAAGACAACAAAATGAAGTGTGTGTATGTGCTTGGGAAGAAGAGGCCGGGTCTTGAGTGTATATGGGGCAGACTGTTGCTTGTTCAGGTTTTAAGAAAATGAAATTCATCCTGGCATGTCTGCACTGATAGGAAGAGCAACATGGGCCAGCGTCAACATGGGGCTGTACAGATTGCTTTGGGCTGACTTTTAAAAATCGAAGTAGAAGCCTCAGGTAGAGAGGAAAACAAGAAATGTTTAAACAAGGTCTGAAGAAGCGGGAGGGAAAAACAGCCCAGAGTTTAGAAAGTGAGAATAGCATAACAACCAGAAAAGAGGAACCTGCAAATAATTCTGAAGGGCACAATGTATAAAAGTTTAAGACGACAGATTTTTGTGCCCATGATTTGGACAGTATAAAATTAGGTTGCTTAGAGTGGTCTGAAGAAATTGTTTTAGCCACGCAAGAAATAACCTCTATTAAGGAATCTTTGGTTTCAAACCAACAAATAAACAAACCAGCCACTTTCAAGAGTGCCCCAACTTTGTTACTGTGGTCAGTTTGGCATCATTTCTACAGGACCAGATGTGGCAGCCGCTGGGGTTTCATGCACAGAAGCAGCTCCCAGAGCCCAAGGAGGTCACCAACAGGTGCTGCCATTATTTGGGACGCCACAAGGATCCCTCTGCTGACGCACACGAGGCATCCAGCTCACCACCTCAGCCCTTCTCCACTACAGTGTGCTCAGCATTATGTGAAAGCAGCAGAAAAGGCTGCCCCACTAGCTATCTGTAAAACTGAACTCTTATGCTGAAAAGTTTATTTTTCTTCTATGGTTTCATTCTCTACACATTAAGTAATTTCTGTACTAAGCCAACTTTTGAAAAGTTTGACAAAAAATTTCCTCATCTGCTACTTTTCTTTCAACTTTAAAATGGCTTTTTTTCTCCTGTCCTTTTTAATTTTAAGAAAACTACTATTACGGCTTTCCTGTTTGCATCTGAATCTGGCAAACATCAATAAAGGGCAGTACGGACACCTAATAACTGTCTGATAACACGTATTAGAAGACAATAAAGAGCACTTTCCTTCCCACTCCCACTGCCCCAAACTGATTTCCAATCAGTTTGATTTGGACTGTAATCAACTGCGAAAGGAAAGGAAAGAAAGGAAAGGAAAGGAAAGGAAAGGAAAGGAAAGGAAAGGAAAGGAAAGGAAAGGAAAGGAAAGGAAAGGAAAGGAAAGGAAAGGAAAGGAAAGGAAAGGAAAGGAAAGGAAAGGAAAGGAAAGGAAAGGAAAGGAAAGGAAAGGAAAGGAAAGGGAAAAAGTAATTGTAATTACTCATTACTGACTTATGTTGGTTGGCTATAGTTGGTTCAAGAGGTCATACAATACTGCTGTTCCACAATATGATGCACCATAACAATGAGTAGCAATCAAAACTTAGTTTCTGGTAATATTAGTGTATTGTTCTTTCTAATAAATAGTTCTCTGTGATATACAGGACTGTCAGAGGAAATAAAGTGCTATAGTCCAATCTCAATTGACAATACAGTAAATCCTTCTGGAGCAGTTTGAAGCTACTGCTTTGTTGTACTTGAGGGTTACATGCAAAAACAAGGGATGCTCTAAAGCAAACCAATGCTGCAGAAAATCTACAAAGAGGATCCCAGTTCATATCAAAAGATAATACCACACTTCATCAGCAGCAAAACCACTAAGAAGTTTAAAGCAGAAGTGTACAGACACGTACCTCCCTCTAGGGCTAAAGTGACAACTTAATCTACATAATCTAGTGCTCAAGTGGAAGACATTTGTATATCAGGTTCATACCATTTCATAAAGCTTTGAAGGGCTCCATTTCACCTTTCAGATTCTGAAAGGCTTTGATTTAAACCTCCTCATCCACCAAAAATAAACCAGCAATTAACTCCTAAAGATGACAAAATTAACAGAGTTAAAGCTTTCTTCAGATCTAGACTTGAGATACTGAAAGAACCAAGGTTTTATTAGCTGGAGACGGAAAATTTCTTTCCACATACATGCATCTGTTGTGCAAAGGGCAGTGGCATTTCAAAGGGGAAGGGGCAAAAGAGACACCAACATCTGTTTCTTTTTCCATTTATTGCTTTGCATTTAAGTTGACAGACTGAAAGAGACTAAAAGTTGGCTAATGGACAACAGCACAGGAAAAGTTTAAGTGGTAATTTTCTGTCTAGAACAACTGAAGTTTCCTCTCTAAAGGTAAGCATTAGTGGTGCCTGGCCACCAAGGCAGGAGAGCTTGGTTTCTAATGAATCCATAAATCCCAATTATCTTCCCAGACTACCTGAATTTCTCAAATATATAGTTCAGACTGAATAACGTAAACTCCTGATTTAGAATTCTCTGAGAGTAAAATATGGTGTATATTTTTTTCAGATATACTTTGATGCCTAAAAATTAGTTGAAGTGTCCCAAATACACAAAGTTTGGTCTCTGTTCTTATGGTGTAGTTCAGACATTCACATAAAAAAGGCTTGAAATTAGTAAAGCATTTTTTTTCAAGGAGAAGGAAAAAAAATCTACAAAAAAGTCAAGCAAATTCATATTACCACTAACCTGAGAAAGGTACTTTTAAGGTTAAAAGGTTCCAGGCAAGTAAATTCCTTCTACTAAGCCCATGGTCTTTGAGACAGACTAGTGAAGCTATTGAAAAGAAAGAAAAAATTTAATTCAAAAAGAAAAAAAAAAAGAACAAGAAAAGGAACAACACTAGTACAAGAAATAACCTTCAAACTTCAAGCCCCAAGGTCAAATGTGACAGATGCTAGTGATTCCTTCATTTATTTTTCTTGACATCTATCAATGCAATCAATCTCGAGTGAAGTTGTAGATGCCAGAAAGGGAATAGCCTATCATGATTTGTAGCAACCTTCAAAAACAAGCGCTCTTTCTCTGTTGGAAGTTCTCTGTACAGAAATATATACGTGTACTGAAGTACTGGCTATACTGAGTAGTAGGATTTTATGGCTTATTTGTTTATGCATGCATGTTCAGATCTCAAGTTCTATTTAGGAGACGCCTTCTACTTCACATATTTACACAACTCTTTAGATTAATCCCAAGTTTAGTTAAGCCTCAAGACTAGTCTAGAGGTACTACTCACAGCTCAAGAAATCACATATGGCTTGCAAAGTCATTTTAGTGGTTTGTATAGGTACACTTACTAGAAGTAAAGATGTATAGTTCAGTACCAACAATTCTGTGCAGGGATTCTACAGTCCACATCCCCTAAGTGTCAGGTGACAAATCATGTTGATCAGTCAGTGACAAAGCCTCAACCTCCCTTTGCCTCTAAAGTGTTGCAAGGATTTGTAGGAAGAGACGAAATCCTACTAAGATAAAGCAACTACAACCTAACATGACACAAGAAAATATCCGAGAGAAACTACCCTGCTCTTCTCTATAGAGAAGAAGCAGCCACACAACAGAACAGATCATGTGCCCAAATGTGGAATAGATGTCAGAAGTTAATCCAATAGTTCAAATCTCATCTTCTGAATCAACACTTAAACAAGGCTGGCATGTTGGTTATTGCTGCTGAAGTAGCTGATCTGAGGATCTTCCCTACCTCCCCTCTTCAGGGAGGCTGTGATTACCTTCAGTCACGTGAACAGGATTAAGATTCACTTGTTACATTATTTTTTGGGTCAAGAACATCATTATGGAATTAGTGATGAGGGAGGTCTGCAATGAAAGACCAAATTGAAGTTATGCTGTCATTTGCTATAGGCTCATTAAAAAGATTGGTTAGTGACCAGTGACAGAACCCGAGGGAATGGCAGAAAGATGTGCCAGGGGAGGTTCAGGTTGGACATTAGGAAAAGGTTCTTTACCCAGAGGGTGCTGGAGCACTGGAACAGGCTCCCCAGGGAGGTGTCACGGCCCCAAGCCTGACAGTGTTCAAGAAGAGACTGGACAACACCCTCAGACACATGGTGTCAACTGTGGGGTTGTCATATGCAGGGACAGGAGTTGGACTCGATGATCCTTGTGGGTCCCTTCCAGCTCAGGACATTCTATGATTCTATACATACTATATAAAACTGCAACTTACCGTCAGTAGTGCAGGTAGAGCTTTAAAATAATAACGGTAACTAAAATGAACAATGAACAATACTTCTCCAAAATACACAGATTAAAAGAAAAAAAAAATCAATCCTGTATTATTATACAAATTCTGACCTTGTTGACAAGTTTTCCTTTGTGTTTTCCCCACTCTACTAAGCACATTTGCGATCTTACTAGCTTTATAATTATAAATTTAACAGATGGGTAAACATATTAGAGCTGAAATTAAATCAGTGGCCACAGCGACAGTCTCACAAGCACCCAAAAGTCAACATTCAAATTGTGGAAGTTGCTAAATAACCTATACACCACATAAATACACTTGCTGCCTCCTCACCTCCAGTAACACAAAAAAGGAAGCCCATTAAATAGCAACAGGAAAGGATTTTATATGGCACCAGGGGAGCAGAAAAACAGTGGAAGATAGTACCCACATCGAGTGGCATTTGGGGTAAATCAGAAAGTGCTGTGCTCCATGGCAGTTCTAACAACTCTTTCACCATTACAAAGGTTTGACAGCACTGCACTGGTTCTCTCCCTGTGTCGTTTGCAGGGACTTGTAAAACACAACAGAATTGCAAGAGATGACAGAAGAGACTAACCATATAAAAAACACATCCACAAAGTCAGATCATCTAGAAACTCTGTCATGCAACAAATCTAATTTTAACAAAATATAGTCATGTTGTTCCCCATAGACAAGTCCTTCCAATTGCTTAGGAGCTCTACTAGAGAAGGTCTAACAAAAGGTGTTCCAAAACCCAAAGATTAAATACAGAGCAAGATCTTTCTGCTCTTTAAAAAAAGTAACAAGTACACAATTCATTGAACTGGTGAGCAAGGACAATTATTCTGCATGGTAAGCACTGTTGCAAATATTATGTATAAAAGTTATTATTGTATTTGGCAAAGTTTCTGTAAAATGCAAAACAAGCATCCCTTCACCGGCCACTGGTGTTTCAGGGCTCAGGAACCACTTGTAGTTGTCACTTCTGGCACGTGCTTCCTGGTGTCTGTTCCATCTGCCTTGTCCCACTGCTACGTAATGTGTCTTACCTCAGCCAGCTTTCTTCCTACACACAATGCATCAGCTGCAGTGAAATATCACAAGTAAGAAAATAAAACAGACATGCACCTTCTACGCAACAACTTCTGTAACAACTACGATTCATTATGGATTTGGAATGACTCTCTTCTGCAGGCTTGGGCTATTTTTTTCTAGAGAGAATGTGACCGGAGGACCAAAGAGAACATCCCTAGTTCTGCCTTCGAGTCTTAATGCGTACTGAATATCCATTGAAATCACACCTGGTATTTTGCACACAAAGTCAAAACGATTGAACCCTCGTAACAAATAAATATTGGGTGCTACGCTGCCTCTGCCTGCCTAATAAAATTTCATAGCTTTATATATATTTTACTTAAAATCAGCCATAAGTGCTGTCAACCAAAACCTTTGTTTGCCTGGTTTCACCCTGAATGTAATAGTAATACCTGACAGCATCTACTTTTTTCTCTTGTAAATGTAGGTGAACTGTGAAGACCTTGTAATAGACTAGCATATGTAAGTCACGTTATGTGGTTTAAAAAGAAAAGGGAAAAATAAAAAGGCTAAAAAGATACTGACACTGTGCATAGTTCAAGATATGAGAAAATCCACCCTGGAATTAATTGATTGCTTTACCACCCTTCACACACACATTTGTTTCAATAAAACATACTCTTCCTGCTCTGAGTCTCATGTTATACAATGGCATGGACTCACTACTGCACATACAAGTCACTGGGAACTACGTACACTTTACAACTCATTTACAAAACAAGATAGAAAGCACATAGAATCCAAGACATGTCATCTATGAAACTTTAAGGTGTTTTTATTTCTAGCAGAGGCTCATCACTGAGGAATTCAATTACCTTGTGCCTAGAGTGAAAATCCTTATAAAATTTAGAAATAATTTGGTTATAGCATGGTCAAATAATTAATTACAAAACAATACAATTCTTTGCAATTTCCAAGACAAAATAAAATATTAAACAGACCAGATTTCCACTGTAGGGTTGCTAGTTCATTTAAGAACTTTATTGAATTATTCTTGACTTCCAATCAGCTATTCTCAATTCCTTTTTAAAGAGAAGATTTTTAGAAAAGTGAGATCTGCATGTTTGTTATCAGAACTGGGATAATCGGCTGTTATCACTCCAAGCAAAGGGCAGAGGAGCACTCGAATTCTGGAATGAAGGTTCAGAGCAAATGACAACAAACTTCTACCCTATCATGTGGCTGCAGTCTGTGGGTAGACACTTAACTGTCCCTGTGGGACGTTTATGCAGGCTCAAGATCAGAGCCTTTCTGCACTGCTGAGCCGGGGGGAGAGCTACTGCCTCGCACAGTGAAGAGACAAGACCAGAGGGAAAAGAATGAACCAGCCCGTTGCTCCAGCTGCAAGGTTTTACAGCACACAGAGTACCAAGGAGTCAGCTGTACAAAACCAGGAAAACCACAGGCACATCCTTACTAAACTGTGCACCATGGAAATGCAGCTGGGGAGCATGCTACACTTCTTGCAAATGTATAGGGTAGCCAAGCTATAACTAAATGCACTTACTTTAAAAGCACAGACCCTCTTTACTGTGGTGACATTCTCCATCTGCCATCTGCAATGCACAGCTGAGTAGTCCGGATCATCTCAAGCAGATGGCAAAGGCAGGCATTTGTTCTTGTAGTTAGCATGATCCCTGCCTCTCCTTCAAGGCTCCTTACATTTGGCACTTGCATGTGTTCCTGGTGAGTTCTGCCTGCTCACAGATCCAAGGCAGAGCTGCTCCACGCAGCACAGCAAGGCATTTTACACACAGCAGTATTCCCTGCGAGCGCCACGGCACAGGGGCATTGCCAACGCAGGAGACACTTTGCACAGAGCATATTTATTGGCTGTGACATAGAGCACGGCGTTTGCAAAGAGCTACAGAAGAAGACAGCTGCTGCAGCTCCCCTAATTACCTTTCCCCAGACATCAACAGTAATTTACAATTTGGATGATGTTACTGGAACTAAGTATGATCTAGATCGACACACAGATCTCCTCCTCACTTTTACAAGCCATGTGTTATATGAGAATTACAACTATTCAAACTGTTGCTGTGGGTTCGGTTATCTCCTGTAAGGTTTTTTATAATGCATTCTCCTTTTGCTACTGGAAACTACTGAATTTGCTATAGAGCCTAATCAGATAATCATATCTTGTTACAAGCACAAGCCAGCAGGACTTGCTGTTAGAAACTCTCTAATCTATCACATCAAAACAAAGAATATTTGCAATGCTTAGTAAAAATTGCACTTCTTAACACACATTTCACAGCAGAAGTAAAAAACAAAATAAAAACTCCATTATATAGAACAGGTAAAACATTAGCCTCATATATCCAAATTTAATTCTATGTTACTCCACTACTACAGCATTTTGAAATATTTACAGTGTTTGGCTCCGGCTCTTCTGCTGCTAACCAAAATTTAAAAGAATGCACAGGAAGTCTGATGAAGACATCATCAACATTTACAATTAACTGCACAAAGAGGATAAAACATTTCCAACAGTTGCACTCTTGAAAGACCAAAAGCTTTCCTTCTCTGTCAATAGCTCTGAATTGCTTTATTGACAAGAGACATCATTTAAAAAACACAAATGCAAGACAGAACTCAAAGTGTATGTAGACACATGAAACTGCAAAGACTCAGTAGATATTCTAAGCCAAATAGTATACTTGGGTAAAGAAGTAGTAAAAAGAAAATTGAACAAATTAGACAGAAAAGCTTTAAACTTAGGATGAGTATCTGCACTAGGTCTGTTCTTGTAACCATTGAGAATCAAGACGATGTCAACTTAGAGGCTCACTGTTATATGGATCCAGTAGTTTGCTGATGCTCTCTATAATAAAATAAGCATCAATCTCCAGCTTCTACAATAATTTAGACCCATGCAAGACAACTGTCTACTTGGGGTGGTGTCCTGCTCCCTCCAGTAGTTGTGCAGCATGTATTTTGTGGCTGTATCTCTACACAATTGTGTTATTTTTCTCAGTTCAAGCTGCAAGTCAAATGAGAGGATGAGACTTACCCATGTTTCTCTGGACTTTCCACTGATAAGATTTCACCACTGCTTTCATCAATAGGAAGGACACGAGCAATATACTCTCCGCTCTGCTGGTAAAACTTATAAACAGCCACTTGAACTACGCATTGGTCACTGCTGCTTCTCAGCCAGGGGCTCAGGATGACAGGGCTTGGCCGCTCTGATGCATTGAGGAACAGAAACGAACCTAGAACAGATGAGGCAACAAGAAAGCTTTAAGAACAAAAAACTCCGAAAGTCTCACAGAATCCAAATGAATACTTGAAATTTTTATGCCGCAGCTCACTCTGCAGCCCTTCCAAAACTCCCAAAGATTAACTTTGGCAACTAGTTTGGAAAGTTTGTCCATTTTATATTAAACCCATTAAGATCTTCCTGGTCAGACAACAATTTAGCTCATCTTTGGATGGCCCAAAACAAAAATTATATTTAAATCTAAGTCACACAAGAAAAAGCATAAAGCGGAAAAAGCCATAAATATTAAGGGCAGTGAAAAATAACAAACAGTAACATCAAAATTCAATCAATCAAGAGACTTCCAAAGTTAAGCCCAGGCAGGTGATCAAGGAGTTTTAGGTTTAGAACCTTACTTTCATGTACCTATTCTTCTTGGACTTCATCCTGATTTCCGTAACCTCTCAGGTGTGGTCCAGACCCAAATATTATGGCCTTGATTCAGTGGGATCCTGATTTCACAGCTCTGAGATATATATATATTTTATTTGTTTTTAATAATACTTTTTATCTATTTGTCTCACCCAAATAAAGAACACAAATTCAACAGCTTTACTTTTGCTCTTCTATAAACAGAAGAGTGCAGCATTTTTAAGTCATTAGAGTGAGAATAAAGGCCTGACAATTTTATGTCTTCAGTAATTCATTCTAATGTATTAATTTTATATGCAGCTAATCCACATTAAACATTTCATTATTATCCAGTACATTGACTCCCTTGGCCTAATTCTATTTCAATATAATCTGAGGCTTATCCAGTGGGAGGTAATGTCTTTTCATCATACTGTTGCTCATTTTAGGTAAGTCAAATTACCCCCTTTTGGCAGCTCACCAATTTACCAGTTTGCCCACAGAGCAAGCACACTGGGGTGTGTAGTTGGTAAATGAAAGGGGCAGTTAGGTAAATGAAAGGGACCAACCCTTGAAGCAAGAAAAAATGTGATATTCCACAGATTCTAGCAAGACTGGTCAGATAATCAAGGCAACGAGATTTCATTTCCTGGAGCATCCGTTAATAAAGCATGTCCGTTAATACTTGCAGATCTGATGAACAGTTTAATTTCATAGAGAGAGAAACTAAAGCTCAACAGGGCTCTAATTTAAACCTCTTTTTAAGTGTGCATGAATTTTAGCAGGAGCAGCAGCTTGGTTTTGAAAATACCAAGGCTGAATCTTCAGAAGAATGATGTTCCGCTTCACTGAGCATGGCTCAGCTGAGATCCAGGCTGTCTAAGACATCCTGTGGATGAGCCAGGAATGGATCCTGCTCGTCTCCACCTCGGTGTCTAGGCTGTAGACCACAAGGTGCAAATGAGTCTCTCTGAGCTGCTGTGGTACCTCACCTCATCCTAAAATGGATCTGGTGAATTGTCCTTTGGTGGTCTCCATTTCTGCCCACTGAACTGAGGGTCAGGAGCTCAAATTTGAATATCCCCCTGCCAAACGCCAGTTTAAAACAGAGAAATTGCACTTGTGCTCACAGATGTTTCCCTTTGAAAGAGTCTGATTTGGCAATTCATTGCAGGTCACACACAGGGGAATAATGGAAGGGCTGAATATGAAACCTGGATTCCTGCCAACCACCACATTTCTCTCTCATACACACATTTATTGTAAGCAACATTTTTGACGTACTTGTCAAAAACAGTGTTCTTGACATTGGCATCACATTATTGACACATCTAAAACTAGAAAACATTTGTACTGAAAGAAACACACAGAAATACATAACATACAGCCTGCTCAGATGTTGAAGTTTGTAAACAGAGAGGAGCGAAAAGTAGCCACGGCATTTTTTTTAATATTCATTTATGTGAAATAATAGCCTTTAATCCAGTTATTAAAGGAATGGTTTGATGACTTTATACAAACTCTGTTTTTATCACAGTTATATATACACAGTATTTTTACTGGTCAGTAAAACAAAAACCCAGTACCATCCTTCCCTGTCTCTCCCTTTTGTTACAAACAAAGAGAATTAGAGCACTAAATCTTGTGCCTTTAATTGTGCTATTCCCATAAGGACACTGAAATTTGTGACATGAAAGGGAGCAAAGAGACTTCTGTTGATGGCAGAAAGACACTAAGCGTTGCAATAATTGCTGATGGTAACTTGCCAGGTGCAAGAGCCATTTGCTCATCTTACTGCCTTGCAACAGGGAGTCAGATTTTTAAAATTACAGACAAATAAAGGCATCTCTCATTCCTTCGTTTCTTGCAGTGATTCTAAAAAAACAGAGCTTCCAAGAACAGACTTTCTTACGCCCTGACTTGGGGCCAGGTTTGAAACATCAGTGAAGTCTAGTAGTAGACAAGGCTACCTGCTACATCAAGTGTGTGAGATAGTCATCAACCTCCTTTGTTTTGGCTTTTATATTTCCACTCTCTGTTTACAGGGCTCACACTTTGCAATTGTGGCTTATTACCCATCACATGGCCAGTTCTACCTACCAAATTATATTGCTGTAAGGAACACAACTTTGCCACAGTGGCGGCTACCCCGCCAGACGCTCCCCAGATGCTGGAACAGCCCCACACTGTGCTCCTGGGAAGTGGTGCCTAGAAAATCACTGTGAAGGACATGGCTATTACGCTGTGTTGGCCCCAACACTGGTATGCACTCTTGTCAAAAATGTCCTCCTAGTGCATACTTTTAGGGAGATCACATACCTGGGCAAATGCTAGAGCCATGACAGATACTAAAAAAAAAATATTTTAAAAAAAGAAGAGAATAAACATAACTTTCTTCTTGCTTTTGAAAGCTTAACCATGTTGTGGGTGATGTCCCTGTCTGCTCTGGTGTTCTCTTTTTGCTCTTACTGCTCATCTAGTCCATAAGTGCTAAGGAAAGAACTATCCAAGCTGCATTTGGCTCTGGTGTCACTGGAACCATTTCCAAAGTTGAAATGAGGGGTACTTGCTATGAAATCACAGAGAAAGTGTGGAGGCTTGTTACACAGTGGAGTTTGAAGATTCCTGTTAACACACTATGAGTTAGATCTGCTTATTACAGAGCAGACTGGTGAGTTCCTATAGTAACCAGGCCTGACACCTCTCGTGTACATTAACATCACACACACTCTTTTTCACATAATCAACAGACTCAAAACACCAATTCCATCCCAATGCCATGAATTTGCTGTCTCCAGGGCATACACAACATGTCTGTCAGTGAACTGCACACACACATACACAAAAACAACAATGTGCTGACAGAGGCCTAAATCCTCTTTCATTCAAGCTGACAGGACTTAGCTACTGAAATCAATGGTGACAAACCCCACAAAGGAACAATTAAGGTATCTGAAGTGAGGAATGATACATTTTGAACATAAATCCTTGTAACTCTCCCTTCCCTCAAAGGCACAGTCTCTCAGTCACTGCTCGCCACTGTTTCATGTGAGGGCCTCCCACGGCGTCAGTCTGAGCACCATTTCCAGGATCAGTTAGAGACCACTACTTAGGAAGAGTTAAAAGACCACATGGAGATCGATTCCCCATCCATGCAAGGGACAGAAGAATATTCTGTTTTGCATCAATGGACTCTCTGGGCAAAATTAGAAAACATGTGCTCACTTGTATTCCCCTCTGGCAGGAGAGAATCCATGTGGCACACTCTGAGATCATTGTGCAGACCCAGAAGATTCTAAGGTTCCAGCTATAATTTCCTTGCTCTTATTTTCTCCTATTAGCTCAAAGCTCTAATAAGGCTGTTGGGATCTTCCCAAGCGACTAGCTAGAAAAAGCACTGTAGCTTCAAACAGACTTATGCTGCTATTTAGTTATCGAGGGATATAAACTGAGATGAAAGGCCCCTTTGTGGTACATGCTGCCATGTTCTATTGCTCAGGATTCTGAAGGGTCTATTCCTTTTTCAGAAAGATGTTCACCAATGAGTCATTTCAGGAGTCTTCCACTACAGGTTTTAGATTGGACTCTTGCTGCACAGTGCAATGCTGATATTAAAGAGATGCAGTTAAAATACTCACATTGTAACCAGATATACAGCCACAGACCCAGGCACTTAGCACTTCCCAGGTCCCGAGCTCATCCATCGTCATCATGCAGAAGCATGTGGTTGCAGCATTCAGTATTTTTGCACCAAATACACCTTTGTTTGCCTTATATGACAGAAACCCCACTAGCTGTAACTGTTCTGTGGTGTTTCAGGACTGCTGGTCTTAATGCAAATATTTTATTTTCCACATTCCCCCTAAATGCTCACAAACTGCACGGAAAACCTACCAGTATTACTCAGCTTCTAATAATATTTTTCCGTACTTTATTGATACCTGCAGTCATAACACACTGGCTTTATTCATCACCATATGTTGTGTCTGATAACATCTCTGGCAACTTGCTGTCACTTCAGACAAACACAGGTGAAAAGATATTTATGCTTAAGCACAGGGAATTATTGAAGTTGACATAAAAGGAATATTACAAGACAAATTAATATATCCTGCACGAAAAATTGCTGTTGATTCTTTGGAAGCTTGTTTACAACATTTTAACATTTGTGTCATAAAAAAAGGGAAGGATGGCTTATCAACTAGTAGCAAGGTGTTTTTGAGATGATGAAGACAGCTTCAAGTTGCGCTGTTCAGGACTAATGAGGTAACAGGGATATCTGTAAACAAGAAAACTGATGCTGATGTACTAAGCACGTATAGATACACTATGAATAAAGCACCTGTCCAAAAAAGTCTTCAAATGAGGGGGTATAGACTGGTGAGACTATAACTCAAAACCACACCAGCATCAAGGCCGGTTCCTACAATCTCTGGCCTGACATCCTTGTCTGATATAAATGCACAAAACATCCTAAACTCATGCCACTGAGCGCTGAGACAACCCTGATGTTTTCAAAAGACAGACACACCACTCAACCCTAGGAACATGGGAAACTACATATTCTAATGGCAGCCCCTTTAAAAGTGGGCCATCTGACAGCTGCCCAATGGTCTGGATGCCCCCTGCAAAGTGCTCGTACCCTAAATACTTCCCCCTCAGTCTCAGGGTAAACCCAGTACAAAGCCAGGGCAGGTTCTTCTGCTCAACAGCCTCATGATGCTCAGCGAGGTCAGTGCACCCCATTGCATCCTCTGACCTTTCTGAGGCAGCAGCCTGGGAAAGATGGCTGCAGCCCAAAACAACAGCAGTCTGAGAAGTTACAATGGAAAATAAGGTTCTCCAGGAAAGTCTTCACTGCAGAAAACAGCAACCAGCTCTTCTGGGACAAACACGTGGAGGCAACTCCTCTCAACTTCTACCCGAGGCCTAGGATTTCCAGCATGCCATGTGCTTGTATATCTGATGTCAAACAGTCAAATAAGATCCTAAAGACATGACACGAAACAGGACAATGGGACACAAAAAGTAATTACAAAAGTGGCATACATTAGAATTCATGACAAGGGAAGTTCACATGATTTGAAAATAATATTTAGCAACACACCCAAACCAGTAATACACACAGAGCGGACATCCTGATGCAAATTAAAGTGTTCCCATGCCAATTCAAGCAGATTTCTTCCCTAACAATACAAAGACCACCATTTTTTACTTTAATTTACCTTCTTGAAAAGCAAGGCTCAAAACACAGCTAGGCTGACTTAATCTGATCACAGTTATAAAGCAGCAATTTAACAATCCTTTGCAAAACTGATAGATTTTTATTCTGAACATAAACTCCATCTTCCTACTAAAAGGATTTTATTAGCTTTCACATACAAGTTCAATACTCTACCAGATTAAATTAGAGCTGTAAAAACTATTAACAGTCAATGTCTGTTAGAGACCGTACAGTAGAAAAAAAAAAAAAAATTAAATCAAGTTTTATGGTCTTTGGAGATGCTGACTGGAAGGAACGTTTCCACTAGTATCACAAAACATCCCACAGAGTTGGTCTTTGGATTCTTTATTTACACTCAACTTCAAAATTATCTATTCAAGCAAAACTCTCATAGCAGGAGCTCAGTAGTTGGTAAAAGCCATGGAAGAACTGGGCACTACCTGAGTGACAACATTAAGAAAAAATAATGTTACATTTTTCTAGGCTTATTTGTACGGATTTTCTAATTGCCTCATCAAGGCTCCAAAATATGCTGACACTAAGAACGTGAATAGTCTCCAGTGCTGAGTGCAATGTGACTACATAAGCACCAGAAGATTTGCAACGTGCTATACTTGTATCTGACTTAAAATTCATGAAGGTAACAGCCTTTGAATTATTACAAAATTTGGAGCTGAACAATTCTTAACAATCTAATTATGGTAATTGGATGATATCTTACCTCTTTTGAAGTCGATCAGAGTTCTTGCTATTAGCTTAAAGAGAACCAGGATTTCACTTTCAATACCTAGCAGGTATGCGATCACATTTCTCTAGATGATGCAAGGGCAATTCAGAAATGCTAATGAATTCATACTAACTCTTGTGGGCAGGTAATACATTTCACAAATGGACAAGTTAAGGCAAACATTAAACAACTGCAAACACCGTGTGGCAAAGACTGGTATCAGAGCAGAGATCTGCAAGCCAAAGGTCTTTAAAATTACCTCCTATTCAAGTATATTTCATTTCCTAGCTATAAAGACGAAGGCAAATAATCCATCAAAGCAAAATAAAGTCAAATTTTGTCCTCTCTCTAAGGCATCGGGTAAATTTGATTTGCCCCATATGATTTCTCTTAAATTCAAAGACTTCACCTATATAAAACCTTCTCTCTCAACCAACCAGTATTCCCTGTGATCCTTGGGAACTGCAGCAGTGCTATATAAACACAACCTGAAGTTAGGAAATAGCAGAGTGCTCCCTTTTCTCACACTCCAGTCCCCAAAATTTTCCTCATTAATTTATCTGTTCTTTTAGAGGTAACCCTGAAGCCTTATATGCAGAGGGGAACAGTCCCCCAGCAAGTGACCTTCATGCAGCTCCTTTACAGGTTTCCCCATTGCTTCCCTAAACTCGGGCATAGTGCGTGATCTGCCATCCAAAGGAACGCTGTTATAAAATGTTATTACTATTGATCAGTTTAAATTCCAACAATCCCTAGCATACCCACATGGAAAGCTGAATGCCATTGCATTTCTTACTTTAGATAGACAACAATAAAAGATGTTTTTCTCACAAAGCATTTTACATTGAGTTTTTCAAAAGGAAAAAAGTCAGAAGGAAGAAGAAAATAATTAAAAGCTCCAGGTATTGCCTTCCATAATAGGAGCTGGAGCCAGATGCTGTTACAGCCCAATTCCTAAATGCCTCGGCAGTGTTTGCTCCCAGCTGAAAAGCACTGAACTGAAAAAAAGTAGCTAGTTAATTAAAAACTTAAAATTCAATGCTGAAATTAAAATCTTTACCAGAGAATGACAGAAAAGTGTCTCAATAATTCAGTCTGGCACAGCTGATTATCCAATACGCATCTCTTTTGCTGCTGACAGAGGCAAATGGAAAGTTACTTTTGAGATCTCTGTTCTGAGACTAGAGGATAGGAGAATTTTCTGTCATCATGAGCAAGACAGACAGACCTAAAGGGAAAACCAAGAGGAAGCAAGTTCTGTCAATAAAAACAGAGGCAGAACGCCTGTTCGGTGCCTCACCGTGTGAGCAGTAGTTAAGGGGAGGGTGTGAAAGAAGCATTTTACTGTGCCTCTAGTTGCCACTTCGCACTCGAGTGTGCTTATTTGATTACACTCAGGAGGCCAGCAGCTTCAAAATTAAGAAGTTTGACAATACTTTAACGCACAAGTACCTGAACAGAAATGTGTCTGGAACAGAATGGGTTTGGTAATGTCAGAAACCACATTAAACAAGCAGCAAGTACTGTGAGCTATTCCCCTGAAGAACTAAAAAAACCACATGAGAAAGTGCATAATTAAATCTCTTTGGTGTAGTCCTCCTCCTTTTTTATTCTGTGCCAAGATTAAACTCATCACACAGAGGCTGCCATTATGTCAGCTTTAAGTGCACAAGAGTCATAACTCAGACCATCAGAGATTCATGAAAATGGTCCACAGATAACACAAATAAGATAAATCTTGAGGCGATAGCATATTTTAATGTCTCATACATTTTAATCTGCCCTTGTCGGTCCCTCCTCTACATACATACATGTACATCCACACACACAGTACCAGGAGGCAATTAGTTGGATGACTGTCCCCAAAAGTTTTGAGAAAGGCAAGGGCCTTATCCAGAGCTTGTTGAATGCCTGAGAGCATAAAGCATCTGTCACCAAATCCCTGCCCATCCTGAGGCTCTGCCATCCTTCCTCCATCTCTAGAATCCACACCACTTCCATCCCAAATCTGCCTTTTGAGTAACTCAGTTATCAGTTCTGCACTACCAGTTCTGCATGCCAGTTCCCTCTGGCAGACTCTTTTCTACTCAGCTTTTAGCTCTAGAACTTCCTCGTATTTTCTGTGCTTCCCTAAGGCATCGTTGCAGGGACGAAAAGGGAGAAGAGTGCCTTGGCACACCAATTACAGGACAGAAAGAAACACAGACAGCAGAAACCTCTAGAGGACCTCTCTGCTCTCCTGTGAAAACTGTACTAGCTGCTGGTTTTCCTTCTTTTGATTCAAAATATCCATTTGACATTAATGTAGAGAAAAAAGCAAGCTTCACCCACACACCACGTGTCAAAGAGCAGACGAGCAAGGGGGCAACAACCCTTTCCCCTAGGTCTGACAAAGGGTTAGAGCTCTGAACATTGACAGACATGCTGAAAAATTATGTGGCAATCAAAGAAAGAGAACAAGAGTCCAGGAGCTTACACAGGATGACTCTTCCCTGGGCCTTCAGATCACTTATACAAAGTGTTCTCCAACAGCACAGTTAAAGTTCATATTTAGATAGCATTTTATGAATTCAACATGTTGGACAAACATTAACTGATTATACCTCAGGACCCTAAAAATCCATTTTTCAAATTGGAAAAGATAGGACAAAAATGAGGAGCTTGCCTTCTTTAATGCAGTAAAATCAGGCATCACACAGGATTAGTAGTTGGAACTGCTCAAGTGCCAACACTATTATTTATGCTAGCAACATTCATTTGAAAGAGCTGGTTTCATCTGCTTCTTGCAGTTAGCTCTTAAGTAAAACTCTACGTAATGTGACTTGTTCGTGAAATAAACCAGATCCTCCTTTCTGTTCTAGAGAGAGTGGCACAGGTGAAGGAAGGAGGATGGTTCAGATGAAGGTGACATGTCCTGGTGAGATCAGCTCTCAATACACCGGACACCAGGTCTCCCCACTGCTCTCCCTGTTTTAAAACAGGATCACTGAACCACACAGACTGGAAGGTCTCTCTGCAGGTCTCCATCACATGTCCTGCTCTGAGCAGGACTGTCACCAACACTAGACAAGGGCAGCTGCAGCTTTGTCCAGTCAAGTCTTAGAAGCCCCTGGGCATGGAGATCTGTCAGCCTTGCTGGGTATCCTGTTCCAGCGCTGCACCCTCTCCCTGGTGAACATCTTCCCTGAAGTCCAGCCTGGGCCTTCCAAACAGCAAGCTGTCGCCACCACCTCTTGTATCATCTGCCACAGCTGAGAATTATTTGGCTGCCATCTTTGTATCTCTCCATTGGGTGGCTGTAGGCCATTACTCACCTCTCAGACCTCTCTTTCCAGCCTAAGCCAGCCCAGCTCCCTCCACCTCTCCATGCAGGTACGTGCTGTTGGCCCCTGAACACACGGGCAGCCCCCACTGGGCCCTGCCAGTTTCTTCACATCCCCCTTGAGCTGGGAAGGAGAGTTGAGGCCCAACACAGCAACCCAGGTGTGGCCTCACCACCACTGAGCAGGCCAGGATAATAACTTCCCTCAGTGCTTGCTGCCTTCACCCTACCTTATCTGGCGTTCAACAGCTTCCTACCCTATTTGTGCTGGGTTGGGTCCTCCATAACCTGCAGGTCCCCTTAAGCAGGACTAATCAGGTTGCTGCTTCCTAGCCTGGAGGGATGCTGTACTGGCAGGTCCTGGTCCAAGGGCAGAGCTTCTTACTTCTGGTGGCTCCACAAGGCTCCTGCTAGCCCAGTTCTCAAGTTTACCAAGGTCCCTCTGGAGCAAAGCTCTGCCATTCACTGCATCAGCCAAGCCCCCTCTCCTCTCAGTTGGTGATCATCTACAAATTTGACTAGTGTCTTACCATCCAGGTCATGGATGACGATACTGAGCACTACCAGTCCTAATACTGGCTCCTGGACTCAGCTTTGCTCAGTGCTATCTGTCACTGGGCAAAAACCCATCAAGTATTATTAGCCTCTCAGCCCAAAAGTCCAGCCAGCTTTCAGCCTGCTGACCTACCCAGACCTCCTCAGCTCCCACATCAGAATGCTGAGGATGATGGTGCCTAAAGCCTTGCTAAAATTAAGGTGAAGTAGATCCATGGTTTCTCCTTTGCTCACACAGCCAGTCATTTAACATAAAAGGACATCAGGTTAGTGAACTATGATTTGTTCTTAGTAAACCTATGCTAAGTGTTCCCAGTTATTTTCTTGTCCTCTACCTGTTAGGCAATGGAGTCCAAGAGGATGTGCTCCATGTTCTTTCTAAGGACTGACAGGAGGCAGACCAGCCTATAGCTCCCAAGGCCTCTATCTTGCCCTTCTTATAAATGAACATACTACTAATCTTTTCCATTTATCAAGGGCGTCCTTCAATTGTAATGATTTCTCATAGATTTTAGATACAGCACCCTTGAGTGTACCCAGTCCCAGGGATTTGAATGCATCCAGCTTCTCCAAATAGTCCCTGACTTTGTGCTCTCCCAGTCCCGGTTGCCCGTTTCTTGAGATCGTGCTGTTATGTGCCAAGGTCTGGGGACGGCCTTGGCTTGTAAATGTCAAGGGAAGTCGCTGAGTACTTCTGCCTTCCCACTATCATCTGTCACCAGGCTGTGTTGTCGTCTCCTTCCGAAAATGCTTTAATGTGTACCAAGGAAGACCAATGGATCATTTTTAGTACTTTTTTTTTACAGGGCCTAAGAGTCTCACTGAAGGCCAGACCTCTTGATAGAGAGTACCTTAGAAAATCACTGCACCAAGTAATCCAAGAGAACAAGGGAAGAGACAGCTGGCAGCTATGAAAGGACAGACAGTGACAACGGCACACAAGGGAACAAAGAGGAGCTTCAGTCACATCAAGAGTGACCATTAAAGCACATGTATCTCAAAACATTTTTGCTACACTACCAAATCATAATTCCCATGCCTTGTCTCTTCCCTTCAGCTTGCTATTCTTACTCTGCACTGCGATTCACTAAGAATTTACATTTCTGCTGAGGAAGAGCTATTTCTTCTGTATTTATTCTACAAACTGCCTATCACACTTCTGGGCTCTGAATACTATTGACTGACTGAAATAATAAGGACACCACTTTCTCCAGCGCAGACAACCAAACCCTCCACTCTTCTTGCAGGCAAATACCCATGGGGCTTCAATGTGGGTTTCACATGACTACCAGCTGTAGAAGTTCAAGCTCTCAATGAACGTTATGCATGAAAGACTGTACAGCTCTGCTGCTCTAAAAACAAAAAACCACAGCCACAGGGAATCTGCCCACTGACCAGGGCATGCCAATCAGCTCACATGTTGTAATCCTACCTTTGGTATGCCTTTTAAATCAATTCTACCTCTCTAGAGATAAATGTTTATCTTTTTAAAAAAAATAACAAATTTGGCCAGCACAAAGCCTAGTTATAATGGAGAAATTTTACATTAAATTCAATTAAATGGCAGTAACCATTATACATCACAGGAGTTTTCTTCTTCATGGAACAACCAGAAAAGAATACTTAAACATCTCTGAAATATCATCACAGCCCTACCAAGTTATTTGTGCCTCAAAATCAAACTGAGGAAGTCACATCCATTATTGTTGGGGGAGAGCTGGGTGAAGTTGTATCTGCAAAGTGGTACAAGGCTCTTCTGTCCAACTACATTTACTTTTCAGTCTTACTAAAACTACCTAATGAAAGAAAAAGAAAAAAGAAATAGTCAGACTTACCATTCTGTTGGCATCCTGAACAAATTACATTTAGCTCACTGACATTCTAATTTTCTAGAAACAGGTATATTTATGCTAAGAAGGTTACAACTTGCCTATCTATCTTGGTTATAATTATTCCATCCTCTTTTCACTTTGCTAGGATATAGCATAAATGAGAAATTCCATTCTATTTGTTTTCTGTTGGGTGTAGACTGAGAGAACTACTGTCTTATTAAAAGACAATCTCCCTACTCTAGCGTTAGCCTGGAGATAACAGAACAAAGACTGGACGGCAGGGGGGATTGGAAATGGACTGTAGCTCATAACGTGGATTTTACACAGCCTGGGATGGGACATAAGAGTTTAGAATCTGGGTCTGCCTGACAGTGACTACAGTCGACTGTTTCTGTAAGTCCTCATCACAAAGCTGTTACCATTATCAGCACCGAAGCGAGACATTTTGGTGAGATGGTGTAAATAAAACTTGTGTGGTTCCTGTACTGCAGATACACAGCAGATTTTGACCTCAGTGCTGCCTCACTCTATCTGCACTAAGCCCTAAATTCCTTATCTGTACGGAGCAAAACCACAGTGAATGTTGATTTTGAAATTAACAGGTAAATCAAACAGAAGTGATTTAGAAGCCCAGCAAGATCAGGTCCAAGAGTGGGGACAGCTTACCTTAACACAACTGTCCTTGCCCTCAGCTTTTCACTCTGATGACAGGTGACTAACCTGTCAGTGAAGCACTAGTAAAGACACCTCATTTCACAAACTGATGCATTATGGCAAATTGGCTCAGTCTTTTATGCAATATGGTATAGATGAAAGGCAAAAGTAAGCAGAATAAATTGAAGATACTTCTGGGAAAACCACCCACGTTGTCTTCAAATTCACAAAGGTCACTGGTGTTCTACAGAGTGGCCTGGAAAGATGCTTGGGCACCATGCTATAAAAAGATAAAAAGCTACTGGAGAGTGTCCAGAAGAGGACTACAAAGTTGGTGAAGAGTTTGGAGGGGAAGCTATGTGAGAAGTGACTAAAGACACTTGGTTTGTTCAGCCTGGAAAAGAGGAGATGGAGAGGAGACCTCATCATGGTCTACAGTTTCCTCACAAAGGAAGAAGAAAGAGCAGGCACTGATCTCTTCTCTCTGGTGACCAATGACAGAACCCGAGGGAACAGCAGGAAGATGTGCCAAAGGAGGTTTAGGTTAGACATTAGGAAAAGGTTCTTCACCCAGAGGGTGCTGGAGCACTGGAACAGGCTCCCCAGGGAGGTGTCACGGCCCCAAGCCTGACAGTGTTCAAGAAGAGACTGGACAACACCCTCAGACACACGGTGTGAACTGTGGGGTGGTCATATACAGGGACAGGAGCTGGACTTGATGATCCTTGTGGGTCCCTTCCAACTCAGGACATTCTATGATTCTATGCTTAGGATTTGGTTTCAATAAGGCTTCTTCTGTACTGCACTGTAGATCACCATGTTATTAAGAGAGGAAAGATCTTACCTCTCAATTCACTTTTACATTATTCACATGATTTGCCTACATATACACCATACAAACAATTTGCCTACATTTTGCATTTCACCTGCAGGTCAGTTTTCTTTACATGGCTTTGCTGCCTTCCTTTCCTAATTGGAGGCGTTAGCACAAGGCTGACAAAATTTGCAGCAAGGAATAAGTTTTTTAAACCCAGACAAGATTTCTTTGACTTCAAACAAAACCTTATGACCACCTGTCAAATGATCCAAGATTCAATAAACCCATGTTTTTTTGAAAGCATCACTTCTGGCTTTAAATCAGTCTGACAGTCTTCTTTTAAGGATGGGAAATAAACTCCCCTAGGAATGCACTAGTGGAGGCAGCAAACACGTAAGCTGTAATACAACAGTGAAGAGCAAACAGAGAGCTCTCCCATTTCTTGTGACATCCAGCCACACAGGATTTACCACTATGGCTTTTCAATAACCTGCATCCTACACACAGCAGATGTGCTATGGGCAGAGACTCCACAAAGGTTACAGGGGATACCTAAGCATCACTGAATAACTCTCCCCCCCTGTTTTCCTTTTAGATAAAGGTAAATGTTCCAAGGTCATATGCAGCAGAAATGCACTGCTGACAGCACATCACTATGGAGGCACTAATAAGCCCATAGGTATTTGTGCATATATGTCATAACTGACAGCATGCACTTTTACAGTTCCTGCAGGCAGTATTTTTCAACCTAACTGGGAAGGTTTTAATGCTTTTTTATTAAATTGATTTTGTTTGTTGTTGTAGTTGTTATTTGGTTTTGGTGTTTTGTTGTTGTTTCAGGTTTGGTTTTGTTTGTTTTTTGTTTAAAAAAAAATAAATAACATGTTTTTCCTGTTCATTACAAATGCAGAACTGATCCTGAAGGGAACACTGCAGAGACTTCCAGACTGAGGAAGCTTTCAAACCATTTCTATCTTTAAAGATGAGCTATCAAGGTACCTAATAAAGTCTCACTATGGCTATAGCCCTTTTTCCATTAGGACAAATGTGTAAAAGGAAACAAACAGAACTCCTGAAACAGAAAAAAGCTGGCAGCCTTCAACACGGAACAACTACCACCCACAAAACGCATCAAGAGAAAAGGTGCAGTGCTCACTTTCAGCTCTTGGCATTCTTGCAGGAAAATCAACTGAATGGAAACTCTGAACACAGGCAGATGGTGACAAGAACGCTGGTGAGATGCATGACACCAGCATCCTCTCCTCAGGGATACAATTCAGCGTTCAAGCCCGGCTCAGAGTGATCATGGCTTGCTTTCCTATAGACACCAGCACCTTCCAGCCCACAATCAAATTTCACACTAATAAATGTGTCTATGAGTCTTCATTAATTTTTAAAATTTTCATAGAAAATAGTATTAAGGCCAGTATGAGCCCTGTCTTCCTTCATTTGGAAACAGCAGACAACCAGAACTTGGTAGTCATTTTACATCACCACACAGCCCACAAAGCCAAGAAAACAGAATCATAGCATAGTTTGGGTTGGAAGGCACCTTCAAAGGTCATCTAGTCCAACCTCCTGCAATAAGCAGGGACATCTTGAATCAGATCAGGTTGCTCAGAGCCCCATCTGGCCTGCCCTGAAATGTCTCCAGGGATGGGGCGTCTGCCACCTCTCTGGGCAACCTGGGCCAGTGTTTCACCACCCTCATTGTAAAAAATTTCTTCCTCATGTTTAGCCTGAATCTCCCCTCTTCTAGTTTAAAACCATCACCCCTTGTCCTATCACAACAGGCCCTGCTAAAAAGTCTGTCCCCATTTTTCTTACAGGCCCCTTTTAAGCACTGAAAGGCCACAACAAGATCTCCCCGGAGCCTTCTCTTCTCCAGGCTGAACAGCCCCAGCTCTCTCAGCCTGTCCTCACAGCAGAGCTGTTCCAGCCCTCTGATCATTTCTGTGGCCTCCTCTGGCCCCTCTCCAACAGGTCCATGTCTTTCCTGTACTGAGGGCTCCAGAGTTGGACACAGGACTCCAGGTGGGGTCTCATCAGAGTGGAGCAGAGGGGCAGAATCACCTCCCTCAGCCTTCTGGCCACGTTTCTTTTGATGCAGCCCAAGATACAACTGGCATTCTGGGCTGCAAGCGCACATTGCCAGCTCAGGTTCGGTCTTTCATCCAACAGTACTTCCAAGTCCTTCTTCACAGGGCTGCTCTCAATCCCTTCATCCCCCAGCCTGTATTGGTACCGAGGATTGCCCCGACTCAGGTGCAGGGACTTGCACTTGGCCTTGTTGAACCCCATGAGGTTCACATGGACCCACTTCTCAAGCTCGTCCAGGTCCCTCTGGATGCCATCCCATCCCTCAGGTGCATCAACTGCACCCCCCTCTTGAGAAAATACTAACCTGTTAGAGCTAGATGGAAATCAGATGACACCCTATATTACAGTAAAAGCACCAACTTCATAGTAAACGAAGCATACAAGACCCAAACCACACCAAACAGGGTGCTGAGGAATGATATACAAAGCCATAACATACAGTCTTCATGGTCCTATCCAGTTCAATCTGCAGTCCTCAGATTAAGAGGGCAATATACAGCAAACTCAATTTGATGCTATTCCTGGAAATACTAAAGAGCCTTCAAGGGTTTGACATCAGCCTGCTATTTACAGGTTGTAATACCTTGTGCAGGGGGAAAGGAAGGCTGATCAAGCATCATGGTTCATAAACACTTGGAACATAAACCATTCTGAAATATAACAGCACTCAAGAGAATCAAAATATTTCATATTTTCTAGGGAGTACTGGGCAAAGCTAGCACCACCTACATCATAGCGTACAGAATAATCTTGGCGTTACACAAATAACAGCGACAATTTGTTCCTTGGCCTCTAGACTTCCAGCAGGACTATCAATATATGATGGAGGGTTTCTGTCATGTGGATACTTACCCATCAGAAACAGAGTTGCAGCTGCTATTTATTTCTTGTAGATCACCCTAAAACCTTCAGAGCTGGTAAATTTTGGCCTTTGTAATTCAGATACCTTCAATGTAGTACCTTTTGTCCCCAGCCAGGTGGTCCAAAAAAAATCAAATTATGTCTGCCTTTCTGTTTTGTCAATGAGGCACCCTCTCAGGTGCTGACACTTTCTTCAACTTCACAGTTATTATTTCAGATAGATTAGGAAGCTCCCCCCCGCCACCTTAACACTCAGCATATCAGGTGAGACTCAAGAGGAACTAAATTATAAGAGAACTGTCAGTTTTACAGGAAAAACTGTAAACTGAGGACCCTGCCAGTGAGCAGGCTGGGGGCGTGCACGATGCTGGGAGGGATCCCACCGACCAGAGGGATTTCCCACACCACATGATGTCATGCTCAGCAATAAAATCTGGGTGACGAAGAAGGAAGGGGGGGATGTTCAGAGTGATGTCGTTTGTTTTCCCAAGTCACAGTTACACACGATGGTGCCTGGCTTTCCTGGAGATGACTGAACACCTGACTGCCCATGGGAAATAGTGAACGGAATTTTTGTCTAGCTTTGCTTATTGTGTGAGGCTTTTGTTTTACTTATTAAACTCTCTTTATCTCAACCCATTTGTTTTCTCACTTTTACCCTTCTGATTTGCTCCCCTATCTCCCTGGAGGTGGAGGAGGAGTAAGTGAGTGGCTGTGTGGTACTTAGCTGCCCACCTGATTTAAATCATGACAGTGTGAAACTGGACAACAGGAACAATTTCCAGCACCCCACTGCTACTTGTTGATGGGGTAAAAATACTTAAAAGATAGAATTCTGACATCTCACTATTTGAGGACATTTTAATCTGGGTTTGTTTAAAAGGTTGAAATAAACACACAGTTGTGTACTGTGTCAACCTATAACTTAGTACTGCTTTTCCTGTTCCAAGAAAAGGTAGCTTCTAAATATATATATCCATAAATGTAATATTCCTAGTACATTGAACAGATATATAGTTTAAAAAAGAAATGTGTTCCTTCATTAAAGCAAATAATTTTTCCAGTCAGCTCTCCATACCTCACTGTGCCTTGAATACTCATCTTGGTAGGTGATTGCTTTGTGCTACCTTGATAACAAGCCAATTACGAAGTATCTGAAAAAAACAGTCTCCTATAAAATTACACTGTAGTTAATGAAGCACAGATACTGCCCCTAAAATGGAAAAGAAAACGAGAAAACAAAACTCAACAATCCAGAAACCTGACTATTAGATGTACTAGTAATCTGGCCATGAAATTATAAAGGTTTGACATCTCATAAATTGCAAGCGTCTAGTTTGGCTGTCGGGAAATTGCTTGCATACAAGTCACCTCAAATCCAATAAGCTTTCCTGAAAGTTTGATTATAAGTGAGATTATAACTCTATTACATTAATCACTGCAGAAGAAGCAGACAAAAACCCCCATACCAGACAACACTCTAATTGAGAACAATAAGAAAGATGAATAACATATGGTGGTTCACATAGGTGCCATGGCTTTGTAATTGCTGAATTCAATTAAAGGAAAAAGAAGGCAGAGATTTCTCTGCTATGATTTTCATATTACAGTTCAAAAAAGAAAGCCTTTCAAAACCTAACCTGTACTGAAATCAATCCTGCAACACTAACAGCAAAAATTTTTGGATAATAAATGTCAATATGAATTTGTAGTGCATATGCATACCTTACAGGAGAATTGTATGTAAAAAAATAATAAATATTCTCCATTTCTATAGCCCTTTTCATATGAGTCTTAAAATGTGATTCGCAATATATTACCTCTCAGTCCCTACCTCATGTTAGCAAATGTCATATAGGGTTTGAATTTGCTCACCAGGAAAGGCATCACATCTTGTCACATGGTGTCAAGTAACACAATGAAATAGGATAAGAAATGAAGACCAAGCAAGATCTAGAGAGAGGAATGTACCTCAACGTCAAGACCTCAGCTATCATCTGCAACCATCTTTTACCAAAACATGGTTGTCTGCTGCTCAGGCAAAAGAAATAAGACTGTCTTGCAATCTCAGAATGTTAAATTACAAATCCTCAAAAAGGAGGAACACTTTGCCATTTTGTTGCTGAAGGCAGTCCACCCCCTTGACTCATGTCCTTGCTGTGGCAAGTACATAATACACCAGCTTACCAATTGACACATTTTGCTCTGAGGAGGAAGACGGAAATGAAGTGTTGGTGATGTTACTGCGGTCGGCCGTTCAGAGAGCATTACTCTGATTGCCAGCACACCTCATAGAGATGGTCTTCAGAAATGTGCCCACCTACAAGATTAATGGAGGGACTAAAGAGACATGTAACCATCACGGCACACAGATGTGAACACTTTGTCTGGCTGAGGGCTTTCCACGACTGAGTTACAAAGGTAGCAAAGCAGTGGTGATAGGAGGCAAGGTGAATACCTACGAATCAAGATAGAACCAAGATCACAGAAACTTAAATTTGTGCTAAGCAGAATTACAAGACACTGAAGGTTTGTCTGTTGGTGGGTTCGCCTCTCAAAATATTATTTTTCAGTATTTTCTTAAGACTAATTTTTAAAAGCCTAAACAAATGAATCACTTAAAATGAATTAACATTAAGCATACTAAGATAATTAACAAGCTAAACAGCAATGTACTTTGAGGGTACCATGCCGCCTCCAGCCAAACCTTATTATCCTCCTGAATTCTAGTTAGAGAATAAATGGATTGACCTATTTATTTCACATCTAAATTTGATTAGAGGATTAACTTATTTATTTAGTATTCAGCAATGGCAGCAGCAAATGTATTTGTAGTCTGTGAAGTGGTCTAGGAGAGGTAAAGGGGGCAGCTGAATTAACTTTGTGGTTACAACTGGACTGGTCACAGTTCAAATTCCTGCAATCAATATGACTTCTCGGATGTATCCCTTTCCCTGCTCTGGGTACTCACAGCCTTTTTCTTGCTGGTCTCACACTCTCAGTCTTAAATCACTGATAGTCATTTTGCATTTTTCTTATCTCCAGTTTTGGTATTTTTCCATCCTGTGCACAATGGTTTCTCTTTAGCTATTACCTTCTCTGCTGTAAGTAGTGTTGCTGATACTTCATCATCTCTACCAGCTTCTAAATCCTGCTTGCCACCATGATTCTCTACTAATTTCCTTCCCTCTCCCTTCTTAGGCATTCAGCCATGAAATCAAAGATTAATGAGATACCAGACATACATGTTATCATCAGATTAAATTTATCACAGCTGCATGTTCCATTGCCTGTAATGAGTGAAACTGAAGGAAAGAGAAAACATCACGAAACATCTGACAACCACCCAAATTTATCTCTGTGACCAAGCTATGCTAGAAGGGGTACACAGCCTAATAAATGCATAGTAAAGCTTGTAGTTGAAGCCAAGGCCATAACTCAAATGTGACCTGGCTTCCAGCACTGCAGACCCAGCAGTAGCAACTGCCTTGGAGGGAGCACAGCTACCACATAGTTCAGGGCTCAGTTCTGAAGCGTGCTTTGTGGTCTGTGGTGAGATTTTTTTATAAGGCAACTGAGGCAGGAGTACTAGAGGAGGTGATGAGAGACTTGACAGCAGTAGTGTGGGCATGTGAAAGAAGATGCTGGGTCTGTGTGACGCTTCTTCAGGCTGATAATGTCAGCCTAGCACTCATGCCCCAGGCCCTTCAGAAGACCAGATTCTTCTACAATGACTCCTATGTACTTCAGATACCACAATATTGCATCAGTCTTCCCTCTTCTCTGGCAGGAAGCTGCACTTACCCTTGGCTATATTTGATCCTTGCAACCAGGTGGACAGATAGTCAGCATGTGCAAATCTACTGGCAGGCCAAAACAAGCAGAATTTGCTCAGGAAGGTGGTGGTATCACAGCAATAGTTGCAAAAGTCTGAGTGCCAGAAAAGCTGTTTTCTCTCCCATACTTAATTCGTAAAAAACACAACTAGATTTTAAGAACTTTATATGACAAGAAAACACTGAAAGGCAATCAGAAACCTCTCCTAATAAATAAGAGTAGTAGTAGTAGTAGTAATAATAATAATAATAATAATAATAATAATACACCTGGGCCTGATCCAAAGAGCACTGAAGTGACTTGAAAATTTTCTGTTGAAATGTTTGGGATCTATAGACTTCTCATCACTTTCAGGGAGCTCTGAAATACCCTTTTCCTTGTAATTTTCTGCAACAGGAGTGGGGGTTTTTAAACTAGTTTTGTTCTTCCCTTCTTGAGGAATATAGAACCTGGAAATGCCTGTATTACAAATCATATGAATCATGATATGTGCCTCTGGTGTATCACCAGATCTGGCAGGTCTTGTTTTGTTTTGTTTTAAATACAGCTGGTCTTTGTAGCACATCTCATCAAGGCACTGCAAAGGTGCACATTGCTATAACTGAATAATGCAGGAATATTCTATTAGTTTAGCCATGAATTATCTCCAAACAGATGGAAAGTTTTTACAACCATGTTCTGTACTGGAAATTATTTGATGAGTTTTTTGTATGCAATATAGATTGCTCTTCAACTGCTTCGGAAGTACGTGTCTTAGAGAATTCAATATTCTTAATTCATTGTTTGAACTTCTGTGTTTGCACAGTAATGCAAACGTACCCTCTAACCGGATGAGCATTAACTCTGAGGAGGCAGCAATCCTTTCTACTGGCTGAATGCAACACTTCTCTGCAAAGCAAGAAAATATAGAAGATGCAACTTGCTCCTCAGAAGAATCAGACAACAGGAGAAGGCTAAGCCACAACATGAATAAGCTATTTCAAACAGAAATCTTTCGGAGAGCAAGCAGCAGGCTTAAGTTAGTGTTTGTAAAAGCACTGCATTCCACATCCTCCAGGTAAGAGACAGTTCACCACATGACGGTTATCTCATTACTGGAGATCTTTCCTTTAATAGAGCCAGGGTGCAAAATATTCATCTGAACCTGGACAGCAGGCTTTCCTGAAAAATACTCCTTACCAGGATCCTATATTATGAGGCACTGCATCATATACTACAGATTTAGTCCCACTAGCCAGCTATGCAGCTACAAGTTTTTGTTACTCTCACAGCTGCTTGGGCATGGGGGACGTACATCTTTCTGTTGTGTCAAAGGAAAATACAAAGTTTTTGACAACTGCTGTCCTGTATTTTTTTGGAAAGAGATGGAAATAAATGCAGTGTTCACAGCCAGATTCCCAGCTCAAAATATGCAAATCATTGCTTTTCTTAGAACAAGCATATAGGTCAAAATTTGAGAAAATGTCCCCACATACTACCTTGCTACCATGATATGAATCCAATCCAAGAACTGACTGACAGGGTAGCTCAGAGTATATGACCCAGCCAAAGTCTTTCGCTTCACTGTTGAAGCTATCAGCAGGGGTGGCCAATTAGTGCCAGCTCCTGTGGACAATTCTTTGATGGAAAAGATCAGTGTTCTTCAACACATTGGCTGCTGCCTATCAAAAACCCTGCAGACGGCGATGTCGTCCAGCGTCTGGTGACTGGCTGAATTTGAACCGGTAACCCAGGTCTGAAAACGTCCCAAACCCATCACCAATCTCCTGTCTTACCAGTGCTTTTATTGCTGTTAAGACAGAAAGCTGAACCTACCAGTTTGCCATTCTGCACCCAAGCACACACCTGTACAGGCAGGGAGCAAAGAGCACTTCTCCAAGCACTTTGTTTTGTTTCGAGCTCCCCACTTGGGAAGCGATAGAGGTGTCAAACAGAAGCCTTGGCCAATTGCATAAATCAGATTTCACTTAAGTAGCTAATGTCAACCTTGGGGGGGGAAGAATGAGATTAATTGTTCATTTCCAGAGACCAGCACATCTTTTGTGCTTCAAAAGCATTGGAAAGAATATAAATCAAAGCAGAATATGAACCGGCAAAGCTAATTCACTGCCTAGCTGTTTCATTTCAGTTGCATCTTTCTCAATCTCCTCAGCCAGGTAACATGGCCTTTCCTTGAAAGTTACACAACAAATCAAATAAGTGGGTGCTGGGGAGAAGAGTAGAGGTAAAATTTATTACTGCTTAAAAGGGAAGGTGACTCATAAGAGAGTGGTATTAACAAAGTGACAGTATGAGACGAAGAGGGAGCGCTTTGAACTCATTCTAATGATCTAATGACTAATATAATCCATTAAGAAAAGCAAGGGCAAGATCTTTTTCACTGATTAACGATGTACCTTATCCATGTTTTTAATAAAAAAATCCAATATATACTGCTCCTCAGCTATCTGCATGTTTAATTAAAATGCTGAAAGCTTCCAGAAAATGTTAATTTCACTCCATCAGATGAAATAGTGAAGTATCCAACCCTTCACCATGGATCTGGAAGCAGTAAGAGAAAGTGAGAAGGAAAGGAAAAAAGGAAGAGCTGTATCATAATAAATATAAGAACACCCACCTGGCTTAGCAATGTACCTGTTATGTATGGTATGCGAAACCCCTAGACAAATACTACAAGAATTTAACACTAATATTTTATGAAGCAGATGTGTTAAAGCTGGAAATAGCATAAAATATTTGAAAAAGATTTTATTTCTATTCTTATGCTTAAATGGTGTATAAATAAATGCAATTTGCTTTTCAGGACATATAAGAACTTCACACATAAAATCATAGAATGTCCTGAGTTGGAAGGGATCCACAGGATCACAGAGTCCAACTCCTGTCCCTGCATATGACAACCCCACGGTGCACACCATGTGTCTGATGGCGTTGTCCAGTCTCTTCTTAATACTGCCAGCAAACATAATCATAATACAGACAAACATAATCATAATATTTAAAAAACAAACAAAATCCCTACACTCACCATTTACTCTAAAACTGTGTATAAACCTCTAGTGCCCTCAAATTAAAATTAAAGAGAAGACCTACCTTCTTGATTGCATTATGCAATCACTTAAAACTGTGCGGTTCTGCTATGAGAAATGGCACAGCAGTGTGCAGGCTGCCAAGATTCTGCTGTATAAACACCTTTCCTCTTCAGACTGACCAAATGGTGTAACGCATTTTAAAAGCGGAATACATCATTAAAATAAATTCAACCCAAGCAGGCAGTTGAGCTATTTGTGGTTCAAAATGACGGACAGGGATCCAGATCCTGTTTTACTTTGTCACAGCTGGGCTACCTGATCACAGTCTTGAAGAAACTCAAAATGGAAGCCTCTTGCCAAGACAGCTGACCGACTCAAATGGTGGGGAGCCAAAAGGTCTGCTCAGTCACAGCACATCCTTCTGGGCACCTTGCTGCGCTAAAACCAATCTATTCAGTAGCAATTCAGAATCAGTCTTCAGCAAAAGGAATATCTTTTATGGTGCCAAAGTAGGTATGAAGTATATGAAAAGACAGTTTGCTAATTGTTTGCAACTGTTTGGCATTTCAGTAGTGGTTTCTAACTATTCATAGGTATTTGTCCTGGTTCTGTTAAAAACAAGTTTCTCTTTTAGTGAATTTGCCTGTCAGCTAAAGCCTTCATATTAGCTGCATTTTCCTGGAAAACCAGATACATGTTTTGGTAAACATAGCAATGGAATGCGAGGTTATTAATAAGCATGGATGGACATCTCGCAAGAGGAGCAACGAGAAACAGGTGACCAAGAAACTGACCAACTGAGTATAACATTCCATTCACATGAATACTTCATATAAAAGTGGGAGATAACAAGGATCTCGTCCCTTTTTCCCTTTTGCTTATGGCCGACATTAGGAGAGGACCTTGTGAGTCGTCCCTGCGAACTGAGGCCTAGTGAGAGACTGAATCCAGCTCCGGTTGGCTGCAGAGTCCAATCCAGGACTTTGGTTGCCGGCTCTGCAGTTGCTGAGACTTTCAAGATTGGGTTTGTATATTTTGTATTATTTTCTCTATTCTTATTAGTAGCATTAGTAAAACATTGTTAATTTTTCCAACTCTTTTCTCTCTGTCCTTCTTTCCCTCCCAATCGCCTGTCCTTAGTGGGAAAGGGGGAGAGGGAAGGGCAAAAGGGAGAAGGGGCAGCGGGAGAGGAGGTTAACAATGTATCTGCCAGAGTTTTATTGTCACCCCGCAATCAAAACCCTCGACAGTATTTTATTAGTAAATTCAGACAATACTTGTGACTGCACAGTTTTGAATAAATCACTGTTCACTCAACTTTTATGCTTTTTCTTGCCCTTTTTTTTTTTAAACACAGTCAATCTACTCTGGGATAGCACTGACATACTGTGAAAGGCATATAGCTAAAGGAGTTCTCTAAAAAGTTAGGTTTTATTTTTAGTATAGCCTAGAATAACAGGGAACTTGCAAGAGAAATTCAGTATTTTTAAAAGGTTTAAAGATGTCGTATGGACACTTTGAACACCAGAGAATCAAAAATGTGGGACAGGTTAAATGTCTTCAGAACTGACTGATGAGTCTTACAACATAATAGAAGGGAGATGATTATTAGGTAAATGTATTTTCACAAGAGAGAGGTGAACGGGTCAGGCTATATAACATATATTGAGAAGAACACAACAGGCAATAAAGTCTGCAACTGGTGGGGCAGAGTAATCATAAATAAAAGGTCAAATCATTGATTAAATAAAAAAGCGCATCCAAGCAACCTATACTTTAATACAATTCAGCACCAAATGACAAGTGGGAAGAAAAACACAGCAATGGTGACTATACAAAGACACTTGTTCTGGGAAGTGGCACTGAAAAGCACGTGGTCATCACACGGGATGCTCAGCTGAACTTGCGGCCGCAGCTGTGGTGAGAGGCCCGACCTGTGCTGCTCCAACACGGCTGAGCTGGGCCCAGCACCCTCATGCAGGAGTGTCAGGGAGCCGGTGCCTCACCGCAGCTCTCGGGATCAGCAACCTGTTTGCACACCAGCAGCAAAAAGAAGCACAGTCTGGAAGAAGTTTGATGACAGCCCGCTAAATGCTTTTACATAGGTAGGTCCTGAACCTGGCATCTTTTAAAACTGTTCTTTTATAACGCAAAACCAAACATTTTTAGCCAAGTAATGAATTACTTCTGAGGATAACTGCTGTATAAACGATAATCTGAACATAATCCTTTCACGCCCAAAACTGTTTTCCTGTCTTTCAGTCTGTTGAGCTCTCCACATAAATTACAAGTGCAATATACTGCCACTATCAGAAACTTGATACTTTCATAGAATCATAGAATGTCCTGAGTTGGAATGGACCGACAAGGACCATCAAGTCCAACTCCTGTCCCTGCATGTGACAACCCCACAGTTCACATCATGTGTCTGAGGGTGTTGTCCAGTCTCTTCTTGAACGCTGTCAGGCTTGGGGCCGTGACATCTCCCTGGGGAGCCTGTTCCGGTGCTCCACCACCCTGCGGGTGAAGAACCTTTTCCTCACGTCCAACCTAAACCTTCTCTAGCACATCTTCCTGCCATTCGCTCGGGTTCTGTCATTGGTCGCTAAAGAGAAGAGTTTGGTGCCTGCCCCTCCTCCCCTTGTGAGGAAGCTATGGGCCATGATGAGGTCTCCTCTTAGTCTCCTCTTTCAACCCTCTCTCTCTTCAAACAGCTGAAAAACTACAAGACTTTGACAATGTTAATATGCTGTGCACACTGCCGCTCAACACAGCAAGCAAAGCAAACGATGGCCATCTCTCACCAAGGTGTGTTTTCAATACATAACTTATTGGGGTCAGTGCAGAGAATACTAGATCAATTTCTATGTAATATGTACACAGGAGGTCAGATGATCTAAGGGTCTCCTTTGGCCTTAAAATCTATTAACTAATTTGTTTTCCACCGATGACCAAACACGACTCCAAGAAGAACACTCTTCACAGTCTACCACACTGCACAAGGAAAGGGCAGGGGAAAGCTGCCTTGGTAGGGAAACGCTTTTTAATAGAAAGTGCTAATTTTCAAATGATGCCATTTGGTTTAGGTATGAATTGGGATATAAATGCCGTACTTGAGAACACTGAATTCCTGAGAAGACAAATGATGTTATAGATATCTCGGAGGAGCTCCCAGAGAAGAATACTATCAGTACAGATACTTAGTTTAAATGTTTTGTATTTTGCAGCATGAAAAGATGTGGCAAAAATGTGAAGGCTCTCAGTATATCCATAGCAAAGCCTGTCCAAAGGAAGTGGATTAAAGATGATGCACTAAAAAAATTGAAGTCTAACGTGATTAATAAGGGAACTTGGATTTTCAATACACAGGGCAACAAAGATGATTAAGGGAGTGGAGCACCTCCCTTATGAAGAAAGGCTGAGGGAGCTGGGTCTCTTTAGTTTGGAGAAGAGGAGACTGAGGGGTGACCTCATTAATGTTTATAAATATATAAAGGGTGAGTGCCATGAGGATGGAGCCAGGCTCTTCTCGGTGGCAAACAATGATAGGACAAGGGGTAATGGGATCAAGCTGGAACACAAGAGGTTCCACTTAAATTTGAGAAAAAACTTCTTCTCAGTAAGGGTGACAGAGCACTGGAACAGGCTGCCCAGTGGGATTGTGGAGTCTCCTTCTCTGGAGACATTCAAAACGCGCCTGGACATGTTCCTGTGCGACCTCACCTAGGCGTTCCTGCTCCGGCAGGGGGATTGGACTAGATGATCTTTTGAGGTCCCTTCCAATCCCAAACATACTGTGATACTGTGAATGTGATGACTGGTCTAGCTTCATTGGAGTGCCATCTGCAACACATTAAAAAAGAAGAAAAAAAAAAAAGGCAAAATGCCTGTCCTACATGCAATTCAACAGTAGCTTATTAGGCCATGAAAAATAATCTCTTACCAATGTCACTTAGTGGCTCTTCCCAGAAGGCTGAAGGCTACTGTGTTACACTAACAGTAACCTTATTCAGCAGAAGGTTTAGAGAAGATAATGTGAACTTTAAGATATGCAAGGTTTAGCCTTTCATCTGAACTTATTCACCCATTTTAATGCTTTGTTACTATATAGACTACCCTGCTGCTGTACATGATGGTATTCATTTAGTTTTATTGTATCTATAATCTTTAACTACTTACAACAGTTTAAGAACCTCATATATTAAATCAAATGTCAAGACAATCATGTCGCTCAAAAGCTTTTCCCAAGCTTAAAACAACAGTCTGCAAACATAATCCCTCTCGAGATTCCAGACATACTGCAAGTCCTCTTTCTAAGAAAGAGTAAAACTCCTACTACAGCTCACAGGCTGTATGAACCTCCTCGCATACAAAGGCAGAGAAGTGGCACAATACAAAGGTAAGCAACTGCTAAGCCTACATTTGGGGGAAAAAAAATCAACACCACACCACAAAAAGAAATCTCCCCCAAAATGAGCTCTGAGGAATGTTTTAATCATTAAGAAAACCCTACCAATCATCCCAAAGGTTTTTTAAACCACAGTGTTGGTTTCATTTCTTTATATGACTTCATCTGCAGCAGCATGATATGGGGGGAAAAGTCCAGGATCTCAATGTTATTTAAAATGCTCTGCAGTACCACCAGCCTTGTGAAGTGCACTTGGGCACCTACTCACAACAGCTTGCGAGTAAATCCCCAAGTCCAAGGTGAGAACATTTGGAAATGGTACTGCCAGATTGATAAGAACGCAAAGACAGCTCTCCGGCTGAAGAGAAATCATTAGAAAAGAGGGAGAAAATTAAGGAATTATGCAGTTATATCCAGGAAAAAAAAAAAAAAAATTACATGAGCTTTCTGCTACATAAAGCAATGATCATGAAAATATTTTTGCAGTTTTTCCAAGTTTAGTCCTGTTATATGCCAACCATGCTAGTACATACATTCTTATTTTGAGGCCAAGGAACTGAAATATGGAATTGCAGATGTCGACACTGTGATTTGCTAGACAGGACTACAATTAGAGGTGAGATTTTATCCTTCTGAATTATTAACAAAAACATGTCTAACCATTCCTTTTAATTGAATTTTCTCTGCAAAGTATACAGAGTCCTTTAAGAAAAGGCCACTTCTCTTTTGTAAAAAGGATCCAATTTTTAAGTATTTTAATAGCCTTTCTGAACACTATCAAGCCATCTAAACTATCAAAGACCATTATAAATTTTTATTAAGCTGCAAATACAGTTCAGGTCAAGAGCAGGTAATTGCCATTATAAGCATAAAAAAACCCCAACCCAGTGATGATGAATGCATTACAGAGAGAAGAGAACTGGCCACAGAGAGACAGAGCAGGAGGCTGCTGGGGAGTGCCAGGATGCCCCAGGGCAGGCCAAGGCAGGACTAACCCACACACCTTCAATGAAACCATTTGAGCCAACTAAAATGTGCAATCTTTTTGAAATCAGGATGCTCCCCAAGCTTGTTTGACAGATGTTTCACTGGGAAGGTCTCTCTATCAGAGATGGGATTGCTAGTCAAAAACAGAAGGGGAGAATTTTTTTCCCCCCTCTGATTTTGGGATAGTTTAATCACACACATCTCTTTAGCCAAAAAAGATTCCAAGTCAATCCAAGCCCTGTGAAAGGTAGCAGAGAATGGTATTGCTACCAGTGATTGCTATGAAACCCAATGCAGTGGAAAGAGTTTATTTCTGTGAAACTATAAGGGATACTTCTGCAAGGAAAGTACAAGAAATTTTTGTGGAATAAAAAAAAAATAAATGAAGTCCAGTCTGCAGGATGTAGATTGTGCTACCTAAACATTTTTCACCTACATCAAAAATAAATCAATGTGACTGACTGTACTCTTCTTGCATTTCCAACATAGAATTTATTAAGTTTCTGCCATTTTATATTGATTTGATATAAAGTCATTTAGAAACCTTCTCTTTCTGTAGCATATAAGATGATACATCATACACAGAAGTTATGTTGGGGTTTTGTTTTAAAGAGATACCAAGGACATGAAAGCTATGAACAGTTCCAGACAGAGATTTGCAACACTTCTCTAAGCGCTTTCGATCATTCACGCCAATTGCTTTTTACATTGACTCCCTGAAAAGACGGTTATTCCAGAAAGGCCAATTTTCCTTCAGATTTTAAAATCTAAAAATATTTCTTAAGACATTTTAGATGTAAAAGGACTTTTGTCCAAAGTTGTGTGCCTAAAATGCACACACCTTCATGTACGCCCTAAAGGATCCCTGTGAAGGTTCCCAGGAAGGAGTTGTTGTAGCAGTTCATTTGCAGTCACTACCCTCATTTTATGCTACTAAGGGGAGAAGCCTTGCCCCGTTTTTCATTTGTGATGCCCTGACCTTTACGGATCCGCAGCTCTAATGCTAAAGGCTGTTTCTTCTGCAATAAATCTCACTGCCACAACATCTGCTCGGCCCCCTGACAACGTTGTTCCGTGCTGATACAGAAGTGCACATATGGTGGTTCCAACCAACCTCTTTATCCTCTGCCTCTATAGGCTTCCTCCTTTCCTTGAGCCGCTCTTGCGAAATACAGTTTGGTCACACATTAGACCTTCTCCGTTGTGTACCATTTATGAGAATTATTGTTTAGGTACAAGTCTACATGCATTTATGTATGTTTTTAAATAGAATTTCCAAGAAAAGAGAGAATAAGCTTTCCAGTCAGCTGCCATAGCAGTGGCACAATCTCTTTGCAAATAAACTTTGCTCTTGTAGAATTTGGCTTTGTATCAACTTACGCTGCAAATTGCAAACTAATGAATTTGTATTGGCAGAGGAAAATGTTTCTGCTTTTACAGACTACAGCACTTACTAGTAAACAAGATTACTAAGAACAATTCCCAGTCTCCTCAGCAACATAGTTACTTGTCTCTTACAAGGCTCCTATGCCAATTCATTCCTCTCTGCAGTCCCAGTGTAATAAGTCTATTCCAACCACCAGATAAGATGTAGCAAATGAATAGAAAGTTTTTTGAGTTGTAATATTCCGAAAAGTTAGTGTATACCTAGAGCTGAGCACAGGACTTGGTTGTATCTTGATGTCACCAGAGCTCTGCGTTTCTGCTTTAGGAGCATCCCTCAACATTTTTTCACATCCTTTCAATCACTAAACTTGAAATAAGATATGCTGACCAAAATCATTACTGTACTTGTCAGTCCTCCTCCCACCCCTGTGTTTTGTAAAAGCATGGAGCAATCCTGAAGTTGTGAAGCTAGAATTACTGCACAACTGGGAGTCTACCTAAAGGTAGAGGCCTTTGTAATATAGTTTGTAATATAACCCTCTAACAGACGCCCATGTAATAGAGTTACTTGTCCCTTCCATTGGTGCCTTCCAAGTGCATTTTGTTTAGAATAATGGGAAGACACTTGTTTTACTTTCTAGGAGCTCCAGCTCTCCAAGGCAGTTCTTAAACTTGAAAACTGATTTTTATCAATTATGACTGAGTTTTGTGTAGTAGTTAGAAACATGCTGTCACTTCTTAAATGATGTACCTGTTACATCATCAGTGTGATCAGCTAAAACCACATTGTTGATAGAAAGCTATTAATGGTCTTTATATTCTTTGAAAGCTGGTTAATAAAGAGTGATCTAAGAGTAATACATTATTTTACCTGAGAAGTTAATTAAGCCACACTACTTCAATAGCCAGCTTCTGAAGTACCACAGATCTGAAGTACTCATACACTTAAACTATTACAATAATGCATTTTAGCAGATTTACTAAGCTTTACTCAAAAGAGAAAAACAAATCACTTTGCAAGCTATGGAAGAATTCCACCAAATCAGTGAAATGCTTTGTCCAGATAAAGAAACACTTGCATAAAATATTCTAATTATAGTTTGGCAATGCTTAAAGCACAAGTAAATAGCACACATCTGCTATAGCAGCCTGTGAAAAAATCTGTCTAAGTATTAATACCTAACAGTGCTCAGGTATCTCAATCCCATGGAGATAAAGAAGAGTCAGATTCTGAAAACTTTTTTTAAAATAGTTCAATAAATCTAGACTTTTTTTTTTTTTAATCGAGAACATAATAATTTCCTGTACATTAAATAGACCTCTACTAAGACTAAGAGAAAGAAAAGTCTAGCCATTGAAATGTATCAGTTTGAAAACTGATAAAATAAAAACCTTTTATAGAACACTCTATTAGTTTCTGATACTCACTGCAATGAAGTATTGAAGTCAAGAGTATTAAAAAAGAAATCACTGACTTTTCAGAGAGAGAAAAATATGCCCAGCTCTAGGGAAATAGGAATGATTATGACAATGTCAGTCATTCCTGTTGGACATGGCTGGAAGTTGGGTTTAGGTGCTTATTCCATAGCTACACATCGGAGTGTTTTCTTGCACCAGTCCCCCAAAGAACAGGATATAGCACTAGTGTCTGCAACACTATCTTAGATGTGATAAAATGTGAGTTTTATGGCATGAGATCTCTCAGTTTCAAAAAAAATTAGAAATGTTACCATTGTCATTCCCAAATTAGGGAATCCCCACAGGTTAGTTTACTGGACAGCCTAACTCTCAGTCTTTTCAAAATTAGCAGCTGTAGGAGATTCTGATTTAATTCCTAACAATTTACTGGGGCACACAAGTCATTTGATGAAGCTTCTCTTATAGTACTATCCACATATACCTAAACATACAAGGTTACAACACTCAAAACATAAAAACAAGCCTATAGATTGGTTTTGCTTTGATTAAAATCTGTAGGATGAGAGAAATTGCCTACAACTTAAGAAATGCTAATTTCTCCCCCACATTTTCATGCACCTCTACAGAAAAGCCTGAATTCCTAATGAAATGAGCTAATATCCTTCATATTCACAGGTTTCTGTCCCAAGTTAAGGATAGGAAAGGAAAATTAAATTGAACAAGAACGTATTATCACATTTCACTTGCAACTAGATTTGATAGTGGAAATTTCATGATGAGTATTATCCTCTTTAAAAGCCCAGCCTAGTTTTGATATCATGTTCCATGTGGATGGTTAATATGCACAGATATCAGAGATGTTAAGGGAAGTTACATCTCTTTGCTTTGGTTAAAGGAAAGTTGAGCTTGCCCGTAAAACTGTAACAGTCGAAGTTCTCAATAGCTTTTGCTATTTCCACTAATTTAATTAAGGCAATGAATGACGCAGTAAGACTTACCTTAGAGAGATCAGATGCAAGTTTCTATACGTTTAAGGCCATTAAAAAACATCAAAGTAGAAGTTGATACACACAAGAACTCATAAAGTACTTGTTCTGAGGACACACATTGTTCCAAACACGCAGAGGAAGACACATTCCTCTTTTACAAACATGGTACCACGTTCAACCATAAGGAGCATTTTCAGAATCTAAGCACAAAATTTAGAAAACTAAACAGATTTAATTTAGCTGACAATCGCAATGCCATAATGACCTGGTGCCCACAGATCTCATGCAATTACTGCATTATGCTTTCTATGTTTGTCAACCCATTTTCAGGCACTAATTTACCAAATGATGATTGCTGTTTTTATGAACTACATTAGCTGGAACATAGAGCCCTTGATTTAACTTGTTCTTGTCTTCAAAAGATCTTTGCCAGAAGTTTCATTTTCAGACAAATTAATCTTTTCCTTAATTTTTTTCTTTAAAGGAAAATGGCTTGTTCCATGTACAAAATTAATTTTTAGCAGGCCAAAGGATGTTTATACAAGTCCATGTGTATCTTAAGTTGCCTTGGTACAGCTTCTAGCAAGAATAAAACAAATCCCGGTTCAGCTCATTTAAACCAGTTACCATAATTTAATTATGTTCACAACGTTGAGGATAACTTGTAATTGTAACATTTGCTCATTCAGGATAATTATTTCTGTTAATATTTTGAATTTTCTAAGGGAGAAAAATACAGTCTCTAGAGTATTTAATTTTTTCTCAGCTGACATCTTCATTTTCTAAGTGGATAGCCCTCAATAAAAGCCAATAAATTCCAAAAATAATGGCTCAAGCAGACATTAAGAAAAATCAGTTCAAGTAAAATGCTGGAAAGCAGCATAGTTTTTTCTGTCTGCCTGACTCCTTGCTCATGCCAGGCTGCCATGGATGAGCTGTGCGGCTTTCTGTCCAGTTCACTGCATGTCAATACAACACTTAACACTGCAAGGACTAAACGTCTAATTCCTACTTTGGGACTGCAGGACAAATGAACAATAAAAATTCACTCTTTGGTCATCACTGGACAGCAACACTCAAATTTTCAGGGCTGAAAGCAAAGAACTCCACTTTTTGACACACAGGACAAAGCTATGAATGGTCCTCAAGAGGGCTGGCATGGGTTGCCCAGGTTTTTATCAGGATGAAGCCATCCTAGAAAAACAAACAAACAAACAAACAAACATGTCGAGGTGCTTTATCCAGTTAAAATTCAAATCACCGAATGGCCCAGATTGGAAGTGACCTCAAAAGACCATCAGGTCCAACCTTTTGTGGGAAAGGAAGCACAGATGAGATTATCTAGCACCCTGTCCAGTCACATCTTGAAAACCTCCAGTGATGGAGAAACTCACCAGTGAATGATGGTTCCTCCTGTAAAAAAATTATGTCAAGATGAAACCTCTTCTAGTGCAACTTGTACCTGTTGTGCCTTGTCCTTTCCATGTGGCTGCTTGTGAAGGGTGAGCCTCTGTCCTCTTTGTAGCTGCCCTTTAAGTACTAGAATACTGTGATTAGGTCCCCCCTGAGCCTTCTCTGGGGAGAAAAGACCAAACTCCTTCAGTTTTTTCCCATAGGGCAGGTTCTGCAGCCCTTTGATCATCAAAATTATATTCTTTGTAAAGAAATCAGGTCCACATGTTTGCACATGGGTATGCATTTTTAATTTCAGGGGACATCGGAGATAATTCTCATCCCTGAGAAGAGCGCCATTAAAACCATATTAAAGCACTGAAACTCAATTCTGTTCTTTCTGTGACTTTGTTCACTACTCAGCAAAATGCTTTCTTGTTAATTATCGACTTCATCATCGAGGGACAGTTTAATCACAAGGCTGTCTGCAGTTCAGGCTATCACAGCAGCACTAGGAGGGAATTTTGCACTGCACATAATTGGCCAGGTAATTAGAACACAGCATCTTTAACTGCGCAGTTACCAAACATAAACGGTGCAGCGTGCAGTGCCTGACTGGGGAAGGACCTGAGGGAACCTGTGCAGCTGCCAAGAACCCACTTATATTTCTTCATAGTGTAGCTAAGCAAACAGCCCTGGTGCCTTACTGCCACTCTGTTCTCCTGAGGGGTGGTGAAAGCCCTTTCATTCTGAGATGTAAAACGGAATTCAGCAAATGGGTTGTGTTTCAGGACATCCAAATCTGCATGAAAACAAAATCATAAAACCAGGATTTTTGAAAAGCGGGGAAAGCCCAGCATCCTCACAGCAATGGCAAGTCAAAGCTGATGTATGAAGCAGTATCGCTGCCAGAACTGACCAACTGTGTAGGACAAGGTGCAGGCTGAGAACTTACTACAGGATCTGCATGGCCTGAGGTACAGATGTTTTCAGCACCCCATAGTTCTGCAAAAATAGGTGGGTGTAGTACACAGCTGGAAAGAGCAATCCTGCTCTAATGGACCTTATGGACCATTCAGAAGTTACCACAGTAGGTACTTTAGACCAAGAAGTACACATAACAGTAATACCAGGAAAGAGTTCTTTCATTTTTTGATGGACAATAACAAATGCTGTTTAAAACTGGCTAGATTACTGGTTTTCTTCACTGGAAGGTCAATTCACAGCTCTGATATGTGACCTGTATTTGTTTACATGTTCCTTGATCAACACTTCCCCCTCCTTCTGCTAGCTCTCTTCTGTAATTCAACACTTGCCTTTCTTTCCTCAAATATATTTATAAACATCAATATTTACTCCCCATGTCAGTAGACTAAAAAGGGCCATTTTGTAATCTCACTTGGTGTGGCAAGATCTCTGCCACACCATTCTAAGAGCCCTTTTCTACACCTATTTCCATTCTAGATTTCCCTTCTCAAACACAGCTGACCAAGCTGGTAGGCTATACTGCATTGAGCACTGTTATTGGTTTATACAATGGCAATAGCATATTCTTCTCTCTTCCAGAAAACCTTCACCAGCCTCGCAGCTGACTGCTTTGGCATTTATCAAAAACTCTCAAGTCTCTCTTACCACGTTCACTCCCAGTCAATAAAACCCCTGCTTGGAACAGAAATTATTTCTATGCTCCATGTACAAGATTTTTCATTTTCTGCCACAGCTTTTGCCTCCAGGACTCCAGCCCTAAGGGCATCACATTCTTCCTTACTCTATTCCACTACTACATTAGCAATGCCTCTAAATCCTAGTTGGTCACGTTTATCCCACTGCTTCTGTGCTCTCTACACTGTCCAGAGGCAATGACTTGAAAATTCTTGTATCAGTTCGTCCAACAATCCTATGCCTTTCCCACTGCTTCTCCTTCAGGACTTTCTTCAGCTTGTGAAGAGTCTGCAATTGCCCACACAGGCTTTCCAAACACAAACAGAATGCACCATTTATATGGGAACAGGATAAGACATCTCTATCTATAGAACAGAACTGATAAAACTTTTGTAGTTTTTACAATAAGAAAGTTGTTTATTCAGGGCATTTGCTGCTTGTCCATGTTCCCAAATTAAGCCTTCCTTGAAGAAATAAAAACAATAGCGTGAAATTCTTTAGCAGACAAGCCCTACAGAAAGCTGCTTTCCGTGTGAGAACAAGGGAAACTTTTGCAAGAAGCAGCTAATTCAATTGCCTGCAGCTTTAGTGTCCCGGTTACATTAAACCTGCACAACATGCTTCTCACTGAAAGGAGAAATCATGAGGCAGACATAATCATCAGGCAAACTCAATCACATTTCTATTATTCAGATATAATCAGAACCTACTTGTTCTTATTATTGTAAGGTTTTTGAAGAGCACAGTGGTTATAGCGGGGGGCTTGCCACCCCCCTTTCTTCTGTTGGAGGGCTCCAAAAGATAAAATACTGATCTCTCCATTTCTCTGTAGACTTAAGCCAGCCTAACTCTGCTACAGTCTAAAAAAAGAGCCAAAATAAAGGCATAGAGTTCAACATTGGGCAAAGACTTGATGCCTTTGAGAAAGGAAGTCAGATCCAGAATTGTGATAATCTGTGTGCACACTCTGAAATGCTGACACTTTCTACAAAATGGTGTCTTTAAAATACATTGAAAATACAAACAATCTATAAACAGAACTTATTTGCTATTCTAGGTTCATATAAATTCACCATCAATAATATAATTAGAAGCTTTATACCACAGTTTAAGATCAAACATCCAGCAGATATTAAGTAAATAATTTCCTTGAACTGTTTTTCTTCATAAGCAGCTACACTAATGCAGGATTCTGGCTCTTGACAAATAGCAAAACCACTGAATTTTCTTAGGGCTATGACACCTCACCTTAAGGTAGTGTAGAATGTTATCCAGAAGCTAAATTGAATTAGTATAAGGGATTGCCCACATTTGTCCAAATACCTGAACGAAAACAGCCAAGCTTTCAGATACGTTAACCATACACATCACGCATTTCACACGAACAGGAGTTGCAGGATCTCACAACTCTTAAAGCAGGCAATTTTTTATATTTAGCCACATAATCATGTTCCAGAGCTTTAGATAAATAACCGTTACTCATCAGGGGTGGATATCTTTTAAACTATACTCACTTAACAGCAATATTTTCTTGCTAAAAATCTAGAGTTTTTTTTCTCTATCTGAATTACAAAATTACAAAACCAGTTAACAAAGTACCTTATATCAACCTTACTTTATATCAACAACACTTCACAAAAGGTATTTGTTTACAACAAGAGCCTAGACATTAAATAACCAATCTAAAGCTCACACCAGTCTAAACTAGAAACTTAATGCATGCTTTACAAGTTCCACAGCTTCACATCATTATTCAACTAATAACTATTCGAGAATGCTCTCAATAACTTGCAGGAGCTACGAAAATATCCCACTGTATTTTAGCATTCTTAAGACCCCTAGCTACAGTCTTCATTCTTAATGGGAAAAAAAAAATGGGGAGTTTAGATTTAAAAAAAAAAAATCTATTCTCACTGGAAAGCCCTGATGATAATCTCAGCTTCACAAAGTTCTCAATATTCCTTCGATTTCTTTTTCTGGTTTCAAAAATAAAACACATGCTGCACCCCGTCTAAATACTTGTCCACCCTTCCCTCAAGGACAAATGGCTAAGATGTTATTGCTGTATTTGAAGTACTTGGCCTGCCTAAAGAACCCTGTGATGTGAAAAGTCAGACCTATTTCACTGGGTGCTTTGTACTTTGCAAAGTTACCGTCTCTTTCTTTTGCAAACCATAGCTATGCAGTCATACCAGCAGTATAAACTAACATCATTTATCATTAATCTCCAGCCCTCCAGCCTTTACTGACTCTGGCACGGTTCTATTAAACTTCGTGTTTTATTGTAATAGGATTTCAATCCAGTGACTAAACATATTTACTTTGAATTAAGATTCACAGCTACACAAGACAAATGCTACTAAACCTGTGGCCTGTACCATGATGTTGAGTCAAGAGAAAAGGGAATAAGAAGTAAAAGTTTAATCCAGAAGTGAGCTGGGATTTAACTCTTTATGAAATCATCGCGGCAAGACCATTCTTAATGCATTTAGCAACAATTAATTCTCAAAGCCAAAACAGCTGCACATTGCTGATGCTCTCCAGATGCAAGCTAAGGAATTAAATCATGGGATAATTCAATTGGAAAATTGCTTGTAATTATGGAGAATGCAGCGTCTGCTTGACTCCTTGTAGTGATTGGTAGTTGCTTTAAGAATAGTGAGGTAGTCTGCGCAATGCATAGTGAATACAAATAAGTAGCTGTGTTAGGAGAAATCTCATTTCATTTCACAAAGATATGGGTTTAACATTGTTAAAACTGTATTTGCTGACATTAATGATAATCCATTTTCACTGTCCCATTACTGCAAAGGAACAGAACAACCCACTGTCACACATAGAACAATAATATTAACTCACAGCACCTTCCCTCTGAAGGAACTCAAAGTACTCTGCAAACATACAAAGTGTGGTCCTACTCACCTTTCTCACCTCATTTAATATACAAGCAAGCAAGTAAACAGGCTGCTTGTAACATGTCGTTTACATCTCTGATGCCACAAGGCTGACAGTTTCCAGGAATGAAGCAGGGTGCTCCTCCACTTCAAATATCAAAATTCTCAGTTATTCAACAAGAGAAGATCAGGCTACGCAAAGGCCTAGTCAGAGGCCCTCTAGTATTGTTGATAACAGAGAACAAATCCAGAAGAAACTGATCCTTCAGATTGACAGTTACCAGTGCAGGAAAAAAAGCCATCTTGTCATCTGTAAATGGAGTGCATGTATTCTTAAAATAACAGGATGATACAGTTTTTTGTCTTTGTAAAACAGCGTTACCAGAACTGATCCTTATTAGCATTACATTTGACAGAGCGTGCTGACTATTTTCGAACAGTCTTGCTCACTGGTAAAGTGGGAGACAAAATGGCTGCTGTACGTGATCATATTCCTACTGAGTCAGTAACGGAATGGAAAACCACCTAGGAATATCAATTTCCTGTTTCCTGGGTTAACTATTAAAACACACAGCTCTTAGTTTATAGAAACCTAGTTACAGTAGCAGTGGTTACTACGACACATTGTATTACCTGTGCTTTAGCTACTGAAATGTCTGCCCGATTTTTTTTTCCCCTTTACTCTAAAAAGCTTTAGGGAACAAAAGGTCAATTATTTATAAGTGGTTTCACAAATCAATCATCCAATACATCCAATATTAAAGTTTAAGTTGTTATTTTTAGCACTATTAACTACACAATAATTAATATTGATTACAAAGTCAGAACCCTCATTAGTTTCTGCCAATTGGGGCAAAATTCCTCAAAAGCTTTTTTTTTTTTTTTTTTTTAAGGTGATTGTACAAAGATTCCCATCAATTAAAGACACATCTGGTAATAAGGAAAAGGTGACAAATTATCTCTGTTCTCAGTGCTAATACTTTACAGACCAAAGGCGGTGCAGGGGAGAAATCCTTCTTGGTTGTTACCTCTACTTGACAAGAGCAAACACCACTGTATGTTGGGGCCAGTGACAAGTCACTGTCCTTCTATACATATGTTCTGTGGTGACCAAAGCACAGGTCTCAGCAGCAGAGATGACTTGCTGTCAAACAGGTAACATGTTCTGTGAACCCCATACTGCAGGGAGGCAAGCCTATATTTCAATCTAACAAAGTCCTTAAGCACATGCTGTAGGTGTTTGAGTGGTCCTGAGGAAAACAGAAGAGTTCTCTGTGTATTTTAATGACACGCAGCAGATACTGGTCCTTAGCAGGACAGAGCCCTATAGCAGAGTTTTTCCACTAACCAGATATGCTACTGTTTCTACGTGATGCAGTCCCTTTGCTGCACTCCTAGCTTTCCCCTCCCTGAGCTACAGGCCATTGGTTTACGTTTCAATTCTTAAGAGAAATAAAATGGTGAGTTCTACCCTCCTTTAACGTAATTTTCCGAATTGCAAAGCAGTTTGCAAAATATGTTTCTTCCCACCTGAACTTGTTTCACAAGCTTGCAGTACAGGTCATCAAGCTGCTGGTGGTTTAAGTTGCTGATCTAATATCAACTCTGTCAGTGATCAAAGACGATTAACTGGATCACACTCAGAAACACCCTGTGCAGGGGCAAACCTCCCTCCAGCCTTTCTGCTGTCAACCACCCCATGTGGGAAGTGTGTAACATCCACATACATAACAAGCACTAATTTCCCTCAATATGTAGAGGAGGGAATAAGCAGTGCAGCATTACTTCCTTACACTACCACCCCAGCTGGCATCTGTGTAGGTAAGAAAGGCATTGCACCCATGTTTAAAAAAAAAAAGAAAAGTTGTTGCTATGCTTGTTCTCACACCTGCAGCCAGTGACACAACACACACCTGTATCACCTCATGACAGTGTCAGGCTTTACAGAACAGCCCAGACTTCAGCTTAATATGCTTTAGCCGGATGATGAGAAACTGGGGGCTACTTCAGCAATTTCACAAACAGGCCCATTGCAAATACACCTGGGCTAGCAAAATGCCATTTCCTGCAGCCTGAACCCCTTCAGCCAGCAAGCCCAAGATGCTTTTAAAAGAGAACATGACGATAATATGTGTTAAAGATCAGAGGAGAAGTAGGGAATAGGAAGGTGGTTTTCAGAAAATGTAACCACAAAAAACAAACAAACAAAACCAACAACAAACCAACCAAACAAAAACAAACAAAAACCAAAACAAACAAAAGGGAACAAGCCAGTTCACTGAAGTTTCTGCAGTCTGTGTTATGAATAGCTCTTCTAGCAAAAAAAAGAATTGTTCAATAACTGAGTTTCATTGGCTTGCTGATAAAAGTAGCATACCAAGTAACCAACAAGTTAGCTAATATTTGCAAGTTGTTTAGGTCATTCTTGCTGCAGTGCCCCTTAAAAACTTCACACTCAGCATCAGTCTTTGGTGGCACACTGAGTTTTAACAGACATAACATTAATATCATGCCCATAGCAATCAATTTGTAGCCCTAATGCAGTGCATTTCACCTGCCCACCCACAAAGCACTCTGAAATGTATCATTTCCTACGGACAGAAAAAGCATAGCAGAGAGTGGTTAAAGGCATTGTCTGTAACATGCATCTTTTCCATAGAGTTAATTCCTGCGTCTTCAGTGACATCCCAGCCAAACTCCTCCATGCAAAAAAGCTCTTCCCCTGAGCTAAGTGGTGCTTCACACCCAGGTGAGGTACCTTATCTGGTTGGAGCTAAGTTACTTCAACTACACTTTGTCACTCTCTCTGTAATGAAAATACAGGACAATGATCCCTCAAGCACTGCCCCCACTCCAGCACATTTTTATGGTTCCCCTTTCCTGTCCAGACAGAAACCTTCTCACCACAAGTCAGTGGAAAGAACTGAAAGTGCCCAGCTTCATTCAGCACTCAACTGTGACATAAACTCCCCAAACATCTCAGTTCAACACATAAGCAAAAGCTCAATACCAGTTCTACTGAGAGCGTATTAGCTCTGGTATGACTTTGCAAGGTGATTTGTCGTCAACAGAAGGAAAACTTGAATGCTGATTCCCCAAGTTTCATCTGCAGTAAAATACCTCTTAGTCCTGTCACTGAGACCCGCAAATGCTCACTGTAAACAGAGCAGCAGGTTTAGTGGTAATGGAAGCCCAAGTCCGGCTTCTAAATAGTCAACAATTTAACATTTAGTTCTTGAGTTTTCCTTGATTTTAAGATGATCAGTTGAAACACTGCTGAATACAAACACACCAAACATTCCAGAAGTTCATGTTCAATTCAGCTTTACATACAACAAAAATTACTTGAGTCCCTTGTACAGCAAACACCTGCCATTAACCATTCATTCTGCACACTGACCACAGAGAGAACTGCCTGCAGCAGGTCAAACACCAACCTTGAAAAGGCCTGACGTACATTTGAGTAATCCCTTGTTTCAAAGCCATCACAAATATCACTGTTTTTTCCAGGAGGTTTACTGGTGTCATGGTTTAACCTGAGCTAGCAATACAACCATGATAGCTGCTCACTCACCCCCTTCCCCAGCCCCACAATAGGGGAGAGAATCAAAAGGGAAGGGAGAAACTTGGGCTGAGATAAACACAGTTTAATAAAATAACAAAATACTAATATACTACTAGTAAATATATATAAAATAGAAATAAAAGATACTCAAGGCAACCCCTCACGAACACGCTGAGCAGCCAGTCCCAGGAAACAGCACCTGGTCACACAGTCAATCCCAGAGAGAGAGAAAGGAGGAAAAAGGCAGGAAGGCTCAGAGGCCTCTGCAAAATGGCAAAAAGCCAAACTAAACATCCCACACCAAACACTCCCCCGGCTGCACCCCAGAGAGAGAGCAAGAGGAGCAGAAGAGCAAGAGAAAAGGAGATGAGAAACCAGAAGGCTTCACTCTTAAATCTGGAGCATAACACTAATGGGATGGAATACTCTTATTGATCAGTGTGGATGTCAGTCAAGCTCTGCCCCAACTCTGCCCCATCTCTGCCTCACACCTGTGGGCAGAGCTCCGAGTGTCCTTGGCTCTCAGACCAGAGCAATTAAAAACATTAACCCTGTGTTGTGGTATTATCTTCTCATTCTCGAACTAAGTCCAAATAATGAGCGTGCTAGCTATGAGAAAGAACAGTTTCTAAATGCATGAAGAAATTAACCCATTTTCAGTCAAACCAGCACAACAGGCAACCGGGATCCAGATTTTCTGTTCCCTAATTAGGTGGTCAATACCTTCAGAAAAGTTAAGCTGCCATCTACACCTCTATTTGCCTTTTCCATAGATAGATAAGACAACCAGTTACCTATGCTACACTAGTATTCTCAACTAAATAAGAGTCCTTAAAGAAACTTGCTATGAAAAATGTTAATTGTTGCTGTTCACTCAGCTGTTGCCACTAATTTGCAAAAGGTTTGGCATCCTTACGAAGTAGTCAGTTTTAGAATCTGCGCTTGCTTAACAGATATTCCTTTGGCTTGGTTAGTCACTGGAAGGGTCATCTATTTACATGGAAGTCATAGCTTCTGAATTAAGATATATAATATTTATAGTATCTTACTATGAGAATCTTCCTTTTAACCCTTAACTGATGAAAAAACAAGGATTAATTATATTATCTAAACTGTTAATTCCTCAGGAACCTTGATTTAACAATGACCCAATAACTCTATACATATTGCCCTTAGCCACCTGGTAGATAAACCAACAACTACAGAATTAAAATAGTTTTACACTACTCACTCAGGCAGTAAGGCTACCAGAATGACCTTTTCTTTTCCCTCATTCTAAGAAGTTCAGTATGCAAAATTTCAAGCTCTGTATGTCACAGCAGACTTTCACCTGCAATGAAGTGACCTTGTTGACATGCAGGATCAGCTCTGGCAGGCAGGCAGAGCCTGCCCCATCCACAGTCAGCAGCCCGAAAAGCTGTAATTCTTTAGGGCAGTCAAACACAAGCCATTCCCTGTGTCCTCCCCAAATACCTCCACACTTCTGGGAAAACCACCAAGAGTGGAATTAAACTTGCATCATAATGTTGTTTTAACATGGCCTTTTTATTTCTTCAATGCTCTGAATAAATGCCTTGAAACCAGAACATCCTTGAACCTTCAGCTATTCAAAATCAATACCATATTTTATTTCAATTATTAAACTGTTCTTATCTCAACCCACAAGTTTTCTTACTTGCACCCTTCCAATGCTCTTTGCCCTGCATCTTGCTGGTGGTGGGGAATGAGTGAACAGCTGTGTGGTGCTTAGTTGCCAGTTTGGGCTAAACCACGACCCTGACCTTCCCACTTCTCCCCGGGAAGCACACAAAAGCAGCAAGAGGACCCACACTACAAGGGGCAGACACAGTGAGTTATTGTAGCTCTGTCCTGCCTCAGGTTTATTCTTTTAACACAGGCAATGGTAAGCAACAAACCTGGTTCTGCTGTTTGCAAGCCTCTTCAAATCTGGAGAAGTCTACTCATCATCTTGTTTACTCACGTTTACCACCAGATAATTCAGAAGGACAGCCTCTCACAGAAGAGTGGGAAGATCTGCTCACAGCCATAGAACAGCAAGGAAAAAAACTTCAGAACAATGTCTAAAAGCCCACTATTACATTTCTTGAATTCTTAAGGAAAGGCCATTTAGAATTAAGGGGTGCTTGCTTTTCTCATCTCTTTTGTGACAATGGAGTATTCAGCTAACAAAGCTGACTTCCATCTGGGTTTGCAAGCAATATGAACTTATTTATATCAAGTCAAACCTTTTTTAATTTTTTAAATATTCTTATTTTCATTTTAACAAAAGATACTTGTCTTTATCTTCGTTTAAATTCTGTTTATTTAGGGAAGGTAAAACAAAAGGTCAAGCATTTCTAGATTGCTTGTATTTGACAGATAAGACTGTGCCACTGAGACTACAGAGACTTGAAGGGACTTAGAGAAAGTGATTTCTTTATGGAGGGGGATGCACAACGTTATTGACTGCACAGAAAGGCGGTGCTGCTTAACACAGGAACGGGGTCTAGGACTGGAGACCCCAAATCAACAACAAGATATTGTAGTCGGTATCCCAGCAGACTTAAACATAACATGGAGGATTATACTCTATTTCCCCTCTCAGCACACAGTCCCTGACACAGGCACGTCTGGACAGTGTAAAAATATTCGGGGATGTCCGGCCGTAAGTTTGCTTCCCTCTCCCGCTCTCCCAGCATGACTATTCTGGTGTTTGTACATTATATCATCTGTTTAATAACTGTGCTCTCAAAACAAGCAAACAAAGAAAACACATGAAACTTCAGGGATAGCTTCTAACTCATAATTGAATGGATAATTATCCACTAGAATCTAGGCAAGTTGCTTGGGGCCACCTTAACAGGCACTGAATGGTATTACATTTTTTTTTTTAAAGATACAAACCAGAATTATCACTATCTTTAACACTGCAACCTCCATTTAAGCTGCTTTAAGAGAAAACTCCAGGGTTACGTAGCTAACCTCATAAGTTCCCCTCCCCTTTCAGGTAAAGGTAAATGAAACTGCTTCAGTCAGCTCTAACATCAACAATTCTGTAAGTAAGATTTAACCTCTGAAGGCATGTCTAGGGGAACACTTCTTGCAATATCTCTGAAGCAGTACATTCAGCTGTGTCTTTCCAAAAATGAGATATTACACACCCATTAGTACCAACATACCAGCTACAGATCTGCATCTAAACAACTCAAATTTCATCAGAAAACCAAGGACAAATATTAAAAATAGCTCTTCTCTTTCTTTACACAAATTTGCCTGTCTAGATTAGGCAAAAAGATTAGCCTGCCCTAAAATCCTGACTGAATCATGATCTTTTCTCTATCACAGTTCCAAATTAACAATTTTTTTACTTTTGTTTCATTATTCGGGCTTTGTTTTGGCAAGAGTCACAACAGTAAAACCTCTTAGTTTTCAGAGTTCCGTGACTCTCTTTTAATGTACTAATTCAAGCATAGGTGTGTGAAATAGCTACTGCAACACAATAGACACATTATTATTGATGTTAAGAACAATAGTGAAGATATTGCAGTTCTGATCAATTCACTGATACTTTTAAAATAATCTCACACAATAGGTATGTGGGAAATCCCAAATTATTATATCTATTTATTATAACTAGGCCAAGACAACTTCATGACAAAAATACCACAGAGCAACAGGCATCAAAGAGTACCAGTTAAGGTGCAAGAGATTTAACACGTTTGGCACAGCTAGGAACACAACTCACCTTGGGCAAATGATTAAACCACACTTTGCTTTACTTTCTCTTTGATGACATGGAGAAACACTCATCCCAAATCATTAAAACCGCATGAAGTGCCTTATTTAGTAGAGCATTCTCAGAGTCTCACAGGTAACATACTAAAAAAGCCCAGATTATTGTAGTAATTGGCAATGGAAGTAATTAGACTATGGCTGGCAAGGAGTAGCAATACGCAGCCAAGTGGCTCACAGTGTCTTGCTGATACTCCTTTAACATGCATTATATTTTTATGTACAGAACTATATGTGTGAGCTGTCACTGGCACGGTAGAAAAATAAATATAGAAAATAGAGGTAGCAGACAGACTAGAAAGAAATTACAGCTATTAAATAACAATTTATTAATTAATTGAATTTTTTTTGCAGAACTATGAGTTTTCTACACATGAAAAGTTCAATTAAAAAACCCCAAACACAACATATGCATGGATGTCCACAAGCATTCAGGAATAAAGAACACTGCCCCTACATCACAGAGGAAAAAAAAACTAAAAATGTGTGTTAATCCAGTAGTTTTTTCCTAGAAAAAGGTCAAACACAGCCAAGGAGTAGGATATGCTTCCCTCCAGCTGTCCTTTTAATGTCCCTCATCTTGCCAAGGAGAAAGCATCATTAAGAGTGAGAAAGAGACCATTTTACAACCCATTTATTCGTCATTGTCTGTGCCTTTTCTGGATATACTTGTTGAAGTACATTAGTCCCAGGTAGGCAGCAAGCCATTAGAGCATACTAACATCTGATGCGCACAGAAATTAATTTTTCTTTTTCAGCTTGGGAAACAGAACACTTCAGTCTGAGTTGCACGCAAGTCTTCACTGAATTAAGGAATGAACAAACAAATTTCTAAAATCAACAAACCCATGTGCTTATCCATAGTCCTTATAAATACATACCTACTCTATAAACAAACAGTGTCCTACAGTGAGACAATAATTTTCCTCTTTAGAGCAGGCTCATTAAAGGGTAATAATTTTGCAATAACAAAGCACAAGTGTAGTACTAATGAGAAGAGCAAGCTGCAAAATGCTAAGAACATCTTGTCCATTTCTTGTATCATCAGAGTATGAGCTGGAATCTGATCACCACAAAAAGGCTGCACTTTTTTTTCTTCATAGCCCAAGGTGCTCTGGAAGCAAGTTTGGTTTGCATTTTGTGTATTAATGTTGCACAAATTCCTATGGGGCTGTGTTGTAACACTTGATACCTACATGTTGCTGAGTATCAAAATTTAAATCTCAACTAGAACAGCCAGAACTATTCACTGTAAATAATATTTCTGATTTTAAAACCCTCTCTGTTTACAAAGAACTTGACAGTCATCCCTACAAATCCATAAATCTCTCATTCACAGTAAGATCGATGAATAATTTTCAGTCCATGTGCTGCTTCCAGATCTCACTTAATTCTTCTGCTATTTCACTTGTGGTATGCAGTTGACCCTACAACTCACACACAATTATTTTCACTGACTCAATGGCTACACCTTGAAGATGAAAATAACTAATAGAAAACTGAATTCCACTTTGACTAAATGAAAGTGTGGAAGTTTATAAATCTTCATAGGATACTTGTAGTCTATCTGAATGCTTATAAATAATAAAACTAGTGTGGCGTCCTAGCACAGTAGTATCGTTTTAAGGACTATTCAACCACCTGGATTGAATCTTTGCAGTCTAGGATGATTCACATTCTTCTCCAGCATTAAAAACTGGGGTGTAATAAAAATTCACACCTGCAAGTTTTTGTAAAAATTTGTAATAGGTTCAATAACATTTTTCTTCCAAAATAGAAATTCTCCTGAGAAGACAATTCTGGGTGGTTTTTTTCAGACCTACTCTGCCAAAACCTCAAACTCCATGTATTGTTTTACTAATTAAAAAGACGAAATACTGTGATATTTTGTTTAAAAAACCATATAAGATAGACCAGTTCTGTGAGATCAAAGCATATCCTCAAACCAGCCTTAAGGATTAACGTAAAGGGAAGACTTTGTTTATCAAGCATGAGCCAAGTTACTCTGTTTACCCTTACTCTTTCCCCTGATAAATAGCTATCTTTTTCAGAGATATTATTTTTCCCCAATTTTTAGCAGAATTGTGTTACAAGTCTTTTTTTCTTCTTAAGAGTCCTATGTGAAAAATAACTTCCCAACTACTTACATCTTGCAAGCCCACATTGATTTATGCTCTACTGTTTTGTTAATAACGTGATAATCTGAAACAAAATATTATTTATTATCTTTTATTATCTGCCTCATTCTTCTTTGTCTGAGGAATCATAAATTAAAGTCAACAGCCATTTTATAATCCTGCAGTTCATTATCTCCCATTTGCTAATATGCTCAGTGCCTTAGCCTTGCTCCATTTCTTTAGTAATAATTACAAAAATCAAAAGCACATTAACACAATGTGCAGAAACTTCTTGTTTTAGAACTTATGTAAGAGCTTTTCAACTAATCAGTGGCTGGTTAGGACACTGTCCTCATTCATCTCCCTCTTCCCTGCCATCCTTCATGAAAGTTTAATCTACATTTTCCATTAAGGAGTTCTCTCAATTGGTGTTCATGTTTGCAAGGTGGCTAATTACTTTTTTGATTCTTATTTGAAATGGTGGTCATATGTCCCCAACTTACCTCTTCATCCGAAATTTTTATCAAGTAGCTGCATATGTTCGTGGTCCTGAAATTTTCAGATAACAGAAGCAGAATTTCACTTACTTCATCTAAATCACAAGATTTAAAAGAGATGCAGGCAACCCACTTGCATCACCATAGTCAGGAGTGGTCAAGCCTCTAATTCTTCAAGTTTAAAACTGCATTTATGGTTGGAAACAGACCATTCTGACATTTGATCAAGCACAGATCTGGATCCAGTTGGTATGTACTTGTTTTGGGTCCAGCTGCTCCTGGTCCTTCCTCCTTAAACACACAGGATTAACTTTGTACTAGTGGTTTCTCTGTTCCTTGTAAAATTTGACTGGGAAAGAAACCATGAGTGTGCTCCCAGGTCAGGGACCACAATTATTGCCCTCCACAAGTCCATGGGCAACACAGCAAAGCAATGCTGCTGACAGGACGCAGAGCCGGTGCCTCTCTAGGGGAAGGAAAATATAAGCACTGCAACAGGATAGCAGGAGAGGTGAATTCCAGAAAGGCACGTTTTGTGATGGATGTTAAACCACCTGTTACTGTATCGAGAGGCACCCATCGTGCAGAAAACCCTGGGTTTGAATTGAGAGTTGGGAGGCACAGTATTCATGGGCAGTTTGACCCATCTCAGCTTTATCAGAGAGGTAAACGACTCTTCCATTTGAGCAAGAAAAACACATACGCCCACACAGCTGCAAAGTGCAACTTCCTTGGTCTACAAATTCAGTCATTCTAACTGCAAACTGCGTTGTCGAACCTGCCTCCCCAGGAAATACTGCCACAGTTGCAAGATCTCCAGTTCCTCATATTTCATTACGATAGACTGCAGTACGTTTGCTGGTATAATATATTATGAAGGACCATAAATAATTAAGAATTAATCATACTTGTCAAAATAAATAAATGCAGTCAGTGATGCAGAATGCTTGAATATTTTATAGCATCTTTTTGCTTATTCATGAATTTAAAAAAGTCTAGTAATCCACAATGGATTGCCTGCTCTTTACAGCACATACGGGCCTGATTCAGATCCCAACATCAGAAGTTTTCCTGTCAATCTTTAGCACATGAGTGGAATTTTAACCCTAAATCTCTGATCCTGGAGAAAGTTACCTAAGACTGACTCAGAAACATTAGTAACTCCAGGAGATCTTCATGTACTGGGCAGGGCCTAGCTCACAGATACACTAATGATTCTATCACCCACTTACAAGATGAGGGAGAATGGAAGAGAGTGAAGTGTTTTAGCACAAAATTTAAAACAAAACAAAACAATCCCCACCAACCATACACAAAGTGCCTTGACAGCCTCCCTTCTAGAGATCTCTATAGACAGATAGTTCTTCCTACCAAATACTCAATATTTTTGCATGATTCAATACCACTCCCAAGGCTTCAACAAAATTGTAAATAATATTAAATTAAATATTAACTTAAATAGCACCTTTTCCCTGACTCCAAATTGGTCTGAAACCCTCTCCTTTTTCAAAGGCAAGAAAATCTGGGCTGGGAGGTGAGGGAGGGACACACCATCACACCAACCCTACCAGCAGAGACCAAAGATCCATTAACTTCAGACATCTGTCTCTTAAAACAGACTGGTGTAGATACCTAAGAAAGAATATATGAACAGGGAGAGCAAACAGTTGTACTTCCCCACCCTTGGCCCTCAAGGATCTACTGAATTCAGTAGCTGTAACTATTCTTCTTCCTTGCACATATCCTGTTAATTTGCACACTCATAGGAGGTTTTAGCGCCAATAATACTATGGAAAAAGGCATACTGAAGGATCCCCTTTTGTTTCGATCCTGACATCTACTAACTTAATCTAATGCTTTCCAATTCTGTATTAGAAGAAATAATGAATATTCCTTCTGTACTCATATTTTTGGTGATTTATGAAGTCTTGGGAGTTTATAAGCTTTATGTATCTTTTATAAAGATTTTATAATATTTTGTGATTTTTATGAAACTCTGCCATGTATTACTTTAGATGTCTCTTGCAAGCAGGGCAGCCCTAGTTAATTTAAGTGTTCCTAAAAGACTACCATTACATACTTTAGATCATCCTTGTTTCCATTCTTTTAATAACTTTCCCAGATCTATTAAATGATTTTTTGATGCACAGGAACCAGAGCAGAATGCTGTATTCTGATACAGCTTCCCCACACATTTATACTATAGGATACTGTTCCTATTTTCTACCCTCTTTTCAGTAAGTCCCAACACCCCATTTACTTTGTGACTGCTACTGAATTGATGTTTTCACAGCTCTATTCTTACCCCAAAATCAGCTTAAGTGATTATAACCAGCTCAGAACTTGTCCTTACATGTGCCAAACTCTGATTGCTTCTCCCACCACTCAATTAAAAAAATCTAAACCAAATGTCAACTGCCACTATTATAATTTTAAGCATCCTTTTGCAATTCCTTGCAAACCAGACCTCCAATCTCTTACCCTGAATAATTTAACATTAAACCTTGCCATCTCACTATCTGTTCCTATTCAGAAGATCAATGATTTGTGTGACACCACATGCTGAACACGCCGAGTGGAGCACTCAGATGTGACCACAATCAAATGCTGAGACACCTGAAACTAGTTCTTCCTCTAGGTAGCTTAATTCATGCTGATTTGTTCCGATACCTTGAGGCTGAGCTGTATCGTGCTGTGAGGACAGGGGCAAAAACACAGGAGTTCTTCCAATGTCTCTCTTTGGAAGATCTACCAATGATTTCCTACCAAACCTTTTACAGAAACTTACATGAAGCGCAATGAATCATACCCAAAACATTTGTCTCTAACAATGTCTTGACATGGCTCAATAGCCAAGTGACAAGGATGAGCTAAACCATCCCAAAATCTAGTTATGCTATCTGTTTATCTCTGTGCATTACTGTCTGCAAAGGAGGTGAAATGAGATTGAGATAATTGGAAGTACAATTTGCAGGAAACAGTGGGGTTGGAATTACTGTGCTTAATTATTTCAGATTGAAACAGACCACACAACTATCTGTGCCAAGTAGCTGTAATTAAAGTGATTTAAAATAAGGAGATGCTAGCTCCAAGTCTTGATTTTCAAACGAGTCTTTATACGCACAAGAGTCAGAGTCATCTATGAGTTGCAGACCTACAGCTCTCCTGAGGGCTTACTAGAAAATTACCACTATGTTCAACATGCCTGATAATTAAAAAAAAATAACAATAAAACATATCACCTCAAACAACCCACCCTGGCACACCACAGATCTAAATGCATTCAACCAATGTGACACCGGGTACTTGCCTCTTGGAATAGGAGAAAATAGTAGAAGACAAACTTGAGCCTAAATTGCCTACATTCAAATGCCATCTTGACGCTGGCTTCTAAGAAAAGGATCCTTTCACTAGCAGCTTTCTGTATAAGGGGCTTCTTGAGTCAGGGACTGTAAACAGACTATTGAATTAAATAACCAGCGATTAATGTATTGTGCAAGAATTCATCTAATCTTTCTTTAAACTTATGCGTACTTCTGGCCTCCATAACATTAATTCATGCATCTTATTACCACAGTTTATTCAGGTACTACATCAAAAATACCTCCTCTTGCTTGCTCTATACCCAGCACCCACTAACTTCACAGCTGCTTCCCATTGCTCTTCAATGTGCATTTTTATAGACCTCTACGTCCTACCATGGCAGACAGAATAAATAATCTTTGTCTGTTTAGTTTTTCCTCATACAGGAACTTTTCCATATCCCTGATAATCTTTGCTGTCCTTCCCTATACCTCTTTTTTTGCCTGGATAAAGCTTGTAGCCCTAACTCCTCCATTTCCACTTTGTAGCTCCATTCTCATCAACACCACCTAACCCTTACAGGCAGAGACTTCAAGTAGGTGTCACTAACAGCAGAAAGGATGTTAAGAACTTTTCTTCTTTCCCAAGATTAGAAGAGCACAAATACACCTAAAAATCTTTTTAGGACTTACAATCTTAATGAAATATGCTGGTGTTCACAGATAAGGATCATGAGCAGGAAAAATAATTCAAATAAATTGCATTTTCTCTGAAGGAAAGGGAAGAGTCTGTTGCACTCCTCTCTTTTCAGGCTTCCCTGCTCTCTTTAGATACTGGAACTTTTTTGTCTATTAAGGGCAAAATCCATGTTTTGATGTCTTACCAAACAGAAAACCTAAGCCTGGGATACAAGGACATTGCCTAAAATGGTCTCCAAATAAGCAAGCAGTACACAGGACCTAGAGCAGAGGTAAAAACAGACTCCGTTTTATTCACCTCTTCCAAACACTGAATGACCTTAAACACAGGCATCATAGTACTGTTCTCATCCAAATACCATCCAGGGCATGCGTCAGTCTAATTCAGATTTACACAATACTATATTTAATATTTTGCTTCCCATATATACGATGCAGATTGCCTTTAGACAAAACCAAATCTTTCAAGTGCAGAATGACTCCCTTTGTCACTCTGTTTGCATTCATTGCCTGCTGCACTAAAAGGATTGCAGCCATCTTAAGTCTTTTAGGAAGACATGTTTGTTTGGGTGGAGTTTTGGGGTTCTTCTGTTAGAGATTTTGGGGGGGGATGGGAGTGAGGGGGTGTTTTCGAAAAAGCTAACCACTACACTGAAGGCATAGTTGTATTCTTCTTACCTTTAGGTGTATTCTCAGAATAATCTCTCTCTGGCCCATCCAGGATGCTTAGCTGTGAAATCTCCTCTGCACTCAGTCTGAGCCAGGCATTGTTGGGGGCTTCCTGATCTTTTGAGGTAAGGGAATATTCCAGCTCACAAGGAGATTCAAAATTGCAGTCAAATACTGGAAAAATAAAACAGACATAGAACACACCAGGTTAATCAAATCCAGTTTCCTCTGTGCTGGAAGGTGCGTATACACACTCATTTCACACTTTAGTAAGTTAGGGCTTGCTTTTTTCCATAATGAGGAAGAAAAAAATGGAGGAAGTCTCTAAACAGACAGACAAAAATGTGCCCAAAATGGACTGCACAGAGAGGTTCTTTATGAAGGTAGCAGCAAATCAAGAAGGCGGCTCAAGAGCCAGTAATCCCCCTCCAGGACAGACACAGGGGCAGCACAGGCTAAAGCAGGGAAAGGCATCACTTAGACTAAAGGGAAACAGCTGCGTCAGTTGATAAAATAGGAGAGAAAGCAAATATCTTTGGGGATGCTGGTTCAGATTCAACCAGGACCACTATAGTGCGAAGACCACTAACATGGTTCATAGTGACATTCCAACTGCTTGAGCACAGGGCTCTGCAAAGCACATCATGTACCCTGGCCATATGGGACATGCTGGTAGCCATGGGGACTGTACCATGCAAAGAAACCTTCTGACCTCCTGGGTCTGAAATGCTTCACTGAGGCAGCAGAAGCAGCAGAAGCTTGATCTGCTGCTGCAAAACTTCAGCCTCCAGGCAATACAGCCAGCACCTGCCTCCAACACAGACAGTGCTTTTTGACGTGTTTCTCTTTCAGAAACCAATTACCCTGCTGGTGCAACTATGATTCACTTCCCAGTGTCCAATTTACTACCACACCATAATTCAAGTCACTTAACACAACATGCAGTGATAACCTGCACGGATTTTAATCATCGAGATTGCTAAATTTTCTGGAATGCCCTGTACACGTGTGCTTTTGTCACCACAGTCAGCACTCAACACAATATTCGGTAACAGAAATAAACTATTTCTGACCTAACTCAATGTTTCTGAAAAGGCTAGATCTATTTGAAAAAGCCCAACAAAATAATCCAGCTCTTCCTTGGAGTCTTCTACACCGTCTACTGTCCTGCACCAGCTATGCAAGCGGAACAAATAATCTGAATTAACATTAGTCAAATTAACTGGTTTTTTTAAACTTCAATTACATTCTCTATTAAACATCTAATGTCTTCTTAGTGTGCACAGATTTATGTAGTTCACCCTATTCTCCTGGTGATATAACATTTTCTAATCTGAAGGTTAATACTGTTGCCCTCTCACTATACTTTTCCCAGCTAATTTGCCTTTTTAACAGCAAGCTTGAAGGAGCGAAATCTATTCTTCCAGTTTATATTTGATTTTCTTAATCGGGTGCTTTATCATTCACTCAGCATTTTGAATGCTTCACTACACCATATAATGTAAGAAATCCATATATACCACAAGCAGCAGTAACAAGGATCATATATATTTCCTCAAATTTGAAGGCACAAGTCGCTACCTTCTTTAGGCTTCTATGTTATCAATATAAACATCATGATACATGAGGCACACTTCAATTTAGGCAGCAGGGAACAGTTTACTGCACAGCTTACTACTGCAGTATCATACCCAAATCTCAGACTACTTATCTCTAGTCCTTTAGATGTTCTTTAAAAAAAAAAAAAAGAAAAACAAATCTAACATTTTTGGAACCCTGTAAAGTGTTAAGAGACTATTAAACTTTGTATCAAAGCCCAAATAGACAAAAGAGCAACTCAACACTAACTCCATGTTATAGAAGATACATCATCATTACTGTGTAGTTTAGTTTTGGGCAAGACCTCGAGCAGTATGTGCCTCAAGGCACTGTCAAAAAGGAGGGAATGGGAAGAAACACAGCTCATGCAAAGACTTTTGACAGAACCCACAGAACAATGGAAGAGAAAACTCAGGCCAAGAACAGCACATGGCAAGAGCAACTGTTTCAAATCAACTATTTAATTCTTTGTGGGCTTCTCTCCCCCACCAATCTCTCCTGTTTTCATGAGCTTCCCAGTAGTGACTGCTTGCTCCCACTCCTGTCCCACCCAGAAGCCTTGGTGCTCCCTTGCCCCCAGGCAGAGAAACCCTCCATAGAATCATAGAATGTCCTGAGTTGGAAGGGACCCACAGGATCATTGGGTCCAACTCCTGTCCCTGCATGTGACACCCCCACAGTTCACACCATGTGTCTGAAGGTGTTGCCCAATGTCTTCTTGAATACAATCAGGCTTGGGACCATCCACGGGGCTCTCATATTTGCCTTGTCAGTCCTCGCCCTGACACTGATCACGGTGCCCACAAGCACTCCACGGCCCGCTCAGCTCCCCCATTCAATCTCACTTTCCTGAAACTCCTCCTCGAAAGAGAGCTATCAATGGGTTGTGGAGCCCTTAAAACAGCACGCCTCTGACCTACAACTGGGACAGCTTAATTGGGGCATGTGATTAAATACCAGCCATCACATTTAGTGTAATGACCCCTGCAGACAACTAAAGCCTCTGCCTGAAGGGGGGAAAGTAAAGGAAAAGATGCAAGTAGCAACACCATTTCCTTCCCTTGCAATGAACAGCCTACGGAGAAGCGGACATGATCCCACATGCCTGTTGTGGTCAAGCTGAATGGCCTTTACGACATGTTAGTCCTTCAAAGAAGAGGAGACTGCTTAGCTCATACCTCTGAGCATGTCTGAGCATACCTCTGAGATGCATATTTGCATCTTTTACAGAACTTGACAGTCCCCCCACATCACCAGAAGACCTGCAGTATTCATAGGCTCTTATTTAAATTAATCTCATGTCAGACAAAAATTTCAGTGTTTTTATCCTATTCAGTACAAAGAAACGATGACAAGAAATACTATCTGATGCAACACAGCAAAGACTATGCAAACAGCACGCAGTCTTCCAAGCCTAACATTAACATCTTACCCTCAGGCTTTCCGTCTTCTTTAATGTCCTTCACTACTGACAATGTAATATACTTTATAAAAAAAGCATTCTATACAATACACACATGGTTTTTTTCGCTGATAAGCTGCTCTTGTTGTGGTAGCTGCTACAAGACCATATAAACCACACTTGCAAATACAGAACCTTCACAATATTTGAACTGCTGCCACAAATCACCTGCCATTTTTTATGCTTCTGAATAGAAAAATGGTCTATCTCCTTCCTTTTTTACTTTTGTCTTAATATGTTCAAATACGACACACAGTTTATTTTTTTTCTTGCCCAGTTAAGCAGGTAAAGAAGCGGCTATATGCCTTTGGAAGCTGAATAAAAGCCATTCTGTGCTTTTCTGAAAAACAGCAGACACTGCAGGAAAGGTAATTAAATCTAACAACTTTTACAGATTATTTTTTAAACCTACTACCAATGTAAATTGACAACATACAGAGCTTTAGGACTTGAATAGTGTGCTTAGTCAGTAAAGCGGAGATTTTTGTGATTTTGGTGGGTTTTTTAGAAAAAAAAATCACAAAGATTTATATCCAGTGTATGCATTTATGTCATAGCTATAGACACTATAGACCCTAGAGGGTCTGTAAGAGTTTAGGTTCCAGCAAATTGCAAAATCTCCTTTTAAAGATGTTGAAAAAAAATGTCCAACCCCTTGTTCAACAATCTTTTGCGTCTGCAACCACTGGACACTAGAGAGACAAAACAGTTAATTCATTAGAAGTCTAGTTCATCATCATTACACCTTTAAAGAGGAAACAAAAGTGATTATTACAATCAAATTAAGGTAAACATCTGTTTAAGAAAGGCTGTAGACAATCATTTCAGTTTCTGATACGTAAGAAGATACAGGTTACCAGCCATAGACTGAAAAGTAAATTAAGCTACTACCTGATTGAAAAGACAGTAGAATCCATGTGTTTGTCTAATGACATTAAAATCTTGCAAGTGCTTCAATTTATTTATTTTTAATCAACATGCCTAACAGCAATAATTTGCACACAAACACCTAAAATATCGAGCAACTACAGCTGTTTCAATTAAAATGATTAGAGTTTTGTAATAAACAAATGACTTAAAATAGTAGTATAAATAATACACCAAAACACAGTAATCTGCAGGAAATAACCTTTTTCATTGCTGCAGCTCAGATAATAGATCATTCACTCTTTGGATCATCTTAGATAATTTGTGTAACCACACATCACAGAAACATGCCTTATTTAGAATGAAAATAATCTAATTTAAAGAGAGATATAAAAAGCTTGTTCTTTTTAAGAAACTATTCTGATTACCCCTTCTTCAGCTGCCCAACAATAGATGAGGTTTATTTGCTTTAAACCACATCTCCTTCCAACCGCAAAAGTCTTACCAGGAGGTAATTCCCTCTTAGATTGCTCCTTCCTAGTTCTACATGTGTCTGACTTTAAAGGGTCCCTTTCATTCTTGGTCTGCTGACTCTTACAAATCACTACTCCTTCATTACGCTCAGCTCGTCACCCCTTTGCAAAGGTGTGGTTGCTTTCTCACCTCACTATGGCAGATAAGGGAGTGGGTAGAGGTTCTCTGTTTGCAGAAGGGCCAGCTTAGAGATGTACATCCTAAGTGGCATCTCATCAGCTTAAACATGACTAATTTGCACTACATTTCGAGAAACAAGCGTAGAATGTACAGGTCACTTCCTCTGACCAAAACAGGACCACAACCTCCTTCAACAACACACCTCCTCCAATGGGCAATGTTCGCAACAGCAGTACAGAAACAGATAAAATATTCTTGTGCAGGATGTCTTTTTTAATACAAATATTGACAGATATTCCTTGTGGAGGAGACATAATTTAAATTGTATAGTAGAGATGTGCTCTGCTGAGTGAGCTTTGAGACCTCCATCAATACCCACTAACCTCTATTATACTCATGTTATAAGGCCTATAAGCTTTTAATTTATGACAGGGAAATGACAAATTGATTTTCCAGTTATTAATCCTAGGGACAGAGTCAGTTCCTCAAGCCTTCTCCGCATTCCCTCTGGGTAGAGAAGGGCACAAGGCACCCAGTCTAAGTGTTTCAATTGCCTCATCAGGGCCTTCTAAATTTCTGTCCACCAATACAGGGGTCCACAAGTAGGGTGATACAAGGAAGTCTGCAGCAGTAAGTATTTCTCCCCAAAAATGGAGCATAAATAGGAGATTGTGCTCTCCAGTTGTCAGCTCAGCAGCCTGCTGAACACCCAGGAGGACCTCGTGGAAGAAGACACACCAACTCCAGGCCAGGCCCTGGGAAGTGACCATTGCCCTGCTGAAACTCTTTGCAAAGGGATCCCTAGTACTACTGTGCAGCTGGAGGTATCAGCTGTGATTTAAAATAAGTGAATCCACCACAGGATGGAAAGGTACAGAAAAAAAAACACATCGGAAAGGGAAAAGGTATCAGCAATCATGCAAATTAAAGAGGAAAAACAATTGCGGGGTTTAACAGCCCTGTTCCTGCTGAGAAAGCAAGCCTGAGGAGATATTTTCACCTACTTCCTTCCATTGATCAGCCCTGAGACAGGGCAAACTGGCGCATTTTAAGGAATAGTATGAGACCTGTATCCCCACCAGGCACCTCAGGCCTTACTACCTGTAGCAAGTGTCTGCACTGACAGTAGCTGCCTGGTGTTGGGCTGCTGCCCCAGCAGCTGACACACAAGAGCACAGCACCATGACATGGCAGGGGAGGGACTGGGGAGGCTCTGGGGAGGCTCTCGAGGAGCTCCATGGCACCACTCCGCACAGCAAAGTTTTGGGGTCTGTCCCACCTGGTGCGCCTCTGTCACCTGCAGGTGAAGTGGTGAGGAGAGCAGCTGGGCAGCGCAGCAACCGCTCTCCCCGCCCTGAGACCTGCCTGTGTTCACTAGGGACCTCCTAATAATTTAATGCTACTTAACACAAGCAAGCTCATCGCGCTGTGTCCTTCTCCTGCACCAGCAGGTCTTCACGTACGCTCCCCCGACCTTGAATTTACTGCCAGAAGCAGCTCCCTGGCCCAGAGCGCTGATGTTGTGTAGGGGGAGCCTCTCCACGCTCTCCCCGCACAATGCCCAGCCTGCTCAGCCTCGTGCCACCACAGCACCTGTTTTGTGACCCCACAGGCCGGGCTGAGCGGAGCCCCAGCCAAACCCCAGAGCCAGGTGAGGCCGCCAGGCCCTCACCTGGGGGACAGGGACATGCCCTTTCAGGAAAAGAGGATGTGGAGGAGGACAGAAGATGTCCTGGTGGGGCCCGGTGAAGCCGAGGGCCAAGCTGGTGGCCTGCCTGGGGGGTTCCCTCATGACAGAGCCTTTAAATGGATCCTCTGGGGAGTGAGCCACAGCTGGATGGGCCACTGCTTCGAGAAAATGGCAATAATGCAACCATTCATTTATTTGTTAAGAGAAATCTTTAAAATGACAGCATATACTTTATATCTACCCAGCTCCTTGGTGTGCACCACAGACTGAATCACCACAAATCTCTGACAGCTGCTTTGTTCAGTGGAAATCAAGCTACAAAGAAGAGAGCCAAGACTCCTTTATCAATCAATTATAAGCACAGTCTTTCAAGACAGTTACAGAGAGAGGTGTGAGGAGAGCAACCAGCAATAGCTCTCATTTCATTCCTCCTGCTCTAAGAAGTGACAAAGCTCATCCTCCACACAAGAAATATTTGTCCACCAAGTTTTCCATGTGTGCAGCAGAAACAATAAATGAAAGTGCATTTCTAATGCCAGTTCTGGCCAAAGACTGAAGTACTGTCTAACAGCGATTGTTAGAAAACATGCTCCAGCTGGTTCAAAACAGTAGTTGGATGAACTGTCATATTTTGACAGTTCATACAAAGGACCTCTTGCATGAAGTCTGAGAGGTCTCTAGAGACAATGAATACTTGAGAGACAGGGAGAAAAGACATTTCTTTTCTTACTCTGTGTTATTTTCTTATTGAAAAAATTTTGAGCTGTCATTGGCATATTATCTGCAGATGCGGGGGGATATAAGGAAAATAATAACTTGAAAGAAAGTAAAAATTTCTCCCCAACGAGATTTTCTTTCTTATTTCTTGTTTAGCACAGCCTTCAGTTTAGCTAGGCTAAACTGCTGCTTTTCCTGTGATCTTCCTCCCTCTGGATTTCAGCACCATTGTGTGTGACAAAAATACCATTTAATTGTTAAACAACAATTCTTGCATGTGTATATGGGGTCACAGCACCTACTGTTTTATATGGAGCAATTATATTAATCTGGTATAAAAAACTGCTGTTAATTGAAGTCTTGCTCTATTATATTTATAACATTACTTCCAAAACTATGTTGGAGTACTTTTAAGCTTGCAAAAAGGATGTATCTGAATCAAGGTAGTACATCACATTTGCGACATCTTTACTAAGAAAGCATTGATTCTTTTTTGCCTCTGGGACAAAGTATTATTCTCCTCATTCCTCTCCTGACTTTATCTCACCTTCCAAACAGGAACTTGTTGTAACAATTAGTTCCTATCGATGCATCTCACTATGCCACATTGAGCCAAGTATCATGATAGCTTTATCATTCTGAAGATGTCAGTATTAGTCTGATTTGTTGTAGATTTATAAAACAAGTAGTCATGGGAACCTAACTGCAACATGAATTCATCTGACTGGTGCCCTCTTTCTCTCTGTTTTCCCTTTTGTTTGATGTTCAGGCTCATTGAGTTTCATGTCAGCAGTGTCTATCTGGTATCCAACTCACATGAATGAAATGGTACTTTGAATGCATGCACATGAGTACTGCAATTCAGCAAATTGCACATGACCTACCAGAGAAAAAAAATTAATAATCCGACACCTTGCTGAGCAACTGCTGTGCCACTGAGCATCAAATACACAGCAAGAATGGCCCCACGGCAAAATTAGTCTAATGCATTATTTTTTCCTTAGCAAACCCAATTCAGGAAATCAGGAACTCATCACAGACGACATTCTGTTAGAAAGCATAAAAAAAAACACCGAACAACCCTGTCAAATTAGTTTTCAGAAGACATAGAGCTGAGTGAAGTTATTAATAAGTTGTTAATTAAGGCCATCCTTTGGATTATGCTTTTAGTACCTATTAAATCAAAGCTGTGAATAATTATGCACTCTTGGAATGTATGTGCTCCTCTGCTGAACTCACTTTTTGTAGACATTTTTAAGCACACTAATAATTTGGTAGCCAAATTTGCTACTTCCCCCTGAGTTCTAGTCCCAGTTAATTTTGGAATCCAAAACACCACTATTTCCTAAACTTGAGGGGCGAGGTGGGGGGGCAAAAAAAATATCTGTAAACTATATTGCAGAAATCTGACACAGTCCAAGAGAAGTACTTCTGTATTTTGCACAAGGCTGGTTCAGAACAGCCAAGGAGTTCAGCTGCTGCTGGGGTATCTGGCAAAGAGATGCACAGGTAGCACGGTGGCACAAGAAGAATTTAAAAGCAAACATCATCTCCTGTTTCCCAAAAGGTCCAACATGACAACCCTTACGCCTGTTACTCTTACAAAACGTGCTCTTCTTTGAAAACAGGGTTTAGATGAGTTGAATTGCATTTGTTTTTTTCCCAGTTGGTGGCACTTTGCACAATTGCCACCATACCCTGCCAGGCTCGTGTTCCAAGTTGAGGGGTGTTGACTGGCCTGGTGGGATGTGAAGCATGGGGCAGAGAGGGGTATATTAACTGTGTGAAGGCTTCCAGGCCTTAAGGGCTGCCCGCTGTCTGCAACCCCTCTTAGAGAAGCTTAATGGATTTCTTACACAACAGCTATGCAGAAGAGAAAATGAATATTCAACCAACCAGGACAAGAAATTAAATATGTGGCTGGGTGCTGTTAATCATGTAAGCCTCAGGACAGAGTTCCATCAGGGCTGGAAATGGGTGATTAATACACTATCGTAAGTCCATGTATGCAGAATGCATTAAAAGTTTGTTCTAGCCACAGGAAATGGTCTGAGTGTACCTCAAAGAGAGTAAAAGAAAACACAAAAACATAGAGATTTAAAGACCTGTCCTGCCCTGCAGGCTGAATTCCCAAATAATTTTGACTTCATGTGGGGTTTTTTTAAGTCTTTATTTTCTGAAAGGCAAGTGGATTTTGTGTCTTTGAGGTGGTGGATGATTAATCAATGCTCAGATAGAGGCAAATCTAGAAACCCCTAGACAAAATGGAAAAAGAGGTCTTGTGAATGCATCACTCAAGTATCCTGTTGTGCCAGTGATTACCTATTGGGATTGCTGCATATAGTTTCAAAGCTATCATCAAGCACTGCTCCTGCCAGAACTACTAGAGGCAGTCCATCAGGATTTTTAATTCTGAGCGTAGAAACAGGGAACTTAGTTTGGCAGAGAAGAGGGACCCTACATTTCCATTTGATCAGCCTTTCAATCAAAGATGTTTCTCCAATAGTGGAACATGGGAAAAAAGTAATTAAGACAACTATTATTGCCCCACTCCAGCAATGTCAGCCAGTTAATTAGATGGGTCCCATCAGGTGATTAGGCAAAGTTTTGATAGAAGTTTTATAGAGAACTCTGTAATCTTAATCATGCTGGGAGCAGCGAGGAAAGCTTCTCACAGAAGAGGAAAACACTATAACAGTGAAGGACTGATGGGTTTTATTTCTGCTAATGATTTATTGTGGGATTTTGAATTAACCACTTGATCAGAAGGCAGGGGTGGTCTCAGGACAAGGTTACTCATTTAGAGCTTGGATGGTCTTTGTCTTCTACCTCGCTCTGCTGAGTCCTTGTGTGACCTTCACAGAGCTGCTCAGATTCAGCTGCTGAAAGGCACCATCCATCCCTGTCATGGTCATAGCAGTTCTGGACAGAAATCTAGATCCCTGGGAAGTTTACTAATAAATATTCAGGTGCGTATAAGCTGCAAGTATGCAGAGGAATAGAGAGAAGTTTTAAGAATTGCCCTTTTGGGCTTGGGCTGTGCTTACAGTCTCTACTCCACATCCCACAGTAGCCCCCTGCACATAGTATACCTGAAGTGCAAGGACATATTGTCCCCATAGCAATGCAATGGCACATTCCAGTCTGAAATGCATGACTTCAGGGCTACTGCCACCCTTTTAATTTAAAGGAGGTTCTGCCAACTTTTGGTAACATTCAAGTGCAAACCTAGGGAAAATAAAATACTCCTTCCCATCTTCAAGATTCTCCAGTAGTTCAAGGTACGTGTCCCACATTACAACTACTGAGGGAGAAAACGTTTTAGACTTGTCCTGAGTGAAGGTTGTATTTTGTGCAACACCTCATCAAATTTCTGCCTTTCCTTGCAAAACAGATGGTTGGGATATGGTAGAATTTGGTCTTGTGCAACCAGCTAAAATAATAATAAATCATTTCTGCTTAGATGCAGTACATTTATCTCCATGTGATGCTGTCAAATGGAATCAATGCTTCTAGGTTTTAAGAACAAAGACTTCCCTTTGAATTGTATTACTGAGAAACTGAAAGAGTTTAGGAAGAAGTAATAAAGGATAAATTAAAAATCATCCTTGCAACTTCTGAGAAAGCCAAGTGAGGGAAAAAAGATTGTACTACCGTCCCTTCCAAAACGAAATTGGTGTGTCCTCATCGTTCAAGCAGATACAACAGCTAGGAGCAGATATTGTATGCCAGTGGAAAGAATATATATTGCACACATAAAAGGCTGCAACATAAATTTGAAGAAATATGGGACTCCTTCATACAGGTAGGTCAAACTTTTCCCTCAAGCAGATAATTACAGGCTTGGGGTGAGTAAATCTTATTAGCCTCTCAGCACCTTATCTCCCCTCATAGAGACTGGTAGTAGATATATAGTAGATATATTCTACTTTAGTCACTTTCTGGATTGCATATTAGATATTGCCTTATGCAGTCTGGTCCTAACTATGGCCATAGTATTTCACAGTGGAATGGCTGTGGTTAGTCAGAAAACAGGTCATACCAAAGAACAGACAAAAACAGATTCCCAGATTTTGGAAGGGATGGGAACTATGAAAGGAGATGTCAAGAAAAAATAGGTTGGATACACACCACTTCTTTTTATATCATCACTGGATTCCAGCACAGCACCCTAATGTTACTGTCAGGGACCTTGTTTGTGAGGGAACAGGGCAGGCTGGACTAGCCAAGGCCACCAACACCTCCATGGAAATGGTGATAGGCAAAGGCCATATTAGGATATCAGGCTGACCCCAGGCTGGACTGATACGGGGTTCCTGAGCCCATGACCAGGGTGGGGAAATGCCCCAAGGGTGGCTGGGGTGGGGTAGTAAGACTTACTAGTGACCTCAGGGTCTGATGGTTTGGATATTTTATCATGAATCATTTGACTTTTTTGTTTTGCTCTAGTATTATCCACAGGCAGTTAGTTACAGCCTCTTGAGGATAACATACAAATGCTACTCACTGTGTCGTCCTCTGTGGGAGAAGACAGGGGATGTATCTCTCATGACCCAGGTCAAGTTCCAAGCAGAGTAACCAGGAGGAAGAGGAGGGCTGTTTGCTAGAAGATCAGAGGTGCTCAGACCTTTCACAAAAAAAAAAAAAAAAAAAAAAAGGAAAATAAGCATTATGTATGATATAGCTGTTCATATACTACACATCAAGCACAAAGATCTTAAACAGTTTTATAGACCATGTGCAATAAGCACCAATATTCAACTACTTCTCGCTCAGTTCTTCCTTCCTGATACACATGTGCACAGGGAGACAGGAAATAAATTGCTTTACGTAGCAAAATTATCATCAAATAGAAAAACTGACAACTTCATTCTCACGGTGATTCTAAGTTCTCCTTGGCCTTTTGGTCCATTCTGTTAGAAGTTTTGTTAGGATGTGGAGATCCCTACACGGAACAGGCAAACATGTACCAGCTTCTGTTCAACAACCCAGTGCATCTCAAGGATGCATTTGGGAACTGGAATACGACAGCAACCCAGGGCAGGCAAGGATCTATACAAACCTGCACTACCTCTGCACCACCACAATGGTCCTACAGGTGCAAAGAGAAACAGTATCTGAAATAATATGAATGGTCAGTGAGCAAAGCAGAACTCTGTAAGCTTTGAAACCACAGATTTTCCCTGTGAATGTTTAAGTTGGATTTTCTGAAGATGGCAGGATCTTGAGTATTCTCATCTCATTTTTCGAGGTCCCCAGGGGAAAGGTAGGATTTAACTTTGTAGAAATACAGGCAGGCAAAACTTGTGTTTGGAAGGTTTGTTTGACGGAACAAAATAAACCTCTGGACTGCTGATACCTTCTGATTTTTCAGAGAAGCCACAAAGTATTTATTGTGCAAAAAGAAAATAAAAAGTACATTTTTTTATCTGTTAAGTAATATTTTTGTCAAGAATACTATAGTTGCTTACTTTAATTCTTTTAGTTTAGGTGCAATGCTAAGCTTCACTGTAATAACAGCAAAACAATTTGATAGTATGTCCCAATAAAAGCTTGGTAAAATTTTCAATAACAATAGGAATTAACTGACTTAAAGTAATAATTCAGAGTGCTGAAGAATTGTTCTTTTGAATGGATAAATAGTAATGGACAATAAAAGACACATTTAAGAGGATAACAGTAAACATGGAAAATGGCTGAAGCCTTGGGGAAAACACTGCTTTGATTCTGTTAAAGCTCTGCTTAGCCCTGTTTCCCACTTCCACTGAAGAAAAACTTGAAAATTTCAGAGAGACTTGTCAGAAGCTTTAAATACCAAGCGTTAGCTGTGCCCTGTCTCATCCTCAGTGTGATCTCCTTTTTAGCACACTCTGGTAACTGCGTAACGACAGAAAAAACTAGAGAAATGTAACTGTTCTTGTGTAAGAGCTGTAACTCGTGCTCATGGCTTAGAGCAATAATCTTCAGGACAAAAATGGACTTCACACTGTATTGTAAACCATTCTAGAGTGGCAGAAATTTAATATCCCTAATGTCTCAATTAAACCTGGTCTCTACACTAAGTTACGATACAATAACTAAATATCCTCTGTTGTTGTCCGGAATGTAGCTACAGAAGATCAGGCCAGTGATTTATGAGGGTAGTTATCAAACCTGGTGTCCTTCCTTCAACCGTGAATGATGAAGAGATAAGAAACTATGGAATCACCTTTATATTGGCTTTTCTTTCCTAACATCAAGACATAGCTGACATGTCTTTCAGTAGCCCCTGATACAGCTGGTTGTGGCAAGCAATGTCAGGTTTCATTACCATAGTTATAACAGTTTCGAAAAGCAGATTATTTTTCCTACAAATGTGCTTCAATTTGATGCTAATAGAATAAATAAAAGAATAACGTTAAAAATGAGTTCCTGAAATATGCTAATTTTAAAAGCAATGTGTGTTTTGCCTGATGTGAGATGTCTGACCAGTATCAATGAAACATCTGTACCCAGTGACTCTCCAAATGGGGAATGACTTAATATCCTAAACACAGGTCACATGTCTTCCATAGACAAGAACTCTGGGGCTTCTTCACCCCCAACAGACCCAAACAAATGTAGATGTCATGCATTTAGTACTGCCAGAGAACCAAGCCTTGGGGTCAGAAACCTGTGAAAACTTCACACAAACCTGAAAAGCCGACCTGCTCCCCCATCTCGGTTCCCATGGAAAAATCATCTCAGAGAAAGTCCCACCATGTATTTCTCTCCCTAACACTACAGCCACAGAGCTTGAAATTAAATCACTGCTGCTACCCTGACCAGCCTTACCTGGAAGCCAGTAACACAACGACTAGCTGCAGCACCCCAAATTCCCCAGCTCTCCTCACCTTTAGAAAAATCCCTCTGGCAACTGCAATGCACTACACATTGCATTCACCAGAAATCACGCCTGCCTTCAGCACGAGCTACGTGGAAATGTTTCCTCTGTCACCAATAAGCATAAAAATTGAGACAAATAAATTTGAAAATGTGAACAGGGAAGACAGGGCTGTCCAGACACCTGAACCTCCTCTCTATCAGCACCCAGAGGTGCGTAAGAGATAACATGATAAAACGGAAAGTTTTTCTCTATTTTTAAAGAATGGAATGGATTCAGTTCAATTCATTTTAACCTAAGAACTTCTTTTTCTCATATTCTTTAGGATTAATTTTGGAACTTCATCTCAGATGATTTGCTTGGGCTATTGGTCTGAAGCTGAAGACAAGAAGATTGTATCAGAAGTTATGAATCTTCCCCAATTAAGTTATCTTCAGAGAAAGATGCTGGGTAAAAGGTTTTTGTATAGCCACGAGGCTACTCTTCACAATGAGGAATGATTTGATTTCAGAGTGAGCTATAGGTTAGGAGAAGGAGAGACCTTTCCTCTTCCACCTTCAGGGCATTTTACGTCCAGAAAGGTAATTACAGAAGACTATATCAGCTAAACAAATGCTTCTTGTGCAGTGAGGGTAATGCAAACGTAGACTACACTGTAGCCATCTTACAAAATAAAGGTTTGTTGGGTTTTTTTCCCCTCTCCAAAACAATTCATACTGAAGCCAAAAAGCATTAAGAAAATTTTGTCTCCTTTTTGAATATGCTAACTTCCTGTTTGGGTTGTTTGTACCAAGGTGCTCTGCCACTTGTCAACAGTAACCTGGACCTCCAAAAAATATCTAATGGATTAGCAACTGGAAGCTGACAGCTCCATTTTTAGTAGCCAGAAGTATGGCGAGGTACAACAGAGATTTCTTTGATATTCCTGCCTAAAGGAATATCCAGGGCCAGATCCAGACCCAAGGTATTCCATCACAGCTAGAAACACACACCTGAAGAGAACATTTGACATTTCTGTTTTTCAACTTGTGCAAAGGAATCTCCTTAGGGGGTGTGAAATTCATGCAGGTCACCAAGAGTTTTGATAAAAAAAAAAAAACCAGAAAATGGCTCATGTGTACTGAAGTCAAGCCTCAAGGCCACAGATTCATTAAATAAAATATTTATGTATTACTTGAATGAAAAATACCTCTTTAACAGAATAACCCTGCATGTTCACATGCAAATGGAAGGACAAGAGGAGCTTTCTACTTGAGTCGTTTTTAATCAAGCCAAATTTCCTCCCTTTTTTCCTTTTCTGTAAGAAGGAAGAAATATTCCCAGCAATTAACATACGTAGTTTTCTAAAGTTCCGTGCAACTCAGAAATGTAATTAATTTTTTATCAAAACACCCATACCTTTTTTAACCAAAAAGTGCCCCTTCATCCAACTGAATATTGCTTATTGCTACCTTTGGATATTGCTTCACTACTCAGTGGCTAAGCTGTCTCACTTTGCTGACCTGTATTATTCCCAGTTTTTCTGAGCTGGTCCTCATAAAATCTGTGTCCTAGCAGCAAAACATGATGGAAATGCTTTACAATGAAAATACTAAAAACATAGCGAGAATTAATGCAGGCAACCTAATATCTTTATGCTTGGGGTGATATGTTCCTGTAAGCTAGTGGTGAATCTGAGGTGACAAACCTGCATGTGCCAGTCCTCTAGATTTCAGACTTGCAACAGATGTGTAAGTTAATAACTGAAATAAAAATGTACTTTCAGCTACATCTAGAAAAATATCTCAAAATCATTCATATTTGATTGCGTTGAAACCAGAAATAAACATTAGTAGTACTTGTGGCTCTGCTTTACAACAGCAATCAACACAGTAGCTATTAGCGAATACTACAATGATGTGTTTAGAAACAGCCTCCACTAAGGTCTGGATTTTCCAGTCTCTGGGCTAACTTGACATTTCAGAAAAGGTCATTCCAGTTCTAAGTAAAAGGTAGCAATTTTCCACAGAAAGGATATTACACAGTTATCTTTTACATTAAAAAAAAAAAAAAAAAAAAAAAAAAAAAAGCCAAATCTAGGTGGGACCAAGCCAACCCCATTTCATTAAAACAAAAATATCTTCCAGTCAGCTGACTGGCCCAGTTATGGAAAACTTGGCAAACATCTCCTATGAACCAGCTGTAGGCCAAGGACAGCCTGGGAAGTGGGAGATCCAACACCACCTTGAAACCCAACATCTGCATCTCACACAAGGTCTCTCAGGACTCTGGTGTTTCTGTAGCCCTGGCTGGCTATGACCCACAAGATGTTCAGGCTTGCCTCTGTCCACCTGAGAGCGTACGCTCTGCTCCTGGCTACACAAAAGCTCTCAGTACCAGTTTTCGGGAGGTAAAAGGATGCAACTGGGGGGAGGGTGGAAAGAAAAAGAAAGATAAATCCCTGTAAGCTCTCAAATTCACAACAGATCCTCACAGTCACTCTAACACTGCTCATACAACCTCATAGAAACTTTCATTTTCCCCCTCTTCCTGTCTACAAACTTAGTCAGTGATCCATGAAAGCACAAAGAACACATTATATCGAAGTGACCAAGCAGCACCAAAACCCAAAACAGCCCAAGTAAACACTTTGTGAATAATCCACAGACTCAACTACGCTCATACAAATCATTCTTTAGATGACTTTCAGAAGGAAAACTCAAATTCTGTTTATAGTCAAGCTGGAGAACAAGGCAAAGGACAAGCTCATTCCACGCTGTTTCTTGCTCTGAATAATTGGTGAGCTTTATTACGCTAATGGGGGGATGTACTCCAGGGTTTCTTTACACAAACCTCTTCTAAAGTACAAAAATGTTCACTGACAGTCTGTCAAGTTTATGTTTTTCAGTTGGAAAATGTATTTAATAATGCATTATGTGACAATGATTTTATGTCATATTGAAAGCCTGATGAGTGTGAATAAATGATAGTCTGTGTGTGACCAGCCCTGTGCTGGATTGCTGTGGAGAAGAAATCTTCACTTAGTGGGCTGTAGTGGATCTGTGGGTAGTGGATTCAGCCAGATGTACTGCATGAGGCAGAGAAGTCATCAGCAACGCTGACTGGCAGATGCTGGATGGGTAAATTTGGGAACAGCACACACTTCCTGTACACGAAGCATGTGTCACTAATAAAAGTGTATTTAATTCAACAACTCTGTTATCCTTCTGGCCCTGATTACTTTTTTTTCCTGTCTTTGTAATGCTTATTTAAAATTTTCTTTTAACCCCTCTCTGTTAGCAATGCATTTTTTTCCCATCTCCTTTTCACAGGGAATATTAACTTTTGACTGAAAAAACCCAAATGCCTCAAAACTGACTCATTCAAACCAGTAAACAGGTACTCCACAGCCCCATTCTTTTCTACTGACTAGACAGTCCCTCTACCTGCCATATCTCATGGACATTTACTGATTCAAGGAGAGCCTGTGCTAAGTCTGCGAGATGCGGTCTGATCAGCAGACCTTGGCTATGCAAGAAGAGAAGCACAAAATACCCAAATTACAACTCCACCAAGGCATTGTGACAAGGAGATATTAACAAAGTACGCGGTGTTGCTGCTCATTGCAGTGGCGGGGGGAGGGGAACAGGTAAACCACATTTTTCTGTTAAAAATGCAGGAAAATGCAGGAAAACAATATTGTTCATTGCTTTCTGTGAATTCTTCTTAGGGTTTGCCTGTATATTGTAAAATGTAAGATTTTAATTTCTACTTTGAAAGCAGGTGGCATGCAAAAAGCATTAAAAAAAATAAAATCACCAAGCGTATATTCTCCCTAGCTCAACTAATATAGTTTAAAAATACACTGCCACCTACAGCATACTGCCGCATCTCAGGTGCTCGACAGCTGCTGAAGACCTGCCCGGTAAGACACCACAAAATGCCAATGAATCACTGATAAAGACCTCAGGGTCTCAATTAAAGCTCAGACTAGGAATGGCTTAAAGTTGTTACTTATCTGTGTGCATACAAGAAACCTTTAAAAAAATCCAACAGCAGACTGATCTTTGCCGTAATAATCTTTTACAGCACAATTAAGCATCTCTGTGGGCAACACAGGACTGGGGATGAGTAATTCAGCTGCTCTCATCTTGGGTTTGTCCCCTCAAAAGCTGAGGTTACCAGCAGGACGGTGTCAAGGGACACGCTTTTCCTGCCTGCCTGGCCTGCAGCTTGGCGAAACAAAGGGGAAAAGCCCTTCAGCTGCAAAGCTCCATGTAAAAAAACACATACAGAATTTGAAATGCTTGTGCATTATATCAGTGTTTAGATATTTTATGATCACAACTGGAAAAGGAGTGTTGGGGTGGTGACTTTGTGGGGATGTAGTATTTCAACACGGGGCTAGGACTTGCATCTGAATTACTGACCAGGTTTGCAGTGAAAACCAGAAGCTATTATGTCCAGCTGTTTCCTGCAGTACAGAGAGACCTCCAGACACTGCAGACAGCAGGAAAGCGCAAGATGAAGTCTGTGGAACTGGCAACCTTTCTACTAAGGGGCATTGGACTAGATGATCTTTCGAGGTCCCTTCCAATCCCTAACATTCTGTGTGACCTCGGAGCAGTTGCTTACCCATATGATTGCTACAGCAGTATATATACTACACATACACACACCATGTTATACCAGTATGATTGCTATAACAGTATATATAGAATATATATACCATACTATACCAATATGATTGCTATACCACAATATATGCTATACCATATAATTCTCATCTGTCACAACTGAGGTCCTGATTCCATGCACTCTCAGTGTCCACCTCTTTGCCTGTCTCAGATGACTACTCTACATGCACTTTCCCTTAGTCTGTACCCAGTTAATGTAAACCCTAGGAGAAGAGTGGCTAGGCTTTCAAGGAAAAAAATCAGTTGTTTTGACAGCATTTTAATAACTCATTACACACACTGACTTCAAACCATATAGTACGTTTACCTTGGATTTCTGCATAGCTACTTCCATATTTAACGCACACACCCAGTTGGAGTCTCTCATCAGATTTGCACTTCCTGTATCATTTTAAATAGTGTGGTTAAGGAAAAAGAAAGAAACAAACCAAGAAACAACCTCCTGCTCTTTACACACTTAAAACTCTCTTTTGTGCTATACTGATTGTGTACTAAACCAGAATGCATATACAAACTTACACCACCAAGCAGTTATCACTTTAACACATTTGCAGATATTTAGATATTCAGTGGCCCACAGCCCCTGCAAATTTTAATACAAGCTCACATTTTTCTCAACATCTGCCTTTTGATCTATGTCTTGTTTTCAAGGTGTGACATTCAGCACTCGTTTTTGTCTCCATATTTCTAAAGCATCAGTAGACAAAGACACAGGCAAAAATTCCTTGAACATTTAAATGTTGGGGGAATGAGTGCTTGAAGTTTTCAGTGCAGATCTGAATCTTTGTGGTCTCCAGGAGGCTTTTCACTCTTGGAGCAGGCAGCCTGCATCACCTTTTAAAGGCTTCTTCTTTGATCAGGATGAAAATGGTGGTAACTCACTTCTCCTCCCACACTTTCATGCCACGTCAGTACCTCTGGCTCTGGAGACACCCGCAGAAAAGTTTAGGGAACATTTTTTTCTTTCATATGTTGCAACCAAGTGCCCCCCTTCCAACTCAAATCCAACTACAGTCACACAGTACCTGAGCATTTAAAACCCTCTCTTCCACTGAAACTGGAAACACAGTTCATTTTCACACATCTACTGAATATCAGAAGGAAGGACAAACTTTTTTCCTGTTGTTCCTAATACAAACGCAAGAGACAACTTAAAGGTCCCAGTTCAGCCTGAGTTAATTTAGGAAGAACCTTCACTCCAGCTGATTTACCCAGGTTTTCCAAAGAACTCACATTCCCTGCACAGAATCACAGAATCACAGAACGTAAAGGATTGGAAGGGACCTCAAAAGATCATCCAGTCCAATCCCCCTGCCGGAGCAGGAACACCCAGATGAGGTTACACAGGAAGGTGTCCAGGTGGGTTTTGAATGTCTCCAGAGAAGGAGACTCCACAACCCCCCTGGGCAGCCTGTTCCAGTGCTCTGGCACCCTCACCATGAAGAAGTTTCTTCTCAAATTTAAGTGGAAACTCTTGTGTTCCAGTTTGTACCCATTGCCCCTTGTCCTATCATTGGTTGTCACCGAGAAGAGCCTGGCTCCATCCTCCTGACACTCACCCTTTACATATTTATAAACATTCATGAGGTCACCCCTCAGTCTCCTCCAAGCTAAAGAGCCCCAGCTCCCTCAGCCTTTCCTCATAAGGGAGATGCTCCACTCCCTTCATCATCTTTGTTGCCCTGCACTGGACTCTCTCCAGCAGTTCCCTGTCCTTCTGGAACTGAGGGGCCCAGAACTGGACACAATATTCCAGATGTGGTCTCACCAGGGCAGAGTAGAGGGGAAGGAGAACCTCTCTGGACCTACTGACCACCCCCCTTCTAATACACCCCAGGATGCCATTGGCCTTCCTGGCCACAAGGGCACAGTGCTGGCTCATGGTCATCCTGCTGCCCACCAGGACCCCCAGGTCCCTTTCCCCTATGCTGCTCTCTAATAGGTCATTCCCCAACTTAAACTGAAACCTGGGGTTGTTCCTACCCAGATGCAATACTCTACACTTTCCCTTCTTATATTTCATTAACATTTTTCCCTGCCCAACTCTCCAGCATCCCATACTGCTATATATACCCCCTTCTGTGTGAAAAAAATGTATTTTTTTGGACATGAGCACCATCCTTCCTCCTCAAAAGCGATGTCCAGAACAGTCACCCATCCACCACCTGGCATCAGCCCACCTCAGGCACAAGCCGGCCGTGTCTCGCTGCCTGGAGCCATTCAGCAATGCCAGCTGCAAATGGTGGCCAGTAAATACTGATTGTTTGGAAGAAAGCAACAGCAGAGGCATAAGTCAGACTTATTTTTCCTCATTACTATCATTATTACTATTATTGCTTCTGTGAAAGGAAGGAAATTCTATGCTTATTGCACAAGCTCACGTGAAAGATGATGTTGGCAAAAGGCTCAATAACGTTCCTACATACAGAAATACAAATCCAGAGGCTTTTTTTAAAATCAGACATCCCCAACCCTTCACATTTAAAATATGCCACAATCAAAGGAAATAAAACACAGGAACTTTGGGAAAAAACTGGAGATTTCCTGTACAAAAGAGGCGGAATTCCTGAAGTGATGTCTCCCATAGAAACTGTGCCTCGACTGTATCACACAGACGGAGGGAACACCTTTAGAAAGGTCACTGCAGTTCCAGAGGCTTTCTCCAGCTTCAACACATGGAATAATTCCGAAACCTTGCAATCCAAAGATGGCATTTTAAAAGAACAAACATTTAAGATACACCTGCTGTATCAAAACATAAAGTGAACACTGAGGAATGATATCAAGTCCTACATATGTACAACAGACACAAACTGAAGCAGTGACAGGTATGAATTCCTGCCATTTGTATGGCTCAATCCATTTATTCATTGCATAAGGCATTTCTGTTAAGATATAATGTTACAGAACAGCAACAAATGTCCAGAGTGTTTTGGTACCAGAGGAAATACTAGACATTTGTTATTGGTAGGCAAGCTGCATTATTTCTAGAAATAGCAAAAGGGTGAGATGACTATTTCAATCTAAAACACAGCTGTCTTGGCATTAACAAGAAAAACTACTTCGTATTCCCTTTACTGGGAAAGATGCCAATGTGCTTATATTGTCTATTTTCACTGCAACATTTAATTTTGCTTAAGGTAAAGGACAGCATCTCTGACTACAACTGTGGGGTATTTAGATGTGAAAGTACTTCTCAAGGAGGTTCTGCAAGTGCTACCAAAATGAAGGCCATAAAGCACCTGAGCGAGGCACAAGAAACTCCTGTCTTCACCCATTTTGGCACCTCTGATTTGACTATGAGTAGAGGTTGTAAAAGGGAAGTTACTCATCATTCTGTTTTTCAGGTGCAAAAGAAAAAATGAGAAACAGATATATTGATTTTTTTTTTAGGGTTTGGTGTTTTGTTGTTTGTTGCGCTTAGGTTTTTTTGTACCACTATTGTACAATGTTGCTCTGTAGAGCAGCTTTCCAAAGATCTTTAAAGTTAAATAATCCTCAGCATTCATGTATGAGTGGTGAGTGATGTTGTAGAGCAGCTGATCACAGAATCACAGAATGGTTGGGGTTGGAAGGGATCTCTGGAGATCATTCAGTCCAACCCACCTGCTAAAGCAGGTTCACCAGAGCAGATCACACAGGAATGAGTCCAGGTGGGTTTTGAATGTCTCCAGAGAAGGAGACTCCACAACCTCTCTGAGCAGCCTGTTCCAGTGCTCTGGCACCCTCAGAGTAAAGAAGTTTCTCCATATTCAGATGGAACCTCCTGTGCTTCAGTCTGTGCTCGTTCCCCCTCATCCTATCGTTGGGCACCACTGAAAGGAGTCTGGTCCCATCCTCTTGACACCCAACCCTTGAGATATTTACAAACACTGATGAGATCCCCTCTCAGCCTTCTCTTCTCCAGGCTGAACAGACCCAGCTCTCTCAGTCTCTCTTCATAAGAAAGTTGCTCCAGACCCCTCATCACCTCTGCCGGATGGCCCCAGGGTGGTTCAGTTAGGTGCTACAAAAGCTGGTGCTCCAGCTCAAGGCAGGATGGCCCAGGTTATCTCTGCTGATGCAAACCATGCTGCTGGGAGCCCTACTCAGCTTTATATTTGGCTTCTGGTATAAAGACGACCATACAAATACTCAACAAGACAGCCTAAGATGAATAGGAAGAGGCAGGTTATTATCATCTGCCTATTGCAGAAAAGAGGAGCTTTCTGTTTCCTCTGGCACATGTTCCTACATCTTGCTACCGCCTTCCACAGAAAGGGCAAACCTGGGGAGAAATGCTGGGCTGAAAAACTGGCCCATAAGGAGCTTTAAAACAACTGGTAGAAGACATGAACCACAGGGAAAAAATGGACAGGATGGATTAATTGCAGAATTATGTACCTCTTATGTGTAAGGGTACTAAGAAGCCATGGGATTAAATAACCTGCTCAAATTCACATCACAAAATGGTAGCAAAGTTTAGGAAAGAAAACAACCTTTACTGTTTCCTTCTCCCCAGAGGTCCCCATTTCTGGTGGATCTGCCCTGTCTCTGCCAAATTACTTCACTCTATCTTGTGAAGTTCTGTGCATCTGGAACAGAGCCAGAGTGTGGATGGGGCTTTAATCTACACAAAAATAAAACAAAATAGCCTTGCAGGAATATCTAGAGTGACAAAAAGATTTTACACCAATTTTTGTTTTCCATTTTCCCCCAAGTTTATGTCTATCTAAATTCCTTCCTGCAAAAGAGAAATCACTTCTCTCTCTCCCCAGAACCTGCATTGTCCAAAAAGAATTTCCCGAAGTGATTACTGAAAGGCCTGTAAGAGAAATGATTACAAATGGCTGAGTTAACTGCTCCAGACAGCCTCATCAGTCATCATAATGCGGTCTCAGCACCAGACTCGTCAGGACAGGCAACTTGTCATGGCAGACAACACCTCTTCAAGAAGACTTCCTAAAGTCCTCCTGGGATAAGGTGCTTGCAAATACTGGTCCTTAAGCAATAATGAAGGAGCGATCATCATCAGCTGCCTTCAGCGAGCTGCTTCAGGGTTGGGGCTTTTTTTGTTTGGTTGTTTTGTTTTTTTTGTTTGGTTGTTGTGGGATTTGTTTTGTTTTACCTTTTGTCTCCAAGTGTGGAATGTTTTATCTGCATGCACATCTTGAAATCAAAGTACTTTTGGCAGATGCTTTAAATGTGAAGTTAGAGATGATGATAAGAGCAACAAATTGAGAGGAGGCCAGAAAAGGCTGAGACAGCACTGCCAGCCCCAAATGCTGCAAATCAATTTGCAATATATGCCTCATTTTCTGCATCTACAAAAGGAAGAGTACACAGACCTCTACTGTAAGTCTGCTATGGAAACTGGTACGTTGAATTTTGAGTTATACAGCACCTTCTGTGCTGAGCGTGACACTAATACCCATTATAAATAAAAGGCAACTTATCATCCCATAGATACTCTTTTGTGAACTGGAACTCCAGAGAGGCAAATTCCCTTCCCAGCTCTTCTTATCTGCATGGGATCTAGGATAAATTGTGCCATTTCTCCTTTTGCTGTATTTTTTCTGCTACTAAAATGGAAGTAATGATGCTCACTGGGCTTGGGAATCCTTGGATAAAAAGCAGTAAATATTTTTGTGAAGAAATGTCTAAGCAAGGTTTTCAAAATATAATTTCCCTTAAACTCTATTGGCCTGCTGCTCACATATAGTTTTTTTACTATGGTGAGGGTAAAAAGCTTGTTTAAGAAGAACAGTTGGCTTCTTAATGACACACATCTCAGTCACAGTGAAGAGGCAAACTATTTGCAATGAACAGTTTGTGAAATTTGGCACTTGTTGGCTGTTTGCAAATTGTTCATGGACAGACCGCAGTTGATGAATACTTTGAAATTACTCAAATATTTACTGGGAACAGATTTCAGCCCTTGGGGTTTTTGTTTGTTTGCTTTGTGTGGTACTCCAGCTATGCACCAGTTGGTCTTTCAAACACCAGTGGTACTGAATAGGTGCTGGATGCGAGCAGCAATCTGAATTCCTGCTTTGCAGGAAACTCCATGATTTCTCTTTCTTTCCATTCCACATGTTGGAATGAGCAAGAATAAATCCAAAGTTTCCTGCAAATAAAATCTTATCTAGGAAAACAGCTTGGGAGCAAATGCTTTTGTGTAAAGGCATTAAAATTTAAGTGTGTCATGTCAATTTTATGGTAAAGTATATTATAGTATAATTGCAAATGAAGTAAATGATCCAAATGCTTCATTGTGGTAAGGTCAAAACATTTCATTTTTATTTTCTCCCAGACTGACAAAGACCCCGGCATTTTCTGTAAATTGATATATTGCCATAGGAAGTCTAGTTTTCCAAATGATATTTCCTGATGGAAAATCTGCCTTTAGAAAACAACTTAATTAATTCTTATTCATCTGACAAGATATGACTTTGCTATGCAGCTGGCAAAGCACCTCTCTGAGAATTCCTTGAACTGGAGAAGCCCCTCAGCTTGGCCAGTCTGAAAAAACCTCCTGTGGAGTCAATGAGGTCTTCTAGAAAATTCAGTGAAGAGCAAAACAGAACAATCACAGCTATGGTAAACTCATTAAAAAAAAAAATAATCAAATTAAATAAATTCTCTATTGGCTACAAACTTCAGATGGATTTTTATTTTTATCAACAGAGGGGGAGCTGCATGTCAGAGCCAGTACAACACACTGTGGGAATTACAACAACAGACTGAATCCCCACCACAAAGGTGCCACTGCTCCTGGTATCCATACCCTTCCTTGTTAACACTGGCAAGGAAACCACACATTTTCCTTTTCTTTGGGAAAAAAAAAAAAGGCCTTTCTGTTTAGAAGCTGCCTGCACCTGTAGCCTTAGCCTCACCTTTAGCTTCTGGCCGTGCAAGCAGCTGATCCATGTGTGGAGCTGCAGAGAGCCATTCTGTAAGTGTGTGTCCCACTGGGGAGGAAAGACAACTCAGCCTTTTCATAATTTCTGCTTTCAAATTGTGAGAAGTCTTTGGAAACAATCAGTTTTATAAACTTCTTCAAGGCCTGTCTAATATCCCTCTGTCAATGACACTATTAGCAGTCACAGGAACTATCAGGTGAGGATCTGGGGTGTTTTAAAGGTTCTCTTCACACCACTTAGCAAGTAGAAATAAGCAGCAGCCAGTATCACCTTAGGCCTCCAGAATTCATTGATGAACTGACTATGCATTACCCAGGACTACAGTTTGAGACGTTCTGGGAAACTACAAAATTACATTAAGAATAAGTATTTGTATTTAGTAGCTTGTTATTCAAAACTGTCGTAGAGAGTTATCTTGCATTAAAATACTTGCTGCGTGCCACAATGCTGTTTCAGAGCATCTTTCTCAATCTAATCTGTGCACTGTGCGATAACCGTATGGGCCTGAGACACACACTGAAACTGTCCCTCTTTGCACATGACAAAAGTCACTCCAGATTCAACCCACTCAGATGATGTGTTGTATATCTTAGAGTCACATATCTGTACTCCTAGCAAAGACAAAAAAAAAAAAAAAAGTACTTTGTGAAGGTAGTCAGCCTTCTTTCCATCTCATTTACTAAAAGAAAACCATGCAGGAAGAAAAACAGGGAGCATGCTTTTCTCCCGTGATGAATTTTTCCCAGAAGAGACTCTGTTTCAGCAGCGTGTCTTGAGTCTGTAAAGACAACTGGAACAGGTAACAGAGAAAGAGACCACAGTCCTATGGACACATTGCAACTTGCAAACAGAGTGTGTGAATAATTTGATAAAGTTTCTGAATTATACAGAGGTGAGCAGATGATGCAAAAGAACAGAGCATGGTAAGAGGGTTTTTACCAACAGATCACTACCTGCACATCAAGGTAACTCTAATACAGTTTGGTGGTCAGACTCTGGTTTCTCTAGGTTACTTATTCCACATCTTGATCATAATAAGGGCCCTAGTAAGGCATTTTAGTATCAAGAGCATGTTCTCTTTCTCCCCAGGTTCTCCTCAGTGCCTGTCTGCCTCTGCCCCAGAGGTCCCTAAGCCATTATGGCCTTCTGCTCATGGATGTCCTCTAGTTATTCTTCTGGGCTGCTAGGAGCAGTCTGCAGGAATTAGGTATATCTGCTTCAGTTTTTACTTTATTCCCCTCCCTTCTTCTACTCAAGAGAAGTACTGGAGACAGGCTTTCTCCCTGCCCTCTTTTTTGTCTCCCTGCTCCTGCCAAAGTACAGGAGGCTGAGGATTTCTCATGTCATTGAGAAGGAACTTCTTTCTTGGCTCTGGGAGCTTGTACCAGAGGCAGGCCTGGCTCTGGGGGGAGCTCTCCCCTGGCGTTTAGCAGCCAGGTGCCTCTCAGCAGGACAAAGCCTGGTTTGCAGCAGCTGAGGGACACTGGAGGGATGGCAGGGTACAGGAGCAGACAGATTCTCATGGTGACAGACTGAGCATGCTCTTATAGAATCATAGAATCATTTTGGTTGGAAGAGACCCTCAGGATTGTCGAGTCCAACCATAACCTAACTCTAGCACTAAACCATGTCCCTAAGAACCTCATCTAAATGCTTTTTAAACACCTCCACGGATGGTGACTCCACCACTTCCCTGGGCAAGCCTGTTCAGTGCATACAACCCTTTCAGTGAAGAATTTTTTCTTAATATCCAATTTAAACCTCCTCTGGCACAACTCAAGGCCATTTCCTCTTGTCCTATCACTTGCTACTTGGGAGAAGAGCCCAACACCCTCCATGCTACAACCTCCTTTCAGGTAGTTGCAGACAGCGATAAGGTCTCCCCTCAGCCTCCTTTTCTCCAGGCTGAACAGCCCCAGTTCCCTCAGCTGCTCCTCATCAGACTTGTGCTCCAGACCCCTCACCAGCTTCATCACCCTCCTCTGCACTCTCTCCAGCACCTCAATGTCCTTCTTATGATGAGGGGCCCAAAACTGAACACAGCAATCAAGGTGTGGCCTCACCAGCACCGAGTACAGGGGCACAATCACTTCTCAAGTCCTGCTGGCCACACTATTCCTAATACAAGCCAGGATGCTGTTGGTCTTTTTGGCCACCTGGGCACACGGCAGGGTCCTGTGGATGAAACCTGACTCTGTCCAGCTCATGCAGAGTTTTCAATTAGTAGTTGCCATGTCAGATGCTTGTGTTCCTTCAGCACCCCCTGTCTAACATTTATCAGAGAAATAGTTCTAACTTGTCCAGTCTGCCCTTATTCCATTGCTAAAAATAGTAATTAACCTGTTTTTCTGATACTCACTATCTCTGGAGTACACCTGCTTACACAAGGTTGATCAGAATCCAGCTCACTACTCACAGGAATTAACATTATTATCTCCTTGTACAGACTGCCTGAGCTGCAATTTCACTTCCCTGGCTCTAAGTTTTAATCTGCTAGTATTTCTTCTGCTTTCTGACCATTGCATCCTGGCCTGCATGTGGGAACATCAACAACTTTGCCTCCCTCCTCTCTGTTTCCTATTCTGAAATGCAGCCTGTCCTGCTTCCCAGGACACCGGCCTCTGTGTCTCCAGCAGCACCAAACCTGCCAGTTCCACAATGACCAGAGAGAGCTGGAAGCTTCCTACAGCCTGTCCACTAAAAATGACACTAAATCAAAACCCTTCAGTCAAACTCTCCTGAATTTTGAGGTGTGCCAAATCAAAATCCAGACTGAAACCCTGACTTGGATCTTTATCATCTCACTTCCAGTAACTGCAGAGTATGATGCCACTTCTATTGTAGTCTAAAAAGTATTTATCACAGACCTATCAGCAATGACAGGTCAATTACACCGCTGTAATCAAAATCCAGACTGCTACTTTTAAGTCTATTTTTGTGAAACCTTGACACCTGACATTCAGAATTGATATGGGATGAAATAAGCAAGATTGCTCAGAATTTCATCTAAACTTTTTAAGATAATCTGTTTGGCTTTTTTCCCCCCTTTAATTGAATTCCTCTCTCTTCTAGGTAATGGTGCTTTTCCAGTATCATAGGTTCAAGCTGTATCTTTACCAGCCACAGAACCAGATCAGAATGCTGCGGACACACAGGTTCTCTCTTCTTTTTCCATCCAGCTTTGCAGGTGTTAGAGGTCAGTATCCAAATGATCACTTCCTTAACCAAACTGAAGGACACCTCCCAATTTTTAATACAACTCTTCTGGACAGAAATCAGCCATGCAAAAATTTTATAATGAGACTTTACATTAATGCAGCAACATTAATTCAGCTGGACAATGACAAAGGTAATGATTGCCTATCCTGCAAACACAGCCTAGGATCAGAGTTAAGCTAGATTTCTTCTGTCCTTGTGCAGTGTAAAAACCCATGTGAACTGAAATAATGGTCTCAGTATAACCTGTGCTGTCCCAGTGCTTCCAGCGGTCAGGATAGATTGCTCAACAAAACCTGGTTAACAGTGCCACTATTGAGAGCACTCAGGTGCCCAAGAGCCGCTGTGCCAGCTATTAGTTTGGGTGGATATAATACAGGAGGGTGGAGATTCCAGCTTGCTTAAAGCTGAATTGTTTCTGCGATGTTAACAGAAGTAAAAAGCAATAAAACCCATCATGTTGTCACTAACGGATTTTATACCTGTCTGAATGCATATGGGGAGTTACTCTATTGATTAAATAAGGACCTTTTCTGAATAGTCACTCTCTAGAGTAGAATAGTATTTTAAGATTGGTAGTGAATTACACTCATTTGGGGAGTTCATCAGGATGCTGTGGCATTCACGATTTTAGCATGCTCCAGTCTTGCAGTAAGAGCAAAACATCCTACAATACCTGCCTACAAGGTTGAAGTTGAAGCAAAATTCAACACAATCCATAGCCATTGCGCAGTCAAAAGCTAAAGATTTAGCTAATATATAAAGCTTCCATGTGCTGGCTGAACATCAGGGATGTACTTTACTAAAGAAATAATAAAAATCTCCTGTGTGGTTTAAGCATTATCTCTACCTGTATCTTACTCGTGGCTGAGCTCCAGGCAATACAGACCTAGTGAAAAACCTGAAACCAAGTGGGATACAACCTAATACCTGCATCCTCTGGCAGAATCAGACAAACAAAGTTTCCTCTGTTAATGTATTGATTTTTCCAGACTTGGCTCTTCTTTTTTATTTTATTTTATTTTATTTTAGAGCACATGTTCTTTAGACCTTAACTTTATCCTGAAATGGCGGAAGTAGGGAGGAGTGTAATATTTGTTTGCTTTTCTGTTTTTCACAGAAAAAAGCTGTGATCCGGCAGGTATATATGATTTAAAGGAGCTAGAGGGGTAAGTTTACTCACTGCTGAAAATAAAGACAGGAAAAATTTGCAGACCAGTGAATTTCCTTAAACTCAAGGAAAACTCCCCTTGTAAAACATTTCTAAAGAAACTTCTTGCTAAATTCAGCAAAATCAGTGGAATTTCATGGAGGATTAATAGAGGCCTCTGATGCTTAGATTTATTTTTCAATTTAGACTAAGTTTTGGTTTAAAATCAAGTATTTGGATGACAACAAACCAAGGGGTGCAGCTGGTGTACCAGAGAACAGGGTTGCCATCCAGTGGGACAAGGACAATCCAGGGGGACAAGGACAACCCAGGGAAACAGGCCAACACGAACCTCATGAAATCCAACAGGGACAAAAGCGAAGCCCCAGCCCTGAGGAACACAGGCTGGGCACTGCTGGACCAGGAGAAGCTCTGCCCAAAGGGCCTGGGGGCTCAGCAGGCTGGGCATGGGCCAGCGGGGCTGCAAAGATGGGCAATGGCATCATGGGCCGTACGGAGAACATCACAGATGGTAGATGGAAGAAGCTTGTTGCAGAGATACGTGGTGGGAGAACAACAGCCATGGGCATGAATTGGAGCTGGCAAGGTTGTGACTGGACCTAAGTGTGGGGGGAAGTCTCTGTGAGAACATCACAGCAGTGGGACAGGGGCCAAGAGAACATGTACAGGTTTTCAAGCCCTGACTGGGCAAAGCCCTGACCAACCTGGTCTGAACTCATTGTTGGCCCTGCTTTGAGCAGAAGGCTGGACTAGAGATCTTCCATGCTCCCATCCAACCTGAATTGCTCTAAGATTCTATGAAAATAATTGTTGTGAGCCGTAGCACATTTTCAAGGTGACTTTATGGATTGATGAGAGTTCACATAAGAAAATTATGGCTTCTGATGGCTTGGTAGAAAACTTATTTTGACCCAGCAGGTCAGCACCAAAATATTTTGCCTACAGGTACCTCTTCTGGCTTCCCTGGGTAGTTTGGGGCACTCAATAGCTTCATTTTGCAGATGGAGCAGCAGATAGTCAGTCTAAGTGACCCACTCATGTTTATACAGATTCCATATCAGAGCCCAATGCTAAAAGGCATGATTTGCTCTTCTTTTGCACCAGAAACACACCTTTCAAGCATTTGGGGAACATTTTGAATGCTTTGTATATTACATAGAACCTTTGTATAATGATTGTAACGTTTTTAAGACACTTCTTGGTGCTTCTTTGCAGGATACAATATAATTCAGTACTGAGAATAGCAGAGACTCAAACCTCAGCACTGAGCTTTAAAACAAAAATAAACAGAATTTCCTCTTTTTTATTTTTGTTTTTCATTCTATTTCTGTTCTAGGAAACTGGTCTGATAATGCCACAGTAATTCTATAAGTACAGCTTAATCTTAAACAATAACAACAAATGAGTTTCATTTGATCTGTTCACAGATCAAACACAGAGCGTGTTTGACTAAAGCGCCAAGGGCTGATGGTGTTAGAGGGATATTGGCAGAAGCCGTTTCCTCAGTTATAGAAAGGAGGAAAAGAGACCATTTTTAGCATTTGCTGAGGCAGTTGCAGCAGATTAACTTCAGATCAATGAGTTGCTTGATTATTCTACTTCACCCTCGAGTCTCTTTCAAGGCTTCTCTTTACCAACCAGGAAAATAAATACACAAATTTAAAACACTCTCCCAGTCTTTATCTTCATTCACAAAGAAGGGATTTTTCAGAAATTACTGTATGTCATCTGCAGCAAAGCAGAGGTGCCAAAGTGTCACCAAGTGTCACTAACCACCTAGTGATGCAGTGGGCACCCAGAGGCATTTTCAGAGGGGCTTCGACAGCTCCAGCTCCCCCAGGCTGACTGTGTTCTAGTTGAGAAACAGAAAAACACTACACGATTCCCATTTTTGCTTATATGAATCCTTCTCAATTCTAGACTACACTTATAAACTCTTTCCCTCTTCCTCCTTTTCCTCCCACATTAATCCTGTCCCTGGCTCATAAGCCATTTGCAGGACTTGTAGAATATTACACCTACATGCAGAACATTACCCCTGCATACATATTCTCCAGTCCCACCTTGTGTTCAGCAGAGCTTGGAAAAAGTCAAGCTGGGGAACTCAGACCTTTAGCTGGCATAGTGTGAGCCACACATCTGCAACCATGTTGGGAGGCATCGGCTTTTGCTTACAGCAAATCGTCTGCTCAAAGATCCCTAAATCTGCCTTTCCAGAGCTCCTTACACCTGCTCCAGCCCTCCTGGCTCCGAGTTGCTCACTCACCGACCCTGCTCAGACCCAACTGCCCTCAGACTCGGTATCACTCTACCTGAGATCTTCCAGGTAGGCAAAAGAGCTGCCTCCTCCACATCCACCATCAGGAGTCCCCCCTCAGTCGTGGTCGGGATCCCACCAGCCTCTGAAGTAGAAGGCTTCTAGGAAAGCCTTTTCTCTAAGCAATGAACACGGTTGGGCACCTGGCACTTGAATACTGCGAGACTGGCAAACCTATGCCCTCTGATTTTAGCAGTGTTTTGACATTAATACTACCATAGAAACTTCCAGGCCCCACTTGACTGTCTTAAAAAATAATTTATGGTAATATTTTGAAAGCTAATCTCCAATTAAACTATCTGTAGAACAACCTCCTGCAGCATAAAAGACTTTTTATTCTTCAGTGAGTAGAAGAAGAATAGTCTGGGTATCATTATTTTTGGAAGCTATGCTTGTTTCAGAAATGAAGTTTGCTTAGCAGACAATTATTCCTCTACCTTCCTATGGCAATCTGCCTATGACCTGAAGCAGAACTTGAGCCATCTTGAGTTTATTATTCTTCCTTTTGTTCAGCTTTGGTTTGTTGAGTGTTTAAAACAAGATATACCATCCCTTTCTGGACTGACATCACATTCTTAATAGGAATGCTCTGGGATTTCTCCCTTATCTGGCAAAGTCCTCTGCCCTTTCAGTTGCATAAAGTAATGGAATTTGTAGTCATATAAATGCATTAGTGTTGGGCAATGTGATGAACAGACATATTTTGTACAACACCACAAACGAGTATCATAATGTTTTACTGCCTTGCAACTTAGAAGCCACTGCTACAATCATTTGCTCATCTCTGTACACAAGATGTCCATTACTCCTAAGGATGTGAATAAAAAGTTTACCAAACTGAGACACATAGTCAAACAACAGTTAACAACTGCATTTAAAAAAAAAAAATCAAAACAAATGTGATGGAAACTTATTTGATCTTCCAATGTGTACCCAGAACACTGGCAAGATAAACTCACCCTGTCCTACACAAACTTTGTTAATGACACGGGAACAAGGCTCCTGGGTTTACCATATTCCAAGTTCTGCCTTTCACTTCTGTTTCTGCCTGTGATGACCTTCCACAAACCATGCAAGCATCTAAGCCTTGCTTCTCTTTTGGTTTGTATTTTGTGCAGTCATTTAAGCTTGCAAAAACTAAAGAGGCTATGCTAAAACTTTACATTTTTTCTTACACTACTGAATATGCATATGTCCAAAATGTCTCAATTTAGAAACACAGAATATATATTTAAAAAATTGAAAAGATCTGAGCATACAGACAACAACCAGGTATTAACTGTTATCAAATAAGAGGCATTTTATGACTCCTCAGACACAAGGCAAGAGGCTGTTAAGTAGAGATGAATGAACTGGACCAGATACAGCAATATACAGGTTGCTCATATTGCTTCTAACTAAACTCACAGCATTACCTGCATTTCAGCATCTTCTTGCTGTTTCTTCCTTCCCCTTCTCTAGACCACATCTCATTGCACACAAAACCACGGATATTGCATGGACTCCAAAGGATCCTGGTTCCTGATGAGCCAGGAATCTTGCACAGATCTCGACTCATACATGAGCCATGCTTTTTCTTCCAGCCAAAGAAGAATCTCTAAACAGAGATGGCTTTGTACATCCCACAAATATTCAACTGGAGCAGCCCAGTAGCTTCCACAGTACGATATTTTTGTTTCAGCACATGACTAACATAGATTTAGTCCCCATATGCTTTGCATCCATTGGCATGGTCCACCCCTCATCACCATTATTCAGGTGGCACTCATATAGAAGGGCCACAGCCAGCTCCTCACCAGATTTCCACAACCAGTTATACAGGATTCCTCATACACAGATGGCATAAGGGTAGCACTTGAACATTTACTCCAGTATTGTAATTACATTTATGCTTTTCTGGAAATCTCCAGGTTTCTTAGGATCTCACCTGTTTGGACTGGGAACTGAGCAATAAGCTTTCCTTTAAGGAATATGCATCACAAACATTTCAGCGGTATGATAGCACATGAGAAACAGAAAGCAAAACAATTACATGGAGGAACTGTTTTTCTTTCTAAACTTGGTTTAGCTTGCTCAAATATCATAAAGAAGGAAAAGCTATTGCTGAAACACTGCTCAAAAATGCTCCACTTGAAGTGTGTAGGACAAGCAGAGAATGAAAACTAATGTAAAAATCAAAGGTATATGGATTGTTCCCTTTGCTCCAGTATATTACGGAAAGGATTCAGTCTCCTAATTCCCCACAGTGTAGTGATTAATTAGAAGAAATGAATTTTCACGTGTTTTACCACCTCTTTGAACCACTCAGGCAGTGGAAAAAGGCTGGGAGCTGGGGAGGTCTTTATCTCTCTCTTAAACTGGCAAGATCCATTCAAGGATCTGGTTTTCTGGTGTTTTGCAGGCAGGTGTGAACTTGTTCTGCAAGCCCCCCTTGTCTTGCACACCCTGAGTCAGGTGAGAAAGTAATCACAGAATCACAGAATGCTTGGGGTTGGAAGGGACCTCTGGAGATCATTCAACCCACCTGCTAAAGCAGGTTCACCCAGAGCAGATCACACAGGAATGAGTCCAGGTGGGTTTTGAATGTCTCCAGAGAAGGAGATTCCACAATGTCTCTGAAATGACTGAGCCTTAGCTACAGGTGCCAAACCCTATCAGCAGGGCACATGGGCTGGGTGCGGGTACAGCTTTGCCACCAGAAGGTTATGAACCAGCACACGCACTCTCATCTGTCTGCAAAATATCACCCAGACCTACCTGAAGGAACCTTGTTTTTTTTTTTTCCTAAGCTGCCTGCCAATTTATTTCAGACTCCTTCAGCATCTGTCTTCCTTACATATAGGTCCAGTTTTGGCTACAGCAGATCTGGTAGCACACAGGCTCCAGTTCCCCAAAAGACTATTCAAGGCTAATACCACAGAAACTGGCATCTTTAGAAATGTGCTGATGGTGCTTACATGCAGCCAACGAGCATCCTGGTGGCAGCTTTCCCTCAAAACCACACTTTAGGTCAACCAGGCCCCCTGACGAAATGTACTAATGACTGAGGAGGCACAAAGAGCTCTTGCAGAGCAGGAGGGCTGAAAGACATAGGAACTCCCACCAATGCTGCCTCACTGTGTCATTCTACATAGACACAAAAAACAAAGAGATATTAAAAACAAAGACTAATTTCCATGTGTGTATGGCAGAGCGGTTTCCTCCCCTTTTCAAAGGCTCCCACTAGCAAGAGAAGGAGGGAGGCTCAGCAAGTGTAGATGCCAAAAAACAGTGCTTTCTAACATTTTCCTGGAAGAAGGACTGTGAGCTTTCTCTGGTGACTTCAAGGGGCAGAAAGAGCACCCTCTGTGAAGACAACAAATGGATAGACCTAGAAATCTGGCTGATTTTTACCAGAAATCTCACTGATATGAAGCTTGATTTGAAACCAGAAAGGTAGGACCTACATGATCTAATATGTGCAGTATGCAGTAGCCAACAGTTTGGTTCTCCATCATGCTCCTAGAGCTTTCCTGTTAGTCACATGTACCTGAAGTGGCCACAAAGTGAACAGATCAGTTAAGGAATTATCTTTTTTTTTTTTTTTTTCCTAAAGGTACAGGGAGCCCCATGGAAAATAAATAAGGCTTTATTCTGACCATCACTGTTCCAGAGCCTGGCCAGCAGTTTCCTAAGCATCAGATCTGATGGCTATTCAGGACAGAAGCCTCAGTAATTTGAGTAGTTTAACTTCTACTTACTAGCAACCTAAGACTTTTTTTTCCCTAGTATTAACCCAGTCATGCTACTTCTTTCAGTCGTGTTTCTACGTACTCCCATCAAGTTATTTCCTCAAGCCTTGAGAAATTTGAAAAAAGCAAACATACATATATGGACATGATAAATACATGCATGTAGTAGCAATTAGCTAACTAATTGGAGGTAAGAATCAATTATTTTTGGCATGCAATCAAAGCATTGACTTTTGGCACTTTTCTATGACATTATTTTTTCACATTCATTGCAATTTAAAAAAATGAAGCTGGGTTCTTTGTCCAAGAGACTTCAGATTTCAAAAAGATATTTAAGCTCAACATTTAAATGTTAATTCTCCTTGACAATGCTGAGAACTTCCATTAAAGCAAAAATTATTATTAGCATTCTGTAACCCTTTGTAAACAGGCTCATTGTTCAAATAAACTGACCTCTGCAGCAATTGACCTTAACATTGCTCAAAAGCTTGACAGTCAATTATCTTCTGATCTCCCTTCAATGGGCCTTGTGGCTGGAATAACCAATCCATCATGCGGGAGGTAAGTATAATAGTGTCTCACGGCATTTCTTCACTACTTACGCCATAAACACACTGCTGTAGAATAAGTCAAGAAATTCTGTCTCAATCCCACTGAAGCGTACCTAAAAAGCAACAATACACCAAGAAGCTATTCTGCCTTGCAAATAACATCTGAAAACGCAGTGAGAACCACAAAGAAAAATAACTAATGGGTCAAACACAATGTCATCTTGTTCTCGGCAATGCCGTCAGACTCACACAGAGTACTGGACTGTGCCTCCACAAAGTATTGCAACTCTGTTAAGTCTGTAGGACACGGATTTGGGGAAGATGTAATTCTCTTTCTCACTCTTTCGCTTCCATTCAATGAGATCCCACTGGGGGCCTGGGATCTGCTGCTGGCAGGGACCTGCAACACAGCTGGGAATACTCCTTCCTCTCTCTGGCTTCCAGAGCATCATCCCCGCTTCCCTACACACCACTGCAACCCCCACGTGCCCTGGGTGGCCCACAAGGACACGAGTTCTCTTCCACTGCTCTGCCTGGGCCAGCAAGGAGAGCCCCCAGCACAGCAGCAGCGCTTTCACCCCGGGGAGAGACACGCATGGCTGGATGGACATTGTGGATACTGGAATATTGCTGGTGCCTGCGATTATCCCATTGCCATTTACAATTGCAACCCTACAATGGTCTTAATACACCACGCATCCCCAGTGCCGATTCAAAGCTAAAAGTGCTATTTGCCATTAAACTACAACAGTGAGGAGTTTCTTTTCAGCAAAAAAAAAAAAATCTTCTGTACTCGAACCTTTGAACTTAAAACTTAAAGGGTGATAAGACTTCTAATATCACAGACTATACAATATTAAAACTACAGAAAAATTCTTTGTTGCTAATAAAACAAACCTCAACTTTGCTCAAACTTTCTCACATAACAGAAACTAACCATATTCCTGGCACGTACATTTGTTCAGTAGAGACTATGCGTCTTTAGAGTATAGGCTTTCATATACAAGGCTCTGCAGAAACATAAAAACCATTGCAGCCTTTCTTCAGACCTCTTTTGGGGGAAAAGACAGACAGTATCTTGGGACCTGGAGATCATCAAGGAGGAATAAAAAAACAAGTTTCTTGAAAAGACAGACAAGACAGCATGGAGAAGGAAGGTGGAGGAGAAGAACAGCAGGCCAAGAAGCACCAAAGCACATTATACTGATGTTTAGCTGGGTGGTGAATCCTGCCTTGTGATTACTAACTTTTCAGTGATTCCTTAGCTGAACTTGAGGTTTAGGGAAGCCTTGCAAGTAGTCCTGTATTAGCCAGTACAAACTACTGCAACCTTTGCTATAAGACTAACATTGAGTTATTGGCATTGGAGTGTCTCCATGAGCACACACGCATGTGCACACACACTCAGTACTGCACCCACACACAATCCCAAGACCTGAATTATTTATAAAAATAATCCTTGCTGAGCAAAAGTGGTTCCTGATGGACAGAAAAGCAGGATGAGGTAAAAAGCAAAGGATTATTACAGTAGATGAAAGCATCTGAAATTAATAAAACAGTTAAGCTGGAGATAAACTGTCTTGGTGTTTCATGGTACCTCCTTCTCCTGACATTTAAAACATGCTTAAGATCATCCTGAATGTCAAAAGCAAATATACACCAAGGACAACCACCACAGGACTCAGCAGCAGTTTAGCTGTTATTACTGAACTTATTAACCATGCGCAACAGAACAACTGTGACTAACAGCTATAAAAGAAACCATAGTTTTTGATCCTCAAAGGACCAGACACTTCATTTTTTAGGTCTGTTGAACTTTCATAACACAGCAGAAGGGAGGACAAAAAAAAGTCATGCCTCTTCTGGCACTTTAGAAATATCATAGTCAAAACCAGTTTATGGTCCACAAAAGGGTCCGGCATTTTAGTACAAGCCAAGTCACAGCCAGGTGTCCCCAGGTACATGGGCAGAACTCAGCAGACATGGTACAGTTGCTCATTAGCTGTGGTGCTTTTCAGCAGCATGGAACAGTCTAGGATTAGGTTTACAGGACTATGCTCCACATTTACCTGCTTGTTCATTCACATGTAAGATGAAGGGTACTGACCTGTCTTTTGACTTCTATTACTCGTCAGGGTTGATATCCCCAGCTGGTGATCAGATGTTATAATTCTGTGGGTTCTCAACTCCAAAGACTCAGTCCCCCCTCTTGGTGGAAGTGTATTTAGCAAAATTCTCACTGTTCAGAATAAATAATATTATGCCTCTTGAACAAGCTGAAGAGGTACCTGTCCCAGACCTCAAGTCAGCCAATGGCAATAAGGGACATGCAAATTATGGAAGAGCCCATCAGCTACTCCAGGGAAATATTAATGGCTTTTATCCCTTGTGCACAGCAAACCCACAGAGAAATGGCCATGTTAACGTGAGTGCGAACAGCAAATTATAACAGGGACAGAACTCTGAAAATGCGCTGTATATATTTATTATAATGAGTTATCAATTGTAAAACATGGGGAAGGTGCATCTTCATTAAGCTAAGTTCTGTTTTACAGCTGGAGACATAAGCAGCAAGTTTAGATAACAGAAATGAGATCTAAGAAAAACAGTATAAAGTAGGATTACTTCACTTAATGCTTAGGTAGCCTATGTCTACCAATTAGCCAGCTCCCACTTCATCTCAGCCATTTCTTGCATTACTATAAGCTCCCAGAGGAAGTAATTTTGTGAGAGAGCACCAGAAGGGAGAGAATTGGATAGCCAACTCCAGCAAGTGTACATAATTTATCAGGATCCTAGAAGACAGTGCTGCAGAAAAACTTCAAAGCCTCATATGAAAGTCCAGCCACATGAGAGAATTACTTTCATTGCCACTATAAGCCTTCCCTATTTCTGTTGTGACCTGACCTATCATCTCCAGCCAAGATCAGCTCCATTTTTCTATGTGCTGCCTGCACACAAACAGAAATACATTCCCTGTCCCAAAAGTTTTCTTTGTGCCCAAAACAAAACCACAGAAGATGTGTGTCAGCAGGGAGGGGACTGGGTATTACTGCACAGGTAATTGTGAAGACACTTGCTAAGCTAATACTAAAGCTCAGCATACAGGTATCAGTGTGGTGCTACAACCATCAGCACCAAAGGTATGAGAGCAAAGTTTTCCTAACTTCTAATCAGTGGAAAAACTCTCAGGATATTTTTGACAAAACTAGGATGCGAAGCACAGGCTGGCAGGTTAAGTCCTGCTTAGGAAAATTGCCTGGGGCTACATACTCAAGTTTTCCCTCTGATTTCATATGCATCGCTACACCTTGTCTTGCAACGGCTGGGTACGCGCTGCCCTGATACTGGGAAGCAGCTGCTATAGCATGACTTGTAAGTGGTTGTTTCAACGGTGAAAGTGGGCGATGTACTGCTGGAAATGTGCGAGAGAAAAGAAAAGCCACCTGATTGATGAAAGCAGGAAAAAGTTTTGCTTTAAAAAAGCTCAAAATGAGAAGATTATGTAACACACGGGTGATGTAGATAAAGCTATTGTCAAACGTGTAGCATATTGTGTTACTTGTTCTTCATTGCTTGGTTATAATCTGAATTTCCCTCATATCCTACCTTGGATAAGGAAAGGAAACACACCGCACAAGTAGCGTGTCTTGGCAGGACTGGAGAAAGCAGACCTAGATGAGCTACAATTAAGAAAAGCTTCTTTGTCATTCTTTATTCTTTTTAAGGATTAAAAACCTGACTTTTTAATTCCTCTCTGGAAACTAAATAGGACTTCAAGGAGGACCATTGAACAGCTAAAAGGTGTTTTTTATTTGTGTGTTCTTAATAGCACAAATAAAGAATCTATGGCAACACATGACAGGGTGACAAATAGGCAACCCTTGCGATTATTATTAGACCATCTGTGAATATCCACAGTGGAGTGCTCTAAGGAGAAGAAGCATGAGGCAGCAGAGAAAGAAAGTACCCTGCCATAATTTAAATTCATAAACACAGAAAACATGAACACGTTTCATTGTGGTGTGTAGCCTTTAGTGCCAGAGACCTTGGCTCATAATAATTTAAACAATATAAGATTTATGGAAATAATTTAGCATCTCTTAAACAGAAAGATCTCATGTGTATGTAGAACTAACACTTGAAAGAACAAAGCAGATAACAAAAGCAACTGGTATATTTACCATAGTCTTACAATGATATTACTGGCTTAACTTGGGTCCCAGCTACGCTGACTTGCCAATCTCAGCATGAATATTTTATAGGTATACATCAGCATGCATGCATATGGTATTTTTCCAGGCCCAATTAGCATTAACACATACAAAGACAGACTGAGATATGAAGAGAATCTGCAATGACCTCTGTGCCACCACAAACCCAGGGAACATTATATACCAGCAAATTAGTGGACAGGACAGGACGTGGCTGTACAGGTGCTAAAGCTGATGCACAGGGAGAAGCTCATGAGGGAACACACATCTAGGGGATCTTCAAGAGGGATGCAACTTGGTCTAGCTGCTGAGACAGCCCAAAGTTACTTCTGGTTTTGGTTGGGGTTGGTTGGTTGGTTTTAATGGGAAGAGAAAAAAAAAATAATAATTTTGAAAATCTTCAGGCTGTCCTTCTCGGGAAAATATAAGACTTTCAAAATCTCAAGTACACGCTCACTTGCCTGACATCAAATAATTCCTCTTATCACCTGGAAGCAAGCCTTTTCATATATTTATTGACATAGCTTGAGATCTAACCTGAGCAATGGTCCTTACATTTCACCCTGTTGTACCTTTATCAAGCCACATTCCTTCTGTTCAAAACAGAAAAGGCATCCAGACTTGACATGAGGGGGCTGGCAGGGGGAGGACTTGCTGTTACACTTTATTTCAATACTTCATTTCCCCTTCTCCCCTTGATAGAAGTCTGTGCTGCAAGTTGAGATTTGTCATTTTGCACATACAGGTCCTTTTCCAGCCTTGCTTTGTTGGATCAACATCCATAACTGCTGCCAGAAGGAGAAAAACAGGACATGAAGTCTCCAAAAGTGACCCCTCGGTGTTTTCCTGACCACCTAAAGGGACCAAGCGCTCCAATCATCTCATGCTAAAGCATTTCCTTTGGCACTTAAATAACTTTGCAGGCTTTTCTTCATTATCATAGAGGTCAGGTGAAGCAAATGTGTCACTTGATATGACCTTTAGGAGAGACCATTCAACCAGGAAATGAGTTACTGAGGTTCTGCTTCAAGGAATACTCAATAGCTATCCACAGAGCAAAATAGCTTCTAGAGAAGAAATTGAGAGAGACAGAGTGCTTGGCCAGCTGAGATTATCACAGAAAAGGGCTTAGAGGTCACCTGGACTGCTAAACCCCAGCATTTTCATCTGCTGCCTCCCCGGTAAAAATGATCTGTTAATTTTGCATGAGCACAAGTTTTTATTTATATTCTACATTTGCTTTCAGTCCTTTCACTCTTTTACCTCTCTGGAGCCTCATTTTTGACCTGCCTGTGTGCTTATAAAAAGCTTGTGTCTGCGGATCATTTGGATCCCTGCTATACTGTACGAGCTGAGGCCAGACTCTTCAATAATGCATGAAGCTGCAGCACTCGCTCCTGTGCTCAGAAATGCAAAAAGGATGTCTTTTAAATGGCTTGCAAGGTGCCAGAGAGAAATGGAAAGCAAATTCAGTAAATATCAGCCTACCTCACAGCAGAAATTCACCTCTGTCTAAGGATTCACATGCAAGTCAAAAGTTACATCACACTCCCACTGCTGTAAATTTAGGTTAGGTAGTATGCCCTGAATTTCACACAGGATTTTTTAATGCAGCCAAATGTCCTTATACATACTAGAATAACTCCTACCCCAAATTCACTTAATAAATTTAAGGGTCTGGCTAGACAGATGTATTATGGCAAGATAAACTAGCATGCGGATTTACAATGCATTAGCCACTCCACAATAACTGCGTACATCTGCACTTGGACCCAGCAGGACAAGAGGCAATAGCCCACTCTTTCCATGCAACACATCAGATTTGTCACACTGCTGCACTAAGACCACGCCAAATACAGGCAGAGGAAGCTCCAGGATGTCTAAACCCACCCATATAGATATGCCCTGAACATCAGTTTCAGATGCAGGATACGGGGTCTAGTGCACATAGTTATGCCTCTCTAGAAGCTAGTCAGAGGAACTTGAAGAACCTGCAATATTTCTCTGTGCCAGAACGATATCTGTAGGTAACATAAAGGCCTGGCTCTTCAGTGCTGTTGTCCCTGGTTCAAGCCTCTCGGATCACAGATTCAGAATCACAGAATGGTTGGGGTTGGAAGGGACCTTTGGATATCATCCAGTCCAACCCACCTGCTACAGCAGGTTCACTCAGAGCAGATCACACAGGAATGAGTCCAGGCAGGTTTTGAATGTCTCCAGAGAAGGAGACTGCACAACCTCTCTGGGCAGCCTGTTCCGGGGCTCTGGCACCTCAAAGTAAAGAAGTTTCTCCTCATATTCAGATGGAACCTCCTGTGCTTCAGTTTGTGCCTGTTGCCCCTCATCCTATCGTTGGGCACCACTGAAAAGAGTCTGGTCCCATCCTCTTGATACCCACCTCGAGATATTTAAGTGCATTGATAAGACACACCCCCCCCCTCAGTCTTCTCCAAGCTGAACAGACCCACTCTCTCAGCCTTTATTTGTAGGAAAGTATAAACACAGTATCTCATGCAAATGGTGACATGGTACATTAAAATGAAATATCACTCCTAATAAAATCTCTGACGATAACATAATCCTTATAATAGAAAAACTCAACTGAAGTGTCTTTTCTGATGGGAGAATTTCCTGGAAATTTTGTTCAGGATTGTGGGAAACAACAAAAGTTGTGGGGACCTTGCTTTCCTTAGGGTAGTGTATCAGTCCCATAGGGCTGACCCAGAGTCTTAAACTAGGGATTAAATATCTCCAGTTAACTCTAAGATGAGGCCATTTTTGCAAATAAACCATTTCATTTTGCTATGAAGATGATCCATTTGCAAGCAAAATCAGCCGCCCAATTTTCTTTTTTTTTCTGAAGTTCGTAATTTTGTAATTATTGAATAGTTAATTTTGTATTAACCAGGGGGAATATTCACCCATGCTATTCTTTTCCATATAGCAAAAATACTAAAGAAACAACTAGAATTTTTCTGGGATTTCAGCAATTCATTTTCACTGGCTTTGTGGAGCACTCTACACACAGGGCACGTACACAACCTCAGTTCTCCTCCTGAAAGGTAAAAGGTACTTCCACAGAAGCTTGAAGTACAGAAACTCAAATACTACCTTGTCTTCCCTGAATCAAGGTCCCTGACAGAAACACCAAGACTTTCACGGTGAGAAATTCCTGGTTGCCCCGCTGCTAAATGAGTTCAGTGCATATCCATCATAATAAAAGTCATCTCATCTAATGCAGCATTAATGCAGACACAAAAGGTACAGAAGAATCTATTGTCATTAAGTGATTCATTGATTTGCCATTAAGGTGTTAGTATTTTAATTTATTTAAATTATTTGTGGCATGTTAAATGAACAAAATAAATATGCACGTTATGTTTTGCTCTACTCCTACTGCTCACAGAAGCAGCGTCAGCAATATGCCCTGCTTGCATTTGGCTCATCACAGCGACCTCGCCAGAGTAAAAAGTCAAACACAGCATTCAAAGTCAAGGACCAAAAAGTCAGACAACGGAGTCCACACTGAGGTCTTCACAAATCCTCTGAGGCTTAGCTGTGCCAACCACCCACCCATAGTAAAAAGTAGAAACACCCTGAAGGATAGGACCCCAAAGGTGACATCTCCTTTTCAAGGCCCCGGCTTTGCAAAACACTGCATCTTCATCCCACATGGGGTGATGCGACACAGCCCCATTTCTGTCTTTGCTACTAGAAACACCCCAGAGTGAAGCCTTCCCCCCTAGCAGGGTTGTCAGAAGGTCAGAAGTGACTCTTTCATGACACCTGATTGATTCATGGCTTTCGTTTTCTACACTCGCTAAATCGCGTATCTGCACTTAGCACAAAATTTGAGCAACGGCACTGGTTGGGGTAAAGAAAACAGAAAATTAACAAGGCAGATTTGCACTTGTGAATGAACCTTCAGACAAACTGGCAATTTTTATAATGATGAATTCTTAGTCTCTTCAGTTCTTTCTTAATAGGATCACAAAACAAATTTACCGTGATCTATTAGGAAATGATCAGGCAAAGCTTCAAAAAAGCCACACAGCCAAGGCCAATTTCAACATTGCTTTAGCAGGCAATTTCAACCAGAGATGAAAAATTCGTGGAACAGCTAAACCAATATTATGCAAAAAGTATGTTGTATTTTCCAAGAACAAATTTTGAGCCTATCGCCATAGCATCCAAGCAAATAAGATCATAGCCTTGCAATTATAATAAGGATGAATTGATTTTGTCTCCCCTCTGCAAGCCCTGGATTTTACGATAGCCTTCAATGAAATAATATGTTAGTACAAAGCCATTTTCTTTTCAACTATATAGAGTCCTTTGCTCTTTGCCACAGAATGAAATATTACGTGTTATACTTTGCTTGTGCATTGATACAACAGTATATAAAGGACCATGTTGTAAATCTTTACTTTGTCTCTGTAGCCATGTTCAGTTCAGTTTTTCCACAATTTTGTAAGGATGTGCCAAAAGAAAGGAGTAAGATCATTTATTGTTACTAGTAATCTTGCAAGGCAATATAGAACAAAACAAAAAATATTCTCCTACTGTCAAAGAAGAAACTGGCTGTGATTTTGGCTGAGATTCTAGAGAGATGAGAGTTTTACCAAATGATAGCTCCACCCTACCCAGTAGGTGCACTCAGCCCTGTGGAACTCCTTGACTGAGTTAAATTTCACAGGACTCACAGTCCTGGGCAATTTTAGTCATACTAGGATTTTTCTGTCCCAGTCAAGAATGCAGTATCTGGTACCTGTGGAGCAGCAGCTACACACAGGCTGCTGAAAGCAGTGGTGATGGATCCATGCACGACTGAGCCGTGGTGGGCTCCTGCCACAGCAGTCACTCAGAGAAACATCTTGAGCCATCCATCTTCCTTAATCTTCCTGTATGCACTTTCCTATTTTGGATTCTACTGTTCATATTTATTCAGCATTTTGGATTGCTTTATTTCCATCCTCGCTGTGCAGTTACTTGAAGGAAGTTATAATGCTGCTATCAAATTGCAAATAAAGTCAGGATATTGGATCGCAGCCTTCATAATCCATCAGACATTGCAATTTGGAGGAAGCTCTGTAGGACCAGCTTGAAAGATGAGGCAGGTTCCAAACACTAATAAAACATTTCCTAGAGGAGCTAGCTGGATTTGAAGGTATATAACCCACAATGCTGCTCACAACCTTTCCAAGCGGCTGCTGTTCAGAGCCAAAGAAGAGCTGCATCAGCCACTACTCAAGGTTAAAAGGACTCTTGTGCTATGCTTAGGTGACACTGGCTGCAGAATCAGGCCCACTGTGTGTCACTGAATAAATCCAATGTCTCACTTGCATTACATAGTTTTCTTGATAGGCTTGACAAATTATATCCTAATTTCTGCCTCAGATTAATGACGAAAGTCTAGTATCTCTGAAAATAAACATCTATAGAACTAGAGGAAACATGGAAGAAATAGCAGTACAAACCTTTCCTCCTCCATAAATCTTCTCCATTTTCCTATTTAGCTCCTACAACACTATGAATTAGTAAATCTCAACATGAGACAAGCAGCAAGTCATTGTCACCAGTCCATGTGGAAACAAAAACCCAGGTCCAGTCAATAAGAAGGCTCAGATCAGTAGCAGGCAAGAGACTAAATGGAAAACCCTTGTCAGAGTAATGCATTCTTCTTAGAATTCATGGGGTTGACATCCTGGCAGTGGGACTTAGCCTTGGCCATCTCAGGTTGGCTATTAAACAAAAATCTCTTGGAGAACAACCACCGGAATGGGCCTGTATTCTCCTCTTACCTGTAACAGCAGGTCAGAGATGTATATGAGTACCTCTCAAATGGGAACAAAATGGTCTAGACAGGGTTATTCCATACTTCCAAACCAGAAAGTCACAATTCTTATTCCAGTCTCTACTTAAGACAGTGAGGCCATCAAATACACTCAAGGATGGAGCTAAAGCACCATATCGGCAGAACTAAATGTCAGTCAACACAAGGATAACATCAATGCCTGTGAAATGCAAGGGAGTAGGACTGGCCCACCCACACAAGGTGCAGTAATAGAGCCAGAGAAGTCATGTATTTCTCTGAATTACAGTCAGATAGCCCAGCAGATAATCTGTAATGTTGTCAGCTCACAGAAAGATAGAATTTTTGGCCAAATAGTTCTGTTTGCTCATCACTTCCATGAGCTCATTGTTCATGCAAACCTCTCAGTTACTTTAAAAAATGAAAGCGAGCAGAGGAGTGAGCTACTCCTCTGCATAGAGGAAAATATTCAAGTAGTTTGGAAGTGAGCAGAGAACAGAATTTTTAAAAGGCTGATTATTGCCTCAGCAAGTTTTACGGAAGTGAAAATACATCACAAATGGGACAGATCAGCTTTTTTTGAAGGAAATGGATATTGCTTTTAAAAAGCATATCAAAGACCTCTTGCAGGCAGGCAGCATTTGTCAGAGATGCAAGATGTCAATTTACAGGCACTTGGATCCCTACAAGAGATGTTTGCAGGTTTTGCAGTCACACTGATGGGAAGAATTCAAGGCTGAAGAAGGGTAGAAGTGACTTTCTGGAAAAGGAACATGGGATATGCAGGCTGAGGTGTTGCAGGGGAACCAAATCTCAGAGCCTCCCTGCCACTTTTCTGAGTGGTTAGAAACAGAGCTGGCGGCACTTTACAAAATGCCCACAGGTTTAAGGGAGCTGTTTGAGAAAGTGTTCACTTAAACCTACACAGAAGTCAATGTCTGCAGAACCAGTATCTGAAGAGTATCATCTCCAAGAACAGCAATACAGGTGCAGAAAAGGAAAAAAATAAAGTGGTACTGGCATGGTGAGTAGGTCCATCCTTAAGGCCAATCTCCTGGTACGGGTCAGCCAGATGAGCTCATCTTAGATGATCAGCACTGTGCTAACAAGGCCAGTCGTTGTTTTTTTACCAAGTAAAGGAGATGGACACTGTCTTTGTTGTCTCCCACTTCCTAACAAATCAAAATTAAAAAAAAAAAATAAGGTGTAGAAAACATCCTGCCCCTTAACATCCTCAGGGTGGAGGAACAATACAGATGTCCACTACCTATGACTCCTCCCAATAAAAAGGAACAAAACAATCAAATATTCTCCGCTGTACTTGTAAACTCAGCATCTAATCAAGGTACCAGTGCACAAACCCAGACTGACAAGCCAAAAGAAGAAACACTCACTTGTCTTATTTCACTGGGGAAATAAATGATGAAGTAATAAACAAATAGATGGTTAAAAGTAATTATACTTACTTAGCACAATGCTTTAAGGCATCTTTTTTTTTACTCTGTAAAACGGAAACTAGATTTTCAAAACACTTGTACAACTGATAATTTGCAATGTTGTTCTAGTGAGTCTGCTAGGCTGCTTTTGTCATAAACATATTTTTATCTTGAGATCGTTTCATCAACAATAAAAATAAATTCAGCAGGCAAAGAAAGGCAGATGAATAGAAGGCAACAAATGGAGGTGGGAGAGAGTGAAGGAGGAAAGAGAGAAAAGGGAGAGCAGGGGAAAGAAGGGGGACAGAAAGAGGGCTAAGCTAGCTAGCTTCAGTAAAGTCAAATAATCCCAAGTTAATCAGTAATAGCAAGTGCACATGGGATCAGGATGCATAATATATGTTTGGAACAGAAATAGAAAGAACAAAATAGATCATATTTCAAGGAAAGAGAGAATTAGAGAATGAGAAGAGCCAGGAAGTAATATAGTGTTTTTTCCCATTACTACAGGACCAAATCTAGAGGCTGTATATCAGTGAAGGAGGCAGTTAGAATATTACAGAATGGATATAAAATCTGTAAAATATATGCAGCATTATTCAAAATGTCTTTTCAAGCAGAATAGTAACTGCATATATTCTGGGTCTGGCTGTAATATCAGAGTTTAGACAAAGCATGCTGGAGAGCTAACCAAAGGGAAGGAAATGGAGAGGTGCCCAGCATGTTTCAAGGACTAACGGGAATGTCATCAGCAAATAAGGATAATAAAGCCCAACAGATGATGCCACAGTAAGGCTATTTCCAACCATGGCCACATCCTAGAAATGCCCAAATATGATGCAGTCTCATGGCTTTTCAAATTTTCCAAATCTGTTCCATATAATGGCTCTAAATGCCTCTCCTGCCTCCTTTCCTCCACACTGTCCTCTTCTCCAGCTTTCCCAAAATTTGGTTTCATTAAAACAAAACAAAAAAAACTAAAATGAGAATAAAGCAAAGTTTGGCCTGAACAATCTCCTCAGCTTTGGGTTCTCCCAGAGCTGCTGCCTCACCTCAGGACTTCATTGAGCAGAGCATTACCTCCTGCCTCTCCCAAATGCACAGTGTCCCCAGAGTGGCATTCCTAAGTCACCTTCAGGACTCATTGAGCACCTCCTTACAGGACCAACCCCAGCTCTCAAAGCTTGTCCACAAAGTTATGGAGAGCTATTCCTGAAACTTCTGGAGAAAATACCTTGCACGTCTTATTTTCTTCCTCAACTAACCAAGGAATATGGTTCAGCCAACTTCTCCCTTGCTGATTAGCGCTTTACTTCACAAGTAGCCGTTCTGAGGTTAGTGTGCAGTGTATTAATTTATCAACCTCACAAGAGCTGCCACCCGGCTTGGCAGGTAACCTGTCTGCAAGCAACCTTGTGAGTACAGACTCCAAAAGAGGAAATCCAATGTCATCCAAATGTAACATGTTAGGGCATGAGCTGTACCTTTACCTTCTTTCAGATATTAGATTTTGCAATGAGGTCTCTTATCATTTGCATACCACTGTGTCCTTCCTCCAGCCCACCCCAAGATAGCAAAGAAATTATTTAAAGGAAACTTTGTGGAACCACCCAGAGACAAAGCTGGATTTGATATTAAGATGCAGTGTTCAAGAAACTAGAATTTCAACAGAAAAATTACACCCCCACTGTGAAATCAAACAGCTTTACCTTCACACTGAAACACTGCAGTGAACGTACAACCAGAGGGAAAATGTTCATTCAAAACCAACAATATTAGTTGTTTGAAAACCTCAGATGCACTTGTTAAAGCCACAGAAATTGTGATTTCTAACCTAAGAAAAGTATGCTTACAGAAATGGTACCACTGGGTTCCCCAGTCACTGCTTTTCACCAATTTCAGACCTACATCTGTTTGATTCTCTGACAAACTGCAGTTTTCCCCTCCCAAACCCATGGGCTCTTTGCATTCATATGTCACAGGTCAAAGGAGGACTCAATAGCTTGTGTTATCTACACTGGGCAAGACGGTCATCAGAGACCTGAGTGATACCCAGAGCTCACTGGTAGCAGGACCAATGCAACCACCTTCCAGTTCCACCTCTGCAGTGCCTGCCTTTACTCTCCATACTCACTCACACAAAGGAAACAGGTATAAATGAGCTTCTGGAGGGACAGGTAGGCACCTCCAGCACTGGTGCCAAACCATGTGGAGAAAAAGCAAACCAACTGTGACCAACTTGAGCAAAGGTAGGGCTGACCAACAGCCTAGTAGAGAGGAGAGAAGTTACAACAAAGATCAGTGAGATGCGACATGCAGGGAAAACCGCAGCACCATTTACACAGGAGAGCTGCATTCTCAGTGACTTCTGATAAGCCACGTGAAGTTGTGTGACCAGCCATTGCGTTGGCAGCGTATGTACTGAAAGCCTGGCGATTCGAGGTGGGCCAGCTCCCGCGGGCATTAGCTATGCAGCGGCTGTTCTGCCGTGCTGGGAGTGCACAGTCACGTCTCACCGAGAACGAGAGGATCTGCCGGAGAGGCCACGTGCAGCGGCTGTTCCGAGAGCAGCGCTGCTGAACTCCACGCTTCATCATGCTGCTGATCCAAAACAAAAATAATGAGCTGAAGACACGGCTGGTTATTCGTCGTTGCCTTTTGCTGTTCACACACAAGTAAGTCTGCAGGACTGTTCCTACGCATCTGGCCCAGCAACAAGTACAAAGGAAGAAGCCAACTACTTGACAATTTTAGCCCAGCCTGGCGTTAACGAACAACCTTAATGAGCTTTGGGTAAATATTTCAGTACTTCAGCATTCATTAGTCAACTCCCAGCCACAGTGTGTGGAATCTGCAGTTACAGCAACAGCTGCAGGTTAATGCAGATATACACTGGGCTGGCTTTAAAGCAGCATTTAGCATCCAGCCCCCACATGCTGCAAAGCCCACCTGAAGGGCAGGGTGCACAGCCCAGCTCTGAGCTCCACGATGCCATGGGTGAGCTAGCTGAAAGCTGTCTTTTGTAGTCTTGAAGTGCAGCACAATGCAATCTCTTACATGAATTCTGTTTGAGAGGAGATCCACATCCTTGCTGTGGTCTCTTCTTTTGAAAATGCTGCCAGGTCTACTATTAATAATACGAGGACTTCCCAAAGCTGCAATGTGAGGTGAATACTCTGACAACCAAAAGTCTAACATTTGAAATCTCAAGCATTTGCAGTGGAAATCTGTACCATTACCCCTGAAAGCTGGAATATGGCAGGTGACAGGAACATGACAGTGCTTTCATTCAGTCAGCGAGAGTTTCAAATTATGACTGTCAACTAGATTCACTGAACAGTTTATGTGTAAACATAAGCTGGATGCATTGGCATAATAAACGGTCAATCAATAATAGAAAAAGGACAGATTAATAAAAGTTGATTCTGTCAGAGGACAAATTGAGGACATCAGAAAAGATGAAATTCTATGAATACAATTGCTTCCTGTGAATAGTAACATTCAGCTCTTGTTCTGATTAGATGGAATTGGTTCAGATGAGCATCAAAAACTTCTGAATGCTTTTCTAAAACTGCTGAGGCTTGTCAAAAATGCACTGCACCAATGCCAGAAAAAGACAACAAAGCTTAACACCAAAAACTCTCAAACCAATTCTGAAAGAATCCATGCGATTTTGCGGCCGTCCTTATCTGCCCCATTTGTGCCTTCCAAGTTTTCTTATCTGCTCAGTAAATTTATATCACAGAATACCTTCAAACTCTGAATAGGTTTGGATGAATAAGCTCTGCACTGCTTTGCCTCATGCGACTCTAAGAAAAATAGCCAGTCAGTCAACCTCATATTCTAAACTCTTTACCATGGGCAGTGATGATGATATATGGGATGGAAAAAAAACCCACAACTTGATTTTTCTAAGAGCAGCATGATCTAGCCACATTGGCAGTCAGAAAAAAGCCTTGTTCTGACTTGTAATGCTGGACAAATTTGATGGATTAGTCACTAGCTGAGAACTGATATGGAGTACCAAATTACTGTGTTGGACATTCCTCTGAACACAGTGAATTATGTTAAAATATATAAATGGCATCATTTAGAAGGTAGCTCTCTGGCAACGTTCTTAAAGAAACAAGACTCTGCTCTGCCCAGCTGCCTCAGTATTTACGCATATGCACACATGTGAATAAAAATGCCATCTGAGTCTTATCTGAAACATTTTCTTTATCCTATTGCCCTAGCAACCCATGTGCTGCTCATGAAAGCAAGAGAAGAACATGTTATTGGTTGTCCTCCGCCTGTTCAAAATGCAAAAAATCCCCAGGTGGAATTTGGAAAGCAATAGCAGAAAAGCCATGTTTTGTCTTTAGAGACAGAAGTTATAACCAGGGAGGTTCAAGATATTAATAATGGAATACTGCCTGAACAGTCAAGCTATCCCAAATGATAATCTGTATCAACCATAAGTCACAGAAATTATTAATTATTAATATTTGCCACCTTATTATTTCTGTCTTCTGTCCACAGGGAACAAAACTGGGGTGCTGAGTGAGCTAAACAGTCAATAACTTAGAAGTCCAACACCTGGTGAAACAGTCAAAACACAGATTCTGACACTTTCAACCTCAGAACTGCTGCTGGTGGCCCAAATACTGAATCCCCCTCACTCCTGCCAGAAAAAAAAAGAAAAAATAATAATAATTTACTTCTTCAAGAGTGAAAACTCATCAAATGGCAAAAGATGAAATACAAGAGAGTGTATTATGTGCAGTATATGGATGCTATGCTGAAGACTTCATTTTTACTCATCCTCTGAGGTCCTAGAGAGCTTCCATGTCCAGGATTTGAAGGCATCACTACACATTACTTACAGGAGCTCAGAGCCAGTGCTGCAGGATTAAGACCACGATGAGATGAGAAATAGCTCATAAACAGCCATGGATACACTCCTGCCCCTCTCCAACCCTCAGCCCAGGCATCTTCCCAACTTCTCATTGCATCTTCAAGACACAGGTACAGGAAATACATATTCCCTACAGTGGAACAGTCATCAAACTTGGAATTGAAGGCTTATGTATTGCTAATATTTACTATTTTTCATCCAAGGATTTCAAAGTACTTTAGTTAAAAAGGCAGGTTTTACCAGCAGTCCCAGTGTACAAGCAAAGAAGGCAAAGGTGTTGGGCAAACTGGTCCATGTGTAGGAGCCAGCAAATTGCAGGCTTAGTGACAGAGTCCTCTTACCATCTAGGATCATCCTGAATGACGTTTCTCTCTCCTACTTTGCCTTCTTTCTGTAGTGTAATCTCGCTGCCCTCAAGCCAAGTTTGCTGCTACTGCCTGCTTCATGAATATGGCAGAAATTAGGCAGAACAAAGAAAGAAAAACCACAAAGCTTTTAAAATGGAAATCAGAAGTAAAGTGCCAAAGTGTAGAGTTATGCTCCAGTCTTTGCATCATCCCTTCCTAAGCCTCCACCACCATTTATGGCAAGTTTCTGGACAGAAAAAAGAAAGTATTCTGTTTTTTTCCTGAAAAAGCAAGGTTTTCATGGAGTCAAAAATTTCAGTACAATTTTGCTAATGAAAGAGAATTGCTTTTCTCCACTGAGAAACAGAAAACAATTTCCCAATACCTCTAAATCATGCCATTAGATACTATAGGCTGTTTCAGTCTCATACTGGAGACAAACACAGAATTTGGTTCCTGTCCGGCAATCCCTCTGCTGAGAGTCTCCCCTGTATTCAATACAGCCTGTTCCTATTTTTTCTCTGCTATGAGGCACATGTAATTGCAAGTCAGCAGCAAAGACTTTTTTAAAATAAATCTATCAAGTCAGCGGTGGTGCCATATGACCAGAGATACAGTATCTGTATTTGCTAAAGAGGTGGGCGATCCAGACATACAGACCTGTTAGCCCAGCCCTGGCAGAATTCAAGGCTGAACGGGTTTTGAAATGTAAAAGATTGCGGTAAATTGAAAAAAGGGTTGAAAGGTGTCTTGGGTTTAGCAAAAGCTGGCAGATCTAATATAGATATTTGCTGAAGCAACTGAGTTTCTAAACAAGGGCCGTGCCTTATATTCCACCTGTGCAGACAAAATATTTGAGATAGCGCCATGGAGGGAATCTATGAGACTGGGAAAGCTGAAGGTTAGTGGAGGAGCCAAGAGAGAAACAAGGGAGTAGCTAAAAGCAAAGTAGTGATAACTGGCTGTCCTGGCAGGGGAGCTCAGAATGAGAGGCCTTGACCATTCCTATAAACACTGATGGATACAAATTCTGTACCTGCTTTCCAGACTGAACTGAAACAACTGTATATGACAGGAGCAAGGAGTGTTGGGGAAGTTACCTGCACAGAGAAACACGGACTATTTCAGTGTTATTCACAATGACAGCAGCTCACCCTTCTGGGAAGAGGAGGAACAAAGCCTCAAATGAAAAACTAGATGCCTGGATAGACGTATCAGACTATGGAGAAAGTGCCTGTATTGTCATACATTTAGTGATTAACAGTAATTATCGGCCAAAATGCGACATAAGACACATCTGAGCTGTCAATCTGAGCATAGATCTGCTCTGTCACATTCCAGCAGGATGAGTTTGAATTAGATCACATGCATGGCTATTAGTGTGAACAAGAAAACAGAGGGGGATCAAATATCAAATAGAAATACAGGGTGGAAACACGGAAGACTGCTGTCTTCAATATGTCTGGAGATAAATAGAAGGGGAAAACAGAGTCATTAAAGCGAAATGGAGATATTGGCATATGAGCAAACAAATACAAACCAACGTTAAGAAAGTAGGCCTGGAAAAACAAAGCTTCTGAACAGGAGAAGAATGAGGTTCAGCAATAACCTTTCTGCAGCATTAATGGGAAGCAGGAAGGGAATCTCAGCTACTTTTAAAAGGGATTATTTAAGTCTTAAATGGGATTACAATTGAGTCTGTGGAGAAGCAAACATCATGACCCAGTGTATACCATTCCTCCTACATTAGGTTTATCTTAGTTCTGCAAATCAATGAATCTTTCCTATTTGTGGTACAGAGCATCTCTTCTTCGTCATGAGAGACAAAAGGACCATTAGAGTTCTGCGTCAGTAATGTTACTTTTGGCCATTGCAATGGTTAATCGTAATCCTGTCACATAGGGTCTGATTTTGGGTGGCTCTGAAACTCTTCAATTCACAGAAAAACCAAGAGTATCTAGAGTAATTGATGCAAGGGACTTCTACTAAGAGACTTTCTTTAACATGTTCTAGAGCAGGGGTGCCAAACTCATTTTCACCGGGCCCACATCAGCCTCGCAGTTGCCTTCAAAGGCCTGAATGTAGTTTTAGGACTGTGTGAATGTAATTACTTCTACATTTATACAGTACATAACACACACCTGAAAACTATTCAACTCTAACAGCCATTCTGGCACCACACAACTTTTCCTTATTTTGGGAATTTTACAAAGCATCTAGTTTTGCTGTAAATGTACGTGCCCCTGCACAGAACAGCACACACAAGCAAACAAACAGCAAACCAAGCAAAAGGAAGATGCTATTGTTCAAGTGCTGCTATTCCTGCCTCATGCAAACAAGGGAGCAGTGTCTCTTGAGTTTTCTACTAAGTTGTGGAAGAGGACGGAAAGCTGTGGAAAATGCAGCCAAATGTGTTATTCTCATCACTACATGAGGTTAACCGTGGGCACATGATGAAATAATCATAAAACATCAACTATCAGATGGATTTTTTTTAATTACCCTGACAAATTGGGAGAAACTACTCTTCTAATATTGCACAGAGACTGCCTCCCCAGAGAGGAAAGGCTATGGAGAATTGCCTGCGTAGCCAGACAGCCCACAGCTCCTAGCCAGGGTGAGCAGCTCAGTAGTCCCTTGGTAAAAGAACTACAAACCAGAAACCGAGTGCTTCTGCTGCCGTAAAGGGAAGCGCTGTCTGCATCGAGAATCACAGCAGCAGCGGCTGTAAACTGTTGTCACCCAAGATCTGTTCAGGCATTTAGTAAAGGAAGGAGATGTCCTAGAAAAGTTGCTGCAAAGAGACAAATTCAGCGTATCTATTAAAAAACACCATGCAGTGGGAAAATACAATAGTCTTGTCTACCTGGACCACAGTCCAAAGTAAGGGATGCTGCAAGTCCACGGGGGAAGGTCTAGGACTGCTTAAGTTCCTGATGTCACCAGAAGTACACGTGAGGCTCTCTGACAAAGCTGGTGCACAGATTTGTGGATAGTAGGAGTGCCCATCAAAATTTTATCTTTTTTGTGTTGTGATTTAAAACACAGATGCATTTAGAACAACAGATTGAGTGGGGCTCCTTCCCTCGTAGGCTCACTACCCAGCTGTGTTAGCAAGTTGTATTCCATGCACTGCAGGAGCCTCTCAGACTGCACAGAGGACACAGTCTAGGAAGCTCCTGCAGTGGACGGAACACAACATTTAAACAAGCTAGTTAGTGAGCCTACCAGGGAAGGAGCCCCACTGGATCTGTTGTTTGTAAATAGAGAAGGGCTCGTGAACAAGGCGTCCCTTGGAGGATGCCTTGGACATAGTGATAGTGAACTGAAGAGTAGCTGTGCTGTACAGATGCAGCACATCTGTGAGATGTGCAGCACATCTGTGAGATCAGAGACTGGAAAGGGATGACCATTAACTGTGAGGGAAACTTCAGCTACTGCCTGAACCAGCTGGAGAAAAACCCTTCTGAGGGGTGAGGATGGCTGCCAGGCATGACGGGATGGTTGGGAAGACCCTCTTCAGGCAACATGGGAGTATAATTGGTTGGGATTATGAATTTGGTGGAGGGGGCAGATTAGTACACCCATCACCACCATTAAGGGGTTTTGTCCCCATCCCCTGCTGCCCAGCCCGCACTGGAGTGCCCGCGTCACAGAGGTGTGATGTCAGCGCCCGTGTTCCACCTGCAACGCTGGTCCCCGGCAACGGGCACAACACAGCCCCTTCTTCCCTGCGTTGCACCTCAGCCCCTCTTCTCGTCTCTTCCCGCTCTCTTCTGCTTTGCCCTGCTCCCGCTCCAGCCCTTCTCTCCTGCTAACCGTACCTTGGCAACTCAACCCAGCCCTCTGCACCTGATCCCACCACATCAGCCCCACCTTGCAGCTCGTGAATCACAAAGATCCAGAGCAAGAGAACACCTGTGCTGTTGGAGGTACAGCCCCTCTCCATGGCGGTGGGCAGGCGCATTGCCCAGGCAGGATGGAGCAGGCGTCGTGGGGATGGCATGGGGTGGGGACCCCGCTCTAGGGCGCTCAGGGGGCCAGGAGCCTGGCTCACCCTCTCCACCCAGCCCTGCAAGGCCAAGGGCTGGAAGAAGCCCTTCTGGGCTGCTGCTCCCCTGCTGAAATCCAGCATTCCTGCCTGGGCGGACACATGCCCAGCAGAGCCTGTGGTGCCCTGGGCTCGTGCTGGAGGGATGCTCGCCAGGAGCAGCTGGTGCTGCCTGAGCCGGTACCTCCTCTGCCCCTCTCCAGGCTGGAGCCAGGGCAGCCCATCCCTGCCTGCAGAGCAGCACGTAGCCCAAAAGCCACCTGTGTAGGGTCAGGGGATTCTAGGCACTGAGGCAGGTTGGGGGCTGGGGTCTGTGCCCGGGACCCCCCACAGGGCAGAGACATGGCTGCCTACCCCTGGCCTCTCTGCTCCAGGAGATCCACAAGAATGCTCCACTCCCCACGTTGCTGAGGCACATGGGAGGGCAGGATCTTCCATCTGCAGGCGCTGTCCTGCGGGTGCTGGTGGCCCAGGAGCTGCCAAGCCTCCAGGCCACTCCTGCTGGGGGACATGCCCAGGGGCCCCATCACCCCATGGCTCTTCCCGGGCGGCAAGAGGGGACAGGGGTGCCGAGACCCCCATCCCACGGGTCTGCTGGGCTGCCCAGGGCACTTTTCTGCCTGTCTTTTCCTTATGATACACCACCTTGTGTCACGTGCTGCAGAGCCGGCTGTTTGGATGGTGGAACCAATGAAGAAGAGGAGAGTGCAAGAGATGATGGAGCAGGCAACGGAGATGGAAGTTGATATAGAGGGAGACGAAGACATGGAAGTTGATATAGAGGGGGATGAAGACATGGACATTGATACAGAGGGGGACGAAGACATGGACGTTGATACAGAGAGGGATGAAGACATGGATGTCGATATAGAAGGGGACGAAGACATGGATGTTGACGGATAGCTACACTGCTGTGGATGTTGGGTGGGGTGGGTGGGGTGCAGTGGGGCGGGATGCGATGGGATGGGGTAGGGGGTGGGATGGGGTGGGAGGTGGGGTGGGGTGGGATGAGGTGGGAGGTGGGGTGGGATGGGATGGGGTGGGATGGGGTGGCCTTACTGGGGGTAGATTTTTGGTTTCTTATATTTTGTTGGGGTTTTTTCTGTAAATATATAGATTTATGTTTTCTCAGACCTGAGCTCTCTGTCTTTTTCTTGTATTTCCTGGATTGTGGTTGCCACTTGCTCTGGATTCCCGGGACTGGAGGCAGCTGGGGGTGCTGGCACGGCCACCTGGGGGGCAGGGGGTCCCTGTGCACAGATCAGGTCCCACTTGCAGAGGTCGGGGCACTGGGCACCAGTGGGGTTCATGGGCTGCTGGAGAGTCATGTCCCCAACAGCAAAGCTGCCACCAGCAACAACTGAGCTCTGGTGTGACCAAGCCCTGCATTGATGCTATCAAAGTACATAGAGAAGGACCCACGGGCAACGTGTCTGTTGGAGGTCGCATAGTGGTCATGAAATCAAGGGACTGAGTGCACCCTTAATAAACTTGCAGATGACACCACATTGGATGGGAGTGTTGATCTGCTGGAGGTTTGGAAGGCCATACAGAGGGATCTAGAACAGCTTGATCTTTAGGGTGAGGCCAACTGTATGAGGTTCAACAAGGCCAGGTGCCAGGTCCTGCACTTGGGTCACAACAACTCCAGGCAGCGCTACAGGCTCAGGGAAGAGTGGCTGGAAAGCTGCCTGGTGGAAAAGGATCTGAGGGTGTTGATTGACAGCAGCTGAACATGAGCCAGTAGTGTGTGCAGGTGGCCAAAAAGGCCAACAGCATCCTGGCTTGTATCAGGAACAGTGCGGCCAGCAAGACTAGACGAGTGATCATGCCACTCTACTGGGCGCTGGTGAGACCCCACCTTGAATCCTGTGTTCAGTTTTGGGCCACTCGTAATAAGAAGGACATTGAAGTAATAGAGAGAGTTCAGAGGAGGGCAACGAAGCTGGTGAGGGGTCTGGAGCACAAGTCTGATGAGGAGCGGCTGAGGGAACTGGGGCTGTTCAGCCTGGAGAAAAGGAGGCTGAGGGGAGACCTTATCGCTGTCTGCAACTACCTGAAAGGAGGTTGTAGCATGGAGGGGGCTGGGCTCTTCTCCCAAGTAGGAAGCGATAGGATGAGAGTAAATTGGCCTCAGGTTATGCCAGAGGAGGTTTAGATTGGATATTAGGAAAAAATTATTCATGGCAAGGGTTGTCAGGCATTGGATCAAGCTGCCGAAGGAAGTGGTGCAGTTACCATCCCTGGAGGTGTTTAAAAGGCGTTTAGACAAGGTTCTCTGGGACATGGCTTAGTGCCAGAGTTAGGTTATGTAATGGTTGGACTCAGTGATCCTGAGGGTCTCTTCCAACTGAAATAATTCTATGATTCTATGAAAAATCAGCCAGAAAAATCACATGGTGTTCACTGGGAAAATACAATATTATCCTTGGGGACCAAGGTTCAGTTATCTGCTATAGGACTTGTTATGAATCACTTGCTGATCTCACGGGCCTCTGAGAGTCCAGGCACCCACACAGTATAGGCTGGAGTTTTCAAACATCATTTAAGGTTTTGAAGATGAGAATACCAGCCGTTAGTTCCCTATTTCCCCTACGTGGTTACTGCAAAGATAAGTACCTGATAAGATTGTGAGGTACCCAGATGTTATGATATTAATAACTTATATTGACAGAAGCTGGTCATCCTTTTCAACATGGCCTTGATAACTGGCAGATAACTGAAGGCTCTACACAAGGCCCACTTTATTTCTGTTGAAAAGCAAGTTGAAAAAGGTAAATCTTTGCGATAATTGAAGTATGCTAATCTTCCCTAATAATCTGTATTTCTATTTAGTACCTTCCATCTTTCCACTACCAACTCCTGCTTGCTCAGGCAGTTATCATTGCAGGAAGTAAACAAGATTTCAACCACACAGTCCCTATTTCTATCCCTGTCACAGCTGCAATGAAGAAGAGGCTGATGAACGAGAAGTAATACTGACAAGAAGCAGAGGGCATCCATTAACCTCTTCAACAAAGAACACTGAACACTAGCTTTTATTAGGGAGAGTAGGACAGCTTAAGAATTAGTACTCCTTCCTGAAAAATTTAATTAGATTCTGATCAACAGCCCTAGTATATTTATACAACAATGACTAAATTAGCCAGTGCTGCTCTGAAGAGAGTTCTTGAACTTCTTGTTCATAGTTCCCTGAAAATACCACTGCAACACTCAACAGAAGTCAAGGGCAACTTTAGAAAATATTTATAAAAAAAAAATCAAGAAAAAACAGAAAATGTCATTATGTTACAGTTGTGGTCCCATTTTCCCCTCTGAGATGCCTACCTCTTTCCCTCCTTCTCAACACAGACATGAAAGAGATAGAAAAGTTTCAAGCAACAGAAGGCAACAAAAATTATCAGCCAAATAACAGACCTGTAGAACTTAAACAGGCTAGAATTCTTCAGCTTGGAAAAGAGATGACTGAAGTGGCTTATAATAAGGAAATATAAAATTATGACTTGCAGGGAAAATATGGTGATTATTTTTCATAAGTCAAAACCTAGAAGTTCACGGTAAAGTCATCTGACAACTTTTAAAACACAATTGTTTCTCTAATGATACAGTTATTAAATTGTGACACTCAGGTCCACAAAATGTCATGGAAATACAAAGGATTCCAAAGGCAATGAGACAAATTCTTGGAAGAAAGGTCCATTAAAGGCTATGAAACAATATGATGCTGATGGAACTTCCATGTCAGGAAGTTCCACTGCCACAAATTGCTGGTAATTGGGATATAACAATACAACGCTTGAATGGTGTCACCGTTTTTGGAAGCCAGCAAGGATCGTTAAACTCACTTATTGCATACAACCAATGAATATTATAGAAGTGTACCATCAAACTTCTGCCTCAGCCTCAGATTTGTGGTAGAGCTACTACATGGAGGATGTCATTGAAAGACTGCAAATGATATGTCACCTGCTACTTTGCAGATTGCTGTCCTAGCTGGTTACCATTCAAAATCTTTACCTTATCTTATTTCTAAATTTGTGTTACTCGGATATTCAGTTATTTTATTACAGCCATATATCTTCTATCAGCAAGAACAACTGCAGAAGGCCTCAGTGTTACTCGTCCAGTTAATAAGATCAGAAAATGCAATGAAATTCATCCAAATGAAAAACCTCATTCAAACACAATCTTTCTTTTTTTAAGTCACAGTACATAGCTGTATTGAAAGATATGCTACTGGTTAAATATCAAGGGAACGCTGAAAATAATGATAATGGGAGGCAAAGTATTTTGCAGGCTTGTATCTGGATTATCCCAGGAGGAAAAACAAAACATGACAAGCCACCAAAGTGTGCTGGCTTATCTATCAGTTCATCCAGATGATAAGACTACACAATCTTTGCTGCTTGCTTTCATTTGTGCTTGTATGTCATGGTTTTAGCATTCATAAGATCATTCAGGCTTACAAAAACCTCATGCAATATTAAAATGTTTATGCAACCCCTTTCTGTGCTTCAAGCAGTAACAACAAGTTCTGAGTGTGCAGAGAACAAGAAAAAATAGGTTCCACATCTCAGGAGAAAACCCTACTCCAGTCAAACGATGGTCTCTGAGCCATCTTATGATTAATCAGAGCAGTAATTTTTGCGTCAATTAGTGCCATTTGCATTCCACCACTCTTTCTCTCTTGGCACATGTTTAGAAGTCGCTTCTTTGCTCAGATGCATCAACAAGCTAAAGAACATGATTTTATTTCAAGAAATTGTCTCTTCAAAATAATTTTGCCCCTACAAGTAGAACATTCAAGCTGTATATCACAAGACAAATATTAAGACAGCTAAAAAAACATGCCACTTTGATCTAAGTGGTGTTTTATAGAACCAGTTGATGCTTAATGAGACATAAGTACTATAAGCAGCAAGCTTCAGAGGAGGACCTGGAGAAGAACTCCACTTCTTTGTACCTTGGCTTAGCAGCATTAATTACTTCACAGCAGAGTAAAAAAAAAAAAAAAAAAAAAAACGAGGGGGAAAAAAATGGCAGAAAAGCATTGGTTCTGCTTAGTGTGAAGGGACTCTGATGTTGACAGATGACCTGAGGACCAGGTTGCTCAGATACACAGCTGGAATAGGACTGTTTCAGGAGCACAGAGGGCTGAAACAAGAGAATATGGGATAAACAGAGCTCTACAGAAAAGCAGGACACTTGTACCCCCTGAAGGTTCCATGCCAGTGTCCACATTCCTCACATACCCACTTGAAGTCTCGGACCTCAATCCAGATGGAAGCAGCAGACATTCATCCCATACACTTTTTATCAGTGTACTACTTTTCTGGTCCACTCTACTACAGAAATGCTCCATTTACACTGTGTTCAAAGCTCGAGCCTTCGTTTCCAGCTCACATCTGGCTCTCACAGTCAGCTGCAGTTTTGCCCGAGTAGAGAAGTGAAGCTCAGTCATAGGATGGGGTTATGTACATGAGGGACTGTGTGATCCCATGTTCTCACCATTGCATATCACTTAGTAGAGTAATTTATCTACATGGTGAAGACAGATCCTAAAACCAGTCTGGATGATAGCAAAGAAATTATTTCTTTGCCTTCATTTCCATCAGCTCTTTTTATGGCATCTCCTCATTAACTGTTAAGTTAAACATCTTACTTTGCATTGTCCATTAAAGATTTACAACTCAGATAAAGCCAAGCTGAAAAATTCATGCTCTGCACTTGGTTTGACCATCCCTCACACAGCTGCTGACATGCTTGACTGGGGGCTCTCTGGCGAGCACAATGAACTGCATATGCACCAGCAAATGCCCTGCAGGCACCCCTAGGCTGAGCAACAATGCTCGAAACAGCACTTTAACAAGGCACCAGAAGGCTGCTTAATCCCATTCTGCAGCCTCCTGAGATGGTCACAAAGAGGCTTCAAGCATTTTTTTTGTTTGTTTTAATTAACTTTAAAAAGATTTTGTAATTTGGAAGAGCAGGGTTTGCATCCTTCAGTAGCAGCTTGGAAAGCATGGATTTGCAAGCCTCCAAATAATGCAATGCTTGTTACAAATACACATTAAAACTGTCTCTGAGTCCCACTCCATAGCAAGTCAGCAGCTGTGCAGCCAGCGCTGTGCTGCCCGCTCTGCGTCAGGCCACCTCACCCAGAACAGTCGCAGGTTCTCCCACTTCACAGCTAAGCGTGGCCTCCAGTTGCTCATTTTAACCCAGCCGTACGCTCCCCAGCGGCACACAGTCTAGCATGCATTGGTACTGGTTCTTTGATCCAGTGATGAACTTCATGTATCAACCAGGCAAGACTATTGATTTTTTAAAAACTTGTTTACTTTTAGAGATTCTAAAGAGCAATTATTTTCTGAAAGAGTTTGAAGGCACTGGGCTTCACAAAAGGGGAGAAAGAATGAAAGGCTGGACAAGACCCTCTGTAGCATTCACTCAGTCTAACAAAGGAGCTATAGAAACCAAACACCTATAAATATTGAATTTTCTCCTTTGTTTCTAGGCATAGCATTGCCTCATTTAATATCACAGACAGCTAAAAATCAGTTGAAATACACTTGTTCTATATCACCTCAGCTCTTTGCTCTTAAAAAAACCCACAACACAAAACCCCCTGAACTGCTCCTTACAAAAAGATTAGCTGCCTTCTCATTCTTTCTGCTTCTCCATGTCCCAACCTGCACATCTCATCTCTGTTCAGATTAATGTTATGTGGGTAACTGAATGCTCAGTTCTTCTGCAGACCTCAGAGAGCATGTGTGTAGCGGGGAGGGGAAGGCATTGTGAGAAAGATGGTTGTGCATCCAATATCCCTTGCTCTCATCCAGGTCTAGAGTTCACCTGAGATCTGCTGCCCAGGAAAGTGCCCTATACCCAGTAAAAGTTACAAGGCCTTAATGTGGTGGATCACCTTCCATTTCTCCTGCTGGAGTTGCTTCTTTTTGTACAAAACACTTGAATATTTGTGTCCAGTCCAATGGAGAGAAGATTATGCAGTGACCTTCTGGAGACATGTCTTACCTGGCAAGTAAGACATTGGAGCTCCAGCTCCTCCTGAAATTAATATTCAAGAGCTTTGCAGAAAATGGAGCAGTACCTGATGGGGTCCTGCCTCCCTCAATTAATGCAGCATTGCTTGATAGCTTAGGTGCTCTCCTGCAATGTGGGAGTTGTCCATCCAAACTCCTTCAGGCAGAGAAGGAAGTTAAATCTGGGACTCCTGCAGCCTGGGTGACTGCACTAACCAGCTGGTTAAATACACAGAAGAAAACCACCAGCCATTTTTATAAATCTAACTCATGATACTTTTTCCAGCTGCAACTATTAAGTTAATATATCCAGAATCTGTAAATAGTTCCAAGAAGGAATAGATTTCTTTCTTCATCAAATAAATTATTCGGTAGTGGCACAGCCAAAGAAGAACCAGGAGCTATAATTTAGACTGCGACTTCTCCCTGGCAAGGATGAATGAACTATTCTCTTTACTCAATGCCGAACACTGGGGTAGTCACGTTCTTATACCGTCCTCAGGTAACAGCCTCAAGGAAAGAATTAATAATGTTTATTTTATCAGTTTACACTCGAACAATTAGAGCGCTAGCAGATAAAATTCCCAATCAATGCAAAATGCACCAGGAAATCCTGTTAGTGGGGACCAGCACTCTGGCACCCTCAGCTGCTCCCAGCCCCAGCGAACTCAGTCTTCGACTGAATTGCCTCAGTGGGATATAAGTGGAATGTAGGTCCCCAGGAACCTTTGTGGATCTGATCCCAGAAAAAAAAAATTAAAATATATAAATACAAATGAATAATAGTATATAAGAGAGTTAACATTCCTGGGGTGGAAGGTAATTGCCCATTCAGCTCCTTCCTTCCTGTCTCATTAGAACTGCCCAAAGGATATTGAAGTTGTGGCATTTCAATTAAGGTGTTCAAAATTCAGCCTTATAAATTCAAACTCATCTTGAAAAACACAGAGAAAGAAAAGGAAAAAAGCCCACAAGAACAGTTTGGCAAATCAAATACAACAAAGTCACTTCTAGAACATATTTTAGTCTTTTTAAGTTAAAAACAAAATACATCAGAATGGTAAAGATCTTGTCTGCTTTTTAAAAGCTAGAAAAATCAAATATCTTCCACTGGTGAATTTGTCATATTTGATTTGAAAAGGACTGATTTTTCTCTTCTGTGCTTCTTTTCTAAATGAATATATACAATGTAAATGAATTTATGTAATATATACAGCCTCCTTTCAAAGAGGGCCATTTGTCAATGGTACATTAGCTAAGCTGCTAGCACAACTGACACAAAAATAGAACAACTGCAACATAAAACTACACACAGCTCATTGCAGATGCTGAAACCTGCTAATGATATATTAGCGAGTTACAGAGGATATACTGCAATATTTTCAAGCAGCATGTGACAAAAATATACATGCGTGTACACGTGAGTGCAGTGTCTTCTTCAAAATTTACTTCTTTCAATGCACAAGAAAATTTTCTGAGTAGTGGCCAAATCCTCTCCCTATTTCTTCCCTGCCCTTTGACAGGAGCTGGCTGAAAAAATAAGAGTGAAGAAATGGGGGGAATCTTCTACTTCCTTATGTAAAAATGGAAATAAAATTATTTTTAAAAGATCTGCTAAACCATGTATGATTCCAAATTGGAAAGGTTGCTACAGCGGCTCACAGCCACCACAGCTGAAGCAAGTCAATGAGCTGCCCATGGCTGCAGCACTGAACCACCTGGGCAGGCAAACTCACGTGTTGGTGACATCCCTGGCCCAGACACATCACGGAGGACATAGCTGAGCTCATGCCAACCCCACAGTGGAGACCCCTGCTCCAAATACTCACAGGCAAGCATTCAAGTCCATGTATTTTTGAAACCTCATGACTTTTTCCCCCTCTTTGCCACACAAAGAAGAGGCCGTCTTTTCACAAAAACTTATAAAATACTGTAAGGCTTGCAGTAAAATTGCAGAAGTTGGCAAAAGTGCAGCTGCAGGGCTATTATTCTCTGTGAAATTGCAGAATATTCGTCTATGGGTGGCATCCATCAGCTAGAAGCCAAAAGACCAGAGGCCCCAGCACCCAGACACCTGCAGGAGCAGGGCCAGGCAGCGAGACAGCACACCTGTGTAGGATACAGTTCAAATTTGAGATCAGTTTTAGCCAGTAATAACTTTTAAGAGAATGTCCCATGTTTTAACCATATATTTAGACATATAGTTGGTTGACACCTGGATTTTATGGCTTAGTTACGGAGAACTTAGATTCTCTTTGAGCACACAAGAGTAGCAGGTACTAGAGCACATTAAGATTTCTAGGAAGTAGAATCTGAAATACAATCAGGTTTATCTATCTAATCAAGAGCATGTCTTAATGTCCTAATTATACAGTCTTGGCAGCTGGATGAAATATGAGATATTGAGAACCACTGACCAAGCAATTTTAAAGGTTGACCTAACACTTTTCATATTCCTCAAGGGGGGAGAGAACAAGTACTTTACATTTCTAAGGAATAATGAAGTAGGGATGAAAACAGTGATCATGACTGACTAACCCCTAATTGCCAAATAAATCTGTGTAGCTGTCTGGTACCTGTATAAACAAATACTTATCCACTTCTATAAAGCCTTTCCATACACTGGAGAGTTCCTATAACCTGGTTCCAATTACTTTTGGATTAGAAATACCATTTTGAAATAACCTATGGAAATGGATCTGCAGCCCGATCTTGGTTTTGATTCCCTGGAGGAAATCTGCCATGTTAATGTAGCAACCTATGCTATATGTTCCAAAACTCCAGCTGATGGGTATTTCTGCTCAGGAGAAAGTGGGACTGGTTTAGTGGCAGTCCTCAGGGCTGAACTTCTGCTTAAAGATAATGTTAGACACCTCTCTTACTATTTAATTTAAATAATTTACATACTAGTGAGTATAGCTGAGCAAAGTCCATTAATAATCTGCACCTAGACAAAAACAGACAAATAAACAGAAATGCATCCTCTGAGACAGTTTCCAAACACTCAGACTCCAGCAACTGACTGAACAGTTAAATCACGGAGTGAGAAATCAGGAGAATGAGAAGATGGTGCTGAGGAGCAACTTATGTTCAAGGTGAGGAGCAGCTCATGGGAGAGAAGTGGGGACAATTTGCCCCCTTGCTCCCCTTCTGTTCTCCTTTGGAAATTTCTACCCCTGCACCTCCTAAGTTAAAAAGAAAATCAGAGAAGGAAAAAAAGTATTAGACTACTGGGAAAATACAGTCCTCAGAGGAGGCAGCAATAAATAATACTTGGAAATAATTGGGTTTCGTATTAAAAAACAATTAGGACTGAGAGAACTGGAGGTTCAGCTAAGGTGTGATTTAAACTCAACACCTAAAATAATGGGGAAAAAGACACATAGATGGTAAAAATAAATACAGGTCTAATGTCCAAACTACCTTGATCTATTAGAGGACCAATATGTTCCCAGCACTGGCCATCCTGCTGGCATGAACATATTCATGTAAAGGTAGCAAGCTCCACATCACTCATCATTTATCTGACACAGGTGTAACACTGTCTGCTCCAGTGTCTGAATTGCCAGAACAGCAACATCTGGCGTCACCCCCGGTAATCTCCAGTCATTCTGGCGTCCTGTTGCTATACTGTTTGACTGTGTGAACACTCACACAAAGCAATACAGTATTGAGGTCTGGGCCACGTGAAAAAGCCTTGATTTACACACTGATAAACAATTGTGTACACAGATGTACTAGACTTCATCTAGTAGATCATAGATGGAGATGCATTTTAATGTGATAATAGTCTCATTACCTACCCATTTCAACAGCGAACTTTATACACTTTGAGTATTCGAGGCTCTGGATTTCAGAATAAATTCTTGATTAAGAGCCAACTCATAACCTTTAATTAATTAGCAGACATCTAAGCACAACATCCTTGAACTTTCAGGAGAATTAGCGTAAGAGATCTGAGCAATTAGTTAGTGCATTTCAGAATCAGACAAGACGAGTGCATGAAGAGAGAAAAAAGCGTTTTTCTGAAGAGATGACAAAATATAATCCCTATTCCACTAAATGAAAAAAGAAAAAAAAAAAAAAAACCAAACAGATGTAAGAGTACTGGTTCTAATTTCATCAACATTTCCTTTTTAACATCCAGGCTATTCTGTGCCTTTTGAATTTTTGCTAACTAATCAAAATGTGAGTGTTGTCTGAACTGCAGTGGACTTGGCAGCTCAGGCCAACTCCAAGAGACCCATCCAGACGTCCCCACCACCACCCCTCAGCAGAAGGTGCAGTGGGACCTTGCTGGTCACCTTCCTTCTCCCCCACCCCAATTCTGGCAGAACCAGAGATCCCATGAGATTAGATGACAAAGTAGCTGTGCAATTAAGAGCATCACAGGAAAGTCCACTTTACAAAGCCACGCTCAGTAATCATAGGTAAGTCACTCAGCCGTAGTCTACACATTTACACAATCTACTTATCTAATGGAACTGTAATGAGGATTCATTAATTTTTTAAGTATTTTGAGATCCTTGAGTGAAAGCAGGTATTTTCTTGTGGTATTTTAACCCTGCTAATTTCAGACCGTCACAAAAATGAGGAAACATAGGACATGAACAAATGAAAAAGCCCAACAAGTACTCAGATCTCAGAAGGAGATTGCATCAATTTAACCTGGGGGAAGAGGTGGATTTCAACTGTATTTTTTACCATCTGAAATGAGAGAGGAATATGAAATGTTCCATTCCCATTCTAGGCCATTTCTAGTGAAATTTCATAACATCTGTTGATGTTAAATACTTCAAACTAGAAGAATCCATTTAAGACTATTTTTTCCAAGACCAAGCTATTCTCAAGGGTTGCCACTTGGATGCATTTAAGGAAACCACCCCCCAGAACATTATTTCATGCTCAGAATGAGAAGGAGGATGAAGACCAAGATCTCACTGCTGATTTGCAATGTATAATGCCACTGGGCTACCAGATTCTGACACATCCAAACCCCATTTGTTTAGCCATAGCCTGACAATTAGTAAAACAGGTAACAGTGAGTCTGTTTGAACTGAAAACTGACTGAGGACAGCTTCTGCGGAGTTTAATATCCAGCATGTTTTTGTAACACAGACCTGACTGTAAATTCTTCCCCTTCGTGTTTCTGGAAGCCCTAAGAATTTGTTTTTACCAAAATCTTTGTCACTCTGGGCACGGAAAATGACCTCCTAATATTTGTACATTCAGTCCCACCTTACTCAAATCCCAGGTTTTATGTATTGCTTTTCAGAAGTAGCTTTTGATGTAAAATCATAAAAGCATTTAAGTAAATTATGTGTTCAATTCCCACTATATATCAAACAGAACTTCAGTACATCTCTTTTTCTGGTAAGCTCCTAATCTAAATTTTGAGTCATATGCAAATAGTGAAAATCAAAAGAAACTTAGCTGTTCAGAAAAAGCCTGAGTTCTTCACATGACAGTTAAGCTTCCTAAAACAGGAGACTGGAAGGAAATAATGCATTCTGAGTAGCTTGCAAAAAGCAAAACGCTCACATAAGAGCGCGCATTCAAGCACCTGCATATGTTGCTTATCTCTGCATGCACAGGTAGCTTAGGCTGCACTTACATCTTTTGTTGACACAAATTCACTTGCCATTTTTCTAATAAATGCATACAGAACCTAGTTCTTCATGCCTCCTTAATCTCAGTTTAGACTGAGACCACAGTGTAGATGCAAAAGTGGAAAGTCACTGCAGTTTTTTTGACTTTCACAGAAGTGTGGTTATGGCATTTCATATACTATGCAGAAGAATCCATGGTCTGTAGAGAAGAGCAGATGAAGCCCGTTTTCAGTCCAGCTGCTTAGGGGTTCCGATTTTTTTATTCATGTTGAAACGTTACATAGCACATCTCTACGGACTTTTCCACCATCCAGGGGAATTTTCTCAGCTGTCTTCTAGCTAGCCATACATAATCCTCAATACCTTTGACTGTGTACTGTATAAAGTCAATTTTTTCAATAATTGTGTTTAACTTGACAAAAATCTCAAAACACATTAATAAATTATGATGTTATGGCCACCAGGGACAATGGGACACAAGGCCTTTTGATGACCCACTTAAAAGCGTGCCACAGGACAGCTGCAGACTCACAGGTCTCTCCTTAAGACAATAACACAAGGCCTGATAGGATATTTCTTTTCCATAGCCTGACCTTCAAAAATGATCATCAAGTTGCCACAAGATCAATAAGACCTCAGGATATAACTCAAGGATGCAACTACCCACCTGTAGGATTAGGTCTCTTCCACATGCAGGATGAGAGGCCCCTACAGAAGCTGTTTAAGCAACAAAGCAAGCAGTCTACTTGTTCCTCTTTTTCCAGAGGCAGAGGTAGTATTTGAGAGAGGTTATTTCACCAAAGGAGGAGAAAAAGAAGAAGAGATCACACAGGATGACCCATCTTCATAGAGAAGGTCATGGAACTTTCAGAATGTCCGATTCTAGATCGAGTGAGGAAGACGTATCCCTTGTTCAGGAACAAAGAACATTTCAGAGAGCTCAGAAAAAAATCAAAACATGGCCATAGTTATGCAAGCCAGGCTAAATAAATAAATAAAGCAAACAAGGACACCCTAAAGGAAGCATCTCCTATTGGGAGACAGTCTTAACTTCAAGAAGCTCTGTAAAAGTTTATCTTATACGGCTGACTATCACAATCTCTAGAGACTTCTGTCTATTTTAAGCCATGTGTATGTGCTTCAGTAGGGAAAAAAAAAAAAAAAGAGAAAAAATAAAAAAGAGGGCATCAGAGAGCACAGGCGAATGCTCAGTTGCATTCTGTACAGTATTTGTATCAAACACAAGTCACATTAGGATATTAGGAAGATAATTTTATATATTATAATGCCCATATGCATATAAACACACATCCCTTAAGACTTTCTTTACTTCTGTTGATACTTTAGAAATTATTCATCTGATTAATGAATTATACACTGAATTTATACATTAATGCCTAATACTTACGCCTAAATAATTCCTGGACTAATATATTATTTAAAAGCATGTAGGAAGATTAGAAACTGGGTTAATTTGCTCATATCTAGCTTAGGGCTCCAATTTTCTTAAAGGCAAATTCAGTACACGAACAGGCAATTGGACATGCGAGGACATAAACTTTCGGATGTTTCAGTTATTAGAGCTGTTTAAATAGATTATCTATATAAAATGGCAACTACAGTATAAGCCATACTCCAAAACTCTGAACTAAGAACTAAAATCTAAAAGGTGCTGAGAAGCATTTAATGAACTTTTGAATATGCAAAATAGACTACCATTATTCAAAAGAGGGTGAAGCAACATCCATGGCTGCAGTGACCTTTTAGATCCTTCACTCTTAGACCCAGCACAAGCTGCCCATACTCCCATACTCTGTGGCAAACACAGTGTCAGGTCCAGCTCAAGAAAGATGAGGAGAAAAAAAGCACTTTGTGTCACAGTTACACACAGGACACACTGCCAGGTAGTTGTACACAGCACAAAAATCACAAAAAAAAAAAAAAAAACAACAAAAACCCCACCACCCACACAAAACCAGGCAAACGTTAGGGACTGATTAAATTGATGCTGTCAAATTCATTGGCTGCATCTCAATTATATTTTCCTAAAATAGATACAGACCAACTATGTTCGAAGACTTAACAATCACCATGTGATGGGCAAATTTGGCATAGAGCTTACATGAGTTTTGCAGATTTTACTAACTGAACAAGCAATTCCTTTTAATCAGTACATTGATTTAAAATTGCTGCCAACCTTTCAGAGGTCCAAAGGATGCCTTGGCAAAACTTCTCCTAGTGTTTTATTTATACTCTTTAAAGTAGTGACACTTTTCTGACATCACCCATCAGTCTTTCCATCGCAACACGAGCTCCATCTTCCCCAACTCAAAAAGAGTGCAGGGAGTTGGTTATCAATTTATTTAGAATTCAAGTTTGCCCATAATAAAATACCTTAATATGCTTATTTTTGAGAGAGGATAAGATGTCTTAGCTGAAACCTGACTCAAAAAGAATCTTCGGCAGATGATCAGCATGGAGAATTCTCTTTTCTTAACCTTTAAAGACTGAAAATTACAAGCAATCGAAGAACATTTTAAGTGGAAAGTTTTGGGCAACGTTTTCTATAGGCCCTGTGATCTGGGCTCCTATACTAGAGTGCTACAAGATGCCTGTTCAAAAGACTGCATTTAAATGAATCCTTTCAATAGCTTTTATTAATACATCATGTCTTTTAGTATGTGATGTGTTTTACACTGTATCATGTACTAAAACATTATATTAGCAGTTCAATGCTCTACATTCATTCAGGAGTTACTACTCCATATCCACAATATACTGCACTGATAGAGAGGCTCAATTATTTCAGTATATTGCCAGCTTTCAAGGGAAAACATTCTTCCCTGGACTCACTACTCAAAAATAGTTGCATGTACAGACCAACAATAATGGCTCCAAGGAGAGATAATCAACTTTAAATGGAGGTCGATGAACCACTGAATAGATTTACTTGATAACTGCTGCATGAGGGGAACTCTTCCCACCTCACAGTTTCACATGATTGCACCATGTCTTATATCTTTCTCAAATACATTCTGAAGTTTCACAAGCTCTGCATTTTAGGACACTGAAACACAAAAGGCACATGAAAAACCTTATTCCAGCATTTGCTGCACAGCCAACCATAAACCTTTTGAATTCAGCTGTCCCTAAGTGAGAAAAGGGTAGAGACTATTAAATAGAAATCAATGGTCATGCTTCATATATTACTTGATGTTTTACTTTTTCCAGGGCTTCGATTATAAAATGTAGCACAGAACGAGCAGATGTACATCTGCTTTATGCTATTTTTTTCTGCTTCCCTGTTCCTTGCCCTGTTGCGTCACATCCTAGAGGGAATCAAATATTTCTGCAGGGAGATGGTGCAGTTTCCGTGTTTCTCTTTCGTTGGACAACAGCTCCACGTGCACACTCCTCATGTTGCAGAAAGTACTTACAGACAGGAAACAAACTGCATGGTACAAGCTTAAATCCAGACTAGGTCGGGAATACCTACAGCCAGTTGACTTTTTATAGTAGCCAAGTGGTGTATTCAATATTTAACACCAGGCTGAGTGAAAAGCATAATGGGCAACTGTTCACTCCCCAAGCCCATCACCACCCCAGCTTGCACTCTGCGTAGCAGTCTCAGCAAAAGACTGTGTGAGCTAAGGTGTTCAGTTCCTTGCTGCTCCTAAAAAATAGTCCTATAAAATCAAGAATGAGGTCTCAGAGGCTGGTCATACCACCATTCGTGTTACAGCTCCACAAAAGGAGCCCAGGATTTAAGAACTCAAGGTGCCTCAGAGCTTTTGAAAATTATATTCTGTGCTATGTGATCAACCACATACTGAGAAGAGTGAATGGCCAATACAAACATTTTACAAACATCCCAAGGGGTGAAATGTACCCACCAGCTTCATGACTACTGTTTTCGAACCTGATGCATGCAGTCACCAGCATCTGGAAATACAAGAATTTGTTAGAGCTATATGCACGGTTTTATTCAATTGATAAAGAAAGGGGGATGTGAGCAAAGGGGGGTGAAACAATATTTTACCGAAAACAATAGTCCAGATGCATCCAGAACAGTCATCTGGGAGACATATAAAACCATGACATACAGAACTGAGTTTTTGTGTTTCTCCCAAAGAAAGTAAAAATACAATAAAACTTATAATTAGTACAAACAGAAGCGAGGTTAAATTCACAGTCATATATTGTCAGAATGATCCTAAAAGGCTGAATGAAAAAAACTTATGTAGGCAGAACTTCAGCTAGCAGAAATATGAGATATTTATCTAAGTTACAAGACAGCTAGGATGACAGAACCACTAAATTCACATGCAGGTTTCTAAAATTAATTTTTGTTCATATAAGGAACTGCCAGATTGCCAACATTGTCTATATATACTCTGGAGCCACATACTTCTCTCCTATTATGTTGTTCTTATTCTCTTAAAGACAACAACTGTCTTTCTTGCTCCAAACATAATATTTTAGAGTTTCTCACCGATCAGGTGCAGCTTCAACTAGGGGACCTTCCTGATGGAAACACTGAAAGGGGGAGGAGAAGAAGCACAAGATAATTTACATAAGCGTACTGCAATTACTTCTTAATTATGCATGCAGCTGGCTCTATTTTAAGACATGCGATTGCATTGTGCACACACACACTAAGGGTATCTGTCACCCCATGTGTCAGGACTTTAACATTCTCACCCACCTGCCTGCAAATCACTAGCAGCAACCAAGAAGCAGCAATCAGGCTTGTGGCCACCTGCCATTCATCAGCATTGTGAGAATACTGCTGGTGCCTCTTCACATTTCTCTCCTACCCAGCCTTTTTTCACTGTATTCAAAGTAACAGGTCAATTTGCTCTTTGCTACAAAGTTACTCCATGAACTTCTCATTCACTATCACTCTCATTCACTAGGCAGCCACATTTTTTAAAATAGTCACAAATCTAAGCTGCCAGTTGAAATCAAGTTGAATTAGTGAAAAAAATATACATGGTTGTGTTTATACTAATTAACACTGGCTTAATATGAAGCTATATTCAACTCAGCTTTAATCTCCTCTCAAATGACACTGCTGTGTTACAAACCCCCCCGCCCTGGGAAGGATTCTATTTTTGTCCCAGATGTTTTGCCCAGATACAGGTTGAAGAAGTGCGATGTTTGTCTGGGCTTTCAGAGCATGGGGGAACCTTATCTTGGGTAGAAGATACTCATCCTGTTGCACCAATACCATGTGGAGATGCTCAAGAAAACCAGGATCTTTCCTCTAATACAAGGCAGCACCTGGAAACCTCTGCCACTCACAGCACAAGGACACATTCCACAGCCATGAAATACAAGCAAAATAAGTCTGAACCTTACTAATAAGCCCTGGTGCTACTATATGCCCAGAAAAGAAAAAAGATAGAAACGCTTATTCCTACCTGGCAGCCCAGCAGGTCACTCCTGTGCCATCACATCTGCTCACGAATCTCTTTACACTGATGCCCACGTTGTTCACTGCCCTGTGTCAAACTCCTGCAACTTCTTTGGGACAAAACATCTCAAAAGGGCATTGCTCTCCAGGCCTCAATACTGAAAAGGGGTCACGATGACCCAACGTGAGACTGTGGAGAATAGTTAATAGTCTAGTAAGAGTTAGATACACCTAATATAATTCAAAAACAGGCTGCTTCCTAATCTGATACCCTATAAACCATTCAGGTAGAAGCCAAGGTATTTTCACATGGAATTCCTATGTATCGACTTGGTTTTTGGCATTTGCAGTACTATCCACTCCTATTTTGCTAGAAATACCCGAGTTTGCATGACAGCCCAAAACGTGCTAACAGCAAGGCAGCATCACTGCCTTCTCTCCACTCTTCCTCTTCTCACCTGCCTTCTCCCAAAAAAGAAATGCAGTGGTAACACAGCTGGCAAAATAGGAGTCAGACCTAACCAGAGCTAAGTATCTATCTTCTAGTGATTGAAAAATGGCCCCCAGCTGTGGTCATTTACTGGGTGGCACCAGTTTCCAAAGCACTGTGAAATCTCATTATAGCAGATAGAAAAAGGCACTGAGCTTCCACTAACTGTCCTTTCTTATTACTGAAGCTTATATTAATTTCAAATATAATTGTTATTTATGTTTCATTTAAACTGGCATATGAAGCTATGAACTCAACTTCTAATTCGTGCTAAAACTGACACAAAGTCGATGTTGAAAGTGATAAAACACAATAGGTCCTTAAATTGCACTAAATTATCAGTATAGGCCCCAACCATGTGGCAGGCATTCTATAGAATGCTAAACCCAGCATTTTATTTGGTAACATATAACAATGATTTCAGCTAGTTTTGAATTTTTCCTCGTAGTGCTGCTGTGAAAAATGTTCTGCCTGCCTTTGGCATTATATCCTGCAGAAAAGCACAGGTGAGAGACTGATGATGCATCCATCCAGTAAAAAATCAGTTTTGATCCCACAATAAATTGTTAAAGCCATGTGTGTACCACATAGGTCAATAATTGCTATGGCATTCACCATTGAAAGTCATCCATTGACATGAAAAAAAACCTAAGAGGTTGCAGAAAAACAATACACAGACACATCAAACACCTTGTTCTAACAGCTATTTTTGAAGCAAAGGATATAGGCTATTAGGGTTCAGTAGATTATGAAACCATGCAAAAATCAACTTATTTATGGAGATAAGATTTATCGAATCGCTAGGACACATTCCCCCTGTTCTTTTAAGGTATTTCATAATGACGCTGACAGATGAAAGACTTGGATGCCTGGCTCCTTAGCCCATAACACTGCCAATACACGAAAATTTATCAAAATGACAATTCAAAGCTATTTGTCCCTAGTTATTATAGAAGGGTCAGTTGCATTTTACACAGCTCATCTTAAATGATCGATGAAAGACACTGGAAAGACAGTCACCACTGCCTTCCACGTATGCAATGCGTTGCTCTGAGCTGAAACGCCAGACACACCTCAGGATGCAAAACACACTTTATAAAAGTTATTGATAAAATATGGGCCTAGGGGAAGCATCATTATTTTTTGTTAATAACAATAAACACTTTACATTCCTGTGAAGTATATGTGTATCTGAAAGGATGTTTGAGGCAGAAACAGCAGAGGGGTTGGTTCCAGATGAAGGTTAGACTGGAGCTGGAGAAGCGTTCAATGCTAAGGTCTTGCAAACAATTCAGACTGTCAAAACAAAATGGTGAATATCTTGCCAGATTAATTTTCCTCTACAGGTCTAGACTGGAAACTTATTTATAAAAAGCATACTGTTTGAAAAGATTGTGGCTGTAGGTAGTAAAGGAGATAGCATTTGAGACCACTAGAATCTTCTCTTCTCTACCCTTTGTACAATGTCAAAGAGTCCAGGGGAGAAATTACTCCTTTTCCTGAGATTTTCTCTGTTCTATTAATAGAGTTAAGGCCCAAGTATCACGTGCGCAGTTACATGATTAATTATACCACCACAGAAGAACACAACCCAGCTCAAAAGAGCAAGATAGGAAAAGCAGTGCTTGTACTTCCACAGCCCGACTTGCCAGTGCCCCAGTCCGATCCTCAGAGGCAAAGGTCTGCAAGATTGCTGAAAGCCACCTGTGATTGCATTCCCAGCAAGGCTGACAGCACATGGCTGAAAGGAAAAAAGAAACAGCAGGTTTTTATGGCCTTTGTGGGGGGGTTGTTTGGTTTTCTTATTGGGTTTTGTTGTTTGGGTGGTGTTTTTTCGTTTTGTTTTTTCAATATACAGACAAGGATAAATTTCACAAAGCAATTAGCTCTTTTGATGAATTTACTGAAGCTAATCCCAATACAGGACACTTCTTGTCTCTGAGAGGCTTTGTCACTTATACTCTGAGCAGATGTCTATTCAAAAAAAACCACAAACTACTTTACAAACAGCAGAAAGCCCCAAGGTCACTGTTACCTACTTTTCTGCAAAGCTTAATCTTCACAATTCATTTCATTTTTTTCATGATAATTTTGTGATCTTCTTTTGATGCTGAAAATTGTATTTTCTTTTATTTCCTGGGAGGAACTGCATTTTTAATCGGGCTTCCCAGAAAAAGCTTTTGCTGATCTTAATGTGAAAAGAAATCTCCCAAAAAAATACACCCAGGAAATGTTACTTCAGAATGACAGAGTTTATTTGACAGGGCAGAAGATGAAATGGCTTAAGTCCTTAAATTCTCTCCTCTCTACAGGCAACAGAAGAGTGTTTGGAAAGCTGAACACTGAAATACAGTTATGTCTAGAGACCGCTTGGCTTCTACCGCACATCACAGGAACATCTGGAGAGATGCAATTAGAGCACAAACAGCTGCAGTGCCCCCAGAATTGTTTCATTGTCACCTTGTGCTCCCTCACTGACTGCTGCATCTACTGAGTGACCTGTATTTTGTGACTCAGTTCTCAACTCTGTTGTATTGTCATACAAATGTTAAACGGCAGTAAGTTCACTGGTCTGTTAACAGAGCGGGCAGGTGTCACCAGGCTGACCTGCTGCCTCTGTGAGTGACCCCAATACCAGCCCTGTGTAACAATCAGTTACCCAAGCCCTGCCCTAACACAGTTAGAGACCTTGGCATGACTTGGGATTCAATGATCTCGTTAGAAATCACTCTCCTAATGAGAGATACTGCTTTATAATGCTGATGTGCATGGTGAGCAATCACATATGCAGAGTATCATACATCTGATATTCCAAGCAGTAATGCTCAGATCACTGCCATTCACAAAAGGCAGAATAACAGAGTTAAGAATATGTGTCACAGGGTAACACAGCACAGCTCAAGCTGCCCTAAAAAAGCATCCCCAAATTCTATTTTATGATGTCTGCAATCCCAGGTCCCAGAATCACAGAATGGTTGAGTTTGGAATGGCCTTCTGGACCTATTTAGAAATTGCAAAGACAAAACTTGTTAAAGTTTTTGGTGTGCCAAGAAACTGACCGGCAGCTCCCAAGACAAACTAACGTTATAGGTGTTCGTACTTCACGTATCTCACCCATGCAGAGAGGAAAGCTGTGATCTTCAGAAGTTCAACATGACCTGGTAATGTGTGCTTGCAGCCCAGAAAGCCAACCATATCCAGGCTGCATCAGAAGGAGTGTGGCCAGCAGGTCGAGGGAGGTGATTCTGCCCCTCTACTCTGCTCTTGTGACACCCCACCTGGAGTCCTGTGTCCAGTGCTGTGGCCCCCAGCATAAGGAGAATATGGACCTGTTGAAGCAAGTCCAGAGGAGGGCCATGATCAGAGGGCTGGAACACCTCTCCTATGATGACAGGCTGATAGAGTTGGGGTTGTTCAACCTGGAGAAGAGAAGGCTCCAGGAAGACCTTATAGCAGCCTTCTAGTATCTAAAAAGGACCAAGAACAACTGGAGAGGGACTTTTCACAAGGACATGTAGTGATAAGACAAGGGGTAATGGCTTTAAACTGAAAGAGGGTAGACTGAGATTAGATGTAAGGAATAAATTCTTCACCGTGAGGGTGGTGAGGCACTGGCACAGGCTGCTCAGAGAAGCTGTGGATGCCCCATCCCTGACGGTGTTCAATGCCAGGTTGGATGGGGCTTTGAAAAACCTGGTCTAGTAGAAGGTGTCCCTGCCCATGACAGTGGGGTTGGAACTGGATGTTTTCTTAGGTCCCTTCCAACACAAACTATTCTACAACTCAGATACCACTCAGCAGACATTTTGTTACAGACACATGGTTCCAATTGGGGCACAAGAGCTTTAGTGACCTGGAGAAGCTCACTTGCCAGAGCACAGGCCTATGGTGGCACCACTGGCAATGCCACTCATCGCCAAGCACTGACCTGGTTTTAACTCAGTGGCACGCACTTATCAGCACTAACAGGTAAATTACATCAGACCCCAAAAAGAGGGAGGAAAATAACAAAGTGAACTGCGTGGAGTGTCCTAAGATTAACAAAAACAGCAGAACAGAGTTTCTTATCTTCCCTGAAGTGTCAGAGATGTTCTCCAATGACACAGATTACAGCACAACCTATTCAGCATAACACCTTAGGAGAAAGCCAGATTTGCTTCTATTCCTTACTACTTCAGCAAGATTGCAAGGTTTGTTGATGTCATTATTTTACTGAGAAATTAGGATCAGGAAAGACTATGGAACTTACACAAACCATCACTTTCCACCACTCTCAACTCTAGCAATTTGTCATTTTCTTGGGTGTCAGTCTTGCTTGTTTTGACCTCATCAACAGCTCCAACCGAGGAAAATGGTTAACAGGTGAAATCTTAGTTGTTTAATATATTAGCAAATCTCTTGTGTTATTGAATAGCACAGTAATAAGCGTGAATACTGGTGAAAAATTGAGTCCCTCACTATCAAAACATTAGTTTAAAAAAAAACCCAAACATTAACTCTCACTTTAATGGATGATCATAGCTGATTGGGATACAATGAGAGCGCCCTCATCTCTCTCTCCACTTTAAAGTGTGAAGCTGCCTGCCTCATTTTCCATTTAGCCAGCAAAAAATGTGACAAGCTAGTAGTTTTCCACCTTGCTGTGGAACCTCCCCCAGGTTTGTCACAGATTCAGTGCTACTCACAGGAACCGCAGCACGTTGCTTTTATGGAACGCCTTTGAGAGAAGAGTTACTTGTTCAGAAATGCAATATGAAAAATAGGACTTGGGAAGGAACCTGTGGAGGAAGTCACATCAAGGCAGATCTGTGTAGAACTAAGTCATGACACTGTCAATCACAGCGAGGTACAACTTCTACCACAACCCGTCTCCCTAGAGGAAGAGGCCGTTTTGGGAAAGGATTCGCATTTGCTGCACTATGGAATCACAACAGACCATTTAGCTAGCTAGAAGAAAAGGCTTTAACAGAGAAGCTTCTGTTAAGAACAAACAAATGGGTTTGCCTGCAAAATAAAGCCCAACTGGTCTCTGCCTATAAGGCAGGTGAGATTCAGATCACCAGAGCTGAACTTGTCCCTCTGCAGCTCCAGCTTTGGCTCTGATCCAGAAGGGCTTTGACCTGCAACTTTTTGCAGAGCTGCTTTTCAAAATTGAGCCTTCATGACCAGTTTAGAGATTAGGAAAAGTATTTCCAGAATTATTCTATCTCAAACTAACACAGGAGATTAAAAGGCACTTCCATGTTGGTTGTAAACTAGTTTGGATAAGAGTTTTCATTATGTTTTAGGTACTTTGCCTGTTCTTTTTTCTGATAATTCTGTTGATATGATTTTCATATAATCTAGTCTGACCCTCATATATTTTTCCTTTTCTTGAACATTTTAATCTGTTCCCCACTCTACCATCCCCAAGTGCTTCTGGGGAAAGGGATGAGAGTGACGATAAAAGACACGATAAAAGACAAGATCATACTTCAGCTCTTTATCTTTGCAGATGGGTTTGGCTATCACAAATACTTTGAAACAGATTTTAGAGGCAGAAACAAGGGATTTTCTGTCCCTCTTGAGTAAAAAGTGTCATTCTCCATTCAGATGGACATCTCAAGTTAGTTGACTTTTTCTTTTCAGCAAGGAAATTGCCTCTTTCCCCCCTTCCAATCCTTTTACTCTGTTTTTTTTAAATAACTTATTTCCACACTTAAGTGACAAAAGTGTAATTCAAATAGTGTTTTTACTATATACTGAGAAATTTTTCATGAGGCAGAAAGGGCAAATTTGTTAACTTTTTTTTAATTTCAAGTCTGAGATGCCACGTAAAAATGCCTTACAATTAAGGCATGACCATAGTAGCATAGGCAGAGTAGAAAAGGGCATAGTACCTCAGGGTAAATTAAACATAATTTCATTTTAAGTAAAGGTAAGTAATTTTAAACTAGGTTTTTGGAGATGCAGTGCTTCATAAACAGTGGATGTAAAGTTTTTAAGAGGTGACTATGAGAACTTTCTATTTCTTTACATATATTCTGACAAGAGCTTTCTTCCTTTCACTGGACTTTAGTCCCTTTGCTTGCACTAGGATGCTCCTACTTGTCCATTCCCCTTATTGGGATGATACTTCCCTTGTTTTCATTCAACTCAAAACCCAGACACAGGATGCCAAAGGCCTGAGAGTTAGCTACAGCAAGAGGTGTATATGCTACAGTGGAACAATTTATGATCAAAAATCCCTTCCACAAAACAATAAGAATTCAAGAAGAAGGGTTCTCAGCTTCTCATATGGTCATTTGGCCTGTACAAGGACAGCACAGACAATACTGGTTTGGTCACTAAACTTAGCACCCATGTCTTATTTTGCTTACCACCTAGATTAAGTGCTGACAAAAAAATGCCAGACTGAAGAGAAGTTCTATTTCTTATCTTCCGACACAAAAAAAATGAGGTGTGCTGTGTCTCCCTGCGCACTCAAAGCAGACGGCCTGACAGCAAGGGGCAGGAAAGTGGTTCTTGCCCAGCCTGGCCGTACCTGAGAGCAGGAGAGTGGAGTCGATTTCAATGGGAAGATGCAGTGTCTTCAGTAGGCTTAGATCAGCCCCTTACATCTCCCATCAAACGCCAGTCCGAGGCCTTCAAGGAACCTGAAATTATGACTGCACAGAAGAGAAACCCATGTCTAAGCTACAGCCTAAATCTGGGACCTGTCTCCACTCGGATTGATCATTCTTATAGGATGACAGTCATTGCTTTCTCCACAGGACACTATACTTCAAAGCAAAGTAATATACTGCCTTCAGTTACACTAATGCAATCCCCTTTGATTTATCTGTTCTACCATTTCAGTCAACATCCCAGCAAGTCATCTACTTACCAGCTGCACGTCTACTTGACAGCTTTAGGGATCTTTCTCAAGCAATAAGTCCTGAATGTCTTTCCAGGGTCTTATGCTCCAGCTCTTTACTGTTTAGAGGATATTGCTCTATTTATTCTCAGCTTCATCGTCTTCTTAATGTTTATCTACCAGCATTGCCATCTTTCAAGCCACCGTACTGTAGATAAGGCCTTCTGCATCTGATTACTCGTCCAGTTATTATTTGCTGTTTTGTCCTCTATATTTAGATGTATTTTACATGTTTGCTGGCTTCATTTCCACACACTATTATCCTTGTCAGCGATAGAGAATAACAGTTGCAGTCATAACAATGATCATGTAGCCAGCTCCACTAACATTGTGTTAATTCTGCTCCCCACTCACACCCCCTTAGTGAACGATATTCAGAATTAATAACAGCTTGCAACTTACAGTGAGTGGAAAGGAAAGATGATCTACACTTTCACCTCTTTGGGGTTTGGTTGTGATGTTTGTGGGGTTTTGGTTGGTTTTGGTTGTTTGTTTTTCTGTGGGGTGGAGGTATGTGTGCTGTTTTTTGTTTTGCTTTTGTGGTTTTGTTTATTTTGGTTGGGTTTTTTTTTAATTTTTTTTTTCAATTATTATTATTTCCAATAAAAATACTCAACTATTTGCTGTCTTTTAAAAATGATATGTCTACTAGTAATAAAATACACCTTTAAACTTTTATTAACTGTATAATTGAAACGGGACCTAGGTCATGTTGGGTTCGTGGGTTTCTTTGTTTTGTTTTAATTATGTTTCACTTGCATAGGAAAATCTGTCTAGATGAGATTCAAGGAGGATCTCACTGACTTCAGCCTTAACCTCACACCAGGTGCTCAGTGAGATACTTAAATGCATATCGGTTGTAAAATCAGCCCTACAGTTCTCAGACCCAGCTACGTTCTGCTGCAGCCTCATCCTGGTTTTCTCACTGCCCTGCGTTTCTTAGAACAAAAGGAAATTTCTAAGTTTCCGTCAACATCCCTGTGACCTGGTTCACAGATAACCCTTAGACAATCCAGTCCCTTGGTGTACCAGTGTACTCACTTGTGGGTGACGTGAGAATAACAGTGCATTTGTCTCACAGCTGTTCTGTGTCCCACCTAGGAGGGGGCTCTGTGGACACACGACATCGCCGCCTGCAGAGGAAACCCAACTGTCCAACTCCTGAAGGGTTGATCTAGTGTGTCATTGTCTGTTTTCAAGCCTGATCTGTGTCTTTCATTACACTAAAGGTCTCCCTTCCCATTAATCTTGTTGAGCAGCTCTCCTCTCCAAGCTCTGCTGCCCACAATTTGTGATTTCTTATTGTTGAGCATCCATCACACGTAAAATCAGTTCTAAGCACCCCATTACTCATATATTTAGAGATGTCAAAGCAAGGCCTCCATGTAGCTCCCAGAACACTTTAGAATTCCCTTCAGCTTTCCCATCAAAAAGGCAAAAAGGACACAAGCAGACAGCATCTTATTTGAACTTGCCAGGGAGGTAGATTTCCTTATGCAGAAAGTTATGAGGAGGAGCAAGGCAAAAAAAGGTAACTGTATAGTACAGTTACAGTTAATGATGCATGAACATCTCAAGGTTCAGCTGATCAAGGACCCAGTCCTGAGTCCTTCAGGTGACTTTTTCAGTGCCAATATAATAGAACTTCTAGTGCTGACCCTGTAGGGAAACTAAGATGAGTTTTCTTTCTCATATTATAATATAATTTATATTAGACCATTGCACACAGCACTTCAGGACTTCGGAATGACCAGAGCTTTCTTCTGCTCAACCTGGTCTTCAGTTTTATTCAGGGACCGTTTCCATAACCATGACATGTATACATACAACTATGTTCCAAACAGATCAGGGAACCTGCAGAACTTCTGGAGAAAAAAAAAAAAATAGATAGTGACTAAAGAAGTTTCATGCATTCAAGAACTTCCATTACTGGGATAAGCCTCAGAGGAAGTTGTGGAGCTCGTCTCTAAATAGCATGTCTTAGAAGTTTGAATTCACACACTTATTAAAAGGGAAAGGATGATCAATTGCTCTCCAGGGTCTATCCACTAATGGATTCCTTTTCCCAGCACAGGATTGCTGCAGCTCATTCATTCACTCATTCATTCATTCATCACAACCCTGCAGTTGCGCAAACAGACTCTGTAAACAAAAACTCTTCACCAACAAACTCCTACCATGTGAACAACGTGAAGTGGCAAGCACAGGAACACCCTGCAGAGCAGCAGAGACAAGTAGCTCATTGATATTTCTTTTTCCTCTTATCAGTATAGTTAATACTGCTTTACAACCGATGTAAAAAGATACGTTACACTAGCAATAAACCTCAATACATTAATTCTCTATACAGACTGGTTGCTGAAGGCTTAATATCAGTCATAATTATTATCCGTAAAATGTTATTGGATCAGATCTTAAAAGTTAATGCTGCTTTGTTTCAGGAGATAAAGGACAGTAGGCTGGCAAGGGAGAGAAGGAAACATTAGGCGTCTGATCAATCTTTGTGTGATTTAAAACTTTAAAAGTTTTTTTTTAAAACCGCAGAAGGGACTCAACACCTCAAGTATTGTCCGAATTCCTATGAGCTGGCCTAAGCAGAGTCCTATGGCAAGAGTGATTTCTCAAAGGACATTTTATCTTTGAACTTGATGCCACTGCCCAGATGGGGGATGTAACTCTCTTCTTGAACTCAGGACTGGTGAATGCTGGCCTTAAGACACCTCAGATTGTCACGTGAACTTAGTAGGTAAAGCATCCCAGCACTGAGGGCCTTTCCTAAGCTGCAGCCTCCCACCATCCATGTGAGCCCTTGCTGCTCACAGCATTGCCTTCAAAAATGGACATTTGCCTTCGCAGCCTCATGCTAATGCAAGAGCTCTGTATCTGCAAAGTAGGTGCCCTAACAGAAGGCAAGCGGATAATAGAGCATGTAAGCTGCCCTAACATTTACAGATAATAAAGATTTATATCCTCCCTGTCCACAAACACGTTATTCAGCTCTCCACACTCACTAGTCCAGCTCTCCCTTTACCTTTTTGTAGTACAGGTTTGCAACACTCTGAAGCCATTACTCACCTCTGCCAAGAGGAAGAAAATGACAGCGTGAGAGCTGGGAGGGAGCAAAGGAGACCAGTGTGTGTCCTCCTCCCCAAAAGCCATCGTGCTTCCCAGCGAGAACTTTACTCTTACGTAAAACAAGCCCCGTCTCCTCCTTTCCCTGGTTACTCAGCAAATACTAATCATCACATGGACACCTCAGTGCCCTGTCAAGTGAGGAGAGATTTTGAAGGCTGACCACAGGGTCGAGACCTTTAAAAACAAAGGGAGGCTTAAGTGCCAGCTCTCAAGCCAGCCCGCACTAGACTCACTCTCTGCCTCTGTAATGCACCTGTTTTGCAAAACAACCATTAAATTTGGAAGCTTTATGGAATACGACATTTTTGAAATGTAAAAAGTATGCCAAGGAAATAAGGCAGAAGGGTAATAGGAAATTCTTGCAGGGAGACCTATTCTGAATTGTCTACACATAGATAAGGTGCAGAATTCCTTTCCTTAAAGATTTTATTAACCTTTTGCTGATGGAAGGAGATTACTGATTGAGAGCTAGATGAGGTCAGTGCAGCAATTATATTTCGAATCCTCTTCAAACAAGGCTCTTGTACAACGTAAGAAAAAAAATTGACAAAATGAATTGTTACTTAAACTGAGTCTTTTAGAAGAATAATTAACCTATAATAACTATTCTGGCTTCCTCTCCAGCCCTGAAAAGTAATCCTTTCTCATTAGTTTCAAGTTTAATTAGCATCAATAATGAAATGTCCCTCAGAAATAACCATTGCACTATGCTCTCCAATGCTGACATAAGCTGTCCTACAAACAGAAAGGCCACAGGGTGATATCTGAAGATAAGGAGAGGCTCAGCACATCACAGATGCTCCCAAAAATAAAAAGCAAACAATACTGTAAAAAACATGGAATGTGACAAAACCAGATTTATTTGAAAGACAAGTGTTGCAAACACATCGTTGAGCAGAGAAGACTCAAAAGTGGTTCTGCTGCAGTATTTCCAGTGAGTTACCGACCCTCTCAACTCTAATTCCTTGCTCTTTCTTTGGCCTTTTGGCTGGAGCAGAGAGAGATATCACTATTTAGTATATGCTATAGGAGAAAATGGTATTCAGCGCTCGCAGTCTAACTTAATCAAATAATGCTTTTTCCATCCCTGGCTTCTATGATCTCTCTGTAAAAAAAAGATATAATAATGCTTAGCATTGTCACCAGGGTGATAAGGCTTAAAGTACTTTGAGAATCTAACATGAAAGAGGTTGTAAAAAGCCCAGACATTCCGACTCATCTGAGATAGCCTGTCACTTAACGGGCCAGTAGAAACAACAGAGGAATGCCAATGTACAGGTTGTAATTAGAGGTCTGCTGCAACTTGCAGAGCTCTGAAGGATCACCACAGATTTCTGATAGGTGGAGTCAAAGATATTCAGCCACATATCACAGGCACTACAGTGACTGCATTCAAAAGAACCACGCAAACTTTCAAAACTGAGCTGGAAAGAAATCTTCAGCAATACAGAAGTCCTAGAAAGAGTATGACATATGGAGAAACACCACTTCTAATACACCTACTGATGCACATCATTCATTATATACTTAGATCAGTATTAGCTCTTCCTAACAGACCTCAATAAATACATAGCACAAGAATGCACACACAGCCCTATCATGCTATACTCCCACCCTCACCACTGCACTATCCCCGCTTCTTCCCCAACACGCACCACCAAACCTTCTCTGCTCTTCACCTCACACAGAACCATCTTTTCTCCCTTTGCCCAGCTTGTAACATGGACATAGAATCACAGTTTTATTTCATCACAACGTTTTGTAAGATATGAGACCAGAGAGAATTGTTTGTCAGCAAGAAAGTGGGGAAAAGCCTGCAGAAAGAACCCACACCTCTTTCTTCACCGTGCACTGCTACAGGAGAAATCCCAGTTCAAAATGAATTCGGCATATACCCTTGTTTGGGGAGGAAAGGCAGATCTTCTGCCTCAATGTAAACATTGGACTACCACTGAAAGACATTTGAGATTTGCAAGCTGAGATGAAGAGTTGCTAGAGACAAGTTATAAAGGGGATGCCCCACATTTCTAGAACCATCTAGGTGAAAGCCTCCTGCCTTGTACCTCCACTTCGCCATCTGTAATCCACAAAGAAACAAGCAAGCAATGGAAGTTTTAAACACACTCAAATCCCCACTCTCTGTTAATTTCTGCTATCTTAAGTGGGAAACCATAAAGAACAAACCTTCTCCCACTGTCTCCACAACGTTTTCCATTCCCAGGACAGCCAGTGCTCCATTTGCTCAGCAGCCCCCACCAGCCAACACCTGCAGCTCCTCACCACAAATGGAGATGGTGCCCAGCTGCAGCTGCTAAATGCACCCTGGCCAGCTGGCCATGGGCACAGGATCCACAGCCTCGCTCACGCTCCCTCACATTTTGTGGGGATACCAGTAACACTGGCCAAAACCTCACAAAGTATTCAAACTGCAAATCTAAGCTTGATCATCTGGCTTCAAGACAGGTGGTGCTTTAATAATCAAAGGCAGAGCTTGTAATTAAAACAAAACAAAACTTAATCTCTCGTAGCATCAAACAAAACTGATGCTATATTTAAGTTGGAGAAGATTGCTGTCACTGAAGTGAATGAAAAAGCTGTCCTACAATTAACATTGCAGAGATGAGAATAAATCAATATGGTAGGCTGTTTTAGCATTTCCCTTAAAAATCTGAGAGTTCAGACTGCTCCTTATTGTCTTCATTGAGGTTCTTAGAAAGTAAAATCCACAAAAAATAGCACCTTCTACCAAAGGAGTTCAAAAGCAGTCAAAACTACGCTTGCTTTGCAAAGGAAGTATCTGCCATGAAGTATTTGGCGTCCCAGGACATGTCAATGGTAGGGCTGTGCATACGCAACCGCTCCTCTGAGCCCAGCTCCTCAGCTGGTTCTCTCCTCCTCCCTGCTCGCTCTGTGCCATAGTCACTTGCAACAGACCCAAAACTGCAAGATTATTAAGTTGGGAGTCAAAGCAGAACTCGATTTCCGCAGCTACCCTTGCACCTTCCTACTGAAGTTCTTTGGCAAAGGGAAAAATAAATGCAAAAGATTAACGGATGTGCTGTTTTCAAACCATGAGGATCACTTCACATTCGGTACCTGTTTTTCCATGCTCAATTCCATCTTTGTGCAATAGTTTACCATTTTCCTTAAAACGCCTGTTGTTAGAAACTTCTCTATAGTCTGCAGCCAGCCACTAGCTCCTTCTAATGGATACGGCTCAAACGTTCCAGCCACATGTCATAGATCTTACACAACTAACAAGTGAAGATGATTCTCCTTCACTACAGCTGACATAGTTTATAGCTTCTGAAAGTAGAGATATCTAAGTCTTATCTGTGCTGTCACAGGGAATTTCTGAGTAGCCATGCTAAGCAGGATAGTGACAACCATGAAGATACTCAGCCACCTCAGCCATAAATCAAAATACTCATGTAAATTAGACTTTAGTCTCAAAATGTGTTTCTTGCCTAAATATTTAAACACATAAATAACCTCCAGCCATTCCAGCTTGTCATTTTAAGCTTTTTGACATTTATTGTTCACAAGAAAAGAAAGGTCAGACTTATCAAATCTGCATTTATGCTTCCATGACATTTTTCTTCAACCAAATTTTTCTGAATTAGAGAAGCAAGACAAATGTGGCACATTTCATAAAGGGCCTTTCTCAGCTCAGCACTGTGGTCTCGGCAGCCCCGCTGAGCTCAGAAGAGGCTTCTCAGGAAACAGATGCTGTGACTCAGTGGATAGAAAGAGATTTGGGAAGTCTGCAACCTGAATTGCTGTTTGCTCTTAGGTAAATCACCTGTGCCAGAAAAAGTAGATGTCCCAGTCTCAGTATTCTGGTTCTGGGCAGCCCAAGTGGTGCTTTGGTATGAGAATTAAAGACAGGAAATGTCCAGGCACAGCGCAGAATCAGCTGCCACTTGGGAAGAAAATCACAACCTGGACCCCAAAAGTCCCACCACCCCAAATGAGTTGGCACTGATATGTTGAAAAAATGATATGTTCTTTACTGTGATGAGGCTCATTTATTTGGGAATTTTGTAAGTGCTAAATACTACCAATCTCCATCCACTTTTTCTACTTTTTTGCGCTAATTTACAAATACCGTCACAAACGCGGATTTTATTTCCTATCATGTAATGTTTATGTGAGATGTGCAGTGAACCAAATGACCAGATTACTTCAAGATACAACTCAATCAGACACTGCAAAACTGCCTTAGATTTTGAAGAATGTCTTTGCATTTGTATAATAAAGCACTTAAGTCTCCCAGCGCGCTTCTTTGCTGCAGGTATTTATTCCCTGTTTTTAAGGATGGGGAAATAAAAGCACAGCAAGTTTAGAGAAAACATCTTTTTTTTAAATGTGCCATAAATGTTCACTCAAATAAAAAAATAAACACAATGAACTGATATTTATGCCACTTTTTGGTGTTTGTTGTTCTTATAAATAGAACATTCATAAGAACAATGAGCCCAAAAGTAAACAAAATTTGCAGAAAACAGACCTGGAAATCATAAATACATTGTGCATAATCCTGACTCCCATCGAAGATCAGCAACACCGCATAACTCTGGTCCGACCAAAACCATGGGAACAGCGATCACGGCGTATTTTTCATGAACCACTCAAAGACTGAGCACCACTTCTAACATTATCTGCCAAATAATTGGCAACAAATTTGCAAAGCCCCAAATTTTTGCGTTCAGCATGTAAATAGCAAGCAAGGCACCATCAGACAGGTGATCCATATGCTGAGTTTTCTCGGTGCTGATGGAGCAGGAAAGTGATTTCAATAGGAGCAGGCGGGACAGCAGCAGGACCGAGGATCATGCTGCCCATGAAGCCAGGCGAACCCATCACCAGGCAATTGGTTTCCTCTTCAAGAGGCATTTATAGTTAAAGAAGAGGCACTGTGGGCTGACTACATCCACATTTCTGAAGAGCACCAGTGACTGGAGGTCTAGAGGGAGGTGCTACAGACCTTATACTCGAGGCAAGGAGGACTGGAAAGATGCTCCCAAGCACACTTAGGATTCGGTGTGATTCGGCAGCTGCTGATCAGCCTGCACCGCACTGGCAGCTGTGACAACCCCCGGCCAGAAAAGGAAGAACCTCAATTTGTGCCAGTTCATGTCTAGAGTAAACTCAAGTGCAACTCAAGCCCATCCTTAACCTTTGGACTGGCAAAGCTGGCCTGATAGGCGAGGCAAAGCGCAAAACCCCAGCAGAAAAGAGCAAAACCACTTGCACTACAATGAAAACCTTTCAGATACCTGACTGCAATGCTTCAGCCTTACTCACCAAGCTTCGCCACCAATTTATCAGAAGATCAGATCTCAGATATTGCATACAGTTGAGAATGAGAGAAAAACAGAGAACAACTGGAAAGTGCCTGATGTCTTCTACCAGTTTTCTGGTCACTGTGGCACAGCTCCAAGCCCTGTGCTTTAAAAGCAGAAAAAAAAAACAAAAAATAGCAAAAGAAAATCATATCTAAGAGACCTTGATTAAACACTGGTACCTCTAAAATATGCAGAAAGAATTCTGCAGACTTCACTACAGTTGGAGTTCAGCTTGGAGCTCTGATTTTCATTTACAAAATGTCCACTTTCAAAACCACATTTTCAACTAGTCTAAAGTTCTTTCTAATCTCCAGGCAAAGGGTTCCTCCTGCAAATGAGTTCATCTGCATGGTAGCACTACCCTAAAGATGTAAATCCTAATTGCCTCAGCATTATAACAGCATCAGTATGTAGTGAATGCAGGCAGTTTCAGAGAGAATACATGTAGCTAGTTAATAAAATTTTAGATGAAGGCCACAGTGCAGGTGTAATATTTCGCCTAGCCAGAGGATGAAAAGCTATGCATTGCTATTTAAAAAATATAATTGGAATGTTAAATCTATTTCATGAATGAAAGTACATTGACCTTTAGAGGGAGGAATGACTCATTTTCATCCCCGTATGCCCCTTTTTAACATACTCTTCCCAACTTTACATATGTTAGAAGCAATTAGTTCTCATAGGAAGTTATTTTATGGCCATTTCAGCTTATTAAACTTCCTGAGTAAACTCACAAGAAACCTATTTAGCAACATTTGTGGCTCAGGTGCCCTGCAGTGAGTGGATCGGTTACCTGTGACCTTAACATGAAAAAAATCCAAACCCCAACGCAGGGTCAGGGTGCAAGGGCTCTGGATCATGTGAATGTAGAGCACTAACCTCAGCCTAACCCAAACCCACACCATATTATCCACGGGGTGGATTTGCCAAAACGGCCGCACACATGCTACCCTATCTGATCTTAAGAGTCCTGGGAGTAATTTTAGCCCAGCAGCAGAGGATCAGTCATGCAAAGCATGGTCGGTGCTGATGCTCAGATAGTTCTTTAATTGACAGTCTCTATATAGAGACAATTTAGGATTTTTTCCCAAGTAAGCTCAATAACATGTTCAGAGACTATACTGCTACAGAGACCCACTGCGTTTCGACACTAGATAGCAAATCCTGTAAGACAGAACTGAAACTGGCCAGGACTCCTCTGACTGAAGTGTACACTAGATGTCCAGTTTCCCATGGCAATGTACTGGGTTTAAGCTCTTTTGGGAAAGGTTTCCTTGGCAGTAAGGTGCAATTTCTAGTCAAAACCAAAAACGATGAGAGCAAAGTCAGCAGCAACCTGTTAGTTAGGAGGTTCACCTAAAATATGGGAATCAGCAACACTGCAATCCTCTCCAAGCTTGCTCCTCCATTCCTCTACATTTCTTGTTGTGTGTTTTTCCAGATAAATGATTGAAATGAATTTGATTATTTTTTTTTTTGTCCCAGAGAAGCACTGGGAAAAAGGAGAAGAAGCCAATATTTCCAAGAGGAAAAACCTCTCATATCCAATTTTGAAAAAGCCAAGCTGACACAGAAATGGTATATGGACTGAGGACCACATCCTCTCTAAATGGAAACCTCTTCCTGCAGGATGCACTATTCCCACAAGGTTGAGTGTGTGAGAGAAATCTGGCATTGAGAGTATTTGCAGGAGAACCCTGCAGAAATTCCTGTGAACTTTATGGTTTGTTTGTTAAACAACAACAGTCCAGAAAATACATCCTTTACTAATTATTCAGTAACACACTGAGACAAATTCCTTTATACTTTGTGCAAACATGCTGTTAAAAAGATAAAAGGTATTGGAAAGTACAACAATTAAAGAAAATAAAGCATTATTTACAGGACTCTGTTGTCACCCGTAAGGTAAATGGGAATTCATCTCCTTGCAATTTTTTTCTCATCCTAAAATTGAATTCATTTTCCATTCACACAGATGATAATTTGGCTAAAATAGTTTGCAAGGTAATTATATCTTTTCCTGGGAAATACTGCAATCCTGGGCATCTCCAGCAGAGGAAAAAAAAAAAAAAAAAAACAAAGCTAAATACATCAACATAAGTGAAGCAGCTTTACATTGTTGATGGGAGGATTGTGTTGTTTGAAATCCATTTCCAACGAGCTTAGCCAATGAAGAAAAGGCTCAATTGCCTTAGGAAGGGCTTTAGTTAAGCCTCATACACATTAGCTGCAATGGTGTTAATAACTGCTGGGATCTGCACACTTATGGGCTGGTGGATGCTGTTATCACTGTGTCAGCGCATCCTGTTGTCAGCTGCGCTACAAGGCACAAGTTTCAGCACAGCAGCGACACGTGGGGTCCATGTAGGCAGCACCTTCTCAAAGCAGAAATAATGTATTTTTATATGTTTTTAAACAAACCCATGTTAAAAATCCAGTGCAAAGCCGCGTAACAGGATAACTACACTAAGGTGTCATTGCTGAAAAAGCAGAGATGCAATTGTATAGTGACAAAACTTCCAAAGGTTAGCAACCTTGATGTAGAATTCAAGAAGACTAGGATTGTTACAGAGGATTATGAACAGCTACTAAAATTATTACTGGGACATAGGTAAATGAGGTCCATATTCCTTCCCCTTTTTCTGCATCTCCTATGATTGACTTTGCACAGCTGTGTTGCAGTGAGAACAGCAGAGCCTTGTCTCCAACATGATTTTACAGGGGCATAGCTAACTATTACTTATCTAGCTGGAAAAACATGCATTTCTTCTGAGCTGTGAGACAACACACAACATCCAGAGCCTGTGCGTTTCACTAACTTTGGTTAAAGCTCCATCTGTGTTATATTCAGATGATCAGAACACTTGTTAGTTCACAGGTATACCCTTCACCCAGGTTATAAAAACACACCTTAATCCTCAAAGAAGATAAATGCATGCCCTCCAGCTCCCTTATTGCTATAAGCACTGGCATCAAGATGGCATTACAAGCTACTGCTGTATCTTCACTGCCAAGCAGGGAGTTCTCTAAAGCAAAATAACTGCTACTCACAAAAAAATCCCCAATCAGGAAAATGAGAAAGTGGGTTTTGATGGTTGTTTTGTTTTTTACTGCAATGTATCAAAGCAAGACCTGCTGGAAGGTCGGGTGTGTTGGCCTCACCTAGCCACCTTGTGGTGGACAGGACCTCTGCGTTCTCCCTGCCAGAACTGGCACAGGAAGAGCTCGCCCAGGTACCTCACTTCAGCCACAAGCGTAAGACTGACTCACACCCAGCCTGCTTTAATTTTCGTTTCAGGCAGCAAGGAATGAGCTGGGTTTAGTCTGTGGTTATTCAGACTGCTGGAACAGCTTTTCAGATGAGCATCAAAAAATGATTTGCTCCAACTTTGTATTCAAGACAAGCACTGACTTGTCTCACCTCTTGTGAATTTACTTAAGTATATTCTGTGGTCCATTAAGTAGGTGGCTACTCAGGGACACACTATCAACTTCTACACAGCTTCATAAAAGCTACCTAACTTAACTCACTGTGACAAATTATTTGGCCCTGCAGTCCTCTAGGTATTATACATTTTTAGTGGGAGAGCCTGAATCAGAGCCTGTGTTAAATGTACAATGCACACAGAGAATGGCAGTCTCTCTTGATCACTGGCCCAAAGAAGAACCTTGATTTCAGGTAACGGAGCTGCCCCATACCCTGACTGCAAATCACTGCCATGCAGAACCAACATTTTAAGCCAGTTTCTCTTTTCACAGAAGTACCAGTGCTACATGAGCCTCCTCAGATGTACAACTTCTTGCCTTACTATAGCTGATACAGGGCACTTTGCTAACGATCCTCTGTGGTTTTAAAAAGGACAGAAATTAGCTGTTTCAGATGCAAGAAGCTCAGAAGAAAACCTGCCTCTTACAGGTTTGTCTGTCAGCCATTACCTTATAAATTTCAAGAAGAGTAATAATATCAATACCGATAGCCCATAGCATTAATGTACAATTTTGGTGGTCAGCCCCAGCTGTGGAAATGTGCCATTCCCTGAAGGCTGCCTGCACATAACCTTGGAATCGCTTGCAACACTTTGAGGAAGCTCCCCTTTTTAACATCATATCTTTTAAGTTTCAAATAACCTGATCTTGCTGTCTGAGACTAATAACACTTTAACCTTTGGGTGTTGCTTGCGGCTGGCACAAACGAACTCTTGGCATTTCGTAAAAATCCCTCAGCCCTTTCATGATAGTCCTCCTGGCTCCAGGAAAGCCCCTCTTATCGACACATTTTGCATTGGTAAAGCGCAGCCCTTAAGAACAAGCTGGTAGGGGAAGCCACCGCTGCTCGGGGGAGCTGCGCTTCCCGTACCCGGGGGGCTGGCAGCGACCGGGGCTACGGCGCGGAGGTGCCGGCCGTGTGTCCGGTGGAAAGGGCACAGTGCACTGCCGGGACTCCGCGCCCGCGGAGGGCTCGGCGGGAGAGGGCTCGGGGCGCTGCCCGGCGCGGTGCGCGGCATGCAACGCACGGCTCACCTGCCGCGGAGACGTGGAAGAGAAGGCGGGGGCGGGCGGCGCGGATGGCCGCCGACAGCCCGCGCTCGCTGCCCGGGAGGGCGCCGCGGCGTTCGGGCATCAGCCGCACCCGCAGCCGCCCGTCGCCGGCGCGGAGCCACCAGGTGAAGAGCTCGGTGAGGTTGAACTCCAGCTGCGCCCCGCCGGAACCCGGCGGCGGCTCGCCGGCGCAGCCGTCCCGCAGGCTGCCCTCGCCCACCTCCAGCACCAGCTGCTTGGCGCGCCGCAGCCGCCGCCCGGCCGCGGAGGGCCCGCCGGGGGGGGCGGGCGGCGCGGCCCGCGGCAGCCCCCCGCGGGCGGCGCGAAGCAGAGGCGCGCAGTCCAGCCGCAGGCGGCACCGCGCCGCGGCGCGGCCCGGTGGCCCCAACACCAGCTCCCGCACGTAGGTGCGAAACAGCGAGGGCACCACGAAGTCCACCGCCAGGCTCCTCCTCTGCAGCCGCGAGAGTCCGGGGCCCTCCCGCGGCCCGGCCGCCGCCGGGGTCAAGCTCAAGGCGAAGCAGGCAGCGGCCAGGAGGCGGACGGGCAGCCTGCCCCCCGCCATGACCCGCCCGCGGCGGCCGGCAGCACCCCGAGGGGCGCCGCGCCCCGTCCTGCGCCCGCGGGGCTGGCGGGCGGGGAGCGCGATGCCCGGCCGGGAGCTGCGGAGGCCGGTCCGCCTGGGGAGCGCGGGGCCGCCGCCGGACCGGTCCGCCCGGAGCCGGCGCTGCGCGGGCTTTGCCGGCTCCAACTACCCGCCACAACGCAGGCATTACCCGGCGAGCGCTGACATCACGCCCGAGCCCGCCCGCCAGCAGCCAATGCCGTCCCCGGCAGCCGTCATTATGCAAATATACCGGGGGCGGGGCGGGCGGGGGGGCGCGTTCATTGAGAAAAAAAATGGCCCGGCTGCCCCCGGGAGCCCCGCCGCCCAGGCTGCGGGAGCGCCGGCCCCGGGCTGGGGGAGGTGCGGTCCGGGCGCTGGGGAAGCCCGGACCCCGGGTACGGGGATAGGAGACCCAGTGTCCCCTGGCACGGGGCTGGGGGACGGACGATCGCGATCCGCAGGGGGAGGCCCAGCGCCCTGGGAAGGGCAGGGCTGGAGCCGCCCCTCCACATGGCCCGGCGGGGTCGCGGACGGGCAGCAGCCCCCAGCCCGGCCGTCCGCCGCGTGTGGTGAGGGGCTCTGAGGTCCCTCCCCCTGCCTCTTCTCTCTCTCCTCTGCTTCTCTGTGCAGGCGGTGATGGACAGAGCTGTTCGTTTTTCTCCTTTCCTTCCCATTCTTCCTTTTCCTCTCATCCTTCCCTTTCTTCCCTTCTCTCCTTCCCTTCCTTTCCTTCTTGGCTTCCTTCCTTACCTCCTTAAAGGCTGACGTTCCCAAAACAACCCTGGACGTCTTTCCTCTGTAGGTGAAAAAATAAAAGGTGATCAGTAGCGGGGGGAGAAATCTCAGAGCACAGAGCATAAGTCATTCTAAAAAACTGAACAAAATTCTTCCATTTCAGAATGAATACAACAGCCTTAAGAAAGGTTCATGCGACAATTTCCTTTTTTTTTACCTTTAATAAATACAATATAATTACTGTAATTATATTAGTGCTGTGCCTTAGGATAGCTAATCATAACTCATTCATATTTCTGGAAGTTGCCTATATGAATTAATGACTTATTATTATCCCTTTAGTTTGATACTTAATGCATGTATATTTTTATAATCCAGGTACTTTAACTATATAATCATTAGAGTGCAATTATTCTGTCATGTGGTTATTCTTCTGCTTATATCAAATTAATGTTAATATACAGATATTGTGGAGCAGAACCACAGTGTAATGCCTCCATAATTGTAGTGCTGAAGAGTGTAATTGCAGGCATGACGCTAGAAAAGGGAACCAAAAATCTTTTCTGTACAGGAGAGTTGAGGACAGAACTTCAGGGCAATCGCCAGAGGATTAGTCATATAATTTAATTAATAGCCAAAAAAAGCACTCTTGTGCTGCATTCACCCTTATACAAGTGTGGTCATTTAAAGCCCATCCAAGGTGGTGGCTTTTCCTCAGCTGATGCTGATGGGCTTTGGACGTACCCTCACTTTCCCCGCTCTTCTTATTTCGCAATCTGTTAGATTCACTTACCCAATATGTGAACCCTAACCCTTCGCTTTCAAGTTTCAGTAATACCTTGGGGCTTGGTCTTCCATTTGGTAGAAGAGGAACATGACTGGAAACACTGAAATGTATAAAAATGTTCCCTAACATAAAATCCACCGTACAAGTATTCCAAATTTAATTGTATGCTTCTATTCCTTTGAGCTCAGAGTCCTTACTGGGAAAAAATGCTAACTGGGCTGAATTAATCATGGGCCACTGATCTTTTCATTCAGCTGCTTCTTTTACTCTAGTGGTCAGTCATATTCATGTGGACTGAGACCTATGTCCTCAAACCTGCCCTCTTCACCAGATTATTTTGGTCTACCATCATGCTCCACCTGCATACTACATGTTAGTGAGAAGAAAGACAATTATTGCAGAAAACAGTATGGTGGGCACAGGAAATATTCTAAAAATCTCTACAAACAGTTTATTGTGGGCTGTTTTCCTGCTTGCACCGATCGGATTTCCAACAAATGAAGCTGACGCTGTGGGATTTCTTCAGTTCTCAGTATTTCCCCCTGGAATTCGGTCATTTCAAGCCTAATACTGAGATCGTTTTGGTGAGTGGTAAGTCTCCCATTGACTGTAACTGGGTAGACCCAGAACACAGTTCAGATTTTCAACTCGGCTACCAGGAAGAGAACAATTTAGTTAATTCCTTTATGCCCAGCATCTTGCTAAAATAGACCCACGTCTTCTCAAGTTTACTCTTTATCCTGGAAATTATACAGGCACCTTTACTAACCTTCATCTTAAGTGTGAAGTCAAAGTTGGCCCCAGTCAGGCTAGCACATCCAGAAGTTTCCCTTTCTGATCTTTCCTCAGAATAAGATCAAAAATGTGTGGTGGCACATTGCAGCCTTCTCCTATGCTCCCCATTCATATTCGTGGGTTCTATCTCTTAAAGCTGAATCAGCCACTCTATCTTCTCAGCCTCTGCCTTCTCTACTACATTTGCCAAAAAAGCTGTTGAGCAGGAGAAGATTTTGTGATGTGCCTGACCCTGGAGTAAAGGCATTTGTTTCTGGTCAGTGTCACCGCTGTGGGCGCTGTACAGACCCAAGTGGCTCTGCCACCTGTCTAGGGGACGTTCCCTTGGGAACAATATGGAAAAAGCCCTGAGATGCCTGCGGACAAGACAAAGTCAGTGTAGTCTTTGCCTGCATTTGGGTGGTGATGCAGCCCTCCATTCCTGAACCACACACGGCACTCAATGAAACGATCTGCCTGTGCTTGGGGAAAAATAAAAAAGGAGTGTTCTGAGACTGTCATGGCAGGTAACAGACTGTTATTTAGCAGCCCCAAGGAAATTAGGTAGTACATCAAAGCATGTTGATGTGTACTTTTCCCACTGTATCACCTTGTTTTATTCCCACAAAACACAAGAAGTTTAGAACTGAAAACTGAGATTAAGAGGTGTCTTTATTAATAGGCTTTAAATGAAATAGGAACAGCTGTTAATACATTGAAAAAGTGAAAATGGACCCATTAGTGTGGGAAGAGAAGCAAGGAAATCAATGAGGGATCTCCAACGGTTGAGTTGCTGGCCTGCCTTTTTATCTCCTTTTTTAATTGGTCTTTAACAGAAAGAGTGGTTCGGACATTTGGGAAGGAAGAGAAGCCTGGCCAATACAGCCACTAATGAAGGCCAGGTAAGGAAATACTTTGTTCAACTCCATGATAGGTTAGGATCAGCAGATCTGTACAATATGCTTCCCAGGTTTTTAATTTAGCTAATGAATTGACTCTGGCACTGGCAATTCATTTTGAAAAGCAGAGGAAAACCAAGGAAGTCTCAAAGGATGAGGGAGGGGGGATTAAATACACTCCTAATCTTTACAATGGAGGAAAAAAGTCACATTGATAGGTCAACATTTCAGCACCAGCAAAAAAGTGAAAGAAAACACGCCAGACAGGGGACTTCAGTGGCAGCTTAGTGGTGCGCAAGAACTGAGGGAGTGACACCCCTGAAAGGCAAATTCTGCTGATAAAACGTTAAGAAATTTATGCCAGGAAAACTGTATTACCTGTTGAGGCTCTAATTGCAACTGTGTAGGTGTTGGAAAAGGCCCAATACATTTCATGTATTCAAATTCTAGCAAACCTTTGCCAGAACTTCATGGGAAATATTACTAGCATAATAGAGCTGAGCAATACCACGTGGCCTCAAAATCAGTCAGGAGACTATTGGAAACCGGAGTACCATGAGTGGAAGATGGTTATATAATAGACTGAGCAAGCATCAGAAATTGCTTTGTTTTAACATTTCTGCTTATACTTAGCTGAGAATGTAAACAGCATCAGCTCCTTCGGCAACACTGCCTTGGGAAGGCTTCACTCACAGCCAAATGGGGAGACAGCAATTTCGACAGGAGCATTAGAGTGTCAGCAAAGCAAAAGGAGAGAAATATTGTTGAGGAACTAAGCCAAGCTATCAGCAAAGACATAGTATGTAAGAACAGTGCTCTTCAGTTAGATTTGGGGAAGAAATAGCTGCTACTGAGTATAGGCACTTCTGGTGGTATACAGAACAGAGGGAGACACCATCTATGTTTTCCCCCTGAGTTCCCAACCCAAGTCATCAGTTATCTGTACTCTGGGGATACGTTAGATGCAAGGTGCAGTCACAAAGCCTCAAAGCAGACTGTCTCTACACAACAAATATTTCAAAGAGAGAGATGAGGATGGGGACATGTCCCAGATAGAATTTTATGTATCTAGACATGTTAGCTCAGCACAAAGAATACAGAGGGAACTGGCAAATGGAATATGGTGATATACATTGTGTTTGGAACTGTTTAAGAAGATAGTATGCTTCATGGAGAAGTAGTCATAGTTTCTTTACATGGTGTGGTCTTGCTTCTGAAGCCTTCTGAGCTAAATTGCCTGACAGGTGTGCTAGACCAATGGGATCCAGTTGACAGCCCAACCCTTACTTCAGTAGATCTTTTCTCACTTGAGTTGGGCAGAATAATTCTGATCGACTTGCATTCGATTTATGAAAGGCCTGGGTTGATTTCCTTACTCTCTGCCTTGCTGCCTAGAGTCCCAGGAAGAACCAAGCTTTGATCCGGGGCTTGTAATTGAGGGTCCCAATCTGAAAGCCTGTAAATCTCAACCGTACTGGCTTCAAAGAAGCTACTTTGAATTTACACTAATGAGGCAGAAAGTAGATTCTGGCTCTTGCTCATCACTTTGTAATCACTCTGGCTCCCTGAGACAAAGGCAGTGAATCAACAACGCTCATTATTTCATTCACTGCTTTGCTTAAGCTACCTGCCCTTTCTTTGGCTGTTGAGTGTTTCTAAAGTAGCCTTCCATTTGCCAAGATAAAGCATAATAGCCTCTTTTATTACTTTCTCTTTTTTTTCATCTTCCTCATCGTGTCAATTAGTGTGTTTGCATTTTAACAGAGATCCTGCCTGAAAGCATTCTGGCTGCTAATGTCACAATTAGTGGTTCTTTCAGTTGGACCAATTATAGGTGATAATGTTACTATTTGACAGTGTTTGTGTTCTAATTAAGAGCCTGATTGCAAATTTGGTACTCAATTCCAGCCAAGCTGCTTCTTTTTCATTGGGTATCCCCTACTCACAGCTTTCTACACATCCCTGGAATTACACTCAGAAAATAAAAATAGATGAGTCATCACTTGTATGAAATATTTTCTCACTTTCATCCAGATTCATCTCTCCTCTTTTCTTGTTGACTACTCAAAGCATTTTTTCTTATTTGGTGAGAATCTTTATCAAGGACAGAACATGCCACAGATAAAAGCAGGATGGAGCTTTTGAATGACAAGTTTAATCCATCACTTAATGCCCGCACTTTCAAGTGTCAGCCACGAACCACTGATTGTTAATATCGCCCAGCACCAGGGTGCATCAGTACCACAGTTTTGCCCATTAAGAAAAACAAACAAATCAATGCTGAAAATGTGTCAGGCTATAAAACGGGAGAAAAACACCCTATAAAGCACATTTTGGGAAAAAAATGAGTAAGATGAATTACCGTGTTTATAATAGGGGAGAGTGCCATTCTCATTTCTAAACAAAGAGAGAGAGAGATCTAGTGTCATCTTACTTTCAGCGCTATGGAAAATAGCACTAGGGCATTTGACAGCATTGCCTTTCCTGTAATTCTGATTGCCCCACCTTGCATAAATGCAGGGATTTGCTTTTAAATCTGAACCAGAATTTATGTCCCTTTGGATGCTGGTGTGCACAAGAGAGGTTATAAAGCATAAGCATAAAAGCTGCTAAACATCATGTTTGTGCAGTCCGTGTTGTGCTTTTCATACCACATAGGATCAAACACATCACCAACGAAGCGTGGTTTCTTCCCTCATCACCTGAACAAGCAATATACAGGCACAAATATGAACTTGCCTTGCTTCAGTGCCCTCAAGTGAATTGTGCTCACAAGAGGGAAAAGGCCAATTTTATGGCATTTGAAGCGATGGTTGAAATTTCAAAAGCAGTCAAGCTACCTACAACATTCCCGTTTCACAGATACCGAAGAATCTTGTAGAGGAACTCTCTGTCTGGGAAGCAGTTTCTCCAAGAGGACTCAGTTGACCACATTAATTCAAAAGAGCTATAGCAAGAAGTCAAAAACATTTCAGCATAGTGTAATACACCTAGTGTGATCCCGTGCTGGCTGATACAAACCCAAGTCCCAGAAAGAAGGTCTCTCGGAAAAGCTCTTGGTGTGGCTTGCTTTCACCCTGGCAAGAGCTCTTGCTGCCCAGGTGCTCATTAGGCAGCTCCTAGTTGGGTCTTGCCTTCTCCCAAATTCATTTATCTGAATAGACTGCAGAACCAATGAAGTTTTGGACACAGGTTGTCTGTCTCTGAACCTTGCAGAGGAAGAGCAACTTGTAGCTCGGTTTATCTGAGTCCCCAGGTCTCATGCTAATCCCTTTGTAGCTTAAAGGATTTTCCCTGTAGGTGCTCTGGATTTACAATTCACTTCTTCAGGCTTTTGGTTAAGCATCTGGTTAAAACCTACAGACATGCTTACGAAAAGATTTAGAAGCACAATCACTTTTTAGTTTAAGCACCGATGTATGCAAGGAAATAATAAAATATTGTGTACATCTCTCTGCCTCCATTCCCTTACTGCTGTGGTAGGTTCTTCAGCTTTTGAGGTGCTCAGGAATCCTCTTGAGGTCACGGCTTTTCCCTCTTGTGTAGCTATATTCCTTCTCCCTCAGCTAGTCCCCCTCTCACAGGGGTTATACTGCCTTCCTCTCTCCTCTCCAAACTTCATGTGCCTGACATTCTCCTGAATTTTGCCTGGGTTGTCATGCTCTGTGGCTTTCAAGGCTCCTGCTGATACACGGACTTTTTGCATCACCTGTCTGGGACTTTTCTACTTTTCTACTTGAACACCAGACTCTGTAGCCAAGTTACACTGGACTGCATTTCACATAAAACCCAAGCATTTGTGGTTTTCCTGTTTCAGAGCCTCTGCCAGACTGCCTCCTTAGTACACAGACATACTCCCTCCCCCAAAAACTGTGAATAAAATATTTCAAGTTTGCTTTCTAGGCTTGTGGCTTAGCACATAAGTGGCTTTTGAAACAATTTCTGAATGCCTTATAGGCAACAACACTCTTAAATTTCATCCTGTGGAAATGGAAGAAGTTCACTGAGGCTCTTTGGATTATTATGTTAGGATCATAGGTCACATCTTATCTTACTGCAAATGGAGAGAAAATCACCTTTCCTGAGAGGTGTACTGTGACCTTAAATTCAGGCAGGTGTATACATGCAATCATTTTGTTTGATGTTTGTTGTATTATCACAGAAGCATGATTTTTCCCATTTCAAAGCAAAAAATAGTCACAGCTATTCACCTTCTGTCTGTGAGGCTAATTTAATGCTGAGTCAAGCATTGCAAGAGAAATAATGAACAGTAAGTGCATATGCAAGGAGGCTTTAGGGAGTGGACTTCTCAGTCCACTGATAAGCTGATATTTAGGGCTGACAGCAGAATCAGCAAACCGCTTAATGAAGATGAACCGACTGCACTTAGGGGTTGCTTTTTCTCATTAATTTCCTAAAATAATATTTCCCCAAAACTCAGTGACTGTCCAATGGCTGTAAGGTCACCCTCAGCTGTTGTGGGGAGCGGGACGAGTGTCAGGAATTCCCAGAGAGAGTTGTGGGGATATTACCTTTCTGTGTGACAAATCTGTCAAATATCCATTTGCCTTTGCTCTGAACTTTTCAGGTTGGATAAAAGGGACAGTTATACTTTACTGCAGAAGATTTTCATCTATGAAAAAAGTAATGCTGTTGCAGATATATCTGGAACATGTTTTTGATACTCACTAGTAATGGTAGTGTCTAACTTGAAATGGAAAAATGTTGGCCAGGGGCCTAATTTTCATAGGCAATGAACAAACGCTTTTCCCATTAGCTTCACTGAGATTGTTGCTCAGCATCTGTGAGGTGTTACTCTGCACTCCCAGATGTTGCTGATGTCAGGTTCAGGCATGCTGCCAAACACAGGACGGGGTTTTTATTAAAAAAAAAAAAAAATGGAATGACCCCGTAATAAATATAATATTTCATTTCATTGTAAATCCACAAAAATAGGAAGTTCTGTATATTGCAGAGTGCAATGGAAACTGTCCTCAAGAGTCCTCTTCACATGTCTGCCAATTTTAATGAAGCAATTGATTTTGGATAATATCCAGTGTAGATAACAGGTTGAAGAAACCAGAGATCTGTTTCACCATTTCTTTTGGTGCAGCATGGCTATGAAATCCCACCATCCTAATCTGGTACTGTTTCACAGGTGCTTTGGGATGTAAAAAGGAGGAGCTGTGCCATCAGGGCCACAGAACTTCAGGACAAAGCTGAGGAAGCTCAGCAGCTCTTTTCCTTGAAGCACTGGTGATGCTGAGGACTGAAGAAAGACTATGCGGTTCTGGAATAATATATGAAAGAGGTATGCTACCCTCATCCTTAGATTACTAATCCTGTCTTTTTGGCAAGTTATTTCTGCTTGGATATTTACAAAAATGATCTCTCTGCCTGTGTACCAAGGTGACATTTTACTGAAATTTGAGAGGTACTGAGATACATCTGCCAGCCACTATTATTAGTCTGAAGAAGCTTTTTGTTAATAGCTTGAAGGTCTGGGCTTACAAAAGCCCCTCAAATCATTCATGGAGACACAGAGACATATTTGCAATTGCTTTGGGTTTTCAAGTAGTCACAGACACTAGAACTTCATAAACTGTGTACAAACTTCCTCTGCACTAACTTATAGGAATTTGGTGATCCCTTCTGGTCCTCTGTTCCTCTGGCAAACAAAAACATAAAACAAATAACAAATTTCCAGATCTTTCAGGTAATGGAGGAAAAAACAATTGAGAACAGATTCTTCTCAAGAAAGTTCTGTAGCTCTTTATGAGGATAGTTCTTACTGATTAAAGAGGTTGTTTTATAAAAGCTGCATAATCAGGCTACTATTCTGTCTGGAATGCCCCTTTTAGTCATCTCTCTATTCCGCGTGAAGCCTTAATACTAACAAGCATAAACAAGCTAGGGTAAACCTTGAATTTACTGTTATTAATAGGTTCCAATCTGCTGCAATATCATCTCATGTCTCTCCACGCAATTAAAGTTGTTTCTTGCTTTTAAAAAAGCTTTAACGGGTGCAGCCAATAGACCATCTATTATCATGAATGAACTCAATTACTATCTTAGTCACGATCAATATTTGCTTATACTAAGTTAGGAAAAATACTGAGAGCTTATAGAGTGGTTAAATGGCTGCTGATGTTAAGACAGCAGAAAAGCCTGAGAGGACTGAGAAATGTACCCTTAAATAAGTACAGTTTGTCTTGATATTTCTGAAGTCATCCAGGAAATAAGTGCTGATGATCATCTTTTCTGACACTGGTGCTGTGAATTTGCATCAAGGAGATAAAGTCTTACTAAATCTCTCAGTGGGAGGAGGTTAAAAATTAACTCGCTATTTCCCTAATATGATGAAGAATGGGTTCTAAGAAGCAAATTCGCTGTGAAATGCTCTACAAATAAGCCAAGCAGATGTACATTCGTGTACACACAGGTGGATAAGCCACTAGATAACATCTCTGGGCTACTGCCAAACAGCCCTGTAAGAACTTAGAGGACGAATACTTTGTCCCAATGGGGTGACTTTGCTTCCCTGCAAAGGCAGCACACTGGGGCCAGGAGAATTAGAAGTCTCATTTCGGATTAAAGAGCAAGTTTTATCAGAACCACATCAACAGCAGAGCTGTCTGCATCATCCCCATATGATGATTTAATCATTCCAGAGAGGGGCTGATCTGGTGATTCAAATGTTGGAGAGGGAACCTGGAGTTTATGAACTCTGTGTTAATTTTTCTCTGATCAAGTCAGTTAACATTTCTAGTTCAGTTTCTAGTTTTTTTTAAAAATGGCTTCATAATTTGGGAATTGAAGGGCAGCTAGGAAGAAAGAGGTTGAAAGAGTAGGAGAGGGTAGAAAAAAACGTCCTAGACAAATCAATGAGTTTATTGACTTCGAGATAGTTGGTTTCTGTGATTATTATTTTTTTTAAGTTAATGCCCCCTCCAGGGCAGTCAGAATGTTATTTTGCCTTGGAAGATGCTCAATGAGAGAGCCTGAATATCTCCAACTTTTCTAGGTTTTACTGGCTGGGCTAGCTGATTAAGGTTGTCTTTGCTTTAGCACAGTTGTGAAAGGCTGACCTATATTTCAAAACAGGCTAGAAGACAATTAATTTCTTTGGGCCCTTCTTGGACAATGTCCCAGAGTATCCATAGAGCCTGCCAAGAAAACCACCAGCAAAGGATTACAGATTTCTGATGGAGAGGTTTGTTGATTGTCTGTTCCCTACTATATGATAGAAACATTCTGGCCAGGTGAAAGGAAGACAGGAGCTTGCAATTAATCATTTACACTTCACAAATGAATTGTTAATGAACAATGGGTCAGTCATTTAGTCTTACTGAATCTTAATTCTCTGTCTTGAAAATGAGCTGGGATCACTTTTATATACATGGTATATAGTTGAGAGACTGTTACAAGTATTAATTCATATCACACTTTGCAAAGATGTGAGAAGTCATGGGAGACTAAGGTTGGGAGTGACACTGGGCCTGGTTCTCAGTTACATTTTTCCACTGGGGCAGCAAGAATGGAGCATGTTTTTTTTCTCCATGAATTTGTCTAGTGGCTTTTTGAATGCAGGTAGTGCTTTGTCCAGATTGCTTTCTGTATACCAAAAGGCTTAAATGGATTCAAAGGGTGATGAAACAAAATAATGTCACAAAAATGCATCAAGGTCTATTAAAAAGGAAATTGTGGCTTCCTCTCAAAACCTCAGACATCAACTTTGGAAGCAAGTAAGTACAATCACAGTAGACTGTTCTGCAGGTCTTCTGAGTCTTATTGGCGGTCCTGAGGAACAAGGGCAGTAGCCAAACCAAAATATCAGAAAGTGGTTTGATTTGATCAGACCTGAAACAAACAGGCAAAGAAAGGAGAATAGTTTTCCAGCATGAAATACACACTTATTTCCCTCCTCCATTTCCTCCCGTCAATCATTTTCAATCAAATAAAATGGTAGGTTGTTTTTAGGTTGTATTAGTTTGTCCTTCTATTTAAAAATTTAGGTGTAAATGTTTTAATGAAACATTCCCCTTTGGGAAATAGCAAACAAACCATTTTAGCCTTCAGTCAGAAATGTCTGTTACTAACAAATTTAATATCAACATCAGTTCATAATCAGATTTTGACTGACCTAAATCTGCATTTCTAAACAAGTGCAATGTTCGAACAGAAAAGTGTCCAACCCTGAACTGGCACAACAGTTAGAGCAGCTGCTCTCCTGTGTACAGCCTCATGAAGTATGAGAGCTGTTTTGTCTTTTCCAAACTTTTAGCATAAAGAAGGGATCTGATTCTGTGTTGTCATTACCTGCATCGAACTTCAGTACAAACAGTGTGAAGAAGTTTATTTTCACAAGCCAGTGCAGGCTCTGGCCATGCAGAATGCTCACACCATTCAGTAGAAGTGCTGAGACGTTCTTGAACATTTTTTAACCACCACATTCAGCATTCGGCTTGCCTATAGTACATAGTTGGATGAACATTCAAGCAAGAAAATGAGAAAATCCTACTGAAACAAGAAATAGCTATATTTTAATCACGTGTTGAATTGCACCATTTCAATGTATCCTTTTCTGATCACTTTATAAACTTAAAATATATATAAACAAATAAAATAGAAACCTTCTTTCCTATATAATAATTTCTGTTACTACCCTCAACAAATGATCACACACTTTTCTTGCATATTTGCTTGTTTACAAGTAGTTTAAGCTTCTGTTGCATTCTGCGCTTGGCACAAAAGAGCCCATAAAGACGCTGTCCTTGGCAGGGAAGATTGTTTGCTTTCTGCAGGCCCTAATCCAGAGAGGTGCAGAGTAAGCTCAGCCCCTCCTGAAGTCAAGACAAGGCCCCTGGAGATTAGGACTTCTGTGACTATTTTATTTCCACTGGCTTCAGACTTGCAAATCTTTGCTTTTCATCTTTCTCTAAAGTTACTTTAATTAAAACAAAACAAGTCAGAAAATCCCACATTTCAGCAAAGCTGGGTCCAAAATAGCTTTGTCTCTTTGAGTTTGCTTACTAGGTCCTCTTAGGAGTTAGGCCTCCAATTTAGACATGTGTTGTATTCATGTGAAGGGAGAATGGAAATTTTCACTCTGCAAATTTTCCCTAAAATATTTCTATTGGGCACTGCTCTGCTGTCGAGGGTTAAGATTGCAGGGTGACAATAAAACCCTGGCAGATGTATTGTTAACCTGCTCTCCCCCACCCACTTCCCCCTTTTTCCCCTCCCTCTCCCCTTTTCCCACTAAGCACAGGCGATCGAGAGGAAAAGAAGGACAGAGAGAAGAGAGCTGGAAAAATTAACAATGTTTTACTAATGCTACTAATAAGAATAGAGAAAATAATACAAAATATACAAAACCAATCTTGAAAGTCTCAGCAATGGCAGAGCCGGCACCCAAAGTCCTGGATTAAACTCTGCAGCCAACCGGAGCTGGATTCAGTCTCCCACTAGGCCTCAGTTTGCAGGGACGACTAGCGAGGTCCTCTCCTAATGTCGGCCATAAGCAGAAGGGAAAAGGGAAAGGCAAAGGGAAAAAGGGACGAGATCCTCGTGATCTCCCACTTTTATATGAAGTATTCACGTGAATGGAATGTTATACACAGTTGGTCAGTTTCTTGGTCACTTGTTTCTCGTCGCCCCTCTGGCGAGATGTCCATCCATGCTTATCAATAAGTTCACACTCCATTGCCAGGTTTACCAAAACATGTGTCTGGTTCTCCAGGAAAATGCAGCTAATATGAAGGCTTTAGCTGACAGGCAAAATCACTAAAAGAGAAACTTGTTTTTAACAAAATCAGGACATCTGCATAAAACAGATCTGTCACAGAAGTAGAACTTCCATCTTCCTGACATAGGTATCCTTTGACATTCAAGCAAATCACATCAAAATAATGTGCTACTCATGTAGACAACCTGTGCTTCTATTCCAGTGCCAGGTGACCAGGAGTTGTCAGTGCAATACAGTGGTGAAAAGCTCGTCTGATTCTAGGGTGCATGAGGCTGGCTGGTAGAGACTGGGAAATACCATATACAGTATTGGTAAGGCCTCGTTTCAGATACTGCAGTTCCTGTCACCTCTGTTCAAAAAAACCCTGAAATTAGAAGGTGTACAGAGAAAGATTTCAAAGATGAGTTCAGGAACAGTAGATCTATCTTACAAAAAGAGATAAAAAGAGCTTTGTTTGTTTAGCCTAGTGAAACAAGACTAGAGGCGGGAGATAATGATGCTTTATAGATACATCAAGGAGTAAATATCAGGGAGGGAGAAGAATTATTTAACCTAAAGGATAATGCTGGAACAAGATGAAATAGATATAAATTGGTCATGAATAAATTTAGATTGGAAGCTGGGGGAAGGTTTTGAACCATCGGAAGAATGACATTCTGCAATAGCCTTTCAAATAGAATAGTGATGGGCAAAGAACTTCAATTTAAACTTGTGATATGAGTCCTTGAATAACCAAGTGGGTTTGAAAAAAAGACTTCATCAACTATTTGTAGAAGGTGTTGTTTACTCTATATATTTACATAAAATTTATTCCATGTTCTGGAGCTTCTGCTGATTACCTGCCAGGGATAGGAAGAATCTTTTTCCACTTCATACATAATTTTGCGTTTTGAGCTTTTTTTCCGTCTTTTGTTTTACCCTGAAGTGTCAGGGATTAACCACAAAGGGAGAAAGTAGAGATAGGTGCACAGGCATTCCTCAAAGTATTAAAATCTTCCAGGTGGCTTAGATTATGTTACCGTAACCTGGGTTTCTACTGATTGCCAGATCTGATGTCAGTAGGTAATTTCCTCCTAGTTCGGCTTTTTACTGAAGGGCACTTACTTCTCTAACACCTAAGACCACCTGAGAATTTAATCTAGCATATCCTAAATATTGTTACATCAAAAATATTATTGATACAGTCAATCTCTTGCTTTCATTCTGTCATAGATGATGGTTGCAGCTGAAAGGCTTTGACAACGATCTGAAATGTGTGATGGGCTGTGAAAAGTGTTCTGTGTTGTGCAAGGGTGGTGGAGTAAGGCCACGTAGCTGTTCCACAGGCAGTAATCGTTCCGCATCATCACTAGTCAACTGCGCATTTCCCCTCCAAGGTCCGCTGTAAGTACACTGTGCAAAGGAAGGCCATGTCCATACTTCAGGGTCAGTTTTCCATAAAATTTTCCTTTCATAAACTGCCAGCATTTTTACAAGACAGTTGGACTCATTTTCCAGCCCAGCACCATCATGCTGAAGTTTCTTGCAAGGTGGAGTTTTAAAAAAGGCTTATGCAAAACTCAGTCCTACTTTTCCCTCTGAAAAAATCCTAGTTTTTCTGCCCATTCTGGATACTACTGCCAGCTTCGCTTTCCCTCTAACCTGACCTGTGTCAGGATCTGGCATGTAAGACCATTTCCTTCCTACAACTTGTCTGTGGCTTCTACAGCTTACCCACTGGTCATTTATCTTCTTGATCGGCTAATTGCACAGGGCCAGCTGGTTCCCAGGTCCCTGGTCCGTGCCGGGGCAGTATATTCTGGCACAGTATTTCTGTAGCCCATGTGCTTTGGAGCTGATGTTAGCACTTATAATTAGGAATGCTTTAAATAAATTCTTTACTCTTTCCTTTATGTATCCCAGAAGAAAGTCCACTTGGTGTGCACATCCACGTGATCCTGCAGGTTTTGCTTGCAACAGGAGCCCATTTTCTCCAGTACAGACACGTGTCTTTATAAGCAAAAGTTAAAGGATTAAGTCTTCGAATTCTGACTGTCATGCAAACTCCACTTCTCAACTGCTTTACAGAAACCAGTAGTGTAATTTCAGAGCAGGAAGACAGAAGTAATGGGGAAGGGAGAAGTTTTCAGCTGAGACTTCAAATGAAATGGAACACCAATGAAGCAGAGACAGACAAGCCTGTTCCAGATGGCAGGAGGCATGGAGGAGAAGTTTCTCATCCCACCTCTGGCCAGATTGCATGCAGGGACAAAGTGGTCACTTGATTAAATTGAAGGGTATTACATGTAGAAAAAAAATGAAAAGAAATGCCTGTCTGCACAGGATGCTGTGAACCTGTAGAATACGCCGCAGAGAGGCCATAGAGTTAAGGCTGGATTTTTGTAAGAGTTTGATCTTTCTGTGATTATTTATAACATGCAGAGCAGTGCCAGGTAACTTAAAGGTATCCAAATTTCACAGCTTCCTAGGATAAGCCATCCACTACCAGGGTCAGCAAGACATGCTAACCTTGGGAAGTAAATGCTCAAACAAAATTCTGCCATTAACTGGGTGCATTACAGGAGTGTGTTGCCATCTGCAAGAACCGAATACTGATCCCTGGCTGGAGACCAGGCACTTGCCACACTGAGCACTGCTGCTTATACTGTTTCTCTGTGACCTTGGTGCTACTTGTGCTTATCAACTATGCTGTTCCTGGTCATCTGGGTATGCAAATCCGAGTATTTCTTCCTTTGTGATGTGCATCCCTATCCATACTCCTGGAGGATCCCTGAAGGTCAAAGCTAGGATAGCCAGCATTTACTTCATGCAGGGTTCCTGTTATCTGAGCAGTTCAATTAAGATGAGGCTGAAAGGAAAGCAGCTGGGGCTTTAAATGCTCTCATCTCTCTACAAGCCCATCTTCGCGCCCCATACATTTTTATCTGCTTGCCTCCTGTTCTCAGAGAGCCCTGGTATTTCCCAAAAGCTATCCAATATATTTGGACCTTCAGTTAGTGCCCTGCCCCCGTCCCTCCCCCCCCCTTCTCTTTCTTACAGGGATGATTGGGATGTTTCAGGAATTTAGCAGGTTGGAATGAAAAGGAACAACAAAACTTACATCAATTTCATTTGGAAAAAAAAATGCATAATTTTTTAAGATATGATATGATTATTTCTCTCCATTATATAAACTGCTACATTCATTTATTAGAAGAAAATTGTCTGCTCACACCAGCCTTTGCATCTGCATTTGACTAACCACGCGATCTGATGCCAGGCAGTCCTTCCTCATTTCTGCGGGACTCCTGGCTGAACACTCCTGACGTGCACAGACAGCGCTGGGCTCAGTATGAACTGTAGTGTGAGGGCTACACACCAGCTGGTGAGGAGCATTACAGCATTGCTGACCAGCTTTGAATAAATGCACAGTAGTTAAAGCATTTATGCAGGAGGTGAGGGTTGAGGATTCACTAGCAACGTGCCTGGAAAAAAACTTAACTTCGGATAGCAGGTATAGGTAAAGCACTCATCTCTGCTGAAGCCATCTCCTGTGCAGCAAACACCACAAAATTCACATGCCAAAAAAAAAAAAAAAGAAAGAGAGAGAAACACCAAGAAAATCAGTGGAAGAATGCTGGGTGAGTTGGAAGTCAAAGGAGCCAGGGAGCAGGGAGCATATGCTGCTGGTGTGGAGTGGGAACAAGGGCTGAGGGACATGAGTGTTCTGCATGCATCCTCCATTACCGGCTGGAAGTACAGGTGAGAAACACAAGGGACTTCCTACTGTGTCCTTATTTCAGTTGTTAGATCTTTGCTTCCATAAGTAGCAGGGCTAAAGGCTGCAAATCACATTCTGGCTTCCCCTAAGGAGTCTAACTCTTCACTTAAAAAGACAAAACCAATTACCAACAATCTGCTTCTGAGGACAAAAAGACCAGCTTGCTAATGAGGGACTAAGAGGAACCCATTGCATCTTTTCAAACAATTTCACACCATCCCACTGTTCATTTAAATGTCTCCTTTAATAGCCATCTTTTGGCTATTAAGAACCAGAATACAGTATTTATTCCTGTTATCCAGAGTGTGGCCTCAAGGATTTTAATTAATTTTTATTCCATGTCGTGGAAAAGGAGATGCCCTCTAGTTGGGATATGAGGAATTACACACTCTGGATCATACGCTCTCTGATGGTCTTCCCATTCGGCTTGGTAGACATATAACAACATAGAGCAAAGTCCAGAACTCAGGTTTTGGAAAAGAAGGAGGTTTTTATCTATTTGCCACTCTAGTTACGTTCCCTTCACTAATTGTGCCTCCTTGCCCATGAATAGGTCCAAAAATCATCCACAGGAGAAAATTCCCCAATGCAAACTACAAAACAAACATAAAAAGAGGTCTTGTTTTATGACAGGCTTCATTGGTATTGCAGCATTCTGCCTATGTGGGCATATTTTCTAACACATTATGCAAAAACAAGTCAGGGAAGATGCTGAGGATTGTAATTTTCTAATTTAATTCTGCCATTTCCAGTAATGGAAAGCCATACTATGGCTATTTATCTTCATAAGTGACAGATGCATTTCATTAAAACTTCCTTAAATAATTTCTCATGGCACTTGAAAGAGGAAAAAAAGGAGTGAGAAGATATCTATTTTGTAAGCACACACACATCGATGTTTTGAGAGCTGTTAAACACGCAAATGATCTATGACATTGCATTAAAGAGGTCAAGTAAAAAGACATTTGTCTGGTGTTTTTTGAAATGTTGATGCCTGTTGAACACATCATGAAACAATCTGACATTGACTGTTGCTGGATGAAAATACACTAATAATATCACCATACAGTGATATAATGACTGCCACTTGGGACAATCCCAAAGCTCAGTGTAATGCGTGACAGGCAGATGCTTCCCCTCCAGATATTGCTGAAATGCTGCCATGTAGGAGCAGGAGGATGCAGCAGCTGTAGAGCAAGTGACTCTGCAGAATAATTTGGCTGAGAAGTGAAGAACTTTGTAGTCAGTTGAAACTGCATTTAAATAATCAATGTTCAAGGGCAGGTGAATACTCACCTAATTTTCTTTCCGTGCCAGACAACTGATAGTGGAGCAATAAAAGCTCTTTCAAAGAAATCTGCATCATGTGCTGGTGAACTTCTAAAAAGTGGGCGTCCTGTGTAAAACCCTAGCCGAGGTCTGGCAGTTGCAGGGAAGCATTGAAAGCATTGGAGAAGGGAGAGCTCCAGGAGAGACCGTGTGCCATATTCCATAGAGCTTAGGGAAGATTGAAGGCTTGCAACAGTTCCTATAGGGTCACTAGATCAAGGAAACTTGCCAATGCATCTAAATAATTCTTCTCACCCATTCAGTAAGCCCATGCAGAAGAAGATGGGATGGAGTAGGTAGCACTGTCATTTTGTGCTACTCAGTTTCTCATTTAGCGTAACTTTTTAACTAAGGAGGCTGGCAAAGGGGGACAGAGTGGCAAACAGAGCCTTGCCCAAACTCTTGTCTTACAAGCTATCATCCACTCTACCAGCTGTTGTCTAACGGTGCTGACAAAAAGGCCAGAGGTTAGGTGAGCTGTTGAGAAAGAATTCACCTCCAGAACAAAGCAGTGCTCTTCCATACACTGGTGGTACGGATGGAGAAGTTTTCATGGTCTGTAGACAACACTGTTCTTACTCTAAGGTCCCCTTGTTAAGGCCCCAGAGCTGTCAAGTGAGCTGGAAGAGTGCCCTGCTGTGTCTGTTGCCATCTCCTTGGCACTTTGGCTATTTGGTCTCAGCACCTTTCCCTGACTCTACATTTGCTCTCAGCTCACTAAGCAAATAAACCCAAGTGAATAAGCTATTCAAGAAGTGCTGCTCTCTTTTTGGTTTTTGAATCTTGCAATCTCTTCTCACTGTTGTTCCAAACTACTCACTGAACATGCTCCATTTGTTATCCTTTCCCAGTGGAGTTTGTTGACAAAGAAGTCATAGTGAGTACTAGAGCAGTGTAAATCAGCACAGACTAGACAGGTGGTCTTCTTCCTACACTGAAAAAATGTTAATTCTCTGACAGAAAAATGTCACCTTTTCAGTGGAAACATTAGCAAATGAGCCAAAATTTGCTTCTTCCAGCATGCTTAGAATATGTGGTTTCCATAACTAGAGTGCTCTTGGTGCTTTTCAGAAAGGCAGACCCACCGGGTTCAGAGCAGCATCACTCAGGGTTTGGTGCAAAAGCCCACAAACTGGGGACAGGACCTGTCTCCTCCCTCCAGCCAACCTGGAAACTGCCATGAATGTCAGGGCACGCACTCCTCAACAACCTTTGTACTTCATCAGAAACCTACCTCCTTTGAAAACTCCAGTTCTAAAGGTATTTTATATCACAGTCATTCCTAAGTTACCTGAGCCTGTTTCCCGGTCAGCACTGGGCCTCTCAAATATAGGACCTAAATCAGCAGAAGAAGTTTAGCAGATAAACCAGGTCCTGGACACATAATACTTACCCATTTTCTTCCTCCACCACTCATAAAGTCAGTCTATATTCATGCATTATGGCAATGCTGTATGAGAAAGTGAGGCAGAACGCCTGCAGGCCTCTTCCCTTCCTCTGTTTTCTGGTGTTATTACTACCAAGGCTTAGTCATGCCAAATTCATTAGTGTTACCAGTGAGTCATGATGGCAGGTGGCTCTGGTTGGCCTTGGCCACAGTCAGATGAGACTACCTATATGGACAGAGAGGACTAGTGCAGAAGAAGTCATGCAGAGAGCGACTCAGGGGAGCCAAGCTGGGAACAGGAGCTGATGTTGCCAGCTCACCAGTAAAACCAAGCTTCAGAGGAGGCTGAGCTTCCTTACTCATGCTCTGGTGTTCAGAGCGTGACTCAACTCCTTCACCCCGTACAGCACTGAGAGGCCAGCCACGGGGAAAGTCTTTCTTTCAGATGTGGCATCTCAGGTGGGCCGTTCCTGCCATCACCTCTTCCTTTCTCCTTGTGTTTCTGTGCCTGTGATTAGTTAGGTCTGATGTTCAACACTTGAATGGAATGGCTCAATGGTTACCAAAAAGCAGAAGTCAAAGAGGGAAGAAAAAGATTTCCCTTGTAGTCAATCCCTGGCCACACTGTGAATTTCATCAAACTTTGAGGAAGCAATTGAAGCTATTTGCACTTGTGGAAAATGGGAAAGACAAAAGTACAGGAAATTGCTTGTTGTTTTGCTCTCAGCGCCACAGCTATGATTACTCTCTTGTTGGATGAGATTCCTTTAGAAGAAATGTCTTCCAGCTAAAGGATAAAGAGACTGGGTTTTGTTTAGTTTGTTTGTTTTGAAAAATCCTTTTCTTGCTTCCTGTGATCCAGAAAGACAATCTCAGTGGATGCAAGAAACACCCTCCTCTAAAATGGGAGCTGTAAGGCCCAGATGATGACATTGCTCTCACAACTTCACCTGTCAGAGATTTAAAAGTGAGAAGGGCTAACCAGAGCTCTCAGTGGGCCTGAGACACACTAGAGAAAGAACATTTTTAGGTCAGAAATGGTTCTCATATCTAAAAATGTAACACTGCACTTTGTAATAGAAATGACAGACCTGCACTTTTTCTGAGTGTTTGGAATGGCCAGTAACAGAGACACTTCATTAAGGTTTACCATCAGATCACAGAATATTAGGGATTGGAAGGGACCTCAAAAGATCATCCAGTCCAATCCCCCTGCCGGAGCAGGAACACCCAGATGAGGTTACACAGGAAGGTGTCCAGGCACGTTTTGAATGTCTCCAGAGAAGGAGACTCCACAACCCCCCTGGGCAGCCTGTTCCAGTGCTCTGTTACTCTCACTGAGAAGAAGTTTCTTCTCATATTTAAGTGGAACCTCCTGTGTTCCAGTTTGTATCCAGACGAGGCATATGCAGCCAATACAATAAATAGACTGTCTTGGACATTAGATCTCTGACTCTGAATGGACAGACTGGTCCATCCTCCCAGGACGGCAGATCTCCAAGGTGGCCCAGGACCCCTCTGAACACATCTGTAGCTTCTGTTTCCTGGAATGTCCCTTGGAGATTGCTGTAGCAACAGTCTCTCCCAATACCAAATTCCCTAACAGGCAACTGCAAGACTGGAACTGTGCCAGGAATAAGGGCTTTTGGAGAACTACTTCCATGTGACCCAGGCATGCCAAGATTTCGCTTGATACCTCTATCTTGATTTCCATATAATTGTTGTAAATTGCCTCCCTCTTGAGGTATAGGTTCATGTAGCAGTACTTAAAATTGTGACCTGAAGAAACTCAGAGTACTTCATAAAACTCCATGTACATAAAAAGCACCTCTTGCCAGCCCTTCTGTGGCCTCAGCAGAGTATGACAACATTGAAATTAGTGGTAGTATACTAGGCCAGATCTTTGGGTGACATAAATCAGTAGGGTACCGTGGTCTTCAAACCATTTGTAGTTTTAAACCTACATCAGTAGAAGGAGCATGCACAAGGAGAAAGTGTCGAAGTTTTATTTCTCTTTTTCTTGTCTATTATTCCTAGGTTACTTTGTTACCACTGTCATAGACCCATAGCATTCCTTCTGTCTCTTTATAAGGATAAAAAAATTGAGTCAGTTTGTAGTAAATGATACATTAACTTGTGACTATGTATATGATATTAGCTGTAATGGTCCCATTCACAATGACAAGTAATCAGGTTAACCCTGTTTTAATTTTCCCAAATGATACATTTAGTTTTTACATCTGCCTAGAAGCAAGGGAAGAATGAGCAAAGTCATGTTATATTAAAGTGAATGAGAGCACCTCAGAGCAGTGACAGAAACACAAAACTGACCACTGGGCAGTTTCAAGGCAAGAAAATTAGCTTGATATCTTTTGTTGTTAAGACATACTACTATTTTTAATTTATGTGAGAAATCAAATAAAACCCTGTAACAACGCTCCAATGGGTTCTGACATTTTCTGATTGCTAGTAGAATCCAGTCATGTGGATTTGTCAGATGGCATACGAGAAAGTGCAATGTATGGTGGCAAACATGACATGAGTTTGGTCCTGCTTTCATTTGTGCCATGCACTGCCAGAGGACTTGGTAGAAGCCACTTTTGGATGTTCACTAGGGTACGTGAGATCAGATTTTTATCCCATGACTTGCCTTTTCAGGCATGCCATTGCCTATGATGTTTTAAGGGCATTCAAGGAGATGTATACATCATGTTTCCATGATGATGTACATGGAAACAGCTCATCTGAAATCTGAACCCACTTACATCAGTTAAATGTTTGGCTCCGATTCTCGGTTTTGTTCCTTTCTTCCTTTATCTACTATCTTTCTCTTTAAGATGTTAGTGGTATATAATTGTTGGGCCTCTGCAGGGCCCATTTTTAAAAGTCATCTTGTCACTCTCTCATTCCCTGTCCTTGCCCTCCCTTCTTCCTTCTGACTCTGTTAAATCAGACTCCGTTTTTCCTCCAACTGCTTTGCACAACCTTGTATTCTGCATATTGACCTTTCATATGCTGCTGTTTGGATCACCAGCTCTAGCCATTACATTAGCAACACACAATTACTCCCTCAAGGTAGACTCAAGTGCAGATCCTACCTCTACATAAATACCTTAATGAATGGAAAGATGCTGATGTGTGTTTGAAGTATGTTTTCAGCTCACGTACTAGAGAAGAAGGATTCTGCAGAGACTTGAAACTGTGGGTAGTGATGGGAGCATTTTCCAAATGTTTCTGTTCCACCAGAGTGCCCTCTGTATGGTACTGTTCTCTGAAGTGCCCATGCATTATCTTTTTTTCCTAGAGGTTATTGCCAAAGCCACACCCAGTTGTCACCAGGGGGGCTGTCACATCTAGAGAGCTCAGATGGGTAGCTCTTGGTTGGTCTGAGGACATGGCACTTCCAAAAGAAGTGTTCTTGGTGACTGATTTGATCAATTTTGCCTTTGATACCAACGGTCATCCTGATACGCTGTAGTCTGGTGATATCTGTTGCTGTTTTGAGAGTGTGATGTGGCTATTAAAGTAACTATGCCTCTTTTTGATTTCTTTTTATTTTTTTTCTTTCTTTTTCTTCCAGAATTCAACATAGATTTTTCTGTGAGCAAGCAACATCAGAACCGAAGCAACTCTGGCCTCCCTCCCAAGAAAAGCATAATCTGACAATGAGGGATGTCAAATTTGACATATGAAAGAATTTGCACCATGGCTATGTGGGTAATGAACTCACAGCTATGTGGGACATGATCTAATGTTTTCTTCATAGTCTTACAGTTGTGATAAATCGAGCAATATATTAAATGGTGGTTTTCAACCAGTTCAAGGTATTGTTTGTCCAGATTATCATGAAAAAAAATTGCCTACAGTCCCAAGACCCCTGAGAATGAACTATCTTTCTCGCTTCTAGCAGGAATTCTGCTGTGAGAAGTAAACTGGAAAAAAGGAATGATGTGAGGCTATCCTGTACCATCTCAGTGTAGAAAGAGATACCAGTCTCCACAGTGTCTCTCAAGGGCACATGATACTAACTCTGGCATCCGGCCTAGAGCAGAGATTCACCACAGGCTCCAATATCAATTCACATGTCTATAATTCACCAAAATAACCATCAGGTATTGTTCTACACAAACGCATGTAATATTGTTCTGTTTACATTCTTTACTACATTGATTTTGCAAATGGAACCTCCTCTGATTTGCAGAAGTCTTGCTTTAGCTTTGTGCACCAAAAAACAAGCCAAAACTTCTAAAATAGGTAAATGTAATAAAAATCTGTGGCATGAGTGGCCAGTCCACTATGCCTCTTTAACTAACCAGTTGAAAATAGGTGAGTAAAAGACACCACTTCTGAAGGATCCCAGAAGGAAAACAACTTGTTATCAGTGAAGCTGCTTCCCCCCAGCATATTCTGGGTTATGCTGGTGTTTGAAGTAACAACTTCACTAAAATCTAAAGTGAAGGAATCTGTGTGAGAAAAAAAAAAAAAAAAAGAAAAAGAAAAAGGGGAATTTACCTTTCTTTTGCACTCATTACAGTAAGGCTTATTCAAACCTTGTTCCTCGTAGAAAACAGTCTCTTCACTGAGATCTTTCTGAGGAGGGGAAAAGCTGGGTCCATCAATCACTGCCTCGGTGGATCTTGGATCAGCTTGTGACCCTGCTGGCAAACACATGCAGCCTCCCAATTGAGGCAGGCCTTCCTCAGAGCTAGCGCTGCCTGGTAACAAGGCTTTCAAGACAAAGGGAACTTCAAATATGCAATGCTTTTTTGCTAGACTTGAAAGAATTAACTGCAGCAAACACTAGGCATGCTCACAACATGGGCTCTGTCAGGAGAGACATGACTCTGAAACTCTGCAAGGCTTTTGGAAGTGGGAGAATGTGGGATTCCTCTGTATATCAAATGCAAAAAGGAGAGCTGTTGCACAGACATTTGGAAGCTTAGGTCAATATTCATCATCCAAGGATTTAAGTCAAATTAATTCACATACTTTTCCTAATTAATATGAAAAAGCTGCTTGCTTTACAAAAAGCTAAGCAACAAGGCAACCTGTCACATTTACTTTTCAAACGTTAAAACAAACGAGTCTCCCTGAAACACACAACTGAAGCTCAAAACTTAAAGCTTCTTGGTCAGGTTTCACTCTGGGTCAAGTCAGCCAGATACAATTTTTACTGCTTTACTGATGCTCTTGCAGAACAGAGAATAAACTGTTTGTACAGCTCAACCATTAGAACACGCTTCCACATGTAGCCTTCTCATGAAACAGGTGCTGGTGGAAAGCACGGCATTCACAACCAGCACACGTTCCCATGGACACGCTTTTAATGCAGAACATAAAAATATATAATAAAAATATTTATGCAAAAGTTGAAGAATGGGCTGTGAGCTTTCAGCATATAATTCTATTTTCAGTGGGGTAAGTAATTTTTCATATGCTTTGGCAAATTTTAGCCTAATTAAAAGAACAAGTAGGTAACTATATGTAGACAAATTAGAGCAATAATCTAGCCATCCATTCCGAACCTATCCAGAAATTTATGAGGATTTTGCTGAGGTCCAGATGGGCCCCTTACAGCAAAGAACATAAGAAGTCTAGAGGACTCAGGATTCAAAATTTACACATTTTGTGAAAATTTGCAACTCAGGGCCAGTTTTCTCCAGCTACAATAACAGGCATGCAGAGCAGCAGAGCAAACCATCAGCACATGCATTGGTACTCACTGTCACATACTACATGAGTTGTTTAATCCACTGTGCTCTGCTGTCACATTTTTTCTTTCACCTCATGAAAACTGACCTCTCTTTGTCTGGCTCCACTCCTCATACTTTAAGAACATCTCCAGAAAGGGGTCCAGGAATGTCAGCAGAATTATATTAATGTTAAGATTCCCCTTAATATCAGCAAAAGCTGTGAGCAAGGGGATCTGCTCATTCATGGCAGCAGGTTTCTGAGATTCTGGTCTGACACCACGAGGCAGCCTTTATCTTTCAACACTCACTCTATATCTATGTGGAGAATCATGGCTTTTTGAAGGCTACCTTCCTTGCTTTGAAGGACACCTTTGTTGGGGACCCTGGGGATTTTGATTGGATTCCTATCCAAATCTATCCAAACACTCATTTGTGAACTATCACATAATTCTGGTATGAAAAAGATTCCCGCTTCACCCTAAATCTCAGCTAAGCACACTGTCTGGTGAAAGCCTGCTCACTTCACTTCCCTGGGTGTCCACTGTCTGTGATCCTTAATGCACAAAGTCTGGATGTTTCCCAGTGATGATAAAAAATAGAATGCAAAGGTGTTAAACAAAAGACCAAGATTAACTGAAAAGCCCATTCTGCTCTAACTACAAGTCTGCATCTTTCTGACTCACATTCTGTCTTCCCCCCACCCTTCTCCCCCTCAGGTGCACTTTAACTCCTGAAAGAGGAAAAGTCCATGTTGGATCCCAAGAGCTGGGCACTGTCTGACATCTTCAAATCAGGAAACTCTGGCAGTGGCTGCTACTGTTCGCTGATATTTGATCCCAGGCCTCCCACACATGGCAAGATACAGGAGGCTGAGTACCTTGGAGGCCAGAATCCTAAGAAATACAGATCCCTGATGACAATGCAGAAGATGTGAGTCAGACATGAGCAAGACCTAGATTACTGTAAACAACACACCATCTGAGCAACATCCGTCTAATGATGGTCAGAGAGTCACTACAGCTTTCATATTGAAAACAGCTAATATCTCCATTTTCCAGGTTCCATAGTAATACTGTGCCAGTCAATAATTTGCAACCTGTCTTGCAAAAATCACCATTCTTTTTGCTGTCTATAGCCTTAAAAATTGGCATATTTCTCAAAAGAAGAGATAATATTTTTACTCGCTATTTCAGTCACTAAAACAATCCTATCTCATGCATAGCACATCATTTTTCACTTTGAAATCTCATAGTTGTCGTCAATGAGTAGCCTGTATCTTGCTGAATGTATAGGAAAACTGAGGAAGCACCTGTGCTTTTCGCACTCTGAACATTTGTTCAAAACAGAAAGTCAAGAGGAGATCCATATACAACCTCTGCTTCAACCTCTGGAGAGCACTGCTTGCTTGACTGTACACATTAGAGACACAGAGGTCTTTGCACAGATTGAATTTAGACATCTACAACACATGTTCACTTTTCTAGCAACAATCATAGGTGGCTTTACATATAGCAGTAAGATGCAGAGTCCCTTGTTTGTAGTATATTGAAAGAGTTGCCTTTTCTTTTCCAGTAACTCCATTTGAGACGTGATTAGACTTCATGATATGTCAAAAAGAAACTCTGAAATGAAGAGAAATCACCACAGTACCATATGCCACAGCATATAGGCACAGCAAGAGTAAGTTAAATTCACTATTGCAGCTGCCAGAGTTAATTTGTTTGCTTTTATTGGTATATGACTCAGCTTTAATTTTTTTTTTAAGACAGTTCTTGATAATTCTATGGACAGATAAGTAACATTAATAACACAGAAGAGTCAGTCAGTTCCTTCCAACCAGCCTTGTAAACCTATTCTGGGTATAAAGGGAGGCAAAAAAGAGTCAGAGCATCCAAATTTTCTTCTTTGGAATGGAGTACTGCTAACCTTTTTGCCCTTGACAGATTTCCTCATTAGTGAGAGAAAGCATTATTCATGGACTAGTGTACAAAAGCTAGACGTACTGAGTTCCTATCCTAGGTCAGAATATTTCCTGTGGTGTTCTTCAGTAGCTCCTCCCATAGTCTCAATTTGTTGGACCACAAAATACAAATAACCATTTCCCTACAGCACATATGCACTGAGGCCTTATCAAACTTTCACCAAAGTACTTGGTGATTCTGAGATGTGAATATAAATGCAGAATTAGATGCTGCTAATTTATACATGTTCCTGCTAACCAGATATGGAATTTCCCCCAATTCCAAAATAATTAGTCTTGCACCAGTGGAAGAAGTCTCCTGAAGCTTCTGGAATGAAGGGGAAAGAAAGAAAAAAAAGAAAGGAAAGAAAGGAAAGAAAGGAAAGAAAGGAAAGAAAGGAAAGAAAGGAAAGAAAAGAGAGAAAAGAGAGAAAAGAGGGGAGGGGAGGGAAAGGGAAAGGGAAAGGGAAAGGGAAAGGGAAAGGGAAAGGGAAAGGGAGGAAAGGGAAAGGAAAAGGGAGGAAAGAAAAAGGGAGGAAAGGAAAAGGGAGGAAAGGAAAAGAAAGGGAAAGGGAAAGGGAAAGAAAAAAGGGAAAGAAAAAAGAAAAAAAGAAGAAAGGGAAGGGAAGGGAAGGGAAGGGAAGGGAAGGGAAGGGAAGGGAAGGGAAGGGAAGGGAAGGGAAGGGAAGGGAAGGGAAGGGAAGGGAAGGGAAGGGAAGGGAAGGGAAGGGAAGGGAAGGGAAGGGAAGGGAAGGGAAGGGAAGGAAAGGAAAGGAAAGGAAAGGAAAGGAAAGGAAAGGAAAGGAAAGGAAAGGAAAGGAAAGGAAAGGAAAGGAAAGGAAAGGAAAGGAAAGGAAAGGAAAGGAAAGGAAAGGAAAGGAAAGGAAAGGAAAGGAAAGGAAAGGAAAGGAAAGGAAAGGAAAGGAAAAGAAAAAGAAAAAAGAAAGACAAGACGGATCTGCCCTTAGATAACAGTTGCACAGATGACCTTAATTCTCACATTTCCTAACCTCACATGAATGTGATGTTGCACATCAGCAATATGAGTGGCTTCTTGTGAACTGCACCTTTATTTATTGCTGTTGAATTAATTTTCCTTTCAGAAATAAAGCTCTGTTATTGCTGGTATTATTGGTCTGTTCTCACCATTTTCCTTGAACTAAATCCAGTCACCAGCTCTTTCTCGTGAAGTGATACAGAGCACTGTGCTTGCATTCACAGGACTGCAAAGTGTCATTTGGTCTTTGTTAACTGTAACCATACAAAACAAAAGGAGTTGGCTCTGTCACAACTACTGGCTTTTGCAGATCTCTCAAAACAAGCCACAAATGAAATACCTGTGACATACATTATCCATTTGTGATACCATTTCAAACAAGCGTTTCCATTTCTGCAGGCTAAGCCCTGTTCCCTCCTCCCACAATTTCACATCAGTCCCTAAGGCTATCACTCCCATCCTGAGGGGCTGTGTCTGCCTATGTCTATTAGATGGACTTAATTCCTTTCAAGCTCCTGCTCTGCATGGCTGTGACTGACAGAGACGGGTGCTGTTTGCAAGTGTCAGTGGAGCATGACCTCGAGTTAATACATTGAATGATGAAAGAAAAAAAGAGTCATTCAGCATGTGAACTCTATGCTGAGATTAGCCAGAACTACTGAGCACATACAAATTGCTGTTTTGTCAGCACAGCGCTTGGAGGAGTTTTTAAATATTTCAGCTTTTCCAAGCCATCAAGACTGGGGCAACTAAAAAAAAAAAAAAAAAGAGGAAAATCAAAATAGCATTTCCAATCCAAACACCATTGTTTTAGATAAGAGGTCTGGACCTGGATATGTAGAGCAATGCATGACCTCCTGGCAGCTGCAGCCCTCAGTTTGATGTGAAAGGGTTCACAGTAACATGCACAGAACTGTTTGCAAAACTCACAGAAGGGACCACAAGATATGTAGCCTTTCACTGGTAGATGTCAGTTTAACTCCAGCCTGGTCAGGAGAAATTGGAAGTTACAAGGATCTCCACAGTCGTCTGGCTGCTTGTGCTAATTGCTCTCATTTCAGTTGCCTGTGGACATAAGTTGGTCTTCCAGATGCCATCTCTGCATCTGGTGTTAGCAGAGCAGTCAGGGGCCACACAGGCCATGGTAGGTGACCTCTCACCCAAGCAGTTCTGTCTGGAGCTGAGTCTCTATCTGTCTGGGGGCCACTGCCTGCATTAGTCTTCAGGGCATAGATCTTATCTGTAGTTGGCTAAAACTCTAGAAGGTTGGGGAAAACCCCAGGAGAATATAGGTGATTTTTTTTTTCCATTTCTGCCCAGCTATATAGTTGGTCCTTCCTTAGAATTTAAAAAACAATGGAACTCTTAGCAGAGGGATTGGAAGAAATAGAGTTCCCCTCCCTCCTCTGACTAGTTCTAGCAGTAACTATCACCAGAGGCAGAATTGTGGAGAAGATATCAAATCTCTTTCTATCTGTGCTTCCTATTGTTGACTTTGACAACTACATCCATTTAGGGTCAGATTATATCATACGTTGCTGCTTTGAAGCCAGCAGACATTTGGGGCAGACAATAAATGCAGAATTTAGAGTATAATAACTTCAGTACTTTCAGTGCAAAGAATCCTCTGTTCACTTCTCCCCACTGCCCAGCTCTATCATGCATGATTCTCTTGCCTCTGTGTCTGACCCTGCGTTCAGAAACCTCTGCATCGTCTGTTCCTCTTGCAGTCTTAACTGGATGAGTTGCTTTTCTATTTCCATTGCTGTCTATCAGTTTTTTGAGTCCTTTAAAATAGCAAGTTCCAAAATGTTCCTGTCTTTTCTTAAAGCTGATCAAACTCTAAGACAATGCTTACTGCATTCTCCTCCTCCCCTTCTTCTATCTCCCCTTTTACAGCTGCCTCAAGGAAAGGGACATACAAAAATGTGCTTGACAGGCAGAGGACAGTAAATGCTTTCTTTTGTGAAGGCAGCACTATCTATCCTGAGATTGCTGCAGCCCATTAAACCAAACACACAGAGATCTTTGGGCTTCTTTCTGTTAATAAACTTTACTTTTTCTCTTACTAACCAGCAGCAGTAGCTCTTAAATTTTGCTGAAGCCTATTGCTTATTTAATTGAGTCATTTCACAAGCAGATATAGTTTAGACTACCAAATTATTGGCAATACTTTTGTGCAACATCTGTTTCTCCCCCATGCAACCCCCATCATGTGCTGACCCAATCCAGAGCTGTTTAGTTCAAAAGACAAGAACTGCAACTCAAACTGATGCAAAAAGCATCCCGCTGATGTTGGCCAGTTTATCATTCTCTATTTGCTTTTTTCTCTCTATTTGTTCATCTGCTCTGTCCTCTCACCTGGTTTCTCTCTGCTTTTGATGTGGGTCACAGTGCTAAGGAGTAACCAGGAGGAGAAAGGAGGAGGCATCTGTATTATTATATACTGCTTTGTCAAGCACTTGCTCTAACAACGTGCTTTCATTCACTTGCTGTTGTGGGCAAAAGCCAACGTCATTTGTTTGCAAGGACGTGCGTACACAGAAGACTCATGCTTGCTGCTGAAAGGATGAGTTGGTCAAACTGCCAGTGAACAGCAGAGTTAAGTCAGTGGTACAAAATTATAATTAAAAAAAAAAAAGAAAACAGGACGAGGCAGCATTTCCTAGACAGCTCTGCAAGCTTGCTGGGACCCTCTTAATAGCCTTGCAAATGTTGTGAGTGGTGTGCAGGCAGTTGCCACTAAACCGTGCAAATGGGAGAACTGCAGCAACTCACCATCTTTCCATAGCTTCAAGGCTGGAAAATACCTAGAGCCTGAGATTCAGACTTGGTAAACTAGACTTGTTCTGCCACCTCCTGGCTGTACCAGACACCGAACAGCATTTAATATGCTAAACAGCCTACTTTGTACCAAACTCCCATTCGGGTCATGGACCAGATCTAAAGTTCACTGAGATGACCAAGCTCCAACCTAGCCCTGGAAAGTACATCCAAAATGAATGGAGACATAGACAACACCTTTTGGATCATAAATATGTACATAAAGCTTTGCTGACTTTACACTGTGCTCTATGTATGCATTTTAAAATACAATGAAAACATCACTAGAATTCTTTCCCATACAAATGTGTTTTGTTAGAGTTTCTCACCTTAAAGGGCAGGGAGATCACTGCCTCTAGAGGTATTCCCAATGTTGTAGTTGTCAGACTTTGTCCTCCCAAATGTTTAGGAACCTCTGCTTCTTTATTGCTCTGTGCAAAGGAAGTTCGGTAAGCATACAAAAAAAAGGACTATATACTTGTTTGTTTTGTAACATGGGGCTATAATACGGAAAAAAGCCTCTAGTTAATATTCTTCTTCTTTCCTTCCTAGTTTGCAATGTCTAGCAATATTTCCCACTAATGTTGGTGCAGGGATAGAGGTAGATATTGACTTTCATCTCTGTACAGAATTCTGGCTTTACTGCTCCATAAACTGCTCCAAGAGAATAATAATAATATGATGTCATGATTTATAAGCACAATATAGATTTTTACATTTTTATACAGTTTCAAATAGTCTTTGCTTTCACAGTTTCCTTTTATCTGAACTTTACGCAACAGAAAATTCATAGAAAAGTCATAGAAAATCTCAAGGAGATTGTAAGCTGAAGGACATATAACCTTTGGCAATTTGAGTCCAGAGGTAAAGAGTGAGTTTGGAGCTCTTGTTGCTCTAAGTCTGCCCTTTAATCATCATCTATTGTTTTGAGCAGGTAACTTCTAACTTCCACGATTAGTCAGGTCTCCCACCTGTAAAAGGGGTGAGAATCATACTGCTCTACTGTGGTTCAAAAGGAGGTTTACAGCCCTCCATTCTTCCACATTTATTAAGGCCCCTGACAGTCCACTGAGTGACACCAACCTTTAGAAAGCTTTTTCAAGAAGCGTATACCTAGATAAAAGCAACAGCGACTGCATTTTGAAACCCACATTATCTTTGCTCTGCAGCCAAGTAACATCAAGTTCACCTGGTAGGAGCACATTCTTTCCTTGGTTTACATGTGTGTATTTTTAACGAGATTTATTTTCATGACAGGAATTGCATTGGCAATTTCCATTAAAGATGAGCTAAATGAGCTGTTCAAGAGTAGCACAAGCTTTCTCACATTTGTTTCCTTTAATCAACCCATATAGTATGTTAAGTTTGGATTAAGCCCTGTGTTATGCCACCTCAGATCAAAGTCATCCTTCCATAAAATCTTTGATCACCTCATTTTATTCATGCCTGTTAACCCTTTGAAGACATAGCTCACAGAGAAAAAATAGAAAGGCATTTTGCTTTAATATTCTACTACAAAAATACAGTAACTTATTTTTTTTCTATTTTGTTTCAAGTGAAATGACAATTGTTAAAATTTTTAGCTCATCAGGAATTTGTATTTCCAGCTGAGTTTACTTTAAGTACCTAGTAATTTATTGGAATTATCAAGTCACTTCTCATGTTAGTTGAAAATAAATGACATTATACCAAACCCTAGTGACCTCCAAATGGAACTGAAACCTTTTAGGTCCCCAGTACAGATCTCTACCACATGTGCTAATAAGTAATTGGTAGCAGCAGAAGTCTGTTATCATCCATAAGGACCAGCTGCACAAGGGAGAAACTCAATCAACAAACTTGAGGGATGTAGGGTACATGCTCTTTCACCAGATAATACAGATACTTGCCAACAAACAAGCACAGAGACTCAAGAAAGCCTTGGATTGTTTCAATGCTGGATGAGAAAGAACAGATATGGGGCTGTATAAACACTGGTTCTGCTTTCTCCCTGCTTATTCTCCTTACTCACAGATTCTTCCTTCCTATAACATCAAGCCCTAATACAGTCTCCAACTTTTGCCCTTTTTATCTGCTTTACCTGCCTGCTGGCCCTGCTCCTCCCTCGTTGCCCTTTGGTGCATCACTGTCCACAGGAGCTGCCAGCAATGGCTCGCAGCATGGAGCTGCACACAGGAAGATGAGCTGGCAGGTTGGAGCTGAAGGGCTGCAGGACGCCCACAGGAGATATCACCAGCCAGGAATTTAGCTGCCAAATTCTAACAAGCTTCTGCTGAGAGTGTCCAAATTCAAATTAGTCAGAGTTTATGATCTGGACGATTCATGTTTTCCTGGAGACAGCGAAAGGGGCTTACTTGATACCAAAACCACCTTTTCCTATAAAGCCTGGAAGAAGTCAGACTTGCAAGTCAAAGTATTGTAAGATTTTTAACTAGATTTTTATGTCTGTTGAGAATTTTAGATAAAATTTTGCAAATTCTGGCTAGAGATGAGCTGTGGAGAAAGAGTACCTAGAAAGACAGTGTTCTAAAACATTTTAGATACCTCTGCAATGTCTGCCTTCTATTACACTACCAAAGAGCCTAATCGCATCCCATTGCAGTAATGGAAATGTCAGTCCCAGGGCATGAAGCACAGAAGAGGCATCTTGAACCACTTTCTTGACTCCAGCAGTCACACTAGAAAAATATGAAGCAACAAAGCATAATATACACCTCACCCAAAGGCTGTAAAGTCTAGGCCTGGACACAGGCTTGGAACAAAGAGCCTCTGTGTTGTTAAACTGCTAGCGCAGCCCTGGCACAGGTCTGGTCTGGGTTAGCTAACACTCTTCCAGACAATGCCTGCATGTGGTTTAGGGGCTGACAAAGGCTACAGATCATTCCCAATAGGCAGTCTGGATGCAGATACCTTGTCTTGAGAGCTGCATGAATTCAGCTGTGCCTTGCCAACTTGTTTGCTTACTACCTTGTTGTTTACTGCTTTGGAATTGGGTTCATCTTTTTGAAACAGCCTGTAGTTCAACACTTTGCCAGTTTATTTACTAGTAGGGAGATTCAAAGAAGTTCACAGCTCCCAAAAAATGACTGTGATAACCCAGGGAGATGGTCTGACAGTAGCTTACTCTCCACTTACTTCCCCTTCCATTTATCATCAAAGAAATAGGCCAGTACTACTCAGGTTGTTAAACTTGCCAAGTAAGGCAGTTAAACTACCTATTTGGAACATGAGTTTTTGAAATTACAGCAAAAGAAAAAGGAGGAAGGTCATTTTTATACCCATAGCAAGAGACCAAAAAGATAGCATATCAAGCACATTTTGGCAGGAGATGAAGACAAGGATCATTACTTGGAGAATTCAATAAATGTCATTAGCATCTGTACTTTTCCCCACTTTGTTCTTATTATGATATCTTGGCAAAGTGCTAAGAACTATTTATAAGGAAAAGGTTAGGGATGCTGGCAGATAGGAGTAGATAGGATCACAAGAACTTGAACTCAAAGAACATTATCTGACAAATTAAAAAAAAAAAAAAGAGCTTTTGGAGCTAATGAGGAAAGATCAAAAAGAACTAATTGGGCAAAGTAAAAACTGCAAAGGTAAGAATGACAGAAGATGTTTTTAAATCGTGTACAAAAGTCCAAGCATCATAATGGAAGCAACAGTTAGAAACAGGAGAATTCTAAAATAATCTGAAGCAAAAGGAATGTGTAGGCAGAACATAAAGGAACCTTTATAAATAGATAATCCTCACAGAAAAAAAAAATCATTTATCTAGGGAGAGAAGTGAAGAAAATACTTAAATCAGTATCCTCCAGAAATGAACTACAATCAGGGAGTTCCAGTCCAGAGGAAAACTTTAAAACTAAATTTAAATTTTGGAAGGCACATATAGTCTGCCATTCTTTCTCTTTGATTCCAGTGACACAGGTGATGTTGAAGCCTTGTGAACCTGTAAAGAGGAAGACAAACAAATAATAATTTAAAGCAGATGACTAAAGATGAAGAAAAAAAGAGAACGATTTATCTGGCACTGTCAGTCACAAATCAGCCAGGCCTACCCCAAGGCTGCAAAACACAGGAAATCTGACAAGCACTTAGAAAAATACACCAAAAAGTCTTTTGACAGATATCGTAGCCCCCTTCAAACAGGAAGTGAATTTTAAGACCTACTGCAGAAGCAACAGAATTAGTAAAAGTAAAAAAAAAGTTAAAAAATGGTAAAGAAAGTTGCTGTTCTGAGAATAGAAGTGAAAGTGTATTCCTGTGTTTAGATCATTCAGTTAAGATAGCTGTGTGGATTAACCTTGTAGGGAGGTGACATGAGCCTGAAGCCAGCTCCAAGAACTAATACTGTGTTGAAATGCAAATCTTGAGGAGCAATTATGCAAAAGCTCTTACTAGGCAAGTTTAAGGGGCAAACCTTAAAAATAAACTGTAAAGAACAGCCTGACCAGAAATGAGGCAGCACTGTGCGGAATATCAATTGCTATGCCAGGGGAAATAAATGAATGTGCTAAGAATGTCAACTACGACCCTGCTGTGAAACACTGAAGCTCCCCGAAGCGTGAAGTCAGAGTGGTGAGCATTGTAAGCCACCAGTGTATGCATCCAGCCCTTCCTGCAGCTAAAGAGGAGACCTGGGCATTAGAGACACACGCACCAGGCCTGGGAGAGCACCCTCACCCACAGGAGAGAGCAAGGTCACTCCCAGAGCATGTCCTGGAGGTTCGGTCTCTCATGGCTATACAACATACTATCAGAAACAAATGGGGCATTCTGCCTCCCTGATTTTGCATAGGAACAAGGATCAAGCCCTGTCTTCAGTCCTCTTTAGTAGGTCAACAGTCTGGATTAGGTGAAATGGATTATAGTTCCCAGATACAGGCAGAGGTCTTTTGTGGAGTTCTGCACACACAGAAAACTCAGAGACCCAAATCCTCTCATAACCTCCTAGCTGTCACCAGTTTTCTGACATGTGTTTGGTCAGGATAAAAGAGGCAAGCAATGTTTCTTTGTTAACACTAAGTCCTACGGCAATGTGGCTTCTTGTAATGAATAAGCAACCCCAGATTCTCTTCTGCACCTTGATCCATTCAGAGAATTACAACCTCTACAACTGCCTAAATTTAACAATTCACATGGACCAATTTTTGGTCCTGGAGTAGATTGCTGCACTCAAAGACTGCTGAAGTAAGTGCCATTTGGCCATTATTGCTGAAAATACAGAGTCCAGTGAGCCCTTTCCCTCTTTCTATACTCAGTGTTCCCAATGTGCTGCCTGTCCCAAACTTGAGGAAGAGTGCTCTGTTAACAGAGATAGGAACCCAAATAGGCCCCTTGTATTCCAGGAGGAAATAGCTGGTGATTTACTGAGCCATCTGGATCCTCACAAGTCTATGGGACCAGATGGGATCCATCCTAGGGTGATGAGGGAGCTAGCAGAAGAACTTGCCAAGCCTCTCTCCATCATCTTCCAACAGTCCTGGCTCACTGGGGAGGTCCCATATGATTGGAAATTGGCCAATGTTACCCCAGTCCACAAAAAGGGCTGCAAAGCTGACCCTGGCAACTACAGGCCCGTCAGCCTGACCTCGGTGCCTGGCAGGGTTATGGAGCAGATCATCCTGAATGGAATCACACGGCACCTTCAGGATGGACAAGGGATCAGACCCAGCCAGCATGGGTTTAGGAGGGGCAGGTCCTGTCTGACCAACCTGATCTCCTTTTATGATCAGGTAACTCACCTGGTGGATGAGGGGAAAGCTGTGGATGTGGTCTATCTGGACTTCAGCAAGGCCTTTGACACTGTCTCCCATAATATACTCCTGCAAAAGCTGGTAGCCCGTGGCTTGGACAAGTGTACTCTACGCTGGGTTAAGAACTGGCTGGAGGGCCGGGCCCAGAGAGTGCTGGTGAATGGGGCTGCATCTAGCTGGCGGCCAGTCACTAGTGGTGTTCCCCAGGGGTCGGTGTTGGGTCCAGTCCTGTTTAACATCTTTATTGACGATTTAGATGAAGGGATTGAGACCATCATCAGCAAATTTGCTGATGACACCAAGTTGGGAGGGAGTGTCGACCTGCTGGAAGGCAGGAGGGCTCTGCAGAGGGATCTGGACAGACTGGAAAAACGGGCTGATTCCAATGGGATGAAGTTCAATAAGGCCAAGTGCCGGGTGCTGCACTTTGGTCACAACAACCCCCTGCAGCGCTCCAGGCTGGGCGCAGAGTGGCTGGAGAGCAGTCAGACAGAAAGGGACCTGGGGGTACTAATTGACAGGAAGCTCAACATGAGCCTTCAGTGTGCCCGGGTGGCCAAGAAGGCCAATGGTATCCTGTCCTGTATAAAAAATAGCGTGGTCAGCAGGACAAGGGAAGTGATCCTTCCCCTGTACTCTGCATTGGTGAGGCCACACCTGCAGTATTGTGTTCAGTTCTGGGCCCCTCAGTTCAGGAAAGACATTGAAGTGCTGGAGCGAGTCCAGAGAAGAGCAACAAGACTGGTGAAGGGACTTGAGCATAAGACCTATGGGGAGAGGCTGAGGGAGCTGGGGTTGTTTAGTCTAGAGAAGAGGAGGCTTAGAGGTGACCTCATCACTCTCTATAACTACCTGAAGGGAAGTTACAGCCAGGTGGGGATTGGTCTCTTCTCCCAGGCAGTTAGCAAGAGGACAAGGGGGCATGGGCTTAAACTCTGCCAGGGGAGATTTAGGCTGGATATTAGAAAGAAATTCTTTACAGAGAGAGTGGTCAGGCATTGGAATGGCCTGCCCAGGGAGGTGGTGGACTCGCCATCCCTGGAGGTTTTTAAACTGAGATTGGACATGGCACTTAGTGCCATGATCTAATAAACGGACTAGAGTTGGACCAAGGGTTGGACTTGATGATCTCTGAGGTCTTTTCCAACCCAGTCGATTCTGTGATTCTGTTAAGCTCCCAGCGTCAGTATGAACAGCAGCCAGGATGACAGTATCAGCCCAGCTGCTTTCTGGACCAGAGGATCACAAAGTCAAGAGAGAAGAGCAACAGCCTTGTCTTTGATCAATTGCTGCTGTCTGTTTTTGAAGATGGTGCCTCCAAACAGAGTGATATGACAATTCTCTGACAAGCTGCCTGTGATCCCAGCCTGTGCTGTGTGTGTGTGTTAGAGAAGCACTATCTAAACTTGTCCTCAGACTTTCAGCCATGCAGCCTTTCTGCAGTAGTGCATTAGTAAGGAGAGAGTGTGACCACATCCCACATACAGAAGCAGGGACCAGGAAACACGATTGCTTTCTATGGCATGGTCTGTTGATCTCAAGGAGTAAAGGACCTGCCTCTTCTCCAGCACCTCGGTTTTGCGTTTGGGAAGCAGGGGAAACAGTGTTCCCTTGAAGAACACTTTGACTGTGATGGGGTTAGGAGAGAACTAAAAGGAGACAGTGCTGCTGTAGCAGAGCAGATGCAAATCTCCTTCCAAATGCTGGATTGATGCAATGTAAAATATACAGTTGTAAACTCTGTAACCTCACGAACTAGCACAGTATAAGATTAGAGGCGCCACCTTTAACTCTGCTCCCTTGTGTGTGTGCATCACCACACATCTCTGATGACATTATTATATATGGCTTCTAAAATAATATAATATCAGGCTGTTTTGTTCTACAGCCTTATTTATTACTTCTGAGTCTGTTGTCTCTATTTAATCTTTTCCTGCCTGGAGAACATCACTCCATCAGTGAATCAACATCTCCAGAGAGGAAAGGAAATGGAGCCACATTCATAATATACAGCAAATCGCTGTCTTAACACTCAGTTAATGTTCCACAGTGGATTAAGAATTATTGTCCTAGTATTTCAGCTTAGTCCAGATTTAGTGCCCCAGTGGAAGAATTAAGCAGTAGATGAAACAGTGCATGGAAAGCTAGTTTCCAGAGCAATAGAGGAGCATGTTGCTATCACAGTCGCTAAGGCAGGTACATAAAAATCAGGAGATGTCACAAAGCGATTCCCTTTTCACAAAAGCTTGAGTAAGGGGAGAAAAATGTGTTTGGATAATGCAAGAGATTTCAGTGGTATTGCTGGAAAGCAAACAAAGATAAGCTGCTTAAACAAAATTATTTTAATGAGTGCAATTATAGACAGAAGTATGACTAGCGCCTCTGTGGTCCATGTGTTGTTATGTATCATCCAGTTAGGTACTGCCTGGATTGGCTACGAGAGAGACTTCACAGCAGCTGATGCACATGTCCTAGGCCTATACTCGCAAAATAGTCCCCTGAGAGGTGAGTTCTTCAGCAAGGATCTAAATCTGGGAGGTATTTTCTCTCCAGTTTCTACCTCTATCCAAGGAATATTTCTACAGCTCCATAACTGGTCACTGCTCTCTATTTCTCCTCTCTGCCTCTGACATGCTCTCTCAATTGTTTGTGATGACTAAGGGTTGTTGAACTGTGTGTGTTCTGATGGGAGCTGAATTGTAAAACCCCCTTGGAGCTTCATATGATGCTCATTGTTCCTGCATCTTCAAATATCAGCTGTGCAACCATGAGCTCACACATCTGACTCACTGCTTCTAATCTATTTCCCTCAACTCAGCTTTGCTTTGGCAATATTGCCACCCCCACGTCTCTTGCTGACTGAACACCAAGCAAATTAAATCCTGATCTTTCTCTCTGACTGTCTCCTCTTGCTCTCTTTATTTTTTTATACGCAAGATGCTGCCATGTCCCTTTTCCTTCAGGTAAGTAGCCAGACAGCTCTGGTTGTTCTCTATAGTTTATTGCGCATTAGGCTATGTCTAAATACTAATGATACTACTTCTGCAATGTTTCTAAAATCAGGACAGATCATGATCTTGCTTACTTTTACCTTATCTCCTGCTTGAAGTTATCTCCCCCCTTTCTACCCTCTCTGACACTCCAACAAACCCAAAGCACAGCTTCTAGATCAACTTCATGCCTTGCATAATTATAGTATTATTGACACTTTTCCTTCCTCATCCTTGACAACAGTGCTGACTCTGAGCACCACATATGACTTGTCTGTCACTCTTTCCTCTTCCTTTCTCTCATGCTGCTGTGACAGAGTGACATTTTTTTTTACCTGGCTCTCCATTTGCCAGTAGAGCTGACTCTGTCTGAGCCATGCACAATGACACACATTACCCCATCTTCCTTCAAATCCCTGCTCAAAACCTACTTCCATTTATGACAGAGGCAGATGTCATAAAACCAGAGTAACCAAGATACACAATGCCATTGGGCTTGCAGAGGGAGCTATAGTCATCCATTTCTTCCTTGTGCTGCAAAACAAAATCCACTCGGTAACAGAAAGTGAGGCAATAAATGGTGTTACTGAGCATGGCATAATATACAGAGAAAGAAACCTCAAGGTTTTAAGTTAACTCTGAACTCACCACCTCTTCACTGAACTCCGTGATGTCTACATTGAACTACATGGTTGAACACATCACTACCAGCTCCACTGCCATCAGCCATTCTACACACCCATCCCTGGGAGAACCACGGAGGGCTGCTGGTTCCACTGGAGTATGTGATACATTTTCCACTGATCCTGTGCAAGCTAAGCATCTGTATAGGCTTATGTGACATGATGTGGTGGTCTCTGTCACTGTTTCGCTGCTTCTATAGGTTACCTGTTTACTAACTGTGCCAATTATGTTTTATGTTATCAGTTCTATCCAGTTCTTCTTCTACGTGTTACTGTAAACTGATCCCAGATATCAATCATAAATATTCAGGAACTGTCCTAGTGTCACACTGTCTCCTAATCTGGTTTAGATAAAGGGGATGCAGTTTACCCATTACACTAATGTGGGGTTTCTTCCCAGAGTACCAGGAATGTCTTCCTGTTATCACATCAGAAGGCTTTCTGATGAGTCAATACCTAATACTAGCTGGTATGCCATCACTTTGAAGTTGGTCCCTCACATTGCTGTTCAGTGTGACTCATGCTGCTTTGTCACAGGCCTGACCAGAAAGTGAGCTGGTAAGTGCCTTTATGTAAAGTGTAAATAGTTGGAATTGGGGAGAAGTCTAAGAATAAAGTGCTTGCACTACTAGCTCAAGTCAACCATACACCATTTCTTGTCTTCATTTTCTGTGCCAGTCCGTGCCTCCTGCCAAAAGACTTTGTCGTCCGAGGAAATGGAGGGACCTTTTTCCCTGGCAGGGAGGTAGATAATGCTTCTAGTGTAAAAGAATCAAGTGGACTCTTATGAGCTCTCTGGCCTGTGTTTTACCCCCTCAGTGTTCTGTGATTCATCTAATTAAGGTATACAGCCTGGAAAACAAGAGGCACTTTAGAACTTCTACTCATTAGCTGGGTATGAATGGGATTTTTTTTTTTTTTTCCTCTTGGCTGTCTTCATTTTATCTGCAGCAGTTCTTCATGACTCAGACTCCAGAAGGGCTCATGATTGTGTGGGTTGCCTCTGGCAAAGGCAAGTAGCTTGAAAGTAAATGTCTGTCTGTCTGACTTCTACTTCTCTCTGAAAACAAACACTGAAAAGCCTATTCCCTGTGCGGCTGACCCAGCTGCTGTGTCTTGCTGCTTGTTGGGATACAAGATGATTGATCTCCTTCTACATAGCTCAGTACTTAAACCATATGTGAATGGGGGCACAAGGGCTTTCAGATAAAGCAGGGGTTAAAAAATAATTTTAAAAAAGGCTTGTTTTACACTTAATGAAGAAATAATTTCCTTAAGAACAAAAAGCTCTTCACAGCCAGTGCTTATAAATTGCTTAATTGGAAATACACATAACAGTCCTATGAGGATTATCTGAGTGCTTCTGGCTGGAATTAGAGTCAGGAAAGAAAAGTTATTTTAGAAATACTAATAAAACAGGAGGTTGTGAAGGCTTCTGGGATACATACAGATGTTTTATTTCAGGCTTTGCCTGTAAAGCTGATTTTTAACTGATTTGTCATTGGTTTGCAAGCTCTGCTGATCGGCCTTGATGCAGAAAGGAGTAAAAATAAAGCGACAGACCCCCAGATCAGAGGGTGATCACCCCAGAAAGTTATACTGATTTTTGCTGGCTGAGACTTCAGTCTGTCAGGCCTGCTACCACTGTTTAGGGAGCTATTTCAGATTTAATGAAATGCGCCAGAAACACAGCTAAAGACATCTTTGGCAATACCTTTCCTTGCTCCTGATGGGTATCAACCCCTCAGCAAGCCTCGGTTTTCTGCTGGAGATGACCACGGTCCCAGGCTGGCTCCTTCTTGCGTGTCAGTCTCACCAGCCTCCTCTTCAGAAAGGGCAAAATGGTGGTTCTTGCAGCTCTACTGCATCCAAATCCTCTAAAGAGTTTTTTTGCATGGAGTTAGTGCACCAGCTGGGGTACCTCGGATGCCTGGATTTTACGTGCTGTGCTAAACACAACTCTAGAGCCACCATGGCACCCGCCGCCAGCTTCAGCCACCACGGTTTCTCCCGTCCCTCAGCAACAGCAGACGTGAGAGGGCGGGAAACAGCTGGCCGGGATAAACCCCAAATCTTCAGCAGCTGACAATAAAGGCGCCTGGACCGCCCTCCTGCGACTGGTTTTGATAATTTGGATTTGGTTTGGACACAGTGTCCGAAAGTTGTGCCACCGTCACCCAGCGGGCGCCGTGAGGGGCAGACGGCGCCGGTACCTCACGGCGCCGAAGGGTCGCGGCGCCATCTTGCGGGCGCCGGGCGGCCCCGCGCTGGTTTCCGCCAGCGGGAACCCCCGGGATGCTCAGCTTTGCTCTGGAAAAAAATTTAAAATAATCGTAAAAAAAAAGAAAAAAAGGCAAGCCAATTGCGGTATGTGGAAATCATAATCGGTAGCAGCTGTACAGGAGTAAGGAATTTTTACCGAATGTGCCGCAGCTCTGGCTGAGACCCCACGGCGGCTACAGCTTCCTCACGAGGGGAGGAGGAGGGGCAGGCGCTGATCTCTTCTCTCTGGTGACCAATGACAGAACCCAAGGGAACGGCCGGAAGATGTGCCAGGGGAGGTTCAGGTTGGACATTAGGAAAAGGTTCTTCCCCCAGAGGGTGCTGGAGCACTGGAACAGGCTCCCCAGGGAGGTGTCACGGCCCCAAGCCTGACAGTGTTCAAGAAGAGACTGGACAACACCCTCAGACACATGATGTGAACTGTGGGGTGGTCATATACAGGGACAGGAGTTGGACTCGACGATCCTTGTATGTCCCTTTCAACTCAGAACATTCTATGATTCTGGCAGCCCACAAGCCAGGGCCAGCCTGGAGGAAGGGAAGTTTCTTAATCATCCCCTTTTATTTTTATCCTGCCTTGCCCAGCTGAGTTTCCTCCATTTTATGAGTTACAATCTTTATTTTCTCTTCTAATAAAAGGCAGCATTTGAGTTCAAAAGCCCCACAGGACTCCTGTGGCACTGATGATGAAGAGAGGTGGAAGAAAAGGTCCAGATGGATCCACTTCAAAGCTGTGGCGATTTGAGGACTGATGGCAAAAATGCAGGGAGCCATATAGCGAATTAGACAATAGCTGAGCAAAACTGGCCTTTCAGGCAACGCTGCAGGAATGAAAGAAGAAAAAAAAAAACACTTAAAGCATTCAAAAATTCATTTTAAAATACACTCTTTATTTCTTGCTTTTAGCTGGCGAAAGCATATTCATTAGCAGCTCTCCCAGGTTCAACAGTCTTTAGATTTTATTGAGGATAGTATAAAGGTCCACATGGAGAATAAAAGCAGTCACTACTACAAACTAAAGCTGCAGTTGCCTATTTAAAGTCTGACCTGATCTTCCCAAAGGCAAGAAGTTGAATCTTAGAGCAGTTGCACTGGCAGGTCCAGCTTTGGCAGTCCTGGTGACCACACCAAACCTGCCAAGCTGACACCAGCACCAAACTGGGATGTTGTTTGTCCCCAGCGTTACTTATGGTGTCCTGCCTGGCTGAGGCAGGGTCTTATTACCCGGGGAGCAAAAAAGAAAGTGAGAAGAGGAATTAAGACTCATGCAGGTCCTTGTCTTTCACATCAGCCATGATGCTTGCATCTGCTTTCATTTTGTATGCTGTATACCATATGCAGTAATTATTAGACCTTTAAATTTGAGTGTTCATCCCCTCCAAGGTAGGAGGGAGGCAAAGGCTTGTGACATGGTGGAAGGGGTTCCCCAGGACTAAACATTTGCAAAAGGGGGCTAGGAGTTAGCATGGACAGGTCTAGGTTTGGACCTTGTAATTTAATTGATCTTTTACACTTGAAGGGATTATGATGATGTGTGTTGGGGTAAAACTGAGACCTTTTGAAACCTAGTTCCAGAGTACCTGTTAATTCTGCAAAAGGAGAGCTGGGTGGTTTTGTGGGAAAGCTACCATCAGCCTCCCTGATCCCAAATTGGGGTTCCACACCATACCTTACAACTTCCTGAAGTTCACCAGATATGATTGAGTTGGTCTAAGCAAGCATGTGGATTTCTGGGTGTTTAAGGAACACACTTTAAGCAGAAACTTAATTTAGGCAGAGCTCACTCTTCCTCTCATTTCTGCTTTCTTTTCATTACATCCCAAATTATGCATGGAATGTAATTTTATCTCCGTCTGTCACCATGCAGGGCTCTGCCGGCTGGTGCAGAAG